>NC_135370.1:152100323-154600323 GCF_049243985.1 Paroedura picta | reverse complement strand
ATCTATTTTCAGTCTAATAAAAGAGAGCTCTGTAGTTCTAGCATAATCCACCTCTTCTTCAGACATTATCCCCATCTTAGAGGTCTCTTTTTGTTGCTGCCTCCATCTCCTCATCCCCTTTTGTGCCTCCATATATCCCCACTATGCCCCTTGCTAAGCATCCATCTTTATCCGTTCTAAATTCCCAGCTAAAGTAGAGACTTGGGATCCTTCATATTTAGTAACCAATAAATTATCCTCTATAATTTCATGACTGCAATAATATACCAATCCCCCCCACAAAACACTGAGAGAAGTAAATGAATTATAAGTAAACAAGAACAGTCATATGTAATACCCTAGTGTAAATATTAAGAGTTCTGCCCCAGACCTGCAAAATAGGACCTGCAAAATTGTGTAATATGGTGTCACATACGATGTAATATACAGTCACAATAATCCCATTTACGAATTTGGTAAATGAATATAATTACCCAGCATACGATGTCAAGATAATAGCTCATAACATACTTTATGATAAGTCTATTATGGTTAGGAGCTATGCATTTGGAGCAGTCAAATATCTCAAGCTCACAGAACAAATACTGGCATATAGCCAAAACCAGACCTTATAGATAAATAAAAACAAATTACTTGGCAAATTTAGGGGCCAAACACTGAAGAGGCATACACATTTTATATTACTCGTCTTGTTATTGGCAGCCAAAACTAAGAAGGCTGTAAATCAACCAATCTTTTCAAGCGGTATAGGCTGCATGCATTTTTAAAGGAAGGCAGCTATTGAGGGTGATCTATCTTGTGTTTTGTATCTTTTAATTTTGATTGTTTTCAAGCAGCAAAGGGGATAGGTTGAGTACAAACATTTTAATAAATACATTTCATTGCAGGAAGGAAATGAAACTCTAGCACTACAGCTACTGTCCAATCAAAAAGCTATTTGATAGCCATTCAAAGTGGACAGTGGACAGGCAAAGAATTCAGACATTCAGCTCATGGCAGAAAGAGGTTATGGTATGTTCACCATAGGATCCCTACTTGAAATCTGCTTAGCTAATCAAGGCCAGTTAAAAGTATTTGGTGTGAGTTATAAATTCTAATGGGTCACTGGATTAATTAGTGATAAACATGCATTTGTCAACTGATCCATAATGAACAACTCAATATAGCTTGTTCAAAGAATTTCTCTTAATCCCTCTTAATTTATCCCTGAAATACTACAATCCGTTACTTTCCCTCTTTGTTAGGAATTTGGAATCAATTTCTAATAAATTTCATTTTGATAAAAGAAAAAATTAAACAGAGGAGCCAAAGAAGGGAGTTTTTGCAACATTTTGGAATTTTAATACGTAGATCAGACTTTCTCAACCAGGGTTTTTTGACAGCCCCAGAAGGGTTTCATTGATTGGGTGGGTGTTAGTTAATTTATTATATTAAAAATGTTAAGTAAATTTTTTTTAAATGATGGGTCTCAATGGTATGGGAACGGGAGGGTCCCCAGCTATATACCTCCTTGCTAGCTGGGGCTTGTTGTACATGGCAGCGTTTTAGCTTAACCTGGGGGGCTGCACAGAGCAGTTTACCTCAGCTCCAGCCTTGTTTCTGAATTTGGTCTGGGTGGCAGCACTTCTGGTGACTTTTGGGGGTGTGGCAGGAAGTTGTGGCATGCTGATATAATTTCTGGGATTTCTCGAAGCCTGGAGAATGTTTCGAGGTTAAAGATTAAGAAAGACTGCCCTAGATGTTCAAAAGTGAGCAATGTTTTCTCAAACCTTTCTCCCCATAGCAACAAAGTATGGACAGATGCCTAATCACTCTACCAGTTTGTTTGTGGCTGGCATTTCCTGTCTCTGACCTTCTCCCAAACTATGTTTGGGAGCAGAAGGCGGGGGGGGGGGGATAACCAACCATGAGAAGACTGGTGATACACATATGCTAGTGTGCATTTTGATGCATTGCATTCAACAAATAAGGGGAAATAATTTGGCAAGAGTCATAGGACAAAGTCAGGTGGTATTAGTTACTTTTTTTTGTTGTAACTCTTCCATTTGCCCAAGACACTGTAAATAATGCAAGTAGAATTAGCTGCAATTTCACCAGTATTCCTTGCCTGAGCAATTTATCTTTGAATTCTAATTTACCCTGTAAATTTAATTTGCATTGGGATTAGCTCAACAGAACCATATTTGCACTCTGGGACTGATGACCAGTTTCATCTTCTTTTATGTTCTGACCAGAAACAAATCTAGTTTCCTGGTTTCTATTGTTTTGAGGCTGTTGGTTCCCCCCCTCCTCATTGAAATTAGCATATTTATGCAAAACGTCATATTTCAAAATGAACTACTAGTTTCAAATAGGGCTTACCTGGAGCAGTCTGTAAGCCAGAGGATTTCCCTTCCAGAAAGTCTGCCAGAAAACTACAGGTGTTCACCACATGAGCCAGTGGAAATATGCTAGTGTGCATTTTGATGACAGTTCATACTCATAATTCATTCATCCCAACATGCCCCGGAGACTCTTTTAACTATAGTATTTCACACTATGATGTTGCAATAGAAAAGTTCTTACAACATTTCCATTATAAACATGCTTCATACCCAATGGTAAAAGTTTACCCCAGACTGAAACTTGGCAAAGAACATACAGTCTTGATTAAACCACCAGGTTTTGACTTCTAGCTGTTGCCAGACAAGAAGTTAGACCTGACCAATTCCCCATTTCATGAAGATTGTTACCAGCAACAACAATATCATGCAAACCAAATGAGCTTGTTTGTTTGACTGAACCAATCGAACTCATTTGTTGACTCCATGGTTTTATACAGCTAGAAGGAGGGGAGCAACTCTCCATTTTGAAATTTCTTAAGTCTTTCAAGAATGGCTCCATTTACAAAAATTGGCTGCAGCTAGTTGTTTCACATTTTTCGAAAAGCAATCACTAGTGTGAAAACCAGCTGAGATCATTGGTATGCTATTTCTATGTTATTTGCTGTGCAAAAGAAATGCTATTTGACAAATGTTTCTGAGGATTTTCGCCACTTAAAAGAGTCCAGATTTGTTGGAATGGATTATAGCAGAACAGATACTACAGTGACTATGCTGCTCTAATTATTGACTGAATGTCATTGTACAAATTTCATTTTTGGCAACTCTCCATCTAGTACTATCTATTCCATAAATATATAAAATCTCTTAAGTTACCTTGTCTCCTTAGCAGTGACAGCACCAGAAATTTGACTTCTTTCTCTACATACTTCCCTGTTTTGCTGCAAAAACCATGAATTGCCATAATTTCACTATGGGTATCATTTTTGTAATAAAAACTCCACATGACGGAGGGTTGGGAACGATTTATATATTTATAAAACCACATTTTGTGTATTATAGCAATTTTATTTGGTATTTTATACTATTTAATGTCTTATTCAGCCTATAATTACTTTGTGATGACTGTTTCAGACTCTGTAAATTTCTTCTGTGATTGGTCTTTGGTCATAATAATGATATGTCTTGAATCTGAATAAATCTGAATTACGGCCACATTGAATATCTATTTATCAGTATTCTGAAAGCTCACAGAATATTTCCCCAAATACATCTATACTGATAAAATAAACCCACTGAAACTCAGTTTGTTTTCTTTTCTCCACTGGAACAATTGAGATGACCTTTATCTTTCCAGCTACTAGTGCAGGAACAGATAGTTGAGCCATTGCAGAATGTTGAAATTCTAGGCTAAAAAGGTTATTCAGTTAAGAGAGTATGTTTTATGTGCTGAGATAACATAAGAACATAAAATAAGCTCTGTTGGATCAGTCAATGGTCCATCAAGTCCAACACTGTGGCAAAAAAACAGGTGCCATTAGGACAGCGGTTCTCAACCTGGGAGTCGATCAGCCCTTTCGGGAGGGATCACCAAGGCCGCTTCCACAGCCATGGAAGTGACGGTGGCCTTGGAGACTTAAAGGGGGTGGTAGGGTTGCGCACATCCTGGTGATCATGGAAGGCTGAGGCCTCGGCCTTCCATGATCACCAGTACGCCAGAGCACGCAGGCCTACGACCCCCTTTGGGTCACTGTCGCCACCACAGCAGGGGGCGTAGCAGCAGGAAGGTTGAAAACTGCTGCAGCAGGGCCCAGACTCTAGAAGACCTCTACCAGCAGGGACTGGACTCTAGAAGACTTCTCACTGTTGCCTCACAGGGAACATTAATACTGAGAATCACTCCCCCCAGACATAATATTCCATCTATACCTTGTGGCTAATAGCCAATGATGGACCTCTATTCCATATGTTTATCCAGTCCCCTCTTCAGCTCTCTATTCTTAGTAGCATGACTACTTCCTGTGGCAGTGAATTCCTGGTGGTAATAAGTCTTTGGGTGAAGAAGTACTTATATAATTTCATTGAGTGCTCATGAAGGAGAGAGGAGAGAGGGAGCAAAGACATTTTAGCCCAAAATGTTGTGCTGCTGTTTGCTGAGGGCTAGTCATACCAGACTCTGCCTTCTCTGGGGAGTCTTCTCTTTCATTAATATCTGTCTGGTCCAGAATATTTTATCTCTCACCAGATCTTGGGTATTACTTAGGACCAAGTCCAGGATCAACTCTACACTGGTAGGTTCTGTGACCATCTGCTTCTGTTACAGTCATTGATTGTGGAAAAGGTGGGGAAAGTGAAGGCCCAGTTATGATAGGATGGAGATTCATGTTGCATGGTTTTATAATTATAACTATACATCTGGTAATAGTAGGTTTAAAAAAACCCTTCCTTTTTATAAAGATTATTAGGTTGTAGCCAAACTAAATATTCCACTAAGAGAATGGGTAAGGTCATTTCCACTAATTTTGTCTTTCTGCTGCACACTCCCAGTTTGCTTCTCATTTTGATCCTGAGGTCTCCCTGTGCCTCAGGAAAATCCCTTCAGGATGATCAGTGGGCTGCAGCAGAGTTGGGCGAAAGAAACGTTCTGCTGTACTGACAAATGCCTTTCTTGGGTTAAGACACAGTCTGGATCTAACCCGCTGAGTGACCTTAGGTGAGTCACTTTCTTTGGCCTAATTTTCCTTGTAGAGTTGTGATGAAGACCAATGGTGGAATGCTTTACATCTTGGAATATGCACATCCCAAATGGGTAAAGCTAAGGGGACTGCAAGGCACTCCATTCTTCAACCAGGATTCCATTTTGAGCTCCCATTGCTAAGAACACCAGGGGAGAATCCCAAAATCCTAAACTGAGATAATGGATGATTTCAAAATACTTGAAACCAAGAATTAATAGCTTGTGCTAAATTTCCATCATGTAGGATATGTAAAAATTAGAATTGAAGGATCATGATTTTATCATCTTTTCTTTGGGTCCTTACTCAGTCTTTTATCTACAAATGTGTGTGCGCTTTTATTATAAAGTGCTCTGCATTTTGAATACTGTAAATCTGATCTCTGTGATATACATTAAGCTTTATTCAGTCACACTTATCAAGGAACAGTAGAGAGTGAGGCAATGGATAACCCTTCATCTCCAAGGAACACAAATGTGTGTGCCGGGCTCCACAGTAGCCAGTGTGAGTGAAGTAGGAAACATGAGAATGAAATGAAGCCCTTAAGCAGCAACACAGCAAAGTGTGTCTTGGGGCTAGTCTAGATATTGAATAGGTGGTGGCAACAGTAACGGAATAAAGAAGAGTAACCGGGTGGGTGGAGAAGGGGAGTCTTGCCAGACAAAAGGTCCAAAATAGCTACATGTCCTGCATGCTCTACATGAGGTCAAGATCCCATTTCATGACAGCATGTTACACCATTTGGGGGGTTCTAAGTCAAAAAGAGCCTCTTGTGGCGCAGAGTGGTAAGGCAGCCGTCTGACAGCTTTACCCATGAGGCTGGGAGTTCGATCCCAGCAGCCGGCTCAAGGTTGACTCAGCCTTCCATCCTTCCGGGGTCGGTAAAATGAGTACCCAGCTTGCTGGGGGGTAAACGGTAATGACTGGGGAAGGCACTGGCAAACCACCCCGTATTGAGTCTGCCAAGAAAACGCTAGAGGGCGTCACCCCAAGGGTCAGACATGACTCGGTGCTTGCACAGGGGATACCTTTACCTTTACCTTTTTTAAGTCAAATGAAACCTGAACTTTCCCTAGAAGCTAAAATGATTAATCTAAGAGTACTGTACTTTGACCACATCATGAGTGACAAGACTCACTAAAAATGACAATAATGCTAGAAAATGCTGAATGCAACAGGAAAAAAAGGAAGATTCAACATGAGATAGTTGTGAGTTCTTGCACTGAGCAGGGGTTTATTTATTTATTTATTTATATTTCTATACTGCCCATTTCTTTGCAGCTCGGGGCAGTTTACACAGAACATTATAACTTACATGAAACATTATGCAGACTATAACATCAAAACAACTTAAAAAAAACATCAAAGATTACAAAACCATAATTATAATATAATAACAATAACAACATCATCTAGTTTGGACTAGATGATGCTGGAGGAACCTTCCAACTCTGTGATTTTATGATTCACTCAATAAAGGAAGCCACGATTGTTATTTTTTCAAAACCTAAGCAAGGCTGTTAATGGTATTACAATTTGAACGTTATCATTTCTTAGGGCTGCCATGTTGGAACTTGTTGGCACATAACATACATATGGTCCAATTAACACAGTACAACTTATTTGCATAGAATTGGGATTCTGGTGGTTCAAAGAGGAAATGCTGGATGAAATCCAAATTTATCTTCATTTAACACAATAGAGCCTATTTATACAGGACTGATATTTGCACGTGGTCCACAGATGATGCCAAGGAAGAGAAAGCTGTGCAGCTTGCGTGAAGAAGGAGCTTGAGGCCCAGTAGTACAGCTGTAACTACTAGGTGAAGACAAAAGAAAAGGTTGAAAGATTCTTATATATTATGAGAAATTTTGAAGATCAGCCAAGTTTTAAAAGGAAGCTCCGATTCAGAAAGCTTTGAAAGGCCTGTGCCAACAAATCATGTGCATTTGAATGCATCACATTACAGTTTTGTGTAAAAGATCTCAGTTTGGGCTACATATGGAATCCATCACTTCACCTTTATCAGGCTCTTGATTCAATCACAATTCTTTGTCAAGCTTAGAGGGAGCTGGAGATGATTTTTCTCCACCTAATTTATAGCATTTGTAACTATTGTAAAAATACTGTAGAATCAAGGAAGATCATAAAATACTTCTTTTAAAAGCCCTGGAAACCTTCTAAAGGCAGCTCAAGAGTTACTTTCTAAGAAATAAATGAAATTAAGATGCCTGAGTTATATCTCACTTGGGATTCTATGAAATCTGCATCCTATCTGGTGGGATGTTTTTATATATTCAGGAGATCAAAATGAAAGTTATTTGATGGCATTTTACTTCCTGAAGGTTGACATCTTATTTAAACACCAGTCAGCTTCAGAGTCTATCTTCAGATCCTTCTTCTCCCTCTCCTTGGAAGGGAAGGACATGGATTCTGTCATCAGTTGCCTGGAACCAAAAGAGAATCCTGCGTTGAGCAGGGGGTTGGACTAGATGGCCTGTATGGCCCCTTCCAACTCTATGATTCTATGATTCTATGAATACCATCCACACAACCCGATATCCCTAAGACATTGCACCTTTGTGATTAATTTAAATTGTTGTAAGTTTTTTGGGGAGGCAGTCATGGTAGAAGAGTTAGTTATAAATAAAATGAAGGAGAGAAGATACAAATAAATAAAATAGCATTGATGATAGTCCTCCTGTCATATCAAGGTATGTAGCAAGTACATATCTCAGCAGATACCAGACAGAGTAGGTGCTTCTCTCCCAACTATTCCAACAGCTAGGAAACTATTGCATCTATAACTCCCCACCATCCTTTCTTTTTACAATGTTATTTATTACAACATTTCCATCCCTCCTTTTTTTTTAAAGGAAACAAACAAACAAACAAAAAAATAACAAACCCCAAGATGCTCAAAAAGGGACTTATTGGCATTAGAAAGATGATGAGAGGGAAGATAGTGCTTAACTTTCTCCTTACCATTTGTTTTCTACCAAAAGCATTGCCCATATCAAGTTTATGAGGCAAAGACAATGGAATAGAAAGTTTCTATGATGGAATGAACGGCTTACATAAATAGGTTCTGAGATCAATACACTGAAGGGGCAATCCACAGATGTCAGATGCTAAGAATAAGCATGAACACAAACCAGTGTATGGACAAAAAATTATCAAAAATTTTGGCCAGTCCATGATCTGTGAAGTGATGTCCATGGACGCTTCACCATCACACAGTTTCACAAATCTTTTTGGCGGTATACAAACCATGGTGGTCCATGACTAGAGAGGGTCAAGCTTAAACAAATTAAATAAATTAAATATTCATGCTATAGTGTGCATACTAAAATAAACAAATATATATTAGGTGTCTGAATATCAGAATGTACAATTTACAACCATTTCTTGTGGATGAGCGTGTCTGGGGTGTCTAAGTTGAATACGGCCCATAAAAAGCCCCCTGTGAGGGAGGCGAACATAGAGGCTGGTCCCACCCCTGACTGGAGAACCTCTCCCCTTACTCTTCCCAATGCCAAGCTTTCTCTATCTTAATCATTCTCTTCCTTTCTACCTCCCACTCTCTTTGCTATTTTCCTCCCCCCCCCCCACAAGCCCCCATTGTATCAGCTACAACTGGCTTTAATTCTAGTAAATCTTAGAAAAGGGACTTAGCTATTGGGTGGATGGGGTTTGGGTCTCAGGGGTGGACTCAGTGCTTGGAGTCATCACTTCAGCATACATCACTGCACCCTGGTTTGTGACTGGGATTCAGGGATAGACTCAGGGTTGGAGCCACCACATCTACAAATATCATTGCACACTTTGGGGTAGGGGTGTCAGAGGTGAACACAACCATTTTGATTTGTTACCTACTACTCTTGGCACACCGGCTCATGGCGGGTTACATAACAATTCCAATACAATAAAATGTTATTGTTGTTAGGTGCGAAGTCGTGTCCGACCCATTGTGACCCCATGGACAATTATCCTCCAGGCCTTCCTGTCCTCTACCATTCCCCGGAGTCCCTTTAAGCTCGCACCGACTGCTTCAGTGACTCCATCCAGCCACCTCATTCTCTGTCGTCCCCTTCTTCTTTTGCCCTCAATCGCTCCCAGAATTAGGCTCTTCTCCAGGGAGTCCTTCCTTCTCATGAGGTGGCCAAAGTATTTGAGTTTCATCTTCAGGATCTGGCCTTCTAAGGAGCAGTCCGGGCTCCAATAAAATACAATCCCCAATTAAAACCTCCATTAAAACCCCATAAAAACTTTACAGAAAAAGTAGAAAACAAAATGGCAGAAATAACTATAAGCCCACCCTAACAAAACAGCTACCAGCTGGGGTGGCTAGGGATTATGCCAATTGTCCATGCTGATGACAGTGCCAGTGTGGGATCATGACTTCCTGGGTGGGAGCTCCATCTGATCTTCCTCCAGCACTGGCCTCCTCCATAGACCTGGTGGAAGAGCTTCGTTTTACAGGCCCTGCATGAATCTGAAAGCTCTCCCAGGGCCCACAGCCCTTCCAGGAGCTCATTTTACCAGGTAGGGGCCAGGACCGAAAAAGCCCTGGCCCTGTTTGAGGCCAGATGTGCTTCTCTGGGGCCGGGGATGACTAGCAAGTTGGTACCCACAAAGTGCAGAGCCCTGAGTGGGGCATGGAGCAACAAGAGGTGCCTCAGATACATGGGTCCCAGACTGCAAATGATTTTAAAGGTCAAAACCCAGACTTTTAACCTGATCTGGACCGCAACTGGCAGTCAATGCAGCGGCCTCAGTACAGGCTGGAAATGGGCCCTCCAAGGTGTTCTTTTGAGGACTCTAGCAGCTGCACTTTGCACCAGCTGCAATTTTCGGATAAAAGACAATGGCAGGCCCGCATAGTGTTAGTTACAGAAACCAGTTCTGGAGGTGACCATCACATGGGTCACCATGGCTAGATGTTCAGGGGACAGCTAGTAGCTGTGCCTGGCAAAGATGGAAGAATGCCTGATAGGCTACTTTCTTGACTTTTGTTTCCATGGTCAATGAGGCATCCAAGATTACTCCCAGATTTCCGGCTTGGGGCGCGGTGGTAAGTAGCATCCTGGTAAGGGGTAAATGCGTTTCCTGTTCTGCCTCCTCACATGAAGCACAAAATGGAGGATGGACTCCTTCTGAATATTGTAGTCAGGGTGGATGCGGCCATCTTCAAGCTGCTTGCCGGCAGAAATCAGCCTGCTGATCAGAGGGGGATGCCTTCTTTGTCCTGGATCTTAGCCTTCACATTCTCAGTGGTTCATTGGGCTCAGCCTCCAGGGTAGTGGTCTTGCCAGTTTGGGTCTTCACAAAGATCTGCACTTTGAACTTTTTCTGTTCAACTGCTGTCCACATGAGGTTAAAATCTCTGCACTCCACTTTCTGCAAGCATTTCACTTCTTCGAGGTGAACACAGCCATTATGAAGTCAGCAATGAATAGGCAGCTGTGAGCTAGATGGGCAAAAGGTAGCCTCATACATTCATATAATTTCAGCAACATATTCAGAGAGCAAAGCTTATGCTGCTTGCAAACCAATTGACCTAAAAGCCTGTTGAAATGTTCACTGGCTATGTGGAATCTCCATGCAATTGATACACTTCAGAATATATGCAGGGAATAGTCACCCTGCACAAGAGCTATCTACATGAACTTCTCCCTGGATGTTAAAAGCTCTCTGAAGTACAACTGATTTCATCAAGAGAGGGTTTTCAATTATGGATTGAGAAATTCCTGCAGTTTTGAGAAGGGCAGAAGAGGGATCTTAGCAAGTTGGTGATGCTACTCTAGAATGTCCATTTATGTTAAGTCTGTGATATCTCATATAGCCTGCAGTTTGTCACTTCCTCCAGATCTGATATCTATATTTTAGAGATCAGTTGTCACTGGGTGATAACTCCAGGTCCCACCTGGTGTCTGACCACCCTTCCCCAAGACCAGATTCATATATGACTATAGGGCAGAATCTATAGAAATTAACCAAGACAGTCATTTGAACGGCATAGTCCTTTTCTGTTTTAGAAGTTCTCCTTTACAATATCCTGCACAGCAAGACAAAGGAAGAAGCCACATAGTTCATAGGCTGACGCATATGGTTCCTATCATAGAACTTTATCAGAGTTGGCACAAGAGGAAAACCATGCTACTCTAATACCAAGATTTGGCCCCAACTTTAAGCAGCAGAAGATTTGTTTGTGGGGATATTTCTGGTTTTCCAAAGGTAAGCTGACTCTTTAAATGTGTTTATGCTTCAATCTCAACAGACTTTAACATCAACAGAAGAAATAATTTGGATTCAGACTCCCTGGCAGAACTGTTTTCCACCTTGCAATTCTTTTAATCAGCTAGCAAAATCAGTGCTCAAGATTCCTGTATCCCTTCCAATGTCCATGGCAATAAGAACAACATTTGATTTAAGATGGTTGGAAAGGTAATTTCATGTGTTTTGGCCCATCCGTGGTATGAATACCCAATGTTATGTATTCTTTAAAAAGAAATCAAACCAACTAGGAAATGTATTGGAAAACAAACTGGACTTGGCTCACTTCTTCCTTTGTAGTCATGGTTTCTTTGTTCAAATTGCCAGAAATTCACAATATTTCTGCTGTAGAATGCAAGCCCATTTATGACACTTACATCATTACTAACATGCTGTTAATCACTTTCCATGCTGGGAGAGTCTCGGATTGACTATAAAATCTATTCCATTCTCGTAACTGATTTTTTGGGGGTTGTTGATCTATATATTTTTGTTTCAAACTGGACAAAAAACCCAAACTGCAGCTAAAATTGGGGGAGGCTTTAAAAGGATGAAAATATTCCATGTATACATTGCACATTGATAAATGTGCACATATATATATATACCAGTTCATCCACCATGTATTTGCATGCTAATATGATATAAAACTTGTAAAAATTCTTATGACATAAAAATCATGCAAACACACATCATATACATCATATACATACTTCTGACAACATGCTGAAGGTTCCAAAGACTCCTATTGGTGGAATCTCCCCTCCCCCAGGTCCAATTGCTGTTCTTGCTCAGAATTCCAACCCCCCCTTCCCTTCAGGCCTGCTGTGAAGTCTCCTGACTGAGACAAGGGAGGCATTTCTAAGAGCACAGGGGAGTCTGAGGGCATGGGCATGCTTCCATTTTGCCAGGGGAAACCTTTCCCCTTCTGCCTAACTGCTGGCTGACAGGGAGGCCACAGAAAAGCCCCTTCTCACTTAAAATACTGCTGTGGCCAGCCTCAGTGCTGGAGGGCAGATGCAGCCAAGCCATGCATGTCTCTCCTCTGCAACTCTCTGAACATTTGAGACTTACGATGCATGGTTGTTGTGCAGATGAAACTGGATGCTGTTGCAGGGGTTCTTTTGCCTCCTGTTTCATCTGTCACAAAAACCCTGTGCAGTAGGCCTCAATTGTTTTATCTTCACAACAACTTGCACAGGAGGCCTTAAATGTTTCTTCTGCACAACAACCTTGTCCACCCTCCAAAACAGCCATTTTTGCCTGGGGAGCTGATCTTTATAGTCTGGAGATGAGCTGTAATTCCAGGAGCTCTCCAGACCCCACCTGGAGGTTGGCTAGCCCTTGGTTGGAAATATTCCTGGAGGTTTGGAGGCAAGTCTTCAAAATGGTACAATGCTTCAGAGTCCACCCTCCAAAGCAGCCATTTTCACCTGGAAACCAGACATCACCAGCCAAGCAACAGTCTGTGCTAGCCAAGGGGTGTCTGTGGCCATGGGTATTCCATTTGAGGGGGTGTATGTTAGGTGGAAGAGCTTTCCCTTCAGCCTAATTGCCTGGAGATGAGCTGTATTTCCAGGGAATCTTCAGACTCCACCTGGAGGATGGCATCCCTAAACCTCAGTGGGGTACAATGCTACAGGGTCACACCTCCAAAACAGCAATTTTTGCCGGGGAAGGGGGGGGGCTAAGCAGTGATTCCATGAGATCTCCAGGCCCCATCTGGAGGTTGCTGTCCTTGCTCTGGAAATATTCCTTGAGCTTTGGAAGTGGCGCCTTAAAAGTGTGTAATACGTCTGTTGCCATCTAACCAACTCAAAGCACCCCCTGACCTATTTCAGATCAAGAAAACATTGCAGAAAGGAGATAAGGTTGCCATATTGGTGTAGGTTCACATTCTAGAATTCCACACTAACTAAGTATGCATAAACCTGACTAGAGTCAAGACTGCTATGCAGAGACTTCCTCTTAGGGTTGCCAAGTGAGGTACTAAACCCACACCAAACCATGAGCTAGTGCCCGTTGCACATTATAGAATGCAACAGGCTTTACTACGAGTATATATACAATTTTCAAACCATTTGCTCAGATACAAATATTTTCTCCTTGTCCCCAGCCCTTGGTCTCCCCCAGCAATATATTCCATAGACTGAGGAAAGTCAGCAGTTCCAGAAGTTGTATAGCAGACATGATCCTGAAATCGCTCTTTGGGATCATGTGATACCCAAGAATGCCAACCAGGGGCAGATTGGCTATTAAGGAGAAGGTCCCAGTGGGACTATGTCCCTGGAGGTGCTATCCCCCCCACCAGGGTCATCCCATTGCCAGGGTCTCCGAGATTGAGATGGGTGGGAGCTACCACTGCCATGAGCTGGTAGTTCCCATTTAATGTTAGACAACTGGAAGCTGCTGCTGCTACCAGTGCTCCCCCTCCCTGGATCCAGTGTTCACCACCATGCAAAAAGTGAACACAAGTCATTACTGCCAGTTGGTGGGCATAACTTGCCTCTGCCCTGAGGAGGACATGACTCATCACCACAAGCTGCCTGATCCTATAAGGAGGTAAGTTTGTATCAGGTGAGAGCCACAGTGAACCAGTTCTTTCCCTCCCCAGTTCAGTTAAGGGGGGTGGGAGACTTAGGTAATCTCTATTCCATCTTCCTCCAACCATCTGTCAGAGGCCAGGGTGTATTGGGAAATGGAGCCCTTTTTCAGGGCCATTTTTCTTCCAAGTCCATCTTTGCTAGTGGCCTGGTTCAAACATCTGCAGTTCTCTCCAGAAATCAGCAGCCCTAGTGATGAAAGGTGGAGAGTCAGTGCTTGCCTGGCAGGGCTCCTGATTCAAGCCTTGCTAACAGACTAAGGAATGTGGTCTTTGAAGTGGGGAAAGAGGTGTAGAAATTAAAGGGGATAACATACGGATTTCATCAACTAGTGGGACATTGAAAGTTCGGTGCAACTGTGTTCAGTTGACCAGAAACAGGTGAGGTGATATTAAAAATGGCTGGATATTATAATTCTGCATTTATGTTGAACTACAAGTGGGGAGAATGATGCACCGAAATATGTTGCTTTTTTGTAGAATTGTGAGTTTCTAGTTGATGGTTTTGTTTGTTTGTATCCTACCCTTTTTTTTCAAGAATCTCAGCATGGTTCCCTTTCCAAGATGAGTGAGACTGAAAGTAATTGTCCCAAGATCAGGTTCGTAGCAGAAAGAGAATTTGAACCTGTGTCCCCCAGGCCTCAGTCTAATGTTTTAATTACTACACATTTCCTTCTATATATAGAAGGATTCAAACAGTTCAAATAACCTATGCAAGTAAAACCTGCTACAACACTATATGTAGCTAGTCATAATATATCTACCTACCAACCATTTGTTTTCTTGATGTATATCTCTATTATTTTCTTATGGCTTCAATCCCGCAACCACTCATATAAAGAAAAAAAATCTGGATTATTTATGAGCAACATAAATACAAGCAGATAATAGGCTACTACTGATCTCTCAGAGCACTTCCAGATGGCTTGTGGAGAGATGTTGCATTAGCATCCCTTGGTGTTCAAGTAGGAATGCTTCCTGCCAGTAGGAACTCAACCTAGGATCATTCACATTTAAGGAACTAATTTCCGAGGGTTCATCTCAAGCCTGTTCCTGCCACCTGCATTAGATAGTCTCCTAATCATTTATTTTTGGATGCCCAAAGTGCAATGCACATTAACAAGAAGAGTCATAAAGTAAACAAGGCAAAACCCACATTCAACAACACATGACATGCTGTCTTGGCCACCTAAGAACAGATACATCTATTTGCATGACCTCCCATCCCCAGCCACTCTAGATTTGACTATGGCACCCAAGGAAAGGCCCTAGACTTCATTTAAATGGGACACACGTATAATAGTATATGGGATAGCATCGAAAAGATAGGTTTCTGGGGAAAATTACATTGGCATGGGGATGTTGTAGTGTATGTTCCCAGTTCCCCCCTTTTAGGACGAAATTGTACTTACAATTATTCAGCAGCCATCCTCCCAATATGGTGTAAGAAGAGTTTTCAAAACATGAAGAACATACATGAAGCTGCCTCTACAAGATCAAACAGTGGTCCTATCTAGATCAGTATTGTACACTACTCCTTAGGACAGATGGTAGAACACAAGCATGCAGAAAACTTTGGTTCACTCACTGGCATCTCCTGTTAAAGGCATCTCCAGTTAAAAGGGTCTGACCAACCTCTACCTGAGACTCTAGAGAGCTGCTGCCAATTAGAGTATTATTGTTGTTGTTGTTGTTGTTGTTGTTGTTGTTATTTACTGAATTTCTAGCCCACCACTCCTGAGAAGGCTCGTGGCAGGTTACAGTATACATAAAATCCCCAATAAAATTACCCCTAAAAATATAAAATACAATATCAAAAAATACTATGGCGGAAAAAAAAAAAACTAAATCCCACTCACTATCACCTCCAGAGGTGGGACACGGCGGGGGGGGGTACACTGCTAGCAGAATGACATAAGAATATCCTGGAAAATCCTAAGTAGACAATACAGACTTCAATAGAGTGATGGTTTGACTCAGTATGAGAAAGATTAATAAATTCCATGGATGTTCAGGATCTCTCAGACAGCTGCTGCTTTATAAACCAGAGATACCAGGAACTGAACGGGGACTTTCAGCATGCAAATCATATGTGCTGCCATGGAGCTAAGGGCCTGAAATACAGAGCTGTTATGTTTCCCAAAGGAATAAAGCTATTGTTTACTTTCAGATGTTGGTTGATGCAAATATTAGCCTTGGTATAACACTGAAGCATAGGAAAAGAGCCACCCAAGATAACAATTCTCTCTGGGTATAATTTCATTACCCTGTGATATTCATAGAAATAATGTGTGTGCTTTGTAATGCATCTTTGAGAAGTAAAGCAATTAAGGTTATTTTTTTTAATGTAAAACTCTGGATTTAGGCACGGCTTTTTAGTGGTTGAAAAAATATGAGACATAAGAAAATGGATTCTTCCCATATTACTAGACACTAATAGATAAATAATTTGCTGCAGGAACGTCTCCAGGGATGAAAATCCATTTTTACTTTTACATTTTTATAACATACTTCCTCTCCCCACCCCCGCCACACACACTACTTAAATGTTATGACTACCTGAGGAATTAGCTTCAGAAATTACTATGGATTGAGTTCTACTATTGCATCAGTAAAATGAATATAACAACCCCTAATATTGAAGCTTTCTGTTCAAATATATCACTTAATTATCCACTTTTATTGAGACTTTTATTGGTTATTTTTAATTCCAAGTGACTGAATCTCCTGTGTGAGGCTGATCTTACACAAGCACATGTGTGACTACTGGTAGCAAAACCACCCTATTTATTACTATTGTTTATGCAATATCTATGAATCTTTACCTCACATAGTAAAATAAAGTAGAAAATATGCTATCTTTTATTGTAGTTTCTCTGTGGTCCTCATCTTCTCTACCTGGTATGTATGTATGTATGTATGTATGTATGTACACACACACATACATACATACATACATACATACATACATACATACACACATACATACATACATATATACACACACGCGTACAATATGGAGAATGTGATAAATTAATGTTTCTCTGTTAAGCCCCCTCCCTACTCCAAATCCTCAGAAATCTTTTACTGTCCCAAGTTTGTTTGGGTTTTGTACCAGAAATCCAATTTCTTCCTGAAACATTCTGGCTTCCAAACAGTATCCTCTTCAGGTACTTCAGTGACTTTTGCATGTTATGCACTATTGCTCCATTATTGTAATGGTTATCTGGCTATCTTGTCAGCACAGACTAAACCAGATCATGAATATACAACTGTGTATCAATACAGCCTTTGGCTGATGGATGCTGCTTCTCACTCCAATTTTCACGCAGTCTTAAAGCCCTCTGAATAAACTATCCTTCCAATACAGTGATATTTTAGAGACATGATGATTAAGCAACGTCAAACACTTTAGCTTGATGTCATCCCCGTTAATACCAAACGTCATGTTCAAGTTCCTGGCAGGCAGAACATTGACACATCCACAGATAAGGTAGGTCTTAGTCAGTATACTTGGGGGACTCTCTAAATATGCAGAAAGCATATTAGTTTATAAACTGAATAGGGACCCAAAATCGGTTCATGAGAACTATAAGCTGGTTATTATACTTAAGCTGTTGGGAATCAGCTAGAGGGAAAGAGCTGTGAGAATTGTCATTCTGAAACCTTTAATAATGAGTATTGCTCTGGGCAGGGAGCTTTGGATTGGAAGGGGGGAAATAACCCAATCATCTGTCTTCCCACAATCCCATATGGACTGCAGCCTGTCAACATTCTCCTGTAAAGTGTTCATAGTTAGCTGGAACGTCACATGATTTTGGAGATGATTTCTTCTACGACGTGAGATTATGATTTTCCTCTACTTCAAAAGTATTCTTTCCTTGATCAAGTAGAGTTTATGTGAAGCATTTATGGGAAGTCATTTTTTGTCTGCTTGATTGGCCAAGATTTTATGAAAGCCTGCTGCTGACATCGTTGCTCAGCTAAAATGGAGGCAAAAGTATCTTTTCTAAAAATGGACCATGATGACTTCTTCAATACATTTGTGAACTGGTTTTCCTGAACAGTATATATTCTGTTACATGTACAGGATGATGCATCTACCTACTCCTGGAGATATTCTATAACAGGTGATGTGGGCAGATTTGGAAACGCCATAAATAGATTTATCAAACCATAAACTGACAAGAGCTAGGGGCCTCCCTCAGCTGAATATATTAGTTATTAAGGGGCCACAAGAGTCTTCTAATTATTTTGCTGGAATAGAGCTAGTACTCTGGGATCTGAATCCCCAGCAAAAATTACCGGGAATGAAATGTGTATAGTATTTTTTCCCCCTCTTGGCAAAATGGGTAAATAACAAAGAAAAGGACAATATTTGATTGTGTAGATGCACATGCCAGAAGTTAAATGAATACAGCTGCAAAATGCAGGCCCGAGTTACCTACTGTGGAATTCAAGCCATGGAGCTTTTCAGCATATGTTTCAACATCTCAGAACTTGTTATTTACAGAACAATTCACCTCGCTTTATTCCCATCATAAAGAAGGTTGTAAAACAGAAATATATAAATCATTCATCTTTCCAGATTCCTAGCTGTAAGCCTTGAAACATCTGGGGCTTAGGGGGATGACTTGAAGTTTTTTAAAATGGTCAGTTCATTAGGCTTCATGCTAGAAACACACTCCAGTTTTCCCTTTATTTATGTAATGTGCATATTTCTAGAGTGACAATAGTAACCATTCCATTTTGATAGACTATTATTTTCCCCCCACAGTAACATGCACTAAAAACTAAGAATATCAAGTAAAGGCAGTAGACATTATTACTGATGGACTAATCCCGCAGGGGTAGTCAAACTGCGGCCCTCCAGATGTCCATGGACTACAATTCCCAGGAGCCCCTGCCAGCATTTGCTGGCAGGGGCTCCTGGGAATTGTAGTCCATGGACATCTGGAGGGCCGCAGTTTGACTACCCCTGTTCTAGAGCAAAGCTGTTGTATCACTCATTGAGAGAAGAGTGAGGGGATCTGCAGGTGTAGGAGACTCACCTTCCTTTCTTGTGGATAATATCTCTGTGGGAGTTTTCATCAACCTGCTTAGGAGTCTGGTAACCGATAGTTCAAACATGCACGTTGAAAAGAAAGAGGATGTGAGGGTTCACCTACTTCTTTTCCCCAGCTGCTTTTCTATGATGAGATGTTTTTACAGTGATTCATCAGAGAGAAACTGAAAGCAAGCATAAGAGGGCTCACCAAAGCTGATAGCTTTTAGAGAATTTTCCATTTTCGTGTAATGTAAAAGTTTGAAAAAGAGATAGCGATATAGCAATCCAATCTATTGTGAAAAATTCTAACATTCAGCTATTCATTGGAAATCCAGAAATTCTGTACCACGTAGTTCAAGTATATTTACCACCGTGTTTCTGTGTCTGTAATCTGGGCCTCTCTCTTCACTAGGACAGAAGTCCCTCCTTGAGGTAAGATATTTATTTATTATATTTATATAGTGCCCTCCTCTGAAGCTCAGGATGGCTTACATCTCTTTGACAGTAGAATGATAAACAGTGGATGTATGTATATTCAGCGAACTCCCTTTTTTGATTTTTTTTAAGTTAAGGAAGGTACTCAGGCTTTGGCCCAGCTGTTCATTTAGGGTGCAAAACATTATTATTATTATTATTATTATTATTATTATTATTATTATTATTATTATTATTATTAGATTTATTTTCCGCCTCTCCCGATAGGCTCGAGGCGGGTCACAACAACTAATCCCATTAAAATTCCTATTAAAATATCAGTCTACTAACATCTACATTTAAACATCCAGTGGTCCTTCCAAATCATGACACAAGATCATGTAACATTAACTCATGTCACATATTTCCATAAGTGCTATATACATAAAAAGCAGCTGTGACTTCCCTGCTGTTGCCAGTTGATGAGGCGGATAGCGGGCTGCTGAGCAAGCATGGCTGGCAGAGACCCACTGCATGGCATGCACAGGGGCAAAATGTGGGGCGGAGCCTCGGGCACCTTTATAAGGCACACATGTCAAGGCTCTGCCATTCTGCTGCAGATTGTCGCCGGGACGGCTTCCTGCCCTGCCCACCCTCCCTATGTTTCAGCTTTATATAAAGTATGGACACTGTTATAAGTTGATTTCTCATCTCATCTTTGGAAAAAGTCATGAGTAAGACCCTAGGTTCAGGGCCCCAGTGTGCATACTGTGACCCTGAAAAAGGGGAGGGGGTCTCAGTAAGAGACCGGCTCACTAATGTGCATGGCCAACCTAGCTGGGAAGGCCAGGGGCTCACACCCAGGTGTGCTGGTTGGCCAAATGAGATGGGTGTCTGTCAGTCATCATATGCCCACTTCCCCAGGAGGACTCTAGTAGCAAGGGACCTGCCCTCCTGGCTTGGGGGTGACAAGTTCAAGGGCACCCCTAGAGTCAGACATTGAGCAGCCGGATGACTGTGTGGGGTTGGGTCTTTTCTCATGCCATGGTGCCAACCTCTGGTTGGAGATGCAGTGTGGTTGTCAAATAAAGCTGTGGCCTTGTTAATGCCAATCTGGAGTCACGTCTTGTGGCCCACATGCCATCCTGCCAATCAACTAAACAAAAACAAATGTGTATTGTCCTATCAGCAGTGGTCCCCAACTTTTCTATGGTCGGGGATCGCCTCCGGGCGCTTAGCTCACGGCCTGGCAAGCTTCTTGCTGCGGGGGGGGGGGGGAGGCAGGTGCGGCTGCCGGCAGTCCGCTACCTTGGCCTTTGTGGCCCGGTACCGGGCTGCGGACCAGGGGTTGACGACCCCCGCTATCAGCCTTTCTGGATTACTTTTCCATGTGTCTATGAAAACTATTAGGATTCTGAACTGATGATCTCTTGGTACAGTGACTCCCCTTTTTAAAAAAAAAATGTGGTGCACATGGAAATATAAATCTTTCTCATTTTATTCCAAAGTATTTATGACATCCTTATTTATTACTGCAGCAATCATGTACAGTCATCTTGGCTGTAAGCAGTAGGAGGACCAATGTTGTTCATTAAGCATTATAGCAAAATGGGAATGTGAACTTGGGTCTCCCCACTCTAACACACTGACATCTATACCACATGTCTAAATTTATTTCACACATTGTCACATCTGTGAGGGAGGCTCACTATTATGCATGCTGATCACTATCATGCAGATACAAATAAATGAATTGTGTGAAGATTTTTACCACCACAAGTATGGGTTTATTTTCTTTTCTGGCAGACACTTCGTAACAGAGACAGGGGGACAGGACTCATGGAACCCCCCCCCCCCCCCCGTTTACCTCCCATCTAGAATAGAATAATAGAATGGAAGGGACATCAAGGGACATCTAAACCAGCAGACTGCAACGTTTTAAACATTGCAGCCCACTAGCAAGGGGTGGGGGGAGAGGGTGACAGCCCCTTGCAAACGCACATGCGTAGATCTGCTGTGCATGTGTATTTGCGCCCAGCGAGGTACAAACGTGCACCCGTGGCAGTTTCTGCAAGGGCTGCCACACATGCACATTTGTGCTCCCGGGGGGTTGCAGATGCACACGTGTGGCGGCTCTGCACATGTGTGCATGTGCAAAACTGGTGTGTGTGCATGTTTGCACCCCCGCCGGGTGCAAATGCACATGCGTGGCAGGTCCATGCATGCATGTTTGCACTGGCGGCATGCTGCCGGCTGCGCTTCCCTCTCCCCCCCTCCCGCAGCAAGAAGCTTGCCAGACCGCAAGCTAATCAGCCGCTTCAGCAGCCGATTTGCTCATGGCCTGGTGAGCTTCTCGCTGCAGGAGGGCGGGGAAAGGGAGCTGTGGCCCACTGCCGAGGCTCTCACGCAGACTGGTGGTTGGGGACCACTGATCTAAACCTCTGCCACTTGCATTAGCTATAACCAAGGCATTTGGCTGGTGGCTCTTGTAAGGGCAGAAAGGGAGGAAATAAATTTTGTAAATGAATCAATATATTTGTCTGTTTCTATCATGAAACTCATGCCCAATAGCTGCAATGTTTTATGGTACAATCCTAAACAGAGTTCAACTTTTCTAAAACCATTGAAGTAAATGAGTTTAGTATGGTACAACATGGTTTAGGATTGCTCAATTAGGCAAGCAGCAGTCTTGGTATAAGAATTACATTTTTTCTCAAAGGAGGATTTAACTGTGGCAAAGGCTGTATATTGCAATCAATGACAACAGTGTTTGGTGTGAGCATTGGATAAATATTCTTGCTGGACTGCACAGCTTTCAGACACTTAGCCCCAAGTCACCACCCACCTTCTGCTCCTATACTGCCCCAGGAAACCTGAAACTTGAAGTCAGCGCATGGAAATGGAAAGGGAAAGCAAAGAGCAGCAGAAGGTGTTCTCTTACTTCCCGAGGGGGGTGAGCATAATGAATTCAGTTCCAAAACTCAAGGGAACTTTATTTCGATTAGTTACTGCTGAGTTTAATGAACAGTGTGTACTTGCCTCTTTTTAAAAAAAAAATACTTTCAGGAGAGTGCCCCAACATTTATATGTGTCCTTTTGATGGGAAGGGATATGAAAAGGTTATGGACTGACTTGAGAACAATTCAGTGAGAGCAAAAATTTCCATGAATGTTCATGGCTTCTCTTGGGCTAGGTTATTGCAGATTTCAGCACCAATTACCTACTTGAAACTAACTGCCATGAATCCTTCACTTCTACCACATGTTGGCTGATCTTTCCTCTATATTTTTGCCACCAGTACCATATAATTTTATTATCATTATTTTATACCTCAGCATTAAGGGAAGGGGAAAACACATATTCTTCTGTCTAGTGGGTGACCTCATTTTATGGAGGTGAGTTTAACATTATACCAGAATTTGTTTTAATTCTTGATAGGAAATTTTAGTATATAAATCATAATTTATATCTGTACCTCACTAACTTAATGTACATCCCATTCTCCATAGCAGCAATTGGTGTTAAGTGAATAGCACAGCAACAGTTGCCTGCACAGAATTATTTCTAGCTTTTTCTCTGACAAATGGACTTTCCTCATATACTAACATTCTCACCTTAGGTTGGAAAAGAAGAAAGATAAAATCTGAATTACCACCTTTTTGCTGTTTTAATGATCAATTAACTTTTCTATAAGACAGACTTTGGACTTTGTATACTAAAACAGAACTGCTTAGGGCTGCGTAGAAAAGCTAGATCTGAGTCCAGTGGCATCTTAGAGCAGTGGTCCCCAACCTGATTCCCTCTTCCCGCCCTACCGCAGTAAGAAGTTTCCTGGGCCACAAGCTTGCGGCCTGGGAAGTTTTTTACTGCGGGGGTGCGGGGAGAGGGAGCCGCAGCCCGGTGCCATGGCCATCTCGGCCCGGCACCGGGCCGTGGCCCGCAGATTGGGGACCACTGTCTTAGAGCACCCTGATCTGGGTAACTGAGGCTAGCCTGATGATATCTTGGAAGCTAATCAGAGTTGTCGCTGGCTAGTATTTGTATGGGAGTCCTCCAAGTAACAGTAGGGTCATTACACAAAGGCAGGCAATGGCAAACCACCTCTGAACATCTTTTGCCTTGTGTAGAGAGCCAGCGTGGTGTAGTGGTTTAAAGTAGTGGCTTCTAAGGCCTGATAGTGCTGTTCTGATTGAGCAGTCCTGTCAGAAGCTATCTCAGCCTCTTCTACCTCACAGGGTGTCTGTTGTGGGGAGAGGAAGGGAAAGTAGTTGTAAA
Organism: Paroedura picta; assembly: GCF_049243985.1. Taxonomy (NCBI): domain Eukaryota; kingdom Metazoa; phylum Chordata; class Lepidosauria; order Squamata; family Gekkonidae; genus Paroedura; species Paroedura picta. The sequence continues at coordinate 154,576,653 of NC_135370.1, read as the reverse complement.
CCACTTTGAGACGTCTTTGGGCAGTGAAACGGGAGATATAAAAACCAACTCTTCTTCTTTTTGAAAACACCATGAGGGTCAACAACATTTTGGGAGTGAAAACTTTTGACAGTCAAAGCTCCCTTTTTAAGATATATATCTCCCTTTGCCATGATGACACACATAAAGCTTTCTAATGCTGTTTTCATCAATGCCATTAATGTCTACTCCAGGGGTGGGCAAACTGTGGCCCTCCAGATGTCCATGGACTACAATTCCCAGGAGCCCCTGCCAGAAAATGTTGATAGTTTGCCCACCCCTGGTTTACTCTGACTGTAGCTGCTTTCCAGGGTCTCAAATTGAGGCCTTTCATATCCCCTACGCCAGTGGTCCCCATCCTGAAGGCCATGGCGCCGGGCCGCGGCTCCCTCTCCCTGCCCCCCTGGCAATAAAAAACTTCCCAGGCCGCAAGCTTGCGGGCGGGAAGCTTCTTACTGCAGGAGGGCGGGGAGAGGGAATCAGGGCTGGGCCACGCATCACGCATGTGCGGCTGAAATACGCATGCACTGCCGAAATGCGCATGTGTGACCGAAATCGTGCATGCACGAATGCGCAAAAGTGCCATGCATGCGCGATTTTGGCCGCACATGCATGATGCGTGGTCGCATCCCACGCATGCGTGATGCGCGGGCAGGGCAGTTGCCCTGCCGGTCCCCAGCCTCAGAAAGGCTGGGGACCACTGCCCTACACAACATAACACTTTAAAAAAATGGAAATGTCAGAGATTGAACCTGAAATCTTCTTCAGGCATAGCCAGAGCTTTGCTAATGATCTATGGTTACTTCCCAACGTATTGTACCAACATGTACAACAGCACATCACAAAGCATAAGCTCCATGACGTTTGAGGAAACCTATGACAACTGAGGATGTCACCTACTGTTTACTGCATTTCTCTAGCACTTAATTATGTCCTATCCCACATGTTCTTTTCAAGAATAAACACCTTTTTAAACAAATCCCATTCTTACCTTAAAGGAATTTCAGAGCTGTAATTATTTTCTATATTTAAAAAATACTAATTTCGGGATAGCTATACATGATTTTAAGATGTCATCTTGTGTTAGTGAATTCTATTCTCAGGCACTTTTTTGATCTTTTAAGCCATTATGCAAAAACGACCCTGAATTTCCCAAAAGATTCATTTCAGGGTTACTTGAGAAAACGTCGTTTTCTTCTTATGACTTTACCAGAAGTTTTTCTTTTGTTATGAAACTCATATATTCCATTCAGTTATAAACCTCCATATAATTTCTCTTTAACTGCTGTCCTGATTAAAATACTGATTCAGAATCAAATGTGCATGGCACGTACTGGGAATAGGAAAAATGAGGCATTTTTGCATAGAAATGGACTACAACCTTGCTTCTTTCTCCTTCTAGCCACCTACTAGAACTACGTAGATAGGATGACTCTTTGAGTGTTCTTTCAAATACTTCTCTTTTATAAAATTGGAGTGGCTAACTTGCCATTTAGGGCATCAGCAAATGCATTGGAACAATGATCATTGGAGATAATTGGTTCATCACAGATTACGACCCCACATTATTTTCTGTTATTACAATTAAATGATAAGGAGGCTAAAAGGAAAAATGGAAAAAAACCACGTATTTTTCTAATTAATCATATTAGCAATATTTTCACAGCACTTATTCACATGACAATTTTAGTACATTTTAGTAGTCACCTTGACCCTCTAGGGACAAGCAGGGTATAAAAGTTTCAACACAATTAAAAGTTTAAATCTTATCCCTGCTATTTTGATCCCCCCAAATCCTGTTTGAATTTAACTTATGCCTGCTACAAATCAGATCCATGATGTGAAATGCTTCAAACGCAAGACAGAAACAGTCTAATTTCCCCTTAGTGTTTGCCCTTGACATACTTTCTCAAAACTGTAAATAGCTGTGTAAAACAATCAAAAGGGCTACAAAATTATAATTCCTAGATATCATATTGATGTTTGATTCTTCTGCCTCTTTCAGCACATGAAAAGAACTAAGTCTATGCCTTGATATACCAAATCAAGAAACAAGCTACCTGTGAACGAGTGGAAAAAATGCTTTCAGTCTATACAAAGCTTCAGTTATCTGAATTCCATGAAAACCACAACAACAAAACAGGAGGTTCAGAGCTAGGGACTTTCAGACTCTGATTAGCATGATGGTAGCGTTTAGTAGGGGATATAATTTAGGGTTTGAATGACATAAAATTAATTTCTTACAGGATGATTGAGAACTCACCATTTTGACTTGCATTCTGCTTGCCTGTTGTGAGCAGGGAGCCATGCCGGGGTGGGGTGGGGGAATTGAACAGTTCAGCTGTTTGTTGGATTCCTTTTTTTGCATATGCAAATAGTACAGTACACTAAAATTGTAGCAAGGTACACTTCACATTATTACACAGTCCAAAAGGAGCCCTACTTAGAATCATGGAAGGGGCCATACAGGCCATCTAGTCCAACCCCCTGCTCAACGCAGGATCAGCCCAAAGCATCCATTGACAACAACTCTTTGAGTGCAGTTCTCTAACCAATGCCCTATTCACCTGACTATCTGAAAATCCAGATTGCAGTCCTTCAACTTATCCATCAGAACATACTTCCCACACTCCATCACCCATGCCTATTGTCACTGCACGCTGCTCCACAGCCAATGATTCAGATCAGATTCAGATACCTTTACTGGCATAAGTAGCCAATGATTTAAAGAAAGAGTGAACAAACCAGGGAATCAGTGATTATAAACATTGTGCATCTTTCAAAAGTCTTGCTATTTGGCATTTGCCTAAATCCCAACATTTATCAAGGTTTGTTTTGTGCACACACATTTCTGCATGTTCTTATAGGATGTGTAATATCCTCTGTGTCACTTAATTACCTGACATGTCTATGACCCATTTCATCTTGTGCATGGATGCAAAAGTGATTGCAAGAAAGAATGAAGTGAAATGTTACCCCCCACAACTACTGTATTACTGCTCAAGTTGGATGGCAGCAAGGTGAAGAGATGGTCGCCTTGGCTCACAAGCGATTGTGGCTGTGGATGATAGGCATGTCTGCCTGCTGAACTTAGTTGCAGCAAAGTTTTCAGCACTTCAAATTTCACATGGCATATTTATCCATGTATGGATGTGGAATGGTGTAATATAGCCTGATTTCATCCAAACCCAAAACTAAGCAGGGTCAGTCCTTAGATGAGAGACTATCCAGAAAGACATTGCGGAGGGAGACAATGGCAAACCACTTCTGATTCTCACTTGCCTTGAAAACCCTAGCAGATTGCCATGGGTCAGCTGAAACTTGGGAACACTACATACACATGCAAGTTGTCTAGATTGACCGTGGTATGTTCCTATAGTGGGCTAATGATACTACAATGCCCAAATCAGTGTCCAAATCCTGACCAAATCAATGTCATTCTAAAGTTTCACCTCAAATACAAATTTACATTAAAATATATCAGTATTCCCCAATCTAGTCATGCCGTCACCCCCCAAGACATTTTCCACCAGGACTTCAAAGTTCCTAGAAACTTTAAATCCTGACTCCTACGTGCAAACACCTGTCACCATTCCTGAAGAGGTGACCTGTTGACTTTTTGAAACGAAAGCCTTCCCCACCCAAGGCACCAAGTGCTATAATGATAAACATCTTATTAAAATATGTTTAATTCTGACTTAAAATTAACTCTACCCACTCCACCCCCTGGAAAAAAATATGTGTGACTCAATGAATCATATTGCCACATCTGCAGGTGTTTGTAGTTTTGGCACTTCTGAAATCACCGGAAATGTTTTAACAATTAGAGTGAGCAAATTGCTAAGGGAAATAAGGTAGTAAGTTACCAACTGAGTCCTTAAATAAAACATTCCACCTCTAATGGAGTCCTGATGCTGTACACCAGCCTTATTAGAGCAGAGAGTATAACATAGCCATAGGCCAACTTGATTTGCAATGGTATTGCATCTGGCCAAAAAAAAAAAAAAGTGAGAGAAATGGAACAAAAAGATAACAAACCAATTTTATCTTTGGCTATCAAATTATATCCAAGATTTCATTGGCCATATGGGTATTCCTCTGCTTCTTTTTTCCTGCCTCTCCTTTGGTGTCTGTAATCAGATGCTGGCTTATTTGATCCATGCAGTCCGAGCTTGAGGGATGAAGCTTAGTGCATTCTAAAGTATTAATGATGTTTGCTGCAAAAGAAGCACAGGACTCTTGTTTGGGGAGAAGAGAACATACATTCATTTGAATATGGCAGAAGGAAACAAGGGGAAAGTTTACTAGGATAGTACAGACCCCAGTAGACTACTGTGAGGCAGTCAAACCACATGTAATGTGATAAGGTAGGATAGCATTTTATTTGTATTGAATCCTTGAGCAAAAAAAAAAAGACATTCGAAAAAATGTGCAGATTTTTTCTTGTTCTCCAAACTGGACTTCCTAAATAAACAAACCAAGCTAGTCAAATTTTCCTTTTACCCTGCTTTAACCTCATTGTTATATGTGCAAGCTGAGATCCAAACAACATCAATATTCCAGTTTCTTAAATAAACAATCCCTGGTATGATACCAAGTTCCACTCTGAATGATTCTTTGACCTTTAGAACTGATGTTTCGTTTCAGGAAGTAAAAGGAACTTCAGTCTGAAGATACCCCTACAACAAAGCCTTTGTGTGCCTCAACAAAAATTGAGTCCAATAGCACCTTTATGACTAACAGAGATTTATTCAAGGTGTGAGCTTTCAAGTGCATGCACTGTTGTGTGCCTGCAATGTTGCTTAGATTACAGACAAATCAGGTGCTCAATCTGCTGCAGCATTCATTTCCTGCCAGTTAGAGAAAACAATATTAAGCTAAAAGAGTTAGGAATAAAAACAATTCATACTAGATGTTATGACTTATAACAAGTAGGGTCCAGTTTCCACAGCTCTGACATGTTCCCTGCACTCACAGCAGAGCATCCCTTTAATTTATTTATTTATTTATTTATTTATTTATTTATTTATTTATTTATTTATTTATTTATTCGATTTATATACCGCCCTCCCCGAAGGCTTAGGGCGGTTTACATTAAACTAATCAACAATACATGAAACATATAAACATATGAAACAATAATGATACATGGGGCAGATGTGATGTGGAAGGAGGAAGGGTTCATGTTTTCTCCCACACCATTTCCCCAAAACAGCACCTAAGGCATTCATTCAATTTGTGCATACCTCCAATACGGCACATAAAATCCCAAAATTATCATCATCATCATCATCATCATCATCATCATCATCATCATCATCATCACTATTATTATTATTATTATTATTATTATTATTATTATTATTATTATTATTATTATTATTATTATTATTATTATTATATTTATATACCACCCTCCCCGAGGGCTCAGGGCGGTTTACAGAAAACAGGAAAAGATACAGATTACTGGATCAAATAATACCACCTGCCTAAGGTTAAGTGGGGCAGGGGGAGGACATGAGCCTCTCCTCTGCCTATTTAGTATTCCCAAGCAGAATTGGCCCTCTGCAGTTCTTTATAAGGCAATTCCCTTGTAACTCCTATGTGACTCTGAAGAATGAGAATTCCCCCAGATTCAACTTGTACAAAGTCATAGCAACTAATCTCAGCCTAAAGCAGCTTCATATTAGCAATATCTTTAAGGAGGAAGCTGCTTAGGAGAAGACCATATTCTCCAAAAGGCAGAGGTCATAACATTTGTGTCCCTGCCCTAGGGGAAATACACTGGCTGTGTGAGTGCTGATGCAGACCCCTAGCAAATACTCTCCATCTCCAACAAACTCTTCAGTTTAGGACACAAGTTTCTTGATAAGCAGAAGCAAATGATTCTTCACAGTGGGAGGAAGCATCAGCATCACCAGGGAGTAATTGGGGCAACCCAGAATATTAACAGGGATTGCTCTTATATTTTACATTTATGAAAGCAAGAGTTAACTCTGAATGGGTTAACCACGGATATGGCATCTGTCCTGTTTACTAGAACAGAAAGTGTGAATTGTTCTTCTGGTGCCAAGTCCAAGCCAGGAAATTAAAGGGAGGCAAAAAGCAAATAGGAGAAGGGAACACACACACAGACCTCTTGCAGTTTTTAGGGTTTAAAAAAACACACCCCTATTTTTTTTTAAAAAAAAGCAAAAAAAAACCCCTATTATTGTGATTTTCAGTGTGTTTTGCTTTATGCTACTTAATCCAATGACTAACCTCTGATGAACTCTTTGAGTTCCTCATAACTAAGGCAAGGCTGGCAATTTCTAAGCAATATAAGAGGAGGCGTTTTCAATGTAGCTACTTGTCCAGTGGGACCTATTACATAACAGGAGGAATAAGGACCACAGCCAAGCAATTTCTGTTAACTGCAAATGACTCAGGCTTCAGGACCCCTTCCGAAGACAGGAAGATCAGGTTGAATTCACACCAGCATAGTCATCACCCAATGACTGCAACTTCAAGCAAGAAATGAGTGGACATAAACAAAGCATATTCCTCTCCCTCCTTTCTCCAGCCAAATTACTCCCTCCTCCCCAACCCCCTCAACTGTAAAATCAGTGGCAGACTTGATTACGCCACCCAGCCAGGATATGAAGTCAGACTTTTGTTTCTTCTTTACATTCTAGTATTTAAGGGGCAGCCAAGCACCAGTTCAGGTACTGCAGTGATGCATCACAAGAAAGCAGGGTTTGTTTTTTGTTTCTGTACAAGAAGGGAGAGAAGTGAAGGAGGAATACAGGCAGGCCCAACAAGGATCCTGAACTGTTGTAAACTGGAGTTCAGTTGTAGTTGAACATGATATCTGAATGTCACCTGAATCATTCCCATATTGTAGCCAAATAACTGTGTAAGAGTTGGTTTTATACTCCACTTCTCACTACCCAAAGACATCTCTGAGAGATTTACAATTGTCTTCCCTTCCTCTCCCCATAACAGACACCCTGTGAGGTAGGTGGAGCTGGGACGCCCTGATGTTACTGCTCTGATAGCCCTATCAGAGCTATGATGAGCCCATGGTCACCCAGCTAGCTGCATGTAGAGAAGTAGGGAATCAAACCTAGCTTGCCAGATTAGAATCTGCCACTCTTAACCCCTACACCAAGTTGGCCAAAGACAGTCCCAGCAACTGAGTAGCTTTATTTTCAGATAGCAAATTCACCTTCACCACATCATGGGGGGGGATCCTGATGTTTCTTGGCACACTCTCACACACCTGGACCCTTTTTGTTTTTAGAGAAGAGAATGTCTTTGCAAGCTTTCATGGTGTCATGGGCCACCCAGTTACCACCTCCTCCTCAGAGAAGGAATTAGAAGAATTGGGCCCCCACACTAACAGAATCACCACCAGAGCAGAACCAGCAGGGGAAGTGAGAACACTTCCCAGTCACAGCTGGGTTGCTGGAGCTTTCGGGAGAAGAAAGAGTAAAAGACCCACACCTCTAGCAAAGTGAACATGATTATAAGGAGGGACACCTGGCCATCTGGGGATGAGTCAGCAAAAGGTGCAGATAAAAGGAACCCCCTGAGGAAGGCTCAGTGTGGGGGTAACCTTGCCTGCTACACATCTGTGTGGTGGCTTGTTTAGCAAACAGAGCTCTAGCCTGACACTGCTGCCTTGCACCTTGTCTGTAGTAATCTGTGCTTGCTCCTGAAACCAAGGAACCCGGACCCCTGTGTCCTGCACCTGTTACCAAGCCACGAAACTGGATCATCCTACCCTGACCCTTGGATTGGACTGCATAATATCTGACTTTGGACCAGGCTGTAGACCTTGCTCCTGAGTATTTCCGCACTTGTCACCATGCCTGGCTTTGCTCTGAACAGGACACATGGATTCTTGAAAGAGAAATCTGTCAGGAGCCTACTTTGCAGTAATTAGGTTCCATTCAGCAAACAACAACCATGTCAGGAACCAGGCAGAAGATGCCCTAGGCAAGTCCTTGCAAAGCCAGTCCTTGAGACCACAGGTTTCGTAAAATCCAAAAGGAAGCTTTATTCAAAGACTAAAGCAAAGGCAACTACAGGCAAAGTTTGATGAACAAACTTCTTGGCAGAGACAAAGGATCAAAAGCCCCCCCCCCCCAATGGGTAGCTATACAGGAGACCAAATAGGGGAGGGGGGATGAGTGGGGTACAAAGGCAGGAAAGCACACTGGTTACCAGCAGGGCCATCTGGACACATTGGTATGCAAAGGGAGGACAGGGGACCAATGGGCGATTTATCGTTTTATGGCAACAGCCCAGGAGATTCCTGGGGAACATGGGTGAAACTCGGGTCAGGGACTAGGGTTCATGACAAACGGTCACAGTTCTATTCTTGCGTGGGTGAGGAGAGAGGACAGGATCCTATTCCTGCAGGATGCCATTCTCCTTTTTTTCAGATGGACCCACTTCCATCCTGTTTCCTTTTCAATGGTGGAAAATTCTCGAAACATAAAGCGATGTCCCTCCAGTATTGCCATATATTTTCTTTATTTCAAATACTTATTGCTTTTCAGACAAGTACTTAAAGTTTGTTCAACTTTGAAACGTTAGCCCACAGATTAAGGTGTTTGGGGGGGGGGTTAGATTTTTTTTTTTACTTTTTAATATAAACTTTATGCAAGGTAATGTTTGATAATTGCCTGTAACAATTTCAAAGCGTGCCTGCTTAATTCAAACTAATCGTTTAAGCAGCAGTTCTATACCTAAAGATGGTGAATGGGTCACAGGCTAAATGGAGCATGGCCTAATTGGAAAGGGAACCATCGCACTTCCTTTTGTCTCCCACTATCTGCAGCCATTAAAGAACATTATTATTCTTTGTCAAAGTCCCCGACTCCCATCAGGAGGCACTTGGGGTCAAATGTTAATGATACTCATTCATAGTATTAAGACAGCAACCTCACAACTATCCATTCCAATGGGGGGGGGGGGAGAAATCTTATTCTAGTACTTTAGAGTCATAAAAGTACTTTGCATATGGGGAATCCTTGCAAAAGTGCTTAAACCTTTGAAACATTTTCATATTGTGAAACAGTTCTACTGTAAAATGAGTCCCTCCCCCCCCACACACACAAAGCAGCACCCAGGACAATTCACAATTAGTCACAACCAAACAATATTATTAAAAAAACAAAAACAAAAAACAATCTTTCAATGTCTCATGCCAGACAAATCTGCATCCTTTCCACAAGCACAGTGAAGAGCAGAGCTGAACCAATCTTTTTAAAGCATTAAGTCTAGGCCAAACAAATTTTGATTTGCTAGACCAGGGAAATGACACTTCACTTCCAGAAGGGACTCATTTTCCAGTAATACTCCATAGGAGCACCTTCCCTTCCAGGTCATTTCTCTGTGTCCACAACAATGGTATGTCTGTGTCCTACCTTTCTATTAAGCAATGCTTTGAGTGATCTTTCAACCTAAGAGGTCTCCCCTCACCAGAGAATCAATGAAATCAGAAGTAGGCTACTTGGGCTGAAGAAACTCGGGTAGGAGACCAACTAGTATCAGCTTCAAGCATCCTTCTGCTCAGATCCCAATTTGATAACGAATTAGGAGCTGCACTGACAAGCAATAGGAAACCATACAACCTATGAGAATCAAATGCAGTTTGATCATTGCATCTGCTCAATATTGTTAGCTTCATAGAATCGTAGAGTTGGAAGGGGCTGTACAGGCCATGTAGTCCAACCCCCTGCTCAATGCAGGATCAGCCTAAAGCATCTAGGAGAAGTCTCTGTCCAGCTGCTGCTTAATGAGTGCCAATGAGGGGGAACTCACCACCTCCTTGGGCTAATTCTACTGCTAACCTACTCTGACTGTGAACATTTCCCCCTCTAATATATATCTAGTACTATTCTACACATGGGAAAGGTTATACCCAGATTTTTTTTAAGTTGGTTTGCGGGACTCAGACTTTGTTTTGCTGCTTCAGAACAACACAGCTACCTCCCTGAACCAAGAATTACCATTCTATTCAGTATCAAGAAATGTCCCAGTTAGATGTAATCCAACGGTAAAAAAAAGGAATGAAAAATCTTTCCTGTCTTAACATTATTCTAGTTGATCAATCAAATGCAAAGCCAATAATGTATCAGTTAAGTTCTCCATTTACCTGTGAATGGCCCAAGTGGGTGCTAATCCTCTTCTCTGGTACCTCACAGTGCTTGTGAATCAAATCATATAATTCTAAAACAGACATCATACCTGAACAAATCCTGCCAATAACTTACCAGTCCTATTCCCAGCCTCCAGGAAGTATCTGAGGATTCCCTGGAAATACATTTCATCTCCATAATGCAGAGATCAGTTCCCCTGATATATATATATTATTATTATATATTAGAAATTAAGCCCATTTTATATGTGAATAAAATGGGCGCTAGGCTATTGTGCCCAAGGAAGCCTTCGTAGGGCGAAAGCTTCCCAGGTGTTGGGATGCTGTGGCCAGCAGGGCGCGACGTGGGGTGTTCTCCCGGGTGCGGGCAGCTCCCAGAGCCAGGAGAAGGCTGCGCCCCCCCCCCCAGCTGCCAGCATCCCTCGGCCTTCTCTGGGCCCCAGGAGCAGGCTTGCCACGAAGGCCACGCCCCCCGCCATTGTCCCTCGGCCTTTTCTGGGCACCAGGAGCAGAATTGCTGAGTCTATGACGCAGCAAGGCTGTTCCTCAGGCTGGGATAAGTCCCCCACCTACCGTGGCCCCCCAGCAGCAAGGGACCCTGGGCGGGAAAGGAGCTCCTGCTCCTTTCCTGAGGTGGAGGAGAACCCAAGCCAGAGGACTCACCATGCGGGCTGGCTGGTCTGTCTGCATGGCGAGTTCCCGACTGTGCCAGGTTGCTAATGGGGAGCCACGCTTTGCGCGGCTCCCCATTGGCGGCTTGGCCCTGGGTGGACACTCGGAGGGCCCAGTCAGGAGCTGCTTCATGGCTCCTGATTGGGCCCTCCAAATTTTTATCCCGGATAGGGCCCGCCCTAACTCCTCCCCAACAGCCCTTACCCTTTTATTTAACCCATTCCACAGGAGCGATTAAAGATTATATATATATATATAATATACAGTCATGTCACCCTATCCCCCCTTCAAAACGGCCAGTGATGGACCTGGAGGGGGTAGGAAAGGGAGGGGGCCCAGGTGGACCAAGTAGCTATGTTTCAACAACCATATTCTACATGATTGTAATGCTTCTGGGGTTTCTTGATGTCTGAAGAATGTTTAAGGGGTTTCTGAATGGTAATAAAGTGGAGAAGGGTTGTTTTAGAGGGAAGACTTGGCAGTATACCCCATGGAGGTCCATGTCCTCCCCAAGCTCCATCCCAGGTTTCCCAACCTGGAGCTGACAACCCTAGCCCCCCCCCCCAATCCCCTGATGCTGGTAAGGTTGGGTGGGGAACTTGACAACCCTATTAGTCCTTCCAAAGCAGTCAGCTTATTCCACTTTCTTCCTCCATCAAGGGTGTGCATGTGGAGGGGGGGGGCGCTCCACAGCCAAAGCCTGCCAACCAGCCCTCTCTTCTAAGCTATTTCATTGGCTACATAGCATTAAGTATCTGTTAAGTCTCTCCCACCCATGGTATCTGCTGCCTTCAGTCCTTGGAGGTGAAATCATTTTGGCCACTGTTCTTTTCATTGGGTACATAAACATGACATACATTGTATAAATGGGCTAAACATGAATGTCAAAAATGGCTCTAAACTGGTTAGAGCAGAGCATCCCTAACTGCTGTTTCTTAAGATCCCCACCCCCGGGTGATTTTTTTGGTGTGTTTCCACATGCTGATCTGAAAGAAAAAAACTGAGAAGAGGGCATCTGAAAGGAAATCTTTCTTGGACTAATAAATGTACAGGAGTGTTCCCCATTATCCCTTGCTGCTCTCCACTTAGTTGTTTTATTGCCTTCTCTTTCCTTAAAGAGTGAGAAAAGAGCACCAAGGGAGTGGCCTTTCAGGGTACAAAGGGGCAGTTGGGAACATTATTCTTTTATATCCTCAGTAAGCTGTAACCTCTTCCTAAAGGAACCATTTCCTTTTAGCATGAGTGTTTGCTTGTTTTCAGATATCCTGTCACCCCCTTGATGAGGGAGACTCTAATGGGCCCAAGAGATTTCTACATTTGCCGAGACTGTTATTTTTGCAGTATGACTTGTCTTATGATGGATGTCTTTGACACAGTTTCTGGCACAGAGACAAACTGAAGACAGAGACATGGTAGATAAGGCTGATCGAATACAACCTCTAATCGGAAGACATGCAGAGAAATTTCAGGGCCTTGTTTGTTATGGAGAGCACAGATGACACAGCTCTGAGAATATAACAGCTCTTTCACAGCTGAGCAGGGACAATTTATTTTCCAGGATAAAACCTTTCCTTGCCTACTGGTGGATCAGTTGTATGGTGAAACAGCAACCCCAACATGGCTGGTTCTGGATTTTTTTTACTATATTTGAGAAAAAGCGATACTGCAGGAAGGACATGGGTCAAGGAGAGTCCATAATTCCTTCACTAGCAGATTCACTAGCATAATGAGTACTTGTATTCTCTTTCCCCACCACTAAGAAATTCAGGATACCATACAGTGGATGATATTCATTTTGGGTGATGCCCATCCTGCGAGGTATGTTAGACTAAGCTAGGAGATAGTTAGAAGAAGAAGAAGAAGAGTTGGTTCTTATATGCCGCTTTTCCCTACCCGAAGGAGGCTCAAAGCGGTTTACAGTCGCCTTCCCATTCCTCCCCCCACAACAGACACCCTGTGGGGTGGGTGAGGGTGAGAGAGCCCTGATATTACTGCTCGGTCAGAACAGTTTTATCAGTGCCATGGCGAGCCCAAGGTCACCCAGCTAGCTGCATGTGGGGGGGCGCAGAATCGAACCTGGCTTGCCAGATTAGAAGTCCGCACTCCTAACCACTACACCAAACTGGCTAGTTATGGGATGAAGGTCACATCTGGACTGGAATCTGAAATCCCAGTCTCTTTGTCCTAAATTCAACATTCTGGTCATGACACTATGCTGACTTCCACTGGAGAAGTGTACAACTGAAATTGCCTCTGGTATTCGTGAGGCACACTTAGCATTCCACCTATGTGTTCACAGTATTCACTCACGTATCATAACTGAGGAGGAGGCCACAGGATAGCGGCTTCAGTTAGTGTGAGCAGTTGTCTACTAAATTGTAAAAATATTTGATATTCAGCAGCACGTCTAGATATCTGACCCCATAGACTTGGATAGAAAGCAGAAGGGAGACCAAAAACAGTCTTTGCTGTGCTAGGCATCATTAGGCTGACAAAATGGCAAACATCAAAGAATATTGTTTTCTTTTTCTTTTTTTCTGGAGAGAAATTGGCATTAAGCTTTTTTGAACTCATGAAATTACATTTAATGGGACAGTAAAACATCCAAATGATAAAGTTTTTGATGAAGAGAGAAGGAATTAGTTGTGCCTACTCATCGTCTTCATTTTTTTCTCTAAAAAGAAAAGATTATCTCTGCTGTAAGGGTTATTTGTCACTTCAAATTATATTAGTTCAAATAGGCTGCATGGGAGGAGGGGGGGGATGATTAAAAAGGCAACTCAGTTACTTTCCAAAGGCTTCGACTGATTATCCAGCTTTAAAGTCAAGGAAACTAGGGCATTTCCAAGTAATGTTCTCACACTCATTTAACCTTTGCAATAGATTGTTTTAAAACAGAACACAATCCTGAGGGGCGTAATGAACTTCTACGGGGTAACTTCCTGAAAAATGTATGTCTTTTTTTGCTCGGAATTAAATCTCAGGCTGGATTGGGTAAAGCAAGTCCTAATTTCATCTCTGCAGCATGTAAAGCTGAGGGTCAGAATGAGATTCAGGATAAAAAAGGTCATCACAAGGAAAGAATAAATATAGATCACCAGATACTAATTGGAGGGGGAGGGAACTGTATCATTACCCCATGGAAAACAAGACCGGCATGAAGCCATGGCTTGAGGTTGGAGGGCAGAGATGATTTGGTTTATTATTTATTTTGCAAATGTATTTGCCATCAACTCCAGAAGCCAGCTCCAAGTAGCTTGTAGTAAAAATAGTAAAACAGAGTCTTTAAAAAAGCAATCATTAAAAACATAGTCCCTTAAAGATGCCATTCAAAGAAGCCCAAGGTTAGCAAGAACATAAAATACACAGTGAGCTTTCTTTAAAATGATGTAGGTAAAATGGTTAGAAGTCGACTATAGAAGATTCAGAAGATTGAGGGAAATTCTGCACATTAAAAACAAATTAGTGTTATGGCACTGCGTAATAGCGTAATGCTAAAAAAAATGCCACCTCTGGGAATTCCTCACCTCCTGGCTGCCGCTGTCTCACACATCTTGCCACATGCCTGCTTGAAATGGCGGAAGAGGGGAATGCGCTATCCACGCTCCTGTCTTCTGCCTGTCAAACAAGACAGTCAGCCAATCCGCTTTCTCTGTCTTTTAAAGGGTCTGCAATGTGAACCAATTTTTTAAATAGATGTTCTCAGTTTAAGAGCATTATGTGTCACATAGGGCTGTTTTTATAGCCACCTCTCATGGAATAGTGGGCCTTGAAGCTTTTTAAAAATGATCTGTTTCCTGATTTTTTTGGGGGGGGGGGAGGGAAGAGGCATGGTTTGTGTGCAAATGTTGGGAAAAGTTTTTTTTTGGTCACTCTGAGTGATTGTACACCTGTTAGTTGCTCCAGGCATTTTTTATAATAATAAAAAGAAGCCCCATCCCCAGGAGAAGAAAGAGGGAGATGGGAGTGGGGTAAGGCTCTAGAGCCGGAGCTACTTCAGCTCCACATATTCCCTTGGCGTGTGGCTTGCTGGTTGCTCTCTTCCTGCTTGTGCTAAATAGTTGGGGGAATCCACTTTATACTATTCCCCCGCTAGCGCTTTAAAATGGAGGATGTAGCTGCCGGTTTGCTGCTGGGTCGCTGGATGAAGATGGCATCGTGCAAAGTGCCAAAAATATGGCATTTGCAAGGATTTCATTATATTTCCTTTGTGTAGAATGGGCCTAAAACCCATGTGAAAAAGGACCACTAAAAATATTTCTGAAGATGAGCTCCAACTGAAATATGTCTCAGTATCACCAACAATCTTAAACAAAAAGATTCCCATAGATTAGACAACAGTGCAAAACTATCAAGCAACCTTGTTGGAGGTGGAAGTCATTCGCACTTCTAGCTGAGGTCTTTATAAATCCCTAGCCTGTGACTACTTTAAGAAACTAATTTCCTGCTTCCACAGAAGCATGATTATATAGAGAAAAGTGCAAATGAGCAGTGACACCCAGTGGTCCTCTATGGAGCTCAGGGGAAAAAATACGTTGAAAATCAAGAAATCTGCATCAACTGGAATCAAAGATAGGTTGTCTGGTTTGAAATCTTGTCCACTTTAAAACAATCATTGGCATTAATGGCATTACACCGAGGAGAAATTTTGTGAACTGGTTCATATTGGAAAAGACATGTATTGATGTATCTACTTTTCATTGCCCTGGATTAAGGATTGTCAGACCAAACCTGACAACCAGCTGGAAGGCTGAAGCTTGGAACATGGCAGAGGTGACATCATCAACATCGCTGACTTTGATACATCCTGTCTGGGTAAAATCAGGAAGGAATAAGACAAGAGCCTTCTAGGAATCTCTGGAATATCTATAGTTTTACCATGGCATTTCTGCCCATTCCTAGAGATATCCTATGTCATTTCCAAGTTTTACCCCAAAGTGACATGATAATTAAGGTGATGTCACTTTTAAGAAAAAAAAATTCCCACCACAGGAACTTATTGGTGAGACTCCTTTCACCATAGCAGGAGGCTGGGAAAGCCCACATTGAGGAGTGGTAATAAATCTATTTAAAATAATTATATGCCAGATATTATAGAAATTGTTTCTATAGTATTAGGTTCATGATGACTCCTTAAGAGACACAAATATTCAGTGGATGAATTTTTATCCCATGATAGGTATGCATATATCCAACAACAGGTATTCACACGTATCACTGTCCATCACTGTGGCTAGCCCAATTTGGATCCCTCCCCCATACAAATGTGAAAATAGATGTACATTTTGCCTGAAATTTGCATGGGAAATACTGAAGGATTGTCACTGAAACCTTAATTTTATATGAATTATTTCTAATTGTGTTCAAATTATATATGAAATTGGTTTTATACTATAATCTTGAAAGCTCTTAGTAGCAAAATTGTATCCCCTTTTGTATACACTTTCAACACACTGTAATGCCCAAGGCAAAAAATAAAATAAAAATGCATGCGTCATCTGAGGGTCTGTGGGTAATAACAGCCCTTAATTTGCTTTCAGGTAAGTATAATTCCCAGTTTAAAATTGGGGAGAAAAGAGATTAAAGCCTGAGCCAACAACATTTGCCTGCTTGTTAAGGTTTTCTATTTACTTTACAGCTAGCTGGGTCCACCGGGCCCAATCCACTGGGAAGGGAATTTCTCCTACACAAACCCTATTGAAAAAAATGAGAACTGCTCAAAAGCATGGTTATCAAGAATAAATGACAACTGAATCTCACACATCATAACACAAAGTACTTAACCTTTCCAAAGGGATGGGTTCCTTGACTGAATTATGATATAATGCTTTTCTGGTCTTTGTTCAGTTCCTAATTATTTCTGTGTGCGCTGTGCATGATGATTGGAATTCCTGAAAAAAACAATGTTTCTGCCAAAATGTGAAAGCTAATAATGATCATGTTCAATACAAAAGCAAGTATTACAGCATTGTGCTTTTCATAGAATAGAATAATAGAATCATAGAGTTGGAAGATACCTCCATGGTCATCTAGTCCAGCCCCCTGCACAGTGCAGGAACTCATAACTACCCCCCCCTGGTGACCCCAATCTCATGCCCAAGTGATCCCTCCACCAAAAATCTCCAGAACCTAGCCTGGCCTTGAGGAAATTCACTGACCTTCCCACAGTGGTGATTTCCAATTCCCTGGATATACAAGGAAGGGCCACAAGAGATAAACACTGGCACTGATTAAAAATGTCCAAAGATGGAGAACCCACCACCACCGAGAAAGCCTGTTCCACTGAGGAACCACTCTGTCAGGAACTTCTTCCACATGTTTAGCCAAAAATTCTTTGAATTAATTTTGACCCATTGGTTCTGGTCCGACCCTCTGGGGCAACAGAAAAAAAAAACTCTTCTCCATCTTCTATATGACAGTCCCTCAAGTATTTGAAGATGGTTATGATAACACCCCTTAGTTGCCTTCTCTCCAAGCTAAGCAGACCAAGCTCCCTCATATGACTCCAAGCCCCTCACCATCTTTGTAGACCTCCTCTGGACACACTCCAGTTTCTCTATATCTTTCTTCTGTTGTGGTACCCAAAACTGAATGCAGTACTCCAAGTGAAGTCTAACCAGAGCAGAGCAAAATGGTAACATCACCTTGCGTGATCTGGACACTATACTTCTTTTAATACAGCCCATTTAAGCTGTACTTAAACTGTATATTTGAAATGGAGAATTGCTTCTTTTTCTCTTCTTCCCCATAATTTCCCAAGATGAAGTTGGCAATCTGACAGGTGAGGAGGGTCTGGATTATTCCCTATGTTACAAAATAATGGGGGTTGAGAAACTTCCCTGACCCTGGCTTGAGTTTCTACCAAACAATTTTTGAAATCTTAATGTCAAATATTCAGGCCTCCAACTCCTAAAAAGCAAATCTTTCTACATTTATAAATTTAGAGTCTAGATCCAAGCATTATTTATCTATTCCACTGACCGACTTATAATAGGTCTCCTCATATACACAGTCCAAATGTATATATGCAGTCTTAATTATTTTTTTAATTAATAAATGAGCTTCCAGCCTAAGTAGACATCCTAGACATGAGTATGAGGTCACAGCCAACTTGCAGCTACCTCATAAGGTTTGCAAAGCAAGAGATATTCAAAGGTAGTTTTTCATTGCTTGCTTCTGTGTATCATCCCTGGCCTTCCTTGGTAGTCCCCAGTCCAAGTACTAACCAGAACTACCTTGCTTAGCTTCTCATATATGATGTGATCAAGGTAGCCTAGCTATTAAGGTCATGAAGCAGCAAATGGATATTCAAAGTGCATCATAATACCACACTCATTTTAAAAAGGCATGGTTGTTTATCTTTGGCTCCTTTTTGTTCCCCCAAATGTTCCTCAGGATTCTGCCCAGATTCCTTCTATTTAACTATCCTCTCTTGGAAGGTTATTTTAGCATTTCTGTATCCTTCCTATTGTACAATTGCCCTGACATGAAACCCCCTCCCATCTCTGCCCCACCATTTCTCCCCTTTGTGATGCTCACTGCACTTTTCCTCTGGCATCTCCACATTTTTCTTCCCTTTGGCTTTCTCCTTCTCAGTTCACTGCCTTTCTCCTTGCTCTACAGGCTCCCTTGTCATTCAGTTTCCCAACTTCATGACCTCTTCCGAGTCCTCGGCTTGTGAAGTTCTGAATGGCTAATTTGCATTCTTATTTCAAACGCAGAAAAGTTACAATGAGGTAACTTTCCTGACCTCAGTTTTCATCTCTGTAAGGACACTATGTGGTAATGGTACAAGTTGCCCCTATTCTGAAAACCACTTCAGAAAAAAAGAACCCACAGCTTTCTTCGCCTAAAAAAGTAGTTGTGTGAGTAGCCCATAATGATGTATTAAACTCACTGTAAAGATATGCAGACTAGTTCTGCATAGGTTCCCATTAGCTGGAATAAATGAGGCAGGTGAGAATTTCATCTACCCAGGACATCCTGTTCCTGAATACAGGAATGACTTCAAATATGTACTTAGGAAGGACTGTGTGGGAGGATCAGTTTGCCACTGGATGCTAGTCAGTTCAGACATATATCTTTTCTTGACACTCCAGAACTGAACAAATGTTTTGAAAGAGAAATCAATCTTCTTTTCTTCTTTATTGTCTGAATAAAACATAAGGAATGGCCTTCTCCAAAGGCCCATACAGTTCCAATTAACATTAATGGAAATTATGAATGCACGTGACAGGCAATTGGGCCCCACAGTGTAGTAAGGGAAACATCACATGTAGATTTGCAAAGTGGCATTTCAATTAACATTTGCCTCAAAAGTGCCAGCTGCCTGCCTTTTGGCTTAATGGGAAACCTTGCAATGAAGCCAGAATTATTTTAAATATGCTTCCGCACAAGGAACGGGTAACTAAAACTGTAATCATGATGAATATGCTAAATGCGGTGCTACTATTTGTAGGATAACTGTTGATGAACCACTTTGCTCAGGTTTTGATAACACGCTACAACATAATTTTCCTCTGCAAACTCATTACAATAGATTGAATTTATGAATCATTGAATGATCCATATTGCACAATCAGAGAATATTGCTTTTCAGGCTCCAGCATGCATTATCATGGTTGCATATAAGTAGTTCACTAGAGATGTGGGCAACTGTCCTTTAAAATTCCTCAGGATGATCATAGAATAGAATCATAGAATCATAGAGTTGAAAGGGGCCATACAGGCCATCTAGTCCAACCCCCTGCTCAACGCAGGATCAGCCCAAAGCATCCTAAAGAATCCAAGAAAAGTTTGTATCCAACCTTTGCTTGAAGACTGCCAGTGAGGGGGAGCTCACCACCTCCTTAGGCAGCCTATTCCACTGCTGAACTACTCTGACTGTGAAATTTTTTTTCCTGATATCTAGCCTATATCGTTGTACTTGAAGTTTAAACCCATTACTGCGTGTCCTCTCCTCTGCAGCCAACAGAAATGGCATCCTGCCCTCCTCCAAGTGACAACCTTTCAAATACTTTCAGAGGGCTATCATGTCCCCTCTCAACCTCCTTTTCTCCAGGCTGAACATTCCCAAGTGCCATTGTGGCTCTAGAACAGTGGTTCTCAAGCTTCCTAATGCTGTGACCAATGGCATGAAAATCCATTGTTCATGATTGGATATAATTTTTTTTTCCTGGGGTTTCTCAGTTCAGTTCTGCCTCTTGTCCCACCATGCCGATCTCACTCTTTTCCACTGCTCCAGACAGACGAATGCTCTATCTCAATCTACCCCGGCCAAGCTGCTCACCCTGCCGTGACTCATGTAAAAGGGGTGTTCGACCCCCAAAAGGGTCCCAACACCCAGGTTGAGAACCTCTGCTCTAAAACAATTCTATGGAAATTCAGCAAGGTATGTGTGTGTTATTCAGTCAAACTAGAGAATTTACTCCCAGCATATTGTGTGCCATCAACTCACAACTTACTTATGGTGACCCCAGTGAGGGGCTTTCAAGATAATAGCAATGGCCTTTCTCTGCAGTGTTCTTCTTAGTAGTGTTCCTTTCAAGTTCCAACCCTGCTTAGCTTCTGAAAACTGATGAAATCATATGCCGTGCCACCTTCACTCCCTTCAGCATATTACTAAACCTTATACTAGTACTTTTCTGATGTAGCTAATAGAAAATATGTATTTATTACATTTATATACCACCCTCCCCGAAGGCTCAGGGTGGTTTACATCAGAGATAACTGTACAAGTAACTCAGTATACAATAACATAATAATAACTATAACATCATGAACAATAGAACATTGGGGATAACAATAACGCTTACTGATGGCCCAGTGGGTTGGGTGAGCCTGCAATGCTCCCTAGATCTTCTCTTTGAAATAGCAAGTGCCTTCATGTTGTACAGTAGATGGAGCATATTAAAAGACTGCAGGAAAGATTCTTATAAACAGCTTGGTGCTCAGCTTTCCTTTGTATATTGAAACATTGCCAGCATGTGACACAGTGGGCATTTTTACATGTTGGGACTGTTTCCTCAGCCTCAGTTGGCACCAGTGGGATTTATTTGCCTTGTCAAGATGCTGCATGTGGAACTTTTTTGGGGAGGAGGCAGGACTCCTTATCTCCCCTTGATGCAGCCCCAACCAGAATTGAGGCCATACATTATTTTAAAAGGGAGTTTTCATTCATTCACTCACTCATCTTTATTAGTATATCAGACATTCTCTGTGGCAGGGCTGCTGAAGCCCCAGTTGGGGCAGGGAATGCCCCATCTCCAGGTCCTGTTGTCAGCCATCACTCAGAGTGGAATCAAAAAAGGAAATCTGTTGGCTGGCTAATAAGGATTTTCAACATGCAAAATGTTCTTTATGTATTTCCAAAATCATAAAAAGTTCTTAAATGTATTAACGTAATCAACAGGTATTTGAAATAATCATCAGATGAGATCGGGGCCCTGACGGAGCTAAAGCAGTTCCGCAGGGCCTGCAAAAGGGAGCTCCTCCACCAGGCATTCGGCTGAGACCAGGCACTATCAATCAACAACATCAGCAGGGCCCCTGCCCCCCTCTCCCTCTCCCCAGAAATCCACCAAGACTCCTGGACCTGTTGTATTATTATTATTTAATGTTATACAGTTACTTTGCTATTATCAGTCAATAATATTAATGTTATATTTAGTTATGTAATGTTTCATGTATAGTTTCTTCAGATCCGTGTAAACAACCCTGAGCCTTTGGGGAGGGTGGTATATAAATGTGATAAATCAATCAATCAATCAACAGGTATTTGAAGTAATCATAATGGGGTCCTAGGTAAAATACCTATTTCAGAACTTTCTATGATTTTGGAAATAAAACCACATAAAGAACATTTTGGATGTTGAAAATCTTTATTAGTCAGCCAACAGATTTCCTTTTTTGGTTTAATTTGACTTTGTGAGGAACTGATGGTTCCTCTTGGTCACTCGGATTGGAAGCAGGACAGTTTTCTTTTATTCAGCCTGGTGTATTTACCAGTTCTTACCAAAAGAGGCCAAGGCTAGCTCTGTGGTTTTATCATAGAGTTTCCAGCTATTCCCAGAGATCTTTTTTTTTTTCATTTCTGGTGTAACTCTAGGAATCACCAGAATCAGTATGGTGTAAAACTAGCTAGTGTCCTGAAATTATTAGAGCTTTCCTTTGTCCCTTCCAGTAAAAAACTTCTGATAAATACAAGAGATTGCATTTGCTAAATAAACCACAATCAAACAAAAAGCCAAAACCATCTCAAACCCTGTGCACCCCCAATAATCCCACTGAATGTTGAGGGCTGTATGGTATCTGTCTTCCACAGGGATTAGCACCTGGTGCATGGTTTCCAGCCAATATGGAGAATACACAACAAATATTACATCAGGAAACAGTGTCAGTTCCTGGCAAAATGTATAAGCTCTCTAGAAAGCTTATACCCCCCCCCAAATTTTTGTGGTCCTTAAGGTGCTACTGGACTCCAATCTAGCCATTCTATTGCAGATCAAGATAGCTGCCCTCTGTAACTCCCTTGCTGGCACAAGGGTTGCACTTGTACATTGGGTCTGACCATTAGCAGGGTGCCAGCCCTCAAGAAGAATGAGCATGATGGCTTGAAATGAATCTCAGTCTTCAGGAATGTTTGTGCTTAGTAGGGATTGTTGTTTCAATGTCTGTTAATCAGTATTCTGTCCTGAAATGATACTGTAGAAATAAACTCAAGCCCCAGCAGGCTATACCAGCACTCTGAGGTGTGAGCTAGTGAGCTGTCTCTTCCAGCTTCGGAGAGGCAAA
Source organism: Paroedura picta (assembly GCF_049243985.1). Lineage (NCBI taxonomy): Eukaryota > Metazoa > Chordata > Lepidosauria > Squamata > Gekkonidae > Paroedura > Paroedura picta. The sequence goes on along the minus strand of NC_135370.1, from coordinate 154,554,020 downwards.
AGACACAGCAGGCCACATTCCTGTGCCCCAGGACCTGTTTAATTGGTTCTATATAGACACACCAGTCAAACCAAAGCAAACATCAGGTTTTTAGATGTTCTGTGCTAGGGACACAAGCTGTTTCTGTCTTCTTTTAGCAAGGCCAAATCCCGAGTAGTACTGTTCCCTTTGACAATCTCTCCTTTTTTCCTAGGTCAAAAAATAAATAAATAAAATCTCACATAACCCCCCGCCCAATTTTTATTCATCTCCACTTTGGTAGCACCTGGATTCTTAAACCTGTGGACTGGAAGTACAATGCCAGTGTATGCCTCCAAGCAGGGCATCCATCTTAGAACCTGATAAATCTGGCTATCGGCAAGAAGCAGCACAGGCCTGCAAATTAAGAAAGGGCCCAGGGTCTTTTTTTGATGGGCAGAGCTGATCAGACTGTGGCATCTTGACTGGAAACTGTTAAATATTCCCCATAAAAAGACCCTCTGTTAAAAGTCAGATGTTTTTGCAGTTTGTTACTTAAGTGTATCGATTTGCCAATGATTTGCTGTCATCTCCTGACTTGAGTTCCAAGTCACACTCTTGCTGCTCCCTTATTTGCCATGATCAATAAGAACTGTTTTCCCAAGGAACTGCTAGACAATTTGTTTATCTTGTTTTCTCAGCAGAGAATTCATTAGGGATGCAATGAATATCCAGAAAGGGACCCCTGCTCTATACCACATCGGCATGGACCGCAGCCAAATATGAATACCTGGCATGAATGGCTGCTGTGTATCTCCTGTTTATCTTCTGTATAATCATACTACCTCCTCCTCTCTTTTAAGCTCATGCCGTCGTGTCATTAGATTAGGACAGTTTTGCTCCATTGCAGAAAAAAGGCCCTTTGAGAATAGTGTTACGCTAGTATTCACTAACCTTCTGAAACATCAGAAATGTTATCAGAAAAGAACTCCAACCAGAACTAAACATATGACTCTATGTTTATTCATCTTGCACAAAGGCAAATGGATGTGGCAGAGCTGTGATAAACATAGCCACACCTGTGTTTATCCCCAAATTTCCATGCAAGAACAAAACACACACAAACACACAAGTGGGTGCTGCATTCATACTTTCCATCATAAAAGAACACCTTAGTGTTTTGAAGATATGCTTAACAAGGTATCTGAAATAGTTAGCAGTGTTGTCCTAAACTGAGGCACCAGAAGAAATGCTGGGGCTTGGCTGTGCTTACACCTGGGTCCACTGGGAAATACCCCTGTATGTAATCTATACCCTGTAGGTAATCTATACCCAGGTTCAATTATTGCAATGTGTTCTTATGTGGGTCTGTCTCTGAAAAGTGCCCAGCAACCTTTGTTGATCCAAGATGCAATAGCTAGGCTTTCCTTGAGGGCTGGATACTGGGAACTTCAAACCCCTGTGCTGGAAGATCTGTAGCTTGTCTACAGGCACAATTCAAGGTTCTGGGTGTTACTTTTAAGGACAAAAATGGCTTGGGGATGGGGTACCAGAAGGATTTTCTCCTTTAAGCCCTGCACACCATTTATGATATGTCCCAGTTCCTAAGCCAAATGAGGACAAATATATGTCTACTTTATCACACGAGGAGCATATTTTGTCCCTTTTGGAAATCTTGCCCATTCTGAAGTTCTTAACCACTGCTCTGCTCTGCTATTAGTATGTTGCACCTGCTTACCAAGCAATAAACTTTGCCTTGGATTAGGGTATGGTCAGTCACTGTAATGAAGTGCATGCAAATAGGCTTCCCCGTGAAGCTTTGTAGCAAATGGCCTCTGTCTTATTAGTTACAATAATTTGATTGCATCTTCTGTTTGTAATTGCTATTATGTCTGATGCATTGTGCTTGCACAAGATAAATGTTCGTTATGTTAAAGGGTGAAGGGAGAAAATAAAGAATTGCTCTCTCGACCATTAATTATGGAGTAAGGATTTTTAAAAAAAACATTCTGAACTGCAGCACAACAGAGCACAATCATGTTCATAAGGATTTTGGATCAGCAGTAATTGAATGAAAGGGTGGGCAATATTCCTAGATTTCAGCTAGCTGATTTCTTATGTGAATCAATGTCAGCCATGGAACCATAGCACCCCTTGTGTCCTTGGCCAATCCCCATTGTGAATGGCATTCCTGTGAAATGATCTTTGTGCATTTATTGGGGGAATCAGTATTCTAAATTAATTAATTCCCTGACTTGAACTAATAATTGATGCTCATCTCATCGAAGCCAAAAAATTGGACAACCTGGGGACAGAGATGTTGAGAGGAATGTCAATGCTCTTTCTAAAGTTTGTTTCCATGGACTATTCAAGAAGCAGTACACCATGTTATGTTTTCAATAATTAGCTATAGTGCACAAGAAGGAGCCTATTGGCAGGGTACAAGAAGAGCACAAGAAGGAGCAGGGCACAAGAAGGAGCCTGTTGGCAGGGCACAAGAAGGGCTCAAGAAGGAGCAGGGCACAAGAAGGAACCTGTTGGCAGGGAGTCCATTCTGCATACGTCATTCCTCCTTGCATTTATTTTTACTCTGTTCTTTTTCTATATGCTGCTGTATTATTTTGCCTAGCTGTATCCATCCTTTCCTTCATGACTTTCAGAAAGCCATGAGGTCTACAGAAATGGCAGCCATGGTGGTAAATTTCATCCTGGTTTATTGACTTCTGGACAGGTTTTATGTGCCCCATGTTGATTATTCATGTATAGAGATAACACAGAATCACAGAATCACAGAATCATAAAGTTGGAAGGGGCCATGCATGCCATCTAGTCCAACCCCCTGCTCAATGCAGGATCAGCCCAAAGCATCCTAAAGCAATAACAAAGTCAAAGACAAGAGGAATCCTACTAAGCTTTGTTTCTGGACATACTGGTGTTCTAATTTTTCTTTTCATAGTGAAAGATTCAAACGGATTGCCATGGCTAGCACTTATGCCTGAGAATTAGTTTGATCATCAGATTTTCTGTCCTTGAATAATGGGTGTCTCATTTAGCCATCTCTCCTTGCATAGTTTTGTATGCATAAGGTTCCCAGTTCAATCCTCAGCATCTCCATCTCTCTGATTCAGTGTAAGTCAAGATAATGTGCAAACTCCTAAACTTTCCTTAATCACCTGCTCTTCAACTATGGCTTTGTTCTCATTGACTATGTGTCAGTGAACTATGCAGTAGAAACCACAGAAAACCTTAAATGCCACTGTCTGTTGCACACTACACTGCCAATTGCAACTGATCAACTGGAGTATAGTATCCTACTGGCCCACCTTCTTCAGCCTTGGTCTTCATTTCCAGCATTGAACATATGATCCCATATGAAGCCCATTGTGAGATTCCTACAGAAATCTTGGCTGAGTTTTGCTTGGAGAACGATTTAAGAGAAAGGCCACATGGTACAGGAACAACCTCATAGGTAGATTGGATTTCCTTTGCCTTCTTCTGCTTACCTTGACAGCCTTTGTTGTATTGCCAAGGATGGCTGACCTGTAAACAGGAAAATATATTCATAACGGAGAGTTGTAAAAGCGTCTGATGGTAATTAAACTGTCTACTGGATATAAGCTCAGTGCCTTAGATTTTGTATGTGACTCAAATAAGCAACAAATTAGGTCTCAAGAACAAATCAACATAATGAAAGGGGGTTTTTAATTTTTAAAAAAACACACTTCTACCTTGGCAACTTCATGCTATATAAACATCAGCATAAATTTTAATCTCCCAGTCATAAACAGACATTGAACAACCACTTTCCCTTGACTTAACTAGCTTGCCCCCATTTGTTTGTTACATTTTTTTCTTTACCCCTGCTGATGTGTTCAGAACCAACCTCTGAAAGTGCAATAAGCCACCAACCTGACATAATCGAGAATAGCTGCAATATAGCCAAGAAAGCTGCAGTTCATTTACACTGCCTGGAGACTCGGCTAATGCTATTTAATAATTTAAAGTTTCATTAATATGCAATTAAACTGGCTTTCCAAATATGTTCTCCTCCCCCCACAAAAATGGCAAAGCCAGAGTAATACCACACATCAACTTTTCAATGAGATGGAACCAGGACAAGTCCATCCCAAATGCACACTGGAGATGTTTGTCCTATGGTCCTGGGGGAGCAGGTTTTGCTTTGGGGGTGAAACTCATAATCTCACCACCACCATATATTTGCCATCCAAGCAGCTCAGGGATAGGCTAGGTAAAGGTTATATAAATGGTTGAATCCAAGGTAATGTAATGAGTGTCATGGAATGGCTATCTGGACAGCCCTGTGGTGTCTGGGTGGCGGCAGCATGTTTCCACCATCCAGCTGGAATGAAAAGTAGGCAGGCCAGAAGTGATGTGCTTTAGCAGGGCCCATTTTGCCAACAGCCTTAAAATTCAGCAGCCGTAGAAAAGCAAGAGAGGATACCAGAGTGGGGGCAAGTGAATAGGCTAGAGATATGAGGAACATTTGTGGGAAAGTGTAGAAAGAAGGCCCCTTCCAACTCTATGATTCTGTGATTCTAAGACTGTAGAATGTATAAGGCAGAAGGGAAAGAGAAATTAAGGACTAGATAAGCAGAAGACAGTAAGCCTACTGATCTAGCTGCTCTCCCTCTCAAGGCAGGAAAAGAACTGAAGGATGGGTGACACCCACCAAACAGGCAGAAAGAGGAAGAATTTTAGTCCTGCCTTCCTGAGAGGGTGATGGGAATCACCTAATCAAGATATTCTCCTGACTCAGAGGGAGAAGAAATTTTCTTGTTACATCTGAGCATCTTGTTCGTGCATGTGTTTTATACTGGTGATTGATGCCACAATAGCTTTAATCAAGTAGAAGACTGCAACATCTTTTATATTCTAGTGGGTTTTTAATTTTAAAAAATATTTTTAGATCTTTGTCTTAATCTGGATAGTTATAAGGATTCAGTCCCCATTGGGTTCATTTCTTACATTGTGTGTGTGTGGAGAAATTGTTAAATTAAACTAAGAATGGTTAAAGTAGCTATATGAATGTGTGGACATTCACTGTGATTAGCTGGGACATCTATAAACCAAAATCTAAAGCCAGGATCTAAAATTGCTTTATTTAACCACACTTAGTCTTAACTATGGTTTTATATGATGTGGGAACAGAGATATCCTGATTTAATTCTAGTTTAATTCATGGCATTCAAGATAAGGCAATTAATTTGTTGAGCCAAGCTAGGATTTGTTGAGCCGAACTGGGATTTCAATTGCTAAACTAAGCAATGGTTTCTTACAATGTCTGTATATGGAGTTTGAAACATATATTTTAGTTGCATTTCTTTAGGCTGAAGTGAATACTGCAAGACTAGAGACAATTCCGAGCAAGAGGTCAAAGGAATTGCTCATGCAAGGTCGTATCTGCTGAGGTAAGTTCAGATCAAGGCAATTATTCATGCAATTTTGTGTCTGGTGCAGATGTTTTGCTTTAACATCTTCTCTTGATGGTATCCCAAAAGATGAATTTGTAGTGTGTCATTTCTACATGGGATGCAGTAAATGAATTATCCAGTGTAGTTCAGCACACTCTAACAATTTTATAATCATTAGAAAATGGCATGATGCCCAGAAACATAGCTATGGGTAATGGGTTGGTTACTGTTGGTCCTTGACCTATGTGTGGGTGCTGTGATTAACTTGGCAGTAAATTTTCATTAATAAGTATATATATTTTTATGTAATCTCTTATTGTAGACATCATTGAAATATTGGTTCCCTAAGTGGGACATAGAAAAGATATGTGTGTGTGTGTGTGTGTGTGTGTGAGAGAGAGAGAGAGAGAGAGAGAGAGAGAGATTGAATGCTATCAGTTTTTCCATGGCTACCATTTCCCCTGTTGTGCTACTGAAGGACTTTTGATAACTGGCATTGTGAACTAACCTTCTAGCAATCTAATCTCATGATCTCTAACTCTAATTCATGATGCTGAGAGTTCCTGCAGGGCCTGCAGCTCAACTGGGAGCTCATTCCACCAGGTGTGGGCCAGGACCGATTACAGGCATGCTTCCCTGGGACTGGGAATGACCAGAATTAGTACCTGCAGAACATATAGCCATATTATATTGATGATGTTAGCCATTCAGTCATATCTGACACTCAGTGATCCTATGGCTCAGCTGTCTCCACATCTTTCGATCTTGCACCACTTGTTTTAGTGGTATAATATTATGACCATATTATATTAGAATAGCATTAATTTCCTAGTGGTAGTTTCCTATGCTCTGTCCCTTCTGCAAAGGAATTATCAGGTGCCTAAACCAGGAGCCCCTATAATCATACCATTCTTGTACCTCCATGTTTCTTATTGGGGGATGTTAATATTTTAAGCTTTTACAAACATCTTAATTAATGCATCTTTACTGAAAGAGTGACTAAGAAACTCAACATTAAATCAATAGGAAAACAAAGCAACCCTTGATAAAAATTTGCTTCAAAAACTGAATGCTGTGTCTTCATTGATCCGTATTCCTTTGCCACAGATGCTAACAAGTGCAAATACAGGGGAAATGTAGACCCATCAATATGATTACCAGGCTTAAATATTGAAAGTTTGTATTAGAGATGTATTGAGTCTCTCACAAATGTGCTTCTATTTTCATAGTAAATAAAGGAAAGCAACTGAAATCGAGTTCAATTGATTAGGCATTAATATAGCAGCAGGTGACTCCAGGTGAAAGGTATGATTTATTAGACTTGCATAAAGCATAGTATTCAATATTAATTCCTGCTTACAATTGTTGTTCTCATTTTCTTTCCACCTTGATATCTCACAGTCAGCATGCAGTGTGTTCCTGCAGAAATCTTTTATCTTCCCACATAAATTTAACATAGACCAATTCTGCACGAGCGGTAAAGACTGGGGCAGTATCCATATGGACCCAGGGCTAATTCCTGTTTCTATATGATGATGATGCCAGACTGCTGCCCTGCCAGGTCTGGCATGGATCAGGCTCCAAAAGCCGTGCACTAAGGGAACATGGATTCTTCCATGTTCCCTTTCAACACTGTGGGGGCCAACAGCAGGCCTATTAATATGGGAAGAACTTGGCCTAAAAGACCCATTTCCTCCCTGTCCTACAGAGGCCTGCAGGGGACAAACAATGCCTTGTGGATGGCCTTGCAGGGCAGACGAAGCATTGTTTGTGTAGTGTGCACCATCCAGCACTTTACAACTCCCCCAACCACCCCTCCCCATGTGGCGGAACCTATCTGCTGCCACCGTGTTTCCCGGTGCTGAAATGTGTCCCCCGTGGGGATCCCGTACGCTCCACAGCACTGAACCAGAGGCAGCCTGGAATGGTACCGCTAGTGCAGAATTGCCCTAAGTGTGGTTTGCATGGCAAAGTTGGTACCTCTACTAATAGCAACACATCCAGAAATTGTGTTCCAACTGAATTTGCCTTGTGTGATTCAACACTCACATTATATGCCTGGATCCCACTGTTTCAAGGCATTTGCTAGGATCAGGCCTGGGTCATAGGAACAACTCCAGTTCAATTCACGATCTGTTCACAGGGAACTGATCTTTCAGCACTTTTGTTGTTCTCACAGTTTGGACCTCTTAGATCAGTTGTTTTTTCACACTGCTCAATACAGAGAATTCAGCTATGTTCTACATTCTCAGCACAGTGGGAATCCTTCTTTCCTGTCTCTTCTTGTCACTGCACACTCACTGCTCAGCAACTATTTGTCACTTTTCCACCAAGGAACTCAGAGCAGCATGCATAACTCCCCCCCCCCCTTATATCATGCTCATGATAACCCTGATTTTGTTTCTGCTTCTTTCTTAGGTATATTGAACCCATGAATCTTTTTTTTTTGCAACATTTTTTAGATTCCTCACACTAACATTTCCCTATAATTTTGCTTCCTAGTTGTGCATCAATAAATTACCATCGTACATTATATTGTGCTTGCTTGGCCTATGTTTGGGCTATATCTTTAAATATAGTCTAACTCATGGACAGAGCCTACACAAAATGAGTTGGATCCTATGAAGTGTTAGCAGAAGGCACTGGCAGTGGTGGGTTTTTCCTACTTTCTCCCTAACTCAGCTGCCACTAGGGACTTTCAAACACCTGCTTAATATCTTGTTCACGAACCACAACCATGAAACTGATTTTTAATAGGTTGCTTGTTGAACCATCTATGGCTATCAGCAGGTTGCATCACTCTATTCATTTCCTACAGTATGGTAGAGTACAATCTGCTTTTTGCCCATGTGCATGTTCAGTCAGCCTCATGAAATTCTCTTTCTCCTCCTCCTGGAATCATAGAGTTGGAAGGTACCTCCTGGGTCATCTAGTCCAACCCCCTGCACGATGCAGGACACTCACAACCCTATCGCTCATCCACTGTAACCTGCCACCCCCTTGAGCCTTCACAGAATCAGCCTCTCCGTCAGATTGCTATCTAACCTCTGTTTAAAATTTTCCAAAGATGGAGAACCCACCACCTCCCAATAAAGCCTGTTCCACTGAGAAATCACTCTAACTGTCAGGAACTTCTTCCTGATGATTAGACAGAATTTCTTTTGAATTAATTTCATCTTGTTGGTTCTGGTCCATCCCTCCGTGGCAAGAGAGAACAACTCTGCTCCATATGGCAGCCTTTTAAATGCTTGAAGATAGTTATCAGATCCCATCTCAGTCATTTCCACTCCAAGCTAAACAGACCAAGCACCCTCAACCTTTCTTCATACGTCTTCATATGTCTTGGTCTCCAAACCCCTCAGCATCCTCTTCTGTCACTGGCAATTGTTTAAATCATTAAAATCATGTAAATCAGGATTTCAATCCCGGGCACCTCCGATTCAAAGGATCAGGTGGTAGGCGGCAGGAAGAACCCCACCTAAAATTGTGGAGATCCTCTGCCATTCAGTGTAGACAACAGTGACCTTGATGGACCCCTGGTCTTAGTTCAGTAGCAGTTTTAAATACTCATATACAACTTTCCTTTCCTGCATCTTGCATAAGTGGAGTTGATATGTAGGATCCAACCCCAGCCATGCTCAAAACAAGCACAGAAAAACCTTTTCAAAAATATAGCCTATAAAAATAGAAATGAAAGAAAGAACATTTGATTCTTCCATGCTGGCTGGTTTAGTAAAGAAGGTCTGCACCCCCCCCCCAAGAGGAACCAGGTCTGGATATCATTTGTGACTTCACAAGTGTGAAGCAGGATGACTAGAATGAATCGTACATGGGACTGCTAGTGCAGAAAGCTAATCCAGTTCCTTGGGCAATGGCATTCTGGGAACTCATTAGGACAATGTAAGTTAGTGAACAGAGCAAAAATTGTAGTCATTAGGTCAGTATGAAAGAAAAATGTTTACTCTTACAAGTACTTCCCCTGAAATCAATGGGACTTTGCAAACACTAATTTGTTTGCTAAGCTGCTAAATTCAGAGCTTCTAAATCAAGGCCTTATTGGCAAATTTTATGTCCTGAAACTCAACAACATCCTTGCTGAGAGAGTCTCAAATATGCCCCATGATAAAGTGATACTAATGGTAAGTGGCAACATAAATAATCAAATGTATGATAATTTTACACAGCTCAGCCATAAAATCAATCCATTTTTATGCTTCTATCCATCACCTCTGCACTTCACAGTCCTTGTTCTAATTCCCCATATGGAAATGAGGAATTAATGATTGACTGAGGAGTTTATTCATGTAAAATGCTGAGATGGTAAAAAAAAAATTAAACCATATGTGGATGAAGCATTGAATTCAAATTAAAGGGTTGGATCCGGCATTGGATTTCTGCAGGGTGCAAGGACTTCCAGCTGTGGAGCACGTCTTTCTCAGCATTCCCCATGGCAGCCTGAAATGCCCCTGAAATCCTTCATCTGGGGAGAGAGAACCACCCAGGAATATGGTTTCTTAGAGCATTTCAAGCTGCTGGGGGAGAGACTGAGAAATGTCTTCTGCCCACAGAAGCTTGCTGGACCACTGCACTCAATAATCCCAAAGAGATTGACATAATTCTCCTCTCTTCGACTTCATCCTTACAACAAGGATGATGAACTTCTGTGGAACAGATGGGGATTTGAACCGGGGTCTCCCTATATCTTGTTGGTTCTCAGTAAAAGCCAAAGAGTGGTGTCTGGGAAGTGGCAGGCATCATATGACACATAAACACCAAACTAGACATCATCAAGATGCAAATGACCCAGATTTGGGATTTTTCAGCCTTTTAAATATGCAGCCACAGGCTTTGAAGATTAAGGAAGGGTCATTGGAGAACATCATGTATGCCACTGCCTTATAATTACTCTTCCAAGATTTAAATAGCCCCTCCAGATCTGCAATTCGTTACGCCCAGGGTAAAAGATGGATACAACCCTGTCTTTCTTAACCAGTGGGCTAACTACAGCTTTAGAGGGCCTCTTTAATCATAGGAAAGGCTAGGTATGTGCACCAAACCAGATGTTTGCAACTTTAATTACAGGTTAATAAAGACAAAATAGTTTTTGGAGGCTTAAATTCTAAGTGGAGGATGTCAGATCCCCGTTGACTTTCTCAATGAACACAGCATTAGAGGAATGGAGAGAGGAAGAACTAGATAACTATTTTTTCTGTTAGATGTTTGCTCAAAATCCCACCCCCAAGCTCTCCATGGGAGAAAAAATTGTGGGTATCCATAGCTTTACCTCGCTAGGAAAGCACTGTTGAAGGGGGATTTATTTTCCAGTGAAAATGCAAATACGAAAGCAACTGTCAAGACACCCTTTCTTTTACCACCCTTTTACCCCAACTTGAAGCTTCTTGGAACTGTGCTGAGTGAAATGAAAATATTCAGTGGGGAAAGATATGTGGCCATGTGTCACCTCTTATTTGCACCACATCTTATCTGTGTCAGATTGAATAACTAAACAGGTATTTATAGAGGGACCAAATAGCAGGATGGTTATTCCGTGGCAGCTTTTGTCACTGAAAATGGGATGCAGAAAGACTGAGTACCATTTCATGTATTTCATTGCAGAAAGTCAACCATTTCCTGACATGTTACGCATATAGAAGATGCTGAAATTAGTCCTAAATGAATTAGTTCTAAATGAAATTTAGATAATTGTTATTGTTAGGTGCGAAGTTGTGTCCGACCCACCGTGACCCCATGGACAATGATCCTCCAGGCCTTCCTGTCCTCTACCATTCCCCGGAGTCCATTTAAGCTCGCACCGACTGCTTCAGTGACTCCATCCAGCCACCTCATTCTCTGTCGTCCCCTACTTCTTTTGCCCTCAATTGCTCCCAGCATTAGGCTCTTCTCCAGGGAGTCCTTCCTTCTCATGAGGTCGCCAAAGTATTTGAGTTTCATCTTCAGAATCTGGCCTTCTAAGGCAGGGGTAGTCAACCTGTGATCCTCCAGATGTCCATTGACTACAATTCCCATGAGCCCCTGCTAGTGTTTGATGGCAGGGGCTCATGGGAATTGTAGTCCATGAACATCTGGAGGACCACAGGTTGACTACCCCTGTTCTAAGGAGCAAACAGGGCTGATCTCCTCTAGGACTGACCGGTTTGTTTGCCTTGCAATCCAAGGGACTTGCAAGAGTCTTCTCCAGCATCAGAGTTCAAAAGCCTCAGTTCTTTGGTGCTTGGCCTTCCTTATGGCCTTCCTTATTTGGATAATAGGGAACCTGAAAAAGCAGAAATTAGACCAGGGTTCAATATTGAGTTTCATTGTGAGTTAGCAGGTAGGAATTGTAGTATTTCCAAAGAGACAGACCAGCTCCCCACCCCACCAATATTATTATTATTATTATTATTATTATTATTATTATTATTATTATTATTATCCTTTAATTTATATCCCGCCTCCCCCCGGAGGCTCAAGGCGATAGGCGGTCCCTCATATACATCCATTATATTTGATATTGTTCTATTGCTTCCCATTCTACTGATGCTTTGACACCCCCCTCCCTCCTCCATCTGCTTAATTCTCCTTCTCAAGCTATTAATATGGGAGGATCCTACCTGATCAGGAATTATATACTATTGACATCATGGAGGGCATGTGACCGACTCAGCATGGGCAGAAAAGGCCGAGAGGGCAGTCATTGGAAGCGGGGCAAATCCCTGCTTTTATATGATGTTACTGCCAGGCTGCCTCCCTCCCGGTCCTGGTGTGGATCAGGCCCCAGAATCCCTGGGCTAAGGGAATGTGGATACTTCTTAGTTCCCTTAGCCTATTGCAGAGGCCAACAGGGCCTGACCCAGCTCCTTCCTGACCTGTGGAGGCCCAGAAGGGACAAAAAATGCCCCGTTCAGCTTTGTGGTGCTTTACCACACTGTGGGGTGGAAGGGACCTTTTATTTGTATTTTACAGGAAGGTAGGAATACATCCCATGCAATCTCACATTCCTTCAAAATAAAACACCCCCCACAGCACCTGCCCACACACAAACATGGTGGAACTAATCCACAGCTGCTTTGTTTCCAGGGGGACACACATTTCAATGAGTCACCAGGTGTCTTACTGATATGTGTCCCCTGCTCAGTGCCAGAGCAGGTCCAGGGCTGAAATGTGTGTCCCCCCCCCCATGTATACATAGAGTATTGAGAAGCATGCAGCTCTGCAGCAATGCACCGAAGGCAGCCCGATGTGGCCACTGCCATATAGAATGGGCCTGTGAGGGTAACTGAGTAATGAGAGAGAGAGAGAAAGGGGAGAATCCGAGTGAATATGAAAATGTTTATGTATGAATTAATGAAAAATTGCCCTCAATGGGAAGCATTATTTAGAACTGCCAAAATATTCATGAAAAACTGAAAGTAGATATGGCTCAAATTTAGTAGAAAACATAGTTTACATAGGGATATATTGTCATAGAGAGAGATTACTTTCACAGTGGGTGGAGTTTGGGATAACCAGTGTTCAAATATAAGTTCTACTGAACTTTACATTTATCACATTTGCATCTCTAGACTTGCATTGCTTCAGGGTACAATCTACTTTTCCACTAGTAAATCTGATTGCATGAATTTTGTCTGCTGATTTTTTTTTAAAAAAATATCTGTTCAGTGTGCTTTTAAGGTTGCCTGACTTTTTAAAAAATGATGAGTTCTAATTTGCCAAAACATCACATTTCTAGAGTAGATTGTTTCAAGACATATACCCCTTCCCGTGAATTTAAAAATGATCCATAATATGATTAGACACTGCACATTATTATGGGCATTTAATGGAATTTTATGATTGACTGCAGACTGATTCTGCCAGCTCCTTCCCTTGAGCAAAGTCACAAGAACATCATGAATCAAGGGCAAAGAAGAACTCACTATGCAGATACCTTGTAGAACTTTGAAATTTGCTGATAGATCAGATTATTTATTTAATGACAGGCACAAATTTCTTCAAATGCCAGCCCCTTTCCTTGGCTATTTGCATTAGATACATTGGGATACACAGTGGCTTATTTCCTAATCAAGTCCTCCTCCACTGGAAGTCATATCTGTCAGAGGAAAATGGTATTAATTTCTAAAAACATCACTTTGCTTCCCTCGATGGTCCCCACCCAAACTTGAAGGTACCAGTCTGGGGGGAGGAACATGACTTCAGGGCACATTAGGTTGCAGCTGGAATGGGAAGGCGAAAAGATTATTTGCCACAAAAGGCATCCTAATTGTCCTAAGTAGGATCGGAGCCATTATATATTTCGTACTTATATAGTTTGTTTGGGGGAATCAGCAATTCATTGGACTAAGCTCCATACATAACAACAGTAGGCTTTTGAAACCCACATATTATTCTTGTTAACAGAGCAAAACTGTTATAAATGTTGATTTTCACAGATGATAATGTTACTAAACTGGGATACATGTGTATGGCCCTTAATGTCAGAGTCTTCTCCTTGTGTTTGCCAGGTTAAATACAATGTATATTTAGGATTACTTGCTTGTGTATACTAAGGTTCCATTTTGAGCAGCGTCTGGTAAACACGCAGAGAGGAATATAGAACAGGCAGGAATATAGAACAAATTCATCTTTGTTGAAAAGAAAACAATGCAGAAAGTCAGCAAGAAATGAATTGAATGTCAAATGCAATGTGCACATGTACACACATACACAGCTGATGTGTCACCAAAACCTATGCCATAAGGTAAGACACCAAAATTCCAGAATGGAGATTGTTAACCTGGCAGAAAGGAGAATGTAATCATATGAGCCCGATGTTGAGGGCAAGAGAAATCCAGGAGGACCCAATGATGCTGCATGGGGTGATCTCAGACAGTGACTGGGGTGGGTTGAAGAAGGAAAAGGAGACCAAAGCCTGCTCAGAGTCTTCATAGAAAGTCCATCGTCTGTGAGTTTTCATCCCCTTTGGGTAGGACTGAACTGTGGGGGGAAAGTTTAAATTTTATTGGATGGTTAAAGTGAAATACTGTCAGATTTAGGTGGCAATGTTTGAGGTATATTGCAGGAGACCAGGTGGCTTTACTCAATCAGGAGAGGTTTCTCGGGCTATGTTAGGGACAAAAGACAATGTGAGAGTGATAACATGATCTGGGATGGTTGATGAGATTTTATGTTGGGCGTATGTATGCCTTTCATCTCTTTCGGTGCACTAGGGCTATATTATTGACAATATCAAACACCCCTGAGTGCAAATTTTGCTACTGGATGAACTGCTTCTCTAGTTCAGGAGTTCTCAACATCTGTTGTAATTTTCCAGGGACCCCAACATGCATACTTGTTCAGGCCTTGGGAGAGCCTGATATCATGAGGCACATTATTATTATTACCCATGGCAGGCACCTTATGAGGTAGGTAGGGCTCGGTGAGAACAGCACAATCAGGGCTGTGACAAGTCCAAAGTCACTCAGCTGGCTGAATGTGGGGAAGGAGAGAGGTATCAGACCCGTTTTTCCAGATTAGAAGTTGCTGCTCTTAACTACTACACCAAGGTCACAGTTACAAATCCCCCGACTGCAAAAAAATGGTCTCTGGAAAAAACAGTCTAGGGAACTGTAGAAGCAGGGCAAGCATCCCTCCTATGCTCACAGCTTCCCTCAAATCCTCAAAGGAAGGTCCTGAATGACCAAAAGGTAGACATGACCAAACTTCTGACAGGGGCTCCCCAAAGTAACCCCATGGCAGCTTGGCAATTATCCTTGCCACAGCAGACAAGCAAGAGAATCATGCCCATTCAACTAGGAACCCCCAGTTGAAATATCATGTTGTATTCTACTATGCAGAGGAAGCACCTGTTGAGCTTGCTGTGCCACCCACAGTTATCTAAATATAAATTTGGAAAGATTGAAAAGCAGACATGACAAGATCCTCTCCCCACACACACACACACACTGCAGCTAAATTTTCTACCTTGCAGAGAAAAGATAATACACATCAGACTGACTAGGCCACCCACAATTCTTTAATGGCAGATTGGAATGACAGGAAAGGCACACACAACAAGAATTCCAATACAGGGCTCCCAAAGTAACCCTACAACAGCTTGGCAGGCATACCAGGCAAATAAGGGAATTGTGACCACAACTCTTGCAGCCCCCCCCCCCCCCAATGGGCTGTAACACGATGGTGTATTATTTTCTGCTGAGGAAACACCTCTCAGGATGCCTGGGCCACCTACAATTATTCAAAGGCAGATTTGGAAGGACAGAAAGGCCAACATGACAAGACGTCTGACAGAGGCTTCCCAAACTAACCCCATGACAGTTTGGCAGACACCCCAGTCCCACTCAGAGTTTTCCACTTTAAGTGATTAGTGATGAAAACTAGCTCACATAATAAAGACTGTTTACATTTTCTTGCCCAACCAATGTTTTAAGGATTGAACTGGGGATGAATGTTCATACACTGAAATAATGCTTGCAGACTATTTCAGATATTTTCTTGAGTCATAGATGTACTTCTAGGTAAACATTTGGAACAGCCAGCAGGACTGTTGGGGCTTGTCTCAGGCTCCAAGAGGGGACAGTTCTCCCACCAGGCTACAAAGGGGTCCCGCTTCATGTGCAAAATATCACTGGTGTGTGATACAGAAAAGCCTCAAGGAGTGGATGTCAACATCATCTGTGGCTACATGGAAATGGTGGCAGAGGTTGTTTGTGTCTCATGGGCATCATCTGCCCGACAAGCAAACTTCAGCTAGTGGTGAAGGATGCTCTGGCATTGGGAAGCACAGTCAAGGCCACCTGGGATGCTTCCCATCTTGAGATGCAGTCTTTGCTTGAGATCTGTCATTGCCTGGCCATCCCTTTCCAGAGCAGCATCAAGTCTGCCCATCTGTTTCAAAAGAGGCAGGGGGAGGGAGATGAACAAGAACAGGAAGAGGAGTTGTTTTTTATACCCTGCTTTTTACTACCCAAAGGATTTTCAGAGTAGCTTACACTTGCTTTCTGTTCCTCTCCCCACAAAAGATACCCTGTGAGATATGGGTTTCTTGTAAACATATAATATCAGCTGGGGATTTTTTTAGTTGGTTAAAAAAAAAAAATTTTGGCTGGTGCATTTAGTCCATTGACATTTAGTGAAAGAATTCTTAATTTCTCCATGACTTTACACAGGGCCAGATGTACCCTCTGTTTCCTTTGAGAGTTGATCTGCTAATCCCTGTGTTTGTTGAAGTGGTTTGATGATTTTCATCCCAGGGGGCAATAAGAAACCAAAAAGGTTAGAGAAAGCATTTCTTCCATGATCCCTTTAAATGAAATAAGAGCTGCCAAACAGCTGATCTATCAGTATCAGCTGTTTGGTGGCTCTACACATACACCCTTTCCCAAACAGCAAAACGGCTGGAACTTTAAAACTCTTAGCTTTAATTTCTGATGTATTATGGCTGCTTACTACAGATATAAAACCTTCGCTTCCATTGAGAATAGAATGTGTTCTAGCAATAATACAGGCGTATGTCATCATCCTGACACTAGTAGTCAATTTTGGAGATTTGTAGCATTGTTGTCCAATAAATAATACTCATCTCACACAATCTTAGCTTCTTGTTGTTGTTGTTGTTGTTGTTGTTGTTGCTATTATTATTATTATTATTATAGGTTATTTTAGCAACAGCAACACACACATAAAACATATTGGTATTCCAAAGTTTCTCTCAATTCCAGATTCTTCACTAAACTTCTAATCAGTAGCTACCTATAACTAGGATGTAGGGCATGATTTCCTCATCAGCCATTAACATAGTTCATTATTTCACTCATCTCTCAATTGCTTTTAATAGAGACTAAAACTGATGCCTCTGACTGTCACCAGGGTGCCCATTCATTATAAATTTCACTTACAGGGAGAATTGTGTCTAATCACAGTGATTCGTCTCTTGCAATTCTATTTGCATATGAGCTGGGCAAGTGGGCTTGATAAATAATGGAATCCAGCTAACGTTATTGATTGGGAAGATCTCACCCCTTTACTGACTTTCATTAATTATCTCAGATTTCTCTTGAAAAAAACAGAAGGGAAAAAAGCTTTCTTCGCTGCACTGATACATCAGGCTTGTCCTTTGACTATCATCACATGCTCGACAAAGCACTGATAAAGTTAATGCTTAATTGAGCATGCAGCTTGCCATAGCTTCATAGATGAGAGCTATGATGATAAAACTCTAGTAATGAGTTTACAGCTGAGATAGAGCAAGGAACGCTGTGAATCAGATGCTATTTTCATTATCTGGTAGGAATTGTAAAATTTCTGATAATCTACCCAAACCGAGGCAGTTTTGAGTGATATTTACTTGTATGCTCCTTTTTATAATCAAACAACTATATAGAGTTCTTTGTTTTTTTCCTATCCAGAGATTTATTTTCATTTGAAAATGGATTCGTAAATTGTCTTGAGAGTTAACATGTCCTGGGTTAATGGGAGATCAGTATCAAACATCAAGGATCTCCCAACACACTTTACAGGTAAAAAAAATGCAGCTATCTGATAGTAGGAATGGGGACAAAGCAGCTCATGGACTAAAGCCCATGATGAGTGGTTCCCGAGTCGTGAAGTTTATGACAGGTCAACTGGAACAAACCTTCCACAATATTTCAAGCCATTTGCATTGCCACAATGGCACTGGTTCTGCTAGGCATTGGTTCTACTGGGCTTACAAAAATGTCCTCCCTGCAGTTTGTACTGCAGAGATTCTCAATGGTTTTGATTCTGTTCTCCTGGGCTTCTCTTGCCCTTGGGGGGGAGTGTGTTTTATGTCCCCACCCCCATTAGAAAAAATGAAGGATGGGGCATCTTTTTTGGGGGGGGGCATAACTCAGATCCTGCAAATCCAATCATCACCAGACCTGGAGGATAGATATAGGAGAGTCAGTTTGATGTCACTAGCATGCCAGGGGCCATTTTGCCATACCATGAACTTCACAAAATGAACCTGTTCATTTAGCCCCTAAAAGTTCATGACAGTTTTTGGCTCATGAACTGGGTACACCAGTTGGTTGTCAGTTGTGAAGTATGAGAGGAAGTGCTCCCTTTGTACATGGTAGGGGTTCCCAAAGTGGGTGATATGTTCCCCTGGGGCACTGGAAGGGTCCAGGGGGGCAGTGAGAAATTTTGGAGCAGTAGGGGAGTGGTGAGGAATTTGGGCAAAGTAGGGAGCCACAGTCTAACTCTTCCTGCTATGGCTGCAATTTTCCTAACGAGAAATGTTCCAAGGTGGCTTGCCATTGCCTGCCTCATGGTAGCAGTGACCCTGGACTTTTTTGATGGTCTCCCATCCCAGTGCTGACCAGGGCCAACCCTACTTAGTTTCCTGAAGAACATGAAATCTTCAAAAGGGGGGCTGGAGGGGATATTGCTGCTGAGCTTCTTCCCCTCCTCAGACTCTGTCCTTCCCAGACTCCATCTCAGATCTCCAGGGATTTCTTAATCCAGGGCTGGCAACCCTTCCCCAAAAGTCTCCATCTTTGGGAGGCTGGAGATTTCCCAATATTTGCTTCTCTCTCTGCCCTCACCCCCTTGACTTTCTCCTCAATGGAGATCCAAAGTGGCTTTTACAAATGACTTTTACAAAAAACTTAAATATTTCCAGACTAAAATATGGCTGCTGCACAATGACTGAAAAAGAAATGTAGCCCATGTAGTGTGGATTGAATTTGCAGTAGACCAAACACAAGGAAAGAGGTGTGTGTTCAGATGTGCGTTTGTGTGTGTGTGTGTGGGGGGGGGGGAACAAGGAATGTGGCCTGAGAGCCAAGGGGATGGCAGCCCAAAAATGATTGGGAACCACTGCTCTATGGGGTGGTATAGCTCTTTCTGTCTATGAGATTTTTACTCTATTTTTTCCTGACAACAGCCTTGAGCGACACTTTAGGCGAGAGACACTGGCCCAAGTGAGAGTTACCTAGTGAGTCTTCGTGGCAGAATGGGATTTGATCTTGGATCTCCCAGATTTAATCTGGCACTAACGACTAGGGTTGCCAGGTTCTCCCTGGCAACTGGTGGGTGATGGGGAAACTTATGAGGAGAGAGAAAGGCTAGGCCTTGTGGCCAGCATTGCACAAGAAATGACATCATCGCACCAGTGACTCCTGGGTGATCCTCAGGAGTCACTGAGGATTTGGGCAAATATTTGGGCAAAAAAAAAATTATGGTGAAAGCAGAAAATGCTAGCCTGATCATGTCACTTCTTTTGAAATGCCAGCCATGAGGCCTGGGCCTCCTCCTCCTCCTCATATGTCCTTCCCACAATCAAGCTGAATGGGGCCTAGGAGTGGGGCCTGACAGCCAGAGACCCTCGCTTCCACCAGGGGGTCTGGCAAGACTACTTACCACTCTAGCGCATTGTCTCCCAGGCCTGGAATGTCCATAAAGAACAGATATCAACAGTCAACAATATGTTTCCATTCAAGAGCTAGACATGTGTGTATAGAGAAAGCTTTAATCTGGATGGTATCCAGATGCTCAGTAGGTGCTGACTATTTCTGGAAAAAATTCCTTTACTCGATGTAGTTTACAGTAACAAGCACCGTAATTCTAAGATAGTAGGCATTTCTAAACATAATTAACTGAAGATATTCAAGAGGGAACCTGAACATATTTATGCATTTCACCTCTTATAATAATAATGTATTGACTCAGATGCTAATGGGCAGCCTCATCTTTAGGGCTGCCAGCTCTGGGTTGAAAAATACTTGGAGATTAGGGGCCGAGGAAGGCAGGTTCCGGGAAAGAGACGAAGTTCAAAGGGATATAATGCCATAGAGTCCACCTTCCAAAGCAACCATTTTTTTCCTAGGTGAACAGATTTCTGTCACCTGGAGAGCAGTTGTAATCTTAGGAGACCATTAGCCAATACCTGGAGCCTGGCAAACCTTACTCATCTTATTTAGTTCATAAACTATACAAAAGGCAATGCCGTCAGCTCCCTCATTATATACTAGCATCAAGCAAGATCATATTTGTCCACAAGCAGAGAGGAGGTGACCAGCCTTACCCAAAGAGCAATTAGTTCCAGATTTTCCAAGGCAGGGGTAGTCAACCTGTGGTCCTCCAGATGTTAATGGACTACAATTCCCATGAGCCCTTGCCAGCCCCTGGGAGATCGGGTCCCAGTGTTTACTGGCAGAGGCTCATGGGAATTGTAGTCCATGAACATCTGGAGGACCACAGGTTGACTCCCCCTGTTCCAAGGAATGCAATGGATATTACAACATTGCAAAAAGGGAAGGGGGGAGGACCTCAGGCCTGTCAGAACATCTAGGCCTGGCTGCGAGGAAGAAGATTGTTGATCAGCAACTGCTTGCAAAATGCCTCCCTCTAGCCACACTGTTAATCACTTACTTTCTAAATCAACATTACTGGTTTAGGGAAGGAAAATGGGGAAAGGAGGGGGGAAGAAAGCTGGAGACGCCATGGTTGAGCATAGTGGTATAATAAGGCCTGCTGACAAGGTAATGCCTCAGGAGAAGTTGCACTTTTATGAAAAGCCAAGAGAACATCTTTGTTTTCTCCATGTTCCCCCTGCCAAGAAATCAACAAAAGCTTCGCTCAAAAGGCCCAACCAGAATGTCATTCTCCACTGTGACTTGGGGAGGTAGGAAGCTTTGCACTTTGAATAGCAATAAGCTACAGACGCCTCTCCTAATTGAGGACATCAGTGCCTTCAAATGCCAAGATCCTGCTCATTAAACAGGAGAGAACCTTACACCTTTGCTTTGGTGATTATGCATTTCAAAAGAAAGAGAGGCTGTAGACAAAAGGGAAGTGGAATTCCCCCCTCACACACCCCCCCAGCTTTTAAAATCTTAACACTGAATAAATGTTTCCTGTTTAGTCTGTCTCCTGATGAACCAAAGATCATTGTAATCCCATATATTGGCACTGATGTTGATTAAAGCAACAAAGCCTATTGATAACGTTAAGCATGCCCATGAACCCGTCTGCAAGTGCCAAACCTCTGAGTAGCCTGATTTCTTCCTAATTCTTACTAAGTCCATTGGATTGGCTGGGCCAAAGGCAGACCTGAAAGCTTCAGACACCCTCAGAGATCAAGTTGCCCCAGGATACTTGGTAGCTTAGGATATGGCACAAGTTTCTCAAACCTGCCCCGGGGAAGTGTGCCTGCGGTAAACCGTTTGGGTCAGTGGAATTATGCCAAGGATAGATTTAGTTCACTGTGAAGTACACCATTAATATTTCTGTTGTACATGTGAACAAATGCAGTGCATTATGTTCACTCTTCTTGCAGTCATTTTGCGTGGACTTGCAGAAGGGGATGCAGAGCTAAGTATGACAAGCACACGTTTTGGTTGGCTTAAAACAAGGCCACAGCTTTATTGGCATATCAGAGTGTTGGCCCGGCATGGGAGAGGGAACCTGTGTATGTGATCAGCTGAACACAAGAACCCTGACCACAGTGGCGCATTGGGAGCAACCCAGTTCCACCCTGGGAATGTGGGGTCCCCTTGCCACTGGGTCCCATCCAAGGGACATGTACCCATCTGGGGTGCCAAAGAGAGGAGCAGACCTCCTCTGGCCTCACCCCAGGCTACCTGTCCCTGCGAGCCCATTTGCCTTCCCCCACTGGGTCGGCCCTGCTCACAGCCTGCCATATCTTATGGGGAGTTTGATGCCCCCAGCCAAACTCCCCCCAAAACAGGCCCCATTCCATGCTGAAACCCCCACCCCCAGCTGTGATGGATACATACAAGAAAGCCTGCCACCCCAGGCCAACATGAATTTATCTGAAACTTCTCAATGCAACCTTCTCAAAGCCTCAAGCTTAGGGCTGATCCTGCATTGAGCAGGGGGTTGGACTAGATGGCCCCTTCCAACTCTATGATTCTATGATTCAATATATAACAGAGTGGGTGGGAAGCTGTTCTGCTCTGCTGCTGCAGTGGAAATGGGGTGAGTTCATATACTTGGCACCCTCAAATAACAGAAGAATCCTGCTGTATGTAGGGTGGGAATTGGGACATCTATTTTCTTATTCTCAGCATCAAATTTTAGAAATACTTATTCAAATAGATTCTAATACATTTTGGAGCAGCTAGTCCCCAAATCTGTTCTTCAAAGACTAGCACAACTCTTTACAGTAGTTCAAATTGTTCATTTCTTCATGCATTGCATCTCTAACTTCTATCTCTAAAGTTACAGGACAAGTCCTGTGGAAGCTTCAG
The DNA here is from genome assembly GCF_049243985.1 of Paroedura picta. Taxonomy (NCBI): domain Eukaryota; kingdom Metazoa; phylum Chordata; class Lepidosauria; order Squamata; family Gekkonidae; genus Paroedura; species Paroedura picta. The sequence goes on along the minus strand of NC_135370.1, from coordinate 154,531,399 downwards.
GCACAAAGCTGGATTGCACAGATACAAAGGTTTGAATTGCATGAATTTCCAGTGAGTGCTGCTGGTGAGATCTGTCTGGGTGTTTTCTGTCTTTTTTAAGAAAATGGGTACAGTGCTTAATAGATCTACCTTTCACTGTCTACAAATGCAATATAACAATCTCTCATTTTTCAGGCAAAGTGGGCACTTCTTTCCTCCTTGCACAGGTAAAGTTAAACCCCAAACGAACCAACGATGAAAATATCCTTTGAAGTCCGTAACAATAATCTCAGAAATACTATTTAAAAGATACACTGGAGATCCTGAATTACTGCTATCCTTCCACAATGTCATCTATACAAAGCATATTCTTAGTCACTCTTAAGGTCCTCAAGTTGCTTCATTCATAAGGTGACCAGATTTTCGAGGAACATCTAGGGGTACCTGGCAAATTGTACTTACGTTGAAATTAAATATATACAATACTATTTTTGTGTTCTGTGCATTCTATGAAAATTTTTGTTGCTCTATATAGACCAAATTTTTAATCAAGAACCCCCACTGTCAATGGTGTCCTGCTTTATCAATGTTAAAATCTGGTCACTTTATTCATTCAGTCTGATCCAATGGATAATCTAAAGCAAAAATTATAGAAATAGAGATGGAAAACAAACAAAAAAAATTCCAATACAGATAAATTGTCTGCTGATGTCACATTGAAAGTTTATTGTGAGCTGGAGGGCTACCAGCACTGTGCGTGTTTTATAAGCATAATAATTAGAAAGCTGGATGATTAACATATTGGATGTACTGAAAAAATGGCTTGGCCTTCAGCCGAGGTTAGTGTTTACGAGAGGACAGGAGAGGCAGGGATGTTTGACCAGTGTGGTTTGGGGAGCCTGTTTTTTAGGCCTTTCATTCTTAGCAAGTCACAAGAAATAGGAAGTAGAGAGATGCCAAGGGCTGTAACAAAAACCATTCATATGTATTGGGTTTGTTGTGTTTAAGAAATAGGCAAGGGATGGCATCAGAAAGATGCAGATGGTTACAGAAAATAAGAAGATGGTGTGGGAAATTAATTTCAGATATGCAAGGCTCTTGCAGGGGCACTGAATTGTTCCTGTAATACCCTGAAGCAGTAGGACAATGATAAGGCAGTAATCTAAACAGGCCGTTCACTTCACTGGGTGAGCTTCTTTACTAAACCCTGTCTACCCCCACCTGGGCCTTTCTGGCCTTTGCATGTTGTGGTTAGCAAGGAGAAGCACAGCAGGGCCCCTTTCTCTTTGGCTGGCTCTGTGGCCCTCTGTCAGGTGCAGGGTTGGAGTAATGGGAGAGGTTATAGCTCGAGTTGCCAGTCTATAAGAGATATCAGGGGTATCATCATGTCACTTATGGGTAAAAGAAGTGACCAAAGGTCACTAGGAAGTGCTGTGTGGTTTTACCATAAAGCTACCCTATGTCACCTTCAGATTTTGCCTGGAAGTGATATAGTGAGTTTGCAGGCCCTACAGAACTTTGATAGCTCAGACTTTCAGTAGAAAGACACAGACCATTTCTGCACTGAGGGCTAAAACACAAGTGGCATCCTGCTTGCAAATGCGGGATGGTAAACCTTGTGTTTGCAGCCCTCCTCATGGGGAGACCTCTCCCGCATTTTTCCTCCACCCCATCATGGCTTTTTGCTTCCTGACGAGGCTGCAAGAGAAAACAAGCCAACCCCCCCCCACCCCCCGCTCCTTGGCTTGACAATCACAGCACAGCAGTTCTCTCATGGACTGAATCCTTCTCCCAACCCCCTGCACCCCAAAATTAATTTTTCTTTCTCTTAAAAAAGGCACTTCCATGTTATGTGGTAATGGCATAACACAGATGCATTTTAAATAAAAATAAACACTTCTGTGTTGCTATGGAGAAATGCCATAATGATGCAGCACCCCCCCCCCTTTTTTTTGGGATTCATATTTTTTTTGGACTTTGTTTAAATTAGATTAGATTAGATTAGATTAGATTAGATTAGATTAGATTAGATTAGATTAGATTAGATTAGATTAGATTAGATTAGATTAGATTAGATTAGATTAGATTAGATTAGATTATTTATTTATGGTCATTGATCAGCATTATGGACTTTGTTTATATTTGGGTGGATTCTTGAGAGGCTGCACATGGGGAACTGGAACCCAAAACATCATTTTGTGTAAATTGAAGGCTTTAAAAAAGGGGGCATGCATGTCTGGATGAATGGAAGAAAGCTGCTTGATCACCCACCACCCACTTTCCCCTTTTGTTACCCAGCTCCAGAAAACACAAACAGGGCTGTGTTTTGCCTGCCTGATCCCAAAAGTCCATGGCCACTTTAAAGAAGATTTTATTTTACCTTTGACAATGTAGCTTTGCAATCAATGTGGACCACACAATTAAAAAAATACTTGGAGCAGGAAATGGAGAGGGAAGGGCGGGTGTGAGGGCGGGACAGCTCTGCAGAGACTATCAACACCATTCCCCCTCCAAATGGGCTTGCCCCTGGTTGCTCACTGGTTGCACATTGATGGGATGTGAGATAAAAGTAGTAAATCCACTTTTTGCAATTTCTGGGCAAAACATGAGCCAGCCCCTGGACAGCACTAAATATTTTATCATATGTAGTGGACATGTAGCAGAGCCAGAAACTCTGGGTACAACAACATACAAATATCCAAAGGATTTCAAAGACTGAACCTGTCAGGAATTAGGCTGAGCCCAGCCTGCAGAGTCCGAGATAAAAGGACATCCAAAATCCAACAGCCAGTTGAAGATTCTGAGCTTTATTCGACAGAGTCCACAGAATGCTAAAGCAAGCCAAGATCTTCCTAAGCAAAGATCTTGATAATAACAAAGTACAAAGGAACAAGCAGGGCAGTTATAGAGCTCACCAAATAAGGGAGGGGGCACATAGGCATTTAGGCAGGAGAGTGGGGAAATGTTTGAGGTAGGTTGATTCCCAAGCGGCCAGATGGCCTGGAACCTTATCAGGCAGTTGGCACTTTGTTGAGACTTTGAGTTGTCTCCGCAAGGACACTTACAGTAAGATTGATACATTCGGACGGAGCCTCTCCTGCTGGGAAAGGAAAGGAGGCTGAGAGCTAATCAACAGGTTTATTACTTTATGGCCTTGGCCAGGGATGACTGGTGAGAAACCTGAAGGCATGCAAAAAACGAAACTTAGATGGCATAAATTGGGGTTCATGACAGAACCCCCCTGAGCCTCAGGAGAAAGTGGTATATGAATGTAATAAAATAAATAAATATGCTTGAGTCCCAAAGCATTATTGTAGAGTCTGATCAATAATGAATTGGCAATCAGAATTCTATATAAAAAGAACTGGAATAAAACAAATTGACCTGCAATAGAAGACTGGACTGTTAAGTTTTTAGAATTGGCTGAAATGGCTAAGCTTACTGCTTTGGTTAGAGAAAAAACAACATTGGCTATTGTGACACAGTAGAAACTGACTTGTACAGGAAAGAGAAAAAATGGATGGACAATTTGTTGGATTCAAAGATTAAAAAATTAGATTTTTGAGTATATATAATACAAAAAAAGGGAGGGTCATTAGAGGAGTGATAAGATTCAAACTGGTTAGAGGTGAAGTAACAATACCCATTGACTAATTTATTCCTATACTAGAAATTAAGCCCGCTGTAACCAAAATACAGCGGGCGCTAGGGCTGGGGAGGAAGAATGTAGGGAAGGAAGGTGGAAGAGGAAAGGAGGAATGGGAGGGAGAAAGGAGGGGAAGGGGTGCTTGATGGGATGGATAGAAGGGAGGGAAAAGGAAGTGAGGGAGGAAGTCAGGCAGGAAATCAGGCAGCAAGTGAGAGGGAGAGACAGGAAGGAGAGGTAGAAAGAGAGAAAGTGAAGTTGGGGACTACCAGTCTAGGGTATCATGCAGATTTGCTCCATGGCTTAAAAATTATCCAAGACAGTATAGGACAAAGGCAACACAGAGGGATTGCCTAGATACGCATGAGAGATCTTTCTGAAAATCTCTGAATCAGAATTTTCCCCTGCATTTTGAAGTTCTGTTTCCATTCATGTTTCCCCACCTGAATTTTATTATTGTGTGCAGTGTTGTATTGATGCTGATGTGCTGATGTGCAAAAGAAGGATTGACAGCCTTCTTCCTAAAAGCCATGTTGATGTGACATATTAGTAGTAGTAGTAGTAGCAGCAGCAGCAGCAGCAGCAGTAGTAGTAGTAGTATTACTACCAGTGTGTAAAAGCAATGCTACCAGTGTGTAGCACCCCCCCAAAAAAATGACCATTATGTAACTTTATGTACAATGATATAAAAGTGGGAGCATGCAAATGAACTTCTCCCTGTATTGCACATTTCTCAGCCTTTAAACAACTAGCGATACAGGCACAAGGCTACATGACTTATTTGTGACTGTAAAACCAAAACCAAAAAAGGAACACAACACAACCTTTACAAGTGGGAACTCAAAAGTTGAGCTGTACAATAAAATATTATAAAAACAGTAATTATTTATTGTGGTACACAATTTAAAAACAGAATAGAAACCAAATATGTAGATTTAAATTGTGCACCACAATAAATAATTACTTATTTGTGACTGTGTCAACAAAAAATGAACAGTTTATGGCTGACAGAGGCAGGGCAACGGAATAGACCTGCCAGGCTTTCCTTGTATATTGCATGCCACCAAAGCAATGTCAGCACAAACCACTCTATGTATAATTACAGCAGCACATCCTTAGGACTGTGGCTCTAATAATTTATGCCCAAAACTATTAAATTTCACTCATGCATGCAGAGACACTGGCCAAAGTCCTCCCAGTCCTCCAATTTAATGTTAATATCCTACCAATGCAGGAAAAGTCTCGACACACTTTGAAGTCTGCTCAGATATATATATATATATATATATATATATATATATATATATATATATATATATATATATATATATATATATATATATATATATATATATATATATATATTCCCCCCCAAAGGGGAATTGTGATCATCATAGCTATAGGACTTTGTTAAAATAGAGAGCTGTGTTACGTTCTCTGGGAATCTCAGAAGCTGAAATGAATGCAAAAGTAAGAAAATGTGTCCCTAGTGTGGTCATACAGAGTCCATGCACAATTTGCTTTTGTTATAATAGTTGTCCATACTTTGCAGTTTCAAGGGTTGTCTATCTGCCATCTTCGGGACTGCAATATGGGGGACAGCCTTGCAATGGGTGACTCCAGTCTCTGGATCCAAACACAGAGGGCTGTTGTAGGAGCAATCACACAGTTACCAGCTGTTGGGAGGAGTCCCTCAAGGGGCGGTCCTCTCTCCCATGTTATTCAACATCTATATGCGCCCTCTGGCCCAGCTGGTCTGGAGCTATGGGCTGGGTTGTCATCAATATGCCAATGACACCCAGGTCTATCTCCAAATGGCTGACCCAACTCCTCTCCCTGGATACATTCAGCAGTTGTTTCAAATTAGAGACAGTGTGGCTTAAGCAAAGTCGCCTGAAACTCAATCCTTCCAAGATGGAGGTTCTGTGGCTGAGGAGGAAGGATTCAGATCAGGAAGCGTGTATCCCTAGCTTGGATAGGGTGCAGTTGGAGATCTCACCTCTAGGTGACAACGACACCTGCCCCCCCTCCCTCCCATGGTGCGGTGCTGGCATTCATAGGCAATTCCTTAGATGTGTACCATATACTTCAGGGAAGGAGACAGTGTTATCATGAAGGTAGAACAGTTTTGTGTGTTTTATTCAAACTCCCTATCCCCCCACCACTTCTGTAGACTTCTCCCTATTCTAGGCTTACCAGCTCTCCTGCTGTAGACTTCCAGGCCCCCAGCCTCTAGCTTCCAGCCATTACCCTGTTTTACCATAGATATTTGGAGGACTTCTAGATCATTAAGCAACATATGTCATTTTGGGTTATGTGACCAAAAGGAACATTTCTCAATACCATGCCATTCCTACCCACCGACCGTCACTTCTTAGGGAATATCAACCAAGGGGTGGCATACTTGGTGTATGTGTTTTATGTCTCCATGGCCCTCTCTCTGTATGTGTGTAACTTTCTTCTGGTCCTCATCTGTGTGTGTTATCTGTATCTCTGTTTATATTTCCCATCCTGTTGCACACTGTATCTGCATGGGTTCTAGGCTCTGTTTGATGTGGGAGGCATTTTGTTCTCAGCATCACTTGTGTAAGCCATTTTGTTCTGATACTGACCACCTTGACTCAACATGCTCGAAAACTTGAAAAGTTTGGAGATCATTGGAACAAAGGATAAATTGAAGCTTGAAATTGGCTTGAAATAAACCAGCCCACTCTTCTTCTTTCTACCAAGCACGGCTTTGTTTTTCCAAAATCCAGTTACACCTCAGTTATTGTTAAGAACATAATTGTTTTCAAGCAGAATTTTTTTTCCTGAGAAAGCTATCTCAAGCAGGTTTACGCAGAATCCTACTCAAGTCTGTTCAATGGGCTTACTCCCAGGAAATTGTTACTATATTCAAATTAATTCACATGCACTAGCTGTATAATTCTTGCTACAGCTGTGTAAAAGTCTGCTATGGTTACACTCAATGGTGTTGTAGAAAGAACACCCTGAAAAATGAGGGACAAAAGATTGTCTAAAACCACATGGTAAATTAATGCCAACTTGAACTTTGTGCGGGAGATTTCCTGCTTTATTGTTCAGTCCTTTCAGCCAGTAATGCTTGCTAGCAGTCAGTACAATATATTCCTGGATAAAATAGAAAGCAAGAAATAATAGTAAAAGAAATGCTGCATTTTTCCCCCCGAATACACTTGTGTTCCTCTCTACAGTTCTTTTGGTTGCTGTACATCCGTGCCAGCAGAACAGGCTGCAAACAAACCAAGAGTTCTTGAGCAGGATCTCATGCAAAACCAAAAGCATTAGGCAGTGAATTTTACAGCGAACATTAGGTAATTCCAGAGGCAATTCTGCAACCATCTGTGTCTCATTTAAAGCTGATCAAACTGGTTATCTGGGACTTTGACAACAATAAATTAGCCTTTTTTGTAAAATGGTCATCAAATTGGTTCCTGCTTGCATATGTGCTCACTTCCCGACCCCTCCCTGCTACACACACATGTACCTATAGTTTCCTTCAAACTGTTCTTGTAACAACTGTTGAATTACAAGATTTGTCCTCAGGGGAAAAGATAATAATATATCCCCACTATTGCAACCTAGTGAATTTGGCATTTCATAGCTTCAGATGCCTGTCCCAGGAGGAAGTGGATTGGTTACTTGGCAAGGTGAGTCTGACCACATATCTCCTGGATCTTAAAAATGGCTGATGAGCAGGAACCCCTCTGGGAGATTATCAATCTCTCCTTACAATCAGGGATTTTCCTGGAGGAGCTGAAGAAGACTGTGGTTAGATATCTCCTGGAAGAAAATCATTTTTGAAGCTGTAGGATTCTGCCAACTCCTGCCCCATTTCACATCTAGCATTCTTGGGGAAGGTGGTTAAGAAGGCCACTATGGACCAGCTTCTGGTGTACCTAGATGGAACTTTGACTCTAGAGCCATTTCAGTCTAGTTTGGCCATGGAGATAGCACTGGTCACTCTGATGGATGACTTTTAGAGGCAGCGGGATTGAGGTAGATTGGCATGGCTTGTGATAGATCTCATAGCAGTATTTGATGTTGTAGACCATGAGCTTTTAGAATATGGTTGTAGACCATGTTGTAGACCATGAGCCTCAGCAATGCTAGGATAGGGAGGCAGCACTACCATGGCTAGTCTCCTTCCTCCAGGGTCAAGGACAGAGGGTTGGGGAGGACCAATCCCATTGTTGGACATTCCCATGTGGAAAACCACAGGGGATGGTTCTTTCCCAATGTTATTTAACATCTTCATGCACCTTCTTGCTCAGCTGATCCAAACGTTTAGTGTTGGATGTAACTGATATGCCAGTGACTCCCAGCTCTACCTCCTGATGAGTGGCCAGCCAAAATCTATCCCAGAACAACTTGCCATGTTTGGAAGTGGTAACTGAATGGTTAATGCAGAACTGCCTGATTCAGAAACCATCAAAGATACAGAACCCCTGTAATAATTCTTTCCTCCAAAGACAGTTTCTCCCAAGTTTTCATCAATAGATCTTAGCAAATATTTTAAAAGGAAAAAATGCAAAGATTATGCAAATAAGAAGTGTTGATTTTTCACTCCACAATGTGAGGTTTTCTTTATTGTGCATAGAACATCCTCCTACGTTTATTCCCCCATCACCAGTTCTTGTGATACAGCACATGCTTTTTGAATCAGTTGCTGCTTGTTAGCTGACTTCTAGAGGAGTACATATCAACAGTACTTTTACAAATATGACATTTCTTGGGTTAAAAAACATGATATTTTCTATTATATACATTAATTACATTTGTTCTCAGTCGGCCAGTTACGGGTAAAAGGATGCACAGTTTGGATCCTATCACTTTTAAGAGAGCACAGCCGCAGACCTTTTGAGACCACCAAAGCATTCATACTGAGAATCTGGTGAGCTTTATTTTATTGAATTATTTTATTAATTTTAAAGTTTTATTGTTATAATATTTATGTGTGCTGCCTTGGTGACCCTGATTGGGTGGAATACAGTGTTTTCACAAAAAACAATAAAATCAAATAACTGCAGGAAGAAGAGGAGGAAACCTGTTGAAATTGCATTCCCTCTTTCTTCCACAAATGAAAGCCTTGTTCTTCCACATTTCCGCTGTTAGTGGAAGAGGGGGATGCACCACTACTCTCGTGATTCCATAGGATTCAAACCAAACATCTTGGATCATATTTTACAGATGGGAAAGCATGACAATTACACTGAGTTGCTGAAGAGTTTCAGCGAAGATCAGCTTAAATGGCTTTGGTGCTTCTGCCTCTATTCCTGCCCTTAGGGACATTTAAAGCAGTCTCCGCTAACATCATAGAATCATAGAGTTGGAAGGGGCCTCCAGGGTCATCTAGTTCAACCCCCTTCGAGAGAAGAGCGAGAGAGAATGAAGTTTGGAATGATTTGTTGAGGTGTTTCAGCTATGCTACACTAGTTTTGGGTTATTATATTCTTACTCTTTTGTACAAAATGGAGTGTTAGCTCACAATAAATACAAAAAAAAAATTAATATCCAGTTGTATTTAACTGGTATTTTAAGATATCCATTGCAACTGTGATCTGTAAATTCAAACATCTCTGACTGAACTTGCAACACTGCATATTTTAGGGATATCTGTAGAATTTTGTGGTATTTGGAGTAAATTTGTATGCTTATTCCATCAGTATTGGGAGAAACAATTAAATGTCCAGTGTACCATCTGGCCAGCTGCAATAATATTCATTCTGGGCTACATGTTGGTTTGTGACTGTGGTTCATAGTTGCTCTGATCATTTGTATGTACAAAGCTTTCTTTGACAGTTGATATTGAAACAAGTTGCTTTATGGAATGAATAGCAGCTTGCCACATTCACTGTTAGAGCTGCAACAACAACAAGGGAAATTCTGATCCTGTATATATACATGAACAGCTCTTGTGGATTGTGGCTATTGAATAACCTGTCAAGATCTAGATATATATTAGGAAACTACCATCTCAAAATATCCAGGAATGGTGCATTAAAAGCATGGTGTTTATGATATTCTGGGATGAAGAGGTAAACTTACACATTGTTATGTTGGCAGAGTTTAGAATTGAAAAGAGGTGCAAAGGACCAGGCTGCTTAAAAAATAAAATTATTCACAGACATAACAGTTTTATTAAGAAGAGAAAAAAATGTGTAGAAAGAGGAGAGGAAAGAGATTCCTATCTGTTGTCTGCAGTCATTCTTCTGTTCTGGAGGCAAGCAGGGAGAATGTGTGCTCTGAGGGGCAGGAAGTCTCCAGTGAGCCAATCAAGACACAGAAGACATTATTTGAAAAGATCAGGAAGTTCCTGATTTAAATATGCTAACTACACATCTCCTCTGATGCCCACTGCAGGACATTCCCCATATTCTGTTCAGTCATGCACAATACAGATCTTGCATATTCCAACATGTTAGGCACAAAATGAACTCACTCTGCACAGAATGAATATCAGAGCTGATTATACCCTGACTTTAGCCAGTCAAAGGTACCAAGATCGTTTTCCAAAAAGAGAAGGAATTTCCACCCAGCATCGAAGTAAGTACCAATAAAGGTTTATTAGAACACAGTTAAAAAAAGAAAACTTCTTGTCCCACTTTGCATTAACACTGATATGTAGATATTGGTGGGCTGGTTACACCTAAATAGAAGCAATTTTTGACATTCCAGGATGGGTAGTTTATCAATGAGGGGAAAAGACTCTGCCCAAACTTTCTGCCCATTTGTCCTTTACAGACATTTGTGTGTCATGCCATTTCTTGACCTAACTCCTCCATTCTTTGGGAGATAGATGGGATCTGGTCAATGAACATCAAAGCTTTTTGATAGTTACTGCTGGTAAAAATGCTGACAGAGCCATCACTTACCCCCTCAGCTTGAATTTCTTCTTTATTTGGCCTTGTAGCCTTGGAGTTACTTGTCTGACATTCTTCATGGTATCTCCTTCCAGGTGAGCACCAAGGTCCACTTTTTGAAAACTTGAGTAGAGGTTGCTGTGGGAACACAGGGGAAATTTAACTGGATTTCCTTTGCCCTGGAATCTGCCTGCATGATATTCTTAGGAACCTTCAGTCACATTAATGTTAATTCTCCCTGATGCTAATATTTGAGCAGAAGGCATGGGATGCATGGGAAAGCATAGTGAAATAAGTTAAATGTGTATTGATAGTAAAGTTTACATATACATCAAAGAAACATTTATCCAAAACAATGTCTTATTTGAACCCATTACAATGTATCACAATGTATCTAATTTCTTAGATTCCAATGGGACACTGAAAGATGGGAAGGGAATAAACAAAGCCAAAGCCGCTTTCAATTTTATCTATTAAAGGTTTACCCCAGAATCAACAATGTGATTATTGTTGAGTAAAGAAAGAAAGAGGAGAGAATTGGTTCTAGCTATTTAACACATAAAGTCCGATTCTGCATGACGGTGGCTGCTCCGGCCTGCCACCAGTGCATTCCTGTGGAGCTGCATGCTCCGCAGCAGTCTGTGTCCCCCAGCTGAAATGTGTCCCCCCCCAGGAAATAAAACAGCAGTGGCTTAGTTCTGCCTTGCAGGTGGGGAGGGCAGGGGGGTCTTTATTTTGCACTCCTGCAAAATTAAAATAAATGCCCTGGTCTGCTCCACAGTGCAGCAAAGTGCTGCGAAACTGACTGTGGCAATGTTTGCCCCTTCTGTGCCACTGTAGGACAGGGAGAGCTGGGCCTGGAAAGCCCAGCTTTTCCCTGTCCACATAGCACTGCTGTGGGACAGGCCTTGTTGATCCCTGCAGTAGGCTGAGATAACTCAGAAAATTCCATGTTCCTTTAGCCCAGGGCTTCTGGGGCCTGATCTGCACCAGGTCAGGGAAGGAAGCAGCCTTGGGGCAACATCAAATTGAAGTAGGGTTTGCCCTACTTCCATATGGCTGCCCTCTCAGCCTTTTCCACCCGTATGGAATTGGTCTAATTGTTCTTCTTTTGAAGGCAAAACAGGGAGGAAGTGTGCCCCCAGAAGAAGGAAGTCTCCAACTGAACCAATCAGGACACTGGAGGAGATTATTTGAAAAATAACAGCAGCTCTGGTAGAGACAGAAAAGCATGTTGGAGAAAAACATGTGTGAGAAAAAAGCACTAGGCTATGTAAAAAGGGGAAAATATTAAGAAGAGAAGCAACTTTGCATAGAAAGAGAAGAGAGAGACTCTTAATTAACTGTTTCCTGCTGTCATTCTGTCTGTTCATTCTGGAGGCAAACAGGAAGGATGTGTGCTTCAAGGAGCAGGAAGTCTCCAATGAGGCAATCGGGATACTGAAGGAGAGCATTTAAAAAATTCCAGGAAGTTCCTAATCTAACTATGCTAAATATACATCTACTCTGATGCCCCCTGTAGGATGTACTTTGTATGCTGTTGAATCATGCACACTGCAGACCTTGCATATTATAACATGCCTTGTAGGTTTGAGAATGAGTGCCTTTTACAGAATGGCAACAACAGTTTGACAGAGACATGAACATTGGTTTCTGAGCACTTTGGACTCCCTCTAGCTTTGGAATGCAGCCAGACAAAGTGCTTCTGTATCACTTGCAATACACAGATCGAAGAAACAGAGTGGAGGATCCATGAATATCATGGTATACTTCATTTCTAAGAGTGGACTTCCTGGGTCTGGAACAGTTGTGTGACAAAAAGTGATGAAAGCCGCACCCAAAGGATGGTTATGTTTTGAGGTTATGGGTCAAAAGGCATATAATTCTTATGTTATTCTTTTGTTATTCCTCCCATCTAGGTTATAAGGCATGGTTCTCCTGCAAGTCCCCTGCCATCTTCAAGGAGCACCTGGGAAATTTCATAGAATTCTTGATGAATCCTTTCAGCATTACTTGTGACATAAAGTTGAGCCACCCATTTTAACCCCAGTTCATTTTCTGTGTTGATTGTTCGCTCCTCTCCTTTGCAAATCAGCTCAGGCATAGGAGATGAGCTTTTAAATGTTTTTAATTCTCATCTGTATTCCACTGGAATCTGTGAGTGTCCTTTACAAGACTGAATCTCCCTGATTGATACTTCCTGTGTGTCCTCATGGTCCTATTTCCTGACATTGCACTCGAGGCATGTCTCCTCCAGCACAGCAAAAAGAAAAGAGAGCCTTGGTTTTATTTCCTTACCCATTGCCTGCTTTGCTATCTATAACAAAATATGGCTATCTCTTCCTTTACTGACCTCTTTCTCCTTGGGAACCTGATACATTTTTGTATTTATATTCACCTCTCCCATAATCTTTTTTCCCCCAATCCTGATCTTTGCTTTCTCTGTTAGCTTTGGCTACAGTTTCCTAGTTTCAATCTGAATGCTTTCTGTTAGCTCTCTGCTTAATATATGAATTTCATTTCTCCTCTTTCTCTCTCTCTTTCCCTTGTTTTTGCTGCTAAATATGAATTCATATATTTATTTCCACACTTATTCCTCTCCTTTTCTTTGTTGATTCATCCTATCCAGCACTAAGAACTGTACTCAGCTCAGTTTTCTGCTGCATCCCCCCTTGATCTAATTTTATTTTCCAAATTTCTGATTAATCTTCAGCATTATTAAGTGTGAAGGACAAAAAAATGTAACTGGTGAGGTTATCTCTACCAGTTAGGTTGAAAAGATTATAGTCCTGCAGATCTTAAACTGGATGTTGTTGGATTGAAGGAACGAGAATGCTACCTCCAGATTATGCCACTCAGGTGGCTATTTGGAATGTTTGTGATGCAGGCTATACCTTTGGGCAAGAGGTATGTGATACTCAGACTGTTTATGCACCGGGAACTTCACTGCCCCAGCTCTCATGCAGGAGCACAAATAGGGGGTGGAAGAGGTGCACCAGACTAAATGCTCCCCCATATAGGTGCAGGAAGAGGTAAGGCAACCTGCCACGACTAAAACTCCAGCCTGTAGCCCAGCATGAAACCTCCAGTGTGTAAACGGTCATAGCAAGGCCTTGTCCCCCAGCTCCTCTCACTTATAGTCTAGCAAACTTTATAAGTAATTGAACTATTTTGTATGGACATATTTTCCATGGGCCTTTCAAGACTCTTAGACTGGTACTTTTGCATAAAATCAGAAGAACAGGGAACATCCCTGAAGACCAGTGAAAAACATGGATCAATCATATGTGTGGGTTTAGATGCTTTGATTTATCATGATTCCTCAAATAATCATTTTATTTCCCATGTAATTTGGTCAGCAGTAGACAGCTTTTGCTGTCCCCATTGCCATCACAGGAAATCATCTCCAATGTTCCCATGGAATGAGCCTTGTATTCTTGGAACATTAGCTATAATAGTTAATAATGGACCTTCCATTTTCAGAGTCCACCCTCTTCTGGGTAACAGATGTGGCGGATGAACAATAAAGGGTGGCCATCACTATCATACCCTTGTTGTGAACTTCTAAGAGGCATCTGGCTCACTGCTGTTCCAAACAGAGTGCTGAGCTCGATGACATTTGGAAAGGAAATTCTAGAGTTTTTAAAAGGGTTTTGGCTTAGGTATCACTTATTCTCATATGACAAATACTGGACAGGGCTCTCCACATTGTCACCAGCAAGATTTTAATAATTAACTGCAGTTTCACTTCACCAGTTGTCTTGAAAACACCTGCTTAATTTTTTTCCCTAATACTTACATATATTTAAGAGGGATTGCAAAGATTTCTTTTTCACTTTAGGGTAATTCTGTTTTTCACTATGCTCACATTTGTCATAATTGGCGTTGTCATATTGCTCCAGTCTTGTTCTATCTGCAGCGTCCCCAATTTGCTTCTCGGCCCAATTCAAAGTGCTGGTGTTCAATTGTAAAGTCCTCAATGCCTTGGGGCAGCCATATGCACCTATTCCTCCCATATGAACCTATTAATCATATAGACCCTGCCTCAGGTGCTCCTGTCATCTGAGGCTAGATGGATGGCAACCTGAGAAAGGTTCTCCTCAACAGTCAAAGTGAAACTTTGTAACTCTTTCCACAGAGGGAGTTGCTTGTCCCCCTCTGTCATTGTCTTCTGCAAGTAGATGAAGCCTTTTTTTGATTTTGCTTTTAACCCTACTTCTTGTTGCGGGTTTTATGTGTATATTAGCACATACGAAATGATTGATGTTCAGGAGAAAGGTGGACACATAAGCATTATATGCATAAATGGAAAGGGATTAAGTAAATTGTTCCCTTAATACGTAGCACACTTTTCTCACCCTTCTTCCAAGGATCTCAGAAAAGGATGTCAGGCTAAAATAGTGAAAGAGAGAGCTCAACTGGTCCAAGTGAAAGAGAGAGCTCAACTGGTCTTGGAGAACTCCAGCCCCCTTCCCCAGGGGGATGATGACTTTAGGCTCCCCCCCCCAAAAAAAAAAATCCTACCAAACAAGCTGTTCACCCTCTGGGATCTCTGGCTTGTAAAGAAGGCAAATGCAGTCTTGGGCTCTATCAACAGAAGCATCACATCAGAATCACAAAGTGTCATAGTCCCATGGAGTCTGCAGTTCTGGAGGCCTCACTTCATAAAGGACATGGGCAAAATGGAGAGGGTTCAGAGGAGAGTGACGAAGATGATCTGAGGTCTGGTGACCAAGCCCTATGAGAGTGTTTAGCTGGAGAAGAGGAGGTTGAGAGGGGTCATGATTTATCTCTTTAAGCATTTGAAAGGTTGTCACTTAGAGGGCAAAAATGGTTCCTGTTGGCAGCAGACGATAGGGCTTGCAGTAATGGATTTAAACTACATGTAGAACAATACTGGCTTACACGTAGCCTTTCTAGGGCTATTATGCATGCACAGCTTATTACAGGGAATCTGAGCACACGCTTGAGTTTGGATTCTGTGCCTACCACATGCACCATTCTTTTGTCTCCAGTGTATTCATTCTGTAGCTGCAACCAAAACCCACAATTTTTCTTGAAGGAGCTGCATGCAAGTTGTATTGATTGAGATGTGGCTGTTAAATGCCTTATGATGTAGTGTTGTATCTCTCTTTGGGGTGGGCGGGAATTAGCTCATGCTCTGGCTCTCCTTGGGGGGACTCACTTGTGTTCTTGCTCTGTTTCATTGTGGGGATCTCACATGCACTCTGGCTCTACTTGGGGGAACTAATATGTGCTCTTGGTGAGGGACTTGCATGTGCTATGCATCACCTCCATCTTTCGTCCCTCTTCCCACTACCCCATTTATTTCCAATACAACTTCCATTTCATTGCCTCCTCGTAGGGCAGTGGTTCTCAACCCTCCCACCACCATGACCCCTGCCACCATCGCTATACCCAGCAAAATAGGTTGCTCCCTGATTGGGCCAGACCCTACAGAGCCCACCCCCACAAGCCAGCCATGAGCTGCCTTGGGGCACTTGCTGCCAGACACAGCCTTGCTGCTACCAGAGCTGGACCTCCAGTGCCTTGCTATGACCAATGCTCACTACCACTAGAGCTGCGGGAGAGGGCCCCTGCCACGAGAGCACCTGCTTACCACCATTTGTGGCCTGCTCGCTGATGGGAATTGACCTCTAGCACCCAGCCTTGCCCACTGGTTGGTGTGCGCACAGCCGCAGGATGGGATGGCTTTCTGCTGGCCCTAGATGTGGGATACCGGCTTTGCTGGCAGGGGGTGGCTACCTGCTGCTGCTTAATCCCCCCAACCAAGGGACCCACCAAGTTCTTTGCACCCTTTGATGACTGCTTGTCACACAGAGGCGACACGTCATGGCTCCCTGCCCGCACTTCCTCTTCCACCCCCCGTCCTCCAAATCATGGATTGCTTTGCGCCCACCTGTGGCAGTGGAGCCCTCCCTGCCAATGCTCTCCACCCCCGCTAACCCCCCTCCCGAGTGCTTTGCCGCCACCAGCTGCCATCCATGCGTCCTTTCTGCCGCTCACTCCCCACTGCCCCGCAAAGCCACCACCAAGACCTTGGTGCTCTTCAGTGCTGGCTTGGTGGTGGGTGCACGGTGCTCCCAGCCCCCTCTCCCTCCCCCCTGCCCCACAAGGTTCCTGCACCATCCTGTCCCAGACCCAGGAGCCGGTCTAGCACTCGTTGCATTCTCATCTGCAATGTGCTTTGATGCTACTCTCTATATAAAACAGTCAAAGACCTATCTATAGCACAAATATCAAACGTAAATTTACTATGATGTGAACTGATTTGAGATGAACTTGTTTTTGTTTTCTAACATAGCGATCCCCAACCTGTGGGCCTCGGACCACATGTGGTCCTTCGACTAATTGGAGGTGGGCCCCGAAGGACGCCTTCCCCCCCCCCCCCCGCCCTTTACTTCATCCCACCCGGCCCTTTACAACACACTTCATTGTTGTGGCGTGTCAGTATCTTATTTTGAAGGGATGTTTAAACATTACCATAGCGATCAGAGAGCGTTAGGGCAGTGATTGAGAGTAGAGGAGTAAACTACCCCCACCACCGGGCCTCAGTAAAGGCGTTGAGTGGTCCCCGGTGATAAAAAGGTTGGGGACCACTGTTCTAACGAATGATGGGTTTTCATGTTAAACTTGGCACTGTGAAAAGGAGGGTGCCTTGTAAAACATCAGATTTCTGATTGCCGTTTACTTTATCTCAGTCTCTCCAGCTATCTTAAATTAGGATTTAAATTTTCCCATTATGCAGTTGTTCCCTCTCTTAACTTTGAATTAACAGTGTTCCTTACTGTGGTTCCTCTTACTACCCCATACCATCAGAGAAGAAAAGAGAGAGAGAGACTAGATGTTTTCAGAGTTCCCCTTTACCTTCCCCACTGAAGGAGATTTTTCTTTTTTTTCTCAAAATGACCTTACATTGTCCCTCCCCCCAAATATAAAAATGTTTTGTTCAGCCCTGCAGGGCTGCCGTGTCCCCAGAATCCTAGGGCAGTGGCGGAGCTGAGTTGGCACACTGTTGCAGAAATGTCATTTTTTAATTATGTGCTTCTGAGGGGAATCTATTATCTGCTGCTGAGATGCTGAAATCAGACAATTTATCTCCAAGGCACTTCTGTCTACAATACAGAATATATATCTCTTGTCACTGCAAGGGAAAAAAAGAACAAACGAAAGGATGTTTTTATTTCTGGTGCCTTATGTTTATAAATTTATTCTTTTTTAAGCTCTGCCAAGCAAGGGGAGACTCGAGTTCTAATGAATCTCTAGGTTTGCTGTCCTCTCTCGGTGTCTTCTCTTGAAGGTTGCCCAAGGACAGAGCACGTGGTCTTTCATTCATACAAACCCTCAGAATTCTCACATCCATCCAATCATACTTCGTGATCAGGACACGGTGGTGGTTTTCATGGCCAAAGTGCGTAGAATCCCATAATCAATGGCATCACTCCAATGAGCAGGATCCACTTGGTGACTCGTTTCCGTGAAGAAACCGTACACGCCATTTGCCATTTCAGACTTCACGTCAGCAGTCATTTTGAAAGCACCTTTCTCTTTCACACACTAGGCCAGGGGTAGTCAAACTGCGGCCCTCCAGATGTCCATGGACTACAATTCCCATGAGCCCCTGCCAGCGACCACTGGCAGGGGCTTCTGGGAATTGTAGTCCATGGACATCTGGTGGGCCGCAGTTTGACTACCCTTGCACTAGGCATTTTCATTTCAGGGCAAACTAATATACCTAAAAATTTATTCACAATGATTCTGGATGATTGCTTATGCCCTCCCCCTAAGCTATTGAGGCAAATGAAAGCCTGCATTCATTTATATATTTTTATATATCTGCACAATTCATTACATGTACCATACCATGTTGCGGTATGCGGTATTGCAGCCTAAAGCAATGCATATCTATTAACTAACAGGTACATGCCAAGAGCTTTTAAAAACAATCCTGTACCACTTCATTTTCATTTAAGCTGCATGTGGGTCTCCCCTCCCCATATTTTATAAAAGTAGCAGGATTAAAAAATATAAATATTGAATCTTCCCAATCCAAATTGCCATAACTGTACTGTCCTCTAGTGTGCATGTTAAGGAAAGACAAGCACTGCCAGTTAAATCTGAAACTCACTCCTGTGGATTATTAAAATTGAGAGGTTTATTGTTCATTTGATGGTTTGCTGAGTTTTGTTTAAATGGAAACTACTGGGACATTTTGCATCACGGGCGGAAAATTTATTATTATTACTAGTTATGATTTGTGCCGTCCCTCCGGCAGTGTTTATTATATGGGTACGGTCTTACTTTAGATTGCTAGCACTTTTTAAAGGAAAACCTACGTGACAGAGCACCGACATTATAGTGTACCCAATCGCTCCTGGTGTTTTCCTTTTTGCATCAGGTCTATTAAAAGGGAGCTGCGGAGGACTAGTGCACATTGTGTATAGCCTGACCCACCTGTATTGCTCTTGTCAAGACATAGTTTTGTAGAAAATGGAGATGGGCAATGACATTCCTTGCAATGCAATGGCAACTGCTGCATGGAGGCAATTCACTTTGTTACTACATGCATTCATCAATGAGTTTATTAATTACAGTTTTAGCCTACACATGGGAACTCAAGTCCACAGATCCACGGATCCTCCCTACTTTGTGAGACTGAGAGATAATAAGGATACCAAGGTTAGTTACTGGTGGCTACTAATATGGCAAGCTGGACTTGATTCCCTACTCCTCCACATGCAGCCAGCTGGGTGACCTTGGGCTAATCTTAGTCCTGTTAGAGCTATTTTCACAGAGCAGTTCTGTCAGAGCTGTCTCAACTCCACCTACTTCACAGGGTGTCTGTTGTGCGGAGAGGAAGGGAAGGTAATTGTAAGTCACTGTGAGACTCCTTCAGGCAGTGAAAAGGTAAAGCAACAACACTTTTTTAACAATCCTTTTGACCGGTACATTAAATGCTGGGATATCAAAACAAGTAAAATGTTGATCAAAAACACAAGGTAAGAATAATCAAATCACAATTTAGATCTATATAAAATTTATAAGCATGTGATTATTATAAAAAATGCAAAAGAACATATTTACCTATGACAATTTTGCATAATTTAATGGCAGTAGCACAGAATGAAAAGCAAGGTATAAAAACAAACTCTTCTACTTCTTCTCCATGCTGAAGATGGAATTTCAAGACAACCATTACAACATTAGATTCCCAAGTACAAGAGAATGACAATTACATTGCCACTTGTTCAGTGTTGCTTATGGCTACATCATAAAACCGCTGTAAATGAACAGCTGTTTTGACCATCAGCCAAGACAGTGATTCCTAAATATTTCCTGTGGAGATCCATTAAGGCAGGGGTAGTCAACCTGTGGTCCTCCAGATGTTCATGGACTACAATTCCCATGAACCCCTGCCAGCATTTTCTGGCAGGGGCTAATGGGAATTGTAGTCCATTAACATCTGGAGGACCACAAGTTGACTACCCCTGCATTAAGGGATTGTTGCACTGGCTCTGGTAATTAACCCTTACATTAGACGTGACCCTCGAAACTCCTATTAACACCTATTGCTAGCAGACAAGTATGATCTTGAGCTATGTTTTACATTCTGCCATCTAAAAGCACCATTCTGATTGTACATAGGAAGACTTTAAATGACATGTGATGGGTGAAAATGAAATTACCTATAGCCACTTAAGTTAATTTTATTTGACTAACTTCTAAAACAGAGTTCACTGATATCAGTGGACCAAGTAATGAAAAAGTAAACTCTGTTATTAAAATGATACAGAATTGGAACAGAACTATACTGGTTGGATTGAGTGCCATCATCTTGGCATGATGCATGCCACTTCTCTTTTCCTCATCCCATTTGTGTAATAAGGATGGACTAACAAATGGGAGAAGATGGGGGTCCTTCCCATACAAACACCTTCCTTGTTTCCACAGGAAATTGGCATAGGAAAGGACAATATCATGGGCCCAACCCATGTAGTTTTTTTCACTTTCATCTTATCAGAGTTCTCTCTCTCTAGTATGGAAATAGTAATGGCTCCCCTTACACCGAAAGTAAGTAGGCCCTCTGTCTCAATCACACTAAATCTAAGCAACCTGGCTTATTTGAACTACTGTATGAATGGATCATATACTCAGAGGACCCCTATGTACAATCAACCAAGTATATACTATTTAATGCTTTTTAAACTGCTTATTGTGTGTACAGTTGGGGGCCGTTTGGGGAGTTCATGTATTGAGTTAGGATATAGACTATCTAAAAATAATATCATTTTGGTGCATGTTTATCGTAAAGTGGAAACTCCATTTAATGTAAGTGTGATTATGGACTTGAGAGGTGTTATTATTTCTTTATTATTTTATGTAGGAAATAACTGGATCTCACATAAGCATAATTATAAAACTTCATGAGGTAAAGACATGGTTCAGTATATAACCAACCAACTCGGCATATTCTTCAAAATGAGAACGGATTTCTCTTCTATCTTCCCCGTTAAAACCCCTCACAGCTGGATTCATTTTTTAACTATCCTATCCTTTTCCTTAGACACAACCAATCCCTAAAACATTTTACAGATTCCTTGTTTTATCGGCTTGGATTTGGCCTGAAACTTTAATGTGTCTGGCAAACAGCAAGAATCCTTGTAAAGATAAGGAGTGGGGAAGGAAGGAGCGAGGTCATTTTCCAATGATCCTTCACTAAATGAAAACAACTTCTTGCAGCAAGAATGAAATGAGTGGAATTTGCTTCATCTGCCTGAATCTGATATTTCAGACTTTCCATTCAGCTGAGGGACTGTGGTTTTCCCAGAGCACCACCATGTGTTCTGGAACAATAAACACAGCTCTGCTACATAACTTCACTTTTGGTGTGGAGCCGGCTGTGGCCCTCAGATCCTGAGCCCCAAAATACTCTCTGCAGCTCATAACTACTTTGGTCCATGTGCTTATAGCACACTATAGATCAGTCATTCTAAAAATCTGAATTATTTTTCTCTCTCCGTTTTTGTTGTTGCTTATATTTCGGGCTGATGAGAGGTTTGGGAGTACTCAAAAGCTGGCTCACTAATTCATCCTAATGAAAAGGTGTTACATTACAGTTGTTTTGGGATTCAAGCTGGTAGCCGTGTTGGTCTGAAGCAGCAGAACAAATTTAGAATCCAGCAGCACCTTGAAGGCCAACACATTTTTATGCAAGGCGTGAGCTTTCATGGGCATGCACAATATCTGATACAATATTATCCGATACAATATTGTGTCATATTTTATCTGAGGAAGTGTGCATGCACACGAAAGTTGATACTCTGAATAAAAATGTGTTGGTCTTCAAGGTACCCCTAGACTCTACATTTGTTCAGTTGTTTTGGGAAATCTTCTGCAGACCAACAGATACCTACTATCTTTCCCTATTTTTTTTTTAAATACTGGCTTCGGTCTAGCCAGCTGAAAAGAGGAGGAGGGGTCCCATTTGATGATGAAAAGTTTATACTGGATTTTCGGGGACTCTGCATGAACATGGGATGCTGGCTGCAGTAAAAACAAAGGAATTAGTAAAAACAAAAGAAAAGCCAGCTGGATCCAATAGCTGGTTGGAATAGCAGAAGTTGCTCACTATATTCAATATTTCCGCACTTTCATCTTCCTTATCAATCTTCGGTGGCCCCTGAAAAGGCATTGTGGATGAAGAGCCACTGTGCCTGTGGGCCTGCTGTAACAAGAAGGAATTGTGCAAAATTGCCCCCAGTTCCCTATTCCACCAATTGACAAAGTATAGCAGAGCAAGATCCCCATTGACAAAAAGTGAAGGTGATTCTTAGCCGTTTCCTTTCCCAACTGCCATCCGCCACACCCAGCTGGGTTTTGTACAAGTTGGTCTTATGACTCCTGGAAGCAGTGAGAGCCAGTTTGCTGTAGTGATTAAGATTGGTGGGTGGCCTTTAATGTGGAGAATTGAGTTTGATTCCCCACTCCTCCATGTGCAGCCAGCTGGGTGACCTTGGACCTTTCACAATTCTTTCAGAGCTCAACTATCTCACAGGGCATCTGTTGTGGGGAGAAGAAGGGTAGATGACCATAAGCCAATCTGAGACCCCTTTAGGTAGTAAAAAGTGGGATACAAAAAAAACAAAAACAACAACAGCTCTGCTCTTTGCATGGGAGGGGGTCACAGAGGGCTGCTAAGGCAAATAGATAGCAAAGGAAGATATGCTAGTTGTACACATAGAGGACTTAGTATGCATACTAAACCATCAAAGAGCTGAACCATGAACCTGTTTGATTGTTGCTCTGTTAAATATTCTCTGTTATTATTATTACCATCCTATGTTTTACTTGACACAAAACCAAGTTTGATGCATTGTTCTTTATGATCCATGTGAGCCACCCTGAGCCCCAGGAGAGGGTGGTATACAAATGCAGAAAGAAAGAAAGAAAGAAAGAAAGAAAGAAAGAAAGAAAGAAAGAAAGAAAGAAAGAAAGAAAGAAAGAAAGACGAAGATTCATTCAAAGTGTGATCTTTTGAGAGAAAGAAAGACCATTAATAAAATATACAAAAAGTAATCCAGTTTGCCTGTGACTCAAAGTTCACGCCTCTCTCTCACACACACACAGACAGAGGGTTGCCCTGTTGAAAATCTTCAGTCATCCAATAGTAAACAGACCAGCAGTGGGAAAAGGAAATCTAAACTGAAGGTTTTACTGCAATGATTGATTCTAACTCTGCTGACCAAAATCAAAAGGGTTTGGTAAAGGATTGACCTTAGGCAAGGATTTCCTTTTTATCCTGCCTGAATGAATACCAGTTTTGGAATGCATCAGAGGTTCTCTAAAGGCTCAGCCAAAATCACACTGTAAAATATGTCCCCAATGAGATCATATTGATAGAGCTAACAAAAGGTGACGCGGCATGGGGGAGGGGGGAGGCAAATCTGCAGAAGTTGAGGCTGAAATGAGGCTGGCTTTTGATGAAGGTGACAAACAACTGGGGGTGAAGTGCTTAAAATACTTGGCAATTTTCCTGAATTTTCTTGTTGTTACTAGGTCCCTAAATGGCCTCTGACAGCAAAGTAAATTGTACTCTGTGAATGCTCAGAAATGCTTTCATTTAGAAAAACTTCTGTGCTGCATTTCCAGAAAACCTGTTTAAGTTTAAACTAGAATTACTCGCTTATCATTCCCCCCCCCCAACTAGATTCCCCCCTCCCAATCTGCCATGTCAGTAGAAGGCATGAAATTGGGGTCACTGTGGGTAAGCAGATAGTTGTGAGTTCCTGCATTGAGCAGGGGGTTGGGCTAGATGACCCTGGGGGTACCTTCCAACTCTATGATTCCAAGGCAATTCCTAGATGGGTGTGAAGTAGCTAAGAGAAGAAAGGGACTTTTAGGAATTGCTTTTAACCAGTGTGATTCTGGGGAAAACTTTAGAGTTTGGCTTGTATTTGGGTTTGGCCCCCTATTAGACTTTGGCAGGAATAATTTGTTCTTGGCAAGAGGGCTAAGGGAAAGAACAGTGCTGATGGATGTTCTGAGGGGGGAAGAGGGAGGTCTTTGAGGAGAAAAAAGGTGACAGAAGCCATCTGGGTTTGCTGACAGAAAAGAAAGTGACCTGAGAAGGAGCCCCCAGAGTACTGCAGCCTTCAGAGATCTGCAGTTAAACCCTCCTCTTAAAAGTTCTGTTTGGTTATTGGCAATCTGGGAGCTGTGTGTGGATTCTTTTTTTGCCTACTGGCCATGCCACCTCCCCCTCCACTACCAAACCCAGGTCCCATCATTTCTTCCATCAACTGAGGTTGGTAGAAGAAACTGGGGTTACATATAGATTTATCTTAGATAGGATGGGAGGGGTAGTTTGGTGTAGTGGTTAGGAGTGCGGACTTCTAATCTGGCATGCCGGGTTTGATTCTGCGCTCCTCCACATGCAGCCAGCTGGGTGACCTTGGGCTTGCCACAGGACTGATAAAGCTGTTCTGACCGAGCAGTGATATCAGGGCTCTCTCAGCCTCACCCACCTCACAGGGTGTCTGTTGTGGGGAGAGGAATGGGAAGGCGACTGTAAGCCGCTTTGAGCCTCCTTCGGGTAGGGAAAAGCGGCATATAAGAACCAACTCTTCTTCTTCATTGGCTGTTTCTTTAGTTACAATATCTGCATGCCCTCTTTCTGATGAATTAGGGCTCTATGCCTGGCTTTTGTGTGTAACAGAGATTTCTTGAACAATGAAAGAGGCAGAGAATGGCTAAGAAAGAAAGAGGCCTGGATATGGCTTGAAATAGAAATCTTAATTGTCCCGCCTGCCTCTTAATTCATCTCGACAGTGGGCAGTTTTCGATGTAGAAAAGGATGGATTTATCACTGACTTTGTTTTCCTTTGCTCAGTGGAAGTTAAACCATTTTTGCTCAATGACATGCTGTTTCCTTTTTGTAAGCAATGATTGCTGTTTTATTTTCTCTATGGGATTTTTTTTTCTGTCTGTGAATCTGGTGTTTTTGAGTCATACATGTGCACTCACAAAAAGCCTACCTTATCACACTGTTAACAAGATACAAAGAGAAGACAGGGAGAAGGTGCCTGGATATGAATTACTCTAATGAGGGCCAGTTCAAGGCTTTGGACACATCTTTCATGATTTGGAGTAGAAAGGTGTTTTTTTTTAAATTTAAACCATAGTGTTTCCTCCCAGTCTATTCTCACAACAATACTGAAAGGTAAGTTAGGTCAGTGGTCCCCAACCCGCGGCCTGCGGCCCAATGCCGGGCCGCGAAGGCCTTGGCGCCGGGCCGCAGCTCCCTCTCCCTGCCCCCTGCAGTAAAAAACTTCCCGGGCCGCAAGCATGCGGCCCGGGAAGCTTCTTACAGTGGGAGGGGGGGAGAGGGAATCAGAGCCGCGCCCACGCATAGCACATGCGTGGCCAGGCCGCACATGTGCACATGCGCCGTGTGCAGCCAAAATCACACATGCGCGGCACTTTTGCACATGCGCGAAAGTGCAGCGCATGTGCGATTTTGGCCATGCATGTGCGCCCCTGCCCGCGCATGCGCGGCATGCGCGGGCGGGCAGTTGCCCTGCCATTCTCCAGCCTCGAAAAGGTTGGGGACCACTGAGTTAGGTTGTAAGGTTTGTTTGGGATTGCAGGCAATGAATGGCAAACTTGTGGGGCTGTCAAGGCAAGAGACATTCAGAGGTGGTTTATCATTGCCTGCCTCTGTGTAGCAACCTTGGTATTCTCCCACGCAATTACTTACCATAGCCAATTCTGCTTAGCTTCTAGATATGACAAGACTGAGATAGCTTGGGCTATCCAAATCAGGGCAATAACTGCCCCCAGATCATTTAGTGAGATTTATGGCACAGTGGAGATTTCAACCTTCATTATAAAAATTGTGAGCTTACATTGGCCTTCTACACAAGAAGATATCCCAGTTTGTCTGCAAGGAGCGCTGGTGGGACCTGATAGAGAGGATTACTCATGGGAATGGGTGTGCTGTTTCTACAATGCATATGGAGGTAAATTTGCACCCATCCTGCAGAATGATAGATGTTTGACACGCAGTCGACAACCAATACAAAATATATAACATTAAAATACAGCAATATAACATTAATTCTAAAATTCCAGAATATTTCATAAATCCAAAACTCTTATACATATTAAACCTGGCACTTCTTCATTTAATCACTAATCTTGCATATTTGGCAATAATATAGGATAAATTCTTATTTTTATCCAAAAGGAGAGCCTTTAATTTAGCAAGTCTTGAAGTAGTCCTTGAAACGGTCAAGATGGGATAAGGAAGTTCCTGATGCCGTTGGTTGTAAATACAACAATAAAAATCACAAGTTCCGTGTTCTCAGTGTTACAATTCGGCCATATATAGGTATGTTCCCAGAGTGGAAGCTTATTATATTTTCCCTCTAACCACGCTGAAGGAAGAGTATTATAGTGCAATAGTGTAAAATATCCATCCTGCATTAATTTTCTATAGGTAAAGGTATCCCCTGTGCAAGCACCGAGTCATGTCTGACCCTTGGGGTGATGCCCTCCAGTGTTTTCATGGCAGACTCAATACAGGATGGCCTTGCCAGTGCCTTCCCCAGTCATTACCATTTACCCCCCAGCAAGCTGGGTAATCATTTACCAACCTCAGAAGGGTGGAAGGCTGAGTCAACCTTGAGCCAGCTGCTGGGATCGAACTCCCAACCTCATGGACATCGCTTCAGACAGCATTTCTGTTGCTTACCACTCTGTGCCACAAGTGTTTAATTTTCTTTAAGCAAAGCCACCCAAAGTAGTGTGATGAAAAGACTGAATCTATCACAGTGGTCACATGTTTGTGCTAGTTGTGTCAATTCTGTTTAAAAATAGCCCCCAGCCTCAACCTACCAAAATAATCCCAGTGCTGAAAAGGACAAAGGGAAAACTCATGGCCACACCTATTTTGGGATGCAGAGTCTCAAGGGCTTCAGGAACAATCAACCTAATTACTTTTATTGGGATCAACCAAATAAGAAAGAATACTTTGCAAGCTTTTGAGTTCACCAGAAATCCATCATGGGAGATCTTTCGCTAATGGACTAATCACACTCAGGGGCTTTTTGCACGGCTTCAAAATCGCACAATGGTTGCCAATTGGTAACACTATTGATTTGCCATAACGCACGACGTCGTACACAATCTGCAACACTCCTGAAACCAATCCGCAAAAAGCGCTTCGTTGTAGCGCTTTCAGGGAAATCCCAAAAAGTGGATTCACCCTCCGGATAGCGATACACTCCTGCAACCAATCTGCAACACTAGCGCTAAAGACCTGTGCGTTACCATTGTTGCGGGTTCTTCAAAGTCCCTCCTCCTGAGCCTGTCCTCCAAACTTCCGGCGAAGCGATCGCCATTTTTTTTTCTCCGAGCGAGCGGGGATAAACGCACCAGCGAGCCTCTTTCTGTTTAGAGGCTTCCCTGGCTTCAGTCCTTTACCTTTAGTCACTAAGCACAAACCACATAAAAGCTCGTTTGCTGAAATAAAGTCCCTTTATTTTTTACACATTAATTCAGCCAAAAATCGGGCCCGTGAGAGGGGGGGGGATTTTTTTTTTATCACTCGAGGCAGCGTGCCAACGATCATATGATCAAACGACAGCTCACATTAGGCAGCTGGATGGGTCTCTCCGTTGCAACGAATCTACCTAGATTCGTTGCTATGGGTCTGTTTTTTTTTTAAAAAAAACCTTTCTTAAAGGGAAAGGGGCTGTTTGGGAGCATGCTAACGGCTGCCCATTGGCTGCTTGATGGCCAGGGGCGGGACGAGCTTGGCAATAGCGCTTCCTTTCTAGCGATTTCTGCCGAGACCGGAAGCCTGTGGGAAATGCTAAAAAACGCAACTGATTCCACTACAAAGGCAGGTATGCATAACGACGAATTCCACTATTTTAAATGGCGATTTTTCATTCCGCAAACAATTTGCAACAAAGATCCCCGTGCGAAAAGGCCCTCAGGTATACCCTAAATCAGTCCAGGTGGAGATGTTACAGGAAAGAGCTTTGCAGAGTGAATCTGGTGAGCAAAAGACGTCTTATAGCACCTGGCAAGAAACAGTCCTGGAGGGTTTTGTATTAAGGCTAGGATTGCCTGTGGAGATGCTTGTTTACTCCCCATCGATCAACCTACATATTTGGGGAAAGCTTCCAATACACTCTGCCCTGGAATCTCCTGTTTCTTAGGGAAAATGTAGACAAATGTGTTTTCCCCCCTGTTCCCACTCCTGGCGTTAAGTTACTTCATTATATCTGCATGAGAGTTTTGGGAACCGCTTTTTAAAGTGACCAATTGCTTACACTAACAAGAAACAGCAGGCCCCAGAATGTATATAAGAGGAAGGGCATGTTTATGTTCTTCCTGCTCACCTGACATTCTAGCTAGTCCCTTTTCCCCTACAGCTGTGCAGTAGCCTAGTAAATAAAAAAGCTGGTGTTTGAATTCCACAGGGTCTACTGTGGCAGTCCCTGATTCGATAGTATTTCTTTGGGAAATTAAACATTACCATGATGGATAATAGGCTATTACAGATTATTTTGAATTTCTCATCCCTGATGGACCCCAAAATTCCCCTTTCAATTTTTTTCTCTCTTGTGGATGTTAAACCTATGATGCTTTATTTCTGCATTGTTTTCTGTTCACGCATTTCCCCCCAGTAAAATCTATGTCTTTTCAATGTTTTCTGTATCAATCATGCTTATGCACAGTGCATATTATATAATGCATAAATGATGTATGTTGCGTATTTAAAACATATTGTATGCCTACATGGACTGATGTCCACCTTTAACATAGGTGACAATGAAGCTTTTCATGCCATAGAGAGACATAATATTCCATCAACAGTAATCAGGTCTACTCAGAGTCCTATTAAAGTCTAATCAGTGGGGTTTAGTCCCAGAAAAGTGTTCTTCACTTTTTTTTTTTAAATTAATCTTTCATGTGAGGGCTCTTGCAAAGTAGATTTCTCAAGCTAAAAAGAGGTGGAAAATTCAAAGCACAGAAACTTTAGTATGCTACCACAACTCATGAATAAAGTCAAAGGTCAAATAGTATAAGGGGATACAATTTGAAGGTGGCAGAATGGGTTATACCACTTCAGTTTGCAAGACAGGGATTCAGTTTTTTTTTAATCCCCTAAAAAAAACTCCTAATAAATAAAAAAGCACACCAGGGGAAAAAATTCTTATGGCTGTACTAATTTTAAATTTTCAGGGAATTATTAGTGAGGGGTCATACAATCTTTCACCAGTAGTCTACAGCCCATTGTACCACCTCAGCACCCTGGAACCTGATGGCCACCTCACTCTTTAGCTCTCAGGTCTGGCCTATGCATGCAACAGAATGAGGTGGTAAAATGCTATCAGGGCAGGGTGGAGCGCACCACTTCAGACTTCAAAGGATTGATTTCTTGACATTCCTAAACATAAATTATTCTGTATAAGTAGAAATTGAATATGCACATAAGTATGCTAGAAATTTTAGCCTTGAAGTGTTTTTTTTAAAAATTGCTTGGAAAATTTTTAAACATTATTATTATTTATTAGATTTATTGGCCACCCCTCCCTATGGTACACTCAGGGTCAATGAAACAGCATCAATTAAATAGATATAGAACATTAATTTATTGACTTGACTTGACTTGACTTGACTTGATTTATAGCCTGCCACTCCCAGCCAAGATGGG
This sequence comes from Paroedura picta, assembly GCF_049243985.1. NCBI lineage: Eukaryota > Metazoa > Chordata > Lepidosauria > Squamata > Gekkonidae > Paroedura > Paroedura picta. Next base: position 154,501,644 of record NC_135370.1, on the reverse strand, counting down.
TCATGGCAGGTTACATATTTAAAACCCCACAATAAAACCCCAGTAAAATAATTTATCCCTCCCCGATAGCAAAAATAACCTCCTTCCCCCTCTACTCTGCAACTTCCCCAAAAAAACCCTGCCCCAAGGGGATAGATGGGGAAAAGATGGTGATCGAGGAGTAGCAGATGTTCTAGCCGATTCGGGCGGGTGGGAGGTCTGATTGCCCTGGCCTTGCCCAAAGACCATATATAAAATATTCAACAGTATATTAAAAATTATAAACCTTAAAAACTCATTTGAGAGCCCCAGGTCTGACCACTAGGTCAGAAAAATTTTGGCACAGATCATACAGCCAGATTTAGAATACTGAGATGGACAGAGAGGTGGAATAATAATAACATGAATTTACCCACCAGTAGCCCTCTATTCTCTCATGATTTCACCACCTGATTTGCCGTATGAGGTTTATACATGCCACGGAGTGAGTGGGTAGAATGGGCTATACCACTTCTGTGTTCAGGTGGAAAGTCACACTTTTAATGTTTTCTCATGTAAAAACTTTCTGCACCTTAAATTTAAACCCACAAGCATGAAACATTGTAGATTAGCACTTTTTGCATCTTCTGCTGGTTCCTTCCCCAATGGGAGTGACTAAAGTAGGGCAATAAAAAAAATGTAATCCCTCACTTTTAGTCTGACTGATACAGCACACTTGAAACCTCAGAATTCTGTCACCTCGTTATTATCTCATTCTGCTTCTCTGTGTAGTCCAGGCCTCAGGAAGATGTTGTTGTTAGGTGCGAAGTCATGTCCGATCCATCGCGACCCCATGGACAATGATGACTGGTATATACATGGAGGAAGATGAGTGGTATATATGTTGATTTCATGTGCAGCTATAAATAAGAGTGCCCCCCCCAAAAAAAACCTTCAGGACAATCACTGTTTAATGCCTGGTCATGTTAAATGGTTAAAGAATGCTCTTAATTGCCAAAGCGATTAATATTATCAGCCTCAGTAATAAAACCAATGGATCCTTCAGAATATGGCACATAACAGCTTTTAAATGTCCCACAAATTAGTTACGATGATGGGTTAAACACTACCAGTCAGAATGTTAAATTGTTTTCCCCATAGCTTCTTAATTAATGCAACAGTGATTAACCGTCTCATGCGTTACCACTGATTTTTCTCGACTTTTGTCAAATTACTTGACCTTTCACCCAGTCGCACAGCAGGGATTGTTTGCTTCTAAAATTAAAAATGAATTATTATATAAGAGAGCTAATGTGCTGCAACAAATAACATTTGAATGGGAGCAATGGAGGTCTGGGTTCAAAACGTTACATGTTTGTATAGATTTTATTGTATTAGCCATAGGCCATCGGAGACAGAGACAGGGGCATATGGCGAAGACTTTCCTATAGAAACGCCAAGGGTTGGACACGACTGAACGGATAACATCATCATCATCACAATACAGTCACAAGTACAGAGTATACAAAAATAGGATACAATTAAAGTTCATTTCTAAAATCACATGACTAAGAATTGGCTAAAATACAGCATCAAGATTAACATTACTGGAAAAACACAATGTGTTTACATAGTTACATAAAGCTTACTGAGTTCTCACGGGCTATACATCTCAGCCTAATTCATGTAAGAACTGGAGATGGGTGGGGTGGGGTGAGAAATACCATACAGGCTACATTGGACATCTTAAAGGAAGGGGAAACTTTCAGTAGAATGATGATGTTTAAATAGAAACCAGTATTTTGAGTCATGAGTAGTTCTTTCTTCCCAATCTAAATGAAGATTGGATTATGATTTTTAAATTTATAGCCATACTATGTGGGATAGGATTATGGTATACTTTTGATGTTCTGTTAAATGACTGGTGTGAGGATAGGTATGAAAACGAGCAATGCACCTTCATAAACATGCCAGCTGGGACTATTTGGGCAGTAAGAGCATTTGTACAGAAGAGGGAAAAAAACACCACAGTATCAGCAATGATCCATGAATCCCTCTAACCTTATGGTAAAATCATTGAGATTAAGGAAATTCCTTATACTGAAACATGGATACTGTGACATCATTTCTGAGTCTTCAGTCAGAAGTGATATCATGGCATCACGTTCCATTCCCACCCTCTTGTTTTCTTCAGCTGCTCTATTCAGCAAATGGGGGGGGGGCAGAGAATGGGAGTAGGAAATTGCATAACCTCCACGGATTTTATGCCTTCACTCCAAAACTGTTTTTCCACATATATTAGCCTTTTTTTTTTCATTTCCACTAAAATCAAAATGTTATTTCATCCATTGCCAAATGGATTGATCATACTTGAGGCAAGCCTGAATAGGAAAGATACAGGAGAAGATTGCATGGTTTGATGGGAAAGGAAATAGTCTTAAACAAAAGGTGAGTTTTTATTGTTCTTTAACTGCAAAGCAGTGTTGGGATGACATTGATGGTTGAGCTAAAGCCAAAAGGTTGGAGCCAACTGTTATTTTCCACTGGCAGTGTCAGTAGAGGGAGGACATTTCCCCCTGATTCCATTTGATGATCTCTTTGTCCCTTGTTTTGTTCTTCATGGAGGTCCCCTGACCCAAGGCACAGAATTGTGGGGGGGGGGGATCTACTGTGCAGCCAAGTGAAAAGGAAAGTCTGATCCATCAGCTTCTTCTGCTCATGACTTGTTGAAAATGACCTGCTGGTTATCTATTTGTATCAGCGTAAGTAGAAGAAGGGAGAGGAAGGGAAGATGATTGTAAACCATTTTGAGAGAGTGAAAAATAGGGTATAACACAAACAACACTACTTCCTCTTCTAGAAACTCAGCTGCAGTCAGTTTAACTGCACCATAAGCATTATGTCTTTCCTAGGCATATCAGATGAGTGAACTGATCTGAGAAGAGACGAAATATTAAGGTCGGGTGGGATCCAATCAGTGTTTCTGAAGTGTGAAAGAAAATAAGGTTCTTCTTTGACCACGTTAGAAAAGGCTATGCTGAGGATCAAGAAACCTGAGTGGGTAAAACTCATGTAGAACAGAGACTACAGTAATGAAGGGAACTGTGTGAGATTAAGCAAAAAAGCCAGCTGGATCCAATCTGTACTTTAGTTGCTGTAAAGTGAAAAACATGGCTGCAATACATAACCTACATACACAACAGAAAATAATTAAAAAAAAAACATTCTGGTTCATATATATTGTAATCGCTTTGGGCCTTACATTATAGCAGTAGGGCATGAGAAGGTTCATAGACTCTGACCATGCAGTCGTTATAATTTCTAGAAATAGAAACCACTTAGGTAGAGCTAATCGCACACAAGATTCTTCCCACTCAGTCAGGCTCTACACACTCAGTCAAGGGTTCTTGAATTCTCTATCAGGATTCAGGATGGATACTACTTTTAAAAGGGTAGAGGGGCAAATGTTCCAGACTTTGATCTTGTTCTCTTCTACATCCCGTCTAGAATGCAGATTTAGTATGCTCTGTGTTGATACTGTGAAGTACCTTTGGCCTTCTGGGAAAAATAACATAAGGCAATAGTAGTCTCCAATTCCACATATGAAAACAGTGGTTAATCAAATGTCTCTCTAAAAACATGCACAGTCTTCTAAAATATACTTATGCAAATTGATGATATAGTGGAGTTCACCTCCTGTTGCTGAGCTGGATAACCAAATGTATAATGTATGATTTTCTCTAGATTAGTCATCTGGAAATCATTAGCCAAATTTCTGCAAATTAATCTTTGCTCCTACATTGTTTGCCAGCAGTTTATGGATGTTATTCAAAATCTAGCATTTGTGCTATGTTGACTGATTGCAATCAAGCCCATTTGCCTATATTCACATTTACTTTCTTTACTATTCACTTGGTATTGTCTGTTTTATGCCTGTTACTGCCATCATGACATGACTGTATTGTTCTAATTATTTTTTTAAAAAAATACCTGTAATTGACCTCCTGAAATTCAATTAACCATAAATTAGTAATAAAGCAATGTCTCTAAAGTAGCTGATATTCCAGAATACTTCATAAAAACATATGAAAAGCCCTGGTGGATTAGACCAGTCTGCTGTCTAGTTAAGGGCCCATTCTGTACTTGCAGCTTACTTCCAATTATCAGAGACGTCAAATTGGTATCCGTTTAAGTCGAATCCTGCCTCTGTACTCTGCACCTTTTATTTTAATCAGTTTTTCTTTTGGGATTAATTAAGTATATCTTCCTCATCGAGCCTCTTGTGGCGCAGAGTGGTAAGGCAGCCGTCTGAAAGCTTTGCCCGTGAGGCTGGGAGTTCAATCCCAGCAGCCGGCTCAAGCTGAGTACCCAGCTTGCTGGGGGGTAAACGGTAATGACTGGGGAAGGCACTGGCAAACCACCCCATATTGAGTCTGCCATGAAAACGCTAGAGGGCGTCACCCCAAGGGTCAGACATGACTCGGTGCTTGCACAGGGGATACCTTTACCTTTACCTTTACAGAGGCCTTCCCCTGATATTTCCTTCTGGTATTGGTGTTCAGAGACTTACTGCCTCTGCATATGGAGGTTCCTTTTAGTCACCATGGCTAGTAGACACTGATAGAGCTATCCTTCATTAATCTGTCTAATCCTCCCTTAAAGCTTTTTATTCCTGTGGCTATCACCACACCCCCTAGCAGCAAATTCTATATTTTAATTACCTTTTTTTCCATCCTAAATCTACTATCAACTTCATTGGATGCCCTTGATTTCTATTAGTTGGGGGGGGGGGAGTTCTCTTTGTCAATTCTCTCTACTCCATTCATGATTTTGTAAATTTCTATCATGTCCCCTCTTTTCAAAACTGAAAAGCCCTGGATGCTTTTGGTGGAGTGGTTAGGACTGGCAATTTCTAATCTGTCAAGCCGGGTTTGAAGCCAGGTGGGTGACCTTGGGCTCGCCACAGCACCAATAAAGTTGTTCTGACCAAACAGTAATATGAGAGCTCTCTCAGCCTCCCCTAGCTCACAGGATGTCTGTTGTGGGGAGAGGAAGGGGAAGTGGATTATAAACTGCTTTGGGACTCCTTCGGGTAGAGAAAAGCAGCATATAAGAACCAACTCTTCTTCTTCTGTCTTTATAGGTAAGGTCCTCCATCTTCTGTACTTTTTCCAGCTCCACAATGTTCCCCCTCTCCCCAGATGCAGTGACCAGAACTGCACATACTATTCCAAGTGGGACTGCACCATAGATCTAAAAAGAGGCATTATAATGTTGACTGTTTCATTTTCAGTCTCTTCCCTACTATTCCCCAACAACAGAGTTTGCCTTTTTTACTTTTGCAGCGCAGTGTGTTGACACTTTCATTGAGCTATCGGTTACAATCCCAAGATCGTTTCCCCCATCATTCTCAGCAAGTTCTACATGCAGCTGCCTTTGAAAACATCTCAAAAGGTTCAGCTCATACAAAATGTGGCAGCAAGACAGTCTGGGATCAGCCACTCAGAATATGCCAGCCTAATTCTGCATCAACAGCACTGGCTACTTATTTGGTCCTAAGCCTATTTCAAAGTGCTAGGCACTCTTCACGGCATGAGGCTCTCATTGTCTCTCCAGTTAATAGTCCCACATGGTAGCTATGGCCTTCAGATAGCCTTCTCCTTGTGGTGTCTCTGTCAGGACCATCTGTCTGGCAACATACAATTTCTGCCGTAGGATTAGGGAATCCGTGAATTTTACCAGAAATACATTCAAACTGTAGCATTTACATCATTGTGATCAAGGCTGCGATCAAAGTGAGCTAATACACATGTTTACAATTCGGCAGGAAATACCTCAAACCACTTGCAGATTGGCTTTCAACATGAGCACTGGCCTTTGACAACAAAATGCAGCTCAGAATTTAGTGGTGTCTTGTCTCCCTTGGAGGAAAAGTCATCCTTATATGAGGCTGAAAGGGATGGAAACATCTTGACACAACAGGCTAAGAAACTCTGCCCTAAATTTCTCTCGATGCTTACCTATTAGAAATGATTATTACCAGTTAGCAAAATTGCGAAAAAGAAAATGGCTATAGATTTTGACTTGTAAGGAATCTGTTAGAGATTATAATGAAATCCTTTTTCTTCCAATTATACATAATATTCATATGGGAAGACGTTTAGCTCTTTTTTCTTGATCACTGCTGCAAAATACTTGAAAATATTTTACACAAATACAAGAAGCTCAGCTAATCTCATTCTTATCATCTCCCTTTATGAGGCATTTCTGCTGACTGGATCTGATCTCTCCCTGCCCTTTTCTAGTAACACAGGCTGGCAGTCTATTTTTCACACTGATTTGTGTTTGTGGAAAGATCAGCAGAATTTTTTTTTCCAGAGTTAGAAGGGAGCTTGTTGTACAGATACTTCCAAACAAATGGAAAAGAGAGAAACGCCAAAGCAATACTGACTTCATGGCAGCATCAAGTGAACAACCAGTCCTTGGTCCATCCATCACTGGCATTGCCATCCTAAGCAGAACTATCCCTCTCTGTGCCCATTGACATGATTCTGTGTGAAATTCTTTTGGCATACAGAGCATCAGCTTCAAATGTTTATAGCCTTTATGATACTTAAAAGTCCTGCTCGTTAAAATAGCCTAAAGCAATTTAGAAAAGGTTAAAATTGAGACAAAAACAACACCAGAAAATAAAATTGAGGTAGTGACAGATTTTATTTTCCTGGGCTCCAAGGTTACTGCAGATGGGGACTGCAGCAAAGAAATTAAAAGTCTTTTGCTCCTGGGGAGGAAAGCTAGACAGCATCCTAAAAAGCAGAGACATCCTGCCAACTAAAGTACATCTAATCAAGGCTATGGTCTTCCCAGTTGCAATGTATGGCTGTGAAAGTTGGACCAGAAGGAAGGCCGAGCATCAAAGAATTGAGGCTTTTGAACTCTGGTGCTGGAGAAGATTCTTGCGAGTCCCTTGGACTGCAAGGCAAACAAACTGGTCAGTCCTAGAGGAGATTAGCCCTGACTGCTCCTTAGAAGGGCAGATCCTAAAGATGAAACTCAAATACTTTGGCCACCTCATGAGAAGGAAGGATTCCCTGGAGCCTAATGCTGGGAGCGATTGAGAGCAAAAGAAGAAGGGGATGACAGAGAATGAGGTGGCTGGATGGAGTCACTGAAGCAGTCGGTGCAAACTTAAATGGACCCCGGGGAATGGTAGAGGACAGGAAGGCCTGGAGGATCATTGTCCGCAATCGGTCGGACACAACTTCGCACCTAACAACAACAAAATTGTACGAGGAAGTGGACTTGCAACATTGGGAGCTCCTTGTCCTGCAGAATAAGAGTCATGTGAAGTCATCTTTACTTTAAGATGGTACCCACTGGGTTTATTGCTGAAATTCCAACAAAACTGCTGGAATTCAATAACAATAACTTAGTTTCTGCCATATGTTACATCTTCCATGTAATATATTTCTGGTATGGCCTTGGAGGAGGAGCATGTCTCATGGCTTAAATGCCACTCAGTGCTTAACATCCACTCAGGGCGGCTGTCCCACCCGAGTGCCTCCTCCTCCAACCAACTTGCCTGTCTGTCCAGTGGCCAGCCAATCACCTTCCATCCCCAACCCCTAAGCACCCCCTCCTTCTTCCACTTTCCTCCAAGGCTCAGAGGCCGCACATCCCTGCTGCATGAGAGCTGCCCCTGCTGGTGAGTTTCCTTCCTGGGGGCCTCCAGTGTGCAGCCTTTCCAGGTCCTGAGGGGAGGGAGAGGCCATCCACAGAGTTCTTCCATCCCACCCCACCCCAATCTAGCACCCATTGTATTCCTGAATGCAACAGGCATGGCTCCTAGTAAAGCAATAAGCCACTGAAATCTGCACATTCCTGTCATGGATTTTTGCTCAAAGTGAAATTTGAATTCAATTTGGGCTTGCTATAACAGTGTGGTGAATGAACCAGCAGAGCTACATCATTACTTTTGGATTTGCTCTAAGAGTAGGTGTGTATGCTTGTGCCTTTCTTCATATCTTATTGTTGTGGTTCTCTCAAATCCATGCCTTTTTGTTGTCCTCCCTGATTTCTTTCTTTCATGCCATGTTTATATGCCATTTCGTTACATGTCATTTATATGCAATGGACATTAAAAAAAAACTGTTCAGAAATGATTTGATTTTAATGGGGAAAAATGATGTGAGGAAGCAGAAAACATCATGAAATAGATTCAAGGGACTAGTGGGGGACTTTTGAATGGAATTAATAAGGATGAAAAATTTAATGTTGCCCCATTTGGAAGTTACTGGGTAACATTTACTACTTGCTTATGAATCACAATTCCTTTGCAGTGAATATGGCAATGTAGACTGAGGGCCCACAAAACAGCAAATGGAAATACTCAGCCTCTACTCCCAACATCTATTGCAAATTATGATGGCTGCGGAGACATTTTGCAGAACCTTTTGTAGCAATGCAGTATATCAACCCCCTACTCTCCCAGCCTTGTCCATTTCCAGTTTCTTATTTCCCCCATCTCTCCTGGAGAACCAGCCTGGGGCTGTCAATTAAACTAATTAACATTCCCCTTGTCCCTGCAGCCTGGGTCCCCTGTTCTCCAATTACGCTTAGCTTATGTAGATACCAATAAATGCAGATGTCTGCATGGCTTTTGCAGTCACAGAGCGGAAAGCTTCAGGCAGTACAAACTCACTGCAATGTCATGGACCTGTTGGGCCTGGCTTTACGTGAACTGCATTCATTAATTGGTATTGAGGCCTTGGGTTAAACTAGCACACCCATTTTTAAAAGGGGGAGAGAAAAGGAACAAAGTTTGTACACAACCTGGACTTTCAAGTGGCATTCCTGCCTTTAACTACACACATCAATTGGACACGTTGATGAAGGATGTTATCAAATTTTGAAGACTTCAACCAAATGCTTTAAGTAAAATGTCTTGTGTTTTTGTTTTTCCCTTTTGCAAATTGAACTCGTGATTATTTTTTACAATGCATATTTATTTTTTACCATGCATTTTCACCATCAATTTTAAAATGGAGCTCTTCCACCAGGTCTTTGGTTGAGGCTGTGGCATGGAATATCAGAGGGTCCCTCCATATATCCACATATCCAGATATTCTTCTTGAGGCACCGGCTGTGGGAGGGTTGATGGGGGGGAGTAGGAGAGTTTTTGGCATACTGCCATTGGGTTCTTAGTAATTGTGGGTTTTTAATTGGGGGGTTATGTTTTGTGATTGTGGGTTTTATGCTCTACAGTTTTGTGCTCTACGATTGCCGCAAGACGGTTTCCCTATAGTAGTGGGAAACAAATCTAATAAACGAATCTAATCTAAACTAATCTAATGGAAGGAAGGAAGGAAGGAAGGAAGGAAGGAAGGAAGGAAGGAAGGAAGGAAGGAAGGAAGGAAGGAAGGAAGGAGAGACAGTAAACCTCTGAGCGAGGAGGAAGTATCAGGGGATGGCCTCTGTGTCCTTTTTTTAAGGGACCTGAGTAATCAAAGTTTCTCAACCAAACATTCCATAGCATGTGGGATTGCAGTATGGAAAGGGGGAAAAGTTCTGTCAGTACCATATGGTTATGGCACTACATGTCTGGAACATTCTTCCTCTATAAGCCTGTATGATGCTTTCACTTTGACTATCAGGGGCCTTCCCCCCCCCGTTTTGCTCTGCTTTGTGTTTTCTAATATTTCAAGTAAGGCTTTTTTGATTGTTGATAGTAATTATTCGTTTGCTATATTTTTGCTGCTGTTTTTCTACAGTTCTGTGAAATATTTGATGTATTTTGTTCTTCCACTGTTGATTTTATTAGATACTTGGAAAATTTGGTAGAAATAATTTTAATCAACTTATGTCCACCCTCATTAAACTGTGGGGAGGGGATACAGAGCACTGGATTAAATACAATTTATGTGTGCGCATTCCTAGGAGAAGCAGATTGTCTTCAGAATTAGATAAAGGAACTGCAGAGTTGTCAGTGTGCTTTAGGTAAAGACAAAATATATAGATCTTTCAGATATTAAAATATGTGAAATAGAACCTCATATATCTGCAGTGTAGCCTGCTGGGGTCATTAGAATGCGAATTCCAAGGTCAGCATAATCACCAGTCCTTCATATGTCTTCACCATGTTTATTTTAATTTGGGACTCATAAATAAGGTTTTAATGTGATTTTAATGGTGTGTTGGACACACTTCAGTGTCCAGAGATGTGGCATCATATTCAGGAATATCATTATCTAGATTAATTACAAACAGTGGTCAGCGTACCATTAGAGGTGCATGCAAATGAAATACATGGAATATGACACTTCTGGATTGAACTACCCAAGAATAAATACAACTGGAACACAAATCGAGGGGACCTCAAAAACCTTTGTTGGTGCAATATGTTTATTTACCATGCAATGTATCTCTTGTTGTTCTTGGGAAGACCTTGACTGAAAAATATCTATTGCAATGACATTCAAAACAATAATATTTTTTCAGGGATTTAAGTAACACAACTGCTTTTAAAGGCTCAGATCCATATCGAAGATAGAAACTATGGAACATAAACTACAAGTGGTGTAACACATTTGGCCTATTCTAGCGTTACATGGAATTATGATCCAGTGGCAGTAGAAACACACATACATATCCTCAAAGCAATGTCCCTGTCAATTTTATTGCATTACATTCCAGTATAGAAGAAGAAAAGGTGGTTTTTATACCCCACTTTTCACTGCTCGAAGGAGTATCAAAGCGGCTCACAATCTCCTTCCATTCCTCTCCCCACAACAGACACCCTATGAGGTAGGTGAGGCTGAAAGACAGGACTGGTTGGTCAGAACAGTCCTAATCAGAGCTTTGATGAGCCCAAGGTCACCTAGATGGCTTCATGTGGAGGAGTGGGGAATGAAACCCGGCTCGCCAGATTACAAGATGCCAGTCTTAACCACTACACCATGCTCACTCGCTCTGGGTAATAGTGGGTTGAATGCCACAATTCCTCAGCAGAAAGAGCTGAGGTCCAACAGTCACTGTTGTTTCTGTAGGAGCTGTTTATGGTTATGCAAAAGTTTATTTTAACATTCAGGAAACTATATGTAGTAATAGCTATGTAGCTAAGGAAGCTGCCATTGGGAAGGAGTAGAGAGCATAATCAATCCTTCTTGCCTCTCATGACAGAAGAAAGGAGTGATTTCATCTCAATCCATGTAGCACCCAAACCCATGAAAAGGGGAAATGCAGTTCAGTTCATGGTGTGCCTGGTTTGTGAACCACAAACTGACACAAACTTTTAAAAGCCAAACAAACTAGTTTGGTTTGTGAGGCTCATGACTTGGTAGAACATACCCTGTGCAAGCCAGAGATACTAAACTGTGAGGGAATCTCCAGCTGACTATTCTCTACCAAGTTTACTGAGGTTTGCATTTATGGGGTATGAGTTACACCCCCCAAAAGAAAGAAAGAAAGAGAAAGAAAGTTACTCCTGGAAACTGCTTTCAGGGGAAATGACAATCATTTTGACTGGCACAGATTCAAGAGGTTCAGAAGTATTTAGAATTGATGCTGTACAAGCTAAAGAAATCCAAGTTACAAGTAACCTTCCTAGGATGTTCCTCTACATGGCTTTTGAGTTCTGCCCCCTGTTGCTTTGAAGTTTATAAACATTTAGTTAGAGGAATGATAGTCTGTCTCAAAATGTATCCATTCATAAACCTCCATGAACAGAAAGTTCGGAAAGTTTATGTTATTCGACCTGCCGCACACTTGACTTTGCAAACCAAAAACCAGCCAAAATTAATCATAACCTTTAGTTCATGAGCTGGTTCATGTCCATTCCTAGTAGAGAGGCAAAATCTGGGAAGGCTGGGAGCTCTTGTGCAGACCTTGCATGGTCCTAGCAGTGGATCAAATCTATTGTATCTATTGTCATTCATATCTTGGGAACTTCCAGCAATATGTTTTTAATGGATTGCTTAGAATCTGTGACTGGTTCAGCATGCAGCTTTCTATCTGTCAGAGAGAGACAATTAAGGTGAAAATATAGTATTATGTTCTTTTGATTACAGTGGTTATAATTTAATTTTCAGTCAAGCACTCTGAGGGCTATTTGCGATGTTGTCTAAATGTCTATCTAAGGAAGTTCCAACACTTCTGTTTCAGTAAACAGACCAAGTCTATCAATCACCCCCCACCCAGCTTCTTATAGATCGCTTTATCTGACTAGTGACTACTTTCACTTTTGATTAGTCCTCAAGCGTTGAAGCCTGTACTAATGAATGGGAAAGGGAAAGATAATTTATGGAGTAAATGTCCTAATTTGCCAGCTATTGACTCCTTGCACCTAGACCATGAGAAAAGAAACAACCCTAAAGTTAATATTAAGAAGAAAACACTATTCTCATAAAACAGAATAACAGTAAGTTGTGTGTGTTTTTATAAAATCATTGACAGGAGTAATTTGATTATTTTCCCCCCAGTGTGGGATCTCCTGTTGACCTATCTTGAGAGGGCAGATGGTTTGCTGAGATGCAATCAAAGAGTGTAATTTTTGGTTAAACTGTGGAGTAAAAAAGACTTGTCTTTCTGCAGTGCATGGGCTGGCTTTACAACACTTTGATAAATTGCCCCTTAAAAACACGCAATGAGAAGTTCAAGGCTACAGATCATAGAAAATTATGGCAAGAGGACAAAATGTGTAACCAACTAGTAAAACACTACAAGTTAGCAGAAACTCGGAAGAATACTCAGTCAGCATTTTGTTTCTTGTTTTCACTCTCCCCAGTGTGTCCGTGCTCAAGTATCTTAGACTAAAAGTTTATTGTTGATATTCTACACTAGCGATCCCCAACCTGTGGGCTGCAGACCACATGTGGTCCTTCGACTAATTGGAGGTGGGCCCCGAAGGATGCCTTCTCTCCTCCCCCGGCCCTTTACTTCATCCCCCCCCCCCCGGCCCTTTACAACACACTTCGTGTGTCATTGTCTCCCATCACTCCCAGATGGGACTATCTCGTTGCAGAGAAACAAGCTCAGGGTCCCCATTGATTTGTCATTGTCATGAGTTAAAATTTCCATGAAAATAAAATGTTCCTTATGTTCATTGTTGTGGCGTGTCTGTATCTTATTTTGAAGGGATGTTTAAATATTACCATAGCGATCAGAGAGCGTTAGGGCAGTGGTTGAGAGGAATAAACCACCACCCCCACACCGGGCCTCAGTAAAAGGCGTTGAGTGGTCCCCGGTGATAAAAAGGTTGGGGACCACTGTTCTAGACGACGAAGTGTTAACTAAATCAGTGCTCTTGCCATGGAAGCCTTTTATACAGTTGTCCTATTTTGTCAAGGGTAGCCCCAGTTTTTCAGTACTTGCCAAATAATTTTGTGTATGGAGGATACCATTTCCTTATTTTTGTTGACATGCAAACATATATACTAAGAGCCTCTTGTGGTGCAGAGTGGTAAGGCAGCAACATGCTGTCTGAAGCTCTGACCATGATTCTGTGAGTTCGATCCCAGCAGCTGGCTCAAGGTTGACTCAGCCTTCCATCCTTCCGAGGTCGGTAAAATAAGTACCCAACTTGCTGGGCGGTAAACAGTAATGACTGGGGAAGGCACTGGCAAACCACCCCGTATTGAGTCTGCCATGAAAACGCTAGAGGGCGTCACCCCAAGGGACAGACATGACCCGGTGCTTGCACAGGGGATACCTTTACCTTTACTTTTAAACGTATATACTAGCATTCTTCTTCAGGCTAGTCCATCATAACTTTTCTGAGTATATGTATATTAGGGATTTTGACTTCATTGTGCACATAAACAGTGATTCTCCAAAGTTTATATTTCTAAAATTCACAAGGAATGTTGGTGGCTCATAATGTTGTCTTTCACCCTGAGCCACCAATTATGACATGAGAGTCCTTCTCTAAATCGGTTTATGCATCCAGCCTTGGAGAGGAATTCCTCCATCCCTCCTCCCCACTTCCTTTCCCCTCTACTATACTTAACTGTTATCCTTGTGGCTGCAAAGGTGGCAAGAGAGGCAATTCTTTGCTCCTCTGCCTGTTCTCTTGCAGACTAATATGGCTGACATTCTAACAGAAGCATTGTAGGCATGCATGCTGAAGGAGAGAAGACAAAGTTTTTTGGAAAGTCCATTGGAAGTACCACTGAATTTTCAGAAATGAGCAAAAGGAAAAAAATGTTACTTGCTGATGTTTTTATGGTGTCAAAATACTTCAGTGATATCACCAATGGCACACTGGCATCACTAGAAGTGGCATTATTATGTCCCCTGAGGATATGTTAGCATCCAGGCAAAATTCTATGGATCAGCATTGTCGATGGCACACTGACATCATTTAGAGTTGCACAAGAAGTGATGCTAGCATGTCAGGACTCGGGACCCTGACTGTCGCTCCCCCCCCCACCACCACCACCACCATTTTCTCCTTTTTCTCCCACTGCTCAACTAAGCAGAAAGGGACCATGTTGAGTGGGGAATCCCCACTCCCCATGGGAACTTGGGGATCCAACCCACTACCAATAATTGAAAATAGTAGAACAAATTATTATGGTACCATATATAGATATATTCATAGAATCATAGAATCATAGAATCATAGAATCATAGAGTTGGAAGGGGCCATACAGGCCATCTAGTCCAACCCCCTGCTCAACGCAGGATTAGCCCTAAGCATCCTAAAGCATCCAAGAAAAGTGTGTATCCAACCTTTGCTTGAAGACTTCCAGTGAGGGGGCACTCACCACCTCCTTAGGCAGCCTATTCCACTGCTGAACGACTCTGACTGAGAAAAACTTTTTCCTGATATCTAGCCTATATCGTTGTACTTGAAGTTTAAACCCATTACTGCGTGTCCTTTCCTCTGCAGCCAGCAGAAACAGCATCCTGCCCTCCTCCAAGTGACAACCTTTCAAATACTTAAAGAGGGCTATCATGTCCCCTCTCAACCTCCTTTTCTCCAGGCTGAACATTCCCAAGTCCCTCAACCTATCTTCATAGGGCTTGGTCCCTTGGCCCCAGATCATCTTCGTCGCTCTCCTCTGTACCCTTTCAATTTTATCGATGTCCTTCTTGAAGTGAGGCCTCCAGAACTGCACACAGTACTCCAGGTGTGGTCTGACCAGTGCCGTATACAATGGGACTATGACATCTTGTGATTTTGATGTGATGCCTCTGTTGATACAGCCCAAAATGGCATTTGCCTTTTTTACCGCTGCATCACACTGCCTGCTCATGTTTAGTTTACAATCCACAAGTACCCCAAGGTCTCGTTCACACACAGTGCTACCTAGAAGCGTATCCCCCATCCAGTAGGCATGCTTTTCATTTTTCTGACCCAGATGCAGAACTTTACACTTATCTTTATTAAATTGCATCTTGTTCTCATTTGCCCATTTTTCCATTGTGTTCAGATCTCGTTGAACTCTGTCTCTATCTTCCGGAGTATTTGCCAGTCCTCCCAATTTGGTGTCATCTGCAAACTTGATGAGTAGTCCCTCCACCCCCTCATCTAGATCATTAATAAATATGTTAAAAAGTACCGGGCCGAGCACCGAACCCTGAGGTACCCCGCTACTCACCTCTCTCCAGTCTGATGAAACACCATTGACAACAACTCTTTGAATGCGGTTCTCTAACCAATTCCCTATCCACCTAACGATCTGAAAATCCAGATTGCAGTCCTTCAACTTATCCATCAGAACATCATGGGGAACCTTGTCAAAAGCTTTACTAAAATCCAAGTAAATGACATCAACCAAATTTCCCCGATCCAGCAAACCTGTTACTTGGTCAAAAAAGGAAACTAGGTTGGTCTGGCAGGACCTGTTGGAGACAAATCCATGCTGACTTCCTTGGATCACCAAATTGTCCTCCAGATGTTTGCAGATCGCTCCCTTTAATATCTGCTCCATTATCTTCCCCACAACAGAGGTCAGACTCACTGGTCTGTAGTTTCCCGGGTCATCCTTCCTCCCTTTTTTGAAGATCGGAATAACGTTTGCTCTTTTCCAGTCCTCCGGGACATCTCCAGTCCTTAAAGAGGTTCCGAAGATGATGGACAAGGGCTGTGCAAGTTCTCTGGAAAGTTCTTTGAGTACTCTCGGGTGCATTTCATCTGGACCAGGGGATTTGAACTCATCCAGTGCAGCTAAATGCCTCTCGACAACCTCTCTATCCATGTTAACCTGCCACCCAGACACTATCCTTTGGCTACAGCCATCTCTAGATGTGCCTAAACACTTAGACCTGTGGGAAAAAACAGATGTAAAATAGGCACTAAGCCTTTCTGCTTTCTCTGCATCTTTCGTTAGAGTTTGTCCATCCGCACCCAACAGCGGGCCTATTGCCTCCTTTACTTTACGTTTGCTCCTCACGTAACTGAAAAATCTTTTCTTGTTACAATGGGCTTCCCTGGCCAATCTTAGCTCACTCTCAGCTTTGGCCTTTCTGATGATTGATCTACAGTGCCTAGTAACCTGTAGGTACTCTTCTTTAGAGCTCTGTCCTTCCCTCCATTTCCTGAACATTTTCCTTTTCTTTCTTAGTTCCTCTTGAAGTTCTCTGTTCATCCAAATAGGCTTCTTAGAGCTCCTGCAGTGTTTTAGTCTTTCTGGAATAGTCATTGATTGAGCATGCAATAGCTCTTGTTTGAGTAGCGCCCACCCTTCACATGCTCCCTTCCCTTCCAGCATTCTCGTCCATGGTATGACACTCATCATGTCTCTGAGTTTATTAAAGTTTGCCCTACGAAAATCCAACATCCGCGTCTGGCTACAAGCTTCCTTGGCTCCCCATCTCAAAAGGAATTCTATGAGGACATGGTCACTTCCCCCTAGGGTCCCCACCTCCTTCACCTCATCCACCAACTCTTGCCTGTTGGTCAGTATTAAGTCCAGTATGGCTGAACCTCTTGTGGGTTCATCTACCATTTGATAAATGAAATTGTCAGCCAGGCAGGTCAGAAACTTGCATGACTGAGGACGCTTCGCAGAGTTTGTTTCCCAGCACACATCTGGGAAATTGAAGTCACCCATGATGACAAGGTCCTGCCGTTTGGATATTTTCTCAAGCTGCTCACAAAGTGCAGCATCCACATCCTCTCGTTGGTCAGGCGGTCGGTAGCAGACACCAACCACCACACTGTTTGTTTTCCCCTCGCTTATTTTCACCCAGATGCTTTCCACTGTAGATATGCTCTCCTTCACTAGAATTTCCTGACAGGTAAGCCCTTTCCTCACATACAGTGCCACTCCTCCACCTCTTCGATCTATTCTGTTTTTTCTGAACAGTTCATATCCATCCACCATTACATTCCAGTCATGGGAATCATTCCACCAAGTTTCTGTGATGCCTACTAGATCATACCTTTCCATCAGCATGAGAAGTTCCAGCTCTTCCTTTTTATTGCCCATGCTTCGGGCGTTAGTATAAAGACATCTGAATCCTTTTACTTTTGGTTCCCTATGAGCTGGCCTTGCCGGTTGGGCTGCCTCCGATAGTTTTCCTTCCATACACTCCCTATGTTGATCGTCTCCTTCCCCTAGTGGCTTTAGTTTAAAGCTCTCCTGATGAATCTCCCCAGGTTCCTGCCAAACACATTCTTCCCCATATTGTATACTGTGTGTTTGCTATTTAAATGGTTGATTAATTTAGTTGTGTGTGTGTGTGTTTATGGATTCTTTTCTATGCACTAGGTTGGAAGGTTAATTTACTTTAATAGGTAATGTGAATTTTGGGCACTGTTCACTCTCCTGGGTCAATTTTCCTTTTACCTGTGCTCTGCAATGTAAGATTGCATACCTTGCCAGAGGAAACTGGGACTTCTTGGCCTCTCTGTAATAAATCCCACCTTTATTTATGCTGTTTGTTGCTTAGGGTTTATAGTTCCTAGGCAACTGAATAGAACACTTTGTGCATCTGATGAAGGAGGGCATCATTTCATGAAAGTTTATGCTACATGACATTGGTTCGCCTGATATCACTCTTTGCTATTTCCCTTAACTTGTACGTGATAAAATTATTAGGATAGATGTATCTCAGGAAAAACTGAGTTTATAAATATGCAAATATTGCAATCTGTAGGCACAGACCTGCAGATTGCAACAGATGAAAAGGAATTGTTCCAAACTCTATGCAAGACTGGATCAAACAGCCAGGCTGTGAACTCTCTGCGTGCAGTGCATCTGATCATTCAGTTTTATAATCCCTTTAAGAATCTAGTCCACATGTTAACTAGGAAAAGTGACAGACTGAAGACAGGTTATCTGTTGCTTATTTTTGCCTAAAAAGAGGGGTACTTGACTGACCAGAGATTCTATATAAATGCAAAAAAGAAGAAGAAAAGGAAAGGGTTTGATTTTATCTAGTGGCAGGGCACTGACATCTGTGAGTTCAAAATTGCTGTGATCAAATGGCTGTAAAAAAAAAGATTCAGAGATGAAAAGGAATTTCTTCCATGGAAGCTCTACAGGTCATTTAAACTTCAAAACAAATGTCCACCGTGTTTCAGAATCCTGGAATTTAAATGAAAATAGTACTTAAACGGGAGGAAAGGAAGAAGAAGAAAAAACACCTGACATTGGCAGAAGGAGATAATTTGGTCTTATTCAACAAAATCTAAAAAGAGGTCAATTCTATGGAGATAATCCTCAGTGCCTATATTTTGTAGAATCTGATATTCAGATTTTGTACAATAACATAACAGGCAATTGCAGGGTGGGCGGCACTCACTTTCTCAAATGGTAACCAAGCAGATAACTGTTGAGCAAGAAACCTATTTATATCCTACCTCTTCAAGAAAGTCATAGATGACAAAGCAATGATGGAAAAAACATCATTTTAAGTCTTCATACAAGGATCGTCTGTGTGCTTTTAAAAATTTTATTGCATTATAATTTACATTACATTTTCTAATATAAATGTAATTTATTTTCTGACTTTTGTTTTCCTATTTTGGGGAACATAAAATGGAGAATTCAGTGCTGTGGTAAGCACTCTGAATGTTAGGGCACATACACTCTATGACTATGCTAAGGACAGCTACAAATAGATCCTATATAGCAGATGTCCCTTGTAAGATTTTGCTGGACCAAGACAGTTGCAAATAAATGTCTTAATCTAGGAATAGTATGATGTAATGGTTAGAGGGCTTGGAGAGAACCAGGTTCATACACTATGAAGCCAGTAGATCTGGCAGAATACTCAAATAATGGTTTTCCTTATACCTCTCGATTGGCCCATGGTTGCCCTACCTCACCTGGTGAAGAGGATGAGCCTCAGTTTTCTACTGGAAATTGAATGAATGAGCTGCCTAGCCTCAGTTTTTCCATAATTTTTAATGGAGACCCCAAGGTTTTTGCCCCTTGTCCTGTCTTTCATGCTTGCTGGAAAAGCATGGAGGACTCAATACTAGTGCTCATTTCCATGGATGTTAAATTATTTTAGAGTGCTTGTTTTGAGGAGAGGAAGGGAGGGTGATTGTAAGCCACCTTGAAACTCCTTAATAGAGAGACAGAGGGAAAATGGGGTATAAAAACTGACTTTTCTTCTTCTATTACTACCCCCTCCCCTTTGTATGACATGGCAGAGTAAACATTTGATTATAGATTCAGTGGGTAGCTGTGTTGGTCTGAAGTAGCAGAACAAAATGTGAGTCCAAATGGGCCTTTAAGATCGACAAAGTTTTATTTAAGGTGTGAGCTTTCATGTGCATGCACACTTCCTTAGACAATGGAACAATAATCATAAGAGTACAGATATAAGGAGAGTAAATGAGTAAACAGCATCACAACACATATGCAGCATAGTAGTCTCTTGCTAGAATAACAAAATTTGTCCTTTGGGTTCAGCTGTCATTCACATAAACATATTACGGTTAGTGATTAATAGCAGAAGCTTTCTGAGCAAACTCTTCTTCTTCTTCTTCTTCTTCTTCTTCTTCTTCTTCTTCTTCTTCTTCTTCTTCTTCTGGTCTTCAGACAGGAGAACAAACACAGCAAGGCTTGCCATTTATGGGGATGCTTCCATGCTTGGGTGGAGACGGATGGCACAAGTCTCTTTTAATTACTTCTTTCCTTAAATGGAAAAGCATCTGCCATTAATCACTAACCTTTACATTTTTTTCCCCTTATGTTTTTGTGAACACAACTGAACACAAAGGACATATTTTGTTATTGTAGCAAGGAACTACCCAATCTTCATCATCATGCTGCATATTTATTGTCATGCTCTTTACTAATTTACTTTCTCCTTATATCTGTACTCTTATGATTTTTCTTCCATTGTCTGAGGAAGTGTGCCTGCACATGAAATATCACACCTCAGATAAAACTTTGTTGGTCTTAAAGGTGCCTTTGGACTCATATTTTGTTATGTGATTATAGTGATTGATTACTAAAACAACTTGTACATTCTGTAGTTTTAAATATGTAGGTGAAAGCATGCCCCATTGTAGTTGTTAGAAATGCCCCCCAAAAACTTGTAAGTGGTATAAGCCCCTTTAAATGACAGGTCATCAAAAACCCTAAGGAAGATGCTGCCTCTTGAGCAGGTAGCCTTTTATTATTTTAAAGAGAGAAATAAAATCACTGCTGGGTTGTTCAGCAGTGAACAGGAGCTATCTGGGAGAGCAGTCATAGTCAGCCAACGTGTTCTGAATATTCAAGGCACTGCAGCTTAATGCATTTTCAGCAGAACCATTTTCTGTGCAGAAGGTCACATGGTAAAAAAGGGCATGTGTGTGTGTGGGGGGAGAATGGCCCTTTTCTGATCCAAATCCAGGAGGGTGTGTCTTTCTTGTGCATTTGGCTGAGCGCTAAGAAATTCAGGTAATTTGCATTTTAATGCTCAGCCTCATGAGCTGGTGATTATTTATTACCCACCCATTACCCACCCTTTATGGTGGGTCCAAGTCAACTCTGCATGACACCGGGGTTTGCTCGGAGGGACTCATTGGCAGCAAAACCTGCAAGAGCCTCTTTATGCAGATCAGAACCCCCCCCCCACACACACACACACTTGATTTATAGGATTCCGTCAAACATGTAATGATGGCGATGCTCTTCTGCTTTAATAAAAAGCTATTTGCTCAGCTATAAACTTAATTTATTGTGATATAATCACTTTAGCAGAGCAATTAATATTTGCCATGCTTAGTGTCAGTGATTTTACTGCTACAAACTTCGTTTGCGATGAATAAGATGAGGTTGTCAGGCGTCAGTATTTGGCCAGCCTTCCTGCTCCATGGACATGCTACACCAGGAGATGATCAACATGTTCAGTCCAGTTAAGTCAAATGGAGTGTAGTCTGAGGAATCTTAGGGAGAATCTTTGGCCAGGTATAGTTTAGTTTGATGTATTTATATCTTGCTGGTCTTCCTAATCAGGACCCAAAACAGCATATTACATCCGTTTCCCCTCCTCCACCTTATCTTCACAAAAATATACCCTGTGAGGAAAGTTGAGTTGGCGGGATGGATCCAAGGTCACCCGTTTAGCTTCCATGGCAGAGCAGGGATTTAAATCCAGTTTTCTCAGGTGCTAGTCTGACATTTCAACCATACTATGCCATGCTGATGCTCAATTGTCTCTTCATCCGATAGATGAGATGAGGGCACTGATGTTGCTCCGATAGATAGATAGATAGATAGATAGATAGATAGATAGATAGATAGATAGATAGACAGACAGACAGACAGACAGACAGACAGATAGATTTTTAAAAAAATGATTAAAAGTCAAAAAAATGTAAATATGAGCAAGTCAGTACAGAAATATTTAAAATAAAATAGAATTAGAAGAAGAGTTAGTTTTATAACCTGCTTTTCACTACCCGAAGGAATCTCTAAGCAGATTATACTCGCCTTCCTTTCCTCTCCCTATAACAGGCACTCTGTGAGGTAGTTGGGTCTGAGGGAGCTCTGACAGCACCACTCTGTGAGAACAGCTTTGACAGGGATGTGACTAGCCCAAGGTCACCCAAGTGGATGCAGGGAATCTATGTAGTGCTGCCTGTTTAGCCTAGTACAGAATTTGAGATAAGTTTTATTCATTTAGTACTATATATTTTAAGCTATTTTTCCCTTTAGCACTTGAAAATTTAAGTCTACCCCATCTAGGGTTATATTGCCAGTTCTGGGCTGGCCCTGTTTGGGAGCATGGGGTGGGGTGGGGGAGGAACTATAGAAATCACGAGTGCACAAGGCTCTAGGAATTCCTTCAAACTCTGGGGGTTCTACCATAGTGATCTGGAGAATTCCTACAGTGTTGCATAACATTTTGATGTCTCTTCCAGGTACAAACGTGCAAGTGTCATGGCCGCTTTACCAATGCTGATGCGCTCACCATTTTGCTCCTGCTGCACCACTGAATAAAGATGGAAGCTTGGAGGCCAGAGACGAAGGCAAATTTTGGTCAGCCTTAATTTATTGAGATGATATTGTCTTGTGTTGTATCTCTATCCCATAGCCAGTTTGGAAAACTTTTGAAAACATGTTTTTTTGTTTGTTTGTTTTTAAGAAGTCTAGAAATGCTAGGATAGGAATGAAAACCAGCTAGTTGCCTGGAAAGAGGCTCCCTGTGCCAATAATAGTTGCAAGTCCGAGAGAACTTGAAATGTTGCATCTTTTTCCACTCAGTTATGATAGGGTGATAGCTTCCCACTCTGACGATGGTTAAAAGCAGGGGTAGTCAAACTGCGGCCCTCCAGATGTCCATGGACTACAATTCCCATGAGCCCCTGCTGGCAGGGGCTCATGGGAATTGTAGTCCATGGACATCTGGAGGGCCGCAGTTTGACTACCTCTGGTTAAAAGCTCAGCACCTCTCTCAAGAGAAATATAGCAGAAAGAAAAGCAACTGCGATATTTTTGTGTCCCTTTGGAAAGATTAACTAGCAAAACTGAAAAACCCCTTTCTTTCATTGAATTAAACAGAGATACAATCACTGGGCTCCCTCCTGCCTCTCTGGGAGCATTAATAACTGCTTCAACAGCCACTTGTGATGGTAATGTGAAAACCCAGCATAAACTTAATCCATACTTGTATACAGTTCAGGACTTGTTTCCAAAGTCACATAAAAGAGACTTGAGCAGTCATCTACACCTCAAAGATTCCTTGGTGGTTCTTAAGAGTACCTTTGACTGTGTTTGTATTGCAGCTGGGGAGGAAGTTGGAGTTGACTAGCAGGTCCAATGAGGACACGACACCAAGTTTTTGGCAATGAAATGGCTGCAGCCATTTATTAATACAACCCCCATCAGAGGGTTGGCCTGATGCCAGTATAGGAGCCTGACCCCCTCGACCATCTGGCTGCTGGATGATAGAACTGTGACGCTCCAAGCCCTTGCCTTGCTCCCAGCTGGGAGGGCAGGTCACCATCCACCATGGTATCATTTGAGGGAGGCGACTTGATGGGGGCCATCGGGCATCCGCCTCCATTGGTAACCCCAGCTGCCTGGCCACAGGCCCCTGGTCTCACAGCCAGGTATGCCGAGCTTGCTTAGCAGCCAGCCTCATTATGGAGACGCCCCCCCAAACTCAGGGAGTCCCATACACAGATGGAACTCCCTGCCAATAGGCTCCTTACTGAACATAACTCACAGCTGTGACAAAATTAACCACAACATGACCACTAAACAAACTATTGGGTGGGTAGGAGGGTAGCTGTTTGGGCGGCAACCAACATGGAGAGGGCAGGCAAGCACATTCGTGGCCTATAAATAGCCGGTGCCCCATGCCTTCCGTTTGCCACCGAGCTACAGCAGAGCATGCCACACCTCTGGTGTCGCATCTCCCCGGGCACTGACTGTGGCGTCAATGGCGGCCACGCGTAATCATGGCTGCTAATTCTAATTTGTGTGTTCAGATTCTGCCCAATACGATTAGCATTTTAGACCTTCAGCAACAATTACCACATTACAAGACGTACTGTGTTATAAGAGTTAATAACTGAGTGTGGCTCTGTAGTAAATGTTCCTGTTCCTCACCACTACTAAGGTGAAGAGGCAAGGTCCTTCTTTGGAGCTGCCACCTTCTAATGCAAGGTGGTGACAGCTGGGTTCAGTTACTTGAATCAGTTCAAGGTCTCAGTAAGCAAGGGCCACTCAGAGTATACAATAGTGAGTGAAAAGGAAGGGACCAGCTATCTGGTATAATGTTTGTACAGGTGATTCCAGGCCTCTGCCCTCAACCCCTGAGCGATTTTGAGAGCCATCTTGGTATAGTAGTTAAGAGCAGTGGCCTCTAATCTGGAGAACTGTGTTTGATTCCCCACTCCTCCACATGCATCTAGCTGGGCGAACTTGGGCTACACACAGTTCTCTCTGCCCCAGGATGTCTATTGTAGGAAGAGGAAGGAAAGGTAATTGTAAGCTGCTTTTGAGACTCCTTCGGGTAGTAACAAGCAGGGTACAAAAACAGCTTTTTCTTATTTTGGGGCAGAATTTTGGGATAGGATTGGTGGTGTATCATCACTACCAGGTTCACCTGGAAATGACATCACAACACTCTAGGGAGTCCCTGAAAGATTATGGTTTCACTATCCCCCCCCCCCACACTAGTAGGGAAGAGGCAGTATGGGCGGGAGTCTGGCCAGCAGAACCAGGCATATGGTAATCCTAGTTTGATATATATGTTCATCAGTAGCATCTGGTATATGTGTGGGGGGGAACTAACCAAATCTAACTGAAGGTAGAATTCCAGATCATTTCAGTCCTTAGCAGCTGAGAATTTAAGAGATCCCCCCCGGATCCATTTGCCAGATGTTTGAAAGTGGTAGCTGAATGGCTTGAACAGAGTTGCCTAAAACTCAACCCCTCCAAGATGGAGATCCTGTGGTTGGGCCGTAGGGGACCAGGAGAGGAAGCGAGTTTACCCTCCCTGGCAGGGACGCAACTTAAAATTGTGCCTCAAGCCAGGAATTTGGGGGTGACTATTGATGCCTCCTTAACACTCGAGGCTCAGGTCAAGAAGGTAGCCAGCCATGCTTTTTTCCATCTGCTCCAAGTTTGGCTAGTAGCGCCCTACCTGTCATCCAATCACCTGCCCACAGTGATCAATGCAATAGTCACCTCCAGAATAGATTTGTATAACTTGCTCTATGCTGGCTTGCCCTTGTGCTTGATCTGGAAGCTTCAGCTAGGGTCCTCACAGGTACATCTTGGAGGGCACATATCCAGCCTGTGCTGAGGCAGCTGCACTGGTTGCCAGTTATTTTCCAGATCCGGTTCAAGGTTTTGGTTTTGACTTTTAAGGCCTTACACGGTCTGGGCCCAGTATATCTGAGGGACTGCCTGTCACCCTATGCCCCCAGCAGGGCGTTATGCTCTGTGGGTATGAACTTACTGGTCAGTCCCAGCCCCAGAGAAGCACGCCTGGCCTTGACCAATGCCAGGGCCTTTTCGGTCTTGGCCTCTACCTGGTGGAATGAGCTCTCAGAGGAGCTGATGGCCCTGCGGAAGCTTACAACATTCCTCAGGGCCTGTAAAACAGAGCTCTTTCTCCAGGTCGTGGGATGAGGCTGGGCCACATGGATAATCTGGCCCCCTTACAGCGGCAGTAGCCTAATCCATCTGACACTCTGTCCCCACCCCCCACCCCATTATAGTGGGTTCTAAAGGGCAGTCTAGATATGAGCTGACCTTTTAGCACATCTTTTTTTACTTTGTGGGGAACTGTGTATGATATGTTTTTATATGTTTTATTGTATGGTTTTAATGGGGTTTTTATATTTGTAAATCGCCTCGGGCCTATGAGGAGAGGCGAGGAATAAATCTATTAAATAAACAAACAAACAAATAAATAGCAATATAGGAGGCTTCTTATAGCACAGGGGTGTGATTAGGGTGCATGTGAAGTCAGCTGTAGACAACCCTGGAGATTTGCCCTCAAACTATGTCATTTCCACCTTGTTGTTGAGGATGCTCGAGGAGCTTAGAAGTGCAGTGGAACATCACATGATGACCTGAGTGGACGAAAAAGAAATCTACCTCCAGCAATTGCCCCTCCTTTTACAGGAGCATGAGCCATAGAAAAAGCGAAAGGGGGTTGGTGAAGGGGAGTTGGACTAGATGTCCCTTCCAAATCTATTATTCTATGATTCTAAGTCAGAAAGGTCAGTGAAAATTGGAGTAAACCTGTTGCCCCTCCACCCAGAAAAGGTCAACAAGTAAAACAAAACATCTACAGTAGTCTGAAGGTTAAAAAAAAAAAAAACTACCCTATGATTTTATGCCTCTGTTGGTAAAACAAACTAACAAAAGAACAACAGCCCTATTTCATTCAGGAGTCAAGAGAATGAGAGGCACAGGCAGTTTTGTAG
This sequence comes from Paroedura picta, assembly GCF_049243985.1. Classification (NCBI taxonomy): domain Eukaryota; kingdom Metazoa; phylum Chordata; class Lepidosauria; order Squamata; family Gekkonidae; genus Paroedura; species Paroedura picta. The sequence continues at coordinate 154,475,348 of NC_135370.1, read as the reverse complement.
AGCTGTTGAAATGGACAAGGAGTTGTGAGCTAGAAAGAGAAAAAAATAAAGGAGCCAGATAAAATCTTATTTATTATACTATATTTAGGTAAGAGTAAAATGGCAGCATTCATAAACACATGAAAAGACATTCCAGACTACCAGCACACGCTTCTACTGACCTCAGTTAAATTGCTTTAAGGGGTGGCTTCAATGACACGTAGAGGAATTAGAATGTATGAGTAGGTTGGACTGTGTCAACCAAGAGTTAAATAGAGCTGACAATCATTACAGGTGCCAAATTGCTTCACATAACTAGGTTAACGTGATCATAAAAATGTCACAAACTTTTACGGACTCTTAACCACAGAATTTGTTTTCTTTCCTTCCACTGTATATATATTCTGCAGACTGAGAACCCATTTCTACAGCTGAAGTAGCCTACGTGCAAAAATAAATTTTGTCACATAAATTTGTATTAAATTTATCTTTTAAAATGTATGTCCCAATAATTGTTAAGTTACTTTTTTTTTTTGAAACTGGGTTAAGATTGGTATAAAGGTAAAGGTATCCCCTGTGCAAGCAACGGGTCAGGTCTGACCCTTGGGGTGACGCCCTCTAGCGTTTTCATGGCAGACTCAATACGGTGTGTGTGTGTGTGTGTATGTGCATATATATATATAAACCTTTATTGGCATAACAATAAGAGGCAAATACAGCCAATAAGCTAATATTATAGACTAAAATACAGTAAAATCAACTGATTAAAACATCTTAATTCTAGCTCGATAAACAGCCATTAAAAATTCAGCTACACACAATGTGGTCTCTGCAGAAAGATCATTAAGCAGAAACTGGAGTGTAGCTTCATCATTTACTAGACCTCTGGGACAAAGTAGAGGATCCAGAAGTTTTCTGGTTTATCTTCAGATCGTATAAATCTTTCGCCTTCCCCAGTCATTTTACCAACCTCGGAAGGATGGATGGATGGAAGATTGGTATAGGAAAGGGTTAATGGATAGCCTTGCCACCAGGTAAGATGGCCTCTTTTAGAAGAAGAAGAAGAAGAAGAAGAGTTGGTTCTTATATGCCGCTTTTCCCTACCCGAAGGAGGCTCAAAGCGGCTTACAGTCGCCTTCCCTTTCCTCTCCCCACAACAGACACCCTGTGGGGTGGGTGAGGCTGAGAGAGCCCTGATATCACTGCTCGGTCAGAACAGTTTTATCAGTGCCGTGGCGAGCCCAAGGTCACCCAGCTGGTTGCATGTGGGGGAGCGCAGAATCGAACCTGGCATGCCAGATTAGAAGTCCGCACTCCTAACCACTACACCAAACTGGCTCTCTACAATCTTGGGGGGGGGGGGGAAGATGGTCAGAACAGGACAATTGAGATGTAACATTTGGAGAAATTTACTACTACTAAGGCGCTAGTAGTGGTGATGGGATAAGACTATTTTGCCCATCTGTTCATCTTTAAAATACTGCAAGGCTTTTATACAAATGTTAACTATTGTTGTTATTATTAACCTTTGATTTTGGGACAGTGAGGTAAAGTCCTAATGAGCAAAATCATGCAGCTGCTCTTTCATGCATAAGAAAGGAAAGCATATGTAGTAATATCCTTTGTCCCTTCCTTATACATCTATTTGTCAGGGAAAGTAGCATTAGTAAACAACATGCAAGTGCATTGGTAATGAAAAAGTCATCATGTATTAGCAAGCAAGCACTGGGTGATCTGCTATTCATTACTACATTTAGCTATTAAAAATACCACTTGATGCATCACTGGGACCTAGTATGCAAAAAGCCCTGCCATTCCCCGCATGTGCATGGGGGAGGGGCTCCCCTGGTGTATGTGGACTGCCCCGCTGCAATGGCCCCACAATGCAACACAGGGGTGGAAATGTAGGGAGCGCTCTGCAACAATGGCGTGGGGGGGAGTGGGGGCATGGGGCCCCCACCACACGATGGTGAGGAGCAGCATGCCACTCTCCCACCACAATGGGGGTGGGGGGACGCCTCTATCAGCTCCGCAGAGCCACGGAGCTGGCAGGGGCAAGAGGCATCCCTGTAGGGACGCTGTCTGTTGGGGGAGAAGCTGGGCCCAAAGGCCTGGCTCCTTCGATTAAGCATTAGACTAGCCCAACCGAGCCCTTGCTGACACCCATGGCAGCCCTGGGAATACGGAAAACTCTGCGTTTCCTTAACATGGGCCTTCCAGGGGCCTGGGTCGGGCCAGAGCTTGGTGGCGTCCAGGATAAAAGCCCTGTCACCGCTATCTCAGGTGTTCAGTCCCCTTTAAGTATTTGAAAGGTTGTCACTTGGAGGAGGGCAGGATGCTGTTCCTGTTGGCTGCAGAGGAGAGGACACGCAGTAATGACTTTAAACTACAAGTACAATGATATAGGCTAGATATCAGGAGAAAATTCTTCACAGTCAGAGTAGTTCAGCAGTGGAATAGGCTGCCTAAGGAGGTGGTGAGCTCCCCCTTACTGGCAGTATTCAAACAAAAGTTGGATACACACTTTTCTTGGATGCTTTAGGATGCTTTGGGCTGATCCTGCGTAGAGCAGGGGGTTGGACTAGATGGCCTGTGTAACCCCTTCCAACTCTATGATTCTGTGATTCTGTGCATAATTGGTCAGGGTCATTTCAATATTGCTAGATGAATATTGAAGTGACACCTGTGGAGAAGGTACGCTTGAAAAGGTGTGTTTATTGGTAGATTGAGAGTAGGAATAAAAGAAAGAAAAAAACACAAACTTGCAACACCAGTTTACCCATGTAACACATGTAGTACATGATATGGGCACTGCACTTCCAGGGACCCCATGCTGTGCCTTCCACCCCATGGATCAGGGCTGCAGCCTCTCTTCTCCCCCCTGTTTCTTCTTTGAGTACACTTGGATTGACACCCCTTTTCACTGGAGGGGGGGGGGGGGCTCAGTCCCAGTCTGGCTGCTCCCACCAGAATTTGAAAATCATCAGGAAGTTTTGTCTATGCTAACCATACATCTCTTCTGATGCCTTCTGTAGGACACCTTTTATATCCTGAGCAATTATGCACACTGCAGCTCTTGCATATTCCAACACAAACTGCAAAAGCTTTCAATTTGTGAAGCTGCAAGCGAGGGTTGGGGGAACTACCAAATTATTTGTCGGCTTCCCTTGTGAAGTTCATGGATGTGATGGAAATGAGAGTTAAAATCCTTGCAAATTCAAATCGCTCATCATATACAAACATGAATATGGATACATGGGATTGCTGCAACAGAAGCAGGATTGCTGCCATAGAGTTAGCAGACAGTTTTATGAACTTGTATCTCTAATCGTTCCATACATCTTCCACTCCTGATACTTCTCATTGAAAGGGACACAAGAACATCTCTCCCTCAGTGTTTTATGAGTGTGTTGGCCACCTTTCGAAAAGATCAAATCATATATAATGTCCTTCTGAGCTGAAAAGGCCACAGAAAGTTGTAAATTGAAAGGTCATTCCTGATGGGACACCAAGATTGAAAGTGGGTCTGCACCTCTAATTAAAATACCTCCTGTCTCAAAATTACCTGGTATCCATGCATTTCAATCAAGTCCTCAATTGTTTACTGCTTATGCTTATAGCTGAGAGGAGCAGATGGGGGGAAGAGCTGGAGCATTTATGTGACTAGCCATATTACATGCTGTTCTACTAGCTTGGGGGGAAAATGTCAAACACCATCAATCTTCAGGGTTCAAAGCATAAGCCCGTGATGGTGAGATCAGGCAAAAATTCCTGGTGTGAAATGGCATGGAAATTTTTAGTTCCATTTGAGGAAAGTTATACAATCCTTAAAACATCTGGCATCTCATATCCATTCACTGATGTTGAAGAGAGATGATAGCTTTTAAGAGAGCCAAAAGGAGTTTGACAGGAGAATTGCTGCCTTGCACACACATTTCTTGTAACCTCCTGTTGTGTCTGGTCAAACAGATTTTGTTTTTGAATCACCAAACCTTGGCAATCTATAACCAAGTCAGGGGAGTACTGTTTTAATGCCCAACAACAATATAGACTGTCATTCTGCTATTTCTCATACTCCTCTTTATATATTAACATATGGAATTTTTTGTCCAAACAAATAAAATTCTGATACTCATTTGGGAAAGCCTGTTTACCATGGGGGAAAGTAGGACCTGTATCAGACTACCCCGAGATGGGATAGCTGGTGGGACCCAGGACTCGGTGTGACTCACTATCATAGACCCTCCGACCTGTTCCCCTCACCTGCCACCAATCCATGGGCCTTCTCCTGCCCATTTGCTTGCAAGTACTCTACTCCCCATGCTTTCAGTTTCCCCACTTATGAGTAAGTGCATGCAGGTGGTGCACAGTGGCAGCACTCTTGATGGCCACAGCTGCTGCACACACCAACTAGTGTTGTTGGGGAAATGGTATGAATTTTGTACAGGCGGCTGTGAGCATACATAATGGGAAGGCTTGGGAGCAGGGAAAAGAGTCACCGTCAAGCAGGAGCACTCACAGGTGGATGGATAGAAAGGGAGGAATGAGGGAGACCTGGTGATAAGCAGAAGGGAGCACTCTCTGCCCAGGACTTCCCAAAACCTGGAGCCAATATTGCATCACAACGGCCAGTACTTGACCCCAACTGACCCCATGGTGCATTCAACACTGGAAAAAATGGCCATCCGCTGCCTTAGATAATAATATATAAATAAATAATGTATAAACACTGTCTTTAACAAAGCATCATACTAATGTTTATTTTGCTTTCTAATCTACATGTTCTTGGTATAATCATACTTCGTAAAACATCAATGTATTATTGTAGACTTCCCTCTTTCTGTGTAAAAAAAACATAATGTACACTGCAGCACAGAATCAGGGAGAGAATTCTTCCTGGATGTTTTTTTTTTTTTTTTTTTTTTTGCTGATCCTCTTATTTCCCCCCCCCCCTCTTTTCATTGGCAATGTTCATGAATGGTTAGGCACACTGAAATCTTATACAAAGGAAAATTAGTATACTATACCCCTGTGCATGTCTGCTCAGGTTCTCAACTAGTTGTCTACTTATGTGCTCAATTGCTTATGTACTCATACATGTGATATTCCATCAATACTCATTTATGCACATCGGGGAAACAAAAGAGGGAAGGGAGAAAGCAGAAACATATGGAAGGAAATTAACAGAGTCAAGCTTCATACATGCAAGTTCTAGAATTAGATTCATAAGTACTCTGAGATATGAATGTTAGGTATGATAGAAGACATCATGGCCCAATAATAATAATAATGGCCTTAGGCAACCCAAAGAAATTTGTTCACTCCTACTGACAATTTTATATATGTCCTGGACCAGTGGTCCCCAACCTTTTTATCACCAGGGACCGGTCAACACTTTACAATTTTACTGAGGCCCGGGTGGGGGTAGTCTTGCTGAGGGATGTCGCCGCCGCCTGTGCCTCTGATTTTCCACCACCCGCTGGGGGGGGGGCTGCCTGCAGCAGCTGCGCAGTGCCATGCCAAGGGGGAGCCCCAGTCATGGAGGCCGCTGGAGAGCACCAAAAGTGAGCCGGTGGTAGAGTGGCAGGGCAGCCCCCGAGGCAGCAACCGGAGAGGAGGATGAGGAGGAGCCACGGCCTGGTACCGACTGATCCGCGGACCGGTACTGGTCCCCGGACCGGGGGTTGGGGACCACTGTCCTGGACTATAATTTGAAGTATGAGTAATCGCTGTAATCAACTTAATGTCTTTCGTATCACTGACATGAAGACTTGCCACAAAATTTCACCTACGTCAAGAAAACCCTGAAAGTTCCATGCAGGCTAAATATTTCTAGGCATTTTGGGGAAAGTCAAAAGAATTTTGCTGCAAATTTAGAAGCATTCACTGTCAGATCACTTGTATCTAAACTGTCATTGAATTTTGGTTGAAGTGGAAAAGGCTTAATGGTTGAGCATTTGCTTGGCAGGCAGAAGGTCCCAAGTTCAGTCCTTTCCATCTCTAATGAAAGGATCTGGCCACAGGTAATGTGAAAGACTCCAGCCTGAAATCCTGTAGAGCTGATGATAATTTGAGTACTGACACTGACAGACCAAGGGCCTGATACAGTATAAGGCAGCTTTGTGTATCCCTATGTTCATTGTTCACTAAGATATTAGAACTTGAATCATATGTTTCCCTTACACTAAATGAGAAGCCTTGCCGCATCAGAGGGACCGTTTACACACTGGGAATTTCACTGCCCCAGCTCCCATGCAGGCCCCAAAATCAGGGGTGGATGAGGTGCACCAGGCCAAATGCATCCCCATGTGGGTGCAGAAAGAGGTGGGGCAACCTGCTATGACTAAAACTCCAGTCTACAGCAAAGCATGAAATCTCCAGTGCGGAAATGGTCAGGGAGGCTCATCACTCAGCAGAAGGGAGTCCAACATAACATGTGTAACATTTTTGATGGAAGAGAAAATAAATTCTATGAGACTAGCCAGATGCATTTGTTTTATTTAGTTAGTTCGTTTGTATCCCACCCTTCCCAGGGATTTAGGGTGGTTAAAATGAGCTAAAACTGTTATGTCATAAAGGCAGTATTATACATCTTGGTTGCTTCCCCCCTCCCCCACCCAAGCTGGGAATTGGATAATTCCTTTGTTAGGGGCTTGGTAAAACACATTTCAATAATACGACTAATCAAAAAGATGCTGGAGCAATTGCTTGAAAGATGCTACAAAAGGTACAGGGAAGATTTTAGAAGGTTTAAAGCTGCTTCAAAATCTTTTGAAAGCTCAGTCATGTATGATCACTAGCCTACCAATTGCTGGGCAGAGAATTGGGTATTTTAGTGATTAATTAATTTTACTGATTAAATATAATGTTAACATATGTATTTATCTTTTAACATGTTATATATCGCCTTGAGCCCTATAGGCAGAGAGGCAGTTTAAAAATCCAGTAATAATAATATGTTATCCAAACATCAGATACTGGATTCAGAAGGAGGACCATCTCTGGATTCTTGAAACTGGACAGTGAAATTCTGAAAACCAGCCAATAGCAACTCTGTGGGTCAAACCTGTGCAGAGGTTGCACCAGCTCTTTCCAAAAATTGCTGAATTCTGCAGTTTTTCCCCTCCCTAGTGTTAACATCCTCTCCGGTGTCTTGCATAAAACCGTCTACTGACTGTGACACCAGTTATTTCAAAGTTCTGTGTAGGCGAGAGACCTCAAGCTCAAAGAGGGGACAAGTGATGAAAGATGACTTTTCTAAATCCAATCTCCATTTGACAAGCACACAGTCCAAAGGAGTATTTACAGCACGGCTACACGGCAGAATCTTGTCTTTATGAAATGGGAAGCAACCATCAATCAAGACGTCATTTGTTATATGTCAGTCATTTGCCCAAACTCCAACAAGTGGAATAATTGAAGGAAAAGGGCAACCAACGGAAACCAGGACTTTATTCGATGGGTTCCACAAGACCGAGAACAATTGGCAAGTGTTCTGTATGTACTTACATGGACAAGTGGAACCCAAGAGACTCCTCTGGCTTTTGACAGCATCTCTAATGGAGACGTGCAGAAAGCAATCACACTCCAACTAATCACATTTCAGTCTGAATCCAAAAGTACTGCCTTTTGGAATAGAAAGCTTTAGCTATTGGAATGAAAAAAAAATTTCCATGATACATAGTATATATTGCCCTGCCAAGGGATGTTGCACAGGGTGTATAAGGTAATGTACAATGAAAAATGCTATAGATGCACACTTTATGTACCATAGAACCAACATTATGTTGGTTCTCTTTCTGTTTTTTTTTTTAGAGGCTGTCTATACATGGACTGTATGTACAGTCATACATTATGAGTCTGTTAGAGGAAGGATTTTCAAAAGTATTTTTTTCTTGGATCATGTTTGAAGGGGGAAAATAATATACAAGTAATAATGTCTAACCTTTTAGACATGTAAGTGTTCACTTTTGGAAAAGTCAGTGAGTTGGATCTTGCAAGCTTTTTAATTCAATAGTGCTCAATTCTCCTCCTTCCTATAATCCCATCCTCCCAAGGTTTTTGTTCATTGAGGTCCCATGATCCCCAGCATTGTGAAAGAGGACCCCTTTTCTCTTTTTCTCCAGTGGACCATCTGGTTGTATCCAAGCAAGTAGCTGGCATTGAAAACTCCAAAAATCAAACTTTAGAATTGTACCTTATGAAGAAGAGTTGTTTTTTATACCCCACTTCTCATTAACTGAAGGAATCTCAAAGCAGCTTACAATCACCTTCCCTTTTTCTACCTGTGAGGTAGGTGGGCCTTAGAAGAAGAAGAAGAAGAAGAAGAAGAAGAAGAAGAAGAAGAAGAAGAAGAAGAAGAAGAAGAAGAAGAAGAAGAAGAAGAAGAAGAAGAAGAAGAAGAAGAAGAAGAAGAAGAAGAAGAAGAGTTGGTTCTTATATGCGGCTTTTCTCTACCCAAAGGAGGCTCAAAGTGGCTTACAGTTGCCTTCCCTTTCCTCTCCCCACCACAGACACCCTGTGAGGTGCGTCAGGCTGAGAAAGCCCTGATATCACTGCTCGGTCATAACACCTTTATCAGTGCTGTGGTGAGCCCAAGGTCACCCAGCTGGTTGCATGTGGGGGAGCACGGATTCAAATCTGGCTCGCCAGATTAGAAGTACGCACCCCTAACCACTTCACCTTAGAGCAGTGGTCCCCAACCTTTCTGAGGTTGGGGACCGGCAGGGCATCGGGGCGCGGCCCGCGGCCCGCGCGGGCCACACCCACATATCGCCCGTGGGCCACGCCCACGGGCCACGCCCAAGCATCGAGCCGCACTCACGGGCCGCACTCACGGGCCGCGCCCAAGTATCGGGCCGCACCGCGGGCCGCGCCCACGTATCGGGCGGCACCACGGGCCGCGCCCACGCATCGGGCCGTGCCCGCATGGGCGCGGCCGGCCCTGATTCCCTCTCCCCGCCCTCCCGCAGTAAGAAGCTTCCTGGGCCGCAAGCTTGCGGCCTGGGAAGTTTTTTACTGCGGGGGGGGGCGGGGAGAGGGAGCCGCGGCCCGGCGCCAAGGTCTTCCCGGCCCGGCACCAGGCCGCAGCCCGCAGGTTGGGGACCACTGCCTTAGAGAAACTGTAAGGCTGGGCGCCAGAAGAAGCTGGCTCGCTGGGTGCTTCTCAGCCACAAAGCAGATACCGGCTTATTTGTTTGTTTGTTTGTTTGTTTATTATTTATTTATTTGAGAATAGCTCTAACAGGACTGTGACTCACCCAAGGTCACCCAGCAGCCTTCATGTGGAGGATTGGGGAATCAAACCTGTCTTTTCAGATTAGAATCTGTTGCTCTGGCCCTTCTCGGGGACTATATAATCCTTCCCTTGGTCAACCACTGTAATTTGGCATTTATACTTTCCATAGACATTATTTGTGATGGTTCAAAAAATACCTAGCACCAGAAGCCAAGAAATGCTCTATGTAGAGCCAGTGTGTAATAGTAGTTTAGAGTGCTGGGGACTAATCTGGAGAACTGGCTTTGATTCACTGACTCCTCCACATGAAGGCTGCTGGGTAACCTTGTGCCAGTCACAGTCCTCTCAGAACTTCCTCAGTCCCACCCACCCCACATGGTGCCTGGTGTGGGGAGATAAAGAGAAGGAGATTGTGGAAGAGTTGGTTCTCGTACACAGCTTTACCAAGAGCCTCAAAGCAGTTTACAATCCCCTTCCCTTTCCTCTCCCCACAACAGACACCCTGTGAGGTAGGTGAGGCTGAGAGAGCTCTGATATTACTGGTTAGTCAGAACAGCTTTATCAGTGCTGTGGCGAGCCCAAGGTCACCCAATTGGTTGCATGTGGGGGAGCATGGATACAAACCCAGCTTGCTAGACTAAAAGTCTGTGCTCCTAACCACTACTCCAAGCTGTAAAACACTTTGAGACTTCTTAAGGTAGAGAAAAGTGGGGTATAAAAACCAACTGTTCATTTTCTTCTTCAGTTAGTATTAGACAGAATAGCAAATCCACTGGATTTCTTCATCCAGAACTGTTTGAGATTCTAGCAATTATGGGAAGGAAGGAAGGAAGGAAGGAAGGAAGGAAGGAAGGAAGGAAGGAAGGAAGGAAGGAAAGGCTGGTGCTATTCCAGATGCCTATGGACAGCTTCCTTCCATTTATTCACCACCATGGTTCTCCTCTCTCTGGAATCAACTGTCCCAAAATGTCGAACAGAATTCCTTCCTTCAAGCAAATAACTCATAACTCTCTGATTTTATTTGTATCACAAATTGATCAGAGGTGTTTGTAGTATCAGTATGGAAATAAACTGTTGAATTGCTCCGTGTTGTTCAGCAACCGTGAGTTTGAACTGAGCATGGAAAAGAAAGGACATAAACCTGATCACCAAATGTAGATTAGTTCGATCTATCATATTTCCAAGCCACTTATGGCTCCAAAAGTTAGACAATGAAAAAATCAGACAAGAGAAGAATCAATTTGTTTGAACTCTGGTGTTGGGGAAGGCTTCTGCGGGTTCCATGGACAGCAAAGGTGACATCACACAGTTTGTTGCAAGGTGGGAAAGGTGTAGAAGAAAATCTGTTTTTGGAATATCTGACTGTTGCCTGGCCACATTTTGGAGTCTTACTTTGCCCAGTAATAATCTGCTACAGAATCTGGAATTCCTTCTGGGAAAACTTGTATGGGAAAGGAGGACTTGCAGATAATTTATTCTATAACACTCACTAAGCAGAGCTTGTGATTATATACAAAACTAGTAAAAAAGCCCATTGTATGAAGAAGACAATGGGCGCTAGCAGGTGGGGACCAGAGCGAGCGGCAGGCGAGGGACAGAGCGAGGGACAGGCTACCTGAAAGAGGAGGCGGGAGTCCCAGGTGTGGTGCGCTGGGCTTTGGCGGCTCCTCTGCATTTTTTTGTTCTTCTGCGGCTTTCCCGGCGGCTCCATTGTGTTCTGGGGCCATGAGGGCAGGGAGCACCCAGCAGCTGTGCTGTGGGCGGCTGCCGGGGCTCCCAGGGCGCCGGCTTGAAGCGGCGAAAGGCTCCTACAGGGTTTTTTTTCTGCTGGCTCTCGGCTTGGGGCTGCGAAAGGCTCCTACAGGGTTTTTTTTTTCTGCTGGCTCTCGGCTTGGGGCTGCGAAAGGCTCCTACAGGGTTTTTTTTCTGCTGGCTCTCGGCTTGGAGCTGCGAAAGGCTCCTACAGGGTTAATGTTTTTCTGCTGGCTCTCGTGGGCGTGCCGGCTTGGGGATGCGAAAGGCTCCTACAGGGTTTTTTTTTCTGCTGGCTCTCGGCTTGGAGCTGCGAAAGGCTCCTACAGGATTTTTTTTTCTGCTGGCTCTCGGCTTGGGGCTGCGAAAGGCTCCTACAGGGTTTTTTTTCTGCTGGCTCTCGGCTTGGAGCTGCGAAAGGCTCCTACAGGGTTTTTTTTTCTGCTGGCTCTCGGCTTGGGGCTGCGAAAGGCTCCTACAGGGTTTTTTTTTCTGCTGGCTCTCGGCTTGGGGCTGCGAAAGGCTCCTACAGGGTTTTTTTTTCTGCTGGCTCTCGGCTTGGGGCTGCGAAAGGCTCCTACAGGGTTAATGTTTTTCTGCTGGCTCTCGTGGGCGTGCCGGCTTGGAGCTGCGAAAGGCTCCTACAGGGTTTTTGTTCTGCTGGCTCTCGGCTTGGAGCTACGAAAGGCTCCTACAGGGTTTTTTTTCTGCTGGCTCTCGGCTTGGGGCTGCGAAAGGCTCCTACAGGGTTAATGTTTTTCTGCTGGCTCTCGTGGGCGTGCCGGCTTGGAGCTGCGAAAGGCTCCTACAGGGTTTTTGTTCTGCTGGCTCTCGGCTTGGGGCTGCGAAAGGCTCCTACAGGGTTTTTTTTTCTGCTGGCTCTCGGCTTGGGGCTGCGAAAGGCTCCTACAGGGTTAATGTTTTTCTGCTGGCTCTCGTGGGCGTGCCGGCTTGGAGCTGCGAAAGGCTCCTACAGGGGTTTTTTTTTTTTTTCTCTTCAGCTTCTCGCCGGCTGGAGTCTCGTCAGGCCGGGAGCAACTGCGAGCCGCACTGCGCGCGGCTCGCAGTTGCTGGGGCTGGGAATCGGAGGCTTCCCTTCCCCCCCCCACCCATCCACCCCCCCGAGGCTCTCTGGAGCCTTCTGCCGCCGGCCGCAGCGGGCTCACAGCGTCTACGACGCTGTGAGCCCGCTGCGGCCGGCGGCAGAAGGCTTCCCTTCCCCCCCCCCATCCACCCCCCCGAGGCTCTCTGGAGCCTTCTCTCGGCCGGCGGAGCGGGCTCGCAGTGTCCACAACGCTGCGAGGCCGCTCCGCCGGCCGAGACAAGGCTTCCCGGCCCACCCCCCAGCCGAGGCTCTCACCAGGCGGGCCGCCATTTTCCGAGCGAGTGAAGCAGGCAATGGGGAGCCGCGCTTCGCGCGGCTCCCCATTGTCTGCTTGGGGCGGGATTGACACTCGGAGGGGCCAATCAGGAGCCGCTTCGCGGCTCCTGATTGGCCCCCCCCGAGTTTTTATCCCGGACCGGTCCCGCCCTAACTCCTCCCCACTACCCCTTACTCCTTTATACAGTCCGTGGCGCCCGTGGCGCCACGGGCTGTTTACAGATGTGTGTGTATCTGTGTCTATGTGAGAGACAGATAAAGAGAGAGATAATAAACTGGCACATATTCTTGATGACAATGCTTCCAAATGAGGCACTGAGTCACGAGATTCTTAGAAGTCTGGGTATGACTTGAAATAGAATAAGGCTTTTTGAATTCTAGAGGTTTCCAGTTTGAACTTCATTCCAATTCCACGCTGGTAACCTTTTAGATCCAAGGGCACATGTATTCATTTTGTAACCTATATAAGCACTCCACAGGCCTAAGTACTTCTGCCCTAAATGAAATGTGAGTCTCATTTTATAGGTGAATGAACAGTTAAAGGCTTTCCAAAGAGCCAAGATAATCTTTGAAAAACGGTGACAGAGCAGTAAGTTAAAGAATTGCCTCCTCCATCATAGGTTGGGGCTCTATACATGTTTATGAACTCAACCACAGATATATTGTTAAACTGCTGTTAATTTATTTGTCACTGCATTACTGAAGTATTAACATTTATTCAAGCAGATTTAGAGAGATTTAAGGATGGTATAATAATAATCTCTGCAAATTTTATATGCGGTAGTTGTTACACCTCATTAAGCAAGCCGGCAAATGATCCATTTGCTATACAATTAATATGCAGTGAGTGCATTATTAAATCTCACATGTAAATTAACTCTTGATTCATGTCATTTACTTTAAAAGTGTGATTAAAAACTTTGTTAGACTTTAAATGTCTGCATTTTTTTAAAAAGTTATTTTTAACTTCTTCCCTGATTTACCACCCCAGACTATCTTGCTAGGGGCCGATATCACAGTGGAAAAGAGAAGCTTTTTGTGTTCCCTGGGGAATATGGCTCAGTTACGTTACAGGTTATGCAAATTGCTATTCATGAGAAATCCCTCCCACTCTCAGCATTAAATCACACACTGGTATTGGCTGGGTTTAAAGTGTCGTTCTAAGTCAGTTGAAGACAAGGAGTGTAGGATGGCATTCTCAGAGAAATTAGATACCTGGCCAAGCCACCCAAATGTTGGCCAACCCATGCCTTGTTATGAAAGCTCTTATGTGAGTCTGCATTATAGCAGTTGACATGCGGAATAGTATTGGGGAATACCCCAGTTAAAACCTTTGCTTATCCATGGAGTTCACTAGTTGTTCTTAGGCTGGTTACTCTCTCAGCTAGCCTGCTTCATGGAGTTGTTGTGTGAATATAATGGAGTGAGTGATCTGTGTCTGTAACTTAGAGAAGTCTTATAGAAAATAATTCAGTAGCCAATTTGAGGTGTGCAGATGCTCAGCCTGACCTATATGACAAGAGATACATGCTTATTATTGTAAAGAATTTTCCACTGTGCTGTTGATGGGCATAAATGGGAACACCATCATTAGGGAAGGCTTCATGTGATTGATTCTCTCCAGCAGGTTTTGTGTATGTGTGTGTGTGTCATGAATGTGTAGTGCTGATCAATTTTGGTACATATTGTCCTATTAAGATATGGTGTCATTAATGGGGAAAGATTTGGACCCTGTAGTTATGTGTGAAGCCTGTTCTTTTATGTCTTCAAAGTTTTCACTCTTTAGACCTCTGGTTTAGATAGCTATGGAAATTGAACAGAAGGATGATTGCATATACCCATGGATTTATATATACATACCAGTAATTTATCAAATCATCCCTAAATATAGTGATATTGAGATTATATAAATAGATGAAATTGTTCAGTGGTGAATATTATCCTATATTGATAGATAGTCCAATATACTGAGTAATGTGTCACAATTATGGGCTACACTAGAAACATATGTAGGTTTTATACCACTTTAACTGTCATAGTTTCCCACAAAGAAAAATGGAAATTGAGCTTTGGTAATTTGGGATGTGCATTTGGATGTATGTCATCTGAAAATATGTTTTAAAATACCTCATAGGTTCTGCTAGGCTTGCCACATTGGCCCTGGGTTCTGCTTGCTTTCTATAGCTTGATATTGGCTCTGTTGGGTTGCAAAAGTGACCCATGTATAAGTTAGTTTGGCTTAGAGTCTCTTGTTTGACATTGGTTGTGTTGGAATTCACACATTTGACTGTGGTTCTACTGGGTTTATCAAGTATAATGGTAGTTCTGGTAGGTTTGTTGCTTTTGTTTGCATTTGGAAATTTTTGGCCTATGACTGCTCTTGCATATATCCCTACAGAAAGCATGGCTCCCCCCCCCCCATAAGATGCAATGGAGACACAGAATTTGGATCCTTTGATCTAATTTGCTAGAAATTTAGAGTGTCATTAGTGGACAGTTAATACTGGGACCCAGAATTAGCACCCCCCAGAAAGAGTCTCATTTAGGGAATAATGGATGTGAAAAATTCTTCTCCCCCCCCAAAACCCAAATCCAAATTCCAAAACGGTATTGAGGACCCAAATAATCCAGAATGCCAGTACAAATATCTTCCCCAAACAAATACCTTTCCCAATCCAGAAAAAAAATACTGATCCACCCCCAAGCGCATACCTGTAATGATATGGTCCCACTACTAGAGGACCAAAGCCCTCCTTACATGGGAAGATAAGAAGCTTTGATTTATTGTAAGTATAACTAAGACCACCTATAGACCAATCAGAATATGTTTTCATGAAAAGATAAGGCCAATTGCAAATCATGGAATATGAGATTTTTCTTTGGTTAACATAGATGTTTTACATACAAACAATGCACATCATACTCCATTATTTCAACATAAATAGCTTTATTTGAGAGAAGCAGACCAATCTCTTGAGTGACCTGGGGGGCTTGTTTCCATGGACAGTCTGATATGTTAAGTCACATTAAATTTTCAGCTCCTTAGGTCTTCTCTGTTGCCAAATAAGCATATTTCCACATAGAGACAGAATTTAGTTTTTAAAAGAAATTGGCTTCATTTATACTCCACTTTTCTCCCCAGTGAGGTCCAAGAGTAGTTTACAACATTATCTCCCCCTACAGCTATTTTTTGGAAAATACCAAATCTTAATATCCGGACTATTACTTTATATGCCCTTAAATAGTAAAATACATTATATGAAGAAATAATTTGTTTTTAAAAAATTACTAGAGTTTTTTCTTTTTGTCCATACAAGTATGTATGGCAGAATGGTCAAGATCCAGAGACATTCTTCTACATGTGTAGAAAACAAGACCCAAGCATTGTCTCTCAAACATCCCTGGCTACTGAAAATCAGAAATTTTGTTTCAAAAGAATGATTTTGTGGAGTTTAATTTTTTTAATGACAATAATCAACCTCATGACAAGCTTGACACATTAGACGGTGAAGTGCTGGTAGATAAACCCACTTCTCATACAAAATAAATCCATCTAAAATTTGTGCAAATGCTAGCAAAACACACACACACACACACATATATAGTTTAAATCCAGCATTAACTTTGACTTGGATGAATGTTGGCAACTTGTCCCAGTAATGACTCCATGATTAAAAGGAATTGCAATTGTTTCACCTTATCTGGGCATGCACAGCTTCAGATGTATATCAGCCAAGACCATTGAGAAAGGAGGAAATTATGGGGCTCAATGAAATGAAAAGTGCAAGCAGGCACCATTTTGCAACCCCCCAAAAAAATTGGCAAAGAGGAAGGAAGCAAACTATCATGGGAGGCTTCCTCCATCCCTCTCAGGTACAGGAAGTATATAACAAATTTCAGCCTGGGAAATGAGGGAAGGAAAGCTCAAAAAGCTTAGAGTCAACTTACAGCATCTAAGGAAAATCCAAAACAAGGCTAAAACTGGTCTCTTGCCTAATGCAGAAGTGGCCTGGGCATGCTCCCATCCCTTGTCTCTAAGTTCCACCATGTTCTTTACTTCAGAGGGAGCAAAAAGAGATGCTGGGGAGCAATGGAACTTCATGGGTTGTACCCAGAAGTGATTTTACAAGGCTCTAGGACTTCTTCCATCCCCATGGCAAAAATCATGTAGTGTAGCTCCCTGCCCCAAATTATTTCTGCTGGTTGCCAGCCAAGTGCTTGGCTACTGTAACTATCTTACTAAACATATGTCCCTTGGGATCCACTACATGAGCTGATTACTGCAGAAGCCAAGGATAAAATGACAATGTCAACTTGTTTCTCTGACATCTCAGGCTTGCAAAACAAAATATCAGCAGATGGGATACATTGACTCCTTTGCAGATGGAAAATATGGGTAAAAAGTAGACACAGAAAAAAAAAAACCTTGCAAGGTCACTTCCATGCAGCAAATGGTTTGTGCATTTGTTCATCTGATGAACTTTTAGCAAATCAGGCAAAATGCTTTCACATACACCACAGCTTGATAAACTTCCTTCTATTAATATTTGCATTTCCATGCAGCTAAATATTATTTGGAAGCCATAAAACCGCACTGTTAATGGGCTCAGAATGATTGATTGTTTCTTTCTCCCTGTGAAACAGTCGCTTTCTGAGAGAGAAAAAAGTCAAATGCCTATCTGCTTCAATCATAAATATCCAGATGCGGCATGTAGGATAACATTCCCAAAATTCTGGAGGTGACCGAATTATGATCAAAGTGACATAGAAACAGAACTCTTTTTGGTTAGTGTTTCCTCCCCAACATGTGTTAGTAAATCAGAATTTAATTAAAAGGGGAAAAAAGCCCTAATGTGGACAAATCAATATAGACTTATTCACATTTTCACATTTCAGTACAGAAAAAGTCACATTAATTAAGAATGCTTAATCTCATTATTTGTTTGCCAGTCTATCTATTTATCTGGACCTGTCTTTAACTTTTTTTTCTCTGAAGAGAAAAATTGGCTCACAGAAATTTCCAAGACAATCAGCTTAAACAAAATGATTGAAATACACAATTGTTTTTTAAACACACATCCTGAGTAGATCTTTATTCCTTGGGCTGAGTGCCTAGGTACCTGGCTGTCACCCAAAAGCCCTTGGGCTATTGTCATCTGGCTCACACCTGTGACTGCACCCTGGTTTAAATACCTGCGGGCAGAGGAGAAAACAAAGTTCAAATTGTCCTAAGCCTCTGCTGGCCAGCTAGCAAGCTCTTTCCAGCTTATTCCCTTGCCTTTTGCGGACTGTGACCAATTTATGTAATTCTCATTTCTCTTTGAGGTGACAAAAAATTCAAAGGAAGAGCAAAAACAATAAGTTAAAGACTCAGTCAAACGAGAATTACAAGAACTCCTATAACTAATTTTTAAAGGGAAGAGAGACTTAGTAAGAAAAGAATTTTGAGAGGCGAAATGGGAAGGAGCAGAGACAAAAGATATAGAATTCTTTCCCCTCCTGATATATCTTTGCTCTAAAGCAGAACTGTTTTTACATGAAAACAAGATGCATGGCCCTGACTATTACCACACTACTGATATTCGTCAGACTTGCATCTTTAAAGGGCATCTTTGCATCTTTTGTCCATTTCCACACTACAATTTGCTTCTTCAGACACAGTCCCAAATTGCCCCCTGACTTGCCCCACAGCAAAGGAATTCCCAGAAAACAGGCTTTCATATTTTTAAGTGGGATCTAACAAGGTCTAATTCAGGGCTGTCCATTGTGGAAATGCATGCCCCTTTCTGCATTGCTGTCCTCCTTCCCCCTTCTCTTCCTCCCACTCCCCCATTCCCAAAAATCTGCCTTTTTTTAAACAAAAGGGGTGTTTATGTTACAACGCTGTTTAAATTTTTAAAAACAGTCTTGCACAGCAGTGTTATAATATTATAACATTATAACTCAGGTTTTTTTTTTAAAGTACATTCAGGACACTTTGGGGAGAAAGCGAGAGGGGATCAAGGGGTCAGAATGGTGGGATTAAGAGGGTACAATGAAAACAAAGGTGTAATAGGCACCGTTTTGCATAAAAATCCCCACATTTTTTGAAAAGGGGAAGAGAGCACAGCATGATGGGAGGCTGCCTCCACTGGACTCACTACTCTCAGTGGGAGAAGCAATTCAGAGTTTCAGGAAGAAAAGGATTCCCTTCCTGTAACACCTGCTACTGTCAAGAATGAACAGGGATTTCTGCATGCAAAAATATGTTATCTGCCACTGATCTGATCACCTACCACCCACCCACAAAATACAGGGCTGTTCACTGAGGCAACCCAGGCCCTTTCAAACTTGAGGAAAAAAGCCATGAACGAACTGCTTGATAACTGTGAATTGGAACTTCTGACATCTTTCCCCCCTTCCTGTCAAGGAATCCAAGATGGCATAAAACTTATCTCTGGTTCCTAAGGTTGCCAATCTCCAGTCAGGGCCTGAAGATCTTCCAGAATTAGAACTGATGTCCAGATAACACAGACCAGTTCCCATAGAAAAAATGGCTGCTTCAGAGGATGGGCTGTATGACACTATACCCTGCTGAGGCCACTTGCTTTCTCAATCCCCACCCTCTCAGGTTCCTCCCCCAAATATGCAGAAATTTTCCCAAGCTGGTGTTAACAACTTTACTACCTACATTTTATCCTCCCAATGAGCCTGTGAAGTAAGTTAAACTGAGAGAAGATTAGTGGCCCATGATAACCTGTCAAGATAATGATTGAGTGGACTTGTACTGAGTTATAAAGCAAATAGAGTCCCTCCTCCCAGCACACACACGGAGATGGTTTTTTAAAAAGTTCTTGGCTTGTGTGATGACTGTACAGTCATTTCATGTTACACTTTTTCATCACTTCATAGCAGTGGAGTACAAATTGCTGACATGGAGAAGATCTTTCCTGGGAATGGAACCAGCATCAACTCTCTTTTTTCTCATTAGTTAAATTAGCAATTTCTTCGAGCGCCATTGGGCCCAGAGAGACTGGAGCCAGACCTACCGGGATGTGTTTACAAATGACTGAACTCCAGAAGGTCAGCTATCTAATGCCATCAATAATTAAAGAACAGCAAGACTTCAAATTAGCATCATTAATTTTGTTGCAATGTTTTAACCTTTCCTCCGCGATCTCCCTTTTGTTTTCCAGAAGGTGTCTGACCCTGCCGGAAACAAGGAACTCTCTCACTATTAATTAGTTAGCAGGAGGAAATGTCTCTTCCTGCCTGCCCCATACAAAAGCACTTGTACAAAAACAATCCCAACACAATACCAGGCAAGAGACTCTTGAGTTCATAACTTTCACACTGCTGAATATTTTCCTTTTGGCTCCCTGCATCTAAAAGCCTGGGATATTTTGGAACAAATGTGGGTTTCCCATGACTGCTGATGGGCTTCCTAGGGAGAGCAGGCCCATGATAACCTTACAATCCTAACTTTGCTGTAACTCCAACAACAAATGGTCTGTAATGATTTCAGCCTGTGATCCTTGTTACCAGCTCGGAGCAGGGGGCATTGGTCCTCCATCCCCCATTCAGCACAGGCATAGCAAAATGCAGCTGCTGCTTATTTCATAGTGGGGGAGGATCACAAGATCGCAAAGGGGAAAACAACACAAGCCACAACAAAATAAGCAAACAGTCGAGTGAGTGATGATCTTTTGCCCATGATTCAAATATTGGTACAAATTCCGAGATCACCAATATGCTGCAACACGTATCTTGACAATCTGCCATTAAATACCTCTACATTTCCAGTGGGATAAAGATATCCAGATCCTCTGCTAGCTCCGCTGTTACTGCATGAGACTGCTTCTGTCCAAATAAGATTAAAAAAAAAATAGTTTGCACTGCAGACATGCTGATCCAGACATAAAATTTAAACAAACAAACAAACACCAGTTCATTCATATAATACTTTGAACTGAGATCAACCAGAACTTTTCATCAGGCAGAATGTTACAAAATAAAAAAAAGAAGAAGAAGAAGGGAAAGAAAAAAAGGGTGTTTGAGGAGATGACTTTTAAGGCCCGTTTTTGTAAACATTCCTTTGCTTAATGTCAGCAGGCTAGTGGTGAAGTTGGAGTCAGGTTGCAACCTTGGTTCCTGTGAACAAGGACAAACATACGATGTCTCTCCACTGACATTACAAAGGCCAGCAATTTCCTTTGTATCTCTCTGACATCAAGCACGATTCACAGGGCTCTTCTAGAGCAAGAGCAAAGGTATCGCTAGGTCATAGGGATGGGCATGGTTCAAGCTCAGGGTTCGGGGTGTGCTCAAAGTGCTGATTCCAAATCTCATATGTACTGATGGAACTGAACTGCTGTTACATTGGACTGGTGAAGAAGTTATAATAAAATGTACTAGGAACTTTCTACCAGCCATGCATAGTGGGAGCATTCTATGTGCAGTCACCACATGGCATGAATTGAAGCAGAATGTTTATTTCCCATGTATATGTGAACTGCCCACTGGATTTTACAGGGTTTCATTCACACATACTGAGGATTTATGCTCATGGCACATATGCTCACCTGGATGAGAGATACATTTCTGGGAAGCAGTGTGCATGAACAAGATCTTCAGGTACTTGTGGATTGTAAGCTAAATATAAACAGCCTGTATGATATGGTGGTAAAGAGAGTGAATGTATTCTTGGGTTATATCAACAGAGGCATCACATTAAAATCACAAGATGTCATAGTCCCACTGTATTCCACATTGGTCAGACTGTACCTGGATTACTGTGTGTTATTCTTGAGGCCTCATTTCAAAAAGGATGTGGACAAAATTGAGAGGGTGCAGCGGAGAGTGACAAGGATGATCTGAGGCCTGGAGACCAAGCTCTATGTGGAAAGGCAGGGGGCATGAGATTGATCAACATGGAGAAAAGGAGGTTTTTGAGAGGGGACATGACTGATGTTTTTCAAATGTTGTCATTGGGAGGAGAGCAGGGAGTAATTGGCAGCAGAGAATAGAGTAGAACGATATTGACTAGGTATCAGTGGAGGAAATTTCACAGTCAGAGAAGTTCAGCAGTGGAATGGACTGCCTAAGGAGGCGGCGAGCTCCTCCTCATTGGTGGTCTTTAAGCAGCAAATCCCCCTTCAAGGATCGCTGCCTTGTTGTGGCAAGGGGGCTTGCGTAGTTCAGTGAAGCTATGAGCTATACCGTGCAGGGCCACCCAAGACGGACAGGTCATAGCTGAGAGCTCTGACAAAAGGTGATCCACTGGAGAAGGAAATGGCAAACCACTCCAGTATCTTGCCATGAAAACTCTATGGACAGTTCCAATAGGCATAACGATATGACACCGGAAGATGAGCCCCTCAGGTCGGAAGGTGTCCAATATGCTACTGGGGATGAGCAGACGGCTAGTACAAGTAGCGCCAGAATGAATGAAGCGACTGGGCCAAAGCCGAAAGGACGCTCAGTTGTGGAAGTAACTGGTGGCGAAAAGACAGTTCGATGCTGTAAAGATTTTTATTCCATAGGAACCTGGAACGTCAGATCCATGAATCAAGGTAAGCTGGACGTGGTCAAACAAGAAATGACAAGACTGAACATCGACATTTTAGGAATCAGTGAACTAAAATGGACAGGAATGGGTGAATTTAATTCAGATGACCATCAGGTATACTACTGTGGACAAGAATCTCGCAGAAGAAATGGAGTAGCCTTCATAATCAATAAGAGAGTAGGAAAAGCAGTCTTGGGATACAATCCCCAAAATGATAGAATGATCTCAGTTCGAATCCAAGGCAAACCATTCAACATCACAGTGATCCAGGTCTATGCCCCAACCACTGCTGCTGAAGAGGATGAAGTTGATCAGTTCTATGAAGCCCTACAACACCTTCTAGAAGCAACGCCAAAAAATGATGTGCTTATCATCATGGGGGATTGGAATGCTAAAGTAGGAAACCAAAAGATAACCGGGATAACAGGCAAGTTTGGCCTTGGAGTACAAAATGAAGCAGGGCACAGGCTGGTAGAATTTTGTCAAGAGAATACAATGGTCATAGCAAACACTCTTTTCCAACAACCCAAGAGACGACTCTACACATGGACATCACCAGACGGTCAACACAGAAATCAGATTGACTATGTGCTCTGCAGCCAAAGATGGAAAAGTCCTATCCAGTCAATAAAAACAAGACCAGGAGCTGATTGTGGTTCAGATCATGAGCTTCTTGTTGCAAAATTTAGGCTTAAATTGAAGAAAGTAGGGAAAAGCACTAGGCCACTCAGGTATGAACTAAATCATATCCCCAACGAATACACAGTAGAGGTGACAAATAGATTTAAGGAATTAGATCTGATAGACAGAGTGCCTGAAGAACTATGGACGGAGGTTCGCAACATTGTACAAGAGGTAGCAACTAAAACCATCCCAAAGAAAAAGAAATGCAAGAAATCAAAATGGCTGTCTGAGGAAGCTTTACAAATAGCTAAGGAGAGAAGGGAAGTGAAAGGCAAGGGAGAAAGAGAAAGATACACCCAACTGAATGCAGAATTCCAGAGAAAAGCTAGAAGAGATAAGAATGCCTTCTTAAATGAACAGTGCAAACAAATAGAAGAAAACAATAGAATGGGGAGGACCAGAGATCTTTTCAAGAAAATTGGAGATATGAAGAGAACGTTTCATGCAAAGATGGGTATGATAAGGGACCAAAATGGTAGGGACCTCACAGAAGCAGAAGAGATTAAACAAAGGTGGCAAAATTATACAGAACAACTATACAAGAGCGAGCTTAACATCCCTGATGACCACAGTGGGGTAGTTACTGACCTGGAGCCAGACATCCTGGAATGTGAAGTCAAATGGGCCTTAGGAAGTCTGAGCAATAATAAAGCTAGTGGTGGTGACAGCATTCCAGTTGAACTATTCAAAATCTTAAAGGATGATGCAGTAAAAGTGCTACACTCAATATGCCAGCAAATTTGGAAAACTGAACAATGGCCACAGGATTGGAAAAGGTCAGTTTACATTCCAATCCCAAAGAAGGGCAATGCCAAAGAATGTTCAAACTACCGCACCATTGCACTCATTTCTCATGCTAGCAAAGTTATGCTCAAAATCCTACAAGCTAGGCTCCAGCAATATGTGGACCGAGAACTTCCAGAAGTACAGGCAGGATTTCGAAGAGGCAGAGGAACTAGAGATCAAATTGCCAACATACGCTGGATCATGGAGAAAGCTAGGGAGTACCAGAAGAACGTATACTTCTGCTTCATTGACTATGCTAAAGCCTTTGATTGTGTGGAGCACAACAAATTGTGGCAAGTTCTTAAAGAGATGGGAATACCAGAGCATCTTATTTGTCTCTTGAGAAATTTATATGCAGGTCAAGAAGCAACAGTGAGAACTGAACATGGGATCACTGACTGGTTCAAAATTGAGAAAGGAGTTCGGCAAGGCTGTATACTGTCGCCTTGCCTATTTAACTTGTATGCAGAGCACATCATGAGAAATGCGGGATTAGAGGAGTCACAAATTGGGATCAAGATTGCAGGGAGAAATATCAACAACCTCAGATACGCAGATGATACCACTCTAATGGCAGAAAGTGAAGAGGAACTAAAGAGCCTGTTGATGCGGGTGAAGGAGGAGAGTGCAAAAGTTGGCTTGAAACTCAACATCAAGAAAACAAAGATCATGGCATCCGGCCCTCTCAATTCCTGGCAAATAGATGGGGAAGAAATGGAGATAGTGACAGATTTTATTTTCCTGGGCTCCAAGATCACTGCAGATGGGGACTGCAGCAAAGAAATTAAAAGACGCTTGCTCCTGGGGAGGAAAGCTATGGCAAATCTAGACAGCATCCTAAAAAGCAGAGACATCACCCTGCCAACAAAAGTGCGTTTAGTCAAGGCTATGGTATTCCCAGTTGCAATGTATGGCTGTGAAAGTTGGACCATAAGGAAGGCCGAGCGTCAAAGAATTGAGGCTTTTGAACTCTGGTGCTGGAGAAGACTCTTGCGAGTCCCTTGGACTGCAAGGCGAACAAACCGGTCAGTCCTAGAGGAGATCAGCCCTGCCTGCTCCTTAGAAGGCCAGATCCTAAAGATGAAACTCAAATACTTTGGCCACCTCATGAGAAGGAAGGACTCCCTGGAGAAGAGCCTAATGATGGGAGCGATCGAGGGCAAAAGAAGAAGGGGACGACAGAGAATGAGGTGGCTGGATGGAGTCACTGAAGCAGTAGGTGCAAACTTAAATGGACTCCGGGGAATGGTAGAGGACAGGAAGGCCTGGAGGATCATTGTCCATGGGGTCGCGATGGGTCGGACACGACTTCGCACATAACAACAACAACAACAAGCAGCAAATACTTATGGGTGTTTTAGGCTGATCCTGCATTTAGCAAGAGGTTGGAATAGATGGCCTGTATGGCTTCTTCCAATTCTATGATTCTATACATGATTATAAAATCTAAAAAAAAAAAAAACTCCAGTTACAAGGAAAAAGGGATTTACAGATACATATTTTCCTGAGCTGAACAGTGCCATTTAAAACAGGTTTCATTCCTACCATTCTGCCACTTGCTTTCATGCTGCCCCCAGTTTGCATCAACCTCATGCATGGTTCAGGCACCAAGCAATGACTCAGTTCCATAAGTTGCTTTGATCTCCAAGGAAAACCTGAAGAACCACCCCAGAGAACAATTCATCTGCAAAACAAATAAAATAGTTTCCAGTGCTGAGCCAGAGAGTCCCAGAGCAGAACTTGGAATGGGTGAATATTTCCTATTTCACTTCATTTTTATGTTCATTAATAATACTTTTGTCATCTGTTTTGTTTCTTTTGTTTTGCTGAGAGTTTTATAGATTTATTTCTATTTACACACGTTTGGTTTTTATCTGCAATTTATGTTGCATTTATACACACAATGCATATCATTTATACATATAACACATAATGCTGATTTATTGACAAAAAAGTAATGTTGAAAAATGTGCAGCGTTTTGTGGGAAATGTTCAGTGCGTGGAGAATGGGAAATGATATGATAATAAAAACTCACCAACTCAATTTGAACTAAGGGAGAAGCAAAACTGAAATAAATACTCATGCTGAAAATGCAGGAATGGGAAATTTGTAACCATCCCTAAGCCAAACCATGACTTAATGGTGCTCTGGGCATATCTATGATTTTATTTTGCATCTGATCTAGGCATATCTATTATGTTATTTGGCATTGTATTTTGGAGCTTTGACTCTCAAAAGTTTGTACCCTGAAACATCTTGTAGACAAAGCGTTGGTTTTTATACCTGCTTTTCACTACCTGAAGGAGTCTCAAAGTGGCTTACAATTGCCTTCCCTTCCTCTCCCCACAACAGGCATCCTGTGAGGTACATGGGGCTGAGAGAGCTCTGAGAACTGTGTGTAGCCAAGGTGACCATTGTGTATGTAGATCTGCCAAGGACCTGAGCTTGAGGTTTGAGCCAAGATGGTAATCCTGCTATTGCTATCGGCCAATATGTGGCTGGATCAAGACTGATGGAACTGTGTGTAGACCAACAGAGCACATTATTGTTCTTTTTTAGCATTTTCAGGGGATTCTTTCAGTTCAGTTTTGGTCCTCTGTACCTTAGAGCTGGGAAAATAAAGCGCTTGAATGAACTCCCATTATTCTAGTCTCTGAGTTCATGGATCTAATAGTCATCCAACTGGCTGCATGTGGAGGACTAGGGAACAGTTTAGAGGTCGATGCTCTTCACCAGGTATGTGCACAGAAATTTGTTTTTTGTATAGAATCATAAAATCATAGAGTTGGAAGAAGAAGTCATGCAAGCCATCTAGCATCCAGGATAAGTATCTGTCCAGCTGCTGCTTGAAGACTGCCAGCGAGGAGGAGCTCACCACTTCCTTAGGCAGCGGATTCCACTGCTGAACTACTCTGACTGTAAATTTCCCCCCTGATATCTACCTCGTACCATTCTACATGTAGTTTAAACACACTGCTGCAGGTCCTATCCTCTGCTGGCAACAGGAATTGGTCCTTGCCCTCCTCCAAGTGACAACTTTTCAAATACTTAAAGACAGAAATCATGCCCCCTTTCAAAGACATGAAACTGGCCTCAACCAGGGCCAGGGCTGACCTGGTGGAATGTTTTGCCACTTGAGATCAGAGCCGCCCTGAAGGACCTTAATCAGTTCTGTAGGACCTGCAAAACAGAGCTATTCCTCCAGGGTTTTGGGTGTGGCTAGGAATATAACATCTACAACATTGATTGGCTGGCCTCCCCTACCCTCACAAGGTAATCTACTGCAACATTAATGGAAAATATATCAGCCCAAAAAAGGATACCTCCCTTAATATTTATTTATTTATTTATTTATTTATTTATTTATTTATTTATTTATCCATCCATCCATCCATCCATCCATCCATCCATCCATCCATCCATCCATCCATCTATCTATCTATCTATCTATCTATCTATCTATCTATCTATCTATCTATTTGGCTTATTTCCCGCCACTCCCAGTGAACTGGCTCATTGCGGGTTAAAAAAAAACAGGTTCCAATATTTTAAAAACCCACTAAAACACAACAATGATATAATATAATAGCAAGATGGTGGTATAAATTACCTCATCCTATGGTGATGCATAGGGGGGACAGTAATGCAATAATTGGTCACCACCAGAGGTGCCAAACCTTTGTTGCTCACCCAGTAGGTTCAATCCATGGGGCAAACCATTTGAACTTAACATTTCTTTCAGAGATAATGCAGGCTAGCTGAGATTTTGTTCAGTTTTGCTTTGCTTTCTTAGGAGGAGGGTCCTCACTAAGGCAAATCAGACCACCAACTCACAGCTGGTAAGCCAGCTGCCTCAGGCTCATCAGTATGGTTTACAAAATCGGCTCAAATCTCATTGTCTTGCAGTCCTTTCTCACTCAAGAGGAAAACTGATGTCTGAGTTGCACTAATTGAGACTGTAGGTTAAGAAGCGCATCGTTAAATCTACTCATCATAACGTATTCCTTCCACATAGAAAGCAAGGTGTTTGGGGGAAATGTTCTAGTCTAGCTTTATATTTGAAATTGGGAGTGGGGGTGGGGGGGGGAGGTAGTAAGACGGAATGTTTTTTTGTAGAACAGCATTCCATCATGTCACACTCCCACCCAAGGTCAAATTATTATCATATATCCGTTAGAGTCGGTAAAACTGGGCACGTGTGAACCATTTATCACCTCTCTAAGTTTCTACTTCTGATGATCTGCAGAAATTTGTATTAAGTAGGTGCATTTACTGCTTTGTCATAAGATGCTAACCTTTCCTTGCTAATCTTCCCAGGCTGAAATATTATACTAGTATTTTCTCTAAACCTTCAAGTATGTATTCATTGTCATTCAGACTTGACCAGGCTCTTTTTATTCTGAACTGAATACTTAATTGCCTTACAGGCCACATCTTGACATTATATTTTTTTAGATTCCCCCATTGCCCCCCCATACACTTCACTGAGTCATTTGCCAATACCAAGTGCCATGTCCTTCTCTGCCCTTGCTGAAGGGCCACAAGGTGAAACCTCACGCTAATTGCTCTCTGTACTCCATTTACCACAGCAAATGTGGGCATGTTTATAGTGCTGCTAAAAATTAGTCACTCTTGAGTGACCTCGGTGAGCATCGCCCTCGCCGCTTGCATGCCAGCGTGTGGCTTTGTTTCCTAAATTCCATCTCATTAAAATTCATTAAGGCACATAATCCCCATCCAAAAATTCAGATCAGCCACTAGCCATAAAAGACGCCTCAAGGCAAAAAGGATTTTCAGTTTCTTTGATGGCTTGCATCGGACAATGGCCTCTCTCTCTCTCTCTGTCTCTCTCTCTCTCTATCTCACTCACATACACACACACAAAGAGAGAGAGAGAGAGAGAGATTTCATACTGTGCAAATAAATGGGACTATTATGTTCAGAATCCCATGGACCAAACTTTCTTTTAAAAAGTTTTAACGTTTGAACTGTCCTCAGATGAATCATAAGTTAATGTCAAATAGTGAGTAACACTCCTGAACACTCAAGAAGGTGGGTTCTCCATCTTTGGAAATTTTTAAACAGAGGCTGGATAGCCATCTGATGGAGAGGCTGATTCTGTGAAGGCTCAAGGGGGTGGCAGGTTACAGTGGGTGAGCTATAGGGTTGTGAGTGTCCTGCATACTGCAGGGGGTTGGACTAGATGACCCAGGAGATCCCTTCCAACTCTATGATTCTATGATTCTAAGAAGACACATTTGTTCTTACCTGTGTTCTAAATTAGAATGTAAATATTTTACACACATGCATTTTTTCACTGCCAGTTGGTAAGTGTGATTCATGTGCAGGATACAATACAGTGCACAAGCAACCAGACAGTGTTGTG
Source organism: Paroedura picta (assembly GCF_049243985.1). Classification (NCBI taxonomy): domain Eukaryota; kingdom Metazoa; phylum Chordata; class Lepidosauria; order Squamata; family Gekkonidae; genus Paroedura; species Paroedura picta. The sequence goes on along the minus strand of NC_135370.1, from coordinate 154,446,594 downwards.
TACATCATTTGATGCAGTGCCTTGCACCATGATTCTGAGCATGCAATAACAGTGGCTACTGATGAATGATGAGAGCTACCAGGTCCAAAGCCAGCATGTACATTTCAAATGCATGTCATCTCTATGGCCCAGGTGCATCCATGACTGTGTCTTGAGTGGCCAATACATTGAATGAGAATTGCAACCAATTATGCAAGAATGAAAGTAGCACAGAAGCTCAAAATATGTTTCAATTTAAAATGTGCACTTATTAATAATTCGGATGGAGGATCAATTCAAGAGAAGAACAGGGAGTAAAACTTCAGCTTTCATGCTCACTATATGCAAAATCTATGGCTTTACTGTTTGTGATATGTGACAAAACAGGGGTCCCATTGCACCAACGGGGATGGGACATCCCATTGTCCACCTCCATTCCAAGCAGTGGCAGAAGATGGGAGTTCCCTGTAGAATTCACAATTCCTAGAGCTACCTGCCATATCTGGTTTTCTTAATTTTTTTTTTTACTGGAAGTGACTTAGCACTGTAGCCGGCATCCTGCCCCCACACATTCCTTCAGTCTTCCCACTTAAGAAGAGTTGGTTCTTATATGCCGCTTTTCTCTACCCAATGGAGGATCAAAGTGGCTTCCAATTGCCTTCCCTTTCCTCTCCCCACAACAGACACCCTGTGAGGTGGGTGAGGCTGAGAGAGCCCTGATATCACTGCTCAGTCAGAACAGTTTTATCAGTGCCATGGCGAGCCCAAGATCGCCCAAGATCACATGGTTGCATGTGGGGGAGAAGGGAATGAAATCTGGCTTGCCACGATCCTAACCACTACACCAAGCTGGCAGCCATGTATAGCAAGTTCTCATGACAGAATGTATCAAAACATAATCTTAAAAGGATTATAGAATCATAGAATCATAGAGTTGGAAGGGGCCATACAGGCCATCTAGTCCAACCCCCTGCTCAACGCAGGATCAGCCCTAAGCATCCTACAGCATCCAAGAAAAGTGTGTATCCAACCTTTGCTTGAAGACTGCCAGTGAGGGGGAGCTCACCACCTCCTTAGGCAGCCTATTCCACTGCTGAACTACTCTGACTGTGAATTTTTTTTCCTGGTATCTAGCCTGTATCGTTGTACATGAAGTTTAAACCCATTATGTTGGCAAATACTTTAAAAAACATTTTTTCCCAAACAAAGCTGAACTTTCAGCTAAACTGAAATTCAAAGGGAATTCAGGAGAACAATGTCACATGAAAGATCTAAGAAAATTTTAAACAGGAAGCCAAAAGAATTTTAATAAGGATTAAGACAATTGTCTGAGGGTTGCTGAAATTGGGTCTCTCCTGAAGTGAAATATCTGAAATATTTTCAGCAAAGGCAAAAAAGTGTCAAGAAAACTAGAAATGGTCAATGATACAAGTGTTCATGGGAAGGGTCATTTAACACCAGAGTAGTGCGAGATCAGATTTCATCAGTCTATCTCTTGTTGTTATTTGTTGATTTTCCCCTTCAGTTTCTTTGAACAAGGCATGTAGATCCAGGCTTAGTTTTCTTGGGAAACACATGGCAGGGAGCTGGCTGACTGACTAGCATTGGCAGCAGCAAGGAATGTCCAAACTTTGAAGGGGGCTTGAGGCTTCCCTTGTAATTGGCCATGAATTTCTGAACTGAGTGAATTAGTCCCAGGCTAATAAATACACTCACAACGTGCTGGTGTGAAAGAGGCCACAACTTTATTAAAAACAGCCCTGACAGGTTGGCATGGCAGAGGGTTAGGAGCCAGAGCTGTCAGTCGCCTGCCTTATCTTCCCTGGCAATGGCTTGAACTCCTCTTGCCACAATTCCCATCCGGGAATGTGAGTCCCCAAGGGACTCTTTCTCTCCAGGGAAATGTCCTACCCTGGATGCTAAAGGAGGTGCAAACCTCTTCTGGACTCGTCCAGGGCCAGCAGGCTCTGTGAAATCTGTGCCTTGCCCAATTGGGCTTGGCACCTGCTCACAGCCTGCAACCTCTTGAAAGAGGCCCCTTTCCTGGGAAGTAGTCATGCAAGGTGTACTCCCCGCCAAATTGGCTCCATCTTCTGCCAACCTGCAAGTTGTGACAATAGCAAAGAAACAAGCAACATAAAGGGATATAAAGTCTCTGAAGCACGATTAATTGATACTGTGCAGGAAAAGAGAACGGGAAGGCAGGTGTGCCCAAATCTTTCATTCCTCTTCATGGTCCCTTGTATTATCTGCATGCATGCTAAAAGGGAGGGAAAGAGGTGGTGAGACATGCAGAGCCTTTGGGAAAATTCAGAACATGGACACTGTGCCGATGATAAAGTAGATTATGCCCTTTAAGATCATTCTAAAGGAAAGTAAAAGGCTGATTCTAACTTTGCATCAAGGTATTTACCCCCCTCTAAAATGAAATAATACGAACAAAGTGAATGTTCATTTCAAAAGGCTTTTCAGATCTGAACTGAGGAAGCTCTTTCATCCTTTTGCATCCAGGTCACTAATGGAAGATATGATGATGGACAGTCACAGACAGCTGATTTTTTTCCTTAGCATTAGCCTGTTTTGCCAGCCTAAATGAAAAAGGAGATGACCTTACCTTTGTTCTTCTTTGGCCTACTATTTTGGTAAGTAACCTTGATGTCTATAATAGTTAAGAATTTGCAATTCAGCCCAGTGGATAGTTTGGTTCACCTCAAAGGCTTGCTTACGTTAGCTTCAACAGAACTTTGGTAGAAGTTGGTTGAGTAAAGGATCCATCTTACCCACAGCTTGTGGTCCAGGAAACTTAACACAAGCTCCCACTGGGACCCTGCTGTTTTTGTTATCGACCTGAGACTACAAAACCAAGAGAACGTATCAAGCATCCATTAGGACCAACCATGGCCCAGGGGTCGCATTTGGCAAAGCTGATGTTAGCCTATTTAGAATCACTTATGCTACTTCTCTTGTGACAGATTTCAGTCAGTGCAAGCTACAAAAGCTTATACCCAGAATAAAACTTCGTTGGTCTTAAAGGTCTGAAAGTGGTAACTGGACTCAAACTTTGTTCTGCTGCTTCAGACACAGCTGCCCACTTACATTTAACCACTATATCCTTGAATGTGGTAGACCCTAATCTTGAGAACTGTGTTTGATTCCCCACTTCTTCGAAAGCCAGCCAGCTGGGGATCTTTGGCTAGTCACAGTTCTCTTAGAGCTGAACTCACAGTTCTCTTAGAGTTCTCAGCACTACTTATCTCACAGGATGTCCATTGTGGTGAGAGGGAGGGAAAGGTGTCTGTAAGCTGCTTTGGGACTCCTTAGGTAATGAAAGGAAGGGTATAAAATCCCCAGCTTCTCCTTCTTCAAAAATACTAGCAGCCAGCAACAGTAAAAGTAAATCCATCTTGACCAGTGAAACACACCCACTGTCTTCTCATTAAGCTCTTGTTTTAAGAGTTATGTACGTGGGAAAACAAATTTCATTGACTGGTATAAGATGTGACATGCCAATGTTGGGTATAAACAAGACCACAGCTTTATTACCTCCCTACGGGAGGGTGGGACAGCATGGGAGAGGGAGCCTCACCTAGCAGTCAATAGACTGCACCAACACCCATGGAGTCCAGAGGCGCCCTGGGAATCCACACCATTTGCCGCTGGGAGAGCAAATCCCCTTGCCTACTGGAGACCGCTGCTAAGGGAAGTGACCTGTGTGGAGTAACCAAAGGGTGACAGTCTCAAGGAGCTGCCCCCAGGCTGCCTGGCAAATGAACCCCTGGCCCAGAGAGTCCGTTCACACACTGGACTGCCTACCAACAGGCTCCATCCCATGCAAACCAGCTGCTGTGACAAATTATTAACCACGAAACATCCACCTCAAGCTCTGTAATAAGGCTGTTTTCACATTAACATGGGGTGGACGGGTGGGAAGCTCTTCTCTGTGACATCCTGGGCAAAAGAGGCCCAGGATCCACGCACATGGCACCTTTATAGGCACCACAAGTCCCGCCCTGCCCCCCAATGCCATGTGTGCTGCATGCACGCGGTGTGCACTGTCAAAGGCTACTGGGGCAGTCACATCTGCCTCCAACTGGCCCTCCACAGTGTCAACAAGCATCCGAGGTAAGTCTCAGCCATGTTTTATACAGTTTTGAAATTATTCTTGGTGATGATGGCATAATCCTTCATGAAGGGCAAGAATCTGTACTTGTAACTCTCTCTGGCCTTACCTAGCCTACAGTTATCCTGGGAGAGATATCCTGGAGCAATTAGCTGAAGCTGCAAATTTACGAGTCATTATAGATAAGCAGTTCCTGGGATAGTATCAGTACTTATAGAGTCACTAACACAAGCTAGCAGGGGGAGGGGGAAGTGCCACGGAAAGAGTTTTCCCAGTTATTCCGATAAGACTGCAATAATAATTGCTCAGATTTCACAGCCTATCTATTTCTGAAACTCAGTCTTAGCTAAGGGTACAAAGCGATTGCCATATATAGGTCACAGCAATTTCCAACTGGGAAGGCATTGCAAAGGACAGAAAGGCACTGCGGCCAGCAGTATGCAAATTCCCATATCAGTAACCCTAATTAAATGTAGGCAGACTTGCAGAAGGAGAAAGGAGGAGGGCATTTGAGCAGAGTGCTGCTCACAGTCTGTTCTTGCTCAGATGTTTTGTATGATCTCCAAATTAACCCCAGCCAAGATTGGGTAGAGTGCAGGATGAGAAACCTGTTGGACACAGGATGCGATAATAATAGAAGCATAGTATATTATTACTACTGCAGTATCAATAAGACAGAAAAGAAAGTTCAGTTCTTGAATGGGTGGTACACTGACAATCTGGTAAATACTGTAGCTTCCGAGGCACAATCCGGGGTTCTGATTTTCGTTGGAATATACAAGATCTGTCATGTGCATGATTCAAAAGCATGTGAAGAGTATCTGCAAGGTGCATCAGAAAAGATTTGTATTTTACCAAGCTGGATCAGGATCTTCTTGATATTTTTCCCCCAAATTACCTCCTCCAGTGTCCTGATTGGCTCATTTGGAGACTTCTTGCTCCTTGGAGCACACTTCCTCCCTGCTTGCCTCCAGAACCAACAGTCTGAATGAAGACAACAGAACAGTTAAGCAGGACTCTCTCCCCGCTCTTTCTATACAAAATCTGCTTCTCTTCACAATAAAACTCTTTTGTTCATTTAAGCAGCCTGGTGCTTCGACCCTCTCTGCGCATATTGAAATTCTGCCAACAATTTTGACCCATAGCATTCATAGACAGGACCACCCCCCGCAAATGTACATACTATTGAACCTTCTTATTGTGTTTTCAAGCACAAATGAACTAAGCCATGATGTAAACTTGATGAAGGCAGGGAGAACTTAGCTTTTCATTAAGGATGGTATGCATCTACCATCTCATTTACTGGTTGGAGGGGGAATCTGTACTGGAACCACAGCACCAGGAGAGTGCAGTTTCCCAACTTGAATCAATTTTGGACCCGGGCCATTTTTAATTGGGAAAATAACATGGAGGTGACTCAGTATCTCTACCCTAAGACCATGGCCTCCAACCATGGCCCCCATCCGTCTTGCAGTTGCTTGTTAACAGCAAAATACAGGTCTGTACTTCTGTTCAGAGAACACCAACAACATGCAAAGTTTGGTCTGCCAATCCGTCAAAATGCCTCTTAAAGGCTTTCTTTCCATGTCCTCTATGACTATTTACCAAGATGGTAAAAATCCTGCTCAGCTCTGAAGCGGTATTGCTATTTATCAAGGATGGAAGAACAGATGCTTCATGGAAAGCCTGAATTATGTTAGGTGGGGTGGCCTTGAATAACCAATCACCATTTTCTCCTTCTATGGGCCAGGATGCATTATTTTACCCTTCACTTTTGTAGTCTCCAAAGACTCACTTTTATCTAACTAAAAGTGAATGGGTTTCTTTACTTTTTCAAGGGAATGTCTTTTCGAAGCTGATTAAATAAATAAACTAAGCTTTCCATGCCTGGAAATGAATCTTTAGCAACATATGTGGGGGATCAGGCACAGATCCTTGATGTGAGACAAGATTTTCTTGTATGAAACAAAGAGCTTTGGGAACCTTGTTCTAAATTTGTTAAAAATTTGAAAATCTAAGGTAGTATTGCACTGATATAAGACAGCAAAGGAGCCATCTGTATAATATCCCTATTTGTTCATCATTAAGACTTTATAGAAAAACTAGAAGCAGTACAGCTGATTCTAGAGTAAGGCCTTTAGGCTAAAACCAGTTGCGAACTAAGCTGCATAGTTTTGTATGTACCATTTAGGAACCCCATCACTCTTTCAGTTCTAATAAACAGGATTACCCCATCTGCAAAACTAAGACAATTGCACCCATCTGCTGTAAGGGGGCATTATCAAGAGTAGTTCATTAATGTCTTCAAAATGTTTTCTTAATGAGGACGGATGCATAATTGTCAGCTATTATTGTAATTATTCCTTGTTTGAGGCAGGGATATGGCAAAAAGCTTGTTCTATGGCAAGGATCCCAAGGATTAATTTGAAAACATAGATGGGGTGTGATCACGCTGCATTTTACCCAGCTTTCTCTCGTGCCTCTTATTTTTCAACTTTAGTTTGCTCAGATGGTGTTCTCCCAAACAAAGCCATTATGTATAACAATAAATAACCGAGAATGAAACAATTCATGTAAAGTCTTAAGAAAATGTAGATTCATATTAGGTCAGCCATAAACACTCTAAAGCAGTCTTTCTCAACATTTTTTGCCATTGAGAAACCCCTGAAACATTCTTCAGGCTTCATGAAACCCCAAAAAGTGGCATGATTGTGCAGAATATGGTTGGGAAGTATAGCTGTATAGCCACCCACCTGGGGCGCCTTCTCTTCTCACCCCCTCTAGGCCCATCATTGGCTATTTGGGGAGGGGTGGGTGGGTAAATATGACCATATATGGGCATATCACCTGATAAACACTTAACAAATTTTAAATATATTTTAAAATTAATTAACTCCCACCCATTCGGGAAACCCTTCCAGGGCTGTCAAGAAACACCAGAGTTTCACAAAACCCTGGTTGAGCAAGCCTGCTCTAAAACATGCAAGGCAGATCCTCAAGACCCAGGTTTGATAGTATACCTTAAAAGTCGACACTCCATTATCATGTTGGAAAACCCAGATCAAATATTCCTATGGCATTCTGGGTATGATCAGCAAATGCATATGCCACCATAATGATTGGGACTGGATTAAGTGGGATGGTAGACATGAACACATGAAGTTGCCTTATACTGATACAGACCAGTGGTCTGTCAAGGCCAGTGTTAGCTACTCTGACAGACAGCGGTTCTCCAGGGTCTCAAACAGAATTCTTACACATCACATACTAGCTGATCCTCTTAACTGAAAATGCCAGGGGTTTAATCTGGAACTCTTCTATTCAGTCATAACCAGCCCCTGAGGATACTAAGCATTTAGGTCTATGACATGGGTTATTGTTGCTTAGTGGCTTTAAGACCAGAAAGTTCCTTGTTGCAATTTAATCTCAGACATGTGCTCAGTGGGTAAGCTTAGGCAATAAAATGTCCTGGGCAGTGACACAGGTAGGATTTCAGCACCTTGATAAGGCATATTATTGGGGCTCTCTGCACCAGTTCTCACATGGCAAATAAGGTTTCCAAGACCGTCAGACAAGCCAGCAGGGTTTGGGGGTGAATTTACTGGGAGCAGAGAGGAACACTGAAAATTAATGCAACATGCCTATGTGACCCAGAAGTAATACGGGGATGTTGGGGGAGATGAAGTTTTGGTTTGGGGGCAAAACTCTATGGGAGAAACTGATTCTACCATAGATTTTTTGCCCAAACACCAGTTTTACCTCTAACATATCTATATCACTATCAAGTCACATTGGCATATGGTGGTAATTTCTGGAACTCTTCCCTTTTTTTGGGGGGGGGGGAGGGATAAACCCTGCTTGCCAGCTCAGATGTAGAGATAGGGCCTGAAAGGCAGGAACTCCCACCCCCACTGGTGAGTCTGGCATCCCTATGGGCCAAAGAAATCATTTAAAAATGGTTCATTACTGTTTCCATTTCATTTTTCTTCCATTTTCTTCCTGGTACTCAGTTTTCAGTCAAGTAGTGCCCATCAGACCTTGTGCACATAATCAAATGCTTCATTGCCTTCTTCATTACATTGTTTGCCGCACAATATGATGTCTACATGGAGTGAAGAACTTTTACAAAATCCACAAATGTAACTAAATATGCAGGCTTGAAATTCGCTTCCATGATATGGAATTGGAGATGTGGCATTGGACATGGCAGTAGCTTGCTAGATGGTCAGGAAGTTGCATTCCTCCTGCTATGTCAGGGGATTGTATCATCCAGAATGGCTCCTTGCTAGCTGTGCAGCTTGCCGACCATCCATCTCATTATTGCTGCTGTTCTGGATTGCCTCTGTAAGACACCTGCTGGTTCCTTAACCACATAAAGCCTACTTCCTGCTTCATTCTACCTATGGTTGTCTTATCTTTGCTTTAAAAGCTGACCTCTCTGACTTACAGTAGTTTTGAAACCAAGGAGAGAGAAAAGGAAAGAGAAAATTCTATTGCCCAACCTTGGCCATCTACCAGTACAAACATGACTGCCATGAAGGGAAAAAATCTAAGTAACCTATTCTCTTCTGGTCACATTTCATGCTGTTTAAATGCAGCCTTCTCTTTGATCTGCACTACACTTTTGTATTCTAAATCTTTCATTCCTAACTCTCTGTGGTTATTAATAGGTTTTAGTCAAACTAAAGCTTTGGCTGGCTATGCAGTAAAGTCACCTAAATCCTTCAAAAGCTGTACTTCATGGAAATCACTGAGAACACAAAGGTCAATGCTTTAGCTCTCTTCCCAATCACAGCGTGTAAATAAGTCTTCAGACTTCACGGTGTGCACAATAACTGTCCATAAGGAACCATTTTTTTCTGCTTACCTGCTAGGTTTGAGGGTAATAATTTATATGCAAAGAGTATCCCTGAACTGTCACCTACAAGATAGGAAGTGAGAGCCATATCTCAATAGCATCAGTTCAAAACCTGAGTAACTGGTGAAGGTGAACTGTCAAGAAAAATGAGAACTTTTCTCGATTTTCATTTAAGGTCTGATGAGCATAAACACACAAAAAAGAGTTCAATAGAAGGGACTGAGCAGCAGAGCATCTGTTTGTCTTTAGAAAAGGTCCCAGGTACATTCTCCAGCATCTAAGAGTGGCCGCGGCTAAACGGGGCCGCAGTTGACATGGCGGATGGGAGGGGCGGGGAAGACGTCCTGCCTGGCAAGCGTCATCACGCTGCTGGGCATCAGTGCAGCAGAGAAGGGGCTGGGCGCTTTAAAAGCACCATGTGAAGGGAGATCACCCTCTCTGCATATTCCAAGATAAACCACATTTTAGCAGGTCCTCAACACACAAGCCTCCTTTATATAAGAACCAACTCTTCTTCTTCTCCTTCTCCTTTATAGCTGGAACTCTGTTTTTGCTCAGCCGTAAACTATGAACTTTCAATTATTCAAACAAATTTTGACTTAGTTATGCGGTGGGGGTTCTAAATTATGGGAATCCTGTGCAATACTTGTGTTGTAATTTTTGTTGTAGTCTATTGCAGTGGTCTCCAACTCCCTGTCTGGGGACCGGGACTGGTCTGTGGATCACTCAGTACCGGGCTGCAGCTCCTCCTCGTCCTCCTCCCCGGCTGCTGCCTCAGGGGCTGCCCTGCCACTCTGCTGCCAGCTCACCTTTGGTGATTTACAATGGCCGCCATGGCTGAGGCTCCCCCTCGGCATGGCACTGCGCAGATACTGCTGGCAGCATCCCCCAGCGAGGCAGTGGGAAGTCAGGGGTGCCAGCAGGAAAGCAAGGAGCTCAGGGGGCGGCGGCGACATCCCTCAGCAAAAACTACCCCCCCCGGCCTCAGTAAAATTGTCAAGCATTGACCGGTCCCCGGCGATAAAAAGGTTGGGGACCACGGGTCTATTGGAGGTGCAGAATCATAGAATCATAGAATCATAGAGTTGGAAGGGGCCATACAGGCCATCTAGTCCAACCCCCTGCTCAACGCAGGATCAGCCCTAATCAATGACAAGCTGTCATTGGTCAGCAGCTTCCATACATGGCTAACCAAGGCATCGACATACTAATTCAACTTACTAATTCAAGATTAATGATGTGAATAGTATCACTATGGACTCTAGTGCAGTTGCTGTGTTTTTCTCAGCTCCTAGAAGTTGGATATTTTGGCCTTTTAGTGATTTTCAACCCAGTGGTGGCTTGATGGGTTCATGATCACCTGAAGCATACAAAATAGGGACCTTCATGCTCTAAACAAAATCCTGATCAAAGTGCATAAATTAAACTCGCATACAGCACATTGCAACTGATTACATTATCTGCCCTGTGTGTGATATTGAGAGCAAGGGAAGAAATCTTTCGCATTACCTCCTCTGCCTCTATCCTCTCAGTAGGTAGCATAAGTCAATCCAGTTGCCTTTGACAGCAACCTTTAAAGGAGTGATTCTTTGGGAATTAACTTAAGAGAAAATAATTCCATTACCCAGATATCACAGCTTCCTGCATCAATCATCATTTAGAAAAGTGGTTGAAATGTTACCTGGAAGAAGGGGCCAAAGGAGCTGAAGAAATGCTAAATTGGTTCTGCAGACCCTCGACTCATAGTAGGCAGTAGAATGCTGTAGATCTTATTTTTTTCTTTAAACCCCACCAGCTATATTCAACATTTATCCATTATTATAGAAACAACTCAATTAGTGATTCTACCGGGACCAAGGCATAGCCCTGCTATCTACAATTTAATAGCTACCATACATCATAGAAATCCAATTCTCAGGTACAGTAGGATGTAAATGGCAGCAACCCACAGATAAAATAAGATAGAAATCCTTAAATCATTGAATCTTAGCATAGCCGTTGTAATCCACTCATGTTTTGCAACTTGTAATTCACATACAATTCACTGCATACATTTTGCAAATTAATAGTCACATTTTTTTGCACGACAGCTTCATTTTCTGATGAATCACTAAATGAAAGGAATTGTTAGCTAATTTGAACATGAATGGATGATTATGCAATCAATATGATGATTTATTGTCCTATATACTCTGGGCAATTTCCATTAATGTAGGCAGGACCCACACCGCCTATAAAGACACCATGCACATGTGTCCTGGCCTCTTCGCCCAGCAGGCTGCAGAGCAGCTTCCCTCCCTCCCACCCTATGTGATATGCAAACAGCCTTTAGGCTGTGTCTGTGGTAGACGTTTCATGTTTAATATTTCATCACAGCTGTGGTTTCGTATGGGATGGAGCCCGTTGGCACGGAGTCTGGTGGGTGATCAGACTCCCTGGGGTTTAGGGCCTGCATTGGAGGTGGCATGTAAACGAGCATGGCTTACACAGCTGGGAGTCTAGGGGGCTCATTGCCAGGCACCCTGCCAGCCACCCCGGGGGGCAGCCAAAGCAGGTGGGCACCTTGTGGCTCCCCCCACATAGGTCACCTCCTGTTGGGAGGACTTCAGTAGGCATGGGGATCTGCTTTCCCAGCTGGGGATGGTGCGGATCCCCAGGGCGCCTCTGGTAGTCATGGGTTTTGATGCAGTCCACTGATTGATAGGTCAGGCTCCCTCTTCCATGCTGTGCCAACCCTTCTGTGGGGAGGTAATAAAGCTGTGGCCATGTTTATACCCAATACCAGCCTTAGTCCAGCCCAAAATGCCCTCCTGCGAGTCAATCCAGAACAACGTTCATTATTTCTAAAACACCAGAAGTAAGGTAAGGATATGGAGGATGGGAATCATATGTCAGCATGATGATTATAGCACTTCTGGTTTTAAAAGGATTGTCATGGATACTCTAGCATTTTACAAAAACTCTGTGGAAAATCCAAAGTGTCTAAAGAGGTCATGTTCAGTTTTACAAAAAGTGATGGTAGTATACCAACATGCACTTCAAATATATAGATATACACATGTGCACACAGAAGCCCACTGTCTTTGTGCCAGTTCTACCCCTTCCTGAGAAACAATTGTTACCTTTCCAAAGGGACAAATGATTTTTTTCCCTGTGGACAAATAGTTTAGATTAGTGGTCCCCAACCCCCGGTCTGGGACAAGTACCCGTCCGTTGATCAGTCGGTACTGGGCCGCGGCTCCTCCTCGTTCTCCTCCCTGGCTGCTGCCTCAGGGGCTGCCTTAACACTCTGCCACCGGCTCACCATTGATGCTCTTCAGCGGCCGCCATGGCTGGGGCTCCCCCTCAGCATGGCACTGCGCAGCTGCTGCTGGCAGCGCCCCCCAGCGGTCGGCAGGAGGTCAGGGGCACTGGCGGGAAAGCAAGTGGAGCAGGGGCTCAGGCAGTGGCAATGTCCCTCAGCAAAAGACTATCCCCCCAAGCCTCAGTACAATTGTCAAGTGTTGACCGATCCCCGGTGATAAAAAGGTTGGGGACCACTGCTCTAGATGATGACCAGAGCCTATCTTTCCTATGTATTACCTAGTCTTTTTCAGTATGACTTGCTCTGGAGGTTTTTGGCCTGCCAAACTGAATAGGAATGTGACAAGAAAACAACAATTCCCATCATCCCTAGCAATCCATTGAGTTCTGAGCATGTGCCAACGTCATTTTCTGTTTTACGAGATGACAGATGCCACCAATTCGTTGAAATACCGCTTCTTTTAAATGGCAAACACGTCATTGATATGAGTGAAGGAGGTACCTCTTCTCTTGAGAGGCTGGACATTGTGACCTTGATTTTCAAAGGCATCATTTGCATGGATTCTAGCTTCACTTGTGCTTGCCCATTATTCATGCCTTGGGCTTTGCCTTTTACAGGGTATTATTGTGAACTCTTCACTCTCTCATTGGGAACCTCTCAAGAATCAGGCACAAAAACTTTTTCATTCGGTATATTTATAGTAAAAAGCACATGTTTGAATAATTCATTGTATATGTTTTCCTCTGAATATATTCCAGGGCTTTCTGCCTGTTGTTTTGTTCCTAACATCAGGAAATTCAGAGGCATGGTGTTTTTCTTTAGCTGCTTCCCAGAGATGAAAGACTGTTTTTATGATTTGCTTTTCCTGATAGCTTTGGCAAGTGTATATAAACACCGCCTCCTTTTCTGAAATATTTTAACCACAGATTAACCACAGAACAGATTAATTTCAAGCCTGTATACTTTGATGTATTTAACATTTTTCAAAGAGTTTAAGTAATAGGCCAAGACTGACATTAGGCCGCTCCTGGAGAATGGCAGCTGCTCAGTAGCTTGCTGGGAAAAAAACAAGCCCAAGAAGTTTGCTTGGCATCAGACTCCTGGAACATGTGTTCAGGGAACACTTAAGTAAACATGTTAATGGACTTGAAGAGCTCAGAACAGTAATCCTTAAACTATGGCCGCCCTTTCAGTTCTTTCAGGTGGTCCCCAGCATCATGAGGGAAATGACTGAAGGGAAATCATAAAGGCCTTCCATACTCATGTCTTACAAGAATATTAACCAGCAAACATTTCAAGGTAAGTAGCATGCATATTAATGCTTACCCTTTGCTTCCTTCATGCCACTCCAGTTTAGCTTCTCCATCCTCATCAGGTTTTCCTCATGTTCTTGGCTCTGTAGCTCCTGCTAAACAACAAGAGATTTGGGTCCCACAGTCCATCAGCAGAAGGTGCTGATGCTCACTGATTTTCTCGGCATTTCCCTTCCCCAAACAATCTTTTCCAATCTCATATGGGAGAGGAGGGAGACGATTACCAGGCCTCAGTCACCCTTAAACCAGCCTCATTAGGTGGCATCTTATGTTATCCTAGGGTATGACCTAATTATGTTATATTGTGTTAATAGTAGTAATTCCACACATCACTAAGTATTTACCACATGATATTAATGTCTAGTCATCACAATCAGCAGTTAATGAGATCAGGCTCTTGAAGTTTCCCTTTCCTTTTCCTCTCCCAAGCAGGTAAGACAAAACAAAACTGTGGGCCATTCCGCACCAGGAGCAATGTTGCCAATCGTTCACAGAATGCAGAAATGCTATATTAAAAAGTGGAATTTCATCATTCCGCATACCTTTTTTTTTAGTGGAATATAGAAGTCCCAGTAGCGTTTCATTCATTCCTCACAGATTTCCGGTCTCGCTGGAATTGCAACAAAGGAAGCAATTTTTTTCTGCGTTTCTTCCTGCCCCTGGCCATCAATCAAACGGAACAGCCAATGGGCTATTGTATTCATGCTCCCGAAAAGCCCCTTTCCCTTTAAGAACTGTTTAAAAAAAAAAAAACCAAACACACCCATTGCAAGGAATCTGTGTTCAATCATTTTGGAAAGACCTTTTTTGCTGGTGTAGGAGCTGGCGATTAATCGTTTACAGGCTCCTCAAGTAGAAAAAAAATCCCCCCCCCCCCTGGGCGCGATTTGTGGCCGAAATTACAGGCAGTGCTGAACAGGGGGCTGTGTTGTGCTTCGGAACTTTAAGGACACTCGCAGTAGGGAGCTTTGTTTTACTGTGTTAATCAGTTCTGTGGAGGGACTTTAGCCAGAGAAGCCTCGCTCCTTCGTTGCTTTCACTGATCTAAGGGGGAAAAATGGTGAGAGTGATAACAAGTGCGCTGACTGGGAAAGATCCCCTTGCAAACTGTGGGCTGCTGAAAAGAGAGGGGGGGGAGGTTTCTGGACTTGCTGCAGGGTGATTGACACTCCTGTAGTTGGGGGGGGGCTGTGAAGGGGGTGGGGCACCCGTCTTCTTCCTCAGGAGCTGCTGCTGTCTTCAGGGACCCCCCCAACGCCACTGCCGCTGCCGCCACTGCCCAGTCCTGCTCTAGGGCTCCTTCTCATCTGTTGCCTTGCCTGCTGGGCAGCACCACTCCACATGAGCTCAGCCAGAGCCTTTCTGACCATGGGTCTTTCTGCTGCTGAGGCATAAGCACTGACTCTCGGGTACTCGCTTCTCCGGACGTTTGCTTCACTTCTGTGGAGGGACTTTAGCCAGAGAAGCCTCTGAGAAGCCTTGCTCGTTTGTTGCTTTCTCCAGTCTAAGGGGAAAAAATGGTGATCGCTTCTCCAGAAGTTCAGGGGCGAGAGCGGGGGGGGGGGGGACTTTCTTTCGACCACTACATTGAGAACACACATGTCTTTCACTGATGTGTTGCAGCTTGTGCGCAGAAGTGTAGTGATTTTTTCAGGGGGAATCCACTTTTCCCGATTTCCCGTAAAGCGCTACAACGAAGTGATTTTTGTGGGAGTGTTGCAGGAGTGTTGCAGATTGTGTGCGACATCATGCGGAACCCTGAATTTGTAGCGTTTACCAAAGGTAAGACTTCTGCTATATTTAAGTTGTGCGGAATGGACTGTGTGTATGTCTGCGATGAAAGGGGTTACCGCAATAGATAGGCATGGTAGCTGATGTCTCCAACACAACTGTTTATTAACTCACAATCAGAACAACCAACAACAGCAGAACTGAAAGTAGCCCTTATGTCCTGCCCCAAACTAACTTCTGTATGGGAAGTGAAACCAATAGGCATACTCCCAAATATGCTTCAGTATTTACTGGCCTGCTCTTGAGTGAAATTCTCCTGACAGAAAAGGGGGAAAGGAACAATTCTCTTCCCTTCCTTCCCAACATCGGCCTTCTGAACTATGTAGCTGTTGCAGTAAACCACAAGGATTTTATTGTACCTTAGAACACTGCAGTATTTTGGCTGATGCTGCATTGAGCAGGGGGCTGGACTAGATGGCTTTTATGCCCCCTTCCAACTCCATGATTCTATGGGGAAAAAAATGAAAATATTTTCACTGGCCTAAGGTCCCCCCTCCCAGATATATTGGATGAAATAGGCTGCAGACCACAAATGATTGTGATGCAAGTTTGTGTTGTAAGGAGACATGTTCCAAGGTGGAATGATTCAACATACAAATAGTTTGAGAACAATTTTGGCCACAGATTTATTACAAAAATGAGCATAAGGCAGATCCAGCCACTTTGTGGCCAGCAACCACAAGGAAGCCCACACACCAACAGCTATGTGTGCAAACCTCTGTCCATGCAAATGCGTATCTCTGCTTGCAAAAGCATGCTGGGTACTCAGAGTTGGCAGGCTGGCTGGGGGGTGGGGGTGGGGGGTGGGCCAGGCCTGCAGGCATTAGCCTCTACTAGTTCCCCTGTCACCCAGAAATGTGAGCCATGCAGCCTTCCCTTCTCTGGGGATGGCGCTGTGGCTCAACATCCACACAGACTATTGGGGAAGGCTGGGCCACAAGCCTGGCCTCTCCCTCAGATAGATCTGCCCCATGCCAAAAGACTGCCAGCTGTGGCAAATGGAAAGAAAACAAAACCCGAATGCAAGCTACAAGGAGCAAAGCCACAATGACAATACATATACATAGCAGAAAACAAGGCTGAGAAGGGCAGGATTGCTGAAAGGCCAGAAAAGAAAGAGGCTGGGTGCTGGCACATGGCCTAATTTAAAGTGGCTGCTGGCTCAACCTGGCCCCCAACCAACACAGAAGAAGAAGAAGAAGAAGAAGAAGAAGAAGAAGAAGAAGAAGAAGAAGAAGAAGAAGAAGAAGAAGAAGAAGAAGAAGAAGAAGAAGAAGAAGAAGAAGAAGAAGAAGAAGAGTTTGTTCTTATATACCGCTTTTCCCTACCCGAAGGAGGCTCAAAGTGGCTTACAGTCGCCTTCCCATTCCTCTCCCCACAACAGACACCCTGTGGGGTGGGTGAGGCTGAGAGAGCGCTGATATCACTGCTCGGTCAGAACAGTTTTATCAGTGCCATGGCGAGCCCAAGGTCACCCAGCTGGATGCATGTGGGGGAGTGCAGTATTGAACCTGGCATGTCAGATTACAAGTCCACACTCCTAACCACTACACCAATCTACAAACCACTACTCTAAACTACACTCCTAACCACCACCAATTGCTTTGGTGGTGTGAAAATTTGGCCAAGCCAGACCACAGCAGTGGGCCATTTCCAGCCATTCTGAGCCCTCTTCTGCCCTGGAGTCCCCTGCAGCCATAATCAGTGTCCTTAGTAACAAACAGATAAGATGTCTCAAACTCTGTGTTGTTGGTTACTGGTTCTTGGTAATGCTGGGCACACCGAAGACTTCATCCTTAGTGTGATTAATGTAAGCACAAGCCATGTTCAACCACTGCACAATACCTCAGTTTTTGGATTGGTTCCTTCCATCCTTACTATTCTCCACTTGACTTGCACACTGAGCCAGGCTGCTTTGGCAATGAATGTCATTCTACCCTGCTTGGTTCTGCAGGAGCAGGCAGCCAATCAGAGTTGGTCTTGCTCATTGCTTGAGAGAGGTAGGGTTGCCTCAGATCATTCCCAGGAGACAGTGATCGGGGGAGAATTCATACTTACGAGGGAATTAATTTGTCTTTGGGTTACCAGTCTCCAGGTGGAACCAGAAGGTCTCCTGATATTGCAACTGATCTCCAGTTTGCCTAGAGAAAACAGCAGAATTAGAGTGGGGTCCATAGCATCACATCCCACCGAGTTCACCCCCTAAACGCCACCCTCCCCAGACCCCACTCCTGGAATCCAGGAATTTCCCAGCCTGAACTTGGCATAGTGATTAAAAGTGCCCTCAAGCTGCAGAGGACTTGTGGCAACCCTAGAGGGTTTTCAAGGGAAAAGACAAGCAGAGGTGGTTTGAACTTACTTGCTTCTGCATAGCAACCCTTGACTTCCTTGGTGGTCTCCCAACCAAGTACTATCCAGGCTCAACCTTGCTTAGCTTTTAAGAGGTGCTATTTTTGCACATAAAAGCCTTTTCTTCCCCCCCCCCTTCCCCCTTTCCCCACTCCTTTTTTATTTAACTGATCTCAGGATGGGATGTGGGACTACAACTCCTATAAGGTTATGTGATAATAGATATGTCTGAATATTCTGGAAGCAAACAATTCAGCAGCCATTAATATTCAAGCAGCCAGCCCCTGAACCAGACATTCGCCCAGGCGGAAAAGGCTTTTCTCCCATGAAATTCTTGGTTTCAAACTTGACCTTTACCGTTCTTTGTTTAAATTATTGATGGTATCACCTGCCAAGGGAATGGTTACACCTGTGCACATGTGCAAAAGTGGTAATTCCCCACCAGACAGGTTTGATCTGTTCACACCCAAGCCCAATAGCCCTGTGAACTTCCAGCTGATATACCCATGACCCACAATCATGTGAGTTGAGCCGCCAGGTGCTGAAACACCTTTAGGTCATACTAGAATGGGACCAAATGTGGGGAACTATTCTTATTGTTTCAGCTGTTTAGAGTTGTTGTCACGCTGTATTTTTCTTCTTCTTTGAAACAGAGGAATTTCCTCCGTCTTAACCCATTTCTTCCCATTTGTTACATGAAGAACTAGTTTATTCTGCTTGTCTTCCAAGGCTGTATCAACTAACTTGTGCTTAATGTAAAGCCAATAAGACTAAGAAAATTGATACCTGATCCAAGGGCTACAGGAACAAACATGATTAAAACCCACACACTTGTGTGTGTGTGTTTTAAAAAACATATGTATATGTCAAGCCTGAATCAGACTAACTTATGGAGCAAAGTAACACATAGTTTGAATTTAATTTCTCTTTCCTTGGGATACTAAAAGGCTGTTCTCCATTGAGGTCTCCTAAACAAAAGCCGCAGGCATAAATATCTGTACAACAGACGGTCTGAAGAACGCCAGGCTGTGTTCCTAACGTCTCACTTCTCTGCTTTTATTCTAAATCCAGGACACAGCAAAACAAGCTTTCCTTACATTTTAAGGGATAATTGCTACCAAATAATTTATAGGTGCAAAATGCTACACACAGGGCACAAAATACAGCTACTTATAACTCAGTAAATTAAAACCAGCCCGTCTGCCTGCTCGCTATCTGGCTTCAGATTAATTGGATCGTATCAGCATGCTCACATTATAAAGATCAAATGCAAGGAGGAAAGACATAAACTTTGGGAATGCATCAATGTATCCCCAACTCAGCAGTTGCTGGTTATTTATTGGGCATGTAAACAGATGCTCTGTCTAATGCGGTGATAGCTATCTGGAGGGGGGGGGAGTACCTTTCATACACTACAGGTGTATACTGGCCATTTTCTGGATGGTGCAGAGTGTTCTAAAGCCCAGGTGACTTCATGAGGAACCTAATAACTATGCATGAACAGACTGAAATACAGAAAACAGATGAGAATAAAAGTTGGTTTCTTTATTATTATTAAGCGAGGCTTGCAGTTCACACCATGCTATCTTGAATCTGGCATATGTTTCTCTTGCTAAAACTTGACAAACACTAACTCCCATTCACCCGCAACTCATTTTTCATTGTAACATCTCTCATGCGTGTGAGGCCTATGCTTCACTGCAGCTGATTAACCCCTTTAATTTAATTTGATTTAATTACTAATTTGGATTTGGGGAGCCTTATTCCTGATGATTCAGTGTGAATAATAGCTGTTCATAAACTTTTCAACACATAGGCAGTACAATACCTGGTTCCGAGCCCAAGTTTTCTCAGGGAAACGGGTTGCTAGCAGAAAAAAAATCTGGATGCTTCTGTACCGGTGATTTGCTACAGTTTCATGGTAGAGTTCAGCCTGATTTTTGTTTTTATGCATTTGACCCTGCTTTTATAGTAGAAGTGCTTCAGGTTCTTTTCCCAGTCTGGGTTCGTTTCTCACCATTTAGGATGAGAAACACATTCAGTTCGCTGTTTCTTTGATTGATTCAAGAGTGATGTTGCTTCAGTTTTTGTATAATTGTCAACCCCAATCGGAAATGTTTCAACGCAGAAACCTTCCCTTGGACATCTTCTCCGCACTCTTTCCCTGCTTTCCTTCCACTGATCGGAGGACAGCCACCCAGTCCCATACCACCCACAGGGGTGGAGGAATGACATTTTGATGCATGTTTCATTTTTTGCACCTGCCCTACCAAATACTTTTAAAAAATGCTTTGATTTAATTATTTGTAAAAGTGATGGTGGGGCTGTTTGGAGTGGGTACGAGCTCTGATGTAGGCTCTCTGACTCCCTCCCCCACCAACTGGGCAGCTCCACTGAGGCCTGGAGAGGCCATGGTGGAGCTACTTGGGGCAGGTGTGAGATTGGGTGGGGCCTCCCTGCCTCCCTCCCTCCCTCCCTCCCGAGGCAGCTCCATCGAGGCCTGCCAAGGCCATGGCGGGGTTGCTTGGGAGGGTGCGAGCTTGGCCAGGGGCTCCCTGCCTTCCCTCCAACCAGGCAGTTCCTCCAACACCTAGAAAGGCTGTGGCAGGCTGCTCCGGGTAGCAGTGAGGTCTCATGGGACTCCTCACCTCCCTTCCCCCCAATCAGGTAGATCTGCCAAGGCCTGATGAGGCCACAGTAGGGCTGCTCGGGCTGGGAGCTGCCTTACCTGATTGCCACCTCTCTTGCAGCTGGAAGGCAGAGGGGAAGACAGTCAGGGATGGGGCATCCCCTACCTGATTGGTCCTCGGGGGTCGAGTGCACTCCCTGAGGGCCAATCAGGGAGATGGAGGCAGTTAGGGTGGGGCATTCCCTGCATGATTGATGTTCCAGGGAAAGTGACTCCCCAAGGGCCCAATCAGGTAGGAAATGTCCCAACTCCTCTTACCATCCCAATCTGGCTTTATTTATGGTACAGATGCAGTACTGAGCATGTATACATGTCTGCATATAAATGCGATACAAACAAATCTACATAAGCAACAGTGAGAAGTGAAGAGTCAAAACCTCACCTTAAGGAAGGAAGGAAGGAAGGAAGGAAGGAAGGAAGGAAGGAAGGAAGGAAGGAAGGAAGGAAGGAAGGAAGGAAGGAATATTCACTTATAGCTACAATATAGTGTTGTAATTGTAAAAATTCAGAGAAGCAGCCCTACGACTTAGGCCTCTCTTCCATTGAAGGAAGAAATGTTTAAGCTGGGCAGAAGGATCTTCCATGATGACTTATTCCAAGTAAGTCTGCATAGGTTTCAGGTTAAACATAAATAGTAAATTGCAGATTTATATATATAAAAAAACGGTTTCATGTTCAAAATAAGTAATTAGTGGCATTAGAATGTTATTTTTTTTCTTAAATGAACTAAACTGTACCTCATTTCATAAGCACTGGCTCCTGAGTAAACAGTTAATTAGTTCACTACAATACAGAATGCCTAGTGTAAAATAATTTCCTATATCCTGCCTCTAGTTTTTATGAGATCATCGCCATTATTATGACATATAATGGAGGTTGATTGTAGGAGCTGTCATTTCACAATAAACATGGTTATGCATGTATACTTGTGTGGTTTGATTTAATTATGCCTTGATGTGATTGTACAGATGGTTGTGCCAACCGGCTTCTTTTAAGTAGAGTTCTCACAAAATGTAGGAATGCATATATTCATCAGGAAAGTGTCACACAAAAGTTGTTTCCACACATTTTTCTTTGTTTTAGCGTGCAAGCTGGAACATTGTTTTTTCGAATATTCAATAAGACAACATCAGTTAATTGTCTGCCTTCCAAGCATTCCCTATTCTCAGCGTACTCTTTCTCATACCTCCTTTGCTGTGGTCTTTTAGTAAGGAATTCAATTGAAGCAGGTCTGATGGGAAATTACATGTTTTCAAAGGCCTGGCAACTATTTGCCTGGCTTTCTTTATGTTAGCTCCACATAGGGCCAATCCCAGGTCTGTCTTGCCCCCAACTGCCTCCCCCTTTTCCTTCTTCTACCCAGAGGAAGAACTGACCCAGAGGCAGAAAGGAGATGACTGGGAGAGAGGGAGACAGAGGCTGAGCCATGGAAAGACCCTGGAAAGACCCTACACTGGCTCTGGGGCGTCTGGGGCAACCTCCTGCCCAAGATCAAGTTGTGGGGGGGGGGGGAGAAGAAGGAGAAGGGAAGCCAACAAAACCCCTGCACTGAGATTGAGGCCTCTGTGGTAGCCTGCCACCCAAAAATGAGGGAGGGCAGGGGGGCACCCAAGAAGAAGGAGGAGGAGGAGGAGGAGTGGTTTACAGAGACCTTTGCCTTCCTCTCCCCACAACAGACATTCTGTGAGGTAGGTGAGGGTAAGAGAGCTCTGAGAGAACTGTGACTGGCCCAAGGTCACTCCGCTGGTTGTCTGTGGAGAAGCAGCAGGAAATCAAACCTGGCTCTCCAGATTAGAGGCCACTGCTCTTAACCACTACACCAAGCAAGGACTATCAGTTGCTGCAGTGCCCCCAAAGTTCAAGCAGCCACCTCAAAAGTGATTGGATATTTTAGCCTGATCACCTTGAGCTCTTTTAGCTCATTAGCTGTTTCACATCCATGAATGGGACAACCTCTTGTTTATTGCAGTGATGGGGGGGGGGCAGAATTTTTTAAACTTTACTGCTCCTTTCATGTCCAGCCCCATACTTCAAATTAGCCAATAAAAAAAAGGGGGGGATACCCAAGGGTTTTAACAAAACACAGAGCGAATTTATTCCTCAGGCCCTGCTGTCCTTTGCTGAGGCTGAAATAGTTTTCATTTGGCTTGTCTTTGAATCCCTTTGAATAGTAGGTGTGATAAGAAAACCAAACCTCATTTTGATTGCTTTCCCCTGTCAAACCCATTCGACATTTCATTCGTTAATTTTAATTACTACATGCGTAAGTACTTTATGGGCTGCTGGTAGGAAGCCAAGTTTGTGATCTCTGTCAGCAGCAGCGCTGGAGAGATGAAACTGGTCTCTTTTCCCTACGGCACAAGACACAAAAGAAGCTATTCTGCTAATCTGATCAATTCCCGTTTTAACATTCCTGGTTTTATTATCAGGATTTACAAGCTATTCATGGTCTTTTATGCCCTTTTCTTTCTGTTGTGTGTCACATAAACACCATAATAATTTCCTCAGTTTCAGAAAAGAGAATACGAACAAGAAGGCAGCATAAAACCCCCAATGAATATCGAAGCAAGTATCACTTTAACTTTTATTATGTTGAAACACCTAGACCCCCGATGTTCCCAGAGGACTCCCTTAAAGACAATATATGCATAACATTAGCCAGGAGTAGTAAATAGATTAATCCACTTGACTGACCTAGACCTTGGATGGATTATCAATTCACACAAACAGGGAACACTAATGTTGCTGGAAGTTCATCCTAAATAGACTTTGATCTGTGGGGAAACCCAGGCTGCTGGCTTATATATCCTTTGACATGGAAAGTTTCCTGACATGGAAAAGTGACATATCCAGTTTTGTCCACTGAATAAAAATGCTTCTTCTAGACTGGAGGACATCACTTCCAAATACATGGTGCCTTATAAATGACCAATCAATGACCTTTCAAGGTCAACATTATCTACACTGACCGGTAGCAGCTCTCCAGGGTCTTGGACAGTATTCTTTCACATCACCTACCATACTATTTGAACCCTTTACCTTGGAATGGCTTGAACATGTATCTCCTATCTGCAAAGCATGAGACATTGGACCCCAAAATCCTCCAGTTCTAACTATCAAGTTATTTATAGCAGGCAGCAAAACTGACAAAAGTTGAGTAGTGGTCAGAGTAGTGGGTGATCAGTCCTATCATATGGATAACTCAACATGTGCCCTTGTTCTCTCCCTTACTCCTAAAGTAGTGTGTCATGCAGTCTAACTGTACATGTGACTAGCAAGTAAATATGATCATTTCTGAACAGAAGCAATCACATGAATCAGGGAGTCAAATGTAGAAGACTCTGTACTGATGGCCCACAGAACAGATTTAAGTACTTTAAGTCTCTAGTAGAGGGGATAGGTAGGTGGATGTATTTAGTGAAGGTGATGGATATATCTAAAGTGCTATCAAGTTGCATCTGACTTATAGTAACCCTGTAGAGTTTTCAAGACAAGCTGATGTTCAAAGGTAGTTTGCCATTGTCTACTTCTGTGGAATGCTCCTGGACTTCCTTGCGGGTCTCCTATCCAAATACAAACCAGGACTGACACTGCTTAGCTTCTGACCTAGGCCATCCAGGGGAGGGCAGGCATACACATATTCTTCTGCAGCATGGAAGGACTGAACAGTTGGATAACTGAAGTGAGCATGTGTTTCTTCAGCATCAGTTTCTCTTCCAAAAAGCTTCTTCAACCAGCAACTGTGGTTTCTGAAAAGGTGTGGTGAAGACCGCAAAAGAGGCTCTTGAGTGCATTCTATATATTTCAGTAATAACATTTTAAACAATTTACATTAATGTTAATGAGACAATAGATACAAAGAAGGAACATTTTGCTGGCATTTGGCCCGTATCTGCAATGGAAAGATTTAAGTCCATGCAGTGCTAGGAGATCCATAGTGAGATCTTGCCAACATGTTAAAAATAGATCAGCCATTTAGCCCACTGATATAAATGAGAGAAAGAGGAGAGATTCTTCCCTGCCCACGTGGTTTATCCAGTCAAAACTAGCATTGATACTCGGTGCTGTTATAATTTTTGAACAAGAACAAAAATAGTTCCCTCCATCTTCCACTTAAGGATTATGTTCAAAAGTGGCCCATTCACTCACCAGCCAATCTTGTCACACTTCCCCATGCCTGCTTTGTAACTGAGACCCAAAGTACACATTACATGTAACATGTGATCATCATGGGGTTGGAATTATGGCATGGAGGCAAGCTTTTCCTTGAGGTTTTTTCCCTACTGAAAATGGGCCAGGGGCCTTATCATCCTCATCTATCAATTAGTTCATACAACAGTTCCATTAGCAGTTAGTCTATACAACAGATCAAAGGCACAGCAGAATAAGAACCAGCACAGATGAACAAAAACAAGGTATCTTTTCTAGTCTAGAGAAACCAACCAGCCTCTTTCCACACTGAAGTCATGGCAGGATGCTACTGTATTATCAGATCCTGACACTTCCTGCCATGCTCTAGAATTGACTTCCCAGGGAACATCACATCCTTTTACAATTGGGACCACATCTTAAATATACTTTTGTAGTCTAGGCCTAAAAACTGTAATCTGTAGCCATGATAATGCTTTGTTTTGGTGCAGATGACACACTCGGTAAAACCTGCCCTGATAGGCCCTCAATGGGGGACACGCATCCAATAGGGAGAGGGCGCTCCTCCACTTAGGGTCTTCCTCAATCATTGGTGTTCCCCACCCCTGTCGTCCTCTTTGTGCCTCTTCTAGGCCCTTCAGAAGACGATGAACTGGCAGAAGGTAACTTGGGATGGGGGGAGACCAGCTGTTCTGGTCTGGGTGGCCTGGCTCACTGGCTGGACCACTGTGCTTCTAGGCCTCCTGGCCACTGGAGAGTGGGGGAGGCAGGCTGGTTTTCCATGCTCTGACGTTTGTGCTACACTAGCCTGGGCGGCCTAGGCCCTGTGTCTGGGCTGCCACACTTGGAGGTGCCCTGCCCACTGGGGAGTGGAGGAAGCTGGCTGGTTGTTCTTTGAAGCACTGTGCCAGCCTGGGTGGGGCCACTGCACTCTACAGGATCTGTCCTGCCTGGTGCCCCCTTCAAAGTCTGCTTTTAAAACAGGCTTTGATACTCATTGGCTATAAAATGGGAATGTTTCCACCTCCTATGTTCTGTAACCTTGCAGAAAGAACCCCAGTTACGGAAGGAAAGGTGTTTCCTGTTGAAATCCATAGGAATGAATAAAAACTAAGAATTAGAAGAGCTATAATAATTACAGTAAAAAGAATGAAGAGCAAACTGAACTGACAAACATTTTTATATACCTTCTTCGTGGGTTTGTCAAACTGCAGTTTCTTATAGCACACTGTATTGGCAAGTCGGTCACCAGCCGTGGCCAACATCTGACTGCTACAATTGTGTGTATAAACTCATATCAGTACACAGACATGTTTTGATTTGTAATAATGAACTGAGATAATACGTTTTCTTCTGGGACTTTTCCTGACCTTTTTCCAATGGATTTCTGTCAAAACACATCACATCACTCATCATTCACTGTGTCTGCTGAATAGCAAGCCTGCTTTTCAAATGTCCCACTCACAATGGTTTTAGAGGAGGCTTCAGCATGTCAACAGGCAAACTGTGAAGTGTGGTGGCAGGATGAATTTCTGTACTGCTAATCATTCTTCTCCTTTATTTCTTGAAGACGCAAGCAAAAGAGCCTCTTGCATCAGAGGGAAGTTTACAGGCCTGGCAGGAACTGCTATAGTTAGTGCAACTAATGGGGCCCTCATGAATAATCAAGTATCTCTTGGAATGGCACACAACTGCTGAAGTTGTGAGTTCTCAGGGCCATTCAACCATCCTCCAGGTAGCCTTCCTCCAATCAAAGCAGCCTTCTTCCAATTTTAGAGGTCTTCTTCCATTTGAATGCTAGGACAGAATTAGAATCCATGCCATATCTTGAGGAATTTTCAGATGGCCCAAGGTCTCACAGATAGAGAGCCAGTTTGGTGTAGCGGTTAGGAGTGTGGACTTCTAATCTAGAAAGCCAGGTTTGATTCTGCACTCCCCCACATGCAGCCAGCTGGGTGACCTTGGGCTCGCCACAGCACTGATAAAACTGTTCTGACCGAGCAGTGATGTCAGGGCTCTCTCAGCCTCACCTACCTCACAGGGTTTCCGTTGCGGGGAGAGGAAAGGGAAGGCAACTGTAAGCCGCTTTGAGACTCCTTCGGGTAGAGAAAAGCAGCATATAAGAACCAACTCTTCATCATCATCATCATCATCATCATCATCATCATCATCATCATCTTCTTCTTCTTCTTCTTCTTCTTCTTCTTCTTCTTCTTCTTCTTCTTCTTCTTCTTCTTCTTCTTCTTCTTCCCATCCTTTCTCAAAGTAAAAGATCAGTGGATCATGTGATAATAGTTCACCATATCTCCCCTTTAAGCTGCAAATAGCAATTCCTGGCAACCAGAGGGTCTATAAAAGGACCCCTTGGAGCGCAACATCAAAATATTTCCAATAAATAAAATAAAATAAAGGCATTTGTTGAATCATTTCTGAGTCTGCTGTACATTAACTAAGAAAATGTGATTTTATTTTTTGTTCTAATATAAACTCTTCTGAGCTTTATAGAATGGCAGAATACCCGTCTTTTAATAAACAAACGGAAGAAAGCAAGAAAAAAGGATTGCTGTTTCAGTTCTCAGAGAGAATAAATGAAACTGCAACAAAAAAATTCAGGTCAAAACTGCATGGTTGAAAAATCTGAAATAATCCCTAATCCTAAACTGAATGGGTTGTAAAGATTCCATTTTAGTAGATAGTCATTCGTTTATTTCCAAGTTTGGCTTCACAGTGGGTGCTCAGTGGTATTTGTTTTTTTACAAGAAATAAACCACATCTTGATTATTTTTCCCGTGACACAGAAATAACTTTTGATCTGTTTTTCAGCGATCACTCAATGCCAAACGTTTAAATCTTTTCAGCATCCCATCCTACTTGTATTTTTCATCTGGGACATGAGCATTTCAAGAGACAATAAGCAACCTTCAAAAGAAAATATTCTTTTAAAATAAAGCTTTGTTACTTAACGAGCAGCAAACACGGTGGCCAAATGAAAAAAAAATGATGGCATTCTGTTTGGATTGTTGGAAGGACTAAATAAATACAATGGAATTCTGTCAAGTGAATATGGTGGGGTGGGAGGGGAGAGACATACCAGCACAAGGTCACCTTTTGTATCCTAAGAGCTGAATGTTCTAAGTCAAGGAAAATGTTGGCCATTTTTGGATAGATAAGCAACTGGTATTAGTAAACATTGACCGTGACCAATATGATTTCATGGCAGAGCTTCATCCATGCAGACTAGGATCTTTCTCACAGTTAAGAATCACCATCTGCAATAACTGGCCATGAAAGCTACTCAGTGTTGCATAGTTCCAGATTGTAGATGCAGAGTTGGCTCCAGCAGTGTACAAGCAGAAGCATAAAAAATGCAGTTCTTCTTGCACAAGAAATTGTACAACACCTAATAATTTCATTGCTGTACATAATAGTGCCCAGAAAACGGCTGCTCAGGTTCTTGAACAAGCAGAAAAGCAAGCTTGCTGTAGTGGTTAAGGGTGGTGGCTTGTAATATGGTCAGCCAGATTTGATTCCCCGCTTCTCCACATGCAGCCAGCTGAGTGACCTTGGGTTTGTTACAGTCCTGATAGTGATGTTCTGACTGAGCAGTAATATCAAGGCTCTCTCAGCCTCATCTACCTCACAAGGTCTGTTGTGGGAAAAGGAAAGGGAAGGCAAATAAAAGCTGCTTTGAGATTTGTTCTGGTAAAGAATGGCTGGTTTAGCACCCCTACAGCTCTGGGGTAGAAAGGCACTCTGTGATGATCCCTAGGTAGGCCTAGTGGACACTTCATCTCCGGGAAAAGGTTCATATATGGTGTGCCTTCAGGTAACAAAGAAGAAGACTTGTTTTTTATTTGCCACTTTTTTCTGCTTGGAGTCTCAAAGTGGCTTACAATCACCTTCCCTTTCCACTCTCCACAACAAACACCCTGTGAGGGAGGTGAGGCTGAGAGAATTTCTGCACATTGAAAAAAATAGTGTTACCCCAGTGAAATGGCATAGTGCTAAAAATTATTGCGCATCTGGCCATTCCCACCTTCTGGCTCTCTCGCTTTTGTATGCTGCCTTCTAGCACTTCTTACACTCTGCAAGCACTGCTTAAAATGGCGGAAAAGAGCAATGCACTTTACACACACCTCTCTTCCACCTGTCAGTCAAGCCAGGCAGCCAGGCAGCCAGTACCCTTTCACAATGTTTTAAAGGGCCCACGATGCCTGCTAATTTGTTTTGAAGTAAAACTTCTTTTATTATTATTATTATTATTATTATTATTATTATTATTATTATTATTATTATTATTATTATTATTGAATTTATTACCCGCCACTCCCTTGCGGCTCGTGGTGGGTTACAA
Organism: Paroedura picta; assembly: GCF_049243985.1. Classification (NCBI taxonomy): domain Eukaryota; kingdom Metazoa; phylum Chordata; class Lepidosauria; order Squamata; family Gekkonidae; genus Paroedura; species Paroedura picta. Next base: position 154,417,688 of record NC_135370.1, on the reverse strand, counting down.
CAGTATAAAACCCCATAAAATACATTAAAAACCAATTAACATATCAATAGTTAATAACTACCTGGCAAGAGCGGCTAATCAACTACCCATTCCCCACCTAGCAAGTGGAGAGGGGATACTGGTGGTACCCATCTCTAATCCCAATCCTCAGGTCCCGGGGGGCATAGATGTTAAGCCTGGTCCCAACCGTAAACCTGGCGGAAGAGCTCTGTCTTGCAGGCCCTGCGGAACGATGGAAGGTCCTGCAGGGCCCGCAGCTCTCCCGGGAGCTCATTCCACCAGGCAGGGGCCAGGACTGAGAAGGCCCTGGCCCTGGTCGAGGCCAGGCGTGCTTCCCTAGGGCCGGGGACGATCAATAGATTTTCTCCCGCAGAACGTAAAGCTCTACGGGGGGCATAGGGCGATAAGCGGTCCCTCAGGTATGTGGGTCCCAACTCGCGTAAAGCCTTGAAGGTTAAAACCAAAACCTTGAACCGGATCCGGGCAGCAATTGAAACGCCTATGCATCTAATCATAGATGCATAGTGCTTTTTATAATGCCACCTCTTATGGAAACATGAGTCTGGAATATGTAAAAAAATTGTCTCGATCCTGATTTGGGGGAGAACTTTAAAGAAACCTGTTTTGTGTGACAACTTTGGGGGGGAAATCTTTTTGGCTTTTCCTGCATGACTGAACACCTATTTTGTTGCTCCAGGTAGTTTGCTTTAAAAAAAAAGTCCCTGGGAGAAGGGAGAGGGAGGTGGTTGCAAGGGCGGGACATTGGAGGTGGAGCACTTCTTTTCCTCCATATATTTCTTAAGCATGTGGCTTGCTGGTTGCTCTCCTGTAGCTCACGCTACATAGGATGGGGAATCCCCACAACAGACACCCTGTGAGGTAGGTGAGGCTGAGAGAGCCCTGCTATTATTGCTCAGTCAAAACAGCTTTATCTGTGCTGTGGCGAGCCCAAGGTCACCCAGCTGGCTGCATGTGGGGAGTCAAACCTGGCTCACCAGATTAGAAGTCAGCACTCCTAACCACTGCACCAAGCTAGCTCAAGTTGCTCTCACATCTTGTTTTTCTGATACATTGTGCATAGGAACGTTACTATGCCCCCAAGAAACAGGGGGGAAAAAACAGAAAATATGCAGATAAGCACATTATAATTTATCATCTTTATAAATTAACAAAAAAAACCCTTTCAAAGCAGCAGAAAAATGTCAGTGTATTCAGATTTTCTTAACTACATTTTTCACAGGGCACATGCACATGCATGACTTGTTCAAGATCAAGCCCATTTACCTTTTTTCCCCCTTTCAAAGGTAAAGGTATCCCCTGTGCAAGCACCGGGTCATGTCTGACCCTTGGGGTGATGCCCTCTAGCGTTTTCATGGCAGACTCAATATGGGGTGGTTTGCCAGTGCCTTCCCCAGTCATTACCATTTACCCCCCAGCAAGCTGGGTACTCATTTTACCGACCCCGGAAGGATGAAAGGCTGAGTCAACCTTGAGCCGGCTGCTGGGATTGAACTCCCAGCCTCATGAGCAGAGCTTTCAGACTGCATGTCTGCTGCTTTACCACTCTGTGCCACAAGAGGCTCTTGCCCTTAGTATAAACCAAATCCACATTCATACTCCAAAATTCTTGTTAGAGTCTAGGCTACCACAGGACTCCAATAATGCTGTTCTTCTGCAGACCAGTAAGGCTGCCCTCTGAAACATACCAAGACCAGGCAGCTATGGGGAGCAAAGCAAAACACTTTAGCCCTGTCATCTGCTAACTGTACAAGGGTAACATTTTGTGTAGTTAAACAATGTGATGAACAGCGGATGGAGAGGAGCAGTGACACAAATTTTCTCCGTTGAGTATCCGTGCCCCTGAAGAAATTAGAGGGCATTTTGAAAAACATGTCAGACTGTTGCTATAATTATATTTAAAACTTGCCAAAGGGTAGCACAAGATAAAACCTCTTTAGTATTTCTCTCTCTCCTGTTTCCATTAATATTAATGTTTTTGATAGCTACATCAAGTCCTTCTAAGAGATCTTGTTTTTAAAAGACTTGTGTGGAATGAAAATTTTGCTGCGAGGAGCGTGCCTCCACTCAACGTGTCAAACTGGACATTTCAAATTACATTTTAGCTGCCAAGATAAAGATGTCCTCCTAAGTGTGCTAATATCTGGGAATTATATTTAGCAGAGGGCTGATATAATAGAAACATAACCGTAATTGAGACATTTAAGCTGCCCCTGTACAAGAAATACTTTTTGTACATCTGGCGCTTCCTGAAAACTTAAACACCGGGGACTTCATTTTAATTTGCCTAATGCCATGTTCCTGTCAGTGATGATGGCTATGAGGTATCCCACTAATCTCTCCAATGTCAATTTCACACAGAGATGGTGGTCACAGGGTAGTGATTAGATTTCTCCAGGTAAATTCACTTTCCAGGCAAACAGATATTCTAGCAGGATTTGTGTACGGTTGAAAAGAAAGCACTCAATCGTTGGCAAATGCTTGGCATTGGCGGTTGCATTGTCAGTTCCACTTTCCGCTGCTTCAAAGTTGAGGGGAGAAGGGAGAAAAACCACAGGGTTTAATGGCTCACAGCCATTTAATCCTAACAGTTTTGTGGTTCTACCAGTCAGTTGTTTAAATGGCTGGCAGGCATTTCACTGTCCTCCTCTTCAACGGGGGGGGGAGTGAAACCAAAGGATATAAATAAATAAATAAATAAATAAATAAATAAATAAATAAATAAATAAATAAATAAATAAATAAATAAATAAATAAATAAATAAATAGTGGCTCACAGCCATTTAACCTAACAGCTGGGTGAGTCTACTGACTGGTGGATTCTGTTCCGCTTACCTTTCAGGTTTAAATGGCTGACACCAAACAGCTGAACTGGTCACAAATCTAATAGATGTTCAGGGAAGGTACCTTCCACAGACATGAATTCACAAACTCTGAACCAGCTGCTGTTTGGCACAAATTTCAGTTTGTTAGCTGGTTCATGTCCATCCCTATTCTGACATACATTCTGGGATTCAAAGCATTCCACTATAACGACTAAGGATCAGTTTCTTACATGATTTTTTTTAAACCATGTCCCCAATTGCTGTGTCATTGAAACTGTAAAAGAAAAGTTTTCATACACAGACATGCGAGAGGTACAATATTCATGTGGCAGGTTAGGTTATTGTGAGACTCAATGTTCTGTGGCCACAACCATTAGGGGCGTGAGAGAAGAAGAGCACATAAGGTCTATGAGTTGGGAAAAATGGTGGGGAGACAAAGTGGGACAAGCAAGAAGGAAAGAGGCAAAGCAAATGGGAAGAAACAGGACCGAGAAGAAAGCAAGGGGAGGCTTAATAAGCATTTCCCTTTCCCCAGAGGTCCTCACAGATGCTTCCTTGTACTTCACACACACTTGCACACACACACACACAGCCAAACGCAAAAGCAATATAACAGAGCTAACCATGAAGACATTAGAGATACCGGCAGAAAGCCCCAAGGTTGCAGAATATTCATTCTTAGGAGGGGATAAATATTGTTAAAAGGGTATAGGTCCACACTATGCCATGCTGACATGGAAGACTGGTAGAACAGCAGGCCCAAACAGTCAGCAGGCTCATATGTCAAGAGGCAAAACATGTATTCATATATTTCAAAGAGAACATTGAGAATTCTTTTTAATGAATATAGACAAATATGTGGTTAGTGTTGTAAAGTTATATGTTTTGGGATTCTCTGCTGAAGCATCTCTGCAATGTTTTAATCAATACCTTCACAAATGTGGCTGGTGAGGATGGGCCAAGGAGCAGCACTACGAAACTATGTGCATCTAAAGCCACCAGGCAATACATTTAAAGCTATGGATGGAAGAAGTCATCCTCTCTGTGCTTGGGATGTACCTCCTGTGGTGGCAGTGAAGCCTTCTCCTGTTTTCCCTATCCATTGAAACCTCCTGAGGCAATGCTTGGACCTGGCAAAGGAGGTATATTACAGCTCCAGTAACATGCGTAAGGAGCCGGCCTGTTGGTGGTAGCGTCCTTCTTTCTGTTTGTTGTCTGTTTCAAGTCAGTCTGGTTGTGGTGTAGATCAATGGCATAATTTCCAAGCTTGAGTAATGGTTAAGAGCAGCAGCCTCTAATCTGGAGAACCAGGTTTGATTTCCTACTGCTCCTCCACAGACAGACAGCAGGGTGACCTTGGACCAGTCACGGTTCTCTCAGAGCTCTCTCGGACCCATCTACCTGACAGGGTGTCTATTGTTGGGAGAGTAAGAATGTGGGGTTCTGGAGTGTCAAGGCTTCATGAGTAGGTGGGAAAACGGGGAAGGTAATGGTGGGGGGCAGTGAAGTGAAGTGCAAAAGGTAGAAAGAGGCAGGTGGGAGAATGAGGGTGGGGGAGACTGAGTGCCAAGAGTTGGGGTAGTGCAGTGCCACAGGTGAGGATGGATAGGAAGAGCTGCAAACAAAGAATGATGGGTGTGGGGAAGGTGGTTAGAGCAGCAGGGGTGGGGTAGACCGATGGAGAAAAGGATGGGCAATAAGAATGGGTACACAGATAAGGGAAATGCAGCAAGGGGTGAAATAAAAGTTAGTTTGGCACATACAAGGAATGAGAGAAAGGGGGAAATAGGGGTGTGTGCTATCAAGCAACAAAGAAAGCTAATAGGTGTGAAAGTGTAACCCTGAGTCCCCTAGAGGGAGTTAAAGAGTTTGTGTATTCCTTATAAGAAAGAAAAGGCACAATTTCCCCAGAAGGATTGGAGGCCTGAAGCTGCAGGGAGAAGCCCTCTCCCCTCAGAAGCACTCCTTTGTATAAAAACTATATCTATTAACATTTTAGGTAGGAAAGGTTATTATGCTAATTTTATATAAGGAATTCTGCTGCTAATTGTATCCTGATGCCTTCCACCTGGAGAATGCAAAGATACTTTCCTTGAAGAACAGAAGATCTTCTAACACAGCACAGCTGCAAGTTGGTGCTTCCAAAAGGGACTGCCTAGACAGAAGTCAGAAAGACTGGGGCCCTGGTCTTCCCAAATACAAGAGACCTGAATTGTTAACTCTTGGTTGTTGTTGGATGTGTTTAATTATTGTTCCAAATATGATAACTATTGGAGTTGGGTTATAGCTATTTCCATACATGCAAACGTCCCAAGGTGGGATCACACTGTCATTGATGTGAACTCTCTCCCTTCTTCAATAAAAAGAAATTGTTTGATATTGTTGTTTGAACTGACTAGGTTACAAAAGCAGACAGCTGCTACATTAATCCATCATAGCTACAAAACACGGACAACAACCGCTACCTAGAGCTCACTGTATTTCGCACACAATCGGCTTTAATGCCTGTCTAATAATAATAAAATGTGATGCGGACTGAATGAGGCCATGGGAAACCATGTGTTGATCACATCATTATGGGCTGAAGCAAGTAAAAGCATGTCTGGGCCTTTCCTCCACAATGTTTTATCATGAGAACCGATCAGGAAAAAAAAAGTTCCTATAAAATGAAATGTAAATAAAACCCAACACCAAATGAACTAATTCCAGACACATGCCCTTTACTTATAAGTCGACATTGGCTGTCCTGTTGCCACTCTCTTTGGGACAGGGGCAAAGAATGAGTAACACAGATCAAGTGATGTTGAATATGCATCCCTGGAAGACTGCTATATGTGTGCTTGTTGATTTAACCATGCGTGTCTATGCATGAGTGTTTGGCTTATTCTGAGCAACTTATTACAAAGCAATTCTTGTGGTACCATTCGAGTTCTTCTTCCTGCAAAATTTCAGAATTTGGAAATGGAATGAATGAAGTCTATGAATTAACGGAGAGCTCTCTGAAAATGACCAGAGATGTCATTTAAGCTGATTTTATCCCATTTCATTTCTGTCTGCCTTGGCAACCGAGTGCTTTTGCTATTTCATTAGCAAAAGACTCCCCCTCCCCCCTTTCTTTTTCTAGTGTACGTCCAAGTTCTGTGTAGCACTTTCAAACTAACTTCAGCTCACCAAGGAGAACAATAGCCGTTCTATCTTCTAGCTCACAGACAGAAGCTGGCTGCAACCTCAGCTTATATTTTTCCAAGACCACAGGCTTTCTGAGTATCAGTCACAATGCCCTTGCTGAAATGCCCTTGTTAGAATTATTAAGGAGACTTCTCTGGTCTCAAAACAGCTTAATTGCCTCTCCCAGATGGGAGATTTTCTAAAGCTGGTCAGTAGCTGCATACAGAATTGGAGGGTTGTTTAAAAATAGGAAAATACTAGATTAAAAAAATGAAATATGCACAAATGAGATACAGAAGAGCTTCTGATTTAATGGTGAGGCAATAGATGTATTCTGTACCCTGCTTTGCAAGAAATTTTAATTAAATATATTGATTTCTTTATCTTGAAGAAGAGTGTGAAATGTTGCTAATTATAATACATGTCTTTATTTAAAAAAATAATTATCCTCTAATCCAACAAATATCAGCACACACCTGATCTACACTCATTCTCATCTGAAGCTACAGAAAAATGTTTGAGTCCAGTGACACTTTTAAGACAAATGAAGTTTTATTCAAGGTATACATTTTTGTTTGTACACACACTTCATCAGATATAATGAAATGGAAATTACCAGTCCACACATATAGGTATAGTTTGAGCAGTAAATTAGCATACATCATAATGAAGATGTTTAACAGATTCAAGGACCAAATAGGAATAACAAGCTTAGTTTATATGACGGCCATTTCTTTGGGTTTAATTCCAGGGGAAAGAATAAAAAGGAAATAAATATATCAAAATTGGGGATTGATGGACAGATGTATTCTTAATTGTGGAATGCATAGAGTGATTAACCTTGCCCTTATATTCCATTCTTCTTCTCATAGACATGAAGTTGACTTAACAGATCCAACCTGGGTGACTCTGCTGCTAGTTCAACACTCCAAGCGCTGTTCCATGATGCCTCTATCTTTGTGGCTGGGCTAAGCTTCCTCCAGCTGAGGCTCGGGTGAAGCTGGTATCTGCTGGCATTTCCTCCGGTGAGTCCTACTAATAGGACCTAGGTTCACAACACCTCCCTATGGCTCTGCAGCTGACCATCAGAGTGCTCTTTGCTTTCCCCAGCCTCCCACTCCTCACAGGGGTTGGGAGGATCCAGCAGCCTTCCCCACCCAGGCTGGCCTTTGTAAGATGTGGGATATGGGAAGGAGGCAGTCCTCCATAACCTTCCCTGCCTGGCCTGGCCTTTGGGAAATGTGAAGTGGGTGGAAAGGATGCAGCTCACCCTCACAACCTTCCCTACCAAGCCTGGCCCAACCTTTGTGAGACGTGGGTAGTGGTCAGAAGGAGGAAGCCCCACCACCACCCTGGCCTGGTCTGCCCTGCCCTTCAGGAGATGGGGGTTGGGAAGAAGGCATTCAATCTCCCATCATCTTCCCCAAGCAATGTGGGCCTTCTGTAACTTGCTCTACACTGGCCTGCTCTTATCCTTGATCTAGGTGTAAACTGCATGGAGCTTTTATTCCAACCCCAGATCGATTCAGGCCCTGACCTCTACACAGAATGTGATTTCCGTTTGGATTTTGGGCGATTTAAATTTTCCTTCTGCAGCAAGAAGGATTGATCTGGATTCACCCTACCTTTATTGTGGGATATCTCAGACTGCTGCTAATCCTGAATATATTCAGAAAATGACATTGTTTTGAATCCGGGCTCTCCTCCGTGGTAGAGGACCCGTGATTGGCTACAGGTGGTCATGTAACAAGCCTGCCTCAAAGGAGAAGCCCCTAATTTCTCTCAACTTCTGTCGGCCTTGGATTTTTTTTTTTTTGTGCCTTCTTCGTTCCCGCCCCCCCTTCAAGAAAAGAAAGGATTTTTTCCCTCCTTCCTCTGACTTCTTGGATCCTCTCCCCTCCCCTTCAAGAAAACAAAGAAAGAGTCTCCATTTGCCTCCCCCCCTCTTCTGAGCCTCCCTAACCACGTGCAGAAGACTTTCCTGTTTCAATGGGGAGGGGGGGGGAAGAGGAAGACCCGAGTTCAAAGCGATCTGAATTCAACAGGATTGACAATGGAATAAAAACTCTGCCCTGGAAACTACAATTGGTCCAGAATGCAGCTGTCAGGGTCCTCACAGCAACACCTTGGAGGTCCCACATCCAGCTCATCCTCCAGCAGCTGCGCTGGCTTCCAACTGAATTCTGGATCAGGCTTAAGGTGTTGGTTATCACCTTCAAGGCCATACGCGGTCTGGGCCCAGTATACCTGAGGGATCGTCTCTCCGCCTACACCCCTCAAAAAGCCTTGCGCTCTAGCTCCTCCAATCTCCGGGTGGTCCCTGGCCCCAAGGAAGCATTCTGGCCCCCATCTGGTGGAACGAGCTCCCAGAGGAGATCAGGGCCCTGACAGAACTAAAGCAGTTCCACAGGGCCTGCAAACAGGAGCTCCTCCACCAGGCATTTGGTTGAGGTCACTTCCAAATGGCCCCCCAAGCCCTCCCTTCCTACCATGACTGTTAATAAATCCACCCAACCCCTGGGTCTCAGTATGAGTTGAGCTAAAGCTCTTTGCAATTTCATCATCCTTTAATTGTTATTGTTGTTATTGTTATTATGTTATTTTTATTGTTGTTACCACCTTACTCTTACTAGAATTATGTTACCCGTACTATTTTGTTGTTTCATGTTAACCGCCCTGAGCCTTCGGGGAGGGCAGTATATAAATACAATGAATGAATGAATGAATGAATGAATGAATGAATGAATGAATGAATGAATGAATGAATGAATGAATGAATGAAGATGTAGGGGGTGGGGGAAAGGCATCTCCCCATGGCCTTCCCAACCCAGCCTGGTCTTTGGGAGATATGGAGGAAGTGGCTGGAAGGAGGCAGTCCCTTTGCATCCTTCCCTGCCTGGCTGAGCCTTTGGGAAATGTGGGAGGTCAGGAAGGTGGCATCCCATCCACCCCAGTGGCTTTCCCAGACAAGCATTTGAAGATGGTGGGGGCAGTGGGGACTTGTGTAGACACTGTTGTATGGGGGTGGGAGTAAGAGGCTCAGTGCCCCTCCAGAGCAGCTGTTTTCTCCAGAAGAACGGATGCCTTCCTTCCCCCTTCACTTCCCTTCCTCCCTCTCTTTTTCTCTCTTTCTTTCTCTCTTTTCCATCCTGTTTTTCCTCTCATCTTCTTGAAGGTTTTCAGGTCCCCAATTGGAAGTGGCAACCCAGATAGCTGCATATACACGAGGAGCCAGGAATCAAATCCAGCTTGTGAGATCAGAGTCAGCTACTCTTTAACCACGTCACCACACTGGATCTCAAGATTGAGCGGGGAGTTGGGGTAGGAGGGTCAGAACCCAGGAAGGTCACAGTGCAGGTGTATATGCTGGCACCCATTGTATTCCTGAGTGAAATGGGTTTTGCCCCTACTATGTATTATATTTGGTTAATAGCAGATGTTATTGTAAGATTTAAAGATGTGCACAATCAATGAAAGGTAATTTTATACTCTCCTCTATTAATGGTTAACTTGTGTTAATGACTGAATTGTAATTACCTTTTGGTAAGTGCTGACAATAAATGAATTGCAATTTTCTAAGTTTCTGTATTACTAATGATTTTGTACCTCATTTTGCATTCCTTTTTTTTCCCCACTGGAAAATAGATAAAAACAAAATTATATTTTAATTAATTTTAGAACACCACTTCACATATAAAGAAGGCAAGGCTAGATGCAGCAGGTCAGACTTTGTTTTTATGGACAGCAATTATGTCCACTTCCTATGGAGATGGGAGTAAGCAGTGAAGTGGCTAAATTTGCAGGGGGCACTAAGTTCAGGGTGGTTAAAACCAGGGAGGGCTGTGAGGTGCTCCAGGGTGATGTGTCGGGGTTGGGCAAGTGGGCATCCCCCTGGCAAATGAGATTCCACACAGGCAAGGGGGAAGTAATGCACACTGAAGCAAAAAAAAAAAAATCCTAAACTCTAAAAATATATTGGTGGGGTATGAACTGGCAGTAATTGACTGGGAGAGTGATTTTGGATTTGCAGTAGATAACTCACTAAAAATGTCGACTCAGTGTGCAACGGCAATTAAAAAGCCCACAAATGCTGTGCTGGGGATTATTAGGACGGGGACTGAAAATAAATCAGCCAGTATCATAATGCCCCTGTATAAATAGATAGTGGAGCCTCATTTGGAATACTGTATGCAGTTCTGGCCACCACATCTCAAAAATATATTATAGCATTGGAAAAGGGTTCAGGAAGGCAACTAAATAGAGAATGGTTAAAGAGGTTAGGGCTCTTTAGCTTGTAAAAATGACTGAGAAGTGACATGATAAAGGTTTCCAAAATTATTAATGGGATAGAGAAGGTAGAGAAGGAAAGACTTTTCTCCCCTTCCCATAATATAAGAATGCATAGGTGCTCAATGAAATTAATAAACTGTAAATTTAGAACAGATGAAACAAAGTACTTCTTCATCCAAAGAGTAATTGACATGTGGACTGTTGCAAGAAATGATGGCAGAAACAAACATAGACAGCTTCAAGGGAGATTGCATAAATATTTGGAACAAAGGTCCATCCCTAGCTACTTGCCACAAGGAATAGGTAGAAGAGTCTATCTGAGGCAGTTCTTGGGGGCAACAGTGGGAGGGTCCTACTGGTGGATCTGATTGGCCTGGATGGGCCATTGGCCTGGATGGGCCATTGGCCTGGATGGGCCATTGGCCTGGATGGGCCATTGGCCTGGATGGGCCATTGGCCTGATCCAACATGTCTTCTCTTGTGTTCTTATCAGGACACTGACATAAGGATTCATTGTATGGAGTCAAGATAGGTACTTTAAGTGTCACAGCCAATCAGAACAGGCCCTAGGAGGTGCAGCAGTAATTCAGCAACCAGTTTGGAGCCCATTCTGCATACATTGGATAATGCTCATTCAATGTGCTTTTGCAGCTGGATTTTCCTATGCAGATCAAGAAAATCTACTTCTACAGTGCAATAAAAGTATATTATCTAACGTGCAGAATGGTAGCAGGTCTTTCATACTCCTTCTCTCCCCCCCCCCCATTGATAGTGTGGAGTTAAATGGTCAGTGTGTGGCTGAGGCTGAATTTTGAGGCCTCTCTCTCATACTGAGCTGTTAAAGAGTGCTATTACATCCTTGCTAAACTCTCTGTAGAGCTGCCATGTGCCTGTTGGGGGACTTGCCAGCAGGTATGCCAGTGGCTTGCAGGAAATCTGAATGTGGGAGATTATGTGAAGTCACTTCCAGGAAAATCCAGAAGTAATATCACACATATCTTCAAATTACTGGAAGTTACGTAGCTTTCCATAGTCTCTGGCAGTTACTAATCGTGTGGTGTCACTTTCAGATTTTTTCTGGAAGAAATGTCATATGTTTACTGATGACAACTCCTAAATCCTCTCTCCAAAGTGTACACTCCCCAAATTCCACTTCCCAACGTCCAAGAATATTCCAAGCTGGAGTTGGCAGCCCTAAATAATTAATCTAGGCCTTGCCATACAATAGCCAATATAAGTTTGGGACCCTTCCTAGTATGGGGGGCGGGCAAATGGGACCCCAGTGATGTTATCCCAGCATGCTAATCCCAGCCCACCAATTCCTCCCAGGGGGTTACCAGCTTCAACTTTCATGCAATTACCTGGGTGGTCTCCTAGAGCAGAGGTAGTCAACCTGTGGTCCTCCAGATGGCAATGGACTACAATTCCCATGAGCCCCTGCCAGCACTTGCTGGCAGGGGCTCATGAGAATTGTAGTCCATGGACATCTGGAGGACCACAGATTGACTACCCCTGTCCTAGAGGAACTTGATGAGGGCTGACCCTCTAGGAAACATAATTCAAACCCTAAGCTAGCATGGGGCAGACTTCTCTTGCTGTGGCTTATTATTATTGTATTGTCCGTGACAATATACACTGAGGGGTTTGTTTTTCTGGAAGCTGCTTAAATCCAAGAGCCTTGAGAACAGTCCATCTCAAAATGGTAGCTCAGTGAGAGGAAGACAATCACAAAATTGTGTCTTGTACCTAACATTTAATGTTTCAAAGCAGACCTGCAGTGCTTGGGTTGGGAAATGTTTCTTCTGCTGTTTCCCCAAAGCTAATCAACCCAAATTGTAGCTTACCTTGCAAGGAAAAGAGGCTACAGAGACCTCTGTGCTTTCCCTGTAAGAGTCAAATGTTGTTTTGATGCAGGGTGAAAGAGTCAATGGTGGTGGTAGAAAGTGCCATCAAGTCACAGCTGACTTAAAGCGACCCTGTAGGCAAGAAACATTCAGAAGTGGCTGGCCATCACCTTCTTCTACATCATAGCCCTGGTATTCCCCGAGCCGACATTGCTTAGCTTCCAAGATCTGACAAGATCAGGCTAGCCTGGGCTATCCAGGGCAGAGTCTGTACTTTCTTTATTCCATTGTCAATCCTGTTGAATTCAGGTCGCTTTGAACTCGGATCTTCCTCTTCCCCCCCCCTCCCCATTGAAACAGGAAAGTCTTCTGCACATGGTTAGGGTAGTTCAGAAGGGGGGGGGGGGAGCCTAGCCTCTTTCTTTCTTTTCTTGAAGGGTGGTGGGAGAGGAGCCAGGCAGGGAGCCTCTTTCTATTCTTGGGGGGGGGGGAGAAGATCGAAAAAGGCAGAGGAGGGAAGAAAAATCCAGGAACGACAGAAGTTGAGAGAAATTAGGGGCTTCTCCTTTAAGGCAGGCTTGTCACATAAACAGGTGTGGCCTATCAGAGGTTCTCTACCACGGAGCTTTCTTTCCCAATCTGGATTTGAACAATATTGAGCGTTAAAAGCACTGGAAGATATGGCACAATAAAGGTAGGGTCACTCCGGATCAATCCTTCTTGCTGCAGAAGGAAAATTTAAATCGCCCAAAATCCAAACGGAAATCGCATTCTGTGTAGAGGGCAGGGACTGAATCGACCTGGGGTTGGAATAAAAGCTCCGTGCAGTTTACACACAGGTCAGAGTGAAAGAGTTCACAGCATGCTCCTTTCGTACCTAAAGCAAGGGCGCAGGAGTTTGGATGTAAGAGGAAGAGGCACAGGTAAGGAGGGAAGCTGTTGTGGTTTTCCTATCCAGAACAAAGATCTATGCATGCATATACCGCTTTCTCCTTTGCACAACAGGTAAAGAGAAGAAGAGTTGGTTCCTATATGCTGCTTTTCTCTACCCAAAGAAGTCTCAAAGCAGCTTACTGTCGCCTTCCCTTTCCTCTTCCCACAACAGACACCCTGTGAGGTAGGTGAGGCCCAAGACCCAGTTGGTTGCATCTGGGGGAGTGCGGAATCAAACCCGGCTCGCCAGATTAGAAGTCCACACTCCTAACCACTACACCAAGCTGGCTCTGTGATAGTTTTAAAGGGAAGGATAAGGAAATGATCTCACAAAGCACTAGAGGAGGAGCAGAAAACTACTTTAATTTGCTTTGACAGTGATTGGCCTTTCAGTGATCCTCTGCCCACCTCATGTTAGGAAGGCAGACCCAAGATTCTGCTGGTCTATCACGAGTTCCACCATTGTCTTTTCTCTTATTTTGCAACTTCCTGAAAACAAACAATATTGGAAAATATTCTGGTCACATTTTACATTATAGTATATAACATGCCCTGCAGCTGATCTCCTACTACTGTGGCTCCTAAAAGATTATCACAGCAGTTTAAAAGATTGTAAGTTTTATAAATTATGATTATGCACTTATATTTCTTTTTATTGATCCTTTAGGGGAGACTAAGTTAATAACCTAGATGAAACGGTTTCCACATTTGTTATGAAAATTTGTTCAGAGTTTCAGAAATAACACCCTCTAATGGCTCAATGGGTCCATTGCCAATAGGTTTCCTGCAGGAAATAGTACCAAATCAACACTATAGTATTGTTCGACGGTGCTAAAACCACAGGTATGGATATGTCGGGCTTTCTCCAGTTTGAATGTAGCAATATTTCTCTGCCACTGCTCTTCATTGGGAAAGAATCTGTATCAGAAGCCCTATTCTAGTTTTAAAAGGTAATAGAGGTTCAAGAGGTCATGCTCAAATCATATAGGTACTTCTAGAACAACCCTCAGCTGCTCTATTCAGAATCCTTTTCAGGTCTACTCAGGCTTAGATGTTCTTGGGGCTGCATTGTTAGATCTCTAAATATTTAATGGAAGGTTTCTGTAGTGTGTCTAGGGTTGCTCGGCATATCCTGACAACTGGCAGGTGATTTACAGGAGTAGTCTCACCCCATTATGTCAGCAACATAATGATGTCACTGGCGACATGCTGATGTCATTTCCCATGCACCTGGAAGTGATGTCAGCATGTTTACCAGGGAGCCTAGGTTGTACCATAGAGTTTTTAAAGAATATCAGGGTGTCCCATGTCACTTCTGGTTTAAACTGTAAGTGATGCAGGTATACTGTTGGTGCACCAGAACTTTATTCTTTCCTAATTCCTCTGACTGGTGCCTAGTACATGAGCAGGCATTAGAAGAAATTGTCGGGCATGCATCCCTAAGTTTGTTCATCATTTTATGTGATTCCCCCCCCCCCTCACATCAGAATGGCCTCACCTCTCTCTTGAGGAATGCAACCAAGGGTGGGATTTGACAACCTAGGAATGGGATATAACTCCATTATATTTTTTCCCATTAAATTATAAAAGTAGACCTATAAGAAGAAAAAACTCTATTCACATACATTTGTTCTAAACAACAAATCATACATAATGATATTTCTAATTTAACATTTTCTTGAGGGTTTATCTTATTCTCATATAAGAGAAATAGTTACCAGTTCTTTGTAAATTATTTTCATCTTCCTGATGTCTCCTTGCAGTCACTGAATCCTTGCAGGAAAAAGGTAGAGTATTCCTTTAGATCTAAAAACATTTAAATTGTAAATTGATTCTGAGAATTTTTCCCTTTCTTGCAGGTACTTATACGCTATAAATTTATCCATCAACTTTGTGAACTAGCTTTTATGTGGCCATCTACATAATCTCATAGAAATGCAGGGTCTCAAGGATAGGTATTTAAGAAGCAAACATTCAGGGTGGATTAGTACATGCAGTTTGGGGATTACAGAATTTGTATCTGCATGGTGCATCTGGAGTCACGTAATGAACAAGACCTGCATTTAAGCCCTGCTCATGTCTATGTGGCTAGGAGTAGATGCAGATAAATCCCAAACAGCATGTGCAAATCTTTCAGTTGAAAAGAAAAATTTCCCCCCTGTAACTTGCAAAAGCTTGGGGTGGAGTGTGGAGAAATTTATATATTCTCAATAGAAGGGCTGCATAACTTGTGAGCTACTAAAACAAATCCAGCCCACCAACCACATAGTGACTGAATTAATTTCCTGGGCTGGCCTGGGTGCCTTAAATGACTGCACGAAGTTTTTCAAGGACTAGAAACCTCAATTCATAGTTGGTGAGTGGCATTTGTCTGTATTGGGTAACCAGAGTTGGCCAGACCTGTAAACCATATTATACTACATAGAGCAGGAATATACAAAGAGCATATTCCATGCCTCCAAGAATGACAGATTTGCTAACATTGGCTCAACCAAGCCATTTATCATAGCTGTGTTACTGGGCTACATTGAAGGGTTTGCATTATAGACTTCTGAAAATTACATTGTAAAAGCCTCAAGGCCAGAACCACTACTACTACCACCCATTTCCAAGCATTTATCTTGTGGATTATAACAAACCACAACAAGAAAAAAATATATATACAAAAACAGCCTACTGAAAGTAAAGATCCATGGAATGCCAAAGGCATTAAATCACTAATAATCAGTAGTGCTAAAAAGAACCTTTTTGCCTTTTCTTCCTGCCAGATTTATAATTGAGAATGGTGTCTCGAGGTAATGGGATTCTCTTGAGAGATTAGGCCATATCGGTGACTGTATTTTTTACTAGTCCATGGCCAATGCTACCTGCCCTAATCCTCTAGCATCTGAATTACAGCGTTTTCACCTCCCTGCTGTCTATATGCTGTCACTGCTCCTTTGTGGAAAAGTTACTGAAGTAATGATTTAGATTCGAGAAACTACTGGGTTTTCAGGGCAACCAGCGCATTCTCCACCCCATGACTAGGATGAATGCCTGACTGGTATGGCTCAAGAGCCAAAGTTTCTTCCAAGAATGCCAGGAGCTGATTTGCGGCAGCCCTCTCAACCACCTTTCCCAGAAATGCAAGATGTGAGACCAGGTGGTGACTGGAAGGGTCCAGCAGATCTGGCAATGGTTTTCTCAGAAGGGGGTAGACAACTGCCTCCTTAAACCCTGACTCTCCTGATGTCAGGGAGAGGTTGTCAATATCCCTCAAAGGCTCTCCTATTCGACAGTCACCCAATTTGATCAACCATGATGGACAGGGGTCCAGGTAGCAAGTGGTTGCCCTCACTGATCCCACCAACTTATCCACTTTGGTTGAAGAGTATCACCCGAAGCCAACAAACAACATTCCCTGCTTCCATTGAGCTTCCAGTTCACATTCTGTATCAGACGTAGCCGGAAGTTCTTGGCGGAGCAACAAGTCTTTATCTGCAAAAAAACAAACAAACAAAAAAACATGACTGCCTCACATCTCAAGTCCAATTTACTATTATTTTGGTGCCTTTCCGTGAGGGTGGTAAGAGATTGAACTACCCTAAACAATTGTGCTGGGTGAGAACTTACGGATGTGATTTCAGCAGTGAAAAATTCATGTTTCACCACCTTCATTGCCATCTCATACACCCTCATAAGCATGTGATAAGATGTTCTTGCTGCTTCGTCATACGTTTTCTGCCACTACCATTCTACTATGTGTAGAATATCAGGAAAACATTTTTGACAGAGTAGTTCAGTTATGGAATCGGCTGCCTAAAGAGGTGATGAACTCCCCCTTACTGGCAGTCTTCAAACAGTGATTGGACAGATACTTCTGAGGGATGCTTTATGCTGGTCCTGCATTGAGCGGGTGGTTGGACTAGATGGCCTATATGGCCCGTAGGAATGATACACACACACAAAGAGCTGGTCCAGCCAACACCGACTCCAAATCCTGATCTCTCCAGGAGGCTGGTTTTATTGAAACATAAGATTTACCATTGCGCATGTGCATAAATATACAAGGCTGCTTCTTTGTGTAGCTGTATGAAGATACATTGCTAATGATACATTGTCAGCCACAAGACCCTATTGTCTAATATTTGAAGGTTAAGCATCAGGAGGTGATTGTGCAGTGTTCTGGTGCACTGTGCTAGACATAACAGCAGGAGGGTGTGCCCAAGCCACTGAAATATTAGTCAGCACAAACACAGATGAACCCAACATGGCCCCTTTCAACTCTATGACCTGCCATTGTGGGACACTACTGCATAGCCAATTGTTTAACTAAAGAGTAAATAAACCACTCAATCAAACTTTTAAAAAGTTTAAAAAAAATTCTTTACTATATTTATACATTTAAAAAATTATCTCTGTTTGGGATGGTTATTTAACTTTGGGTGGGGGGGGGAATTGCCAGCAACCAGATTCTCTGCCATTATGTTGAAACATCCCACTTAATGGCCGTAGCAATGGCTGGCTAGTGCGGGTGTCAGGCCCTGGCCATCACACCTACCCTGCTGCTGTTTCCTCTACTTGTCTGCACTCTCCTGAGGGCAGGGGAAGGCTTAGAGGGCAGGCAGTGGTGGCACAGCAAACAGGCTGAGCTCTTGGGCTCGCCAGCTGCCACCACTTGCTCTTCTGCAGCTTACTATCTGCAGCTTAGCTGCACATTTCAAGTTCCCCATGGAATTTATTTATAAGCTTAGATGGCTGCTGTTCTAAGTTTGACTCATAAGGCTGTTGAAAATATAATTAAGAAACCTGTGAAAAACAAGTTAACTTTTATTCTTCACACTCTAAGAGCATTCAAGTTTTTCATTTGCACACATCTCCCATGTTCACAAGTTTGTGTTCTGTTTTTTGTTTATTTGTTTGTTTGACTTCCCAGAATTAAAAATAACCCTACATTTCACTTTCAAAATACTCATCTATGCTCTGAAGTATAGCTGTTCCATGCTATTGGCACTTACGTCCTTGTTATGAACTACGTTCAAAGTGATAACAGTCACACTTCATGCAGATCTTCAGCGCACGATTCACAGTTCCAAATGAGAATTGTACAAATATGCAATTTAAACTCACATGGATATTGTTATTCAAAACTCCTTGGAAGCAACTGCCTCTAGCAACATTTTAGAACTAGGTGGGTAGCTGCCTTGATCTGAAGCAGCAGAAGGACGTTTGAGTCTAGTAGTGCCAACCAAGTTTCATTCTGGGTAGAAGCTTTTCTGTGCATGCAAACTTTTACGGCTGGTGCAAAATGTAGCTGCCAGGGTCCTCACTGGAATATCTTGGAGGTCCCATATTCAGCCATGGCTGAAGCAGCCACATTGGTTCCCAGTGGTGTTCCAGATCAAGTTTAATGTTCTGGTTTTAACCTTTAAGGCCATCCGCAGTCTGGGCCCAATATACCTGAGGGACTGTTTATCTCCCAATGCCTTGTGCTCTGCAGGTACTAATAGACTGGTGATCCCTGGCCTGCGTAAAGTGTGCCTAGTTTCAACCAGGCCCAGGCCCTTTTCGGTCTTGGTCCTTGTCTGGTGAAATGAGATCCCAGACAAGCTGAGAGGCATTCCAGAACTATACCAGTTCTGCAAGGCCTCTAATATGGAGTTCTTTCACCAGGCATTTGGTTGAGGCTGGGACCAGAAGATCTATGGACCCCTTCCCTCCTTTGTTACTTTTATGTTTTCTGAATGCTTCTGTCATCTGAGGCAAATGACATCTCACTATCATCTGGGCATTATGATATTTTGTATCTTACTGCCCTCCCATGGTATGATTAGTTATGGGGTTGGCCGGACTGAATAGGTACTAAACTGCAGAGAGGGAAATTTGATGGGTTTAAACTGCTGCTGTTTTATTTGTATTTTTGCATTTTCTTGTACATTTAATTGTCTTACTGGAAACCTGATGGTTTTATTTGTGACCCACTGCAAGCTGACCTGTCCGAGAGCAGCGGGGAAGAAATGAAAAATAACATATAATAATATGGAAAAAGTATGTTTGGAAGCGTGGAGAGATTCAGCCTAGGTTGTAATAATAAACACTGTGGGGTTCAATATAAAGTTTACCAGATTTAGGATGCAACAATGTATAGTTCAGTGAGCCCTCAAACCAATTCCTGCAACATTATCAGGCAGTGATGTAATTTGCTGGTATATTAGCTAATTTATTCTGGTAACTCACAGCATTAAAGCTTAGATTGCCCTACCCTGTCTAGAAACAAGCAGGAAACAACCATTAAATATTTCTTTAATATCATCTTCCCATGCACGATATAAAGTGACACATTTTCTTTTCATAATGGATAATTTATAATGTTAATCCAATGTATTCTCCTCTGTAGTTTACTATAAAATGGAAAGTAATGCAATAATATCTAATCAACTGCAATGAGGAGTGATATTGATAACAATATTAGGCCAGGCTTATTGCTCGCAAGCTGAGCTGAAGAAGGGGCTTTTTCCAAAATGTTCCATAATGAATCACAATTTCAGCTTTGTTGACTAACCTCCCGATCCAGGCAATGGTTTTGTCTTGAGCTAGCAGCCAGCAGCATTTTTCTTATGTCTTCCTGGCTGATTACCACAAGGGTGAAATTAACATTTAGCAGCTGTATTGTTCCAGTACATGTACATTGTGACCTCCTTGCTAAAATAAGCAGGTACTTAAACACCATTGTCAATATTGTTATACGTATAAAGAAGCAACTGCTATTTAAGTGGGAGAAATTGCACATTCATTATCTAACACATAATTAGGGTTTTCTTTTCTCTTTTCTAAAGAATCTGTGCAGGAATGGCTCCTGTGTCAACGCATCCCTTGGTACACAGAAAGAGAAAACAAGCTAAAATCTGCTTGTAAATATGGGAAAAGAGGAGGCTGGGCTTGATGTTTATGCAGCAGTGCATATTTCCGCCGAGTGTCTCTTTGGACCAGAAGCAGCTGCATTCTGCTTTTTTTTTTTTTTTTTTTTTTTTAAGGCTTCAAACACAATTAAAGGGGTGATCTTCAACACCTGCCCTCAGATCTACAAGATGGCAAGTGTAGCAGATATTAGCACCATTTTCCACAGCTGGGCCCCTGTTTATAAGAATGACATGTCGCCTTGGTCTGTGATATTTATCTTCTCAGGTTATTTACCTTGTTACTGATAGGTACCTAGCCAGATATATTAGATGGGTGTGAAGGAGACTGAGAAAGGTTTCAGGGATTTAAACCTCTAAGTACATGTAGTTTCCAAAGGCAGTGACTTTAATATATCACAAGATATCAAGGGGGCTTGGGTAAAAAAAAAATGCTGTCAGAGATTGGGCATTTGCTAGCTGCTGGTTCCCCCTTCAAGGATCGCTGCCTTGTTGTGGCAAGGGGGCTTGCGTAGTTCAGTGAAGCTATGTGCTATGCCGTGCAGGGCCACCCAAGACGGACAGGTCATAGCTGAGAGCTCTGACAAAAGGTGATCCACTGGAGAAGGAAATGGCAAACCACTCCAGTATCTTTGCCATGAAAACTCTATGGACAGTTCCAATAGGCATAACGATATGACGCCGGAAGATGAGCCCCTCAGGTCGGAAGGTGTCCAATATGCTACTGGGGATGAGCAGACGGCTAGTACGAGTAGCGCCAGAATGAATGAAGCGGCTGGGCCAAAGCCGAAAGGACGCTCAGTTGTGGAAGTAACTGGTGGCGAAAAGACAGTCCGATGCTGTAAAGATTTTTATTCCATAGGAACCTGGAACGTCAGATCCATGAATCAAGGCAAGCTGGACGTGGTTAAACAAGAAATGAGAAGACTGAACATCGACATTTTAGGAATCAGTGAACTAAAATGGACAGGAATGGGTGAATTTAATTCAGATGACCATCTGTGGACAAGAATCTCGCAGAAGAAATGGAGTAGCCTTCATAATCAATAAGAGAGTAGGAAAAGCAGTCTTGGGATACAATCCCCAAAATGACAGAATGATCTCAGTTCGAATCCAAGGCAAACCATTCAACATCACAGTGATCCAGGTCTACGCCCCAACCACTGCTGCTGAAGAGGATGAAGTTGATCAGTTCTATGAAGCCCTACAACACCTTCTAGAAGCAACGCCCAAAAATGATGTGCTTATCATCATGGGGGATTGGAATGCTAAAGTAGGAAGCCAAAAGATAACCGGGATAACAGGCAAGTTTGGCCTTGGAGTACAAAATGAAGCAGGGCACAGGCTGGTAGAATTTTGTCAAGAGAATACAATGGTCATAGCAAACACTCTTTTCCAGCAACCCAAGAGACGACTCTACACATGGACATCACCAGACGGTCAACACAGAAATCAGATTGACTATGTGCTCTGCAGCCAAAGATGGAAAAGTTCTATCCAGTCAATAAAAACAAGACCAGGAGCTGATTGTGGTTCAGATCATGAGCTTCTTGTTGCAAAATTTAGGCTTAAATTGAAGAAAGTAGGGAAAAGCACTAGGCCACTCTGGTATGAACTAAATCATATCCCCGACGAATACACAGTGGAGGTGACAAATAGATTTAAGGAATTAGATCTGATAGACAGAGTGCCTGAAGAACTATGGACGGAGGTTCGCAACATTGTACAAGAGGTAGCAACTAAAACCATCTCAAAGAAAAAGAAATGCAAGAAATCAAAATGGCTGTCTGAGGAAGCTTTACAAATAGCTAAGGAGAGAAGGGAAGTGAAAGGCAAGGGAGAAAGAGAAAGATACACCCAATTGAATGCAGAATTCCAGAGAAAAGCTAGAAGAGATAAGAATGCCTTCTTAAATGAACAGTGCAAACAAATAGAAGAAAACAATAGAATGGGGAGGACCAGAGATCTTTTCAAGAAAATTGGAGATATGAAGAGAACGTTTCATGCAAAGATGGGTATGATAAGGGACCAAAATGGTAGGGACCTCACAGAAGCAGAAGAGATCAAACAAAGGTGGCAAAATTATACAGAAGAACTATACAAGAGCGAGCTTAACATCCCTGATGACCACAATGGGGTAGTTACTGACCTGGAGCCAGACATCCTGGAATGTGAAGTCAAATGGGCCTTAGGAAGTCTGAGCAACAATAAAGCTAGTGGTAGTGACAGCATTCCAGTTGAACTATTCAAAATCTTAAAGGACGATGCAGTAAAAGTGCTACACTCAATATGCCAGCAAATTTGGAAAACTCAACAATGGCCACAGGATTGGAAAAGGTCAGTTTACATTCCAATCCCAAAGAAGGGCAATGCCAAAGAATGTTCAAACTACCGCACCATCGCACTAATTTCTCATGCTAGCAAAGTTATGCTCAAAATCCTACAAGCTAGGCTCCAGCAATATGTGGACCGAGAACTTCCAGAAGTACAGGCAGGATTTCGAAGAGGCAGAGGAACTAGAGATCAAATTGCCAACATACGCTGGATCATGGAGAAAGCTAGGGAGTACCAGAAGAACGTCTACTTCTGCTTCATTGACTATGCTAAAGCCTTTGATTGTGTGGAGCACAACAAATTGTGGCAAGTTCTTAAAGAGATGGGAATACCAGAGCATCTTATTTGTCTCTTGAGAAATTTATATGCAGGTCAAGAAGCAACAGTGAGAACTGAACATGGAATCACTGACTGGTTCAAAATTGAGAAAGGAGTTCGGCAAGGCTGTATACTGTCGCCTTGCCTATTTAACTTGTATGCAGAGCACATCATGAGAAATGCGGGATTAGAGGAGTCACAAATTGGGATCAAGATTGCAGGGAGAAATATCAACAACCTCAGATATGCAGATGATACCACTCTAATGGCAGAAAGTGAAGAGGAACTAAAGAGCCTGTTGATGCGGGTGAAGGAGGAGAGTGCCAAAGTTGGCTTGAAACTCAACATCAAGAAAACAAAGATCATGGCATCCGGCCCTCTCAATTCCTGGCAAATAGAAGGGGAAGAAATGGAGATAGTGACAGATTTTATTTTCCTGGGCTCCAAGATCACTGCAGATTGGGACTGCAGCAAAGAAATTAAAAGACGCTTGCTCCTGGGGAGGAAAGCTATGGCAAATCTAGACAGCATCCTAAAAAGCAGAGACATCACCCTGCCAACAAAAGTGCGTTTAGTCAAGGCTATGGTCTTCCCAGTTGCAATGTATGGCTGCGAAAGTTGGACCATAAGGAAGGCCGAGCGTCAAAGAATTGAGGCTTTTGAACTCTGGTGCTGGAGAAGACTCTTGCGAGTCCCTTGGACTGCAAGGCGAACAAACCAGTCAGTCCTAGAGGAGATCAGCCCTGACTGCTCTTTAGAAGGCAAGATCCTGAAGATGAAACTCAAATATTTTGGCCACCTCATGAGAAGGAAGGACTCCCTGGAGAAGAGCCTAATGCTGGGAGAGATCGAGGGCAAAAGAAGAAGGGGACGACAGAGAATGAGGTGGATGGATGGAGTCACTGAAGCAGTAGGTGCAAACTTAAATGGACTCCGGGGAATGGTAGAGGACAGGAAGGCCTGGAGGATCATTGTCCATGGGGTCGCGATGGGTCGGACACGACTTCGCACATAACAACAACAGCTGCTGGTTGGGAAAACCAAGAGATTCAGGGCAGGGGGCCTGGGGAGGGCACAGTTTCTGGACTGAAGTAACCTCAGCAATGCCATAGAGTCTTCTCTCCAAAGCAGCAATTTTATCCAGGGGAACTGATTTCTGCTGGCTGGAGATCCCGGAACGAGCCCTCCCAAACAGGCCTTAGCCTTTTATTTATACCGCTCCTGCAGAGTATTGTAAAGATATGTGACCATTTCTGCAAGAGGAATTTACCCCTGCACAGCCTCTAATTGTTTGCAGGTTTTAGTGCTGCTTCCTTATGATGTCAGCAGCAACTGATAACTCTCCAGTGGGTGTCAAGGGTTTTCATCCAGTTGCTCCATGATGAGGGAAATTGCAAAATCCCACTTCCTCTTTCTTGTTGCGCTGAAAATCAGGGTGCAAAAGAGCAAACCCATCTGAATAAACATGCAACAGTCTCAATAGAGTTGTTCCCGCCCTCACACTGGCCTTTCCCTCACCATTTTCAGATTGAATTTTTTTTTTTAATGGTGTGGTCCATGTAGCTACGGAACCACAAAGCAATGTGCCCTCAGTTAAAATAAAATGTTCTCTTCAGTGTGCACAGTCATATTGGGATCAGGCTGTAACCCAATCCAAAATACATTCCTCTTGTGTTTTCTGGTGGTGGGGTATGAACGGGGAAAGTTCATAATGAAGCAGCCCTTAGCCTATTGTCCATGCTCTGTGTTTTAAATCTTCATTGTGAACACACAACCATTGGGATCCAATTACCAAGGCCAGCCTATCACAAATCTTCCCAAATATAAAGACAGACCATTATACAAACAATCCTGAAAAGAGATCTAAATAAATGTTTTATTGTTGTGATGTGATCCCGTAGCAATGCGGAAGTGTACGTTTTTGTTTTGTTTTGTTTTGTTAAGTTTTACTGTTGTGGCGTGTCCACATAGCAATGCAGAAGTTTTTTTTTTAATAATGTTGGGACTTGGGAGGGGGACAGAAATTTGAGTCCCCAAAACCACTGTTGTGAAGAGACTGGTGACTTGTGTTGACTGACAACCCAAGGAGATGGGGGAAAGCTTTGGGTTTTCCACACTTCCTGCTTGTCCACCACCTTGTTGGGAAACAAAAAAGTCACAATGAAATGGTGGAATAACATGGGAGGGGTCTCCTGTCATGCAAACATGCAGTTTCCAGTTTCCTATTATGCATTTGCAATCAGGAGGTAGTGTGTGTTCAGACAACTCTGTCTGTGCATTCAGACAACTCTATAAACATCCTGGCATTCTCTCATACCATCACCCTTTCCCCCTGTTCCTAATGAAACCTGTTTCTTCTTCATTTGTTTTCAAAGTGAAATGTTCTTCCAACAAATCCTCTGCAATCCAAGTTTTCTTTTGCAATGGATTCTTCCAGCACTACCCACCAGCCCACCTAAATCAGGGAAGTCTGCATGGATCCCATGTATAATGCAGTCATCAGAAACAACACAACATATGTGAAAATGTGGAAGGCAGCTGCATTCTGAAAAACACCAAAGTAGCTGTGATGTCTTTCACTTATCCATTCTCCTTTTCATCCCTGCTCAGTTGCTGTATATCACAGCCAGGGTTCAGCATGCAGAATCCAGAGGAAAACAGGGAAAATGGATCACAGATGTTTAAAGATCATTCAGCCACAGCATGGCTTAATCCTGTTTTGTAGGGGAAGAAAACATTTCACTCTTCCAATACTGTGTGGTTTCATTTATTGAAACCTGGCTTTCTGTGCTATTATTAGCAATTTTCCTTTTAAAATACTACCTACTAAGTTTAGAGCACTGTTCTTTCATTTTCGGACACCAATATCTCATTTTGAGAGGGAAAGCAGTGAGAAATCTTATGATCTGCAAGGGACAGATGTGACAGAACTCTTCCCAGAAGGAACCTTGTGAAAGTGAGTCCACTTTGTTTTAAGACAAGGGAGGTGAGAGTTTTAAATGCACTGCGGATTTTAGTTACCGTATTTGCCGGCGTATAAGACGACTGGGCGTATAAGACGACCCCCCAACATTTCCACTCAAAATATAGAGTTTGTTACATTACATTACATTACTATGGGCCACTATGGGCAGCTCTGTCTATCCCAACTGAAGTGCACCCGGCGTATAGGACGACCCCCCCACTTGGAGGCATTTCTTTCAGGGGGGGAAAGTAGTCTTATACGCCAGCAAATACTGTAGTTGTATAAGAGGAAGCCTTTGTACTTACTACATTCCTATGGCAGGATATTCTGTTCCAATGAGACATTTATATGGTGTGAAGATGCTAAAGGCAGCTTGGGGTAGGGCCATAGCACTGTGTGAGAGAGTTTTCACTGCAAAATATTGTATGTTCAATCCCTGGCATCTCAATTTAAACAGATAAGGTCATTGGTGAAGTGAAAGATATCTGCCTGATACCCCAGACAGTTGATACCAGTCAGAATAGATAATACTGATAGGTCAGTAGTCTCTTTCAGTAGAAAAAAAGAGTTCAGTGTCCAGAAGAAAGGTCAGCTAATGTAAATATTGATATGGAACACATCTTATGCTGCACTTGGGGCTGGAGTGTAATAGAAGTCGCAATGCACACGATCCCGCCCCCTCCCTGGGTATGGCATAAGAGGCAGGGAGGCAGAGGTGACAGCGTGTGAGGGGCTCACTTCCAGGCCTGGTCAGCCATCACACCACTCATCCCTTGGGTGGCCCCTGGCACAGCAGCCACCAGAGATTGCCAGATTCTTGCAGATTCTGTGTTTCACGTATTTCACATAATCTGTGAAAATCTGATTCTCAGATTATTTTCCCCCTACCACTATTCCTTCCCCTCAGGAGAAATCAGGCTATGAGGGCCATATCCACTTCCCTCCCTCCAAGGCAAGATTGTCCCTCTGTTTTTCTTTCCCTTCTGTCTCTGAGACACCCTAGCTAACTTCTTTTTTCTTTCCTAAAAAACGTCTGGTTTTTCCACCCTGTTACAGAATAATATTTTGTTTGTTTTCTCAGACCAGAAGCCTGAGGGAAGGAATGGGAGCCCCCTTTAACCTATATGATTTTAATGGCACTTAAGAATTTTGTATATTCCAAATTAACAAAATATTTTATTTAACATAGAAGGGGAAAGTCAGATGAAATCAGTGGTAAAATATCTGAAGTAACTCAATATAAATAACTCTGAGGTATAAACAGTACATGTATAGATTTTATAACTTATGTTTCAGGCTATTCACAGTTTCATTAAAAAAATCTTCATGTTGAGAGGCTTTCATTCCAGTATTTCCCCAAACAGTCCAGTACTGTTTACTTGGGTATTCTCTAACTCTTTTAGTTTCCAGAAGGCTGGTACTCTCTTTCCAGTACCCAAACACCATTTCTTGAAACACCAGTACTCATCTAGAGTTTTTAACTGACTCTCAAGGTCTCTTAATTCAGTTTCTAACCACACCAGACCAGGGATCTCTGTACTGTTTAGAGGAAACTTCCTGTTCTTCTCTCTCTAGAAGATCTGT
Organism: Paroedura picta; assembly: GCF_049243985.1. Classification (NCBI taxonomy): domain Eukaryota; kingdom Metazoa; phylum Chordata; class Lepidosauria; order Squamata; family Gekkonidae; genus Paroedura; species Paroedura picta. Next base: position 154,390,513 of record NC_135370.1, on the reverse strand, counting down.
CCCTTTTCCTTGGCCTGAATGGGGGTCTCCATCTAACTACTCGTTCATCCTTGCCAACTTTATCCAGTTCTCTTGTCTGTTTTAAACTACTCTCAGTCAGGGTTGAATCTGGAATGAATCTTCCTCCTGAGCATTCATCTCTAAATTCTCTCTCTCCTTAGCTGATACTAACCAATCCGACTGCTTGGAACAGCCTGCCACTCACGGCACCCTGTTTCTGTGAAGAATTAACCCTTCACAGCCCTTTAGCTGTTTGTGCAGCTCTTCTAAGCTTTTTAAAAGTGCAGTCTTTCTGGAGGAAGCCAAAAGCAGACCTCGCAAGATGTCACAGCCTCTCTATGTTCACTGTGATTTGCAAATAATGCTTTTATGTGTCTGTAATTATATCTGTGTGCTTATTTATACTTACACAAAAGATTCTCAACTGGGGGTTGTGCAATTTCTTTCTTTACAATAGGACAATGCCTGCCAAAGTGTAAAGCAGTATTTTTGTTGTCACAATATCACAATGTAGCCAAACTGAACAATGGCTTGAGCGTCACACTCTGCCATCAAGCATATCACGCAGGGCCATCAGGCACATCCTAATTACTCCCATGTTTTATTCTAAACAACTTTGGATTCTATATAAGTTCCAGGCAATCAATCAGGGAAAATTCTGTTTATTTCAGGACCTGATGTATTTGAGATTTAAAACATAAAAAGAGAGAATAGTGTCCCAAAGTTCCAGGGGCTTATTTTATTAAACTCAAGCTTCTGATATGCAGGCCCAATTGGAAGCCATGCACCTTTTCACAGAAGTCATTAATCCCATTTCTTTGCAGATTGCTTTCTGCAGGCTAGCGTAAAGCACACTTGCATATGCTGTTATTCATCCCAGTGTCTCATATTTTAAGGTTCCTGATAAGAACTATGAATGGGAAATCAGAATCCAGAAGACTGTCCCCAAATATTGAATGGCTTTTCTTTTGGTCAGGCTAACTGATTTTTTTCTCCTCTGCTGTTTTAGTGGGTAGATTCTGAGGAGTATCCTACTCAGATTTTGTACATATGAGTCCAGTGTGATTGAAACTTTACTCCATATTTCTTTGATTGTATGTTGACTGTAGATACAGTGAGAGTTTCCAAGGTTTCTCTTGTTCTGATGATTTCCTGCTAACTGATCCTGATCTTATTTTGGTTTGGTTACAGTTTTGGCTTCTATGTAAGGATGGAAATAGAGGATGGTATTTGTAAGACTGGTTCTTTTGAAGACCTCTGGCCCATCGGATTATTAAATAAAGTAAAAAAGAAAGGAGACATGCTGTGCACAAGAAACCATCAGATGGGACTGTGCAAAATTAATAAATCAAGAGACATGATACAAGTCTTTCCTCTGAGAATGAGTTCAGTGAGAAAGTCAAATATTGCTTCAAACTAGGGCTGTGCTGAATATTCAGTGGTGAACACTTGAAGTATAACAATTGCCACAAAAAAGGTCCTTGAAAAACAAACCAGTCTCTTCATTTTCTTATTTAAGTTTCTTCATGACTGTTAACAATTACATGGCCCTTCCCTGCTGTCCATCCACCATTTTTTTCTGTTGTGTTTCCTTCACTGCATGAGCCAGCCAATCAGAGATCATGAAAATAGCATGATGATGATGCCACTATGCTTTATGACCAATCATACAACCAAACCTTATGAGAAAAGGCTGAAGGGCTTGGGAATGTTCAGCCAGGAGAAGATGCAGTTGAGAGGGGACATGATTGCTGTCTTTAATAATTTGAAGGGTTGTCAGAGGAGGGCACAAAAAGGTTTCTGTTGGCAGCAGAGGAAAGGACCCACAGTAATGACTTGCAACGATGCGTAGAATACTACTGGCTAGACATCAGGAAAAATTTTTCAGTCAGAGTAGTTCAGCAGTGGAATTGGCTGCCTAAGAAGTTGGTGAGCTCCCCCTCACTGGCAGTCTTTAAGCAGTGGCTGGACAGATAATTATCCTGGATGCTTTAGGCAGATCGTGCATTGAGAAGAAGGTTGAACTAGATGGTCTGTATGGCCCGTTCCAGCTCTAGGATTCTCTGGTTCTATATTTAGCAAAAGGGAAATGAAGCTGCTTTGCCCTGACTGGGAGGGGAGAGAATGTGCGCCTGTTGCCTAATCCACTAGAACCTTTACTGCATGGGAGGCTCTGCAACAGGCTGCTGCCTAGTGTTTGAGCCGGGACATGTTGCTCCGTCTCTTCCACACAGGGGAGCATTTGGCCTGTTGCACCTCATCGACCCTGGATTTGTGCTTCCATGGCAGCCAGGGCAGTGATGTTCCACCACAATGTGGGGCAGTGTGGGTCTTTTTGCTTGTGTGTGTAAGAATGTGCTATTGCTTGGGAGAGTGGAAAGGGAAGGCGATTGTAAGTCGCTTTGAGACTTCTTCTGGTAGAGAAAAGCAGCATATCAAAACCTACTCTTCTTCTTAAACATAAAAAGTCCTAGACAGCTCTGCCATGCTGTGCAGTGCAACAGAACCACCTGGGGCATTTTTTTGTCCTTTCAGGGACACCGTATCCAGGCAAGGGTGGGGAGGATCTGGACCAAGATGGACCGACTCTTCTCTTCTGGATGGCCCTGGCCCAACATAGACCTCGTTGATGCCTGGGGCAGAAAAGGGAACATGGATTCATCCACATTCACTTGCCATGGAGCAAATGAGGGCCTCAGTTGGCCAGGCCTGGGATGACCCCAGACCAGCACCGACATCATACAGAGCCTGGAATATGCCCTGCAACTGGACAAGCAGTGTGAGGTCAAATTCCGGGTATGGAAAAGGGCTAGGTCATTAAAGCCGTAAAACAATTATCCCTCTAAATCCAAGGTGTGTATTTGTTTCATAGATTGTCCTTCTCACTGAGACTCATAGCAGATTACATTTTTTAAAAAAATAACTAGACAGCATAAAATATCTAATAAAAATGTAGAATTGTAGAATTAGATAACAGTGCAAAAAAAAACACACAACTAAGGCATAAAATATATGTTATAATCAAATAGTGTCCTATTCCCTTTTAAATTAACACCAGCACCAGTAGCTAGGAATTTGGGGGTGACCTTTGATGCCTCCCTTTCTATGGAGGCTCAGGTCACCAAGGTAGCTGCACGGCGTTTTTTCATCTGCGCCAAGCGAGGCTACTAGTGTCCTACCTGCCCTCTGAATACTTGGTGACAGTGATCCATGCAAAGGTGACTTCCAGACTAGACTACTGTAACTCGCTCTACATGGGCCTACCCTTGGCTTTGACCCAGAAATTGCAGCTGGTACAAAATGTGTCTGCAAGGGTCCTCACTAGAACAACATGGAGGGTCCATATCCAGCCTGTGCAACGTCGTCTGCACTGGTTACCACTCTGCTTCTTGATCAAGTTTACGGTCCTGTTTTTAACTTTTAAGGCTTTACGTGGCCTGGGTCCTACTCATCTACAGGACCACTTATCTGCTTAGGCCGCCCGCAGGGCTCTCCACTCTCCGGAGGGAATGAATTTATTGGTTGTCCTGGGCCTCCAGGATATACGCCTGGCCTCAACCAGGGCCAGGGATTTTTCAGTCCTGGCCCCAACCTGGTGAACTGAGCTCCCGGAAGAGCTAAAGGCCCTGTTGGAATTGTCAGCTTTCCACAGGGCCTGCGAGATGAAGTTCTTCTGCCAGGTACATGGCTGAGGCAAGAGCGGGACCCAGTGTTGCCATCCGAGGATCTCTAGGTTCCGGCCAGCTAGGCTCCTTGCTTTCAGATATTGAAAAAGTCTGACTCATGATGAACGGGGGAGGGGTTGCTAACTGTATTGTCCACCATCTTGTTATGCTATGTTATTATTCATTCTATTGTGTTTAAACGGGGATTTTAGGGGATTTTATTGTATTTTACCTTGTAAACCGCCACAAGACATTTGAGAGCGGTGGTATATAAGTATAAATATGAATACATAAATATAAACAAACAAACAAACAAATAAATAAATAAATAAATAAATAAATAAAAGTTTGGGTTCTGCAATCTACCATCCATCTTTTAAAATAGGTCAGAATCAGATGGTTTAGTTCAAGAAGAAGAATTACAAGATCTTCACTCATTTCTGGGTAAGTGTAGTATTATTAAGAAATCATTGTTGTTTGAATGTGTATAATGCAGGCTAATCTAATTTCATTCCACAAACCCAGGAAATTATACATTTGGTGTAGGATTATTATGAACAACTGATAATGAAAGTCTTTATTACTATCAACATGTTTGGTGTTTAGTGCATACAAGGTGCTTGGCAAAGAAAGGCTGTTTGTAATTTCAGTAATAACTAGGAAGGCACATCTAATTCATCTCATTACCACAGTTCACAATGAGTAATCTACACAAAGCAACAGATCAGGCTTACATTCACAAATCCCTGGCGAAAGAACAAAAGATAACTAGGAAATAAAATCTGGAGCAAATTCGACAGAAAGAATGATAAACTGAAATTACATGGGAGACAAATTACTAAAATGTTATATGAAAGTAACAGCCAGGTCTCTGCCATACAAACTACATGTATGGCAAACTCTGCCATTAACAGACCACATGAAGAAAGGATATATCTTTATACAATAACTGGTGTGCATACTTCTGATGTGTTGAATGTTCAAAGGCCTCCAGAATGATCCCTACTCAGCAAGAGCTTTTGGGATGTTCAGCATGTAGTGGAAGCATGAAAGTGTGCACATTACTGCTAAGGATGACAGCCACCCAGCTGTCATCCTCAGTGTATGGCGTGCATGGCCACACTCTGTTTAAACACTCTCTCCCTACCTTGGAAAACTGGTAGGGTTTAAAGGGACTGCCCCTATGCATACATTACAGCTGAATATGACAGACCCATTCTGTTTAAATATCCCTTCTCTGCCAAGGCTGGTAGCCTTTAAAGGGAATCCCCATGTTACAGCTGATTCTAACAGTCAGAAGCCTTTAAAAAGACTGCCCCACCATGTTACGGCTGATTAAAGGGATCACCCCCTTGCACTGCAGCCCCATGGGGCTGTCAGAATCAGCTGTAATGCTAGGGTGATCCTTACCTTTAAAAGCTCCCTAGCAAGGTTGGGAGCCTTGAAAGGCACTGCCCATTCCCTCCATGTTTCTGATTCTGACAGCCCTGTGGCAGTCATGATCAGCTGCAAGGCGTTTGTGGTCCCATTCAGTACTCCCACCCTAACTTCACAGGTTGAGGGGGGGATTATTGAAAGGGGGCCTGGGCAGCCCATTGTATTTTTTGTACAACATGGTATACTGCTAATATATATATATTAGTTTCTCCCAAAACCCCCTGCTGACTGAAGAACTTATTGGAATTGGGAGGAGGGAACAAGGTGAAACCAGCAGTGCCTCCAATTCTTTGGCTTTCACTGCTCTAAACAAGGGCATAATTGCCAATCGGCAAAAGGGTGAGGGATGATGTGGTGGTTAGAATGTCAGTCTAGGATATGAGAGACCCAGGTTCAAATCTCCAATCTGTCATAGAAACTTACCATGTATATCTGGGCCAGTCATACACTCCCAGATTAACCTTTCTGGCAAGTTTATTGTGAGGATAAAAATGTGAAAAGAAATATGGACGCCACCTAAATAAATACAATAAACTCTTCATTCCATCTAATTACCTTTTACCTTTCAGAAGCAGAACTTTAAAAAACCAAATTGGGGTCCATTCCGCACAATCGCCTATGTAACCAAATGTAAGCGCTATTGTAAAGTGCTAGAATTAATAGCGGTAGGTCTTGATAACACACACAGCCGTTCCTACCACAAAAAGGGCTCTTCCACCAGCGCTGTTTTTGTTACCCCCAAGTTTCCCATCTCACCAGAATCGCAACAAAGGAGGCAATATTATTCCATGCTTCTTCCCGTCCCCAGCCGTCAATCAAACAGAGCAGCCAATGAAATGTGTTTGTGCTCCCAAACAGCCACTTTCCCTTTAAAAACTGTTTTTTAAAAACCCCAAAACACCAGTAACAACTAATATTTGTTCATTCGATGTCTCAAGACCTTTTTTGCTGGCGTAGGAGCTGGCACTTAATTGTTTACACGCTCTTCAAGTATAAAAAAATCCCCGCTCCATGGGTGCAATTTCTGTGCAGTGTCGAATAGGGGACTGTACTGTGCTCAGGAACCTTAAAGACAATTGCAGAAGGGAGCTTTGTTTTACTGTTAAGCACTTATGAACTGCTTGTGGAGGGACTTCAGCCAGAGAAACCTCACTTATTTGTTGCTTTCGCCGGTTTAAGGGGGAAAAAATGGTGATTGCGTCTCCGGAAGCTCGGGGGCGAGAGCTAGGGAGGGACATTCTTTCTACCGCTTTTTTGAGAACACACATGTCTTTTTCGGAAGTGTTGCAGATTGTTCTCAGGAGTGAAGCAATTTTTTAAGGGGGAATCCACTTTTGACCATTCCCTAAAGAGTGCTACATCGAATCGCTTTTTGCGGGAGTGTTGCAGATTGTGTACAACGTCATGAATAATGTTAAAAAAATAGTGTTACACAATGGTAAGAATTCATTAATGGTAAGCAACATTAACGCTGTGCAGAATGGACCTGGGTTTATTGAACAAAGAATGATGGACTATTAAAATAGGACACATTTATAACAAAAACTCAAAACTTTGCTAACACAATTTAAATTTAGAACCACAGAGGTAATAGAGTTACTCACTCTCCCTCCCCTGTCTCTGAGGCCTTCTGAAAGTTTCACAACTAATCTTTGGCTGGCTCTCTGTGGCACTGCCGCTATTAGTCATGGGACTCTTGATGGATATCTCCAGAGGCTGTAGCTCTGTTTAGGTTATGGAGTTCTTTCCACAGCACGCTTCTCCTCCTCCAGTGACTTCCTAGACTTTTCCTTCTCAGATTTCTCCCTCAGAAATCTCTCCTGTTCTTTCCCCAGAATCCTATGGCTAACCAACAGAGATTTAAAAAGGAAAAAGAAAAACTTTCCCTTTCATACTTCACCAGGGGACAAACCCCATGGGATTAAGGAAATTAAGTTCTACACATATTATCATTCTTATTTTGGTTAGAAAGCAGAATAGGAACAAGGTAGAAAGTCCCAGGGTCTTGAGAAGGGAAGGCCATGGAGAACACACAGTAGAGGCAGTCTTGGTTACTCCACTGATCAGGGCTTTCCGTGGGAAATTCAAAATCTTATAAATCGGATCGGTTTGTACAAAGAACCTTTTAACAGGAAATGCTAATGTGGGCAGAATTCTTTACTGGCAGGAATGCTCGTGCAGCAGGATCTTTTGTGTCTAGCTGAACCGTGATTAATAGCATGACAGATCATGATTAATAGTTTGATTGTCCTATACCAGGAAATGCTTGTCTTCTCTCTGGAACTGTTTCTTCCCGGTAAGTGCAATGAGATCAGGCTTGGGCCCACTCATTTTGCCCTTTGTTGAGAAATGGCCAGGAACTGTGCTGTTTTTGGCCCATATACGGCTAGCAAAAGAGCTGATCCCAGCTTCAGTATGGAGAGGGGAAGAGACAAGCCAGGGTAACAGGATAAACAAAACTGCATCAAGTTAGGGAGAGCACCCAAGGAGGTGGTGTTGCAAAGAGATATCCTGATAACGTGCATTTTCTATATAATTTGCAGACAAGGGAAGCTAACATCTGCTTCCCTCCTATGGTTTGTTTGTTTCTGTTGAAGGCTTTTATTAATTACTTAATGTTTGCAATGTACTTGAGAAGTGTTAAGTATTATTCACAGTAATTTACAGGTGCAATATGGTGTTTGATAGAAGACTATTCCTTGCTGTCTTGGCAGAGTTTTGTTTTCCAATTGCAGGCTTCCTGTTTCTGGTTAATGATAGGAAGGGGGGAAAGTCCTAAAACCTTTTCTGTTCAATGTTTTTATTTGATAAAAGAGACTCCACACATACCCCACGGCAAGCTGTGAGATGCCGATCCAATTTAGAGTTGATGTTGATACTCCTAAACAGCCTGGATTTTATATTTCTGGGGGTTCTTTAGCACAGGGATCCCCAGCCTGAGGCCTGCGAGTCGCATGAGGCTTCTGCCCTCTTTCTGTGTGGCCCTCCGACCTGCTTGTCTGCTGCTATCACCCTCTGGGCATTTTCCCTCAGACCCATCTACTGCTGTTCATCCTGTCCCTTGCTTGCAAAAAAGACAATAGCAACATTGTTTGTTTTGGTCTCCATGGTTCCTTCTGTCAGCCCCCTCTTGTTCTTATCCTCAATAATAGCATTTTGGCCATTCTAGGTGCTCTGCTAGCCAGCAGAACTCAGGCACCCATACCACTCAGCTTCCTAACTCCCCCTCTCCATGAATTACCATGTTGAAGCTAAGGAAGGTAAAATCACTGTGTGAATGGGTTTCAGGAAGATGGTTTGCTTTTACCAAAAAAAAGGTGGGAAAAGGACAGTAAAAGACCTGGTATTTTCGCAAAAAAAAAAAAAGGATACAAAGTGTGTTGCATACTGAACATTTCTAGAAGCTCCACCCATCCAAGCAAGTGTCTTCCAAAGTTACTGGTGAGGTTCTTCCTTCCACAACAAGAGCTGGTTGCTCTGACTTTTTGCCTTGCTTACTTCTGCCTCTCCTCCCTCACTCCAGCTAGGAGTCTTTTTATACATCTGTGATTGCAGGAACCAATGAGTGGCCCCTTGGGTAAGACCCCCTGCCTTACTAACAGGCATATGGTCTTCTACATCCAATGGCATCCCTCAACAGTCTAGGCTTAAGCCAAAGGCATGACACTGCTAAAGTCTGACCAAGCCAGGTCAGACTCCATCTTAGAAATCATTGTTCTCTGGAGGTTCAAAATGTCAGCCTCTGCCTGCTCTAGGTACCCCCTGACTAAACCTTGCTCTCCAGTTTACACCCTCTCCATTGTATTGCTGATCAGTGGTCTGACCCCATCTTGTTTGCCCTGTGGCTCCTAGACAAACCCCTTTTGTCTTACATATTCACACTTGGCCTCTCCTCCCCACATCCTATCAGCTAGTCCCCATCAAGACATGATGGCTCTCTTCCTCAGAGACATTAATGCCTTTGTAGATTATAATTTTCGGCATTGTTTAACATCCTGATCTATAGAAATTTCCATCGTGTGGTTATCTGAATCTTGTGACAGCCACCCTGAGCATCTTCCAACCCGGGACCCTTGCAGACCTCCCACACTGGTTTGTGTTGCTTCCTCTGACTCTCCATTCATTGGACAGGTGATTATACCAAGCCTTCCACCTTTCTCCCTTTGTCTATATCAGTGGTCCCCTGATATGGTTATTTTATCACCGGGGACCGGTCAACACTTGAGAATTTTACTGAGGTCCGGGGGGGGGGTAGTCTCTGCTCCACTTGCTTTCCCGCCGCCCACTGGGTGGCGCTGCCAGCAGCAGCTGTGCAGTGCCATGCTGAGGGGAAACCCCAGCCATGGTGGCCGCTGGAGAGCACCAAAGGTGAGCCAGTGGCAGAGTGGTAGGGCAGACCCCGAGGCAGCAGCCAGGGAGGAGGACAAGGAGGAGCTGCAGCCCGGTACCGACTGATCCATGGACCGGTACCGGTCCCCAGACTGGGGTTTGGGGACCACTGATCTATATGACTGTTTGTAGGTGTGTTAGCTATTTGTGTGTCTTTTGTTATTTTCTTCAATAAAACTTGTATTTATTGTTTTACCATTTGCATCAGTGTCTGCCTTGAGTTCCTACGGGTACAATAACCCTGGTATACATAGGCAAGATCCATAACACTAGTTACCCTCCTCTCACTATAATTGAACTATCTTCCCCACAAGCTCTAAGACACATGTTCCAGGACACTTGTCCCCACAATTTGGGAAACAGAGTACTCTCTTAGCAGGGAAGTTTATGGCATTCCCATTTTCACATCTTCCGCCAGCCAAGTTCTCCTTCCTCTGTTTGCCATTATACTACTCATGATTGAGGTTTGGCTGGCAAGCACTGATGTGTATCTGCACCCTGTATATAATTTGAAGCCAAGTTAATAGCATATCCTCTGTTCCAGGGGACACTCTTTCTGTCTACTGGCCCTTTTTTGGAGGCCCAACAATTTTTAACATATTAAAATTAAAAGGTATTAGCAGGTTGTAAATTTTAATTTCAGGGGACTGTATTTATTAAGAAATAAATCTCATAGTATTCCATGTACTTAGGATTGCAGCTCTACCATCTGGTAAGCCAGATTCACAATCCATTTTTTTTAAAAATCCCTAGCCTTTGTATATATCCCAGTACTTCTGAGAAATGTAGTGGATGTAGTGGGGGGCAGGGGTCTCTTCTCTTCTTTGCCATGGTCTAATTGAAAATCTCCAGCTAATAGCAGCTAGAGTTGAGTGGTTTTAATGGGAAATGGGAGGAGTAGGCCCCTAAAATTATACTACTCATATTTTAATTTATTCAAGGATAACATTGAAACTCTGCAACTGCTGCTCTGCTAAAAACCCTGTAAAATGTCTGTAAAAGGAAGTTCTGTTTCAAAGAAATGAAAAGTTGCAGATGAGTACCTTGTCTTTAATGACAAATGGACTATTGAGTATTTCTTTGTTTTAAACAAAGATAAAGTAGTTTGCCTCCTATGTCTTGAAACTGTCTCCGTATTAAAAGAGTACAATATTAAAAGGCACTTTGAATCCTGTCAAAAGAGCTACTCAATATATCGAGGTGCGAGTAAACAAGCAACTCTTAAAAATCAATGTTTTTGCTGCAAAATAGCTTCAGAAAGCATGTTGAAGAGAAGCTATCTACTGTGAGGGCCAGATATCATGTTGCTAAATATATGGTTGAGAGTGGTAGATGATTCTCTGATGGTAAATTTAATTTTAAAAAATTGCATGGTTGAAGTAATGGAGGAAATGTGCCCTGAGAAGGTATCTTGTGTTAGTTGTGTCAGTTTATCTGCATCTACAATCATCAGGCATGCTGAAGAGCTAGGAGAAGAGCTGTGTATGTCACTGGTTGTCAAGGCAAAACGTTTTGATTTTTTACCCCCTTTTGGCATTAGTTGAGAAATTATAGACACGGCTCAATTACCAATTTTTATCAGGGGGATAGATTCCAACTTCAGAATTACTGAAGAGTTGTGTGCACTGTAGAGTTTGAAAGGCACCACAACTGCAGAAAGCAGACTTGATACAAAAAAGAGAAAGGGACGAGTAGGAAAGAAGAGCCATCATATGAAAGCAGCTAATAATTTGCATCTTTTCCCCCAATGTTAAAGCAGGGCCTTAAGATAAGAGCAATAAATGTGTGTTGATCAGAAACTCTGTGAAATCTATATGAGTTTTTGCAGCACATCCCTTCCCTGGTTGAACATTTTCTGTCTTCAATATCAACACTAGCTCCACACAAGTGTTGTTCCCAGTGTGTACACTATAATATTGCTATATATCATATGTACTGACAAGCAGACCACCCTCTTGGGAATCTACTAACTACCAAATTAAATTTAATCACTTAGGTTTCTTTATTATCAATTTACATGATTTGCCATTCTACATTGCTTGAGATGAATTGTTCTCACCCTCCATTTGTTAGCAGAAGTATTTTATCTCTAACTTGTTTTTGTGCTGTTTGCAGCAAAACAGTGCTTGTTAGCTCCCACTGAACCCCAGTCTATTAATTCTTAGTTGTTATACAATATGAGGTGTCTCCACATTCAAAAGAAAAAAAAAACATTTCGGGCTGGTCCTGGCTCCGCCCATACCCCTGCTTCCAGCTTATGCATGCCAATAACTATATTCATAGTGGCTTTCCTTCATTTTCCTAGTACTTTTTCTTCGTTCCTGTCTCAAACTCTCCCTTTTATATACACCAAACGACTACTCAGCTGGTGCTTTCATTGCCACTGAGGGTGGTGGTGCTCCTCCTTTCATGTTTGTGTGTGCATATATTATAGCTTATATATGTAGTGGAATACTGTAGGGGCCAGTTGTTTTTCTGTCACTAGAAGAAGGGCTATTAAGTGGGGAAATGCCATTGGTGCCTTTCGGGATGTACTTTGCATTTGCTAATTTGCAGATCTATTCATGCTTACTAGAGAGTAAGGCACACAGAATTTGGTGGGATGTAATTCAAAGCAAACTCTATTTATTTGTGACTCTGTGGGGAATGTAGGCACTAACTAGATGAGTTGCAAAATTAAAACTGGTATGAAATTTAACAAATCCATGGCAACCCCTTTCCCAAAAGCCCGGTGGGTGGTTGTCTTGTACAGTGATGTATCAACATAAATGTAATGTTTAAAAAGAAGTTAGATGCTCCCAATGAAAACAGGGGCACATCAGAAAAAGGAGGCTATATGTTCAAAGTATGGCAGGAAAGAATCCCTTAGAAAGGGTGTCATAAACCCCCGGTCCACGGCCCACTAGTGGGCCGCAAAGGCCTTGGTGATGGGCCGCCACGCCTGCCTCCCCCCCCCCCCCCCCGCAGAGAGAAGCTCACCTCGGCTAGTTTTATGCAGAAAGGCTTCTTTCCATGGGATTGACTTGGGCTGTGTGGGGAGGGATGGTTCCAGCTGCCCCCCCCCCCCACATCCCCACAAACAGCTGATCCTGCAGAGAAGCTTTTGTCCATAGATCAGCCATTTGTTGGAGTCAGGAAGTTAAATGGACCTAGGTCCCTTTAAACCTTGCTGATCCAAATGCCAATACTAATATTGGTATTTGGGTATATCAGCATACGCTGATAATTTTTTTTCAGGCCAAAACTACCTTAGCTCAGAAAAAATGGAGGGGGGAAGCACATTCCTAGTACATTGTCTATTGGAGAATAGCTTCGCATCTCCCATCTTCAGTAACCTTAGTTTCCATCAGTTGAATAAGCCAAATGTAAAGAAAAATTTCCCTGTAACTTTTAGTGAGAATGTCAAAAGTCAGTTGTGCCACCTTCTTAAAGTACATTTTTCTGCATGTCTTCTGGCAGCATCTGCTAAAGATAAGATTTTTCTTTTCATGAGCTGTTGAGGAAAGAGCTTTGCAATTCTTAACTATTCCTGTTCCATCTACTTCCTGCTTCTTGTCTGGCAAATTGGTAAGCAAGCATATATTTATTGAATTAATCATTGAATTAATAAAGAGCTCCCTAGACTTCCTGACCTTCCAACAAGACCTTCCATGAGAGACACCAAAACAATAATCTTCTGACCTCTAACTAATGTAACCAGAAAATCACTTAACCTATGAATTTGGATCCAGTGTCAGAAGTCTGTTGTCCCCTCCCCACTTCAGCTGTAACCCAAAATGCCCCAAAATGCCTTTCTGGGGGAATAGTATTTTGGGGCATTTGGGACTGCAGTGGGAGACAGAGTTTGGAGGAAGCAGCCTAGGACCATGTGGTCATCTGAATTGTTGAAGGAAGCTTCAAGATAATGGAAATCCTGTCTAAATCTGCAACTTCCTAAGCTAAGGAGATGAGAGTTTTGTTTGCTCTGATGGACTCAACACAAAAAAAGAGCTTCCTTCTTGCTCCCCTGAGTTTTATCACCTCACCTCTCTTTTCTCCACCCACTGAAGTCAAAGAAGCTTTTCCTGGAGCCTTTCTAGTTGAAAGTCTTCCAAATCTCTCTTCCCTGCTGGGAGAAAAGGAAGAGCATGATGTACCCATAATGTCCCCTGCCCATTACCTCCCCTGTGCAGTCAATAAGCATTTGTATGAATGTGGGCTGAGGTAATTCTGCAAAGCAATTGAACTGACTTCTGCAGCCTGTTCTCTGTCCACATAATTAAAAAAAACAAAAAACTTCCTGGTGAAGATTTTACTCAGGTCACCCCTTTGCTCCAAAATGCATGTATTTGCACCCACAATAGCTGTATTCCATAGAAGCTATTCCACAATAGCTATTCCACAATAGCTGTATTCCATGTTTTAATGGCAAAATCAATAAATATATTTTTACTTATTGGGTACCTGCTGTTCAATCCTATACATGTCTATTAATCTCTCACTAAATTAAGTAAGGGCTTTTTTTCCTGTCAAGTGTGCATAGGATTGTGTTCTTAATTTCTTTCTGCATTTAATGTGGATTCTGTTATATTTGCACACAGAATAAGTAGATGGTTTGCAAATTCATGTGTTCCATTATCCTTGCAATGATTCCGTTTCTGCTTTTCATAACATTTAGCAAGCCTCATTCATTCTCAGATGTGTCAAGAGGGAATCTAGCCAATGGGGTGTGTGTGTTTTGCTTTGATTGTTTAAAGAGAGCCAAGAGTAAGACTTTATAATTGTACAAAAAGATTAATAATCTTGGCCATGTAATTAACTCAAAATTACAATGGCAATAAAGGTACAGTTAAATTCTTATTGACACATTAAAATGGTGGGAAATGTTAATACATTTAATTGGCATTTAACAAGATAGCGGCAGCCAGTTAATTAGATATCAATTTACATACTTAATAAATGTCAGAACATTTAATGATTATGCCTATACCCATCAGAAAAGGCATATATATATGATTTGGTCTCTGCTATTATTATATTTTAGAGATTAACTATGAACTGCATAGAATTTGCAGCCAAATTATGCAACCAGTGCTGAGAGGTCTAAAAGAGGAGCCATAACTTGAAAATGCTGATGTGTTCTTATACAAAAGACTGGCACTATACTGACATTTGGAGGATAGAAAATGAACTGTAATAGCAATGTGTTTTTCATGCACAGATTAAACCTGGTTCCAATTCTGTACTAGCCAAAGAACCAGTTGAACTTTTACAAGGTGTCCAACTCTCTGGGTGTACCACTAACTGAACAGAAGAACATTTCGTCAAGTTGAAAGGATGGAGGCCAACTACTTCTAAGTCAATCCGGTGTGGAGTAAAAGGAGCATTTGTTGTTAGGTGCGAAGTCGTGTCCGACCCATCACGACCCCATGGACAATGATCCTCCAGGCCTTCCTGTTCTCTACCATTCCCTGGAGTCCATTTAAGTTTGCACCTACTGCTTCAGTTACTCCATCCAGCCACCTCATTCTCTGTCGTCCCCTTCTTCTTTTGCCCTCGATCTCTCCTAGCATTAGGCTCTTCTCCAGGGAGTCCTTCCTTCTCATGAGGTGGCCAAAGTATTTGAGTTTCATCTTCAGGATCTGGCCTTCTAAGGAGCAGTCAAAAGCCTCAATTCTTTGACGCTCAGCCTTCCTTATGGTCCACCTTTACAGCCATACATTGCAACTGGGAATACCATAGCCTTGACTAAACACACTTTTGTGGGCAGGGTGATATCTCTGCTTTTTAGGATGCTGTCTAGATTTGCCATAGCTTTCCTCCCCAGGAGCAAGCGTCTTTTAATTTCTTTGCTGCAGTCCCCATCTGCAGTGATCTTGGAGCCCAGGAAAATAAAATCTGTCACTATCTCCATTTCGTCCCCATCTATTTGCCAGGAATTGAGAGGGCTGGGTGCCATGATGTTTGTTTTCTTGATGTTGAGTTTCAAGCCAACTTTTGCACTCTCCTCCTTCACCCGCATCAACAGGCTCTTTAGTTCCTCTTCACTTTCTGCCATTAGAGTGGTATCATCTGCATATCTGAGGTTGTTGATATTTCTCCCTGCAATCTTGATCCCAATTTGTGACTCCTCTAATCCCACCTTTCTCATGATGTGCTCCGCATACAAGTTAAATAGGCAAGGCGACAGTATACAGCCTTGCCGAACTCCTTTCTCAATTTTGAACCAATAAGTGATTCCATGTTCAGTTCTCACTGTTGCTTCTTGACCTGCATATAAGTTTCTCAAGAGACAAATAAGATGCTCTGGTATTCCCATCTCTTTAAGAACTTGCCACAATTTGTTGTGCTCCACACAATCAAAGGCTTTAGCATGGTCAATGAAGCAGAAGGAGATGTTCTTCTGGAGCATAGATATGCCCTTTTTAGTTGACAGCTTGAAAGAAATAGGTATGGAGTGTCCTGAAAAGTAATTTATTTGCTCTTTGTTATGTATTCTTCTACTATAATTCTTGTTTTTGAACTAGGGTAATCTGCCTCATTATTACTCATTTGGAAACAGTTGCACTGGCTGCCATATTATTTCTAAATTCAATTCAAGGTGTTGGTTCTTATTTATGCTGCTCTTTATGACTTGGAAAAGACATTCCTGAAGAACTGCCTTTCACTGTATGAACTTGGGCTCTAGTTAGTATCTGAAAAGTCACATTCTTATCCATTGTGAGAGCCAGTTTGGTGTAGTGGTTAGGAGTGCGGACCTCTAATCTGGCATGCCGGGTTCGATTCTGCACTCTCCTACATGCAGCCAGTTGGGTGACCTTGGCCTGGCCATGGCACTGAGAAAACTGTTCTGACCGAGCAGTGATATCAAGGCTCTCTCAGCCTCACCCACCTCACAGGGTATCTGTGAATGGGAAGAGGAAAGGGAAAACGACTGTAAGCTGCTTTGAGCCTCCTTTGGGTAGAGAAAAGCGGCATATAAGAACCAACTCTTCTTTCTTTCTTTCTTTCTTTCTTTCTTTCTTACTTTCTTTCTTTCTTTCTTTCTTTCTTTCTTTCTTTCTTTCTTTCTTTCTTTCTTTCTTTCTTTCTTTCTTTCTCTCTTCCTTCCTTCCTTCCTTCCTTCCTTCCTTCCTTCCTTTCTTTCTTTCTTTCTTTCTTTCTTTCTTTCTTTCTTTCTTTCTTTCTTTCTTTCTTTCTTTCTTTCTTTCTTCTTATATTAGCATTTCAAAGAATTTTATTTACAAAATATTGTTCAAATTTCATATTTTAAATTAAACACAAATCAATGCATGTAAAATACTGTTATACATTAGTCTAACACAGAGACTTTAAAAAGCATGCCTCTCAGTTTGGCAAATAATGGTGAAATTTTGACCTCCCCTGAGGTTGGTTGAGCAAATCTTTGAAACTTTCACTTTCAGTCTAGTGACTTAATTTAATTACAGGGTCATAACCTATGAAAATAAGTATGAATACCTTATTGCCTGTACACAAATGCCACCAAAAGAGCTTTGAAGTTTACATCTTCTGGTTCAGAGTACAAATTGGTCCAGGTTGTAATGCTCAATTGTATTGTAAATTCAGCATTATTTCCTCCAGAAGTTCTTCTTTGGCTGAAAATGGCATTTGCAGGGATGCTAAGAATGGACAAAGAGAATCATCCCTCTCCCTAAATACTTGAGAACTGAAGGTAACCTTCACATTTAGAGTCTCTGAATCCCTGGGCCAAAAACAACTTGGAAAAGGCTTCAGCCAATATGCTCTGTTGTTGGTCATCCAGAGGAAGTGGTTTGACACTGAGTTATATTTTCTACACCCGGACTGGGGCACCGGGCTGCTGCCAGGTGTTTGGGTTGGGGCAGGTTGCCCCACTTTCTTCTGGGTCCATACAGGGGAGCAGTTTTCTCATTGCACCTGGTCAGCCCTAGATTTGTGCCTCTCGACAAGGCTGCCAGGGTGGCAAGGTTCTGCTGCATGGCAGAGATGTCAGGGGCAGTATTCTGTCTTTTTCAGGACCCCATACTTGGCTGCAGGTGGGAAGGATTTGGATCAGTATGACCCGCTTCTTCCCTGCCAGATGAACCTGGCCCAACATAGGCCCTGATGATGCCTGCAGCAAGAAAAAGAATGAGAAAGAATCCACTTTCCTTTCCTGTGGGCCAACTGAGGGCCTGAGTCACTCCAGGCCTTGTGCACAGTCGGTCTGTGAGACAGGATGCTGAACTAGATGGGCCATTGGTCTGATCCTTATGCTATATTTAGCAGCATCATTGGCCAAACTTACCTATCAAAACCCATTTTTACAGTGATCTGAGCACCATAACTGACTTAACATTGTCTGGCATTTGAGTAGAACAGAGTACTAAGCACCTTTGGATTTGTATAGACAAATTTGCATTCAAGTGTAATGACCTTTTCATGCCATGGTAAATAAGTCAGATTTGTATCTTATGTGTTGCAGTTTGTGGCTGCTTTTCTGCATGTGGAATCTGCAAAAGAAATGTTCTCAGCCACTGGAGAAGAAGGAACATATCCTGCAAGGTTATCATGAAATCATTAAAGAGATCTACTTGTTGGATACAGAATCACTGTTCAACCCTGCTTTGAACATCACTGTAAGAGGCATCCTTTATGTGATCCATGGTGAATATATTGCCTATTTTTTGCACCTGTATGGTCTATGACACCTATCCGGCTTAGCACATTCACAGAACTGATCATATGATTCACAAACTGGAACTAAAGCAGG
Source organism: Paroedura picta (assembly GCF_049243985.1). Classification (NCBI taxonomy): domain Eukaryota; kingdom Metazoa; phylum Chordata; class Lepidosauria; order Squamata; family Gekkonidae; genus Paroedura; species Paroedura picta. Next base: position 154,372,291 of record NC_135370.1, on the reverse strand, counting down.
GGTAGTCAACCTGTGGTCCTCCAGATGATCATGGACTACAATTCCCACAAGCCCCTGCCAGCGTTTGCTGGCAGGGACTCGTGGGAATTGTAGTCCATGATCATCTGGAGGACCACAGGGTTGACTACCCCTGAACTAAAGGATGCCAGTGTTTTAATTTTCTGTGTGGGTACTAGGCATGTGCAGGGAGAAAAAGGTTTGGACCATTTTTTATTTGGTACAAATCATCTATAGTATAGTTTTGATCTAGCCAGATCACTTTGCATAAGACTGAATCTATTCAGCACCATTGAAACAAATGGCACCATTCAAGTCTATAGGGATTTTCCCCTTTCTATCTTTCCCAGGTTCAAGTAGCAAAAAAGATTGGACCAAGAGGTGCTCCCATCCAATTTCCATTACTTCCTATGATACAAACCAGATAAATCATATCTACCTTTGACTCTCCAGCAATTAAGCAGCTTATTACCTTTGGAGAGATGTCACAACCTTTCTTAGTTGTACTTCATGGTGGGTTTCGGTGTAAATTCTGTCAATGTTGACGACAGATACTCCTATTAATTTGGCCCAGGAGACTGGAAAACGGGAAGTATGGGTTGGAGGAAAGTGGGAAAGGCAAGTTTGCAGAACAAAGGTGCTGATAGGTCACATTTTTCCCCCCAGCTAGAGTAGCATCTAGGTGCTTCAGATCCAAGTCTACACCTTTCCATAGAAGTTTGCTCAGTGAGTTTGGGGCCAGTTGCATTTTCTCAGACTAACCTACCTCATGAGGGGTTTGTTGTGAGGATAAAATGGAAGAAGGGAGAATGATGTAACTCGTATTGTGGCTCCTTTAGGGAGAAAAGAGAGGTATAAATACGTAAATTCATGATATCAGAATGTCATCCTCACTTGGAAATCAGAGACATTAAAAGACCTTGTTATGTTATTTAGGGTCAAAGGAAGAAACACTTCTATGGAATTTAACCACATTTCTCCTCCCAATTTTAATGATATTAATATAACATAACTGTCAGTTAAGAATAGAGTTGGCCTTAATTTAAATCAATGTAATGGAGAACAAAATTTGCCCTTGAAAGAAATGTAAATGTTATAATCTTTTAACACATCAAATTTTCCTCTATTAAGTCACCAGAACACTTTCTTACGCTGAGATTTTATTTACACTTTAAAATAATTCTTTTAACTGACACCTCTATCCATTTAAAGTTTTACTTGGAATGGAGTTGAGCAATGAAGTAGTACCAACTGCCTCATGTACAAAAAGGAGAAAGTAGACTATAGTGTATTACTTTCTTAAACATGGATTGCTGAATAAAATAAAATGGGTAGCTGTGTTAGTCTGAAGTAGCACAACAAAATCAAGAGTCTAGTAAGCATGTAGGGAGTTCTTGATTTGAGGAAGAGTGCTTGCACTCAAAAGCTCACACTTTGAATAAATCTTTGTTGATCTTAAAGGTGCTAATCGACTCTGATTTTATTGAACGGATTGCTGAGATCGACATCTAATATGGTCGACAATGTGCAGTCTTGGAGACATGTGACTAACATATGATATTTGAATTGTTTTAAGTTGAGCCCCTTACTTGATCATGCTGAAATCACATCAGAGCACAGTTTGCTTGGCATGGACCTATTGTGACTAGCTACAGGATGTCGCACCTTATAAAAAACAAATGATATAAATAAATAATGAATTTAGAAAATTGATTAACCATGTGAGAACACCGTTTCATCCTATGAAAAAATTAGATTTTTTTTGTTGGCTTCCCCCCCCCCCCCCGTTTTAATTGCAAGATATTGTTGCAAGGTGAAGGAAATTGAATTTGAAAATACAGTGCCAACAATAGGGAAGGTGACAGTTTATGCCATAAACAGCAGGTGTCACTTGGTGACAGTGGAAATAAGATGTCTGGCCATTGCTGTGTGCATTCAGATGACTTTTCCCTCACTGGAACTTTTGGTAGCCAGATCCATATTGAATGGGGTTCTCTATTGAATGGATTCTGATGCCATCATTCATTGTCATCCAATGCATACCTAATTCCTTCATACGTTGCTGCTGTACCGTTTAGTGGTGACTAAAGGAGCCATCAAACAAGGGAGAAAAATAATTATCCATCTATGTCCCTTTGAATATATAAAAAAAGGTCTGAGATTTCCCACATCTCAGTCATTTTTTTCAGCAGTAATGCCATGAATAATGTATCTGGAAGTCTAAATTATGAGACTGACAAGCATTAATAGCACTACGATAATTTGGATGAACTGCAAAAATGTTGGGTTTTTAAAGAAAAATCACTGCATTTATTGGTGACTGATTTGTGGGATCCATGACAGTTCTACTTAAGCAACTGCCTGCAGAGCCTTGTAGCAAGGAGGGGGAAAGTAGCATTAAATCAGGTTATGTGAGATGCTGCACATATTGAAAGGTAATCACATTGTACCTCACTGTTAGGGAGGACCATGGTTGGAGTAGCCTCCTGAGCAGACATGACTGGGTGAGATTCAGATGAACAGCTCATCAAAAAGTCAAGTCCACGACTAGGAAAACCACTAGTTTTCAGTTATCTTAAAGGTGAGATAAATCTCAGCTCTAACACATCCATGAGAAAGTTTCACCCACTAAAGAAGTATGGTGATTATCTACACTGAATAGGAATTTATGTTGCACTCTGTGGTAGATAGCTTTGGTGGGCCATGATATTTGGTAACAGGGTCTTTGTGTACGCCATGCATCAATGTCTAGTGATTCACACTGTATCCTAAGCAAAACTAGAGTTTTAAAAATCCAATAACCCCAGCATAATTTTGGGACAGGTGGTATTAAAGTAATTAGATTTTTAATTGATTTTTGCATTTTCCCCCCACAGTAGGGAAAATTCGTCGATCTTCATTTCACGAATGGGGTAGTGATGGCTTTTGAAACGTTGCCAGCTTGTAAAAAAAAATAAGGTCAATATTAATTCATTAGCAAATTAATGAGACTGTGAATTTGATTGTAAATATCAGGTAAGTATGTAACTGACAGAAATGAACAAGATGCTACTCAAGGCACTTGATGTGGTTTCCAAAAGAGACAGAAAAGCTGTGAACACTTCAGGATTTCCAAGTACTAAAATGATTCCAGCAATAGGGTTTTCACAGAAGGGTTTATGTAAGAGAGTCTGTGGTCTTAATATTCTGCAAGAGGGCAAAAGAAGGGGGAGCACTGTGCACCTTCCTCCTCTGGCCTAGTACCAGTTGCATTCAGTGTGTCAATATCATGAGCCCACTGAGTCTGTATGCGCACTTTATGAAATCCCCAGACTGCGATGAGCATTTGCCAGTGTGACACAGATTACTATAACATAACTACATTGGAAGAGCAACCACTGATGAAGATACACAGAAAGTGGATTATTTACCTAGGATCCCACTTTGGTTGACTCTTTATCATTATTTGGACTTTTCCTAATAATACAGAGAGGACTATAACATTATCTTGCCTTGTAATTCCTTTTCCTTCTTCTGTATCTGCACAGAGTCTGAGTTATATGACACATACTCTTCAGGTTGGGGATATCTATATATCTATCCATATCAATATCTATATCCCAATCTATATATATATATATCTTTATTTATTTATATACTGCCCTCTCCTGAGGCTCATGGCAGTTTACATAGAACTTAGCAGAACAGGAACAATACAGAAAACTAGTGGCTATAAATAACAGTAATAGTAATAGTAAACAGTAGATATCAATAAAACAATAATATAGTAGACTGTAGTGGTTGGATGGTTCAGGTGATGATTTTCATGGGAGGAGGCTTGGGGGCCCAGCGGAAGGTAATGGTTCTGGTTGACTTCGACCAAATGCCTGACAGAGGAGCTCCTTTTCGCAAGCACTGTGGAATTGTCCGAGTCCAGTAGCACCTTTAAGAGGAACAAAGTTTTATTCAAGATATGAGCTTTCGTGTGCATGCACACTTCCTCAGATACAATGCCATGGAATGGAAGTCAGCAGTTCAAACTTATAGGTAGCGTGTGAGAGTAAATTAACATACAGATTCCAGAGATAAATAAGAAAAAAAACAGCAGTTTGGTTTTGTTTGTATTCAGTCGAGACTGAATTGCATGGGAAACTTTTTGTATACCTTTTGTATACAATAAATAGTTGTATACAATAATTAGTTACCATTCCAAACTATTTGGCATTATACTAGTCATAGTTGCATTACATTCTACTTGTTTAAATCGATTGTTCAAATTAATAGATAAATAAAATGAGGGCATCTGGCCTTTCTGAGGAATTGTTAAGAATGTAGGTTAGCATATGTTGTGAGATACACTTCTTGAATAAAACTTTGGTGGTGCTACTGGACACAAAATTTATATTGCTGCTTCAGACCCACACAGCTATCTGCTTGAATCTATCTTCGGGTTGGGCTCATGAGAACTGTCAGGTGTGAGCTTGTGAGTTCCCCATTGGGAATTCAACTCCAAGGAACATGGGGCTTGATTCAGATTGGGAGTACCGCTCATTTTTCAATGTGACTTTTCTCAATCCGAATGGGCCATGGAGCATGGTATTTGCCCCACTGAGGAAAGAACTCCAACCAGCATGAAACAGCTTGACTAGATCTCGCAAACTCCTTCCCATCCTAGCTTTTGCCCTTTATAAGACTTTTACAGGCATGCCAAATGGCTAGAAAGCAATAGCCTGTCCCACCTATCCACTAGTTCCTTAATGGAACACTCCAGCATAAGAAAACTTTAGGTAGACTGGTAGACTGGTCCAGTTTGGTGTAGTGGTTGTCTCATCTGGAGAACCAGATTTTGATTCCTCATTCTTCCTCCACATGCAGCCAGCTGAGTGACCGTGGGCCAGTCACAGTTCTCTCAGAATCTCTCAGCCCCAACCTATCTCACAAGGTATCAATTGGGGAGAAAGGAAAGATAGGTGATTGTAAACTGTTTGGAGACTCCTTTGGGTAGTAACGAGTAGGGTTAAAAAAAACAGTTCTTTTTTAAATGATTAGGGTTTTTTTCAGCATCTTAACTGCATCATTAATTAGTCATTAATATGTTGGTTTTCCTTCATGTTTATTTTTCAGATCAAAAACATGCCAGAAAAAAATGGAGACCAATGACTACCAAATGATACTATAGGTAAGAGGAGAAGAAAACTGATAGAGTTATAAGTTGAAATTCAACAAATACTTAAGAGTAGAAAAATGCTTTGTCATAATTTGATTCTATGTAGAGTTAGTTTAATAGGAATTGTTGCATTTAATCCTGTTAGTCACTAAGACCAGTGTAACTGAACAGTATTAGTGACGCTAAAGGAGTTTCCAAAATAAACTTTTCCAACAATGTAGATACTTTTTGGATATCCTAATTCACTTTCCATGTTTTTGAAGGTGAGGTAGATTGCTACCAAGAATAGAGTTTCATACAATCTGTCACATTTGTGGAACTGCTTGATCATTAGCTAATTTTATGGCTGCTCAGGTTTTCCTTTTTGGTTTTTTGGTGATCATGGTGAAACTGCAGTCATTTCCCCCCTCAAGCCAAATAACAATATTTAATAGGAAAATTGACCTTAAAATGGATTCTGTGTTAAAATGCTCTGAAATGAAATGTGCAAAAAAAAAAAAAAAAGTATGGATGAAATGTGAAAACTTACAAAGAAAATAGTGGGACATAAATTCTGCAATCCATCCTGAGTCTCCAAAGACAGGGAGATGAATGAATAAATGAATGAATGAATGAATGAATGAATGAATGAATCTTCACAGCAAATATGCACATGGCACATGTACAGATATCAAGAAACAGTGTGTCATAACCATCTTCCTTTATATCTTTTTTCATTTTATATCCCACCCCTCTCTCACGATGCAGGGCTCAAGATAGCTAGCAAAACATCTGATTATTATTCCTCTAAAAATATTCTGGTGTCTATTGTCTTTTTAAAAATGTTTAGCAGCTTTTATTAGACTCTTCTTGGCTGCAGTGTTTATGTTGCTGCATTGATTGCTTTAAAGATTATCTCTCTGTTTAGTTCTTTTGCTGGTTTTATACATTGTTTTGAACATTGATTTACATCTGTATTCTACATAATTATTGTAAGCGGCTGTGAGAATATTTTTGATGAATTAGGATATAAATATGTTAAATAAACAAATGACACACATTTTGTTTTAAAAAATGCTCAGGGTGCCAGACTAAGATTTGGAATCAAATTAGGGATGCTGCAAAATATGGCACAAATATTATCACATAGAATAAAATTATGAAGTTGGAAGAGGCCATACAGGCCATCTTGCACAACCTCTTGCTCAATGCAGGACCAACCTAAAACATCTGTGAGGTATCTGTCCAGCCGCTGCTTAAATCCGCAAGTGAGTGGAAGCTCACCACCTCCTTAGGCAGCAAATTTCACTGCTGAACTACTTTGACTGTTATTTCCCCCCCTGATATCACCAGACAGTCTTGCTACGCTTGACTCCCTCAGACAGATACCCGTCAAGATCCTTACTGGATGGCGTTGTTGGTTCTTGTCAAAGTTCATGTTCTGTAACTTTGACTCTCTACATCATCTCGATATGGGCCAATTTCTTGTCTCTTTCATTCCAGTTTGTGGCCATCATTTTATTTTTAAGGGTTGCTTTTACACCATTTAAGCTACACCACCAGGAGTATTTCCTAATGGCCGGAATGGCATGGAAATAGTGCACTAACAAAATGGTGACCACAACAAGCAGCTCAGACAGAGGCAAACACCCAGCATTATATTTTGTAGCATATGTGAGATAGCAATGAAATCACATGAAATAGGCATATCTGAATTTCTCTGAACTGCTTGCCAAACAATCGGTTCCCTGATTGCAACTTGTGAGTAGGATGCTCCCTCATCCCTTCTCAGCCATGAAGAATAATTTCTTTCAATCTAATCTATATGATGTCTATTGTGAGGGTAAAGTGACTTGGATAGTCCAAGCTATTCTGATCTTGTCAGATCTCGGAAGCTAAGCATAATGGACCTTGGCCAGTATTTGGGTAAAATCTCCATAGAATACCGATCTTTATCATGAAGAGACAAGCAATGGCAAACCACCTCTGGACATCTCTTGCCTTGAAAACCCTATGGGTTTGCCAAATGTCAGCTGTGACTTAATGGCACAAAGAAACATAACAATGTTTATCTCTCAAATAGTCCAGACTAACTTAGACTTTTCAGAGTTTGGAATAAGCAGAGATGGCTACAGTCAGTGCATGGATGAAAGACTACCAAGGAATTCTGGGGTCAGTATATTAACCATTAATATCAGACTACCTATTATCATCTTTTGCCTTAAAACCCCCATGAAGGGCCAATGTGTTGGTTGGAACCTGATGGCATTTAATTATTATAATTACTGTTGCTGGGATGAGTAATCTGTGAAGTATTTCCACAAATTAAATTATTCCATTCACAGTTGCCTACATAATCCTGCCATAAACAGGGAAATCCCCAAAGAGCAGGAACTTCATTGATATGCTGGAAATGGTGAAGAGTAGTGAAGGAGTTCGAGCAATTCAATCTTGTTCATTGTGAACAGCCTGTACAAGTTCATAAAGGACTCAAATCTGCCAAGAACATTCTCTGGTTCATGGCACTACAGCCCTCCTGACACCAGCCAAAGCAAATGACTAGAAGAGGATGAAAAGTCTGATTACTGATTAGCTTCAGTGTTATTTCAATCAGTCCTCCAAATGAAGTTAGCAATCAGCCAGGCAGTGAACAATGAAGTAGTATTAAGGAGTCATTGCAGATGAGGGGAGCAGGCACTGTACTAGGTTTTGTCCTTTTTTTAGATGGTATATTATTCTGAAGGACATTGAAAAAGTAGACAAAAATTATAAAGGAAAGCCTTGGAAATGTCAACAAATAGGTAGAACCTTTTACCATATGTGGTGGACTTGTAAAAAAAAAAGCATATTAGAAGACAATTCATAGAAAAATGCAGACTATTTTAAAATGTAAATGAACTAGAGTAGCTAAGGATATGTTATTAGGATTATTGCCAAGTGCACTACAAAACTTTTTGAAAGAGATATATGACTTTACGGTGACAGTGGCTAGGATCATCTCTGCAGCAAAACAGAACTTGGACATCTATCCAAATTTAAAAGAATGAATACACTTCTCCCAAAATCCTTTACCTTGAAGATGGATAATCTTAATATGGACCCCGTTTTGGCTCCGTTACATATTTAATTTTTGGAAGACCTATAATAGATGATTATATTGTCTTTGCAACTAAAGGCATTTGAAAACACATAAGGATTTTGGAAGAAGTGCACTCATTGTTCTGAATTTATACTTTGAACTATATAAGAAATTAACTGAAAGACACCACAAAATAAATTTATTTATTATTATGGATTCATAGTTATAGCTCGTTAAGGATGTAAGACCGTAAGTAGAGTCTGTTAACACCAATAGTCTATCTAGTCCTACATATTGTTTCACAAAGTATGAAATAGTACTACTATCAAAGCCCATTTTAAAAATGGGCTTTGAAAAGGGCGGCAGGCAGGAGGGCGTGAGAGGGTGGTTGCGGCTCCCTGTGGCCCACAAAGCGGGCTAAAGGGAGTGGAAAGCCTCCGGTGACAGGACTTTGCGGCCCACAGGGAGGCTCCAAACTCCCCCCCCCCGGCTCCCTCTCAGCAGGAGCGTGCCTGTGGGCCACAAAGCCCTGTCGCTGCCTATGTCTTCGTGGACGGAAATGGAGGCCACATCCACAAGGCTTCTAGTGGGCAAGGAGGGAGGGTGGGAGCTGGAGGGGGAGGGGGAGGGCCAATCAGGGTGGACCTGGACGGACAGGGTCCCAGACAGTCTCCTCCCAGGAGGCTGTTTCCCAAATATAAGGGAGCAAAATAGTGTTAAGGATGTCTATCTGTAGTCTGTCTATCCTGCATGCTGTTCCACACAGCAGCCAAAACGTTTCCCCACAGGGCCAAACAAAGAGGGCATGCAGGCCCAGGCCCACCCACAGTGCTCCTTCCCAGCATTGTTACTCAGAGGTCTGCTAGCTCCACAGATGGAAGCTCAATTCAGTCTCCCTGCCTAGTAGCCATTGATGGACATCTCCATGAATCTTTCTAACCATCTATGCTCATAGTAATCTGTTAGTGTATTCCACAATTTAATTATTCATTGAGTAAAGTAGAATTTCCTTTTGTCTGTCCTGATCTTGTTTCCCCAAAAATTTAATTGGGTACCCTCGAATGCTGGTATTAAGAAACTTTCTATACCATGTGTTTAATTTTATACATTTCTAACATGTCTCCCCTTGGCTGTCTTTTTTAGAGACTGAAACTTTCCAAGTTCCAAACTCTCCAACCTTTCCTGGTTAAAATACTGCATTAATAAAGCTATAATTAGGCATGTGCCAAAAATATTGTATGAATTGTCTGTTTCTTAAAAAGTTTCAGTTTTACCCAATCCCCATTCTTGCAACAGCCTCTGTCCCTAAAGCCTTGTTGGTATGGTGTAGGTGTTAGACTGTTGGACTAGGATAATGGAGACCCAGGGTCAAGTCTCTGCTCTGCCCTGAGAGCCTGCTGAATGACCATGAGCCAGTCACACACTCTCAGCTGATACTACCTCACAGGGTTGTTATAACGATAAAATGGAGGGGAGGAGGAGGAAGTATTCTGCTTTGGGTCCCCATTGGGAGAAAAGGCAGGGTACAAATGAAGTAAAAAATAATATAGTGGAAAAGCTGGTTGGATATAACTTATTGTTTGTTAAAATAATGAATATATTTCTTTCCAATTCTTTCAATGTCAAGATATATGAGTATCAGCCTGGGTCCCCTGGGTTAGTGTTCCTGGTCCCCTGAAAGGAATCCCTGAACAATTTCCCAGACCTGTGGGTCCTCAAGATGAGATGTACACAAGGAAGCCAGGCCTTTAAAGATAGATAAAGGTTTATTAAATGGCTAAACAAATCATTATGCATTACAATTTAATAACAAGAAAACGCAGAAGCTAACTTTCATATCAAATATATTGTATACCTAAGTATTAGGAGGCAAATCTTCTTAGTGCATAAAATCCAAGAAGTAGCATACGAGCATTCATTCTATATGATGCATTCTATCATTATGAAGCATAACATATCAAAGCACATTGGCATGGTGTTAGCATGATTTCCTGTGACCTGCACCCTTACTATAGCTTTTTATTCTCTGGCATCAGAGGGTCTCCTGGGTCCAATCAGGGCTGTTTTTGTATGGATGTTAACATCCCAGAGGATGTTAATACAGGTTCCCATGATTAGCCAGTTAGCACATTCTTGAGACTAGCCTTGAAAGATATAAGGATGGTAGCTGTAGGTGTGTAGAAATTGGGAATACCTGAGGGTTGGACTAGGCTTTCTAATATTCATATTAACCGGTGAAAGGAATTAGGGTGCTTTGCCTCTGAGCCAGTTTGTAGTTTGTAGTTTCTGTCTGCAAACACAGCTGACCATATAGGAATAGCAGAATCAGTGAAAGATGCAGAGAAAAATAAATGAAGCATAATTTGGGGACCTCAGAGAAGAGAAGTTCTTAGTGGCCTCCCTGAGAATAGTGGTGAGAAGAAATGTTATAAAATTGTATCATCAGAATTTAACAAAACTGACACACACAAAAAGCTGCCCCAAAATACAGCATTCAATAGATATAAAACAGCGGTCCTTAACCTTAGAGCTACAATCAGAATTGGTTGTCAGAAGTTTACGGACTTGAATAAATCCCATCAGAAATCCCCACTTTGCCAAGAGATAGACAGGAAATGGAAATCCAAAGGCCCTCTGGAGAATGACTGTGTCATTCATGGAAAAGTAAGAGACCTTTCAGTGGCCTTCTGTGCCCCCTAAGCTGAGAAACTAAGAAGTAAGTGTTCAATGACTTCATTTTCCGATAGTTCCATTGAGAGAGCTGTTTTAATGGAAATAAGCAAGTTGAGTAGCACTGAAGGTTAATTGTCAATTATCCAGAGAATTATGTAGAAATGAGAATAAAAACACAGTTTAAAATATAATTGTCCTTTCCTCATTTGTGCCCAAGTGTTTGATTTAACAATACTAAATTGGTTTAGTTGCTGTCTGTAGTGTTTAATTTTAGGAAGAATTTTTTTTTCAAGAGGAAACAATTACAGTGGCAATGGAGTGTGATCAAAGATCAAAAGGAACGCATTCACAGCCTGCATAGAGAGAACACAAACCTACATAATTGTGTTCAGTCCTCTCATTGGTACCTTGTGTCAGCAGAGAATTAAACTTTTAAACTTTTTTTTTCTCAAAAAAATTGTCCAACTAACCATAATGATGTGTGATTATAATTGTGGAAGAAACAAATACAAATCAAATAAATTATCAGAGCATATCCTGGGCACAGAAATGAGCTCTTAATGCTAGATGTTTCACTGCAGGAAGAGGGCAAATTTGTTTTCCTTCTTTCTTAAACACACTGATTCCAAAATTATGATCTTGTCATGGAAACTACCCCTAAGGAGCTGGAAGAAGGGACTATGTTTACAGTTGGGATACTACTGGATTTTTCTCATCTAAATTTCATCCCAATTTTTGTTCTCCAAATTTTCTCTTTATTTCCAAAGTAGAACTGAATTCTCAAAATTTGAATAGTTAATGGACAGACTGTGCTTTGGATGCCTACATTTCTCTCTTTCTCTCCCCCCCCCCTCCTTCTGTGCTACCAACTAGGGATGCATACCTTGGGAAAAAAACTGGTACTTTTCGGAGTTGAGTTTTCCTGATTTGGTTACACTCAAATCAACTAAATAACTGATTCTGTATATTGATTAGAGTTGGGCTATTTTGGCAACTTTAACCAATCTTGCTGAATGAGCCATGAGACAGATAATCCTGGGCTGATTATGCATTTACTTTGTTTTTTCTGTTGTGGATCCTGCTGAATTCAGGTCGATTTGAACTCGGGTCTTGCTCTACCCCACCCCCAACAGAAAGTGTTCTGCACTTGACTGAGAAAACTCAGAGCTGGGATGGGGGGAGCCAAGCACAGCAGGAGTCTCTTTTCTTGAACGGGGGTGGCGGGGCGGCAGGGAGAGGATTTGAGACAGCAGAGGAAGGGGAAAAAATCCAAAAAGCAAATCTCTACTGAGAGAAGTTAGGGCTTCTGGAGCACAATCACTTTAAGGGAAGCCTTGCAACCAGGAACCAGGAAGACTTTGAACTGACGCCCTGGCCAATCAGGGAAGATTGCTTTGCTCTGAGGCATGGACAAACAAGTTAATGGAAAAACAAGCAAAAAGGAGACTTCTACACATTTACTCATGACACTTTTTGAAATATCAAGGCTTATATCCACTCTTGGGTATCACGGGGGGAAAGTAGGGTCACCACAAATCAATCATGCATGTTGCAGAGGGAAAATTTAAAGCACCCAAAATCAAAATGGAAATCGAATTCAGTGTAGACTGCAGGGATTTAGTCAATCTGGGAGTGGGTAACAATTCCCATGCAGACTACACCCTGCTGTGGAGAGAAGCATCTGCGAGCTGTGTGGGAAGCACAGCAGATAGGCTTGGGATCCGCTGAGCAAGCCCTGGCAGGATTGGGGAAGGCAGGTACAGGACTGATATGTCAGCTTCATGCCAACCCTACTCCAGCAGATGTTTGATAAAGTCTTTAAATGTCTCCCCAGCAGACCCAACTGGAGCTGAGATGAGCAAACTCTCTGCAGCCTCATACAGGTGTGCATATGGGTCCGCAGAATTAAGCCTGAATCACTTCCCTGATTTGGACCATTAGAACTTATGGGGATTATGATTTGGCTCAGATGAACCAGAAAATATCCAAATCAGCATTGATTTGAGTTTCAGGCTTATCCCAGCCAAATTGCACACCTCTGCTACCAAATTATGTGCATTCATAAAACAACTTCCTCTCACTAAATGGGGGGGGGGAATTCCTAGCAAAAAGTGGCTTTCTCCAGAAGTAGGAGTCTTCTTAGAGCAATAAAGCGGAAAGGAGTTGTGGGTTCCAACCAGATACTTTTTTTTAAGTTTGGCATGATAGAATGTAGAAGTGGCATGGGATAGTCCATTCTCATAAGATCTCAGAAGGATTAGAGACCATCAAGGAAGACTCCTCAGAGGAAGACAATGGCGAACCTTTCTGCTCCTTATTTGCCTTGAAAGCCCCTTGTTAGAGTCATCATAAGTTAGTTGTAACTTGATGACACATCTCACTTGGGGAATTAAGGGACCACATTTCTAGGAAACAACTGGAGCATTAAAAAAGGTAAATCTCAAGGCAAAGGGAATTTGAAATGTGAGATGTGACCATTGAAAATGCCCTTTCTTTAGCTGCCATTCCTCTCCCTTCACAGGTGGGGTACAAGAACCATCAGGGCTTGGGAAGTAAACCTTAACTCTAAGAGGCAGCCCTTCAAGTACCCTGGGCCCAAGTCATTTATGGTCTTAAACATAAGAACTGATAAGTTTCATTGTGAGTAAAAACAGATGGACAGTTAAAATGAAGTTTGTTTGCTCTTCTAAGACCAGTTATGCATGGGGCTCGAAATCTGGGATGGCGGCACAGGGCAGCCCCGATTATGCATCATGCTTCCGACTGGGGAGTTCCCCCCCTACCTTGGTGGGAGAGTGGCATGCCAATTCTCACCATTGCACATTGGGGGCCCCATTCCCTCCACTTTCCTCCACTCCCCCCCCACTCACCTCCTCGTCTTTGCTGCCTTCAGGAAGCAAGTCGGGTTTTCCAGCCCCAGCGTTGTGCACATGCATGTGCGTGTGCCTGTGCTACACTGGGACAGCCTGCATACTCCGGGGGATTCCTCCCCTGTGAGTACACGGGAAGCACCAGGGCATCCTGCCCCGGTGAAATGCCCATCAGCTGCTCGGTGTGGCTGCTGCTGTGCATAATGGGTCTTAGTGTTGTTAAGAAAAACTCTCTTAAAACTCTCTTTACCTAGTTTATCCCTGAAATTCAACAATTCATTTCTTTAGGGATCTGAAGTCTGCATTAAGTCTATTCTCTTTTAATCAAGGAGAAATTCAAAGACAGGAGAGGCAAGTAGGGAGGTTGTGTAAGATTTAATACACTCGCTCTGCAAACAGAGGCAGCTAAACTGTCCTGACCTCCTTTTTGAGCACCATCCAGTGTGTGTATGTGTGTATGCATGCACAAGGGCTGAAGTTCTGAAGTTATAAAAGGAAGCACTGATTTATTTACATAGAGGCTCTGCACATTTATCTCGGCCCTGGGTCTCATTACATTAGATTAGGTAAACATCAGACTAATATTAGATTGAGATCAGTGCCCCACCCTGAACACGGAAAGATTATTAGTGATTATGGTCACCATTCCATAGTTGGTTAGTATGTGAATGTTATAATGGGGATTTTATTGGGGTTTTATTGTTTTAGAATTGTATGTGTAAACCGCCACGAGGCTATGGCGAACGGCGGTATAAAAATCTAATAATAAATAAATAAAGAGAATTCAATGAAAAATCTCACTTAAAATCCAGAATCCAACAAGAGGAATAAATATCTATATCTTTAAAAACTGAATCTTGGAACACAAAACACTTCTTTCCCTGACATTAGATCTAGTACTTGAACATACTAATTTCAGTACATGCTAGTTAATTTCATTCACTCACATATTAAGATGACAAAACTACAACATGCCCATAGACGAATATCCATTTTTGATATGTTTATCTGTGCAAGAAGTAGAAATGTATTAACCTTTAACAGGAGAGATCAGCAATAATGGGGTCATCAGACCTTGGATTTCTTTCCTAAAAGCAGCAAAAAAGAATCCCATGGGCAGCTAAAACCACAGGGTGTATTTAGAGAAGCAAAATATAATCAACCATGTGGCAAACTCAATGTTAACCTTCTTCCACTGAGAAAATTGCACTGGGATTTTAGCAAGCACAGGTTAAAAACCCAGATTCTTCTCATACCACATGTAACATTTCCTCTGGGCTATGTTCCCAGTATTTACCCTGTGGGAATAAATGTATTATCTGTGGAAAGACTGCATGATTATCTACAGCATTAGATTTTTGGGGTGGACTCCCACTTGAAATATTGACTGGCTCCATCAGCTGTAGTTTGTGAGGTCAGAAAGACAGCCACCAGCCCTCCACTGCACTGGATTGCTGAAGATATTCTCTTTTTGTGGGTCTGCATATGAAAGCAATAATAGCATAAATACCTGCATAGAGAACATTTACATGTGATATTCTTTTCACCAATGTTGGCATATGCTCCTGCATGCTGGTAGAACACCATAAGCAAAAATCCTATTTCAAATAGGCATGTCAACCTGGTATCAAGCTAGGGAAGAAAGAATTCATCTCTTCCATTGTTGGTGGCTCTTCTGACTGCACAGAGATTCTTTTGCCAATGGAAAGTACTCATAGAATCCAACCGGCTGACTTAATATTTATCTCTTTTTTTAAGTGGGTGACTTTTCTGGGAAAGAAGTGGTGTAAAAATTGGGTATGTATATCATTGCTTTTTAAGGTATCAGCCACACTCAAGCCTAAAAAGTCTTGTCTGGAAATAGAAGATGTTCCAGATGAACAGTATGTATGTATGTGTGTGTGTGTGTGTGTGTGTGTGTGTGTGTGTGTGTATATATATATATATATATATATATATATATATACACACACACACACACACACAAGTTACAGTGGGTATAACTTTGAAGGCAGCTCTGAACCTGATAGATAGAACAGGTGGAAAGAACAAATAGCTGATGCTAAAAAGGTAAAGGTAAAGGTATCCCCTGTGCAAGCACCGAGTCATGTCTGACCCTTGGGGTGACGCCCTCTAGCGTTTTCATGGCAGACTCAATACGGGGTGGTTTGCCAGTGCCTTCCCCAGTCATGACCGTTTACCCCCCAGCAGCAAGCTGGGTACTCATTTTACTGACCTCGGAAGGATGGAAGGCTGAGTCAACCTTGAGCCGGCTGCTGGGATTGAACTCCCAACCTCATGGGCAAAGCTTTCAGGCGGCTGCCTTACCACTCTGCGCCACAAGAGGCTCAATAGCTGATGCTAGGAGAAGGCAATAAAATGAAACCTTCCAGAGCAGCATTCCCTAGGTGTTTAGATTAGAATTGCCTGTGGTAGTTTAATGTTTCCTTTTACTTGTAGAATTAGAATACTCATTTCCTGCTATCAGGTTCATATAGCAGGGATGGGTGTACTCAGAACAACATCTGTTCATTAACAAGGAGTAACTGTAATGTGAACAATTAGTTTCAGAATAAGGAAGTTCATACTGTCTATGGTTCCAGCTAACAAGCAGGTATAAGTACAAGCAGACAGGGAGTCGTCTTCTCCCCCACATTGTTTAATATCTTCATGTGCCCTCTGGCACAGCTGGTCCAGAGCTATGGGTTGTCACCAATGAAACGTACGCCTGGCCTCAGCCAGGGCCACGGCCTTTTCAGGCCTGGCCCTGGCCTAATGGAATGAGCTGCTGGGAGAGCAGAGGGCCCTGAAAGAACTTGTCCAGTATTTTTTTACCTATCATGTTTACAGGCAAGTTGCTCCAACACAATCACATGGCATTTCAATTTATTTTAACCCACTGTCTGTCTTTTGCTCAGAGAAGGCTTCTACAGATGTACCAAGTGATCTTGTCAGAGGTCCTCAGGCCTTAAAGGAATTTCCATTTGGGAGCCTTTCTCATCTCCGCCTCAAATTCATTTTTTCCCCCTGCAGCACGTGTCAGCTTTAATGCATTTAGCCAAATTTGCATTTTTAAATTGTGTCACTCCAGATAAACTTCCCTGACACCTTCAAGAAGGGGCCAAGCAGACTGCAAATGAAGCGTTTGATTATCTTCATTTGTCTCAATTGGAACCACCGCAATAAGCAGGGTTTTGGATCTGTAGAGGACATTGCTTTCCCTTGACTCAGGACCTTGACTTGTGATGTATCTTTTATATCCATTAAATATGTCCTCAAGTGTTATGCTAAAGTTTTTTTTTCTTCAAATATCACAGTGAAATCCACACAAAGTCAAATTACACTGACCACAAATGAACAGACTTGGGGGGGGGGGGGGGAATCATATTCTTTATTTAGCAGTCATACAAAGGGGGACTGGTTGGATTTGTGTGAACTAGATTCCTAGTCTCCCGCCCCAGTTCTTTTAACAAGACTTTTGTATAATTGGCAATTAACCTCTAAACCCTTGTCCAGTCCTGCACCTTCAGTCCAGTGATGGTCTTTTAAAAAGAGTTTAGAGTTAATCACATGAAGGAGGGGGGATGGGTTTGGCCACATTCTACAGTAGACTTTTGAAAATGTTCTCAGTGTACATAATTAGAGTTGCTTTTAGCAAAGCAGGACAAGCTCTAGGTCAATGGAATATGTCTAAGAGGCAGCAGAGTGCAGAGGCGTCTTTTGGTAGAACTATTGGTGACATACCTGGGGTCATATAAGAGGTCACATACTTATTCCATCATTTACATGGCAGTGAAGGGTGTTGGTAAGGAGTCCTCTAAAATCATCAAATTGCATGGGAAGAGCAATCTAGTGCAAAGAAAGCATGGCCTTAAATGAAGGAATGTAACAACTGAGATTGAAAAATTCTACTTTGATGGCTAACATGCCAGTTAACTTAAGGTCTTACCTCTCTTAAAAATGATCAAAGGCAAATAATTAAGTGGAGAGTCTTTATGGAGCTAGCTGTCTTTGGCTGAAAACTTAATCCACCCTAGGGCTGACAGCCAGGCCCCTGGTGGAGGAGGATCCTCCACCCTTAGCTCTCATTTTCAGGCAGAGAAAATTGAGGGGGAAAAAAGTCTATTGGGCTGATGGCATGATATCTTTCCTAGGGAGAACCCAGAAGTGGCACTGGTCCTTTCTAGTCTGGCATCTCTAGGTTGGTGTTCCATACTTCAGTCTTCCCCTTCCAGCTAAGGTACAAGTTAATGGAAGAGTGCAGTCTTCCTTGGATCACTCACATAAACAAAGATTGAGCTGGGTGAGGTATCAATGATCTTGAGCTAGGGTCACTGATATCTATTTTTCTTTGTTTGTTTCATTTATACTCTATTTTTCTCCCATGGGGGACCCAAAGCACCATTCTTCTCATCTCTGTTTTATCCTCACAATAACCTTGTGAGTTAGACTAAACTGCAAGCATGTGAATGATCCATGGCATCCCAGCAAGCTTTCCTGACAGTGTAGGAATTCAATCCTGGGTCTCCCAGATCTAGTCCTATACCCTAACCACACTGGCTAGATTAGTAGTGGTATGACAAGGATGTTCCACCATGCCAACTACCGATATTGTATCCTGCTAGGATGATCTCCCACCACTTAGATGCTTGCAAAAGCTCAATGGCTCATTAAACCACCTAAGGGTCATCTATGCATGAAGGAAGGATTACATTCACCTTGATGCACCAAGTTGTGCAGGCTTTTTCAAAAGAATGGTATTTGCATATACAGGGTGGAGTACAGGTAATTTGAAGGTCAAGGGCTAACAGGATTGTTCCTTAGAGATTCATGATGGTCCAGAATAAGACCATGAGTTTGATTTCATATGTCGGAGGGAGAATAACGTATCTTGTCCAAACCAGTTCCGTTGCTTGGCAATCATCAATGCAAAGTTACCATGGCTGTGCAGACCAGAATTAGAAATTCATCTCAGCTGAGACACTTTCCATGTACATTACGTCCACTTCTGCTGTGTCTCCTTCTTGAAGTGGCAATTGCCTTGACATGACCATGAATGAAGTGTCATTAGTCCCATTCCATTACTAAATAGAATCATGTTGAATAATCTCCTGGCAAACATTTGCAGAACCTGTTTGATTTACTTTTGTCAGTGTTCTACTAAAACGATAACCTCTTTGACATGAAAATGGCATCTCATGAATTAATTAAACAAAAACTATGTATAGCCCAAAATTATTTATAATTATGTAAATCTATTACAATGTCACAGTCCCTGCAAATGTATGCTGTAGTGAAGAAGACTGGTTTGGAGGATTTATGTTGAGTGGTGCCCCTAATATCACGGCTTCTGGCTAATTGGGCTCATGAAAAGTTCAGAGTAATGATTCCTCATGCCAGGATGCATCTGCCAAGCAACAGATACAGATCCCAGCAGGGAACAGAAAAGATACCAAAAATAGCAACACACACACAAACACACATACAAATACATAGCTATAAGGGGGGGGGGGGTCAGAATACTGCATGAGGTGAATTGATCAAAATGAATAAACTTGGAAACATCCCCGAATTAAAAGGAACAGTTTCAGTTCATCAGCAATAAGAACATTAATATTAATTCACTAAGTATTTGGAAAAGCAGAAAGGGATTAGCAGAGGATAAATTAAAACCAGTAGTTTTATACTGCAGGGCTTATTTAACCTGTAAAGGCAGCTTTCAGACGTGAGAAACAGTTGGGTCAAGCTCCACATAGTAAATGTTTACATGAGCAAGGTAGAGTCTAGCTTTAAGATTCCCATTGGCTGGGCACCAGCTTGTCAATCTAGCCCGGTTTTATCCATTTGGTCTGAGTTATACAGACCAACTTGAAGGAGCAATAAGAATCCAACTGAACATGGTTTGGAGTGAGGAGAAGAGTGTCAATTAACAGGCTCCAGTTTAGTTGTGATTACTTGTTTTCCATCTAAGGAGCTGGCACAGTGAAATCCATGGCTCAAGCATGGATGCCTATCTTTTCCTCAAACATTTTCAGATTATTTGTATTGCAATTTTACTTTCAATAGAGTAAATGTTTCTTATGAATGGAAGTACCTCCCCACCGACCATATTCTGTTAGTCTTTTTGCTTCCCTTGACATATTTTGGAAATTTTTATCCATGCAAGAACTTCCATATTTGCCTCCAATGTAGGATTTAGGAGAAAGCTGAGCATGTTTTTATGTATTTTATTTATTGAATTTCTAGACTGCCACTCTTGGCCAGGCCGGTTTGTGGCAGTTTACAATAATAATAATAATAATAAAATACATTTAAAAAGCCAATGCAACTAGGGGCAATACAATTTGGTACAGGCAGCACAGTCAATTGCAACAATAAAACAATGCCCTATTCTCTCTTATGGAGCCTCCACTCTTCTTCTCCCAGTCTGTGTCCTCAATAGATGACCCCAGGCGATGTCAGCCTAGAGGGTGCTGATTGCGAAAAGGAATATGCATATGTGACATATACCAGAGCAGTAGACTCTTGCCAGACTCTTGTTGTGGAAAAGACCTGGACATTTTCATTATTGGGATCTGGTCATGGCCAAAACTCTACTTAATATGACAGGCTTCCACATTCTGTTCCAGCGCCTAGAAGTTTAGCTTATATCAGCTTCAGGTACTAGTCCCAATGCTTCCAAATCGAATATCTTGGCAATGAAAGGGAATGTAATACTATGATGGTTCCACTGAGAACTTTTCTCACCCTTCCCTTGATATATGGAAAGAAGAGCTGGGTTTTGCTTTTTACTACCTAAAGGAGTCCCAAAGGGGCTTACAAATGCCTTACCCTTCGTCTCCCCACATCAGACACTCTGGGAGGTAGGTGGGGCTGAGAGAAATCTAAAAAGGAAAAAAACTGCTGTGAGAATAGTTCTAAGAGAACTGTGACTAGCCCGAGGTTGGCTGCATATGGTGGTGTGGGGAATCATCTGATTCTTCATGTTAGAATCCACCCTCTTTATCCGTACACCATGCTGGTAGAGTAGCTGATGTTCAATGCATTTTCTCATGCTACCACGCTAACATACTGATAGAAGGCCTTCAGGAATATTCTTAGGTTTGCTACCTGAGAATCTCTCAGAACGTCAACATTGAACCTCTAATCCCTCAGAACATCATCACTGAACCTCAGCATGCATGAAACACTTTACCAGTGAACTACATGCTTCCTAAGAGACAAGTAGCTTTCCTTGATTTGATTAGTGGTTATGATTTCCACGCAATGATTTGAAGCATTCATTTGTCTCCTGCCCACTTAATAATCTCGAAGAAAAACTAAGCATACAAGGAACAGTTTCCATTTTTCATACTTATGAATCTCAATAGAGGCAAAGCCCAGCGGTACACCCAAGAAAGCACCAGGTGCTAGGAGGCCCACCTGGATTGTGGCCTTCATGGATGCTGACCACATGGCCAAAGCATAAATCATGGTTTTGACATCTCCCCCCCCCCCCCCGCTTCCTACTTGATCTTAAGACTCACTGTGATGGTGTAGTGGCAGACTCTAATCTCAAGAGCTGGAGTGGATGCCTCCTCCATGTGCAGCCAGCTGGGTTGCCAACCTCCAGGGAAGCTAAGAAAAAGAATCAGCAATTGTCTGTGCAATAAAGTCTATTTTGAATAAACAGACTTAATCACCCAGCCAATTGCCAGTTTGTTTCTAGGCTTCTCCTTTGTGGTATTGACAGGTTTTTGTTGTTGAAAAGAGGAGGCCTGGTCTTCAGGAATTACAACTCATCTCCAGGCAGCAGTCCCCATGAATAAAACATGTGCATTGGAGTGTGAGCTCCCCCCCCCCAACTCTCTGGATGCAGAGAGGGCAGGGAAAAGCATTCAGCCAGCAGTTACTAATCTGTGCCAGGCCATGCCAGGGGGATTTCATGTACACAAACGTGTATGTCATCTCAGTGTTTATTGCCAGAGTATAAAGATCAACTCTGCAGGGGGAAAGGGCTGCTGTGGAGGGGAGACTGTGAGACATTGTGCCATCTTGAGGCCCCAGCTCAAAAACCTCCAGGAATATTCCACCCCAGGGGTTGCTAACTTCCAAGTGGGGCCTGGAGGTCTCCAGGAATTAGAGTTCGTGCAGACTATACAGCTCTCCTCCAAAAAGGGCCGCTGGGGAGGGGACCTCTATAACCTTGGACCCCACTGAGGTTCAGGGATGCCACTCTCCAGGTGGGACCTGAGGATCCTCTGGAACCATAGCTCTCCTCAAGACCACAGAGATGAGTCCCACTGAGTAACAACACCTCTTACCTTCAAAGGGCAGTCATCCTGGAGAAGGACTGCATGGCATAGAATTGCAGGTGCCAGCATCCGGAAGGGGCCTGAGAATCCTCAGGTGACAAAATTGACTGCTCTGAAGGGGGAAGTCCAGAGGAACAGACTTCAGCAATGTCTCTGCCCACCAAAAATCATGTCCACTTCCAACCCCAAAGCTGAAGCCTCCAGGTATTCTCCAACACAGAGCTGACAACCTTCTCTCTCCACACAAACAAGCTTTCTGGCCATGGAGGAGGGAGCATCAAAATCACAAGATGTCATAGTCCCATTGTATATGGCACTGGTCAGACCACACCTGGAGTACTGTGTGCAGTTCTGGAGGCCTCACTTCAAGAAGGATGTCGATAAAATTGAAAGGGTACAGAGGAGAGCGACGAAGATGATCTGGGGCCAAGGGACCAAGCCCTATGAAGATAGGTTGAGGGACTTGGGAATGTTCAGCCTGGAGAAAAGGAGGTTGAGAGGGGACATGATAGCCCTCTTTAAGTGTTTGAAAGGTTGTCACTTGGAGGAGGGCAGGATGCTGTTTCTGTTGGCTGCAGAGGAGAGGACACGCAGTAATGGGTTTAAACTTCAAGTACAACGATATAGGCTAGATATCAGGAAAAGGTTTTTCACAGTCAGAGTAGTTCAGCAGTGGAATAGGCTGCCTAAGGAGGTGGTGAGCTCCCCCTCACTGGCAGTCTTCAAGCAAAGGTTGGATACACACTTTTCTTGGATGCTTTAGGATGCTTAGGGCTGATCCTGCGTTGAGCAGGGGGTTGGACTAGATGGCCTGTATGGCCCCTTCCAACTCTATGATTCTATGATTCTATGATTCTATGAGCATGGGGAGAGATTTTAGTAGCATTGAAGCCTGTGAAAGGAAGGAAGGAAGGAAGGAAGGAAGGAAGGAAGGAAGGAAGGAAGGAAGGAAGGAAGGAAGGAAGGAAGGAAGGAAGGAAGGAAGGAAGGAAGGAAGGAAGGAAGGAAGGAGAAAAAAGGCCTGGAGAAAGGAATGCTGATAAAGAGACAGGGGGGAGGGAGGGGGAAGAAGGGAGGGAGGACGAAGGCTTCTCCTGGGTGCCCTGATTCAGCAGGTGTGCACAGCAGCCAACCTCCAATTCAGCATGTGTGCCACCCAATCTTGATTCAGCATGCACCCAGTCCCGATCCAGGGAGCAGCATGTGAAGGCTTCTCTTGGCTGCCATGTACCCCACAGAGCCAGCAGGAGACCATTTCTGGGCTAGCGCCATGGCCCTGATCCCTGCCACATTGCACGAGTCTTCCTGGTCACCCCAGATCTGGATGCCAAGGCTGGCAGAGGCCTCAGTAGGCCAGTAGGGTGGGGGATGGACCTTTTTTTTTGGGGGGGGGGGGCTTCCCAGCCTCCCCTGCCCCGAAGAGGTGTTGATAGAGAACTTGGTGGGCCCATTGGGGTGGGGGTAATTGCTAATAAAAATAAACATCAAATAATTCATAAACTCTGCCATCTCTTCAACCTGGGATACCTGGAAGCCTCTAATGGAGGGATTTTAAATAGCTCTCAGCAGTTGCTGGAGTCCCCACCTCTTCTCTGCTGGTCTTGCCATAGGAATCTCCCCCACAATTGGGTTCTTGAGTACCATTTTTAATTACCAGTACCTCAGGAGAGAGGGGATATGGTGGCTTGCCATTGCCTGCCTCTGAGCAGTAGTGACTCTGGACTTTTTTGATGGTCACCCTTCCCAGGACTGACCAGGACCAATCCTGCTTAGCTTTCTGAAGAAAACAACAGCTTCAGAAGGGGGGCTGGCGGGGATATTGCTGCTGAGCTCCTTCCCCTCCTCAGACTCTGTCCTATCTGGGCTCCCACCCCAGATCTATGGGCTTTTCTTAACTCAGGATTGTCAACCTTCCCCAGAAGTCACCATTTTGATAAGGTAGAAAATCTGCCCCTGCTTGCTCCTCTTTACCTCTCTTTCTCTACCCATCTGTGTTTCTCCCCAATGAGGAACCAGTAAGGATGTGACCTGGGAGCCAAGGGGCTGGTAGCCTTCAAAAGTCTGGGAAGCACTGCTCTAGTGGGCGCAAGTTTCCCCTGCCACAGTCCATGGCTCGTGTTCATTCTAGATGCCACCACTTGGCAGGGCCAAGGCTACACCACACGATACGATATGAAAATGTTTATTGTATGTAGCCAAAGGCCATTACAAAGCATAATTAAAACAATATGGTACAAATACAAATAAAACAACATTTCTCCAATACTGTGTACATAAAATTGTAAACATGGGCTATTGAGTTGCAATAAGAAAACAATGGTGTATCAAGGTGGAGACTCCTGTAAAAATGCTTTGGCTCAGATCTTCCTGGCGGACAGAGCGAAAAGTGCCACCCTATATGAAATATGAGCCTCTTGTGGCGCAGAGTGGTAAGGCAGCCGCCTGAAAGCTTTGCCCATGAGGTTGGGAGTTCAATCCCAGCAGCCGGCTCAAGGTTGACTCAGCCTTCCATCCTTCCGAGGTCGGTAAAATGAGTACCCAGCTTGCTGGGGGGTAAACGGTAATGACTGGGGAAGGCACTGGCAAACCACCCCGTATTGAGTCTGCCATGAAAACGCTAGAGGGCGTCACCCCAAGGGTCAGACATGACTCGGTGCTTGCACAGGGGATACCTTTACCTTTACCTTATATGAAATATAGGGGTTGACATTTGATAACAGATAGGTGATTTTGTCAGAATCAGAAATGGGGTATGCGTCTGGTAATAACTTGGTGAGCAATTTGCCCCTGGGTTCGGAGTACAGGGGACAAGCCAAATCATAGTGGGGCAGGTCCTCCACAGATGAATTTCCACATATACACAGGCAGCTACACCACACTGCTGAGAAGTGGAGGCCTGACTGGGTCCAGAGACATTGTGGCCCAGCACTTCCAGACAGTCCTCCACTGTGAGGAGCAGGATTTTCAAGTGGAACTCTTGAAACACAAGCTCTGAACGAACAAAAAGGCACAAGTCACTTGCACACATTGGCTTCACTTTTGCTCCTCATAACGTTCAAAGCCACCCTCATAATAATACCACCTATCACCCACAATGTTCCCATAGGCAACAAAAGAGCAAGTATATCATCAACCTTGTAGATGAACCGTCCATACTTAAATGTTTTCCTGTAATTCAGATAATTTCTTCCGTGGCTATGATATCGTTCATCCTAATGGAGGCTTGTTGAATAAAAGAGTCTGAAGAGAGTTATAAAACCGCCTCATTTCTGTCTCTTTAAGCATTTTATGATGGATGCATTACCCATTAACATGTAAGGGCAATAGCCATCCTGTCCAAGCTGCATTCTTTATGTAGGCAATTTTAAGAGTGCTCTCACACTCCTGTTTTTCCTCAAGAGTTTCAAAGCTGTCTTTTTGTGGCTATGTCAGGAGATGGAGCAATTAAAAAAGAAAATATCTTGAAATACTCAGGCATTTCTGTTTCCTAGATTTACAATGCTAAATGGGATTACACAAATCGCAAGATGCATGAGAATGTTCACATTCATGGGGGATGTGACGGGGGTGGGGGGAGAGGAGAAGGACATTTTTTGTTCCCTGCCATTACTAATGGCCCACCCAGGAGGACATAGAGTTGTTGGCTATGGGGAGTACAGAATATTTTAGTGCAGACGACATGCCAAGACTGGATAGATTACTGTAATTCTCTGCGGGTCACATTGTTTAAAGAAAGTAGAACTTTTCTCACCAATGCTGTAAGAATTTGTTGCCAGTGCAAAGCTCTCCTAGGAAAAGAATAGCAACAGAACAGATGACAGGGAAAAAATTGCCCAAACCAAAAGTAAGATAGTGTTACAGTAGAAAAATCGAGGACAAAAAGGCAAACAAGTAAGTAAATTTGTTCTCTGCAGAAATGAAAAATACCCCCCCCCCCGAATTAGAGAAGTATGCTTTGAATGTCCAGTCTATTAGACACGTTATCTTTCTATACTTTAGATTTTTCCCAGTATTACTGCTTCCTTGAATTAGCAGTACTTTTGGACAGGGCACAGAGAAAGTAGACATTGCTGACCTTTGTGACAGAGGGGTCCATATTTAACCTTGCTGAAATCATATCCAGGCTGGACTACTGCGGTCTGATTTGCTTGGAGCTGCCCATGGAGATTAATTAGAAATGTCAATTAATTGGCAGCTGTTGGGCAGCTGTTGTCAGTGTTAAAAACTGTTGACTGGTTTCTGGTTTGCTTCTAGATAGATATGAGGAGAACTTCAACATGAACCCGACTGACAGCTATGCTTACCCTGCTCCAACTCCCTTTCATTATGCAGAAGGTGATCTCTTGATAAGATTGTCTAAATATTGTCTTGCAAAATTCACCATGCTGAACAGCTTTGTACCTGTTTAGAGAAAGTTTGGTGTTGAGAACCAGTTTGGTGTAATAGTTAGGAGTGCAGACTTATAATCTGGCATGCCGGGTTCTGCACTCCCCCAAATGAAACCAACTGTGTGACCTTTGGCTCACCACTACACTGATAAAGCTGTTCTGACCATGCAGTGATATCAGGGCTCTCTCAGGCTCACCCACATCACAGGGTGTCTGTTGTGGGGAGTGGAAGGGAAGGCAACTGTAAGCCGCTTTGAGCCTCTGGGTAGAGAAAAACGGCATATAAGAACCAACTCTTCTTCTTCTACCTGTGCTGTAGCAGATAGTTGTAATGTACAGGCACAACTTGCTGTTGTGTTTCCCCAGACCAAAGATATAATTCACTTCCCAGAAAAGAGGCAGTATCCCTCAGGTTACAGTTGGGTCATTAAATTGATCACCTTGGTTGTAAAGCTTAAAATCTTTTGCATTGTAGTTCATCTTTGTGTCAGCAGTGTCAGAAATATCCTTAAATGACCAACATTGGATAGCTTGTATTGCCTGCTTTTTATGCCTGTGTATCTATTCAAGATGTGATTTCAGTAACTGGTAACAACATTAGTTTGGTACATGTACAGATGCACATCCAAAGCACACATAAATAGGAAGTCTCAATGCAAAAATTTCAAACAGATTTTTTAAGGTATTTAAAAAGTGTAGTGCAGTTAATCAGATGTACCTCCATTTATTTGACCTTATCCAAGCATCTTGCCCAACAACCAGCTCCCTGCTTGTGACCAGCGAGAAAAAATGTTTACAGGTATAATTCAAAGTGATTTTTTTAAATCTGTAAAGCAAGTCATGGTGTGGAGCTAGAGTACATGAAGTACTCTATGAAGCCTTCTCTATATCAACCTGTCCTCCAGCTGAGTTCATCATCTTTACATGAGACCCTTTTCTTTACATTATCTGATGCCAAGTGGTTGAGATGGGTGCATTTCAGTGGTTGTACATTGGCTTGGATCTCTCTCACCACAGAGCCTTACCTGAGGTCTAAGCCATGCTTCTTTATTTGCCAGACAAAGACTTTTTATGCTCTTGCCCTTTTAGATATCTCGCAGTTGGTTTTTGCTGTTCTGTGCTATTACTATTGTTTCTAGGGAAGGCTTTGGATGCTATATTAGTTGTATCCTCCAGAATACATAAGATCATATTTGTCTGCTATTTTAATTCAGATGAGCTTTATTGTTTTATTTGCTGCTGTTCTCTATTCAGTGTTGTATTAAACTGTATTTATTCATTGTTGTATTGCTTTTATTATCATTTTTTCATAATGGAAGCTGTCTTAAATGTATTTACATACGAACAAATGAACAAGCTGATCTAGCTGAATGCTAATGTCTCCCAGTTTTGTGCAACAATCACCTGAGCCATAGTTCACAGAGATGTCATACAGCTACAAATGGTTGCAGAACTGAGCCTCATGGCAGCCACTTGTAGGAATGAACACAAACTGGACCATGAGACAAAATTTATCATGCTTTTTGGCCATTTAGTGATTCGCAAGTAGACATTCACAATGAGTTTGTTGTCACTAACTTCCATTAATTTTCAAAGCTGTTCATGGTATTTTGTGGTAGGAGTTGAAAGCAAGAATTCAAAGGGACTCTGAGGCCACTGGAACTCTGCTTTCTGATCCTTACAAAAATTGCAAATACAGTTGTGGCAGGGAGGCATTCCCAACTGCTCAGCTGTTTCAGTCTGCCCTGTACAGTCTCTTTAAACTTTAAAGGAATTGCACAAGACAGCTCAAAACAGCTGAGTAATCTGGAGCACCTCCCTACCACTCAGATGTTTTTTGAATTGTCTTCTTCAGTCCATTTAGATTTTAAAGGGATTGTACAAGACAGTCCAAAGCAGTTGAGTGTCAGGAAGCAAGCTGCTTCCTCTCACTCAGATGTTTTTTGGGCTATCTGCAAACTCTGTTTAAAGGGTCTTCAGCCCCATTCAGTGGGATTTGCAGGGCTATGAACCACAAGCCAGTTAGGGTCATAAACAAATCTCTTGGTTTGTTCATAATTTGGTTCAGCTATGAATCACAAATTGTACTGCATTTTCCCAATTCGTGCTCATCAGCCACTTAATATTATCAGTGAAGACTGAGTCTATAATATGATCCCTCACATAACGAGCACTTTGGGATTTGGGATATGCTACATGTGCACAGTGCTCTTCACCAAGATGAAGAACTGAAGGTTGCAAGGAACACTATCAGGAAGTAGGGGGAAAGGGGTTTACTTAGCATAAGGATGACAAAGGAGTAGAGCCCAAGCATTCTTCTTCTGTACAAACTTGTAACACACACCACTCCTCCTGATCCCATTCAGTTTTGTCTCCTGAATCGTATGCCTATCAAACTGTTAGTTACATTATTTTTTGAAATCTCTCCATCCTATGACTGGTAATGAGCTTGCTGCCCAAGACTGACCTCCCTCTTGCTTTCCATTTTACCCTACCAGTGTTTGCACCTTGCCACAGACTTGACATGCAACCAACTGACCAAAGGAAAGCAGCAAAGGGAAGTACATGTTGGGGATATCTGCCATAAATAATACAGCAGTCCTTTCAGTCTTGACTACTCAATATCAAAGGTTCTCAGGGCAATACCTGGCTTCATCCAGATTCATTTGTTGGGTAGAGGTATGCGGGTTTTTCTTTTTCTTTTTCTTTTTTTAAAGCCTTACTTGCCTATGGTCCACATGGGAATCGAGTCTCACATTTTGAAAATTATTCTTCCATGCTAAATGATTCACACATCCTAGAGAGTTGCTGTTTTAGTATCTAGCTGTTTTGTTGATTCATGCCCTGGATGATTATATTTTAGAGAATGCTATTAGAAAAGACCTAAAGCTACTGTTTTGTACAGGCAACAAAAAAGAGAGGGGGAGAAAGAGAGGGGGGATCTAAAGCTTATCATAACTCCCGCTATTATTGCTCATAGAGTCATTTGCGTCTCTGCGCGCTCTGTCAGTTCATGTAGTATATTAACCCAGTGCTCAAATTTTAATTGCCCCTTAGGAGGAGAACTGTTGACTTGAAGAGCAATGATCTGGAGTCAGCAGCTAAATATGTAACAAAACACCAGTGGGCTTTTGTGAACAGGGGAGAGGTGAAACAGCCAGGTCTGTCATTCGATACACTGGTTCTTATTTATCAGCTTTAATTTTTAAACACTGCTGTACTAATACAAAGTGTTGAGGAAGAACTAAAAAGAGAACAGATAACTGAACAGAGAAGTCAGGGAACAGAAGGCATTCCGATATGCTTGGATGAGCAAGTTGAAAAAGCCTATTTCATTCATTCATGAAGCCTATTTCAGGACCTAAGTCTGGGAGCTTGAGGTCTGTAATTTACTGTGAAGTTGTGTGACATGCATACATGTGGATTGTGCTATTTCTTATGCACACAGATTCACAGAGCTGGAAGTAATGGAATGAACAGAAGAACGTATGAACCAACACTTGGCCATAAACACCTGGCCAGCTCCTAGCATTCTTGGAAGAAAATTCAACTCTTGATCCATACCAGTTGGGCTTCTGTCTTGACCACAAAGTGGAGACCGTGCTGGTTGCCCTGATGTATGATCTCCAGTGCCCGCTCAGTCGAGGCAGTTCAGCTATCCTTGTGCTTTTAGATCTGTTGGCAGCATTCAATGTTGTTGATCATGAGTTGTTAGCCCACTGTGTCACTGGAACGGGGATTATGGGGACAGCCCTGCAATGACTGGTCTCTTTTATCTAGAACTGGACACAGAGGGTTGCAGTAGGTGAAGAGTTCTCGGACCCTTTTGTGCTCCCTTGTGGGGTGCCACAGGGGGCGATACTCTCCCCCATGCTTTCATATATATATATATATATATATATATATATATATATATATATATATATATATATATATATATATGTATGTATGTGTGTGTGTGTGTGTGTGTGTGTGTGTGTGTGTGTGTGTGTGTGTGTGTGTGTGTGTGTGCCCTCTAGTACAGCTGGTCCAGAGTTTTGGACTGGGTTGTCATCAGTATGCAAGTGACACCCAGCTATATCTCCAGATGGATGGACAGCCAGATTCCCCCCTGGAAACATTTGCCAGTTGTTTGGAAGCTGCATCTGGATGGCTCAGGAAGAGTCACCTGAAACTCATCTCCTCCAAGATGGAGGTCCTGTGTCTGGGTGGAAGGGGACAGAAGCAGGCAGTGTGCCTCCCCTACCTGAATGGGGTGCAGTTTATGGTTATGCCTGAGGCCAGGAATTTGGGGGTGATATTTGATGCCTCCTTATCCATGGAGGCTCAGGTTACAAAAGTAGCCCAAGTGGCATTTTTCCATCTGCATCAGGCTAGGCTATTGTGCTCAACCAGGGGCATGGCCTTCTCAGTCCTTGCCACAACCTGGTAGAATGGGGTCCCAGATGAGCTAAGGACTATGAAGGAACAGTCAGTGTTCTACAGGACCTGTAAAATGGAGCTCTTCCACCAGGCATTTGGTTGAGGCCGGGCCAGGAAGGGGCTCCCTCCCTGCATGGGCCTATGGAAATCTGCTAGGCCAGATACTCTCTTAAGCTGCCTCTTGGATGGCTGTTGCATCTGGGTGGTGGGGGAGTGATAACAGAGTGGGCATCCTGCAGATAGGCATGGATTTCACAGAGCCAGGTTGCCTGGACAGGTCCACAAGAGGTTTGTGCCTCCTCTAGCATCCAGGCTGGGACACTTCCCTGAAGTGAAAGGGCAGTGGCTTGGGTACCCCCATCCCTAAATGAGAATGGGGCCAGGATGGGTGCAAGCCATTGCCAGGGAAAATGAGGCAGTTGGCTGACTGCTCCAGCTCCTAACCCTCTGCCCTGCCAACCCTCTCAGGGCTGTTGTTAATAAAGTTGTGGCCTCATTCATGCCAGCACATTGTGAACATATTTATTAGCCCGTGACTCCCACCCTGCAAGTCAATAAACAGACATCAGAATACTACATCTAAAAGTCCCTGCAGAATACATGTCATATCCCCCTACCATAAAGGTGTAAGGTAAAGGTAAAGGTATCCCCTGTGCAAGCACCGAGTCATGTCTGACCCTTGGGGTGACGCCCTCTAGCGTTTTCTTGGCAGACTCAATACGGGGTGGTTTGCCAGTGCCTTCCCCAGTCATCACCGTTTACCCCCCAGCAAGCTGGGTACTCATTTTACCGACCTCGGAAGGCTGAGTCAACCTTGAGCCGGCTGCTGGGATTGAACTCCCAACCTCATGGGCAGACAGATTCAGACAGCATATCGCTGCCTTACCACTCTGCGCCACAAGAGGCTCTACCATAAAGGTGTGGATGCTGGTAAACACATGGAATTTCAAAAATGACATTTCTTTTGCATATTATACATTCCTTTGGGTTATGTTTTTTGAAACTTAAATCCGGGAGATACCTTTAAGGAAAGTTATTGTTGATAAACATTCAATTAATTGTTTGATAACATAGCTGTGGAGTTAGAGTAATCTACCTCAGATAGGGAACAGAACAGTTCTGTTGTTTAAAGCAGATTTCCTGCATAATGAACAACTTCCCCATAAATGCTCATACCTCTCCTATCGCATCCTCAAATTGATTTGCAAATTTCATTTATTGTTTGATGAGGATAATATCAATCAGCCACAATTCAACTAGCCAGATGTGCTTGGTAGTCCTTTTGCTTAGCTAAGAAACAAGCATTCCCCATATCAGAACATCTTTTCATTTTTTTGGCCATTAGCCTCCTCACTGCACGTTGTGGTTGTTGTGGCACTTTAGCATCACAAAAGCACGGGGAACGTTGACTGTCTCATCTGTACTCATTGTTCCAAAAAGAAAGTTAAGTGGCATAAGAACTGACATGAACACATCTTGCCTAGGCTTTCTTTGTGTGTATCACGTAAAGCTTATGCAGCAAATTTGTCAATATAATACGTATTTGTTATGATGCACCGTGAAATACCCCCTTCAAGGATCGCTGCCTTGTTGTGGCAAGGGGGCTTGCGTAGTTCAGTGAAGCTATGAGCTATGCCGTGCAGGGCCACCCAAGACGGACAGGTCATAGCTGAGAGCTCTGACAAAAGGTGATCCACTGGAGAAGGCAATGGCAAACCACTCCAGTATCTTTGCCATGAAAACTCTATGGACAGTTCCAATAGGCATAACGATATGACGCTGGAAGATGAGCCCCTCAGGTCGGAAGGTGTCCAATATGCTACTGGGGATGAGCAGACGGCTAGTACGAGTAGCGCCAGAATGAATGAAGCGGCTGGGCCAAAGCCGAAAGGACGCTCAGTTGTGGAAGTAACTGGTGGCGAAAAGACAGTCCGATGCTGTAAAGATTTTTATTCCATAGGAACCTGGAACGTCAGATCCATGAATCAAGGCAAGCTGGACGTGGTCAAACAAGAAATGACAAGACTGAACATCGACATTTTAGGAATCAGTGAACTAAAATGGACAGGAATGGGTGAATTTAATTCAGATGACCATCAGGTATACTACTGTGGACAAGAATCTCGCAGAAGAAATGGAGTAGCCTTCATAATCAATAAGAGAGCAGGAAACGCAGTCTTGGGATACAATCCCCAAAATGACAGAATGATCTCAGTTCGAATCCAAGGCAAACCATTCAACATCACAGTGATCCAGGTCTATGCCCCAACCACTGCTGCTGAAGAGGATGAAGTTGATCAGTTCTATGAAGCCCTACAACACCTTCTAGAAGCAACGCCAAAAAATGATGTGCTTATCATCATGGGAGATTGGAATGCTAAAGTAGGAAGCCAAAAGATAACCGGGATAACAGGCAAGTTTGGCCTTGGAGTACAAAATGAAGCAGGGCACAGGCTGGTAGAATTTTGTCAAGAGAATACAATGGTCATAGCAAACACTCTTTTCCAACAACCCAAGAGACGACTCTACACATGGACATCACCAGACGGTCAACACAGAAATCAGATTGACTATGTGCTCTGCAGCCAAAGATGGAAAAGTTCTATCAAGTCAATAAAAACAAGACCAGGAGCTGATTGTGGTTCAGATCATGAGCTTCTTGTTGCAAAATTTAGGCTTAAATTGAAGAAAATAGGGAAAAGCACTAGGCCACTCAGGTATGAACTAAATCATATCCCCGACGAATACACAGTAGAGGTGACAAATAGATTTAAGGAATTAGATCTGATAGACAGAGTGCCTGAAGAACTGTGGACGGAGGTTCGCAGCATTGTACAAGAGGTAGCAACTAAGACCATCCCAAAGAAAAAGAAATGCAAGAAATCAAAATGGCTGTCTGAGGAAGCTTTACAAATAGCTAAGGAGAGAAGGGAAGTGAAAGGCAAGGGAGAAAGAGAAAGATACACCCAATTGAATGCAGAATTCCAGAGAAAAGCTAGAAGAGATAAGAATGCCTTCTTAAATGAACAGTGCAAACAAATAGAAGAAAACAATAGAATGGGGAGGACCAGAGATCTTTTCAAGAAAATTGGAGATATGAAGAGAACGTTTCATGCAAAGTTGGGTATGATAAGGGACCAAAATGGTAGGGACCTCACAGAAGCAGAAGAGATTAAACAAAGGTGGCAAAATTATACAGAACAACTATACAAGAGCGAACTTAACATCACTGATGACCACAGTGGGGTAGTTACTGACCTGGAGCCAGACATCCTGGAATGTGAAGTCAAGTGGGCCTTAGGAAGTCTGAGCAACAATAAAGCTAGTGGTGGTGACAGCATTCCAGTTGAACTATTCAAAATCTTAAAGGACGATGCAGTAAAAGTGCTACACTCAATATGCCAGCAAATTTGGAAAACTCAACAATGGCCACAGGATTGGAAAAGGTCAGTTTACATTCCAATCCCAAAGAAGGGCAATGCCAAAGAATGTTCAAACTACCGCACCATTGCACTAATTTCTCATGCTAGCAAAGTTATGCTCAAAATCCTACAAGCTAGGCTCCAGCAATATGTGGACCGAGAACTTCCAGAAGTACAGGCAGGATTTCGAAGAGGCAGAGGAACTAGAGATCAAATTGCCAACATACGCTGGATCATGGAGAAAGCTAGGGAGTACCAGAAGAACGTCTACTTCTGCTTCATTGACTATGCTAAAGCCTTTGATTGTGTGGAGCACAACAAATTGTGGCAAGTTCTTAAAGAGATGGGAATACCAGAGCATCTTATTTGTCTCTTGAGAAATTTATATGCAGGTCAAGAAGCAACAGTGAGAACTGAACATGGAATCACTGACTGGTTCAAAATTGAGAAAGGAGTTCGGCAAGGCTGTATACTGTCGCCTTGCCTATTTAACTTGTATGCAGAGCACATCATGAGAAATGCGGGATTAGAGGAGTCACAAATTGGGATCAAGATTGCAGGGAGAAATATCAACAACCTCAGATATGCAGATGATACCACTCTAATGGCAGAAAGTGAAGAGGAACTAAAGAGCCTGTTGATGCGGGTGAAGGAGGAGAGTGCAAAGGTTGGCTTGAAACTCAACATCAAGAAAACAAAGATCATGGCATCCGGCCCTCTCAATTCCTGGCATATAGATGGGGAAGAAATGGAGATAGTGACAGATTTTATTTTCCTGGGCTCTAAGATCACTGCAGATGGGGACTGCAGCAAAGAAATTAAAAGACGCTTGCTCCTGGGGAGGAAAGCTATGGCAAATCTAGACAGCATCCTAAAAAGCAGAGACATCACCCTGCCAACAAAAGTGCGTTTAGTCAAGGCTATGGTCTTCCCAGTTGCAATGTATGGCTGCGAAAGTTGGACCATAAGGAAGGCCGAGCGTCAAAGAATTGAGGCTTTTGAACTCTGGTGCTGGAGAAGACTCTTGCGAGTCCCTTGGACTGCAAGGCGAACAAACCGGTCAGTCCTAGAGGAGATCAACCCTGACTGCTCTTTAGAAGGCCAGATCCTGAAGATGAAACTCAAATACTTTGGCCACCTCATGAGAAGGAAGGACTCCCTGGAGAAGAGCCTAATGCTGGGAGCGATCGAGGGCAAAAGAAGAAGGGGACGACAGAGAATGAGATGGCTGGATGGAGTCACTGAAGCAGTAGGTGCAAACTTAAATGGACTCCGGGGAATGGTAGAGGACAGGAAGGCCTGGAGGATCATTGTCCATGGGGTCGCGATGGGTCGGACACGACTTCGCACATAACAACAACAACCGTGAAATAAGCCATGGCAAATGCTTGCAATTATGAATGAGATCAGACTACGCTGTGCATAATTGTCAGTTCTTTTCTCACTAACCAGTGGCAGGATGGCAGAAATAGAAACAAACAGAAGCAGGGTTTGTCAGAAAGGGGACAACAGAGAAAGGGGCCAACTTTGATCAACTTGATTCTTTTACAGGACACCCGGATGTTATGCTGAAATTGTTCTTACACAAAGAGAAAGATCAGGGGACAGAAGGAGGTGGGTCAAGAGAAGTGGGTAAGACAATTTTTCAAAATAGAGACATATGGTATGCAAGGTAATGTGTGGGGGAACAAGCAAGGAACTGCATGGGTGGAAAGAAGTATACATTCTTCTGTTTGAGGACGGTAAAGGTGACTGTCATAAATATAAGATTAGGAAAAGCAAGCACAGCCATTGGGGGATGAGTAACATACTGGCAAATAGAAAGCTCCATATTAATCCGAAGGTTAGATTGTATCATGGCACTATATTGAGTCTCTTATCAAATGGAACAGAGACCTGGTGACTTGACAGTAGCAAAATAAAAAGAGGGAGACTTCCTATTACAGATGACTGAGAGGGGGGAAACTGTGCATTTTATAGAAGGTCAAATTTATAATGTGAGAGGTAATATTATTTTTCCCCTGGATATTTACACTTTAGTAGCTAAGTGTGAAATACACTCATAGGGCATGATGATGAAAAAGCACATTGTTCTCATTGTGGACACTTTCCAATTAATGTTCTAAGAGATAATATGCCTTCAATTTTCTCATCTAGAGGATCCTGGAGATACTATAATGCAGGGGTAGTCAACCTGTGGTTCTCCAGATGTTCATGGACTACAATTCTCATGGGAATTGTAGCCCATGAACATCTGGATGACCATAGGTTGACTACCCCTGCTATAATGCACCATCTTTAGTAACATACAACTGGTCAGCCTTGCTGACTAAACCGGTGTGAAGGCATGAAAAGTTCATGAAGATATTGACTGCTCAGGATACAAGTTTATCAAACTTCCACACTGCACTTCTACTGACCACCAAAACTTTATTCCAGCATAAACTTCAGTGAACTGGAGTCCGTTTTTCCAGATGTAATGAACGGATTCTCACTGTGCTGTTATTTTATGTGGGAGATGGGGAACAAGCAAAAAGACCACCAAAATCAGGGGACCAAGAAAAAAAGTATGGAGTGAAATGGAATGATACAATATTTATTTATTATTTATTATTTATTTATTTAATTTCTATGCTGCACCCTCTTGGCTCAACTGTCTTTGGGGCAGTTTAAAACATGAATTGACAGTATAAAACAATTAATGGCAGTTAGAAACAATTAAAATGAATTAGTATACTGTGGTTGCCAGATTTACCAACTGAACAGCTCTGCTCCCTTCTCAGTCCAGGGTGGGAGAGAGTTACAGAGGAGGGCCACATTGATGGTGTCCTGACTTATTGGCCTCAACCAAATGCCTGGTGGAAGAGCTCCATTTTGCAGACCATTCAGAGCACTTCCTGCAGGGCCTGCAATTCTTCTTCTACCAGGTTGGGGCCAGGACTGAAATAAAATCTAATAAAGCAAAGCAGAGACCATTTGCTAGCTAGGTGCTAAACTGGTAAATATCCACTGTGTATACAAGGAGCCTCTTGTGGTGCAGAGTGGTAAGCAGCAGAAATGCTGTCTGAAGTGATGTCCATGAGGCTGGGAGTTCAATCCCAGCAGCCGGCTCAAGGTTGACTCACCCTTCCATCCTTCCGAGGTCAGTAAAATGAGTACCCAGCTTGCTGAGGGGTAAAACGGTAATGACTGGGGAAGGCACTGGCAAGGCCACCCTGTATTGAGTCTGCCATGAAAACGCTGGAAGGCGTCACCCCAAGGGTCAGACATGACTCGGTGCTTGCACAGGGGGATACTTTCTTAGGGTTAGATCAAGACTAAACTGGGAATTCCGCTGTTACAGAGCTCTCTTATGTCATTCCTCATAGTCCCCTATCCCCCCACCCGAGGTCAATGTATAATGTAGATCAGTGGGCTGTAATGGGAAGGACAGAAGCAGGAGAATTTAGCCAAGATCTCAGCATCACTTATGAAAATAGCCATTGGTTGGTCATGTATCTAAGACAGCAACACTGTGTATTAGCTGTGCAAACTGAATAACAAATATGTACACAAGTATACACAATGGTGTTGGCAACAATTCTTATCCCCAAATGTTATTCCTATTCCCAACTTGTCCTGATATCAGCTATAGCTCTTTTCAGTTTAATATCCAGCCTGCTGAACCTCCTTTTATTCCTTTCCTTGCAAACCATACCCTTCTTTGCTCAGCTGTACAAAGGGTGTGGAGTACTCTCCCCATAATCTGGGAAGCTTTTTGCATTTATATTGTCACTTTTGAAAAAGGCTGTCCACTTTCTTCCAAGCCTATTTGTACTAGGTGACAACTTTCTGTTACATATTTGTCTCCCCAGCAATCATACTGACTCATGATGCATGATGTTCTTTTAATGCCTTCCTTTCTATTACAAAAAAATGGAACTGCAAAGGTTTTCAGTGAGTAGCTTGCAGAGCATCCGCAGTCTGCATTTCCCTTTCACAAGAACAAATATAGCTACTCTTCATGGGGTATATTAATCCCATGCTGGCAAGAAAGAGGTTAGCATGCATAGAAGTAAGTTCAATCACTCTTTATGCCACACTGTGTCAAACCTTGGAGAGGTGAGCTGAAAAAAAATGGTTTAGAGCCTTAAATCTGTACACACACACACACACACACACATACCCTTTATCTCTCTGAGTGAAAACTAAAAACTGCTCACAATTGAGACACAATAAGAAATAGATTAGAGATCATGGTCAGAGACCCCCCTGAAGGAAGTCAAGGCATGCTAAGTAATAGTGGTTAATCACTGATATCTAACAGAGATCAAATTTATCAGAAGAGACTTCTGTAGTCTATAGCACTATTTTTAGTCGTTCTAGTCTTGGAGAGCCTCTTGTGGCGCAGAGTGGTAAGGCAGCAGACATGCAGTCTGAAAGCTCTGCCCATGAGACTGGGAGTTCAATCCCAGCAGCCGGCTCAAGGTTGACTCAGCCTTCAATCCTTCCGAGGTCGGTAAATGAGTACCCAGCTTGATAGGGGGCAAACGGTAATGACTGGGGAAGGCACTGGCAAACCACCCCATATTGAGTCTGCCATGAAAACGCTAGAGGGCGTCACCCCAAGGGTCAGACATGACTTGGTGCCTGCACAGGGGATACCTTTACCTTTGCCTTTTAGTCTTGGAGAAGAGTGTGCTATGAATGATCCTTTCAACATACATGGCTGCTATTTTGTTTCCAGAGGACAAAATGCATACTGCCCAGTTTGAGAGCACATGGTCCAAAGCTCAGATTACTTGCCAGTATGGGCTCTCAAATGTTGATGCTGAAAAATGTACACATTGGCCTAGTCACACAAGCCAATGACCGTCCGTATTTCAGGCGAATTATGGGGCGAATTCAGGCAAATTATGGGGAGCATAATTTTGTGAGTCAAAACTGGGGGAGTCAAAACTGCAATGACTGAAAAGTGTTAAAAACGAAGATATGTGTCATATCTTAGAAGAGACTAACGCAGAAGAAGTTCCCTGCCTTATTCACAAAAGTCTTCCTGACTCATTTCAATGAAGGCAGGGTGCCCAATATCCAGATGGCACCTGTAGAGCTTCTGCTATTACAATCTCCAAACTATACAGCACAGTTCCCCTGGAGGAAAAGGCTGTTTTGGAGAGTGGTGTCACTGTACCTTCTGAGATCCTGTCCTCTCCAGGTTCCACCCCCAAAATCTCCAGGTAGTTACCCACCCAGAACTGGTAGTCCTACAATAGTGGCAACATGTTTGCATGCTCATTCCATTGCATGCACAAATCAGCTGTTTTGATTATGGAGCTTTCTCTTTTGGAAAATAGACTGGAAATCAAGAAACATGAATGAGAAATATAACATGTAGGAACACTTCAGGAGTATGCAAGGAACAAAGTTCTTCAGTTTTAAATTTGTAGTTATGCAGCACTCAGATATGAAACAAATGTTTAATTCTCTATCAAATGTACTCCACTGCTTCTCCTAATTGGTCGGGCATTTAGTTACAATCGTGCCAGCTCTTTACCAACTTCTTTTGGAGCAGGCTTTCTCAACTAGGGTTCCGTGAAACCATGGGGTTCCTTGATGGCCCTGGAAGGGTTTCCTGAATGGGTGGAATAAAATTTTAATATATTTTAAAATTTGTTAAATATTTATCAGGTTATGATATGGGCATGTCGACCTCCCCCCCCCCCCCATGGCCAATGATAGACCGGGAGGGGGTGGGAGGGGGAGGGGCCCCAGGTGGGTATGTACACAGTTTTGCTTCCCAATCATGATCGCATCACTTCTATAGTTTCTTGAAGCTTGAAGAATGTTTCAGAGGTTTCTCAACAGTAAAGAAGTTGAGAAAATCTGCTTTGGAGGGATCAAAAGAACCAGAAGAAAGGGGTTCTTATGTAACTGCACATATGAAATTGAATAATTTTTATAATGGTGCTATAATAATTTTATGCACACTAAACACCAGCAAACCCATGGTCCAATAGCATGCAAATAGCTTCATATATGCTGCCATTTAAATAAGGGGGCACTAGATGAGAAGAGGCTGTGAGCCTCAAGCCAAACAGAGGACAGAAAAAGTAAAAGCAGTAAATCACCAGGGCCACATGAACCTTGTTCTCAGGCCTGGTAGAGAGCAAAAATATAGAGGTCACACTGACAGCAGGCCCAGAGGCAGAGCAGTTGAAGCTGCTGGCCCAATCAAATGGAATCAGCTGGGGAGGGTTTCAGAGCCTGCAGTCAGTGTCACCTCGGAAGAAGTGAGAAGGAACCAGGAAGACCCTATAAGGAGTTTGGAGGCAATAAAATGAAGCTTCAACATAAGCTCAGGGAAGAAGGCAGTGGTTCGTCCTCTCCTGAAAAAACCAACGCTGGACCGGCAGGACCCTGCCAACTACCGCCCAGTATCGCACCTAGCGTTCTTGGGTAAGGTGGTGGAAAGGGCGGCAGCAGACCAGCTCCTGGCCTTCTTGGAAGAAACTTCGGTACTCGGGCCATATCAGTCTGGCTTCCGTCCTGGCCACGGGGTGGAGACGGCCACCGTCCTGGCCACGGGGTGGAGACGGTACTGGTTGCCCAGCTGGATGACCTCCTTCGCCAGCTGGATAGAGGTGGGTCGGCCGTGCTGGTCCTATTGCACCTGTCAGCGGCCTTTGACATCATGGACCTATTGGATCTGTCAGCGGCCTTTGACATCGTGGTCCACCGCCTTGCTGGCACGGGGATAGGGGGCACAGCCTTGCGCTGGATATGCTCCTTCCTCCAAGACCAGACCCAGAGGGTTGCGGTGGGGGAAGAGTTCTCACGTCCTTATAGACTCCCCCACCTTGTTCAACATCTTTATGCGCCCTCTGGCCCAGCTGGTGCTGAGCTTTGGGCTGGGTTGCCATCAGTATGCTGATGACACCCAGCTCTATCTCCTCATGGACAGCCACCTGAACTCCCCCCTGGAACCATTTGCCAGATGTTTGGAAGCAGTGACAGAATGGTTCAAGCAGAGTCGCCTGAAACTCAACCCCTCCAAGATGGAGGTCCTGTGGCTGGGAAGCAGAGGGCAGGAACAGGAAGCACGTTTACCCACCTTGGCGGGAGCGCAACTTACCATTGCGCCCCAAGCCAGGAATTTGGGGGTGACCATCGATGCCTCCCTGACTATGGAGGCGCAGATCAAGAGAGTAGCGGGCCAGGCATTCTTCCATCTTCGCTAGGCCCGGCTACTGGCGCCCTATCTGTCCCCTGACCACCTGGCTACAGTGATCCATGCGACAGTCACCTCCAGATTAGATTTCTGTAACTCACTCTATGCGGGCCTGCCCTTGTCCTTGATCCGGAAACTTCAGCTAGTACAAAATGCAGCTGCTAGGGTCCTCACTGCCACACCTTGGAGGGCCCACATCCAGCCGGTGCTGAGGCAGCTGCACTGGTTGCCAATTGCTGTCTGGATCCGGTTCAAGGTTTTGGTTTTAACCTTTAAGGCTTTACGCGGGTTGGGACCCACATACCTGAAGGACCGCCTGTCACCCTATGTGCCCCGCAGGGCTCTACGCTCTGCGGGAGAAGACCTACTGATCATTCCCGGCCCCAGCAAAGCGTGCCTAGCCTCAACCAGGGCCAGGGCTTTCTCTGTCCTGGCCCCCACCTGGTGGAATGAGCTTCCGGGTGAGCTGCGGGCCCTGCGGGAGTTGTAAAACGGAGTTCTTTCGCCAGGTCTATGGTTGAGGCTGGGATTGGCAAGGAAGAACACAGCCCCCCTGGGGGGTTTGAAGTAGTCATCATCATCCTCCATCCCCCAATGTCCTTGTTCGGTTGGGGAGACTGGTATTTTCTGCTGTGTTGGGTATTTTTATAGTCTTTTAACAGGGGTTTTAATGGGGGATTTTAAGACTATTGTTACCCGCCACGAGCCTGTAGGGAGTGGTGGGAAATAAATCGAATAATAATAATAATAAAAAGTGAGAGAAGGACATTTGTAGCAGTGAATGTGGTCTCTGGGAGTTGAGAGAAAGGATGTCAGGGCAAGTCATCCTCATTCCTTTGTGACCTGTGATATTGGGAGCTTCTCAATGACAGGTCCAAAAGATGCCAGAAGGCAGTTTTAGGTAGGGATGCTATTCCCTGTTTTCACAGCTCATCACCAGGAAACTGAGATCTGCGCCCCTGGAGAAAATGGATGCTTTGTAGAGTGGGCTCCATAGCATTATACTTCACTAAGGTCCCTTTTTGCCCCAAATCCTGCCCATTCCTGACTCCACTTGCAAAGTATCCAGGTATTTCCCAACCCAGAATTGGCTAGTGTTAGGCCAGGTGAGGGTCAAGATTATGACAAATATCGAGGAATAATTTTAGAGCTTCCATTTGCACAGGGGTGCAATAATTTTAGAGCTTGCATTTGCACAAGGGATGCAATAATTTTAGAGCTTCCATTTGCACACCTGGAAATCTTCCATGGGGTTCCCACCCATGGCAGAATGGGGAATCTCCCTGCCCCTAGTTTAGTACTCTAAGCAGTACACCCCAGTAGCAATCTTCAATGCACAAAATAGACCAAAGGATCACTTAAAAGTTCATTGCAAATTCTAAAATAGATTTAAAATGTCTATAAGAAACCCCTTTTCTTCTCCACAGTGTTATGCTCACTTGGTCAAGAGAAGGAATACGTATTTCTAGGTGCTTCCAGTGTTACCTGGAAACTACAAAAGCAGAGGGGCAAAATTATTTTGTATATGAATATTTGTATAAAAGCAGAGCTCTCCTAAATACTGAAAAAATAGGCTTTTTTGGGGGGGAGGTTCTGATTTGTTTTGTCTTGCCATATTTTTCAACTGTACTAAATTTATTTTAATGAACTGAAAAATTGGGCCTGGGGAGGAGAGAAAAAGGTCAACATGGCAAGTTACAAGACTGATTGAAACCAAATCGCTATTATTT
This sequence comes from Paroedura picta, assembly GCF_049243985.1. Taxonomy (NCBI): domain Eukaryota; kingdom Metazoa; phylum Chordata; class Lepidosauria; order Squamata; family Gekkonidae; genus Paroedura; species Paroedura picta. The sequence goes on along the minus strand of NC_135370.1, from coordinate 154,329,084 downwards.
AATACTTAGTATTGAACTGTTTTCTCAATCCACCTTCCAGTTAACAAAATCACGCTCACACAGGCCGTTCTAGATAAAGAACATAAATAAAGGAGTCCAATTCCTGGTGTGATTTCTCTTCTGAGATAAATCACCAGGTATTTAGATTTGGTTCTTTCGCTAGCAAAAACAAAAACAACAAGTCCCGATGCTTTGGAAAGTGAACGTAGGAGTGTAATAAAACTGTCAAGAACTATATAGATGAAAAACACAGATCACTAATAGGAGTGGGGGGAAGCTGATTATATATTAAGGCGTTAGAGACATTCCTGCAAAGAGAAATCTTCACAGAGACAAGTCGTCAGGATATATTAAAAATGGCAACATGTAACATGTATCCCTAAACTTATATGATGCAAACACCTTTTACTTCTCCAGCTAGTCACAGTCCTGTCACAGCTTTTCTCACAGAGCAGTTAGGTCACAGCTCTCTCAGCTCTACTTACCTTACAAGGTGTTTGTTGTGAAAAGAGGGAGGGAACGTAATTGTAAGCTGCTTTGAGACCTCTTTGAATAGTGAAAAACAGGGTATAAATACCAACTTTCCTACTTCTTTACTCATAACCACCATACCATGCCAGCTCTCGAGTAGGCTATTCCACTGCATGTTTCACTGGTGTATTTTCAGGGAGGATCCATACAATGGGTTTCAAAGAGAAACTGAAAACTAGTGCACATTCATCTGCTATATTCTACTCAGAGGTACTATGATGTTGCACTTACAGTGTACGATTTGGGTGATCCATAATCAATAATCACTTGGGGCGATCCATGTTCAAATAATCACCCAGCCACAAAGCTCATTGGATGGTCTTTCACTGCCTAGCCTATCTCACAGAGTTGGGGCAAGGATTAAATAAAGAAGAAAAAGAGCCATTTATGCTGTCCTAAACTTCTTGGTGGTAGAATGGGGTAAGAAATGCAGACATATAGGGACTTCTGTCCTAAACCTCAAAAGAAAATGCAAAGGAAGTTCAGAACAAAAACAAAAACATATAATCTGAGGAAGAGTGCTTGGACTTGAAAGCTCACGCCTTGAATAAATCTTTGTTGGTCTTAAAGGTGCTACTGGACTCTGATTTTATTGTTTGTTTTTGTTAAGAAAGTCAGTATAAAACTTAGATTGTTGCTATAATGTTTCACTTATTAAGCGGTTTGACTGTAAACTCTTACATATTACTAAATCATGGCTGAATTAGATTTAAGGAACCAGGAAAGCGATATGAAAGGCACTATTATCTCATTGATTATTCTCTTCCCACAAGAACCAACTCATTCCTGCTGCTTAAAGACTTTATTAAATTTTTAGAACTATGGCTTTATAAGTCTAGAATCAGGTGCAAAACCCCATTATATTTAATACCAATCATTGGTACTTTCAGCTCCCTCAGCTCCGCATTGAACATTTACATTTCAAAGTGTTCTTTAGCCTCCCAAAAAGGAAACATTTCTTTTCAACGAGCATTTTTTTTCTCCCATTTGGAAATCATGTGCCTTTATTCATGCTGAATACTAAAAGCAGAACTTTGTTCCTGAACCAGCAGAAATTATTTGGACTTGAATAACATTCCAGGCAGTGTGGACACACACAAAGTAGCCTTTATAACAGATTCATTAGCATGGAGGGGGACTCGGTTGCTGAGCATTTTTAATTTTCCTTCTGAAGGTATACGCAACACGAAGGTCCATGCACAGGAATCACCACCGGGTCACGTCAGTGGGTACAGCCTGTCTGCCCCAACTAGTAAGTTCAACTTCAGTTCAATTAAAGGTAAAGGTAAAGGTATCTCCTGTGCAAGCACCGAGTCATGTGTGACCCTTGGGGTGACGCCCTCTAGCGTTTTCATGGCAGACTCAATACGGGGTGGTTTGCCAGTGCCTTCCCCAGTCATGACCGTTTACCCCCCAGCAAGCTGGGTACTCATTTTACCGACCTCGGAAGGATGGAAGGCTGAGTCAACCTTGAGCCGGCTGCTGGGATTGAACTCCCAGCCTTATGGGCAAAGCTTTCAGACGGCTGCCTTACCACTCTGCGCCACAAGAGGCTCTTCAGTTCAATTGGCAATACTCAAAAGACAGCCAGTGTGGAATAGTGTTTAGAGGGTCAGACTAGGATTTAGGGAATTTAGCTTCAGATCCCTCCTTTGCTATGGAGGCTTGCTGGGTGACCCTGGGCCTGTCACAGCCTTTCTCTCCCAGGGTTGTTATGAGGATAAAAGTAGAGGAGAGGAGAAGAATGTAAGTCGTTTGGGGTCCCTGCTGGGGAGCTAGGTGGGCTATAAAGGGAGCAAATAAATGAGGTCTGAGAACTGATCTGCACAAATATTCAGACTTGGGCTGTACAACTTCTGCCACAGGTAAGCAGCTGCATAGCTAAATGATGCCCATCAAAAAAACATTTAAAAACAAAATCTATGCTATATTTTCCCTGAGTAATCAAACATGTATTGTGAGTCCTGTGTTGGGAACTTTTAGGCTGTGTAAGCAGGATCTGGATGGGGACCATGGTACTTGAAGACAGGGAGCCTTTGCCCCATGACATCTCCCCAATGTGAAAGGACCCCAGTGGGTGCAGAAACCTAGGCGTACCCCATCAGTGTCTGTGAATCTTCCAGTAGGACAAATAAGGAACAGTGTACAAGGTAGAATTTATTTTTCTATGTATGCCATTGTCCCAATTCAAATTATGCCCACCCATGCCTGGGATTGTTACCAGTACAGAACTTACAATACACATTTGATTATGTGAACCAGAGAAATCCAAGCAGGAAAAGACTGCTAATCCCCTCTAATTTTAATTTCAAAAAGTCAGGTTGTCCACCTCAATTTAAATCTAGGTTGCTACCAGATCATGATAACTCATCAGACTTCAAGATTCTCTTATAGTTTCTCCACACTCAGGATAGAACTCTTTTCCTGACTGTATTAAGGAAACTAAACTTCTGTTAAAACTGAAGCTGAAGTTTATTTTTGAATAAATTGTGTTAAAATAGCCTTTACAAATCAACGTGTAAAAAGGCATACACCCTCTCCATGGAGCACTAATTAGTCATGTAATGTAAAAGTGGCATAAAATAGTGTGAGGTGATCCAAAAAGGCCATCAAATGGCTTAGACAAGGAGGAAAGAATTGCCATGACTACATATGCTAACCTCGATCAACCCTTACATCTGTATTCTTCCCCCAGAAGGGCCATACATCCGTTTTATTTTATTTCATTTCTTATTTGGAAGAATAGATTAGAATAGTACAGTGTAATTTAACATAATGAATAATAGAACGCAATTTAATTTGGAATGATAGCCTGGAATGTATTTCTCTGGTCTCGGTACAGGGGAGATGACTGTACACAGCCAATTTTCCCATTTCAAAGAAGAAGATGCTGTAAGGTAGCCTCCATCTTGGGAAGGATGGAAAATAATGGCAGCATGATTCCCCCCAAGGGTTATATAGTGGTAGGTTCATTTCATCTTGCAGGTGTTGCTAATTGGATCTCTCTGTCTACATGGTCCTTACAATCTTCAAGGCCAAAATTAGGAATGGGATAATTGGCTCATCAGGAGAATCTGTGGCCCACAGGATGGGAAGGGGAGAAGCAGGATCGATAAGGTAATTTTTTAGAGGGTTCCAGCAAAACCATGTCTTAATTGTGTTGTCATAATTTTGGATTCTGATGGACTAAGGGCATGGGCTATGATATGCTTCTGTTTATTTATTCATTTTTTTCTTTTCTTTTATTTATGTGCCACTCTCCCTTGCAGCTCAGGGTAGTTTACATTGGAAACTTTACTACAAACAGTACAATCAATTAAGCATCTTGATTTGAATAAACAACATTTTCAACAATAGGAACTTGTGTCAAAAATAAAACCACCTATAAACTGACATTTAACAATGGAACATTTGAACTCAATTTTGCTGCATTGTGCTTCGGTTCTTTCTACTATGGGTGCAGCTGATGGTGGGAGGGATCTCTGGGCTGTGGTTGATAGTTGGTTCACTTGTCTCAGACAAAAACCTGGTAGAAGAGCTCAATTTCTGCAGGCTCTGCAGAATTGTTTTAGTTCTGGTGGGACCCTGATGTTGCCTGGAAGCTCATTACACCCCATGGAGGCCAAGGCCGAGAAAGCCCTCGCTCAGGTCAAGGACAAGCAAGCTTCCCTGGGGCCAGGGAACACCCATTTGTTGATGTTAGCAGAGTGAAGGTCTCTCTGGGGGCTTAGGTGGAGAGGCGCTTTCATGTACTCAGAACCCAGACCATGTATTGTGATGGTCACCAATGTAGAGAATGTCTTTGACTTCGGAGCTGTAAGACTGCCAGCTACGCAGATTTCAAATCAGTTCACTAGTTAATCTAGATATTCTTGTTTTCTTCACTGTATGATTTTAGAATGGTGTTTTGCCTAGAGATAAAAAATATTCCTGAATATTATTTTTAAAAAACCTCCCTATATATTATGATAGTTTTCTTGTGTGCACTAACTCATGGGGTCCAGGCAAGAAAACTGTTAGGTGGATCAATAACCCATTGACAGATCACACTTAAAGGGTGCTTGCTAATGGTTCACCATCCTCTTGGAGAGCGGTGACAAATGGAGTGCCTCAGGGATCTGTCCTGGGTTGTTCAACATATTTATAAATTATTTGGATAAATTATTTGGATAAAGGGTGCTTATTAAATTTGCAGATGATATTAAATTGGGAGGGGAAGCAGAGGATGGCTACAAGGATGGTGAGTCGTTTATTCATTTATTTATTTTATTTCTTGGATTTATATATGGCCATTCCCAAGTGGGCTCACGGTGGTTTACAAAGAATAAAAGAATAATTTCCCTTAAAAATAACAATAAATACTATTAATACCAAGGCGGCAGGTGAAAAAAAAAAAACCAACAATCTATTCCCCTCGTCCAGCCAGGGAAAAACCATCCTGCTGTTCTGATGGTGGGAGTGAGGCATCAGATCAATCAGATGGACACAAGGAGTCCTAGATCGAATGTTGGGACCTCACCCTTGCCTCAACCATATGCCTGGCAGAAGAGCTGTTTGAAGACCAAGTTGTATGAGGAGAGGTTGAGGGAGCTTGATATATTTCGCCTGGAAAAAAGGCGACTAAGGGGTGATATAACCATTTTCAAATACCTGTGGGGCTGTCATATAGAAGATGGAGCAGATTTGTTTTCTTTTGCTCTAGAGGAGTGGACCAGAACCAATTGGTTGAAATTAATTCAAAAGAATTTTCAGCTAAACATCTGGAAGATGTTCCTGACAGTTAGAGCAGTTCCTCAGTGGAACAGACTAACTCAGGAGGTAGTAAGGTCTCCTTGTTTGGAAGTTTTAAAGTAGAGGCTAGATAGTAATTGGACAGAGGTGCTGATTCCATGAACTTAGGCAGATTGTGAGCAGGTGAGCAGAAAGTGTTGTGTCAGTGTTTTACTCTGTGCCCTTTACTTGCATACCCAGGGAAATGTCACTCACCACTTTGAGGTGAGAAGGTGAATTTCCTGCAGACCGGACTGGCCTGGGATTTTGGTTTATTTAGGGGGGGGGGGCATCACCTGGGCATAGAATTGAGGTCACTGTGGGTGGGCTGTGGGCAGGTAATTGTGAGTTCCTGCATTGTACAGGGGATTGGACTAGACAGCCTAGGTCTCAGCTGATCACTCACAATTAACAAAATGAGGTTGAGGATGAGCTTTTGTGAGTCGTTGCTCACTTCTTCATATTCTTCTTACTTGAAAATGGAGAGTCGTGAGTAATGAAAACCCACACCCTGCTACAAATTTTGTTAGTCTTTAAGGTGCTACTGGACTCTTGATCTTTTCTATCAGTTCTCTAGATACAGGAACATTTTCCCCTATGGAATAACAGCCAAATCATAACCCTAAGTAGTTTCGCCTAGGGGAGGTTTATGCCAAATAAAACTGGCCCTAACACCAAAGCCAGATGTCGAGGAAATTGATGTAGCTACTCCCCACTTCTGAGAGCCATTAAACAATTTCCTTCAGCTACAACCACTGTAATAAATAATAAAATAATAATAAGGACTATAATATCTAATTTCCTGAGCTGACTCCCATATCCTGCTCGTTTCTTGTTTGGATATACAGTTCATATTCAGTCAGTGGATCTGCAACCAGATGGAAGGGAAGTATATTAAACATATACAAAACAATTCAAAAAGGCTCTTTATGGGCAGGTTACAAAGAGTACTTTATTAGCCTCTCCAGTCAAATTGATTCCTGTATAAATAGCCAAAGGGGCAGGCAAGGGGCTTACAGGCACAAATCTTCTTGGTTCATAGGTCTTTGATACTGTGGTGTGTTCTAGCCGACAGGCACTTTCTCAAAATGTCCCAACCTCTGAAACATCAAGTTCCCCTTGAGCTTGATTGAAATCATCTTCCTTTAGATTCCTTAAATAGGCAATGCTACTGCAGGGGAAAAGCAGGGGTGGGGGGACAGCAAGGCCTTTGGATTTTCTTTTGAATTTTCAAATGAAAGGCAAAATATTTGCCTAGATCAAATATTGCCCACCACCATTCATTGGATATGGAGGACAGGAGTCACTTTGCAAGCAACTGTCAGAGTAAATCTATGGCTTCGGTGATAAGCGATAGCAGCAAAAACAGAGATGATGCTATCAAAAAGAAGAGAACAAAATCCTCATTCAGACAGCCAGTTATATAGACAGCCCATTTCTTTCTTTTTCTTTTTTTTAAAGGAGGCTGAATTTATGTATGAGCTGCCACCCTGCATGTCAGCTGTTCCGTCTGTTGCACAGCTTATTAAATACAATAACTTGAATGTAATGCTGTCTCATTGAAACACTGTAATGCAGATGGAGTTTGGGTGCTTTTTCAGTGGGGGTTTTATTGCAAAACTCCATATGCGCAGAACAATCATGTCTTTATAAGATTCAAAAACAAAGCAGACTTGAAATGAACATTATGCTTATAAAAATGATTAGTTTGACGGGAAAGGGGGAAATGGAGTCATAATTAATTCTCAAACAATGAAGGATAGAACTATTGATGCTTCTTCATGCTGTACTAGCCACACTTGGGATGCAATGGAAATATTCATCATCTGAATTTCTCCCTAGGTTTTGGAGTTCCAAATTACCTGCTGTTGTTTCTGAAGTGGAACTGACGCATTCAGAATTCCCTATTGTTTTGTTTTGCTTCTGGAATCTGAGCAGAGCAATGCTGGCTGCAACCTTCAGGTCCTTCAATCCATTCTTTACTCGCTCTCTGTCCATTCATAAGCCCTGACCTGAATAGCCCAGGCTAGCCTGATCACATCAGATCCTGACAGTGAACCAGGAAGTCAAAGAATACCATGCAAAGACAGATAATGGTAAACCACATGTGTCCAACTCTTGTTTGGAAAAAGCTATGGCGCAGGATCAGTTGGCTGCAACATTATGGCACTTTCCACACTAGTCCATCCATAAACGGATTTCAGGAGGGCTCACAACTGAGACGCTGTAGCCTAGAGAGCTAGCTTAGTGTAGTGGTTAGGTTCTAATTTGGCAAGCCAGGTTTGATTCTCCGCTCCTCCACATGCAGCCATCTGGGTGACTTTGGGATTGCCACAGCCCTGATAAAACTGTTCTGACCGAGCAGCGATATCAGGACTCTCTCATCCTCACCCACCTCACAGGGTGTCTGTTGTGGGGAGAGGAAAGAGAAGGTGACTGTAAGCTGCTTTGAGACTCCTTCAGGTAGAGAAAAGCGGCATATAAGAACCAACTTTTCTTCTTCCAGTTTGGTTTGCCATCCAATGGCCAATTACAATCCATCTATCTATCTATCTATCTATCTATCTATCTATCTATCTATCTATCTATCTATCTATCTATCTATCTATCTATCTATCTATCTATCTATTTATAAAAGGTAAAGGTATCCCCTGTGCAAGCACCGAGTCATGTCTGACCCTTGTGGTGACGCCCTCTAGCGTTTTCATGGCAGACTCAATACGGGGTGGTTTGCCAGTGCCTTCCCCAGTCATTACCGTTTACCCCCCAGCAGCAAGCTGGGTACTCATTTTACCGACCTCGGAAGGATGGAAGGCTGAGTCAACCTTGAGCCGGCTGCTGGGATTGAACTCCCAGCCTCATGGGCAAAGCTTTCAGACAGCTGCCTTACCACTCTGCGCCACAAGAGGCTCATGCTCACAAGAGGCTCATTTATTTATATGGATTGATATAACCACCGCTCTCAGAGAACTGGATCACGGTGGTTTACAATCATATAAATACATATCCCAAACAACATAATAACCATTTAATAATCTCCCATTAAAACAAGTCTTAAAACAAACCTACACAGTTGGTGGTGGTATTAATTAATTTAGTTACAAATGCATCCCGCACTACGAGACCACTGGCTGTTCTAAAAACAAGTCAATGTACCAGTTGGGCTGATATCACCAGGGGATAGATTACCTCATGGTTTTGAGCTCATGGTTGACCACATCAAATGCGGCCGACAGGTCTAATAACATGAGAATGGCCAATACGCCTTGATCCAGTTGGCACTGGAGATCATCTGTCAGGGTAACCAACACAGTTTGACAAATGCTTTGCCTATGTTCACACAGTTCTAACATGTTCAATTTTGCTACCAATCCAATTGCATCTGTGTGCTTGTCTTGCTGCTTTCCCACAGTTTCCCTTCACCCTTCCTGCTGCTGTTGCCATAGCGTTGGCTGCCACCACCCACCTCCCAGGTCTGCTGATCACAGATGCAATGTGCCTTACTCCTTGGGCCCCTTGTGGCTGTCTGGCTTGCTGTTTGTTCATTACAAAGACAGGCAAACTGTCAGCATGTGGATCCATTTGCATTATCTCAATATTTTCCATAATGTATTTAAATGTATTCTATCCACAAAAGAGAAGAATCAGGTTCATATTATTCTCCACAAATTTCTGCAAGACAGTAAGTGGCAGATGACCTGTTCAGGTCCTACTCTTTGCAGAATGTACATTTTCACACTTGCCTCATGGGAACTGTATTAACTTAGTAAACTCAGGTAGCTCTCTCCCTGACTCATGGCACAGAGCTGCTCTAAGTTGGCTGCTCTGGATCCCCTGCAGCACCTAAATCCGTAGAAGTGGCTACTGAGCAGATGTCGTTGACATGGGGCCAACGGGTATTATTTGATAAGGGCCCAACTCACACGGAAATGAACAATCAGTTATAGTAAAGTTAGATTTTGATTACATTAATGTCCATGTTTGCAGTACAGTGGCTAAAAACATGAATAATAAAACTGCAACACAAAGTCAACTATCAGTCCCCAAATTCTGTCCCTCATCTTTATTGCTAAGGCCCATTGATAAAGCACTTCAAGAGAAAAGCAACTTTAATGGAAGTGCCCGTGTAAGTTCTCTGTGATTATTTTTGTGATGCACATGTGCTGCTGGGGAGTCCCATGTATGTCCCCAGGAATTTCTTAGAGGGAAGGAAGGATAAACATGCCAATTATGATTTTGGTTGTCATCATCATGAGCACCAACAAGAGTCTATGTTACTTTGCACACAGCTATCTCAAGATTCTTTTTGGGTAGCATTTTGCCAATGCCTAGGAGGATATATTTATATCACAAACTATATAAATGCCAAGCATATGTGTAACACTATACTGAAAGAATTTTAATGCAGCCACACACACACACAAATTGATGTGTTATATCATTGCTTGTATATGTAGTGGTAATATTGGGGAAAGGATGCAAATATGGCTTGGGCCCTGCTTACCTATTGGATCGCCTCTCCCAGTATGTTCCTTGGAGAGCATTATGATCTGCAAATGTTAATCTACTGGTGACCCTTGACCCCAGAGAAATCTGGCTGACCTCAACCAGACCCAGGGCTTTTTTGATGCTGGCTTCTGCCTGGCTGAATGAGATACCAGCTGAGATATGGACCTTAACAGAACTAACAAAGTTCCACAGGTAAAACGGTGTTCTTCTATCAGGCTCATGGTTGAGACCAGGACCGATGGAGGAAAAAATATGGGCCTCCCCATCTCATTTGACTTCTCCTCACAACAGTTTATGCCAGCTACTCCCTGCATCTCCACAGAGCCTCTGAATAAAAGGTTCTGAACAGAATGGCCCGTGGAGCTATGGCAGAAACAGTGATGTGTCAGTTTTTAATATGTTGTGTTATAAAAGATGTTTGTAGACGTAGTTATATGTTGTAAGGCACCTCAAAATTGCTTGCAGGGAGGGGCAGTCTATATATTAAAATATAATAATAATATATTTTTATAAAGTTTTGAATGCTGCTGCAAATGATACATTCTCCGGTTCTGGGGGGAAAAACATAAGAAACACTTCTTGTTAAAATTAGAGACAAGTTTCTCAGCAAACCTGTTTGTTGGTTGAACTTATCCTGTTCAATAAATGATCAAACCAAGCCAATCAGGGATATATTTGGATTGCATTGAGCAAACTGAATGGCTGCCAAACAGGTTTACAGCTGTCGGTTTGCCAGAAGCTGACTCACAGCTGATCAAGGGGTTCACTTTCCACTCAGCAAAATAGTAACACACTGAAATTTTAAAAGAGAAAGGAGAAAGAAATTATTTTTCTTCTCTCCTTCCCAAGCCAGGGAGTAACTGAAGCAAATCCCAGTTCTATTCCTGCTCCTCTTTCCCTTCACAAGTGTTTCATGCTTAGTCCTCAGTTTCCTCTGTCTTAGCCACCTGTTACCTGAAAGCTCAGGTAGCTTATTATCAGATGAACATTGATTTTTTTTAAAACAAAAAGTATAGGATTGCTTTTAGAAAAGATCTCCTGAGGTACAGTATTTCCCATTATATCAGCCAATATTTTATTCAGACTGTTTTTATCCACTGGAATAGAAAGTAAATTGGTTGTCAATAATTCTTTACTGTCAGAGTTGTTTCAGAGATGAGCATTTACAAATTGATTCTGAAATTACCATGAAATAAAATAAAACAAATGGCTGGGGAAAATATTGGCTGAAATGTGCTATTGCTTTCCATAACCCTCATTATTTTAAAGAGAGAAAGCAAAATGATTCTTTAGACGACATTGTCCCTTCATGCAGACTTATTGAGTTATCTGTATTGCTGTTTCAGGGAGATGCTCCCCTCAAGGATCAAATGAAACTTCCCTCAAGCTCTCTCCCTTACCAAGAGTATGCCTTTCTATAATCACTTTAAGCATACTGCAAATAACAGAGTGAACCTGAGATAAAGTCCACTAATGCTCAGGGCTATACCAGAAGGAAGGGGGTTGGATTTAACAGATGGATGCAATTCTACCCCAAGCAAGACCCAATTGCCTTGTCACCCATTCAGACTGAGAAAGTTACCACAAGTTATTATATCAAACCCATCAATTTAAATAAATCCTTAGCACATGGTGACCATTTCATTTAGCAGCGCTCCATTGCCAAAAGAGCAATTATATTGGGGTAAAAGCTCTTGTCACATTAATTGTCTGATAAAATCAATTGACATCTTCCTGGCCCTCTTCTGGAAATCTTTTGGAAAATATTGAAGAGAGGGAGGGGGAAAGGGTGCCACGTGCCTGGCCTCTTTGCTGGCAATGTGGATGAGCTTGGGTGTGTCAGCCGCCAATCCGCAAAAGAAAACAAAAACAAAAAACATTTAGAGGAGCTGAGTGTGGGAGTCAGAGCAGTCTGTGCAGCAGAAGGCAGTTAGCTTGGAAGGGGTCATGAGGCGGGGGCTGCAGGACTCCCAAGGGAACAATTCCCTACCTGGCTAGGCCACCTTTGCGGGGGGCTTGCAGCACAAACAGTGGTGCTCTGAAAAAAAGTAATAGGCCTTCCACCCCCCCCCCCAACTGACCTTGTTGCCTGCAGCCTGGATATGGGGCCCAAGAGGTGATCAGTGGAAGGGCAGGGTGGGGGTACCCCGGTCAGGCAGGCAGAGCCATCAACACCACCCACAAGGGAGAGAGTGGGGCAGTTGGCAAGTTCTATCAAGGCCACAGCAGCTTGGGTTGGGTCAGTCCTGGCTAGGTGGGGTTCTGAGGCCAGCCCAGGTCAGGCCATGAGGGGAAACCAGTGAGCAGAGTGAGGGCTGCAGAGGTCCCAGGTGGGATCCCAACACCAGGTGGGGGAGGAGCAGGAGCCAGTGGTCTTTGCCCGGGGAGCCCAGGTGGGGACAGTAGCAGGAGGCGAGCTTCTAGTATGGCTTCTGCCATCAGCATGCTTCCCATGAGGGCATGAAGCAGGAACAGAGAGAGCAACTCAACCAAAGGGGACCAGAGGGAGCATTCAGTGCAATAGGACAAAAGGGGGTCCACAAGTCCCACCCCAACCCAGTCACACGGGAAGGGCCCAAGGGGATGTAGGGACAGGAGCAGGAGGCTTCCCTATCTCCCAGTAAAAGGTTGTCTTAAGGGAAGACTGGATTTGATAAAGAGCACCCAGGCAATTGCATCCAAGTAGCACAGGAGGCAGGGAGTCATTCCTGGCCAGGGGAATGCTTGGGTCCGAGTCATCAGCATTTAGGCAGGGATATTCCTGGGCTGTTGCAGGCCAGTTATTACAGGGGAGTTCAGTGTGGACTTCAATCAAGGGCTCCAGCTTGTCAGATGACAGCAACACTGTCACCTTCAGCAGGTGTGAAGACATGGCAGAGGCGAGGGGGCAGTAAAAGGAGTGGCATCAGAAGCAGTGGTGGGGTGCCATCCATAGGCACAGGAGTTCACTTCATGACACCTCGTCCTCGGGTTAGTCCTCCTCTGTGGAGGCTGGCGATGGCATACACCCAGCTGGGTGGCCTGGGATGGATCCAGAAGAGGTTTGTGCCTCCTCTTGCATCCTGCGTGGACACTTCCCTGGATAGGGAGTGCAGCAGCTGGGGGTACCCGTGTTCCCAGCTGGGAACCAGTGTGGGATCTGAGCAAGCCGCTGCAGTGGGAAAATAGGGCAGTCATCTGATTGCAAACAGCTCCTAATTCCTGCCATGCCAACCCACTCAGGGTGTTTGTTAATAAAGCTGTGGCCTCATTAATTCCAACACTGTGTAAGCATCTTTGTAAGCCTGGAACTCCCACCCTGCAAGTCAATATTTGTATAAGTTTGGAATTTGAGACATATAAAAATATTTCCATTACAATATCACACCTAATCCAAAATTCAAGTCCAGTAGCACTTTAGAGACAAACAAGATTTCCAGGGTATAAACTTTTGAGTCTCTAAATTCCTTTTGTCAGACTATGACTCTTGAAAGTTTATACCCTGGAAAACTTGTTGGCTACTTATTCTGATTCAGATGCTTTGAAGTACATCGGGGACTGCTAGGGATCCTGACAGCCATTTATTTTCCCAGAGAAGAGAGCCATAAAATGCACAAAGAAGTAAACCAGAATAGAACATGCATCTCCAAAGAGAGATAACCATTTGCCTACCTGCTAGGGAAGCCGAAGAGAGACCAACAAGCCCAAGAGGATGCCAGCTGAAAAAAGAATCACCAGTGGCAAGCCAATAAAAAATTTATTATAAAAGTATGCAGTCTTTTCTTGTATATAGTACCAAGAACAATGTTTCAAATTTAACCAAGCCAAGCAAGAACGTGTACCTAGGTTTGTACATCATTTTCAGAAAAAAAAAATTTCAATGGCAATGTTCATAACAAAATATTTTTTTCAAAAATGGTCCATGCCAAGAATTCTAGAAGTATCACTTGGGCTACCTGCTCCCAATTTCATGAAGACTCCTGCTTCTCTGTAATGAGCATTACAGAGAAGTGGGACTGCCATTACCTGCACTCAAGAAGGGGAAGTCATTAAGGATAGTAAAACATGATCCAGGTAGGGAGATATCTAGAATATGTGTTGATTGTGGGAGACTGGGATGCACCTTCCCACAAAGAGACAATACCCTAAATCAGTATTGGGTGTGGTTTCCCACCAACACAAGGCAGGAAGCATTAAAAGGTCCAAATGCTGGGAGATAGATTTCTTAACCGGGAGCAGGAGGGGTCTACAACATGCATTTGTTTCACAGACATCCAGGAAGGGATGTCAGAGATAAGTGTTCTGTATCATCAAGTCCAACTTAGTGTTGTGGTTCTGTTCCTTTCATTAAATCTGTAACTAGTAAGCATTGATAGTAATTTTCTCTGTCTTCTAGCTTAATCTGAAGCCATAAGTCATAAGGAAGATGGCATACAGAGAGAAATGTGAATGACCAGGAGCAGTAGAAATAAGAAATGCTGATGAGCATAAAATAAAACAACTAACCGCATCTGAGGTGACAACAAGTTTAGGTTTCATTGAGTGGCACCTTTTCAGCCTTGGCACCAGCCTGGTGGGTGAGTTGCTGCCTGAAATACGAGCCCTCACAGAGCTTCCAAAGTTCTGGAGGGCTTGCAAGACAGCACTTGTCCACCAGGCATTTGGTTGAGGCCAAGGATCATCATCACCATCAAACCCGGCCCCCAGTTGGACCCCCTCACCATCCTACATTTTTGTGCCTGCTTGACAAATTTCAGCCCTTTAATTTCCAGACACATAGGAGCGACATTTACAGATAGACTTAAAACCTGAATCTTATTGTATGTATGTATGTGGTAATGATAATAGTAACAATGATATAGCAACTTCACTTATTGTGTAAGCCGCCCTGAGATCATGAGGAGAGGGATGGCCTAGAAACAAATAAAAGTGTTAGCTGATTAATCTGTTCATGAATTCAATTGATGGATTTCTTGGTCAGAAAATTCATCTTGTGTAATTGTTCCAGGAGCAACCTTTCAGGTTCCAACTGGACTTAGAATCATAGAATCATAGAGTTGGAAGGGGCCATACAGGCCATCTAGTCCAACTCCCTGGTCAACGCAGGATCAGCCCAAAGCATCCTAAAGCATCCAAGAAAAGTGTGTATCCAACCTTTGCTTGAAGACTGCCAGTGAGGGGGAGCTCACCACCTGCTTAGGCAGCCTATTCCACTGCTGAACTACTCTGACTGTGAAAAACTTTTTCCCCTGATATCTAGCCTATATCGTTGTACTTGAATTTAAACCCATTACTGCGTGTCCTCTCCTCTGCAGACTTTTGGATCTCACTCTTCAAGCTGTTCTTGGGAAAAGAAATTTGATAAGCGGCCAACGTGACCCTGGAAAGCATGAGCAGAAGAAAGTGGCTTTTCTATTTTTCAAAGATCTGCATTTGCTATGCAGGATAGTGTGCAAATAAAAAGAGTCGATGGTAAAACTTCAGCTCCAATCTCATAAGAATTTCCTCCTTGTCAGAGTTATTGCCCAACCACTCACTTTATTGCTTACAAGCAAACATTAGTGCATTATGAAACCATCTTATTGGCTCAAAACCTACATAAATAAGGGGAAACTGCAGCTTTTATGGTGAGAAGGGTGTTATTATGTGTCAATCACACAAATGATGGCTCAGCACACCCACTAGCAATAAAAAACGAGTGTTTCCCCCTACCATTAGGCCATTCCTCACATATTGTCGTTCTCTGGCTGTCAGGATTAAGGATATTAGAGTTGAAAATGACAAAATGTAGGCATTTTACATTCGTATGAGTTTACAATGTTTCTACTCCTAATTCTGTTAGGTTTGTTGTGCATCTGTCACATTTTAATTGGCCTTTTGAGCTGAAGTTTGATACTTCACATGCTTCAAATGTCTCTTTTAGGCTTTTGACCAGACTACTCAAAATCATCATACCTGAGACAGAACAATGAGGCTGGGAGCCATGATATATCCACTTAAAATTTTATAGGTCATGCTGATAGCCACTGCTAGCATAATCCCATGTCTTTGGGACGGATGGATTTAATATATATTTTGCCCCCTTTTCTTCACACTAGGGACCTAATGAGGCTTACAAAAATAATTTAGACTTATTTACAACCAGTTTTACAAACATGCCAAACACTAACAAAAAGTACATCCTGAGCTGATGTTCACAAGGTCAGTCCAACTGGCCAAGGTCATGGATGAGCCATAGGCAACAAATTTCTATTCAATTTGTTTTTGTATTTTTGTGTTTTTTGTATTTCTATGCAATTTGTTTCTATTCCATAGGAGCCATAGGCAACAAAGTGGTTCTTGCCTGAGGTCTCACACCCCCAGTTGTACTTAGGCTATAAACAGCTGCAGCAGAAGAGGGGGGGGGCACTCTGCATAGTTTCAGACTGGCAGCCATTTCTCCTCAATTCCCCCTCCTTCTTAAATTAGACTACTGTAACGCACTCAACGAGCCTCTTGTGGCGCAGAGTGGTAAGGCAGCCGTCTGAAAGCTTTGCCCAGCTCAATCCCAGCAGCCGGCTCAAGGTTGACTCAGCCTTCCATCCTTCCGAGGTCGGTAAAATGAGTACCCAGCTTGCTGGGGGGTAAATGGTAATGACTGGGGAAGGCACTGGCAAACCACCCCGTATTGAGTCTGCCATGAAAACGCTGGAGGGCGTCACCCCAAGGGTCAGACATGACTCGGTGCTTGCACAGGGGATACCTTTACCTTTACCTTTAACGCACTCAACATGCTACACCCCTCGAATACTGTTTATTTTTTTAAATCAAATCACTGCATATTGTCCATTTGATGTACGGTGGGCAGCACATTTATGTCTGACAACTTCATTGGTTGCCAATATGTTTCCAAACTAAACTCAAGCTGCTGTTTCTAAAATCTGCAGCTCTAAACAGACTGAGAATTTCAGGGAATGTCTGCTGCCATATTGACCCTCTCGCTCTTCAAGATCTGTCAGCAAAGCCCTTGTCAGCCTACCGTGTTGCCCGAATGATCCACATGAACTCCTGGCTACATTACTGTAACTTGGTCTACATGGGACTACCCTTGATTCTGACCCAGAAATTACAGCTGGTGCAGAATGTAGTCACGTGGGATCTTTTGAGGACCCCATGAAGGGTGCATATTTGACCCACCCTTCGGCAGCTGTATTGACTTCCAATTGAGTTGCAGATCAGTTTTAAGGTGTTGATAATGAACTTTAGAGCCCTACTCAGCCTTGAACCAGAATATCTGAGGGACTACCTCTCCCAATATGTCTTCCAGAGATAACTTTGTTCATCTGGAACAAATCTGTTGGTAGTCATAGAATCATAGCTTCAAAGACATTTGCCTGGCCTCAACCAGAGCCAGTGCCTTTTCAGCCCTGACATGGTAGAATGAGCTGCCAACTGAGACCAGGGCCCTGATGGAACTATCACAGTTCCACAGGGCCTATAAGACAGTGCTCTTCCACCAGGCCTATGGTTGAGTCCAGAGTGATCTAATATATCTAACTTCCCTCCACCTCTCTCAGGCTCCTGCTCTTTCTTTCTTTCTTTCTTTCTTTCTTTCTTTCTTTCTTTCTTTCTTTCTTTCTTTCTTTCTTTCTTTCTTTCTTTCTTTCTTTCTTTCTTTCTTTCTTTCTTTCTTTCTTTCTTTCTTCTGTCTCTCCCTCTCCCTGCTTTCTCCCTCCCTTTCTTTTCTTCCTTCTTCCCTTCCTTCCTTTATCTCTCTATTTTCCTTATTTTCTTCCTTGCCAGTTTTCCTTCTTCCTTAGAGATCAGTTGTTATTTCTGAAGTCTCCTGGCCCCTACTTGGAGATTGGCAACCCAGCTGGCTGCATATGAAGGAGTCAGGAATCAAATTTCAGCTCTTGAGAGTAGAGGCTCTCTTTAACCAGTTCACCGCCCTGGATCTCAAGCTCGAGCAGGAAGCAGAGGGGAGGGCCATAACCCAGGAAGGTCACAGTGCAGGTATACGTGCAACAGACTAGGTGCAATGGCCTTTGCCTCTAGTAGTAGTGGTGGTGGTGGTGGTGGTGGTGTTTCTGAGGGATTGTCTCTGCCTATACTCCGAAAGATCAACTCACTCTGCAAATTCCAACTGGTTGGTGGTCTCTAGCCCCAAGGAAGTATGTCTAGCCTCAACCTGTTTTCAGTCCTGGCCCCTTCTTGGTGAAATGAACTCACAGAGGAGATCTAGACCCTGTTGGAACTGAATCAGTTCCACAGGGCCTCTAAGACAGAGCTCCTCCATCAGGCTTTTGGTTGGGGCCACTGACCTCACAACAACTTTGGACCTTCCCCCAACAAAACACCTCCCACAGATACATCCAGGGCTGTAAACAATCTATTGATAGTGACCAATTATTGGAAGTATGACAATAATTGATGTTGCAACTGGGTCTAGATGCTGTTAAATGATTTAAATTGTTTTAAATGTTCTACGATGTTCTTATTGTTTTAATCCTTCTGTTATTAATTGTATGAAGCACACCACCCTGAACTGGTTCCTGGGAGGGTGGTATGGAAATTTAATAAAGAAGAAGAAGACAGGAAATCAGCCTTTCATTTTCCTCACTTTTCTCACTTTGAAAGACCAAAACAATCAGCAGCAGAGGGAGAGGCCAATCATGGGACTTTTTCAATACTTTACATTATGGCATGTATTTCTTTAGACATGTCTGCTGAAATGGGAGGTACTCAAATTAAAAGGCATGCACAACCCACCACTTTCAGGGCATGGCAGTGCTAAAAGTACTTTTTAAAAGTAATTCTGTTCAGGTACATCGCTCACAGTTTCTCTTTCTTAAACATGTCAGCATTAACGTCACAACTTAAACTGATCAGCCTTTTAGTTTAGTTGCACCCAAAAGTCCAGCTTGGGTGGGCGCTGCCTAACTGAAGCAAATCCTTGATAGGCACCCATCCTTAGTATTTAGCTTAATGTAAATTTCCAAGCATGCAAATGAAAACAAAGCTGGCACATTTCTCATATCAGAGATTCCAAGAAAGAAACAGGGCCATCCAGTATGCAAATACAATCTTGGTTTTTAAATTACCTTTTGTCGCCTACTGCAAAGAGTGAATAAAGTCTGGTAATTATGTTGTATTGATAGGCACACTCGAATAGCAAGACTTATTTTCCAAGGTTAATTATTTACATAACCCCTTTCTCTCCAGCTCATCTTACCCGAAATCAGTCTGTGCAAAGAATATAGCTTTATCTTTTACTCATTTTTTTTTCAAAAGCAAGAAAATCGCTTCTTACCCCTAGGGTAGGTATGAGGGCAAATTGGTCTCCTCCGAGTTTCTCACATGGCAGGTCTGTGAATGCTGCTATCATCTCTATATTTTAACTTTAAGAAAACTACTTTTAACTTGTAATGTACAGAGAGAGAGAGAGAGAGAGAGAGAATCATTTGTTATGTTCTACCACTTCCTAATCCAAGTCTGATTCAATCATGTAAGACAAAAAAAGGACTCTGACAGCCCAATTTTCTGTCCTTGCTAGTTCTGGGCAAACGGTGAAAGGAAGTATAGTACACTGCATAAGGATTAGGATGGGAAAACCTGTCTTCTGATCTCCATTCTGCCATGCATCCCTCTTTCATTCATTCATTCATTCATTCATTCATTCATTCATTCATTCATTCATTTTTATAATTATATTTGTATACTGCTGCTCATGAATGTGTCATAGCGGTTTACAGAAATCAGTAAAAGCACAATAAAATCTTCTCACAATACCCCTTAAAACAGAAATATAACAATATAAACACATAACAATATAAACAAAATGGTGAACAATAAAAAAAAATATCAAACCTTCCCCACTGTTCAGCATGTGGGTCAATAACTCTCTCTCACTATCTCACTGGGAGTGAGGATCTTTGTTAGTGTCAATTAGAGATTCTCAGATGGTAACACTGGGATGGCGCCCTGGCCTCAACCATATGCCTGGTGGAAGAGCTCCATCTTGCAGGCCCTGTGGAAAGCTGACAACTCCGACAGGGCCCTTAGCTATTCCAGGAGCTCATTCGACCAGGTTGGGGCCAGGGCTGAAAAAGCCCTGGCCCGGGTCGAGACCAGGCGGACATCCAGGGTCTCGGGACAACCAGTAGATTCATACCTGCAAACAGCCCTGAGGGTGACATAAACAGATAAGCAGTCCCACAGATATATAGGACCCAGGCCACATATAACCTTAAAAATTAAGTCCAGTACCTTAAACTTGACCCGGAAACAGACTGGTAACTAGTGCAGATGACACAGTACTTGCTGAATATGGGCACTCCAAACTGTCCCAGTGAGGACCCTTGCAGCCTCATTTTGTACCAGCTGTCACTTCCAGATCAAAGTCAAGGGCAGGCCCATGTAGAGCTTAGGTCAATCATACTCACTCAGGCAAACTAGTCTCACAGGTGGAGTTGCCTTTAATGCCTCAGCAAATGCTGGGTGCTTTTGTGGGTGATGCATGGGGACACTGTAGTTGAGGAAAGGTTTATTTATTTATTTCAACTTTTCCTCCAATGGGTAGACCACCAGGCTTGCAGCATCCTTCTCCTTTTTTTTTATCCTTACATCAATCCTGTACAATTATTATTATTATCATTATTATACAAAATGTATTGACCTCCCTGATAGCAGGCTCGGGGAAGTTCACAACATTTAAAACCAACATTCAATTAATACAAAGAATACAATAAGAGTTATTTATCTTGCTAAAATGTTTTGCCTTATTCCACACCATCATTTTGTTCACTTGCCACCATCTTGCAGATGATTTCCACCCCTTTCTCAGCCATATTGATGATAGTGGGTGAGCAAGGAAGGAGCCTATGATACAGGGGGGAAGATGAGCTAAAGGAAGAGGAAAGGGGAGGGAGCCCAGTGCAATGATGACCTAAATTGCCCTGACATCAACCATGGGCTTGGTTGGAAAGTGATACTTTTTAGGCCCTGTGGAATCTTAGCAATTCCTTGAGGGTCCAGGGCTCCACCAGCAACATGTTCCCCCCAGGCAGGAACCGGAGCTGAAAAGGCCCTGTCTATGCTTGAGGCCCAGTGAATCTCTCTAGGGCCAGGAATTACCAGCCAGTTAGCATTTGCTGAGTGCAAAGTTCTTCAGGAAACATACTGGGAGAGGCAGTCCCTCAGATATGCAGGGCCCAGTCTATAAATAGGTTAGGCTAAAGTATGTGACTGGCCCAAGGTCACTCAGCACTCCATGAGACTGGGAATCAGAATCTCCATCTTCCAGAAACTCCTGCCAGTGATTCCATGAATCAGTCAGTTCTATGAATCTGTATCTTTAAAACAATTCATGTAAATCAAGTGTGATTTCCCCAGAACATAATCAGATTTTAAGTGTGTATATAGGCAGTGGAATTCTTGCTGCCCAATGCTTTGTCCTGCATTTGGCTTGGCTTGCTTTTTGCTGGATGTGGTCCACATTTTGCCTGTCAGGAACTAAATATCAACTCTTCAAACTTTCATAATGACCATTATGCCTTGGTCTTCCTGGGTGGCCTAGAAGAACCATAACCATTTAGGGGTACAGATTTTGCCCTCTTTTTCTAAGAAATTTAGAAAACTTTCTACACCCCCCCCCTTTCCAGTAATCGGTGTTTTGGACCATGTATGAGCCAATTTCCCACTTTCTGGGTGGTTTGAAAGTACGTTATTCATATGTCCCCTGGTGAAGATCTACAAATGCTTTTCCTTTGCCCTTTACTAGCAACCTTAGAACAACCACATACATTTAAAGCAGAGAGTCTGATACGTCTCCATCCAAAGAGCCTTACATGTCTTTCCGGTCTACTGTGGAAAAATATCCTTAATATTTTTGGAGGGGATAGAAAAATATACAGCCCAGTTTTATCGTTGGATGCCTTGGAATATATGTGTGTTGAAGTTCAAGGCTCTAGACCAATTTCAATAGCCTTAACTGAGTGTGAATGAGTGGGATAGGTCAGCCACAGACAAATCTAATCATGTGAAAGTCTCCTCCCTTTAAAGTTGTCCTTATTTACTTTATTTATGTCCCACCTTTCACCCCAATGAGGACCCAAAGTGGCTTACATAATTTCCTTCTCCTCTGTTTGTCTTCACAACAACCCTTTTGAGGTAGGCTCAGCCAAGAGTTTAAGACTGGCCCAAGGGCCCCCAGCAAGCTTCCATTGCACAAATGGGAATAGAACCTTAATTGCCCAGATCATAGTCTGACAATATAACCACTACACTATGCTGGCTCTCCCTCATTCTGTGTGTCTATTTCTAAATAATAATAATAACAGGAATAATACTAATAACAATAACACATGTCATACAAAAAATTATCAAGTGTGGCAACAAGTTTGGCCAAAGATGCATATTTCCTGCTCTGGATATCTTTAAAAAGTAGATACTGGATATACAAACTGTTACTGAATTAAATCTTATCTGTAGGATGAACACAATTGTTCAGATTAATCAGAATCAGAATACCTTTATTGGCATAGGCATACACATGCACACACATTTTTAGAACTGGTGGACAAAGTGGACAAAAAAGAAACACTTTTGTAATTGAGTTCCTTCTGATCCTGCCCTTCCGCCAAGGAAGCTCACAGGAGTGTACAACATTCTTCTCTATTTTATCCTTACAACCAGAGGTGGCATCCATGGCTAGCAATGTGGGACAGATGGCAAAGCCTGAGGGCTTCCCAGGGGCCCACTCCTAGGTGTAAACTTAGCATACCTATTAGCATACCTATTAGCATACCTATTAGCAGGTTAGGGATTTGAACCTGAATCTCACAGGTCATGGTTAGCCCCTCAGCTACTACCCTACACTGGCTCTTCATGTCAAAAGTTGCCTGGAGTTTCATCATGGTCTTCTTCCCTGTGAGACTGGAGAAATAGTTTAATATTTTTTGAGTGCACTGCAATGCAATGAGTTTGCATCATCTGCCTCAGGCAAGGCATAGAGTCTGTGCAGTGCACTTGAACGCTGCTTCTTTGCGTTTACTGATTTTCTATTGTAGGTTCCAGAATGCCTCATCAATCTTGCCTTCCCTTAAAACACTGAGCCTTCCTGATGAGTGTGAGATCAGTAGAAAGGAGCAATTGTATTCTGCAGTGTGAGCTGTACTTTCATGTGAAAGTAAGCAAGAAAACTGAGCGAAGTAGGAAACTGCTCCCATTCAAGTAAAAAAGATCTAGCCTAGTGGATGTTTATATGTGTTACCTAAAAGTATAAATTCCAATAAAACATACATTTCCAAACTTGAAGGAAAATGAGCCATCATTCCTTGGCCTGTTGATGACCAAGAGGAATGGTGCCTGGGAAATTTCTGCAAGCTCACTTCCAGCCTCCCTCACCATGTCTGCAATGGCATGGCCACAGGTGAAGCGGGGCCATCCTTAAAAAATCTGTCTAATTTGAATTTTGACTGATTTCATTTCTGCCAGTGTTGCCCATTGCTCCCTCAGTTAAAGGACCCAGTTAAAGGACCTCAGTTAAAAGACTCAGTTAAAGGACCCCAAAATGATGTCATGTTTAAGAATTCACTGTTAAAGGGTTCGTAGATGGGGGGAAAAACAGTGATCTTCCTCAGTTCACACATTTGCCTTTGAAATTCTAATGTAACACAAGAAGGTCTGATTTGTTCCTGGAACGCTGAAATAGTATGAGCACTTAGTCATTGCAAAAAAAATGCAAAATGCTTCTTTGTGCAAGTTTCATTCTTAGATCAATTTGTCAAAATCATATCAAATTTTGGAATAGTTCAAGATGGACAGATATCTGAGTCTGTCTTCAGCTGGAGAAAGAGTGAAAGTCCAGTAGCACTCTCATGATTGGCAATATTTGTGGTAGGGTATGAGCTCACACAAGTCGTTGTTCACTTCTTCAGAATTCTGGAATGATTGCTAGAGTTTTAGATCACAATTCAAGTGATAGAACTATGGTCTTCACACAAATTTCAGGTGGTGTGTGTGGGGGGGGGGAGTACTTAGTTTATCTCATGAAAATCCTTCAGGCTCTCTGCACTTGTAAAAGCTGTTCTTTCTTATTGATTTCCCACAGTCAACACAGAGACAAACTGTATGATTCCTAATAATATATACACTCAGGAAACTTGGGTAATAAAAGTGTTTATACACAGCAGCATGAGAAATGGATGTTAAAGGATCGCAATTCAATCATAACTTTATTCCCAATTGAACCGCTACAGTAAATCCAGAGATGAAACGAAAGATTAATTCACCAAGATTGCAGGTTGGCAGGCACACGTTGCTGACAATTTGTATTCTTCCAAGGGTGCTTGCTTTTTTATATATATTTTCCCACACAAACACACACAGCTGTGTGATCTACGGAAATATCACCGCATTTTCCACCAAGGAAACAATTATGCAGATTATGGTCATTAATTGAACGTATGTAAATGTAATAAGATACAAAGTTACCCAAATGGATTAAAAACAGATTATATCAACCTCTCCCTTGATAAAGCACACGATGGCTCAGGAATCATTGCCACATAGCGTAATCCCAGACAACACTGTGGCATGCACATGGACTTGACAGCTATATGGGTGAAGCCATGTGTGCCTTTCCCACATGATCACTGGCTACCTTCCTGGGTTGTTGTTGTTATGTGCGAAGTCGTGTCCGACCCATCGCGACCCCATGGACAATGATCCTCCAGGCCTTCCTGTCCTCTACCATTCCCCGGAGTCCATTTAAGTTTGCACCTGCTTCAGTGACTCCATCCAGCCACCTCATTCTCTGTCGTCCCCTTCTTCTTTTGCCCTCGATTGCTCCCAGCATTAGGCTCTTCTCCAGGGAGTCCTTCCTTCTCATGAGGTGGCCAAAGTATTTGAGTTTCATCTTCAGGATCTGGCCTTCTAAAGAGCAGTCAGGGTTGATCTCCTCTAGGACTGATCGGTTTGTTCGCCTTGCAGTCTATACCTTCCTGGGTATAGTGTTTAAAGTGTCAGACTAATAGATGGGGGATCCAGATTCAAATCCCCATGCTGCTATGTAATCTTGCTGGGTGACCTTGAGTCAGTCAATCTCTCGTCCCTTAACTTATTTTACAGGGTTGTTGTCGTGAGGGTAAAACAGAAAAGGGGAGAACAATGCTGTAAGCAACTTTGGTCTTTACTGAGAATAAATGCAGGGAATAAATATCTTATTAAATAAATACCTAATTATAAAGGGAATTAAAATGCTTCCGGGATACCCACGCTTACTACGGCCACTGCAGGTCCATGTGGCTGTGGTATCTTGAGTAGACTGTAACAAGAACAACAAGTGCTAATTTAGCCAGATGCATTCTTTGAAGATGATATTACCAAGAGCCAAGGGCAGGCCAACAATTTCTTAAATACACCAAGATGCTGCAGCATTTGGGAGGGAGCTTAAAACGGCCTTTTCCTCGAAAAATGCTTTCCCGCTGCCGCATTCCCTGAGTGACCGTCTGCATCGGGGTATGTGCAGCACTGATAAACAGCCAGAGGTAAAAAGCGTAATGAGACGATCCAGAGTTAAAGGTTAGCCTTAAAGGCACTAGGATTCCTGCTGGTTGAGGAGATTATGTGAATTGTGGAGAATATTTCCAAAGTCTTCAAGACGGAGATTAGCTGGGGCACTCGGCTGGCTTCCTTTCAATTCATTGAGTGGCATACAATTGGCAGTTCTTTTTCTCTAAAGGGTTGCTCTCAGTGTCAGTGACACCCAGCTCTGCAACCCTATTATTCAGTATTCACCAGGAAAGTATTGTGCTTCCTTTGATCTTTACAGGGATTTTTTTCCCCACCCTTGTCTTGGAGGGGGAGATTTAGCAGATCTTTTAATACTGGTCTTCCTCACCTTCTGGTAGCAATGCAAGGAACAACAGCTCCTGTAGGCCTTTCTTCCTTTCCGGAGCCCTTCTTTCTCCCCTCAAAGGATCTGACTACCATGACAGGTAGACTGATTAAAATCCAGTGAGATAAATCTTGAAAAGCGTTCATCTTAGCAAGGCAAAAATAAATGCATTTCCTTGGTGACATCTTTTGGGGGTATTGCTCTGAACGTTGGCCTATTTACTAAGCCAGAGGCGATAAATTATTTGACATCTCTGCCAAGTTTTATAATGGATCTGCGGCACTCATTCATCAATCGGAGAGGGAGATAAAAATCAACTGATTTCCAGGCATCAGAAGTGTCACTGTTAAAAGCACTCAAAATCATGACGTTTCATATCTTGCTCTGCTCTTTGGTCGGAATCATATTGGTTTAGCCTGGCTTATCGCTGAGCGAACTGACGGCAGCGCTTTCCTTTGGGAGAGAATCGCAAACAAAGGCACCATTTTTTTTTTCTCAGGCCCATCGACAAAAAGAAATGTGTTTGATGTGAAGGAGGGTTTTTACAGAACTCTGAAGAGATCCAGTTTAGGTCTTTCCCTCTAGACGTTTGCATATTTGTTTTCTTTTTTCTTTCAAGTTCCCCTGGCTCCCTTTTTGATTTATTTATTTAATTTGGGGGAAATCATTGCTTATTTATGTCTTCTCAACTCACACTTGCAGAACATAGCACGTGTTGTGATTTTACCAAATGCTGTGCGCTTCTCATACAAGGTCAAAGAGTTACTTCTTGCAATCATCAAGCCTACCCTGAAATCTGACTCAGGATGTGATGAGACAGGATGGGCCTCAGAAACACCACTGCAGACAGGAAAGAAGGAGACGGATTGAAAGGAAAGGGGGACAGGCAACAGGTTCTAGAATAGGTCACAGAGTACACAGCCAGCAGCAATAAAGGCCTATTATTACAACGAAAGAGCTTTGCATTATGCAGTTGAGCCTGGGAGAGCCACAGGTCTATCTATTTACTTCATTTATACCCAACCTCTCTCTCCAGTGGCAACTCAGAGCTACTGACACAATTCTCCTGTCCTCCATTTTGTTGTCAGAGTTGTCAGGGTTGAAATGTGAAAGGACAGTCAAGCAGCAAAGTTGTATTTAGAAGAGAAACAACTTTATATAGAAAGAGAGAGAAGATTGTCTTCTGCATTCATTCCTTCTAATTGTCTTCTGCATTCATTCCTTCTGCTCTGGAGGCAAGCTGGGAAGAAGTCTGCTCAAGGGAGCAGGAAGTCTCCAAATGAACCAGTCAGGACATGGGAGAAGAATATTTGAAAAATATCAGGAAGTTCCTAATCTAACGATCCTAAATACACATCCCCTCCAATACCCACTGTTGGATATTTTTCATATGCTTTTAAATCATCTTTCATATTCTAATATTTTACCCTTACAAAATTCTTGTGAGGTGGATTAGGTTGAGAGTAGGTAACTGGTCCAGGGTTATCCAGAGCAGCCGAGAGGAAGTTTGAATCTGGGTCTCTCAGAACCTAGCCTGACATTCTAACCCCTACATGACACCTGCTCTTCAAATACTGCTTTTCCCCTCCCCACTAGGGTTGTCAGATCTCCTGCTGTCAACCCACACTTCCTGCTGCTTCTCTCTTGTGCAGTAGGGAAAATATTTTTTAAATCACTTTTGTCAGGTGTAACATAGCATCACTTCCAGGGAAACCCTGGAAGTGACATCACATGACTCTAGGAATCGGCAGACATTCTATGGTTTTATCTATTCCTAGAGTGATGTGATGCCATGTTACTGTCCCCCCACCTCCAGCTGGGTGCCAGTCATTAACAGGCACCTCTTCCTTCTCCACTTGTATGGTAAATCATATTTCTTATCTACATTCCAAACACTAAAGCATGGTTCTAGAAATTACGGGTCCTCAAAGAGATATTCACCTGCCACTGACTGCTGTAACCATGGACTTTTTCAGTCTATCATTTGTCAATGAGGAAAGGAATTATTTAGTACTTGATGCTTTTTTCTTTTTTTCTGAATGCTCACAATTTTCAAAAAGGTATATCCCTTTGGCTCAGACTGAGAGCTTCAGCAGTTTGGAAAACCCATTTTCAAAGTGAGTTGACTTCCCAATGGCCAAACTTTTCTCTGTCTCAGATCAATCATGACTAAGTGGTCATTTTGAGAACTACCAAAAAGCAATGGACAATCGAAATTAGTTGTCTGTCAACCCATGAGATTCCTTTCTCAGATTGCATGAGGTATCTGTGATACATAGGTTCTGTAGTGCTTAAAGCAGTGAAGACTAACCCACAGCCACCTTCGACACGGAGGAGGAGCAGGCAGCAGGAAGACACGTGGGACTGCGAGTTCTGGTGATGAGAAGGGCGGGCACAGTGTTGATGCAGTGAGCCGGCAACATGGGGAAGGAGGCATGGGTCCAGGACACCTTAAAAGGTGCCCCATGCGAGGGGTCCAGCCTCTTGCACCAGACCTGTCACCGGAACAGCTTCCCTCCCACCCACCCAGCTTGTATGTATCCAGTTCAGAGAGGAAAGAAAAGGAGATAAGAAAGAAGGATGTAAGGAGGATGCAATATTTTTAAATTGTTTCTAATTGTGCTGGCACCACAACATCATTCCTTAGAAGGAGGGCACATAAATAGTGATGGGATGGAAATGTGAAAGTCGGAAGAAGGGAAATTCTCAGAGTAGAAACCTAGAACTTCACAGGACACCTGATGACATCATATGGTGTGCCATGGAATTCAAGTTCACCTAGTGCTCACAATAATATGAATTCTTTGCCAAGTTATTTGCAAATAACTTAATTTGAAGGGAGCTGAGGTGAACTTGCCTATCTCTAATTGCAGTATTTGACACCTCTTCTCTATGGGGAAGCCTCTTGTGGCGCAGAGTGGTAAGGCAGCCGCCTGAAAGCTTTGCTCATGAGGTTGGGAGTTCGATCCCAGCAGCCGGCTCAAAGTTGACTCAGCCTTCCATCCTTCCGAGGTCGGTAAAATGAGTACCCAGCTTGCTGCTGGGGGGTAAACGGTCATGACTGGGGAAGGCACTAGCAAACCACCCCGTATTGAGTCTGCCATGAAAACGCTAGAGGGCGTCACCCCAAGGGTCAGACATGACTCGGTGCTTGCACAGGGGATACCTTTACCTTTACCTTTACCTCTATGGGGAAGGAGCTTTTCCAACATTTAGATCACGATAGTTGACAACTACAGTTGAAAGGAGGTCCGTATATTTGAAACTGAAGTGCTACATCCCCAAAATTTCAGGACATGCCAACTACAGGATAGGGGTCACAACCTTGTGGGGTTTGTGGAATTTGTGGGGCTTATGGAATTTTGAGAACAGGTAGTAGGAACTGTTATGACAAGGGATGATAGGAGGTCCTGTTTTCCGATCCCAGCAACAGAAAAAAGAACATTTATTTATACGGCACTCCCTTTGTTACATGCAGTAAAGTAAATTCAGTGGCAAAGTAAAATCAGTGGTCAGTAACCAAGTTAGTGTTTTGCTTGGGGGGGGGGGTCATTTTCTAATTTCTGCAGTCTTTGATGCTTTCTGAGTTGTTCTGAGGAAGCAGCAATTGGTTTCTAAAAATCATATTGGTGGCTATCATCTGGTGATGTTCCCACCTGCCACCCCTATACTGGATGCCTGACCCAGAGAAGGGTGGTTGACTTTACGTCTTAAGTTGCAACCTTCCCCTTTAAATAACAACTAACATGTTCTGACTGTTGTGGGTATTCTTGGCTGTAATCTAGTAGTTTTAGTCCCTGACATTTCACCAGTAAATGGGACTAGCATCTTCAGAGATAGGACATATCAAGATAGGAATCTCTCTATACTGAAGTGTGGTGAGATCCCCATCTTGTTGTGTCCTACCTCTGAAGATACCAGCTACAGTTCCTGGTAAAATGTCAGGGACTGACCGACCACAGCAAGGCTGTGAAAAACTTTCACAAAACATAACATGTACTTTTTAAGATGTCTTTTTGATATCCTGGTTTTTTTTTAGAGTGGTTGATTTTTGTGTCTCGCTTCTTTCCACTTGAAGAGTGGAAATTGATGAGGAACTAAGTAAGAACCAAAGCAATCCCACTTGTTTCCTGTTATATCAAGTTCCTAATTCTCTATTTCCAAACTATTTGCATTACAATCGAGGCTGAGAGTTCTTTTGTTTGTTAAACAAAACTGTTTCATTTGGATTATTATATTTTAAAATGCCATGGAAACATTTCAGCTGAGCTCAGATTTTCTTTAAAAAAAATCAGCCCCTTGTTTACCCAACACTGCATAAGACTTTGGATGAAAATAAATGTTTATAAGGAAACCGCTGGCTCATTGTTTCTTTCCTGTGGCTTTGTTCCTGCATGGATAGTCAACTCATAATAATTATAGTGTTTATATAATGATTTTATTTGCAAACTGATTGTAGACATGAAATACATTCTAAAGAATTTAAAGATACCTAAATGCAAATAAGACTAATCCTGCCAGAGAAAAAATGAGATAATGGGCAGTAGCATCAAGATGGATAAAGACTTTACGCAGAGAATGCTTAAAATGTGGAATGTAGAAGATGTAGGGATGGCCACAATAATAATAATAATAATAATAAATCTTTAAAAGGGGATTAGACAAATAGCTAGGAGATTAGACAGATTTGTAGTGCCTACTATTAATCCGTGGCTACTAGCCATGGCGACTCATGGGAACCTCCACGTTCAGAAGCACTAAGACTCTGAAATCTGAGCCAGGAATTCAAAATCAGGGGAAGGCCTCTGACATTATGACCTGTTGTTGGCCCTTCAGAGGAACTGCTTTAGGATGCTTTGGGCTGATCCTCCATTGAGCTAGATGGCCTGTATGGCCCCTTCCAACTCTATGATTCTGTGATTCTACGATTCTAACTGGGTGTCCACTGTGTGAGAAAAGGATGCTGTGTTATAATGACTATTGGTTTGATCCAGCAGGGCTCTTCTCTTGTTCTTTTGAACTATGATATAGAGTTGCCGGTTTCCAGGTGGTGGCTGCAAATCTCCTGGAATTATGGCTGGTCTCCAGGCTACAGAGATCAGTTCCCCTAGAGAAAAGGCTGCCTTGGAAGCTGGACTCCATGAAATTATATCCCCCAGGTTTCCTCCCTTTTCTAAATCTCATCCTTACCAAGATCCACCCCTCCCCAAATCTTCAGTAATTTGTCAGGCCAGAGCTGGCTACTCTATTTCATGAACATCCTGTCCAGTGTTACACATAAGAGTGATTCATAATGCTACCAGCTGCAAAATTATAATGTTCTGAGCTGCAAAGAAATGGGCGGTATAGAAATCTAAATAAATAAATAAATAAAATAAAGGAGTACAGAATTTGACTTTACTAGAAGATTATTCCTCTTTTCTGTGACTCCAGATTATGGGATGGAGGCCCCTCTGTTATATCTTTGGAATGTATTTAAATATATGTGCAATGGCAGGGAGGGGGGAAAGTATACCAGCAACTAGCACACAAACCAGAAAAAGTCTGAAGAGCAAAGATGTTGTCACAAACTGTCATGGTTAGAGGCCAGGCTGAGGGCCAGGTTTCAGCGGCTCACTGGTCTGGAAAGCCAGGTGGTCTGGAAAGCCAGGCAGAGAAAGGGCTTTCCCAAGATCTCAGTCTTTCTCCATTATGTGTCTAAGAGCCAAGGAATGGTTGCCCATCAATCCAGGGTCTGAGTCAAGAAAGCTGGGAGGTGAGGATCAAGGCAAAACTTCTTCATGGTGGTTAGTTCACAGCTGCTTCTACATGGAGCAACTCTTCCCTCTGCCCTTAAATACCTGAGTGTTTCCCTCTCCTCTTGAGATGACTCAGAGTCAATTAGCAGCCTTGGTCAATTAACTGTCTCATGAGGCATGTCCTATGCCTTTGATTATCCAACTCCTTCCAACTACACTGTCTCTGATGATTCTCAGCTGGCCTAGATCAAAGCATGGTAGGAGCACTTCTTCTTACACCCCTGGCTCAGCTTGCTCTCTAGATCAGGGGTAGTCAACCTGTGGTCCTCTGGATGTCCATGGATTACAATTCTCATGAGCCCATGGGAATTGTAGTCCATGGACATCTGGAGAACCACAGGTTAACTACCCCTGATCTAGATGACCCTACATGAGGTGACCCTACATGAGGTCTGCTTTGTGGCTCTCCCACTAGCTCTTCTGTGGTCTCTGAATGAACTGTCTGTTCTTCCAACTCCCCTGGCAGAGATGCTTCCCCACTGCTCAGCTCATTGGCAGCAGCGGGTTCATGACAGATTCAAGTAAAATAAAATAAAATATCTAATCTTCAAAATCAGTATATCATGAACAAATTAAGCATCCTTTAATAAAGGCATAAACAAAATCTATAATTGGAAGAAGAACGTATGGCAGCCTCACAGTAATCTCATCCATAGGTGGAACCCATCCACCGGATGTTCCAAGCATAAAGTAAAGCCAATGCCTTCCACCACGTAGCACCCCCAGTCATCCTTGGCAGTCTCCCATCCAAGCACTGGACATGACCTATCCTGCTTAGCTCCCAAGTCCTGACATGCTTGGGCCAAACTGGTCTAATCAAGATGTTTATAATCTGGCAGAACATTCCCATTATATTATAAATAAACCACAAAAAACCAAACACATACATAAATGCCTAGTTGAAATTTCCAAACTACCAATCTCCCAGGCAGCCATTCTTTATAGGCTGATTCCCAAAGACGATCGTGTAATAATTCCACCAAGCATTTGTGGGTATCAATAGCTACTAGCCATGTTGACTAATGGGAACTTTCACATTCAGAGACACTAAGCCTCTGAATACCAGCGCCAGGAGTCCGCATCAGGGAAAGGTCATGGCCTTTATGCCCTGTGGTTGCCCATCCAAGGTAAGTGGTTGGCCACTGTGTGAGGCAGGATGCTGGACTAAAGGAAACTGGTCAGATCCATCAGGGCTCTTATTTTCTAAGGAAAATTGGTGGCCCTAGTTGTATGGAGGATTCTGAATTCCCCTTCTGGTTACTAGCTTCCAAAAATCATCCCAGTTGCTTGGAGGACCAATCCGTTTTTGGTTGTTGCTTTGTAGTTCTCTGGCAATGGCCCAGGGCATATTCACAAGGTAAACATGACACATTTCTCATTAGGGATGAACACAACAGTCTCATTCATTGATGCTCTGAGTTGCCTCAGGTAGGTCTTCTGAATATGTATGAACATAAACCTTGACTCTAAATTGGTCATGAATTTGCCTGGTTTGTGCCCATTCACCCCCAATAGTGCCCAATAGTGCCCAATTCACCCCCATTGTGTTTGAGGGAAGCAGAACCAGCAGAAACATTATGTTTAAGAGAAAAGTCAATTCAAGCTTCTAGGAAAATATTTGGATAAAAGTTATCTCAAAAGAACTGGGGGAGGGGGAAACAGAGTGAAAACTAAGGGTAATACTTCCTGGTTTTGCAACAGTTTCTGTTTCAAGTCACCATCTACATTACATGCATAATGGATGAAGGTCTACTTTTCTTTCTTAATATTGTGCCACCAGCCATGACAGGCATCATGCATGCATTCTGTCCTCTGCTTTTCATTGTATACTGAAATTTGTACTCCAGTTATATCTGAATATATCCAAAATTGCCTCACGTCAGACTCTTGGCCCATTAAGATTAATTCTGTCTACTCTGACTGGGAATGGATCTCCAGGGTTTCAGGAAGAGGTCTTTAACCTCGCTTATTATCTCATGAGCCTCTTGTGGTGCAGAGTGGTAAGGCAGCAGTCATGCAGTCTAAAAGCTCTGCCCATGAGGCTGGGAGTTTGATCCCAGCAGCCGGCTCAGGGTTAACTCAGCCCTCCATCCTTCCGAGGTCGGTAAAATGAGTACCCAGCTTGCTGGGGGGTAAACGGTAATGACTGGGGAAGGCACTGGCAAACCACCCCATATTGAGTCTGCCATGAAAACGCTGGAGGGCGTCACCCCAAGGGTCAGACATGACTCGGTGCTTGCACAGGGGATACCTTTACCTTTATTATCTCATCTTTTTTTTTTAAGATGGAGATATTGGAGATTGAATGTCTGACCATTTACATAGGAATCATATGTTCATGAACCCCAGCCCCTTTAGCTGATTGCATGTGTTATGGTGGTGTGTATGACTTCTTGCATGGAAGTCAACGGTGGCAGATGAGGCAGTAGGTAATTCAGCGTTGCATCTTGCTGCAGTGGTTCTATCTCATGCCATGGACCTTTCACGTGAGGTTACCGTGGCATGTTGCTTTGCTTTACCTCTCATATTAACCATATGCTTGATACGATAGGAACCTTTAAAAAATCCAGCAAGTCACAGCTTAAAACAGTGTCCTCTCAACCTTACTTTTCCAATTTATAGTATTATTCCTTCTGAATAATCTTATTTGTTTTAGCTCCCTCTTGTAAAAATATAAAAGTGAATAAGTTAGTCTATTGCTTTTTTGGCAGCTTGGCAATAACCCTCTCAGCATTTCATGTACAAATTCGCATCCCTTTATGAGGAGAGAGAAAAAAATAGCAATAATGAAAAAAATAAATCATGCTGCATCTCCATTTTATTTCATTTCCCCCTTCGCTCTCCTATGTTGTCTTGATGAATGCTTCTCACATTAGAAGTCTGCAATACTTCGGAGTAGTACTGCTTTTGTAGGAGCAGGTCACAGGAATACACAGGCAATGAATTAGGTAGGGATACAGGACAAAATGTGACAAAGGACATTTAAAATATGCTTTCATTTAGCATGCAAGTGATCTCAAAAGAATATAGTACTTAAATTGTTCTTTCCGCCAATGTTTGTTCAAAGGCCAAGTAGAAAGAAAACTTCCAGTTCACAAAATTCTGGAGCATGCCATGTTTCAAAAAAAATGGCCAAATAAAATACCCTGGCCAGTTGCTGGGGTCTAGCATGTTGTGTGGCTTGTCACTCCTAATGACGATACCTTAGTATCCCTGCTTTCTGATGGCAGAAGTGTAAGGGAAGAACCAATAATGTGCCTTTGACCCTCCATAGTCCCTTACACGCTTTTGCTATGAGCAATGACACAGAAAAATAAACAAAACTTTTGAATTTCTCTCCATAAACACAATTCCTGGATGATACAACTATAAATCCAGGAAGGAGTTTTCAGGCAGATCTGTATCGAGAATGCCACCTCATCTAAATCAATGCATCCATGGTATGCTTATGCAGGTGTCCCTTCTACCCTACGTTGGCTGCCTTGTTCTGTCATTGCTCTAATTCTAGACTTGCACCAATGGGGTCACACATCCTAAAAAGGCAAAATTTGGGATATGATTAAAAACCCACCAACAGACAACCAGGTTCTGAGGCTTTGGCTCAATGTCCCCATGGTTTCTGGATATGCAACAGAAACAGCCAATGGCAGACTTCCTCCCTTGGCATCCCAGGAAATTCAGATGTTTTCCAGTTTTCCATCATGGGTCACCCCAAAAACCAGTTTCCACCACCATGAACATGAAGACATCAGAACCTTCCTTGTCAAGACATGATGGAATGTGATTATTTAAAAAAAAAATCTCCCATTTTATTTTCCTTTTCAACATTTCTTTAAGTGTGTGTTCTCAGATCCAATACACACATCACTATATACTTGTAGACTTTTCATCCTTTCCAGAAGTGCTGGACTTTTCTTCTTGGATGACTTCTGCCAAGATATTGTACTCCCCTATGACACCATCTCACCTCTGCTTTTCCTCGTGTGTATGTTCAATTTGCTTTTTGTGCAAGGGTGCGACTTTATTTTCCAACACAATTCATTTTAATTTGTTTCAAACTGGAATCTCTGTGGGTTTCTAAGGGAAGGACCCTGGTATTACATGTGGAAAATCTCATTGGTATCCCTCTTGCAAGCTAAATTCCCCAATTCAGTTCGAATTTGGGTAACAATACAACATACTCAAATGTCCATCTTTACTCCTGGATTTATGTTTTGGGGTTTTGATATGTAGGAGACACTCTCATATGTTCATCAAGACGTGGGAACTGACTTGGGTAATGAACAGAACAATCAGAATGGCCAGGTTTTAATGCTATTTAAAGCCCTCCCACCTATTCAGTCAGTCATTCACTGACAGATCTGACTTGCCCTACCCATGCTTAATAATGTAACATAGGAATAGTAGGTTGCTTCAAGACAAATCCAGATAGGATGGATTCTTCTCAAACAGCAAGGGCTTCATCTTCCCCAGCAGAACTCTTTGTCTGAGGATTTCTATCATGGTAGTTGGTTTTACTTTAGTTCTCTCCCTTGATTCCTGGTTTTATTTCAAATGTTAATGTTTTGTACTGTGGCTTTAATTCTATGACTATTGCATTTTTATGGCTGCTAACCAGTGTGAGTGCCTGATGAGAGATTAATCAACCAGTGCTTACACCACTGGGGATCTTCTTGAATTATTCCACTGGTGAAACAGAGAGAGCAGCAATCCTCAATTTAGAAGAGTGGTAAACAGAGGTGCAGGGAAGTCATCTACTACTCAGTAATGTTATTGGATTAATTAAGGCCACTGATAGAATATTCAGCTGATGGAGCAGCTAAAGCACATTTCTTTAATTAATGAAATTCATTATTTGCAAATTAACTGCCCTTCTTCATCTTTAAGAACTTTCCTTTTTCCTTAATGGTTTCTGATCAGCAGGTTCTTTTCTTTCTTTCACACACAGAGGCACATAGAGAGAGACCCCAATTCTGTCAAGGGTCTGAGGCATTTCTTTCTGGCACCTGTGACCACTACAAATGCTATTTCCTCTCTCCTTTCAAGTGATCTGCAATTTATGAATGACACAATTTGTCCTGCCAAGATGCCCAAGGAGTAATTTCGACAATGAATTCAAAGTCAGGGATGATCAAGCGATTTCACTCCACATTAATTTTCCCTTTTGCAAGCAGCACAGAAGTTCTCACAAGCGTGACCATGGAGCGGCATTCTATCTGGCCCATTCCATCCGAAGATGAGAAGATAATCTTATCTGCAAACTATTATAATTCCCTTCTCATGCAATTTAATTATTTTTTTCTTGCAAAGCCACCTGTGACCTCCTGCTGACTAATACAGCTTTCCCTACAAGAACACCCTTGGGAGAGGACATGCTGTTTCTGGGGACTCACAGTGAGAGACATGGGGTTGACAACTTGGGGACCTGAGATGCTCGGGAGAAAGATGGGCACAGAAATACCTTACATGAACAAATCATACACCAATTCTAAAAACCAAAAAAACATTTCAGATTTCTCTGCAGAAAGATGCAGAAAAATCTGTTTAGCCTCTGTGGGTTCAGATCAACAGATTTAGATATCTCCAGGTAAGAGCCATGGGTGGCTGTTCAAATATAAGATGTGCTGAATTCAAATCATTTTTTGTCTGTTTGCATAAGCCAATAGTGTTGGTCAGTGGATGCCACTGGAGTTGGGGTAACTTCAATGGATGTTTTAGGCCTACAGATTTTCCAAGGAGCTCTTCTTACTGTTCTGTCCCCCCCCCCAAGTTTATCAGAAGAGGGGTAGAACAATGGACTCCTTCAGATTCTGATTCCCTGCATTCCATTGATCATATAACTGAAAATAAAGAAAACAGGCATCTAAGCTGTGTGTGTAGTCATGTTGGTCTGAAGCAGCCAGACAAATTTAGAGTCCAGGGGCACCTTTAAGACTAATAAAGTTTCATTCAAGGTATGAGCTTTCATGTGTATCTGAGGAAGTGTGCATGCACATACCTTGAATAAAACTATATTGGTCTTAACGTTGCCACTGGACTCTAAATTTGTTCTATACAAACCTTATCACCATCTTTCCTCATTGGGTGTTACTTACCTACTGGTCTGACTGAGAGGAGCTAGCTGCCTTGGTCATAGCCCAGGGACTCAAGAAAGTCATAAAGGCAAGAATAGAAAGCACTGTCATATGTGCCAATCCTACAATGGTGAGGCTGGAATTATTTATAGCAGTGAAATAGCTGTGCTCTGGAGACTGCAGGCACTCACAGCTATACTTTGCCTAGCATCCAGTCAAGGCTTAGGTTGGATCTAGTTCTCCGTGGTAATTTTGAGGAAGGAAGGGGGTTGTAGTGACAACCATTGCATTCCCAAGGGCATCATCAAGGTTATGGGGACTATCCAAACAGAATGGGTCTGATCATGAATGGAATTAACTTCAGATGCCCACTAGGTATCCTCCAGATTAATAGAATTGACATGGGCCAATGTAGTATTAGATGGGGTACTCATCTCATATCTCACAGGAATTCGAAATTACCTTTAGAAATTGCATGTAAGTTCATCACTGAACAACATTAAAAGTATTTTCACCAGTAGAATGATCTGATGAACAATTTAAATTATCAATAAAGAGGTTTAAATTATCAATGAATATTCTAAGAGGAATTTAATCAGAAACATCCTTAGCCTTTCCGGATATTTCCCTTGATATAAATAATCTGCTAAATATCCCTTCTATGAAATATGCATAGATTCATTAAGCAAAAGATTACAGCTCAGTATACTACTGTATTTCTCTTGTTTGCTGTCTCCTCTCCATGGCTTTCTTTCACACACAAAGTAACTTGGTCAGTGCTAAATTCTGTTGGGGAACGAATACCTGTGGCAACCTGTTACAGCACAAATCAGTGAAGCAGCATATGGAAAACAATTATTCTCAGTGGTGATACATCACAGCACTGACTAAAACATTCATAATGTGCAAAACAAGATGGTTAAATGCTGTAGAAAGAAAAGGCAGATAAAAGAAATGGCAAACAGAAGGGATTGTGTAGTCCAGTGGTCCCCAACCCCCAGTCAGGAGACCGGTACCGGTCGGTGGATCAGTCGGTACTGGGCCGAAGCTCCTCATCCACCTCCCTGGCTGCGGTCTTGGGGGCTGCCCCACCACTCTGCCACTGGCTCACCTTTGGTGCTCTCCAGAGGCTGCCATGACTGGGGCTCCCCCTCGGTGTGGCACTGCGCAGCTGCTGCTGGCAGCACCCCCCAGCAGGTGGCAGGAAGTCAGGGGCACTGGTGGGAAAGCAAGTGGAGCAGGGTCTCAGGCGGTGGCAGCGACGTCCCTCGGCAAAAGAGTACCCCCCCCCCTCCAGGCCTCAGTAAAATTGTCAAGCGTCGACTGGTCCCCGGTGATAAAAAGGTTGGGGACCACTGGTGTAGACCATTTTCTGCATTCTGCAGGGAGTTGAACTAAATGACCCTGGAGGTCCCTTCCTACTCTATGATTCTAAGTTATGCTCCATCACTCATCAGTTTGGCTTGCATCCTGCTCTTTACTCATGATCACTGGGTCAGTTGTTCACTGAGCTGTTCAAATGCTCCCAAGACCATTCAGATGTGCCCATCGTATGGTTAGACTGACTTTTGTGCAGCTGATCCTCCTGTTGCTGCCTACAAGTATTGAAATGCACACCGTTTACAAATTGCATTTGACATTTTTAAGCTGAGGCTTACTTCTTAGATGTCACTGTGTGCCACTATAGTCTGTCTGCCCATGACATAATGACCTGAGCCATTCTTGCAGTTACTTTATGAACAGAAGTGGCTGACTGTGAAGGAGCGAAAATCAGGCAACACAACTTTCCAATGTCATTCGTGTAAAGGATGCAACCAATTATGTAGGTGCAAAGAGAGATGATCTGCACATGATGAAGAAGTAAGCCACTTTATTAATAAACAATGGTCTCGGGATACACATGCTTATTCTCCGGCACTTTAGAGGGTTTCATCATTAAAAAAAATTGTTACATAAATTTATGTTGGGGCATAATTTGGGTCTGTAGTGTCAACAGCTTTTGCAGTGCAGCAAAGTTTCTCAGTATTGTTTGACATGCAGGACTGCACCTCTTGCTATGTTCCATGGCAACTGCTTAGCTCATCAGAGCAAAACTTCATGATGGTGCCAATGGGTCAAATGGGTAAGACTGGGAACTGTATGTTTGTCGTGGTGGCTCCTTACTTGTTGAACTGCCTTGAAACTGTTGAACTGTCTTGGAAAGCCCTCACTCATTTACCTTTCAGCAGAATGTGCAACACAGAAATGTAATGGCAGCACAACTTGAGTAAACTAGAACCGTTCAGGAAGTGGTCTTTATAATAGAAAAGCTGTTCCATAAGCACCCCATAATTCTCTAGGATCTCAGGCCAATCCACAAATCAGTAAAGGGTACAGCTAACGGTTCTTCCCTCTTAACATTTATGTCCATAAAAGGAAGAATCTGCTTGGTCAGACTGGGGGAGGGGGGGCGGAGGGATGCCAAAATTCATTAAAATAGAAAATGAGGTCTCCAAGTACCCTTTGCAAAAAAAAAACTCATCCTAAAGGCAAACCGCCCTGCTAACATCATTTCCCACTCCAGCCACAAAAACATGGTCAGTGTTTGTGATAACAAATATTAGTCGAGGAAACAGGCATTCAAAAAACTTTGACACAAACATGATTGCCAGGTGATTACCTTGACTGAACTTTCTGTCTTACACACAAGGTGAGTTCATACCAAGCCACCATGATGGTTGCTATAATCTGGTGCAGTTTATTTATTTATAGCCCATCTTTCTCACTGACGTTTTAAGGCAGATTGCAGAATATAAAATGATGCAACCAAACGGCATAAAACAATAATGAACAATGCAACAGGACTAGGACCACAGAATTAGAAAGGAATACTAACACAACTGTTTAACGTAAGATAACTCTAAACAATGTAACAATTGGAACTACAAACACAGAAAGCCATGTAATAAAAACCAGCAGTCTGATGCCCACAATCATAATTGGGCATAGGGTTGCCAGGTTCCCCCTGGCCACTGGTGGGGGAGTGGTTTTATGTTACCTGAGACCAGGAGTGAGTGGCCATGTATGTGGCCATTCACACATGCATTCCCACCTCTGGACCTTTGGGGACCTGTTCAGTCATTTCTACAGACTGCAGGTTGGGGTGGTATTTTGAAGGGAAAACAGAAAGGTTAGTAAAAAGGTAGTTGCCAATCAAAATATTGGCAAATCCGAACAATAAATGTGTACTGGGGCAAGTCCTAATCAAACAATGACTAAAACCTTTGGTCAATGTGCCCAGTTATGTCTCACTCATGGCCAGCATGAAGCTGTGCATGTCTCTGGGTAACACTGAGGGAAAGGAAACGACATGAGGTGGGGGAGGAACTGAAAGATAATGAGAGGAGGTTTGTGGATCTGAAAGGGAGAGCTATGTGGAAGAGCTGGACAAAAGGGAGTGCTGGCTGAATCCAGAGAACCAAGAAATCTGGAGAGGAGTGTTAGGGGAAACAAAGAGTGGCTCCATGACAGGAATCAGGAACAGGATCAGAACAATGAGAGGAAGAGTGTGGGGACCTTCTTGATAATGAGAGAAAGAGGCAGAGATTAATCTAAAGGGAGAAACAGTTACCAGTGTTGAGCGGATATCTGTCTCCTTAGTGGTGGGCATAAGTCAGATGGAAAAACCTGATCTGAGGTGTATGGGTGAGTCCCAGATCATGCATACATGCAGAAGCAGTTTCTTAGTAGCACATGTAGCACGTGCTCTACGTTCCACAGGCCCATGGGCATTGTAGTGCTGTATGGCTAGGGGCCCATTACACTGTGATTGTAAGGGGGTCTTCACACTTGCGTGGCTTGTGCATCACAAGAACAACAAAAAAGAGG
Organism: Paroedura picta; assembly: GCF_049243985.1. NCBI lineage: Eukaryota > Metazoa > Chordata > Lepidosauria > Squamata > Gekkonidae > Paroedura > Paroedura picta. The sequence goes on along the minus strand of NC_135370.1, from coordinate 154,287,676 downwards.
GCAATATGCATGCTATGAGTAACTGAGCATGCACAGCACTCATTGTTGAGTATGTGTACAGACCACAAGCTACATAAGTGTGAAGTTCCCCTTGAACCAAGGTCCAAGAAATGTTTTCAGCAAAGTGAAGCTGTCAGTTGCTTCTAAAGTTCCAACTATCCCTGAGAGGGAGGCCCCACAGTTACTTGTGCAACCCAAGTAACAGCACCGGTTGGGCTCTGCTAAGACCACACAATCCTTGAACTGGCTCTGGTACTATGGGTCCTGCAAATCCTTAAGTTGGGCCTGCATACATGGCTTAATTTCCTATCTTGAAATGGAGATGTCCTGTAACAGTGAAGTCTGTATTATTTGATCATTTCAGGACTGAGAAAATGTATTCACAGTTCATTCCCCATCATGATTATATTATGCACCCATGCTCAGAAGTAATGCACCCCTTAGTACTCTATGAATACCCATACTCTCAACGCCTCTAGTTGGGATGGGAAAGTAGGTTGGGAGATCATCCGCCATGTTATGGGTTTTTAAGTCTTTTAATGGGGGCTTTAAGACCATGTTACCCGCCACGAGCCCATTGGGGAGTGGTGGGATGCAAATCAAATCAAATCAAATCAAATCAAATCAAATAAATAAAAACAAACAAACAAACAAACAAACAAACAAATCTATGAGCATCTCACTTTGGCCAGGCCCAGAAATAGGGGTGCTGCAAATTTTGTCATGAACATGTTCAACAGTTGAATTTACCATGTTCTAAGATGACAATGTGAGCCTATTAGTTTGATCAGTTCAGGCCAAGAAACCAGGAATCCATGTTTCTCAAAACTGTGCATGGCAAAGACAGTACTGTTTCCAAGTGATTGTCAGCCGTTACATCACTACAGACTGTTTAACAAACATGGAAGGGCAAGAGGTGTTCTAATTGTCTATTTAAACAATGGCCTGTTGAGCAAAGCAGTTTCAGAGTAAGGATGGGAATGGCATAACTCAGTCAGGCTGTATCAGAACACATGTGCACAAAAAACCAATCCATGGTTTTTAAGGAATATGGTGAAACAACCTGCTAACTACCCATGGACCTATCAATGAGCGATGAAACTGATGATCAGACAACCATCGCTGGTAAACAGGACACCAGCCCCACTGGTGAGAGTTCAAGCATCCCTTTGTGAAAGGTGCAACCTCTGTTTCCTTATCATTACATAGTCAAGAAGGGTTCTGGTGGATTTGGCTTACAGTCCATCCAGTCTGGCATTCTATTTCCCACAGTGGAAACCAGATGTTCATGGAAGTCTATATGGAGGACATGGTGGCCAGAACATCCCCCTGTTGTTATTCCTTGGTAATTGGTATTCAGATGTACACTGCCTCTTTGGAGAGAAGCAAGAAGGAATCCAGCCCTCCCTCCATATCCCAAGCTGTTAATCAGTACCATCAACAATATTCCCTTGCAGCACTGATAGCTGAATCAGGCTATGAATTCCACGTGCTGGAGATTTGCACATGGAGTTCATTTAGCTAGGAAAAAAATGCATTCAGGAGCCTGCTTCAATGCTGATTACGTTTCCCAATCCCCTCCTTCTTCACGCTGGACTGCTTTATGCACTCCCCCCTCTCCCTTGTTGTGGTTTTTATTCCAGGATCTTCAGAGCAATTCTTGGCATCAAGAATGTTGTCTAACCTTCAGGGATACCTATTTGCGACAAGGCTGCAGGAGGAGAAAAAAGGCATGCTTGGAAAATGCATATGTTGTCCTGTCTGTGCCATAAGAAGCTTGGTAGAATCTCTCTCTGAGGATGACTCAGGCAGCTGAACCAGCTGCACTCAAATTGCACTGAAAATAGATACCTTGCAAATACTCCTCTTAAATGAAAGTTTAAATTGTAGGGGTTTTTTTTAAGTTATCTGACTGACTAAAGTGCTGTCCAATTTGCATATAAACTTCGTTTCTTTTTCTAATTACACAGAGTTAAAATGCATCCATTTTCCCTTTGATTATGCCAAACACCTGTGACTGCCATCCATTCTAATTTGTTATTTATTTACTTCAAAGCAATCTTATTATCTAAATGATTGAAAGCATCAAAAGCCTTAATTATTGATAGTCAATTCGATAGGCTCCACTTTCCATGTCCTTGGGATGATGATGTTGTCCCTGCGATTCCTTTGCCTCAAGCACACACTTGGTGGAGGAAAGAAGACGTAAAAATTGTTGGAAAATGTTGAGCTATATTTCCAGTAATTAGCAGGATGTGCAGCAGAAGCCACGTGGCCCTGTGTGCATGCAGGCAAGAAAGTAACAGAGACTCCTTTTATCTTTTCAAAATTAAATATGAGTTTGTCATTGACTTGCAGGCGTGGAATTGGGCCAAGGATGACGCTCACACCAAACTTCATTGGCAAAAATGGTCACAGCTTCATTTAACATTTTTTAATATGAGCATATTATTGGCCAACAAAGGGAGATTTTCTATTGGTCATCCGACTGTGATTCACCAATAGCGCCCTGGGTATCCTGTCCTGGTCCTATCCTGTTCCTGCTTCTGCTCTTCAGGCAAGTACACTTGTCTCCCACCTTCCTGACTTGTCTGGCAGCTGTTTCTTTTATACCCGCATATAAGCCAAGGGGGACTTTTTCAGCTTAAAAAAAGGGTTGAAAAACTCGGCTTATATGTGAGTATATACGGTACATCATTTTTAGTGTTGCTTCTAGGAGGTGTTGTAGGGCTTCATAGAACTGGTCAACTTCATCCTCTTCAGCAACAGTGATTGGGACATAGACCGGGATTACTGTGATGTTGAATGGTTTGCCTTGAATTCGAACTGAGATCATTCTGTCATTTTGGGGATTGTATCCCAAGACTGCTTTTCCTACTCTCTTATTGATTATGAAGGCTACTCCATTTCTTCTGAGAGATTCTTGCCCACAGAAGTATACCTGATGGTCATCTGAATTAAATTCATCCCTTCCTGTCCATTTGAGTTCACTAATGCCTAAAATGTCAGTGTTCAGTCTTGTCATCTCTTGTTTAACCACGTCCAGCTTGCCTTGATTCATGGATCTGACGTTCCAGGTTCCTATGGAATAAAAATCTTTACAGCATCGGGATGTCTTTTCACCCCCAGTTCCCTCCACAACTGAGCGTCCTTTCAACTTTGGCCCAGTCGCTTCATTCATTCTGGAGCTACTCGTACTAGCCATCTGCTCATCCCCAGTAGCATATTGGACACCTTCCAACCTGAGGGGCTCATCGCCCGGCGTCATATCGTTTTGCCTTTTGGAACTGTCCACTGGGTTTTCATGGCAAAGATACTGGAGTGGTTTGCCATTTCCTTCTCCAGTGGATCACCTTTTGTCAGAGCTCTCTGCTATGATCTGTCTGTCTTGGGTGGCCCTGCACGACATAGCTCATAGCTTCACTGAGCTACGCAAGCCCCTTCACCACAACAAGGCAGCGATCCTTGAAGGGGCTAAAAATAATAAGGTTATGCAAATTTATCTGAAAAAAATTGACTTCATCTTACATTAGAAAAGGAAGAATGATAGAACCAAAGAGACTGACATTCAAAGGATAACGATCCCCATCTCAGAAGGCAGGTGCTTTGACAGTGTGCCAAAGAGCACACTGAGTGATTGCCTCTTACGTTTGCTGGCCACACCAGTAATACAGCATCTAACATTTAGAAGCGTTATACCAAGACAACCTGAAATAGGAGGTGGCACCACGTTTCTGATTTTAATAGGACTGTGTGATACAAATGACCTAAAATAAATAAATAAATTGAAATGACTGAAAGAAAGAAGTTCATGGTGTCTTTTGAAACTAAATCAGAAAAAGGGAACTTAAAGCATATAATGATGGTTAAAAACAAAATAAAAAGGACCCACTTTCTCACCTTGTACTTTTATTTCCATTTAATACACATCCAATCATTAAGCAAAGCTAAGGGGTGCTTCCAACTAATGGAACGCAGAATTAACCGGTCATGTTTCAAACGGCAAGGAAGACTGAGCTATAACTATACTAGCTTTTCCCAAGTGATAGTACTGCCATAAAAGATTGGTCCAAATTTGCTCACATACTTTAGCTCACCTGTTTGTGCATCTCAGGACAGGTAGACTGCCTGTACTTCTTGTGTTAATCAATGCTGGTTCTCAGATTATTTTCCATAGAGTTTTGTTTAACTAGGCATCATTTGCACTGGAAAATTATTTTTTTTCAAATGAAGTTGTTACTTTATACTGACTCAGTGTTCTGGTCCATTCATCTCAGGGAAATCTACTTTGGCTGGCAGCAACTCTTCAAGGTCTGAGGCCCCATATTTGTGGTTCATGGTCATTGGGATATCTGAGTGATTGATTAGTTGGAGGGGTTGCATCTCCACGTGCTAAGGTCTCACAGTTCTCACTTATACTCAGAATTGAACTTTGTTGGTCTTGGTCATGCCACTGGACTCAAACACCATTCTCACATCTGCCTGTTAACTCTTGTATTTGTATGCTAATTTATTGCTATTCACAGATTTTATCAGTTGCCTTAATCCAATCTCAACTATAATAGTCCAGTTAGTGATGCATCTTGACTCTGGCTAGCCAATCTTGACAACTAGCCCCTCCTTTCCAAATATTAGAATCAGTATACCTAACGAGGGATGAACCAGGAAAATGCAGTTTTGTGGTTTGTGTCAAAGACTCTGTTGGGGTCTCCCTTTCCAAACAGTGTTAGGAACTGCTGCTGTTGGGGCAGTGTCAGAAACTTGTTTGCATCTTGTGAAAGCCCCATAGATAGAACAAAGGAAGGAGACTCTAAGACCCCTGCTGATGACAAGCAAGGATGTCTGGGGGAGGCTGTGCTTGGTGACCAGGGATAGGACCCTCTAGTACATGAGTGGATAAGGACTTGTCCCCCTCCCCCGCAATGACCACCCCTTCCATCCACTCTCACCCTTATGGTACTGAAAGTCCTGAGACTACCTGGAGTCCTGACATCCAACCCTTGGTCTACCAAACACTCCAACCCAGGCCATGTGTCTGAAGAAGTTAGCAGTGACTCACAAGAATGCATGTCCTACTACAAATTTTATTAGTCTTTATGGTGCTTACTTTTTTCAGTCTTACTTTTTTCAGCTGCTACAGACTGACTAACATTGCTACCTGTTTTGATCCAGCCCAGAGAATTGATCAAAAAACAAAGGTTTGGGGATATATAAATGGGTGGCCTCAGCTGAGGCACCCATCAGCTAGGTTCCAATGCTTGACATGAGAAGGCTGGGTGGTACAAAGAGTCATGGCCCAGCAAACATATTCCATCCTAGAGAACTGAACAAAAAAGGAGGGGGGCAGAAGGCTCTCTTCACAAGAACCCATAGCAGAAGTGAAGCCTCACTGTTCAACATGAGCAGAAAGGCTGGGTGGTACACAGAGCAAAGAGCAATCCCTTGCCCAGCAAAGCGGATCAGCTTCTTTTTCTCTCTCTATTCTAATCCTTTCCATCTTGCTGCAAAACCCAACAAGTGTGGTCTGGGCAGCAGTTTGGGATTTATAGAGTTTTCAGATCCTATCAAACCAAATGGAAGCTCTCTAATTGGCAGCCAGCAGTGACTGCTAAGCTGTGAAGAGTTCCCATTGGTGTTTTCAAGGCTGGAGAAAATTCCACCCCCACCATTGCCTTGGAGTTGCCTGATTGATGCTGGGTTTTCTGGAAATTTCCATTTCCCAAACCACCCCAAACTGCCCCCAAAATTTGGAAAATCTTAGTGATTCACATGCTTCCACAAAGATCCCTTTACAAATCCTGAACCAGCCCAAGTTCAGCACGGTCTTTACTTGATAACATATCTTTGAACTGAATTTTCCTCTATAATAATCATTCACCTCCTGGATTTTTCTGGAAAATGCAGGAGGTATATGATTATGATAATACTATTTCCAATATCCAGTTTCATGGTAAGAAGTAAGGAGTCTCAGATTTAGGAATCCAGAGTTGGAGTCACTGGATCTGTTCCTCTTGCCAAGGTAGGACCAGATAAACAAGTGTTCTGTTTTGTGAAGCTGTGTTTTGTGATGGATTTGTTTCCTATTATCTCAGGTCTTCTGGATAGAGCTGAATGAGCTTTATTTAGAACAAACCATGGACCATAAGCAAATCAGCCTTTTCCTGGTATATTGGGAACTCATCCTTCTGGGATTCATTTGGAAGTGAAGACAACAGATGGTGAGTATGTTTCTCTTTCATTACATGAATAAGTCAGGGAAGGAGATGTTGTTTTCTGGCAAGTATTACATCTGCATCAGTTCTGCATCTGGAATCATCACAGAGTCAACAGGGGTTGCCACTGTTCTTACAGAAGAATATTGCACAGACAACCAATGGGGCTTCCACTTTCCCCCATGGTTCAGAGCGTTAGTGCTGAATCAGAACCGGAATATAGGATGCAGACAAACCACTAGCTAGCTATCTTTCATGACATCTGAGAAATGCCTTACTTGTAATCAAATCATCTAGTTTTGTGTTGTCTTCATTGTGGTTGTGGAGAGTTCAGAGAGGAATACGTTTGGGAATCCTTATTCTGTTATTGAGAATCTGTAATTCATCCATTTGAGGAAATAGAAGTTAATGAACACAATAATTTTTTTCTTTTCTATCTGCCTCAATATTTATGTGAATGACTATTTCTCTGAGTACACACAAACATAAAATGACCACCCTATTTAATACTGGGTGTGTGGTCTATATCTTTCGGTGCAGGCCCAATGAAATCACAGGCATGGTGGGGCAGGTAAGGTGGCCGTATTAAACTGCCAAAGATGGAGGTTTCAATGGCATCAACAGCAAGCATGGGAAGGAGGGAAACTAAATTGGGTAGAGAATCCCCTCTTAAATGCCAGGTACAAAAAAAATCCTTCAAATCAAATATTAGTTCTCTTTTTGACATTTTGCTGTGGTAGTACCCAAGCACAACATATCAGAAGATGGAATGGAACAGAACTCTGCTGCAAGAACCAAGAGAAGCACTTGGGTCATACTGGGCAGTAATAATCAAATGACAGTTTTTGTCTGCAACACACCTTTGTCTTGGGGTATCCATGAGAGAAGGAACACATTTCTGTAATGACCGTATTTTCATTAAATTCTTGAATCGGACCTATGTGGATTGCTGTTTATGGGGTTCATTAAAAACTGCTGCCCCCAGTTTGCAATAAATACACATTACTTGGCTGTTTCTACAGAACCAGGCCCCTGCATTCACTTTACAAACCAGATACGATCCTGCTTGATTCGCCACGAACTAGTTAAACTGCAAACGGTCCCCACTGATCTCTTAAAAATGAGTGTTGAAATAATTTGGGGGTGTCACTGCGAATGACAGCAAAATGAATTGTGCTACTGATTTGTTTGGCAATGGCTTGCAAGGTGATGTGCCTCAGGTTCCATGCGCAATCATCTGTGGATCAATGAAACACTTTATTTATGCTCACTCAGTGCTTTCGCTTGTCAATGAAGATCCCTTGGCATGTGGCTCAGAAGGAAGGAAACGTGAATGCAACCTGGCACTCAGTTATCCACCCATGCCAACACCCCCCTCCCTCTCTGAATATTCCCCATCATGACACCAACAGACAGCACACTGACAGTGGCACTGCTCTTTACCCTAGTATTAAAGCTGCTTGTTGTAGGCCGGCCTTTTCTGAGAAGTCTTTGCACTGATCCCCTGGGCAGAAGCTAAAGGAGTGAACGGAGAAACTCCAGCCTCCATTTCCCCTGATCCTGTCTCAAATCTTCACATTTTTTTCCAGCTTCCTATTAGCTCACCCCTCACTTTCCATTCTGCCTGGTGACTTCAGGTAAATGGTATGCAACTGAGATCCCAAATCAACTCATAGAGCCGGGAAAAGGAATATGAAGCTAACATTTTATGAACAATTAGATGAAGCTTTACAAGTACTTGAGTCTTTGAGAGCCCAGTGGAGAGATGACAGTTTATTGTGCCTGTATATTGTCAGGATCTAATTAGTCCCTCTGTTGAGCACTCCAGCAGAAAAGTTTAGGGATGTGTAGCTTTGATGCTCACATTACTGATATGGTGTAGAGGGCACCAAAAAGATCTTGAGCATAGTAGGGATCCATGCTGCCATGCGGGGACCTCTGTACAGCAGAGGTCACTTACCATGATCTGGGAAATCCATCACAGTATTCCAAATGATGTATACCCTATAACAAAAAATGAGCAAGCTCCCCTGAGTTTGAATGAAAAAAGGTTCCTTAGCAACGAGAGTTACTGGATTGGTTTGAAATTGGCTGTTTTCTTCTTTGTGCAGCCATCATTCTGGAGGGGCAGCAACACCCCCTTCCCTCTCTGAATATTCCACATCATAACATTTGTTGCTGTTGTGTTGGCAAACAATGCAAGAAGTGAAGCCCCATGCAGTGGGGTACAGCATCTGGAGAAAAACCAACAGTAGCATTAGAGAAGTCAATTGTCAGATGGGTACACTTCTTTGGGAAAGAAGTGCCTGTCTGGTGAATGACTGAAAGAGTCACCCTTACTGTAGGTAATATTTCTATTGTGCTGCAATTTCCTTCCCATCTTCTCCCCCTCCCCTTCCATAAATAATAATGGTGTAAGGCTGACTTTGCTATCTGCATGAGACACATTTGCCTACTCGGTGGAAACTTGCTGAACAGATGAGGTCATGGGGACACAGGGCTTTGTTCTTCGAATTACATGTTCAAACAACCAGGCTTTGTTAAGTGGCAAGTGGCTGAGCACTTACTTGCGTGAAATGCATTGCTCAGCAGCACATTTGCACGCACTTGCCCAGCAGACAAGTCCAACCCACGACGAGGAGGCGACACAAATGACAAATTTAGTCCTAGGAATGCATACCTAGCAAGTGCCAACTGGATAGCAACAGCAGCTGTTGCTGAAAACCACACTGCTTAGTCCCAGGACTATTGCATTCCATGCAGGTGCAAAGGCTCAGAAAATAACTGCTTTATCATCAGTTTCAGAGGGTAGCCATCTTGGTCTGCAGCAGAACAGCTAGATTTGAGTTCTGAAGATAGTTTTGACTCTTGAAAGGTCTTGCCCTGAAAAATGTGTTGGTTTCCAAGATGCTACTCTACTCAAATTCAGCTTAGAAGACAAATGGGAATTCTCCTCATCATATGAATTACAAGATCCCTGGCCCCAAAGAAGCACATCAAGCCTCAACAAGGGCCAGAGCTTTTTTAGTCCTGGCCCCCACCTGGTGGAACAAGCTCCCTGAAGAGATCAGGGCCCTGCACGAACTTCCACAGTTCTGCAGGGCTTGCAAAAATGCCTCCACCAGGCATTTGCATGAGGCCAACTGACTGGAACATCTGCTGGTCCCCCCCCCCCCCCCGGTGCCCTTCCATGACTGATAAATCTGACCTGCCAGGGATTGTCATTGTTGTTCTGTTAAAAATCACTTTCAACTGTTAAAATACTGCTCTGGTTTTCAGGTTATGTTATGATTATGTTATGCCATGTTATGTTATGATGGTTATTTATTGTATTATTATAATATTCTGTATTCCACAATGTTTAATGTAAACCACCCAGAGCCGTAGGGAAGGGCGGTGTAGAAATCTAAATAAATAAATAAGGTGGTCCAACTTCTGTTTTGAGTACATTTGCAAAAAATTCAGCCACGTGTGGCGCAGAGTAGTAAGCGGCAGAAATGCTGTCTGAAGCTGTCTGTCCCTGAGGTTGGGAGTTTGATCCCAGCAGCCGGCTCAAGGTTGACTCAGCCTTCCATCCTTCCGAGGTTGGTAAAATGAGTACCCAGCTTGCTGCTGGGGGGTAAAATGGTAATGACTGGGGAAGGCACTGGCAAACCACCCCGTATTGAGTCTTCCATGAAAACGCTAGAGGGCGTCACCCCAAGGGTCAGACATGACTCGGTGCTTGCACAGGGGATACCTTTATTATCTTTACCTTTATTATCTTTAGTCATATAGGCCTAACTTTCTTGTAGGCTGAAAACCTGCATGTGCAACCATCCTTGCCTCTATATATATTTGACTTTATATGTATGAAAACCCTACATGAATATGCTTGACACAAACTATCAAGGATTTATAATTATAATAATTATTAATTACACTTGTTAGCCACTGCTCTTGGCCAGCCAGCTCACAGTGATGTACAACAATTAACTTTTTGTACGGCTCCCTGACTGCATACATAGAATCTATGCACATACAGTTTATAAATGCCAAAGTTGTGTTCAACATAAGCTCAAGCAGTCATTGACCCTCTGCAGGGGGAGCTTTCCATGAATCCCCCCTTCTGGAATATGATGGCATCATCCAGATTACAGTCACCTGTCCTGTGTTGAAATGTTCACAAATTACAGCTGCTGTTCAAGGCCCTCCTTCTGTGTGAAAATACATTCAAGAGTCTCATGGCAAGCTGGCTCACCACATACAGTGGAGCAGCTGCCACACCACTTCCCCAAAAACCAGACATACCTTGTCCACGGCTAAGAGTGGAAACAGGCAAAGGGTGGAGCATTTGATAGAGCCTTCTTGCCCCCCAGGTACACACACCTGTGATCTCCTGGGGTCTTTTCTTACGGCATGTCAGGAGCTATGATGCTGCATAGCCATGGCTTTTGCTTCTCCTGCATGAACTCAATGCTGGGCTTGAGTGCTGGAGGAACTGTCACAACAGAGAGCCTCATCAGAAAGTAATTAGGAAGCAGATTTGGGGTCCTCACCTTTGCTTACTACTCTGTGTGCGGTTGCCTCTTTGGATGGAGCCTCTAAAGCTGGGGTGTCCATTAGGGTTCGGAAATGAGAAATATTATTTCACAGAATATACTTTACTTTCTCCCTGGGGTGTTAATGCTGAGTGGTCACCCTGTAGTGCTAAGTACCCCCCTGTGCGTTTCTCACTCCCAAAGTGCCTCGCTGCTTGCTCTAAGTCTGCATGCCAAAGAGTTCTGAACTAGAGTCTCATACTGTGTGCCCTAACTACTGAGATGTAAGATCTCCTGACTAAGGGTGTTTTTGTTTTTGTTTGCAGGGGGAGCCTTGCAATGGGTGCTGGGGAAGGGCCTGGCTGCTCAGGGGAGGGAGGTGATTGGCCAGGCCTGTAGTCAGCAGCCTGAGTTCCTTTGAGCCTCATTGGCAAGGCTGCAGTGGTGGTGTGAGAAGATTTGAATTTTCAGTTCAATTGGTGCCTATGGGCCATGCCAGGTTTTTTGTTGATATAACTCTCAATTTCTGACAGGGAACATTCCCAGGCTGAAAGACTCAGGAGTGACCTCTGGCCTTGCCCCCAAAACTGCTCACAACCACACCGGCACAGGAGCCTACACCTCAATTGCACTAACAGGCAATCACTACAACCTGAGATCAATGGGGCAGAGCTTGGGCCCTCCGTCTTCATGACTGGCTATTTCACTGATATACCTCAGACATATGCTGAGACAAATGTCGGTTGGCTCCCTGAGCATTTCCCCCCTCCCTTTAGGATTGTGCTGCAAAACACTACTCAATACACCACCTTGGGTCTCCCGACATGTACAAAAACCCAAACCCATAAACACTCTATGACTCCACTCCAAATACCAGAGAGAGCTGCTAGTTGCAATATCCAAAAACATATACATTTTCTAATTAAATAAATACCAGTGTGAGGGAACTGAACAATAGTGGGAACTCGGTAAGAGGCAGCTTCCTATAAATATGCATTTGGTGCCATTTAGCCGTATCCAGAACACGCCTTTTGTTCATATTGTGAGTTCGCAATGCGAATCGTAATTTGCATCTTTGACAGGAAAGGAGAGGCTGATGGATCGAAACAATGCTTCATTTGAATAATGTCAGCTGCTGTGACACTGACAATAATGCCGAGCCCTAAATAATCAGTCCTCCTTGATACAGTTTTAAAATATGCGAGCTATTGTCTAACGTGCTGGTTTGCCTGTTCCACCATCTAATTTCATCCATTTCATTGACAGCTGACTACAGGAGACTAATTTCTCTCTGAGAAGTGTTTTAATCGCATGTTGTTCTAATTAAATCAACTTAGGAAGGTGGCGGTTCACAGCAACATGAACATGAGAAAGCTTCCTCTTTTATGCCATTTTGGCAGGAACAAATTTTCTTTAGCCTCAGATCTACATGTCAGCCAAGACACTGGCTGACATTAAAGTTCCATTGCTAGGTTCCCAAGTGCCTATGCTAACAGGCTTTTCTGTAGGGAAGATGGCAACAGCCGTACAGTCCATGGTTTCCAACATTTTGTATATATACTTTCCAGTCCTAGGTATGAGTCCTAAAGTGAATTATGGAATTATATTAAAAGACCAGTCCAACAAAATATCCATACAGTTGTGGCCTCATGGAGCATGGACAACAATGAAGTGTTCTTGACAGCATGGTCAGAAGATAAGCCAGCCAGACTGAAATGGGTACTGAGGTATTGTTACTATGTGTGTTTGTGTGTGTGTGTGATAGAATCATAGAATCATAGAGTTGGAAGGGGCCATACAGGCCATCCAGTCCAACCCCCTGCTCAACAGAGGATCAGCCCTAAGCATCCTAAAGCATCCAAGAAAAGTGTTTATCCAACCTTTACTTGAAGACTGCCAGTGAGGGGGAGCTCACCACCTCCTTAGGCAGCCTATTCCACTGCTGAACTACTCTGTCTGTGAAAATTTTTTTCCTGATATCTAGCCTATATCGTTGTAGTTTAAACCCATTACTGTGTGTCCTCTCCTCTGCAGCCAACGGAAACAGCATCCTGCCCTCCTCCAAGTGACAACCTTTCAAATACTTAAAGAGGGCTAACATGTCCCCTCTCAACCTCTTTTTCTCCAGGCTGAACATTCCCAAGTCCCTCAACCTATCTTCAGAGGGCTTGGTCCCGGCCCCAAATCATCTTTGTCGCGCTCCTCTGTACCCTTCCAATTTTATCTACGTCCTTCTTGAAGTGAGGCCTCCAGAACTGCACACAGTACTCCAAGTGTGGTCTGACCAGTGCCATATACAACGGGACTATGACATCTTGTGATTTTGATGTGATGCCCCTGTTGATACAGCCCAAAATGGCATTCACCTTTTTTACCGCTGCATCACACTCCCTGTGGGGGGGGGGGGGCTCTCCAGCCATTTGACTCATCAAAAGGCAACCACTGACCAGTTGAGAAGCAGAGGTGCAGAGAGGCAGTAGAAGTCTGGGTTTGGCTAAAACTATGCCCCAAAAGGGCAGTATGGTGGCTGAGTTGTAGGTAATAGGAAAGTAGCATCCTGAGTCCAAGCCAGAAGAGCTGGGAGATATCCAGAGAGGTGGAAAGCATCACCCCTTTCCTAGCCAGGGCCAGCAAGAAACAAGACAAGGCAAGTAAAGAGCTTTGAATGACTGGGGATTGGACTGATGGCACAGTAGGCATGGAGGCTAAGGCCTCAAAGTGGTCTCAGAGCTAGAGGGAGTCAACAACCCCACCCAGGACCTTCTGGAGGATGGCACTATAGAGGAAGGAACACCTGTGTGGCTAGAATATCTTAAAGAGACAAGGAATGGGGAGAGGGGAACTTTCACCCCAAAGACCAATAAAGAACTTAGGGGATCTGCTAATGCTAAGTAGAACAGGGTCTGGTCTGAGGCCATAGATGTCTGTGATACCTCCATTCCAAGCCCTGTAATTTGTTTGGAAGAAGGGAGCCACACAAATAAAAAAATCTTGGATGAATTCAAGTTTCTGGTTAGGTGGAATCCTAACCTGTAGTTCTTGTCAGCTGTGGGCTTCACTGCAAAAGTGACACAAATACTGAGGAGGACCCAGCTACCGTCAAAGTAGTCTTCTTCCACTGAAGGTGGCTTTTCCTCAATGGAAGAACCACTTAACTGAGAAGAAAGCTCCTTAGACTGGAGGCATGCTTCGAACTCGAACAAAAAGGAAAGGTGGAGTGTAAAACATTAAATAAATACATTGAAACTTTGCTCAGTGCAGTGGTAGGATGGAAATAGGATCCATTCCATTCAGTCCAGACCTATTTCATAAAGCAGAGGTGGCATGTGCTGACAGGGGCTCATGAGAATTGTATTTCATGGACACCTGGAGAGCCACAGTTTGGCCACCTCAATAAAGAGGAAGGTATATAATGCATTGAGTTATCTGAGCCAAACATGTTACTGTTGTATCTTCATGAGCAGAGTGCTTCTGTTGGCAGCTTGCTGACTTTGCCTGCTACTAGCATAAAGTCCCAAATGGGAGTTGCCTTTTCATTCCACTGTCTCTGCTGCTTGAATAAACAAGAATACTGATGAGCACAATACTGATCTACTGATCTAATGGCCCAATATATTTTTTTCCCTTCACATCCTGTGATTGACTATGTGGGTCCTCTGGGCTGGATACTCCATTGGATTTGATCATCCACATTCAATGAAAAGGTAAAGTTTATTTTTTCAGTTTGGAGTGAAGGAATGCTTTTATTGGATAAAAGTAGTGGGACTGTGATAAGAGTTACCAGTCTAGATGATTTGTTGTTGACTTCCCAGGATTTAATTTGGTGAACTTCCTTTGCATCAGGACAACCTGGAAGAGACATGTGGATCATAGATTATTGAACTCCTTCTTACAGCAAGTTATGGCCTTCTTTCTGATATTGCCTGTGTGAGGAGAGAAGTAAAATGATATGCTAGAGGTCTTTCATAGTTTTCTTTGTGCCATATGGCAAAACAGTAGGCAAAATAACATCTCATTCTAAGCATATGATAGACATTAGAAACATCCCCCCAGGAACGGAGATAAAGGAAGATAATGGATTTATTACAGGACTACATCAAATGAACTTATAAAACAGTAATGGTTATCTTTCCTATTGATTCAAGACATGCTGTAAACATCTGGCAAGCAGCACCCTACACCGACAGCCTCTTAGAAGAATAACAGTGGTGTTAAAAAATTAAACAGCCTTGACAAGAACACATGTGTACCATAATGTTATGACCTTACCATCAAGGAAGGAGAAAAATCTATTTTTCTATCCATTAAGAAAAATAAAAAGCCACATGCATGCGCATCTGCCTCTGGTTTTCCTTTCCTTATTTAATTTGAACATGCATAGCATACTCAAGGAGGCCCAACAGATGTTTGATAACATATCCACTTTGAAATTCATTCAGAGAAGTACAGTCTATAGAGGGAATTCAAGTCACACATAGAGGAGACAATTGGAGATCAACACTTCTAGTCTAGTCTAGTAAATATGAAATGGATAAAGCATTTCCATTATGTTGAAAACCTCAGTGTAGTAAATAACAAGCAAGGGATATGCAAGGATTTTCAAAGGGAAGTCTGTATACATCTGCTCCAGAGGAGAATCCAGGCATTGTTGAGGCAGGCGGTTCAACAAGAGGCTGTGGGGAAAGGAGCAAGAGTGAAACTGTGACAAGTTCCAAGTGCTGAAGTAACAGTAACAGTAAGCTGAGTGTGAGTTAATATACTAGCTGAGTGCCGGAGGAAATTCATTCAAGGCTGATTCTGGTTCAGAAAGCAGGAAAAACCTTAGAGAACTGTTTCTACTGACAGCTAATCCACACAGTGTCTGGACAACTTGGGCAGATCCTTGACAGTGTGGATGTTAGCAGTGAGATTGTACTTCCAATTCAGGCCAAATTGGAAGAAAAATTCTTCTAAGAAGGAGGATCCCTACCCAGTTCAAAAGAGACAACCAGGTACAAGGATTTCCTTAGACTCATGTGTGAGAAAGTGCTTTAAACTCCTCAGTAGTCCATGGGATATTGGTACTTTTAGAAAGGGAGAAAGTTGTGGTACTAGCCAAGAGTGTCCACCTTCTAAAAGCCAGGTGAATTCAATAGAACTCAATACATAAAAAATCAAAGAAAAACAGAGCAAGCAAGCAAGAAATCCCTCTTTACTATCATTTCTAAGAGAGGGTTCTGAAATGTGTGATGATAACTACATTGCTTCAGTTTGTAGAAACACACAAGAAAACATTTTTTGTTTTTTGTTTTTTGCAGGGTAGGGTAAAAGACACAGACTTAAGTAAAACACAGCTAAATATGATGTATACAAAAGACTGCAAGACTGAGAAAGCACATGAAAGAGAAAGTACAAAGTGAGCATAAATTCTGGGCATTTTTTTCTGTGATCATATATACTACTTTTTTCACTTGTTCTACTGCATTGATGCATTTTGACAGAATATTTTGTTCTGCCTCTCAGGCTTTTAGGGAAAATGGGCTCATGGGTTATTACTGTTCCGATGAAGAGTGTGACTGAAATGATTTCGTTCATTTCCTGGAGCTATGAATTAACCAGACAGCTTGCAGTGTGTACCTTGCTACCATGTTTGGTTTTGCTTTCTGACTTCACTCTGAAGACAGGGACAAAGAAAGGGACAGTCTGGAATGTTTGGCTTTAAAAAAAAACTGCATTAAAATCACTGTGCTTTTATATGACAGAAAAACATCAGGTAAAATCAAATACTTTCAGCATATTATTTCTCATATTTCTGTACAAATTTTCATTTTGTATGCATTTTAATCTGCATTATGAAGATGTGATGAAACAGAAAGTTATCCAAAACTTATCTGTATAATTAGGTGCATTAGGGGAGGAGTACATTACAATATGAAGCCAATATGGCTTGGAATAAGCAATGGACCATGCAATCTTCTTGCCTCCCATAGTCAACTGGACCATGTCTAAATAATATTTTTTAAATAACATTTAGAATCAATATACCTGACAAGGGATGGCATGAACCAGGAAAATGCAGTTTTGTGGTTCATGGCTAAGAAAATTATTCAGACAATTTTAGATTCTGACATAATTTATTTGAGCCAAATTGAAATAATCAGAAAGCTTCACGAGTTTGGATTTGGCCAAATTGAACTGGCCAAATTTGAAGCTGTCCAAATCCATCTCTGCTGCCTGAAGGGGGGGGGGGAGAAGAAGAGGCATTTAAAAGGTGTGTAAAGCAGCAAATGTGTCATGATCAGCTGCTTGCTGGGCCTGTTAAATGCCTTCCTCCATTCCTTCTCTGACAGCATTAACATTCTCCAGAGAAGGTTGGGGGTGGCAATTAAAGGGCCCACCAAGCAGCCGCCCATGACACATAAGCTGCTTGGTATGCTCTCCCCCCCCCCATACACACACACACACACACCTTCTAAGGTGCTGCTTGAGAAAGTGGGGGGAGGCATGTAAAGGGTGGGCCAAGCACTTCAAGCTGCTTGGCTGGTCCTTTAAATACCTTCCTCCAGCCTTCTCTGGCAGTATCTCCACTGCCTGAGAAGGCTGGGAGGCAGGCATTTAAAAGGCCCACCAAGCAACTAATCATGACACATCAGTTGCTTGCCAAGCTCTCCCCCATCCCAAGACCCTTTCTTGAAACTGGTTGAATCACCTAATGATAATTCGACCATCACTCGTCTAGGTGGCAGCTAGAGTCTTCCCACTGAGCCACCTCTGAGTTACCCCTGAATCTGACTCAATTCTCTGAAAATGCTGTTGTCTCTCTCCAGCTTATAATTGTGTTGCAATCAAGTCTTAAGCGAACCTATAATTAAACTGTTAATTTTGTGTGCAGTGAGGGAGCTTTGTGGATGAAAGAGAAGCTTCAAAGTAGTGGAATAACAGAAAATCAGGCTTGACTCTCTTAGGGTTGCTCAAACAAAGCACTGAAGATTGTAGGGTTGTTTGATGCAGGCTTTGATACCACAAGGCATGCAAAGATGCTTGTATTTGTTTATTTTCTGTTTGCAATGATCTCCATGATTTGGTATCTTTCCAGTAAGCCATGTTGGGGCTGAATCACAGCAAGGTGTTTGTTGTTAATAATGGATAATTTACTAATTATGTCCAAATCTAAATTTAGTTTCCTATGGCTTTCTGCAGGTATTTTCCTCTATAATCCACAGATTAACCTTGAGCTCTAAAATGATCCTTTCATTATCCTATATCAAAGACTGCTCCAGTCATCAAGCTTAACTACAGAAAGGAGCCCACCCACTTCAGCAGGTACATGATAGCCCTGATTAGAGAAGTGTCACAAATTAAAGTACCATTGAGATTCTTTCTCCTTCAGCTTTGCCTTTTTATACTTAATATTCTACGGGGAAGCTCAATAACAAGGCTGTTTGTTCCCTCATCGCTTACCCTGTGCTCGCTGAAAAGAATGATCGAAATCTGATGTGATGGACATTTTCCTTGATATTTCATCATTAGTGCAAATGGGCTAGGGCTGGATTCTTGTTTACACAGCAAGATGACATGAGAGAACTGAGTGGGATGTGCTCATAAGATGTGCCATATCTTAAATAGCCCACAAAACACACCAAAATGTTCTTAGGCATTTAAAAAATAAACTATCAAAGAAATAAGTTGGATTTTTTCTTTTCTTTTTATCGTTTTTGCTTCTTTATGCCCAGTTGTGGAGAAAATGGGGATAATCACATGCAACCTGAAGATGGTTGCAAAGAAGCAGATAAGTCACGAGGGTGGTGGAGATCATGGATCAGTGACAGAGCACATGTTCTTCCATGTGGAAGGTCCTAGTGTCAGTCCCTGGCATATCCACTTATAGGATCTAAGGACGTGGATGTTTGGAAATAGTTTACTCAGCCTGAGACTTCCATCCCACTGAAGAAATGGAGCCATAGCACAGGGGAGCAAAGCAAAGATTTATAGCACAAAAATGTCTAGTGGAGCTCCACTCCCTCAAGAGGACAAACAAGTAGTACCATTGCCTCATGTGCCCTTCCCCCCATACACTAAGAGTCATGTCTTTTTGCAACCAGCTTGATGTAGTGATTAAGAGCAGCTGGGTTTGACTCCCTACACTGACAGAACACTCTCAGCCTCACCTACTTCACAGGATGTATGTTGTGGGGAGAAAAAGATAAGGTGATTGTAAGCTGCTTTGAAACTCCTTTGGGTAGTGAAAAGTGGATTATAAAAAGCCAACTCTCTCCTTCAACCCAAATTCCCCTGCCCTATCAAAGTCAGAAGACTAGATGAATCTATCTTTCTAATATCAATTTCAAAGATTAGGCTGACAAGACCCTGGCTCTGGTTGAGGCCACATGTATTATTTTAGGATCAGGAATACATAGTTGCTTGGTATTGTTCAATCTAAGAGCTCTCAGAGGGATGTATTCAGAGAGCCAGTCTCTCAGGTACACAGGGCTCAGACCATGTAAGGCATTGTTTCTCAACCTTCCTAATGGTGCGACCCTTTAATGCAGTTCCTCATGTTGTGGTGACCCCCAATAACATTATGGAAGTGTTCTTTCACAGAAATTAAACTGAAACTGACCAGTGGCATGAAAATCCATTGTTCAGGATTGTATATATTGGGTTTCCCCCCCCCCCCAGGGTTTCTCAGTCCAGTTCTGCCTCTTGTTCCACCAAGCTGCCCCGCCACCTAGAGCGTCTGGCAGGAGACTGTGCTGTGCTGGAGGCACTGCTGGAGCGGCTGGCGGCTGAGCGTGGGTGCCTGCAGGAGGAGTGGCAACAGTGGCAGCACCCTCCCCCCTGGCAAAGCTACTTTCCCTGCTGTGACCCCTATGAAAGGGTTGTTCAACCCCCAAAGGGGTCCCAACCCCCAAAGGGGTCCCAACCCCCAGGTTGAGAATCACTGATGTAAGGCCTTAAAGGTTAAAACTGAAACCTTGAATCAGATCCACTATTTAGCTGAAGCCAATGCAACTGCCACAACACTGGTCTTATGTGCACTCTCTACAGCATCCATTTGAGAACCCAGTTATGTGGAACATGGTCAATGACATCACGTCACTCCTGGCATCATCCTGTGTCAATTGGTATCTTCCATGTGTAATCATCATTGGTGTACAGAGGTGGGGTTATAACCAATTCTGTGATTACAGGCTTAGTTATATTTACACTTGAAATGCTAAAAGATTATAATTGAAAGGAGGAATAGAGGATGTAGGAGAACACCTTGCAGCCCAGAATTTCTATCAAAGTTGACAGTTGTTAGGTCTACATACTGCATGGCTTTACAGCAACTTTTACAAGTTATCAGGTGTACATTAGGAAAGTGGTGTGGGTATGACTCAATTTCCAGCACTAGAGTCATCCAGTTCCATAGCCCTAGTCCAGGGTGAATAAAGGATAGAAAAGACAGTGAGCTTGGGGGACCAAGTCAGAAAAAGCAGGAACAGATAAGACGGCCTATAGGGTGTGAGAAAAGGGGAGATTACAGAGCCCTTGGGCATGGGAGAGAGGTTCTCTTACTCTGTGGTTCATCTTGGTCTCTTACCAGTTGAACTGACTTGACCATCTTGCCAAAACTTTTGCTGTGATGGCAGCCATGACCACAAGGTACTATTTATAATTTCCTAACATTTTGAACAGTGGTAGACTGGTCTCTGCACCAACACCAACCCGTATTCCATCATCCTTACTGAGGAAAAGCAGTTGGTCTTTTCATCCCCATACTGGGAAAATGTGTTTGTTCCCACATTAAGTTGCAGAAGGCAAGTGGGAGACACAAGAATGAGGAAGAACATTTAAGTGACAACATGATAAAGAGTGTTAGGTACTAATACTTTAGCAGGAGATAAACTTGAAGATTAGCTGATGGCAGTGGAAGGTTACTCAGAGAGCAGTTTGTTACATGAGGAATAAAGAAGAGAGGGGTCTTGCAAGATGGCGACTCAGGATGGGGATGGCTCCTGTGCAATCAAAACCCAGGCTTGCAAGACTGCCTCGCGCAGAGGCATAAATAAATGGTTCTTTATTGACAGGAGCTGCCATTATTGTTAATGTGCTGAGTCTTGTTCCTACAGCAATATTTCACTTCAACATTGCTTCTGGGATTGAATAGAATTGCAATTATTTTACTTCGGCATGTTGGCTGCCCTGAGTAGCCGGACCATAGAATCCGGAAGGAATCAATCTCTTATGGACCACTACTGTGGCTCAACTTTCTATTTATAGATAATCTATGCCTAGCATAAAACTTACAAATCTGCCTAGTAGCAGCAGATGGTGGATTGGGCCCCAAAGCTCCAGGCTGCCACATCTGTTGCCGTTTCGACTTGAGGAGCAGAAGTCAAAGCAAAGCCAGTTTCATATAAATCAAGAAAGAGATTCCATTAACAAAATGGGACTTGAAATGTGGAGTGTATTATTTCTTGTCACTGTGCAGCTGAAACAGAAAAATTATGAATGATTTGTTTGTCCCTTTATTCCTCCTTTCAATTAGAATCTTTTGTCACTTCAAGCATAACTGTAACTCAGAAGTAAGTCTTCCCAACATTCATCACTCAACCGGAGGGGGCGGGGGAAATCAGCTCAGGATTTCAACTAATGACAAATCGTAAGCCAAAACTAAAAACACCAAGTTAATAAAATCTACAGTTATTCATCTTACATTGTCGACTACGTTACGTTTGGTTTAATTTCCCTGTGCAAAATGCGTCTCATTCTTCAAAATAAGACATTTTATACTTTGTCACTTTATTGTAATTGAAACAACTATTTGATTTTTTCTAAAAAAAAAAAATGATTAGTCAGAAGTTGATTTATGACAGGATTGGTTTCCAGAGATAAATTTTGCCCCCACCCATACCCCTAAATGAGGACACTAGAAATAATTTGTGGGCTCAACAGGGATTTGTTAATTAAACTGTGAACTGCAAAACTTATTAAACTCTCTCCATCACTAGGTTTAGGTTTGTTAAAAGGCTGCCCAACTGGTTCTACAAATGCCTTGTCAATCCCAACTTGGATGAAAGCTTAATATGGCCCAGCAGTTATGAAGGGAGATGTTGTACATCAACTTCAACAGCCTATACTGTTTAGGAGTTCAAGTTATGACACCTTGCACCAAGTCAGTGGTTAATATGGGGAGGATAGACAAAGTTGCCATCTCCTCCAATGATTTAGAGCAGGCTTTCGCAATCAGGGGTTTGTGAAACCCTGTGGTTTCTTAACAGCTCTAGAAGGGTTACCTGAATGGGTGGTAGTTAATAATTTATAATTTGTTAAACATTAATCAGGTGATATGACCATATATGGTCATGTTGACCTACCTCCTCCCCCCCCCATGACCAATCATGGGCCTGGAGGGTGTGGGAAGGGGAAGGGCTAAGGGTGTGTGTGTGGGCTATGCTTCCCAACCATATTTTTCATGATCGTGTCACTTCTGGGGTTTCTCAAAACCTGAAGAATGTTTCAGAGGCTTCGCAATGGTAAAAAAGTTGGAAACCATAATACTCCTTCACTTTTGCAATTCAGAATAGCATCCACAAAGGAAAAGCTCTGAGGAAGATTATAGTATGATGTGATCAGAACAACTTATTCTGACTTTGAGCATATTGGTGACTGGTTCCATACCCACCAGTGGTGTCAAGATTACTTTCTCTTAGACATTCAGCCTTCCGAATCCTAATCCAGGAGTTCCAGGTGCAAGCATTAATCCCAAACTGGCATGACTGGGCAAACTGGCATGTGTTACTAATACTGGGAGGCTGCACCAAACAGGCTGAAAAATATAAAAGGAGGGGGAGGAAGCAGTAGCGAGTGGGGTTTTTATCAGAGTCTATGAGGTGCCATATGATCAGGCGTAGAAGAGGGTGTAGGGAGTCCCCAGTGACAAGGAAGGCTGTAAGAGACCATTGTCCTTATGTATGTTGCAGATTGTTTCCTTCTGTACTTAAAGTGCATTTACATTGTCAAGATACTGTGCCTCAGGGGAAAACAGTCCTGCCATTCCACACACACTGGATAATGCATTTCCAACCTAATTTTGCAGCTGGATTTTCCTGTGCAAAACAGGAAGAGCTACTTCTAAAGTACATTGAAAGTACACAATCCAACATGTGCAAAATGGACAACACATTCAGTCAAAGAGAAACCATCCCCTGCATGTGACAAATGAACTCTATCCTCCTTGGAAATATATAGAAGGGGAAAACATTCTCCCCCAGACATAAACAGACGCTGCCACCACTACCACTTTTTGCTCTTTGGTAATGTGTGATGTGTGTTATCCTGTCTCCTTGCCTTCTTTATTTTTGCAGTAAACTAAAGGCTCTCACCATAGAATTCTTAGTTGAACTCAAACAGGATGCCTTAGTCTTATATGGTAGATTGACAGAACGGTCAGCATGTGGGGGTGAAGCGGCAGGGCAGGGGGGAAGAGGATGTGTGGCGTCCTGAAGGAGGGAGGGGCCGGACATGCAGGGAAGCGTGCACGGTCAAGGACGACGTCTCCTGTGTGAAGTGCCTTGCCCTCTTTCCCTCCAGCAGAAGGCAGTGAGCAGACGATACCCTCCCACCTACCCAGTTGCCAGAACTGTTATGGGATTGTTTATCTCTTGTAATGTTTTGTTCAATGTTGCAGCTTTGTCACAGTTTTATGGGGGTAGGAATGGCATGGTTAGAGAGCCTTGGGGGACCTCAATGTGAGCTTTGGACTTGATATTTTGGGGCCTCATTCCTGAGGCAGCTTGGAGCGAGTTAGGCCAACCTGGATGGGGTGGCTGGACACTGGCTGAGCCAGGTGGCCTATGTGCTCAGAGGAGGTCTGCACCTCTCTCTGGCACACCAGCTGGGAACAAAAGGGCCGTTATGGCCACAGGAAAGGCTCTGCTAAACCATGCTCATTTTAATGCCAACGAGAGTGTGTTAATGATAAACCTGTGGCCATGTTAATGCCATCTGTCGTCTAGTGTCCTTCTTCCACCCATTAAGCCTGCCTGTAAGTCAATTACTTTCTGTGTGTTTCTCATTGGTTACTGTGTGCCTAGTGGGAATTGTGAACTGCATCACAGGTGGCTGGTGAGCTGTATGCAGCCCCAAGTTGAACACCCCTGTTCTAAAGTCCCCTCCCAAAAATAACTCCGAAGAGAAGAGAATGAATAGGGAAATAAATGCACGTTATTTTCCTTAGAACAGAATCCCTACAGTCCAGTAAAATTCTAGTTTGCTGTTAGAATCTGCTTGAAGTGCCTTTTGTAGTGATTTATATCCTCCCCACCCCAATTCTATCATTCTATTCATGGTATGTAGATCCAGACAATCAAAGAGGGCCCACTCAACATGAAGTACTGCTTAACTAGCTGCAGTTGCTTCACGAGAATCTTCCTTCTAGTACTCAAAAGAGCAGAGCTTCCCATTCAGTGCAAAACATTTCAGACTATATGGTCTTTGCATGCAAATTGCACTCGAAGACAACTGAGGCTTGATTCACAACCATGTCTTCGTTGATTTTAGATCAGTGTTTTTAGACCTTGATTATTTAACTAGCTAGCGCTTTGTCAGAGTCATCAACAAGCAAGCAGCTTGAGCAATGGGATGCATTAATAAAATCACAGTGGGCAGCAGAGCTATGTGTGTGATGCCGCAGCCAGAAGTTATTACAGCTGCTTGACATTTAAGAAAACTGGGATAAAAGCTTGGAGAGATGGAAAGAAAGGACATGGTTCTAATGAAATGGAAAATATACTCAAGTGTAAGGAAACCCCTACTGGACTGTGAGCAAGGATCTCTGCAATCCTGTTCCCAACAGTGGCCAGAGAGGTGCCTAACACTAGGTTATGAAGGCAGGGGACTTTCACTGTTTGCATCCTAAACACGAGTTTTGAGAAGTGTACTACTTCTAAACTTGAAGAAAACTACAGTTCTGGCTAACAAAACCAACTTTAGCAGTATGATACTCATCAATAGTCTTATCCTTCATGAATGTATCTAATGCCCCCTTCAAACCTAAGTGAGAAGCAACCTCCCCATCTGAGGACAGAAATTCCAGGTATTAATTATGCCTTCTATGATTAAATAATTCTTCTCAACTACTGCCATTCAGTTCTACTGTGTGACTGTGAGATCAAGTATTATCTATGAGGAAGAACAATTTAACTAAATCTACCTTCTCCACAGAAGAGCCTCTTGTGGTGCAGAGTGGTAAGGCAGCCACCTGAAAGCTTTGCCCATGAGGTTGGGAGTTCAATCCCAGCAGCCGGCTCAAGGTTGACTCAACCTTCCATCCTTCCGAGGTCGGTAAAATGAGTACCCAGCTTGCTGGGGGGTAAACGGTAATGACTGGGGAAGGCACTGGCAAACCACCCCGTATTGAGTCTGCCATGAAAACGCTAGAGGGCGTCACCCCAAGGGTCAGACATGACTCGGTGCTTGCACAGGGGATACCTTTACCTTTACCTTTACCTTCTCCACACTAGTCATGAAATGTCCCCCTTAATAGGATGCTATAGTTACTAGGACTGGAAAGATCCTTCAACTTCTTCATTGTATCAGTCACATTTTAAAGCTCAAGAGACAAGACAAGGTCAGGAAAACTCTACCCTGTATTCTAAGTGTTGTTGGACCATATATGGTTTGATGTATGTTCTGTTTGACTGGTTCTATGTATACCAGCCCAAGATGTCACAGTGGCCCTTTATGCACGACATCAGCTTCCCCGTGCTGGTGCCATGCCGTTGCGGTGGGGCTTCATGCCCCACTGTTTCCCATGTATGTACGGGAGCGGGGCATACTGGGTTGCCCCAGCGTAGCACACGCGTGCTTTACGCCGGGGCCAGGAGGGCCAGATCCCTGCCGGCAGAGGTAAGTGAAGCAGTGTGGGTGGGGGAGGTGGGGAGGGGCCAGGGGATCGCCCCTGCCAGCTCTGTGACTCCACAGATCCCACAGGGGTGCGTGGTGTCCCTACAGGGACACCATAGGGTTGGGGCTGGGTGGGCCAACAAGCCTGGCACTGGTGATTACGCACAAATTTTCGATTGTATATTTTCACATGTTGTTATCCGCCCTGAGCCTCCAGGAGAGAGTGGACTAGACATAGAACAATACATGAATAAAATAAATAAATAGAGAGTTAAAGATCTACCCAGACTCCATTTTCTAACGACTGGAATTTTCTTGCCTTTCCCCTCCCAAAACAGTCCACATATATTCATGAAATACTGTTTCTAGCAGAGATGATATTGTGAAAAAACATACAATGGAGAGCTGTAGCACTAAAGGGGAATAAATGGAAAACCCTTTTAGTCTAGTTCCAGCCATAAGATTTCTTTTAAAAAATGTTCATCACTTCACAGAGAAAGTTTCCATTCTTCAGTTTATTCATTCAATTATTACTCAATTATGTCCTTCATACAGTATACATACTAGGCACAAGTACAGGGTTCCAATTAGAAGTGTCCCAGCCCAGGATACACAAAACTCCAATAACTCCAAAGTGTAGAATGAAATGCAAGGAAGACAAAGTACTCAACTTGGAAGTTCCTATATTACCCTAACATAATGACTAAAGTCTGAAAATAAAGTAATTGAAAGCATACGATTTAACCAGTGATGGCGAACCTGTTAGAGACCGAGGGCCCAAACTGCAACCCAAAACCCACTTATTTATCTCAAAGTGCCAACATAGCAATTTAACCTCAATACTGACCTTCTTTTGTCCCCCCCCCTCTTCTTCTATGACCCTTTGCTGTCTTCAAACCTTTCTGGTTTGAAGTATATGTTTGACAGATCACCTCTATGTTTGTTGATGGTCTCAAAGAATTCTAAATGGATGGTGAGGCAGGACATCACTTTGGAGAATGCATGCTGGTTTTTCCTCAGGATGATTTTTTTCTTCTCTATGCTCAAAAATTCTACTTGTAGTAATGTTTTCCACTAAATTAGTTGGGACAGTCATTAGGTTAATGGTCCTGTGATTTCCTGTGTCTCCTTCCCCAGTTCCTTTAAAAAATAGTGCCATGTAGAGTATGGTACAATCCTCCAGTAAGGAGGCTGAATTTACTGTCAAGTTTTTATTACAAGATCAACAATATCACATTTGAGTTCATAACAACTCTTGGGTGTAAGCCATCTGGATCTTGCAATCTGTTAGTTATTAATGTGTCAATTAGACCTTGAACTTCATCTCTCGTAACCTCTGTTCGAAGGATCTTTTTATCAGATGACTTTCCCAGAGTGATTCAGTTTTCTGTGCAAAATCTTATCCAGTTTAGACCAAATTAAAAGGTCCATTCACATTCTTTGAGACCTACCTTTCTTTCATAATCCTTTCATGCTGTTAAACAGTCTAACCATGCCCACGGTTGATCCCTTGCTGCTGATTTATCTATAGGTTATTTGTTTTGCGATTTGTATATAGCAGTATTTCTTTATACAAAATAATGATACCCTGGATTTCTTGCTGACAATGTCAGTTTATGAGAACTAGTAATTTATAACTATCACTAGGGAAAAAGCCTATTGCATGCCAAAATGCAATGGGTGCTAGTGGCTCCCGGGAATGAGAGCGGGCATGGGAGGGAGGCAATGTACCAGAGTGGCTGGAGGGGGGAGGCTCAGCCTGGAGGGAGAGGCTGTCCTCTGGCCCCCTCCCACCCCAGCATCCTGGCTTCAGGGCAGGGAAAGGAGCTGGGCTGTTGTTTATCTGACATGCTCCTTTGCCCTCCCCGAAGCCTTTAGCCCCTGGCCCCTGTTCCCTCCGATACCTCCTCCCCACCCACCTTCCCCGCCCGTCTTCTCCTTACTCACGTGTCCGGCGTGGTGTGGGTGAAATAAGATGTGCACACATCTCCACACTCTACTCAACAGAGAAGCAGCTGCATTCTGTTCTAATCATAGCTTTCAGGTAATCAGATATGATTCTCACATTATTTTTTTGTTTGTGTAGCCATGAACTTGCATTTGTTTCATCATTTGTGTTCCTTTTTCTTTTTTTACATCTTCCTTGGCTTTGCTCTTTAAATTTGCTGGTATGCTTTTGGTAGTATTTGTCTTTTTGAAGTTGTGGTATGCATTTTAGCTCAGTTTCTATGATGGTTCTTCATAGCTTCTGAACGTGCTGAAACAAAGAGCGTTATACATTCCAAAAGGATGCATGTGGATTAAAAAAATGGCTCAACTAGTTATATGGTTCATTGTGTGAATTCTTTCATAAGCAATAAGGACCCTTAAGAAGAGTGAAGCAGGTTTCCAGTAGCTGATCTTAATACAGAGGCCTATTTTCATTGAAAATACTTGCTCTTCTATGAGTTCAGCTCATGGACTTTTCATCAATGATTCAGTGCAGTATTTAACAAACTGTTTCCTTGTGTTCAAACAGTTTCCATACACACAAAATTATTTTTGTTTCTTTGTGGGGAACTCATAGCATGGGTTGCATATGCTACATGGATAAACCAGCCCTGGTTAAAGTAGGTTAGGCTGAGTGTGTATGACTGGCCCAAGGTCACCACAGGCACCCAGCTAATTTCCATGGCAACATGGAGATTCAAAGCTGTGTCTCCCAGATCCTAGGGTGCTTCTCTAGCCACTACACCAGGGGTAGTCAAACTGCAGCCCTCCAGATGTCCATGGACTACAATTCCCATGAGCTTTCACTGGAAGGGACTCATGGGAATTGTAGTCCATGGACATCTGGGCATCTGGAAGGCCACAGTTTGACTACCCCTGTACTACACGTGCATTGTTGTGCTGCCTCAGGAGATGTCCATTAATTGGAGAAAGGACAATCTGCTGTTCTCTAAGTTTACAGTAATGAAGAGCTGCTTTATTCACCTTCAATTCTTCATCATCCTATAGCAGCCAGAGCAATTTATGCAGGAAAGACTTTAGAAGAAGTGACTGCACAGTTGCAAAGATGTTTAACATTGGGTTTACACTTTGAGAAGAAACTCTGTAGTTGATCCTATTAAGAGCTTTACTCAGAGGTAATCCAGCAGATGATTTTAAACTGCTTAGAAACACCTGAGGCCTGCTGGGTGACTGTGGACCATTCCCAGTTCTCTCAGACACAGTCCCACATCCCTCACAGGGTGTATGTTATGGTGAGAGGAAGGAAAGGTGATTTGTCAAGGAAAGCCATGCAGTTTCTTGTGCCCATGTGGAATTGTGTGTCCTGCCATCTCATGGTACCCCTAGCTGGCAGACTTGGGGGATTGCATGTCCACCAACCAGTAGGCAGGTTAGTGACTACCTTAAGCTGTGCCAAGGCTCTGACAGTTGCAGACAATAATGTTGTGGCCAGTCCCATCGATGTGTACTTTGTCTATTCACCCTCCCCCTCCCCCTCTGGCACTGGGTTTGCAATGCTGTTTTCAACATTTCAGAAGTTATTAGCACAAGGCTTGTGTCCTAGTTACCTAATTTCACCCTCTATGACTTCTACTAAACTACAAGTGAAGCAAAATGGAACAATTAAGTTCAAAAACTCTTGAATGGAACAATTAAGTTCAAAAACTCTTGAATGGAACAATTAAATTCAATAACTGTTGAATCAGAACAGTGGTCTTTCTCATCCATCCTGAACCTTTTGCTTTGCAATTTCATTGGGTGTCCTCAAGTTCTAGCATTCTTGGAGAGGGAGAAAAGGTTCTCTCTATCTACTCTCTCTGTCCCAGCTGGACCTGGATAGCCCAGGCAAGCTTGATTCCATCAGTTCTTGGAAGCTAGGCAGGGTTGGCCTCCAAGAAATACCAGTGGCAACCTCATAGGAATACCAGGGTCATGATGAGCAATGGAAAACCCTTCCCAATGTCTCTTGCCTAGAAACTGGCCAAATATAGGATCCCCTGGTTTTATTACATATGCCATATGATAAATAAATACATTTCTCTGCCTCATGCATAAACAGTTATCTAGGGTCTTAAACAGAGCTCTTCCTCTTCACCCTGGAACATGCCTTTTACTGAAGATACTGAAAATAGAACCTGGAGCTGTCTTCATCCAAAGGATGTGCTCTACTGATGAGCCACCTCACTTTCCATGGATGCAGCTTTCTTTGTATGTCCCCCAAAAGCAACTGCAAAGGGTGTAGAGTTAATTAACCTCAAGCTGGAGTCTGAAATTCTCTTGGAACTGCAACCGATCTGCAGACTACAGAGGTTGACATCTGGAGACCTCTAGAAGAAAAGGTAGTGTTGGAGGGGAGACTTTGTGAGATCAAACTCTGCTGAATTCCCGCACATCCCCAAATCTCTTCCCTCCATGGGCAGCATTCCTGAATCTATAGGAATTTTCCCAGATAAAGTTGACAACCCTCAGAGGGAACAATATCTATACCAGGAAATGTTTATGCAAAAGCTGGCTAATTCTGTGCTGGTCAGAGTGCATATAATCTCCTACAGGGTTTTGCACTTCGTTATTATTCCATTGACTTCTGTACATGTTTTCTTTTTTTAAAAAAATCTGTGCTTCCAGGATGATTCGTTATTTGTTAGTACATGATCGTGCTCTAGTTTTCGACAGATCTTCAGAGGATAGAAGCTGCACAACTGTCTGGTGTCATTTCATATTGGCCATTTTGCAAATACATTAATAAAACTGCTCTTGCTAATCAAAATTTGTTTTGTTACAGACTCATGTCTCACAGGGGCTAGCACAGCAAGAAAGAGACTTGGACTTTCCAAGCATTCAGGGGTAATTAATTATAGTACTGCCGCAAATGAGCTTATCTGGTTGATGCATAAATTCAGCTGACTTTTGGAATGTGTTGGTTGAGAAAACACTTAAGAGATAACGGATGGATTGTGCTGATATTTATTTTATGTCATTTTGAATTAGGTTTGGGATTAGTCATTGTCACTCAGGTCATATCCACCCTATTGACAAATTTACTTTCCTTAGGGAATCCTGGTAACTGCCATTTGGGACTAGAGATATCTAACAGAGAATTTTCAGTGCTTTCACTAAACTACAGTTTAGGATACTCTGGGGGCAGCTAGAGAGATGTGAATAATGAGAATCTAGTTTCCTGTTTCTCTTCTATACCACTGTGAGCACTTTTTGAATTGTATTCACATGACTTCATTTCAAATGTGAATGTTTATCCCTTGTTCTTATATTACTTCCTTTCTGCAAACTTTTTGAATATTTTTATGTTAGTGGTTTACATACCTGTGAACAGACACATTCAATTCATGCATTTTTGTAGATGTCCTTTTTGATGTTCCCACCATGATCTATCTAAGAAGCAATACTACATAGACCTACTCTTGACAACTATTGTGTGTTCTCCTCCTGCTGGTCTTTTCATCTTCTTATTCTTAGATGACTAAAATGTTAATCCTGTTTAGTTGACTTCTATGTGTTGCCTGTTATGAACCAAGAAAGGGAAAGAGAATTTGACTCACTATACTTGTGGCACTCTCTCTAATACAGAAGGCCAAAACAACATTCCTCATGCTCAGCAGAAAAGTACAAAAGTATGCACCCATGCTAGTGGCTACCACTGCATCCACTGACAGTGAATTCCATAGTTTGGTTACTCATTGTGTGTCCTTCAACACCATTTGGTGCACCAAGTTCTGGTGTTATCAAAGAGGAAGAAAAGTTCACTACATTCTTTTCTTGTGAATAATTTTATAAGCATCAACTATTATGTTTTCCCTCACTTGTCCTTTGTGTAAACTGAAGATAATCCAGTGTACTCTAAAATATTATGAATTAAATCTCAAGAATATTACACTGTGTCCAATGTGGATTGTGTCATTTTATGTTAGTCAGATCATCCTCTGCAATGGACTAAAAGTTTCAAAAATTCACATAACATACAGCAAAAAACAGAAACCACAAAACATAGCAAAAAGAAGTTTCATCGTAAAAGAAAACATATACAATAAAATAAAAGTTTAAAAAAATATTTTAAAAGCTGGAAGTTATCATGAATCAAGGTCTAGTCACAGCAACAAACAACAGCAAAAAATGACATGTACATCCTGTGTAAAATCAAGGCAATATAAAAGACCACCATTGGATTCAAATACAAAATGCCAATACAATTTGGAAGCATACCTGTGGATAGTCTAAATCAGTAAAAAGCTGATATAAGTGTGTAGTGCAGATAGAAGCAGGTAATCTAGCACAAAATCCTTCCTTCCTTGTTTCCTTCCTTTTTTTCCTTGCATGCACATATTTGTGTGTGATTTCCAGCACAAATACAACATCTATTTCTCCCTTCAATTCTGTACATTCAGCTTGCAAAAGAGGAAAATAATGATGACTACAGGCCTCTGGAAAGCCTTTACAGAGATCAAACCATTTCATCAATTCATTTGCGCTTTAAAAATAAACCGAGAAAAGGAAGAAATAGCTTCAGTCATAGTTTTGTTTTGTTTTGCTTCTCCTCTGCTTTTATATTAAGAGTTGTGAGGTCACTCCAAGTCAGGGATATTCATTATATTCCTTCCCTTGGGTAATTCTAAAAAGGTCACAGAATGTCAGTAATCATCTCCTTTATGTCTTAGTGGCACGTTTATGATTGAAGGATTGCCTCACTAATATGTGTTTAAATGAGGAGCTGGCAATGCTAGTGGTATTTAAAAAGAGTGCTGGCATTTGAAACAGTCGACAACAAGAGATCTTGCTGGTAAACAGGAACATTATTGATGTCAAGACTAGCTTTGAGAGGCTTTTGTGGCAAGTGTAGCCTAGCATGTTCTTTTCCACACCCCAAGAAGGCTATGTGTGGCTGTAGTTGGGCCAGAGCTGTATAATGACCAAAGATGGCAAAGACTTTAAAAGGCGTAAGAACTTTTAAATAAAACAACAATTAGTTGTATGTAACATTAGAGCAACTGGACTGCAACAATAACCAAACTTTTTTTTAAAGGGTGTATGTAACAATGTTGATATGGATATAGATACTGCTGTTATTTTCTCCTTATTCTCTTGTGTATTTTTTATCCTCCTGTGATCCCACTGGGGAGCCAAAGAAGCTCAGAAAGAACCATACAAATAGAATGCAAGCAACCAATCAACAAACTCAGCTCCTAGGTTGGTCTTGGATTACTGGACTACTGTTACCTAATGTTGTTAGTTCTGTCCCATTAAGCCTAATTAATGACTTGGGTGCTTCCAAATATCATTGACTACTATACTATAGCTGTGCTAAAGGAGTAGTTTACAAGTAGCTTGGCTTGTCCACATAGAAGAACCGAGTTGCAAATGGTAGGGTCAGCTCTTTCACAGATGAAAAAGGGAGGAAGGGTCCACTCTGACCACCCCAAAATTATTATTTGATCACGAGAGCTGCATGGATAAAAGCCAGGTGAGACTGACTGAAAAAGTTGCTTGGGTCCACTTCAGTTCTGTAGTGTGCTATCCAATAATATGTGGCTGCAGCCTAGGATCACAGATACAAAAGCTCGTAAAAAAGAGCAAACCTGAGATAGTCTACTCAGAACTAAGCCTCACGTTATTCACCAAGTCTTACTCCCATGAAAGTGTCCTAGTGATCGCATCCTATGTTTAGATCTGTGCTTTATGAAGCTCAAGAGCTGCCCTGTGAGCCTGTTTGCATAAGTCTCGCGTCATCAAAATATAAAGATGGGGATGTGGAAAGTATGTGAATGTGTATATTGAAATAGTTTAAAGCTGTTGTTTTAAACGTGAGGATCAAATACTATAGCAGGAAGTTGCTCATTTGACTTGCTCACTATTCCGCAATAACCCCCCCAGGCACTTAATTAAAAACAAAGTTCTTCCATGGACAATTGGAGGCTGTGGTATGATATATAATGATGCAAAGCCTACTGATGTGTTGCCTTTTAAAAATAAAAGGAAGTGAATGGTAACTAAATAGCTGCTCACTAATAGAGGTTCTGCAAATTAGACTAGTTTTTCATGGCAAATAATTGAGATGAACATCTTTGCAGTCTATTGCCTTTTGCTCTTGTCTTTGGTCTCGGGGCTCTTTTCATTTTAATTGTTTCCCCATATAGTTTGTTTCTTTTTACACTTTTGCTTTCATTTACGGCCAACTACATTTTTAATAATATTAAGGACACCCAGAGGAGTAAGGGCAAGAGTGTCTCATTACCACTTGCTGGAGGCAATTATGGATGGTTGGCTCATCCCTCAGAGGTAGAAGGTCTTCAGAACTGCCTAACCTTTCCATATCTCCACGTTCAGTACTTTGTCATTTCTTGCAAAGAGGGGGGTGGGGAGGGGCTTCTGGTCTTGTAAAACAAAAACCCATCATGTTATCCAAGCTTCCCCACTCCCTTCC
Source organism: Paroedura picta (assembly GCF_049243985.1). NCBI lineage: Eukaryota > Metazoa > Chordata > Lepidosauria > Squamata > Gekkonidae > Paroedura > Paroedura picta. The sequence goes on along the minus strand of NC_135370.1, from coordinate 154,253,651 downwards.
TGACAAAATCAATCCTGATAGACTTCAGAGATATGCATTGCATCATGAAGGCAAGGAATAGGTATCTTAGAACAAACAGAATCATTAAAACATGGGGAATGATATGAGATAGTTTAACAGCACTTCATTGTTTCCTTTCTGGTCCTCATGGAGATGATTCAACTAGCCTAGAGTTAGCTGTTTCACATAACAGTAGCTTAGTCATCAATATCATCCTGCCAAGGAGGATACAGTGTAGGGCGGCATGATGGGATAAAATGATAATGCATCTTCTGTCCTTGCCTTACTTGTTAATCTATCTGGATTCTTTAAAATGTATTGTTTCAATGAACTAGTGAAAGGGGAGAGAACCCTGTAAACAATTTGATGACATTATTTGATGGCTGCCTGGAGGACAGATGCTTTTGAAACAAGAGTACGCATATGATATGGTATTCCATGAAGTGGAGGTGAAACTACTAAGGTGTGCATATTGTAAGACTTGTAGCTCTAACATTATTTTCCCAGTGTTCAAACTGCAGGGCTTGAATTGAATCAGTGGAGAGAAAGAAAGCACAGCTGGGAAGTGGATAACTGCTGCCCCATGAGTTTGACATAGAGGAGTTTATTTCCCAGTAAATTGTCCTACTAGAGAACTTTTGAAAGGTGGTATGCCCACCACTCTTCTGGCTACCACCATTGCTCCCCAGAGGTGTTGAGGTCAAACATATGCAATGGCCTTAAGACTGGCTTTGAGTTCATTGCACTACTCTTCCTTTTCATGGAGTATTCAAGACAGCCAGAGGGCAGAGTAAAAAATCCCATTTTATCTATGAAGCTCACTAGATGATCTTACATGCTCACTCTCCATCCACACTACTGTAAAGGTTGTTGAGCTAGGGAAGAAACATTTAGGCTGCCCTGGAGAAAGTGCAGAATAAGAATGAAATTGTATAGACAGTTAGACAGACAGGCAGCCAGACTGATCCAGCTCTTCTAAATTAAAATGTCCTAAATAGCCTAAAATAGCCTTTTCAGAGCCAGGGCTAAACACTGGCAGCATCTTCATTCCTTAACACTATGGAGAACTCTAGCAGGATCATTAACAGGCATTAACCTTTATTTCCAGTTTATCATTCCCGTTTCTTGAAAAGTAAGAGGTAGCTCACCACTGATGCAGTTTTGCAAGCATATCTTGACTGTCACTGCTTCTAGAACAGATCTTTTTTTTAAATTCGCCAGCATTGTTGGATTAATCATATTAGCCAAACCAAGGGTGACTATATAAAAAAGGGCTATTCATTTAAATAATTCTCATTAATCCTTCCTAGAGGGAAAAAATCTAATCAGCTTTATGTTCATACAGTTTTATTGTTTCATTGTTCATTAATGCTGCTCATTAGGACTTCTGCATCAACGAGAAAGAAGACAGACCACTGGGACAGGAAGTCACTACAAGCGTGCATGTAAAATATGTGGTTAATAAAAATAAATATGCATATTAATGGTAAAAAAGCCAAGGCTCAGAACTAAAAGCAAATCCCTGCATTGGCATTCTTTAAAAAATTGAACAATGTAAAATTTTGCTTTCCCAGGAGTAGACCCACATTGTATGCCCATTTACACCACAGTTTCTAAACCTTCCATTTACCTTGATTCCCACCTCCTTCAGATCTTAACATAGTTTTCCAGTGAGGAATTCCTGAATTAAAATATGGTTTTCTTCCATGCTGCCATTTTGAACCCTTATGGATGTGTGCACTAGGGATGTGTGCCTCGGCCTGCCTCAGATGAAAAACCTCTGAAACAGGGCCACCTCGGAGACAATTTGTCTCTGAGGCAGGATGAGGTGGGCAATCCCTATACCTAACTGATCCAGGGCAGGCTCTCCAAATCGTGATTCTGACCCACCTCAGATGCCTCAGCTGCTTCAGACCCGCCTCGGTTGTCTCCGAAGTGCACTTCTGAAAAAGCCATTTAAAGTTGAAAGGGCAGACACTTGCCTTGGCTCCTTTTGCACTCTGCCTATCCCACTCTTTGTCCAGGGCTCCCAGGCCCTGGAACAAAGGGAGGTGTAACTAAGGGCCACGGACCAATAATTGGGCTCCCTGTAGAAGGTCAACCAATTATCGCAATGCATTTTGCATTTGCAAGGGCTTGCTGTGCTGCAAAGGAAGACAAGGTAGGTGAGGGAAGGGCTGGGGGGGGGAGGTAGCCTGTAGGGAAGTACATTTTTTGCAGGGAAAAATCCTGGCCACTCATAGAAGGTTTTTCCTTTTTGAAAATCTTCTGTGCTTGGCCAGGGGAGTATATAAGGCTAGGGGGTCTTCTTACCTGCTTCTGTTGCTGGCTGCTGCCACCTGGCTTATGCTGCTCTGTCTGGTAGAATAGACTCTTACAGTCTGATTCCCAGAGAGTGTGCTGGGTCTTGCTGTGTGGCTGGCTGGCCAGCTGGCCTACTGCTGCTGCACTGAACATTGGATCATTGCTGGTGAAGACATCAAACAGTTTGACTGAGGGACTCTGATTTTTTTTCCCAGTTTGGTGTAGTGATTAGGAGTGCAGACTTCTAATCTGGCATGCTGGGTTCGATTCTGCACTCCCCCACATGCAGCCAGCTGGGTGACCTTGGGCTCACCACAGCACCGAGAAAGCTGTTCTGACCGAGCAGCAATATCAGGGCTCTCTCAGCCTCACCCACCCCACAGGGTGTCAGTTGTGGGGAGAGGAAAGGGAAGGCGACTGTAAGCCGCTTTGAACCTCCTTTGGGTGGAGAAAAGCAGCATGTAAGAACCAACTCTTCTTCTTCTCTTTTCTTCCTCCTCTTCTTAATCTTTTATTTTCAAACAAAATTATTCTTTTGGTTTATGTGGATGGGGTGGGATTTGGGGGTGCTTTGGGATTCACTGTTCTTTTTTATCTGACTGAGGGGTAGAACTGTTTGGCTTTTCTTCTTAGGTTGCTGTTGTATTGCTTTTAAAAGTTTATTTTTACAGTTGCTTTGTATAGTTTCAGTGTTGTATTTTCAGTGGGAGTAGCTCACCTTTGGGTGGGTGGCTTGCTGCCCTACTGCTATAGCTGTTGATTTGTTCTGGAGGAGGACACTGCTTGTGGTAGATGGTTCTGGAGTGCCACTGCTGTTGTTAGAGTTGTAATCTATTCTCCCAGTTTGGTAGCTGTTGTACTTGTTTTTGTGGGTTACCAACTTTGGGAACTGTTGTTCCCTGGGTGACTTGCTTGCTGTTCTGCTCTGGTTTGCTGCTGTTCCTGTAGCCTGTGGGGCATTGTTTGGCTTTATAATTGCTCTTTTACAGTTCTTTCTTTCAGTGTTGCTGCTTTGTTCTGGGGGGGGGACGACTGCTTGTTGTGGGTGGTTCTGGGTTGCCACTGTTGTTTTTAGAGTTGTAATCCATTCTCTCAGTTTGGTAGCTGTTGTACTTCTTGTTGTGGGTTGCCAAATTTGGGTACTATTGTTCTGATGTCGTTTCCTGCTGTCATTGGGGCCTATGGGCACTGTTTGTTTCTTCTTGGCTCCCCCCCCCCGCCTCAAATCCCCACCATGAACCTGGAAATGTCTCACTGTGGACAGAGTACCAGAGGGCCCTAGAGATCAAATCTAGGCCCCTTGGTCACCAGAAGCTACCCACAAATTGGAAAACTTCTCCAAATCGACCATGAGCCTTAGAACTCATGTGAAACAGAAGAAGCAACCATCAGTTCTCAGGGAGTGTCCTGGAGTTCATACGTACGGTGGTATAGGAGCCAGGGGTGAAGAAGACAGTGGTTGATTGATGAGCAATTGGTATTAAAGGCAGAGGCTTGTGACCTGTAGAGCCAGGTTTGATTCCCCACCCCAGTGTTCAATGTGTGGAAATCTAGAAGCCTTTTTCTAACTTCTGCCAGAGTTATTCCCACAAAGCATTTCTGAAAGAGCTCTCTCAGGGTATCTGGCATGAGGAGAGGAAGGGAAGGCGATTGTAAGCCACTTTGAGATTCCTTTGGATAGTGAAAAGTGGGATACAAAAACTAATAGCTAGTCTTCCTCTTGACTTTTCTCTATTTGTTGGGAGGAAGGCTGGATGGGAGAGCCTGTGATGATGAGAGCGTGGATTAGCACTCAGGCCACCCTGAGCTCCTCCACTGGAAGGTTGGTTCACATGATAATCATGCTGAGGAGGAGGAAGGTGTCCACGTGACACTACCCCCTTGCTTTCTGAGGCTTCCCAGGGCTAATGGGTTGTCTGTGGGCATGGATTTGTCACCCCCCCCCTTGATGTGGTGTTTGGTGGGCCTCCAGGTCCCCCCTAGAGGCTGGCATCCCTAGACCACTAGTGGTGCAGGTGCTGCTGTTAAAATTCCCCCACATACATTTGCCATGCCCCCCCTCCTCTGCAGGGGAACCTAGGTGAACTCTGAGTGGACTTCAGTGGTTCTCCAGTTCTCACCTGGAGGCTGACCCCCAAGCATTGCTTGGGCAGCCAGCCACAGCTGTCCCCTGCAGCTCTGGCATTCAGTGTCCCTTTTCCCCAGGGGTGGTGATGAAAATGAGAAAGAACTGCTTCCTGCATGAAAATGAGCAGTAAATCCTGTTTATTCCCATCATCTCCTACCTGGAGGGTGGCATTTGCATGCTGGACCTGAGTGAGAGAGCCTCCCTCCCTGGTTTTGGATTTTTCAGAATTTGTCCTGGAGGGGTGGGGGTTGAGCTGGAGGCTCCAAACTTTCAGGGTAGCTCCAGGGGGTCCAATTCTAGGGGCTCCCCATCCTCTCTCCATTATAACCAATGGTGAGAAAAAACACCTTTATAAGTAGTCAGCCCATTATGCCCTATGGTGTTTTCTTACCATATAATGGAGAGGATGGGGGAGTCCTATTTGGGAGCCCCTAGAATTGGACTACCTGGTCCAATCTTTTTGAAACATGGGGGAGATTCATAGAAGAACCTTCTGAAGATACCCTGAAGGTTTTGAGCCTCTAACTTTAACCCCTACCCCCCAGGCCCTGGGAAAGGCAGAAACCTGAAAATCTCCATTATAGTCAATGGCACCATTGACTATAACGGGCTCCAAAGCACCACCTTGGAGATCTCCGAAGCTTACTGGGGCAGGTTCTCCCAAAGCTGAGGTGGACCAAGACAGCTTCAGGAGAAGCCGAGGCAGTCTGGATTTTCTCCTTAGCGCATATCCCTAGTGTGTTCACCTCACTTATCGCCTGACCTCCCACCTCCTCCCAAGTTGTCCCCAAGACATCTGCCATTTTTAATATAAGATAAATTATGTTACAACATGTTTTTTACATTAATATATAATAATCTTATAATGTTGGGACAAAATGGGGAGTGAGATTTCATGTAGCATTCATTTGTCCATGAAATTTGATGCTATGCACTTCTATTCCCTATTTTCTCCCCCCTCTTTTCCTCGATAACTCCCAGTGTGTTTTTTCAATATTACATTGTTTGAATATTACTCTGTATGTGTGTGTTTGTGAGGTTCTGTATATGATGAGTTTGGGGAAATATGATGCAACAGGAAAGAGGAAAAAATGATGTCATAGTAGTAATCAGCAACACCTTGGAGAGGAAAATTACATCAGCCAATTTAGACTCCTCAATCTCAAATGCGGCCAAGTAAATCAGACACCTAGCCAATCAATTTCTTTGTTCAAATCTCTTGGCACCAAAGTATCCCATATGAAGACCCAGAAAGTTTCCCTTTTTGTCAGAAGTCAATATTTTTGTGAAGTTTGTGAACTTTACATTTTTAAATGACCAGGAACTGAAGGTCCATATCTGTAAGTTCCAAAGTCATAAAGCGTTTTATAAGCTGGCCTGACAATGTTTGTTTTCTGATGCAACTTTCACCAGCCTCATTGTAATTCCTACATACAACAAACTACACAGTCACAGCAATCAATAAAGGATACTTCTGGAGCTACAATTAACCAAAAATTTAATGTAGTAACTTCTGGTCCTTGAGGAACTATAGAATACATTGGTCTTAAGGCAAAAGCCACACACTGCACAGTTGTCAGAGGGAAAGAAACTTGTTGGACCCTGTCTAGCCTCTGCAAGGGCACTGTCTGAAGTATGTTCTCCCCCAACCCTTCCTTTTCCTTTTTTGATTTTAGGTCACCTTCATTTGTATTTGCCCTTTGCAAATCCTGGTTTCTTCTGTGGCATCATTCCAACTTCCTTTTACAGAATGATGGAATTGGAGCAATTTTTTTTCCACATATACGTTATTGTCAAATCACTTCATCGAAACCTACTTTTTATGTCAAGTAACATGCAAAACAGACCTCTGTGATTTAACCACAATTACACACTTCAAATGTTGCTGATGCCATTCAAATCCAAATAATTGTTTAGGGAAGTTCTAATTTCATCATTTTGCCCTTAAAAGAAATCTCCCATTTCAAAATGACCCCTCCTCAGAAAATCATGAGACATATAAGTTATCTTTTTCTTTCCAATGTCTTTCTTTAATAGCTATACATTAATAATAGGGTTTGGTGAAAAGTCTTCCATCATTGCTAGATGTTGCCAAGAAAAGCCTCCCCTTTCCTTGCCAAGACTACATGTGGTGAATGGACTGAACAGACATAAAGGCTATATTTCAATCATATGGTCTTCCATCACAGCTTGGGCAATGGACCTTTTTATTGTTGACTCATATCACGACTCCAGCTGCCATTAGGAAGACAGCAACATCTGAGTGTATCATATTGCAGAGAGGGAAAAAAGAGAAAATATTAAACTACTGATATTCTTAGAAAAGGTTGTATTTTGTACCATTTCAGCATCTCCATTTATGCTGGCACTTCTTCATTCCCCAAATGTCCACATTCCATTTAAAATAAAAATGTAAACATGAAGAAATTTGAAACTTGGTTGGAATGAAATTATTTTTTCAAAACTAGGTGGCAGAATTGTTGAATATGTGCAGCTTTTATTAAATCAATTCTTCATTTGTTAAAATGTGCTGTATAACTTCTGTAATCAACAAAACCCATGTTGCTCTGCAATGGCACACAATGCACAGAATGCACACAATGCAAGTTGACATAATTTTAAAGGAACCCTAATGCAGTATAATGGACATCAAGGCTTGCAAACTGGGAAAGATCTGAAGCCTGTAATTCCAGGTAGCAGTTTGGTCAGCATCCTCTTAACTCCACTGATCTTTATAGGACTTTACAGGACTTTATAGGACATACTGGTCCAGTGATGAGTCTAATTCAGATATTATTAGTAACACTCAAAAGTCTCACTCCAGTCTATGATATATGGAAGGTTTTTATCACAGCCTTGTAAGAAGTGTCTGGGGCAAATTCTATTGGGACATCAAAGAAAAAATATTCCTGGAATGTGGCTACTCATGGTGGGGACAGAGCGGCTGAAGGAATGTAGCCCTTGGCACATTCCATACCCCAGAACCACCTTGTCAGACAAGGCTTCCTAACCCCATTCCACTCCTTGGTCTGGCATGGCTTCTATTCAGTTATGTTGCACCCTTGCAGTCCCATGTTTCCAACACAAAGGGGGAAGGCTATTTGGGATTGCAATACCTGTATTGGCATATATAAGACAGCATAGTAAAAAAAACATTGACAGAATTCATGAAAACATGAGTATAATTTAGAATAGCCAACAATATCTTGTCTACCATCACAATAAATGCAGTCTTTATTACTTAATATTACATTAATCAAATGCTTCCAATCCACACAGAAACTTTGAATTTTCTTCAAGTAACTCACTAAAGGACAACACAATTGAACAAACCTAGGACATTCAGTACAAATGGTAAAGGGTGTCAGCAACATCACATCCATAAACACAGAATCTATTATTTATTTATTTGTTTGTTTGTTTGTTTATATTTCAATTTATACCCCATCCCTCCCAATGCAGTCGGCCCAGGGAGGCTTACGTCAAGATAAAAGAATAAAATACAACAATTGCCATCAAAACCCCTTGAATTAATCCCCAGTAAAATACTAATACAATCTAAAATTTCCATCAGATGGCAGAGCCCCATTCCTCCCCTACACCAGTCAGTGGATCACCTATCCTAACTGCATCCATGCTCTGGTACAATCAAATACATCTTCTACTTGGTGGGACCTCCAGTTCGTAGATTATTCCCCGGGACAGCTCTTCCTCCCTAGCCTCAACCAAAAGCCTAGTGTAAGAGATTCCTCTTACAGACCCAGCAGAACATTGATAGCTCCATCAGGGCCTGCAGCTCTTAGAAGTGGGAATTTGGACAACTTTGCCCTAAGTTACATTTGAAGAAGTTTAAACGTGCTAACAGATATGTTCTTCTTAAAGGGTATATGTCCAAAATTTGGAGGTATACCAGGATAGTCTTATATAGGAATGTCCCGAAATTGCAGTAATCATACACTATTAGACAGAGATCCCAATAATTGGGCATCAGTGTCTTCCAATCTTTGCATTATTAGCTTTGCAATAACTGCCTCCTCTTGGACAATCAGCGATGGAATATCCAGACCAATTGTCTGCAGTTTGTAAATAGCTTTATTAAACCAGTAGGGTGAACAGTGATCTCCTAAGTGGTAATTAGTAAACTGTTTGATCAGATGTGAAAATGGATCTTTAACCAGTACTTAAAGAATTGCAATCAAGCTTTGGTTTCTGCCGATTTTTGTTGGCAGATTGCAATGTGGTAAGCTCCTTTGGGCCCATGGTCTGTGAAACTAGGTCCATATTTCAGTTCTTTAATAAAAAGGTAACTTTGATTATAGTCCAGACTTCTGTAATGCATTGTCATTACAGAGATCTCAGGTACAGTCTTTCTGAGAATCTTCAGTGCCTTGTACCTTTGCACAACCAATATGAAGAAAAGTTGGTTTTTATACCCACTTTCACTGCCTGAAGGAGTCACCTTCCCTTCCTCTCCCCACAAGAGAGAATTGTGAGACACTCTGTGAGATGAGATTGAGAGAACTTTGACTGGACTGCCCAGTCAGAACAGTACCATCAGGGCTGTGATGAGGGGGAAAATATTTGGGGGAAATGGGTGCTAAGTTTCACGTCTACTGGTACATTGTACAAATCTTCTATCACACAATGTTTTTTTGTAGTGTTACAAATTCAGAACACCCTAATAGTCTATTCTTGTGGAATCCCAAGTATTCATGGAACCAGAAAGAAAGACCATAACCTTGCTTCATATTGTCTCCCCAGGTTTCCTTAGCAAAAGCCTCCAATTATAGGAATCCAAACTTCATAGTCTAGAGAGTCTATTAAGAGGAATGACCCTTTGCTATGAATCTGAAACTGTTTATTGCACATGTGTACCATCATTCAGTACTATCCATTTCCTAGATCTGAGGCCAAACATCTATTTATAAAAAGTGAATAGGGTAGATAAAATATCCATATATGAACACAAGACAGTGCTGAAAACTAGAAAATGAGCTTTACAAATGTTGGGCATCTGCATGATTTCCTTTGTGAGGAAACCTGCTGCCTAATGGAATGAGGATAGTAAGGATTAAATTCAGATTGATGGTTGGGTTTTACTAGTCTTGTCTGACTGAAAAGCCAAGTGGACAGTTCAGGAAACAAGTTATAAGTCTATTAGACAAGTATCAATTACATTTGAATGGGAGGGTAATGAGAAAAAGTTTTAAAAGAAATCACATACAACACATACAAATCAGTGTCATTCTACCAAGAGATATGCAACCATAAATTTTGCCTGTCTGAATTTACTAAGGAGAAATAAAATTGCACTCTGTAAAAATCCAATATACTTTCTGGACAGAGGCTACTATAGTAGTGATGTCGATCTATTTGCCAGTGTGATCTTGGCTGATTTTTTTCAAAGGAATGAATAAAAAAATGTATGATAGACACCAAAAGGCAGAAATCCAAGGGTTCCTCATGGTTTCTCAGGAACTGAATCCATGGAGGAAGAAGAATGTACCATTCACTCACAACCTAATCATGGTGACCTCAGCCATGGGATGTTCAAAGTAAGAGATGAGCAGGGGTTTGCCATTGTCTTCCTCCATGTTGCAACCCCAGTCTTCTCCTATGCTATTACTGACCATGGTCACTTCGGCTGGTCTCCCAAAGGCCGATAAACTCAGGCCAAATTTGACTATTAGAAATTAGAGATAATAACAATATCATATTCTTTATACCCATAATGCAAGCCTGGCCCCACAGCTCCTCCATGCCTTAATAGATTCCACAGGGGGGAAAAACTGGGCTCCAAGAACATGCTAACTCTGAAGAACTTAGATCTCACATCTGCTAATTTACTGCCATTTACAGGTCTTACCATCTGCTTTAATACCATCATAGCTATGTTTATTGCCTAATTACTTATGCATCTTGACTTAAACTAGTCCTTCCAAGCAACTAACCCCTCACCCTCCCTCTACCTACATGTAAAGTTTAAGGAAATTTGTTTCAATGTATCTGAAGAAGAGTGCATGCACACAAAAGCTTATACGTATTATTATTATTATTATTATTATTATTATTATTATTATTATTATTATTATTATTATTATTTTAGCATTCATAGAGCCCAACCTTGCCTCAGAAATTGCAGTTTCTGGAAGTCAAACGAATACCTCCATCTACATGATTCTAAGATTCATTGTGTGGTCCTTGACGTAAAGTTTCTTACTGCTAATTTGATAGTAATACTCTGATCCTCAGCTCTGCTAGATGGAAGGAAGTGATCAGAGCCAAAAATCAATTTGAGCTTACAGCGTTGGCAGTCACAAGGAGACTTATAGCTGCCTATAATAGGGAACAGGAGCAGCAGCTAACATTCCTGCGGAAAGTGCTAGGCTTTGACAATTTAGAGTTCAAAAACCATAGAATCTGTAATACCTCGATATTATCGGTAGAAGGCTGAAACACAGAAAATAACTCTGGAACAAGGCATAATCTCTGTGGTGACAATTTAATTTATCCTGAATGGATATGTTACAGTGGAATCAGACGAGATAACTCTTGGTCTCTGAAAGCTTAAGACCGTCCAATGAGCACAGAGTACATTAACTTGTCTTCCCCTCACTGAATCTCTCCATCTGTTTCTTGGATAATATAAAAGGAATCATTATTCAAGTCTCCCTGTTGTCCTGAATGTATTCTATCTCATGTCCCCAAATCAAATTAAAACATCTATTTAAATATTTTGTTTACTCCACTTTTCCACTCAAATGTCCAAATAACCATTATTAAAGAATACAGTAAAACAGCATTATAAATATCAAGTCCATAACATATCAAATATAAAAAAACATATTAAAAGCAGTGTACCACAAACAGTAGCAATGGTATAACTTAATAAGCTATCTCACTAAAGCTCAATAAAAAAGCAGCTATGGTTTAAAATCTATTTACATCCGATTTACATTATATAACAACAACAGCTGCCTAGCAGCAAATTTCCAGTTGACTCTAGGCTGATCAAAAGCCAATGTAAATTATTGTTTCTGTTTGTGTGTGTATACATATGTATGTATATACAGAGAGTGAGAGAATTTAACGATTCACGGGGCCTATAGCACCAGAGCCCATTTATGGATTTGTGGGACCCTAGCAGAGCACAACTGTGGTGGAAGATGCAGTTGCAGGTTCTTTATCCTGCAGATCTGGCAGCACACGTATAAGCATTCAATGAAGATGTCATAGTCCCATTGCATACGGCACTGGTCAGACCACACCTGGAGTACTGTGTGCAGTTCTGGAGGTCTCACTTCAAGAAGGACGTAGATAAAATTGAAAGGGTACAGAGGAGAGCGACGAAGATGATCTGGGGCCAAGGGACCAAGCCCTATGAAGATAGGTTGAGGGACTTGGGAATGTTCAGCCTGGAGAAAAGGAGGTTGAGAGGGGACATGATAGCCCTCTTTAAGTATTTGAAAGGTTGTCACTTGGAGGAGGGCAGGATGCTGTTTCTGTTGGCTGCAGAGGAGAGGACACGCAGTAATGGGTTTAAACTACAAGTACAACGATATAGGCTAGATATCAGGAAAAAAATTTTTCACAGTCAGAGTAGTTCAGCAGTGGAATAGGCTGCCTAAGGAAGTGGTGAACTCCCCCTCACTGGCAGTCTTCAAGCAAAGGTTGGATACACACTTTTCTTGGATGCTTTAGGATGCTTAGGGCTGATCCTGTGTTGAGCAGGGGGTTGAACTAGATGGCCTGTATGGCCCCTTCTATGATTCTAAGCATAGCCTATTAACAGTCAGTACTAAATATGGAAACTGTATTCTATATCATATGGCATATATCATATATCATCTTCATTTGCTCAGGGAGCAACCCAAGCTATGCCTGTCAACCTCATTAGACCCTAACAAGTCTTTATCATTATGATGACCCACTCATTTCATTCATTCAGTTTCCTTCTGCAATTATAAGCTGCTTTGAGACCTGTTTGCGTAGGGAAAGGTTGGAGTTCTTCCACCAGGCCTATGGCTGAGGCCAGTATGGACAGCATTGAATAGAATGGCCTTCGATGGCCTTCCCCTGCTCCTCACTCACCGCTTGCCTTCTTCCCCTTCTTAACTAGAAAGATCAGTATTGTAAGACAATTGGCTGTTGATTTGTAGTGGGTCATGTGGTTTTTATGGCTTTAACAATTTATTGACTGGAATCTGCATTGTTGGTTTTAATTTAAATTGTACCATACATTAATTGATGTAAACCACCCCGAGACAACTAGTTCAATAGGGGATGTCTATAAATGCAAATAATAAAGTGGAGTAAAAAGTGGAGTATAAAGTGGAGTATACAGCTCTTCTTCTACTACTACTACTACTACTACTACTACTACTTCCTCTTCTTCTTCTCCACTTCCTTCTTCAAAACCTGAATCTAGACAGTTGTCTATAATTCAATGTGTCTGATAGATTTTGTTCCTAGTGCAAAAATTAGTTGTTTTATGTATCCTGGATTAATTTGACTCATATATATCTTTAGTAGTCCATAAATCCCCTGGTATAATAAACAGAATGTGATGATAAGGAGAAACGTGCTTCCTTTGCTAGTGCACATAGTAGAGATCAATCATTTAAGATCAGAATAAAGCATCCCATTCCACAAAATCCTTCCATCACAAAATATTCAGTAGCTGTCACTCTCTAAAGTTCACTAGATGGATTTGCTTTTATTTCGGAGATTGAACAGTCAAACAAATCCACATTTATATACATGAGGCCACTGCAATGAATACACTCTGTACATCCGTCTCATTGCTGTCCTAAATGTGATAGAAAGAACATTTTCAGTTTTTATGTATAACCCATATTCTCTTTCCCTTTGTGCCCTATTTCATTCACTTTTTCATCTTTAAGCTATAACCTCTGTAAAGAGGGAAGCTGCTCTTAAAACCCATTCACATGCTTGAAAAAAAATGTGACCTTCAGCTTTTAGGTAAGTCAAGACATGTGGGTGTGCATAGAAGAAGAAGAAGAAGAGTTGGTTCTTATATGCCGCTTTTCCCTACCCGAAGAAGGCTCAAAGCGGCTTACAGTCGCCTTCCCATTCCTCTCCCCACAACAGACACCCTGTGAGGTGGGTGAGGCTGAGAGAGCCCTGATATCACTGCCCGGTCAGAACAGTTTTATCAGTGCCGTGGCGAGCCCAAGGTCACCCAGCTGGTTGCATGTGGGGGAGCGCAGAATCGAACCCGGCATGCCAGATTAGAAGTCCGCACTCCTAACCACTACACCAAACTGGCTCTCTGTTAGTCTGTTCACAATAATGATCCCTCCATTATCACTTCAGATCAATATCCAGGGTCAGCTGATGGTTTTTATGGGTCTTTGGGAGGAGGAGGAGGCCATTGTAATCTCCATTTCAAATTGCTTCACATCACAACACTGGGATACAGTGGCTCGTCTCCTTCCTCCAAAATTGGGGACAAAGGATAGTCATTGGGGAAGAACAATCACATTGCTATCCACCCCCATGTGCCCCACAGGGCAGAATTCTCCCCCAAATGTTATTTCACATCTACATGCACCCTCTTGCACAGCTGGGCCAGAGATATGGGCTGGGATACCATCAGTACTCTGATGACATCCAGCTCTATCTATTGATGGGTGGCCAACCAGATGCCCCCCCCCCAGATTCACTGGCTAGATGCCTGGGATGGTTCCAACAGAGCTGCCTGAAACTAAACTCCATGTGGCTGGAAAAGAAAGGCCTGAAAGAGGAAGTGTGTCTCTCCCGTCTAGACAGAGTACAACTGACACTCTCATGTTCTGTCGGGAACTTGGAGGGTGACCTTTGAAGCACCATGGAGCACCCCGAAGTGCTCTGAATTGGCCAGAGGCACCCCAAAAAGCACCTCAGAATGCCTGCTTTGGATATGTTTGGCAATGGGATTTGGCGCTTCGGACCACCTCAGGGCAATCTGTTTCCAAAGTAGATATGCTTCAGAGGTTTTTTGGCCAAGGTGGCCTGAAGTGCACATCCCTAGTCCCAACTGCTTTTCTGACTGGTTTCCTACTCCACCTGTATTTTTAAAAGTTTATTGTTCATCTTGATGTTTTAGCAACACAATCCTCAAAGTCTCTTTTGGCATGCCAAATTATTGTCTAACTTATTTTGCCAGAGCCTGTGGTCCTTCTTGTTCAATTCATTGAGGCAGACTTTCCACTGTTTAAAAGAAGCCTCTTATTTTTTATAGCTTCCTTAACTTGTGTTGTTAACCACACAGGTCTTCTTTTAGACTTGGCAGTGCCTTTCTTTACCTGTGGAATGCATTCTATCTAGGCTTCAGTTACTGTTTTCTTAAATAGCTTCCAAGCATTGTAGGCATGTGTATTTTGGACTGCTTTGGACCAAAGTACAAAAATCAAGCTTGAGTCAGGCACAGATCATTGAAAAAATGGTTCAATTCAGCCACCACCATAGGTTTGTATGGTTGAATCACAATTGTCCAATTCGGTCACCTTCATAGAGTGGCATGGCCGAATTGCAACTGTCTGTGTTACCCAAGTCATGATTCAGCATGATTCGGTGATTTGGAGGTGTCCTTTTAAACTTTACATGGACAGCAAGAATTGGAACTGCATCTTGCTTTCCCACTCTTTCCCCCCCCCCAACTTTGTCCTACTTCCCAGGGATGGGGGGAGGGAGAACAATGGGTAACCTCCTTAGTGGAGCTTACTCAATCATTGCAATGTATTTTTGCATCGGCAATGGCCAAGCACAGAAAGTAGTTCTTTTTGAAAATCTTCTGTGCATGGCCAGAGAGACTGTAAGAAGCTAGGGTGCCCCCAAGACCAAATAATCTGTTTTCCCCCACCATTCAAAAAAATGGAGGTCAGTTGGGGGCATCCTCTTTGGGTGTCCCTAGAATTGGCCCCCCATGTTTCATTGTTTTATAACTTGGGGGTTCTTTTGAGGAGAGGCTCCTGAAGTTATGCTGAAAGTGTGGATCCTCTAACTCACCCCCCTCCCAGCCCATGAAGAAGAATTGGCTGAATTGATTTAGCTGACCCTGAACCCAAATCAGTTGATTTGGTTGGATCAGATTTGGCCTGAATCAAGTCAGGCTGAATCTGAAATGGTCTGAATTTTTATGTTTATGCACATGCCTATCCTCTAGGGATTTGAATCCCTTTCAGCTTCCTCAACCATAATCTTGAACCAGGTAACCAATGTAGTATCTACAGAATAGGTGCAACATGCATGTCCTGCCTCGTGCTTGATAGTAACAGGACTGCAGTGTTTTGCTCTTAATGGTACTTAATGGTACTTCAGCATTATATTTATCTATGTAGAGTGTATTACAACAGGAGAGGCTGTCCTTTAGATCACAGGTTCTAGTCCATGAAGTGCTTTGTCAGCGAACTGAGAGTTCTGAAAAGAGAACAGCACATCTAGTAATCCTAACTAATTCCAGCCCTTCACCTCTCTAATCTCTAACAAAAGGCAATGGAGACTGTTATATTTTCTCCATTTGTTCCCCATCCAGAGTGATGAGAGATCTTGTGTGTCTCTAGGGCTAAATCCTGCCATTAAGGACAAGGGGTCTGAAAAAGCAAAAGGCATGCCTGAGCAGAGCCTGCAAATGACTGTCTGAGAAGCAAAAGAAAAGCCATCATTTTGAGCAGTCTCAACAGAACAAGCAATAAAATAGGAAGGCAAGCAGCGATCACAAGGAAAGTGGGGAAAGTTCACATGAGATTATATTTTTTTTTAAAAAAAGCATTTTGAAAAGTCATGTAGTGGCAGGATCTGACCCTGAGCACACTGGAAAAACTTGGATTCCTGCTGGCCTGCCTTCATAGTGGACACACATTTGCACATTACTCTCTGAAAAACATCTGAATGGAGCCTGGAGCCACTAAATGAGGGGAAAGAGGTGAAAAGAAAGAGCATATTATAAAAAGTGACAGAATATTGGCAGCTGTAAACTAGCCTACAGGCTGAAAAGGGAATTTCAAACAACCTATAAACACGTAAATTTTTTTAAGATGTAGATTTTTCTATATGCACACAAGCATCTTGGGTTTTCCCAGTGTAATTCATATTTTCAGTGTGGCACATTGGTGATTACTGGCTGAGGAGTTTGACAGCATCAACAAGCAACAAAAAGCACACAGTGGCAAACCAAACTAGTGTTCTTCATTTTGCGTGTTCCTTGCCTAAGAAACCACAAGCAAGGCCTGAATGGATAGAGTCTAAAGGCATGGCTTCATTCTTAGTGATACTGTTCTATAAATTAGGAAGGAGATTTATAGACAAAAATGAATCATTCCTTTCCTTCAAAATGGATGAACTTGGAAATAATAACAAATGCTCTTTAGTTTTAACTATAATTGATTAGTGAAAATCCACCACAAATTTGGTTCTAGCCAATTCTATCACCAATTTATGCAGGAAACAAATATCAAATTCAGCCTGGCCTGAGTGGCAAATATCCAGAACTGTGCTCCTTATGGCTAGTTCTTATTCAAAAAGAACTCAGAAACTTGTATACTTCACTGCTCATGATCATCAGAACTACTGTGACATGTAAGCATCCCAACTTCTTATATACCCATCAATTGGTCCTGATGCTACTTCTGCATATTTTATTTATTTATTATTGTGTTTATATACCACCCTCCCCAAAGGCTCAGGGTGGTTCACATGGAGCAGGAATGATACAGGTAACTCAATTTATAATAATAATGTAGTGATAACAATAAACAACAACATGGTGGTAACAATACACCATATTATAAAATGGTAGAACACTGGGAAGAACATTGAATCAACTCGTACTGAGGGCCTCATGGGTTGGGCTGATCTGCTGTGATTGTTGTAGGAGGAGGGAGGCTCAGGGGCCAATGGGAAGCAGTGGTTTAGGTCAACCCATAAACAGATAGATATTTTTTAAGATGTGGATTTTTCTCAACCAAGTGCCTGGTGGAGGAGCTCCCTTTTGCTGGTCCTGTGGAATTGTTTGAGTTTCATCGGGGCCTTGATCTCCTCTGGGAGCTCGTTCCACCAGGTGGGAGCCAGGATGGAGAAAACTCTGGCCCTGGTTGAGGTCAAGTGGACTTCTTTGGGGCCAGGGACCACAAGGAGGTTAGAGGTGGTAGATTGTAAGGCTCTTTATATTTAGCATCAAATGTATACTGAGCTTAGAATCATCATCATCTTTATTATCACAATCATAGATCAACTTTGCAATGTAAAAGCACATGTTTTATATCTACCAAAAGTTTTTCAAGACATATTCTATCAGAAAGTCCATCTTATAATCTTCCTTTTGGGAGATCATCCCTTTGCTGGGATCATGCCTTTCTTCCAGACCCAAAAGTAAGGGATACAATCTGCTTCCCTAGTTCTCCATACCTAAGTGTAATATTTTTACTTAAGGTGTTAGATGATAAACCTTTTGTTCCACTTAAGCCAGGGCCATCTGCACATCTAAGCACTTAAGCGCTCTGTGCTTGGGACTATTTCTATAACTTTCCTTTTGCCAGGCTTTCACAGGCATGAAAGATTCTGGAGCATATGAATCTCCAATGATTGAAAAATTGAGATGTAATCAAGTATGGATGGCAATTTTCCACAACTTGCATTAACTATGCCCCAGAATCATCACAAGAAGATCAAGGACCATTTGAAATTGACTGTGAAGGCTGTATGTACTTTTTTTGTGTGCCTATGTAGTTAGCAAGATAACTCACTTGGTGAGAATTGATGCTGCCAGTACCTACACAGAGTGGGCAAGGAAGTGAAAATAGTGTGAAAGAAGCCCAGCAGAGCAGCCCCCATGATGCTTCAAGCCAACAGTGTAGGACCATTGAGTTCCACAGAACACCCTGCCTAAAATCACAGCAGTGCAGTAAGAGGCAGCTAGTGAACTGACACTATCACTGATAGTGTCAATAAAAGACAATAAAATCAGAGCCCAGTATCACCTTTAAGACCAACAAAGATTTATTCAAGGCGTGAGCTTTTGAGTGCAAGCACTCTTCATCAAACTAAGAACTGGCCATCATCAGTAGAAATATGTAAGCAACAGTTAATCCTGTTACATTAGTAAACTGTGTCACGGCATCCACACACAGCCACATGATAATTCCCTGCCAAACCAGCCAATCAGACCCCTCGAACCCATTTGTAGTTCACAAAGACATAGAAATAAAACTGTCAAAGCCAGTGATCCATGGCTCACACCCTACTATTTACTGCCGGGCCTCAGCTGTCTCCATACCAGTGTGAAACTTTCTTACAAGTAGAAGCTAAGCTGGCAGCTATCTTGTCCTGGGACCAGAAAGTAGAATTCAAAATTACATTATATATTACTAACAGTCACATAATCCCAATTAAAATAAATTGTGAGGAATGTGGATACACAAGTTCCATAAGGTTAGCATGCATAGTGAGATAAAAAAAACCTTTGTCATTGAGTCCAGGGTATGTCAAGGTATTGAGCGTTGTAATAACTTGCATTTCTGCAATCTCCCTTTCTAGCCTGTTCTTGAAGTTTCTTTGTAATACAACAGCTACTTTTAGGTCCCTTATAGCAGGGGTAGTCAACCTGTGGTCTGCGGCCCACTAGTGGGCCACGAAGGCCTCGGTGACAGGCCGCCACGACTGCCTCTCCCCCCCCCCGCCGCAGAGAGAAGCTCACCAGGCCGCGAGAGAAGCGACCGCCAAAGCAGCCGCTTCACTCACGGCCTGGCTAGTTTTCTGCTGTGAGAGCTGGGGGGGGGAAGACACAGACGGGGCCGCCAGCATGCCAACAGGCACAAACGCGTATGCGCGGAACTCCCGCACATGCATGTTAGCGCCCCTGGTGGTGAAAACATGCATGTGTGGGGCTAATGCGCATGTGCGGCGCCCAGGCCGCTGGCTATTCACCACCCCTGGAGGTGGTCCTCAACCTTAAAAAGGTTGGGGACCGCTACCTTATAGAATGTCCTGGACGGTTGAAGTGTTCCCCTACAGGTTTTTCAGTCTGTGGCTTTTGATATCAGCCTTGTGTCTATTAATTCTTTGGCGGAGGATTTGACCTGTTTGCCCTATGTAGAGTACAGAGGGACATTGTTGGCACGATGGCATATACCAAGTTTGAAGATGAGCAGGTATATAAACCTTTGATGGGTGACGTTGTTAGGTCCAGTAATTGTGGCATTGGAGTGTATATGGCAGCAAAGCTGGCATCTAGGTTAGTTGCAAGCTCTAGTACCAGTGTCCATGTTCCCATTTGATGCTGCATTGTTGTGGTTGAGGAGCTGTTTGAGATTGGGGGGGTGTCTGTGTGAAAGAAAAGGTTTACCCCCCAGTGCTTGGGAAAGAGAACTGTCATTATCCAGTAGGGGTTGTAAGTCACTGATGATGCGTTGTACTGTCTTGAGATTAAGAGTTTGAGCCAAGTGGCTCCTGAGATATAGACTGAGATGTTGGGATTTACTGCTTCTGGCAATAAATGGCCCAATGGGAAATTATCTTGAAAGTTAAATGGCAAGTCTGTCTGTATACAAACACACAGCTAAGTAGATTAATTGACAATTTCCCAGTTGGAAGTCAGGAGATGCGTGGTGATTCATTCCATGGGGGTCAAAAATAAAGAAGGAAACCACATCCTTTGTATGTTAAGGTATTTCTTTCCCATTGCTACACTGGGTGAACATATGGGGAGAGGAACAGCATGCAACAAACATGTGAAAGGCAGATCTGATGAACATTGAATTTGACAATATCTACATGCAAAGTGGTTGTAGTCTGGACCTTGTAAACATCTTGGACTAGAAAGGAGAGAGATCGTATGCCCCCAAAGCATGATTGGAACATCTCTTTTAAAGTGATTTTTTTTAAAGACACATGGCCAGGATGATGGAACATCAAAAAAAATGTACAAGCAAAAAAGGTGAGGATATACATGTACAGGGCATTTTATATTCAATTTTGGATGTTCAGATTTGAGGGTTCTACTTGCAATTTGCATACAAGCTGCAATCCAAAGAGATGAATGATCAAGCAGTCCTGGGTAGTGGGACACCATAGAATATCTCTGTCACACACTGTCTGGTCTTCCTTGACCCAGAAGCTCTCAGAAAGCCCCATATCTTCCTTTGTCTTTCATTCCTTCTGAAGCAGGAAAGGCACTTTTATCAAGGTGACACCAGGAAGGAAAGTTCCTCCTTTCTGCTGCAATAGTAAAAGTGCTGCTCTCTGAAAAAATGATGTCCTAGGTCACCTAAAATGGCTTACAGTGTGACACTAAGCTGCTGTGTTTTCTTTTCTAGTCCAATCTGAAATGAAAAGAGTTCGATTTCCAAACAGGAGATCTGCAGTGACATTAGAGGTGAATGGGTGCTGCATTCTATCTATAATTAGAGCCTGCACACTGGAATTTTTCTGGAACAGACTGCATCTCTGTCAACATAACCAGAGTCTCAGCATTTTCTTTGATTATTAATGTGCTCTGGAAGTCCTCTGTGGCTGGTTATATACAACCGATGAAATATTGTTGACTTACTCAGCTCTCTGTTTCTTGTGAGACCGGACATCCTTCTGGAGCTATACATACATTTTAGTAATGAAGGGAAGCAAAACAAATATGGTACACACACATCTGTAGCCACATTAAATAGAGCAACCTTGGCTAATGAATGCGCATCAACTATTTTGCGTGCCACCAACCTTAATGTCAGGTAAATGCCAGAAGACAGCTTCATAAGATTTGTTTAACCTAAAGATTGTAGGATCGGGAAGGGAGGGGGGGATCAGACAATCTATTTGATCCTAATTCCATCACTTGCAATTGTGGTTTTTTTTCACTGCTCAGAGAAGTTGAATCAGTCATTTCATAGAAATGAAGAAGTCAAGAAGAAAACACAAAGAGCTTCAAAAATGTTTCATTTTCTATTCTATTTTATCTCAAATGGATATAATGTAAATATTAATTAAACCCAAAAATTAATTAATCAACTCACTATAGGCCATGTAAGACATCATCATGTCTCCAACACCAGTTAGAGAGAATAAGAATACTTTTTGGTGATAATTTTTATTTACATATGTTTTCATTATGAATTTTTGTTTTCATAAATATATCTAATTCTTAATGAGACCAAATCTGTAGATACTTAAATCCATAGATTGGATCCATAAACAGACAAGACTGATTTTTCTAAGATCTGCAGCCCCCTCTCCCACCTCCAGAAGACATGTAGAGGCTTCCCCAAATCCCCCCCCTCCCATGTCCTCCAAGTTTAAAGAGGACAGGGACACTTTCTGGCAGCAGGTTATGCTTTGAGGCTGGCTTCTCATCCACCCAGTAAACTTATGAAACTAGTAGGAAGTTGGAAGTGGAGAACTTAACCCTTGTTTAGCCCTTCCTGACTGAGGACTGCGTCCTGATTTTGGCTAAGCTACAAGGGTGGTCCATTCCTGGATAAGGGCCACCACTTACTCATGAGTAAACATTCCCAGTGCAGAGTCATTTCCTCAACACTGTAGATCCCAGGGGGGCAGCACCAGCAGGGAGCCATTTCTGGCTCTTCTCTTACCCCCCCCCCACCTCCAGAAGGCATGCAGGGGCTCCCCCAGCTCCGTCCAAGTCTTCGGAGTTGAAAGTGACCAGGAGGACAGGGTAACTTACTGGCAGCAGGGCATTCTCTGAGGCTGGCTCGTCTTCCACCCAGCAAACTTCTGAAACTGGCAGGAAGTTGGAGGTGGAGAGCTGATCCCTTATTAAGCCTTTCCTGGCTGAGGGGTTCCTCCAATCGGATCTAAACTACCTGGGTGGGCCATTCCTGGATGAGGGCCAACCATGTATTAGAATTAGAATTAGAATTTATTCCCCGCCACTCCTGGCAAACAAGCTCCTTGTGTGTTACAAGATAAAAATCAAAAATACAATAATCCCCTTAAATTCCCAGCTAAAATTACAAATTACAGTTACAGATTACAATGGCAAGCATGGCAGCAAAAAACAGTCCCCCACCTACCCCTTCTGGGCCACAGGGCAGAACTTCTGGCCACCACTGATGGAACAGAGAATGTGGTGGTGTACCTTGAGCAGACAGTTTGGATTTTATAAAGTTTACTGATTATTAGCAATTTTTACCACACAGCATCCTGTTTCCCACCTGGAGCCTAGCATCCCTGCACCTCCATGGGATCCAAAGCCAGAGAATCTCCACTCCCAAGTAGTCATTTTCTCCAGGGGAACTGATCTCTGCTGCTTGGAAATGTTCCAGCAAATCCCCAGGTCCCACCTGGAGATTCACATCCTACAACCTCTCTGGGGCACAGTGTTCCCCCCTCCCAAGCAAGTCCTTTTATCTCCAGGAGCCTGGAGATGAGTTGTCATTGCAGAGTCCCCCCTCCAAAACAGTCATTTTTCTCTGGGGAGCTGATCTCTATAGTCTGCGGATGACCTCCAATTCCAGGAGATTTCAAGGCCACACCTAGATGTTGATGACCCATTGGTTTAGGAATTTCCCTTGAGGTTTGGTCACATGGCCTCAAGAGTCCAGGGGTGGGCAGGAGCTTTTGCCATGTAGCCAGTCCCCAGGAAGGCCACAGTGCAGGTGTGCATCCTCTAGTGCAGGGGTAGTCAAACTGCGGCCCTCCAGATGTCCATGGACTACAATTCCCATGAGCGAATGCTGGCAGGGGTTCATAGGAACTGTAGTCCATGGACACCTGGAGGGCCGCAGTTTGACTACCCCTGCTGTAGTGTGTGTGTGTTTGTGTGATCTTTTAGTGACCGGCCATTCTGAAATGTATGAGCTATATCAGGTGGACATGGTGCCAGCCAGGTGGACATGTGCAGTATGGTTCCCTATATATAAGATCACAGGGGACACCTAGTATTTTCTTCCCTACAAAGTATAGTACCCAGAAATTGTTTGCACAAGCAGAAATGCAAAGGGGAGGGATACAATAAATTTGTCTTAGCTCAAGCAGATGCTATCTTTTCCTCATGTTTCTGCTTGCACAAGAGCTTTAAAGCAGGAAAAAAAACCTGCACTGGATTCAACCCATGAGCTCGACTGCTTAGCTCAATGGGCTTTCCCCCCCCCACACACACACACACACTTCCCATTTATCCCTGAGAGGATATGACCATCTAGCTGGCTCCTTTTCACCAGCCGTACATTATTTAAATATAAATGGAGGTCCCCAAGAGCTCTTCAAAAGCATTTATTTCTGTCATTTGGCTTGTTTAGCTTCCTGACATCATTCCCCCATTATTGGAAGTATATTGGGGAAAAAATCCCAGGCTTCTCAGCTACACATCACCTTGGAGCCCTCCCTCCCTCCCAGCCAGCCCGCCAGCATCAACATATTGCAGCCAGACCATGGCAGAGAATCTACAGACTGCAGAATAAAAGCCAGAGTTTTCTGAGTGGGCAGGCAGGGGTGGGCGGATGCCGGAGGGAGACCAAATAAATCCTGCAAGTATATTGCTGCTGGGAGCCAGCTGCCAAGACTATTTCATTCCAGGAGAAGCACAACATTTGGGGAAGCCAACGGAACAAGTCATTAGAATCTGGGAATCGGCGCATGATGATGAGTGGGGTTTTCAAGCACTGAGGCAGATCCAGGCATGCAACATGGCTATTTCAAAGGGAAGTGAAAAATGAGAAGGTCATATGGCTGACCAGTGAACAAGCCTAGCCTGTGGATGCTTACTGACATGGTAGTTAAGCTACGACATGTTTGCCTACCAAACACTTCATCAGCATCATCCCAGCTCCACACTTGTGGTGGTCCTTATCATGGCAACTTCAAGTTGCCCATGATGTTGCTGTAATATATATGCTTCCTGTTCCAAGTAGCGGTCCTTCACACGGATCCCTTTTTACTGGAGATGCCAGGAACTGAATTGCAGATCTTCTACATGCAAAGCAGATGCTCTACCACTGAGCCACAGCCAATATTTGAAGGGGAATCAGCCATGCTCCCTTTTGTGCCCTTCTGAAATAATCCAGTAGGAAGAAAGGAAGCCGGGAGGAAGCTGTGGAGCAGTTCCAGCCTGCCAGATGGTGCTGTTGGGGTATTTCATCATGCAGGCATAAATCATTCAAGCTCAGCCTTTGCATTCTCCTCTGCTATACCTAATGAGAGAGAACTGGCAGAAGCTACTGATGGGAACTACATGATTAAAACAATACTCATAAGACTATAGGCCTTTTGTGGGATGAGAATTAATTCCTGACACTCTCCTGAGTATGTTCGAATTTGACTAACATCATAAAACACACACATACACACAAATCAATAAGACAACTGAAAGTGATCTATATTTAGCCATAAAAAGGAAATGAAAACAACAGGAGCTATCAGAACCTTTTAAAAAGAGCAATCACTATGGCCAACATGAAACTGTGGTTGTTGTTAGTTGCGAAGTCGTGTCCAACACATCACGACCCCAGGGACAATGATCCTCCAGGTCTTCCTGTCCTCTACCATTCCTTGGAGTCCATTTAAGCTCACACCAACTGCTTCAGTGACTCCATCCAGCCACCTCATTCTCTGTCATCCCCTTCTTCTTTTGCCCTCGATCGCTCCCAGCATTAGGCTCTTCTCCAGGGAGTCCTTCTTCTCATGAGGTGGCCAAAGTATTTGAGTTTCATCTTCAGGATCTGGCCTTCTAAGGAGCAGTCAGGGCTGATCTCCTCTAGGACTGACCGGTTTGTTTGCCTTGCAGTCCAAGGGACTCGCAAGCATCTTCTCCAGCAAAACAGTTCAAAAGCTTCAATTCTTTGATAGTGAGCTTCAATTACCAACTCTATGGTAGTGAGCTTCAATTCATGAAAGTTCATGCGGCAATGAATGTTTAGTATTTTGGGTGCCACTGGTCTTCTGTTTTATTGAATTATATGGCTGACCAGCCTACCAATTGGTGGGTGGGCTAGAAAGTGGGGAAATAATCTCTTTCCCCTCTTCCTGTCTCCCCTGGTATCTTTGAAGGTGTTTTTGATTTGGGAACTGAGCAAGACATAGGAAATGGTGGTGGAGAAGAGTCAACGGATGAGTGAACAGCATTCATTCAATCAATATTTCTCCCCTTCATTTTTAAATTTCTTTGATAATGCAGCCCTGCTTGCGAACAAGAAAACATTAAAACACCCCCTCTGTAGTTACATGTTGCTTTTGTTGTTTTCATCCCAACAGGAAGTGCTGAACTTTTCCTGCAATTTTTCACCTTTTATCTTGCCTTCCACTCATTGCATCTAGACAGAAGCCAATCATAAAATATTCAAAAGAGAGGGAAAGTGCCTGCGTTATGATAATGCAAACAGAATGGCTGAAAGAAACAGGAGGGAGGAAATGGGGAGATAAACATGTTTCTTATCTCAATGGCCTCCAAGTGTTGTTTGTCCACCAGGAGAGAGGCAATTAAAAACCTGCTAAGTGCAGACAAATTCTCTATTGTAATGTAATTGACAGTACTAGAGAAAAACAGAGGAGGTGTGCAGATCTACAAGGCTTTTACACACACACACCCCTTGTATCTTTTCAAATGCAGATGAAAAATCTGAACATTTTTAACAACTCTTGCATTGCTTCCAATGGCCAATCAGATGTATTAATTGTTTTAAAGCAGGGGTAGTCAACCTGTGATCTACCAGATGTTCATGAACTACAATTCCCATGAGCCCTGCCAGCATTTGCTGGCCATGATGTTACGCATGGCAGGATCCCTGCCTTATGCCTTGGCACACTGTACTCCTTAACCAATAGCGCAGCATGACAGTCTAGACTTGGGAGCAAGCTAGACACAGGACAGACCAAGTCACTCTGGCAGGGCAATGTCAGAGCAGACTCCATCTTAGGAAACAGGATAAGCCCAGGCTTGTTCTCAGCTACTGGTTTGGAAATCCAGGTGCCTCCATGCCCTACTCTCGACCCCCCCCCCCATTGTATTTCTAAGTGAGTGGACTGGCTTCCTCCTGTTTGCCTAAGGGCTCCTAGGAAAATCCTTTGTCTTGCAACATTTTTCACACTTGGCCCCTCTGCCAGGGGAAATCTCCTCCCCACATCCTGCCAGCTAGACCTGATGGCTCTCTTCCTCAGAGCCATTAATACCTTTATCCAAATCCATTTACAGCCATCACCCCCCACTTGGCCAGGTATTGTCCTAATCTTTGGGGACCCTGGAAACTTCCAGCACATGCTTACCTGAGCCTTGTCACATAGCCCCCTTCCCAAAACCCTATAAAAACTGTGGCTTCACACAGCCACTCTGAGTGTCTTCCAACCCGGGACCTCCCACGCTGGTTCGTGCTCCTTCCTCTGACCCACCACTCCTCGGACAGGTAACTATCAAGCCTTCCACTCTTCCTCCCCCTTCTCTATATGACTGCTTGTATGTGTGTTAGCTATTTGTGTGTACTTTTGTTATTTTCCTTTCAATAAAAGCTTATATTAACATTTTACCATTTAAATCTGTGTTTGCCTTGAGTTCCTACAGGTGGAATAACCCTCGTATACAAAGGTAACGATCCGATAACGCTAAGTTACCCCCCTCTCGCAGCATTTGAGCTAATATTCCCCACAAGCTCAAAGATACGTGTTTTAGGGCACGTGTCCAGCAATTTGGGTAACAGATTATGGTGGATCTCGCGGGCAATTGCCCCAGGCTTACTCGGGAGTAAAGTGGACGCACGGCACTCTCCAGTAACCCGGACGTAAGGGGAAAAGCCCGTTTGAACTCTTGGCATAAGTGTGTGAATGTGCTCTTGGAAGTGTGCTTTCTAAAAGGGTTGGCCTCTCTCTCTCTTTTCTACCCTTTTGCTACTGTTTTGCTCCTGCTGGAGATTAGTTTCCTTTAAGGCTAGGAACACCGATGCAAGGTTTTCTTAGGCTTAGACGGGCGGGTGGACGAAACGCACCCAACAACTAGGGATTAGCCAAGCGTAGGAAGGCGTTAGGCAAAATTCCTCTTAGCTGTAGGAAGGACCAGGAAAATCCCCCTACTGCTAAAATCTGTGCAAGCAGAGTCGCTCTCTGTAGCACAAAACTGCCCTGCGGCCGCAGGAGTTGGAGTTTCGAGTGTCGGGAGTGGCACGAGAACTCAAGCGGGCTTTGCGAAGCTCAGATGATCCAGGTTTTGGTAATTTTCCCAGTGTTCAGGAAAGCCAGGGCGATCCTAACCGAATAAATTAGCCGGTACCCTCAGGTTTTCTTGGTAGTTTTGTCCCTGAATCGAGAGAGCCCCGGCCATCTCGGTATAAAATAAGAAAACTAGCCAAACCCCGTAAGGACGTGCCTTGACGGGAGCCCTTCCCCCTTTTTCCCTTGCCGCTTTGAAGGATATAGAAGCCGCAAGAAAATCCCCCAGTGATCTCTTCCCTAAAAATACCTTCAGGTTTTCGGTGGTTTTCCCGAGGATCAAGTGCGCTCTGGCAACCTTGATTGGAAAAATCAGCCATCTGCTTGGTTTTTGGTAGTTTTTGCCCTGAACTGAGAAGAGCCCCGGCCATTCTCAGCCAAAAACAAACTAGCCACACCCGTGAGAGGTTAAACTCCACGGGATCTTTTTCCCTCTCTCCCCTGCTGTTCAAGAGACGAGTAGCGGCTGCCCCTAAACTCATCCCCTCTGTGCTTGCTTGCCCAGCGACAAGAAGCCAGAAAACCAAGCCCCGTCCCCTTTAAGATCTTGGAAATTAATAGGAAGAAATGGCATCCAGATTCAATCTGACTGGCCTGATTGCCCGTAAGGAACCGGCAGACAGACTGACACTCTGGGTGACCAAGAAGGGCGGCCGGAACCCCTGGCGCCCGGGAGCTTTCAAAAGCTCCAACCCCCTGGAAACCCTTACCGAGGCTTTCCAAGAATGGTGTAACACCAGAAAGCTCGGGGGTGGCAGTAAGGACTCTTATGCCACTTGGGGTATGTTTGTTGCCCTTCAGGACAGTGTAGCCCAGATTGCTGAGCTGCAACATGCCCTAGAGGAGAAGGATGCCCTATTGAAGGAGCAGGTAGCTCAGCTCGAACAGCGTGAGGCTCATATCATCCACCTCTCTGACGAGATGGAGGACATGAGAACTGAGCGCTTGAGTGCACAGGTGGAGAAGGCTCATCAGCTTCAGACCATCCAGGAACTAGAAAGTCAGCTCCAAGCTTCAAGGCAAAGAGCTGAGGTAGCAGAAGCTCGCATTCTTGAGCTAGAAGCAGAGCTAGTTAAGATCAAGGGACCTGCACAGTTCCTAGTGGAGAACAATGTGGCCAAGCATGCTCAAGTAAGCCATGAGGCATGCCATAGAAAAATGCAGCAACTTGAAAAGCAGTTAGAGCTCCAAAGGGCTCTAGTTGCCACAATTCATACAGAGACTCTTCCCCTTCTACCTTCTGAGCCTCTGCCAGAAGAAATAACCCCCAAAATGTTCATAGAACCCCAAGGGGAAAATTCAGCTCCCTTCCACCCAGTTCTAGTTACAACCCCTGCAGAAAGAACTGAGAGGCAGGAAATCCAGAAACAGCTGCCCATTGCAGGCCAGCTTAGCGAATCAGGTTCTCTTGAATTTCCCACTAACCAGGACTCCAAAAATTTAAACATTCAGGCAAACAGTGGTCTCCACTCTCAGTACAGGATCAAGAGGGAGAACCGCTTTAATAAGAATCACCCCAATTCTAATAGGAATAGAGACAATCGCTCCCTGCAGCCACCTAATGGCTGGAGCAAACAAAAGCCAGGAGAAAGGAGTAAGCCACAAAATGCTTTCCCTTCAAATAATTTCCCCCCAAATACTCTCAAACCTAAATACTTTCAGAATAGAAATTCTGCCCCTCAGCAGCAGAATAAAATTAGTGACCGGATTTTTTCTGTGGCGGGAACTTAGAAATGCTGGAGCAGACATGTCCCAGTATCATGACCAACCAACATCTGTACTCATGTTTGGTTTTGTAAAGGCCATTAGAGAGAAAAGGAACAGAGACATACTTAGATGTGAGCTACAGAAAACTAGCCCCATAGAAATTTCTTCTCAATCCCCTAAGGATTGGCAGAAGGAAATAGAGAAATTTAAAACTCTTACCCAGAAACAAGATTTAGAAATTAAGGATCTTAATGAGAAAAACAAGGAATTCCAGGGTGAACTTTTAAATGTAAAAACCCATTTGCAAAATGTACTGGATTTCCAAAGCCACACAGATAATAAATTGAAAAGAAAATACAGCAGATCCAGTAACCCATCTTCACCTCTTGTCTTTAAAGAAGAGGAAATATTCTCAGTTCCCCCATCACAGAGTCAGGAAGTAAATCTTGCCTCTGAACCTGTACAGAGTTCCAAAATCCAAGTTCACAATAATGGTTCAACATGTGTGCTTCCATTTTTACTTTTAAACCTCCAAATTTTAAATTTGGCTGCAATTAGTAGAGCCTCCAGCTATAGTTGCAGTCACACTGAAACAGGCACTATTTTGCAATCTTAAAACAGACTCTCTTTGTCTAACTGCCTTCCTAGGCACTCAGCCCCATGACTCATGCCTTGCTCTCCCCCATCCCAGCAACTAATCCACATAACAAAGGACTGAAAGTATTCCTTCTTCCCAAATCAGGAAGGGAAGAAGTTTTGTTTCTTTAAAGACCTCAGAGAGAATCTAAGGGGGGGAGAGAGAGTAAAGTAAAATAGTTCTGTTCTAAAATATGTTTTGTTTTAGTTTTTATTTTAAGACAATTTTGGCTGCTTTTAGTTGAAATATTTTCTCTTTGAGAAAAGGCATTCCCTCCATAGCTTTTCCTTCCCTCTGACATTTTTACTTCCTATTTCAAATTTTAATTGGTAGTTACCACTTTTTTTTCTTTTTTCATAAGACCATTTTGTTTAAAAATCTGTTTTTGCAATTTTGCTTTTGTTTTGAATATGTTTAGAAAGCTTCATACAGACCTTTCATTTGGGTACTCAGGCTTCCACTCAGCCTGACTCCTATGAAAAGGCACTCTGTGTATGTACAGAGGAACAGTCTTTCCTCCTTAAAAACACCATTCTTTTGATACACTATTGTGTAATGGGACTCTTCATGTTCTCCTCATTCATTCTTTCCCACTCATATCCTCAGCAGTACTCCAATAGATGTATCTTTTAAAAGAAGCAATTGGCATCCAATCAGCCTGGCCTACAAGCAGGCAGATCTCAATCTGAAAAACAAGTTTCTATACCTCAACCCCTTCATTTTCTTTTGAAGTTGTTTTATTCATTTTTATAAGAAAACCTTTGCTTTTAGATTTGTGCTTATGTGCTCTAACGTTTTAGATTGTTTATGTCAATCCACAATATTTTGCAAATTCTTTTGCCATGTTTTTGAGTCCTCTTTTAATTAGGAGTCCTCTCTTGTGCTCTTTATTGCAAGATCTTTATAGATCACTATCCAAGTTTTGTTTTTAAGCTTTCTTTTTGTGTTTTGATATATCTTATGTTCCTTATAGAGAAAAATCTGTAGTATGCTTTTAACCTATTGCATATCAGAGCATCTATTTCTTTTTGTGCTTATTAACTTGGGAAGCAATTGACCAGATTCTATCTAGCAATTCTCCTTTTTTTCCCCTCATATATGTGCTACATGTTTGCAGGAACCTTTAATTTTGGCTCTTTGATTCTTTTTCTGAATGCTCCTTTTTACACAACAGTGCAGAAGGCCAGTAGACCTAGCCTCCAAAAACTACTTGAAGGACTTTCTCTCTTCTTGTGTATTTCTACAAAGCATCTTGCTTCAGTCACCCATAGTAATCTATCAGTTTTCTCTCAAATTCCCAAACTCACCAGGAGTTTGGCATCCTCCTTCCCTTGTCTTATGATTGCACTCTAATCTCCATCTCCCTCCCTGGAGATGGCATCTAGCTCCTCTTAAATTCTATTCTCAGTCTCTGTAAGGTTATGGTGGGCACCCACCACAGTAGATCTTTTTGACAGTCACTTATGGGGGCACCCCTCTGCTCCAATCTTTCATTTTGAGTTCATTGTCTTCAAAGCTCTAAATTTTGAGTATTTTTCCTAATCTGCATATCCATCAGGCTGGGTGCCTCCTTGAGCCCAGCCTCAGCAGACTTTGCAGCATCACTCTTTGCAGCTGCACACACTTCTCCACTGAACTTTTGTCAATCTTTGTCTTCAAAGCTCTCAATTGGGTGTCTCCCCCTTGAGCTCTTCAGCTCCACTGTGCTGTTGATGCCCTGGGCCGCTCAAATATTATTGCAACCCACGTCTGCCAAGCCTGCCCTAGTGAGGCTCCAGGCTTGTGCATCACAAACCTCAGATCGCCAGGCCAGTTCCTGATGGTCCTGCCTGTGTGCTCTTCACCTGTATCCTGCTCGCCAACCTCCAGACCTGACCTGGTCAAAGATGACAGCGATCCTCTGCCTGCGTTTGCTATGGATGTGTCCTGTGACCTGCTGTTCTGCACTTTCTGCCCCAGCCCACCTGCTGGTGAACTACTGATGCTTGCTGTTGACCCCAGCTCCTGCTCTATGAAGCCTTGCTGCCCAGCCTGCCTGCTGCTTCTTCTATGTGTAATCTCTGACCCTGCATACCCTCTGACGCCCTGGATTAGTGCCTTTACTGCCTCTTCCCCTGCCATTTCAGTCACGAGGGGGGGGAAGAAGATCAACTTACAAGCTAACCCGGACTTGCACACATCTCCAGCTATTTGCTTGTTGCCACAACCTCTTGCCAGTGGCTCTCTCATAAAATGGATCCTCACCAAAGTTGCTTTTTACCCCCATGGAGGAACCTCCTTTACCATTCTATGTGTTTGCAAACATCACCCAGCAATGTCTTATATATATATGCATATATATATCAACATCTTCAACTGCTGAACCAGTTGCTCATCCTCATCAATCCTCATGTTCAACTATTCAAGGAATCTCCAGCTTCACTCCCACCTTTACCAATGGGACAAGGGGGGGAGGAAGTTTTTCAAACTGTATTGTCTGTATTCCAAATTGTATTGTGCCCTGTATTTCAACTCACTGTCTATTGCATTGTGCCTGTATCAGTTTTAAATAGTTTGATATGTTTTGCTAAATTGCTTAGCTTTATCTTGTTCTTATTGCATTGCTTATTAGAAGCCATTGCTTAGTTCATTGTCTAACTTTTTAGTTTCTACCACTTTCTGCTTGCTTCATAGTAATTGCTTGATATTCTTTGCCAGCATTTTTAGGATTGCCTAGTGCTCGCATTCTAAAATATTGCTCAGGTACTGCCCACAGTGTCCTGCCTGCCCAGAATTTGGTTTTCACTGCATTTGCTTTTTGTCTATTGTTTGCTAGATTGCCTTGCTCAACGTATTAGTTTGCATTGGTTCATTGCTTTATTCATATGGTGGAGACCTCACGCTTAGCTAGTTCATAGTTCATGTTACATTTAGTTTTGAGTGGTTGTGGTAAAGAGGAACAGCAACTTCACAGCTTTCCTTAAGTCACCCAAACCCCTCCTAAATGTGTTTTATTTTTAATTTGGCTTGCATTTTTGTAGTTTTTGTAGTGGCAGAAGATGGCCCCACTTTTCTCTCTGAATTTCTAGTCTGAATTTCAATCTTTGCCGCCACTAACGCATTATACATTGGTCTGTAGTGAATGAATTGGACATATAATTCACTACAGAAGGGGGGGAATGTTACGCATGGCAGGATCCCTGCCTTATGCCTTGGCACACTGTACTCCTTAACCAATAGCGCAGCATGACAGTCTAGACTTGGGAGCAAGCTAGACACAGGACAGACCAAGTCACTCTGGCAGGGCAATGTCAGAGCAGACTCCATCTTAGGAAACAGGATAAGCCCAGGCTTGTTCTCAGCTACTGGTTTGGAAATCCAGGTGCCTCCATGCCCTACTCTCGACCCCCCCCCCCCATTGTATTTCTAAGTGAGTGGACTGGCTTCCTCCTGTTTGCCTAAGGGCTCCTAGGAAAATCCTTTGTCTTGCAACATTTTTCACACTTGGCCCCTCTGCCAGGGGAAATCTCCTCCCCACATCCTGCCAGCTAGACCTGATGGCTCTCTTCCTCAGAGCCATTAATACCTTTATCCAAATCCATTTACAGCCATCACCCCCCACTTGGCCAGGTATTGTCCTAATCTTTGGGGACCCTGGAAACTTCCAGCACATGCTTACCTGAGCCTTGTCACATAGCCCCCTTCCCAAAACCCTATAAAAACTGTGGCTTCACACAGCCACTCTGAGTGTCTTCCAACCCGGGACCTCCCACGCTGGTTCGTGCTCCTTCCTCTGACCCACCACTCCTCGGACAGGTAACTATCAAGCCTTCCACTCTTCCTCCCCCTTCTCTATATGACTGCTTGTATGTGTGTTAGCTATTTGTGTGTACTTTTGTTATTTTCCTTTCAATAAAAGCTTATATTAACATTTTACCATTTAAATCTGTGTTTGCCTTGAGTTCCTACAGGTGGAATAACCCTCGTATACAAAGGTAACGATCCGATAACGCTAAGTTACCCCCCTCTCGCAGCATTTGAGCTAATATTCCCCACAAGCTCAAAGATACGTGTTTTAGGGCACGTGTCCAGCAATTTGGGTAACAATGAACATCTGGAGGACCACAGGTTGACTACCCCTGCTTTAAAGAGTTTGCTTTCTTTTACAGATGTGTAAGTCACCCATCCATCTGAAAAATAGAATCATAGAATCATAGAGTTGGAAGGGGCCATACAGGCCATCTAGTCCAACCCCCTGCTCCACGCAGGATTAGCCCTAAGAACATGAGATACATTGTACAGATTGTATTGGCGGTCACATTTATCAGTTGTAAAATTCCCAAAATTATGACCAGACCTCTTCAAGCCAGCAGTAATGTTAATTGACTTAAAGACCACACTTTACAGTTTTCTTGTATATGCTCGAAAGATGTGGATAATTCAAGTAACCACAAAAGCTGAACAAAAACGTTATTAGGCTTAAGATTTTTTTTAATGGCATCACAGCAGGGTTGATGGCGGTTCTGTGTATGCTGCTCTTGACTGATTTATAAGAGAAAAGCAGAGTGTATCCAAGGTGAGTTGTCTAAGCTAGAAAAGTAGAGATAATGGTGCCTCCAACAATGTAAAATTAAGGTACTGGTTCTTTGGTAGAGCACAACGGGTGCATGTGATCTCAGTGTTCAGTCACTAGGATCTCCATGTAAAGGATATCATGTTAGAGGTTTTGGGAAAGATCCCTTCTGTGCCTGAGAACCCAGAGCATCCTTGCCAATCAGAGTACTAAACCAGATCAATCCAAGGTCTGAATCATTTGAATACTGTCTCATATGTGAGTTACAATATTGTCAACATGTTTGAGAAATTAGTGTGGTTCTTTTGAACAGGAAAATAACGCCACAACATGACTTTTCTCCATTCATTCTGTTGCTACAAATTTTCTTATTTATTAACATTTTATGCCATCCTTCCCTGAGGGCTCAGGCCAGCTCACAACATTTCAATAATACAACCATAAATGAAATGTTCAGTGTTCAAAACAATCACATTCACATTCAAATCAGTCAAAAATCTGCCGTCTTCTCTCCAGCAGGAGGGAGAAGGTACAGTGCCTTGTTATTTCTGTATGGTGTACAAATGTTGTTGACTTGTGTAGGGAGGCTAGTTATTGCCAATGTTGCAAATTTATTTTGCCCTCAACCATAGGCCTGGTAGAACAACTCAGTTTTACAACCCCTGTGGAATTGTTTCAAGTCCCAAAGGGACCTGATCTCCCTCAGAAGAATGTTCTACCATGCCAGTGCCAGGGCTGAAAAAGCTCTGTTTCTGGTGGAAGCTGTCAGGGTCCGGGGTTTCTTGTTCCTTCTCCGCCACGATGTCGGGAGCTGAAGACCAGGCCAGGAAAGATAGTTCTCAGGATAGGCAGCGTCTCAGAACGGAGTCCTGTTGAATGACTTGCATTCACGACTCCCGGGTTCAGAATAGTTTCCTCACTATGCTGAACCCCGCCTCCTCACAGACGCCGACTGCCCCATTTAAATATCCTTCCTCTCCTCGTCCCCACCTCCCGAGCCCTCAATAACCTCCCACCAGTTCTTCCGGGTACACCTGTCTTGCATTATCTGTTCTGCCCTCACTTTGAGCCGGGCGCGACCAGTCTGTCGGCGTTCTTCGTTTCCTTTCTGTTCACTTTCCTCCTTCGTCTCTCCCGCGTATGGGTCTGTGGCCGCTGCCCCCTGTTCCCAAGAGACTGCTACTCTGCCTGTGGGGAGAGGATCTTTGGCTGCAAGTCGGGCCATTCCCGACAAAGCCAATTTGACTTCTCTGAGGCTGGGGATTTTGAGCATGTTTCGCATGCTCAGCCATAGATTTCTTGGGGGGGTAGTGGAGAAGGCAGTCCTGCAGAAACCTTTTCTGAACATATGCCTACATGCTGAACTACGTCAGCTCCTATTTGAAATGCCCAACTAAATGCATTGGCCCCTTGGAAACTAATTAGGTTACAGTGACATAAGATTTTGATTGTAACCCAGTGCATGAATGAGGGACTAAGAAAATGCCAGGTTCATATGTTGGGACTACTGGAAGAGATGTTGGCTCCAACCATCTGAAAATCATGGGCCTTGTATGCATACAAACACTTGTGCGATGGCCACTGTAGTATGGATGGGAATTGGGCAAGAATGAGTAGAAAAGATGACTGCCTCCAACCCATAAGTCTTCTCTAAGCTCTGCCACAATCCACGGATGTGATGCTATACGTCTCTCCTCATTCTAATGACAAAAGTTACAAGAAAGGAACTTTTTGCTTTCTTAATCAGTTGATGTTAATCAACAGCACTAACCTCATTCACATTAGTAAGCCATTAACAGATAAAGTGGCTTCGAGGCATTATTATTATATATATAAGGAGGCAGTTAATGTGTTTACATCAAATTTAGATTAATAAGACTTTTAAATGATTGGTAAACTAATGCAGATCATTATCCTTAAATACAGGTCTAATTTACAGAATGTTTAAATGTTTAATCCAGGACCTGGATCTCCATACACTTCAGAAATGTCCTGTCCAAGTATAAAAACTGCCGTGTGAATTCATCATGGCTCAATCTAATGAAGAGCTACAGTAATCAATTACAGAATGCTGTTTCCCAGCCTTGGTTCAAGGGGACATTGAACACTTTTAAAAAATCCTCTTGAGATGACTATATAGGTCAGGTGAACACACAGGAAGCTGCCTTATATTGAATCAGAGTATTGATTCTTCAAAGTCAGGGCCAGTCGGCACAGAAAAGAAATATATAGCTTTGGCTATCGGTTATCGTTGAAGTCACAGCTATGAAGGGCAGCTTAGGCACAGCTGAGGAGCCTGTTTTGGGGAAGTGCAATTAGGGGGATTGAACTCCATAGATATGGAGCCTCCTTTGGGAGGCAGCCTGGGGGGCAAGTGAGGCCAACCCAGATGGGAAGACTGGAAGCTCACTGGGCCCGGTGGCCAGGCATGGGCCAGGAGAGGTCTGCGCATCACCTGGCATGCCTGGTTGAAACACCTCCTGGGTTCAGCCCAGCAGCAAGGCAGACCCATTTCCCAGGGGAGGAGGTGGGAGGCTACCTGATGCTGTGGTGTGTAATCAGTGCAGCAGGTGCTGTGGGTTCAGGCTCCTTCCGTCCATGCCAGGCAGGCGGCCAACAACTGTTTGTCAATAAAGCTGTGGCCATATTTGCACCCAATAGAGTGTCAGTGTCTTCCTTCCCACCCAAACAGCCCAGCTGCAAGTCAATAATGAGAAGTTGAAATCAGGGAAAGAGGAAGGGGCAGCATAAGATGGATTGATTCAACAACAACAACAACAACAATAATAATAGTTGGTTCATATATGCTGCTTTTCTCTACCCAAAGGAGGCTCAAAGAGGCTTACAGTCGCCTTCCCTTTCCTCTCCCCACAACAGACACCCTGTGAGGTGGGTGAAGCTGAGAGAGCGCTGATATCACTGCTCGGTCAGAACAGTTTTATCAGTGCCATGGCAAGTCCAAAGTCACCCAGCTGCCTGCATGTGGGGGAGTGCAGAATCAAACCTGGCATGCCAGATTAGAAGTCCACACTCCTAACCCCTACTCCAAACTGGCACCAAAGGAGACCACACCCCTTGGTTTCCAAGGCCTGAGCAAGACTGTTAACTAAAGGATGTTTTGGGAAGACATTAATTCATAAAGTATCCCTAAATCAGAAGCAACTTGATGGCACTTAACATAGAGAATATGGAGCCATATGTACATTACGAGTGAGGCAAGAAAAAAAAAGGGGAGGCTGCCCAAAAAAGGGTCCTAGAAAGGTCACTGACAGCTTAACAGGTCATGCTGTTCACACACACAAACATCACCTCTGTGCGATTCTTTCATGTGAACTTTATTCAACATGTTTTGTAGCTGTTTTTTGGATCCTTTGATTCATCAACAGCATCTGAAAATGTCACCATTTCAGTCTTAGGCAAGAAAAGCCCCAAGGGAAATGTGCACAGAACCGACTTCAAATCAAAGCCAGCAGACAATCCAAGTGACAAGAGGTGTGTTGGGTCCAGACTGGATCAAATTATACAGAAAGCAGCTGGTTGTCAGTGGGAAAAATATTCCACAGCACTCCCACTGTATATAATTACACATGCACACAATCTCAGCCTGGCTTCCTATTCCCTTGGTTGACCTGCATTTCATCAAGTCTCATTTAGATGCTTCAAAAAAAAAAAATAAAGGGGAAAAAAAGCACTACCCACAAACTCCACATACTCTTAGAATGTTAAGGTTCACAGCTGATCTTTGCATTATGTTAACTAATCAAGAGCCTCAGCCTACCCTTCCTCCAGCCTTCCTTGATTTGGAAGGAGGGGGCTTTGGCTCACCTCATGATCCCTTGTGCACTAAAGTAAACCACATCCTCAAGCCTACTGTGCTGACTGAAAAACGCATTCAACACAATTGCCTTTCTTCCCCATGCCCTCCATAATAACTTCCTTTCCTGTATGATTCCTTGATCATAGAGACCAGATGTGCGTTTAGCTGTACTAGAACTATGGAATGTCTCTCTCATGACTGTTACCTCTTTGTAAACAGCTACTGTTTACAGTAAGGTAGTTAGGTCATGATGTAGGCCAATCATTATGATTTTATTTAAATACAGCATAATACCAGGCACTGAAGAATAATACCAACAAATACAGGCTAAAAGAATATTAATGCAAAAACTTTACATTATTTATAATCTATATTAACATGTTATATATAACATGTAGTGTAAGAGCATTTTAAAACAGAACTAAAAATTCTATTCTGTATTAAATGGAACACAGGATAAGATGCTGCGGTTGGTGATTTCATTTATTTGCTTCCACAAATAGCTGTCACAACCCAATGGCCATAGCACAGAATTTAGCTATCTGCTTGCATATAATAGCATTTCCTTCCCACAGGAGAAACCTGATTTTTTTCCTGGTCGCATGATGCTAACTGAATCTAAAGTTGCGCTCCTACTCTGCTAGCTTATCCACATAAGTGGGGAATCGCAGTGGGGAATGGGTTTTTAAATTTCACAAAAGTTTCACGCAAGCCCACCTTCATGAAAACCTTTAAAAAGGCCCCAGTTGGCCTGGTGGTACTGTGAGGCACCATGGAGCTGAGTGGAGCATTTTCTATCCCTTCTGGGATGCCATAGGAGAGGAGGAGCCAGGCCTGGAAGGCACGACCCTTCCCCATCCACATGGGCCTGCACCTAGATAGGACCCATTAGCCCCCACAGCAGACCAGTGAACATGGAAATATCTGCAATCCCTTGTTGTGGAGCAATGGAGGGCCTAAAGTGTGCTAGGCCCAAGATGGGGATGGGCTGACATTGTTTGGAAGCAGGGATTAGCCCCACTGTCATATGTGCGCCAGCCCAGCCATTTTCACCCATGTGGAATAGGTCTGCGAGTTACAAATGACTAATCCATGCTGGTGGTCACTTATAGTCACAATTTTTGGCTAACAGGCAAGTATCAGGCAAAGGTCAGCAGCACTTACATTACTCTCCTAAACAGAGTTACACCTTTCTGTGTCCATCAAAGTCAATAGAGCTCAGAAAGTTATAACTCTACTTCGGAAAGCACTGGTAGGAACCTGTATTTAACTGGAGATGAGTCACAGGCTCAGTCTCTGTACGTACAGTTTTACAGAATCTACCCTTCTGAGGAAGATACCCTTCTTGGATGCTTTAGGATGCTTTGGGCTGATCCTGCGTTGAGCAGGGGGTTGGACTAGATGGCCTGTAAGGCCCCTTCCAACTCTATGATTCTATGATTCTAAGTGGTGTGAGAACATATATCTGTGAAATATTTCTGAATTGGACTGCCTTTTCTGTCAAGACACTGAAAAGTTTAAGAACAAAAATTCTGTTCCCAGCAAGAGAACTTCTAATAAAATTATTCCAAGTGTAAAAACAGGGGGCAATTCCGCAAACCGCCAATGTAGCTAAATGTAAGCACCTCGCTTATTCATTGCTTTTGCTGGTTTAAGGGGGAAAAATGGTGATCACATCTCTGGAAGCTCAGGGGCAAGAGCTAGGGAGGGACATTCTTTCTACCACTATATTGAGAATGCACATGTCTTTTTCGGATGTGTTGCAGGTTGTTCTCAGGAGTCAAGCGGCTTTTTTAGGGGGAATCCACTTTTTATGATTCCCCGAAAAGCGCTACATTGAAGTGCTTTTTGCGAGATTGTTGCAGGAGTGTTGTGGATTGTGTACGACGTCGTACATAATGTTAAAAATATAGTGTTACACAACAATTAGACTTCAGCAACAGTAGTGCTGTGTGGAATGGCCCATGATGTTTCCTCATTCTGAGCTAGCAGCATTTTTTTAGAATCATTTTGAAAAAGAAAGGCTTTTGTGTAGGGCTATAAAATCATTTCAGACTTGGCCATCTTGAAAAAAAACAACATATCTCATATTCCAGAAACAGGATAGTGGGGCTCAACATCATACAGCATGTTCCAGCATGACAAATGACAGTGCAGCACTTCAAGTTTTGTCAGGCTCCTCCAGCAATCTCTCACATATATCCTCACTGTATATTCTGCAGAACCTTATTCCCCAGAAGGAGGCCCTGTACCAGTGTACATGGCTGGTGATAGTAACCTCTTTCTGAAATCTGACCCAGTTTGGGAGAGCTTTCACAAACCACAAATCCATTTCTTCCACGAAGAGTGCAAAGGATAGAAACAGATGAATAGAATTATGTGGTAGCTGCTTTCAAACACACTGAGGTGATAGCCTGCCACTTCAGTTCTCCTCCAGTTTCACTTAAAACAAAACAAAAATGGGAGGTGAATTTAAAGGTTCTGTGTATATCCGTGATGTTCTTTTCACTTGCCATGAGATCAAGGATGCTGAAAACTTCAAAATGAACGAGATCCAGATTCAAACATCAGGCCATTTATTCACTCATGAATGGAGCCCTTCACAGGGTAATAGGGGGTTTGTTTGCTTTTCAAATCAAGTGCCTGGCCAAGCAGCATTTTGCCCACACAGTACTCTCTTCCACAAGTTGCCATATGCTGCAGGGTTATGAGGAAGCAAAGATTGCTAATCAGAGCAGCTAGCTTATGATACCTCCTCTCCCCAAAAATCTACTCTTCTGAGGAAGTGGTGTGAGAACATATATCTGTGAAATATTTCTGAATCATGTCCTAGGGGTATGATGGGCCAAGAACATAAGCCACAGATCCCTAAGGCACCTCTGTAAGTAGTGAAACAAACTTCTGGCAATATGAATTTGTGGTACATAGAGGGGGAGTGGTAATTCCTGCGAGGCAGTACAAGAATTGTAGATAAAAGAATACGTAGATAAAATTGTAGATAAAATTTGTAGTCTTCAAGCAATCTATGGCAGTCTTCAAGCAATCTATGATTCTAAGAACATAACTGTGTAGCTCCATCTACCCATGCCTTTGCCATTAATTTTATTTATTTATTTATTATTTATTTAGATTTATATACCGCCCTCCCCGAAGGCTCAG
Source organism: Paroedura picta (assembly GCF_049243985.1). Classification (NCBI taxonomy): domain Eukaryota; kingdom Metazoa; phylum Chordata; class Lepidosauria; order Squamata; family Gekkonidae; genus Paroedura; species Paroedura picta. The sequence continues at coordinate 154,212,208 of NC_135370.1, read as the reverse complement.
GGCGGTTTACATTAAATGGATTAATGGATGCTGCCAAGCAGTATGGTTCTGTCAGGTCACTGTATGGTGACATGGGGAAAACTTTGCCTCCCATATAGGTGTCCAGTACACACAGGACGTGGTAGCAGTGCAGAGTTAGTGATGTCAGGTCCTCACTCGCAAGCCTCCCCCCATTTTTCCTCCTGTGATCCATAGGTTGGTGAGGGGACCTGACAAGCCTAGGACCACTGGATATTTTGGCTCTGCAGACTTTTCCCTAAAATGAAGACTGTGTGAGTGAAGAAGGTAAGCTGCAGCAACCATTTTATGACTACCTCCTGTAGTAGCCATTTTGTGACTGCCTTACTATGCTGTTTTAGAAATCCAACATTGCCTACAGTATAGGCTCCAAAAGGTTAGAATCCCTGCTCTGTATTATAATGTCTTAATTAGGGTTGTACGCTCTGGCATGCTTTGGCCACTTTAGCAAGCACTGAAGCCCGAGCGGCCAAAAGCATGTCAGAGCATGCAACCTTAGTCTGAATACTTGAATAACATCCCAACAACGAGGCTCAAACTACTCACAAACAGTCTGCAACCAACAAATGGATAGCCAGCATTCTGCAACCAACAAATGGATAGCCAGCATCCCTATGTAGAGAGCTGAGGGCCCTGAGGGCTCACAAATTTTCTCAATGGCCTGTAAGATGGAGCTCTTCCACCAGGTCTATGGTTGAGGACGAGTTAATAAGATCAATGGGCCCCTCTCAGGCTCTGCTATAACATCTAGCACACCCCCTTGTTAGATGACTGTGGGAGGTAGGAAGGATCTTGCCATCTTGGGTTTTGTGGGAATAATACTGTTTTTAGGGTAGGGTTTTAATGGGATTTTTATTCTTATATAACCCACCGTGTGTCCCAGGAGGAAGGCAGGCAGTAAATGGATGGATGGGTGGGTGAATGGATGGATGGAGAGAAAGATTGATATACTGATAGATTGATAGACAGAGATTTCCACAAAGCTCTATCAATGCTACATGATACACACCAGCACTGTGGAACTGCAGGTGACTTGGAAGACTTTTAAAAAGCTCACTGGGGTTGCACGGATACATGGTTATTTTAATTATAACCTGCCTCAAACAGGACCCAGGGGAAGCTGGATGGACATCTCATAAATAAATCAGTAAAATGAACTGGTAACATCTTTTCTACAAAGGGTCAACCAATGTGTTGCGATGTTCCACTGTACTTTTTAAAGAGCTGGGCAAGGAGGTGGTCTGGGTCTTTGCTGTCCACTGGGGTGGGAGAGCTTAACATCCACTTTCTCTCTCCTTCTCTACCTTGCACACAGCAGAAAAGTCACTTTCCCCAAAGCCACAATTGCTTTGTCAGCTCAGGCGGTGACCCTGCGAGTATCTTCATCACGCCAGCGACCTCCCTGCCAGATAAGTGAGCCCCAATGATCCGTTCACTTTCCACAGTTTGCTGCCTGCTCTATTGTGTGATCTCCACAAGTGACCTTCAGCTTCCTCAGGCTGTCAACAGAAAGGGTTGGTGCTGCCTAGAAATTAATCCTCTGCCACAGGCTCTGTGAAAGCACTTTTTCGCTTTGCTTTCGGTGTCTTCTATGATAGCCATCACTTAGCACAGCATCAGGGTATAAAGAAAGAGAAAGAGATCAAGATTTTCTCTCTCTTTTTTTACTTGCATGGTCTATTACCAGCTGGGGGTATTCGTCTGAGTTTCCCTGCTGTCAATTCTCTGTATGAGAAGCAAAGACCTTCTAACGGGCTTCACATATGATCCTCTGAAGCATAAAACCATTTTCCCTCCCTGAAATCACACAATAGTGTAATGTCTTACACAATTTCTGTATACCACAAAGCCCTTCTCAGAACCAAGAATACCAATCCTGCGTGACCCATGATGCTCCCAGTTTGCATGGGCACAATATTGTGTGAAGAGGGCCACCAGTCATGAGCATCTGGTGCATCACTACACACATACTGCCTCATAACCCACAGGAATCCAAGGAAGCTTCAAACATGTGTTAAGTACAGGTACTTCTCCAGAGGGGCATGGCTGCTGTGTCCCCTGATATGTGAATTCATTGCTGGATACAGTGCATTCTGATCCTGTTCTGACTTCCAGACTCTCCTTTGACCCAGATTGAGATGAAATGGGCTATGCTGGGAGAGCTGGCTGATATATTGGGTGCTGAGGGTAGCAGTGACTTGGTCTTGCAGCTTACAATGGAAGCTGCAGCTCTTTTGGAACGGAGCCAGCTTATAGCAGTATAGTAGCAATCAAAGGACACTTGCAGTTGGCGCATAGACCGTTTATGCATGGCAGCGGCTTCAATGAGCTGCTGGCAATTCCTTATGGTGGAGTAGTATGGCCCGCCGCTTACTGAGAATGCATGGGGGGAAGGACTGCCCCAACGTGGACTGCCCCAACATTGTGTGTGTGTGGACACGCACAATGCCAGGGCCGGAAGAGCCCATTGCTCCACACAGTGGCGGTGGCGGTGGCAGTGGCAGTGGCAGTGGCGGGAGCATGAGGCACAGGGGCCCCACCACACACTGACAGGAGAGCAGCATACCTCTATCCCACCATTGTGGGGGTAGGAAGATGCCCCGTTCAGCTCCGCATTCCATGAAGCTGACTGGGTTGCTTGTTGTCCCTGCAGGGGACACCTTTCTGCACGGGGATGGCCAGGCAGGGCCACAGATGGCGACCGCAGCAACACAGGAAACACCGAAGTATCCACGTTCCCTTACCATGGGCCTGATATGGGACAGGGCTGGGAGGTGGCTGGGATCATGGCAGCACTGTGCATAATCAGAGATTGGTCCCACTGCCCTGTCACCGCCAACCCAGCCTTTCTGCCCCATGCATAATCGGTAATAGGCTGACAAGGCTGCAGTATGTGAAGATACCTGCATGGCCAGGAAAGGGAGGGCCTTTCTACCAACTTCCTAACCTCTATCCCACATGGGCTCTGAAAGGTCAGAGAAGCTGTGAAATCCTCTGCTTTTTCACAGAATGGATGTTTTCTACCCTGCCTGTTTTCCACCCAGTGCCAGCAATTTCCTGGCGTCTCATGATTAAACCTTTGTTCACATTGCTTATAGCAGAGGGATGTTGTGGCCAGGATGCATCATTTTTGTCACTGTAGGTCCCACTATCATCCTTAAGTGGGCAGGCAGTTTTGAGACTCCTCGTTTTCTTTGCTCATAACTAATGGCTGCCAGAGACACCCAATGCTAAAAGAAGGGAGAATTTGGGGAGATTGCGTGGATCAGGATATCCCAGTCCTGGAATTTTGGCATAATAACTCCCACAAACTATCTGTGGCTGAATCTACATAGTGAGTCACCACTTTTCCTGTATTTCACCTGTTCTGCCAGGAGAAGCCTTTTGGGGATTTTAATTTCTTAAGTGGTAAATCCAGATGTAAAAAATATGTTCCCGTGCAACATTAAACTGGACAGGGCTCATGAGCAGTGCTGGTCCCTGCCCAGCATGAGGGAGGGAAAGAAAGAACCTCTTTCCCCTCTCCCACTTGCAACTTCACTATGTAGCTATTTTATTCAGGAGAAGAATAGATCATAAGTGGACTCCAAGCAGATCATCTGATCAGCTGAGAGTCTGCTTCTGGCTGCACACTGGTTCAGCAGCTGTTCAGGTTGCTCAGGCAGTTTCATGCACATCCATGAGCAGCACATAGTCTGATGAAGAGTGTTGAACTTTGACTGCCAGATAGGCTCACTGAGAAATCTGCAGCAACCCTACTGAAGGAATCTTTCTCTGGGTTCTACACTTGCTCACCTAGGCAGATCTGTCCTCCATCACCTTCAGTGGAATAGCTCAGACAAATATTGAGGTACCAGTGGAAAAACAGAACCACCTCTCAAATATGGCACTACAAAGTAGAAACATTAAGCACAAAAATTTCAATAGGGAGAATTATGTTCATGCTGTTTATGTCAAGCATTGATCTGCTGCCACAGTCATCACTTCCCCATCTGTAGCCATATCACCAGAAATCAAAGCAGACAGTGAGGGGCTTGAATAACTATCAGATATGAAGTCTTCCAACACCTTCTGAACAATGGGGTGGGGGGATTCATTCAGATTTATTAATGATATAGGCTAAATTGGATCTTGATAAGCAAATTCCAGTAGCACATCCAAGATAAGAAACAAACTCAGAGTTTGTAATCCAGACTTCCTTTAAAAGAGACCCTAATTTTGCAGTTGGCTTGTTCTCTCTTTGGTAAATAAAAGTAAATAAGACCTATTGATTATATTCACATCAATTGCTATGAATAAAGGAGGCAAATGCAGTCTCGGGCTGTATCAACAGAGGCATCACATCACAATCTTAAGATGTCATAATTCCTCTGTATAGCACATTGGTTAGCCCCTACCTGGAGTATTCTGTGCAGTTCTGGAGGCCTCTCTTCAAAAACTGAGAAGGTCCAGTGGGGAGGATGATCTGGGGCCCATGAGGAAAGGCTGAGAGACTTGTGAATGTTCGGCCTGGAGAAGAGGAGACTGAGAGGAGACATGATTGCTTTCTTTAAAAATGTGAAAGGTTAATAGTTAAGAGTACAGCAGGGAATGGTTCCTGTTGGTAGCAGAGGATAGGACCCACAGCTATGGCATTAAACTATGTAGAAGAAGAAAAAGAGTTGGTTCTTATATGCCGCTTTTCCCTACCCGAAGGAGGCACAAAGCGGCTTACAGTCGCCTTCCCTTTCCTCTCCCCACAACAGACACCTGCTTCTTGGATTTTGAGATGGTTTTGCATGCCTAAACAATCACATGTCTAGTTTAGGCTAATTCTACAAACCATTGTAACTGGAGCATGTGATCATGGGAAAAGACAGCTATCCAAGAAAGAGCATGCCGTAGTAATAGAAAATAGTAATCAAATATCTGATAACACTACTGTGTTTTAAACAATGTTATAGACTATTTTTAGATGCCTTTTGAGTGCTTAACATATTTAATGGTCTCACATGATTATGAAACTAAGTGCTACAATAAACACAGGAGAACTGCCAAAGACAGCTCCTCCATGTTGAGTTCATTTGCGTTGCTGCTATAATTTACAGCAACACTCATCCATGTCATGATGTCATTATCCTGAACACCCCACAATCATACTAGCAATTGATGTGCTGTAGGATGTGGAAATACACAACCCAATAATGTCAGAAATCAAGATGTAAGTGAATATAAGGATCTGTTGCTAAGATGAAGACATCAGTTTTCTTTTTTGTACAGGGAATGTGTAACTTTGACACAAGTCTTCCCATTTGGGTGGCAGCTCTGTATTTGCACAGTGTTTGCTTTCCATCTATAAATGGCTAGCAAGGACTAAATTGGATCTAAAGGTTACTGCCATACACTTATTGGGATATTGTAGTTTTTATGTATCTTTCATTTGGAGTATGTACTACTTTATTGTGTCATGTAAGGTCATAACATTCACTATTTTTAAGTATTCATCAGTAAGCCACTGATTTATTCATGATGAAGGTTTTCCACAAATACTGAAAGTTTCATGAAGAGTAGCAAAAATAATGCACTCAAAAAATCTAAATGCTTCATTATTCAAACTGAAAAAAAAGATTACATTCAGTCAATTAGTTAATAAAACAATGTTTTTCAATGAGACATGCACAAATTAACTTGAATTTTATACAATCATCCTCGGTACAGGCAAGTTTCTTTACTAAATCCATACATCAGGTATTTATAAATGACAAGGTGATTTGGGTTGTCCCATGAGCACTTATTTGAAAGTCTGCCCCATCAAGCATAGTAAGAATGTCATCAAAGTAAATATGCATAGTGTTGACTTACTGGATGATTTTGATCAGTATCCTGAAGATTAGAAAACCAAATTATAAGACGGCATCCAATCTAATTGTTATTCAAAGAAAATTATTCCAAATGTTATATTAATGCATCCTATTGCAGAGTATTGGGACAACTTGAAATTCACATGTAATATTTTATTATACCTTGGCTAGATTACATATGGTTCTTGCTAGTACAGACACACAGATATATAATTCATTTTCTTGGTGCTCTATTTGCAAATGCTGAACAAACAATATACAGAAAACCATTGGATACCTTGCTGGTTCTGGATTTTAAAGTATTGTATGTTTTTTTTTTAAATCCTGACATTTGTACTTGAAAAATATACTGACAATTCTTTGTTGATACTTGCCTGATTAAATGTGGCAGATAGACTTATTCATACTACTTGTTCAAGAATTTCAGTATGGCGAAGGCAGAAATTTAAAATCCAGCTTTTGCAATTCAATTTTGAAAACTTGTGGGACAATGCCATGATCAGAATACTTTCCCCACTGGAAACCACATTAAATAGACCTGAACAGACCTGTTTAGGATTGATTTCTGAGATCTATTTCACACTGGAGGCTCTGAGCTGGGCTGCACACAGGGGAGCATTTGGCCTGGTGCGCTTCATCCGTCCCTCATTTGTGCTCCCACATGGGAGCCAGGGCAGTGAATTTCCCAGTGTGTAAATGGTCTTAGTGATCCAGTCCTTCTCTATTTTCACATGTAATGATTTATTATTCCTTGACTAGACTATATAGGGCTCTTGCACACAGATATATAATTCATTTTCTTTGTGTTCTACTTGCAAATGCTGAACAAGCAATATACCAAAAACCATGGGATACCATGTTGGTTCTGGATTTTAAAACATTGTATGACTTTTGAAAAAATTCCTGACATTTGTAGTTGCCTCTAAACTACAACTTTCCATGAAATGAGTTCTATTATGGGTAAAAATACTTCTTGAGCATAGAGGTAAAGCATGATAAGCTTGTACTCTGGAGTCCAAACTAAATAGGAAGTGGTTCTGCACTTAGCCAGATGTGTAGAGACAGCCTGTCAGGTTTGTGCTGATTGATCTAATTTCTAATCAAAAAATGAACAGGGCTGGGATTTGGGTATTTGGACACCCACATTCAAACAGTGGCTGGCAACTTGACTCTGTATGCTTGATCATCTCCGCATGTGCCTGCCATTTCTCCCAACCCTGCCTACTCGTATATTCCTGTATTCTCCCACTGTCCTGAGCTTTCCCCCCATTTTGGAGACTGTGCTAATGTATGTTTGTGCATGTGTTATGGCCACAATGAGATGTCTGAATATATTGAAACAAAAATGTTGAGGGGGTTTGTGCAGGCATCATCTTTGGAAGCATCACTCAAAGGACTCACAAAATCTGTCCTGGTTTTCAAAGAAGATGCCAGAAATCTTAAAACTCTCTTCCATTCCCAGCTGGGCCATCTGTTGCTTTTAATGCTAGTAGGCATCCCTGAAAGTGACGGCTGATGGGAGGAGTGATCTATGGAGAGGAACACTAAGCAGATCGAGGTCACTTGATGTTTAGGGGAACAGGAACACTCTGTTCAACAATTACTTAAGAGAAATCCCAATGTATCTCCCAAAGATAACTCGAGCAGCTCATCATCATTTCCATTTTGTACAGCCATCTGCCACTGGCTAAGACACTAGCCAAATACATACCTACCGAATAGGTGTTTATGACCACTTTGTTTGACTGCTGAGGAAATCCATTATTCCAAACCTCAGCCATCTTGTACTTCTAAAGCACACTTGAGGGAACAATGAACACTGTGTCTACTTAATAAATACATGTTGATATTTCTTATCTAATTGCTTCCAGTGGGATCTTAAATATATCCCATGGAGCAAAAGGAACACATAAGTCAGGAAAGGCAGAGAACAACTGAATGATGTATATAGTTTTTTGTGAGCCAATGACAAAACTCTAGGGGTACCTTTCTTTTTGTCATTCTGTTGCCTCAGTGAGATGGATATGTGTGTCGTGGAGAGGGGGGGAGAAACCAATAGCAAAAGCATATGAACATCCAAATGGTTCTGGATACCTATACAATCACCACAGCAGAGGTTTATATTCCCCAAACAATATGTGAGTGCTTCAATTTATATATGTATGTTTCATATAGATATAGATTGTTGTTGTTAGGTGCGAAGTCATGTCCGACCCATCGCAACCCCATGGAAAATGATCCTCCAGGCCTTCCTGTCCTCTACCAATAGATATAGATAAATAGATATAGATATAGATCCCCTCAGGGTTGCAAATTTTAATTGTCTTTTGATAGCTGAGAACAAATGAAGACATCTAGAACACCTTTTGTGACAAGAATACTGAAAGTAGTAGAAGAGCAAAACAAATGTCTTTGTAATCCTAATTACTAAAATTGCCCCCCTCTGTTTGGGAGTCTATAGATATGCTCAAATTACAGGTCAACCGTTAAATAGAATGCAAACCATTAAAGAGAACAACTAGATTCAAGCCCAGTAGCACCTTAGAGTTCAAATTTTTTTAGGGTATAAGTGTTTCAAATAAAAGTTCCCCTTTTCAGATGTCTATCTGATGAAGGGATCTTCATGGAACATAGAAAGGAATGCAAAGGAAACATTCTACCACTGGACAGAAGCCCTTTCTTGTATAGGTCAAAGGCACAATTTCTTTTTCCTTGATTTTTTTTTATTTTTAATGTGTCAACTTTGCTACAGTTAATGTCAGGAATAATAAAAAAAAATTACAACAAATGCTTTTCAGTCCAGCCTTGAATATATACAAGATAGGGAATTTAGATCTTGCTAAATTGTAAAACCCTCAATGAAATCTCCCCTTTCCCCAAATTTGATTAAATTTGAATTGGCAATCCTGGGAGGAATGTAGACTGCTTGGAGTGTAGAAGGAAAGACATATAGTATTATGCTAAAAACTTAAGCATACACTTTGCGGGTCACCTTGATCTCGGTCAAGCCGGAACTTTGGCCTGCAGGCAAAGAACCAAGACAGGCAGCCAATAAGTGCAATCCATATAATCTTGTCCATATAATGCAGTGGACTGTTTCTTGGTCTGATCACAAGCTAAAACATCTTCTAAATGTGTACTGTGTAAATAAATAGATGCTCAGTCAATAAAGGCTATCTGATGCCTTTGAGGAACCCGCTATGTTGTCTTCCAAGGTCTTTTCTCAGTCACCCCTGTTTCCTTGTGAGCATCAAGAAGAATGTTCTTAATCAGCTGATTTAGTTCCTAAGATCTTCCCTTTGTTGGGTAAATATTTCATTTGCTAATTTATCTTAGTTTGGTTGTATTCATATTCCAAACAAGGCATACAGTATCTCACTAATGAGGAAGAATGATGTTCTCATTATGTCATTGCAGTGGCAACAGGATAATTAATGTCTATTGATAGACACATTCAAAATGTCATTAATTATGTTATTAACTATCTTAATTAATTGCAAATGCTTCATGTTTTTCCAATATGATCATCATATTTAAGGAGTAAGCTGGTTACGCATTTAAAGACTTATTCATTCTCCGATGTGGGTTTCCAGGAACTTCAACTTCAAAAATTAACTCCATTTTAATTTATTAGATGCTAACTTTTAAAATGTTTACCGACAATAACAATTTGATAACACAACGATTGGATGCATTTGTTTTTAGCTGTCTCACTGTTTGTCTGGGTTCTTGTGCAAAACCCTGTTTCATACTGAGTGGTTCCAGTAAAAGATGGAATTAAATGTTGCCTAACAGGTGTGAAAACCAAACTAATAGTCCCCAGTTTTCAAGCTGTGTGTAAAAGTGATTGTTGCAGTAATAAAGATACAATTATAATGGTGCCTTCATATAATTATAGTGCTGTGTTTGCCTTTGGGAAAAGATTTTGCTCCTTGCTTGCTTTCCTTCCAATATCTAATATCCTTCTCCATTATAATGAATCCAAACTAATAAAAGTTGTTATAGCAAACTGCCCTGGGGAATTTAAAGAGATTAATATCAAGATGGGTAGTCATGTCAGTCTGTCTGTATCAGTAGAAAAGAGTAAGACTCCAGTAAGTACCTTAAAGACTAACAAAATATGTGGTGTGGTGTGAGCTTTTGTGAGTCACTGGACTCTTTACTCTTTACCACTGTAAAAGGATTAATTTTTGGATACTGTGGCTACTATTTGTGCAGGTTTATGACAATTTCTCCTTCTACTGTAGACCCCCATCAGTGTTTCTGAAGGACTGCTAACTTGATAATAGGATTTCAGGGAAGCACAGTGGGCTGCTAAGAGAAGGAAAAAGTGGGAAAGCTCATGGTCATGAGTGCTATTTTTCTAATGGCACTTACAATTGACCTTTTATTCCTCATCAGATGTGCAAATATATGCACACTGTAATGCACTGTGCACTGCTCTCCCCCATAGCAAATATCGAAACTCCAGCTACTCCATATATCTGTGGCTTGGCTATTAGCAGGAACTTCATAGACTGTGCATAGTACTCCCATTCTGCAGATGCTCCACTGGCTACTCGTTTGTTAGTATGCAGAGTTTAAAGTATTGGCCTTGGTTCCTGTTGATTGTGGGACCACCTCTCTTCCTATATTCCTCCATAACAGCATTGGTCATGTCATGTCAATAGGGGCTTCTGCTGGTGCCAACCCAAAAATAGGCAAAACCAACAACTGCCCATATTGTTGTTGTTGTTAGGTGCGAAGTCATGTCCGACCCAACAGGACCCCATGGACATTGATCCTCCAGGCCTTCCTGTCTTCTACCATTTCTCAAAGTCCATTTAAGCTTGCACCGACAGCTTCAGTGACTCCATCCAGCCACCACATTCTCTGTCAAACTGCCCATATACATGTTATCAAAGTTGTAAATCCTGCCTTAGAGCCTCTTGTGGCGCAGAGTGGTAAGGCAGCGATATGCTGTCTGAATCTGTCTGCCCATGAGGTTGGGAGTTCAATCCCAGCAGCCGGCTCAAGGTTGACTCAGCCTTCCATCCTTCCGAGGTCGGTAAAATGAGTACCCAGCTTGCTTGCTGGGGGGTAAACAGTGATGACTGGGGAAGGCACTGGCAAACCACCCCATATTGAGTCTGCCAAGAAAACGCTAGAGGGCGTCACCCCAAGGGTCAGACATGACTCGGTGCTTGCACAGGGGATACCTTTACCTTTACCTTTTAAATCCTGCCTTATGGAATGGCCTGCCTGAGGAGGTCAGGAAACTGTCTACTCTCCTTCCTGGCCTACCACAACCTGTGCAAAACGGAACTATACAAAAGGGCTTTTCTGACACAGGTGATGGGACTGCATTGTACAAAATAGTTCATAAATTTACCTGGATAAATGATTGGGAGTGTGGTCTATATTGCTGATTCCAGTTTATTGTAGTAGGATCCTAATATATAATCTCTGTACTGCTTAATGTCATGCTGATATTATATAATTCTTCAGTTTTTTCTAATGGTTCTAAAATCCTAATGCTTTGTTACTTGAATGTCATGTTTTGTTGTTTGTACTGGTCACCCTGATATACAATCTGCCTTGAATCCCTGTGAGAAAGGCAAACTATAAATAACATGAATTTTATAAAAATAAATAAACAAAAATAAATATATACACTATTGATATACAACAAGTTCCACTATGAGTTGCCTGAGAGTTCCAGTCAAGATCAAGCATAGGAAATAAGAGTTGATATCTTGTCTTAGTAGTAGCATGTTCAAAAAGGATCTAGGATTCTTAGTAGACCACACATTGAATATGAGTCAACAGTGTGATTCGGTGGCTAAAAAGGGGGATGGGATTTTGGGCTGCATCAAACATAGTATCGTATCCAGATCACGGGAGGTGATGGTACCGCTTTACTCTGCTCTGGTTCGGCCTCACTTGGAGTACTGTGTTCAGTTTTGGGCACCCCAGATGAAGAGAGATGTAGACAAACTGAAGCGTGTTCAGAAGAGGGCAACAAAGATGGTGAGGGGTTTGGAGACCAGGACATATGAAGAAAGGTTGGGGGAGCTTGGTCTGTTTAGCCTAGAGAGGAGACGATTGAGAGGGGATCTGATAACCATCTTCAAGTATTTTGTGCACTTCCTTCTCTTAAGATTGGGATCTGAAACCATGGTTAGAATGTGTGGTCAATTTGCAAAGATTCTCTAATTTTCTGTCCTTGCATGCATTCACAACTTAGTGCATTCACAACTTAGTGACCCATCCAAGACCCAAAGACATTCTTCCTAGCAATGTTTGTTGAAGTGTTCAGCAAGCTGGAAAAGATAGTGAGGGCACCTTGGACAAAACGCTGAAATGTTATCAGCAGGTCTATTTCATGCTTTAAAAAAAGTTAATGGCATTAAAATGGATAACATTTTCAAGTTGAATTTACTTTCTGCCCTTGGTTCAGGTTACCTTCTCCTCTGAGCCGATTGGCCCCAAGGATGCGCAGCTCTCAGGTACCCCTGAAAACAAACTCATTCATTCCACCAACTCAAAAGAAGGGAGGGGGGAGATAATACTGAAGCCATAGCAAGGCGACCGTGTGGAATCCAGTTGCAGAACAACTCCCAAGATGAAACTGGGACAAAAGCATGAGAGAATTTAGTCTCCGTTTAACATTGACAGTGGTCAATTGCTAACTGAAAATGTTGCCAGGCATTCAGATTCCAGTTCGTTTCATCTTGTGTTTTTTTTTAAACAAATCTCTCTGTGATACTAACAGAAGTCTTTTGGGGATACAAATGCTACAGTTTTCCCACTAATGGTTCCATCAGCTTTTATTCCCAAGCTTGCAAGACACACAGAGAGAGATGTCATTATGACATCTTATGACTGCATGTATTTGATCATTCTTTTTCGTCTTTTCACTGCCCCCCCTTCTGCTTATAATAAATTTCCCCACATGCTCTGTAAAAACAAGTTTCATAAAATCAATTGACCAAAGGTGATATGCCCATGACAAGAAGTATGTACAAATTCATGTTTCTTTTCACATCACAAACAGAGCCAATGCTGCTTGCTTTTATTAAGAACCTCAACGTGATTTACAAATTCATTAATTCCAATAAAATAAATGCTTTGTGTGTTTGTTTTACACACACACACACACACACACACGCATGCATGCACATACACACAGAGAGACACACACACAACACATTATTCGCAATATATTTCCCTTAAGCCTTTGGCTAGGAAACAAGGGTCTCTCCTGGGAGGCTCAGCCAACAGGAACGGAACCCAACTAATAAAAGTTTAATTATGATCAGTGATTATGGTATTTAATAATTGTGATCTCAGTGGGAACAATTTCCGAAAGGGAGTCACTTGGGCTTCATTACAACATGTGAATGATGGCGCTAATAAACCTGCACATGAGAAACTCATGGTGGCTTCCCCAAAGAAACATCCCTTAACCTTCCATAAGCTGCTAAAGCCAGGAAGCCAGCTAAAATATTTAAGTTGCATTGGGCAGAATTAACCAGCAAACATTATGCGTTCATAGGGCAGAATGCTAGAGCTTATTAAATCCAGCAAGTAGCTCTAGGAAGATGATTACGAGTCAATGATTCCTGCTCCCTGGCAACAACAAACAACAAAAAAGACAGATCAGCCATTAGGCTCTCTAATCAGAATGACTCCATTTAGTAGTGGCACTCAGGAAGCAAATGAGCCATAATGAATCTTAGAAGGCCTCTCCCCACATCTGCCACAACTACACTGGGGGGGGGGGCGGGGAGGAAAGGAGGTTAATGGATATGAAATCAGAGAGGACCTGTTTGGATAGACTTTATAGTATTGCTTGGAATCCCTAAAGACTCCAGATGAAAGGCTGTAAAAAGGTCTTTAAGGACTCAGTTATCACTATGCCCAATTGTTAGATAAGCTTGCCATCTTTGGGTTAAGAAATTCCTGGAGTTTTGGGGTTGGAGCCTGGGTACAGGATTCTGGGGAGCAGAATTTGGGGATAGCAAGTACCTCGACAAAGTATAATGTTATGGAGTATACCCTCCAAAGTCACCTTTCCTCCAGGGGAACTGACCTCTGGAGTCTGGAGAGCTGCTGTAATCACAGGGAAGTTCCAGGCCCCATCTGGAGGTTGGCAACTTTAGGTCTAGCAGCATAGTCAACAACTGTGAAAAGCTGTGGCTTTTTGAAAAGCTATGAAAAGCTGTCCATTTTGCATTAAAAGGCTGTTCTTAAGGTAACCCTGATTAGTCGTTTTTAGAAAAAAATGCCTTCTTTAAGATGTTTCATCTCCTTAGCGTGCTTTAATATTTCATTTGCTTGACTTTTTCTGTAAAAGTAATTTTGTTGTTTTGTTCTTTGATTGTAACTTGGGCCAAAGGATCCAGGCCGATATTAAACAACCTCCGAAGTTTGTGGGGAAGGGCATAGGAATCCGTTTCCTAGCAAGGTGCTGGCAAATTATTTAATTTATTTTTATTATTGGACTTATTGCCCACCACTCTCATTTCTGGCTCATGGCGGGTTACAATTTTGTCCAAAATTAAAACCCCATTAAAAACCCATTAAAGTCATACCGGACATAACAATATACATATTCATGGCAGACTCCAACAATAAAAGCCGTAATGGACAAACTCCGCTAACCCCACCAAGAACTTATATAGGAGTACGAGAAGGAACACAGATCTCCAATAAGTGTATGCTTTTAACACTCAGGGGAGCCTGTCAGATCTTCCTTGCCAAGCTGGCCTCAACCATAGACCTGGCGGAAGAGCTCCATTTTGCAGGCCCTGTGGACTTCTTCAGTTCACCTTTCTCATGTTACTCAAGTGGCATAGAAAGAAATTGCATGGCTGTGGCTGACAAACCAGAGTCAGTGATCCTGCAGCCTTTCACAGCTAACATAATCAGATATTGAATTTACTAATTCTGCACATGGAAGATAATGCACTTTCAATGTACTTTTACAGCTGGATTTTCCTGTGCAAAACAGGAAAATCTACTTCTAAGGTGCAGAATAGGCCCTGGTCTCCTTTTAAATTTGCACTTTAAAACAAACCATGGAAAGGATTGTGGACATTTCTCAATCTCTGCTGTGGTTGACATTGAGTATCACATAGGCAGCCAGCCTGCATTGCCGTATAGAATAGGGGTGATGGGGTAGCTTTCTCAATCTTTCAGTTCTCTTTGGTAGGGCCACAAAAACTGCAATAACTAGGAAGAGGTCAAGCTAGAGAAAATTGAAAGCTGTAATTTTGGGGGGCAGGGCACCTGCTAACTTACTTCCTCTTTATGAAATTGTAAGTTGGGGGAGGGGAGAAAACTGTTAAGAAATTAGGTGAGAGGAAGGTAAACACTTTTCTGCACATGCATGTTTTGAAAGCATCCTAAATACCCCATATACCTGGAATATTTTAAAATAGTTTTAAATAATGCTCATTAAAAAGGTATTTGCGGGTTGCTCACCTGCCACTATGTAAGTGACATCAAGGGGCAACTGACTTAGACCTTTTCTGCACCAGGAATCCAACCCAGTGCAGTGCTTGTCCGGCCAAGGGGCTAATTTCCACTTCCAGACAACTTTGGCAATGTGCTGAGCCAGATTCCTGCTGCAGAAAAGGTCTCTGGGTGACCACAGCATGCAACTTCCAAGACAAGTGAGAGGTGGAGGTGGTTTGCCAGTGCCTTCCTTGTAGCCTTCCTCGGTGGTCTCCCATCCAAGTACCAGCTTCTGAAAGCTGACAAGCTAGGGCTGTACCATGCCTCCTACCATCTACCACTATACCAAAATAATGTTATCACAGATCTCATGGGATCCTGTCAATGCAAAGATTTGACCCTTGCTTTGGACATCTAATGCATCCATTGCATGATGTTGGTTCAGTAAAAGATGCCTAGATCCTCTAAACCAGGGGTAGTCAACCTGTGGTCCTCCAGATGTTCATGGGCTACCATTCCCATGAGCCCCTGCTAGCAAACACTGGCAGGCACTCATGGGAATTGTAGTCCATGGACATCTGGAGGACCACAGGTTGACTACTCCTGCTCTAAACCACTTTTTAAGGTTGGCAGATCTCCATTGGCCACCAGGAGGGATGGGCTGCAAGCTTGAGGCTGGGAATCTCTTAGAGATTTGAGGGTAGAGCCTGGGGAGTATAGGGACCTCACAGGGGTCAAAGAGTTCAACCTCCACAGTATCCAATCCATTTGCTGTGGAGCAAGTGATCTCTGTAGTCTGGAGATGAGCTGTAATGCCAGGGGATCCTTCAGTCCCACGTGTAGGCTGGCATCTCTACCAATCTTAGAAGAAAGTAAATGCAGATCTATGGAGAAATCTGAATTCTTTCATTTTGGGTTTTTAATGAGGCAGAGATTATGTGTGACCGATGCTGCTTATTCTCTAGTCAGACAGGAGAATGAAGAAGTGAACCTATCCAGTTTGCAATGTTTGGAAATTCAATCCTGCTGCTGGGAGCTCGGCAGGCTGGGCTGGATGCCAAGCGGGAACAAACTGGAACCTGAACCTGCTTCACAGATGCCTTCTGAAACCTCGCTCAGGTGGGAGGCTGACGGGAACAACCTGTTTCCTGCTCTTGTTTCCATGTAGATTCTTCTCTCATTACATCTCGCTTACCAAGACAGCTTTATGCTGTGATTATTTAGATTCACAAATGTGGTTGTTGGGGGATTTTAAAAGGAAAAGGAAAGGTGGGTTTCACTCTTTTCAGAAGCACTTGGCCTCTTTTCTGCATACTTTTCAAAACTTCTTTGCAGAATACAGATGATTCAGAAAACAAAGCCAGGGCATATGCACAGGACTGCAATATGTTTGGGAAACAGTCCTTAGGTCACAGGCTCTCCCTGATCAAAATGTAGGTGTTTTACTATTATTGATACAGTGAGCAAAAACCGTTCTGATGCATTCAGAGGTCCCATAACTTGGCTAGTTCAGTACAATAATAAAGGGATAATTAGGGTTATTTTATTTATTTTTATACATACCTTCCCTCATGAGTTCAGGGTGGGTTACAACATTCAAAATATGTCACAGCCATAATCAGAAAGCAGTTTGTTCCAATAACAATAACAATAATTGTATTTTATAGTTTTATGTCCAGGGTTTTAATGGGGAATTTTTGGATTTTTATCTGATGCTGTAACCCGCCACGATCCTTCGGGGAGTGGTGAGAAATAAATCACAGTATAAATAAATAAAATAAATACATTTTATTTGTAACCTGTCCCTTTTAGATGCTCAGGGCAGTTAACATCCATAAAATGAGCATACAATTTAAAAACAATCAATTTACACAATCAACACCTATAGAGTCGACTGAAGATGGTGCCGTAATAGCTGGACTTCTGTCCAGCTCTTAAGCCATGCCGAGGGTCAGGAGCTTCCGCACCTGGCTGACCTGAGCAGATACGCAAATCTGCTCGCCGGTCGCCCCAGGAACCGGGAACGGCATCCTGAGGGTCCTACAGATCCGTGGGGAGGTAGGGAGACCGAGCTCTCCAGATCAACAGCGGCGTGTGCTCAAGGTCACGATGGCACCCTTGTGGCAAACAACTTTCTAAGCTTGAAACGACCAGCTGACCCTACATTCTTCCCAGACCATCTTTTACCAGACTGACAGGACTGACAGGAGCTGAAGTTTACAACAGTAAGGATTGAAAGCTTTCTGGCTTTTCCTTTTCTTTTCCCACAAGCTCTTCCCCCCCCCTCCTCAACCAATTTACAAGTGAATTCCCTCCTTCGTCGAGTGAGAGACTCCCAGCTAATTATACCCACTAACCAAACAAAGAGAGAGCTTTGAAGTTTTGTTGGTGAAAGTTCAGTGGGGGAAGCTAACTTGATACGGAGATCGACAAACTGATAATTTGGGATCGCTCGTGCTCCCGCGAGACCTCACGAGACTTTCTGTTTATAGTTTGTGACTGCCTAGAACTATGGAAAAATTAACTAAGGCACAGCTTTTCCATTTGTTATGCAAAGGGAACTCAAAGATACTGAAAGCAGTCAATAAGCTGGAAAAGGAAATCCGTGGGATTAAGGGGGAGCTTTTGGACGGAGCCAATGGTCTGGAGAGAGCAGCTGATGACACAGCTCAGCCAACAATAAATCAAACAAAAATTCAATGTTTGGAAGTTAATCAACAGGAGGGGGAGAGAGCTAGGGATGTAAAAACCCAAAGTACCTTTGAAGAACTTGGTAAAACAGATTTAAGGAAGGAAAGCACCGAAAACCTGGAAGTCTATTTAGAGCAGGAAGTGATTTGGATCAGCAAAATAAAAAGAGTCTATTCAAAAGCGACAGCACCCAGGAAACTATCAGGAGATATTTCTGTGCGACCAGAGGAAGAGATCCAGATAGATAAAGTATACAGAGCCTACTCAAAGGCGACTGCAAGCAAGAATCAAGTAAGAGACTTCTTTGGCCCTGACAGAAGGACAATCAGAAACACTCTACTATGGAAAAAAACACAATTTCATTTTCTGCGACCACCTGAAGGATGAGTACAACAGTGGAGTATTCTCCTGGTTTCCTGTGGGGAAGACAGCAGCAATAACTTTTAGGACAGGACCAATATATGAAGGGAACTGACTTTATATCATCTAAGGCAATAATAGAATATATCCTTATAATAGATTATACTCTCATATGTATCAACAACTACTCTGCTAAGAAAGATGGTAATAACTTCTAGATCAGGATCAATATGTGATGGGGACTGAATATGTATGCCAATATGTATGCTAAAAGAGGATGACAAACTATACTTCATAGGTATTAACAAGACGGCAGCAGTAACTCTTAGGTCAGGGCCAATTTATGAAGGGGACTGACCTTATATCATTTAAGATAATAACAGAATATATTCTTATAATAGATCATATTCTCATATGTATTAACCATCACTTTGCTAAGAAAAATGGTAAAAACTTCTAGATTAGGAATAATATGTGATGGGAACTGAATATGTATGTTAAAAGAGGATGGCAAACTATATCAGCTGGTCGCTTTTTTTCTTAATTTTTCTGTAAATGCTTCATATAATAATAAATAATAAAATTATTTTAAAAAACACCTATAAAATCAATTTACACAATCAACACCTATAAAATACCAAGATGGATATTCTCTAGGAGGGAGTGATCTTCTAATTCCTCCTCCTTCTCCCAGTGGTTAGACCCACTGCTTGGTGGATGTTATTCTGAGCCTTGACCATAAACCCAGTGGAACAACTCAGTCTTGCAGGCCCTAATTAACATCCCACAGGGTCCTGACCTCCCTCAGGTCAAGCCCAGTTTCACCTTTCTTGGCCAGGGGATACTGAGCAGATCCTGACCTGAGAATAATAACAATTTTTTGGGGGGGGGATTAGAAGGGAAAAGGTGAGCTTGCAGGTATGCGTGTCCCAGACCAGTTAGGGCTTTAATAATTATTTAAATTATTTCAGCAAAAATTGAGTCCAGTGACACATTTAAGACCAACAAATATTTATTCAAGGCATGAGATTTTGTGTGCAGGCACACTTCCTCAGACAAAATGGAACAAGAATCATAAGAGTACATATATATATATATATATATATATATATATATATATATATATATATATATATATATATATATATATATATATATATATATATATATATATATATATATATATATATATATGGTAAATTAGTGGCAAGTTAATAAACTGTGTCATTGTATCCAAATTATGTCATATTATTCCATATGATAATTCTTTGCTAAAACAGCTAATCAGTCCTTTAGAGTTCAGTTGTAGTTCACAAAAACATTGGAGAAATAAAACTGTCTACGTTAGTAATTAATAGTTTCCCAGTTGTGAAAAGAAATAATTAAAATAGACTAATAGGTGCCCCCCATTCATCTCTGCCCAAGTGAGGAAGCATCCCTGCAAGTGACAAGCTGTTATCTTGTCCTGAGATCAATTAAAAAGCCTTAATAAAACCCGATTACAATTAAAAAGGGACATAAAATTACAATACATAGATCAACTAACATGGCGGTATAAATCTACTACACCCCCATAAACATCATCCAATAGGAAAGTGGCAAGAGGGGAGCCATAGCCCCCACCGTGGGTAACCCTGGCTTACCGCTGCTCAGCACCAGGAGGATCCCAATCGGATCTTCCACTCAAACCCCAGCCTCAACCATAGACCTGGTGGAAGAGTTCTGTTTTGCAGGCCCTGTGGAATGCAGAAATCTCTTGCAGGACCCACAGCTCCTCCGGAAGCTCATTCCACCAGGTAGGGGCCAGGACCAAATAGACCCTGGCACAAGTTGAGGCCAGGCAAGCTTTCCTGGAGCTGGGAACAACCAACAAATTAGTTCCCACAGAGCGCAAAGCTCTGTGGGGGGCATAGGGTGACAGACGGTCCCTCAGATATGTGAGTCCCAGAACACAAAGGGCCTTGAAGGTCAAAACCAAAACCTTGAACCAGATCTGTGAGGATCCTAGCAGCTGCATTCTGCAACATCTGCCATTTCTGGATCAAGGACAAGGGCAGGCCTGTGTAGAGCAAGCCTGCTTACATGGTGAAAGGGTAAATCAGGGGAGGGAAAAGACAGACAGACAGACAGACAGACAGACAGACAGACAGACAGACAGACAGACAGACAGACAGACTGTTGAGGCCAAGCTGGATCCCATGGGGTTGGTGGGCAGCCTTTACTCTTTCTCCTGCCCCCCAAGAATGTTTTGGTCCTGCCTCCAAACCTCAAGGAACATTCCTAACCTCAAGATGTTGCCTGGAAGTCTTCTGGAATTGGAATGATTAGCTCCCAAGAGGAAAATGGCTGTTTTGGAGGGGGAGTCTCTGTGATGACAACTAATCTCCAGGCTCCTGGAAATGAAATTGATGCTGCAGGGGGGGGGCACTCTCTGTGACACTGTGCCCCAGAGAGGTTCTGGGATGTGAATCTCCAGTTGGGACCTGGGGATTTGCTCGAATTGCAGATCATTATCCAGGCTGCAGAGATCAACCCCCTTGGAGAAAAGATCTACTTGGAAGGTGGGACTTTCTGGCTTTGGATCCCATGGAGGTGCAGATGGGAGTCTCCAGGTAGAAAACATTTATGCTGGGTGGCAACAATTGCTAATAATAATAAACATCCAATAATTCTTAAACTTATCACAGTTTATTCCTTCGATGAAAATATTTAATCGATAACAAAATTTGCTTGAAGAACTGAAAACCTTTCAGTCTGTACATTCTTCATTTCAGTTCAATATCATCAAAGTAAATTAAAGAAACAGTTTTGTGTTTCAAATAAACATGAAAACATTGGTTGGCAAACAGCTTACAGTGGGTTTCTCAATTGCTGCCTCCATGTCAGCTTTTCTCCATTTTTTTTTTACCACTGAGAAACCCCTGAAACCCCAGTCCCAACAGGAGACTAACATCCCTGTCACTTTTCAGGGATGCCAGCCTCCAGAAGGAACCTGAGACCCCCAGAAGGAAAGTTCCATTCCAGACTGCAGAGAGCAGTTCCCCTGGAAGAAAGGGCTCCTTGGGACAGGTACAGGAGCTGTACGGCACTACCATCTACACACACACACACACACAACCACACAGAGAGAGAAAGAGAGACAGAACACAGAAGATAGAAGCATTCCTTTCTTCAGAAATTAGAAAATTTATTAACCACACAATCACCTCTTCATGTAGGCAATACCTGAATGTCTCCCTCATTGGATTGCTCTGAGAAGCCATTGGCCAGAAAGTCTAAATTCAAAGAAAAAGAATCTCATAACAGTCAATGAGCAAGTCAAAAAAAGATTTACACCATCCTCCTGCAACAGCTGCTTCTGCATGTGCTCCGGCTTCATCTCTTTAAGGCAATTGCAATTTGTACAGCTTGGTGTGGTGGTTAAGAGCAGCAGCTTCCAATGTTTTGAGAGATTTGATTCCCTGCTCCTCCACATGCAGGGTGACCTTGGGCTAGTCACAGTCCTGTTACAAGCTGTTCTCACAGAGCAGTTTCTCTCAGAGTTCTTTCAGCTTTACCTACCTCTCAGGATGTCTATTGGGAGAGGAAGGGAATGCAATTATAAGCCACTCTGAGACTCCTTTGGGCAGTGAAAAGTAGAGTATAAAAACCAACTCTTCATCGATTGGGAAAGTGCTACTGGGAAACAGTGTCTCCTCTCTCCACATGGCCTCATGGTGCTTCTGTGCTGCCTGTACAAATTCCCATCTTCCATGCCATTGGTCTCAAATGTGCTTTCTTGTGATGGTCTTATTGCATCAAGACCAAGGTGGTATTCATATGGAAAGGGAAAGTCTACATCTTCCCAGTCCCACTCAAATCAGTATTATTTTCCCTGCTGCAATTGCCTGTGATGGCTACTCCCGAAGCATTCCTCCTTTCTCAGATTACAAATTGCAGATCTCACATGAGTTATTCATGAGTAAATATTCCCAGGACAGAGGCATTTTCTGGGCAGAGGGTGAGCAGGGGTGCTTTTAAAAAAATAATTAGTTGATTGATTTGATTTTTATACTGCCCTCCTATATAGCTCAGGGCTCACAACATCCAGACGGCACTCAGAGACTGCCCCAGCTCCCCCGCCATGTCCTCCAAGTTGAAAGAGGCCAGGGCAACTTAGTGGCAGTACGGCATGCTCTGAGGCTGCCTCCTCTTCCATGCAGCAAACTTTTAAAATTGGCAGGAAGTTGCAGGTAGAGAGCTAAGCCCTTCTTGGCTGAGGCAGCCTTCCGATAGGGTCTAAACTACCTAGGTGGGACATTCCTGGATGAGGGCCAATCAGGTAGTGGGTGAGCAGTCAGTTTGGATTTTATAGGATTTACTGATAATGGTTTTTAACCTTGTAAGTCATTGTGAGCATCTTTTTTATAAAAGGAAGGACTAAAAACGTTTAACCATAATAGGGTACACAGTTCGGGCAGATTTATTTTAAAATAAAAATTGCTTCTTATTCTGTACTTAGAGCCTGATGTGTCTTAGAATAACAGATTCACCATCTGGCTTAATTCAGAATGTGTCTGCAAGCTGTGATATGCAGAGTTAAACATTCAACAAACAGCCAGTGCTCAAACAAGTCAACTGCTTTCAATTGGGCAGAAAACCCAATTGGGCATGCATATTATAAGGCTTCCCTCAGCCCCCCCCTCCTCCTCAGCCCCCCCCCCCTAGTAATGCTGGCTGAGAAACCTGAGGACTTAAACAAAATCCTGCTCTTAGTTTTGGTCTTGGACATCCAGCTTGTTGTAGTGGTTAGGAGCATGGATTTCTAATCTGGTGAGCTGGGTTTGATTCCATGCTCACCCACATGCAAGCAGTTGGGTGACCTTGGGCTCACCACAGCACTGATAAAGCTGTTCTGACCGAGCAGTAATAGCAGGGCTCTCTCATCCTCACCTACCTCACAGGGTGTCTGTTGTGGTGAGAGGAAAGAGAAGGTGATTGTAAGGCGCTTTGAGACTCCTTCAGGGAGAGAAAAGTGGCATATAACCAACTCTTCTTTTCCGCCCGTGCGGAATAGGCCATTGTCTGTTATGTTTATTTAATTATTTCAATATGTTAATGTCTTTATGTCCACCACCTTGGAGATGCTGATGGGTTAATAAATAAATAATAAATAACCACTCTGCTCCTGTCGGCTCCCAGCCCTCTGGAGCAGGTTTTGATGGATACAGCAAGATACAGGGGGGAGGGAAAAGATAACAGTAGAATTGTCTATAGTTTTCTAACACTGCTAGTGTAGATTAAACTCTCTCTCTCTCTCTCTCGCTCTCGCTCTCTCTCTCTCTCTCTCTCTCTCTCTCTCTCTCTCTCTGTGTGTGTGTGTGTGTGTGTGTGTGTGAAGAAATGAAGCAAGTTCTCAACCCTTTGGGAATAGGAAGAATGGGAAAATACCAGAAGCTAAGAATTACCTATATATTTATCACTGAAAGGGTGAGGGGATCACTGATGGTGACACAGCTGAAACCTTTTTCCTCCAACGTATTATCTCATCCAACTTAATTTAGTTTATTAAAGCAGATATTGCTCCAACCTTTATAAATACAACAGCTGTGTATTATATCCTAAGATATACAGTCAAACGTTGTGGCAAGTGAGGTCACCTAGATCATGAGCAGGTTTGACAGACACACCAGTCATTCAAATTACAAAGAAGGGTATTTCTAATTCTCGCTTCCAGTGGCTAACAACTGAAAAGAGAAATCACAGAGGCAGAATTTTCAGATATGCAAGAGAATTTCAAAAAATCTACATTTTTTGGAAGTTTAAACTGTGGTGGCTCTGAAGAACAACTGGTAAGTTGATACATTATATTAAAAAGACTATTGGTTCAGTGTACAGGGCTACAAGGCTTGGCACACAGCAGAACAATTACGGCTAACTCTTATTTTCATTTCTTATGGCCATATACGTTACAAAATGCTATAAATGAAATATCTCATAATATGATATGGCAGTTTCAGCCAGCTCGGCAATATTAAAGGTTATCTCTTACTCCACTGAGAACAAGATCCTGTTAACACAGACCACTTTATTAAAATACAAAAAAAATAGTGACTAACCATGGTTCTTATGCATACAGCAGGTGTAGACTTGTTTTGTTTAGCAACTTTCAGTAACAATTGTTCACCATTCTCCCTGGCTACGTTATGTATCTTTGTATGTCTAGATCAGGAATAGTCAAACTGTGGCCCTCCAGATGTCCATGGACTACAATTCCCATGAGCCCCTGCCAGCAAACACTGGCAAGGGCTCATGGGAATTGTAGTCCAAGGACATCCGGGGGGCCGCAGTTTGACTACCCCTGGTCTAGATGTTTGTATTGAATTGTTTAAATATTTTTATAGGTACGCTACTTTAAGGGCTGCTTTAAGCATCTGAAATGTTTTAATGTTGAAATGTTTGCCCCTTTGGCAGCATAAAAATGATGACCCAAAGCACTGAAAATGTAGCTTTAGAAAATAAACAACCTATTGCCCATAAATATCCATTGCTGTTCATTGGTATCCCAGACACAAACACACATACACCATCATGGCTGCACGATACAGGGAGGGGGAAATCAGCATCCCAATTCTCCCTTCTTTACAGAAGCATGCACCTGCATTTCAACAATGCATTTCTTCCTCATCAATGCACTAGGAAACTCATATACAAACATGAATTTTAGTTCATAAATATTTCTTCTCAATCTGAAGTGTACTTTTACAATTGCTTTGAAACATAGACTCAAAGAGTTGGAAGGGAACATACAAACCATCTAGTCCAATACATACACACAGCTGGCCATCTAGTTCAACACACACACACACACACTCCTGGCTCAGCCTAAAGCATCCATGAAAAGTTATCTGTCCAGCTGCTGCTTAAAGACCACCAATGAGGAGGAGTTCACCACCTCCTTAGGCAGCTGATTCCACTGCTAAACTACTCTGACTATGACATATCTTTCTTGATATCTAGCCTATCTACACACTGCCCAGAGTCCACTTTAGTGAAGAGGGCAGTCTATACATTTAAATAAATTACTGTGGGTCCTATTCTCTGCTGCCAATGGGAACCATTCCCTGTTCTCCTCCATTCTGGAATGCTAATATGGTATACAGACAGGATTTTGGACTTGGAACAGGAAGGCCTGGTTTCAAGTCTCTGTTCCATCATGGGACTCAAACTCTGCTTAGTATGACGTTATACTCTGTCAAGAGCAGGGGTAGTCAAACTGCGGCCCTCCAGATGTCCATGGACTACAATTCCCAGGAGCCCTTGCCAGCATTCGCTGACGAATGCTGGCAAGGGCTCCTGGGAATTGTAGTCCATGGACATCTGGAGGGCCGCAGTTTGACTACCCCTGGTCAAGAGATTCCTATATAAAGTTGAAGTTGGTCCTTTAAATTTAATAGTATATATTCATGACAATTACTTGTTAATTTGTTAATATATACGCAATTATTATTGTTGAATACCACTAATTTTACCTTTGTCTTTTCCAAGAACCTTTGTCCCTTGAAAAAGCCGCAAAGCGAAACATGTCGGGACTTATGTGCAATTATAAGAATATAAAAATTACTGAAGAGAGAAGACTATATATAAGTCCATTTTGGATATTTTATTGCCATATTGGTTCCCCAGTGCATCTATATTTTTCTATATTTGTTTCTTCACTGGGACCCACCCCTCCCAGTTCATTATTTTTAGTTCACCAGGAGGCATCAGGAAAGCAACTGTCCTTCAGCCTCAAGTCTGCCTTCATCTGCCATGTGGGACGACTATTATTTTTAGCAAATTGTTGTAAGGATTACAGTGATAAGGGGTATGAAATGTTCACACATATACATAAATGCAAAGTGCTATTTTGAAACTGCCTTGGCACAATTTCCGTCAGTTCTATACTTATTGTTTGGCAGTACTTGCTATAAACAACCATTATGAAACGATTATACTCCTAGATTCAGAGCTCTCGTCTCTCTCTTTAACATACACACAACAGAGCCTAATATCATTTGCATCTTGATCAAATCCAGGTGATTCAGTGTAAAATGCCATATGGTCCTCAACATGCTGTTCCCAAACCTGTACTCCATGATTTGGAACTGTGGCTGTTATATTGCTGATCCCTTTTTAGAGATTTTCCTATTAAGAAACTTGCTATATTAAGATCTTTTCCTAAGCTGAATGGAATCATTTGATTTTCAGGGACAGAAAACTTCTAAATATTCCATTCTGAATATTCACCCTAAAATCTGATGTTTATTTCAGTACTGGAAAGGATGCATGCCACTTTGAATTGGCATCCAGCAAGAATATGCTAATAGGCATAATTTGGCTATTCACATGGAAATGTGGGCGATGTGCTAGAACAAAGACTTTCAATGAGCAAGAGTGCCAGGATACATTTAAGGCAATGCCTGCTCTTTTTCAAAAACCAGAATATAAAGACATACTATATTGTCAAGCCTCAAAAAGCTGTACAGCCAGTTTCTGCCAAATTTTAGAGAACTTCCATTTTGCAATTCTGGTTCCTAACCTTCAGTATTAACAAAAGGGCAGGAAACATGAAAAGAATTAAAGCACTGTGCTGCATATGTTTCTGAGAAGCTGGCTTGAGCACTTGGTAGTATGCTGAATTTTGTTCTAGGATGACCCCTCATCCTTCAGCAATGTTCCACAGGAGAACTGTGAAGCAAGTATGTAAGAAGATGCCTCTTGCTTCAGCAACAAAAACTAGACTGCTATCCTCAAGGCAGTAAAGCAGTAAGTACTGATGTCTTCCA
Organism: Paroedura picta; assembly: GCF_049243985.1. Classification (NCBI taxonomy): domain Eukaryota; kingdom Metazoa; phylum Chordata; class Lepidosauria; order Squamata; family Gekkonidae; genus Paroedura; species Paroedura picta. Next base: position 154,185,051 of record NC_135370.1, on the reverse strand, counting down.
AGTATTTCATTTACCGGGTTCTGGATACCAATGTGACTTCTAGATTGCAGTGATTACCTACATTACAAGTAGAACAGGACTCCCCCACTCCGGAAATTCTTTGATTCACATTGTTAAAGGATGTTCTTTGAAAGCATGGTTTACATTCAGCATAACACCATGTCTGAAGCCAGATACTTTGCAGTTCTTAAATATTAAGCACTCACCTGTGATGAAACTCTAATTCCTTGCAGTGAAATTCACAAAGGAAGATACTTGCAGGCACATATAAGGAGATGCTGTAATGTTAATTGCTCTGAGGGATGGGTTGAATTTAAAGGTATTTGGATAGTTAAGAACATAAGAGCCCTGCTGGATCAGACCAAGGGTAAATCTCGTTCAGCATCCTGTCTCACTTAGACCCATTATGCACGGTCCGGAACGCCCTATGCGGGGCCATTGTGCCAGCACAGCTGGCAGAGCTCTGCCTGGTGCATACACGGGGGACGGCGGGGCTATTTGCCCCTCTGCAACAGTACAACAGCAGCATGGAGTAGCTGCCGTTGTGCATAATGGGTCATAGTGACCAACCAATTCCTCTGGAGGGTATAGAGGGTATAGAGGCCTAGGATTTCCCCCACTGTTACCTCTGAGACTCATAGGTTTCGTGCCTGTGAATATGGAGATTCCCCTCAATCATCATGGCTAGTAGCCACTGACTGATCCTTCACGAATCTATCTAATCCCCCTTTTAAAACTGTTTATTCCTATGGCCATCGTTATGTCCTCTGACAGCAAATTCTACATTTTGTTGGCTGAAGTTAAATATGTAAAGAGGAATAAAGCACTAAGTTGCTTAATATATATATACTAGAAATAAAGCCCGCTGTAAGCTTCAGACAGCGGGCGCTAGTGGGGTGGTGGATATTAGGGGTGCAGCAGGGACAGCTCGGAGGGCGGGTGGCCTGTGAAGTGGCAAGGAGTGCCCAGGCCAGGTCGTGGCCTACCTGTAAGGGCCGGCAGGAACTCAGCACGTGGGTGAGGCGGGCTCTGAGGGCAGGAGGCCTCATGGGAGCAGCGCAGAAGTCCTCCAGTGCGGGCGGCCGAGTTTCGGCTGGTGGGTAGGTGGGGTGGTCATCGTCGCGGCAGAACGACGGGTCTGCGGCGGGCGTTCTTGGGTGGCTGGGCATGGGGGCGAGGGCCAGAGTGTTGTGGCGGCACGGCATGCATGATCAGGGACACGGGCGCGACTTGTTGCGGCGTGTGGCGGCAGCGGCCGCTCCCGGATGCGGGCAGCTTCGTGGAGGGGTGGGCAAGGGAGGCTAGGCTGCAGGCAGCGGCGGGGCGATGGCCGCAGGCAGTGGTGTGGCTGGAGCGGGAGGCAGGCGGCAACCTGCCTGGCGTCGGGTGAGGGTAGCAATGGCGGCAGTGAGGAGGCTGCAAGCGCAGTCAATGGCGGGTGGATCGGGAGGCACACAGCGCCTCCCGCTTCGTCAGTCTGGCAGGAAGGGACTTGCCGCCGGACTGACAATCGGAGGGCCCAATCAGCAGGTGCAAAGCGCCTGCTGATTGGGCCCTCCGATTGTCAGTCATGAGGAAGGGGCCTATCGGCACTCTTCCTCATCACAGACAGGGCCCTCCTTAGGTGCCCTTAACCGATTATTTAATCCGCTCCACAGGAGCGGTTTAGAGATTTTTAAGAAAACAGATTTGTAAAGAAAAGGAATAGAGATTCCTAGTTGTCTAACTGTTCTGTATTTATTCTATCTGTTCTGGAGATATGCAGGGAGGAAGTATGTTCAAAGAAGCAAGGAGTCTCTAATCAGACAATCAAGACACTCAATGCGAATATTTGGGGAAAAATCAGGAAGTTCCTAAACTCAATACACATCTCCTCCAATGCCTCCTGTGGGAATTCTCCTTGTACTGTTGCCTACTACAGACCTCTCATATTTCATTTTAATCCCTTTCTATGAAGAGCAATTTGTCCTGAACCTACTACCTGGTTGTCTTCTCTCCAGGTCTCCCTTGTTTCTAAGCACATTTGTTTGAGGAGGAACTTGATTTCCAAGTGGCTCTCCACTAGGGAAGCTCAAAAACCTTCCAATTCTGTTGCCTTCTCATTGTACAGTAATGATCCGGCCGCCAATTAATCAATATGTAGTTTATCTGCTTGTGACTTTGTTTATTTGCAGGAGTAAGCTACTTGAAGCCAACAGAAGCTGACTGCCAGTTGATGAAAAGTCATCTTCTGCAGGGGAAAGTTTGCTCATATCCAGCAAAGTTATTAGGGGGGATCAGGGGCTGACTCCCAACCGATCATATGATCTCTCACCTTGGAATAGATTTGGTGAGATGCTGGGGAGGGGGTGATCAGAAGTCCAGCTGATTTCCCTTCTCTTGCTGCCATCCCTAGTGGTTGGAGTAGCTTGTGGACAGAGGCCAACTTTTTCATCTTGCAATGGGTGCTCGTAAGTATTGCTTCTATTCACCACTCTGCTTCAACAGAAGAAAGAGACATGTTTTCCCTCCCCTTTGTAAGGTAGATATCAAAAGTATTGCATTTATCTTTACTCAGCTTGTAGTCTGATCATGATTTTTGAACAAAAAGTCAACTGCTGAACAAGTTCACTGAGATTTGTGCAACACCTGTACTTTTCCAGTGGTTCTCCAACATGAAATGTACTATGTGTTGAATTTACACACAGTAGGTGGAGATAAATCACAATTCAAAACCCAGGATACCATGATGTGTATGCACATAGCACTATCAACACATTTGTATGAACATGCATTTATTTATTCATTACAGGATTTTTTCCCCTCTAGCTTGCTTTTCTCTAAAACTGGACTGCTAGTCCTGATTCCCCCCCCCCCAAAAAAAATATATATCTGCAGGAAAAAACTGAGGTCAACTCCAGTCTAAGTAAAGGGAAGCTAACTACAAATCAGTCAAATCAAACTAGTCCTTAAAGTATCAAAATAGAAAATGCATTGTTGAATAAGAGATCACCACTTTGAGTGATCATAGAGCCAAAGAAAGAGTCAGCTAACCCCCATCAAATGTGGAAAGCACAATGCTCCCCAAGACTGACACCTTTTCTTTTAATATCACCTTAGTCTTAATTTTCATCTTATTCAACTTTAGCCATATAATCAAAGCAGTCAGACACTGTCTCAAGCCAACTATAGCAGGGTAAGGCAACCTAGACAAAGAAATAGTATGGTGCCATCAGCATCTTGATATCACCCCATTTCAGAACTACAAATGGCCTCACCCACATGCTCTCCTTGAAATAGCATCTATGATACAAACAGAAATGTGAAATTCTTTAAAATACTGTATTACTGACTTGCTGATTTTTTTGTTTACTATTTGTTTAGTTGATTTGGAAGCCAAGCATTTTGGGGGGAGGAAGGGAGAGGAGGACTCCCACTGAGCTGAGAATATGCATGCATAAAATATTGTCAGTATACGGTACTATACCGTTTACATATTTGAAAAGGTCAGATCATTTGACAACAGCATCCCTAATTGTAAATACACATTAGCAAGGGACTAAATTGGAATTAGGATCTTAGAGTATTATAGATGGCAGGTGTTCTGTTTTTGTCTATGCCTTCAACAACACTCTGATAGTAGAATGGGTGGGAAAGTTGCAATACTAAACTGAGGGCCTTTTCGCACAGGGATCTTTGTTGCAAATTGTTTGCGGAATGAAAAATCGCCATTTAAAATAGTGGAATTCGTCGTTATGCATACCTGCCTTTGTAGTGGAATCAGTTGCGTTTTTTAGCGTTTCCCACAGGCTTCCGGTCTCGGCAGAAATCTCTAGAAAGGAAGCGCTATTGCCAAGCTCGTCCCGCCCCTGGCCGTCAAGCAGCCAATGGGCAGCCGTTAGCATGCTCCCAAACAGCCCCTTTCCCTTTAAGAAAGGTTTAAAAAAAAAAAAAAACGACCCATAGCAATGAATCTAGGTAGATTCGTTGCTACGGAGAGACCCATCCAGCTGCCTAATGTGAGCTGTCGTTTGATTGTATGATCATTTGCACGCTGCCTCGAGTGATAAAAAAAAAAAATCCCCCCCCCCTCTCACGGGCACGATTTTCGGCTGAATTTATTTGTAAAAAATAAAGGGACTTTATTTCAGCAAACGGGCTTTTCAGTTGTTTGTGCTTAGTGACTAAAGGTGAAGGACTGAAGCCAGGGAAGCCTCTAAACAGAAAGAGGCTCGCCAGTGCGTTTATCCCCGCTCGCTCGGAGAAAAAAAAATGGCGATCGCTTCGCCGGAAGTTTGGAGGAGAGAGCCAGGGGGAGGGACTTTGAAGAACCAGCAACAATGGTAACGCACAGATCTTTAGCGCTACTGTTGCAGATTGGTTGCAGGAGTGTATCGCTATCCAGAGGGTGAATCCACTTTTCTGGATTCCCCTGAAAGCGCCACAACGAAGCGCTTTTTGCTGATTGGTTTCAGGATTGTTGCAGATTGTCTACGACGTCGTGGGTTATGTCAAATTAGTAGCGTTTCCAAATAGCAACCATTCTGCTACTTTGAAGCCGTGCGAAATGGCCCTGACTTTCTGCAAATCATGGAGCTGTTAAAAACATACAGGGCCTTTTCGCACGGGGATCTTTGTTGCAAATTGTTTGCGGAATGAAAAATCGCCATTTAAAATAGTGGAATTCGTTGTTATGCATACCTGCCTTTGTAGTGGAATCAGTTGCGTTTTTTAGCGTTTCCCACAGGCTTCCGGTCTCGGCAGAAATCGCTAGAAAGGAAGCGCTATTGCCAAGCTTGTCCCTCCCCTGGCCGTCAAGCAGCCAATGGGCAGCCGTTAGCATGCTCCCAAACAGCCCCTTTCCCTTTAAGGAAGGTTTTTTTAAAAAAAAACCGACCCATAGCAACGAATCTAGGTAGAGACCCATCCAGCTGCCTAATGTGAGCTGTCGTTTGATTGTATGATCGTTTGCACGCTCCCTCGAGTGATAAAAAAAAATCCCCCCCCCCCTCTCACGGGCCCGGTTTTCGGCTGAATTTATGTGTAAAAAATAAAGGGACTTTATTTCAGCAAACGGGCTTTTATGTGGTTTGTGCTTAGTGACTAAAGGTGAAGGACTGAAGCCAGGGAAGCCTCTAAACAGAAAGAGGCTCGCCGGTGCGTTTATCCCCGCTCGCTCGGAGAAAAAAAAATGGCGATCGCTTCGCCGGAAGTTTGGAGGAGAGAGCCAGGGGGAGGGACTTTGAAGAACCAGCAACAATGGTAACGCACAGGTCTTTAGCGCTACTGTTGCAGATTGGTTGCAGGAGTGTATCGCTATCCGGAGGGTGAATCCACTTTTCTGGATTCCCCTGAAAGCGCCACAACGAAGCGCTTTTTGCGGGTCGGTTTCAGGATTGTTGCAGATTGTCTACGACGTCGTGGGTTATGGCAAATTAGTAGCGTTTCCAATTAGCAACCATTGTGCTATTTTGAAGCCGTGCGAAATGGCCCACAGTCTCCATAAAGAGATAGGATGATGCAACCACAGACTTTGGCAAATGGCCGGGGCTGACAGTATTTGGTATCAAATTAATATTTATCCAGATTGTGGATTATTCAGTGGGGCACCTATCTGAATTTCTGCCTCCTCCTTTCGAATTACCATAGCTGTGTTAGCTGAGAGGCTGGGATTCAGTGGTAGGACTTCTGCTTGACATTAAAAATGCCATGTTCAATCTGTGGCATCTCCAAGTAAAAGAAGCAGGTTGTAGTAAATGATTTGAATGAACTCTAAATTTATTTTATTTTTTTTTTCAATTTATATACTGCCGCTTTTCCTAAGAACCCACGGCGGTTCACAGAATAAAACGTTAAAATACAGTAAAAACCCCATAAACATAAACCCCAATAAAACAAGCAAGTGGCCAGACAGACTTCTGAATAACCAATCCCATCCCACCTTGTTCCACTAGGAGTGAGTGGGAGCAGTTCTAATGGACCATGGAGAGGGGTCCTTGGTTTTAATACCGGGGTTCTTCCCTGGCCTCAAACATACACCTTGTGGAAGAGCTCCATCTTGCAGATCCTGCAGAAAGCTGACAATTCCAGCAGGGCCCTCAGCTCTTCCAGGAGCTCATTCCACCAGGTTGTGGCCAGGACCAAAAAGGCCCTGGCCCAGGTCGAGGCCAGGCGAATATCCCGGGGGCCTGGTACAACCAGTAAATTCATACCCACAGAACGAAGGGCCCCGTGGGGGGCCTAAGCAACCAACATGAGACCCAAGATACTGCCAGCCTGAGTAAATATTGACTTTGATGAACCAACAGTCTGATTCAGTATAAGTCAGCTTCATGTGTTTGTGTCTGTTTTGCAATATTATGTACAATGTCAAACTATGGCTGTGTAGAGATTATGTAGTATTTTGTTACTACAAGAGTAACACAGTCATTTTAACAAGCATCTCAGTTTCACAGGTTGTTTGTCTTCCTTGATGTTTTGCTTGAAAGCAGGGTGATTGTTGTGTATTCTAACCCACCAGTTGACTTGCAAATGCCCCTCCCCCTAAAAAAGCCCTCAGCTTTTGCAAGTGTGGTGGATGGAGAGAAGGAGGGGTTTTTTTTGACAGTTGTCTTCTGGACTACAGAATGCCCAGTGCCCCAATATGGCCTGTCCTATAGGTTCTTTGAACCCCAACTACCCACAGTCAAATAGAAAGAGGGACATAAGCTTTGATGAAAAGATTGGTAGCATATAAGTTTTGGGTTCTAAAGGTATCTTGTTTGGAAACATGCCGGGCCAGGCTATACTTATTTATTAGGTAAATAGAAACCACCATTTCATAGATATTTGACTGGACAGACAAGATGCAGAAGGAAATGAACAACAAAGCTTTATGTAACAGAAAATAAAATAGCTATGAGGAAAATAGCTGGCTGGCTTCAATATAATAAAGTAAAACTGGCTCTCAGGTAAAGTAAATAAACCTCAAAGGGGCAATTTTGATTCCTCTTCTAGTCAGACTACATTCTCCCACACAAAATGCCGTTCCATAGAACCTACATGCAAAAATTAAGCATGATGGACCATTAATAGGATGCTCATTTGGTATACTAAAGTAAACTTTCTTCCCTAAGCTTAAACCAGCCCCCGAACCCTAGCCAGAAACTAAATAAAAGCCTGGCTAAACTGATGTGTTTTTTTCCTTTTTCTTTTCTTCCAAAGCTACAAAAGATTTTCTTCTCTGCTTAAATTGAGGATGGCTCACCCCTCCCATCCAGTGAGGTTCTATTGGCTCTGATTGGCTGACAGTCACTGGGATTTGCATGAGACCTAAAGGACTGGAGGGGAGGTGGGACTTCTAAGGATGATTGCAACAGAGGTGATGGGCAGCCAAGTGCAGGCAGATCTCTTGCAACTGAACCTGGTTTTCATGCCCCCCTCCCCTCACCAGCTACAGAATCTCTGAAGTCACAAGGAAAGGATTAAAGAGAGAAAAACAGCAGTGTTTTGTCTGCTCAGAGCCCCATTTTTGTCACATTTCCACTGTGCATGCTTCTGTAGTGCATTGCAAGTTCTTTTGATTTTCTTTCTTTTTTCTCCTTCGGTTTGATATTTTTCCCCTCCCTGTTTAATTTCTTTTCCTTTCTAAAGAACTGCTTTAACAGCTGCATCTCCAGCTGTCAAGTGAATAATTCAGGGGCAATTTCTCACCATTACGTGATTGGTCTACAAAGCACATTAAACAGTCTTCAAGGGGGGAAAATAAGCTTCATATGACAGCTGTGTACACTTAAAGGAACAAGAAATATCTTTTATTAGAGAACAATTGAGCCTCACATAATGAAATCTCTCTGACTTTGCCATCCTTTCAGAACTTTGCTTATCATAAGGACGTTATCTTAGCTGACAAGGTCCTTGAATGCTAGTTTTCTAAAACCCCTAAGGCCGAGGAAACTTTCTGTTCACAGGTAGCAAAAGGCATCCTGAAGTAAAGTTAGTGAACTTCAGAGAATCTTCATACAAACCTGGTTTTAAGTAAATAACCCATTATGTAATCTATCAAAAAACAACACCATGTAAGTGGATATCAAACTGGCTGTGACTTAAGAGTCCGTAGGTGACTTCCATCAAGATCAAATGGTAACAGTAAACAACAAATTAAGATGGTAAATGAAACTGTGCACTGCCCAGGAAAATGAATTAACAGTGAAGAAGCCTGAAACATACCTAGCAACATCTGAAAGTAGCAACAGTAAAAACAATCATTGTGTTGGCTTATAACATAGTTATTCATGTCCAGGCTTGACATCATTAAGGAGTTGGAACAAGCACATTCCCCAAGTTTTGTTTCAGTTTATGATTATAGTCTTGCCAATGGTTTTAATTCTTCCCTTTTTATTATTGGTTTTGTACTTTTATATTATATATATATATATATATATATATATATATATATATATATATATATATATATATATATATATATATATATATATATATATATATATATATATATATATATATATATATATATATATATATATATATATAAATTTCTTATACACAATTTGTACAACAGTTGGCATCTTACCCTAAAATTATTTAAACTTTTATTTATTTAGCAGGGAAAATCCAGCTGTGTAGCAAGCAATATTTCTGGGCAACACCTTTGCTTCCAGTATTTTTTGGCTTGTAGTCTATTCAGAAAACTGTACTAAACTGGGGAAACTTCTGCTCCTGACCGTGGACTGGTAGCCCTATTTCACATTCAGCTGTCTATATTTAGTAGCCCACAGTATTCCTGCCAATGTACTTAGAATCTAACTACTCCAGAAGCCATTTCTATTTAGTATTAGTCATCCCTTACTCACAATGCAAAGAAGGGAAAATAAAAAGCCCCCACCCCCAATCAATTTGAAGAGAGTCTTAAAAAAAATATGGTGGATTCCTGCAATGCACATTGTACATTTTACAGGGGAATGTGGAATATAGAAACAGAACATGGTATAAAAATTAAGAATCATGCACAGGGGATAAGAAATGGGCATTTAGGGGTTGAAAAAGGATGAAAAATTAGACATCATATCTATTAAGAATCAATCATTAGGATTCAATTGATTGCTTAAAAAGAATATAAGATGTTTGTGGTCTATTATTTCTACATTCTTTGTGTGGATACTGTAAAGAGTCTTATTAGTATCCTTACAAAAATGTGGAAATAGACCGCAAGCAATCACTTTGATAGCACTCTGAGAGATGAATCAATATCAAGAACGGTATTCTTTTCACTGGTTGCAAGAACGGATTTTTATCAGAGCTCTGGGAGATGAACTATAAAGGACCCTTTACATTGAGAGGCACAAGGAGCACAATAAAGTATGAATTAATGATAACACAATTCTGTTGAATGACAAGCATCAGATTCATATGCTCCTGGATTAGCTTTTTGTGAAAAGTAGATATTGATTGGCCTCTGGTTGAGTAGGGTTAGGTAATGTTGAAGGCTTTCTGTAAAGGATCCCTAAATATATTGATTGCACTGATTTTTATAATGCGCCTGTCCTATGTGTCATGGAGTGAACCCACACAACACTTTATGTGCACTTGTTAAAATTTAGTGAGGAAGAAGATTGTGCCATAGAGTTGCAACCTACTCATGGCAACCCATCCATGGGGTGTTCTAGCAAAAGACAAGCAGAGGTGATTTGCCATTATGTTCCTCTGCACAGGGGTCTTCTAAGTACCAATCTTGCCAACTCTGCCCAGCTAGCAAGCCCTGATGAGTGCCAACTAATCTAGGGCATCTGGGCTGATGTCATCATGCAAGTGTTGTCAAATTGTACTAATACTTCCTACTTTTTTTTTTTGCGACTGCAAATATCCTTTCCATGCATTGTTCCACTGTGCTGATTTATGTGGCACATATAAATAATGAACAATGCCATGGACCCTTAAAGGCCCATTCTGTTGATGCCAAAGCAGTTTGCCTGATGGAATGGCTTTCCTGCCTGCATTGATAAGTGGTCAGTTTTTGAAGATACCTTTTTTGTGCTGAATACTCGGTTTGCATCTCAAACTGTTTGTTTGGGTCCACTGACCTAAAGATAAAGGTAAAGGTCTCCCCTGTGCAAGCACCGAGTCATGTCTGACCCTTGGGGTGACGCTCTCCAGCGTTTTCATGGCAGACTCAATATGGGGTAGTTTGCCTTTCCCTTCCCCAGTCATTACCAGTTTAGCCCCCAGCAAGCTGGGTACTCATTTTACCAACCTTGGAAGGATGGAAGGCTGAGTCAACCTTGAGCCGGCTGCTGGGATTGAACTCCCAGCCTCATGGGCAGAGCTTTCAGACTGCATGCCTGCTGCCTTACCACTCTGGGCCACAAGAGGCTCCACTGACCTACAAGATCATAATTTCAGGGAGCACAGAAGGGTTTGGTGAGAGAGGTGGATGTGGAAATATTCCACTCGTACAGCTTAGCAACCAAGCAAGTCAATATCTTCAACTTCTGCATCATCCAGAGATCTAGATCTATATGTCAGTTTTGCACGGAATCACTGTGTAAAGACTCCAGTCTTGACTGTAAAACATTTGCCACAGATATGAGATCTTAGGTAAATAATTTAATTCAAGCCTTGGAAGCCTTAGACATAGTTACCATAGAACCATGTCTCCCTCTGCCTGTGATCCCTATATTTTTCTCATTTTATGTGTTCCAGTTCCCTTTCACCATGTAGTAATGGGTCCCTATATCCTATTAGTGACCTTGGCAGGATGATGCAAATGAACAGTTACACTGCACATCCTGCTGTTCAAATGCCCTTTTACATTTACACTGAAAAGTCACGACTCCTCCTGCACTTATTTTAATGCCAGGTGACTTCATTTTCTTCATTGACCTCTCCAAATTCTCATTACAGACTTAATACTTATTATTTATTTTACTTCATACCTCAGTGTCAACCTATCTGCTACTCTGTCGTATCTGACATTCAGTTTTCTGCATTACTTTAATAAGTCGTAAAAGCTGGCCATCTTCCCTCTCACCAATTTCAAGAACTGAAGGCACCATATAGTCAGATAAAATCTTCCTGTTTATATAAATGTGAAAGCTCTGCCCATGAGGCTGGGAGTTCTATCCCAGCAGCCAGCTCAGGGTTAACTCAGCCTTCCATCCTTCCGAGGTCAGTAAAATGAGTACCCAGCTTGCTGGGGGGGGGTAAACGGTAATGACTGGGGAAGGCACTGGCAAACCATATTGAGTCTGCCATGAAAACGCTAGAGGGTCAGACATGACTCGGTGCTTGCACAGGGGATACCTTTACCTTTACCTTTACCTTTAACTTTTTATGCATGCATTTGTTTTTATCACTTTTATATTTTGTAAATTTGTTTTCTTAAAAAATATATTATATGTATACTGCATCTGACTTCAATAGAGCTTGAAACAGCATGAGACAACAAGGTGCTGTGGCTCGGTGGTAGAGCATCTCCTTTGCTTGCAGAATCACTGGCATTTCCACTGAAAAAAATCAGGTAAATGGCGGCCGTGACTAAGCCTCTGTGGGGAGGGGTCCACGTTAATAAACAGCTGTGGCCAATTTGTTTGCCAAAAACTGGGTTCACGTTGTTACTGGGGCAGTTGCCACCTGCTAGTCAGTAAGAGATATGAAAGACCTGGGCCTGAGAGTTCCTGCCAGTCAGAGTACACAGAGTACACAGACTTTGATGGAACAATCATCTGACCTGCCAAGGAATATCTGTGTATAATCCAGATACAAGCTGGGTTTAGTGGTTAAGAGCGGCAACTTCTAATATGGTGAGCTGGGTTTGATACCTCACTCCTCCGCATGCAGCCTGCTGGGTGACCTCATAGGACGTCTGTTGTGAGGAGAGGAAGGGAAGGTGATTGTAAGCCACTTTGAGACTCCTTCAGGTAGTAAAAAAGCAGGTTATAAAAGACAACTATTCTTCAACTAGCAAATGGACATAACAGCTTTAGGCCTATCACTATAATCCTAATTTCAGCCTGGAGTGATGAAATTGCATTGTATACCTTTGCAGGGCTTTTCTGTATGCCATAAATGTAGTGTCATGTTTACCCCATGAAGACGGTATATTACGGCCGTTCCGCATGACGTCGTCAACCTCTCACGTCTGACAGCAAAACTGCTCACTACATCCGCCATTTTATAGTGCAAGTTGGTGAATCCCAGAAAATGGATTCACCAACCTAAAAAGCACTATCCTCCGGCAGACAATCAGCAGACAGAGCAAAAGGGGTTAACTCTTTAAAAAGGCATATGTTCCATTGGGAAGGTCTTTATTTAAAAGAAATAGAAATGAGCAAGAAGTGTGCATACAACAGTGAAAAGCACCTACAAGGCTAATGTAGAGGAACACAGGGAGGAAAGGGGAAAAGCTGTTTTAGGAAAGGGAAATAATTACCAGTTTTGAAGAAAGAGGTCACAAAATGGCTAGTGTTTCATGAAGAGGAAAAGCCAAGCCAAGTGCTATGTATGTGGTTGGCACTAAGACTGGTGGCTGGGTGCTCTTGATATAGGCTAAAACCTAGGGCAGGTTGACTATTTAGTAGGGGAAAAAATAGCTTGATGTGCTTTCCTAAGGTGGACAAAAGGTGTTGGAAAGGCCTGATGACCCTGAAAATACCGGACAGGAAGAGCTAATGGGTTTTGTGAATAGAATTAAGCATTGATTAACTGTCAGTCCATTTGGGTAAGTGGATTCAGAGGAAGTAAGGTTGGCCTTGATGGGATTAGTCCAAGATGAGCCAATAGATTCTAATAGACTTATTGTCCCACAATTGTTCATCTCTCCAGGGCATCGAGAAGGCATTAGCGAGCCAGTCACTTCTGACTCACCTTCCAAAAGATTTTCCCAGGCTTGTTCCTGACTGGCATTCATTTTGTTTCAGATTTGAGCCAGGAATTGTCCTGTCCTGGGGTGACATTAAGAAGGTTGTTTATCACTGTCTCTATCCAACTAAACTGCCCGTCTGCGGGAGGCAGAGTCCGACTGCAACTCTAGATTGGGAGAAGCATTGCCATCAGATGTAACAACTGGAGCTGAGGGTTTTTTTTCTTGTTTCTTGTTTCTTGTTTCTTGTTTCTTGTTTCTTGTTTCTTGTTTCTTGTTTCTTGTTTCTTGTTTCTTGTTTCTTGTTTCTTGTTTCTTGTTTCTTGTTTCTTGTTTCTTGTTTCTTGTTTCTTGTTTCTTGTTTCTTGTTTCTTGTTTCTTGTTTCTTGTTTCTGTTGGGAACAGTTAGAAACACAAGCCATAGGGCTCTTGGCTCTTAATCTGTGACTCATGCCCCGTAGCTTTGGATGTATGGATTCCTTGGATCTAGGACCAGCCCAACATATAGCTAAGCTCTCTGTCCATTTGTTTCATTTAAATAAATAGTCAGCTCCATTGTATTCTTCCTGTTATTGTCATCTCCTGTAGGTCCTTATGGGGAGAGAAATGGAGAATAAATATTTTAAGTAAATTAGTTCCAGAATTTAGAGAAAAGGCGCAAGGTGTTAATAAAATATTACCTGGTATGGGTTACCTTATTCCTTGATTGACTATATGATGTTGCCTTTTGTCCTCACTTGTGAAGATGCCCTGCTTCTCTAATATTTTTCACCTAATGTCTGGAATTTCTTGTTGGTCCAGGTTTGACACTTAGATCCATGGGTGGTAAAGAAAAATGGCCAGCAATATCTCCTTCCTTCCTCACCTCATTCCAGCCCAAGCATCAGTAGAGAACAATCATTGTCTCATTGATTCTCACCTTCAATGCTATAGAGTAAATAAAAAAAAAATCAGATAAACTTGCTTCCTAGACTTGGTAAACTAATTATATCTATTAATCACACAGACTTTGGAATTTGTCCTTCATGCAATAAGAATGCCTGCAGCTACTAACATCTTCCTTATTTTCTTTACACCTTTCAACAATTGCTGCACCTAAATATTTCATGATCTTTTCTTAGCAAATTAAAGCAACTAACCTGCTGTTCAGATTAATTAAGCACCTCAAGAAAAACTGTAATTTTTAATGTAGAAAATTCACCCACTGATTTTATCATTGCTCAACTCATGAAGCATTTTAAAGCAAGTACAATAGCATGGAGTCTAGAGTGGAAAGGTCAAAGCCAAATACTTTGGAATGTATGAGTTCTAGTTCAGGCTATGATTTGATTTCTGCCATGCTGCAAAAATTTTATTTCCCTACAACAGTATTTCAGCCATGATAATTATATTGATGGGTTCCCCAAGAGTAGAATGAGTAGCATTCTTAAAAACCCGACCAAGACTTACCTCAGCCAATCATTGACACATCAGAGGGCTTGCTGGGAGGAAGAGGTGACCACCCAGAGGCCCTCTAGTGTGCGTGCTGCCAGAATGCAGTGCACACAGTGTCAAGGGCAGGGTGGGTCCCATGGTGACTATTTAAGTCACCATGTGTGTTGGCCTTGCCCTTTTTGCCTGGAACACCGCAGAAGCTGCTTTCCTTCCACCCATCCACACTATGTTGTTATATACAGCAGCAGTCCTCAACCCCCGGTCCGGGGACTGGGACCAGTCTGTGGATCACTGGGTACCAGGCCGCGGCTCCTCCTCATCCTCTTCCCTGGCTGCTGCCTCGGTGGCTGCCCTGCCACTCTGCTGCCGGCTCACCTTTGGTGCTCTCCAGCAACTGCCATAGCTGGGGCTCCCCCTCAGAGTGGCACTGCGCAGCTGCTGCTGGCAGCGCCCCCCCAGCCAGCAGCGGGAAGTTAGGGGTGCAGGCGGGAAAGCAAGTGGAGCAGGGACTCAGGCGGTGTGGCAACGTCTCTCGGCAAAAGACTACCCCCCCCCGGGCCTCAGTAAGATTTGACCGGTCCCTGGTGATAAAAAGGTTGGGGACCACTGGTATACAGGGTTTCAAGGTGGATGTTTTCTTCAATAATTCTCACAGCTGCAGGTTTGCACTGGATGGAGCCTGTTGGCAGGGAGTCCAGTGTGTGATCAGACTCCCTTGTGTTTAGGGCCTGCCTATGAGGCGGCTCATGTACAAGTGTGGCTAACCCAGCTGAGAGAGCAGGGGCTCATTTGCCAGGTGGCCTGGGGGCAGGCAAATCAGGTTGGCACCTGGTGGCTCCCCCACATATGTTGCTTCTCTTAGTGTTAGACTTCTGTAGGCAAGGGGATCTGGTCTCCCGGCTGAGAATGGTGGGGGTCCCCACGGCGCATCTGTACTCCATGGGTTGTTGGTGCAGTTTGCTGACTAGTAGATCAGGCTCCCTCTCCGATGCTGTGCCAATCCTCCTTTGGGGAGGTAATAAAGCTGTAGCCTTGTTCATCCCAACATTGGTGTTGCATCTTACTCCAATACCTAATGCCCTCCTGCAAGTAAACTTTTTCTTATTTACTCTTGTTTGAAGTTTATGGCAAATGGATTAAAAAGTTATGGGTACAACAGTATGTTTTAAGTTGTTCAAGAGAAGAACTCTTGCAAGTAGTTCAAAGTACAAAAACTTTGTAAAAAATGGAAGATTGCCTTACTGGCTCCAATTACTGAACCATAAATGATGGGCAGTAGCTTATTTTGGTTGGATAAAGTTCTTGGGAATTGTAGGTGTAGATTCATGGGATTCTTGTTCCACGCAACACCATCTTCTAGAGCATAAAGGTAAAGGTCAAGGTATCCCCTGTGCAAGTACCGGGTCATGTCTGACCCTTGGGGTGACGCCTTCCAGCGTTTTCATGGCTTACTCAATACGGGGTGGTTTGCCAGTGCCTTCCCAGTCATTACCATTTACCCACCAGCAAGCTTCTAGAGCATAGGTGGTGTTATTTGTTCAATGTTCAGAATATGTCCAGGTGTTTCTTGAAACTTTTAGGCACTGAGCTCAGGGCTCCAATAACAACTGGCATGACAGTAACCTTCTTCGCCTAGACACACTCCATTTCAATGACAATAACAACAACATCCATGATAATGAATTGACTGGAGGATGTTGCTCTACAATTCGGGATCTAGGCAAGTTTCTGGGAATTGCAGATTTATTATCACCAGATTCTTGCTGTTCCAAGCAACACAGTATTCTGGAGTGGTGCTGGTGTTATTTGCTCATTGCCCAGAATGTTCAGGTGTTTGTTGAAACTTTTAGGCACTGCTCCAAGTTCTCTAATGACAACTGGCATTATGGTAACTGTCTTCTCCCAGAGGTGTTCTATTCATAAGTCTTGGTATTCCCTGAACTTATCCCATTCTTTTTTCCCCTACTCTGTTGTCTCATGAAATTGTTGTATCAATGACCCAAACCATATTTCTTTATTTTTCCCCAACTGTGATATGAGGTGTTTATGCTCCAGATGCTTATCTGTTTGTAATTGGAAGTCCCAAAGAATCTTTGTTTCATCATTATGATCTTGTCTGGTTTGTGCTTCCATGAATTTCTCACTGATGGTAGGCTATACTGCTGGTAAAGATTCCAGTGCAACATAGGTGCAACTCTTACATGGTTATCTTTATAGTTAGTTTGAACAATTTTACTGCAGGTACTGGCCATGTGTTCAGTTATTTCATCCTTTATCTTGCAAAGTTGACATTTGCTTTCACTAATCTTTTGAATCTTGGCTTTCACACAATTTGTTTCAAGTGTATGTTCTTGCTCAGCTAGAATGAGACCTTAAATTTATTTCTTCAAGTGCCCATTGTAGAGCTCTTCCAAGTATTTTCATTATCAACTTTGCTGTCTATGTCTTTCAAGTATTGCCCGTGCAAGTTTTTTTCTTCTTCCAGTTGTCAAAGTGAGTTTTGATTGTAATGTGAGTGGTGGTGGTGGTGGTGGTGGTGATGATGTTTCACAATCAGATATTTGACTGGTAGATGGTGCTCTACAATTCAAGATCTTGGGAACTGAAGTTGTATATTTGCAGGATCCTTGCTATTCCAAGAAACATTGTCTTCTGGAGCTGAGCTGGTATTATTTGTTCAATATCCAGAATGTCCTGTTGTTTATTGAGATTTTTATGTACTGCACCAAGGGCTCCAATGATAAGTGACATAATGGTATTTTTTTTCTCCCAGTGATGTTCTAACTCTATTCATTGGTCGTTGTATTTAGTGAACTTGTCCTTTTCTTTTGCACTGGATTGCATTGTAAGCAATCCAAATGTTTTTCAAAAATTTCTTTCTACAGTTGTGATATCTGGAGTGATTCCCTTTTGTTCCATTTTGTTCATGTGGTAGAATTGAACTGAGCTGTAGATTAGGAATGGGCATGAACCAGTAAAATATGGTTTGGTTTGTAGTTCATAGCTGAACCATTAATTGAACCAGACAGCTCATTCACAAACTGAACCAGTTTATATTCAAATGGGTAGCCATGTTGGTCTGAAGTAGCACAATAAAATCAGAGTCCAGTAGCACCTTTAAGACCAACAAAGATTTATTCAGGGCATGAGCTTTCGAGTGCAAGCACTCTTCCTCAAACTAAGAAATCCCTACATGACAGTGGGAATATATAGCAAAAAATTAATTCTGTTAAATTAGTAAACTGTGTCACACATCCAAATACAGCCATATGATAATTCTTTGTCAAAACAGCCAGTCAGTCCCCTGGAATCCAAAATTAGCAGTGACTCACAAAAGTGCATCCTCTGCCACCACTTTTGTTGGTCTTTAAGGTGCTACTGGACCTTTGCTCTTTTCTGCAATTTTGCAAGGTGGTTTTTGTTGTTGTGAGGAGCAAATGTTGGTTTAAGCACTAGGGGAGAAAAACTGACTAAACTCTCAATTGACTTGAAATAATAATGGGAATGCAAAGAGAGCCAGTTTGGTGTAGTGGTTAGGAGTGCGGACTTCTAATCTGGCATGCTGGGTTCGATTCTGCGCTCCCCCACATGCAACCAGCTGGGTGACCTTGGGCTCGCCACGGCACTGATAAAACTGTTCTGACTGGGCAGTAATATCAGGGCTCTCTCAGCCTCACCCACCCCACAGGGTGTCTGTTGTGGGGAGAGGAATGGGAAGGCGACTGTAAGCTGCTTTGAGCCTCCTTCGGGTAGGGAAAAGCGGCATATAAGAACCAACTCTTCTTCTTCTTCTTCTTCTTCTTCTTCTTCAAAGGTTGTAATATATTCAGGGCATTTATGCACATCTTTAAAAATAGCGTTATGCCAGCGTAATAGCATAGCACTAAAAATAATCGTGCCCCTGGCCATTCCTCAACTTCTTCCTGTTTCGCTTTCGTTGGCCACCTTTTCACACTTCTTACACTCCACATGCCTGCTTGAAATGGTGGAAGAGAGCAATGCACTTTACATGCAACTCTCTTCTGCCTGTCAATACAGCCACGCAGCCAATCCCCTTTTACAATATTTTAAAGGGCCTGCGATACCTGCTAATTTTTTAAAAAATCAATCCTTCTCCATTGAAATGCCTATGCATCTAATCATAAATGCATAGTGCTTTTTGAATGCCACCCATTATGAAACCACAAGTCTTGAAATTAAAAAAAATAATCTCATTCCTGATTTTTTTGGGGGGGGGGGGACTTTAGAGAGGCATTCTTTGTGTTACAACTTCAGGAAAATTTTATTTTAGGCTTTGCCTGCATGCTTGTATGCCTATTCATTGCTCCAGGCAGTTGACTTTTTAAAAACCTCCTGCCCCTGAGAGAAGGGAGAGGGAGGCGGGTGCAAGGGTGGGACATTGGAGTTGGAGATAGTGCTTCTTCGACTTCGTACATTTCTTTGGCTGGTGGCCTGCAGATTGCTCTCCTGTAGCTCGTGGTATATAGGTTGGGGAATCCATTTTATGCAATTCCCCAACTACCACTTTAAAATGGTGGATGTAGCAAGCAGTTTGCTGCTTGAGTGCTGGATATTGACAACATCATGTGGGGTGTCCAGAATATAATGACTACCTAAGGTAAGCATTACACTATATTTATCAGGTGCGGAATTACCTTCATTTGAATTGACTGTTACTGCAAAGATTATTTTGTTGGTTTGATTGGATGGCCCCACAAACCTGTCCAGCATCATGGATTTTCCAAGGTTTTCCTTCATGATGCTGAATCAAGCTTCTTGTTCCGCTGTGTTATTGTTAACCTCCCAGAGTAAAAAAGCATGAAAGAATAATTTAAAATGGATTTTAAAGTGCCAAAAGAAAACATTCTAATTTGTCAATTATCATTTGACATACAACCGTATTCTGATATTGCCCTTTTTAGTCATTTGTATCCCATTTTGACTGCTGGTGTCAAATCTGGCAGGTTCAGGAGCTCAGAATTATGAAAGAAAGTCACTTAGCCTTAATTTTCCCATTTGTGAAATAGAAGATAACTCTTACTTGCCACTAGGACATTGTGATGCTAATGTTCAGATTGTGAAATGCTGCCGATTTGAGTGGAGCCTATTGTGACATGCAAAAAGAAATGGTATTGCTATTATCAAATTGTAAAAGGCAAAAGTGTGCACTCAAACTGTTGGTACTGTTTTCTCCTAGATGGTTTGCCATGGTTCCACCAATGTGCAGGAGTCCCACTGTTTTCTGTCAAGAATAAAATCAACAAAATGCAGTAGGTGAGAATACTCCCAGCTACTGTGTTGGTTGTGTTTGCAGCAGTGCCTCAGACCTGCATATGGCACTTCCGGATACATAAAAAAGAAAGCCACAAACAAACATTATATCCAGAAAATGATTTTCAAGAGTTGGGAAGGACAAGGAAAATGGTGATCCTAAAGCTTACTTTAAGCCAAATCTGACACATGATACTGAAATCAAATGTTCAGTAAACATACTTTGGGGTAAGATTTTCCTCCTGTTGGTATGCATGGCAAGTCAGCCTTTACCGTAATTGTCTATGTAAATATGGGAATTCAGCCAGCTTGGTGTAGTGGTTAAGAATGGTGGACTCTAATCTGGAGAACTGGTTTTGATTCCGCCTTCCTGCAAAACCTGACTTTGAGCCAGTCACAGTTCTCTTAGATAAAGTGACTTTTGTAGGGAGCGGAAGGGACCTGACAAACTGACTATTGTAGGAAGAGACAGGTAACTGTAAGCTGCTTTTGGACTCAGCTTCCTGGCTGAGAAATATTTACCTGGTCCCAGTGTGTGACCCACTAGGTCTGCACACTTGTACTCCAATGACTGCTGTATGAGGAGGAGAACATAGGAATTATCTGCAATGTTTGTAGCAACCCAGCATTTGTTATATGGCTCCAGTTGTTTGGGAGATGGATGGAACAAGAGCTGAGGAATTTTGCTTCTTTTCCTGAGGCTTTCGGTTTGGTTCTCTTTTCCTCCTCTAAACTGCACATATGCTCCCAAGAAAGTGCTCTCTTGCCTGAAATGATCTTCTTTATTGCATTCCACATTCTGTCTCCAATATCTATCACATGACTTTACAGGAAGCATTCCTATTAGCAGGGATATTTACAGTAAAAGCCATTTTTCCTGTCTAATATCATTGAAGTGTATTTCAGTTTGTGTCTTTGCCATCCAAAAAATATTTCATTTTCAGTGAAATATGAGATTTTTTCCCTCCCTTCTAGAAATCATTAAAGCCATTTCGAAAGAAAAACAAGGCATCCCGTGGATATAAATCTGGTTATTTTGTAAGTATGAAACCAATGAAGGTCACTGCGGCTTCTGATTAGGTTGCCTAATGCTATAGAACTCAGCTCAGAGGAATAATGCAAGAAATCCAAATGATGGCTTATGGGATAACATTTCAAGTCACATTTTAGTTTGCGAAGATCAATGACAGGAATATTGAAGGAAACGCTAAAATGTCAGCGCACTGAAGTTCAGTCAAATGATGTACTAAAAACGTGCTGGTTCCCCACGCACACAAAATTACATGAAAACTCAGGGTATGACTAATGGCAATAATAATTATGTTTCTTGAACAATACGGATTGCGTGTAGAACAGCTTCTGTGAGCCAGACAAATAAAACAGATATATTTACTTCCTATATATGGGCTTTCAGTATTGTTACTATGGTAATGTGAAAACACAAAAGCAGTAGATATCTCTGATAATGGAATATTTATTAACCAAAGAACCATATAAAGCTGTAAACGTGCAAATTACAGCCAAGAGATGAGTCGTCATTGCAGAGTCTCCAAAACAGCCATTTTCCCCTAGGGACCTGTTTTCTTTAGTCCAACTCCAGGGGATTTCCAGGCCACAGCTGGAGATTGGTGACCCCTCGATCAGAAATGTCCCTTGAGGTTTGGAGGTGGGGCCTCAAGAGTCCAAGGGTTTGCAGGAGCATTTGCCATATAGCCAGCCCCCAGGAAGGCTACAGGTGTGCATCCTAGCTCCTGTTGTATTCCTGTGTACAATGGACTTTGCCTCTAGTAGAGCAATAATAGTGCGGTGCCCATGGGTGCCTTGTCATAGTGCAAGATATTACCTCACACCGATTTCCTTGTTTTCCAAAGCATTTCTTCTGCAAAGAAGAGAACTAGTTCTAGCTTTCTGTCAGCTCATTGAAACAGGCGGTGCTTCAAAGAAAATGTTATGTCTGCAGGGAGCACCTACTTGGAATCAGTTGTCTCCATCATTTATTTATTTATTACCTATTCATTTTTCAATTTATATTGAATGGTCTCAATTTATATTCAATGGTCTCATGGCAGTTCACAGGAATAAAACATTAAAATACAATCAAACCCTATAAAATCCCCCCTTATAACAACATAGGTGGCAAGCGATCAAATAATCCTTCTAATTACTCATGATCCCGTCCCTCCTCGTCCAGCCAGAGGCCAAGTCTTCTTCCAATGGGAGTGAGGTGCCATATCTGGCTGAACCTTGGGGGGATCCACAGATGGAATACTGGGACTCCACCCAGGCCCCAACCATACGCCTGGCAGAAGAGCTTGGTCTTGCATGCCCTGTGGAAAGCTGACAACTCCAGCAGGGCCCTCAGTTCTTCTGGAAGCTAATTCCACCAGGTTGGGGCCAGAATTGAAAAGGCCCTGGCCCAGGTCGAGGCCAAGTGAACATCCTGTGGCTCAGGGAAAACCAGTAGATTCATACCTGCAGAGCAAAGAGCCCTGCAGGGAGCATAGGCAATCAAGCGGTCCTGCAGGTAAGTGGGATCCAGACCGCATATAGCCTTAAAGGTCAATACCAATACCTTGAACATGAACCAGAAACAGACTGGTAACCAATGCAGATGACAGAGCACCTGCTGAATATGGACCCTCCATGGTGTCCTAGTGAGGACCCTAGCAGCTATTTTGTACCAGCTGTACCACGAAGACCGAGTTTCAGAAGTCTAGTCTGGAAGTGACCGTTGCATAGATCACTGTGGCCAAGTGATCTGAGGACAGGTAGGGCACTATTAGCTGGCAAAGATGGAAAAATGCTATCCAGGCTACTTTTGTGACCTGAGCCTCCATGGAAAGGGAGGCGTCAAAGGTGCCTTCCAAATTCCTGGCAACTGGTGCAGGTGTTAATTGCACACCATCCAGGCATGGGAGGCACATTTCCTGATCATGACCTCTTCTGTCTAGCCACAGGACCTCCGTCTTGGAGGGGTTGAATTCAGACAACTCTGCCTGAGCCATCCAGTCACTGCTTCCAAACAACTGGCAAATGTATTTGGGGAGGGGGGAGTCCAGCCGGCCATCCATTAGGAAGTAGAGCTGGTTGTCATCTGCACCTTGGTGACAGCCCAGCCCATACCCCCAGACTAGGAAACCTCTAGTATAAGCTGTACAAAAGGTGTTCAGAATCTCTACCCCAAACAATTTTGAAGGATAATCCCAAGTTAATATAAAAGTTAATTTAAAATGTGAAACTTCAGCAGCATTCTCTTCAGCTCAATGTGAACTTCTTTGCCTGTTTAACATTTCTAGGCTGCCTTTTCACCAAGTTGAGGGTTCCCAATATCTTGAACATTAACCATTTCAAATGGTATCATTTAAAATATAAATATATATTAAATATCTTTTTAAAAAAACAGGATTGCTGGCTCTGGATTGGTAAAAGCTGGAGACTTTGGGAGTGAAGTCTGGGGAGGGTTTGGGGAAGGCAGGGACTTCAGTGGGGTATAATGCCACCCAGTTCACCTTCCAAAGCAGCCACATTCTCCAGGCAAACTGATTGCTGTTGCCTGAAGATCAATTGCAATAGTGGGAGGCATCCAGCTACCACCAAGTAGGTTAGCAACCCTACAAATAAAACACAATATGAACACATAAAAACACACAAACAGGGAGAAGTGCTAAAAATAATTAGTGAAGGAATGCCAAACAAAACAAAAACGTTTTTACCCAATGGTCATAGACAATCATTTGTTGTTGCTGTTAGGTCTGACCCATCGTGACCCCACGGACAATGATCCTCCAGGCCTTCCTGTCCTCTACCATTCCCCGGAGGCCATTTAAGCTCACACCAACTGCTTCAGTGACTCCATCCAGCCTCATTCTCTGTCTTCCCCTTCTTCTTTTGCCCTCAATCGCTCCCAGCATTAGGCTCTTCTCCAGGGAGTCCTTCCTTCTCATGAGGTGGCCAAAGTATAGACAACCAGAGACAACCATAAAGCGAGACAAAAATTTCCTTGGCAAAGGAGATCTAAAGTTTTGGACCTACAATCAACAAGACCCTTTCTCAGGTCGCCACTCCTCTCACCTCTGATGGCAGGGACCCAAAGAGGGCCTCTGAAGATGACAGGAAGTTGGGTAGATTCATACAGGAGTAATTGGACTTTCAGGTATACTGGGCCAAAGCTGTACAGGTTTTTTGAGGGTCAGTACCAGCACTTTAAATTGAATCCAGAAGAAAATTGGGAGCCAGTATATGTCTGGCTCCTAATTTTCATGGAGGAGACTATTAGTCTCAACTACCTCTTAATAAATGCTAGTATGTCCAGCTAGAGACACTACAATAGTCCACCACCATCACCCTCCAAGCAAGGAACAGAGATTGGGAGGGCCTTAAATCACATATCCAGAAGTCTGTGTTTCATGATTTGATGAAGCTTAGCTTACACATTAAGAAAGGTTTCTATCTGTATTATTGCAGTCTGCTTGAGAATGGTCATATTTAAGTTCTGGTCTTGTAATATTGATCAGATGATAATGATTATTATGATGATGACTCTTGATGCATTTTTGTTTCTATTTTGATTTTGATTTTGTTTTTTTTTGTTTTTTGTTTTGCTTTGTTGTGTGTTATGGAGTATTTTAAATTTTTCCAGTTTTATGTGCATTAGCATGAGGATCTATTGATGTCCATTGTGAATTTTATGTTGTGAGGAGTTGTTTAGTGAATCTTGGTTTGTGTGTGTGTGAGTATAATGCTCAAGTTGAATTGGTATAATTGACATTATATATAATTGATTTGCAGGTTATTTATTGTATCTGATCACAACTATTTATGCAGAAACTTTTACTCATGCATTTTGTAGCTGACACCTGTTTGGTGTGCTTATAAAGGTAAAGGTAAAGGTATCCCCTGTGCAAGCACCGGGTCATGTCTGACCCTTGGGGTGACGCCCTCCAGCGTTTTCTTGGCAGACTCAATACGGGGTGGTTTGCCAGTGCCTTCCCCAGTCATTACCGTTTACCCCCCAGCAAGCTGGGTACTCATTTTACCGACCTCGGAAGGATGGAAGGCTGAGTCAACCTTGAGCCGGCTGCTGGGATCGAACTCCCAGCCTCATGGGCAAAGCTTTCAGACAGCTGCCTTACCACTCTGCGCCACAAGAGGCTCTTGTGTGCTTATAGGTACCCTCAAATTGATTTATCTTGGTGTAGGAAGCCATTCTTTTATTTTTATTTTAAAAATTATTTCTGACAGACAGACAGACAGAGCTTCACACGCATTACCTCAACTTCATCAAAATTTGTGGAAAATAATGATGGTTCTTCAGTTTGCAAACATTGCTTTATGAACCACAAACTGACCAAAAATTAATGATGAACTTTCACACTCTTAAGTATTCCTGCTTGAAGATAAGTCTCATTAAATCAACTCCCAACTACTCACGGTGAGGCTACAATACAAAGTATGTTTATTTGGGTGTTATGTTTCACTTCCATCAACCGTCATATTTCAGATCATGTTTTTTACCATCCTGTTTTTGTAGCCATCCAGCTACTGAATATTTTATACATCAAGTTCCATTTCATTTTAACCTGGAGAGAAGGGATTTGTTGGCACAAAGAAGCCACAGGAGAAATTTAGTTACTGCAACTAATCTTCCACCTCATTAGACTTTAGTGAATACAGTGATTTTACTTCATTAAATATGTTTATTTGCTGGGGCTGTACTTCATGAGTGTGGGTTTTGTTTTTTGTTTTTTTGTAAACTTCCTTAAATATTAACCACGGTCCCTTTAAAGCTGCAAAGTACACTGTCGCAAAGAATGAATGGAGTAGCACTGCTGCGGGAAAATGGGATCATTACTGCTTTAATCTAAAAATGAGCAGCCTGGGGTCATTTGGATATTTCAGATTGAGAGATTAAAACTCCATTGCTTGCTGTGAAATGTAATGTAAAAGTTTCTGCCTGTGTCTTCCAGAGCTCGTTTTCGGGGAAGTCTCATGGTACTTCGTGAACACAAGCTTCTTTTTCTAGAAAATTCATTTTTAACCCCCCCCCCCCAAGTGCTTGGGTTTTGATGGCATCTGAGAGAAGGAAATGAGTTGACATGATAGAGTGAAAAAAGTTTTTTTAATCACCTTATTGGTGAGGATATTCTGTTCTATGCTCTGTCATTTTACGTGGAATTTGATTGTTCTCTGTCTTGAGTGAAAGGCAAATTACAAACAGAAGGGTAACCCAGTTTTCCTCTGCAGCTGGGGGACGATGTCTTGGTGGCGAGTGTATTAGAAGGTTTGCTTGTTTTTGATTTATATTGGGTGGCCAGAGCTACAGAACAGATGACAGAGGCAGAATGAGCCACCAGATCCCTCTCCAAGTCTCAAACAAAAACACCAATGGTGAAAATGGAAATTATTCACATTTAAGATGATTGTAAGATGTTGTAAAGATATGTCTTTTTGGGGTAGAGTTCTGTTGCCATAAAACCTTTACCAAGAGGGTTTTTAAAGGTTTTCACTCTGGTAGAGAACAGGCAGGGAGAAGGAAGTCAAGTCAGTGGCTCTCCAGCCTCATCTCAGCTACCTGTCATGAAATGCTAGAACATACAGCTAAGGACAATACAGTGGTCCAGCCTCCCTCCAGGCAAGAAACAGAGATTTGGAGGACTTTAGACTAGAAAGACTCCAGAAGGACCCTCAAGACATCCTTGTCAGTCAAACCTTTGGTCAGGGGTTCTCTTGCCTTGTGTTATTAAAATTCCAGGTCCTTTGCCTTGCCTGCTGGTCATTTCTTGATCAGAGGTCTCTAATGGCTTGCCACAGTCCCATCTCTAGCAGGTAATTTTTCTTTCTTTCCATACAAATGAAGTAGTGTTTTTCAGTAAAGCTAACCAGTAGGTACTTATGCCGAATGTTGTAGGGCATTGCCAATTTCTTTCTTCTTTTTTGTCTATCAAACGATTGCATTTTTCAGCTTAAATGCTCACCTTGGGCCCAGCAGAGTTTTAATATGCAAAGTCTGGAGCACCAGCTGCTCAAAGTAATAAAAAACTGGCAATCTTCATGCAGCTCCTTCCAGCTCTATGATTCTATCTTCCATAAGCATGTGTGTGGGGAGAAGTGATCTATTCAAGCCAATAAAAAATACACCCCCCCTTTCCCCCTGCAGTCCCTTTCTCCAGTGCTATATTGAACCATACAGAAGAGAGATTCTGAAAGGGACAATTCATACTGATAAGAAGTATGTTGCTATCCAAATAGTGAGGGCTGCTGGTGTACCTATTCCCCTCAGAGAATTGAAGGCACAAGACATTGGGGGTGGGGTAAGGGAAAGAATGGAGCCCTACTCAGTAAGGTGGCAATTGCCTGCGCTTATTCCCTCCTTCAAAGGTTTGGGATGGAATCAGGCCTAGTAAACTGACTGGACCATTGTGAAGCTGGAAGGAAGGAGCAGAGCCCAATCTGGTATAAGTGGCAACTGCCTGCTCTTCCTCTTTCCCTCCTTCCTTCAACGGGGCGAACTGAGGGAAGATGAGCAAGGCACTCCAAGCAGCAGGACTAGGGACATTGCTTGCCACCAACCCCTTTTGGTATTTCTTGTGTTTCTCCCTCCTGGCTCTGGCAACCAAAGCATTCCCCCAAGTCTGCACAGGGGTTGAGCTGCCTCTGCATCTGTTTTGTCTAGTGTCTTCTTTCCATGTCATGGGTGCAAAAACGGTGCCCGTCTTTATGCCCACTTCTATACAAGTGCAGCAGCCTTCTTGTTCTTTGCATCTGGCCACCACTCCCACTTGAGTGGTTCTCCAGTAGAAGAACTGGGGATTGGGGTGGAGTCCCTCTGTTTCAGCTATCATAGGATGATTTTGAATTTCTTATGGCTGCAGTTTAAACCTCCAGTTCCCCAATAAATTCAGAATCCAGTAGCACCTTTAAGACCAACAAAATGTATTCAAGGCGTGAGGTTTCGAGTGCAAGCACTCAAAAGCTCACGCCTTGAATAAATCTTTGTTGGTCTTAAAGGTGCTACTGGACTCTGATTTTATTGTGCTACTTCAGACCAGCACGGCTACCCATTTGAATCTATCCAGATTCCCAGTTAAATTTTGTTTCCTCTTTATGTAAATCAAATCAATGATTTTTTCCCCTCTGTTTCCTATTGCTGCTTGTTTCCCTACAAAATGCCTTGAGATTCCTCCTGGTAGTGAAAAGTGGGGAATAAAAAACAGCTGTTTTTCTTCATCATGTGTGCATCAGTAAGTCAACCCTGTATTTTGTTTAATACAGTCCTAGCACTCAAAATGAAGACCCACGACACTAAATACATGGGTTAAAGGAGACTTTGTGAAGAAACAAGCTCTCTGATAAGGATGAAAACACTCATTTGAAACAGAATTCAGAATGTGATATATGCTGATCTGTAAGGAAGAGCCAAGACATGGTCACTTTATAAATAAAACTGTGAACCAGTGCTTGGATAAGCATAGGGCTTGGATTACATGCAGAGCTGTACCCTATTAATGGTAACATGAGAATTAGCGCACATACAAGAAGCAATAATGTGTCCACTGAAATTAAGAGGACTACCAGCCAAGGTCTTCCCTGAGTTAGATGAATGACAGGCTGGAGGAAAGGAAGAAGATTTAGGAATAGGCAGGAAAGGAGCCCATATAGCATAAGTGCTTGCAAACTGCACAAGTCCATCATGGGAACTTGCAACTGTACTATAGTTGTAGTTCCAAGTGTGAGTAAAAATGTAGCAGACCCTAATTTGGATTGGTACTGCTGCATGCATGGATTTGGATCTCTTTTGTTGGGTTTTCAGTGGCTGAACCACTGTCGGAAGCTGGCATGTACACTGAATGTTTTCATATTTTGATTCCCCAGAGAAAAAAATGAAGATCCTGCTGTGATCCCCGGGTTGTTTCAGCTGCTGAAAAGAGCACCGAGTAGAAGACAGGAATTTGTCATCTTCCCAGTCAGTAGGCCCAGCCTGAATCAGACCCTGCTGCATGTTAATTCACAAATTGTCACCTGGTACTAGCAGCTACAGTAAAGCAGCTTGATGTGTGTGTAATTTGCAACATCTTATTGACTCTAAAAAGGGACTAGAAAATCAGTTGCTGAGCAGGGTTGCAAGATCCCCCTGTCTACCAGTGAGGGTAAGGTTGCAACCAGGTAAGGTTGCAACCAGGTACAAGGAAAGGGAGACAGAAAGGCTCTCTAATGGGAGAAAATGACCTGCAGGCTGACAATTACTGTAGCAGCTATCAGCATGATCCATTAAGGAAGTGTGCTTGAGTCTTGGAGAGAAGAGAAGCTTAGCCAATCCTAGAGTTTTTTCCTGTGCTCATACTTCCCTTTCCCTAATGACTGCAAGAAATAACCGTAAAAGGGAAGACACTCAGCTGGAGGCAGCGGGACAACACTGGCTTAGAGAGCACCCTTCAAAGAGCTTCTTTAAACTGTACCCCGGGCAGACTACCCCCACCTCCTTGGCATACCACTGGGTGTAACTATGTCATCACAGGCTTTATTAACAGCTGCTGTTTATCAGAATAATACTGCCTTTTTAGTGCCTGCATTTAGTGCCAGCATTTTGAGCTAACTCAGCCTGGCTTGAACTTGGCCTGCATTATCCCTGGTTTTGTGAATGTGAACCTGTACGTAAAAAGATAAGAGCTTTTAGGTCTCATCTCCTGCCGCCATCCCCACCCCCAAAGCTGCTCAAACAGCAGAGTATTTGGTTAACCCAATGAACCCATAGAAACAAATGCCACTGTGGACAGTAAGCATTTCTGTAACCTTGCTAACACTTGATTTATATTTAGTTATTAGTTCAGGCAAAATGTGCACTAACTTCCCCTCTCCCTGCCATGAGCAAAAACTCACCTGCCTGTTATAGGACATATTTTTCCAGCTGCAGAATATCACAGAGGAAATTGACAATATTGTCTGCTTTTGCTTTCTCTCTATTTATTTTAACTACTATGATTTGTCCCAATTGAATGCATGTCTGATGCAAGTTGAACTCTATTTGGGTTAATTTTTATCCTCTACAATTCTTTATTACTATGTTAAGACTAGACACACTTCATTTCTTTGGCAATAAACCACTGACTTCCATTTTTGATGCAACTGGGAAGTTTACGGCATTTACGGAGACATGAATACCGATCTATCATAAGAACCTAAAGCAGAATTTATGATCCTAGCACTACGGCTGTATCAACATCATGAAAAGAGAATTAACATGAAGAAACCCATTAGAAATTACATAGGGAGGATAAGCAGAAAAACTGACAAATTAGCAGTTTGCAACAAGGTCTTTTTCTATGTTTTAATAATAAAAGCAAGGCCAGGAAGGGAAAACTACTTATTTTATCAATAAACTTTAGAACATAATTTGAAGAGAAGTGGACTGGGTAGTTAGGCATGTGCATTCAGTTTACCTGAACCAGAAAAATATACCAAATACAGATATTCTGTTTTGGCTACCAGTGCAATTGACCCAAATAAAAGCTAATTTCCCTTCTGGCTTTTATTTGGGTGTATTCAGCTGTCCATTTTGCTCTTCTCCCACTTCCACCCATCAGCCATTATGTTTAAATGCCTGACAGTCATTTAAACCTAACATTAAACCTTCTGTATTGCTGAAGATAACTAACAGAGACAGTTTGGTGTAGTGGTTAGGAGTGCGGACTTCTAATCTGGCATGCCAGGTTCGATTCTGCGCTCCCCCACATGCAACCAGCTGGGTGACCTTGGGCTTGCCATGGCACTGATAAAACTGTTCTGACCGAGCAGAAATCTCAGGGCTCTCTCAGCCTCACCCACCCCACAGGGTGTCTGTTGTGGGGAGAGGAATGGGAAGGTGACTGTAAGCTGCTTTCAGCCTCCTTCGGGTAGGGAAAAGCGGCATATAATAACCAACTCTTCTTCTTCTTCTTCTTCTTCTTCTTCTTCTTCTTCTAAATGGCTGACAGCCATTTAAAAAAATATTTATTTATAATTTGTTATTATACCACCCCTTCCTGCAAGAAGGTTCAGGGTGGTTTACATAATAATAAAACATACTATTAAAAATTCAATAAACAAATTAAAAACATAATAAACTCCAATACATACACCTAGTTCCCACTAGCAGCACTACTCCTACCCACCAATATATGCCCTCAATAAGATGAGGAAGAAGAGGGGAACATGGGGCTCAGATCTCATCTGGCAGCTCATTCTACCAAGATGGAGCCAGGGATGAAAAGTCTTTGGTTCTGATTGCAGCCAGGCAGACATCTTTGGGTCCAGGGATCACAAACAAGTTGATATTCACTGACCACTATCCTCTCTGGGGAACATATTTGGTGAGGCAGTCTCTCAGATGCACTGATGGTTCTACTCTGCCAGCCATTTAAGCCCTTCACTTTGTTTCTCACCTTCCAAATGAAGGGTAGTAAAACAAAGGCCCAGGAGAAGCCCAGGGGGCAGGAGCTGCAAGCTCAGAAGCATGGTCATATCTGGGGTTGGCTCCCTTTGTAATTCAGTTTAAACTGAGCCAGCCCAGGAGTGGGTATTTGGTGGGCTCAGTTCAAACTAAGACATAGCAGCCCTCAAGGTGATACTACAGGGAGACTTTCCCCCCAAAGATCAGCTGTTTGGTGGGTTCTGCATGGGGACTGGTTCAAACCAAACCATCCTGCAGACCCCAAGCCAATCCTGAGGAAAGAGTTCTCTCCACAGGATCAACTGTTTTGTGGCTTCTAGGTGGGGGGGGGGGAGTACAAACACTCAAGCTGAGCCTGCAAATAGAATTATCTCCACAGGATCAGCTGTGGTGGGCTCTGCCAAGGGGGCACCCAAGCAGACCTGATTCTCTCTTTACCTTTGTCACAGAGAAACAAACTCCAAGATAGGACTGTGGCTCAGTAGTTATGTATATGTTTTACCTATAGAAAATTCCAGATTAAATCCTTGGTATCTTCAGTTTAGAGCCTCTTGTGGCACAGAGTGGTAAGGCAGCAGACATGCAGTCTGAAAGCTCTGCCCATGAGGCTGGGAGTTCAACCCCAGCAGCCGGCTCAAGGTTGATTCAGCCTTCCATCCTTCCGAGGTCGGTAAAATGAGTACCCAGCTTGCTGGGGGGGGGGGTAAACGGTAATGACTGGGGAAGGCACTGGCAAACCACCCCGTATTGTGTCTGCCATGAAAACGCTGGAGGGCGTCACCCCAAGGGTCAGACATGACCCAGTACTTGCACAGGGGATACCTTTACCTTTACCTTTATCTTCAGTTTTTAAAAGAATCTTACAATTCAGGTGTTGGGAATGAACTTTGTATGCTTGAAAATCTGGGACATTGTTGCCAGTTTTAGTAAGTCAACAAATCTCAGAAGCTAAGAAAGGCTGGGCATGGTCAATATTTGGATGAAGGACCACCAAGGAATACCAGGGCTGTTATGCAGAGGGAAATGATGGGAAACCACTTTTGAATGTCTCTTGCCTTGAAACCCCTTCTGGGTTGTCATAAGTTGGTCGCAAGCTGACGGCAAGAAGAAGATATAGCATGCCAAGACTCATGCTAAGCACATGTACAATCAAGCTTTGAATGGATGCTTTTTATCACTGTTCTCTACTTATACCAGTTACATTTGGGCTGAAATCATTGTCTATTGATTGAGTTCCCACCCCCATTATAGATTTTCCACTTTCATTCTTGTGGTTAAAATTTAGATAGTTTTCTTGCTACCTTCAATCAGCAACATCAGTTGGTTCAGCAGTAAACTGTGGTCCATGAACTCTATAAAGCAGCTCGAAACCAAGCATTCGAAGAGTCCAGCCATAATAAATGCAGCACATTGAACAAAAATATTTTGAATACAAATTGCTGCGGAAAGAGAAAGCAGAACGTAAGATCATCGAACACACCTTTCCAGTTGAAAATGGGGGTATTTTCATTTAGGCACATCCTTCCACTTTCCCCCTTTCTTATCTCTTTGTCTCCTCTGGTAACCCTATTTTACATGAAATTCTTACTGCAAGATATTAAAAATGTTTTGCTTTTCCGCTTACTTTCTGACCTTGCCCTTTTCTAGCTTCAATTTTAAATACCATCCATTTCATGTTAAAGGGGTTCAGGCTTTTCAGCAGAATGACAGTGTGGCTGCATGGTGAAGATATGGAGAAAAGGGTGAACATATCAACCTGCATAAAAAATTCTTCTTTGAACACTGCTGATTTTTAACACTTAGGAAGGATAATAGAAGGATCAACAATTACTTCCTGATACCATCTACTCATTCAAGAAAGAAATGAGAAAAAGACAAACCTGCAAGGCTCATACACATAAAGTTGAGAGGCTGTCTTAAGATGGTCAGTTTGGGGTCTAATAAGCTGTCAGCAGTAATGACAGAGGTTTAAAATGATTGGTGTTCCATCAGTTTCAGGCTGACAAAAGCAGCAACAAGGAGATGCTAAAAATGCACATCTTCAACACGAAGCCAAAACTGAATGGTAAGAGGCCCTCCATGGCTAGTAAAAGTAAAAACTAAGGAACAGCTTGAAGTAATCAAAGGCACAGTTATGGATAGGCAGCCAATTAGCCAACAGAAAGGTAATTTAGGCAGATAGCTCAAAAGGTCTCCTAACAACTTAGGCATCTCACAGCTTTAATTAATGTTGTGCTCACATCTCCAAGGCAGAGATGTGAGAGATGGATTCTGCTTAGAAAGAAACAGACATGTCTATATTTCAAATGAAGTTAAGAGCCACCAGTGAAATAGAAGTGTGGATGAAATGGGAGCTTGCAAGTAACCCACTGTAATATATTGCCAATGGCAGCCCTATACTATAGTATGTCTGGATCTTGGAAAGACCAGAGAGAGCCTGCTAAACAGATTGATACCCCAGTTAGTTTCTTTGCTATCGGTTCCCCCCCCCCCCACAGTAGAGTGACCTGATTAGTAGACAGTATAGTCGCTCCCAAGGAATATATAAAGTTACCTTATTAAGAAAGTTAAAATGAACATTTTGTGCTTTTGAAGGAACAGCTGTGTGATTTGGTTAAAGCTGATTGATAAATTATATATGTTGCATCTCATATTTTTGCTTGGCTCATTCTGTATTGTAAGTGCTGAATTACAACAAAGCAAGCTGTATGGAATGACTTGGGATAGCTCTCCAGTTAAGTAGGGCAAAACGTATCTTTGGTGTGTGGGAAAGGAAACAGAAATAGCACTTGTTGCCAAAGCAAAGAATCCTGTAAACATTGCAAAGTTCTTGTATGAGACCAAGTGTTGGAAACTTTTCTTGATTTACCTGCAAATTGAACTTTTCTACAACAATTCACTGGGTCATATCCAATGACTTCATTCCGCTGTTGGCAGAGCTTTTACTGGCATAAGGAGGCAACAGAAAGTTTGTTGGAATAAAGCTCCATGGTCAGCAAAATGGAGCTATTGGATATAACCTACTGAGACTCTGCATGACAGTGAACTTGATTTAAAACCAGGAAGCTTCGATACAAATGATTAAAAATTGCCAAATATGTTTGTGAAATGTAACTGGAAATCTAACTAAACTAAGATGTGTGATGATGGAAACAACAATGACTTTTTTTGAATATTTAAAATATTCATGATGCTCAATTACACTACTCCTGCCTGCTGGACACTGCTTCCTGCCATCTTTATAATTATATTTAATTTCTATAATGCTCCTCCCCATATGGGCTTGAGGCAGTTCACAACTTGTCATTATACTGCCTAAGGAGGTGGTGAGCTCCCCTTCACTGACAGTCTTCATGTAGTAGCTGGGTAGATACTTATTCTGGATGCTTTATGCTGATCTTGCATTGAGTAGGGGGTTGGACTAGGTGGCCTGTATGGCCCCTTCCAACTCTATGGTTCTCAAATACTCCATACTGAGTTTCTATTAGTGTGGCATTTTTTTGACAAATGTGGTGAGTAGGTAACAGTGTTAATTGTTTCACATCAGTATTTTTGAGGTAGCTTTGCTCCTAGGAGAATGCTTCTGCACATCTTGGTTAAGGAGTTAGCTTTTCCTTCTGCTGTGTCATTCTGTTCTAGATTGCATGAAATTGTGAACGGATGTTCTATGATTTGTTTTGCTGAGTAGTCCATGTCACAACTCACATATTTTCCTCTATTGTTTGTGTGAATAGCCAGTGGTTTTCTCTGGAACCTGTTGCTTACCATTGCAATGTATGCCTTCAGCTTCTCCAGCACTTGACTTTTTTCCTTGATTAAGTAGGTGACTGTATATCAATAAAGGTTAGACTATACTTGCTCCCACTAGAATCTCTATCTTTATCGGGCCACACACATCACTGTGAATTAGCTCTTGAGGGTGCTGCATCTGGTTGTCCATGGCTTTTACTGAAATGAGGTTCATTTCTTTTTCCTTGAATGTACAGTCTCTTTCAATATTGCATTTGGTTATCTGTATGCTCTTGGTCAGATTCTGGGCTATAGCATTATTATCTCTATGGCTGATTATGCACAGAGGTGTAAAACTCGCAGCACCTCCTGCTTGCAAATGTGCAGTTGGAAGCTGTGTATTTGCAAGCTTCCTGATGGGAAACTGCTCCCACATTTTCCTGCCACCTCATTACAGCTTTTTACCTCCCAATGAGGCGGCAAGGGAAAACAAAGTGAATTTCTCCCGCTGCTCTTCGGCTTGTCAATCACTGCAAGCTACCAATCCCTGCACAGCAGTTGTATTGGGATCTCAAACTTCCTTCCCCCACTGAGCCCCTAATTTTTTTTAAGTGCACTTCTGTGTTGCTATGGAGAAATGCCACAACACAAAACCATTTTTTTAAAACTAACACTTCCACGTTGCTATGGAGAAACACAATGACAATGAAACATTCCCTCCTCTTTTTGGGATTCTTTGTATAATTGTCTCTATTCATGTTTGGGAAGATTACTGATAGGCTGGCCATGGTAACTGGACCCCAATGAGAGAGTGGGTTTACAGTCAGGTTTAAAAACAAAGAGCACAAATGCCAAGCTAATATGGAGATGGCTGCTTCATCACACACCCTGTAATGATGTTCATACCTCACCCCCAGAAAATGCAAACCAATCCCAAAATGACCATGCACAGTGAGGAGAACATGTTATTTTTACATGGGAATGTAGCTTTGTGGTCCTGCAGCAATGTGGTCTGCAACATTTTAAAAAATCATGATCAGAAAACTGAGAGGGGAGGTTAGGTGCGAGGGCAGGCAAAACACTGCAAAGAATGTCGTGCATTTCACCTGTTTGCCCCTTTGTGCTTGTCCCAGTTTGCTCCCTGGATCACAGCATAGCAAGAACTAACAAATCAACTTTTGGCAATTTCTCTCATCATAAAGCAAATCTGACTAAAACTCACGCCAGCCACTTGAGAGCTCCAGGTTGCTGCCAACATCATGTGGAAGCAGCACTAAAACTTGAGAGCAACAAGAGGTTGATCTGGGGACAAATACCTCCTGTGGAATAAGTTTATGTCTAAGATTTCTGTGCCAAAGCCAGGGATGATTCTTATGGTTGCAATGCTTTGTCAGGTTTGCAATATGAATATTTGTGTCCAAGGCATATAAGTTCTGATGTACATTCTAGGACCGTTTATGCACTGGAGGTTTCATGCCAAGCTGCAGACTGGAGTTTTAGTTGTGGCAGATTGCCCCACCTCTTCCTGCACCCACACGGGGGAACATTTGGCCTGGTGTGCCTCATCTGCCCCCAATATGTGCTCCTGCATGGGAGCTGAGACACTGAAGTTCCCAGTGCATAAATGGTCCAGTTGAAATCTATTCCCCTCTTTGCTTAATGAAACATTCCCCCCCCCCCCAAGCAGCAAACACACTTACTGAAATCAAGTTGCTTGCCTATTGTTGTATATAAAGGGAATTTTCAATGAAGACCTCTCTAGTTTTTCCCTTTGGCACCTTACATTTCTCTGCTCCTGACCCAGCCTCTTCTGCAACCACATATCTGCATCGCCACAGTGCCTCTTTCTTATCTTCATTTAGAATTCCAAAGAAATTTCTATGCTCAGGAATGAATTTGAAGTAGCCACTGTTCAAATATGATGTGCTACTTTTACTTGTGTCTTAGATCAATACAATGCACTTCTTTAAGGGTGGCTGATTAAAATTATCCTTATTGCTTTTGGGAAGCAACCCTTCTGTTTGGAAGCATTGTGGTCCTTTCTGAAATTCCCTTGTGTTCCACAAGAGTCTTGCGTTGAGTGAAAAGTAGGGTATAAAAGCCAACTCTTCTTCTAACACAAATATATAGTTTCAAATTGAGACAAAAGGCAAACTGTCTTGGACTGAAGTAATCAGTCAACTTAAAGAGGCATATAGGCAGTTAACTTAGAGGCAATTAGTCAACTTAAAGAGGCATACAGTCCTTGAAGACTGTAATAATAAAATAGAACCAAATGTTGATCAAATTGCTTTCAACATAAGGAGCAAAAGCAACATGAGTATTAGTTTGTTTGTTTATTGCATTTTTATACTACCCTCCCATACAGCTCAAGGCAGTTTCCAACATAGGTTCATAACATGTACATGATCCAGCATGAAACAGTGCAATATATTCCAGAATCATAATTGTAAGCTGCTTTGAGACTCATTCAGGTAGTGAAGAGCAGGGTATATAAACCACCTATTCTTCTTCTTCATAAAAGCCTTAACAAGATTCCCTGTATTAAGAGAAACTTTAAATCGTTTAATGTTAAATGTTATAGTGTTTATAGCTGATAAGAGTGATTATTCACACATATATCCTACCTCAGAAATAATATTGAAAGTTTCACAGATCAAAGGGAAAAGTTTGGAGCTAATAAGTGTGAAGAAATGGCTCATTAATGCAGCAACTGAATTTTTAGGCTAAAAGAGACTCTTATCAGACTAATCTTTGTAAGGGATCTGACATCTCTGAGCAGAAAGGGAGCAACTTGGCATGAGACAAGGTAGAACAAATATGTGTTGAACATGAAGCCAACTTTATAGCACACATTAACTCACCTGAGACTCCTTGGAGTAGAGAAAAGCAATATATAAGAACCAACTTCTTCTTCTTCTAAAGACTGGAATCCCATCTTGATCCAGGAATAATTTCAAATATAATCCTATAACTAATACATTTCATGGTTTAAATAAAACATGCAGATGCTATATGGACTAGGGTTGGGTAATTCGACGCCGAAGTGGCCGTTCCCACCTGTAGCAGCCAGCGCCACGGCGCGGGTTGGGGGGGAGGCATGGGTGGCGGCATACCTGTTGATGCACACATGCAGGCACAGAGCTCTGCGCCTGCATGTGTGTGCCCGCTGCCGCATCGCTGCCCACATGCTCTCCCCCCCCCCGCCTGCACCGTGGCGCTGGCCGCTACGGGCAGGAACAGCCACTTTGGCAGCTGAATCGCCCAACCCTAAGTACCAAAGGATTAGTTATTTTCTATTTCTTCACACAAATTGTATTTTATCCTACATTTTCTCCAAGGAGCTGAGGGTATCGTAAATGGGTCATCCCGCCTCCATTTTATTTTCTCAACAGTCCTGTTAGGCTGAGAGTAATACACAGGCTCAAGACCACAAGGCATAAATTTTGTTGCAAATCTGTTCCACTTAATATTTATGGTAAGGCTGAGGAGGAGGAGCTGGTCTCATGGCTTAAATGCCACCCAGTGCTTAACACCCACTCAGGATGGTTGTCCTGCCACTGAGTGCCTATTTCTCAAACCAGCTTGCCTTTCTGTCCAGTGTCCAGGCGATCTCCTTCCTTCTCCACCCCTGACCACCCCATGCTCCTTCCACTTCCCTCCAAGGCTCAAAGGAAGCAGATCCCTGTTCCATAAGAACTGCCCCTGCCAGTGAGTTCCTTGACTGGGGACCTCCAGCCTGCAGCCTTTCCAGGTCCTGGGGGGAGAGGCCATCTGCAGAGTTATTCCACCCCATCCCCCAATTTGTTGTTGTTGTTGTTATTTCAATATATTCCCCACCAATTCCGAATCAGCTCATGGCGGGTTACAAAGTCTTATAAAAACCCCATTAAAAGCCCCATTAAAAGACAGGGGGGGGGAATCCAACATGGCAGAACCTCCCCCCATTCCTTACTACAGGAGGGGTGAGGAAGGAGGTTGACAATGTACTACTCATACACAGGGTGGGGGAGCATTGATCTACCTCGCCGATCCCAGCCTCAACCATAAACCCAGCAGAAGAGCTCAATTTTGCAGGCGCTGTGAAAAGCTGAAAGCTACTGCAGGGCCCATAGGTCATCCGGGAGCTCATTCCACCAGGTTGGGGCCAGGACCAAAAAGGCCCTGGCCCTGGTTGAGGCTAGGTGCGCTTCCCTGGGGCCAGGAATGACGAGTAAGTTGTTGCCCACAGAGTGTAAAGCCCTGTGGGGGGCATAGGGCCTGAATGAAACAGGCTTTGTCCCTTGTGAAAATAATATGTCCTGAATGTTTGATTGCAAACTTGTGTTGCAAAACAAACAAACCAAAAGGAAAAGAATTACTCCTCATTTATGCCAGTACATGCTATGTGTGGTGTGTTCATCTTTTTCCAGGTAGCAATCCAAACGGAGCTGTTATCTAGCCAGTACTGTTCTACACAGACTTTAAAGCCATTACTGCAAGTCCTATCCTCTGCTGCCAGTAGGAACTGTTCCTTAGGACAGGGGTAGTCCTAAGTCCTGTCCAGCGTTTCCTGGACATCTGGAGGACCACAGGTTGACTACCCCTGCCTTAGGATACTGAGGCATTGCTTCCAGGGAACTCTTCTGCTTCCTCAGCTTAACCCTCTTCAGGTTTCCCTTCCTACTGCCTCCACCTTCATATAGGTCTCTCAGTCAGGAAATAGCACGGCTCATAGTCCGAGTAAGCCATTGTTTTCAGATCTGTGCAAAGCAGGCTAATTAAATTAATACAGCAGTGTCAACAAAATGCTTCAGAACACCCCTCCCTCCTCTGGGGCACTATGCTGTGTTGTGTTTATTGTGATTGGATCTATGGAATGATTTAGCTGCCCAAACTCACTGTGAAATGGTGTAACACAGATAACGTGGATATTAAATTTTTATGGCATTAAAGCAAGGTAGGGAAAATTAACCAAACAAAAACCTCAATATAAAGGGTTTATTGGCCATAAAAAGCTGCATGTTCTTCTTTTCTAATTTAAAGGTTCCCAAGTAATTATAAAGCAACTGGCTCCTGCACTGTTACTGAAGTATCCACCAGAAACGCTGCTCAATGAACCAAAATGGGAAAAGGCAAACATGGAAAGCTACAGCACAAAAAGGCCACATGTTTACCTACGTAGTAATGTAAAGCACTATTAAATCATTTCAATGTGGCTTCTATAAGCAAATTCTACAAACATCACTGAAATAAATATGGGATCACAGTAGCAATATTTGTTGGATTGGGGCCCATAGGAGCAGTCTTACAAGGGATGATGTGGAATTCTCATCAAAGTTGTTTTGACCAAACACCCCTCCTTTTGAAACTGTTATTCTTTATGTTGTATCAGTTTCTGTTTCTTCACACTGATTTGCTCCCATAAATTGTATGCACTTATCAGCAATAAGTTAGCAATGTCTGATACCCCTCATGTATGCCCTTTGATGTGCCTAACCCTAACCATAACCAGGCACTTGCCTGGACTACATCAAGTGATAAAGGAGCACCAAGAGCTCCCCGAAGCCATTAGGACCAGCCTCCAATGACAGATCATTTTAATAGGCCCTCTTTCTGGCTGAGGATTGTATGCCCAATAACCTCATGCTATCAGATGATGGCTCAAGGACACATGCATCTGTTTGAATCACCAGCATGTTCCCTGTTGGCCACATCTCTTTATCTAAAGACAGATTTTTAAACAAAAGTTATAGAGCTTGAGGGTATTCTCTTTACCAGAGATGGATTCAATAACAATTGAGTTCAGCCCATGCAAAGGTTTTTGATCAAAACATTATATCAGCTCAATCTCATCCAGCCCAACTTCCTAAACTGAACATTTTCAGTCTCAGCTCCACAGGTGAAGAAAGCAGGGAGAAAGGGAAGGAAGGGAAGAATGGGCACACAGAAGAATAAACCTGGATCAAGCTTGTCATAAACAAACGGTTATGTGTTTGTGATGATTGATTATAACTTCAGATTGTACAAATGTTGACATTTTCAGTTATATTGGGTGATCTTGTTTTGCCTGGATGGGGGCTTCTGTTTCTTCAGCAATGTTTCCCCCCTGGCTGCTGCTGCTCCCTCCTTCTGGATTATGAGCAATTAAAGTGAAAGAGTCATTCCTCAGTGCACATGCTTTGTATGTAGTAATTCCCCGGTTCAGTCCCTAGTGTCTCCAACTAAAGGATTTCACGTTGCAGGAATTCTCTGCCTGTGTTCTTGCAGAGAACGACTTCCAATCAGAGTAAACATTGCCATAGTAGATGGATCAATGGTTCACTATGAAGCACCTTCTGAGGTTCTTTTGTGATCCCACAGTCAAAGGCTCACATTGGATAATGCACTTCCAATGTGTTTTTGTAGCTGGATTTTCCTGTGTGAAGCAGGGAAGTCGGCTTCTAAAGTACATTGAAAGTTTATTAGCCAGCATGCCTGGAAGATCATTGTCCATGGGGTCGCGATGGGTCGGACACGACTTCACACCTAACAACAACAACAGAAGGACTCAATAAAATGGCAAAATCATAGCATTGCTTCACTGTGTAGCTAATCAGCATTTCACTACATTTAACGGGTGCAGAAATGCCCTAAAATTACTATTAGAGCAACATTGCATTCTATGATTGGGTCCTATGGCATCAGTAAAAAATTAAGAGCAATTTCTGCCATATATCTAAACCAGGTAGTATTGAATGCTCCCTCCCTTAAGAGCACCAAAAGTGCAGGCAAAAATAATAACGTGGGCCGGTGACATTTGAGGGAAGCATGCAAAGGTACATCTTCTGCTGGACATCTGGAAACTGCAGCTGGACAATGCTGACCTCTAATTATTCTGCTACCATACAATATTATTCGTTGTTTTAGCAGAGCTTTCAAACAATTTGATATTGCAGTCTGACTTTAAATGTGTGCAAGGAGAAAATGGATTGGCATTAGCAGCGGATTAGTTATGTTTCATAAACCTCGCTGAGCCTTCAGGATAAGCTGGAATTCTAAAAGCCAGGACAGAATTTTATGAATGCCTGACTCTAATATGACTAATCTGTATAATGACAGCCAGTGCCCTATAGTGATTACGAGTGCTCTGCTAGGGTCTTGGAAACTCCGATTCAAATTTCCACTCATGCCCCCGAAGCTCGCTGGGTGACCTTAGGCCGGTCTTAATTCCTCAGCCTAACTTACCTTGCAGGGTTGTTGTGAGGCTAAAATGGAAGAGAGGAGAATGGCGTCGGCTGCTTGGAACTCACTGGGGAGAAAGGCAGGCCACTAATGAAGTAGATAACTATAGAAGCCTATATGCCTTCATTTTGCGGCAAATATCGGGCAGGATTATTTCCGCTGCTTCCAGACTAATTAGTCCTCTTGACAGGGCTGTCTCTGCCTTGGCAAGTTGAGAAGTCTAATTCCTGACTCTTTGTTTCTTCTACGTCTTTTGAGTGAATGTGACACATGCAGTCAAAAGGCATTTATGGTCTGAGGAAACAATCCGCCCGCGATC
This sequence comes from Paroedura picta, assembly GCF_049243985.1. Classification (NCBI taxonomy): domain Eukaryota; kingdom Metazoa; phylum Chordata; class Lepidosauria; order Squamata; family Gekkonidae; genus Paroedura; species Paroedura picta. The sequence goes on along the minus strand of NC_135370.1, from coordinate 154,142,835 downwards.
AGCTGCAATAGTAGAACACAATGGAAACGGGGAAACCATTTAGAGTCAAGCTACTCGAGAGCCTCCATGGATTATAACATCATGTGGCAAATGAAGCATCGCCCGCCTGAGTTATGATATGAATAAATAAATCAGAGATATCAGCATGGTGTTGAGTGGTTCTCTATAGGCGGCGTGGTTCAAATGTTAGGAGGAAAATAGCTCTGTCCCCCCACTCTTCAATCTGCACAATTAGTTTTGCTACCAGCTCATCAAAGTGCCTGCAGCCCTGTACTTCCAATGTATTCTGTGTCTGTCGTACTTTCAGAGACTGAGCTATCCAGGCTGTGCTGTGGGGTTGCCAATCTCCAGGTAGGGTCTGGGAGGTCCCAGAATTACTACTGGTCTCCATGCTACATTTTGTCCATGGAAACATGTAGACTGTGATCACTTGTACCTCCAGGTGAACACCAGGACCCAACTGGAGGCTGGCAACCCTAGGGGCAACCAGGACAGCACAAGTTGTGCTAGTAAGGCTACCTTTGGGGCTGAGAACTGGGCAGTAGGATCTGCTTGATAAGATTGCTCAGAAGTTCAAGATAAATTTAGCTCAGGGTATGAATTATTTTTTTCAGACATCCAGCAGGATGAATGCCTGGGAAATGGATTTAATTCTGTTGCAATATGCAAGATCTGTAGTGTGCACGATTGAACAGAACGTTCTGCAGGGACATCAGAACAGATGTATAGTTAGCGTACTTAGATTAGGAAATTCTTGATATTTTTCATATAATCTCCAGCTGTATCCCAATTAGCCCCATTAGAAACTTCCAGCTCCTTTAAGCACACTTTGTATCTCCAAAAGAACAGTTAAATCATCCTTCCTCAAACATTTTACCATTGAGAAACCATTGAAACATTTTTTCAGACTTCAAGGAGCCCCACACACACCCCTAGAAGTTGTGGCACCAGAAGTGATGCCTCCCAAATATTCCCACCGGATGTGACATCAAGTTCCATCGCCTGTAGCCAGCTAACTTTGGAAGTAGCCCAGCAACTGGGTCAGGAACAGGGCTGGGGCAGGGAAATTCCTTTGCCTTTGCCCTGGGACTGTTTACTCATGAAGAATGGCCCAACCTGGGAGCTTACCCCAGTAAGGAGGCAGCCCTCAGCCAGGAAGGGTTTAACAAGGAATCAGGTCTCCACTTCCAACTTCCTGCTGGTTTCAGATCTCTGTTATCTGAAAATGACCTCCAAGTCCAGGGATTTCCAGGCCACTCCTTGAAGATGGTGACCCTTGGGTTAGGAATGTTCCTTGGGGTTTGGAGTCAGAATGCCAAGGGACTGGGGGGACAGGAGGAGGAGTAAAGGCTGTCTGCCAACCCATGGGACCCAACTTGGGTTCTGCGTCCTCCTTCCCTCCCTCCCTCCCTCCCTCCCTCCCTCCCTCCCCTCCCCTCCCCTCCCCTCCCCTCCCCTCCCTCCCTCCCTCCCTCCCTCCCTCCCTCCCTCCCTTCCTTCCTTCCTTCCTTCCTTCCTTCCTTCCTTACTTACTTACTTACTTACTTACTTACTTACTTACTTACTTCCCCCTCCCATGATTTATGTTTTTGCCATGTAGCCAGTTCCCAGGAAGTCTACAGTGCAGGTGTGCATTCTAGCACCCATGTGCATCCAATTTACTGGCAGCAGCTCATGCTCTAAGGCTGGCCCCTCTTCCTTCCAGTGAACTTCTGAAACCCGCAGGAAGTTGACAGTAGAGAGATGATCGCTTATTAAACCCTTCCTTGCTGAGAGCTGCCTCCTGGTTGGGTCTAAACTACATGGGGGGGGGGCATTCCTGGATGAGGGCCAATCAGGTACTGGGTGAGCAGTCAGTTTGGATTTTATAAGGTTTCCTGTTTTTCCTGTTGAATCCCTGAGGAGAATCAAATTGGTGAGATTCATTCCCAGCATCAAGATGTTTTGCAGACTTTCTGTGCCTTCTCCAACTACCACACACACAACAGGAAAGGGCTGATCTGAGCTACGATATGAGAAGGGGGATTGGCTAAGTATGCAAAGAGGAAGACAAAAGTTCCAAAAACTCTTCAACGTGGGTAGAAAGTGGCTCTGGGGATGGCCAAGCAGAGAGAAGGAAAAAAGGAAGCAGAAGTACAGGAGTAGTGCATTCAAAGTCTCCCTGTTCTTTTTCAGGCCAACTAGGAAATGAGAAGATTGCTGAAAGGGGGATCAAGGCTGGCAATGCTGAGAAAAAGAAGGGAAACAGGTTTTTGACAGTGAAAGTCATGTGCTGGGCCACCCCACAGTGCTGCCCCTCAGAAAACTGTGCCATCCAAGGAAGGTTGTGCATAAAATGGCTGAAACATTGAAGGGGGCAGCAGCTTAGGGAGAAAAGTAGAGTGGGCGAAAAGGAGAGTGCTCTTTCTTGCTTTCTTCCTCCCTGCATGCTAGATAGCACTAAACGATTCTCCTTTTCCCCTGTCTTCTCCCTCTCTTACCTTCCTATTTCTTTCAGTAGCTTCCCTGCTTGAAGCTAAGCAGGCAGCTTTTCTCTCACTCCAGCACTCTAGGCTTGCAAAGATGCTGCTGGTGGTACTTGCCACTGTGGCTTCTGTAGTCCCGGGGCTGCTTTGTACAGGGTCCCAGTGGCAGAGAGGCTCACAGAGGCCACTGCTGCTGAATAGTGAAGGGGCCTCCAACACATCCCACAGGACTAGCACAGTCCTCTGCCCACCAATGAACTATGGAATTAGCCATAGTCCTGCCATTGGATTGTTTCATTGGTTCGTCTGTTTTGTTTTCTGGCAGATATGGCTTGGTATGTGTTGTTTGACTGGGGGTAATCTGGGACCATCCAGCCTGAAATCTGGCCTTTTAGGTCTTTCTGAGAAGGAGCTAGATTTGTAAAATCTTTGATGTTGCTGAACACTTTGTGTGAGATGTGCTGCAGGCAGGATCTTGATTTGTAGGATTTGGGGGGAGGGGGGGAATAGGAATTCATGTTTCTCAAAGTCTCTGCCCTTGAAGTGGAATCTGTACCTGCATGACCGTTTATGCACTGGGAACTTCACTGCCCCAGCTCCCATGCAGGAGCACAAATCAGGGGTGGATGAGGTGCACCAGGCCAAATGCTACCCCATGTGGGTGCAGGAAGAGGTGGGACAACCTGCCATGACTAAAACTCCAGCCTGCAGCCCGGCATGAAACCTCCAGTGCATAAATGGTCCATGAAGCGATCATGTGGTTCCATTTCTGTGTGGACACAGGTAACAGCCTGTCCCTGAGTAGGGGTGGAATTGTGACATGGTTTTTGATGCTGCAGGGCAGAGCTGTCAGAAAAGTATATTGATCTTGTATTGTAAAATGTTTTCACATTCATCAGTCTCCTTTTGTTTGCCTCTAAAATTTGCCTCTTGTGGAGACCACTGGTTTGGATTTCTAGTTGATACTTGTTGAAAAAGAGAGGGGAAAGGCACTTATTTTGAAGGATTTCTTCCCAATTAACAGAATGTCCTTTTCCCCCAGCCAGTGTGTTTGTGCTAACATCTTAGTCTAACACACCTCACCACGGCAGCAATTGTTTAAAGCTTATCTGTGTCATTGCATTCTTTTTTTTCTTCTCAGTTGATTACTAACATGTCAAGATACTGCTAGATTTTCTTTTCTTTTTTCACTTTAGTGGGATGGGTTTTGTTTTTCAAAAAACAAACCGGCCTTATAAATTGCTTAGGAAGACAGTTTTGTGATGTGATGAAGCCTCCAGAGTGAAACTGTAACATCAAATTGTCTAATAATTTCATTCATCCAGCTAATCCCACATGGCTAAAGAATGGTACAGGTTCAAAAAGATGAAGAAGTTAATATAGATATTTTAAAGTAAGAGCCTTTCCCCTTCCTGTACATATTAGGGCAAGTCTAATTTTAGATCTTACACTGCTTTGTTAGGAATCACCTAAAAAGAAACTACCTTACTTTATCTGTGGTAATATTTAATGCAAGAGTACTTCTGAATATGTGCAAATTACATTTTTTTCTCCACTGTATAACAGCGTGTTCCTACACAAGTGGCTTTGGCATTTATTGCTCTCCAGCATCACTTTTTCCTTTCTTTTTTAGAAATTAGGTACTGGGTTTCTTTTGTAGAGCCTCCTGTTAGGGAACTAGAGTGCATTTACTGCTGCTCATTTAGATATGTACTTGTTTTTAATTTCTATACTACTCTGTTCACTTACATATGAAGTCTGTGAGGTATCCAGTAGAAGCTGAACAATTTGCTTTATGAAGATACATGTTGTACATTTGTTTATGAACACATTAAAAGTGAGGGGCCACGACTCAATGGTAGAGCATCTGCTTGGCATGTAGAAGACTCCAGGTTCAATCTCCAGCATATCCAGTTGAAAGGACCAGATAGAAGGTAATAGGAAAGATCTCTTCCTGAGATTTTGGAGAGTCAAGTAGATCAGGATTTCTCAACAGGGGATTTGTGAAACCTTGGGGTTTCTTGGTGGCTCCAGAAGGGTTTCGCTGATTGAGTGGGAGTTAATTAATTTTACATATTTTAATTTTAAAAGCATTGGGTGATATGACCATATATGGTTATATCAACCTGACCCCCCCTCCCCCTCCGAACATGACCAATGATTGGCCTGGAGGGGGCAAAAAAAGGAATGTCCCTAGTCATAAAAATTCTTGGTAGCCAAGTCTCATTGCATGTGGTAGCAATCAGAGTCTAGAGATATAAGTACTCTAATTTTAACTCCCCCCGGCCTTCCCTGTCACTTTACAATGGCGCCACAGCCGGGAGCCAGCGCCAGGCCGCGGCACCAGTTTAAAGTGAAAGGGAAGGCCGGGGAGGGGGGAGAAGGTTTTGCGTGTCCCGATTGGGCCCTGCCTCAGACAGGCCATGCCCAGTCTCCGCCCACCCACCCCCTTAGTCTGTTATTTTAATCTGCTGACTGCCGGGTTGTTTTAACTGGAGGTGCTGAGAATTAAACCAGGAACTTCCTGCATACAAAGCAGAGGCTCTTCCAACAAGCCTGTTGAATCGCACTTGCATAATGTTGCTACATAAGAATTTATTAATCTGCACTAATAAAAAACCAGTTTTATCATATAGCTTTTTTCAGATTGTCCGTATATAGGGCCAAATATCAATTGCTACTTCTTTTCCCCACACCTAGTATTTTAGTGACAAGGATTGCTAGTTTTGTGCAACAAAATTGTCAATTATTCCATAAGGACAGAAACATGTTTTTTAATTCACCTGGTGCTGTTTTGTCAAAACAGAGACAGGCATGAACACATCATGCATCTTGACAAAGTGCTTCCTTTGCCCTTTATGCATTCCTTCGGACAATTTAAATTCTGAATATTAAAATGACTCTCCACCAATAATTTAACAACCATCTGCCTTCCTTTAGATTAGAAAATGAGAAATATCACAGTTAGACTATTTAAAAGATTGAATTTGAGACTATTCTTTGGGTGTAAACAAATTAGATAGCTCCCCACCTGTCCACCAACTGACTATTCTCTTAATGCATATTTACCAAATAGAGTTGGCTTGAAATGGGAGGAATCATTTTCCCTCTAGATAACTTTGTGTACCGTGCAAAATGTCCTTGCTTATGTCTATTTAATCAAACGGAAAAAGGATTATGAAGATTTGTCCCACAGTGTCCTACAAGTGTTTTACTTGATAAAACTTCAGATATTCAAAAGAAGATTCCAGAAGAGTAGTATGAATAACTTATACTTCCTCTCCCGTATATCTCAGATTCATCAGAAAGGGTGAAATACACATTTCATCTATGAGCTGAGGAATATGAGAGGTGAACATAGTTTTTTTTTTCATTTAAAAATACATAACATCAGGGAGTCACTTGAGGATCCTCTCCAATTTTCTCCCCCCAATGTCTTAATTGGCCTCTTATGACCCAATAGATGAGAGAAGTACCACACTTCTTTATCTTTCCATAAAATGCAAACTGCTGATACCAACAGCCTTGTATAAAGCAGCAACAAGACCATAGAAGCCACAGCCTCAATTTGCCTTGTGACAGTTAAGAAGGGAGAACATATTTAACCCATTGGCCTCTGTTTTTTGTATTTGAATTCATCTGCTTTTTGTATTTGAATTTTAAATGGAGAAGCATGTGTGTTTGGACCAATTTGTATGTGCAGAATGTAATCTGTGATCTTCATCTCATCTGTCTGAATCCTGAGGGACATTCCACACAACTTAAATGTGGCCGAAGTCTTACATTTCGTAAACGCTATTAATTTAACATTCCGTATGATGTCGTAAACAAATCGCAAAACTCCCGCCAGACTCCAGCAACAATCAGAATTTTATAGTGCTTAGGGGGAAATCCAGAAAAGTGGATTCCCCCCAAAAAAACTGCTACACTTCTGAGCACTAGCCTCAACACATCAGCGAAACACACGTGCATTCTCAAAATAGCAGTAAAAGAATGTTCCTCCTTAGCTCTTGTGCCCGAGCTTCCGGTGACGCGAACGTCATTTTCCCCCCTTAAACTGGTGAAAGCAATGAATAAGCAAGGCTTCTTCAGCTGAAGTCCCTCCACAGAAGTGCTTAACAGTAAAACAAAGCTCGCTTCTGCTATTGTATTTAAAGTTCCCGAGCACAATACAGGGCCCTGTTCAACATTGCCTGTAATTTCGGCCAGAAATTGCACCCATCGGGGTGAATTTTTTTTTTTACTTGAAGAGCATGTAAACGATTAAGCGCCAGCTCCTACGCCTGTGAAAAAGGTCTTTCTGAGACACTGAATGAACAAATATTCGTTGCTACTGGTGTTTTGGGGGTTTAAAAAAACATTTTTTTAAAGGGAAAGGGGCTTTTGGGGAGCACAAACACAACAGTTCACTGGCTGTTCTGTTCGATTGACAGCCATGGGCGGGAAGAAGCACAGAAAAATATTACCTCCTTTGTTGCGATTCTGGTGAGACCAGAAACCTGTGGGGAATGAATGACCGCTACTGGGGCTTCTATATTCCACTAAAAATAATGTGTGGAATGATGAAATTCCACTATTACAAATAGCTTTTCTGCATACTGGAAACATTTAGCAACATTGGTCCTTGTGCGGAATGGCCCTGAGTCTTTAGGCTCTAAATTAATTGTAGTGATTAAGAGCAACGGCTTCTAATCTGCCGAATTGGGTTTGATTCCCTGTTCCTCCACATGCAGCCAGTTGGGTGATCTTGGGCTAGTCATAGGCCTGTTAGAGCTATTCTCTCACAGCAGCCCTGTCAGAGCCCTCTCAACCCCACCTACCTCACAGGGTGTCTGTTGTGGGGAGCGGAAGGTAAAGCGATTGTAGGCTGCTTTGAGACTATGTGATATTGAACAGCATACTTATTCCTTATTTTGGAATAATATCTAATATCTTCTCTCTGATATCCTTAGATCATTTAAGTAACAATTCAGCAGGCCAGGCCAAAAAAAAAACCCTAAAAAAACTAGTCCGTCAGGACCTTTAAAAAATACATTTTCAAGTTGTGCACAATAAAGGTCATATAATTTTGTGTAGACATTCAACCTTTTAAGGTCCTCACTGACTTTTTTGTGGTTCTGGTCCAGGGATCCCTTTGGTTCTTCTTTAATGCTGTCCTAACCCCAGCTCTGATTTACAGTCAATTCAATTTCAGGACATTCATCCTGCTGGACATCTGGAAAAAATACTTGATACTCTGAGCTAAGTCTAGCTAAGGCTGGGTAATGCCTCATCTGAGACAACTTATAAAGTACATCCTGATGCCCAGCTCTCAGACCTTGATGTAGCCTTACTAAAACCAATGGAGCCATTCCAGTTGCCCCTAGGGTTACCAGCCTCCAGGTGGGTCCTGGTGTTCACCTGGGGGTACAAGTGGTCACAGTCTACAGAGATCAGTTTCCAAGGACAGAATGGTAGTTTGAAAGGGCAGATTCTATGGCATGAGATCCCCAGTGAATTTCCAGCTGCCCCCGGTCCCACTGATGTTCACAGGACAAGTGGAAGCCAAAGGAGAGGGGAATTGACATTGAGCCAATTCTATAACATTACTTATTGCACCCCTCCCCAAACTCTGTGCTCAGGCACCACCCTGAAATCTCCAGGAATTTCCCAAGACACAGTTCGCAACCCTAGGCGTTACCAGATTGTTATTTATTTTCCAGATGCAGGAGGACAGACGTGGTGATCGTCACCATGCAAGCCACTGCAGAGTCCTTTAAAAGACTCAAGCATCTCCTGTGCCTCAGAGCAAATCTGGGTCTACTTGGTTTTAGGCATAAGTCACAAAGGAGTTATTCTTCAATCCTGTTAGCCCTAAAACTAGCAAATCAGTTTGTGGGATTGGGTTTGAGCAACGGCATATTAACATGATTTAACAATGTAGGGGAAATTGGCAATTGCAACTCTGGCTGAGCTGCCTCATGGCTTAGCTTGCTTGAGTACCATTGGTGAATGACTGAACCGGCATCACAGATAACAGTATGATTGAGGAGTGTGGAACATCATAGGAATACCAGGAGTGCAAAATGGCTAAGAGAGTGCTCATGCATTGCCATAAGGGCCACTGGCAACCTTAGAGCCATGACCCCTAGAACAATTCCATCTTTCCTTACATGTGACGTGGATTAAACATATTACTTCTTTTCATTTTTGTACATTTTTTTTCATATTGGTTTTATCCCACGTAGTAACAGACTTATAATTCTGCTGAGATGCATCTAGCCAAGGCAGGGGCCATCATAGCACAAATCCACTTTGTTGTGTGAACTTGAAGCCCAAGATTTGCTCACAGCTCTGGAACCAGCACCATAAATCATAACCATATGCAGATGTGGATGTTGTTGAGTTCTATTTTATGTGTGTGCATGTTGGATTACCCCTCGTGGGATGCAGCCTTTAGGCCATTTTGAATTATTTATTTACTTATAATTGACTTTGTTTCACATTCACTATGAATGATCCTGAAGACATCTGGAGACATATACGGGCTCAGGTTATAGCTAATACTTATATGTAAACCATCCTAAACATTTCTAACAAGGTACAGTTAAACCTACAGAAACCCCACTGTTGTACACATATAATCCAGACTTAAATAGAGAGAGAGAGCCCTTTGTATTAGTTATCGCTGGTCAGCTGTGATACATCCAGGCAAACCAATGCTTTACTTAACGTCTTTCCACAAATGCTGGAAATGCACTTTCAATGCATTTTAGAAGTAGATATTCCTGTTTTGCACATGTTGAATAATTTACTTTTCAGTGCACTTTAGCAGTAGCTTTTCCTGTTTTGCACAGGAACATGCAGCTTCAAAAGCACATTGACAGTGCATTATCCAACATGTGTCAAATGAACCAAGGAGGAAAACATCTTTCCCAGCCCATGATAGTTTTGCACTGAAGTTGCCAAGGATTCAACCTTGGTACCTCTAAAGAATGACTTACATGTTCCAGAAGTATAGATTCAAATGGGTAGCTGTGTTGGTCTGAAGTAGCACAATAAAATCAGAGTCCAGTTGCACCTTTAAAACCAACAAAGATTTATTCAAGGCGTGAGCTTTTGAGTGCAAGTCTGAGGAAGAGTGCTTGCACTCGAAAGCTCACACCTTGAATAAATCATTGTTGGTCTTAAAGATGCAACTGGACTCTGATTTTAATATTCCAGAGGTATAAGATGCTCTGTCCTTAGCCTCCTGGAGGTACAGTGAACCTCGGTTTCACTGCAGGTGAACATTAGGAGAGATGGTCTCTGTTAAGATGAGCAGGATTTGAACCATGCAGGCCTCAGGAAAAAGGATATTTAATGTTCAGCTGAAATGCAAACCTTACATTTTAGGCTGCTGGGCAGTTTTACTTCTGCTCTACAAGTGGCCAATTATCCATTACAAGTCAGTATAAAAGATTATGGTAGATAAATCGTACTTGAAAAGGATTTTGAAAAGGATCAGCTATTTCCTCCCCCTGACTGAGTATTGTGAGATGACATGCAGAAACACTTGTTAACAGTTTGTATGCAATTAGGCAATTGCGAAATGAGATGTCAAGGAGGACAAGTTAGTTATTGCTTGCTTGAAGATATCTGACTGTACTGCAAAGCCACAGTTTAGCTCAGAACTGCTCTCTGTGTCTGAAAAAATTGGGAAAATATGTTACTGGCATATTTAGTTGTGTTGACAAAATGAGTGGCCAAAATTGTAATGCTGGTATACTGGAAAAAGTTTAACAAACCAGGAATACCAACTCAGCTTCATTCAGTTGTTCATCTTTCAGTGTTTTCTATGTCATCAAGTGTCAACAATGCCCTTCGACCATCTGCATCAGACAAACAGGTTAGTCCCAATGCAAAAGAAATGAATGGACATAAATCTGATACTATAAATCACAATGCTCAAAAATTAATAGGAGACCCTTTTAATTTCCCAAGGCATTCTATTGCCAGTCCTCAAACTTGGCAGTCCTCAAACAGAGAAGTGTTAAGGGAATACTGCAACATGAGATTGCAGAAACTGAGTTCATTCTCAAATTCAGAACAATGACACACACACCCTCCAGGGCTGAATAGGGACAGAGGATTCTTCTCTCCCCACAGCTGTTCATCTTCTGCTCTCAAGCATGTCTCCCTTGCTCTAATGAAACTGATTACTGAACTGATACTGAACCAGTGGGATGAAATTAATTAAAAAGAAGTTCCGTCTAAACATCCGGAAGAAGTTCCGGACATAGCGGTTTCTCAGTGAAACAGGCTTCTTGGGGAGGTAGTCGGTACACCATCTTTGGAAATTTTTAAACAGTCTTGATAACCATCTGATGGAGAGGCTGATTCTTTGAAGGTTCAAGGGGGTGGTAGGTTACAGTGGATGAGTGATAGGGTTGTGTCCTGCATTGTGTGGGGGGTTGGACCCAGGAGGTTCTTTTCAGCTCTGTTATTCTACGATTCTATTCTATTCTATTCTATTCTATTCTATTCTATTCTATTCTATAATTACATTCTGCATTGTACCTTTGCATCATAACTTATTTCTTTGAACACCCTCCCACCTTCTGACTGAGAGGACTCAAGGATCTTCATTCCTACTTGTATTTTATGAAGGGATCTTTGGCTTCTAAAAGTTTGTGCACCCCCACCGCATTATTATTAGTCTTTACAGAGTTACTGGACTCAAACTTAGCTGTTCTACTGCAGACCAATGCTGCTACCCTCCTGACAATATTACCATAGGATGCATTATCTCCCTTAAGGTAATAATTGCTTCTTGGGGTGAATTACTTGGGGGGGGGGGAATTGAAAGGACCCCTGGCATCTCAAGGACTCTGTAATGAAACCAAGACTAATTTTTTTGTGATCCGATTGACCACTTTAATGATTACCCTCCTGCTATTTTGCTATGCACTTCTTTTTTAAAAAGTTAATTTGCTTAACTAGAAAACCATCTCTGAAGCGTGGTTCAGTGTCAGAACTCAGAAGCATCTGGTTTATATGCAGAAGGACCCAAGTTTAACCCTTGGCATCTCCAGTTAATGGGTGGGCATTGGTTAATATGGAAAATGTGCAAGCCAAAGTGAGTGCACATCCATGTACAGTGTATGCAACATTTCCTCATTTGTACATGAAGTGATTCTCTTGTTACAACTGACACATGTACAGCTGAATGTGTGCCTTAACCCCAACTTTGATTCAGGTATTGGTTTTCAGTTTCATTTTGAAAGTGAATGTTTGTTAGCATTTTCTTACAACCCGATGCATATACATGCAGGACACACATGTATTCACTGCAATGTGACCATAAAGCATTTTCATTTATCCAGATCTGGTAAACCACACCAGCACAATGTAATTATGTAAGTATTTGGCCAAGGGAGAAGTACGGAAGATCCTGCCAGCTAGATAGCAGAAGCTAAGGAAGATCTGGGCAAGTTTATTCTTCCTCTGCTCATTATGATTATTACTAGGGGCCAAGCCTGTTGCATTCAGGAATACAACACACACTAGATTAGGGGGGTTGGAGTGGAAGAACTCTACGGATGGTCTCCCCCTCCCCCTAGGACCGGGAAAGGCTGCAGGCAGCTGTTATGGAACTCACTGACAGGGGGCAGCTTTCACGCTGAGCCTCAAAGGGATGTGGGAGGAAGAGGGGGTGGTTAGGGGTGGGGGACGGAAGGCAATTTGCTGGCCACTGGACAGACAGGTAAGCCGGTTGGAGGAGGAGGCACTCAGGGGTGGGACAGCCGCCCTGAGTTGGTGTTAAGCGCTGAGTGGCACTTAAAACATGAGACACACTCCTCCTCCAAGGTCTTACCAGAAATATTCAGTGGAACAGATTATCATTATTATTATTTCATTTTATATGCTACCCTTCCCTACAGCTCATTAATATACACAACATGCAAATGGTAAGATAGAAAAATAATTTAAACCAAACAATAAAAGATTTATTGTTTATTTACAAATAATATAAAACTCATAGAATCATAGAATCTTAGAGTTGGAAGGGGCCATACAGGCCATCTAGTCCAACCCCCTGCTCAACGCAGGATCAGCCCAAAGCATTCCTAACTCAATAAAATCCAATTATATTCATTTAAAATAAGCAGTGCCTGTTCTATCTAAAACCTTTCCTGTGTCTAATAGGAGTGGGAAACAGCAATATAGGTGTTTAGAAGCCGAACTTTGGCAGGGAAGGTAGCAGGTCCTTGGCCTCAACCATAGGCCCATTGGAACAGCTCTGTGTTGCAAGCCATTCAGAATACTTTGGGGTCCCCCAGGGCTCTGATGTCATTCAACAGAGCATTCTACCAGGCCAGGGCTGAAAATGCTCTGGCCCTGGTTGTGGCCAGTCTTATCTCTTTAGGGCCAGGAGTCCTCAATGGATTTCATTTGTTAGACCTTAATATTCTCGGGTGGTTGGGGGCATAGAGGGAAAGGTGGTCCCACAGATGTGATGGTCCCAGACTGTTTAGAGCTTTAAAGGTAATAGCCAGAACCTTGAACCTGATCCAGTCTTCAGTCTGGAGCCAATGTTTGCAGCCTGGTAGTACACAAGGGAAAGGGGTTTAAAGGCCATGTGAGGGACATGTGGACTTTATAGCACATAAATCAATACTAATCTGTCAAAATCGACAGGCATTTTCACTGGTGCTCTTTGCCCATGCAAGGTATATTCCATGCACATTTCTATTCTGTAGGAAGTGAATTGACTGAGAGCAGATTGCAAAGAGGCCTGTGATTGTATTCTGCTAGCTAATGAATTTATAGCACTTACTGGAAGGACACTAATGCATACAGGAGATGCAGATGGCCGGCCAGCCAGCCAGCCATCATTTTTAAATCCAACTTTTGTCCTCCCCAGGAAGTTATACAACAACGCACTGGCAATCATTTAGCAGTTTTTTTAAATATTAGGGAGAGAAAGCATACCAAACAAGACAAGCTGCAAATAAGTCAGCATGTCCTGAATGGTTCTGTCATGGTCATCGCTATGTGAGCAGATAAACGATTAATAAGTAATTCTGGTTGTGGCAGGTGTTAATTACACTCCTAGCAAGTGATAATGGGATTCGAATATCATGCAAAGCCACAAGATCCAGTAGCCACTGAGACATGTCTCAAGATAAGACAACAGACGAAGAAAAAAAAACAGGTCACCAACAAAACAAAAAGGAGCATCAATTTTTTATTGTTGTCATTATTATTAATAACAATAATATATCAAATCCTGCCTTTCTCAAATATATAAGCACCTCTGCATGTACATGAAAGAGGGTGACGTCCTTCCTACTACAGCTCTTCCCAGATGCAGATCCATTTCATTACAGGTCTTTGTTGGTACACAACCCCCCTTATAGAGTAATATAAGCAAGAATTAGTGTGGAATGGTGATTAGGGCTACTGGATTATTATCTGGATGACCAAGGTTTGAATCCCCACCAGCACCATGGAAGCTTGTAGGGGGATCTTTGGCCAGTCACACTATCTCAGCTTAACCTACCTCACAATGTTGTTGTCAGGATACAATGAAGAAGAGGATGATATAAGATGCCTTGGTTTCTCATTGAGGAGAAAGGGTGTGATATAAATTAATTAAATAAAAAATCTGTAACCATACTCTAGCATGGGGGGTAGGGGTGTATGAGGGACATTGCCCCTCCAAAGCAGCTAGTTTCTCCAGGAGAATTTATGTCTTCCTTCCCTCCTCCCTTCCCTGCCCCATTTTTATCGCTCCCTCTCCCTCTCTCTCATCTTCCTACAGGTTTCCAATCCTTCACATGGAAGTTGGCAACCAAGCTGGCTGCATGTGGAGGAGGAGTCAGGAATCAAACCCAGCTCTAAAGATTTTGCTACTTTTTAACCACTTCACCACCCTGGATCTCAAGATAAATTAGGGGGTGGGGGTGGGGAGGAAGGCCAGAACCCAGGAAGGTCATAGTGCAGGTGTATGTGCTAGTGCCTGTTTTATTCCTGGGTGCAATGGGAGTTGCCTCTAGTTGATTGATTAGGTTCCTACCATCCATGGACAAGCAAAAGCAACCACCTTGGAGTACTTGAGGTCACTCAGACCTCACCTAACAACTTAAGCCTATGGAGACCATCCCGATTCCTTGAAGACCCTTAACACCGAAACCATTCTGGCCATACTACAGACTTCCATGAAAAGAGAGATACAAGGATTAGGCAACATAGACATGTTTAAAATAAATATATAGCCATACCCAGCATGATGTCTTGGTTAAGAGCAGTGGACTCTAGGTTTGATTCCCCACTCCTCCACATGAAGCCAGCTGGGGAAGCTGATTCGAAGCTACTGGGAGACTCTTAAAGATAGAGAAATGCAGGATATAAAAATCTACTCTTCTTCTTCTAGGCCTTAGATTGATTTTAAAAAGAACAGAGATAATCCACATACAATTTTTCATAAATTTCAAACTCACTTAACCATGCATATGTCAAGTACGCTGCAAAGTACACTGCAAATAAAACTGAAGAAACTACTGGTATGGAAAATTAACCAAGAAACACCTGGGGATTGCCTTTCAGTCTCCACTGGTATCACTCACTTCATCTGGGGACTTGCATATCCAGCAATGCTTTCCTACTCAATGAATCTTAATTTGGGATGTGTTAATTTCCCGTAACCCTTGGGCTACCTGGATTACCGACATTCATTCCAGTGTTTCGTAAGAGTACAATGATAGGTGTTGGAATGTTAACACTGCCCCTTTCACCTTGAATAACCACTAGCCATTGCTGTGAGTGAAAGTCCATTTCATTGACTTGAGTAATTTGGTTTTGTAGAAACTGCAAAGGCTAATTAGGGACACAAGTTGACCCAACATGTTTTCTTTTGGTTTTAATCTGACCACTAAACAAGATGGTATAAGTTAATGGCATTTATGTCACATGTGTTTTAGCCATACAAAGAGTAAGCTGAGAAATAACCACTGTTATTCAACCCTTGGTGTCATTTTCTTTCACTGATGCTTATGCCAGTTCTCTTAATATGTTTCATTTTTGTGCCACAAAAGTAAACCATATATTTTTGAAAATGATGGGTCACTTGCTACTTGATTGGCCCTCAGCCAGTAATAGCCCTCCGCTGTAGCTGAGCCCATATTGGGAGGGCACCCTGAGCCAGAAAGGGCTGATAGGGAGTCAGCTTTCCACCCCAAACCTCCTGCCACCCTCATTACATGCTAGATGGAAGCAGAGCTGGCCCCACTGAGTAGCTCAGGCATGGAGAGGAGAGGCAGCAGAAACAGCAGCAACAGCATAAGAGGCAGCCCCAGTAAGTAGCCCTGGCATGGAGGGAGGTGGAGGAGAAGAAGCAGCATGTCATGCTGCCATGCTGTCTTTTGTAATGTTCTTTTTTAAATGGTGTTTTAATGGGATGTTACTGATGTGGGGTTTTATCTTGTAACCTGTCATCAACTGGCATGCCAAGAGTGGCGGGAAACAAATTTAATAATAGCAATAACAACAGTAGTAATAATAGTGACTGTTGTATTCCTGGGTACAATGGGCTTTGTCCCTAGTTATCTCTGCAATTTCCCTACATCATCCATTTATACAGGAAGTATTTGAGATCTGAAGTTGGCAGTTTTCAAAACTCTGAAAATACTTTCATAATTAGTAGTTCATTTAAGCTGATCAACAGTGAAGTGACCACAGAAAATCATCCAGAAATCAAAGATTGACAGTTTTAATAATTTACTGGGTCACCCAGCTCCCTTAACAGTTTATGGATTCAACTATCTTCTTTAGCTATTCTGAGAAACAGAAAGAAAGATGGCTGAAAGTCAGCTGTTACAATAGCTTTCTGTCATACCTTTCTCTTTGTTTTCCTTCTGGTTAAATTGTGAAGATTAATAGCTATACATGGCTGGTGGATCATTTAAAGCGTTAAGCATCAATGATAAGCTAGCCATCAGAGGATTAGAACAAGCTAGCGGGGGAAAAGAGTCGCAGTCCAGTGATCCAGGAGATATGCTGATTGCAGTACCTGACAGCTCTTCATATGGCTACCAGGGCTGTATCAGAAAAGAGAAATAAAGTGACATCTTCACTACTTGAACTGTTTCAATGGGAACTTTGACATGGATCCTTAACCCAGGCAAAAGAATCACAATTCCTTGAGGATAATCAATGGTACCAGAAGACATGGTCAAGTTTGTAATTTTGGACAAAATAATCGTGAGAAATTCTGCCTATAATAAACAATAGGTGCAAGAACAGTGATCCATGAACTGTAAAGGTTCAGTTCTTTTACCGTTTATCCATGTTCAAGAAACCCAAATTATTCCTGCTTAAACTCTTGTGTTAAACGAATGAATTTGGCTCTCGCATTGAACAGGGCAGTCCTATCTTGTTCATATTTTATCACTATCTTTTACTTGTCAATTTTAACATTCACTGTTTTTTTCAGCTAATTGTATCTGAAAAATGCCCATGGCCACATTTGCAGGTGGCAACACTTTTTTTTTAAAGAAGCTATCCAATTCTGCCAGTTGACTTAAAAGTATTTTGCTTTAACATTTATACATCATGGATCCCTTCTTTTATTGAAACCCCCAGCACTCTCCAACATGCCTATAGAAACTTATCTCAGCAATTAGGGGTTCCCTCTTCTAACAATTAATAGTGGTGGAAAATTTCATCAAGTTGCAGCTTACTTATGGTGACGCCGTAGGGCAGAGGTGTTGAACTCATTTGCAACAAGGGCCAGACATAAATGTTACTTTGTCAGGCTAGGTCATTTTTATTATAAGCTTCAATGCCAGGCACCATAAATATACACTTTATAAATGACACAAACAAACACAATTAACTATATTATTTTTACTCAAAATACAAACAAAAGCAATAGATGGCTAGGAGTGAAAGCAATTGATTTACTGGGGAATCCACAAAATCCCCACTTAATGTATTTAATCATATGCAAGACTAGCTTTTTTCCAAGGGATATCATAAAGTGGAGGGGATTCTGACATTATGCATGACTTCAAAACGCCTACCGCACCCCCCAAATCTCATAGAGGTTCCCACTGAGGATAAGCTTGGTAAGTCTTCCACTCTCTCCAGAGTTCTATTGCCCTCCATCAGATGAAAGTGACATGGTGGCAGGTGGGGAAAAGATGGTACTCTCAGGCACCCCCCAGTAAAAATGATGCAATAAATCCAGTTTTTATGTGTGGAACTGAACAACCATGAAAAAGCCCCACAGAGAGGGGATCTGATAACCATCTTCAAGTGTTTAAAAGGCTGTCATATAGAGGATGGAGCAGAGTTGTTCTCTCTTGCCCCAGAGGGATGGAACAGAAACAATGGGATGAGATAAATTCAAAAGAAATTATGTCTAAACATCCAGAAGAAGTTCCTGACAGAGTGGTTTCTCAGTGGAACAGGCTTCCTCGGGAGGTGGTGGGTTCTCCATCTTTGGAAATTTTTAAACAGAGGCTGGATAGCCATCTGACAGAGAGGCTGATTCTGTGAAGGTTCAAGGGGGTAGCAGGTTACAGTGGATGAGCGATAGGGCTGTGAGTGTCCTGAATTGTGTGGGGGATTGGACTACATGACCCAGGAGGCCCGTTCCAACTCTGTTATTCTATGTTTCTACGTTTCTACCTTTCTTGTATAGCCTCAGTTCAAATCAGAAGCCCGACATACATGTAACGGTGATTAAAAGGATGATGGGATGAAGCAATCATGAATCCACTGAAGTCTTTATTTTTTCCATGCAGTGCATTATTTTTCAGACATGGAGACTTAACAGGAGGCAGAAACTGAAAACACTTCCCTTGGCTAATCTGGCCATATGAGACCAATGGAACTTGATCGTACACCCTGTCCTTTATCAACAAGGGAGGGATCTTTGACTACAATAACCAAAATTGCTTGAGACATATTTAGATCCTTTTTTCAAATTAAAGTTAATCATATTAGTTGGAGAACTGCCCCCCTCCCCTGATATACAGACCTTTGATTGTGTTTCTTCTCTTTTTTCCCATTATTATTGTTTTTGTTTTCCTTCATGCAAATATTAATCTCTTCAGAATTTAGCAAACAATTTTAATCCTCTTTGTTCCAGAGATCATCCCTCAAAGGGGTGGATTAGCAGATGTTGAGGTGGAGTGGGTGAGTTTAAAAAAATAAACACAAAAATCGCATTCTGTTTGCAGGAGTCATCTGGAATAGGCAGCTTGTTGGTTGCACCTGTTTGCCAGTTTTGCTGTGATAACCATGTTCAGTGATCGCATACCTTGGACGGCCAGATGCTAGAAACAAACCACAGAGGACCTTCGTGTCTCGCTTTTCAGGTTCCTGGAAGCATCTGGATGACTATTCTTGGAAAGAAAATGCTAGACCAGGCAGACTTTTCAATTGACCCAGAAAGTCTCTTATGCTTGTTCTTTCCAGTCACTGAACGTTCTTTGTGCTGACTTTATTTACAGCCCAATTCCAAATCTATTTATCTATGTACACCTATCTAACTCTCTCTCTAACCATCAAACATAAATCTACAGAAATAACCTCTGATTTAAAATTCCCTTAGAAATCTCAGGGATTTACCCTTGCACCCTCTGAGTTTCCCCAGTTAATAAGGAATCAGTTCCACTGTTTTTAGGAGGAATACCACCCAGTCAATCCTACAGAAATTGTAGCACGTTGGATTAAGGCTGCTCTCTGAGAATTAGCACATTCTCCCCACTCTGCCTGCATACCCGGGGAATTCATTTGCAAACAGACTGCATTTTAACATACGCCTCCATTTCTGACAAATACCATTATTAGAGCCTCAGCTATTCCTTATTTATCTAGTTTTGAATTTTAATGAGCCGGAATGCCATAAGTTCATGCATTTTTAAAAATGCACAAATGAATCATATTAATCCAATTCATCGGCTTGAGATAACTCTGGCAGGAGGTACATGCTAAATAACATTTAATTTAAGGCTCAATATTATGGGTCACAGCTCTGGGGAATTAAGTATTTAGGAAGAGGCAATATTATGCCAGCATCATGGCACAGCTTGTGGTATTTGCCAGTTATTGCATACATTGCACAGCATGGAACAGCGTAATCCTAAACAGGCTCCTGCAGAAAGAGTTCAGTGGGGAAAGCAACACAGTCCTATGTTTGTCCACTTACTCATGGATCTTGAATTTTGTTTCTGCTTGCGCAACACTGCAGAGACGCTAGGCCTTTTCAGTTCATTGAAGAACACAGCTTGTACTCATATGGGACTGCCTAGTACTACCCAATCACATGAGCTGACACCCTTCTTTCTGTGTCTCTACTTGCAGAGGTAAATTAGGTGGCAAGCAGAGACAGGGCCTTTTCAGTGGTGGCACCTTGGCTTTGAAACATCCTTCCAGTTGAGGCTTACCTGGTACCTACCTTACCCTCCCTTAGGCAACAGACCAAAATATTTCTTTTTACCCACCATTTTATCTGAAGGGGCCTGTCTTTTAAAGGTGTTCTTAAGGAGTGCTTCCAGTTAGAGGACTGCTTTCGGGCTATCATTTTAGGCAGATGAATTATGCATTTTAATGGGTTTTATTGAGCTATTTCTACCTTTTCAGATCCCTGAAGTAGGTCTCTGGGGAAGCATTGTGTACATTTTCTTAGTTGGTAAGTGCATTAGTGCCCAAGGTATGCTCTCTGCAGCAGAGGACTGCCTCCACTATGAGAAGAGCTAAACTCCAAAGCACAGGCAAGGCTCCTCAGAAGTGGAACCTATAGAAATTAACAAGACTTACTCTGAAATAAATTTGTTTAGGACTAGGGATGTGCGGTGCGGATTCGGAAACTGCCGAATCAGCCAAATCTGGGCCGATTAGGACATTTCTGAATCAAAAACCATCCAAATCGGACTGTCACTACTTTTAAAATGGCTAAATCAAAAAGATTCAGCTGAATCACCAAGCCATTGGCAGCCTCGTGGCAGCTGCATCCTCCTGGCTGCTTCTCTTTTTTTGTTTATATTTTGCCTTTCCCTGGGACTGGGGAGGAGGAGGTGTACGTTGCACTCCTGAAACTTCTTGGGGAGCTCAGGGAGGGTCTTCCCTGACTCTCCTGCAAGTTTCTATTGGACCAAGGGGTGCAATCCTAGGTGCTCCCAAAGAGGGTACCACTATCCACTCCATTGGATATAATGGAGAGTTGGATTCTTTGGTTTTGACTTGATTCCCCATAGACTTCTATGGGACCACCTAGGATGGGACCCCCTGGTGCAATCTTCCTGAACTTGCAGGGGACTCAGGGAACACCCTCCCTGAGCTCCCCTGCAAGTGTCATGAAGATTGAACCAAGGAGTCCCATCCTAGGGGCTCCCAAAGAGGGTGATACCATTTCCCTTAGACTTTAATGGTAGGAAAAAATAAGTTCAGCAGGTTAATTGCCAATTTCCTGGTTAAGCAACCTGCTGAAATTATTTTTTCCACCATTAAAGTCTATGGGAAATGGTGCCACCCTCTTTGGGAGCAGGACCCCCTAGTCTTCACTGAGTCCCCTGAAAGTTTCAGGAAAATTGCAACAGGGGGTCCTGCTCCCAAAGAGTGTCTGCCAACATTCCCTCTTTGGGAGCCCCTAGGTCCAATCTTCTTGAAACTTGCCATATTTTTTTTTACCCTATCCCACAATACTAGAACTTGAAGGCATCCAATGAAACTGATAGGCAGTAAGTTCAGGATGGATAAAAGAAAATGCTACCTTACACAGAGAGGAATTAAAATGTGGAATTCACTGCCAGATGATGTAGTAATGGCCCCAGGAATGAACAGCATTAAAAGAGTGAGGGCAGAGTCTTGTTCTGATAAGCAAGCCCTATTCCACCTGCCCTCCAAGGTTTCTCCAATACCAGGTAGGGGTTTGCGCTCTCTCTCCCTCTCTGTTCAACTTCTGCTTATCCCTGACCTTGGTAGGAATTGCCCAATGGGAGATTTGGGGCTCCCAGCTTCCCTTTCAACTTCTGAGGCCTTGCTTCTGTGTCACCTGCAATCCAACATGTCCTGCTACCCAGCATTACAGGGAAAACTTACTGCCTTGTGCAGCCAACTGCCCTTCCCTTCCTCCTTGTGCTTTTTTTAAAATAGCATGTCCGAGAAGATGGAGGTCTATGTGGCACAGAAAGCCACTACCAGGATCAAAAGTTACAAAGCATTTATTAAAAAGAAAGTGATCACAAGCATGCTTTTAGAACAGCACCAAACTGAGTCAAAAGAAAAGGGTAAAATACAATCCCTCTGCCTCTCCCTGCCCTATCAATTTGTTAAATACTAGGCAGGCTCCTTAGTTTAGAAAGTTACAGATTTTTACATTATCTTCAAGCCTCTTTCAGGTGTACTGGCACATATCCATGGCCACTGTCTACAGACTTCAGGTTTGAGTTCAGTATTTTTTTGATGGAATCAGTACCAAAGAGCCCTTCCTCCTTGCTCCCAGGAGTTTTATCATCTCTCTTTCCTCTCCCACTGACCAGGTCAGACCAGGTCAAAGAAATTTTTTGTGGAATCTCAGAAGTTTCTCCCCAAAGTCTTTCTAGTTTAATCCCTCCAAATATCTTTTTCCTGCTTGGAGGGGGGGGGAGCATGATCATCCCATTGTCTTTAGCCACATTTATCAGCATTTCCAAAATGGCGGCTAAGGTGAGGCTGGAAAAAAAAAACGATAGAATGAACTTCACCCTTCTTGCCTTTCCTCGGCCTAGAGAGAAAAACATTTCAAAGCTCAAAGGGAAAGATGCATTTCTTCATAAGGGGATTAGATAGATCCGTGGAAGGTGTATGTTGATAGGTATTAGCCATGGTAACTGGCTAGAATCACTAAGCCTCTGAATCCCAGAGCCAGGAGGAAACATGAGGGGGAGGGGCTTGTCCTCTGTGTCCCCTTGTTGGTCATCCGGAAGAACTGGCTAGCCGTGGTATGTGACAGGATACTGGACTAGATGGGCCATTTATATGACCCAGCAGGGCTCTTTTTATGTTCTTATGAAGGAAAAGAAAGGGTAATAGATCATATGTTAAACTGTATATACATATCTAGGCTTTGTTTCAGCTGAATAGTAGGCCTAAGAGGCAGAAGAACTCTCTCTGTCGCCTCAGTGTTGTATTAACTGAGTATATTTTAAGTTCCAAACTAGGTTCACTGTAGATCTTAAACAAACACAACATCAGATCTCCTGCCTCCTGCTTCCTGTTTCCTTTCCTTCTGTGCTACACATCCCAGCAAGCAATACTTGGAACTCTGGCTTTAGCCACTACTATATTTTGGAACATCACTCTGGAAGAAGAATAATTAATTTTTATACTGTTTTTTTGCTACCTGAAGGAGTCTCAAAGTGGCACACAATTCTTCCTTCTTCCCACAACAGATACCCAGTGAGATAGGTGGGGCTGCAAGAGCTCTGAGAGAAATTGCTCTTTGAGAACAGGCCTAGGCAGGACTGTGACGAGCCCAAGGTCACCCAGCTGACTGCATGTGGAGGAGTGAGGAATCAAACCTGGTTCACCAGATTAGAAGCTACCACTCTTAACCACTACACCAAGCTGCTCTCTGGATAACAGAATCAAGTGAGGGCCAGAAAGAGATGGTATCCATGCAGTGGAGAAATTCAAGGCGTAAGGGGCACTAAGAAGTATTGGAATATACAAGATTTGCAGTATATGTGATTTAACAGCATGAGAAAAATATCCAAAAACCAGAAGGAGGGGAGTGTACAACAGAAAGTCAACATCAAAGAAGGAAACCAGAATATCTGGAATTCAATGTACACTATCTTCAAAGACACTATAATTTTACAAAGCTGTTCCTTTATCTTTAAATGTCCCGTGGCGCTGCGGGCGCCGAGAACTAAATAAAAGAGTAAGGGATGGTGGGGAGGAGTTAGGGCAGCCTCTGTCTGGGATAAAACTTGGAGGAGCGAATCAGGAGCCGCTTCGCGGCTCCTGATTCTCTCCTCTGATTGGCACTCCAGGGCCAAGTGTCCAATTGGGAGGTGTGCAAAGCACGCCTCCCTGTTGGACACTTGGCCCGTCTCCTGGCTGCTGCGCCACATGCTCCACTCCTCCTGAGCACCCATCCTGCACGGATGCCTGCTAGGGAGGACCCTCACCCCACTTTGCTCGCCTTTGGGGACATGGCTTCTTCTCCACCGACCGAATGCCCTTCCCCGCCAACCGCCCGCCAGCGTCCTCCATCTGCCCGCCCTGTGACGAACCCACCCTTCCCACCGCCACCCTGGATGCCCCTCCCTGACCTCGATCACGCTCCCCGACGTCCTGCCATCCCTGCCGCTACGCCCACACTTTCCCCCCCCCGCACCCTGGCCGCCCTTCCCTGCCCACCACCCCGATCCCCGACGTCCTCCCACTGCTGCTGCCGCACCCACACTTCCCCCCCCATCCCACTTGCACCTCCCCGCTTCCCCGCTTGTCCCCGAGCTTGGCCACCGCCAATGCGGCCACGCCCCACCCACGCGGCCACGCCCCCCCACGCCCCCCCACCCTTACCCAGTTCCCCTCCTCCGACACTTCGCCGCTCCCACTGCAGCCTGGACACCACCATGGCCGCGCAGATGACGAGGGAGAAGACGGGCAGCCGCACATGCGCCAAAACGGCAGCCGCCACAAGGACAACCACGACCACGACAAGCCGGCCCAACATGCCAGGGCCTCCTTTTGCCCGTCCTCCTGCTGCCCGACGCCACGACGAGGACGCCACTGAGCTGCCGCCCGCACACCGAGATCGCCACTCCCTCAGGTATGCCTCACGCTGCCCTCGACGCTATCCTCCCTTTCCCTGCCTTGCCTCTCCTCTTCCTCGCTCTTCCCCCGGGACCCCTCGCTTACTTCACCCTGCTGGTACAGGGCCGCTTCCACGGACCCCTACCAGCACCCCACTTAACGCCGCGCTGCCTACTAGCGCCCATTGTATTCACACTACAATGGGCTTTATTCCTAGTTATTTATAATTCAGAATATGTTTACAAACAAGATTTATATACAGAAATTAAATGTATATAAGGTTACAAGGTAAACCACCAAAGTCATTAGTGAGCGTTCTCTTACCTTTCTTTCTGTGCAAAGTTGTTTCTTTTTATAATAAAACTATTTTATTATTTTAAATAATCTAGTGCTTAAGACTTCTTTGAATATTTAAACTCTGCCAACAGGAAGAACACACGGAGATATTTGAGAAAGCAAATGATCTTGGAGTAGAGATAAGGATGGAAATATGAAGGTCATGGCCAAGGACATAGTAGGCTGAACAAGTAGACTGGCATGTTAATTTTTAAAGAAATCCCAGTAAACATATTGAAAATGAAATGAAAGGTAGGAAAGACAGCATGATGAATCTAATACAGTAAGTTAAAACTGTGAAGTTGAACATTTTCCTGCCTGAGTTTTTGTTAATTTTAACATATGCAAATTTCCTTCCATGTTGGTATTTTTAGGCTTCTCGTTGTGCGGAGTTTCTACGTGAGAAATAAAAGCAATTTGCGGCTCGGCATCGAAACACTACCACTTCCAGTTCATTTGTGTTTCATCTTGATTATCAACACATTTGTCTTTCCCCTGTAATTTATTCATTATCTTTGCCAGAGGAATAAGAAGAGGGAAGGGAAAAGGTGTGGAAAGAAAGGGAGGGGAAAGAAGTGCACTTGTCAAAACGGGAAACAGATGCTCTCACAATGATTGGAGACAATTAATGTTTTCAATAAGTATCAACAGGCAAGGGCTGTGCTGAGCTGCCGATTTCGGCAGTGAAACAGATGTCTGAGGATGCAAATACAGATTTATTTCTGAAAGAGGCGAGCTGGCTGTCTCTGGCTAGGAATGAGCTGTCACTTTCTTTTTTTCAAGTGTAGGTTGTTATGCTTATTCTTTGATCTAAACTGCAATGATACAATAGATTGGAGACCAAATAGCTGCCAGTTTATATATATATATATATAAAACTGGCAGCTATTTGGTCTCCAATCTATTGTAACTTTACAGAATGCGTGTGTGTTGCAGAACGAGAGAGTAGAATGCTGATTTGTCAGAGCAGATCATACTATTTTAAGCACTGGGTATATAGAATGTTGCCCTTTATTTAATGGCAACATATAGGAAAGTAGATTCAGGCATGCAGGCCCTTACCTCAAGCTTCTGCCACCTTATCTCCACCTAACTTTACTGTATATGTAAACCTGGTCTTGATCAATTATTTAGTATATGGTTGCCAGGTTTCCCCAGGCTACCAGCAGGGGAGGGGGCAATAGGCTTGCCAGATCCAGGTTTGGAAGCTCTTCGAGATCTGGGACCTCTGTGAGACCGTTTACGCACTGGGAACTTCAGAGCCCCAGTTCTCATGCAGGAGCCCAAATCAGGGGCGGATGAGGTGCACTGGGCAAAATGCTCCCCCGTGTGGGTGCAGGAAGAGGTGGGGCAACCTGCCACGACTAAAACTCCAGCCTGAAGCCTGGCATGAATCCTCCAGTGCATAAATGGTCTGAGGTGTGATGTCATAAACACCACCTCCCAAATCATTCTTCTCCCAAAATACTAGAATTTGAGGGCATCCAATGAAGCTGATAAATGGTAGGGGTGAATAATGTAGGGC
Organism: Paroedura picta; assembly: GCF_049243985.1. Taxonomy (NCBI): domain Eukaryota; kingdom Metazoa; phylum Chordata; class Lepidosauria; order Squamata; family Gekkonidae; genus Paroedura; species Paroedura picta. The sequence goes on along the minus strand of NC_135370.1, from coordinate 154,116,735 downwards.
CAAGTTTCCAGATGACATACAATTATTCAGGATGGCGAAAACCACAACCATCTGTGAAGAGCTCCAAGAGGGCCTCCAGAAACTGGGTGACTGAGTGACAATATGGCAAATGAAGTTCATTGTTGATAAATGTAAGGTGATTCACATAGGGACAACCCCCCCCCCCCCCAATCTTCATGTATAGGCTTATGGGGTCTGCACTTGCTGATAGTGAGAGGGAAAAAATATATTGGCATTATAGTGGATAGTTCATTGAAAGTGTCAGTCCAGTGTGCTGCAGTGGTGAAAAAGGCAACTTCTATGTTAGGGATTATTAGAGAAGTGATTGAGAATGAAATGGCCAATACTGTAATGCCCCTTTATAGATCTACTAGATTGAAAGCCCATTTTAAAGAAGAATAAAATGGGCGCTAGGAAGGCGACTGTGGCTGCCTATCTTGGCGGTGGGCGGCGGCGTACCCGAGGGCGTGGACAGGGCGGCCTGAAAGGTTCCCCCGGCGGTTGGCAGCGTGGCCAGGCCTCCCCCAGTGCAGGCCTTACCTGGGCGATGTCAGGAGCGAGTCAAGGGACTTGCTGTTATAGGGTCAGCTCGACCGTTGCATCCGCTGGATCTCCCACCAGCAGGCGGTCCCGGCAGAGGCACTGGCGGGGCGGTCGCGGCAACGATCACGGGCGGGTCGGCCATTGCTGGTGCGGCAGCAGGCGGCAGCGGCCAGAGGCTGGGCGGGGCCGTGGGGCGGGCGAAGCTCTTGGCGCCGCTGCCATGGCTGGCATCGGGGCCACTGGGGCGGGGGAAAGCAGTGGTGGCTGGGCAGCAGTAGAGTGTGCCAGCGGGTCAGAAGAAAGTGGGTGGGGCAGTGGCGAGGTGGTCTGCTGATGGCCGTAGGCAGCGGCGGGTCCTCCAGGGTGTGCGGCCATGCGGTCAGCGGCTGTATCGTCGGTGACTGGTGCTAAGCCGCGTTGGGTGTTGGCGAGGCGGGCCACTTGCGACTGGAGTGGGCGCCGGGTCCTCCTGGAGACACATCCACATCGGCGGCAAGTGGGGCAATGGCGGATCTCAGCGGCCAGTCCAGGGCGGGCCAAGTGGCCAATAGGGAGGTGCGCTATGCGCACCTCTCAATTGGCCACTTGGCCCTCGAGTGGCAGTTGGAGGGGCCCAATCAGGAGCCTGATTGTACCTCTCCGAGTTTTTATCCCGGACGGGTCCCGCCCTAACTCCTCCCCACCAGCCCTTACTATTTTATTTAGTCCGCGGCGCCCGCAGCGCCACGGACATTTAAAGATGGTGTAGCCTCATTTAGAATATTGTGTACAGTTGGGTGGTATAAAAATCTGACAGACCAACAGACAGACAGACAGACAGATAATTAAAAAGGGCGTTGCAGAGCTGGGAAAGGTACAGAGGAGGGTAACCAAATTGATTTGGGAGTTGGAGAAAGTGAATTTTGGGGAAAGGCTGAAGATGTTAGGTCTTTTACTTAAGAAAAAAGACAAATAAGGGAGAACATGATAGAATTTTGTAGTTCCATGTATATGCAATCAGTTCTGATCAGGGCTGCCAAGAGGGCGATCATGAGTAGGAAATATTTTGTGCCTAAAGTTTGTTTGTTTATTAAATTTCTATAGCACCTGTGTTACTCTGGAAGCTTGAGAAGCCAGGTAGTCTACCTGCCTCATTTTGCTGTTATTTATTTAATTTTATTTATTAAATAATTTATATCCCACTTTTATCGCCAATGGTGACTCAAAAGCACTTTGTAGTTCAAAAACAAAACAACAGAAGTAATCAAATGAGGGGGAGGGGCTTCTGATTAACAAGCTAGTCTTTCTCTATGTGTGTCTTTCTGAATCTATCTGGTAGGGGTAGTGGCTGTGATTCCATCAGCTAGGGTTGCCAACTCACCCACTGTGGAGAACAATCTCCTCCCACCACTGATTGAATTAGCAGTGGGGGAGGAACATGAGGAAGACGTCATCAACATTTCTGACTAAAACATGGAAGTGATATTATGATTACTCTAGGATTTCAACCATAGAGATCAGCAAACCATCTCTATGGTTTTAGAGACCAGCAAAATCCTTAGGCATAAGTAACATTATTTCTGGATTTTAGCCACAAGTGACATTGGCACATTAACAATATCTTTTCCCCATGCCCTACCAAGAGAGTCTCCAGGGGGTTCCAAGAACATGCCCACAACTCAACTATAGACCCCCTTCATGCATTCTTTCATACTCAAACAGAACTAATATGCATCAAGTAATGTAATCTTGGCAGAACTGAAAGGTTCCCCTTGGCAGGATCCACAGTAATGGGTTTAAACAATGTGTAGAACCTTTTAGATATTGGGGGAGGGGGGAATTCATAGAGTAATTCAGCAGTGGAATGAGCTGCCAAGGAGGTGGTGGACTTCCCCTCAATGGCAGTTTTTAAGCAGCTGCTGGACAGACACTTATCCTGGATGCTTAAGTTGATCCTGCATTAAGCAGGGGGTTGGGCCAGATGGTCTTTATGGCTCCTTCCAACTCTGTAATTCTATTTCCATTCTTACCTGCATGTACCTAAAAACAGCAGCACATATCCTGCCACTCAGTTGAGCAAAGTTTGAAACCCTCCTCCAGCCTAAGGATCCTCTTCAAACTTAAAAGACCATGTCTCCAGTGGACGAATGATTTGTTTTTGAGGAAAGTTTCTCAAACTTTCTAGGATGCATAGGTAGGATGCATTGACTTGCCTTGCTCCATCCCTAGCTAATTCATTCCATTTTAGAATTAGCTCCTGTATGCCTGATCATCAGCCCAGTAGGGACTAGTTAGGTCCATTGCCAACCATGAATCACCAAAATAAATAAATATTTTTAAGTGAAAAGAAATTCAATAACAAATAAAAACACTCTAATTAGCAACACTTGTAGCAGTGCTTTATTGTTCTGCATCCCGTGTAGCTTTCATCTTTCCGCTCTGTGCTCCGTCAATTCCCCCCCCCCTTTCTCTGCATTTGTATTATCTAAAATGATCAAACACCAAGTGTGCCCTGGAAAGTACACCAATTAAGAACCTCATTGAAGTCTGTGTGAGTATGTGTGTCTCCAGTGTAATTGGAATAACAAACACAGATTTGATAGGCTACTCTCTGGATTTCACTAGAAAAAAAAGAGCTTCACCTTTTCACATACTGTTATTTTTTAATTGGTTTTATTTTTGCTTCTTCATACAACATGAGCAGCAACACTGCAAACATCTGGGCTGACAGGTCTTCAGATCTACGGGGGAATTCTGCCTCCAGCTAAGACAATCAAAGCTTTACAATTAACTTCACAGAGGAAAGAATCTCACCATCAAACAACTCCAGCTTCCTTATGCCATTCACTAAGTGATCAAAGCAATACTGCTCCAGTTGTTCAGTTCAGATTCATCCCACTGGAGTCAATGAAAGTGTTCTAGAGAATCTGAGCTGAGTCTGGAATTTAAAGCCTGGTTGTTATCAGTGGAAAGTTCCATCAAGGCACAACTAAATTATAACAACCCCATGAGATTTCCAAGGCTTCATGACCATGGTATTCCTTAGTAGTCTCCCATCCAAATACTTGTCAGAGCTGACTCTGTCTTATTCCCGAGTTCTGATGATATCTGGCTATGCAGGTCAAAAACTGGTTAGCCAAGGAATATATACCAAATGATTTCTATGCATTGGTTCTGTATACTTTTATGATCAACCTAGACATGGTGACTTTTTCTACATGCTTTTGTACATAGCCTTATCAGCTCATATCTAGAGCAGGGTGTGCAGTCTTTTAAAATAAATATGGGTTGTGCCCGTAGTAATTAATTCAGATATTTATATCGTAAAGCTACTTACATCATTCTCCCTTCCTCTGTTTTATCCTCAAAACAAACACTGTGAGATTTGTTAGGCTGAGAGAGAGAGAGTATGTGATTGGCCTATGGATGTTCATAGCAGAGTGGAGATGGAAACCTGAGTCTCCCCGATCCTTGTCTAACACACTAACCCTTCCACCATTCGAAAATGCCATTTAATCCTGCCACTTTATTTATCTTACCCTACCATACTGAACTTCTCTACTTTCAGTCATCTTAAGACAGATGTTCAGTTTATGTAGAAATGAATGCCTAAAGAGGAAATACTGGGAAGACACTCAGTGAATTAGCCACTGCCTTCCAAATGTTCAAGTTAATATTTACACAGAAATGTATATACCAGATTGCATGTACACTCATTATGTGCTACCCCTGCCCTGCAAAAAGGGAGAGTAGAGATTTCCCATAAGTCACTATGCAGACACTATGCAGAGGTTGAGGGTGGGATATATAAACCATGACTTCCATAGGTTCATTAATACAAAACTGATCGCTGCAAAGAACTCATAGTGAACCAGGTCTTGATGACCAACAATTGATCTATAAATGGACTCAGTTGAAGAGCATTGTATTTGAGGTGATATGAGGAAGTATGAACATGTTTGATACCCCACTCACACACTCAAAGGCTTCACTTGGGAATCCATTCATCAGTCACTGAATATGCAAACTATATAAAGAGCTGTATAATTGTGATAGAATCATAAGTCATGGAAACATAGAGTTGGAAGGGGCCATACAGGCCATCTATTCCAATCCCCTGCTCAGTGTAGGATCAGCCTAAAGCATCCATGGAAAGTATCTGTACAGCAGCAGCTTAAAGACTGCATTCACCCTTTATCCTGGCACATCATATTTAGCTTACAAGTACCCCAAGAGCATACACTGCTACCCAAAAGCGTATATTCCATCCAGTATGCTTGCTTTTCATTTTTGTGACCAGGCTTTCTGCACTTACTTTGTTTATTCTGGTGTGGATTCAGATTGATTTGAACTCAAGTCTTCCTCCACCCCCCCCCCCATTGAAACACTCGATTGTGGAAGCTCAGAATTGGGGGGGGGGAGCAGTGCAGCAGGAGTCCCTTTCTTTTCTTGAATAGGCAGGTGGAGACAGCAGAAGAGGGGATGAAACCAAGAGGCAAATCTCTGCTGAAAGAAGTTAGGAGCGCAGTCACTTTAAGGGAAGCCTTGCAACTGGAAAGACTTCCTTACTATAGCATTCGAGGCATGAGGCAGAGTTATTTCTCAAAGACCACAGATCTGTATATTTACTTGTGGCGGTTTTTGAACTATTGAGGCTTATATCCACTCCAGAATATCATGGGGGAAAGGTAGGGTCACCACGAATTAATCATGTTTGTTGCAGAGGACAGGAAGTGCTATAGATTCTGTTACAAAGCATTATCAAACCCCCTTATTTTATGTACAAGTCTTGATTTGAATGTGATTAGACATATGACCTGTCCCTGAATATGGCACAAATATATATGCCAGCTTGATATACTAACCCTTCATTCATATGTATGTCAAGGAATCCCACTGGATTATCCCGATGTTATTGTTCAAAGTTTATTACATTAATACATTGACCAGAGTTCTTCAGACACAGAGGCTAAAGATCCAGATGAAAAGGATGCTTGGCACCTGAGATTACCACACAAAAAAAAGACCTCCAGGAGCTCCTTTTAATATGCAGTAGGAACTCTAATAGGCAGAGTCAACCCTCTATCCCTGGAATTGATTCCTGATTCATGTCTCCATCTGTGACCCCAAACACTCCATCCCAGAGTAGGCACCTGCAAAAAAAAATTTTTTTTAATCAAGCTGTTTACAATTTGGACCAATTTAGATTAGGACAAATCTGAAGCACTGAAGCACCCTTCCTTGCCTTGGATTTGGCAAAAGCGGTTTAAAGTCAATGGGAAATTTTCCCTTTCCATATATTCTGTGGTATGGGGGAGTGGGGGGTTGACATAGAGGCACCAAATTTGCAGTGTAGCTGCAGGAGCTTTTCTTACAAAAAGCCCCCAAGTTTCAAAAAGCCAGCTTTTCACTACCCAAAGGAGTCCCAAAGCAGCTTACAAACACTTTTTCCTTCCTCTCCCCAAAACAGACACCCAATAAGGCAGGTGGGGGGGGTCAAGGCTTTAAGGGAACAGTTCTATGAGAACTGTAACTGACAGGCTGCCCATGGAGGAGTGAGGAATCAAACCTGGTTCTCCAGATTAGAGGCCACCACTCTTTAACCACTCTTCAGTAGATGGCAAGAAAGCATGAACTGGCTCACCACCTTAAATATGTCACCAATTTGGCTGGTTTGTACCCCCAGGTTTAGAGGAGGCACTTCCTCAACATTTCCCGGACCTTTTTTCTGGTTGGGTACAGGGTTCAGGCCATTTAAAGCCTCCATTTCACTTCCCCAAATGGAAGGAAGTGGGGGGCTTAAATGGCTGACACTCCATTCTAAGTGGGGTGGGGGAGACTAAATGGATCATCTGGTTCATTTCAGGCCTTCTGGGTCATTTGGGTACAGGGGTACAGTTTGACAACACCCGGAACTCAAAAGTGAACTGGAATTTTCTAGTCCATGCCCATCCCTTTTCCTAATTGGTATGGAGCCTTGTCTGGACTTTGAGGACTGGTACCCAGAAATATCTGACTTTCTTTTCCTTTCTCTCTGGACTCTTGCTTTCTCATTGATTGAAGTAACCTGATTAGAAAGTAGGTAATTTGCTCTTTACTGGGTACTTCTTATTAGACATTCTGTATTAGGCACTTTCCTGTGTGTTTATGTTCCTTTCTAACTTCTTGTAGCAGATTCCTACTTGGTCAGAAAAGTCCTGCATTATTGTTGTGTGGGACTTTGAGGGAGCTTGGCAGCAGAGCACCTGCTATGTAAGCAGAAGATTCAGTCCCTGGCATCTCCAGTTTAAAAAAAAAACAAGGAGTAGGTAGCATGCCTGAAACTCTGCCAAGCTGATGCTAGACAGTGTACATAATACTGACTTTGATAGACCAAGAATCTGTCTCTGTTTAAGCCAGCTTCATGTTCTCCTTAGAGCCAGCTTGGTGTAGTGGCTGGGAGTGCAGACTTCTAATCTGGTGAGCTGGGATTGATTCCCCACTCCTCCACCTCCACATGCAGCCAGCTGCATGGTCTTGGGCTCTCTAATAAAGCTGTTTTGACCGGGCAGTAATATCAGGGCTCTCTCAGCCTCACCTCCCTCACAGGATGTCTGTTGTGGAAAGAAGAAAGGGAAGGTGACTGTAAGCCACTTTGAGACTCCTTCGTCATATAAGAACCAACTCGTCTTCCCCTTTTGGTTGAACTGGCGTTTCTCTACTTTGGGAAAACCCAAGCTAGAGGCTCCCTTGGCAAGAAATGAGAGATGATGGGAAGGCTGTTCTTTCCTCGAGAAAGGATATTTTAGTGTGAGTGGGAGCTACAATTGCAAGATGGGCCATATTCATATAGACTTGTTCCAACATACATATTATTTTGACAACACGCAGTAATACAATATAGACAATTGAGTCCAGCATAATGGAATCTAAGCAATGTATTGGTTTCTACACATGTGTAATATATGCCTGTACTACGATGGATTTTTTAAAAAATTGTTCAGACCTCCAGAGGCTCCTTGGCATCTGATTCCTCTTCTCTTCCTGGTAGAACTACAAACTTTATTATTCCAGAGATATCGTGGATTACTACAGCCTTATCACATCTCCAGCTATGATGATAAGAAAACAATAAATCCTTTATAATAGTCTGGAGGAATTACATTTCAGTGGCAAGAGCTTGATTAAAAAAAAAATCAGAACATGTTCTCCAACTCCCAGATGTGCAGCCTGTAATAATTAATTACCTTTGATTTCGGGGAGATTATGTTGCTGGGTTTCTGTCAACAAGAGATTTACCTTTGGATGTGGTCCTGGCTTCTCTGATTACTTTTTAATTCAGAGAATCCAGGTTTTCAGCACATGCCCCAAAACGGGTCATTCTCTGTGATGTATCTCCCTTGGCTTGAAGTAATTAATAGCTACAAGCACTGAAAGTGCCCATTTTGTAGTGGCTCTGAACTTTTCCAAATCCTTTCATTGGCAGGGTTAAGCACAATGCTGTCCAAGCACTATGCCACCAAGCCTGGAATTGTCTTTTGAGAGTACTGATACTAATTTAAAAATAATAAGGAATGCAATTATTCACAACAATTGAGTAGGGCTCTTAATTAGAATTCTTTGAAAGATCTATGAATAAAATTGTGTTTTTGTTTTTGTTTTTACTAATACAGGTGTCTCTTTAGCATCTGTTTACATGATCAGCATTCTTATGGCTAGTAGATAAAGATGGTTAGGATAGAAGCTATTGTAGCCCTGAGCTGTGGTAACCTCATTGCACCCTATTTAAATTATGGCATCAATGAGCATGCCAGTTCAAAAATTGTGATGCAAAGGGTTGTTCTATTTATTCTCGCTCTTAGGCTGGATCACCGTATGTCATGTTAGATCTCTAAGTGCAAGTCTTCTTTCACCAGGAGAAAACAGTTCAGTTATTTGGGTTATGCTGCTTGTCTTCTGCCCTTTTTGCTATTCATAGTGGTAAAGGGTCTCCATGAACAGAAGTCTATGGATCCAGGCATTTTGCACTGTCATTTCAAACACAATAGGGGTACTGGAATGGTGATTGCAATGTAGGTGTCCAATTTTTCATTTTATGGGTTTATCTCAATACTACTCTTGTGGTGCAGAGTGGTAAGGCAGCAGACATGCAGTCTGAAAGCTCATCCCATGAGGCTGGGAGTTCGATCCCAGCAGCCGGCTCGAGGTCAACTCAGCCTTCCATCCTTCCGAAGTCAGTAAAATGAGTACCCAGCTTGCTGGGCGGTAAACGGTGATGACCGGGGAAGGCACTGGCAAACCACCCTGTATTGAGTCTGCCATGAAAACGCTAGAGGGCGTCACCCCAAGGGTCAGACATGACCCGGTGCTTGCACAGGGGATACCTTTACCTTTAACTTTTACTTCACTGGCTCCGTAACTGATTGGCATATGGTTTTCCCTCTGCCCTATTCAAGGCATACAGTAGAAAGCTTCAAGGATCTAAAGCCTGCTATGTACCTTGCTAGTGGCAGCCAGCTGAGAGAAACCGCTTTTGCCTTGTGGCAGCAAACGTTTGCTGGCTGTGTTAACCAATTCATGTGTCGCCTTGAAGAGACTGATGTGGAATGTGCTGGTCATAAAAAGTCAAGCAAGATTTTGGGGGGAGCCATATGAGCTTGCACCCTCCCCCGCTTCCTATTGCTGTAAAGCAGATGAAAGAGCTGAAGAGGTCAAATTAAAGTTTAGAGCAATGGTGTTCATGCATGGAGAGACACACTCACAATTACCATCAGTCAAAAGAACCAGAGCCAGCTGGATGTTGTTGTTGTTAGTTGTGGAAGTCATGTCCGACCTATCGTGACCCCATGGACACTGATCCTCCAGGCCTTCCTGTATTTCTGGAAGTTCTTAGTCCACAGACACCCTGTAAGCTGGGTGAGGCTGAGAAAGCCCTGATATTACTACTCAGTCGGAACAGCTTTATCAGAGATGTGGCCAGCTCAAGGTCACCCAGCTGGCTGCATGTGGGGAAGCAGGAAATCAAACCCAGCACACCAGATGAGAAGTCAGGATTCCTAACCACTACACCCAGCTGAAAGTAGCCGAGTCATCCGAAGCTGAAAGACTGTTATCCAGGTCTACTACATGACCAGCTAGAGGGATTTGGCAAAGGCATTCTCTTGGAGATGGCTAGTATTATTAGCGTTACTATTGTCATCCTATAACTGGCATTGGGTCATGGTTACAGTTTTCACCTAGGGAAGTGTTCACAGGATCTTCCAAAACAGTAGGACAGTGATGCCTGACCTTTTTGGGCCACAAAACCATATTGCTTGTTTGAAACCAGGATACACATATACTCTCTGAAACAGAATAAATAATTCATGTGATCAACAATCGTATTTAATACAGCTAGGAACAGTAACGTCACCATCATGTAATGTTACACTTCAAAATATATTAACTAATTTAACAAAGTTATGTTTGTGGAATGGAACTGTCTTACTTTCCCCTCTCCCCTGTAACCTACTATGCTCCCCAAACTTCAACTCCTGCAGGTTGGTGGCCATCTTGTGAGGGTTCTTCAATTCACATGAAAGTAAGAAGTATCCTCAGGGGAAAAAAGGAGAGTTTTTAAAATTATGTTTATGTACAATATTTTTTTTAATTGTCTTACATTCAGGGTTGTCTTCCTTTTCGTTAAGACCTAAATATACATTTCAAGTTTTGGAAATCATTGGAGAAAAAAAGTGGGATTTAAAACAAACTTTTTAAAGTAGGATTAAATTAATTTTTATTAGTTTGGGAGAATTTCAGAACGTCTCCTGACATAGAATCATAGAGTTGGAAGGGGCCATACAGGCCATCTAGTCCAACCCCCTGCTCAACGCAGGATCAGCCCTAAGCATCCTAAAGCAATTGGTAACACCTGATGTTTCACAAAGTCAAGGTTGAAAATTACTGCCCTATGAATTAAAAGTGAACTTGTTGGGGCTAATGCAAGACTAGAACTCTTTTCTTCTCGTTTACTTTGTGACAGATGGATTCCGAGGGGAAGAATTTTTAAGTATGGTGAATGCACTGTTCTTGCAAAATGTAATTTCCCTCCTCCTCACTTAAGTCAGTAGACAGGTTTTTAAAATACACACCAAAAAAACCTTTCTGATTAAAATATCCCAAATCCAGCTCCATCTTAAAAGTACAGATGCTGACAGATGAGCAGTTTACTGCTTGAGAGACTTTGCCATCAAGTTAAAGCAGACATAGCTTGACCATCTGAACAGAATATGCTTTGACATTGTCATTCCAGGTCAGAATAGACCCCAAAATTAGGATGACAGCCGTATGAATCAGGAATAATTGAGAATATTAATTAAAGCAAACATTTCAGACTCTTGGAACTTTGAAGCAGAAAAAGTTTAAAGATTGTTGAACATTTCTTAATGAGGCAGAAAATAATTCAAAATTCATTAGCAGAATTGGACATAAGCCAACTCCAAGTGAAGCCTCAAAAGATGGTTTGGGAGTATATAGCCCCACTTGTTCTCAATTCAACTAATATGCGTAATATTGTTCTCCACTGAACAGAATCCTTATCCCCAAGGACACAGACTGAATCTGAGTCTTTAGTAAAGAGCAAACTGCAACTATAAATATACAAATTGTTTTAAAATCTCTAATAAGGAGAATGCAATAAACTGCATGGGATTGAAGCTTTTTTGCTTCACGTCTCCAATGTATAGCTTCTTCCATAGGGAAATGGACTATATATTTGCAGATTTATTGGAGGTGAGGCTATACTGCTATCCAGGAGCACATATTGAAGATGTCAGAAGCAGCCTAAGTAAGTAGGGACATTGCAAGACTGACAAATGCATCGGTATATGTGAAGCTTAATTCCATTTTCAGGCTAAAAGATCACAATGTCTGAGTTAAAAAGACATAATGAGAACTGAGAAATCATAAAGTCATTGCATTGTGTGTTCATTTCCCTGATTAAATCTACACTACTAGCATATATTGTAGGCCTAGGGCAGTGGCTCCCAAACCCCGATTCGGAGACCAGTACTGGTCCGCGGCTCCTACTTGTCCTCCACCCCGGCTGCTGCCTCGGGGGCTGCCCTACTATTCTGCCGCCGGCTCACCTTTGGTGCTCTCCAGTGGCCGCCATGGCTGGGGCTTCCCCTCGGTGTGGCACTGCACAGCTGCTGCTGGCAGCACCCCCCCAGCAGGTGGTGGGAAGTCAGGGGCGCCGGCAGGAAAGCAAGTGGAGCAGAGGCTCAGGCAGCAGTGACGTCCCTCGGCAAAAGACAACCCCCCTTCCCCCGGGCCTTAGTAAAATTGTCAAGCGTTGACCGGCCTCTGGTAATAAAAAGATTGGTAATAAAAAGACTGGCCCAGGGTGCACAATACATTTTTGGGGCTATGAAAATGTCCCCCCCCCCCATATCAGAACACAATAAAATGTTTTAGGGACCTTGAAGATCTCTTAAAGTCTACCTAAAACAATTTTTGAAGTACTTAAAGTTATATCAAAAATATTTTAAAATATTTTTATAGAGGACAGTGGCAGGTCCCATGGAAGCAAAAGTGCCTGCAGCCCATGAAACTCATAATGTGACTCTGATGGTGATGCTGCTATTTGGGTTTCCTGCTAAATATTCTGAGTGTGGTTTTGCATCTCTGTGTTGTTGTTTGTGTGTTTTTCAATTTAATCATTTTGCTTCAGACAACACACAAGTAAGCAAACTTCTAATTCCATCCCTAAAGGAGATTAATTATTTTCCATTGTTAAGTAAAAGGCTTTGCTGTGATTAAAAGAAATTAAACAGCATTCACTAGTGAAATCACTCTAGTCAATAAAGTAATTAGGGTCATGGCAAATGGAGTAAGTGACAGACGGAAATTTCAGGGCTGAGAATCAGTAAACTTTAAGAAAGTGATTTTCTCATTTTGTCAGATATGAACTCATTGTTGTTGTTAGGTGCGAAGTCGTGTCCGACCCATCATGACCCCATGGGCAATGATCCTCCAGGCCTTCCTGTCCTCTAACACAGTGGTCCCCAACCTTTTAATCTCCGGGGACCGGTCAATGCTTGACAATTTTACTGAGGCCCGGGGGGGGGGTAGTTTTTGCCGAGGAACGTTGCCACCGCTGCCTGAGCTCTTGCTCCGCTTGCTATCCCGCCGGCACTCCTGACTTCCCGCCGCTCACTGAGGTGCGCTGCCAGCAGCAGCTGCACAGTGCCACACTGAGGGGGGCCCCAGCCACGGCGGCCGCCGGAGAGCACCAAAGGTGAGCCGGTGGCAAAGCGGCAAAGCAGCCCCCGAGGCAGCTGCCAGGGAGGAGGAGCCGCAGCCCGGTACTGACTGATTTACGGACCGCTACCGGTCCCCGGACCGGGGGGTTGGGGACCGCTGCTCTAACATTCCACGGAGTCCATTTAAGTTTGCACCGACTGCTTCAGTGACTCCATCCAGCCACCTCATTCTCTGTCGTCCCCTTCTTCTTTTGCCCTCGATCGCTCCCAGCATTAGGCTCTTCTCCAGGGAGTCCTTCCTTCTCATGAGGTGGCCAAAGTATTTGAGTTTCATCTTCAGGATCTGGCCTTCTAAGGAGCAGTCAGGGCTGATCTCCTCTAGGACTGACCGGTTTGTTCGCCTTGCAGTCCAAGGGACTCGCAGGAGTCTTCTCCAGCACCAGAGTTCAAAAGCCTCAATTCTTTGACGTTCGACCTTCCTTATGGTCCAACTTTCACAGCCATACATTGCAACTGGGAAGACCATAGGCTTGATTAGACACACTTTTGTTGGCAGGGTGACGTCTCTGCTTTTTAGGATGCTTATGAACTTATACTAGAGTTTAATAGTGATGACGACCGCCCTACAGCCGTCACTGAAGAAGTGGAGGATTTGGGTGGTAAAGAAGACATGCTGGGGGAGGGGAGGCAGCATTACACAGGATGGGCATGATGCTGGTGCATCCCTTATGGGATGTGGGTGAGGAGGTGTGTGCTCTGAATGCCTTAAAACGCACCACTTGTGGTGAGCCCAGCCTTGTTTGCCAGGGCCACCGCCAGAACAGCTTTCCTCCCACCCACCCTGCTGTCTTGGATTTATAAATGTTGGGTTGGGATGGCCACTGTTAATTACCTTTGATCTGCATTTTGTCACAGCTCTTGCTTAAGCATGAGATGGAGCCTGTTTTGGGGGGAGTTTGGTCTGCACATTGAACTCCCCAGGTATATGGTGTCTTTGCAAAGTGGCAAGTCTGCAAGCAGGGCCAAGCCAGCAGGGGAGGCATGGCACTCGCAGTTCCAGGTAGCTCGGGGTGGGACCAAGGGAAGGTATACTCCTCTCCTTGGCACCCCAGGGTTTACTGTGCTGGGTGGACTGGGGTGGTCACAGTGCTTTCTTCAAATCCATTGCATGGGTGCAATGTACCAGATTCCCTTGGCCACCTATTATTCAACTGCCCGAAATTTCATATGTTCCATCATTATCTGGGTTTTTTAATGGGAAAACTGAAGTATCCGTGCATCGATGAGAAACACCTAGTGAAGATGTTGCTGAGTATAAAGAAGCCTTCTCAGATAGTGGACCTTGCAAAAATCCTGTCAACTATCTCAAGAACTAATCTATCCCTGCTGTAGATCGGCTATACGGCATAAGGCCTTATTACTGTTGTCTATATGTCTATGTCTGGAATTCGTTTCTGTTTTAAACTTTGTTTTATGTATATCAAATCTTATGCTAATAAAGGTATCTGAATCTGGCACCCCAGGGTTTACTGTGCTGGGTGGCCTGGGGTGGGTCACAGGGAAGTCTGTGCTTCCTCTTGGCATCCCAGGTTTGGACACTTCCATATGGTGGGAATCCAGCGGCAAGGGGTCCTGCATTCCTGATTGGGGAACCAGGTGGGCCCCAGGGCTGGATGCTTCCTTTGGATGGGATCCCAGTGGCAAGGGGGAAACAGGTGGGCCCCAAGGTGCCACTGGGATCTGGGTTCTTGTGGTCAGGCGATTACAATCAGGCTCCCTCTCCCATGCTGTGCCAACACTCCTGCAGAGTTTACAATAAAGCTGTGGCCTTGTTTAAGCCAACAAAAAATGTGTATGCATCATCCATGAGCCCAAGGTGGCCTCCTGCAAGTCAATTTTAAGTCATTACTTTTTAGCATCTATTAACTATATTTTATATTCCACAGGTGGTGGCATATGTATGCAGGCATAACATCTGAAAAAAATGAACTCTATCCAAGAAAAGCTTCTGCTTGAGTAAGATTTGGTTAATTTTTAAAGTGTCAAGACAATTTGGGCTTATTCAGTTTCATACATAGAATGACACCCTTCAGAATCCAGAATGACACCCTTCGAGTTCCGTGTGCACACAGCATGTTTCCTTTTCCTTTAAAATTTCTGTTTGCCCATTGAAAAGCACAGATCAAGCTGATTTCCAACCTTGAATCTTTGACATCACCTCTCTGAGTATGAAAGCAAGATGGAGCAAGCTTTCAATTGCCCCTTATTCTATGTTTCAGGCAGCCTGGGGCCCAGTAGAGGGGTTGCTGTCTTACAAAAGATCAAGCACATCACATGAAATGGAGGAGCCTTAAGGATGCAAACCAGTTTTTTAATGGATTGCAAGCTGTTCTTCAGTGAAATAGTTTTCTGTTTTTTTTGTTTTTGACCACAGAATAGTATTAGTAGATTTCCAGGGAAAGGGCTACACACCCATAGGCATCACACTCTTAAGTCCAACAAAATCTAGTAAATCTTTGAAGCCATCAGGTTGAATCTATCGAAAGTTCTTCAAAGTTATATTCTGACAGCTTAAAAAAAGTACTTTGATCTGAATTCTGTGCCTAGCAGGTCATTGATTCCCCTCCTCAAGTGTAACTTTTCCCTGCCAAAAGACATGGAGTTTAACTTGTTTTCGATGACGCTAGTTCGTGGCCATGGACATCCCTCCCCTGTCCCTTTTTTTGAATGGTAATGCATGTTGTCTGGCTCTGTTATTTATGTCACAACTTCTGGGGGTTTGATGCATTGGGCTGAATCAGGTTGTGGGGAGGCTGGCCTGTGTGTCTGCCTCCCGGGGTCGGTTACTTGGGGATCCAGCTCAGACCGTGGTATTCCTGGCCATTCCCAGGTGGCAAGGGCTCCATGCAGAGGCTTGTACCTTGTGTGGGACCATTGGATTGCCTCTCCTGGTTCTCCCAACACATGGTTGGGCTTATTTTTCATCAGCCAACAAGAGGATTACCCAATGCCTGGATACATGCCCATGTGGTACAGTATGCTTTATTCAATAAAAGTTATGGCCCGTTTTATATGCATGTCTCTCATATTTTACTTCTTGATTTTCCATTTCCTTTCTTGTTCCCTCTCCTACCCTTAGGCCCACAAAAGATCTGGGTTCTATTTTGTCACACACACACACACACACACACACACGGAAACCTTAATCAGTAAAACTTGCCATCCAGTCCAGCAGTATTTATGAAGCAATTTGTGGGCTGTATCATGGACATCTCTGATCAAGATAAATGAGCCATAAAAATGAAGAAACTTAATCAAAGCTACCAGGAAATTAGCATGCAGAAATTGCCATGTTCATTGGTCTAGAGAATGATAATGTGCAAACCATGACAAGAAATTTAAAAAAATACCACTCTATTAGAGACAAAATGGCTACCAATTTCTCAATGAACCTGCTTTGCTGTGATACAAATGATAACCATCATTTCTATAATGAGTATTTCTGCCTATTTTTCAGTCATAAAACTTAAAGCTGTATTTTATTAATTTTTGCACTGAGAGATTAGTAATCCTTACTTTCACTGAGGTAACAGTGTCTACCTCAGTTCCCTTTGATATAGATCATTCTAATTTCTTTTTTAAAAGAATACATTTAATTGCAATAAGTCATGCTGATGGACAAGGTATGTTCCAAATCCCAAAGAGTCCTCTGTTGACAGCCAATATGACTTTTTGGCTGGCAATGTGATTATGGGATTCACACTTTTATAGACCCAACATGTTCTAGACCCAACTGGGGTCCGATCTGGAGCCACCATGTCCTTTCTGTCTGCCTACTGGCAATGTGATTATGGGGCATAGCCAAATCATCCCAGGATGTTGAGACTCAGGTTGCATTCCATAATCATCCTTGACTTTGTTTTGCATGTGCCATGTCAGGGTACTTCATGTCCACAGAGTTACTGCAGTGACTTCCTCAGATCCTTGTCCATCACTCAAACCACTACACAACACTGGCTGTCATTACCACATGTTACCACGTATCGCTATCTGCTCCCTCAACTAAGCTTATTTTCATGCAGTTGTAAAATAACCCATGGGCACTTTCACACATACTAAATAAAATATTTTAAACCCACTTTTAGTACACTTAGTTACTGTGTGAAATGGCAAAATCCACTTGCAAATGGTCCTTGAAGGGGATTAAAGCTGTATTATTCACCATATTTGAACATGTATATTCTAGAAAGTGTAGATTCTTGAAATTCTATAACCTAGAAATCCCTGTCTTTGCTTTTTAAACAAATGGATTGGGGCTTTTTACAAGATGTGGTACCTATAAGCCCTGTCAGGCAGGATTCCAAGTATATAAGTCAGAAAGTCTTTTTCAGTAGCACTCCAGACCATGCTAAACACTTCACTGATACTGAAATTGGATGGCATGTCAGAACACTTTGTGATCACCTCCATAATCTATGCTATGGCATTGTTAATTCCATTATCTCTTTGGGCGATGTGCAATGCTGCTCCTGACATCAAAGGACATATTACAATCCTAATTAAAATATTTGATGGCTGGTCACTAAAAGACTTGAACAAAGTAGCAAAACAGCATACTATTAGATATACAGCCACATATATACATATAGGGGCAGGGCCATGGCTCACTAGTACAACATCTGTTTGGTATGCACAGGTTCCCAGATTCAATCACTGGCATCTCCAGTTAAAAGGATCAGGTAGTAGATTATGTGAAAGACCTCAACCTGAGACTCCAGAGAACTGCTGCCAGTCTGAGTAGACAGTACTAACCTTGGCCTATAATGCACGGCCGCTGAAACGGTGGCATGGATCACACGGAGGAGGAAGAAGTGAAGCAAACCGCTTACGCACGGGATGGAACACAACGGTGGCAAAACCCAGAGTATCTGATTATGCACACAGCTACTCCGGAGCCGCTTCTGGTTGCGCCCTGGTCCCGGGAAGCTCCACTTTCTTCCACATCTCACTAATGCGGCTTTTTTGGCATACGTTGACTCTGCACCCGATTGCCACCTGAAGTGTGAATAATTGGTGATTTTAGCCGCCATCTTTTTAGCCAAACCCATTCTAAGAAGACCTGCTTAGGATTCCTGTTTTAAACAGGTAAAATTTCATGACATAGGTAATGATCTTTGTCTATTCCACCATTAACCTTGTCAGAACTCCCCTTTAGAGGTAAGAGAAAAGTGGGGTCTTAAAATGAACTCTTTTTCTTTTATATTAGCACAGCTAGCAGTGATGTCAGTAACAGGGGCACAGGCTCTGAAGCTATTGGCTTGCAGAAAACATGACAAATCACTCATAAGGAAATGCTATTATCTGATCAAAAACTCTACTGGTGATGTTGGGAACTACCTGAGAGGATGAAAAAATATGCACTCATATTGCAAAAATCATTTGTCAGGAACGGATGCAAAAGGTCAGACTGTTCATCCCTGGTACATACTAGCCCCTTATTCTTAGCCTCCTTTTATGAACATTTAAAGTAAAATGTGAGCCAGTCCTCTCATTTAAAAAGTGGAATTTGGAAAATAGCCTTACTCTGTTCTTTTTTGTGTAACCTATTGAAGAACAGATTTTACTAAATAGTATGACATGCTTTTAAAATGGAATTTATGAGCAATATATTCTCTGGTGACTGAATTATTAACAGTTTTTGTATCTGGTCTTTTTGTCTCCTGATTCAGTATTATTATTTATTCTGCAAAGAGCTAGAGGGCAGATTTTGAAAGGAGATTCTTGCCCCTCATCTGTTGTACTGTGTTCTCACAGTCATTTATACCATCAAAGCTTTACCCATTATTTACGTTTCATGGCTTAAAATTTTCACAGAGGGATATTCAGTGACTAATATCTATGCAATTCTTGATCATTACCAAATAACAGCTTAACTAGCAAGTGTAACAAAATACCGAATGAAGCAGGGAAGAAGAATGATAAAAGATGGTCCCTTTTTGATTTTTCCTTTTTCTACTTTTGTTAAATATTATTCACAGGGAGAATGGTGAAGATAGGGTAAGAATGGGACACAGTTAGAGTCCGTTAGCCTACCAGCAACAATGCTTGAGTTTGTTTTCTCTTCTCTTTACAAGTGCTTTACTTATTTATTGATGTGGAACACATCTGCTGGAGTGATCCCTGTAATGGAAATGATAACGGATGTGACGTCCATTGTCCCACCTCAGGGAGAGTGCCAGTAGATGTCCTGCAGCAGCAGCGCAAGAGCAGCAAGGCCCAGCACTGAGCCCTACTTGCTGCTTTTGCACTGCTGCAGCTGCCACCAGTATTCTGAGGCCAGTCCTGCCCTCTGGAGAGCAATATTGGCCTTGGAAGATGCTCAGCAGCAGCAGCAGCAGCAGCAGCACCAGAGCAAGGAGCGGGACTCAGTGCTGGGCCTTGCTGATCTGGCTGTACGTCGCCACTCTTCCAAGGCTAGTCCCGCCCTCCAGAGAGTGGGACCAGCCTTGTAAGAGGGGAGCTGCAGCCAGCAGCAGCAGAGCTACAAGGCCTAGCTCTGATCCTTGTTGGGTGCTCTGCCGCACTGCCACGAAGGAGCCCTACACTGCAAGAGGTAAGGAGGGAGAAGGGAAGGAGGAGGGGGGAAGGAGTCTGTCTGAGTGGTGTGCATGCATATGAGTGTCTGTGTGTGTATGTGTGTGTGTGTGTGAGAGAGAGAGAGGGGGGGATGGCAAGGGAGGACTGGGGGGAAGGAGTCTGTGTCTGAGTGTGTGAACACATGTGTGTGTGTATCTGAGTAAGGGAGTGGGGAGGGACCAGGAAGGAGAGGTAGGGGAGAGATGCAACTAGAAGAATGGGGAGGTGTCTGTCTCTGTCATTGACAGAGAGGGAGGGGCCAGAACCAGGGAGTGCCAGAGCAGGTTTGTGTTCCAAATACCCTGTGATAGTTTCTCTCACTAGACTTTTAAAATTTCTATACCATCTCAACCTGCAAACAGGCTTGGATATGATCAGAGGTGTGAACCATTGGTTGGAAGCTGAAGGGTCTAAGGTAGGGATTCATAGCTAGGGCTCCCTGGAAGCCTGGGCTCTGTGAGAGCTCCTGTGCCCCCCCCCCCAGCCTTTCCCCCATATTCTGCATTCATGGAGTCAGCCACAAATTATTCCCAGCATTGCCATGAAAGCAGAGAACTGGCTGCTTCCATAGATCTGGGGGTTCTGTTCTCATGTGGTAACTGTGCCTGCAGAAAGTGCCTACTCCTGTCTCAAACTTCTTGCTTTATCTCCCCCTACTCTGTCCTCCTCAGGCATGAGGGGAAGCATGGCTGACTGACACAACTTCCATCCCAGTTCTGGGACTTCCCAAAGGCAGAAAAATATTTCAGGGGCTCCTTTATAGTCAAAAGGTTGAAAAAGGCTAGTGTAAGGGGTATTGGCCTTTAGCTCTTACCTCTTGACTTGCATCCTGAAGCCTATGGCAGCAAACCCAATAAATGAAGATCCATTAGAATAGGTTCTGTCTTGCTAAATTAAAAGGTAAAGGTAAAGGTATCCCCTGTGCAAGCACCGAGTCATGTCTGACCCTTGGGGTGACGCCCTCTAGCGTTTTCTTGGCAGACTCAATACGGGGTGGTTTGCCAGTGCCTTCCCCAGTCATTACCGTTTACCCCCCAGCAAGCTGGGTACTCATTTTACCGACCTCGGAAGGATGGAAGGCTGAGTCAACCTTGAGCCGGCTGCTGGGATTGAACTCCCAGCCTTATGGGCAAAGCTGTCAGACGGCTGCCTTACCACTCTGCGCCACAAGAGGCTCATTGCCTTGCTAAATTATATTGTTTTAAATAGTTTATTTTGGAAATCTTTGCAAAGATGAAGAATAAGTTTTCATATTCTACTTTTTTTCTATCCTCAGGAGTCTCAAAGTAGCTTACAATCACATTTCTTGTGAGGCAGGGGTGGCTGAGTGAGTTCTGAGATGACTGTGACTGACACAAAGTCACCCAGCAGACATCATGTAAAGGCTGCATCAAATTCATTTCTCAAAACTAGGCTAAAAGGTTCCTGGAATAGGCTGCCTAAGGAGGTGGTGAGCTCCCTCTCAATGGCAGTCTTCAAACAAAGTTTGGATACACACTTTTCTTGTATGCTTTAGGATGCTTTGGGCTGATCCTGCGTTGAGCAGGGGGTTGGACTAGATGGACTAGACTTCCAACTCTATGGTTCTATGATTCTATGATTCTAGGGTGCAATCTCATATGGCTCCCCCCAAAATCTTGCTTGACTTTTTATGACATGGTGCTTGCACAGGGGATACCTTTACCTTTACATGTAAATATCTAGATATTTATGTTAGAATAAATTCTCATGTTAGGGTCAATGTTAGATTAGTCATGGGACCAGATCGGGAGTTTGTCGGTTTAGTGGGAGTGTTAGGGTTGGGGAAGATTTTGTGACATGGTTTGGAATTCCCATGGGATGTGTAAGTTTTCTCTGACATTTATGACCCTGTGAATACAAGACCATATAGACCATGAGACCATATGGAGGGAGAGGCAGAAGGTCTAATACTTTGTGCATACTTTCAAGAATCAATGCATTGCAGAACTGCGAGTATGCTGAAAAGGCAAAGCAAAAGAACAGCTATTCACTAGATTGGGCTTTCTCAATCAGGATTTCATGAAACCCTCGGGTTTCTTGAGGTCTCTGGAAGGGTTTTTTGAATGGGTGGGAGTTAATTAATTTTAATATATATTTTAAATTTGTTAAACATTTATCAGGTTATATGACAACCTCCCCTTCCTCAAATTGCCTAGGTGGGTGTGTTGACAGTTATGCTTCCAAACTTATTCTGTATGATTGCACCTCTATTGAGGTTTCTCAAAGCCTAAGGAATGTTTCAGGGTTTTCTTAACGGTAATAAAGAACAGAAAAGCTGCCCTAGTCCAATAAACAATGGGGCATACACAGTGGCTGCTCAGCAAAGTCAAAACTTATGTTGTCTTTTTCATTTCCCCCAAATCCATTGTGTCCTCCATTTCATGCCCAAGACTACCAAGTACCAGTCTGGAGATTTGGTCTCTCATTGTAAGCACCTAGAAGCAGCAAGGAAATAGACAGCAGCAGAGTTATTAGCTTAGGAGTCTACAGAGCCAAGCATGACCATCACGCCTCTGAGCTCCATATAAACTTACCACCTAATCCCACACACCAAGATTGCAAAAAGTGCATCCACTCCCTGCATGGGGCTACCCTTGATCCTCACCCTGAAGTTATAGCTGTTGCAGTACACAGCTGCCCAGATCCTGACAAGGACCCCATGGAGGGTACATATTTAACCAGTCCTCCAGCAGCTGCATGAACTCCCAATATAATTCTGGATCAGGTTCAAAGTGTTGGGTACTGACCTTTAGAGCTCTATGCAGCCTGTTACCCATCTATCTGTGGAGAAATATGTTCCCCAGAGAACATCTATTAATCTGGTGCAAATAGTCCCTGGCTCCAAAGACATTCCTTAACCCTGGCTCTGTCCTGATGGAATGTGTTGCCAGCTGAAACCAGGCTGAGACCAGTTATTACAGTTCCACAGGGCATGTGAGGTGGTAGTCCTCTACCAGGCTTGTGGTGGATGCTAGGACAACCCAGTATGGGGCTGCATCTTCTCCTCTTAGTTCATTCCCCTGCTCCCTTTCAAACCACTGACTAAGCTACTACCAAAACTAATGGGCAGGGAGAAGGAATGATGGCTGGAATGTAGGAGGGAGTAGTTAGTTAAAATTAGTTGTTAATTAGAGAGCTGGTTTAATTTTAATAATTTTACTTCTTATGTAATCCTAAATTGAATACATTATGTATTAATGCAATTTTTTAAATCATTTTTGTGAACCATCTCGAGCCCATGTTCAGAGAAAGGCAGTCTAGAAATTTTAAAATAATAATAATACACACATACAATATCATGAGTCATAGGAGAAAATCAACAAATTCATTTTTGAAATGGTATAAATGGCCCATAGCAAGCTCAGACTTGGATCTCAAACCCTATGTAAGTCTCCATGTTTTCCCATTCAGGTCCTTCTCCACAGAGATCTCATTTCCTACCCCTGGTCTCAACCTGGTCCCTCGTGCTTTAATTGTCTGCAAATGAGAGGGGCAGAAAGGTCTTTCCCCATGACTGCAATTCACAAAGTGCATCTGAACTCAGATTTTGTGTCATGGCTTTGCTTTACCACATTAATGGATGTTTAACAAAGTTCTGACCTACAAATGCAGCTAAGAGGTGGAAGAACTCATTCACATATTCCTTCAGATTGTCGATGATGAGAGTCACTTGTTCTCTTATGTAGAAGTGCTTTCTATCAATTCCTTCAGCTTGTCTGTATAGGCTGATCCTTCCTGTCCATGTGTCCGTGGACAATGACAATCCCAAAAAAATCAACATGCAGTCGACAATGCTTTTATACAGTGCCATATTAATGCACAAATGCACAAAAGTTGAAGGGACTGTGGCTAACTACATATGTGCAACACTCTGTCCATAATTTGGAAATTTAGAAGTGGATTCCTAAAATGCTGGTTCTACTTTGGAAACTGGTCCTGGTAACACGAAATTCCCAAAAACGTGGGAGGCATTCAGTTGAAAGAGTTTGAAAAGCATCCTTTGCCCTAGTTGATGGCTTTCCGATACACAAACCTCCAAGGCTGCTGGTAGAGAAGACTTGCCTTATAACTGATTTTAAAAGGCAATGTTTGTTGCAATCTCCCTCAGCCAGATTTCAGCATCATTTATTAATAATCCCCTATTTAAACAGCAGATGAATAATCAAAAAGAGATCATATGCTGGGAGGCCAAGGAGGGGAAGAGTGGCAGGGAGGGAGTCTCCGGGGGCCATGCCCTCAACCATCAGTCACCAGCTGCAGTCTCTGCGCAGGAGGCAGGCTCTTAACAGAAGCCAGCTAATTTCTTTAGAAATATCTCATTAGTCCCTCCCTTCCCAGGCTGCCTCTCTATTAAAATGTGATAAATGAATTCTGCCATTGCCAATTCCAGCCCTGTCCCCTTAATGAAATGAAGAGGCGTCACACTGGGAAGCACTCAGGATAGAGATAATTATTCATGGGCCAGTGGAAGTATTTCAATCACTGAACCCATAAGCGCTTTGCAGATAATAGAGATTGCCTTTCTTCTTCTTCTTCTTCTTTTAGTTGTTGTTCAGAGGACTCTGTAGAGATGGACCCATTAACTCCTTAATAAAACTCTCTCTTGTACTGACTTGTGGGAGGAATTTTTTCTCCTCACCCCATCCTTTAGCAGAAAGTGTTAGTAATGAAGTGGGGCTGATGGAAGCAGGTTCTAAGTATGACAGGCCTTCCCCAATATGGAATTTGGAAGCCCAATATGGAAGCCCTCCAGGGCTTCATTAAAAAATAAGTCAGACCTTGTCAGATCTTGGTTGTATGAAGGCCCATAGTTCAATGGCAGAGCTCATGCTTTTCATACTGAAGGTCAAGTTTCATCCATAACAGGAAACAATGTTGACAAAGACTTTAGAGGACCATGCAAAGGAAGCACTACTTGGCCACATGAGCCAATGGTGGGCCTGTTTTTCATCTTTTTATATACATGTCTACTTTTGCCAAGGATGTTGATTCTCCACTGTAGATCTTATTGAATGCATTGTGTCATGTATGGATGCTGTATGATTCTTATATGTAATTTATATTGTAATGGTATGAAGAATGTACATAAGTTATAGATACACTGCAAATTTAATGTATCATGTTCATTTATTTGTTCTCAAGCAGCATCAACAAGGAAAAATCAGTGGGAAGAAACAAGAAGAGACATGAAAACAAAGAATTATGGGTTCGGTTTTCACAAGGAAGAACTGGAAGAAAAATAGGGATTTTGAGATTGAAACAGCAAGTAAGAGATATTCAAAATCATCCCTAGTTTTGGTATTAGAGCTTATTTTCAGTATGAAGATTCAGGGTGAATACATAGGAAAGCATAATAAATTTTGTGTATGTGTGTTATGTGCCATCAACTTATGGTTGGCCTATGAATTAATGACCTTCCAAATATCCCATCATTAACAATCTTTGCTCATTTCCTTAAAATGTATGACCATAATAAGTACCTTTAGTTCACTGCCGTAATACAAAGCCCAAAATTGTAATTGTTGTGGTACCCAAGAGGGGAAGCCAAATCCCCAGACACCCCCTTGGTCCCACTTCTGGGAGAGGCACAAATCACAAAGTAGAGACTTAGGCTAACACCTACTCCCTGTAAGGTAGAACTGTCACCATCCCTGCAGTCTCCCTGCACTTTCATGTATTGTTTATATGTTTTATGTAAACCGCCCTGAGTCTCCAGGGAGGGCGGTAAATAAATAAACAAACAAACAAACAAATAAATATTATTTGATTTATTTCCCGCCACTCCCTGGGTAACACTTGTCTTAAAAACCCCGATTAAACTCCATTAAAATACATTAAAAATCATAACATAACATGGCGACAGCCAATCATAATCTACTCCCACCTACCAAGGTGATAGAGAGTGGAGGGAGGTGATGTATACTTCTGACAGGGCCTCCCACATACATGCAATCCTATCCTATAAATGGAAAAAAACAATAATCCTAAGATCCCAGGGGCAGCTCTTAAGCCTATCAGGGAACTCAGGCAAGGTGTCTCAGACCCAGTCCAGGACAGAGAGACCTCAACAGAACACAATGGTAGTATGACTAAGGCACTGGGGGGGGGGGGTCATGCCCTTGTAGCACATCCAAGAATCAGACAGAATGATTATAAGAATTAACTGATATTTTATGAAGGTGCACAAATACTAATCAGGGAACAAAATAAAGATATTTCTATCTAAAACAATACGCACAAGCAAGAGTTGATCATTCAAAGTTCAAGAACATAAGCAAAGTTCAGAGTTTCAAAAGTTCCAAAATTTCAAAGTGGTCAAACCCGGGGATCTAAACAGGACAAGGGGGACTGACAACAGGGGTAAGACAATTTGACATAGACAAAGATGGATACTTATGGAAGAATTCCCATATGGGTTTCCTTACACAAAGCCAAACATAATCATATACCAATTTAGGTTCACACCAATTGCATCCTTGGTGTCAAGGTGGCAATCTCTTCTAATAACCGACCAGAGCTTTAATTTTAAAACACTGACATAATTATGACCTGCACCAGCAATTGGTCGAGTTCTGATAAAACTAACTGGAGAAAGCTGGAGAGGGTGGCTGTGAAGAAAGAGTTGTTGTGTTCCTATCAACTCCTTTGTGTAGTGCCTCAAGAAGAGGTACTCTCCCCCATTCTGTTTAACATCTTTATGAGCCCTCTGGCTCAGCTGGTCCAGAGCTATGGGCTGGGATGTCACCAATATGCAGATGACACCCAGCTCTATTTTCTGATGGATGGCCGCCTGGATGCCCCCACCCCCCACCCCCAGATACATTTGCCAGTTGTTTGGAAGCCGTAGCTGGATGGTTAGGGCAGAGTTGCCTGAATTTTAACCCCTGCAAGATGGGGGTCCTGTAACTGGGCAGGAAGGCAGCAGATCAGGAAGAGTGTCTATTCACCTTGGCCAGGATGCAGCATAACATCTCACCCGTGGCCAGGAATTTGGGAGTGATTCTGAATGACACATGATTTTATTTTTCAAGTTGAAACAGCAGGGACAAGAAGTTCAAAATCATCCTTTTTAAAAATTGCACATTCTTATACAAAATTTAGTAAATATGAAACAGAACAGAAGAATATCACAATGTCTTGATTGTACTTTAGGAACCAAATCAGGTAGTAAGGTAAAGGTAAAGGTATCCCCTGTGCAAGCACCGAGTCATGTCTGACCCTTGGGGTGACGCCCTCTAGCGTTTTCATGGCAGACTCAATACGGGGTGGTTTGCCAGTGCCTTCCCCAGTCATTACCATTTACCCCCCAGCAAGCTGGGTACTCATTTTACAGACCTCGGAAGGATGGAAGGCTGAGTCAACCTTGAGCCGGCTGCTGGGATTGAACTCCCAGCCTCACGGGCAAAGCTTTCAGACGGCTGCCTTACCACTCTGTGCCACAAGAGGCTCATAAATCAGGTAGTATGGAAGTGTAAAATCCAGAAAGAAGGGCAAAGGAGGAAACAACAATATCCTTTCTTGCTCGTGGCTGTCCTTTCTGCTCACAAGAACAAGGTCCTGAATTTGAATCCATAATATACACACAGATGTACACAAACACACATGCATGCAGCAATTCTTTGCTTCATTCACATGCACCCATAATATGACAGCAAGCAAGCAAGTATGCTGAGTTCGGCTAAGCATTTCATCAGTGGCAGACAGTTTGTGGGTCATCATGAATCCGAGAGCTGACTGATTTTTCTCTGAGCTCTCCGAGCTCACAAAGCCTCAAGGGTGTCTGTGTGTTTTTCTGCTTTCCACCACTGGCCAAGTTAGACACTGCTGTCTCCAGCTACATTTGCATTCAGATACACATGAAGCAATTGCCGCATTTCCCAGTGCAGCTCCTTTTCAGAGAGGATGGTGAGGGGGAGAAGGCAGCCGACATGAGCTAACGGATACAGCAGACCAAATAAATCAACATAACCTATATTAAATATCAAAGACTAAATAAATAGTTATCACCCAACGAAAAGGAAAATAAAATCTCCTTATTTCTTATTCTCAGATCAAGTGAGATTGATCTAACTAATATATTTAGAAAGTAAGAAAGAGCCTTCAGGAATTGCAACAAATCAAAGCAGAAACCATTACTCTTCCAATTGTAGAACCCAAACTCATTCAATTTTAAGGGAGAGCATGTTATCTTGAGTCAAGCTACACATCAGTTTTAAGTTTTAAAAATGGATTTTCCAGCTGAAATTTGCAGGTGAATTGTCTGGGAAAAGTGAGTGAGAACATTGTTACAATTAAAAGTATTCCAGTTAAATAAATAAAGCCCGTTTTAGACTTCATCGCTTTAATTTTCAATAGCCCAGCTAAATCAGGGCTATTTCACGCACTAGGTAGCAATAGAGCAACAGCAGGAGAGAGACTAATTTTTTTTTAAGCTAGTCCTTCCTTTTCCATCATTGCTGTGCTATAGATGACTATCAGTTTTAAGCAGAAAAGGAAGGGATTCTCAGAGGCAGCAGTTTCCTTTAATTACTGGACGCAGCCGCCCATGAGACTGGAAGAAAACTGATTTCACAAACTATGCAGGTGTGAAAGTGGCTGCAAGGGGGCAAAAAAGGAAACACCACCATAGCAATTGTGCAGCCTCAAAGCTGTTTGGCTTCCTGCAGAAGACAGACTATAGGTGAGGAAATCCAGAGCTCAGCTCATGAGTTATGGTAGCCCTTGAAAAGGGCTGGCTTCATGGGAGGAGCAGGGAATCAAATCTGGTTCTCCAGATTAAAGTCCACCACTTAACCACTATACCATGCTGTAATTTCCCCATGAGGTTTCTTTTCAGAAGACCTACACATTTGGACTTGACTCCCATACAGCTGTGTAAATATGTATCAGCCCTTCGTAAGCATATCATTTGATCTATCTAATAAGTAGGAACATGACCAGATTTTGTCAAAGTAAGGATTTTCTTTTTGTTTTTCAGTGCTTGATGGGAAATTGCTGGCATATTCTTTTACAGAAGTAAAAGTAACATTAAAATTGATATCTGTTTTATCTATACATGATGTAAAAATGACATGGAAGTCTATAAAAATAGCGTTTAACAAAAAAGGAAGTGTATAAAAATTGTAAATAACATTTAAATGCAGTAAAATTCCATTAAAATATTATTGATGGCTTAATGCCATCAACAAACAAATATAAATGCTCATAAGAAATATTTATATATTTAAGGAATAAAAATGGCATTTTGTACATAATTAACTTAGAATTGCTTCACTAGTTATCCAGTATGACAAGTATAAATCATCTGAATTAAATATTAAGTATTCAGCAGATTCAAGCAAACTTTATTTTTATTACTTGGTAAGATCTGTTTATCAACACCCCCCCAACACCCCCCCACATGCTGAACAGCTGTGCAGCTGTGCAGTTGCCTAGTATTGTGGTTCGTTTCTTTTTGCCTTGTAACAACTTTCCCACTGGTTTAATAGGTGGAATCATTTCCCCTCCAGGATGTAGTTGTTTTCTCAAGGCCACATGTAGCAGCCATGGCTCGGCGCAGCCGCCATTGACTCCATGGGGGTGCCCGGCAATGACGCAGCTCCCAATGGTGTCATCACGCTGCGTAGATGTGCGGCTGAAAAGGGGCGGGGGTGCCAGCCTTAAATAGGCCAGGCGCACATGCACTCGCCCTCTTTGTGCCGGCTGCGTCCTGGGACAGACACCCTCCCCGTGTTCAGTTATGGAAATTTTGTTGTCGCAGCTGCGGTTATGCTAGGTAGGGAGCCTGTTGGCAGGGAGCCCATCTGCATGCGGGACTCCCTGAGGTGGGGGTCTCAGTAAGGAGACCAGCAGATACCCGGGCGCAGCCTACCCGGCTGGGAGGCCAGGGGCCCGGGGGCCAAGCAGCAGGGGGACACCAATGGAGGCGGACACCTGTTGGGTCCCTTGCAGCTGCTTTCCAGGATTCCGCGGCAGAAGGCGTCCCATCCTCCTGGCTGGGAGTGAGGTGTGGAGCCGGAGCGCCGCGGTGCATATGAGGCAGCCGGACGGCTGATGGGGTCAGGCTCCTTCACCTGCGTATGCCAACCCTACGTTGGGGTTGCTTGTTAATAAATGGCTGCGGCCAAGTTATTTGCCAAACAAGCTGGAGTCGTGTCATTGCTGGGTCAGTCGCCACCTGCCAGTCAAAAGAAAAACACTTGCACAATGATATGTGAATTTCTGCCCTGAGAATGCAAAGTGCATCTTCTTTTCCTACATGGTTCCCTACTTGTTCTGCTTAGTTTGGAGCAGTAATGAGAATGGTATATAATTCTTAAAATAACGCAGCTTTATTCATCCTTAATGTGCAGCTTCTGCACTCCAGAGCATTAATTGCAGATACGGATGTGAAAAGTAAGCAGTCCTTTTCCTGGACACATTGCAGCTATTAGCACCTTGAGAAATTACCATTGCCTCAATCACTAACATTGCTTCAATTAGTACAAAAGGAGAAATAAGACATTTTTCTTTGTTAATGCATCTGTCTCTTCATCCCTTTGCCCATCCATTTCATTCTTCCTGTTCATACTTCAGCCAGGAAGCTTCTCCCAACACACTTTCCTGGCATAATTGTAGAATTTGATTCTTGGCTTCCTCCTCTGGGATTATTCTATGTCAAGCAATTATTGAATTGATCCTGATGGAGTCTGCCAAAGAAAACTTTGCATGCAGGACAGGGAACTGCAAAGATTTTCAAACAAAAAAAGAAATGGATAAAGTATCTGGAAAAGGATAAATCCAGTAATGGGATATGGGAAATCAATATGGACATTGCAGACCAAATAATGTAAAATAACAAAAAAACAGTGGACAGAGAGAGATGTTTTTACTGTACAGCCCAAAGTGATTCAAGCAGGTACAAATAACAGCTTTTCTTTCATGGTTTTCCAGTTTATCAAAACATGCTTTGATTGTCTGCTGGATCACTTTGGTATGTGTCTAGATTTCTTATACTTTGGAAAGTTGCTGTAATCAGGTCACTGATAGGTGGGGCAAAATTCAGGGAACCCAAGTCAGCTGGAAAGCCCCTGAAGGCACTGTCATGTCACATCCAGTCAAATACTTTCCCAAATATTTCCTTTTTGATGCAGTTCTGGCTTCAGCCACTAGAGGCACAGGAAAATCTGAGCACAGTAAAAGACACTGACTATGAGCAGACTGACATTTCCACAAGAATGAATCAAACTTGCCTAACAGGTCATGCTTAACCAGCACTGGAACCAAGACAAGAAAACATGATGATCGCTGCACCAGTAATAGCTAACCTGCAGCCTACTAACAAGGTTGATATTCTAATAATCTAGCCTTTCTCTCTTCCTTTCTGTGCACCTAGCTCAGCCAGATTTTGCAAAGCAGTAGTTAGTGTCTTGCAGCAAGATAAAACAACCTTTTAAAAATCTTTTTCTTAATTTTTCTTCTTTTCCACTCTTTTCTAATTCATTTATCTCTCCCTCTACCAAGCTTTTCCACCCCCCCCCCCCCGCGCCCCTCAATTTATTTTCATGTCTTGGTCTCAAGTCTGTAACGTTTTCCTGCTTGGAACAGGTTGTATTTAATAGTGATATAGTAGCAAACCAGTTAATTTTATAAGCATAAAGGGGGCAATATTTCCTCATGATCTAACAAAATTAGATCATGTGTTGTTATTATTATCTATTTGTTCTACTTGGTCTTTTTCTCCTCTTTTCCAGTGTATTTTTTTAAATTACTCCTCTTTTCTCCTTCAGTTGGGCTCCCTCTATGTATCTGGTAACACCAGTGTCAGACATTTTGTAGTTGTGCCCACCATCCTCTGTCCAAATTCCAAAGCTGTACAGGCTCAAAAAGGTTGGGAACCCCTGCTCTTGTTCATCACTTTCCCTCTGATTATTGCCCTTCCCCTTTGCTCATTAGACAACGGTCGGCAAAGAAAGCATCATGAAGGAAAGCATTTTTGGACAGAACAATAGATGAAAGAGAGAGACTATTGCATATGTCTATTTGAGAACTATGGGATTTCTTAGTCCATTTGACTGAATTCATTTTGATTTTGTTTCTCCTTTGTACAAACCAAGTCTGTATTTACATGCCACTTTCAATTTCCATCCTCCAGATTTCTCCCATTAAAAGCAATGCCTTTTTCAGAAGTCACACACAAAAACTCATAATGGACATGCTAGCAAAGAGTGGACACAAAGAAAAGGCTCACAATGAAAACCTATGAAAAGAAAAAGAAATCTCTCCACATTCCTATGCAATACATATGTAATACATTTTTAACACAGAGTTATTGTTTGCGGCTTTCCTAGATATAGTAACAACCATTCTCCTTCCTTCCAGTTGAACCATAGGTCTGTGCCACAAGTCCCTCCTAAAATTATGCTGCCTCCTCAATGAAGACGCCAAGGCCCCTGGACAAAGAAATTTTCATTCATAATTAACACTTAGAGAACAAATCATAGCACTGCCAAAAGTCCTTTGGTCCAACACCCATTGTAGTGGGAAATGCAGCTGGACTGGTTTGTGGTTAAATGATGCCAGGAGCCTTCAGGAATGTGAGCTTGGTGCTTTTCACAAGCATCTTGTGCCTCAGGGTATTGGAGTGGGCTAGGACAAATGGAAGAGGTGAGTACTGAACAGCTGCCCTTCAAGCTGACATCCATTCATTAGACAAGATTGCTAGCACCACTGAGGATAACAACATAATAGTATATAGCCAGAAAAGATCAGTGTCTCCCGCTCTAACAATAAATGTGGCATGTTGTGTGGCAGTGGGAGGTAATCATCAGCCGACAATAAATGAATGTCCAAAGCTACTCTCTCATTATCTTTTCTTGCAGGAGACTACAGGTTAAAGACCCTTAGTGAAATCTCTCATGCGTTGACACTAGGGAATTTTTGTGAGGTCCAGGAAATTGTTGGTAGCACAGTAGGGAATGATTGATACCTATACATCAATGATAACACGATAAACAGGAGCTAGTGGTAGAAAGGACTCAAAGAGTTCAGACTGGCAGGCTGATGTTATAAGAGGCATAATACACGAGTTAGATCTACAACTACAGCACACTTGAAACCGGATCAGAAGGAAACCTCCCCTACCTTTCATCATCCTAACAACATGTATGCTGTTGCAGCATTTAGATGGGGGGGGGGATGCTTCCATCTGTCCTCACATTGAAATTAGGAATGTATGAATGAGCCATGTTTCAGTAATTTGAATTTTCATACATATTCACTATGAATACTTTCAGCCTGAGCAATTTCTTTACTAGTCTTAACATTTCATTCCTTTCTTTTATAACATTCTGGTGCCATTCTTATACCATTATACAATGTTTATGTACTATGTTTTATTTGTGGAAGTAACACCCATTTATACACCCAAACAGACATCCATTTTAATATCAATGTTACTATGAAATTTGTTCTTTGGTTTGAGAAAACTCAAATTGTAATTTTGTCCCAGATGCAAAGAACTCAACCTCTCCAAGATAGAGGTCTTGTGGCTTGGTAGGAAGGAATGGTTGCCCAATCTAGGTGGGGTGCAACTTAACATCTCGCCCTCAGCCAGGAATTTGGGTGTGATTCTGGATGCCTCCCTATCTATGGATGCCCAGGTCACTAGGATAGCCCACCTTTCATTTTTCCAGCTTTACCAGTCTCAGCTACAAGCACCCTACCTGTCTTCAGATCACCTGGCTGCAGTGATCTATGCAATGGTTACTTCCAGAATTGATTTCTGTAACTTGCTCTATACAGGCCTCCCCTTGTCCTTGACCCAGAAATAGCATCTGATCCGGAATGTGGCTGCTAGGGTTCTTACAGGAAAATCTTGGAGGGCTCATATCCATCCAGGGCCGAGGTGCTGCATTGGTTACCAGTTGCGACCCGTATCAAGTTCAAGATTCTGGTATTGAGCTTTAAGGCCATTTGTAGTCTGGGCTCCACATATCTGAGGGACTGCCTGTCTTCCTATGGCCCCTGCAGGGCCTTGTGCTCTGCTGGTGATCCTGGCCCACAGGAGGTACACCTGGCCTCAACTTGGGCCAGAGCCTTTTTGGTCATGGCCCCGACCTGGTGGAATGAGCTCCCAGGAGAGCTGAGGGCCCTGTTGGAGCTTTCCCAGTTCCACAGGGCCTGTAAGAAGTACCTCTTCTGCCAGGTCTTTGGCTGAGGCCAGTGCAGTTCAATCTAGCCTCTCCTCCTGAACTGGCAAGAACATTCAGCCTACACCTGCGTCTGTCCCCTGAGACATGGATTATGAATAATTCGTTGAGCAGTGTGGGGAGAGGTTAGCTTTTTTGCCATCAGGGAGGGATGATTTTATATAATATATTTTAATGGGGGTTTATTGTGGTGCTCTTTACCTGCTATGAGCCAGTTAAATTTGGAGTCGTGCACTATAAATTTGATAATAGATAAATAAGAAACTCTAACTTTGCAATGAAACCAGATTTTAACATTGGTAAAGTGGGACACCATTGACTGGGGAGGGGGGGTTCTTGATCAAAAATATGGTCTATATGGAGCAACAAAAAGTTTCATAGAACACATAGAACACAAAAATAGTATTGTAATATATATTTTTAAATTTCAACATAAGTACAATTTCCCAGGTACCCTTAGATGTCCCTCCAAAAGTGGGACAATCCGGTCACCTTAGCTAATCCCCAATTCCAGATGACATCAGCGCTAGCCCAGCTCTGGCCTGGACTGGCCTGAATCAGACCCTCATTTGCCCCATGGCAAGGAAATGTGGATTCTTCCAGCATTCCCTTTCCTGCCAGGGGTGGCATCAGGGCCCTAGTAGGCCCAGGCCTGTCTGACAGGGAAGAGTTGAGCCTTCCAGGCCTAGCTCCTACCCCCACCCTGGTCAACTACAATGTCCTGGGAGGGACATAAAATGCCATAGATGGCTCTGCAGCACTACAGAGATGCAGCACTACAGAGATGCCTGGGACATTTTTTTTTCTGTTTAGGAATGCAGTATTGCAACTGCATTCCTAAACAGAAAAAAAAATGGCTCCCTTCACCCTTCCACATGGTGCAACCTTTCCTCCCCAGCTGCCTCATCTGGAGACAAAATCTGGGGCAGACAGTGCACCAGCAAAAACAATCCTCCATAGGAACACAGGAAGCGGCGGGGCAAACTGTCCTTTCGGAAAGGACCATCAGCAGCCTGGTGCAGCCACCACCATGCAGAATGGGTCTGAGAGTGGTTCTTATACCTGTTGAATGATATATTTTAAAGAATGAGCTAAATGTAGGTGAAAGGTTATTTGTCCTTGGGCCAGATAATGTGATAGTGTTGGCTTTGATTTATGTTTATGATATTTAATGACCCATTTTCCTCTCAGATGAGAACATCATCAACAGCTCTTCTTCAGATATCCCCAGTACATTTTTAAGTTATATTATAGGCTTCCAGAGAGAGTGTCTTTTTTTGTGGTAGCACCACAACTATGGAACTGCCATTCTAAGCATGTTTGCAAGAAACTGTCCTTATTATCTTTCAATTGCTCGACCAAGTTTGTCCCATGCTTTTAAAGAAACAATACCAATATAATGGTCTACATATCATCAGGATACCATTACAATGGTTCCGTGATCGCTGATTGGCTGGATCATATAACCAGAAAGAATTGCATTTTTCAAAAACAATGGTGACAAAGCAAGTAGACAACAAATAGTATAGTCCTAGTAAGAACACTGCATGGCAGCAAGATTGTTTTTACCATATATGCCCTTGGGTTTCTTGACAGCCCTGGAAGGGTTTCCTAAATGGGTGGGAGTTAATTAATTCTTTATATTTTTAAAATTAATTAAATGTTTATTGGGTGATTTGACCATATAATGGTCTTTTCAGCCCCCCATCCCTTCCAAAATGGCCAAAACGCCCTGGAGGGGGTGGGAAGGGGAGGGGATCCAGGTGGGCATGTACACAGCTATAGTTCCCAACTATATTCTGCATGATCATACCACTTCTGGGGTTTCTCGATGCACTGAGAATGTTTCAGGGGGTTCTCAATTGTAAAAAGGTTGAGAAAGAGTGCTCTAGAGGAAGATGTTGCCAGTTCTGGTTCTGGTAGGTAGATCTGTATCATTTATTTTGTTTTGATATTTATATCCTGATTTTCCTTCCAATACAGATCCACAGCTGCTTACATCATTATTCTCTCCTTCTTCATGCTATCCTCACAACAATTTTGAATATGATAGGCTTAGAGCAGAGGGCCTACTCTGAGGTCCAAGGTCATCCAGCAAGCTTCCACAGCAAAATGAAGATTAAACATGGGCTTTTGAAATCTCAGTCTGACACTCTAACCCCTGTAATGTCATATACATGTTTTGAAATACATTTGTCTTGTTCAAATTACACTTGTGCCTGTGCATAAAATTAATAAAGTGTGAAATATCCTGATTGTTATTCAAAGTTATCTAAAGCCATAGAATGTGAACTTCTCTGGGGACCTATATGTTTTACTTTATTTACTTATTGTTTGATTTATATACCAGTCCCTCTCAGGATTGCTGTCTCAGGGCGGTGAACAAAAATCCAATTTCCACAACAGCACATAACAATTATTTCTTTATTGACATTGGCCGGTGGGATTCCTTTTCCCACAATAATGTATTATCTCTTATCCTGTGCTATGTTATGTTCCCTTCCTCTCATCATTATTAAGCAGAGAATACTAGATCAGGAATATCAAGAACGCATACCCACTCAGCTCTGGGTCTGCTTTCCAGCATTTTTTGGTATCTCCCTGCAGAGGGACTTCATGCCTAAGTATTTACATGTACTGGATGTCCCATTCCAAAGAAGAGTTTTTCTTCCCCTTGCATGGATGAATGCTTTCCACTCAAAGGTCCTGGAGGGAAGGTTTAATCACATTCCATACCATGCAAGACTTTGTCCGTGTGGCCCTGGCTGTCCTGATTCTCTTTCACATATTTTGTTAGACTGCTCCTTATATGAGTGATGTCGTGATGACAGCTTTGTTGGCCTGCTGCGAACCAAGTCTTTTGTAAATAAGCCTTTGACCTTGCAGTTCCTGCTCTCTGATAGATATCCAGATGTAACTATTATTGTTGCAAGAGGTTTAGCTAAGATGCTCCTAAAATCTGTGGATATCCATCTTGTATTTTATGGCTTGTTTTGTCATTCTAAGGTTTCGTTCTGCTATGTAATTCCATGGCTTATCTTATTATCTAGTTGTATATGTTTGATGCCAGTAAAAGGTTACTGACTCACTCACTGACTTCTCATCAATGACAGTGCTGCTGATCTCACAACAGTGGGGAGGGGCTATGGCTCAGTGGAAGGACATGGTAATTGCAAAGCGTGCATGTCTGTGTGTGTCGGCAGGGTGGCTTGAAGAGTGCTGGCGCCTTTGTGTTTGCATGGAGGGGACAGCAGGGCAGTCCAAGCTTGCCACTGCTTGGCCAAATTAATTAGCATCCCGTTGAAGGGAGACTGCTTGGCCAAGGGAGACTGCTTGGCCAAATTAATTAGCATCCCATTGAAGTTAACTGTCACCTGCCTGGCCACCTGGGTAGTTACTGACATGTCTTTCCCAGTACCTGTCCGGGCTGCACCCCGCCCTCCCCGGTCCAGCCCCCTGCTCCTGAGGATGTTGTCATGCTGGTTTCCTCTCTCTGTGTTTGATGCAGCATTCCAAAGACTCCTTGGCCAGGGGAACCCCATTCTCATAACTTCTGCAGACTGCCCCTCTCCTGCTTTCTCCTATGGCCTCGGCTTCTAAGTCTCTTTTTAAAGCATACTGCCTCGAGGAATGAATATATGTTTAAATTGCCTCTCCACACTCCTCCCCAAAATTGGGAAAAAGATAATTTTTTAAATGCTCAAAGGCGAATGATTCCGAAAGGGGTGGCATTTAAAAAAGTACTAAGCATCTATGATTAGATGCATACACATCTCAATTGAGATGTTTTACTTTAAAAAATAAGATTGCATCGGGCCCTTTATAACAGGGAGAAAGGTAATTGGCTGCCTGGCTTGATTGACATTTCAAGCCATCATGCATAGTGCCCAGAAGCGTGAGAAGGCGGCAGAGGGAAGGGAGAGACCCAGGTGAGGAATGGCCGGAGGCACGTTATTTAATAGTGTTACGCCATGGCGCTGCTGAGACGCTATGTTTTCCAATGTGCAGAAATGCCCTGACTTTAGTGCATTTATTTAATTATTTATTTAGTTCATTTGTTCATTATTACATTTATACATAGGGTCACGGTGGGTCGGACATGACTTCGCAACTAACAACAACACATTTATATACCACCCTCCCCTAAGGCTCAGGGTGCTTCACATAAAGGGTCTGACTCACTATAAGGCTGCTTAATGTGTTCTTTGTATTACACTGAATTTATCATATTATATTTTCTTTAATCAACATTAATGACCATACTGATGTTGTCACAACATGATATAAAAGATCCCACAAGGTGTGGGGAATATTTACAATAAATGTAGCCATGCTGAAGGTAACATGTACTTTCAGTGTAAGTAACCAGGACTGATTTTGAAGGGTCTTTTCCCACTCCCTTTTCGTTATCCTCCTGCCTATTCAGAAAAGCAAGCAAACCAATGAACTTGTTATTCAAGTAGGTTATCATTCAGAATTTGAAAAAGATATGTGGACATTCAGCAAAACATGAGTGGAATGTGGGATTCTGATAAGAAACCGTTTTTCATAGTTATGATGTCCCCAGCCTTGAAGCAAATGGCCGAATGTTTAGCCACTTTAACTATATCCAAGTGCTTAAGGCATTTGTTTTACACCCACCAACCCACC
The DNA here is from genome assembly GCF_049243985.1 of Paroedura picta. Taxonomy (NCBI): domain Eukaryota; kingdom Metazoa; phylum Chordata; class Lepidosauria; order Squamata; family Gekkonidae; genus Paroedura; species Paroedura picta. The sequence continues at coordinate 154,078,496 of NC_135370.1, read as the reverse complement.
TGACCCCAATGGGACACCAAACTAGCATCACAAACATCACGGACCCAAGGCTAAAGCAGAAGGTTTGTGTTGAGTCAAAATTGCCTTTTATAGCTCTTAGCTATACCATTCAGTATTGAGACCCCCTAATGGATACAGCACGACACTTCATCTCCAAAGTGATAATGTGCAATGAAGGGTAAAGTCATCATATTACATTAGCAGTGTCTCTAACACGAACGGCTCCTCTTGACAGATTCCATACAGCACAAAGGGCACCCATTTAGCAAAGTCGGGACAAGTGTTTGCATCATATAAGAAAGTCTAGATTCCTATTTTATTTCAAGTATTAAAGTGAAAGACTGTGGCATAAATTGGGGAACTATTTTTAAAGCACTTCATAATTATTTGCGGGAATGATAAAATCCCAAGCTTGATCTGAAAAACTAGAATTCTCCAAAATGTGGGAAATAGCCCCATTTATTTCAAGGCCAGTTCTGCACTTTGAAAAGACTGTTGATGTCAGATATTCAAGAGAGTTTCTAAATGCCCCCCAGGCAAAATTTCCCAAATATTACAAACACCTGCCCTTCACTTTGGAGGTGACAGTTTATACTCCTGCCAGGGGATGTAAAAAGGGCTATCTAGAAAAGTCTATACCCTTGGCATGAGATATGTTAGGATCTCAACTCCCAGAAACACTGGGAAACTGGGTGCCCAGGATCCTTGTGTCCAAAATGCACGTTGTGCCATTTCATAGAATAGAATCATAGAGTTGGAAGGGGTCTCCAGGGTAATCTAGTCCAACCCCTTGCACAATGCAGGAACCCACAACTACCTACCCACCCACAGTGACCCCAATTTCATGCCTAAGTGATCCCTCCACTAAAAATCTTCAGAATCCAGCCTAGCATGGAGGAAATTCACTTACTATTCCATAGCAGCAATTAACAATTCCCTGGGTATGAAAGGAAGGGCCAACAGAGACAAATGCTGACACTGCCCTTCCTGCCCAGCCACTCACAATCTAAGTTCATAAAATCAGCATTTCTGTCAGATGAATATCTTTCCTCTGCTTAAAGACTATTAAAGAAGGAGAACTCACCACCTCCCAAATAAGCTTGTTCCACTGAGGAACCGCTCTAACTGCCAGGAACTTTTGGATGTTTAGCCGAAAATTCTTTTGAATTAATTTCAACCCTTTGACTCTGGTCCGAACCCCTGGGGCAACAGAAAACCACTCCGCTCCATCTTCTATATAACAAACCCTCAGATATTTTAAAATGGTTATCATATCACGCCTTAGCCGCCTTCTCTTCAGGCTAAACAGACCAAGCTCTCTCAACCGTTCCTCATATGACTTGGTCTCCAAACCACTCACCATCTTTGCCCTCCTCTGGACATGTTCCAGTTTCTCTATATCTTTCTTCAGCTGTGGTGCCCAAAACTGAACACAGTACTCCAAGTGAGGTCTAACCAGAATGGAGTAAAGTAGTAACATCATCTTGCATGATCTGGACAGCATACTTATTTTAATACAGCCCAAAATTTGCCTTTTTAGCCCCCAAGTCAGACGGCTGACATGTTCAGTGTATGGTCTACTAAGACCCCCCAGATCCTTTTCATCTTCTTGAAGATGGGGACAACATTTGCCCACCTCCACAATCTTCTGTCACTTCACCTGTTCTCCAAGAATTGTCAAAAATAATGGATAGAGGGTCAGAAATTAAATCTGCAAACTCTTTTAGTACCCTTGGATGCAATTCATCTGGCCCAGAAGATTTGGTTTCATTTAAAGAAACTAGGTGTTTATGGACTAACCCTACAGTGATCCTATGCCACAACCCCCATCCCTCATCACATGAAATGATTTTGCCATATTAAGCATGATTTCCCTTGCAATAGAAGACTGAGGAGAAGTAGGAATTGAGCAATTCAGTGCTCTCTTCATCACCTGTTACAATGTCACTTTCTGGTCCCCTTATTTGTCCATCTCTTTTAAATAAATTGTACCTCTCAATCCTATTATTCCATTTGTGAGAGTTATCCTACCAGGTTTCTGTAATGCCTATTAGATCATAGTCCCCTTCCTTTATTAGGACTACTAGTTCTTACTGCTTGTTTCCCACACTCTGGGTATTAGTGTAAAGACGCCGCAATCCTTCATACGAGTACCCCAGTTTAGTTTTTGAACTTTCCTGTAAGTTATTAGTTTCCTGCATATGTGCCATTCCCTTTAAATCTGCAGTGTTCCCATCTACAGTTATCTACATTGAACTAGCCTTTGTACATTTTGCTCACCCTTAGTTTAAATCCCTCCTTACAGGTCCACAAGACTCTTGCCAAAGACATTTTTCCCCATCTTCATGAGGTGCAAGCCATCTTCCAATAGAAGGGCCTCACCACAGTAGCATGATCCATGGTCCAAAATTTGTTGGCAAAGTTTGAATATGCAAGAGGGTGATGCACCAGGCTGCTTAAAAGAATCAGGAAGTTCTATGCTAAATACACATCTCCTCTGATCGCTCCTGTACGATATTCTTCATATTCTTTTAAATCATGCACACTTCAAATCTTAAATACAACACTTGAAACCAGTCCACATTGCTGCCTGCTGATGGCAGATTTAGGACAATTTATTATTTATTTATTTATTAAATCCCTTGGCATTATAGTTTGAGATAAGAGTTGCTACATATTATGGAGAAGAGGAACCCAATAGGGAGATACTGTTTTCAGTAGCATCCTCCATGTCTTATGAATATCATACTGCCATAAGAGAAAACAAGCTCAACAATGTTTTAAGAATTTACAATTCTTCACCAATAATTGTTTTCCTATATAGGATTCTGCAGTGTGATAAAAATCTAGCTTTCTTGAACAAAAATCTCCTTTTATTACAATTAGAGCAATGATTTACATAATAGTGATGAGGGAGATTCCCAACTTTATTAAGCATGCCTTTGCTCATCAGAGTACAACAATCTTACCCAGAGGGAGTCTCCACTCTCTCCCACATGAGTGTTGGACAAGATTTGGGATTTTGGAATATGACTGAGAGGAAAGGGTGGCTTTCCTTAGCATCATGAACCAAGAATGTTATTTCATTTTCTAACCCATTCTGTTCCCAGGACTGTATTTGGAGAGCAGCTTAGTTTATAGTCAGCACCTAGGGCATTTGACAAGCTATCTAGATGACAAATGAAAGCATCTGAACCCGTCAAACAATTCGGTTTATGCTACTTTGGCTCCATTCAATGCCTGCCCCCCCCCCTCCTCTCCGCAACCGAGAAACTAAACTGATTTCAGATGCATGTTGAAGGGATTGGGAGACAACTTGTTTATCCAAAACAAAAACAATAACTGGTACACAGAATTAATCAGTGACCATGATTAGATGGTAAGAATTCCCACCCCTTGGTTTTGATTTAATATATCACCTTGGGCTGCAGATCACCTCTTTTTTAGTTTCTTCTACACCATATTTTTATGCTTTTTAGGTGGCCCATCTTATATACACCATTTATATGCAATGGATGCAAAAATATTATTCAATCATGCAAAACAACTCCGTTCTGATAGGAGAACACTGGGGTGCGGAAAGAGAAAGTGTGAAAAAAAGAGATATGGAAGCTTTTCTCACAATACTCAAATGAGATTATGCAGATTGTATCATAGGATGCTATAAAATATGGGAAGATACTGCCTTTGTTAAATCTTAGAATGCTTAGCTGGTACAGATTATGGTAATTTGCCACCGACAGATGTAAAGCCACTGAAGGTCAACATAGACAAAGGGCTGCAAGATCTTTTGATGTATCTCCCAAGCATTGTTATTGGCAAAGAGCTGCAACAGAGTGGAGGCATTCAATCAATTCACTGTGGGAATGGAGCATTTAACCTTACTCCTTGTGCAATTTATCTTACCTCCAATAGCTTTTTCAGATCTTCTTTCCTTTGACATGCCACCAATATGCAAATGTATATTTGCATATGTATATGTATATGCAAATGTATATTTCCCCTAGCAGGGCAAATGGCAATTCTGGGACTTCAGCACAAAGAGAAGAAAATATCACAGATGGAAATATTTATCCCATGACACAGCCCTGAACTTACTTACTTACTTATTTATTTATTTGATTTTTTACCCGCCACTCCCAACGGCTCGTGGCGGGTTACAAGCATCTGTATAAACCCCCCGATAAAATACCCCTTAAAACCACAGACATAAAACCTCAGCTGTTATTTATTGATAAGAAAATTTGTGAGATCCATTCATGGATGTCCTGCTACCTCATCTAATTTGGCTGCAAGTGCACAGTACATCAGCAATCTAGCATCTTTTGGATATAGTTTTATACAATTTTCACTAGCAGAACCTCCAGAATTATTTTGGGATAGATCCAACCAGCTTTTCAGCTCAATCTTACCCCTCATTACAGAGCCCATTCATAGAATCCTGGATTGGAAAAGGCCATACAGGCCATCTAGTTCAAGTAGAATTCAAGTAACTTAAAGAGTTAATAAATTGTATTTGTTAATCTTACTGTAAACTGGGATGTATGATCTGGTTTCAAATGTGTTGGAGTATGTAAGATCTGTAGTAAGCATGATTCAAAAACATATGAAGAATGGAAATGAAGGGAAATGGGAAGATATGTGTATTTAAATTAGTTAGAATAGGAACTTCCTGATGTTTTTAAAATAATAATCTCCAGGGTCCTGAGACTTCCTGCTCCTTTGATCATGTTTCCTTCCTGCTTGCCTCTAGAACAGACTGAATTAAGACAACAGAACAGTTAGATAGTTAGGTCTCTCTCTCCTCTGTCTAGATACAGCTGTTTCTCTTCCAAATAAAACTGCTTTATTCTTTTGGCCATCTTGGTGCTTCGCCCTCTCACATATTTAAACTCTGCCAATAAAATGTACAGTGCCATGGCAATTTTAAACTTTCAGACAAGCATATGTCTTTATTATTTTCACTTGCACAGCTGTGGAGGAACAGACCCTTTATCATCCACTGGAGTAAAAGTAGTTAATTATCTGGCCAATATAGCAAAGCGTTTGCTGATCCCAGTTTCTGAAAAAAAAATTGTTCAATCAACTTTGACTGAGATGGGTTTCTGTGATAGGCCCTGTAATGTACCCCAACATTTTGTGCTGGATAAAATGCATTGGAAAAGGAAACCAGGAGGGAGTACTTTGCAATTACAGTAAGGCCCTGTTATTCTGAGCTAAAATAAACAAAACTGTTGACAATAACATCTGGACACCTGGAATATTTCAAGACATCTCCAGCCAATACACAGCAAATTCTGATAACCAATTTGGTATAAGAGCAGTCCCCTACTAGAATGTGCACCTTTGAGATTTGGAAATCAGTTACTCGTGCACACTGAAGAACTGTATGCAAAACAGCATATTTTGGAGACAGCCAGATAGTATGAGGTCACCTTTTCCATACAAGAGAAAATTAGGTTGAACCTTACGAGTCAGGTAGCTGAAACAGGGTATCATATCATATCTATAAATGTTTTCCAAACAGATTCCTGTCTAAAATTTCCTTGATTAATCATAATTGAAAGAGATGTTGCAGCTATCATAAATAGCCTCTTGAGTTGCACTTGCAGTGCAGAATTTTTCCCCAAATGTTAATAAGATCTCTGTTTCTCTATACTTTGAACTTATTGTCCCTTGCATATACCCATCTCCCTTCACCTAGAACATGCCCAGTCCTAAGAATCTGTTCTTATATGACATTTCTTTTAAAAAAAAACCCCGGGATTCCAAACATAATGCTCACATGTGCCATAGCACATGCCCATGCCTTTTTGGATGGCCGTCAAATATATTTTTTTAAGTGATGGGGCTTTTGCCCAGCAGGTCTTCTAATTGATCAACGAAGAATTTATTCTTTGCAGATTTTGGGGGAAGTTGTTTAAGCAGCAGCTGCCACTAGAGCACAAGGGCTGAAGATAACCTGTGACTGAAGATAAGCTGTGTGTATTCAAGTAAATACATTGTGGTTGGCTGTGCCTCCAGTAGCAGTGGTTGAGCCCACCACCCTGTATCAGAATTCCAAAAGTGCCCACAGGATCATAAAGGTAGGACACCTGGTGACCTGGCTACCTGGTCAATGGTTCAGGGGGTGTACTCAAGGATGAAAGTAGAATGTACTAATGTATTTATTTATTTGGATTTGTAATCTGCCCTCTCTGCCAATGTGGACTCAGGGTAGTGAACAGCAAATACATTGTGATACAGGTTAGTCATGTTAGAACCATGCTAAAAATTTTATAAATCTAAAGCCGAAAATCTAATGCCAGAACCCTAGGACCCTAGGTAGGGCACAATGTAGGAGGGAGGTCCAAAAGCTGATCACTATTTTTCTGTCTCAGTCACAAAGCTCCTTCTATTCCTCCTGCTTAGCTGAAGGTTTGTCACCTTCTCCAATCCACAGCATAAAAAGGCCGAGACTTACCGCGGCCGCCTCTTGATGCCGCAGCGGTGCTTGAGGAAGTGGCGTGCTCCTGCTAGGCTTCATGGCCCAGATCATGTGGAGAGGGCTGGGCGCGGGCCTATTTAAGGCCAAGCCCAAGGCGTACCAGCCTCTCCGCATCGCAGCCATTCAGACAACAGCCCTCCCTCCCGCTCTGTGTTGTTGATTATTTGTTATGTAAAGTTTGTTATATTTTGCGTACAGGACTCCCAACTAAAGGGGGTCTCCTTACTGAGGCTGGCCACTCAAAATGCGCAGCTTACCCGGCTGAGAGGTTAGGGGCCTGTGGCCAGGCAGCTGGGGAGGCCAATGGAGGCGGACGCCCATTGGTCCCCTAAGAGTTGCTTCCCTGCGGGAATCCCTTGTGATGTGGCGTGACCTGCCCTCCCAGCTGGGAGTGGGGCGGGGACCCCGAGCATCATGGAGGGCATGTGATCTGAGCAGCCGGATGGCTGGATGATATTCAGGTTCCCCTATTGGGTTGTGTGGTGCCAACCCTCCGTTGAGGGGAGGTAGCAATAAAGGCTGCGGGCATTTTACTGCCAGCAGGAGTAGCGTCTTCCTTATTAGTCGCCGCCTGATAGTCAATGTCTTGTTTAGCTTCATCAAATGATCAGTTCCTAACAACTGGCTTTTATTGAGGAATAATCAGCTAACAATTTTGAGATATTAGCCTAGCATAGGAATAGTCAGCTAGCTACCTGAACAATATTATATACATGTTGTTTATTTTAATTTACTTCCCCCCCCCAAGTTTTATCATTCAATTATTTATACATTCATTTGATGTGCCTCAGCTTTCTCTTCCTGCCATTCAATGTTGTTAGCACTCTTGAGGGTTGTTATTTTTTTTTAGATAAACAAATTCATCCTTTGTTCAAATTGTCTTTTATTCCAGTCAGATGTTGTAAGAAGCCATGTTACAAGACAAAATCTAACAATTAAAAATGAAATAATACTTGTCTGACTCAAATTGCCCTCTAGCTACCCGAATGTTATTAAAAAAGCAGGATAAGGAATAAAATATTGTGAATAGCAAATACATACAATTTATTTGCAACTGAAAACAATCATTCAGGTGATGAAAAATCTTGCCCTAAATGTATGTTAAGATAGCATTATGGGAATAATGTTTGAATAATTCACCTGATTTACAACACTCATGACCAAGTTCCTGGAAAATTAAGTTAATAATTTTAAAACATGAATGAAATGGGATGAAAAAAGACCACTGTTTACCTAGCAAAAATGGTCATTTTATGTGGCAGAATGGATGAAATGGAAGTGTCAGTGCTTGTGGTTTGAGGTCAATATGTCAGGGTTCCCCATAAAGGCTGAAAAAAGCATCCTCTTACACATTATATGAATTAAACTTTAAAATAATGGGGACTTTAACACCATTTACTGTTGTGACTAATCAGATATAAGTGTACCAAAATAATCACATGGTCTAAAACATGGGAAGGCAGGACCTCAGACACTGCCCTCTTTGGCTTTTTTAATGGCACTTCTGTAGTTTGGAGTATTTTTACTCCTGAACAGAATGTGCATGTTAAGAACAGAAGAGCAGTGACATAGGACCCCTGCTAGATTACAGGAATCCTCCATTTCTATTCCAGTGCCTTGTTTTCTACAGTGGCCTCCAAGAAGAGCATAAAGTCCTCCCTCACTGATCCCTTCCAATAACTGATGTTCAAGAGTCATACTGGAGGTTGCTGTTAGTTAACATGGCTATGGGGGAAAAAATTGGCTCTATCTATCTAAGGCTGAGTCTCACACAGAGCAGAATGATGGGACGCGGACCTCAGACAATAGTACCACTTCTAAATTCCTTCTGCTTTAATAATTCCCTGGGGCAAATCAAGCAAAAATACTCAGTTACAGCCTTTTTCTCTGATGTTTGCTTGCTTTAATTTTCAGTGAAAATTAAAAATTGACCCCCTCGCTTGCCATCTCAAAGTGGTATCAACCCATTCAGCCACCTCATTCTTTTGTATGCGTCGACTGATATAAAGCCGGTTACCATCAGTTCATTTTGTGACAGTTAAATCTGATAAATTAGTTCTGCACAACACGAAAAACTGTTTTCCTTCATTTCCTGGCTATCCTGAATCTACTGCCAATTAATCTTATCAGGTGACCGTAAATTTTAATTAGACAGTGACCCCAAACAGGGAGCAGAATATAATTCAAATAATAAATAAATTTAAAAAACAGTGGTCCAGCAGAAAGAGACAAACTTCCTTTTTGTCCAGTTTCTGAGCACTGTATATAAATCTAGAAACATCATGCCACCTTCCATTTTCTGTCTTTTTTCTAGATGGAAACACTATGGGGTAGGTTAGTGCAGTGGTCCCCAACCTTTTTATCACCGGGGACCAGTCAACGCTTGACAATCTTACTGAGGCACGGGGGGAGGGATGTCGACACCAGCTGAGCCCCTGCTCCATTTGCTTTCCCGCCATCGCCCCTGACTTCCTGCCACCCTCAGGGGGGTGCTGCCAGTAGCAGCTGTGCAGCGCCATGCCGAGGGGGAGCCCCAGCCATGGCAGCCGCTGGAGAGCACCAAAGGTGAGCTGGCGGCAGAGTGGCAGGACAGCACCTGAGGCAGTAGCCGGGGAGGAGGACGAGGAGGAGCCGCGGACTGGTACCGACTGATCCACGGACCGGTATCTGGCCCGGCGATTGGGGACCAGTGGGTTAGTGGACTGTAAGAGCATTTTCCTCAGGAGTACAGCCATGAGAATAGGTTGACAATGGATTACATAGTTTCATATGAAGAGAAATGTGAAGTCTTGCTGCTACAGCCTGTCAAATCCAGAAACAACTACTGCCTGACAATGTCCCTAACAGAAAATGTTAAATTTAAATTAACATACAAATTAAAACCGGGGAAGGCACTGGCAAACCATCCCGTATTGAGTCTGCCATGAAAATGTTAGAGGGCGTCACCCCAAGGGTCAGACATGACCCGGTGCTTGCATAGGGGATACCTTTACCTTTACCTTACAAATTAAAACAGTAACAAAACAGCATGAACAATTGAACAAAATGGGTATATCTCACTGTAAATCTCCCATAACTGAACTCTACTGGTGGGTTGTTTTGAAGGGGAGATGTTGTTAAATTTTCTGACCCCAACCAAAAATCTGGTGGAAGAGCTCCATCTTGCAGGCCCTGTGGAACTATATTAGTTCCATCAGGACCTAGATCTGTTCTGAGAGCTCATTCCACCAGGCAAGGGCCAGGATGGAAAATGTCCTGGTCCTGGTTAAGGCCAGATATACTCTCATGGAGCCAGGGACAACCAACTGGTTGGTATTTGAAGGAAGTGCTTTTTTTTTTGGGGGGGGGTATAGGTAGAAACACAGTCTCTCAGATACGCAGAGCCCAGACTACGGATCCTTATGGGGATCACCAGGTCCCACCTGGAGGCTAGATGGGAGGGTTGCCAGTTCTGGGTTGGAAAATTCCTTGAGACTTTGAGGGTAGATCCAGAAATGGGCAGGATTTGGGGCAAGGAGGAACCTTAGTGAAATATAGTGCTATGGGGTCCTCCCTCCAAAGGACCCATCTTCTCCAGGGGAACTAATCTGTCACCTGAGGTGGACTGTAAACTCAGAGGATCCCTGGGTCCCACCAGGGGACTGGCATCCCTATGGGTGGCTGGCACTGAAGCCAAGGCAGACTGAGAGATTAGATAACCTAATCCATTTTTGTTGCTTTTATATACTGATATTCTATTGCTGGAAGGGGAATATCAGAAGCCAAAATCTCTTTTGTGCACTGTCACAGAAATGTTAGCACAGGAATACATTCTAAATATCTTTTCCAATGTACTGGAAATCTAGATGAATTAACAAAACAAGAAAACAGTGAAGCAGAAAGAATCTATGGATTTTAACTGCCAAACTGAATGTGCTCTTCAGGTGTGAAATGGATGTGGCAGATTTTTTTTTCCGTTAAAAAGCAAACAAGCTGTCAAAAACCAGAAATAAATTGGATGTGCACATGTAAATGTCCATTGCTCACGAGTTCACTCTGTTTCCCTTACCTTTTGACAAAGGGCTGCATTTCAGGGTATCTCTGCCATAACAAACAATTTTAACATCACATTTAAGTGTGGTGGCTCTTCCATGTGATGAATCCACTGAATATACACTTACTATGACCTTAATTGAGTGGCAAGCCACTGCATAGAAACAGAGCTCAGGGCAGCCTCATTTTTCTAGCTAAGAGGCAGGCAGTGTAATCCTATGCAGAGACACTCCAATCTAAACCCAATTACATCACAGAGTAAGACAGCAGGATTCCACTGTACATCAGTTATCTCCACAAAGTATTCCTTAATGATGCCAGGGTCATATCACAGATTCCGAAAGAACTGCTTCTTTTTACAAAAAGCAGCATGGATACAAGAAACAAAACTTTTACAATACACAGGACAAGACAACAGAATACAGCCTGCAAGCTGGTAAAGAGACAAAAAATAATTTAACTGGCTTTCTCCTCAGAGACTGTATCCCTGATTTGTCTCCCTAACCTTAGTCCTTTCTTCACTAGGATATATCCTTTCTTTTTTAGAGGACTTTATTACCTCACTGATTAAAGTTGTATCCTGGAAACATGACATATTGGGCTCAGTTGCGACAGGATATGCAAGGTGTCCAGGATTTATCAGCATATATGAAGAATATTCTACAAGGGGTATCAGAAGAGATGAGTAGTTGAGGAACTTTCCTATATTTTTCAAATACTCTCCTCCTGTGTCCTGATTGATTCGAAGACTTCCTCTGAGCACAATTTCTACAGCTTGCCTCTGGAACAGAATGGAATGGATGAAAAAGAACAGTTAAACAGACAGCTAGGATGCTGTCTTTCCTCTCTCTCTTACTCTTGAAGCAGCTAATCCTCTACCCTTTACACATTTGCACTTTGCCAACAAGTTGCAGGCAGCATTTGGCTCCAACCTTTGTCACTGCAGTCACTTATCTGTCTCAGTTCTGCCGCCTTCCAAGAGCTCAAAAGACAAGAAATAGTAACAAAACTGAGGGGCTTTCCGCACCGGGATCCTTGTAGCAAATTGTTTGCTGAACGAAAAATCGCCATTTAAAATAGTGCAATTCGTCATTATGCATACCTGACTTTGTAGTGGAATCCAGTTGCGTTTCTATCGTTCCCCACAAGCTTCCGGTCTCAGCAAAAATCGCTAGAAAGGAAGCGCTATTGCCGAGCTCGTCCCGCCCCTGGCCGTCAAGCAGCCAATGGGCAGCCGTTAGCATGCTCCCAAACAGCCCCTTTCCCTTTAAGAAAGTTTAACAAAAAAAAAAACACACACCCATTGCAACGAATATGTGTTGATTCGTTGCAACGGAGAGACCCATCAGCTGGCAGGTGTGTTTGAGCTGTCGTTTCATCGTTGCCACGCTCCCACCAAGTGAAAAAAAAAATCCCCCCCCCCCCTCATGGGCCCGATTTTCGGCCGAAAACAGTGTAAAAAATAAAGGGAAAATACATCAGCAAACGGGCTTCTCTGTTGTTTGTGCTTAGTGACTAAACAGCTCTGGGGAGGGACTGAAGCCGGGGAAGCCTCTAAACAGGCTTGCTGGTGGGTTGAACTTCACTCGCTCGGAGAAAAAAAAATGGCGATCGCTTCGCCGGAAGATCAGAGGAGAGAGCCAGGGGGAGGGACTTTGTAGAAACCACAACAATGGTAATGCACAGAACTTTCCCGCTAGTGTTGCAGATTGGTTGCAGGAGTGTAGCGCTTTCCGGAGGGTGAATCCACTTTTGGGGATTTCCCTGAAAGCGCTACAAGGAAGCGCTTTTTGCGGATCGGTTTCAGGTGTGTGGCAGATTGTCAACGACGTTGTGCATCATTATGCGCAAATCAGTAGCGTTTTCAATTGGCCACCATTGTGCGATTTTGAAGGCGTGTGAAAAGCCCCTAAATATTTCTGTTGAAAAAACAAGCAGGGCTCTAGCAGTTATGACTGGTTTTTCTACTGACTTTGTATTATTTTTTAAAAAATCATAAAAGACAACATGTTTGCTGAGAAACTGTTGAATGGATTTCACCCCAAAGAGTCTGGTATTATTTGTGTACAATTTCTGTATCTCTTTCTGTTGTGTCTGCTCACAGAGAAATGCACATTGTGAATCTAGTCAGGTGAGTTCTGAAATGTCAGTGTGGGGTGGGGGGAGAGGGGTGACACCGCCAAGGAATGGAAAGGTATGTTTGATCTTTCATATCAACTTGTCAACAAACATAAAGACTTCTCCCTTGGCTTCCATTTGTTGTTTTCCGTCTGCATCTTTCTTATCTAGCCTCTTGCCCCATTTCCCCTGCACACTCTCTCTCTCTTTCTCGCCTCGTTTTGCTTAATATAATTGTTACCTAAGCACACCAGCATGATGTTTCAAGCTGCTGGAACCGAAGAGGAGACAGAATCATAGGTTAATGGAAGAGCTTTGCAAACACTTCAGAAGATTTCCGAAGGAAAATAAAATAAGATGACCAGGAAAGAGACCAAGAGAGCTGAGCATAGCCATTTCTTGGAGGCAAAACAGATTTAAGAACAGGTCATTTGGAGAAGAGAATCAATGTGGATATCAATTACATTATTACATTTTAATTCTGCTTTTTCTCCATAATGGTCATGGTGGCATCTTATTTTCCCCCTTCTCCCTTTTTACCTTATAATAGAACCATTCTTATTAGGAAGCAAGAGTTGAGAGTAGGTCTGGCCCAAGATCAAACAATGAATTTCATAACAGAGTGAAGATTTGAACCCCAGTCTCTCCAGTCCTCATCTAATATTCTACACTACACTTAGAAAGGGGTGCTTATACCTTTTCCCACCAATCAGTTCTCCACAAACCAGTCTTCCCTGTAGGCAACTGCAGTTATGCCCTCCCCTATTTCTTTGCCACAAATTGCCTCAACATGAGCTGCTTGGTCTACAGGAAATATTTGTGAGGGCTTTCATTATTCATAAAGCCCATTGTGTTCTGTAATGCAATGGGTGCTAGTTCATGGCTTGGTGTTGGTTTAGTGCTTCACTTGGAAGCTGGCAACCCCAAGAGGAGGTCTCTCTCTGCACAGCAGTCTTGACCCAAGTCAGGCTTATGCAAACCTAGGTGGTGTGGAATTCCAGAACACCAATCTGGCAACCTTACTTCCTCTCTGCAATGTTTTCTTGACCTGAAATAGGTCAGGGGTGCTATGTAACTGGTTAGGTGGCAGCAAAAGCATTATACACTTTTGGGGCCCCACTTCCAAACCTCAAGCATGCTCATGCCTCAGACTTCCCTGCGTTGCTCTCAGAAACGCCTCCCTTTCCTCACGGGCTGTTAGAGGCTCCCTTCACAGCGGGCCTGAAGGTGCGGAATCCTGAGCGAGAGCAGCAATTGGCCCTGAGGGAAGGGAGTTTCCATCAATAGGATTCTTTGGAACCCTCAATATGTTGTCCACAGTATGAATCATTTTTTATAGAGAGACTAGCAAGAAAGCCCATTGCAACCAGGAATGCAATGGGCGCTAGGACCCAGGGGACACCAGGAGGTGCTTTTTTTTTCTGCTGCGTGGAGCTGTGAAAGGCTCCTACAGGGTTTTTTTTTTCTGCTGCTTGGAGCTGGGAAAGGCTCCTACAGGGTTTTGTTTTCTGCTGCTTGGATCTGCGAAAGGCTCCTACAGGGTTTTTTTTTTCTGCTGCTTGGAGCTGTGAAAGGCTCCTACAGGGATTTTTTTTCCTGCTGCTTGGAGCTGGGAAAGGCTCCTTCAGGGTTTTGTTTTCTGCTGCTTGGATCTGCGAAAGGCTCCTACAGGGTTTTTTTTTCTGCTGCTTGGATCTGCGAAAGGCTCCTACAGGGTTTTTTTTCTGCTGCTTGGAGCTGTGAAAGGCTCCTGCAGGGTTTTTTTTTCCTGCTAGCTCTCGTGGGCGCGGCGGCTTGGAGCTCCTACAGGGTTTTTTTTTTCTGCTGCTTGGATCTGCGAAAGGCTCCTACAGGGTTTTTTTTTTTTCTGCTGCCTCTCGTGGGCGCGGCGGCTTGGAGCTCCTACAGGGGTTTTTTTTTCTGCTGCCTCTCGTCGCGCTAGCGGCGAAAGGCTCCTCCGGGGGTGTTTCTTTTTTTTCTGCAGCTTCTCGGCGGCTGGAGTCTTGTGTTGTGTTTGCGGCGGGGGCTTCCTTGGGGCCGGCCTGACGCGGTGAGAGAAGCTTCGCGCCTCTCACGACGTCAGGCCGGGAGCAACTGCGAGCCGCGCTGAGCGCGGCTCGCAGTTGCTGGGGCTGGGAATCGGAGGGACCAATCGGCAGGCGCTTCGCGCCTGCCAATTGGTCCCTCCGATTATCTGTCGTGAGGAAGGGTCCAATTCGGACCCTTCCTCATCACGGACAGAGCCCTCCTCAAGGCCCCTTAACCATTTATTTAGTCCGTGGCGCCCGCGGCGCCACGGGCGGTGTACAGATAATGTGGTGTATAGAGAGATACGAGCCTCTTGTGGCGCAGAGTGGTAAGGCAGCCGTCTGAAAGCTTTGTCCATAAGGCTGGGAGTTCAATCCCAGCAGCCGGCTCAAGGTTGACTCAGCCTTCCATCCTTCTGAGGTCGGTAAAATGAGTACCCAGCTTGCTGGGGGGTAAACGGTCATGACTGGGGACGGCACTGGCAAACCACCCCGTATTGAGTCTGCCATGAAAACTCTAGAGGGCGTCACCCCAAGGGTCAGACATGACTTGGTGCTTGCACAGGGGATACCTTTACCTTTACCTTAATGTGGTGTAGTTTTAATAACTGTCTTATTTGTCCATTTGGCCGTTCTGCTCATTCCGGATTGAAAGGCATTTCCTGCATGCTACAGCAAGTGGAAGCGAAATGCAGGCTTTCTTCTCTCACGTCAGCTGAAGGCTGCTGACCCTCACATCATCTGCTGTTGAGCTTCAATTTACCATTTGTTTTTGGATCAGATGATAGCACACAGCCATAAATGATTAATTGCACATAATGCATCTGCCGCATGCAACACAAATAGGTTCATAGGCTTGCTCATTGCGAACTTCTCTCACCTGTGTCTTCCTGATAACTCTTTAAAAAAGAAGAGAATGGATCATTTATTTAATTATGTATGTGTCTTCCCTAATGGACATCCTTTATGAAGAGTAACCAAATCATGCATTATGACCTCAGCCACGTCCCTCATTTCAGAGCTTCCAGGAAATATCTAACCTAACCGTCATTTTGAACTTTGAACTGATTCAGCAGAGAAACTGCTCTTGTTGACATTCACTGTTTCCCATTTCGCTTAGAAAGAGGGTTGGGAGGCTTGTACTTCACAGAGAACACAGGGAAGAACAAACAAATAAAGCAGTGGCAGCACACGGGCCATTTCAGTGATAGGAATTCAGGACTCTGTAAACTCTGAGCGGCTAATGGTTTCCAGGTGTGCAGCAAGGAGAAGCTCATTGCTAATTGATTAGCCACCTGGCCCAGTTTTTAACCAGCAGGAGTCTAGCACTGTCGGTTGAAGAAGGCAGTCTGCAAATCACAAGATCCACTACACATATGTCACAACAAGGTCAGCGTCAATTAGAAGCCCATCGCTAAACAGAGCTATCCAAGATAAGTGCCAGGGACAGCATTCCAAAATACTTCTCAAGACCCATGCTATATGGTCAAAAGAAAAGTGCAAAGACCATCCATGTGATCACAGGGACTATACCAATAGCTATGACTTAAGCAACTGATTCTTGATGATGATGATGATGATGATAATAATAATAATAATAAAACAGACCCTGCAGAAGTGATTAACGTCCTTCAGGGTCCTGATCTCACTTGGGACCTCATTCCACCAGGCTGACCAAAGCCAATTTTAACTCTCTTGGGCAGGGGACCCTGAGAAGATCCTGATCCAAGGATTGTAATGCTCATGTGGGATTATAAAAGGAAAGTCCCGTAGATATGCTGGTCCCTGACCATTTATTTATTTATTTATTTATTTTATTTATTTATCATACTTCTATACCGCCCTCCCCGGAGGCTCAGAGCGGTTTACATTATAACAGAGAACAATACATAAAACAGTCTGTAGAACATGTATAACTGATAACTAATAATTGTAACCAAACCAAATTTATGGCTTTAAAGGTCAATAGCAGCACCATAAATTGATTTGGCCTCCAATCTGGAGCCAGTGCAGCTGAGCAAGTGCTGGTATTATGTGTGCTTTTGACTGAGTCCCTGTCAGGACTCAGGCAGCTGCATTTTGTACCAGTTAGAGTTTCCGGAGCAGAGTCAAAGGCAGTCTGGCCTAGAGTGAGTTGCAAAAGTCTAGTCTAGAGGTGACTGTCATATTGCTATATATTCCCTGTCATGTAAGAAGATCATAGTCTGATGAAGGGTGCTTGCATTCGAAAGCTCACAACTTGAATAAATCTTTGTTGTTCTTAAAGGTGCTACTGGACTCTGATTTTATTGTGCTACTTCAGACCAACACGACTACTCATTTGAATCAAAGGTAAAATAGTTAAGAAAGGCTGCCTTAGATGTTTTACCATTCTGTTCTCATGACCAGTTTCCATGGCATGCAGGATGTATCCTGCCAAGCATGAGAGGCAGTTTGGTGTAGTGGTTAGGAGTGTGGACTTCTAATCTGGCACGCCAGGTTTGATTCTGCACTCCCCCACATGCAGCCAGCTGGGTGACCTTGGGCTCGCCACCGCACTGATAAAGCTGTTCTGACCAGGCAGTGATATCAGGGCTCTCTCAGCCTCACCCACCTCACAGGATGACTGTTGTAGGGAGAGGAAAGGGAAGGTGATTGTAAGCTGCTTTGAGCCTCCGGGTAGAGAAAAGCAGCATATGACCATTTACACACTGGGAACTTCACTGCTCCAGCTCCCATGCAGGAGCACAAATCGGGGGTGGATGAGGTGCACCAGGCCAAATGCCCCCCCGTGTGGGTGCAGGAAGAGGTGGGGCAACCTGCCACGACTAAAACTCCAGCCTGCAGCCTGGCATGAAACCTCCAGTGCATAAACGGTCTATAAGAATCAACTCTTCTTCCTTAACTTGGACCTGTGGTTTATGCTTTTTCATCATGGTTGCCACTTGGGAGGAAAATGTACAAGACATCTATTGCAAATTCTGGCAAGAAGACAGCATGGTATCCTTGTTAGAGTCTCCAGATAGGAGCTAAGAGTCAGAGCTTCAGATCTTCACACTACTATGGAAGCTCTCTGCGTAGTCTTGGGCCAGTCACTGTTTCTCAGCCTCACCTCCCAAATCAGATTGTTGTGGCAATACTGGAGGAGAGGAGAAAAATATTGCAGGCCATGTTGGTTCCCCATTGGCAAGAAAAGTAAACACATATGAACCCATGAAGCTGCCTAATACTGAATCAGAGCATTGGTCCAACAAGGTCAGTATTATCTACTCACACTGGCAACAGCTCCCCAGGATCTCAGGTTAAGGTCTTTCCCATCACCAGCTACTTGATAATTTTAACTGGAGATTCTGAGGATTGAACCTGGAGTCTGGGCATGCCAAGCCAATGTTCTCCTACTGAGCCAGGACCTCTCCCCATGAACCAAATAAAATTAATAAGATTAATTTTGATAGCTCTGAAAGGAAGTACTGGAATATCATTACCATGATGAAAGCAAAGACTGTCTCAAAAGTGCCACAAGAACTAACACTACGAACAACACAGCATGATATGGCAAACAGGGGCAACACTGAGGGCCATTTCGCACGTCTTCAAAATAGCACAATGGTTGCTAATTGGAAACGCTACTAATTTGCCATAACCCACGACGTCGTAGACAATCTGCAACAATCCTGAAACCGACCCGCAAAAAGCGCTTCGTTGTGGCGCTTTCAGGGGAATCCAGAAAAGTGGATTCACCCTCCGGATAGCGATACACTCCTGCAACCAATCTGCAACACTAGCGCTAAAGACCTGTGCGTTACCATTGTTGCTGGTTCTTCAAAGTCCCTCCCCCTGGCTCTCTCCTCCAAACTTCCGGCGAAGCGATCGCCATTTTTTTTTCTCCGAGCGAGCGGGGATAAACGCACCGGCGAGCCTCTTTCTGTTTAGAGGCTTCCCTGGCTTCAGTCCTTCACCTTTAGTCACTAAGCACAAACCACTTAAAAGCCCGTTTGCTGAAATAAAGTCCCTTTATTTTTTACACATAAATTCAGCCGAAAATCGGGCCCCATGAGAGGGGGGGGGAATTTTTTTTTATCACTCGAGGCAGCGTGCAAACGATCATACAATCAAACGACAGCTCACATTAGGCAGCTGGATTGGTCACTCCGTAGCAACGAATCTACCTAGATTCGTTACTATGGGTCGGTTTTTTTAAAAAAAAAACCTTTCTTAAAGGGAAAGGGGCTGTTTGGGAGCATGCTAACGGCTGCCCATTGGCTGCTTGACGGCCAGGGGCGGGCTTGGCAATAGCGCTTCCTTTCTAGCGATTTCTGCCGAGACCGGAAGCCTGTGGGAAACGCTAAAAAACGCAACTGATTCCACTACAAAGGCAGGTATGCATAACGACGAATTCCACTATTTTAAATGGCGATTTTTCATTCCGCAAACAATTTGCAACAAAGATCCCCGTGCGAAAAGGCCCTGAGAGATCCAGTGCTCCAGGGCCCAAAGAGAAATGATGCAGTATATTCCTGACCATTTTTATCCCTCTGCCACTGAACAACTGCTTTCTAGCAAGAATGGTCCATATAAGGACAGGAAGAAATTTGATTATATCAGTGAGTCTAGAGAATTCAGAGCTTGAAGAAAGAACAATGAAGGTTGTGGCAAAATTAACTATATCGTTTAAAGGTGGAACACAAACATATTGCCAGTCCAGAGTTGGGGTGCCAAAGTGTATTTGTTCAAAAGAAAGTGCTCGTGTAGCTTTGTGGAACCTGCTGTAGAATCGAAGAACCAGTTATTTTGCCTCACAAGAATACAGATGAACATATATCCTTAGGACTATGAAAAATTGAGTTGACATCCATACAAATGATTGCTGATGTGCTTTTCCATGCAAAACGGTGGAAAAAGAGCCAAATGTCATGAAGCAATATTCTTCTGGCTTCTTTTACATTGTTATATGCCCAGGTTATCACACTGCTAACCTAAGGGAGCTATTAGACGCATTACTTGAAATCGATGCTGTACTTCAGCTGGCTTTCAGCACTGATCACGTCTCAGAAGTTATGTTTTCCCCTCTCCTTTAAATGTCTAGCCCTCAGAGTGTCTGAAGGGTTTCTTGGCCATATTTGCTATATTGGAGTGTCATTCCAAAGGTTAATCCAATCATACTTGATTTTTCATAGCAGGTGCAAGCTGGCATTAGATGTGTAAGGTGAAGATCCAGACCTGAAATTCATAGACTGTGTTGCCAACAAAAGCAAAACGTATATAATCTGTTTATGGATAGATATAGATATAATTTAAACATATACTATTCTCTTTTCTAACAATGAAAACCATTCATTTTGTTGCATTCTCTGTTTCTCTGCATGTTTTTTGTCATGCATCACAAATCCAAATTTGAGTTAATAAATAGTAGGAGAGTAGAATCTCAGGCCAGCTTTATAAGAGCTGAACTGAGGCTCTGTTTCTCTTCCTGCTTGCCTATAAGGCATGTCTTGACAACCAACAGGAGTTGAAGGTGGGGCTTCTGGATTCTGGTTGGGGAGGTCATCAACCACCCTCATGCAATGACATCACTTACAGTACAATGAAGAAGTGATGTTATAAAGTTGGGGGGGGCACTCTAGCATTCACTCAAAGTTCTGAGGTTTGATCATAGAGTTTTGTGTGAACGCTATAATGTTACCTGGTGTGATGATATTACTCCCAGATCATACTGGAAATGATGTCATCTTAGTGGGGATGCTGATCATTAGGTCACTGGCTGGCTAACATAAATTTTGGGGGGTGGGGGGTGATTTGGGGGGCCCCATTGATAGGACTGCAACACTGTCTATGCTGTCTCATCAATTCTGGCTACCATAGAGTTTTGGTGGTTCCTACAGCGGCATGCTGTCACTTCTGGATTTTCCCTAGAAGCAATGTCATGCCATTATCATTGCAACAAGTCTGAGAAACAGATTACTCTTAGAATGTGTGTGGCCCAAGGTCACCCAGTTTCCTTCATGACTGACTAAGTGGGGTGTGTGTCAGGTTCACTCAGCCTGTCCACAGATCAGTCATTGCAGAGCAGACAAGACTACACAGAGATAGAGATCTTCCAGTGAGTCATGCCAGAAAACAGATGCTCTTGGCAACCAGTGCATGGCTTGAAGTTACACAAACAGCAAGGTTTTAGAAAATCAGATAGCAAAGGGGATCAGCTGAGTGTTATGCTTGAAATAAGAGTGGGTAAAGTGAATTCTAAGGGACTGTTTTAATTCTGCCTACTTCTGAAAGAGATATGAACATAAGAAAAATCTGCCCAATCAGACTAGTCGTTCATCTAGTTCACAATCCTGTTTCACACAGTGGCCAAACAGTGGATCTGGAAGGCAAACAGGGCATAGGGCCTGAGGCCCTCCCTTGCTGCTGCCACCCAGCACTGGTATTCAGAGGTTTTATGTATCTGTTGGGGTTCCCTCCAGTCACTGTTCAGGATCTGCCTGGTTGCCAGCCTCCTGCCATGATTATTTGCTATTGTCATCTGTCAATGAGCTTTCAGCGTCTCTTGTCATTCTGTGTATTGTCATCTGTCAGTGGAGAGAGGCCCTGGGAAAGTTAACTGATTGTAGCTGTTTTATTGTTTTGCATTGCTCACTTGTCTGTGTAGACTAATTGCCAATTTTCTCGAAGAATGGAACTGTGAGAGAGGGAAGCTTGGACATTATCGGCGAGCCTAGCCTTATCATAGAATCATAGAGTTGGAAGGGGCCATACAGGCCATCTAGTCCAACCCCCTGCTCAACACAGGATCAGCCCTAAGCATCCTAAAGCAGCATTATATCATCATTGCAAGACTGGTGTAATGTGCCCCTGCAGGTAATGTAAGGTGTACATAACATCAGACTAGTTCACACACTTGTCTCTGGGAATGGGGGAGCCCCTCCCATTGTCAGTTGGGGGTGGGGTTTCAGGGATTATATTGATCAGTGTATTGTCTATCAAAATAGTTTCAATAAACTGCTTTTGCTGCTAATGCCAAGTTGATGGGGATCGGACAAGTGTGGCTGGTATGAACTCTTTCTTCATGAATCTGTCTACCACTTTTTAAAGTGATCTATGCTTGTAACCATCACTGCCTGCACTAGCAGTGAATTCCATATTTGCTCACTGAATAAAGAAGCCTTTCCTTTTGTCTGTTCTACGCCTATTTTTTAACAATGCAATTGGATGCCGCCAAGGTCAATTATTATGGGAAAGGGAGAAAAAGTACTCTCTACCCTCTTTCTCTATCTCATGCATTCTTATCCATTGTTCCTCCTCTTAATATTTATGAAACAGTGTGGGGGGTGGAATGGTCCAGGGTGTCCAAGTTGGAATAGGGACAATCTGATTGGCCCTGCACCTACAGCTCTCGCCCTCCCTCCCTGGATACGAGCTACTTTCTCTCAGATGCCGTAGGAGCCAGCGAGAGAGAGACACACAGACCGTTTATGCACTGGGAACTTCACTGCCCCACCCCCCTGTCAGGAGCACAGATCGGGGGCTGATGAAGTGCACCAGGCCAAATGCTCCCCCATGTGGGTGCAGGAAGAGGTGGGGCAACCTGCCATGACTAAAACTCCAGCCTGCAGCCCAGCATGAAACCTCCAGTGCATAAACGGTCACAGAGAGCCCTGCCAAACCACAAACCAGCCCTGATTACCTACTATGGCTCCTGCTGCGAGAGAGAGAGAGAGAGAGAGAGAGAGAGAGAGAGAGAGAGAGAGAGAGATCCCTAATTCCCTGCTACAAACAGCCCTGGTTACCTGCTATGGCTCCTGCTGGGAGAGAGAAAGACACACACACACACAGAGAGAGAGAGAGAGAGAGAGAGAGAGAGAGAGAGAGAGAGAGAGAGAGAAGGAAGGATCTGCGCCTGCTGGTGTCCCCTGGGTCCTAGCACCCATTGGATTCCTGGTTGCAATGGGATTTTCTGCTAGTACTTTTATAATATCCTATCATGTACCCCATTGGCTATCATTTTCTAGATTGAAACATCCCAGACTATCTTTCCCTCATAGGGAAGGTGCTCCCTAATAATCTTGGTTTCTCTCCTTTGTACATTTTCCAGTTCTTTTTTTTTTAAGAGACATCAACCAGAACTAGTTTCAGTGTGGTCAAATGCAAAATAAATAGGCCAGTGTTCATGTGAAAACTGCTCATCTGAATTGGCAGGATAACACTATTTTTTCTAAGTTCCCTTGAATAAACTGCCTCTGCCCTACATTTTTCAAATTTGTAAGGTTTGAGGGGAAAGGGCTAAAAAAATATTTGAAGATTTCTGTTTGGACTGTTCGCTTTTACCTTTACTGTTACTCTTAAAAGTCAATGCTCCCGCCCTTCCTATTTTGACGCAACCTGACAAAAGTCAGTAACCCCCTCATGATTTCCTCTTCCTTGCACATAGCTATCATTCAACATAGCACTGGATTAGACAGTTTGTCAGAAAAAAAGTCACCTTAGGTACTGAAAGATAACCTGCAGCTGTGCCACAATTCTTGCACTGAATACTTGACAGAGTGCATGAAGGAAAGAGACTTGCCCTAGTCTGACACTTCCCAATCACAAAAGCTGTTGATACCAGGTGTTTTGCAGGACATGGAAGCTATGTCACTGTAATCTTAATGCAAACTCTTTACTTTGTGTGGTCTATTGTCTCTTGTAGAAGTAAGGAGGTAAGCCTATTTTTGTGGTGGCCTACCCATGTCTGATGAAGTGGGGGGACTCATGTGGCAGAATGTTCCTTCATATAGAAAGATTCCTTGGATACAGAAAGCATGCCATGAAGGAGATCAAGCTAGAAAACATGGTGTGCTAGTTTTCTGAGATTCACTCAGAAACTCCAAGAGTATTGGGTTTTGTTTCTTTAAAAAACATCCTGAAGTCTCTATTGCCTGTCCTAATAAGCAGATGTCACAGCTTTGATGAGATGAAAACATCAGCATTCAATTAAGATATTTTAATCATTAAATTTCAATTAATGAAGCTGACCCTGTGCCTGGACAATTCCCCACTCTGTTCAATATCTGTACTATATGTAGATTCTCTACCTGGGTGCACATAGCAGAGTTGCATTACTATTACTATTACTATTACTATTATTAAGAATTGTCACTGATCTTTCTTTTCTATTCTGCTGTCTCTTGGGATTGCAATGTGAGTGGTCCAAAGCTTATTTCTTATCTCTTCTACAACTGTGATATCAGGGGTGCAGGTGTTTATCTTTTTATAATCAGAAATCCCAAAGTATCTTCTTGTTTTTACAAATATATAAACATCTAGAGCACAACAAAGGAAAAGATCATGAAATATGAAGACCCATGAATAGAATTAGAGCACCTCTAGGAGAAGAAGGTTACCATTGTGCCAGTTAAGATTGCAGCCCTTGGAGCAATGCCTAGATGTCTGATAGAAACACTTGGACATTCCAGACATTGAGGAAATTATACCAGCTCAGCTCCAGAAGATAGTGTTGCATGGAACAGCAAGAATCCAGCAAAAACACATCTGCCATTCCCAAGAACACGCCTAGATCTTGAATTGCAGAGCATCCCCTACCTGTCAAATAGTTGACTGTGACAATTCATAATAACAATAACAGTTTACCCTCCAACTGCCCATTTAACACAGCAAAGCACTCAGAAACACTGGATTGAGTATATTTTTTTTCTAGGGATTGTTCAAAACAGACCTAATGTTAAAAAAAAAAGACACCATTCGTACTTAGGGGAATTTGATCAAGCAAGAAGTACAAAGCACTGGAAATAAGCACGCAAGTAGAAGAGTTGAACATCATCTTGAGATTTCTTATATACTATAGCAGTTAACTGCTATAGCAAAACGGGGCCACTCCAGCATCCATTACAGATATTAACTAGAATTGCATTTTAAAATGTTTTCCTGCCTTGGTGAGTTTGTAGATCTCTGAAATGTGTTTAATGCCAGATCTTTTCTGCTGAGGAAAGGTCACAGCTGGCTATCCAGCTGAATCTGGTGAAAGGCACTCCTTCCTGCAGGTGCCACTTGCTTATACAGCACCATGCCTGGATCCAAGACCATCCCTAAACTATGGCCTTGTTTTTCAAGGGGAGTGCAAGCCCTTTCAAAAAAAGGTGATACCTTGAATCCTGGGTCAAACAGCATTTCCATATTCCTATGATGTTAAAGTGCAGAAATATCTTAATACTTCCAGGTTTGTTCTCTGGATCTTGTTTATATCATTTTTGCCATCCTTTACCATTTTTCTGTCCATCTTTCAGGCTATCTGTCTTTCTTTGAGAAAAGCTGTCATGAGAGGCTCTTCTTATAGCCCTCATGTCACAACCAACTTACAGCAACCCAAGGAGAGGGTTTCAAGGCCAATGAGAAGCAGTGAGAAACAAGGCTAGTATGATTTTCCATGGCCTTCTTCTGAAGAGTCTTCCTTGGTGATCTCCCATCCAAGTATTTCCAAACTTCCAAGATTTGACAAAATTGGGCTATACCATGTAATATATTTCTCCCACCCTCTTTATGTAGCAAAAGGCTCACGAGTTAATCACTACAACCATTTACACACTGGGAACTTCAGCTCCTGTGCAGCAGCACATATTCGGGGGGGGGGGGATGAGGCGCACTGGGCCAAATGCTCCCCCATGTGAATGCAGGAAGAGGTGGGGTAACCTGCCATGACTAAAACTCCAGCCTGCAGCCTGGCATGAAACCTCCAGTGCGTAAACAGTCTACATGGTATAGCAAACTGATGACCTGATATTGGAAGTGTTGGGGCTTCTCCAGGTAATAGTCATTCTGCCCAAATGCTTGATGCCACTCCTTTGCTGACTCTCTTGACTTTTGTTTTGATAATATCCACAAATACTATTTGTTGACATTAGGATACATGCAAAGAGAAACTAGTCTTATTTATTGGTCTAATGAAACATGCAAAGATAACTTGGTCTTGGCACCAAATGTCCTGGGAGGGAAACAGGAACCCAAATAAAAATCTTGTGGGCAATAATCTCCTTTTCTATTCTGCCACATCTAGTTGGTACGACTAGGATGAGAAAAAGAAACATTAGTTTAGATGTCTTTGTGATAGGAATGTCGTCTCTTCATCTTAATGCTGGCCCCTTTCTGAATACTAACATTTCTAAAAGTGGACACAGAGTTCATGCATTATTCTTAACTCAATGTGTATGAATCTTTCAAAGATATGTTTGCTACACCCTCTGCTGGCAAATGGAAATAAAGCTGAGCTATGCTTACTGAATATGTAATACAAAAGCATAGGTGTGGTCTGAGAAGCTTCTGTCCTTCAGAACCTGTACTGATATAGAAAAATTTTAAATGGGAATGCACCATATACAAAACTGAGTGCATACACATGTACTGATATATACTAAATTCTTAGTTATCTTCTAGAATGCGATAAAATTACAACCACCTGTGTCCACCCATTGTAGCAATTTCCAGGAAAAAACTCTTTGCTTTGCTAAATGGAGTACTTTGGGAAGACCTATTTCGTCATAATGACAACCAGAATTCTTATGTTATATTTTGATAGTGAGAATCAGCTATTACAAACCAGCTATCATAGACAATGGTGTGCCCACCTCAACTAATTTAGATTGGACACAGTCATTATTTGACATTCTGTGGTGATATCATTCACCATGGCCTCCATGCTGTAACAGTTTTGCACTTGGGTGGGAAAGGACATGAGGGTCTTCCCCCTTTCCCACCCACCCCTCTCCCAAAGGACAGGTTGCTCCAGGAAGACCATAGGGAATGAGCTGCCTCCTTCCCACCTATCTCTCCCTATTGGTGACACACCTCCAGGAAGGGCCAATCAAGTAGAAATTGCATTGTCTGCATGCAATTTAAACTAATTGGCCCTCATTGGTAGATTTGAACTTATTGGCCCTCATTGACTGAGTGCAATTTATACTGTTTTCCCTAATTGGCAGAATGCAATTTGAACTGATTATCTCTCACTGATAGAGTGCAATTTGAATTGCTTGGCCCTCTTTGGCAGAGTGTTCTCTCCTATTGGCTGCATCCTACCTGGGAGGGCCAATTAGATAGGGATTGAGTTGGCTGCACGCAACTTCAGCTTTATAAAGTTTAGTGATACCAGCACCCTCAATTAGGCTTGGAAGCAAATTGTGAGCCAATGTAAATGGAACATGACTGTTGTGGCATGGTCCCTCTGAGCCATTCCCATCAACGTCCAGGTCACAGCATTTTGCACCAACATTAGCTCCCAGACAGTCTATAAGGACAGCCCCATATACAGCACATTGAGGAATCTAATCTAGATGTTAAGGACATGTGCCATACTGGAAAGATATTTCTCACCCAAGAAAGGCCAGCTGAAACTGATGAAAGGCACCACAGCTGCCAACTATTAATCATCCATGAAAGTCAGTATGTCTACTCAGACTGTCAGTGGTTCTCTGGGGCATCACCTACTTCCTGGTCCTATTAACTGGAGATGGAATGGATTCTGCCTGCCTGGGACCTTCTGCAAGTGTTCTACCACCAAGTTATAGTCCTTCCCTCGTGCATCCCAAAATTACCTCCAGGCACCTGTTTACTGTTTCCACAGTCTCCCTGGGATCTTCTGGAACAAGACAGAGCTGAGTGTCATCCACATATTAAGGTAAAGGTAAAGGTATCCCCTGTGCAAGCACCAAGTCATGTCTGACCGGTGGGGTGATGCCCTCTAGCGTTTTCATGGCAGACTCAATATGGGGTGGTTTGCCAGTGCCTTCCCCAGTCATTACATATTGGTGGCACATAAATACTTGCTGGGCTTCAACCACTCTTCATAAAGCTGGATGAGATCTGGGAAGCTGGCTATTAGAAACATCTTTATTATTTGGCCATTAGGATCTGTCAAAAAAAAAGACTGTGATTCTATTTTTAAAAAACCACATACCAAATCTAAGGAGGTTGACTCTTCTCAGTTCCATTTGCAGCCTCTTCATTTCTACATAGAACTTTAAGTCCCAGGATGTGTTGCTACATCACAGCATCACCCTAGCTGACTTCCAAAAGTGGACATGAAAGTGACAGTCTTCACATTCTCTGATTTTTCAGAGAGTCTCAGATTCCACCACGGTATGAACAAAACCTCTAAGAGGGAAAGTAAAAACAACGGATGCATTCTCATCAAAGTAGACTAAAAGCAAAGGTTGGTTCCATGATTTATTTTAAAACGTGTAGCCAGATCACAGGATGCAAAGCTTTTATGTTCAATGAGTTAATGCCCAGTGGTTTGAAAGTCATTTTATAGACTTTGACAGCAGAGAGACTATTTTGGAACAAAGAGGGGCCTATAGTGAATGTACAAAAAGAATACAACCAGCAGAAATTAGTAGAAATGTTTAGGCCTGCTTGTGAAACCCTTAAACAACACCCACAACAGCAGCACAACAGTTTTCCACCACACTCGGTATCTGTGAGTATTCCTGGGTAGGAGTGTCTTGCCAGATCAAAGTGGCAAATGGTTCTTTTATTAGGATTTGAAAACAATAGGCACAGGTGTAAGAGGTAGATTGGCTGTGGTTTATTACTTATAATTAGCAGGCAGTTGCAATATAGGTGTTACAATTTCACAGCAATCATACATACCTAATGAGACAGGTTCTAATTTCTAATCAGCTGCTGGAAGCCCAGTCAGCAACAGAAATATGAACCCCGGCCTGAGGTATACAGCATCCAGCACTAGATTTGTACTGAGCTTCCAGCATAGAGCTAACAGCTACTTTTTAAACTCAAGCTAAAAACCTAAACAAGGGGGGGGGGGTCTCTTACGACTCAATACGTCATGTAAAAACACTTTGTTCATAATATTTTTATATCTAGGATGCCCCTCTCTAGAAACTATCTTGGGGCAGCTAACAACAGATTAAAATATATAGAAAAGATAAAATCATATATATTTAAAATGATCAGTTAAGAAACAAAGAAAACATGCACGATCACTAAAAACCTGGGGACAAGAGGAAAGCTCTTTCAACCCAGGCCCAGATGAAGAAAAAGGAGGGGCTGCAGCGAAGCTGATTCAGATGTCAATAAGTGTTTAGCCTTGACCTCAACCATATGCCTGGTGGAAGAATGCTGTTTTGTAGGCCTTTTGGAGCTTTGGCAATTCTGAAAGGGCCTGGATCTCAGCTTGCCTGATACAAATCTTTGTGCCTATAGGAGACAGGTAAATGACCTGGTATTATCACTGAAAAGTATGTGCAAAGTATTTAGGAAAGTTATAGGGAGCTTTCATGAACAGCAGCGGCTGGGTAAACATCAACATTGTCAGTATGCCAGATTAAATGCAGTAACTAATTATGTCCAGAGGGATTTTTAAAGGGTTTTTATAAATTGGGTCTCATTCTGTGGTTATTGAAAGTTTAGGAGATAAAGGTGTTCCTGGACTAATTAAAATGACAGATTTGGGATGGAGAAAGGTAACAATGGCATGAGAAAAGCCAGAAGTTAGAGCATAGGTGACACGGCAGGGCCTCAGTTGACAATGCTGTGGGTCATCTGAATTTCCAAATTACCAAAAATCACCAAAAACGTTAAGAGGCTCTGAAGTATTGGTTGGGTGCCCCAAACCCAGATGGTCCTAGTAGGTCAAAGAGGCCAAGTGCTCCTGTGAAAGGTTGGGCCAGACCTGGTTACAGATTCATATCCAACATCTGAATTGGTATGGTTTGGGCCCACTGATAAGCGAACATGATCTGCATTTGATGGCTTAGATCTGGATCCTATACTTACTTTCTGCTTACACGCTTCTTCATCCATTGCTGAGGCAGAATACACATTCCTTGAAAGCCAGCCTATTGCAGTGGAGCAATACCAATGTGTTTCTGGGGGGGGGGGGGAGAGTCTAGTGTAGCCTTTCTCAACTTTTTTTATTGTTGAGAAACCCCTGAAACATTCTTCAATCTTCAAGAAACTCCAGAAATGGTGTGATTGTGCAGAATGCTGTTGGGATGCATATCTATATACATGTCCACCTGGGGACCCTCCCCTTTCCACCCGTTCCAGGCCCACACTGATCATTTGGGAGTGGAGCATGTTGACATGACCTTGAGAAGGGTACCAAAACTCTAGTCAATTGGAACTTGGCTGTGAGTCATTAGTGAGCTTTTTTGCAGATAAAGTTTTGTCACTCCTCTGTGACCTTCCTGTTATGATTGATACAAAAAGGGAACTGGAGGACCCTTGGCTGGATGGGGGGATATGTTTGATGGCTTCGGGTGGCTCTCAGAGACAGAAGTGGACAAGTTGCTAGGGTCAGTGAGGATGACCACTTGCCCTCTTGATTCCTTTCTGTCTTGGCTGCTCAAGATGAGTGACCAGCGAATAGGAGGCCCTCTGGGAGAGATTGCCTCCCTGGCTACTGGGGAGTTCCCAGAGGTGCTAAAAGGAGCAGTGGTTCACCTTTTACTGAAGAAACCATTGCTGGATCTGCAGGACCCAGCAAACTACTGCCCAGTTTTGCATCTTGCATTTCTGGGTAAGGTGGTTGAAAGGGCTACTGCGGACCAGCTCCTGCCATTCTTGGAGGAAATTTTGGTCCTCAACTCATACCAGTCAGACTTTCATCCTGGCCATGGGGTCTAGATGGTGCTGGTTGCCCTGACGGATGATCTCCGGGGACAGCTGGATCGCGGCTCTTTGGCTGTTTTCGCAATGTTAGATCTGTCCACCATGATGTGGTAGACAATGAGATGTTAGCCTGTGGCCTTGTCAGGGCCAGGATTCAGGGGACAGCCTTACAGTGGCTGTTCTCTTTTCTGTGGAACTGGACACAGAGTGTGGCAGTGGAGGAAGAGTTGTTGCATCCCTACCAACACACTTGTTGAGTACCTCAGGGAACAGTTCTCTCCTCCACACTGTTTAACATCTTCATGTGCCCTCTGGCACAGCTGGTCTGGAGTTATAGGCTGGTATGTCACCAATATGTGATGACCTCCAACTCTATCTCTTGATGGACTGCCACCCAGATTCTACCCAGATACATTCACCAGCTGTTTGGAAGCTGTAGCTGGATGGTTAGAGCAAAGTTGCCTGAAACTCAACCCCTCCAAGACGGGGGTCCTGTGGCTGAGCAGCAAGGCAGCAAATCAGGATGTGCACCTCTCCACCTTGCAACTCAACATTTCACCCTCAGCCAGGAACTTGGGGGTGACCCTGAATGCTTCCCTTTCTGTGGAGACCCAGATCATGGGAGTAGTATGCACGGTGTTTTCCCATCTATGTGAAGCAAAGCTACCTGCCATCAGATTGCTTGGCCACAGTGATCCATGCCATGGTCACCTCCAGACTGGACTTCTGTAACTCATGCTTTCCGGTCCTGTCCCAACCTGGTGGAATGAGCTCCCAGGAGAGCTGAGGGCCCTGATGGAGCTTTGTCAGTTCCACGGGGCCTGCAAAACAGAGCTCTTTCACCAGGCCCCTCACAGGCTAGCCAGATCATCAGACATCCCTGGAACTTCCCCTGAGGCACTGTGCCATCATAGAGTCTGTTATATCAGCATGTGGGGGTGGGATCTTTTGGTGTCTTGAAGGTAGATTTTTATAGAGATTTTATTATTGTTTTAGGGGGATTTTAAAGTATATTTTTGATTGTAACCCACCACAAGCCATGCTATGGGAGTGGAAGGATATAAATAAAATAATAAAATAAAAAAAATATCACCCAATAAATGTTTAACAAATTTAAAAACTATATTAAAAATTCATTAACTCTCATTCATTTAGGAAACTTTTCCAGGACTGCCAAGAAACCCCAGGGTTACACAAAACCCTGGTTGAAAAAGCCTGGGCTAATGTGAGATGAAGATGCTCTGCAATTGATGAAGAAGAGACCAAGTAAACAAGAACGCATATGACCCACAGCCTTACTTTACAGCTTTACATGTGGGATCTTATCTGAGCTTCCTCATTAACCAACATTAGTGGTGAAGACTCTGAAACCTAAAGAAAGGCCCAAAATATCCATCACTTAAGACAAAGCAGAGTACTGTCACAAATGATGTAGCCGAAGCCTTCGGCTATTAATGTAAGCCTGAACAACCTCAGTTTGATGGGCTCCAAATGTTACAATGACATTTTTCTTCCTCTTACCCCTTAAGCAGTCTAGAAAACTTTAACTCCCAGAAAGGAAAATAGTAAGTTGAGGTTGGAGGGAGAAAAATATGAGTTAGGCTGACCTTTTTCCTCTTCAGATTGAATCAAGTCATGGAAGAGGACAGAAAGAAAACAGGAGACCATGTGAAGAGATCACTGGCTGAACTTTTTCTATCCTGTCAGAGTATTAAATAAAGATGTCTTGTCACAGCAGTCACACCAGCACTTTTAAGATGGTGAAACATACTTTTAACCAACGTCTATTATAGCCTTCTCTATATACAGCAAAGAGAAAATTTGAAGAATGTGTTCATTCTGATTCATCTCAGTTCACATTTAATTTGTTTTTGCAGCAGCACACATAGTACATAGTTTTTTTCGAAGAAGTAGACTTTACTGCAAACGTTTCTAAAAGAAGAGACTCTATCTTTATGTATCTATATTTAATATTTATACTATATTTATATAATATACTAGTAGTAGAGCCCGCTGAAGCCAAAATTCAGCGGGCGCTAGGGGCCTGGGGAGCTTTTTTCTCCCCCCCCCATCTTGAAAAAAGCTCCCCAGGCCCCGGATCGCCTTCCCTGCAACCTGGGGAGCTTTTTTCTCCCCCCCCCCCCCCGATCCAGCAAAAAGCTCCCCAGGCTCCGGGGAAGGCGCTCCGCGGCTCTGTGAGCCGCGGTTCGCCTTCCCTGCAGCCTGGGGAGCTTTTTTCTCTTGATCCAGCAAAAAGCTCCCCAGGCTCCGGGGAAGGCGCTCCGCGGCTCTGTGAGCCGCGGTTCGCCTTCCCTGCAGCCTGGGGAGCTTTTTTCTCTTGATCCAGCAAAAAGCTCCCCAGGCTCCGGGGAAGGAGCTCCGTGGCTCTGTGAGCCGCGGTTCGCCTTCCCTGCAGCCTGGGGAGCTTTTTTCTCCCGATCCAGCAAAAAGCTCCCCAGGCTCCGGGGAAGGCGCTCCGCGGCTCTGCGAGCCGCGGATCGCCTTCCCTGCAGCCTGGGGAGCTTTTTTCTCCCCCCCCCCCGATCCAGCAAAAAGCTCCCCAGGCTCCGGGGAAGGGGCTGAGCAGCCAAGCGAGCCGGCCAGCAGCCTCCCCGGGGTCTTGGGAGCCGTTGCTGTTTCGAAGTCAGGGGCCAAAGAGCATACCTTCGCTGTCGGCAGCCAGCAGAGCAATGGCCGCTGGAGCGAAGGTAAGCTCTGGTGGGGGGTAGGGCGGGTTGGGAGGCGCTTCGCGCCTCCCAATTGGTTATAGTCTGGGAAAACAGCCAATCAGCAGCCGCGCTGTGCGCGGCTGCTGATTGGCAGTTTGGGGCTGGACTGACAAGCAGAGGGCCCAATCGGGAGGCCCTCTGCTTGTCAGTCCAGGGGAAGGGGCCTATCGGCACCCTTCCTCATCCCGGACAGGGCCTGCCCTCGGGGCCCTTACTGTTTTATTTCTTCCGCTCCGCCAGGAGCAGTTAAAGATGGTAGTGTGGGAACTCTCTCTCTCTCTCTCTCTCAAATCCATAATAAAATCAGAGTATAGTAGCACCTTTAAGACCAACAAAGATTTATTCAAGGTGTGAGCTTTTAAATGCAAGCACTCGAAAGCTCACAACTTGAATAAATCTGTGTTGGTCTTAGAGAAACGGGTTGGATTCTACGCTCCTCCACAATCAGCCAGCTGGGTGACCTTGGGCTTGTCACAGCCATGACACTGTTATTCTGACTCAGCAGTTCTGTCAGAAGTTCTCTCAGCCTCACCTACTACTTCATATGGTGTGTGCAGTGGAGAGGGGACTCCGTTGGGCAGTGAAAAGTGAGGTATAAAAACCAACTCTTCTTCTTATGGACAGGGCTTCTACATGGGAGTCAGACTGCTAAAGCAAGGGCGCTGAGTAGCCAAATTAGGGGAAGCCATATGGACAGTAAAGTTTAGAGAGCAGGAGGCAAGTGGGGAGCACAGACTGCAAGGGGAAATTTAGAACAGCAAAGTCCTACCCCATATCCTTTAGGACAAGAGCACCTACAGCTTGTGATCAACTGAGAAAGTCTTGAGCCCCATTCTCTCAGCCCTCCCCTTGAGGAATACAACATATACCCTGACAGTGGTCCTCAACCCCCGGTCCATAGACCGGTATCAGTCCATGGATCAGTCGATACCAGACCGCGGTGTTAAGGTGTGGCAGGGCCCCCTGCCTCACTGTCTTCTATAACCAATGGCACCCCACAATAGTCTAGGCTTAAACTAAAGCCAAGCTGACACTGCTAGGGTCGGCCAATCTCTGCCTTAGGTTTGGAATGGCAGCCTTTGCCTGACCCAGAGGTGCCTCTGGACTCAAGCTCACATCAGCTCACATTGTAACCCCCCCCACACACACACACCCCATTGTATTTCTAAGTGAGTGGACTGGCTTCCTCCTGTTTGCCTACGGGCTCCTAGGAAAATCCTTTGTCTTGCAACATTATTCACACTTGGCCCCTCTGCCATGGGAAATCTCCTCCCCACATCCTGCCAGCTAGACCTGATGGCTCTCTTCCTCAAAGCCATTAAAACCTTTATCCAAATCCATTTATGGCCACCACCACCCCTCCACTTGGCCAGGTATTGTCCTAATCTCCGGGGACCCTGGAAACTTCCAGCACATGCTTACCTGAGCCTTGTCACATAGCCCCCTTCCCAAAACCACATAAAAACTGTGGCTTCACACAGCCACTCTGAGTGTCTTCCAATCCGGGACCTTTGGAGACCTCTCATGCTGGTTCGTGCTTCTTACTCTGACCCTCCATTCCTCGGACAGATAACTATCAAGACTTCCACTCTTCCTCCCCCTTCTCTATGTAGGTGTCTTAACTTTTTGTGTGTTTTCTTCTCTTTTTTGTTATTTTCCTTTCAATAAAGCTTATATTACTATTTTACCATTTACATCTGTGTTTGCCTTCCGTTCCTATGAGTGTAATCAACCCTGGTATATATAGGCATTTCGATCCATAAACGCTAAGTTACCCCCCTCTCGCTGCATTTGGGCTAATCTTCCCCACAAGCTCAGATATATGTGTTTTAGGACACGTGTCCACGCAATTTGGGTAACAGCGGCTCCTCCTTGTCCTCCTCCCCGGCTGCTGCCTCGGGGGCTGCCCTGCCACTGGCTGGTGCTCTCCAGTGGCCACCATGGCTGGGACTCCCCCTCGGCGTGGCACTACGCAGCTGCTGCTGGCAGCACCCCCCAGCGGGCAGCGGGAAATCAGGGGCGCCAGCGGGAAAGCAAGTGGAGCAGGGGCTCAGGTGGTGGCAACATCTCTTGACAAAAGACTATCCCCCTTCCAGCCTCAGTAAAATTGTCAAGCGTTGACCAGTCCCCGGTGATAAAAAGGTTGGGGACCACTGATTTACAAGACTGACTGTCTTGTAAAAGTGAAACGAGTGGAGTTACAGAGAGGCAACATTTTTTAATTAGATGCTGTGTTGGAACAATCCTGCTCTGGCTTGCAGACCCTGTTCCACCCCACCCTCTTTAAAACTACTAAAGGGATGTATCTCAAGGTGTCTTGCAATGCAGTGTTTTTGGTACTGACCTCTGCATTGACAAACAAAACGAAAGACAGTCCAACTGCCCCTATCAGAGATAAATTCATGCAAAGAGTAGAAAAATTTAGTGATTCCATGCTCAAAAAAGCGAGGGCGCTGTTCTTCTAAGGTGATGAAAAGTTTGAACTCAGTGACTGTACTAGTGCAAAAGCAGTAACAATTTTTATATATCTAAACATTAGACTATCTATGCTTTGCTTTTCCTCTTTGGCTCAAGGCACCTTAGCCATCAAAAAACATACCAAGTAAAATAATATCTCCCATAACCCACCTTCCAAATGCCTACAGCCTTCATGCTAGTGGACAAAATAGCTTTGCAATGCCTTCCAGAAATAAATTAAGCATCTTCAGAGATGCAGCTGAGCCATAACCTTATAGTACAAGTAACTACTGCACAGATGCAAAATTAGAGTCCAGTGGCAACTTTAAGACCAACAAAGTTTACTTAAAGCAAGTTGCTAAGGTCAAGGTATAAGCTTTCGTGTGCATGCACATTTCTTCAAACATATGTACACAAAAGCTTATCCTTATCCATTGTTTCTATCCTTATCCATAACTCTTAATATTTGTGAAACAGTCCAGGGAGTACAATTTGGAATAAGGCCAATCAGAGCACGGCCAGCAAAGCTGGTCGCACCCTGATTGGCCCTGCACCTACAGCTCCCTCCCTCCCTCCCTGGACACTAGCCACTTTGCTCTCAGAGGCTGCAGGAGCCAGCGCCTGAGAGAGAGACACAGAGAGCCCTGCCAAACCGCTAACGAGCCCTCATTCCCTGCTACAAACCAGCCCTGATTACCTCCTATGGCTCTTGCTGCAATGGAGAGGGAGACACACACACACATACACAGAGAGAGAGAGAGAAAGAGAGAGAGAGAGAGAGAGAGAGAGAGATCTGCACCTGTCGCTATCCCCTGGGTCCTAGCACCCATTACATTTTTGGTTGCAATGGGCTTTCTTGCTAGTACTGTGAATAAAACTTTGTGTCACTGGACTAAAACTTTGTTCTGCTGCTTCAGACCAGCTCAGCTACCCAACTGAATCTAGATGCAAAGCTGTTGATGCAGAGCACCAATGTTGAATATCAAACAGCAACATCTAGGTTATTCAGCATGGAGGCTCAACATATAATCTGGCAGTCATGTTCACAGCAAAACTCTCGAAATCTCTGTTTCTATGGAATGATGAACGCTTGTAGTGCTCTGTTGAGAGTCTGTTGGGCAATGTGGGAGATGAGCCTATGGTGCTCTAGCAAACCGTGTTGACCAGAAACTGCTTTTCCAAAAGCAGTTTGTGCTATTCAGCGCAAAATGGTGGATTTATAAATCTGTCCATTGTGTTAGCTACATGACAAATATAATTTTCACAGTCAGTCACATAAGGCCAACAATACAGATGAAGGTGAACCATCAAAGCCGAATGACTCTACTTCTTTCTGGAGGAATCCAGAGCAACCAAATGTCCTTGTTTGTCAAGCAGTCTTTGCCTTTCCTCTGCACAAGCCTGCATAAGTGAAACTGGAGATTTCCTGAAAAGAATGAAATTAACTAAACCCCTGTTGCTAAGTTTGCATTAGCAGATCTTCATGGGAAGCAGCCTGCATAACCCCCATGAATTAAACACAGCAACAATCAAAGGCCTTCGGCACCAGCTGAGGATTAATGACCAAATGGAAACATGATGGCTTAAGGCAAAATTAAGCAATCATTAAGTCAATTCCCTAGGAAATGGTCTGCGCAAGCTTACTGCTATTATAGGGCTTCTTTAAACAAGGAGATGAACAAACAAAAGAAGGAAAGAGGAACCATTAGGCTACCTGGGTTGCCACCTACGCTAGTCAAACATAAGGAAAATCATCTGGCATTTTGCACTGTTTCGTTCCAGACTTAAAACTGCCCTCGTTGGTGGAAGTACTTAGGCACTATACAGTTTGGGCCAAGACCTAATTATGAAGTAGCAATATATAAAAGTATCAGGTGTGATATTGTCTTCATACACATAGTATGTTCTTCTCATTGCACCACAATCTAGAATAACCAAAGCCAGGGTTATACATGGCAGGGGCAGACTCAATAGCCTGTATCAAGTTCTAAAAGGCAAAATTAATTGGCTACAAACTGGAATTTGGGTGAGACAGAGTGAAATCTGTCCCTGGCCACCCACACTGGGTATGCCAAGGTAATGGAGTATAGAATCTCTCCATCCAACTCACTCAGAGACTACAGCTATATTGCTGTTGGGAAAACACTGATGCTGCCCTCTCTTAGTTACCTTCCTTACATAAGTGACCCTTTCTAGAGTCAGCTGACAGAGCTCATGAACCATAATGAATGTCACAAACTTTTAAAGCAGATCACGGCAGTTTATCGCAGATTATGGATACAGCAGAAAGCAGGTGTTTATAGGGAATCTGGGCACGTTTAAACCTGTTTTTGCTTCCCTGTAAACAGAGCCTCTTGTGGCGCAGGGTGTTAAAGCAGCAGAAATGCTGTCTGAAACTGTCTGCCCATGAGGCTGGGAGTTCAATCCTAGCAGCAGGCTCAAGGTTGACTCAGCCTTCCATCCTTCCGAGGTTGGTAAAATGAGTACCCAGCTTGCTGGGAGGTAAACGGTAATGACTGGGGAAGGCACTGGCAAGGCCACCCCGTATTGAGCCTGCCAAGTAAACGCCGGAGGGCATCACCCCAAGGGTCAGACATGACCTGGTGCTTGCACAGGGGATACGTTTACCTTTACCTTAAACAGCTTAAGAGCAAGTAACATTCTGCTCTTCTTCATGCTGCTCAGCTGTCTCAAGCAATCTTGTGCAGTCCCTTTCTCTGCTCAGCTGGTTTTTGAGAGTGTTTTTGTGCACTCCCTTTAAACGTTAAAGAAATTACACTAGTCAGACCAAAAGAACTGAGTGTCAGGGAGTAGGCAATCCCCACCACTCAACTGTTTTTTGAGCTGTCTGATGAGTGGCAGGGAGCATGCAGGAAAGCAGCTAGGCTCCAGTGGAACAGGGTGGTGTAGTGGTTAAAAGCAGCAGCTTCTAATCACAAGAGCCAGGTTAGATATTCTGTTTTTACTCTTGAATGGAAAAGTTTCTTTTAGAAGCTCTCAGTCCAAAGGCTTAGCTGCCACAGGGTACTGAAGTTGATCTATTGGTAAAAGCAATGAGGTATCAACTTGAACATTTCCAAGCTGTCCTTCAAATATATTTTAAGAAAGGATGTATGTAAAGGAAAGGAAATGAGCTCAGCTAGGATTCTAACACCTGTGAATCCTTTCTACATGGTATTTCAGAGAAATAATTTTGCTGGGGAAAACTGAGAGCCACAGCCGGATGCCAATGTGACATCCAATTAGGCTGGGATACGGGAAGGAGTTATTGGTATGGTATGTTAATATATAATGACCAGTACATGATGTTACTAAGAAGAAATGTGAAACAGAATGTATAAATGAATCTGGTTTTTAACTTTAGGAGAGCTTTGCAGAATACAAATACAAATAAACATTTGGAATTGGAGGGGTGGTATTAAGGCAGCAAGGCCTTATTTGCTCTATTACAGAAGAGACAGAAAATCTCTACAAATTATTTAATTTGTTGAAATCAGTACCAACAACTCACCTATGAATACATACAGGAATCTTTATTATATATTGATCTCACATGTAATCCAGTTCAATTTCATTTCTGTGGTTAATTATTCTTTTTTAAATGCCCTTTTAACATTATTTTAATGTTACACACCATTTATACGTAACTGATGTACAAATTAGGAAGGGTAGCCAGGTTAGTCTGTTTAAGCAGTAGAGAAGAACAAAAGTATAATAGCGCCACAAAGACTAAAGAAATTCTGTTTCACTGCTCACTTCTTCAGATACATTGGGCACTAACTCACAAAAGCTGCAAAAAAAATTGAGCCACCTATCTGGGCTAGAATACTGAGTTTCTTGTCCATCCTCTATCTAACCAAGGCTCAGATTCCTTGAAGAGTTGAGGAGGCTATTTTGGTTACTGCAGAATATTTCCTCTTGCCTCAAGACAGCTTACCACTCAAAGTTATGGACGATCTTTGGTTCAATAAGACTACTCTCAAGTAATTGCAAACTTAGTATGAGAATAATAATGGCAGGTTCCACTGAGGTTGGGTCCAAATCTGGGGCTGTCTCACCCACT
Organism: Paroedura picta; assembly: GCF_049243985.1. Lineage (NCBI taxonomy): Eukaryota > Metazoa > Chordata > Lepidosauria > Squamata > Gekkonidae > Paroedura > Paroedura picta. The sequence goes on along the minus strand of NC_135370.1, from coordinate 154,038,983 downwards.
AGGATTGCTTTAGTTGGACAAGAATCACAGAGAAACATCCCAGAATAGAGCAAGAGGAGGGGGTTTCTCTGCACCCAAGGTCCATCATGGTGTGGGACACACATATATGAGGGACCGCCAGTCATCCTATGCCCCCCGCAAGGCTTTATGCTCCATGGGTACAAATTTGTTGGTCATTCCAGCCCCAGGGAAGCACGCTTGGCCTTGTCTAGGACCAGAGCCTTTTTGATCCTGCCCCCTACCTGGTGGAATAAGCTTCCAGAGGAGCTGTGGGCTCTGCGGGATCTTCTGACATTCTACAGGGCCTGCAAAATGGAGCTCTTCCACCAGGTCTATGGTTGAGGTCGGTGCACTAAGGAAGATCTGTATGGCCTCCCTTTCAGGATAGAGCTATGTGTATGGCGGCTACGGGTTCCATCTGACCCCTCTTCCCTCCTACCTCTATTAGATTGTATTGGGTGGAATGGGACTGTATTGCTATAGAATTGGTTATTGTTTTTTTTTCCCCACCATATCTTATCTTTTTTTATTTCTGTTTTATGTCTGGGGTTTTAAGGGGAGTTTTATTGGGAATTTTATGCAGACTTTTGTAATCCACCATGAGTCATTTGGGAGTGGCGAGTAAGAAATCGTAGTATAAAATAAAATAAATACATTGCTTTACCAATCCCACCTTTCTCCATAGATGCTCCTGAGCATACATTTTAAATGCTTCCCCAAGGGACAGCCAACCCTAGGTTCAGCCTGTCCTCACACCTCCCGACACCAACCAAGTTTTGGGGACTAACAAGCTCCTGGGTGAATAGATAATTGCTTTGGTTTGATGGCCCTTACCCTTGGACTTCTTTATAGGGCTGGTTGCCCTGCCTGACCTCCTCTAAGTAGCTCTGTGCTCCCTGCCCCTTCATCAGAGTGTTAGGGCCCCAATGTCTATTTCTCAATGCATAAGGAAGAATGTGGTTTCAAACCACCGTTTATTAATACTTTAAGCAAGCATGGTTGGGTCAGAGAGCCTGCTCAGAAATCTTTGCACATCAGAAATGGGCCAATGCTGTCTTTGTGAGATGTCAGTCTCATATTACTGCCTATCACAGGAGTGATGTACTTAATTGCACATATGAAGGGCTGGGCCATCAACCTATCCCTTACCCTGAAACAACGTGGACAAAGGAATCATCAGTACCTGTCATTTGGCTAAGCTCCTTAATGACCCTCATCACCTGGAAATATTGTCTCACAAAAGCCTTCCCCATCCTTAAGTGCTGGGTCATCAAGCTCCCATTGACTAGGTGGCTCCTCCATGCCTAAAGACCCATTCAGCCCAGAATGCAAATATTCAAGGGAGCTGAGAAACTGGTGACACAAGTAAAGTCAATAAACAAAGTCCTCTTTCCCCCCCCCCCAAAAAAAAATAAAGTATGCCAGGACTCAGAACAGTTGTTAAGTGTTTTCAAACATATTTTCTTCAGTACCAAACTAAAAAAGGGCTATAATGAATATCAATTTTAAAATTAATAATTTCAAAGATCCACAGGGTAAATAAAGTGAAATGAAAGCTATTGCAGGTACTTAATCAACTTGGAATATTACAAAGAAATCTTTCAATTTTCATACAGGACTAGCATTAGTAACAATCATTAACCGCTCCTATTAGATAAAAGGGTAAGGCCACCTGGGGAGGAGTTAGGGCCTGTCCAGGATAAAAACTCAGAGGGCAAAGCGGCTCCTGATTGGGCCCTCCGAGTGTCCATCTAGGGCCAAGCAGCCAATGGTGAGGCGCGCAAAGTGCCTTCCTATTGGCCCCTTACCAGGACAGAACAAAATTCCATTCACCCAGCCCAGTCTGGCTGCCAGTCTGCTCCTGACCACCGCAGGGAGTGGAGGTCAGTAGGGCTGCCGAGGGGGATGAGAACAGAGGCTTGAACAGGCTGCGCCAGCCGTTTTTGCCCCAAGGCTGTCCTAACTGTTAAGTCCAACTGCAAATTGCCTCAGAACCCTGACAGAGCTGGCAGGAGGCTGCAGAGTGCTCCCCCTCCCCCCCTTCAGGCCTGCTGTGAAGGAGCCTCTGACAGGCCCTGACTGAGGGGAGGGAGGCCTTTCCAAGAGCAACGCAGGGGAGACTGAGGGCCCCCCTTTAGAGGGGGGGGGAAATTTCCCCTTCTGCCAAACAGTTGCCTGACAAGGAGGCCACAGAAAAGCCCCTTCTCACTTCAAATACTGCTCTGGCCGGGGGTTAGACACAGCCAAGCCATGTGTCTTTCTTCTTTGCAACTCTCTGCAGATTTGAGGCCACTGCACAGCGTTATTCTGCAGAGGAAACTGGCTCCTGTTTCATCTGTACAACAACCCTATGCAGTAGGCCTCAAGTCTTTCAATTCAACAACAACCTGTGTGGGAAGCCTTAAATGTTTCTTCTCTACCAGTTTGGTGTAGTGGTTAGGAGTGCGGACTTCTAATCAGGAATGCCAGATTCGATTCTGCACTCCCCCCATGCAGCCAGCTGGGTGACCTTGGGCTCACCATGGCACTGATAAAACTATTCTGACCAAGCAGTGATATCAGCGCTCTCTCAGCCTTACCCACCTCACAGGGTGTCTGTTGTGGGGAGAGGAATGGGAAGGCAACTGTAATCCGCTTTGAGCCTCCTTCGGGTAGGGAAAAGCGGCATATAAGAACCAACTCTTCTTCTTCTTCTTCTTCTACCACAACCCTGTCCAAAGTAGCCCTTTCTGCCTGGGGAGCTGATCTTTATACTCTGCAGGTGAGCTGTAATTCCAGGAGCTCTCCAGGCCACACCTGTAGGTTGGCTACCCCTGGGTTGGAAATATTTGGTGGTGGGACTTCAAAATCATACAATGCCTCAGAGTCCAGCCTTCAAATGAGCCATTTTTGCCTGCAGTTGGTAGGGAGTGGTGCAGCAGTGTCCCTCCTGGCCTATGGGTTATGGCCAGCCCTTACCAGCAACTGTTTGTATTCTGGGGCACAGACAGGCAGACCAGCATCAGTCCTGTGCGTCTGGAAAGTGCAGGAAGATCTAAATACATATTTACAGCCAGAAACTGTAAATAGAGAACAAGGGAGACACATAGTCACTGAAATTACTTATTGGCCTGGCAAATAACCTTGGCCTGGCAAATTAAAAAACAATATAAAAAACCATACTAAGGTCAAGACTGATGTGCACAGAGAGTCTTCCTCTTAGGGTTGCCAGCTTCCCTGTGAGGCTCGCTACCCCACCTCCCTCATGGGGAGTCTGCTATGGGGAGAGAAGGGGAAGACGATTGGAAAATGCTTTGAGACACCTGAGGCCTGCTGGGTCACTGCAGCCCATTCCCAGTTCTCTCAGATCTCTCACAACCCCACATACCTCACAGGTTGACTATACTAGAGAGACAAATGGAAAAGGTGTTTGTAAACCGCTTTCAGACTCCTTTGGGTAGTAAGCATCTGTAACCACTATGCCAAAATTCCCAAAGGTCAGTCCTCTCCCACACTCAATGAACATTCCACACCACAGGTTCTTGACACCCATATCTCCACACCCATACCCTCATTTGCCACCATGCCACTGCAACCTCCCACACAACACACAGGTTCAACCCCATGCCCTTACAGACTGAATAACTCCTCCCCTTCCTCTTCCCACCACCAAGCTCTAGTGCCCGTTGTATTCTTGGATACAACGGGCTTTGCCCCTAGTCTATAATAAATATGTAAGAGTAGCCAGTTAACAGGAGTGAGAGATAGAACAAAACATATTACTAAAAAGAAAGTTCTCATCAAGCATCAAAATGGTGAAACTATTAAACCGCAGTTTGGCCTGGGGGGGGGGGACACCGCCCCTGTTGCTGCTCCTCCTGCAGGCGCCTGTGCCACATCCCTTTACTGATGTCTCCAAATCAATTTTTTCTGAGGGAGGGTGCTTGCACATGACAGCTCATGCCTTGAATAAATCTTTGTTGGTCTTAAAGGTGCCCCTGGACTCAATTTTTGTTCTTCCAAACCATTGGTTTTCATTACTCGGTTCGTACCCTGCCCTTCTTTCCAAGGAACTTGTGTTAGGAACTTTTATTTTGGTCATTCAATAAAAAATCCTTTTTGATTAATTTCTAAAATCTACCTCTGCGTGAGATTTCTGGTCAGGATCCTCCCCTCATGTACACAGGTGGAGAATTCTCACCTGTTACTGCTCTCACACAAAAATGCTCCTGGTATTGCTAATTCTCCCATCATAAATTCAGGAGACTGGTCTGCTTTAGGAAACAAGAGCTCCAGTGGGTCTTAATGTCAGGGTCATCTCTGATGACCCTGGCATTGCTTTAGGATGCTTAGGGCTGCGTTGAGCAGGGGGTTGGACTAGATGGCCTGTATGGCCCCTTCCAACTCTATGATTCTATGATTCTATGATAGGAACATGGCTGGGTGGGTTTCTACTGCTGAGAGCCACCTGGACTCCTTCAGGTTGGCTGACTCCCAAGAAGACTCCATCAAAGCTGTGACAGATGACTCCCCCAGCCTTGGGCCTTGCTGGTGCAACATGACATCAATAGAACTTGCAATCCTCTGAGATAAGTGTGGTGGTTGACACCAGTTAACTAAATAATCACACTGACACAGGGAAGGGGGTTCATCTAATTTGTAATTGCATGTACCCCAATTTTGTAATGTATCTAGCTGCCTCACCATAGCAACACATACAACAATGTCATTGGGTGTGATTTATATTTTTTGCTTACAGAATGCAAGATGTTTTCTCAGCTTGCGAGATCCCCCAATTTGATATAGTTTATACTCTGAATCTTTCACTGAAACCCTTAGAAATAAGTGGCTCATGCATGATTCATTTGATAGGTTAATTTAACTGAAAAGATTAGTCTATCTTTGATTTGAGAAATGACTATGCATTTCAGATCATGGAAAGACCTTAATGTTATCTTCATATAGCCAATAGTGTCAAGAGGGGCAGAGCATCAGAATGGCAGCGAATATGTAGTGCACAACAGAATCTTCAGATGTCACTCAGAAATGAATTAGGACTATTAGTCCATCTAGTCAAGTGTTTGAAATAATCAAGTTGTTAATAAATTTGGATGGAAGTAGAACAGAACTACAATTCCTGCCTGGGAATAATGCTGGCAAGAGGATGTATCATATCACAATGCAGGCATCTGCTGTATGGTTCTATGTTTATCTCAGACCATATCCACACTCGTGATATGCCCCAATTTTGATTTTTTTTTAAGTGCTGAACTTTGCACTCCTTTATGTACTTGATTTTGCACTTCCAGTTGCAGACTTGGTTCAGCAGTAGAATAGGCTGCCCAAGGAGGTGGTGAGCTCCCCCTCATTGGCAGTCTTCAAACAAAAGTTGGATATACACTTTTCTTGGATGCTTTAGGATGCTTTGGGCTGAACCTGCATTGAGCCGGGGGTTGGACTAGATGGCCTGTGTGGCCCCTTCCAACTCTATGTTTCTATTATTCTGTGATATGCATTATATACTCACTTTCCACTATTAATAATTCCTCAGTTGCAGCAATTTATTTTTTAAAGGTGGATTCTAATTTGGGTTTGCCCAAACGAGAATTCCTTGAATGCCAACTTTCCCCCTGTAGCCATTTTGAGTCATTTGTGCACATCCCCCTTCCATGTAACATCCTTTGGCACCCTCCCCCCTTCCATACCCCTGAAATATATATATTAAAGGGTGAGAGGATGATCACATTACAACACTGCCTATAAGTGAAAAAATAGTAGCAATTTTAACACAGCATTGTAACACGGTGAACTAAGTTGTTGTTTTTTTTTTTAAATCATGGCTGGGATACTTTGGAGTTGAAAGGAGAAGGGCGGTCAATAATAAAATCATGCCTGAATGGTGGAATGATGGGCACATTGAAAAGAAAGGCACAATCAGGTGACAGTTTTCAGAGCAAGCGCAGAATTTAAAAAATCTTGAAAATAGGGAATGGAAGCAAAGCATGATGGGAGTCTTCCTCTTTTTAAATCAGATGTGGAAAACATATGGCAGATTTCAGCCTGGGAAAGAAGGAGGGAGCGTAAATGCGTAAAACCTAGCATCATCTCACAGGATCAAATGGAACTCCTAAACGAGGCTAAAACAAGGTATGTCTTAAATGCGGAAACGGTTCCAGTATTCTGGCAGGGTGGGAAATAGAAGTACTGCTGCAGCTTCCATGCCTCCTAGACTATAAGAATCCAGATTTCCAGATTAGCACATAAAGGAGAAAGAGCAGTCTAGTTCCTTCATTAGTTCTGTCTCTTGATTCAGTTCTTTCTTCTCTCTCATGGTATCCAGCTCTTTCTTCCTCTCACTTCATTGCCATCCTCATGGTTTCCTCCTCCTCTCTCTCCTGGTACTGAAGGTTCTTGGTTGCAATTGCTGCTTGAATAGGAGAGGAATATGTGATCTTTCTGCATGGACCAATTTCATTTGTAATATTTGGAGGGAGGTGTGTCAAACACATTTTTTTGCAGCTCCAGGGGTTCCCTTAGGTTTGTAAATCCCTAAATTGTAGATGTCATTGTCCCCATTATGCAGGTATTTTCATGTGCATGTATGTCCAGCTTTTGACTATTAGATGCAAGAACTATGATGGGGGCTGCAATAAGATCACAGCTGGATTTTCTAAGGACAGAATCCAGGAACATTTTTAAATCTGGGGGAAAGGCGTGTTTCACAAGCTGATTAAGGCAGCAGGCTTTTGTCAGGAAAACCACCATGAATGCTATTTCTTTTTCAGTGCCTTAATTATGTGCTCTCTTCCTCATGCTTACGATCAATATAATCAGCAACTCATTACTTTTATTAGTATTATTAAATAAAATGATCATCTCAGTTGGTTCTCCATAACTGATTTAGGAACCTTAAATAGCAATTGTGACCATTAATGACTGATCCGGATGATAATGTGGCACTTGTATTTGTTATCGCTTTATGCAAGTTATTATTGTAATAAACCCGCATGGTTTTCCAAGTGATTCCTTTTAATCTCTTAGCAAAAACAAATAACTCATCGTGTAGAGTACTTTACATTATTAATCCACTGCTGATGAAATGCCTAGAAAGGCATAACGGTTGTTTCCCATTTGATTTGCTATGTAGGCACATTGGAACAAGTTGCTTTGAAAGCAGAAAGTGAGTAGAATGAAACAATTTTAAATGGCCACTGCTTAGTCTGACCATATGCTGCTGCAGTGTCTCAGGAACCTACATCCCTCCAACAGCAAAATCAAAAGGGGGCTCAGACCTTAGCAATTGTGCATCCATTTTTCAATCACAGTGTCACTCATGCAGATACAAAAACACTGCTCATACATGGAAGGCGCCTATCAGCAAGTAGCAATGACCTGACACACCATTCTTTCCTTCATGCCACCCCTACAAATTTGCTATTTTTAAGTCAAGCCACTCTCTTGTGAAGAGCCTCTTGTGGCGCAGAGTGGTAAGGCAGCCGTCTGAAAGCTCTGCCCATGAGGCTGGGAGTTCAATCCCAGCAGCCGGCTCAAGGTTGACTCAGCCTTCCATCCTTCCGAGGTCAGTAAAATGAGTACCCAGCTTGCTGCTGGGGGGTAAACGGTCATGACTGGGGAAGGCACTGGCAAACCACCCCGTATTGAGTCTGCCATGAAAACGCTAGAGGGCGTCACCCCAAGGGTCAGACATGACTCGGTGCTTGCACAGGGGATACCTTTACCTTTACCTTTACACTCTCTTGTGACACAAACCCAGGGACTATGCCTTGCTACAGGCACAGCTGCCAACTTTGTTCCCATATACATTCTGGCAATTTTATAAGATCTACCCTGGTCCCATAATATTATTAGAATATGCAAGATCTGTAGCATGCATAACTCAAGAGCATATATGAAAATATCCTACTGATGGCATTGGAGATTGTATAGTTAGCATACGAAGACCAGGAACTTCCTGTAATTTTTCAAATTATCTCCTCCTGTGTCCTGACTGGCTCAGTTGGAGACTTCCTGCACCTTTGAGCAAGCTTCCTCCCTATGTGCCTTCAGATCAAATCATAGAGTTGGAAGGGGCCATATAGGCCGTCTTGTCCAACCCCCTGCCCAATGAAGAAGAACAGTTAGTCAGACAGACAGGATTCTCTCTCTTGCTTTGCAAAGCTTTTTCAGTTCTCAATAAAACTATTTATTCTTAAAGCAGCCAGTGCGTAAATCCTAGACATATTTAAATTCTATCAAGACATTATGCTACTGTGAGCACAGAAGTGTTTAAACTTTCTGCTTTCCATAGAGCCCGCAAGACAGAGCTCTTCTGCCAAGTCTATGGATGAGGCCAGTGCTGGAGATAGATCAGATGGACCCCCATCCTGGGAAGATATGCCCTACACTGTTATCATCACTGAAGTGGCCAGTTGTTGTACTCCCTCGCTGCCCTAGCTAGTAGTCTTTCCTGTTACAGGGAGGCCTCATATTTTTATTTTTGCTACCATGTTACTGTGGTATTTTTTTCTGTAAAATATATGGGATTTTTAATGGAGGTTTTATTGTATTGGGCTGCTGTATAACCGACCACGAACTGGCTTGCTGAGAGTGGTGGGTAATAAATTGAATAATAATAATAAGGGGAAAAGTAGGTAATAGTTGAAGCCACAGCATGAAGCAATTCTGAGGCAGCAGACTGACAAGGAAAATAGAAGAGTCTCTTTGGAAGGAGGCTAATCCAGGTTCTGTAAAACAAAGCTCACAATTTTGAAGATAAGGCTAGAACTAGTATTTCATGACAGAAAAGAAGATAACCAATATCACCTGTTCCAAATGCCAACCAAGAAGATCTTTGTAGTATCCTGGGGGAGGCATGACCCTTTCACTTGCATACCCAGCACCATGTCTGAGATTGTTGTAGAAATAGCTGTTAAAAACAGACTAGAATTTAAATGGAATATCTTGCTGTGAGAGTATTAGAATCATAGAATCATAGAATCATAGAGTTGGAAGGGGCCATACAGGCCATCTAGTCCAACCCCCTGCTCAACGCAGGATTAGCCCTAAGCATCCTAAAGCATCCAAGAAAAGTGTGTATCCAACCTTTGCTTGAAGACTTCCAATGAGGGGGCGCTCACCACCTCCTTAGGCAGCCTATTCCACTGCTGAACTACTCTGACTGTGAAAAACTTTTTCCTGATATCTAGCCTATATCGTTGTACTTGAAGTTTAAACCCATTACTGCGTGTCCTTTCCTCTGCAGCCAGCAGAAACAGCATCCTGCCCTCCTCCAAGTGACAACCTTTCAAATACTTAAAGAGGGCTATCATGTCCCCTCTCAACCTCCTTTTCTCCAGGCTGAACATTCCCAAGGCCCTCAACCTATCTTCATAGGGCTTGGTCCCTTGGCCCCAGATCATCTTCGTCGCTCTCCTCTGTACCCTTTCAATTTTATCGATGTCCTTCTTGAAGTGAGGCCTCCAGAACTGCACACAGTACTCCAGGTGTGGTCTGACTAGTGCCGTATACAATGGGACTATGACATCTTGTGATTTTGATGTGATGCCTCTGTTGATACAGCCCAAAATGGCATTTGCCTTTTTTACCGCTGCATCACACTGCCTGCTCATGTTTAGTTTACAATCCACAAGTACCCCAAGGTCTCGTTCACACACAGTGCTACCTAGAAGCGTATCCCCCATCCAGTAGGCATGCTTTTCATTTTTCTGACCCAGATGCAGAACTTTACACTTATCTTTATTAAATTGCATCTTGTTCTCATTTGCCCATTTTTCCATTGTGTTCAGATCTCGTTGAACTCTGTCTCTATCTTCCAGAGTATTTGCCAGTCCTCCCAATTTGGTGTCATCGGCAAACTTGATGAGTAGTCCCTCCACCCCCTCATCTAGATCATTAATAAATATGTTAAAAAGTACTGGGCCGAGCACCGAACCCTGAGGTACCCCGCTACTCACCTCTCTCCAGTCTGATGAAACACCATTGACAACAACTCTTTGAGTGCGGTTCTCTAACCAATTCCCTATCTACCTAACGATCTGAAAATCCAGATTGCAGCCCTTCAACTTATCCATCAGATAAGTATTCATCCATTGTCAGATATTGTCTTGTGTTTCTATTGGTATGGCTTTGATTTCTCCTCTGCTTCTGAGAATCCTCATGATCTCAATGATGATACCTACAGCCAATGGGAAAGCAGTTGCTCATGAAGCTAGAACATAGTATAAAAAGAAGTGGGAGTAAGAGATTGGGGAAATAAAAACGTATTTAAAAATTCCTTTTTCATTAAATTTATAGCTATGTATGTGTGTGTGTGAATAAGCATGTTTTTATGGCAATTATAATTTATAATTTATCTATTCATAATTCAACTTTTATCCCACCACTACCATTTACTGGCTTGTGACAGCTAACAAATTCAAATTACCCCCCACAATTAAAACCCCTTACAAATTGGCATCACAATCCAAAGCCAACCAACAAAAATTAACTCTCTCAATCCCAAAGCTCAGACAGATGAATAATACCTCTAGGAGGTTGAGGGAGCTGCATAGGTCTATTCTGAGTGAATAGAGTGGGGGAGCCCAGATCTGAATAACCCTGGCCTCAACCAAAGACCTTGTGGAAGAGCTCCATCTTGCAGGCCCTGTGTGTCAGGGCCCTCAGCTCTTCCAGGAGCTTATTCCACCAGGTTGGGGCCAGGACCAAAAATGCCCTGGCCAAGTGAACTTCCCTTGGACCAGGGACCTCCAGTAAATTAGCTCCCGCAGAGCAAATCATGTAGCGTGGGGCATAAGCAGGTAAGCAGTCCTTCAGGTTAGTGGGGCCCTGACCTGAATGGTCTTAAAGGATAATACCAGAACCTTGAACCTGACCTGGGCTACAACTGGCAACCAATGCAGCTGCATCAGCACAAGCTGGGTATGGGTCATCCAAGATGTACCTGTGAGGATCCTAGCAGCTGCATTTTTCACCAGCTGCAACTTCCAGGTCAGGAACAAGGGTAAGCTCACTTAGAGCGAGTTACAGAAGTCCAATCAGGAGGTGACCGTTGCATGGATCACTATAGCCAAGTGTTCCAATGACAGGTAGGGTGCTAGTTGCCATGCCAGGTGAAGATAGAAGAATGCCGAGTGGGCTACTCCTGTGATCTGGGTCTCCATAGATAATGAGGCATCCAGGATCACTTCCAAGTTCCTTGCTGAAGGTGTGATGTTGTTGTACTCCGAACAAGGTGGGGAGGTGCACTTCCTAACCTGTTTCTTTCCCACCCAGCCACAGGACCATCATCTTGGAGGGGGTGAGTTTCAGATGACTCTGCTCCAACCATCCAGCCACTGCTTCAAAGCATCTGGCAAATGAATCCAGGGGGAGTCTGGTTAGCTGTTGTAAGGGAGACGTGGGAGTCTCCCTCCACCCCCTCCAGACTGCCCCACTGTATGTCCCATCAAATGCAGAGAGCCAATAAACATCCCGAAGCCAGATGATTATAAAAAGGTGTATTAAAAGATATTCTAAAGCTACAGCAAGCTAGAGTAGCAATGCAGATACATTGTATGACAAAGAATAAAGGAAAAACAGACCCTAAATAGTCCCATCTCCCCCTACAACTGGGAGACGAGCAAGGGCCAGGCTGGCTTGATTTCTCTTAGAAGGTACCTTACCTAAAGTGCACTGGTCGAGTCCTTGAGAGTAGAAGTCAGGACACGCAATGAGGCTACTCACCCAAGAAAACACCCCCATTTTATAATCAGTAAAGCATTTTGATGTGCCAGAGCCGGGGCAATAGATCTATGAAGGCAGCTCTGACCAACTGGCCCCAATATCACTCGGGTGTGAAGAGGCCAGGAAGAGGCCAGGCAATCCTGATATTATCTCAAATCCAGCCAGTGACACCTTGACGATTTACGGCAGGGAGCATTTATGGCAGGGCGTGTCACCTTTCTTGACCCATGCTGTTTGTGTGGGGGAACAAATGTCAGCCTGTCCTCACAGCCATCCATGAGGAGATAGAGCTGGGTGTCATCCGGATATTGGTGACAGCCCAGCCCATAACTCTGAGCCAGCTGTGCCAAAGGGAGAATATGTTAAACAACATGGGAGACAGTGTGACCCTCTGCAGAACTCTGCAAGGGAGATGGAAGAAAAGTGATAATTCCTCTCCCCACAGCAACCCTCTGTGTTTTGGCTCCAGAGAAAGGAGCACAGCCACTGAAGGGCTGTGCCCTGTATCCCAGCAAGATTGGAATGCACATTTAATTTTACATGTCAAATGCCTTAACAATATTTTCAAAATAACACGTTTTTAAAAGAGACAATCCTGAATTTATTTTTTCTACAGTTTGGTTTGTATCATTGATGGAATCAATAACATTCTATCCCACCTAGCTGGAGTCAATAACATCCAGAACAACATGGCTGAAATCAAGTTTGCAACTGAAATTTATGTGCTGTGTATCCTATTTTTAACACATTTCTAAAGACTCATTAAATCTCTTTTATGTATAGTTTTCCCAGTCATGCTACCATTAACTAGGGGAAAACAAGAGAGAATAAAGCCGCCTTTACTACCTTGCTACAATTGGTTCCTGATTCTCGCTTGACTGATATTCTTATGAATTATATGTATTGTAAACAAGCATGACAAACCATCTCAAGGTCTTCTGTATTAAATCCTGTTAATGAAATGCACCACTTAGCTTATTTGACACTGAAGTGACTCTCATCCATTTGACATAGAGAATGCTATAAAACCAAGTGTTCAGAGGTGTCACTGAGGAAATAAACTTGTTAACTTTTTTTGTACTCTTTATTCATGAAATAGTCCAGGGGTAGCCAAACTGTGGCCCTCCAGATGTCCATGGACTACAATTCCCATGAGCTTGTAGCCCAAGGACATCTGGAGGGCCACAGTTTCACTACCTCTGGAATAGTCTGTCAGGAAATTTGAAAAACCAGGAATTCTTATGTCAAAAGGTGCCCAAATTGAAACTGAAGGAAAGTGTTAGCAGCCAGACCCCTCCTTGCTTTGAGAAGTTTGCCTGCAAACCCCTTTCATCATCAATGCTTGCACCTTGCAATTGAATTGCAATTGAATTCACATCCCTATGCAGGAAATAAACAGAGATATTTTAGTTTCCCCCAAAGAAACTGACCAGCAATGTCTGTACTCACACACAGAAGACATAGAAATGTACTATCTAGCAAAATGCCATGCTTTCCTGGAGCTGAAGAAGAAGAGTTGGTTCTTATATGCTGCTTTCTCTCAAAGTGGTTTACATTCACTTTCCCTTTCCTCTTTGAACAACAGACACCCTGTGAGGTAGATGAGGCTGAGAGAGCCCTGATATTGGTGCTCGGTCAGAACAGCTTTATCAGTGCCGTGGCAAGCCCAAGGTCACCCAGCTGGCTGCATGTGGGGGAGCGCAGAATGAAACCCAGCTCACCAGATTAGAAGTCCGCACTCCTAACCACTACACCAAGCTGGTTCTCAACTCCAAGCTGCCTAGTTCTCTCATTATGGATCCTCAGGGGTACTCTGCAGCTGATTTTTCTCTCTCTTCTCTAAAAAGCAATGCCCAGCTGAAGGCAATGGCATACCTAAGAACATTACTAATTTTATCACACCTTAAGTGATTCTTCCTTCCCACCTTAGTTAGAGAACATCATTAGTCCTTATTAACATATGTACCACACCCATTTCCTGTCTCCTAATCTCAGGGTTGAGACACTATTTGCATTTTTGCCTTCTTCAGATGATTTTATCATATCATTGTTCCCTTAACTGGGAAACCAGGCCATCATAGGTATTATCTCTGTCCTTGCTAATCTCCAGAACCTCACGCAAGGGTTTGTCCACACTAAACAAAAATATCACCCACCTAGGTTTCTTAATTATACAAATGTAATCTGATCATGTATATTGTTTTAGGGGCCACAGCATCCAACCTTAGCCATAGGATAAAAATCTGGCTATTTAAGGGACATGCCAAAGCTCATCTGTGTGTGTTCTCTGGGATTCTCCGCACATCCCCACTACATATGGGCCTACCTTAATCTTCCTAGTGTGGATATCACGCATACTCTACCTACTCTTGTGAGCTATTCATTTCTTCCAGAAATGTTAGCTGTTTCTCTGTGGACTTCTGCATGTTATGAAGATTGCTACAGCTTTCCTCCCCTCCATCATATTATCTTATCTCTGCTTTTCCTCTTGTGTGAATGCTTAACTTAATTTGTGTGCAAGTGTGCTAGTTTTGAGGAAGCGTGCTTGAATAAATCTTTGTTGGTCTTAAAGGTGCTACTGGACTCTGATTTTATTAGTTTTGTTTTTTGTTTTTCAATAAAACTCATTTTCATTTTATTTTTGCACAAGTATCTAAAGGTATCACTTTGGGAATGCTTTAGGATGCTTTGGGCTGATCCTGCATTGAGCAGGGGTTTGGACTAGATGGGAAGCCCCTTCCAACTCTATGATTCTATGATTCTAGGAATAAAAGAATGTGTGGGGCCAGTTATTGCCTGAGATAGACCCATTCATGTCATGGAAGCCATGAAATGCTGATCCACTCTCAATAGGGCAGCCTCCGAGTATATTGAGTCCCCCGGGACAACTAGCCTAAGGATCCTTTTAACTACCAACAGAATTGCAGTCCTGTCTTGAAATCCCAACACTCTGTGTGCAGGTGTATGGGTAAAGTACTATCTAGTCATCATTATTAAACTAGCCTATGGTGACCCTATCATTAATGTCTCCCAAAGCATCTTGTTAACAGCCTTGCACAAGTCTTGCAGACTGAAAGCTATGGCTTCCTTAATTGAGTCAATCCATCTCATGTTGAGTCTTTCTCTTTCCATGCTTTCAACTTTTCATAGAAATATTGTCTTTTCCAGTGAGTCTTGTTTTCTTATAGTGTGTGTCCAAAGTACAATAGCCCTGGTTTAGTCATTTTAGCTTCTAGGGAGATTTCAGGCTTGACTTGGTTTCAGGCTTGACTAGAATGTATTTATTTGTCTTTTTGGCAGCCTGCGGTATCTGTAAAACTCTCCTCCAACATCACATTTCATATGAGTCAACTTTCTTCTATACACAGCCTCAAAACATGAAATGTCCTCAATGGGGTACTATGCAAGGGGCACTGAATTCACTGTTCTTCTATGAGGTCAATTTCTCTCATACACATTTTCTCGCTCACACATATACAAAGATTTAAATGGCAAGAATAAGCCCTGTAGATTTATGAAGAACAAGTGGGGGACCCAGGAAGACTTGCAGGGGTATCTCATTTCTCTCCCCCTCACTATTTCCTCTTTCCTTTTCCTGAAAGCTCCCATAGACTCTCCGCTTTTCCTGCTTCCTTCCTTCCTTTTTACCACCAGCCAACCTACCTTTACCTGCCTTCAACTTTCTTTCCTTCCCTGGCAGTCTCTCTAAGAAAGTTATTACCCAGTTGCACAGTACCAGCTGAGCTGCTTTGCACTGGGGGGCAACCTGCAAAGACTTGTGGAGGGACCTCATTTTCTCCTGCATCCCCTTCCTATACTATTTCATCATTCTTTTAACTTAGAAACTCACCTTTCTCTGGTCTCTTTCATAGCCACCTGACAGTCTACCTTTTATCTGTAACCCCATTTTGTTCATTTACTTCATTTATATCTTGCATTTTCCATTAATGTGGCTTCCAAGCAACTTACATCATTCTCCTCTCCTCTTCTCCCCTTCATTTTATCCTCACAAGAACTCTATGAGGTAAGTAAGGCTGAGAATGTGTAACTTGCCCCAAGGTCACTCAGTGCATTTCCAGGGCAGAATGGGGATTCAAGGTCCCAATCTAAAACTCTAACCCCTATTCTGCACTGGCTTTTGTGGAGAGATTGCTGTTGAACAGTAGCAGGCAGTCAGGCCTAGATGAGTCATGCGAGTCAAGTGATATAAAGCTGCCAGGCCTGGTCCCAAAGGCCAAAGAGTACTGGAATGGGTGCCCTCCCTGCCTTTTACTGAAAGAAACCAAGGCTGGAACTGGCTGATTGCCTAGCTATGGCCACTGAGGGCATCTGCTTCTTAAAGCTGCAAGAGCTTCTGTTATCATTTTGGGTTTTTTAACACCAATGTATGTTTTGCTTGTTACAGATTTGAGGAGGGGGAGGAGTTAAAAAAACTTGAGGTGTTTTTCAGGTTTATTGAAAGATTTGTCTTGCTCATTGACCAGATATTAGTATTCTCAAATTGAGCTAACTTGGCTATTAGTATATAGATCTAAAATACCTGGGAGGAATTGTCTGTGTTCATGCTAAAGGTAAATGTGTGGGGGTAGAAGCTGGAGTGGGTAAGCAAAAACACACATTCCCATACATGTTCCTGCTGATCGTACTTCAAAGAATCTCACAATATTGCCTGAGCACACTAAAGGGATTATTCTTTATATACTTGAAAGTGACATATCTAGTTCACTAGAAAGAGGGCGGAAAGATCTGCATGGAAAGATCTGCATGGAAACACACAATGCATCAGCCGGTAGCCTTCCTTGAAAGAAAGCCCTCAATAAGACATGAAACACATTTTAGCAGAATGAAAGGCAGTTTATACTTTTTAATGGAATGCATTTTTTTTTTTTACTAATTGGGTCAAATCAGTTAAAATGTATGCAGATTTATGGGCTTACAATAAGTTTGGCAGTAATGAATGCCTAATAAATCATTAATCTAAAGCAACAGTTTGGTGTTCTATTCCCCTTTAATTCTGTCATTATACAACACTAACAACATCTCACTGAGGATTACAAAGATCACACATATACCTTCACACTGGTCACACACAAACCAGGTTGTAATGCAAAATGGAATATCTTAAGGGGATTCCTGTAGATTATAAAGAGGTGAGAGACTAACAATGAAAACAGGAAACAATACTAACATAGTTTTGTGTATTTTAATTGCCTCCAAGAATTCCTCTATGAAGATGCAGAATTTACTGGTTTATTTTGTTAAGAAAAATAGCAATGAAGAGGCAAAAAGTGTCATTCCAAATGCTGTGTTAAGGGCAGAATCAGAATCACACAGAGCTGTAAGAGACCACCTAGGGCCATCCAGACCAGCCCCACACCTTCTTGGGGAATTAGAAATCATACCCTTCTAACAGGTGTTCATCTAATCTCCTCCTAAAAATTTCCAATGAAAGAGATTCACCACCTGTTGAGGCAGCAAATTCCATCTACAAACAGCCCTCACTCTCAGAAAAGGCTTTCTAATATTTAAGTGAAAACTCTTTTTCCGTAATTTGAATCCATTGCTCCTAGTCCTTGTCTCTAAAGTAAGGTGACCAGATTGGCCCTCTTTTGGAGGGACATCTGGGGGTACATGGCAAATTGTACTTAAGTTGAAATTAAAAAAAATATATATTACAATACTATTTTTGGGTTCTATGAAACTTTTTGTTGCACCAAATAGACCAAATTTTTAATCAAGAACCCCCCCCCCCCCCCCGTCAATGGTGTCCCGCTTTACCAATGTTAAAATCTGGTGACCTTACTCTAAAGCTGCAGTAATCAAGTTAACTCTCTCTTCAACATAGTTAAACACAGATAATTCAGGTGGCTAAGAATCACTCCACACATTCATCTTACCTCATGGTTATTGTCCATGTGTATCAGATCATTATGGATCCTGTTGGGGTGTTTTTTTGTTTGTTTGTTTGTGTAGAGGTTTTAGCCCTTTTTTCTTTGCCCATGGTTTACGTTCTGCTCCCTCCTCTTCTCCAATCCATCAAGATCTACTAACACTTTCAGGAGTTCTCAGATATTTTAACCCTTTCCTAGAACCACATTTTCGTTCTTCTGTTCTCTGCTATAAGGAAGTCTATACCTCTTTCAAGACAGAGAACACAAAGAGTCGAAAGGGGCCATAGAGTCCATCTAATTCAACCCCCTGCTCAATGCAAGATCAGCCTAAAGCATCCAGAATAAATATCTGTCCAGCTGCTGCTTGAAGGCTGCCAGTGAAGGAAATGGTCTTCCTATGCTTCACCAGAAATACTTTGTTGTTGTTGTTAGGTGCGAAGTCGTGTCCGACCCATCGCGACCCCATGGACAATGATCCTCCAGGCCTTCCTGTCCTCTACCATTCTCCGGAGTCCATTTAAGTTTGCACCTACTGCTTCAGTGACTCCATCCAGCCACCTCATTCTCTGTCGTCCCCTTCTTCTTTTGCCCCCGATCGCTTCCAGCATGAGGCTCTTCTCCAGGGAGTCCTTCCTTCTCATGAGGTGGCCAAAGTATTTGAGTTTCATCTTCAGGATCTGGCCTTCTAAGGAGCAGTCCGAGCTGATCTCCTCTAGGACTGACCGATTTGTTCGCCTTGCAGTCCAAGGGATGCGCAAGAGTCTTTTCCAGCACCAGAGTTCAAAAGCCTTACTGAAATACTTACTGAACAGTAAATAATATACAATTAAAAAAAAAACATTGGACCAAATCACTCCACACATCTCATTCCAGAGGCAGTACCTTGTGGAGGTGAACAATTTAATCACTTTAAAATACATAGATACGTATATAGGAAAGTGTTAAGACAAACATCCTTACTTAATTACAATGACCAAATTCATTCATTAGGGTGAATGTATAAAGTTGGTCTTAGCCTGACAGAGAGAGATTGAATGGAATACACTGTGCATTTAATTTGTATCTCTGAAGCTTGCATTTCTGAGAGTCTTCTAAAAAGTAGTTTACCATAAAAGGTACAGCAGTCCTCTTATTAATTTGGCTTACTTCATTTTGTGGCTCATCAAAATGTCCACCCATATTTCTCCCACTGAAGGTATAGATAAATATACATTAATTTCAGCGCGCTGTTTTCTATTACTTGGCCTCATGCATGGATCATATAATTTTATTCAGTGCTGTAAACAACCCCATAAGAACAAAGAATATTAAAGGACATAAAATAAGGTCATTAACTATGGAGAACTACTTTGGCAGGTTACCCATCTAATGACTGAATATGTGGCTAGAACTTTTACTGGGGTATATTAATAAAAATTTAGCTTACTGGTTGCAGAAAGTATTTTGTATTACTAGCCATAAACACGGAGATTTAGAAATGGCCAGTCTCAGTCTCAGTGCAATGTGTTTGTGTGACTATGCTAAGTGAGGGGAGGAAAGATTTGTGACACTTAGTTATACAAAATTTATACCCCACTTTTCTGCCCTCATAAGAGCCACCCAAAGAGCTAATTACTGAAGAACATACATAAAATCACCTTAAAACCCACGAAAAACATATTATTAAAACAAATATATCCAGAGCTAAAATACATACAGAAACATAAAAACAATGAAAATATCCTTACAATATGTACTATGTCATACAGAAGGCTGTAGCCTCTAGGGTTTTGCTATGGGGGGAGGGGTCTGTTAGTTGTGGACAGTTAATTGTTATTTTTAGTATTTTATGCTGTTTTAATAATTGTTTTGTGGATAGTTATCCTAGTGTTGTGAACTGCTCCAAGCCATGCATAGAGAAAGCTGCATACAAGCTGAATAATTTTAAAAATGGTCACAGGTGGACTATTTTAAGTATCTCTGCTTCTCTAATGATGAATCTCATGAAGCTATGTCATATATAGCAGTGGTCCCCAACCTGCGGGCCGCGGCCCGGCGCCGGGCCACAAAGGCCATGGTGCCGGGCCGCGGCTCCCCTTCCCCGCCCCTCCCCCCCGCAGTAAAAAACTTCCCAGGCCGCAAGCTTGCAGCCCGGGAAGCTACTTACTGCGGGAGGGCGGGGAGAGGGAATCAGGGCCGGGCCGCGCCCGCGCGGCCCGCGGGTGCGGCCCGATCCACGGGTGCGGCCCGCGGGCGCGGCCGGGCGCGGCTCGTGGGCGCGGCCCGATCCGCGGGTGCGGCCCGCGGGCGCGGGCGCGGCCGGGCGCGGCCCAATCCGCGGGTGCGGCCCGCGGGCGCGGCTCGCGGGCGCGGCCGGAAGCGTGGGCGTGGCCTGCGCGGTCCCTGCCGGCGCGGCCCAATGCCCTGCCGGTCCCCAGCCTAATAAAGGTTGGGGACCACTGATATATAGTGTGATCAATGGACAATTCAGATCAGTACTGTCCTCTCTGACTGGCACTGGTTTTTGGGGGGAGTCTATCTACTTCCTGGTCCTTTCATTTGGAGATGCCCAAGATTGGATCTGGTACTTTCTCCATGCAAAGCAGATACTCCCCCAAGAGCTTATCCCCTTCCATTAAAAGCCATGCTTTAACACCCATGTAGTCCAATAAGAAACTTTATCTAGCATTGAGCTAGATTTAGAATGGCTTACCCTAATTCAGTTCCAGCATCATCCTAGATAAGGTAAGCACAGCAATCATGGGGGTAGGGGAAGGGGTAGGGGTGGGGAGTGTTAACTATACAGAACTTACAAGAATGGGGCACCAAGTTTGGAGTGAGAAAATTTTCAGAGCACAGGGGAAAATATTGATTTAAGCAATTGCTGACATGGACAAGTTCTCCTTCCTGATCAGAGAGTTCTATTCCATTGCATTGGCCAGCTTGCTGAATATTTTGGATTGTCAACATTATGTACAGTGAAACTGGGCAATAATAAGTGGATGATCCATATTCTTCCCATGCCTACATGTATAGTTAGCATTTTCAGAATGGCTTTACTGAGCCATGGTCAGCTTCTGGGAGAACATTTCTGAAAAAAAAACCCCAAAAACAAACAAAC
This sequence comes from Paroedura picta, assembly GCF_049243985.1. Classification (NCBI taxonomy): domain Eukaryota; kingdom Metazoa; phylum Chordata; class Lepidosauria; order Squamata; family Gekkonidae; genus Paroedura; species Paroedura picta. Next base: position 154,018,271 of record NC_135370.1, on the reverse strand, counting down.
AAACCAAAAAAACATGCTGATCAAAGGACATTTTTTCCAGTTCTTCAGTTGGAAACATTGCACTATACTGCTTCAAAAGCTATGTATTTCCATAGTCATTTTAAAAGTTTTAAATATTCAGCATGAATTTATGCATCAACATTCATCCCAAGGGTTGGTGCCAAATGGTTCAGACATGAATGCATTGATTGCTGAGACCTTTACTTCACATCATCACTAGACCTTTAGATTAATCCAGAACACAGTTATCAGAATGTTCTTCTACCATAATTCAGCATACTTTTAGACCTTGTCAAGGGCTGTTTCTAATATAGCGTATCAGGAAGCAGCAGCTTCTGTCTCACCCTGATGTTTAATTGCTCTGCAAAAATAGTTATACTACTGCTGTGAGCAGCAGGTTAACCAGCATGCAAAGTGAATTTTTTTAATGCAGGATCTGCATGCCTGTCAAACTATGTGGAAGACAGAAACATTGACTCGGTGATCGACAAATGGTATAACTGATCTAATCAAATGAAGCTTTCTGCCATTCTACATTGGATTGATCATCCTTTGCTTTCCTGATCTCAGAGCTGCCTCAACACATTTGGTTTTACTAGTTTTGAACCTTGTTTCATGAGACCAGTCAGGGACAAGGCAGGCAATGGCAAATCACCTCCAAATGTCTCTTGCTTGGCTGCCAGAAAAATCCTACAATCATAGGATCTCCCAAGCCAGATGATGACAAATTTTATGCATTTTAAGGCATTGTAATGGAAAATTTTACAAACAAGTCAGTGAATTAACCTGAACCAACTATTCCATGTATGGGCTCTTGCCACTGAGCGATGGCCCTTTTCTTCCTCTGTGCCTGGCATAACAAGAATATACCTGCGATTAGAAGGGATGCTTCAGTACTTCTTTCCAAATTTTACTAGTTAGAAAGTGTATAGGCTTCTTCTCCTGGGATCTGCACCAGTAAAATTAATGCAATGTCATGAAAACAACAATAAGAATGATCACTAATAAAAACAAGCCATATTTGGATACCACACTGGAAAAGTAAAGGAATAACTCTGTTCATTGATGTCAGATTGCATAACACCTCAGTCAGGTATCAATTTTAGATGCAATGTTTATTAGTCCTGCCTCCTGAGAAGCAATTCTAGGCAGACTTCTAGTGAATCTGTATCTGCCACCAAGTCGCATCAAACATGATTAGATATTACACAGTTAAAAGCCTGGATGGAAGAAATCAAAATGTTCCTTGGATTACACCATTTTGATCTGTGTTGTCTCTGTCTGAATTGCATGCATATTCTCTTTGGTCTACTTTCCATTGGTGAGCCCTGAATTCTGGGGTGCAGTATGCATTGAATATGTTTGTGGTTGCCATATTGAAAGTTCTATGAAAGTACCAATAGTAAAACACACTGAATATGTATGAAGCATGTATTAAATTGTATAGCATAGTGTGCATCCAAACAGCCAATGTTCCCAAATTCAGTGGATTATCAGAAGGAAGCCAAGTACCACGATTCTCACAGCTAAACTATGGAGCCCACACAGAATGGAATGGACCTAGTGACATTCATCTGACCCTACTTCCTAGGGAATAACAACTAAGGTCTCCAGTCCTCTGGTAGTTTCACATCATTCCTAACTGAGAATACAATCTTCTGCAGCTATTGGGTAAAAAGAAACAAAGAGTTTATATCTTTGTGTTTCCTGCACCTTTATGTTTCCTGACCAAGAATCATCATTTTACAAGAATGAGGCTCATTACTGTTTGAAGATGTTCAAAATCTGCCTTTCTGGTATTATTTGGTTTCTCTACCAGCCCCTCAGTCATCCCTATTGTGTGCATTTTTTTATCCACGGCTTATGGCTCCTTATTCTTTCCTACAATCGTACTATCAAAGGGCTCAGTCCTTTCACAAGGAGAATTTATTGTTACAATAAAAAAAAGAAACCCTCTTTCCCCTCCAATGTTCGCTGTTGTGAAGACAGAGTGAATAAGCTTGGGGAATTGACAGTAGTATACCACTGGGTCATTGTACCAAGCTGAAAAGTTGGCTCAGCAGACAGCTGTAGACAGTAATATAGAAAAGGCTGCCTAAGGGAGAACAGGGAGGTTTGATTTGTTGGGGGGAAATGTACATTATTCTAGAGTGTGACAGAGAGACATTAAGCTGGGTTTGAATTTTGACCAGCCAGAGAGTTTGTGAGTGGAGCTTTATTCATGCACTCATAAATTATTAGCTGGAAGAGAGTTTCTAAGAAATTGCATGTTTACTTATCACTCTGGGGAGTTTGGCCATTCAGCACAGACTTTTGTTAAATGACTGCCAACCTTGTTTTTAAGCTTAAAGCAAGTGGCAAAATTTGTTTTCCTGTGTGAATGAATGCTCAATGGCCCAGAAAGACATCTCAGTAGCAAGCGAGATGGACATGGGGAAAGTGACTGTTTATGTGACCAGTGAATTGCTGCCCATACAACTGCTCTAACCCACCAGCCTCAAAGGTTAGAAAACTGATTATCTTCCAAAGGAAGAGGCCATGTCAGGCCTGCTACCACTGATTGAATTGTGTGTCTTGCTAGCTCGTAATAAGCCAGGAGGCCAAAGAAACCCCATTATTTTTAACTTCTGTAAAGTGAAGGCAATCTCATACTTGAAAGACATCTCTTTGGGGGAAAGCCTATCAGATTCAATTGGCATGCAATCTGTGGCATTCTCGGGAATTGGATAAAAGAAACTGTGTGCTTCATGAGGAAGACCCATGGCTTAGTGGCACAGTATCAGTATTGCATTTGGAAGGTACCAGGTTCAATAGATTTCTGTAACTCACTCTACACTGGCCTGCCCTTGGGCTTGATCAGGAAATTACAACTGGTCCAAATTGCAACTGCTAGAGTCCTCACAGGAACACCGTGCAGGGCCCATATCCAGCCAGTGCTGAGACAGCTGCACTGGTTGCCAGTAGTTATCCAGATCCGGTTCAAGGTTGTGATTTTGAACTTTAAGGCCATACGTGGTCTAGGACCCACATATATGAGGGACCAACTCTTGCCCTATGCCCCCCTTCATGGCCTTGTGCTCTGCGGGTTCAAATCTATGGCCTTGTGCTCTGCGGGTTCAAATTCCTGGCCCCAGGGAAGCACACCAAGCCTCAACCAGGGCCAGGGCCTTTTCAGTCCTGGCCCGGATCTGGTGGAATGAGCTTCCAGAGGAGCTGCAGGCCTTGTGGGAGCTTTCAGCGTTCCGCAGGGCCTGCAAAACGGAGCTTTTCTATAGTTGAGGATGGGTGGCAAGGATGATCATGGCCCCCCTATAAGAGCGGCAGCTTGCGAGTTCCATCTGTCCTCTCCTCACCCTTCTCCTCCCCCCCCCAGAGGTATTGCTGGGACGTTAGGGATGGGACAATGTTTCCGCCGTATTTTTATTCTATACTGTTTGATGTTTGATATTGTTGTGTTTATGGTTTTTATTTCAAGTGTTTTAATGGGATTTTTTAGATTATATCTGATACTTGTAACCCGCCACGAACCTTTGGGGAGTGGCAGGAAATAAATAAATAAATAAATAAATAAGCAAGTAAATAAATAAATAAATAAATAAATAAATAAATAAATAAAATTAAATAACTCCCTATATTTAATATGTATATTAAGTATATATATATACTATATATATATATTAAGGATATATATATAGGATTACATAGCAAGTGATGTGAATGACCTCTGCCTGAAGAATTTCTGCCAGTCAGAGCAGACAATATTGATCTAGCATCCTTTGCTCTGACTGTCTGACTCAGCACAAAGCAGCTTCATATATTCAGATAAGGATTGAGCACTTTGGTCTAATAATCATGTCTGTTCTCCTGCTGTGAAAGCAGCACAACAAAATAAGACACTTCTGAGTTAGTAAGCAGATAACAATTTTATTCCAAAGGGCTTTCTGCTGACATTTTTGTTTGCTATTCCTATGAGCTTTAAATATAGCTTGATGCTATAACTTATGTTTCTTTAACTTTATCTTGATGTATTTTGTGATTTATTGTTATCTATGCATTCTATGTATCTTTGAAAATTATGTTGGGCCCTTTTTCTGGTGAAAGGCACTCTGTAAGAATCCTAAATGAATAATGCTGATTATATAGTTAACACATCTTTAACCGCTCCTGCGGAGTGGATTAAATAAAAGGTTAAGGGCAATGTGGGAGGAGATAGGGCAGGCTTTGTCCGGGACAAAAACTCATTGAAGATGCGGCATCCCTGCTCCTTTCCCGCCCCGGGTCCTTTCCTCAGGAACCTTCTGCCGGCCCTAGGGCCACCCTCGATACATCCAGGACACTGCCCGGGTGCCTCTGGCCCCAGCAGAAAGCCGCACCACCCGCCGCCGCTCCAAAAAGCCTTCTGCCTGGCCCAGGCACTCCCTCACGGTGTCCTGGACGCCACAAGGGAGTGCCTGGGCCCGGCAGAAGCCACCGCCGCCCGTCGCCACTGAGAAAAGCCTTTTGCCAGACCCAGGCGGTCCCTCACTGTGTCCTGGACACCGTGAGGGACCGCCTGGCCCCGTCAGAAGGCTCCGCTACCCACCGCTGCTGAAAACAGCCTTCTGGTGGGCCCAGGCGCTCCCTTGCGGTATCCTGGATGCCACGAGGGAGCGCCTGACCCCGGCAGAAGGCTCTGCCGCCCGCCGCCTCTGAAAACAGCATTCTGCCAGGCCCAGGTGCTCCCTCGCGACGTCCTGGACTCAGCGAGGGAACACTTGGGCCCACCAGAAAGCTCCGCCACCTGCCCCCACTCCGAGAAGCCCCTGGGCCCGCCAGAAGGCCACGCCATGCACACACACAAACACAGACACACACCGCTCTTCCCCCTGGCCACCCCACCACGCCTCTCCATTACACCTGCCCTCCAGACCCACTTCTACCCACACAAACACATCCCAGCCAGGGGCAATCTGGAGACATTACTCCTAGTAAGTCCCTGACCACTGCAGGGAGAGGAGGTCAGTAGGGCTGCCAAGGGGGATAAGAACAGAGGCTTGGACAGGCTGTGCCAGCCCTTTTCACCCCAAGTCTGTCCTAACTGTCATGTTCAACTGTAAATTGCCTCAGAACACTGACAGAGCTGGCAGGATGCTGGAGAGTGCTCTTCCCCCCCCCTTTTTTTCCAAGCCTGGAGAGACATGGGAATTGAAGTGACTTTTTCAACCTTGGCCTGGCAAAACAAAACTATACAAAATCTTACTAAGGTCAAGACTGCTATGCACAGAGAGACCTCCTCTTAGGGTTGCCAGCTTCCATGTGAGGCTCTCTACCCTACCTCCATCACAGGGAGTCTGCTATGGGGAGAGGAAAGGAAGACGATTGGCAACTGCTTTGAGACACCTAAGGCCTGCTGGGTCACTGCAGCCCATTCTCAGTACTTCTTAGACCTCTCACAGCCCCACATCCCTCATAGGTCATCTATTGAAGGGAGACTAAGGGAAAAGGTGTTTGTAAACTGCTTTGAGACTCCTTTTGGTAGTAAAGCCTGAGCCTTCGGGGAGGGCAGTATATAAATCTAAATAAATAAAATAAAAATAAATAAATAAATAAACAACAGGGTACAAAAACACCAGTTCTTCTTCTAAGGAGCAACCATGAAAGAAGCATATGGGCACATAACATTTTATCAACAGTGAAAAAATGGAGACAGAAGGAGCAGTGTGGACATCTATGTACTGTGACTACCCCATGTGTATTAGGCCCTAATAATTAGGGCATTTCAATGTCTGTGTCCTAATTCACACAAGAAGGGAAATGATGCAGAACTAGGAGGGATTGGTTGCCATGTAATCTCCCCCTAAGAAGAGTGTCCAGTCTGATTTTCCCTTCACATATCTGAAGACATGGCTCTGGAAAGCTCATCTGTAACCACTATGCCATAATTCCCAAAGGTCGGTCCTCTCCCACACTCAATGAACATTCCAAACCACAGGTTTTTGACACCCATCTCTCCACACCCATGCTTTCATTTGTCACCACGCCACTGCAACCTCCCACACAACACACACATTCAACCCCATGCCCTTACAGACTTAATAACTCCTCCCCTTCCTCTTCCCACCACCAAGCTCTAGCGCCCGTTGTATTCCTGGATACGACGGGCTTTGCCCTATTGTAACCATATTAATCACAAAGGCCCACCAGAAGAGGTGGAAATTTCATCAAGTGCAGTCAGCATGCCAGGCCCTCAGTCCTACAGCCTAGGATCAGAAGCCAAAGCAGATTTGGCAGCCGAGCACCAGCTATTTGGAGACCTTGCAGACCTCTGCCCGTTATTTGGAGACCTTGCAGGGTCAGGGCTAACAACCCTGTAGGCTGCCCAGCCATTGAGGATTTGCACCTGTCCATGGATTGAGGACTTTCACCTCACCTTGAATGACTTCTGATAAAAGAAGCCAAAAAAGGAATTGTGTGGGAGAAACTTGTTTACAACCTTTGTGTACTGTGTGTTGGATCTGGCTTGTGCTCTTTGGACATGCCCTTATTGGACTCTCCCTTATTTGGACTTTTGAATAGCTTTGCTTTGACTATGAACTGTCTAGGAACTGTGCTTCTAGCCCCATGTGCCTGCCTGAATCATGACAAGATTATTTGTATTCTTCATGTCCATAGTTTGTTTTTAATGGTTTGTTGTTTTATCTGTGAATATCTAAATCTTCAGATGAGGTCCATACTCATCCCCTCTTCCAGGTTTGCAGAAAAATCTTAAAATATTAAAACCATTATATTATATACCCCCCCCCAAAAAAACAACAACAACAAGTTATCTGTGCACATGCTGATAATTTACCTGAGCAGTCCTTTGGATATTTGCTGCAGCAGCATCAAGGGGTCCTGCTGTTGATGTAGTTGCTCTCAGGCAGGGTCAACCCCAAGGACCCAAAGCAGGTCTGAGTAGGAAAGAGAGGGGGAAGGGAAAGAGATGGGGCTAATATTGACAGAGAAGGAGATGGAAAAAATAAAGGGAGGAAGATTATCAGAGGGGAAAGATTGACAGAAATGGGGAAGAAATAGGAAGAGATTGTCAGAGAAGGGGGAAAGGAGAAAGGAGATTACCGACTACTGTCAAGGGAAGGAGAATGATGAGAAGGGGTGGGGAGAAAGCAGGGGGGAAGATTGTTAGAGGTGAGGAAAGGAAGCAAAGGCAGGGGATGCACTCGTCCTGCAAAAGAAGATGAGCTGGGTTCTTTTGTTACCCATTTTTTACTACCTGAAGGAGTTTCGAAGCAGTTTACAGTCACCTACCTCTGCCCACAACAGACGCCGATAGGTGAGGCTGAGAGAACCTTGAGCCACCAGGTCCAAGGTCACTCAGGTGGCTGCATGTGAGGAATCAAAACTGGTTCTTTAGATTAGAGTCCATTGCTCTTAACCACTACACCAAGTTCACTCTCAAAGTTGTGGGTCTCAGCTTGTATTGTCATATTATTTTAATCCTAAATTACATGAGCAGGACTCCGAAAAGGATGTATAGTAATATTCTATATTTATAATAATAAAAGAATTTTGCTATCAGTCTGTCCTTCGGTGGGAGACATAATTCATTAGAAAATGAATGTAGGTGTCACAAAATTGGCCAGCAATGTCAGGATGATTGGGGATCTTGCAGTGTCGAAATTGAATGTAATTGGACTTTACTGGCCCAGATTATTGCCAGAACTCTTACCTCCCTGAAATATTTCCAATGAAAACTAAGGTTTTTTCAGTCAGTGACAGGCATAAATCATCAGAAAATCAAGCCATCAATTTCAGGATGGTAGCTGGAGCTGCAGTGCCAGAAATGAAATAAATTGGCTGACATTAGGTCTAGGATACTCTCCCCATGTTCTTTGCAATGGAACCTGAAGTTTTCCATTTGCGCTAGATGCAACTCATCAGAATATAACATTAGGAGTCTCAAACTTGCCATCAGTTTTAGGACAATGATGGGACTAGCAATATTCGAAATAAAGGGAGTTAGAACATCCTGGTCAGTGTTTTCTAGAGAAAATACCCACCCCATATTTGCAAGTAAAGCTAGATTTGTCTATTTGTGGCAGACATAACACATCAGAAACTGTAGGAAGCCATTTGAAATTTTTCCACCATCCTCAGGATGATGTTTGGAGTTGCAGTACCAAGCATGAAGTGAATTAGAGCACCCTGGCCAACATTAGAGAACCCTGGTCTTGAGAAACCCCATTGTTTTGCAGTAGAAGCTAAGAGTCTTTATTTGGGGTTGGCAAAATTCACCAGAAAATGAAGCTAGGACTTCCACCAGCTTCAGAATGATGTTGGAATATATGGTGCCAAAAGTAAAGGACATTGGAACACCCTGGAACAGATTAGCTCCCAAACAGTCATCTAGTATTTGTAATGACTAAGAGAGACCCAAGTTTGAATTCTCAAGCTTCCATGAAACCTTGTTGGCAGCCTGTCAGCTAGTCATACCTTCTCAGCCTCATGTACTTCACAGGGTGGCTGTTGTGAAGATAATATGGAGGACAGGAGAACAATGTGAGCTGCTTTGGATCCATGTTGAGGAGAAAGGCAACACAGTGTGAAAAATACCTCCTTTGTAAAAGAAAGTGGGCTTAAGGAAACTCTCTTAGTTATCAGAGCCAGTGAAGCAGTCTCATGGTTAGAATGTCCGCCTAGCATCAAATATCCATGTTTGCATCCCATTTTGCCACTGGAGACTGTTAGCTGACCTTGAGTCAGTCACACTCTCGGACAGATCTAATTCAAAGAGTTGTTTTGAAGATAAAAGGAAAAAGAGGAGAACACCCTAAGATGCTTTTGGTTTCCACTGGGGAGAAGTGGGGTATGATGCATTTGTTATACATTTAATTTTGGCTACAATTCACAACCAATAATGATTGCTCTTGGTATTGCTTCATCTGGTTTTGCTGTGGCTCTTTTGGCAGGAAGCAGAAGTCCTTTGTTATTCGAAGTACTGTTAAGTAGTATGAGTTTGGCAAGCTTCAGGAGGGGGATGAGCAAAGCAATTGGACACACTTCTAGTCAATACATAAATATGGAGGCTGATATGAAGAGCTGGGGAGATTTCAGTATGCTATTTTCACATCCTAGAACATAGTTCATGGAAAGGTAAAAAAAGGTCTACCAGTGCAGTTATCACTCATCATTATAAAGTTGATCTTGCATGTAGCCAACTCATTCCCTACCTGATTGCCCCACTCTTGGGGTATGCTGTCAATAGGGAGAGAGCACTCTGCCAATGAGGGTCAATCAGTTCAAACTGCATGCAGACAGCCAGGAAACGCCTCTACTCTGGGAATGTTTACTCATGAGTGAAGGTCAATCAGTTCAAATTGCACTCTGCAAATGAGGGCAAATCAGGTCAAATAGCGCTCTGATGAGGGCCAATCAGGTCAAATTGCATGCAGACAGCCAGAAAAAGCCTCTTCCCTGGGAATGTTTGCTCATGAGTGAGGGCCAATCAGTTTAAATGCCCTGGCCTCTTTCAACTTGGAGGACTGGGGAGTGAGCCACATCCTGATTCAGCCTCTGCATGCCATCTGGAAGGGGGGCTGTGAAAGGTCCAGAAACTGCCCCCTACCAGCCCTCTTGAACACAGGGCAGCCAAAAAAAGTCTCTGCCCTGAGAATGTTTACTGATGAGTAAAATCAAATCTGTTCAAACTGTACTCTGCCAATGAGGGCCAATAATTTCAAATCACACTCTACCAATGAGGGCCAATCAGGTCTTTTTGCTTCCCTGTAAACAGAGCCTCTTGTGGCGCAGGGTGTTAAGGCAGCAGAAATGCTGGCTGAAGCTGTATGCCCATGAGGCTGGGAGTTCAATCCTAGCAGCTGGCTCAAGGTTGACTCAGCCTTCCATCTTTCTGAGATCGGTAAAATAAGTATCCAGCTTGCTGGGGGGTAAACGGTAATGACTGGGGAAGGGAATGGCAAACCACCCGTATTGAGTCTGCCATGAAAACGCTAGAGGGCGTCACCCCAAGGGTCAGACATGACTCGGTGCTTGCACAGAGGATACCTTTACCTTTATAGGGTCTGTTTCTTGTTATTTATCCATGTGTCAAAATGTTTTGGATTTGTTCAATAGTGCTTGTTATATGTTGATGTTTTTAAGTTGTATTGTATTGATATTTTCATTTTAGTATTTATTAAATATTCTGCTGCTGCTCAAGCTTTAAGATTCCTTCCCTTCTCACACTATCAACATCTGTACACTAGATCTCTCTCTCACACACACACTCACACTCACAATGACCATTTTTTGGCCGTATTTCCAGTATTTCGCATATATAAAAGAAAATATAGATTTAGGACTATATATTAGGGGGGGGGCTTGAGGGGAGGTTCTGAATGGAAATAAACTGGCTGGGGCAGATTCACAGCTCTAAACTGACCACCTGCAAATCAATTTGTTATGATCCTTTTGCTTTCATTACCAAAGCAATCCAGATTATATACAAGGGTTTGCAATAAGTAGTTATCCAGGCCCTTCATGAGTATGTTTCAGTGGGTTTGTTCAGAAGTAAGCCCTACTTGATTTGTTGTGGAGAATCCCAGGAGAACATTTTTAGGATCGTTATCATTCTAACAATTCTGTTTCCCAAACTGAATTCCAAATCATGCTATAAGTGTGTTACCTGAAACATGTATTAATACACGGCAGACTGCCCAGTACATACCCATAGACTTCCCTATGCTAAGAGCATGCCTGGTTCCCATTATTCCTTCACATCATCCCCGCAATGATTGTCCTCACTCCATTGCTGATGATTATGCCTTTTGGCTTTCAGCAGAATTGCCTTAAGCGTTTCCAAAGGAGAGTCACACACTTATTTGAAATTTGAAAATTGCAGGTATTTAAAGCTGAGTGTAGTTTCCAGCCGCTGAATGATCAACTCCTCACACTGGTGTTTGGGATAGCGCTGAAAGGGAATTGCACGAAAGAAAACCTACAGCATCCTGAGAAGCAGTGGAGGAAGCTGTGGTGGCAGAATACATTGTGAGGGTTTGGGAAATAAAGCTGCAAAGGGAGGGATTTCTTTCACAATGGAGAGTAGATGTTACATTTCACTTCTGCTTCACTACTGGTGTCACCAATGCTGTGCTATACACACACAGGCAGGCTAATCCCGCTGTGCTGGCTACATGTGTGCTACGGGTATACAGTTGTAGTGGTGATTGTTGTGCCAGGGAGAACAGTATTAGTACACTTTGCCCACTGTACTTCTGGGAACAGAGCAGAAAGCACTAGAGCAGCTATAGAAAAAGAGAGAATGAAGCAATCCTGGCAAATGCACGCTCAGAACTTCCCCTTCCTGTGGGGTTGCCAACCTCCAGATGGTGGCTGGATATCTCCAGCTCTTACCACTGATCTTCTTTGGAAAGTGGACTTCAGGACCCTCAGGCACCACTCCAAAAATCTCTACATCTTTCCCAACCTGGAGCTGGCAACCCCATTTCCTGCCCCCCCTCCCCCAGCTATGCTGCTAAAGTTGTGACCCTAAAGCTGAAAGACTGAGGTGGCTTTTCAAGCCTTGAATCTAAAATAGAGAATATTTGGACCCACAAGGAAACTGTAATATGGGTATGAGTTAAATGTAGCTAGACCCTTTCCTGGGTGAAGCTAGGCTTGTTACACAAATTGAGGAAAATTCTCTGTGGATTAGAATGTGCAATCTCCTGATGGACAGCCGCCTGGACTCTTCCCCAGAACCACTTGCCAGATGTTTGGAAGCCGTGGCTGGGTGGCTTGAGCAGGGTTGCCTAAAACTCAAGCCCTCCAAAACAGAGGTCCTGTGGCTGGGGGGGGGGAGATCAGGAAGCACGCCTACCCACCTTGGCAGGAACGCAACTGGTCATTGCACCCCAGGCCAGGAATTTGGGAGTGACCTTGGATGCCTCGTTAACGGCGGAGGCTCAGATTAAGAAAGTAGCCAGCCAGGCTTTTTTCCATCTTTGCCAGGCCCAGCTGCTAGAGCCCTACCTGTCACCTGAACACCTGGCCACAGTGATCCATGCGATGGTCACCTCCAGAATAGATTTCTGTAACTTACTCTATGCAAGCCTGCCCTTGGGCTTGATCCGGAAGTTACAGCTTGTACAGAATGCAGCTGCTAGGGACCTCACAGGGACATCTTGGAGGGCCCATATCCAGCATTGGTTTCCGATTGCTGCCCAGATCCGGTTCAAAGTTTTGGTACTTACCTTCAAGGCCCTGCATGGTCTGGGACCCACATACTTGAGGGACCGCCTTTATCCCTAAGCCCCCCACAGAGTTCTACGCTCTGCGTGTTTGAATTTATTGGTCATATCCGGCCCCCTGGGGAAGTGTGTTAGATATATTTATGCTTTTATTATTTTCTTTTTAATAAAGACTATTATTATTTTTACAAATTACCAACGTTGTCTGTGGGGCAGGAAGTGGGGATCACATGCTATTTATGATAGTTCATATGCTGTTTATGCAGAAGGACCCAGTTTCAATCCCCAGTAAAAAGATCAAGTGATGTTGAAGAGTGCTACCTGAGACCCTGCTAGAGCAGAGAATACTGAACATGCTAGATTGACAGTGTGACCATGTATAAGGCACCTTCCTGTTCACTGGGATGTGGTGATCCATTCCAAAGCTCAACTTGTCCTCACACATGAAGCTCATTCAATGGTCTTGAACAAATCATTTCTGCTCTACCTAATCCATTTCAAACACCTGTGAAGGTCAGTATGATAGAATCCGTAGATCACTAAGTGTAAAATGATATACCAATAAAAATGGTCATTAGATCTCCAATATAGACTAAATGTGTTCTCTCTTTCATACAATAACACATCCTTGCTCTTTTTGTTTTTGAGTACAATGCTGCCTTATTGCTGTTGCTGAAAACAGTACAAAATTTGTATGCAACGGAAGGACATCCAAAATGGATGGGCACATAAAGCATGCAGCCACAGAGGAATGGGGATGTAAAATACTTCCTTTAATAAAATGGATCCATATTGAGGAGATCTCAATAAACGAGGCATTATTGTGTTCAAGGTGACAGAACAGAGAGCTGGCTATCTGCTTGCATCTGAAAACAGTTCTGAAGATCCTGGGCACAATTCAGCATGTGCTGCTATTGTACAATTAGTAGTCATTTTGAGTTTGTTGAAATAAATTGAAGTTACACAGCGGCCATGCTTTAGAAGATGTTATTGTGTTAGTTGAACTTCATTGTTATCCAGGACTCCAAAGCCTATTGAGGGAAAGAGGTGATTTTTACCTGAAAATATTTATTCAATAAAGTCATGACCCTGCTCCAGTTTACATGTGATTCTGCTTCCATGGAAGTAATCTCCATAGGTGATGAGGTGGTGAGCTCCCCCTCACTGGCGGTCTTTAAGTAGCAGCTAGACAAATACTTATTATGGATGCTTTAAGTTGATTCTACATTGAGCAGGAGATTGGACTAGATAACCTATATGGCTTCTTCCAACTCTATGGGGATTTCCACACCCTTTAAAAATAATGAGATACTTAGCTTTCATTGTCATTATATTCTGGCCCCTTCACATGATGTCGCCAACATGCTGCATCTGAGCAGTAAACAGTCGGCTACATCCTCCATTATAAAGCACTAGGTGAATTCCAAAAAGTGGATTCACCAACATATGTAGCGCTATCTACCACAGAGCAACCAGCAGGCCACCAGCAAAAAAATGTATGGAGGCGAAGAAGCTCTATCTCTGCCTCTAATGTCCCACCCTCACACCTGCCTTCCTCTCCCTTCTCCCTTTTTTTGTTTTGTTTTGTTTTGTTTTTTAAGTGAACTGCCTGGAGCAATGAATAGGCATTCAATTGTGCAAGCAAAGACAAAAAAAAAAAAATCCCCCCCCCAAAGTTGTAGCACAAAGTATGCCTCTCTAAGCTTCCCCCCACCCAATCAAGAATGAGATTTTTTTTTAAGATGCAAGACTTGTGATTCCGTAAGGCACAATTATAAAGTAGTGTTACGCCACTCAGCTGGTGTAATGCTATTTTTAACTATGTTTGGAAATGCCCTATGAGTTTATGATTCTAAGTTTCCCCCATCTCTCATCAGTTGCCAGTCAGCTGTGATGCTACTCTGCCATGTGTGAAGCTATTCTTGATCTTAGGTCCTCTAATGATTCACTTAGGGCAGCTTTGAAGAAGGCTCTGGAAAGCCAGAAGAACTTTCCAGTGAGCTTTGTCAAACTCTGAGCATCTCTGCTCAAATAAGCTCTCCGTTGCTTTGCATTCAGAATGACCTTGAATGCACTATACACAGAAGGAAGCATTCTAGGCACATTTAAAGAATTTGTCTTGGCAGGATTAGAAGAGTCAGTAGGGGGAGGTTCAATAATATGAGAATGAAACGTCTCTCACAGATTTAGAATCAAAGTGCCCCATTGGCAACACATGCAAATGTTTTGCATTATCCATTTTTCATTCTAGCCATTGTTCCTCTGCATCCAGTATTCTTCACATCCCAGCAAAGGTGAGCCTTACTGGTTTATATACATTTTACCCACAATTATTTCTGGGGAAGGAGAAACAAGAAACAATAAGATACCAAGTGATTGCACATATACTGATATAGATGGAGCCAACTAACCCATTTGTAGAAGTACATACTTTGATACGCAGCATCCTGTTCCATGAAATGAATTAAAAGCATGATGGGTATATACCCACCAGAGTAAAGAAAGTTAACAAGGTGAGGACTAAATAATGTAAAATCCATTTCACAAACACAATACAATGTACCACAAACTGGAAGGTGGCATAATTTCGATAGCTGTCAAAGAAACCTTCAAGGACTCCCCTACCTTTTTTCTGTTGTCATCCTCCAACCTCAGTTTTCTGTCTAGCTCCTCCCCTTTAAGCGTTACCTAATCTTCCCCTGTATTTTAAAGTCTGTTTCTATCCTGCCTGATGCTGAGGCTGGGAAGCCAACACTGGGGGTTGCCTAGCAACCTCCACAGAGGCTGATGAGATCAAACTATGTCTTCTATATAGCATTCTTTGCTTAATGAAGAAGACATGGCTTCTAGCTTTAAAAAAAATCCCCCCAATTTATGTATCTTCTTTTCTTTTTACATTATGTATTTCATTTCAAACCTGAGGCTTCCTCCAGATTTGTAAAAATATTTCCTATCTGTACATGACCTCTTGCGTGGATTTTTAAATCTAAACAGCTATTGTTCAGAACTAGATAAAATGTTATGTTAATGAATCTCAGATATGGTACCTCTCACTCTAATTGTTTTAACTTCCCATGTTTAATTATAGAAGTCCAAGATTAGTGATGGAGCCAGTGGAACTCAGCTCAGCCTGTACTATGTCCATGCATGTTCTCCTCACTTACGGGCTTTTAAAACAAGTAGCTTTTATCCATGGATGGTCACAGACTGAAAGGAATTGCCATGACCTGTTTTCCCTGGTGGTAGACACAAAGTCAGAGGCTGGAGTGAGTGTTTTTATGGCTTCTTAATTCTAACCATATTGTCTATAGGAACGACATGAACATTTAACCAAGGACAGCATAACCAAGATTACTATTGTAGATGTCTATAGAATAATGTATGGGTCTATTTTATTATGGTTGTTTTTTTTTTCCTTTCCTGCTTGCTTCATTTGTTCCGGTTTTGTTCCTTTTCTTGATGCTCCTGAGTGGAGCAATAAAAGAGAGGGAAGACAATGGGAGCCCGGGGAAAGGGGGTTAGAATAACAAAGCTGCAGTTATTAATGATCTGTCCTGCTTGGTGCAATAAGACCGTGACAGCTGTCAGGTTTCAGACGCATCAGATATCTCTTGTGAAATGTAGTGAGAATATCACAGGGCTGTTATAATTCTCAGGCCACTGCAGAGGTCCAACCTTGGAAGTCTGACAAGCCCTGTGGAATTATGAATTGCTCAATAATATGACAGAGAACTGTTATTTGACAAAGGAGAAAGGAATTGGCTCTTTAAGATACATGTCCTTCCAGTCTGCTTGATGTCGCAGCAATGAGAAGTTTGTACAGTTTTTTACACTGGCCTACAGGGGCTGACCCTGGTTAAACGTGCCACCAAAATTTTGCATAAGCAACATTCAAAGCAAGTTTTGGAGATCTACCATAGCAGTGTTAGAAAAGACAATGCCTGGTATACAAAGAAGAGAAGAAGACCCTACGGGGGACTGCAAGAAGAAAGATAGGATAGTGAGGTCAGCACCTTCTTTCCTGTAATTATCCCTTGTGTGTCTCCAGATTGCTACTCTTAGGGCAATTTCCTCCTTCCATTCACCCCAAATATTAATGGATATTCTTTGAATGCAAGAAAGCCTTCAAAATGTCCAGCATTTTTACAAGCTCCCTCCATTGCTACCTCCTTCACAGGAGTAAGTTTATAGCAAGAAAAGGACCAGTGATGAGGGCATTACAAACTGTATCCTAGCTTAGGAGGGAATGTAACCTTAGCTTGTAATTGACTGGAGATATTCTAGATCAGGGGAGTCTGGAATGTCCCCAGTTCTGAAGTTTAGCACAATTGCATATTGCCAATATAGTGAGATGGCTTTAAATTGGAGTGTGGAGATTTCCCTCTAGCTCCAGCACATTTGGGATTTGTTCTATTTTTAGTCCTACTCCAATGAGCTTCCATTAAATTTCACTGAACTGTAACAAACCAAGGAGTAAATGTTTCATTTCTCTTTCTCCAGCATTTGCAGAATCTGCAGATAAGAGGGATTTTCTTTTTCAGTCAGATGGGTACCTACTTCCACAGATGAAAAAATCTAGCAACAAATGGATTCTTGCCCATTAAGTGGAAACATATTCAAAATAATGGGTGCAGTGGCAGCTGGCAATGCCTGGCACTGAGCCCTGCTCACTGTACCACCACCACTGGTGCAGCCCATCTTCTGAGGCCATCCCCGCACTCCTAGCGCCTGAGATGGGTGGTGGAGATGGTGTCAGAATAACAAATAGTGCTCAACACCAGGCCTGGTCAGCTGCCATCTACTGGCATGTTCCCTGGGGTGGGAAAATGGATGTCTTGCTCATATTCATATCTGTTACAGGGGGCATTCCAGTAGATGTGATTCTGCATCAAAAACTTGAGATCCTAGCAAACACACGAGTACACTGAAACATAGAAAGCAAAAGCAAAATAACAGTAACTAACCATTTATTTATATTCACATTTATTTATAGCTTTAATCCAGCCTCAGTGTTTCCATAGGTGCCATGAATTCCACCCATGGCATAATTTTCCTGCCTCCTCCATCCAACAGCAACCTCAAATATACCCCCCATCCTTTTTTACCCTCCACTCCAAAGTTTTTCAAGAAAGTGACCACCTTACTGGATCCGGAAAATGCTGTGGACATAGTTTATCTGGATTTCAGTAAAGCATTTGATAAGGTCCCACATCTGCCCTTCTCTCTCAGCTTCATTAAATAAAATTTGCTGTCACCTCTTCAAATACCACAGCAGTTTTCAAACCACCACATATTATTTCAAGTCTGCTGCTGAGGCAATTCACACATTCTAGTGCGAATTATCCAGTAACCTATTTGATGGACATGTTACCAAGTGATATATTTGCTTAGGTGAATCAGCTTAAAATGGCCTAAAGGCCACCAACTTGTTTGAAATTTGACACTCTACCGACTGCACTATATCCTCCATGGTGTTTGTGTTTGTGTGTGTGTGTGTGTGCATGCCACTGAAAAAGCTGAGCCCTCACAACTATTGTAATAGAAACAATATTTTAAAGAGAAGCAGTGTGTTTCTCGAAATTAGAGCTATTTTGACAATGATGGCTGAACACAGAGATAGCATTGTGGTTCAAATGGGACACTGAGCAGTCTCACCCATGAAGTCGGTGAGCTCTCACTAGACCTGTTTCTCTCTCTTTCTCAGCATAAAATACCTCATAGGCTCTTGTCAAGAAAAAAGATGGAGAGAATAATGTTTGTTGCTCTGAGCTCCTTGGAAAGAAGATGGAATGCATAGATTTATGTAGCTCTGGCTTCATAGATTCCTTGAAGCAAATACATATGAGGGAAACAGTTCTACCTTCATTTCACTCCCCTTCACTGGGCATGCACAGCAAAAGGCCATCTTAGCCTTTAAACTGCAAATGCAGAGGGCTCCTTAGCCCTCCCCTTTTTAGGTACATAAAAAGCAACAGCCATAGCTTTGAATAGAAATAAACAGTTTCAGGATGCAGAGCAGCAGTGGTTCTGTGCATTTAATAAGAGGAGCCATAACTCCTCTCAGCTTCGATATCCCTCACTTGTTTGTGGTTTTATCTTTTCTGGCACTCCGGTCTACAATTCCATTTTCCATTGACCTTCAACATTTTCTAGTGTCTGTCAAACTGCTTCTGCTGACTCTAGCAACAGCTCCTACCTTGCTGCTATGCATAACAAGGAGCTTTCACATCTCAGTTGATTGTTATGATTACAGGCAATCTGCTCTTCTCCAGGTCTCCGGGAACCATATAGTAGGGGAAGGTGCTTTGATAGCATTTCAGGGACATATAGGATACATAGACAACACAGTCTTCATTCAAGACTCAGCCCATAGCCTTACCACTCTGCAGCTGAACTAAAAGAGTGTTGCTTAAATATTAAGAAGAGCTATAATACCAGCAGTCTCCATTATATATTTTTCTGATGGCATGGAATCCAATTATTTATGACTTCCCCTAGATCTAGAAGCACAGCAAATTAAAGGCAGTTTTGCAATTTGGTACAGAAAGACAAACTAATAGGAAGAATGTTGAATGATGTCAAAGGACTTTCAGAGGCACTGCAGGGGTGATTTATGGGTAGACTTAAACTATCACCATAGACAAACTAACTGGTAGTTGTGAGTGTTCAGGATTCTACAGAGGATTGGACTAGATTACCCTGGAGGTCCCTTCCAACTCAATGATTCTAGAAGGGAAGAGAATTTGACACTTTTACTGGCAGAATTTAGAGGCACAAGAATGAGGCATACTTGGGATTACCCAATGCAGGTTTGTGTGATGATATCCTAGGTCACTAGCTATAAACTTTGCAGCAATGACCCTGCAGGAACAGCCCCTGCACATCTTCCCTTTTCCCCTTTCAGAAGCACTCAGTGGAGATTATAGTCCTCTAAGAAAACTACTGCAAAAAGTCGCTATTTCTCAGAGAATTAGCTATATTTCACTGGGGTTCACCAGCCTATTTTCAAGAGTGTGCTTCTAATGGGTTCTTCTTGCGTATTTATAAATAAAGAAAATATAACAAAGATACCATCGATTTCCAGTGCTCTGTCATCCAAGGGGGTTTAAACTAGTAGCACTGGGGAAGTGGAAGAATGGGTATGTTTACCAGAAACCAGCTTACTAGATATAAAATAAAAGTTATCCCTTCAGGACTCATGGAACTGGATAGGATGGGACTGCAAAGAGAGGGTGTGTATTAGTAAGTATGGTGCATGGCCTTGATGTTGCCATTAGAACTGTCCATTGCACAGATGAGAGAGGAACATGTAACAATCTCAGCAAGTCCTGACCCTGAATATTGTAAATTAATGAAAAGCCTACTAAATGTTTCATGCGCTCTCATACACACACACACACACACACACACACACATACCTCTGCTAGAAGGATATTAGGTAAAGCAATATCGCCTTTAAATTTTATGAAATTAAGCTAATGTTCTTTTACATGTGCAGTCACAACCACCAATTCCGTTTCATTGTGAAATACCAGAAGGAGAGGGATAGAGATTGGTGTATTATTTGCCATGTATACATGAAGAATGCGTTAGAAATAAGCTGACATGAACATTAAAGTAAATCTTTATTGGGAAAACAGGAGGTGACACGTTTCATATCTATGCTTGGAAGTGCCTTCAAGCATGAATAAAAACAGCACAATACAAATGTAACATAAACACAGCACTGAGGAAATTGTGGGAAACTTATTGTGTTCTCGAGATAGCTGAACTGCTGTTATTTGGAAGAAAGCAGAGTTGTTATCTGCTAGTGTAGAAGTCCAGACCAGATCTTACAGGTTTACATTGCAGTTGGGTAGATTTTGATTGAACATCAGGAAAACTTATTGACTCGCATATAAGCCGAGGGTGGGAAATGCAGCAGGCTACTGGTAAATTTACAGGGTGGCCTAAGCGCTTAATCCATGCTCAATCATCACAGGCTTTCCCATCCAGCCTCCCTCCCAACAAATACAGAAAAGTCAAGAGAATGAATAGCTGCTGGTTTTTGTACCCTGCTTTTCACTAACCAGAGGAGTCTCAAAGCGGCTTACAATTCCCTTCCCTTCCTCTCTTGATGCCAGACACCCTGAGAGAGCACTGACAGAACTGCTCTGTGAGAACAGTTCTGGCAGGAGAACCAAACAGTGCCCCCCAGGCCAGCAAAGCAGAGCAGAACAATAGTACCTACTACAACAAGTACAACAGCTACCAAACTGGGGACTACAATGCCCCCCAGAACAAAACACTGAAAGAAAGAACTGTAAAAATCAACTTTTAAAAGAAACACAACCCCAAGAAGAAAAGGCAAACAATGCTGCCCCTCAGATAAAAGAAGGAACACTGAAAAAACAGTAAATCCCAAAGCCCACCCCACCCCACCCACAGAAACCAAAAGAATAGTTTGGAAGAAGTGATTAGGAAAATAAGGGGGGGGAAATCAGAACCCTTCAGTCAAACCATTGATGTCCTACAAGCTTCCAGAGAAAGCTTTCAAGATATTTGCAGAAGGCAATGGTTAGTTGGAAGCAATTAGCTCACTTGCAAAAAGCTTAGTTGTTAAGGTCTTTTTAGAAGGCAAAGGTTAACTGGAGGCCACTAGCTCACTTGCAAAGAGCTTAGTTTTTAAGATCTTTGCAGAAGATAAAGATTAACTGGAGGCCACTAACTCAAGGCAAAGCCACTAGCTCACTTGCAAAGAGCTCAGGTTGCAGATGCAATACTGCGATTGGCTGGCTGGGGGCAGGCTGTTAATCAACTACCCACATATAAGCCGAGGAGGTCTTTTAAGTGCTAAAAACTGTGCTGAAAAACTCGGCTTATATGCGAGTATATATGGTAGTTTCTTTTAAGCAGCCTTCTATTGGCCAAACTTACTCACACCATATCCTTATCCATTATTGTTCCTCTATATATTTCTGAAACAGCCTAGGGGATGGGATGTGTCCGGCTGTTCAAGTTGGAATAGGGCCAATCAGGGAGCAGCCAGCTTTGCCCTGATTGGCCCTGCCCCTGCAGCACCTGCCCTCTGTCCCTGGACTCTAGCCTCTTTGCTCTCAGACACCTCAGTGCCTGGAGCCAGCAGCAGGTAAGGGGAGGCGACCCTGGGCAAAGGATTATGGTGGAGGGCTTGCTAATGAGGGCCTCTTGGCCTGCTAAGTAGGGACTGCTAATGAGGGCCTCTTGGCCTGCTAAGTAGGGACTGCTAATGAGGGCCTCTTGGCCTGCTAGGCTGGGCCTGCTGATGAGGGCTTCCCGGTCTGCTGACTGTCTGCTAAGGAGCTCTGTCTCGGCCTTGTTAATGAGCTGCCAAGCCTCCGCCCACCCCACTTGATCTGGCTGTGAACTGTGGCCCAAAGCCACCTTAAGCTGCCTGGCGGGAGGCCAGGGGAGGGGGCCCTTTAAAGGCCCGTTCTTAGGAACGGGCTTTGCAGCTAGTTGTAGCATAATTCCAGATGGTTGTCTATAGAAGAAAAATCAAATAAGATTCGAATGACACCTAAAAGACTAACAAAATTTATTCCAATAGAAACTGTAATGTGTCAGAGCTCACTTTGTCAGATTACAATATAATGCATTTGAAGAAGTGATCTCTAAAAAGGATCATGCTGGAATATATTATTTTGGTATTTTAGTACCACGTGTATCATTTTAGTGTACCACATCTATAACAAATGAGGAGTATTCAAGTAGTTACAGGAGCAGGGGGAAAGCCATCCTTTGGTTGACCTCTACTTTCTCCTTCATTATACTGCCCCTTCTAGGAATTTGCCTAATCTCTATGGTAAAGACCATAGGTTATGGGGAAATTCCTAGCATTTTGCTTATGAGGCAATCGAAAGTGATATCACTGCATCCATTAAGTCATTTCTCCCTGTAGCAGCCAACATATTAAGCCTCAGGTGAATGTTTGTTCATCTGATGTAAGGCAAGTCCTCTAAAGACTTCAAAAATAACTGAGAATGTTCTAACTGTAACTGAAGCATAGCAACTGAAACATTAGCTTGGGGTGACATGTGTGTTTGTGTGTGTAAAGTATCATCAAGTTGCAGCCAATTTATGGTCACCCCAGCAAAGGTCTTTCAAGGCAAGTGAGAATCAGAGATACTTTGCCATTACCTTCTTCTACTGAAGCTTCCTCAGTGATCTCCTTTCCAGGTACTGGGCCTGTTTAGCTTCTGAGATCTGATAAGATCAAGTTATACAGTGCCACCCTGCCTCCCACCTGGCATTACATAGTCATGAAATGTATTGATGTTGTGTTATGCCTACCTGGGAAAGGTGGAGCTTGCCTATAAACTTGACATTTGAAGTCCCCCCCCCATTGGTAGGGCACTAGTCCACCACATCCAATAATGCCTTTTGCTAAATTTGAATTTAAAGGACCCTGGCACTATGACATTTGTGGTTCAACTACAGCATTTCCTGCCTTGATGGATGAATGAAGTTTAGACTTGGAGATCATGGAAGTCTAAACTTCCATATACAAATTGGAACCACAAAGAACAAAATGAAATTCCAAATTCTAGTTTGGCATATCTGAATATGACATTTTCTTGATTGTTTTTGTTGCCTGTTTAATATTGGATCCCATTTTTATCCGCCTCTTCATTGTTCAGAAAGCTTCAATGTGAACATAAGTGCAGCCCCTTCGGGTCTGCCTGGAGACACCTAGACAAAAGCAGCAATCTTAATTAATCAAATTAAATCAGCAAGACACTTCCGATTATCCCCTTTTAGTCCAAACCAGCTTCTATAATGACAACTGATGCAAAAATAATTAAACCAAGACAGAGTTGAGTGGGGAAGGGTGGAATAATATATTTAAGGTTTGAAGAGAAGTAATTAGTTTTGGCAGGTTATTTATGTATATTTATGTATGTAAATTGAAAAATTAGCTGTTCTATGCAGAGGCAACATATTCCAGTGTTTGCCTAGCCACATGATCACAATGAAGGCAGAGAGAGGGAATTTAAGGAACAGCAGCAAATTTAGCTTGAAAGGGTATGGTACCTATTAAGTTACAACTATGTATAATGCTGGATGATGTATATATGGGTGTGTGGTTTAGGAAAGCAGTGAATGAAGAGAAGCCACAAATTCTAGGCTTCCCAGTGAGGTTCTTTAACCACACACTGAAGAAGAGCCCTTACTAAGTTACAAGGCATTTTGAACACCAATCTTTCTGTAGGGAAAACCTCACTCATAAAGAATTACTATTGTTGGACTTGCTCACCCTTTTGATAGATTCTTACTGCCTTTGGGTCATATGGTTACTCAAACAGATTATAGAACTAGCCACTGACAGTCTTCTCAGGTTTTACCTTGAGAAATCCTAGTGTTCAATAAAAGACAAATTAGGTTCTATTTAAGATGGTACCTCATGATTCTGTGTAAACATTGGGAAATAGTTGGGAACTGATCCAACTACAAAAAAAATGGCAAGGTTCAGGGAGTCCCTCTTAAATTGTTTGTATCCTTAATTGTGGAATGCTGAGAGTTATTAAGACAACCTTACGACATTTTCTTTTTGAAGTGGGGTGATACATATCCTCCATGCTATGTGTCTGAAGAAGCCTCCATGCTTGAAAGGAGACATAATAGAGCATTCATTCATTCATTCATTCATTCATTCATTCATTCATTCATTCATTCATTCATTCATTCATTATATTTTTATACTGCCGTCCCATACGGCTCAGGGCAGTTTACATACAACGTCATGGGTACTAAATTGGAATGATCTAAGCATAGAACCTAGTTAAATAACATCAACAATAATCCAACAGTGGTTTAAATTAATATAATATCCATGAATTAAGTCAACAATAATATAACATGAACAACAACTTAGATAAACCCCCAGATAGGAGGCACCAGTAGGTGTTATTGGGTTGCTCAGTCTCAGTTGAATGCCAGGTGGAGGAGCTCTTTTTTGCAGGCCCTGTGGAATTGTGGATGTTCAGGCAGGGCTCTGATCTCTTCAGGAAGCTTTTTCCACCAGGTGGGGGCCAGGACAAAAAAAGGTCTGGCCCTCGTTGAGGACTGCATACTTCTTTGGGGCCAGGGATTACCAGCCAGTTGGCGGTGGCAGAGTGTAGTGCTCTTTGGGGGTATAGGCAGACAGATGGTCTCTCAGGTACACTGGGCACAGACTGTGTATGGCCTTGAAGGTAAGATCCAAAACCTCAAACCTAATCCAGAATTTGATTGAGAGTTGTTGAAGTATAGGCTGGATGTGAGATCTTCCTGTTGTATTGGTGAGAATCCTGGCCATGGCATTTGGAACCAATTGTAGTTTCCAGATCAAGGATAAGGGTAGGCCTGCACAGAGAGAGTTGTAGAAGTCCAGTCTAGAGGTGACAGTCACATGGATCACTGTGGCTAGGGGTTCTATTGCCAGGTAGGGCACTAGTATCTTGGCTTGATATAGATGGTAAAAGGCCTGTTATTTTTGTGGCTTGTGGCTTGTGCCTCCATGGAGGATCACATTCAGGTTTCTGGCAGAGTGGGCTACTGCTAGATGCACTCTGTCCAGGTTAAGTAAACACGCTTCCTCGCTTGATCCCTACCTACCCAGCCACAAGACCTCTGTCTTTGAAGGGTTGAGCTCTGGTGTTGTGCTGCTGCTTCAGACCAACATGGCTACCCACCTGAATAAATCTTATGTCAGTACTAGATTTAAAGCCCGTTGTACCTGTAAATACAACGGGCGCTAGAAAGGGTTGATGGGAGGAGAGAGTTGTGTGAATGAAGAAGACAGATCTGCAAGGACTGGATAAAAGAAGGGAAGAATGCAGAGGGGGTGTAGGGTAAGACAGGTGTAGGGTAAGGAGGTGGGCCAGAGGTGGCCGAGTTAAAGAGTGGAGAAGAGGGAGGAAGGTAACAGCAAATGGAGAGGAATGAGGGCACAAAAGAAAGAAAGATAAGGGTTTGAGAGGGCTCCATGCCCCCGCCCAGCTCTGGAAGCAGCACGGCCTCGCCCCTGGGGCCCCCCTCCCCCCCGTCCGTGGCGCGGCCTTCCCGCTGGGCCCAGAAGCACACCCAGGGCCTTTTTGATTTGCGCCTTCTGGTTAGGCCCTCACCTGACTGGCTTGAACTCTTGTCTGTCCTGATGAGGGCCCCGCCCACTCTCCGCCCACTTACCCCTTAGCCAATTATTTATACCACTACCCAAGCAGTTTAAACATAAAACTATTTTTTAAATTAAATGATCAAAATAATTCAAGGTAAAGTTCAAAGTGGGAGACTTAAAAAAAAAACACAACCACATGCTGCTCAATCCAACTAAAATTACAAACTTTACATATTTTCTTACTGATTTTACCAAAATCAGTGGCATTTCAAAGCACAGGATCTGGCAGAATTGAAACAATTGCTAGCTGTTTGAAAGCCCTTTCAAATCAATTGCAACTGATCAAGATGTCCTTGTTTGTGAACACTGCTGGGGAATAAAAGTAGGCAATGTGTACAAATTATACCGACATCAGCAGGCAAATTGCTATACACAGTTACCGATATTTTTCCTATTTGCTAGGTTGAGCTGGCCAGCCTCCAAGCCGGTTCTAAGCCATTGTTGTTTACTCTTTCAGCAGAGCTTCACAAAAATAACCGGCACCAATAGAGTGAACATTGACTGATGGCTGCTATAAGACCAAACAACTTTTGCCCATGAAGTTTCAGTGGCATTAGAAAGGTTTAATCATCTGTCTATATCAATCTATAGCTTGTGTACTTAGCCCTGGGTGACTATCGTCAGAGGAATTCTGGATTTATAACTCTAAACATGCTTTTGACCTAGATCACTCTTTAGGGGAAAATGTACAATACCTGTGGCTGCAAAGGTTGTTTGATTCACAAGGTGCAGCTTAACTGCATTTTCTACAAAACAGGCTAGTCCAACAACAGGCATTGTGTTTCATTCGCTGCTGTACTCTGGATGATGCATTACCATAGCAACAGAGAGCAAGCACTCACATGAAGTTAGTTATTTGTTTTTGCCACCATATAAAACAGAGAAAGTTAATAACCCCTAGTACTGCTCTTTGATTCCAACAACATCTTCACCTTGAACAATAGTTGCACACACTCAAGGGTGATGCAAAGGGTTCTTTTATTGTGCTCTCCTCTCAAAAGGATGCAGAGGCTTTGCTAGAGTTCTCCTTTCATACATTTGAGCTGTTTACCCTTGAGGATAATCCAGTGCACAGAGGGATGAGAAGGAGCAGGTGAGGATTTGGCCCAAATTGCTCCTGGCGTTCAGACTGGGTAAGAAAGAGTTAAAGAAGCCTTTGTCTCAATCCTTAGTTGTGCGGGCATCAGCCTTGACATTGGGACCTTGCAAGGACTAGATTTGTTGTAAATGGCTACTTTCATATATCATTGCATAATGCACCCTCAATGCACTATAGTCATCATTTACAACTAGATTTTTCAGTGTGAAGCAGTGCAATCCTAAAAAGTCTTTCATGACCACCAGCCCAATTGAATAGACCTCAGAAGAATTCTGAGCAGCCCTCCCTAAATCATTGAGTCCTTAAGTCATTGAGACCTTGTCAGATGGGCACCTCAAGCAGAAACATGGCTCCTATAGAATTAAGATTACATTTAATACCTGTAAATCTCGCTTCCCAGTTTGGAAAACTAGACATTGTCCAGTGCTTTTCTTATATTTTGATAGCTCCTTCAATCTTTATAAGATCTTCACAAGATGTTTCTTTAAAAAGTCACTCCTCCTTGAAAAGGAAGGGATATATTATTTTGCAAAACCTCAAAAAAGCTCCATCTTGAAGCATTTCTTATTTCAGCACTTCCTTTCACCTATGGGTGACAATAAATTATATTGGAAATGTAAACTACAATTTAGACATGGTTGTGAATTCTGGTCCTTAGTTCAATATTATTATTCTTCCATCTTAATCAATCATCTGCAAACTAAACGAAATGAAGTATATTTCTGCTTTCTCACTTAAACTGACCTATTTCAATTTGTGGAGATAATTCAATTCACTCCTGCCTTTTTTTTTAATTCCCCAAGTGAGTTAAACTTTGTTCCTTACCTATCTGCCTTGGTTAGTATGAAAACTATTGTGGAAATTGCATGCCTCCCAGTCCTCTCAGCTGAATATAAAATGCTCGAGCGGAACTAATATGACAGCAAAATGAATTTCATTTAAATGCACAATACATCCCTTGGCCTCCTTGGGTCAAGGTTTTAGCAGGAGAAAACTGTCTTGTTTACTGTTATTTTTTATCCTCTCCAAAGAGCCAACATACCTCACCTTTTTCTGGCTTGAAGGCTGAGCTTTAACAGTTTTCTACAGAAGAAGCATGAAGCCATCTCAGAAAGAATTAAATGGAGATCATGGTATAAGACTTAGGAAAATTCTCATCATTTAGAGCTAAACAGAAAGAATACTGATAATATCAACTTAAAGTTGGTCTCCAGCATTATTTTTGCAGCTTTATTGGGAGATCACTAATGGTCAATAGCAAAGCACCTTAGATTAGCCATCCCCAACCTGGGGGCTACGGACCACATGTGGTCCTTCAACTAATTGGAGGTGGGCCCCGAAGGACGCCTTCTCCCCCCCCCCCCCCCGGCCCTTTACAACACACTTCGGGTGTCATTGTCATCACTCCCAGATGGGACTATCTCATTGCAGAGAAACAAGCTCAGGGTACTCATTGATTTGTCATTGTCATGAGTTAAAATTTCCATGAAAATAAAATGTTCCTTATGTTCATTGTTGTGGCATGTCTGTACCTTATTTTGAAGGGATGTTTAAACATTACCATAGTGATCAGAGAGTGTTAGGGCAGTGGTTGAGAGTAAAGGAGTAAACTACCCCCCCCCCACCGGGCCTCAGTAAAAGGTCCCCGGTGAGTGGTCCCCGGTGATAAAAAGGTTGGAGACCACTGCCTTAGATGTTAACTTAAGATCAGAGTGGTGAAGTTATTAATATCTTAGATTGGGATAGCCCCCATTCAAATCCCTATTCCACTGTATTATTCACTAAGACCCATTATGCACAGCAGTAGCCATGCCGGGCTGAGTCCTTACATCGGGGTGGAATACCCTGCTGCTTCCCATGTACACATGGGGGAGGGAATCCCCCAGCATAAGCGGATTTCCCCAGTGTAGTGCACATACACAATACCACACAATTGGTTGACTCTTTATGTTTGACCATTTAGACTTTATGTTATAACCTTTTCACTTATAAATATAGAGAAGACTACTGTATCATTGTGCCTCGTGATCTCCTTTTTTCTTCTGAGTCCACACTGAGGAATCCACGGTTCTATACTTGATTGGTGGTGGCAGTGAGCAGGGAGTGAGGAGGCATGGTCGCTCTCCCACCAAGGTGGGGGTGAGGGAACACCCTGGCCAGCTCTGTGGCTCCACAGAGCTGACAGCAGTGTGTGGTGTCCCTTCTGATTATGCACAGTGCTGGCCCGACCTAGCCCCCGATGGCAGCCATGGCATCTCAGGGAATGAGGAAGACTCTGTATTCCTTTACCATGGGCCATCTGAGGGTCTGAGTCAGGCCAGGGCTTGGTGGTGCCTGGGATAGTGGCAACGTCGGGCTTAATCAGGGATTAGCCCCACAGCCCTGTCGCTGCCAGCCCAGGCATCCCACCCCATGCATAATCAGTCTATGTGACCTTGGGCCTGTGAAACACTTTCATCCTAAACTTCCTCAGAGGTTTTTTCAGATGAGGAAAAAATAAGATGTGGTTTTTATACCTTGCTTTTCACTCTCCAAAGAAGTCTCAAAACAGCTTGCAATAGCCTTCCCTTCCTCTCCCCACAGCAGACAGACACCCTGTGAGGTAGATGGAGCTGAGAGTACTCTGACAGAACTGCTCTCTGAGAACAGCTCTAACAAGACTGTGACCAAACCAAGGTCACCCAGGTGGCTGCATGTGGAGAAATGGAATCAAGCCTTACTCTCCAGATTAGAAGCTTCCACTCTTAACCATGACTCCAAGTTGGTACCTAACCGTTGAAGGAAGTGCAGGAAAGAAAAAATATTAATATGAAGATAATATGCAGTTGTTGAAAATTATTTTTACCTTGGTGATAATTGGGATGCTGAAAAGCCAGAAGTTCCAACATCCTCTACTTAGCACCCTGAAGGGAAACAGTACAGGATCAAGCCAATGTGCAACATCCCTTCTGATGCAAAACCAGAAGTGATGTCATCACATCTGGGCAATGATGTCCTGCACTGTAAGATATGCTTTTGATGGAAGAGGAATATAAGGTTATTGTCTCACAAACGTTGACCTGCGAGGCAACTGAGCCATGAGACAACTTTCCAATTCAAAGCTACGGTCTCATTGGGAGATGCACTTAATTCACCAGTTGGATACAAGTTTGTGGTTACATAAGACTTAGGTCAGTAAAATGAGTACTCAGCTTGCTGGGGGGTAAACGGTAATGACTAGGGAAGGCACTGGCAAACCACCCCGTATTGAGTCTGCCATGAAAACACTAGAGGGCGTCACCCCAAGGGTCAGACATGACCCGGTGCTTGCACAGGGGATACCTTTACCTTTAAGACTTAGGTTCTTATGGATATCTGGAAAACATGCCTTTCAGCAAAGGGGTTTTTGAAATCAATAGACCCCATTCAGATAGGGAACACGGTGCATGGAAAGAGAGATTCTCTATGAATTTCCCAACATCACATCCACTTGACCAGAGTCTGTCATCAGTGAGAGATGTTATACTGTTTGAGGAGAAGAAGTAGTTTTGTTCCTTGATTTTTACTATCCAAAGGAGTCTCAGAGCAGCTTACAATCACCTCCCCTTCCTCTCCCCACAACACATGCCCTGTGCAGTAGGTGGGGCTGAGAGATCACTGAAAAAATTTTGCTTGGCCCATAGTCACCCAGTAGGCTATGGGGAGGAGGGAGGAACCAAACCTGCTTTGCTAGATTAGAGCTCACTGCTTTTAACCATGACACTTAAGCTGTCAGCTGGGTAGTATAGGCTGTAGTCTTATAGACATTTTCCTGGGAGTAAACCCCGCTGAATGACATGGGACAAACTTCTGAGCAGACCTGCTTAGCATAGCTCCTGTGTGTATATAAGGATTCAAAGTTCTGCAATCACAGGATCAATTTAGAATTCAAGAGAACCTCTTAGTAGCACTAATGATACTGGTAACACCATATAAATGATGTATCATATAATGTTCCATGTTGCTGCCTCTGAAACATCTCTGAATTGTGCCGATTCAGAGCTGGGCTACATGGGCCATTTGTTCTAGTTCAGCGCGGCAGTCCTTAGATGTGGCAAAGAATAATGATCAGTTCTCTACGTTGGCTTTGTTAATGGTATAAGAAATTTCCATATGAAAGGGGTTGTCTCAGAGTGTCACAGTTTGGGGAACGGCCATTTGATAGTATCATTTTCAATTTCCATGAATCCGTTCCCAGCAAGAAACGTCCCTGCCACACAGATATCAATCAGTAAAGCCATTTTAATATGAATAAGGTACACAGTTAAAGAACAATGCTGCACAATACAAAGGTTGAGGAAGCGATCAGAATGAGTAAGCAGCAGGGCAAACACCCTTTCACTGTGACTGAATTAAAAAAAACATGAGCAAATATTTGTAGCAAACTGGAAACTTAGCACCAAGGCGAATGATACATAAAATAATGACTCCCTGCTATTAAGCTGAAGTGCCATAAGTCATCAGGAGAAGTCTACTTGAGGGAAGACTTCATCTTCAAGGGTGAATGGCGTCTTCAAAATTTGAAGAGATGTTCAGCACTAAGAAGTTTGTATCATGTGGAGACCGCTGGGGAATGGCCTCCTTGTAACTGGATGCCTCTTCTTGACCACGAAACGCAGCTCCAGGTATCACACCATCCTAGTACTTGGCATGTAGATAGTCCTCACAAGTATTGTTCTTTCCAAGAATTTGCTGATGTGGAAATACTTTACATCAGGCCCCAAAATTACCAGAAGGGGCATTTGTGGCATTAGCAGCCATGGATTTGATTCCCGTAGCCTATTCTCTCAAATGAGGCATGAGGCAGCATTGGTCAAGGCCTTGTTGTTGTTGTTATGTGCGAAGTCGTGTCCGACCCATCGCGACCCCATGGACAATGATCCTCCAGGCCTTCCTGTCCTCTACCATTCCCCGGAGTCCATTTAAGTTTGCACCTACTGCTTCAGTGACTCCATCCATCCACCTCATTCTCTGTCATCCCCTTCTTCTTTTGCCCTCGATCTCTCCCAGCATTAGGCTCTTCTCCAGGGAGTCCTTCCTTCTCATAAGGTGGCCAAAATATTTGAGTTTCATCTTCAGGATCTGGCCTTCTAAAGAGCAGTCAGGGCTGATCTCCTCTAGGACTGACTGGTTTGTTCGCCTTGCAGTCCAAGGGACTCGCAAGAGTCTTCTCCAGCACCAGAGTTCAAAAGCCTCAATTCTTTGACGCTCGGCCTTCCTTATGGTCCAACTTTCGCAGCCATACATTGCAACTGGGAATACCATAGCCTTGACTAAACGCACTTTTGTTGGCAGGGTGATGTCTCTGCTTTTTAGGATGCTGTCTAGATTTGCCATAGCTTTCCTCCCCAGGAGCAAGCGTCTTTTAATTTCTTTGCTGCAGTCCCCATCTGCAGTGATCTTGGAGCCCAGGAAAATAAAATCTGTCACTATCTCCATTTCTTCCCCTTCTATTTGCCAGGAATTGAGAGGGCCGGATGCCATGATCTTTGTTTTCTTGATGTTGAGTTTCAAGCCAACTTTGGCACTCTCCTCCTTCACCCGCATCAACAGGCTCTTTAGTTCCTCTTCACTTTCTGCCATTAGAGTGGTATCATCTGCATATCTGAGGTTGTTGATATTTCTCCCTGCAATCTTGATCCCAATTTGTGACTCCTCTAATCCCGCATTTCTCATGATGTGCTCTGCATACAAGTTAAATAGGCAAGGTGACAGTATACAGCCTTGCCGAACTCCTTTCTCAATTTTGAACCAGTCAGTGATTCCATGTTCAGTTCTCACTGTTGCTTCTTGACCTGCATATAAATTTCTCAAGAGACAAATAAGATGCTCTGGTATTCCCATCTCTTTAAGAACTTGCCACAATTTGTTGTGCTCCACACAATCAAAGGCTTTAGCATAGTCAATGAAGCAGAAGTAGACGTTCTTCTGGTACTCCCTAGCTTTCTCCATGATCCAGCGTATGTTGGCAATTTGATCTCTAGTTCCTCTGCCTCTTCGAAATCCTGCCTGTACTTCTGGAAGTTCTCGGTCCACATATTGCTGGAGCCTAGCTTGTAGGATTTTGAGCATAACTTTGCTAGCATGAGAAATTAGTGCGATGGTGCGGTAGTTTGAACATTCTTTGGCATTGCCCTTCTTTGGGATTGGAATGTAAACTGACCTTTTCCAATCCTGTGGCCATTGTTGAGTTTTCCAAATTTGCTGGCATATTGAGTGTAGCACTTTTACTGCATCGTCCTTTAAGATTTTGAATAGTTCAACTGGAATGCTGTCACTACCACTAGCTTTATTGTTGCTCAGACTTCCTAAGGCCCATTTGACTTCACATTCCAGGATGTCTGGCTCCAGGTCAGTAACTACCCCATTGTGGTCATCAGGGATGTTAAGCTCGCTCTTGTATAGTTCTTCTGTATAATTTTGCCACCTTTGTTTGATCTCTTCTGCTTCTGTGAGGTCCCTACCATTTTGGTCCCTTATCATACCCATCTTTGCATGAAACGTTCTCTTCATATCTCCAATTTTCTTGAAAAGATCTCTGGTTCTCCCCATTCTATTGTTTTCTTCTATTTGTTTGCACTGTTCATTTAAGAAGGCATTCTTATCTCTTCTAGCTTTTCTCTGGAATTCTGCATTCAATTGGGTGTATCTTTCTCTTTCTCCCTTGCCTTTCACTTCCCTT
The DNA here is from genome assembly GCF_049243985.1 of Paroedura picta. NCBI lineage: Eukaryota > Metazoa > Chordata > Lepidosauria > Squamata > Gekkonidae > Paroedura > Paroedura picta. Next base: position 153,985,074 of record NC_135370.1, on the reverse strand, counting down.
CTCTCCTTAGCTATTTGTAAAGCTTCCTCAGACAGCCATTTTGATTTCTTGCATTTCTTTTTCTTTGGGATGGTTTTAGTTGCTACCTCTTGTACAATGTTGCGAACCTCCGTCCATAGTTCTTCAGGCACTCTGTCTATCAGGTCTAATTCCTTAAATCTATTTGTCACCTCCACTGTGTATTCGTCAGGGATATGATTTAGTTCATACCTGAGTGGCCTAGTGCTTTTCCCTACTTTCTTCAATTTAAGCCTAAATTTTGCAACAAGAAGCTCATGATCTGAACCACAATCAGCTCCTGGTCTTGTTTTTATTGACTGGATAGAACTTTTCCATCTTTGGCTGCAGAGCACATAATCAATCTGATTTCTGTGTTGACCGTCTGGTGATGTCCATGTGTAGAGTCGTCTCTTGGGTTGCTGGAAAAGAGTGTTTGCTATGACCATTGTATTCTCTTGACAAAATTCTACCAGCCTGTGCCCTGCTTCATTTTGTACTCCAAGGCCAAACTTGCCTGTTATCCCGGTTATCTTTTGGCTTCCTACTTTAGCATTCCAATCCCCCATGATGATAAGCACATCATTTTTGGGCGTTGCTTCTAGAAGGTGTTGTAGGGCTTCATAGAACTGATCAACTTCATCCTCTTCAGCAGCAGTGGTTGGGGCGTAGACCTGGATCACTGTGATGTTGAATGGTTTGCCTTGGATTCGAACTGAGATCATTCTGTCATTTTGGGGATTGTATCCCAAGACTGCTTTTCCTACTCTCTTATTGATTATGAATGCTACTCCATTTCTTCTGCGAGATTCTTGTCCACAGTAGTATACCTGATGGTCATCTGAATTAAATTCACCCATTCCTGTCCATTTTAGTTCACTGATTCCTAAAATGTCGATGTTCAGTCTTCTCATTTCTTGTTTAACCACGTCCAGCTTGCCTTGATTCATGGATCTGACGTTCCAGGTTCCTATGGAATAAAAATCTTTACAGCATCGGACTGTCTTTTCGCCACCAGTTACTTCCACAACTGAGCGTCCTTTCGGCTTTGGCCCAGCCGCTTCATTCATTCTGGCGCTACTCGTACTAGCCGTCTGCTCATCCCCAGTAGCATATTGGACACCTTCCGACCTGAGGGGCTCATCTTCCAGCGTCATATCGTTATGCCTATTGGAACTGTCCATAGAGTTTTCATGGCAAAGATACTGGAGTGGTTTGCCATTGCCTTCTCCAGTGGATCACCTTTTGTCAGAGCTCTCAGCTATGACCTGTCCGTCTTGGGTGGCCCTGCACGGCATAGCTCATAGCTTCACTGAACTACGCAAGCCCCCTTGCCACAACAAGGCAGCGATCCTTGAAGGGGGGGTCAAGGCCTAAGCAAGGCTATTAGCAATATAGGGATGTCAACCTTTAGATGGTACCCGGGGACCTTCAGGAAATTCAGCTGATCTCCATGTGACATCAGTTCCCCTGGAGAAAATGGGTGCTGTGGAGAATAACCTCAATAGCATTGTACCCCACTGAAGTATCTCACCTCCCTAAATTCAAACCTCTTCAATCTTCACCCCCAGATCTTTAGAAGTTTCCCAACCTGGATTTAGCCCATCATCCTCTAGCAGTGGTCAACCTGGATCTGGCCACCCTATAACAATAGGACTTTGGGAAGGTCATTAATTACTTAGGGTCGCCATGATGGATTATGCAGGAGAGGGATAAACCGGGCCAGCGCTTGCATGTCAGCAGAGCAAATTCCCACATATGCATGACATCTCTGTCAGTCTGGTCCCTTCCCAATCCTGGCATGCCCCCTGATTTTTCAGCATTCCCTTTCTTAACAAGGGCGCCATTGGCACCCATACTGAGCCAGGCCCAGGCATACACGGGAGAGCCAGATTGTCTAGGCTCAGCTTCCCCCTCACCTTCAGTGTCCCAGTAGGCTTTGTAGAGCCAAATGGGGCATTTGTCAACCCCCATGATGGTGGGATAGCATGGCAACCCTCGTGCAGGGACACCCATCTGCCACTGCCACCATGGAGTGGCATAGTGGAACCTGTCTGCCCTGAAGTTGTGCGTGTGCATGCACAACTCCAGGGTGGACTGTGTGTGCTAGGGGATTTTGTCCGCCCTGTATACACGGGAAGTGGTGGGGAATGCTGCCCCATTGCACCGAACTGGTGGCGGCCTGAGGTGGCCATCATTGTGCATAATTGGTCCATGAGTTGGAAGTGACTTGATGGCACTTAAACACAAACACACAACTGTGAGCATGTCCCCCCCCCCCAAAAAAAAGGTCCCTTTACATGTCAAAGCCATTCTGTCTGATGTTTCTGGTGTTCAACCCTGCAGAAAGTGAAACTACAGCATCTTTTAGCAGGCGGGGATTATGTTCTACAGCTTGTATACCACAAAGTTCACAGCTGGAACTTAACAATGTCATTATGGTTACCAAGGGGAAAAATTCCAAGACTCCTTTGATTTCCATGTAAGAGGCTTCAGTATTGCTCCCAAAGGAAAACAGCTTGTCAATTAGATATAGGCCATGATTCCACAGAGTGTGTAAAAGAGTTCCATCTGCACACTCTCAAGGCCGGCTGTGTAGCCTTCTTTGGCATCAGTTTCAACTTGGATAACTTGTGGCTTTGTTCTCTACTGCCCCTCTTGTCAAAATTAGCCTAATGGGAGCTGCTGCAGAAAACCACAAACATGTTATGGATCTTTTCCACACAGGCCTGAAGACTGCAGACCTGGAGGCTGCTGTTCACTGAAAGAATTAAAAGTGGAAAACCTACAATCCATAAGAACATTCAAAAAGTGAGAACAGCTCTGCTGGATCAGGTCAGTGGTCCAACCATGCCAGCATCCTATGCCATGCAACAACCAATTGTCTTGCTGGGTAAAGAGGAGAAAGAGGTTAAGACCTGCCTCTGAATTTACCTCCTAGCACTGCTGCTTCTGTGTAGAGGTTCCGTTTAGTCCCTTTCATCACCATGTTTAGTCATGTTATTTCAACAGCATTTCAACAGCCGCTCTATGAATCTTGTCTAATCCCCTTTTAAAGTCATCACTGTCTCCACTGGCTAGGAAGCCAAGTCTCCCCTTGCCACTGGCTGTAGATGGGGGCAGGGGAGTAGGATAACCAGGGCCAGGTTGGAAAGCTGCTAGAGACTTGGAGATGGAGCCTGGAGAGGACAAGAACCTAAGTGAGGTACAGTGCCATCCAGCCCACCCTCCAAATATCATTTTCTCCAGGGGCATTCATCCCTGTGGTTGGGAGATGAGCTGTAATTCCAGGGGATCTCCAGGTGCTATCTAGTGGTTGGCATCCCTATATTATTAGGAGCCTTGCTTAGGCCTTGACCAATGCTGCCTCATGCCCCATTTGAGAGAAGCAGTCCTTTCCTCCAGGGGATCTGATCTCTGCAGTCTGGAGAGGAGCTTTCATTCTGGGGGTTCTCTGGGTCCCAACTGGAGGCTGGCATGCAGGGATGCCAGCCTCCAGATGGGACCTAGAGAATCCACTTCTGGGGTTTCCTGAAGTCTAAAGAATGTTTCAAGGGTAAAATGTTGAGAAAAGCTGGCATAGAGACAATAATTGAGAAACCCTCTGTACGTGCCTCGCCAACCAATGTTTTCATTTTTGTTTGAAACATACAACTGTTTTTTTATTTACTTTGATATTGAACTGAAATGAAGAACATACAGGCTGAAAGGTTTTCAGTTCTTCAAACAAAATTTTGCTATCAAATATTCTTCTTGAAGGAAGAAATTCGGACAAGTTTATGAATCGCTGGATGTTTCTTGTTATTAGCAAATACTTCAATATAGGATTTCTCTTTGTTTCCCACCTGGAACCTGGCATCCCTGCACCTCCATGGGATCTGAAGCCAAAGAGTCCCGCCTCTCAAGTAGTCCTTTTCTCCAGGGCGTCTGTGGCTTAGAACAAGCTGAAGGGAAGTTGGAGTCTGGCCCAGCTGGGTCTTGGCAGACTATGTACATTGTACACAGTGTCTGACTTTGGCATAAGCCTAGATGGTTGAGGGGTGTCGCTGGTTGTTGGGGACAGTTTGCCAGTCTATTAAGCACAGCCCAGCCACACATAACAACAGAGGCTGCATCAAGAGAAAACAGAAATGTATTCCATGTCCTTAAGGACATTCCGGGACTAATACAACAGGTGACTAAATAGGCCTCCAAGGAAGTTTGCCCAAAATTCCTTTTCCCACCAAGGGGCAATATATTTCTTTTTAGCATCTGTCCTCAACTTCAGTGCATCATACACTCATTATGAATTGCAACAGACACCAAAAACCTATTATGAAGAGGATGTATAATGCATTACACAGGACTCTGGAATACAAGGCTTCTAATATATACTAGCATTTGTTTAGGGTTGTCTGCCTGGAAACATTAGAAGACCTTTTAATAAATGTACTAAATGAGATGCATAATTTAGCTCCTATGCTGCAAAACGATGGCTGACTGCCAAATCTGGTCTGATTCAGGTCTAACTCATTAACAGAGCCCGGTACAAATAGGCTCATTAAAAAGTGGCTCAGTTTGTTCTTTTCCTCTGAGAATGAGCCTCAGAAGACAGTAATGTTCACCCATACATACATTTCATGTGAATAACAGTGTGCCACACAGTAAAAGATAAAGGAGATAGATTAAGCTGCTTCCCTGTGTTCAGAGAAGGGACAGCATGTGGGGTAGTGGGGACGACACGAATCACAAAGTGAACCAAACCATATTTTCTTGGTTCATGCCCATCCCTACCTACAGCAGATGGACCACCTCAAGAGAAGATCTCTGGGATGACAACAGCAAAGAATAGTATGTCATAGAATCATAGAGCCATAGAGTTGGAAGGGGCCATACAGGCCATCTAGTCCAACCCCCTGCTCTACGCAGGATCAGCCCAAAGCATCCTAAAGCATCCAAGAAAAGTGTGTATCCAACCTTTGCTTGAAGACTGCCAGTGAGGGGGAGTTCACTACCTTCTTAGGCAGCCTATTCCACTGCTGAACTACTCTGACTGTGAAAATTTGTTTCCTGATATCTAGCCTATATCATTGTACTTGTAGTTTAAACCCATTACTGCATGTCCTCTCCTCTGTAGCCAATGGAAACAGCATCCTGCCCTCCTCCAAGTGACAACCTTTCAAATACTTATCATGTCCCCTCTCAACCTCCTTTTCTCCAGGCTGAACATTCCCAAGCCCCTCAACCTATCTTCATAGGGCTTGGTCCCTTGGCCCCAGATCATCCTCGTCGCTCTCCTCTGTACCCTTTCAATTTTATCGACGTCCTTCTTGAAGTGAGGCCTCCAGAACTGCACACAGTACTCCAGGTGTGGTCTGACCAGTGTCATATACAATGGGACTATGACATCTTGTGATTTTGATGTGATGCCCCTATTGATACAGCCCAAAATGGCATTTGCCTTTTTTACAGCTGCATCACACTGCCTGCTCATGTTTAGTTTACAATCCTCAAGTACCCCAAGGTCTCGTTCACACACAGTGTTACCAAGAAGCGTATCCCCCATCCAATAGGCATGCTTTTCATTTTTCTGACCCAGATGCAGAACTTTACACTTATTGTGTTAAAACTCCCCCAGCTTCTTCCAGATCATATGGAGGAGGAGGATTGTATAGACCACTTTTCAGCACCAGAGGGAATGTCAAAGCAGCTTGCCTTCCCTTCTTTGCCAGATTAGAGACTCTTAACCACCCCACCAAGCTGGCTCTCAAGGCTAACAAATGCATACAGCTATTAAAACATACTAAAACGTTCAAACAGTTATAACTTTCACATGCTAGTAAAATCAAAAAAGCCCAAACAGTAGCAGATATGTTGGATTCACATTTACCCGTTGTGGTCTGGAGGAGAGAAAGTTGGACTCCACTTTTGATCTTGTTCTGAGGACATTTTGCTTCATTCCCAGCAAGGCTGAGGGGGATCAGAAGCAAGGTCCCGGGAGATCATCTGGAAGTGGGGTTCTTCTGATCTCCAATCCTGAAAATGTTACTGCTTCCCCAACTTGTTAAAATGCAGGCTACGTGGGAGATGATATGGCCATAAGGGCTCAGCTGATTTCTCTCTCCCCCCTCCAACCTGTTGGTTTGGGTTGCAGAAAACCAGATCAAAAAGTATTGTTTCTGTGCCTCTCTAACTTGGAGGGAGGGGAAAGCTCCCTTTTGCAACTTCATTTTGCTGAGAGGATGGGGTGAATAAGAACTCAGCTCCCGACTGATTCCCTTATCAGCTTTAAGTCAGCTTCTGAACAACTGACAGCAGCATACTCAGTGTTTGGCAAAGGTTAAAGTCTCTCAATGCAAACTAAGAAAGGGACAGGGGAGAGAGGGGAATCTATTAGAGGCTGAGCAGAATTGTTCTGTGTTGCCCGAGAGGGACAGACCAGAATGAATGTGTTGAAATTAATTCAAAAGAAATTCCATCTAAACATCCGGAAGAAGTCCCTGACAGTTAGAGCGGTTTCTCAGTGGAACAGGCTTCCTCGGGAGGTGGTGGGTTCTCCATCTTTGGAAATTTTTAAACAGAAGCTAGATAGCCATCTGATGAAGAGGCTGATTCTGTGAAGGTTCAAGGGGGTGGCAGGTTACAGTAGATGAGCAATTGGGATGTGAGTGTCCTGCATAGTGCAGGGGGTTGGACTAGATGACCCATGAGGTCCCTTCCAACTCTATGATTCTATGATTCTATGATCCATTAGGTTCCAATTTGCCCATGGCCCAGGAGACCCAGAGATGCAGGCATGCACATTGCTTGGTTCCTGGTTGATCCTGCCAGTAGCATATGCTTGTCTCAAAGATTAAGCCATGTATAAGTACCCACAGGAATTACAGTGAAACTGCAAATGGCTCATTAAATCAGTGATGGTTCCATTGGTCGTTCCCACCATTCCTTGGATAACTGTGGTAATTCTAGAGCTAATACATGCCAACGAGCGCTGACCTCCGGGGACGCGTGCATTTAATAGACCAAAACCAACCTGGGGTTTGCCCCGGCTGCTTTGGTGATTCTAGATCAGCGGTCCGCAACCTTTTGGCTGCTGCGGACCGCTGCTCCGGAGTGGGAGGAGAGGGCGTCCCGGGGGCCTGCGCATGCGCGGCAGCCCCAGTGTAAACGCGCGTGCGCGGACTGCTGCACACGTGCGTTTGCGCCCGGCAGTCTGCGCATGCGCATTTGCGCTGCCGCCATGCCGGCAGCCGCGGCTCCCCCTTCCGGCCCCTCTGGGCCACCAGCAAATCAGCCGCCAAAGCGGCCGATTAGCTTGCGGCTCGGCAAGCTTCTCTTCCCCCCACTCCCGAAATAAGAAGCTTGCCGGGCCGCGAGCTAATCGGGCGCTTTGGCGGCCAATTTGCTCGCGGCCTGGCGAGCTTCTCGCTTCGGGGGGGAGGGAAGAAGGAGCCGCGGCCCAGCACCGGGCCACGGCCCGCGGGTTGGGGACCACTGCTCTAGATAACCTCGGGCCAATCGCACTCCCTCGTTGGTCTATTTGTGTGCAGTAATATCTGTATAATTTTTAATATGGTTTTCACTTTGTTTTTAAACCTAATATTGATGTTCTTTAAGAAATAATTGTTTAAATTTTATATTGTTTTATCAATCAACTTTTGAGTTCCAGACAAAGGTTGAGATGAAACCAATGATAGGACTTGTGGGCATGAACTTGTGGATGGAGAAGCATGTAGAGGAGCTTCTGTCAATATATTTATTTTGTGTTGTTCTGTAAGGAGAAAACCTTACCACTACAAATCAAGTGGCTTGAAAACTCTTTCCATAACTAGCCCTTTCCAGAAGTTACGGAAATATGTTCCAGGAGCCCAGCAACTGTGCATGAGCCCTGTTCACAGATTCAGATGAAAGGATGGAGATCAGACGCGTAAGCTCTGTTCACAGATTCAAATGAAAGGATGCAGATCAGAAGATGGGGCCAACAGGCATTACCCTTTGCTCCCTCCTGATGTTCATCTTCCACAGATTAGCCCATGAACAGACTTGCCAATTATTGCTAGTTCAGTTATAGCTTTGTCAGCTTTATTCTATGTGTTTTATTGTGGAGGAAGGTACCAGCTTATTTCCTGATTTCGGATACCCAAGTCAGCATTCCCATTGCATATTAAAATTAAAATGAGCACACAGAAAACAATAAACTGAAAGACTACTCATCAGCAAGTAACAAATCAGAAGCATTGTTTTTCTTTCTTCAGAAGCCATGCTTTCTGCTGACTAGCATCAGTCAATATTAACGGACGTATGGAGTGAAAGAATCCTCAGCTTCTTAACTTTCTGGGAAAAAATAGCTTAAGGGGAACAGTCCAGGTTCATGTTATCTTTCCTCAAGTATACCTTTGATTAGTGCATGACCTAAGGGCAGGGTTTTGTTTTGTTTTGGGTTTTTTTGTTTTTGTTTTGGCTTCACAACAACAGCTTTTGAAAGATCCTCTCCTTGAAACAAGACTTTACTGAAGCAAACTTTGATTATACCAACAATAGGATCTTCTGCATTTGATAGAATATCCAAGTATCTTGTAACTACTTTTGGGCTACCTTGTGTTAACTTTAGGCCCAGGAAGGATAGGCAATTCAGGAAGTCAAAGAGATTTGATATCGAATGTAATATGAATGTATGACAAAGGACTACAAATATGGATCTGTTCTCCCACACCATACCCAGGGACAGGTATTATGTAGTAAACCTTTGATTCTACATCTTAACTTAAGTTCCACATTTTAACTTTAGGTACAGCAAGTTAAAATCCATACTCACCCATGCAGTTCACAGAACAGTGTTGTGTCCATGTCTCTCGGAGGAAACAGGAATGTGCATGGACCAAACCACAAAGCAAGAATTAATTGTGAATTTTGCCCTATCCATGGTTCATAAACTGAAGTTAATGATGGGTCTACTGTTATGAACTTCCATGAATCATACAATCATAGAATAATAGAGTTGGAAGGTACTTCCTGGGTCATCTAGTTCAACATCCTGCACTGTGAAGGACACTCACAACCCTATTGCTCATCCACTGTAATTTTCCACCTCCTTGAACCTTCACAGAATCAGTCTCTCTATCAGATGGCTATCCAGCCTGTGTTTTAAAATCTCCAAAGTTAGAGAACCAGTCTCCTCCTGAGGAAGTCTGTTCCTTTGAAAAACCACTCTGTCAGGAACTTCTTCCAGATGTTTAGACAGAATTTCTTTTGAATTAATTTCATCCCATTGGTTCTGGTCCGTCCTTCTGGGGCAAGAGAGAACAACTCTGCTCCATCCTCTATATGGCAACCTTTTAAATACTTGAAGATGGTTATCAGATCCCCTCTCAGTCATCTCCTTTCCAGGCTAAAAAGACCAAGCTCTCCCAACCTTTTATCATACATCTTAGTCTCCAAACCCCTCACCATCTTTGTTGCCCTGCTCTGGACATACTCCAGTCTACATCCTTCTTCAACTGTGGTGCCCAAAACTGAACACAGTACTCCAAGTGAGGCTGAACCAGAGCAGAGTAAAGTGGTATCATCACCTCCCACGATCTGGACACGATACTCTATTTGATACAGCACAAAATTCCATTTGCCTTTTTAGTTACTGAGTCACACTGCTGACTTATGTTCAATGTATGGTCTACTAAGACTCCTAGATCTTTTTCACACATACTACTGCCAAGACAAGTCTTCCCCATCCTATGTTGGTGTATATAATTTTCCCTACCTAAATGCAGAACTTTACATTTGTCCCTATTGAATTTCATTTTATTCAGTTTAGCTCACTTCTCGAGCCTATCAAGATCATCCTGTATTCTGATTCTGTCTTATGTTTGCTACCCCTCCCAGTTTAGTATCGTGTGCATATTTAATAAGTATCCCCTCTAATCCCTCATCCTAATCATTTATAAATATGTTGAGCCACACAGGCCCCAGAACAGATCCCTGGGGCACTCCACTTGTCACTCTTCTCCAAGAGGATGCTGAACCATTAAGAAGTACCCCTTGGGTATGATCTGTCAACCAGTTATCGACCCACCTGACAAAATTAGGCTCCATACTGCATTTTGACCAAATTGTCAACAAAAATAACATGTGGAAACTTATCAAAAGCTTTACTGAAATTCAGATAAACTATGTCCACAGCATTCCCCTGATCTAGCAAGGTAGTCACATTCTTGAAAAAAGAGATAAGGTTGGTGACCTTGTTCTTGCAAAAGCTGTGCTGAGTCTTAGAAATCACAGCTCTCTATTCTAGCTGCTCAAGAACCAACTGTTTGATGATTTGTTCCAAAATTTTATCAGCTACAGATGTCAAGCTGATGGACTGCCAGTAACCCAGATCCTCCTTTTTCTCTTTCTTGAAGATGGGGGTCAACATTTGTCTGCCTCCAATCATCTGGCATCTCACCTGTTCTCCAAGAACTTTTAAAGCAGTTTGTGGTGGTCCTTAGTAGTTCATGGAAAGAGCAGAAATTCCACTACTCACCTACTTTGGGTTCTCTTGTACAGTTTAAAGGGAGTGTACATGACTGTCCAAAGCAGCTGAGCAACAGGGAACAAGCAATCCACACCATTCAGCTTTTTTCCAGATTTTCTGCAAACTCTATTTAATTGGGTTGTTAGCTGCTTTCTCCCTTGTGGAACTCAAGATGGCTTACAATAGAAATATAAGATGTATATGCTGCCTTGAAAACAGCATGAATATACATTTTTTCTCAAGGATCTCATGGCAACATATATAGATGTAGCATTTATCTACTGGTTGCCAATCTGTATAGAATCTGAATACGGATTCTAAGATTATTTGCCATGTGTATCAGTGTCAATATTGTCTACTTTGCTCCCCTCCCCTCCATCCTGAATTGTAAAATTCTTAAAAGAGCAGTAATGTGTTTCATTTTATTCCCCAACTCCATTGGGAATGGAGCATAAGGCCACAGTGGCTGGGTTGTGCTGTGCTAGAGCCAGTCAACCCAAAGATACACATGTGCAGACTTAAAAGCTGCCTGCCTTTTAGCCATAGGCATTCCTGTGTAGAAACTGCCCTCTTAGAACCAGAACCTCTTAGAACCTCTGCTCTGAGATAATGTAGAGTGATTATTTAATGAATGCTTGCATTGAAAATATTAAGACATATTAATAAACTAAGTAATGTGCTGATGGATGCACTCAGCTCTCCTTCCAACTTTCACCCACACTCTCCAACCTACCCACTCTCTCCAATTTTGTCTTCCTTGCATTCAAAACAGGATTTATCAGCTTTGAACAGCTGCAAAATAAGGTCCCCTGTACAACAGGGCTCTGCTAATTTGCACACATGGTCCACTGAAAATGTCTGAAATTCACAAATTAGCAGGCAAACAACTGGGTAGAATAAACAATCTAAAATGATGTGTCATAATAACATGTAATTTTTGTCTTTGGGGTGAAGGCAATGTTTCTCTTGTTAATTGCAGAACACATGCCCCGAAGAAAAGACTTTTAGTCAAATGAATAAAAACATCATTTAATGGTTGCTTGATACATTGAATTTCTTTGTTATTGTTGCTTACATGGGTTAGGCCTCATTTACATGAGTTATGAACTTAGGCCTGATTTACATGAGTCATGAACTCATCTTATACTCTACCAATGGCCTGGTACTTTGCAGCTTAATAGAAGAAAATGAGAGAGAAGCGGTGATGGACTGCACTTTGAAAAGCTTAGAAATGCTGTACAAGCAGGTAAAGTAGTGTGAATGGTTAATTTTGTACAGAGCTACAGATGCTGAGGAGACTCCAGTCTGATTTCAGTCCTAGCTGAGAAGAGTTGAGTACTGACAGTTTTGAAATTCAGCCCTTCCTGAGAACAATTTAACACAGACAGGAGAATCATGAGGTCATAGAGTTGGAAGGGACATCCAGGGACATTTAGTCCAACCCCATGCACAATGCAGGAAATTCACAACACCACCACAGTGACCCCAGTTCCATACACAGATGATGCCCCCCCCCCCGCAAAAAACAAAACAAAAACAGAATCCCTGTCCAGTCTGGCCTGGAAGAAATAACTGGCAAGAACTTGTCTGATATGGCTAGAAAATGCCTTATGACTCAGCTAAAAACTCAAGACAAGTAATGGTATTTCAAGAGAACAGGGTTGGGTACTGGAAAAAGTGTACCAGCTTTCTGGAAACCAAAGAGTCAGAAAATACTCAAAGAAAGTATACTGGACTGTTTGGGAAAACACTGAAACAAAAACCTCTCAACAAAGATTTAAGTTACTGTGAATAGGGCTGACTCTGCACTTACTTTGTTTATTCCGTTGTGGATCCTGCTGAATTCTGATCGATTTGAACTCGGGTCTTCCTCTATCCCCATCCCCATTGAAACAGAAAAGTGTTCTGCATGTGATTATGAAAGCACAGAATGGGGGGAGGGGCAAGCACAGCAGGGGCCTCTTTCTTTTCTTGAAGGGGGAGAGAGGATTGGAGACAGCAGAGGAGGGGGAATAAATCCAAGAGGCTAATATCTGCCAAGAAAAGTTAGGGTTTCTGGACTTTCTGCCAAGAGATGTTAGGGCTTCTCCTTTAAGGGAAGTCTTGCAACATGGGAACGAGGAAGCCTTTGAACTGACATTCTGGCCAATCAGGGCTTTTCTACAGTGTTGGAAGCTCGAGGCAGCAAGTTAGTTCAGGACAAGCAGAGAGCTGCACCTTTAGTCATACAAATTTTCCAAATATCGAGGGTTATATCCACTCCAGGATATTGCAGAAAAAAGGTAGGGTCACTCCAGATCAATCATGCTTGTTGCAGAGGGAAAATTTAAATCAGTCAAAATGGAAATCACATTCAGTGTAGATGGCAGGGATTGAATCGACCTGGGATTGGAATAAAAGCTCCATGCAGATTCAGCCTAGCTCGAGGTATTCTCATTATCCTGAAACATAAGAACTAACGTCTGTATATATACAGATTCTACCTCAAAGCACTATCAATTGAGTTACTTCTGAAATCTTCAACCTCTGATTTTACTGTCTGTGTTTAATCCTTTTTCTTTTTATTAATCTGGAATATTAAAAACTTCTTGGGTGACATTTAAGTCATGTAAGTTAAAGAGGGTACCCATTCTTTCCCTCAGGTTTTTGGGCTGAGTAAATGGTCAAATACTATAATATGACAGGGTGGGAAAGCCAGAATTCTTCAGGAAAAAGGAAACAGACTATGAGATTGACAGTCACAGAAGGCAAGGAAAATCTTGCCTCTGAGGGATATCATATTGCCCTTTCCAGATGTTACATCCATGAATACCAAGAGCCCAGCAATGGCAAATAAATCCTCCCAATACAAGTCCTAGGCTGTGTTCACACATCACTGGATAACCGTTGTTCTGTAGAAATTTGTAGCTAATTTATCTTGTCCACTGAGGAAAATCTGGTTGTGAAATTCTGCTATAATCCAATGGAAGCCCATTATCTGCAACATGTGGATGTAACTGTGTTTTGGCTGGGAGGGAGCCCACAGATGCCTACAGCCTCCCTCCCAGTTCAAATAAAGTTGGCACTGAGAGCCATACTCCTCCAGCCACTGATTTCTCCCCTATCCCCATATTATCTGGGATAATGCCAAACTGGCCAGGGACTGCAGCCAGCCCAAACATCTCTGGTACTCAAAGCCCTCTACCTCCAGCCACTTCCTTTTTTCCTCTCTCTATTCCAGTAGCCATCACTCCACCAATCCCACCTGAATTGAGCCAGGCAATTCCCAAAATAGCAGTTGACCTCATGACATGCCATCATGTCATAATGATTCTAGGATTCTATGTGTTCTAATTTGTTCTTTAAATTAAGCACTTTGTAAATCCATGTTGCCTTTGATTTGACTTTTCAGATTTTTTTTTCTGTAAACCTGGGAGAGGGGGGAGGGGCTCAAAGAAAAATCCCCCTTGGCTTTTGTAGTTTTCTCGGGTAGTGGGGCTATGTTCTGGTCATGTTTGTTCTGAACGTTTTACCTGCATCTGCTGCTGGCATCTTAAGAGGTCTGTCACAGCAAGGTGCATCTCTCACATCTTGCTGTGACAGTCATCTGAAGATGCCAGCCACAGATGCAGGCAAAATGTTCAGAGCAAAAAGGACAAGAACACAGCCTCACAACCAAAGACAACAACAAGAGTCAGTTGATTCCAATGGTGAAAACCTTCAACCCAACAAAAATCCTGCTTCTCTGCAGATGGCCTAGGTCTGTCTATTTTGCCATCTACTTTTGGGGGCATGTTCATAATTAGATCTAATGATACATGAATAAATATGAATAGATTGAGATTGATGGGATTTCAAGCATGTAACTCTGTTTAGGATAACACTGATAGGCACTGTCTAGCAGCAGGTATTCAAATGCTTCTGTTCTATAAATAGAGTCCACATTAATTCTTCTGCAGAAAGTTACATCATATGTATATGCTCCATTCATGTGTACCAATAAACACACACTGACAGGGCTGTGTTGCCTGCTACGAGCTTGATCTCCTTTGTTATTCAGTTTCAGAATGTCCAATAAGGGCTAATGTTGTATTTCAGTTAATAGTTTCTAGAATCTAGATCATGTAAAGGTAAAGGTAAAGGTAAAGGTAAAGGTAAAGGTATCCCCTGTGCAAGCACCGGGTCATGTCTGACCCTTGGGGTGATGCCCTCTAGCGTTTTCATGGCAGACTCAATACGGGGTGGTTTGCCAGTGCCTTCCACAGTCATTACTGTTTATCCCCCAGCAAGCTGGGTACTCATTTTACCAACCTCGGAAGGACGGAAGGTTGAGTCAACCTTGAGCCGGCTGCTGGGATTGAACTCCCAGTCTCATGGGCAGAGCTTTCAGACTGCATGTTTGCTGCCTTACCACTCTGTGCCACGAGAGGCCCTCTAGATCATGTAGATTCCCTTTATCTGTCACCTTTTCTTTACCACAATTCCATGGAGAAGGGGGAAAAGCAGGTTCACCTTCTGCAAAAGAAGTATTGCTTCCCCCTCAAGAAAGCCATTTCATTGCAAATATCATTTATAAAGCAAGCATATTCTAATGTTCACATACACCAAGCATTTTAAGAAAACACATACTCCACCCGAACAAAGAAAGCTTGACAGAATACCTCTTATACTTCTGTTAGTCATTCCCTATTTTTGCTACATTTTGGGTTTCCCATCTATCATACTCACATTTACTATTTGATCAATATGTATTCAATCACATATTGTATTTCTTTTTACCATTTCAGTAAAATTCATTGGAGGCTTGTTCTCTCATCTCTAAATGGCTTAGGCTAGCAATAAGAACCTAGCCAAGGGGTGGGGGGACCCTAATAACCAGCAAAATAGAAATCTAGATTAAAAACAGGCACCTGTCAGTGGTACAAGGAAAGTCGGGTTTCCAGGCCTAGCAAGGCCCTGAAAAAAAAATCTATCTCTAGAAGCTGTTTTTGACTGATTCCATTTTATTATTATTCCTTTGCACACTATGTAGTATTATGATTGCACAAAGAGATGTATGCTTGTTAAAATGCAAAGGTTTTCTCTAACAGTATACAAAAAAGTCAGAGTTGGGTTTAGGAGGTTGTTATCTTAAGATGTGACTCAAATTAATAACAACAAATTAGTTGTATTCAGAAATCAATGCAATGGCTAAAGAGGGCAACAGAATGCCAAGTATCACTTTTCTTACTACCCAGTTTTTGCCCCGCTCAATGGCAGTTATTCTGGTGGGGTGAATCCATGCTTATAGAGCCCATGCCTGCATTCCGGGCTCTACTAGGTTCAGGGGCCTACATAAGAGGCTGGGTGCATGTGGAGCTGCAGCCTCTTCAGTCACAGAGAGGGCTGCCTCGCCATGCGGGCGATGGTGGGCAATCTAATAGAGACTGACACCTGTAGGGTACCCATCTATACCATGCTTCTGTGGGCCCAGCAGGTGTGGTGATTAGGGGGAGCTTGACTCAGTCCTCATGGGTAGCCTGCTGGTCCGAACCATACTGGAGCTGGATCTGCCCCTGGTCTGATGCCAATGCTCATATGCACGATAATAGAGCTGTAAGCAAAAATGATGTTGTGCATAGGTCCTTTGTAGAGTAGACTCAGCCTGCCAGGCAAAGGTGGCTGCTGGCTCGCAACCAGACCACGGATTACTGCAGCGGCTGACCCCAGCAGCAGAAGAAGCAGTGTGGCCAGATGTTGTGCTATGTGAGTACTGGCTATGCAAGTAATGCAAGAAGAGGGCTAGGCTGGGGCCATCCCCAGTGGCTATATAAACACAGGCACTCCCATGCCTTCCCTCCTCTCTCCTCTTCACTTCTGCCTGCTTCCCCACCCTCCCACCCTATTTTATCGTATGCTTTTATTTTATTGTATGCTTACTTCAGTGAAGCAAGGTAATTAATTATTTCTAAAATCTCTGTGTGTGTGTGTAACATAAAGTAGCAGTTACATGAAACCTATTCCAGACAATGGGTTGGAGCCAATCATCTTTGTCATTCAATTTTGCCCAGTTCTCCTTTCTTCAAACTCCATTCCATTCCAGACTTTTGTCCATGCAGGTCCTGTGATCTCCAATACAGCCCTTTTAGCAGTTGAAGGGGACCCTTCTCCCATAAAGTCTAAACATTATGGATCATTAGATTTCTATTTGAAACATTATGGCTCTTGTTTGGGACACTGAAGTTATTGGCTATGTGCTGTCCATTCACAGTTTTAAAAGATGCAGTGGTCTATGATTATAGATCTAGAGTTCAAAGAAGGGATATAAATTTAAGCATTATATGCACAAGCTATTTCTCCCTTCCATCCAAAGTGTGTTAATTCTATTGTCAAACACATGTGTTTCCTGAGACCCACTGTAGAATCAAGTCTCGCTGTGACTCACTGAAGAGGAAAAGCTGCATTTGGTACTCTAGTTTCTGGAATACAGCCTGATTAACCATCTGGGGTTATTTCTGTGTGCTGGAGAGAAGGGGCTGCTGTCACTAATCACATAGGACTTTAACTCTGCCATTCCACACGGAAGTTTTGGCTGTTTTTTTTTTTTTTTTTAGTGGGGGAGGGCAGTAATTCCCTTGGCAAAGCATCCATTAGTAAAGGATGAAATGTGTAAACATCAGAACTGCAAATCCTAGAAGGCCTGAGATCAAGCATCACCTACAGGGAGATAAAAATCACAATGCTGAACAGATTGTTTGATAGGGAACTTTGTACTGATTAGCCAGCTCAGCACACATGACAATAGCTGTGTGGAAAGAATTCAGTCACAATACCCATTAGGTATTTTGGAAGGGCTCCAGAATCGTACAGAAAGGGTCAGGCAGCTGCTAGTGTCTGTGTGCGCATGTGCTACTTTGCATCAATGGAGTGGTAAATTCTGATTTACACAAAAAACTATTGCACAGCAATGATTATTGTAGGTATCACTTTGCTTTTTCTGCATTGTCTTAGTTCTCATTGTCCACTCTCGACATTGTCTATTGTATACCTGGCCTTAGATGGTTTGTCATTTGCATTGTTCATCTTTGGCCTTCCATGCAGCCCACTGGGACTCGCTCATACGTAAAAGAATTTTCTCTCTTCCCACATCACCTTATCTATCTCTCTTCATCTGCTTCTGATAAAGAGGAAAGGGGGGAAATTACTTTTAAAATGACACTGAATCCTTTATTTTAAGAATGTACTCGGTGCAGTACAACAATAATCAGACAGATGTGCACTCACTGTTTCTCCTGTCCCTGCGTGAGTCTTGCAGCCTTTCTACTTGCTGGCTCTGTCAACAGTTCACCCCTGAAGCTCATCATGATAAAGCATCAAGATTCAAGGCGTTGTTATTATGCAAGCAAAAGATAAACCTAGAAGAAGAAACAGTTTAAAAACTGTGTATGAACGCATTGTAACACGTGTCAATGTACTGCAATGCCAAAGCAGAACAAGAACAGAAATGTATAAAGTGTGCCCTGAACAGAAGTATTCTGTATTCTTACTATATATTACAGATTTGTATATGGTACTCTGATATATTACTTATTGTTAAAAGCTACATTCATTAGGCATAGGTGGCAAAATATAATATATAAAAATATATTATAATACTAAATTATTATTTACAAGGGCGGGATCAGGAAGCACGCTTCCCATGCCTGGGGTGCAATTGACACCTGTACCACCTGCCAGGGATTTGGGGGTGATCTTCGATGCCTCCCTTTCTATGGAGGCTCAGGTCACAAAGATAGCCTGAATGGGTTTATCATCTGTGCCAAGCATGGCTACTAGCACCCTACCTGCCCTCTGAACATCTGGCCACAGTGATCCATGCAACACTCATTTCGAGGTTAGACTTCTGTAACTTGCTCTATCCGGGCCTACTTTGACCCAGAAATTACAGCTGGTACAGAACAAAATATGAAACAACCTGCTAGGGTCCTCACTGGTACATCTTGGAGGGCCCACATTCAGCCAGTGTTGTGTCATCTTCATTGGTTACCAGTCTGCTTCCGGATCAAGTTTAAGGTATTGGTGCTGACCTTTAAGGCTATATGCGGCTTGGGCTATATGTATTTGTGGGATTGCTTGCCTGTCTATGCTCCTTGCAGGGCACTCTGCTCTGTGGGAACGAATTCGCTGGTTGTCCCAGGGCCCTGGGACATTTGCCCCGCCTCGTCCAGGCCCTGGCCTGGTGGAATAAGCTGCCAGAATAACTGAGGGCCCTGTTGGAGTTATCAGCTTTTCACAGGGCCTGCAAGATGGAGCTCTTCTGCCAGGTATATGGTTGAGTCCAGGTTGATGTCCTGGAGTTACCATCAGGGGATCCTCTGAAGTCTGTGCCTGCATGTGTGCGCCTACCGGCATACCAACGGCTCCCCCCCCCCCACGGCGTGGCACTGGCTGCGGCGGGAGTGAACGGCTGCTTCGGGCGCCAAAGCGTGCAACCCTAATCAGGACCCTCATTCCTACTGAAAGAGTTCCTGACCATGAGCTGGACAGGGGGTGGGGAGTTAACTCTAATGTACAGCCATCTTTTAATGTGTCAGGAGATATTTTTAGGGGTTATATTGTTTGTATTATTTTTATTGTTTTATTGTAAATCACCGCGAGTCTTTGAGAGCAGCGGTATATAAGTCTAAAAATAAATAAATGTGTAGTCAAGATGAAATCAGTAATGTAGGTGTAAAATTGATTAGTTATGGACTTTGAAATTTTAAAAAGTTGAATATAAATGTACCCCAACAGTAGCATTATTAGATTTTATAGTGTTTTGAAAATTGTGATGAAAGGAGAAATGGAGAGAAATGCTTTTTGTTTCATATACCCTGTGTTACATAATTATTTTTATGTACATGATGATGATATGGAACTCCTCATTTTTATGTACATGATGATGATATGGGCACTTTTCCATCCATGGCACATGATGGTTTTGGCAGGAAAACACCACTATGCATGTTGTAGGACAGGCACTCCCATCTAATATTTCTCAATTAGAAAGTCCTTCTCTGCAGCTAGCCTGCACTGTGCCAGTGTGTGCTTGCACAAAATACACTCAATGGATGAATGGTAAGTAATTCTGTAATCCTAATCTTATTGCATTGTTCACTGATTCCTTTATGCTGTCTGATCGCATTACATCCCCTAACCTGCCTTTATAATCAGGTGGAAAACCAGATGATAGATAATAGATAAATGATAGATAGGAGAGCAGCAACTTTCATACCTGAGCCCAGTTCTGTCTCTCCCAGTTTTTCATGTTTTAAAAATATTTTATTAATAAGCTGTGAGAAGAAAGCATTAAACCCTGTGCAATTGTCACCAGGGCCTCAGACTGATGGGAGTCCTGGATCATTAAACTACAAACCAGTTAATGACTCCTGATGCTGGCTCATTTCTCCTTGATAATTGCTTAATGCTTTGTGGTTGAACTGGTAGGAACAAGAACCATAAGACGTTATAAGCAGAGATTCTGAAATTTATCAGGGAAGGTGATGGGCATGGAGATGACTGACACCTTCTAGAGTATTTTATTATCCTTGGCGAATTATGGTAAATTAATTAATGAGGTGAGGGGATGATTGGTGCAGATTTGATATGGGATTGTCAGCACTTTAATGCTGAACAGAAAATGTGAGGACTCTCTTCTGATTTTTCTTAAAAGATCACCCAATTTCAAGTATCTTAAAAATAAATAAACAATTAAACAAACAAATAAATAAACAAATAGTTGTGAATGAGTCCAGGCCTGATCTTTGTGGGTTCTCAGGGCTAGTGTGCACAAGAAATCAATCCTTGTGTGTGTGTGTGTGTAATTTAATTGAATAATATTTCAGAAAAAAACTTGGGCAACATACATCTCTAAAATAATAGGTAAAGGTATCCCCTGTGCAAGCACTGAGTCATGTCTGACCCTTGGGGTGACGCCTTCTCGCGTTTTCTTGGCAGACTCAATACGGGGTGGTTTGCCAGTGCCTTCCCCAATCATTACCGTTTACCCCCCAGCAAGCTGGGTACTCATTTTACTGACCTCGGAAGGATGGAAGGCTGAGTCAACCTTGAGCCAGCTGCTGGGATCAAACTCCCAGCCTCATGGTCAGAGCTTCAGACAGCATGTCAGCTGCCTTACCACCCTGCGCCACAAGAGGTTCTAAAATCATACAGCGATGCAAAACATGAAAATTTCTCTTAATGACCTAACACATTTAAAACCAGTTTACAATCCTAAAGTTGTCCAAACATTCCCTGTGTTGTGGTCTCAACATATTCCAGGCCTTTAGTCCAACATAATCCAAGCTATTTTTTTTCTTGAGGCTCTTAGTTCAATTATATAATTTTGTGCAGCCAGTCTCAGGATGTGTTCTTGCTGGAATGTTCTAGAAAATTATCTCATTACTCCTGATTCCCTCTTCCCATCCTGTGGGCTGCAGATTCTTATGGGCCAGTTCCACATGGGTGGAAAATGCCGAGAGGATGGTCATATGGAAGTGGGGCTAATCCCTGCTTCCACAAGGCACAGCTGCTTTCTCTTAATGACCTAACTTGTTCCTGCCCCTGAGCCTGCTGTGGGTTGGGCCCAAAGTTATCCTGGGCTAAGGTTTCCAGTTGATACATGGATCTGGTTCAAGGTTTGGTCTTGACCTTTAAGGCCCTTCACGGTCTGGGACCCACATATATGAGGGACTGCCTTTCACCCCATACTCCCTGCCGAGCTTTACTCTCTGTGGGTACAAACTTGCTATTTGTCTCCAGCAACAGGGAGGCATACCTGGCCTCAACCTGGGCCAGTGCCTTTTCGGTCCTGGCCCCCACCTGGTGGAATGAGCTCGTGGAGAGCTGCGGGTTCTGTGGAAGCCTTCGGCGTTCCGCAGGGACTGCAAAATGGAATTCTTCCACCAAATTTATGGATGAGGCCACTGCGGTGAGAGGTCCTATTGAGCCCCCCAGTGCATAGAGGGGTAGCAATAGAGCATCTTTCATCTATGCTCCCTCTTCTCATCCCTAACTTAATTGTTAGTGGGGGGAGGTTGGGATCTGAATACTGCCATGCTCTGGTTTTCTGGTTTGTAGTTCTGTTTGTTGTATTTTTATGTCCAGAGAGTTTTAATTGGGTTTAACTGGGTTTTATTTGGACTGGGAGTCTGACCTCTGTTGTGTGAGTCTGACCTCTGTTGAGTCTGACCTCTGTTGTGTGAGTCTGACCTCTGTTGTAGGGAAGAAAATGGAGCAGATATTAAAGGGAGCGATCTGCAAACATCTGGAGGACAATTTGGTGATCCAAGGAAGTCAGCATGGATTTGTCTCCAACAGGTCCTCTCAGACCAACCTGGTTTCCTTTTTTGACCAAGTAACAGGTTTGCTGGATCGTGGAAATTTGGTTGATGTTGTTTACTTGGATTTTACTAATGCTTTTGATAAGGTTCCCCATGATATTCTGATGGATAAATTGAAGGACTGCCATCTGGATTTTCAGATAGTTAGGTGGATAGGGAATTGGTTAGAGAACCGCACTCAAAGAGTTGTTGTCAATGGTGTTTCATCAGACTGGAGGGAGGCGAGTAGCGGGGTACCTCAGGGCTCGGTGCTCGGTCTGGTACTTTTTAACATATTTATTAATGACCTAGATGAGGGGGTGGAGGGACTACTCATCAAGTTTGCAGATGACACCAAATTGGGAGGACTGGCAAATACTCCAGAAGATAGAGACAAAGTTCAACGAGATCTGAACACAATGGAAAAATGGGCAAATGAGAACAAGATGCAATTTAATAAAGATAAGTGTAAAGCTCTTCATCTGGGTCAGAAAAATGAAAAGCATGCCTACTGGATGGGGCATATGCTTCTAGGTAACACTGTGTGTAAACGAGACCTTGGGGTACTTGTGGATTGTAAGCTAAACATGAGCAGGCAGTGTGATGCAGCGGTAAAAAAGGCAAATGCCATTTTGGGCTGTATCAACAGGGGCATCACATCAAAATCACAAGATGTCATAGTCCCATAGGTCAATGGACCAAGCCCTACAAAGGTAGGTTGAGGGACTTGGGAATGTTCAGCCTGGAGAAAAGGAGGTTGAGAGGGGACATGATAAGTATTTGGAAGGTTGTCACTTGGAGGAGAGCAGGAAGCTGTTCCCATTGGCTGCAGAGAAAAGGACCCGCAGTAATGGGTTTAAACTATAAGTACAACGATATAGACTTGATATCAGGGAAACAATTTCCACAGTCAGAGTAGTTCAGCAGTGTAATAGGCTACCTAAGGAGGTGGTGAGCTCCCCCTAACTGGCAGTCTTCAAGCAAAGGTTGGATACACACTTTTCTTGGATGCTTTAGGATGCTTTGGGCTGATCCTGCGTTGAGCAGGGGGTTGGACTAGATGGCCTGTATGGCCCCTTCCAACTCTATGATTCTATGATTCTATGATTGTAAGCTGCTTTGGTCCCCATTGTAGAGAAAGGAGGGGTATACATGAAGTAAGTAAATAGCCAAAGATGGGAGGCAGATAAAACATAAGTATGTGAATGTCTTAGATTGTCAGAATGAGACAGGGAAAGGGGGATATGGGGGTTTCCAGAGGGAGGGGGAAAGAAAATACTGTGGAAAGCGGGATATAGGAGAAAGTGAGTTACCACCCCATGATTCTTGAGGATTCCTTTCCATGCAAGTGAGTCTAGCCCAGTGGCTGGCATCATACAAATTGACCCCAGTTTTCCTAGGCAGAGACTTTCGGGGATGGGGGGAGCTTAAGATAGAGGTGCAAGTAAAGTTAGGTTGGCAGTTGGGAAAGGATCCAGGTTAGAAAAATCCTGGTTAGAAAATTCCTGTAAATTTGGCTGGTGAAGTCTTGGGACTCTGGTGTTTCAGGAGGGGAGACACTCAGAGGGGTATGATGCCATACACTCCACCCTCCAAAACAGCCATTTCCTCTATGGCAGCTAGGATTCGTAATCTGCAGGTGGTGACTGGACATTTCTTGGAGCTCTTCAGATAACAGAGATCAGTTCCTGTGGGGGGGAAAATGGATGCTTTGGAGGGTGAATACCAGGAGTCTTTCCGCACAAGGACCAATGTTGCCAATAGATTCCACAAAGCGGAAACGCTATTTTTAATAGTGGAATCTTGGCATTCTGCATACCTGCATTTGTAGTGGAATTCAGTAGCGTTTCATTCATTCCCCACATGTTTCCGGTCTCGCAAAAATCGCTAGAAAGGAAGCAATTTTTTCTGTGCTTGTTCCCACCCCTGGCTGTCAATCAAATGAACAGCCAATGGCCGTTTGTTATCATGCTCCGGAAAAGCCCCTTTCCCTTTAAGCACAGGCTTAAAAACGAAAAACATACATTGCAACGAATATGCCTTAATTCTTCCTAACGTAGAGATCCATCTAGCAGGCATGTGAGCTGGTGAGTCATTGTTACCACGCTCCCCCAAGTGGAAAAAAATTCCCCCCCGCACGGGCGTGATTTTCGGCCAAAAATAAAGGGAACTTGCAAACAGGGGGCTGTGTTGTGCTTGGGGGCTTAGGGGAGCATTAAAGCACTTATGTGGAGGGACTGTAGCCGGAGAAGCCTCGCCAGGTGAATGAAGCCTCGCTTGTTCGTTGCTTTCCCCAATCGCTCCGAGGAAAAAAAAAATGGTGATCGCTTCGCCGGAAGTTCAGAGGGGAGAGCCAGGGGGAGGGACTTTGTTGCAGCTGCTACATTGAGAACGCAAGTGTTTTTTTCGCAAGTGTTGCAGGTTGTTGGCAGGAGTGTAGCGATTTTCTGAGGGTGAATCCACTTTTCTGGATTCACCAAAAATCGCTACAACTAAGCGATTTAAGCCCTAGTGTTGCAGGACTGTTGCAGATTGTGTCCGACGTCATGTGTAACGGCAAATTAGTAGCGTTTACCATTTGTAAGCCTTCTGCTACTTTGAACTCGTGCGGAATGGCCCCAGGCATTAAACCCTTCTGAAGCTGCTCCCCTCTGCAAATCTCACCCTCCCTGGGCTCTAACTCCAGTTTTCCAGGATTTCCCCAAATTGAAGCAAGAAATCCTAGCTGGTCATTGCAACTGGAAGATCAAATATGATTCCAAAAGACGGGTTCACAGCCCTGGAAGGAGAGAAGGAAACACAAAAAGGGGCAAGGCTACGGAGTCTTTCAGGAAATGGAAAGAAGAAATTGAGGGGGAGGGAATAATGAGATGCTTCTCACAAGTCCTTGTGAGTTCCCACTTGTAGGCTTCATATTGTCAGGGCAAGTATCAATTCTGGGAGCCTGCCCTTCAGTTTTTGTCAACAGAAGGACAGTGACAAAAGACTCTGCAAATTAAAAATGCTGTTGATAGAAGGGAAGAAGATTATGGAAATATTGTCAGAAATATAGAGGAATAGTATCACCATCTCCAGTGGTTACAAACATCTTTAATTTTGTTTGGGCTTCTTATTCACCAAATAGCAAACATTTATCTTATTTTGTTTTCCTTTACTTGCTCCTGCCATCTTTTATACAATGAGCTCTCAAGAAATCTAGCCTCGGTGTGGGCTATTATCTTTTCACAGATGTTCCTGCAAGATCACCCTGTGGGAGAAGAGACGAGGGAAGTTCAATGGGACCAATCACTTTGCATCTCTGACCTAAAGTGGATTTGACGGTAACACAGAAAAGAAGGCTAATGTGGCTGTCACCGCAACATCTGTCAACACCAGTGGCAGTTGAACAGAGCAACAGAAATGAGTACTGACAAGTGAAAAGCCCTTGCAAGCAAATGAGAAATTGAGCTCTCCTGGGTTAACACGCTAGGAGTGAAGAATCTGAGAAATGCAGGTTCTCTTGGGCTGGAAGAATGTTTTTATTTTATTATTATTTTATTTTTGCTCTTCTCCAAGAGATTAAACTTGACTAGAAAAAAAATGGGGGTTGATTAATTGAGCTGTATATGCCCAATGATATCTTGTTTTAGATGTCTGGTGTCTGCATCTTCTAAGAACCTGAGCAAATATTGCCTCAGTTCCAAATGGTAATGATTAGGACCAGTAAAGTCGGTGGCTACATTCAGTTCTGGAAATCATGCGGGGGGACTGGTTACTGACAGTAATGCCTACACAACTGTCACCCACTCCACCAAGAGTGCTGGAGAATATTTAAAAATATTTTATTGATGTGGAACACATCTCCTAGCACACCCTCTGAAATGGATGTAAAAATATAGAGAAAAGGCTTTTTTTTAGCTTTTTTTCTGACACACATGAGATACACTCTCGGCACAGAATAATATAATAGTGAAGAGTGGTGAGCCTAGGCATATATCATAGGAGGTGGTCTCCAAAAAGGATAAAAGGATTTACATATATTGGTTGGAGCCATAATTTACAGATCCCATTCAACCACTCAGCTACACATTATAAAGAGTTTAATATAGATATTTTCATATAGAGTGTATCATCACAGTTCTGACCACTGAGGAAGACCCAGTAGGGTCAAAACACGTTGGTCTTATGTGCTGTTAGTTCTCTATAGTTTTTATAAAAAATTTTATTCTGTTTTAAATTGTGCACTATAATAAATAATTAACAAGTTTTACATTATTTTATTGTACAGCTCAACTTCTGAGTTCCTACCTGTTAAGGTTGGGTTGTGTTGCTTTTTTGGTTTTGGTTTCCTTATGGGTTCCTCAACCTGATTTAATGATTGAAGGCTAACAGGGATTTTTTTTAAGGTTCTGCACACCTTAAGAACAAAATGTCATCCTTCTACAATGAATTCAACCTTTATCTGGGTTTCCAAAACCTCTTTTGTTCTGATGTTTTTTTTGTTCTTGCACTTTGACTTCCATGGTGAGAGGTTCAGGCTAAGAGAAGACTCATACAACTTAGGTTGGCATAATATAAGGCCAAAACTTTATTAACCAACATTCCTTGCCAGAAGACTTGGCATTACAGGGTTTTCAGGAGCCGCCTAAAGAAGTCAGCCGACTGCTGTTGCTCTTCAGCTGCGGCAGTTCTCCAGACATAGCTCCAATTTCCAGCCAGGAATGCGGGTACCCTTGCTGCCATAGTCCCTGTCCGGGGAAGTGTCCACCCGGGATGCCAGAGAGGGTGCAACCATCTGACAGAGATGGTGATTCTGTGAGGGTTGAAGGGGGTGGCAGGTTACAGTGGATGAGTGATAGGTTTGTGAGCGACCTGCACAGTGCAGAGGGTTGGACTAGATGACTCAGGAGGTTCCTTACCATTCTATTATTCGATAATTGTATGATTCTAGAACACGACAATCTGAACTTTAACTGCGGCCTATCAACCGCCAACTCATTAACTAAAACTCTGAAGGGTAGGAGGGTGGGAAGCTCCTCAGTGGCTTCGCCCAGCAAAAGAGGCTGGACGAAGCATGTGGCACCTCATCAAGGCATCCATCCATGCACTGCCCCCGACCAGTCCCAGGGCACCACGCTGCCTCAGGTCTTTCCTGCATGTGCACCTTGGGATCCCCCCCCCCCCGGTCACTTCATCTTTCTTACCTGCCTCCCCTGCCACATCAATGTGCGGTAAGTCCAGGCCTCTTTTTACCCTTAAGGTGTATGAAACCTTTAAAAATATCAAAAATCAAATTCTAGGCAGTTTAACAAGCCCTAATGAAAGGGATCTTGGATCCTGTCTTAAAGCTTTTTGTGCTGCTGTTATAATTTATTTATAGTTGAATTCAAAGGCCATGTTCACAGTGAAATGCAGGCTCATGCCGGCCCACGGACTCCCAAATACAGGAAAATTTTGTTGATGGTCACTTCTCCATGGCCATTGCTGGCTTGCTTATCCTCTTCAGCTTCACAGCTGCTGCCACTGCACCAAGAACAATGAAATGACTAATGGCCACCTTGTTTGACACCTGCCTTAGAGGTTTGAAATGTCTGTTTTTAATTATGTTTATAATGAATACTGATTTCTGCTGCTTGAAACTGTAATGCAGGAGTCTATCAGCTAGAAGATAACTGAGATGTAATTGGTTAAACAAGAACCCAGCAGCCGGGTAGGGAGGCTGCTTTTAGAATCTCACAGGAGAAGCAGAAGAGACAGTTGAAGAATGACAGTTGAGATGACAGTTGGTTATATGACAGAGAATGTTCTGTTGAGGACTGATGAGAACAGGGTTATGAAATCTAGGGAGTCGGGGACTTTTTTTTTACTTTTGAAAGACAGAAACAATTACCACAAATAGTTTAAAACAGTGGTACTCACTCTACAGTTTGCATAGAGGGATATTCACAATTACAATTTGCTAGAAGAGTCACATTTACTCCCTTCATCGGTGTGTACCTCTGGGAGACTCACAGTGTTGCACATAAAGATGCCTCCTTGCCCTTCTACCCATTATGAGAAAGTGGGATTGAGACCAGGTCGGACACGACTTGGCACCTAACAACAACAATATATGCAGCACTGAATGAGGCACTTCGCAGTTTCCTGAAATATTGTCCAGGTGCCATTTTGGGGGAAAGAGCCACAGGTGGCATGTCAAAGAGCCATGTCATGTAAAGCACTTTAAAAACAGAAAATGAAAATATACAATTTACAACAATAAACAAACAACAAAACAAACAACACAAAGTTCAGTTCCCACTCTGCTGTGGTAGCTTGCTGGGTGAATTTTGACCAGTCATATATTTTCATTCTAACCCCGCTTGCAAAACTAAAATGGAAAGGAATGGGGTTATAAAGCTTCTTTGGGTTCCATTGAGGAGAAAACTGGGATACTATAACTCTTTCATTGACGTCTCATGTTTCTATAACTTCACAGTTGGTTTACTACAGTGAAGTCTACACAGGATTGCCCTTGAAGACCATCTGGAAAATAAAACTGGTCTAACCTGTAGGAATCCAATTAATGTCAAGGCCTAGCTGCCAGGAACATATGTTGCCCATTTTGAAGTGGTTATATTGATTGTCTGTTTGTATCCAAGTTCAGATCAAGGTGCTGGTTATGATCTTTAATGTCCTTCATGACTTGGAACCCTCATATCTGAGAGACCAGATCCTTCATATGTCCCTATGTCAAATACAGCCATCAAACAACCATCTGGCTATCCTGACACTTAGATGGTCCATCTGGCATTGATCAGAGCTCAAGCTTTTCCTAATGTAGTGCTGACTCTGTATAAAGGGCTTCTTGAAGAAGTAAGCCCCACTTGAAGATCTTCAAGAAGTGCTGCAAGACCTGACTATTTGCTAGGGCTTTGGAGGGGGTTTGATTAGCAGATATCTTTTAAAGGGAGGAAGAGAT
Organism: Paroedura picta; assembly: GCF_049243985.1. Lineage (NCBI taxonomy): Eukaryota > Metazoa > Chordata > Lepidosauria > Squamata > Gekkonidae > Paroedura > Paroedura picta. Next base: position 153,956,330 of record NC_135370.1, on the reverse strand, counting down.
CTGGGATTTTCTAGTTTAACTGAGAATTGTTTTTTGTTTGTTTTGACTGAAAAAAAATTAAACTAGTGTTGTTAATTTGCCTGAACCACAAGTAAAAATGGGTTATGTCTTAATAAATACATAATAAATAAAACAGAGTGAATAAAAATCAAAGTAATAAATACATACATTTCATATATATCAGCACTAAGATAAATTATTTATATTAGTGTTCCAGACCTTTCCAGTTGGAAAGGCTATCCAAAAGACTACTGGGAGGGAAAATATCTCCACAGTCTAATTGTTTTCCAAAAACTATTTCCAAATGGGTGACCAAATCAAGAGTTACGGGTTTCAGTTTTCAGATCCATTCTCCAATCAGTAAGGATGTTTGAATAGAGGTAACTTGCACAGATGATTTCCATTTACAATGACTTTTTAAATACCGATTTGACCCCTAGACATATTTGGTAAAGGGTAATTAAAAGTAGAAGTTGATGTGGATATACGGCATGGGCTTTTTCACCCCACTGGAAGGCAATGAGAAGAGAGCTAATCAATACGAAGACAATAGAAGAGGACTCTTGGATATAGAGCAATAGTGGCAGAAATGTTTGATTTCCCCTTAATTTTTGTCATTTTTAAAAATATATTTCATAATTGCCCTCTTGGGACCATGAAAGGAACACTCTATTGGATAGCTAGAAGCCACATGGGTGAGCATGATGGAATGAATGCCTAGCCCAATATGATAGGATGTCAAAAAGTTTAGACTCAAATGAAGTTTTGTTGAGGAAATAGAACAGAAGCATCACAGTTCCTTGTTCCAGTTACTATGATAATGGTTCATTGGTTGGCTGGTAGATTGAATTTGTTCAGTACTGAAACCCACAGGAATCTTCTATTAATAGGAAGTAAAATTGACCTAAAGCAGCCAAGTGGAAAAAAGTAAACAAAGTGGGAAGGAAATAGGCATGTTTATCAGTGCATAATAAATAAATGTTCCAGGCTGCATGCATAGTCTTACGAATATGCAGCAGCAAGGAGTCATGTAAATATTGGCAGGACTCCAAGAATGATGGTACAAACTGAGTGCAGTTAAATAGCAAAATCAGGGGAAATACTTTGCACACTTGTAGTGCTGCCAAAAGTAGCCATCGATCACAGCAGTTCATTGAGAAACTATGCTTTCCCCTTTCCTGTTGTCATGGTCCTGAAAGAAAACAGTTTTACTAAAGATGAGTGATTATCCCTACCCATTTGACCACAGTTTGCTTTCTTGTAAGACCATCATCCTAAACTAAACTGATCCCACATCACTATCCCTGAACCGAAAAAAAAATCACTTTTATTTAGAATTAAAATATATTTTTCTTTGCATAAAGCAAGACATTAACCTTTGCCTAATCACTACCTCTAGAGATAATTAAAACCAATTCTACTGAAATCCCAGCTAATATAGTAAGCTCTTGAAAAATAATACAGAGAAGGAAATTGTACTTGGCTTCCTAGAGAAGGCTGATTTCCCTAAGGGTTATACATCTCTGGCAACTTCACAAACTCGCACCTTAGAACAAAACGTTACTTTGAAATGGACTCAGCATTAGCCTAGCAGCAAGGTGAAATATTAAAAAGTATTCTTAATTTTAACCTTTAAAGGTTGTGTAAATCATCTAAGCCCAAAATACTCAAAGATGACTGTTATATGTCAAGAAGTGGAGGCCACACTGCAGTTAAATAACTGACCTCCTTTAAAGCACAAGAGGAAAACTTGAATTGAACTGGCTGCCCAGAGCACCTAGACATGGTGATCCATGCAACAGTCACCTCTAGATTGGATTTCTGTAACTCGCTCTATGGGAACAGCTGAAATGAGCCGGAGTTAAGGACTGGACAACTGTCAACTATGGTTTTAATCCTTTAATGATTTGTATAATGTGGATATTTTTAATAAGGATAATTTTAGCATAGTTCATATTTTTTGTATATGATATTCACCATCTTGAGCAGGGGTAGTCAAACTGCGGCCCTCCAGATGTCCATGAACTACAGTTCCCAGAAGCCCCTGCCAGCATTCACTGGCAGGGGCTTCTGGGAATTGTAGTCCATGGACATCTGGAGGGCCGCAGTTTGACTACCCCTGGTCTTGAGCCATATGGGAGTGTGGTATATAAATTCAATTGATGATGATGATACAAATGAGATAGCAATCAAAAGTAAAATTGTTCCTGCTAGGCTGGATTCAAGAACTTCCTAGTGTTAAAAGTTTGGAAAACCATCATGCTACAGACCACTTATTCAATATAAGCTCACATGAACATTAAGATCTTCCTTGGAGGCACCTTCCATGTGACTTAAAATGGTAGATGGTGACCACATAGTGAAGCCAATATTGTGGAACCCTCTCCTGAGGTAATTTCAGTTTGTTAAAGGATTAACTAAATTCATGGAATATAGATCCATAAAAGACTATTTGCCAAAATGAAAGTATCTACTGAATTCCATTTGCTAAGGATCAAGAAGGGGAGGCTTTGGCTGTCATGCATTACTTATGTGCTTTCTGGGGGCATCTGACTGGTCAATGTGGGAAAGAGGATACTGGACTGGATGGATATTGTTCTGATGCAATAGGGCCCGTCTTCAGTTCCTATTATTATTTATTTCTGCTTTTCAAGCTTTACATAACTGTCCAGCCCTACCCTACCTCCTAGGTGGGAGGTTAGACTTGTGCAGCACTCACTCTTCACCTGACGAGGACTCAACCACACCACAGGATGGACCAGAGTACCTGGACGACCACACACCTGGCTGGCAGTACACCAGCTGTGGCATCTCATTGTGGCAGCCTACCCTGCTGCCGCCACCTCAACACCTTGCCTTGTCGCCAGTCACGCGTTGCCTCTTGGGCATGAACTGGCAGGCCCACCACAATAACTTATTGCAGCCCCTCTCTGCTCACCATGCCTGCCACTCTCGGGGTGGATGACACCCAAAAAGACAGCAGGGGGCCCATCCAGCCTTCTGCCTCAGCAGACCCAGGCATGTCCACATCGCAGCAGCCCTGGGATGCTGGTGGCATGGCAGGTGGTGTCGCAGCAGATGTTGATACCCAGGAGGTATCAGAAGGTGGGGTTGGGTTAAGGCAGGCTGGGAGGTGGTATAAAAGAAATGCAGGCAGAGAGAAGGGGGTTGGTCACTGGGAGGAGAGTTGGAGAGGAGAGTGGAAGACTGAAGAAGAGACAGCAGTAGAAGGAAGAGACTGAAGAAGGAAAAGCAGAGAAGGAAAGGAAAGGAGAGTTAAGGCAATGAGGTGGGAAGAGAGAAGAGGGAAGGAAGACCTCAGCAGGGACCAACATTGAACCCATGCTGACGCCAAAGATGACAGAGGAAGCCAAAGACTTGGAGTTCAGTTTTGGGCACCACAGTTGAAGAGGGATGTAGACAAACTAGAGCATGTCTAGATCAGAGCAGCAAAGATGGTGAAGGGTTTGAAGACCAAGACATATGAAGAAAGGTTGGGGGAGCTTGGTCTGTTTAGCCTAGAGAGGAGACAACTGAGAGGGGATGTGATAACCATCTTCAAGTATTTAAAAGGGTGTCATGTGGAGGATGGAGCAGAGTTGTTCTCTCTTTTCCCGGAGGGATGGACCATATCCAATGGGATGAAATTAATTAAAAAGAAATTCCGTCTAAACATCCGGAAGAATTTCCTGAGACAGCGGTTTCTCAGTGGAACAGGCTTCCTCGGGAGGTGGTGGGTTCTCCATCTTTGGAAATTTTTAAACAGAGGCTGGATAGCCATCTGACAAAGAGGCTGATTCTGTGAAGATTCAAGGGGGTGGCAGGTTACAGTGTCAGTGATAGGGCTGTGAGTGTACTGCATGGTGCAGGGGGTTGGACTCGATGACCCAGGAAGTCCCTTCCAACTCTATGATTCTATGATTCTATGACTGTTGGGGATACCTCCTCCCCACTACCAATTTGGCACCCTCCACAAGGGGGAAGTGGCCCACAGCAGCTGGGTCAGGCACTAAGGGTAGCTCAAGTCACTGGGTGAGGAGGGGCTCTCTCAATAACATACTACATACTGTTTACAAGTTGGCTTGAAACTCAACATCAAGAAAATGAAGATCATGGCATCTGGCCCTCTCAATTCCTGGCAAATAGATGGGGAAGAAATGGATGTAGTGACAGATTTTATTTTCCTGGGCTCCAAGCTCACTGCAGATGGAGACTGCAGCAAAGAAATTAAAAGATGCTTGCTGCTGGGGAGGAAAGCTATGGCAAATCTAGACAGCATCCTAAAAAGCAGAGACATCACCCTGCCAACAAAAGTGTGTCTAGTCAAGGCTATGGTCTTCCCAGTTGCAATGTATGGCTGCGAAAGTTGGATAAGGAAGGCTGAGCGTCAAAGAATTGAGGCTTTTGAACTCTGGTGCTAGAGAAGACTCTTGAGAGTCCCTTGGACTACAAGGCGAACAAACTGGCCAGTCCTAGAGGAGATCAGCCCTGACTGCTCCTTAGAAGGCCAGATCCTGAAGATGAAGCTCAAATACAGGAAGTCCTGGAGGATCATTGTCTATAGGGTCGCGATGGGTCGGACACGACTTTGCACCTAAAAACAACTGTTTACAAATTAATAAACTAGTACTAATAATAACCATAATCATTGCATAGTTTAAAAAACCCAACCCCCCCCCCACACACACACATATATATTTGAATAAGTCTACAAAACCAACCTCAAAATTCAGAGAACCAAAAGGACCAACAGAAAGACAAGTGAAAATCTCTCCTGGCAGCCCCCATATCCTCTCCCTGCATCCTTCTCTCCCCCTACCCATCCACTCAATATCCTCTTATGTGCTCCCTCCCATCTTCATCTATATTTTTAAAATTTATTTTCTTCATTTATACCTGTCTTTTGAACAATAGCAGGCAACTGGGCCTGAGTGGATCATGCAAGCTGGGTGGTAATAAATCTCCCAATGATCACTGTCAGACTTGGCCACAATGCCTGTTGTCTTCAAGGTCAAAACAGCCCTGGAAAGTTGTTTATTTACATTATTTATAGTCTACCTTTTGCACTTGGACTGAAAGTGGATTACATAGAATGAATAATATACTCAATGGAAGGGACATTCAATAAACAATGCAATAGCATCAGGGTTATAGAACCAACCAGAGCTCAAAAAAACAGATCTGGACCAAAACACAAATATTAGCATGACACATTAAATGATGCAGAATTCCGTAGATGAATATGCATTTCAGCAGTGTATTAAGGCTACAGGTACTGCTTCTATTATCTTGGAGTATTTACACCATCCTCCCTATAGTTATTCATGTTTTACATTTCAGATTTCTCTGCAAATCTAATTTTTTCCTAATGTTTGCATAAAGCTCTGTCTTGTTTTTACATGGTTTATCCAGATTTCAGTATCCACAAATGAGACCATGCTAAGAATTAGATATGTTGATGACCAAAAGTAACAAAATATGGAACACCTGCTCATCCCTATTGCATGGATCTAGAGGAGACACGGGCAGTTCAGCATGGATTTACAGTCTACCCAATGCTGATCTGGGTACTTTTGGGACCCATACGAGTTGAACCACCCATTCCCTGCATTCAGAAGGTCTGGATCAGAGTATCTGAATTGCAGTTCAGCCAAATGCATCTCCCCCCCTTCTTAGGCAGCACTTGAAAAGGTGGAGAGAGAGCATGCATAGATCTGCTGATGATGACAGGCACCCTTCCCACTCCCTGTAAAGTCCTTCCCAAGTAGGGAGGGATTTAAATGCAGTAGGCAGTTGCCTGTCATCAACAGCTGGTGGGGACATTGGCTGCCGAATCCAAGAAGGTAAAGGGGTATTTGTGCCTTTTAGATGCAGCTTAATTGTTTTTGGCTGAATCCAAAAAGGTGTTTTGTTTTTTTTCCAGAGTCGAAGAATTTTGTATAAGATACATACTGGCAGGCACTGGGACTTAGCTTGGCTTCTCAGCTCTGCATTGTTCTGAAAGCTACAGCTTGTCTACTGTGCTTTTCCTTATTACTTCAAGCAGAGAGTGGGACGGATTGCCTACTATTCTTTGTCTATGTGTAAATATATTTCTTGTTGCACAGTTGATGTTATTGGGTGCCACACTGGAGTTGTGTATCACTGTGGTCGATACCTATGGAGTTTGTCAGTTCTACTGTATGTTTTTTATGATGTTTGAGTAAAGGTTTTGTGAAATAAATCACTTGCTTTTATCATTCCATGTAGTACTTGCCTGCATTATTTATGAGACTGCAGCAATGCATCATGTTGGCTCATGCTAGAAACCTATAAATAATCTAATCTAATATAAAAATGTATGCATTGAAATCAAGCAAATACAAAAATATATTTGCTCCATTGAAGAAAATCCAGCCAAGTGATATCTGAAAGTGAATCAAAATGAAGGAAGAGATGCTGATCATATGTAAATTTGAGAAATATATCTCTAAAACTCATATATACTCCAGAACAGGAACATAGGATCTGTCATAATGGCAGGACTTAAATTCTAAAATGTTATTGGATATGTACACCCAAGTACAAAAGCATAATGTGAGAAGAGCCTCATAAAATTGTTTCAAATATATATGTGACAAAGCCACAGATTGGGGGATAAAGGCTGTAGCAACCAGGAATGTAACTAAGGCTTCCCTTTTCTGCATATATAGTTTTTGTTGTTATGTGCAAAGTCATGTCTGACCCATCGTGACTCCATGGACAATGATCCTCCAGGCCTTCCTGTCCTCTACCATTCCCCAGAGTCCATTTAAGTTCACACCAACTGCTTCAGTGACTCCATCCAGCCACCTCATTCTCTGTCGTCCCCTTCTTCTTTTGCCTTCAATCGCTCCCAGCATTAGGCTCTTCTCCAGGGAGTCTTTCCTTCTCATGAGGTGGCCAAAGTCTTTCAGTTTCATCTTCAGGATCTGCCCTTCTAAGGAGCAGTCAGGGCTGATCTCCTCTAAGACTGACCGGTTTGTTTGCCTTGCAGTCCAAGGGACTCGCAAGAGTCTTCTCCAGCGCCAGAGTTCAAAAGCCTCAATTCTCTGGTGCTCGGTCTTCCTTATGGTCCAACTTTCACAGCCATACATTGCAACTGGGAAGACCATTGTCTTGACTAGACACACTTTTGTTGGCAGGCTGATTTCTCTGCTTTTTAGGATGCTGTCTAGATTTGCCATAGCTTTCCTCCTTTAATTTCTTTGCTGCAGTCCCCATCTGCAGTGATCTTGGTGCCGAGGAATATAAAATCTGTTACTACCTCAATTTCTTCCCCATCTATTTGCCAGGAATTGAGAGGGCCAGATGCCATGATCTTAGTTTTCTTGATGTTGAGCATATATAGTAATAATCATCAATTGCAAGGAGAGAAGTTCTCAGTACTATTCATTTTAATTTATTTTATTTATAATTACATTTATATTCCACCCTTCCCCGAGTCGGTAGCATCCCAAACTGGCTAAAACATCCTTGGGCAAATTTATTTCATTTTCCTTGGTTGGAAACTTTGCTCCTCCAAATTAAGGGATTGTATACAGATACTGACAGAGAAGTGTAATTTCTACCAATTCCCCTTTCCTACTGCAGACTTCCCAATTTGCCCCTCATGCAAATCCTGAAGGTACTTCTGTTACCCAGAAGAAGAAGTTAAGGGAAACTTATGGACTTCAGAGAGAGGGGAAGAGACAAAAAAAAATGGTGGTACTAAGGTGACCAGATTGTCCCACTTTTGTAGGGACATCTGGGGGTACTTGGCAAATTGTACTTATGTTGAAATTTAAAAATATATATACTACAATACTATTTTTGCGTTCTATGCGTTCTATGAAACTTTTTGTTGCTCCATAAAAACCAAATTTTTAATCAAGAACCCCCCCCCCCCGGTCAATGGTGTCCCACTTTACCAATGTTGAAATCTGGTCACCTTAGGTTAGATTGACTGAGGCGCCTGGATACAGAGACATTTATAATACATTCACAATTAAATGCTATGCATTTCTACTCAAAGGAATGTCCCATTATGTTCTGTGGTGCTTACTCCCAGGTCAAAAAGCATAGGACTGTTATGTTAGAATGTTCACCCATGGTATTAAGTCCCAAAGGGGAGATTAACATTCTTTCCCATCGTTTCTTGTAGATATAGACAACAATAGAAACATAATGCCATACATTAAAGCCAGGTTTAAAAAGCAAATACCATGAAACCAAATGGCTTTAAAAATGGTGTTTAAAACAACATAAAACTAAGGTTATACTGGCATACAAGAATCATCCAAATTTAGAGGGGGAAGGAGCAAAGCAGGACTCCTCAAACTCCTCGAAGGACCCACAAAGAATAAGATCTTTACAAGCTCATGCATTCTTTGTGTATACTGGAAGTTCCTTTGAAAAGGGACACATCTTCTTTCCATGTATTATCCTCTGTCACACCATGTGATGCTAAAAAAATAGTGGTAGTAAGTAGTAGTGGTGGTAGTAGTAAACTGGTTGCCAGTGGGAAATGTTGATTGAACCAACTGAAGCCCTTTTACTGTGGTACAACTTAGAAGTAAAGTCAATGTAGATGTGCAAATTGACATAACTGATTTTAAAACATCATTTTCCTTGCAGTTTAATTCTGTTCGGTCTTAGCTTTACAATGAAAATGTATCAATTCCATGGCTCTAAAATGAACAAGGCCCAAAGTCTACAGAGTTCCATCTAGTATTTAACATGTGAATCACTGTCTTAATTAAAATTCTACTTAATGAAATGTTTTCCAATGCTCTTTTCTAAGTATTTGAAGCCTAACTGAAATAATCAATTAAATTTGTGTTTGTGATACAGGGTTGCTGGCTGGGGAGGGGGGGGACTCAAATTGCCATTTAAAAAAAATTAGTGTTGTGAAAGGAGGAAGGGAAGTGAAAGCAACAATAAGATCAAATGGTCCTGGTGCTTAACCTATAAAATTTAACAAGAATTATTGATGAATGCGTGTATGGACTGAAAATGCAATGGATGTGAGCTGCACTTTGTTGCCCCACAGACAGAGAAATTACCAGACATTAAAGGCTCCTGTCTCTCTTACTACTTTTTAAAAGCAGAACTGTCTGTTCTCACATGGCTGTCCAGCCTTCCATAGCATGCGTCCTGACTCACTTTCGAATAGGAGGAAATAAGCTAGACTGCATCCACAGTCCTCTAGGACTGGCCAGTTTGTTCGCCTTGTAGTCCAAGGGACTCTCAAGAGTCTTCTCTAGCACCAGAGTTCAAAAGCCTCAATTCTTTGACGCTCAGCCTTCCTTATTGTCCAACTTTCGCAGCCATACATTGCAACTGGGAAGACCATAGACTTGACTAGACACACTTTTGTTGGCAGGGTGATGTCTCTGCTTTTTAGGATGCTGTCTAGATTTGCCATAGCTTTCCTCCCCAGCAGCAAGCATCTTTTAATTTCTTTGCTGCAGTCTCCATCTGCAGTGAGCTTGGAGCCCAGGAAAATAAAATCTGTCACTACGTCCATTTCTTCCCCATCTATTTGCCAGGAACTGAGAGGGCCAGATGCCATGATCTTCATTTTCTTGATGTTGAGTTTCAAGCCAACTTGTAAACAGTATGTAGTATGTTATTGAGAGTGCCGCTCCTGACCCAGTGACTTGAGCTACCCTTAGTGCCTGACCCAGCTGTTGTGGGCCACTTCCCCCTTGTGGAGGGTGCCAAATTGGTAGTGGGGAGGAGGTATCCCCAACAGTCATAGAATCATAGAGTTGGAAGGGACCTCCTGGGTCATTGAGTCCAACCCCCTGCACCATGCAGTACACCCACAGCCCTATAACTGACACTGTACCCTGCCACCCCCTTGAATCTTCACAGAATCAGCCTCTCTGTCAGATGGCTATCCAGCCTCTGTTTAAAAATTTCCACCCATGCCTTCATTTGCCACCACACCACCACAACCTCCCACACAACACACACATTCAACCCCATGGCCTTACAGACTGGATAACTCCTCCCCTTCCTCTTCCCACTGCCAAGCTCTAGTGCTCATTGTATTCATAGATACAATGGGCTTTGCTCCTAGTGAGAAATAAAATTGATTTTTGACATATGGCATGATGATAAATATTTTGGCAAAATATTCCACCAAATTGCTGATTCAGTGGCTTGGCTAAAATCTGCCAGGAAAATCTCTTCCCCCAATCCAAGCAGCTAAACCTATTGAGACATGATGGCTCCCTTTCTTAGGCCCATTTGTCTAAGCTCATCAAAACCCATCTCCAGACCTGGCCAGCCCATGGAATTTTCCTGCTCCATGGAAAATTTATTCATGTGCTCATCTGGGGTATATCACATAGCCTCCTCCCCCAAAACATATATAAACAGTGGCTTTGCAAAGCTACCTCACACTTTCTGATTGGGATCCATTGGAAACACTCTTCATGCTGGTTCATGTTGCTGATCTCTGCTTCTCTACTCTTCAGGACTCTATTTTTCCCTGTACGACTGATTGCTAGTGTGGTAGATATATTTTGCCTATTTTGTTATTTTCCTTCCAATAAAGATTATTATTTTTATTATATACCTGTTGCCTGACTTGAGTTTTTAAGGGTGTAATCACCTTATAAACATTGGCAAATGATCCATTACGCTATGTTACAACCTCTCACTAAACCTACTACCCACAGCTGAATATACATGTGTCGCAGAATATGTGTGTAATTGCGTTTCTTGTAACAACATCTATATGATTCGTTTTTGAATTAATTATTTCTGTCTGAGCAAGTCCCTGATTACCCTCAAAAAGTCTGAGTTCTTCTGTTCCATAGTCCTGTATGAATTGTAGTATCCACTTCAGCTGCTTTCATGCCTCTGCCACCAGTAAAAAATTTCCCTCTGTGGAGGATATGGCTACAGTCTTTTGCTTTCTACTGGTCCAACTGACTGCACCATCTGTGTACAAAATTGAATGACCACTGGTTGATTTCTTGCCCTTGGTATCTCCTGCCCAATCAGCATCCATGTAGCTTATCAGTTTTTGATTCTTATTTATTTATTTTTATTTTTTGCTGGCAATTTGAGTTTTCAATGAGTACCTTGAAGATACCTTGCAATACTTTTTACTGAAGTCCAGTCTCTTTAATTTGGTGGTTTTACTTTCCAATATAGTATGCCCAGAGCTGCCATGATGTGAGGTTGTCTAAGCATGCATTTATACAGTAGTCTTCCCATTGCTTCTCTGTCCTGTTTATTGTTAGTTAAAAGTGTTTCATTCCCTTGTTGTGTCAGATAGTTCATCTCTGTGGGAATGCTGGCCAATATAGACTAGAGACTCTAGGAATTTTTGGTTTTGGTTGTGGATGTAGCTCCCACCTTCCTCCCTTTCTATTTGTATTCTGAGTTAGTAAATGATGTTTCCTAGTTCCTTTACTTCCCTTCTTCACTGAGGAGCTGGACTATTTCATTATGGTCTCCTTCATTGTAGTAATAACCAATTAAATTGTTGACTTAGGATGTAGACCCATTGTTCAGCTTTGCCTTACTTGAAAACCTCTTTGGTCAGTATCTGATAAAGCCTTTCATTCCAGCAGCTTGCAGGTTGATTCAGGCCATATATGCTGTTTTGTAATTTGCATAATAGATGTTTATTTCTGAACTGCTCAAATCCTGGTGGTTGTTCCATATAGATGTCTTGTTTTATTTCTCTGCAAGAAAGCAATCTTTATTTAGATGTTTTACATGCATTTTTTCTTGCTGCTGCTATACCTATGAGAATCCTTATTGAAATATCTCTTAGTACAGGTGCAAAGGTCTTGTCATGGTCTTCCCTGCATTTCTGAGTATACCCTTTATTATAATATTATACCCTTTGAAATATTATTATTATTATTATTATTATTATTATTATTATTATTATTATTATTATTATTTGGATTTATAGCTCGAAACTCCCCAAAGGCTCGTGGCGGTTAACAGCATATAAACCCCCTCGATAAAAACCCCTAATACATAAAAACCATCCTAATACAAACACATCAATCAACCCAACACGACGACCTTACCCAAGGAGGAGACCAGGGATAGCCTGAAAGGACTGCAGAAGAGGGGACCCGATCTCACCAGGTGGCACTGGCCTCAGCCATAAGCCTGGTGGAAGAGCTCCATTTTGCAGGCCCTGCCGAAAGCTGGTAAATCTCGCAGGGCCCACAGCTCTTCCAGGAGCTCATTCCACCAGGTAGGCCCTGGCCCTGGTCAAGGCCAGACAAGCCTCTCAGGGGCCGGAAACCACCAAGTAGTCCTCATGGAGCATAATCCCCTGCAGGGGGCATAGTTTGCAACTAGTGTCATTTATACCTCTGTACTGCACCTTCAGCATCATATTTGAATTTAAAAACTCATTTGCATCCAACTGTCCTTTTGCCTGGACACATGTCCATGAGTGTCCAAGTTTTGTTTTTAATCAAAACTTCAGTTTCCTCTTCTGCAGCCTTCTTTAACTTTTCAGCTTGGCTATTGAGGTGGAAGGCTCACCACAACCTTGGATTTAAATAGGAGAGTTTTTTTTTTGGGTGGTACTCCCATATTTGTTCTAGTTAATCTTCTGACCTCAGCTTCTGCATCCCCTTCTGGTTTGGGGGATTCTGCTGGTGGTTCACCTGCAAAGTTCATGATGCTCAGTTGCACTGCTTCTGGCTGGTACATTCTATTTTCTTCAATTGGTGTGAATTCCTTGATGTTTATAATTTCAGTTCTTGGTTTAAGGATCTTCTACCCCTTACAGCATATCCCAGAAAAATGCCTTGCTCAGTTTTCATATCCATTTTGCTCCATTTCTTTGTAGGAAGGTAGGCATTGGTCTTTAACCTGAAGACACAGATTGATACAAGAAAACATATGGCACTGATATACTGAACTCTGCATTATACAGTACCAGTTGAATTGTAATTATATACAACACCTATGGGTATGGGAACTGAGAACTGACCCTTTAAAATTCTAAAGTGCATGTAATTCTTTGCTGTTGATTTTTTTTAATGCACGTTGAACCAATATCATTATCAGTATTACTGGTTTGTAATGATATTGTTTAATATGTGATATTTGTATTTGCTAAAAGAAGTTTTGGAATATTTTGAAATATTATTACCACTATTATAAATAGAAACTAATAGCTGTATAGGCTTTAGCAATTTATAATAAATAGACTATTGTTTTAACTTAAAACCTTCAGGAGCTGAGTATGTTCCTTTTGCACAGTGAATGTTCCCCTCAATATTAACAATCTACCTCTGAAGATGCCAGCCACATTTATTGGTGGGATGTTTTAAAACTATTATTCCAAACCACCTTGAACTACAAGGAAAGGCAGTGTATAATTGTTTCAATAAATAAGTCTCTCTCTTTCTCTTTTTCTGTGTGTGTGTGTGTGTGTGAGAGAGAGAGAGAGAGAGAGCGAGAGAGATGATTTAGACTAAGTTAGAACATTGATTTAATATAATCTCTTTAAGTCAATAGTGTCAGCTCCCCCCCCCAAGCATTAAAAAGAGAAAAATAATGACCACTGCAAAGAAACAGACATGTCACATAACAATTGATGGTGAAGAGATTGAATGAATTCAAGAATTCATATTTCTTTGATTACAAATTGATAAGGTTGTTGATGGCAGTATGGAAATAGAATGTCGAATTGCTCTGGGTCACTCAGAAATGATAAGCTTGAACCAAGCATGGAAAAGCAAGGACGTAAAACCAGACTACAAAGTGTAGATTAGTCCGATCTGTCATATTTCCAATAGCCACTTATAGCTGTGAAAGTTGGACGATGAAAAAATTGGATAAGAGGAGAATCGATTCATTTGAACTCTGATGCTAGAGAAGGCTTCTGCTGATTCCATGGTCAGCAAAAGTAACAAACAAGGAAATACTAGAATGAATAAAGCCTGATATATCACTGAAAGGCAAAATCATGAAACTCAGACTCACTTACTTTGTCTACATCAGGTGATCTAACTCATTGGAGAAAGCAATTATGCTAGGATTGGGCCAACAAAGAACATGGTGCTTAGACACAATCAAAATGGACACTGGTCATAGCATTAGACAAATTAAAAAAGTGGTGCAAGATCAAAAGACGTGGAGATAGCTGAGCCATAGAATCACCAAGAGCCAGACACAACTGAATAACTAACATCAGCATCAGCATCATCAGCATCATCATCTCTAGATCAATAGTGTCTACTCTGTCAATGACTCTCCAAGGTCTTTCCCCATATCTTCTGTCTCTGACCCATTAATGAATCATTCAGGAGTAGCCCAGGATTCTAAACTGAGTCTGTATATGCCACCGATGTTTAAAACAGCTAATAGGACAATTCACTTCCACCTATTTTAGGGAAAGCTTATCAAGAAAAGGACTATTCCTGCTGATGCCATTTGTTGTATTTCTCACTCATCATTCTCCCATAATGGAACTTAAGGGATTATTCCTGCTCATGCTATTTGTTACAGTTCTCAGTCATCTTTTGAGCATAATGGAAACCAAGAGACATATCTAAGGTTCCTACTATGAATAGGCCAATATATGTCCATTTCCATTCCTTTTTAAAAATTTAATAGATTATCTCTATACTTTGGAATGAAAAAGCATAACATTGTTATATGGGTAATCTAGGGTTTTTTGATGGCTGATTTATTTAAATATTAATCACCCCTCCCCATTTAGTGGAGATCACCACTAACAGACAGGCTCAGATGTTAGCCTATATTTATGCACAACTTAGTTGTAGTTCCATCTTTGCTTATACTAACCTGCTCAGAAAACTGCACCAAGACGTTCCAAGGCTCATTGCCCTTCCCCATATGCTCCCCCATACACTGCAGAAATCAAGGGAATTGCTCCACAACCCCCTGTCACACTGGTATCTTGGGAAACTTCCCTTTATCCTTAAATGTCTCTGAATATCCATCAATTCTCCCTGCCTATATACTCAAAAATTGCACAACTCCTGGCATCTCTGGTTAGAGCTCATCTCATCCTCAGAATGCTGTAACCCGCCATGAGCCTGCGAGGAATAAATTGAAGAAGAAGAAGAAGAAGAAGAAGAAGAAGAAGAAGAAGAAGAAGAAGAAGAAGAAGAAGAAGAAGAAGAAGAAGAAGAAGAAAGCAAGGCAGTAGAATAAAGTGGCCTTTAGGCCACTCTGAAGGAGATCAAAAAATTCCTGCCCAGTCACCAAGGGTGAGCTGGAGAATGAGCTGAATCCATGTTCAGTTTAGGGTGGGTGAACGGGGCACATAGCAGCAAAAGCCCATGCATTGGAAATGGAGTTGACTTAAATAGCAACTTGAGCATTCCAGTGATTGACTGATTCATGCGGTCCTCTGTCTGAGAAGGGAACTTCAGGTTCATATATTTAACTTCAGACCACACCCACTTACTAAATATTGTTGCTGAGCCACTTAATGCAACTTTAATAATAAATTAGTTTTAGATAACTGGTCAAAACTTTTTATTCACCTTGACTTGTGTTTTGTCTAAAGAGTTTTATAGCTGGTATTTTAAAATTCTTAGCTGAAATTGCTGAAGTATATTTATGCTGCCACTTTTTTATTCTGTCATTTCATTAATATTGCTGTATAATTTGTAATGTTTTTGTTGATAGTATTGTAAATCTTAGAGGCTCTCAAGAGAAGGATAGTATACAGGAGAGGTAGGCGTTGTGCTCCAACATTCCCCTCCAAATTCTCGTTCAATGATTAGAATGTCTAATGTTCTCTGAATATGAAATTTGCTAAATAATCTCCAAATATTATGTTCTGTATTTACAATTTTAAGAGGCGTGATTTCAATATATAATGTTCAGCATTATTTAGTAGTGGACAAGCAGTGATATTTTGCATGCCGCAGCATCTGACGGTTCCCATATAATGATATATAGTATTAGATGACAGCTTGAGATTTTCTGTTTTGCCTTTTTCACAAGCAATCAACACCAATTTCACCTACTGCAATGGGCTAATGTGGACAATCTAGAGAATCTCCAGTAACTGCAAAGATTTGTTTCAATTTCAAGGCAGAAGCTATCCCTCTCCAGCAGCTAGAGAAGCACCTCTGAATTATTTCTTCATGGACCAAGGAGGTGGATAGATGTTAGTATATACCTGTCTAGTGAGTGCTGGTTAAATCCCCCTTGATCCTAAATCCTAAATGGATCCTAAATCCAAACTGGGCCTACCATAGCTGCTATTTCTATTGTTGAAACGCTGGAACAATCTCATAGAATCATAGAATCATAGAGTTGGAAGGGGCCATACAGGCCATCTAGCCCAACCCACTGCTCAACGCAGGATTAGCCCTAAGCATCCTAAAGCATCCAAGAAAAGTGTGTATCCAACCTTTGCTTGAAGACTTCCAGTGAGGGGGAGCTCACCACCTACTTAGGCAGCCTATTCCACTGCTGAACTACTTTGACTGTGAAAATTCTTTCCTGATATCTAGCCTATATCGTTGCACTTGAAGTTTAAACCCATTACTGCGTGTCCTCTCCTTTGCAGCCAACAGAAACAGCATCCTGCCCTCCTCCAAGTGACAACCTTTCAAATACTTAAAGAGGGCTATCATGTCCCCTCTCAACCTCCTTTTCTCCAGGCTGAACATTCCCAAGTCCCTCAACCTATCTTCATAGGGCTTGGTCCCTTGGCCCCAGATCATCTTCATCGCTCTCCTCTGTACCCTTTCAATTTTATCTACGTCCTTCTTGAAGTGAGGCCTCCAGAACTGCACACAGTACTCCAGGTGTGGTCTGACCAGTGCTGTATACAATGGGACTATGACATCTTGTGATTTTGATGTGATGCCCCTGTTGATACAGCCCAAATTGGCATTCACCTTTTTTACCGCTGCATCACACTGCCTGCACATGTTTAGTTTACAATCCACAAGTACCCCAAGGTCTCGTTCACACACAGTCTTACCTAGAAGCGTATCCCCCATCCAGTAGGCTTGCTTTTCATTTTTCTGACCCAGATGCAGAACTTTACACTTATCTTTATTAAATTGCATCTTGTTCTCATTTGCCCATTTTCCCATTGTGTTCAGATCTCGTTGAACTTTGTCTCTATCTTCTGGAGTATTTGCCAGTCCTCCCAATTTGTCATCTGCAAACTTGATGAGTAGTCCCTCCACCCCCTCATCTAGATCATTAATAAATATGTTAAAAAGTACCGGGCCAAGCACCGAGTCCTGAGATACCCCGCTACTCACCTCTCTCCAGTCTGATGAAACACCATTGACAACAACTCTTTGAGTGCGGTTCTCTAACCAATTCCCTATCCACCTAACTATCTGAAAATCCAGATTGCAGTCCTTCAACTTATCCATCAGAACATCATGGGGAACCTTGTCAAAAAGCTTTACTAAAATCCAAGTAAATGACATCAACCGAATTTCCCCGATCCAGCAAACCTGTTACTTGGTCAAAAAAGGAAACTAGGTTGGTCTGGCAGGACCTGTTGGAGACAAATCCATGCTGACTTCCTTGGATCACCAAATTGTCCTCCAGATGTTTGCAGATCGCTCCCTTTAATATCTGCTCCATTATCTTCCCCACAACAGAGGTCAGACTCACTGGTCTGTAGTTTCCCAGGTCATCCTTCCTCCCTTTTTTGAAGATCGGAATAACGTTTGCTCTCTTCCAGTCCTCCGGGACATCTCCAGTCCTTAAAGAGGTTCTGAAGATGATGGACAAGGGCTGTGCAAGTTCTCTGGAAAGTTCTTTGAGTACTCTCGGGTGCATTTCATCCGGTCCAGGGGATTTGAACTCATCCAGTGCAGCTAAATGCCTCTCGACAACCTCTCTATCCATGTTAACCTGACACCCAGACACTATCCTTTGGCTACGGCCATCTCTAGATGTGCCTAAACACTTTGACCTGTGGGAAAAAACAGATGTAAAATAGGCACTAAGCCTTTCTTCTTTCTCTGCATCTTCCGTTAGAGTTTGTCCATCCGCACCCAACAGTGAGCCTATTGCCTCCTTTACTTTACGTTTGCTCCTCACATAACTGGAAAATCTTTTCTTGTTACAATGGGCTTCCCTGGCCAATCTTAGCTAACTCTCAGCTTTGGCCTTTCTGATGATTGATCTACAGTGCCTAGTAACCTGTAGGTACTCTTCTTTAGAGCTCTGTCCTTCCCTCCATTTCCTGAACATTTTCCTTTTCTTTCTTAGTTCCTCTTGAAGTTATCTGTTCATCCAAATAGGCTTCTTAGATCTCCTGCTGTGTTTTCGTCTTTCTGGGATAGTCATTGATTGAGCATGCAATAGCTCTTGTTTGAGTAGCGCCCACCCTTCACATGCTCCCTTCCCTTCCAGCATTCTGGTCCATGGTATGACACTCCTCATGTCTCTGAGTTTATTAAAGTTTGCCCTACGAAAATCCAACATCCACGTCTGGCTACAAGCTTCCTTGGCTCCCCATCTCAAAAGGAATTCTATGAGGACATGGTCACTTCCCCCTAGGGTCCCCACCTCCTTCACCTCATCCACCAACTCTTGCCTGTTGGCAAGATCACATATCTGATCATATATCTCATGGCCACTCACCTAATGATGTCTGCTTGTTTTCCTTCCAAGTCTAGTGGGGGGAAGGGGATGAGGGGTGGGATTTAACCAGCAAAACTATGCTGGTTAAAACTATGCAAGGCTGGAAATGTTAAACCCCTCTTTCCTCCTCTATGTATCCTCCAATGGATCTCTTAGTGTTTCATCTACTTAGATCCTTAGATAAGCATTTTGTTAAGACCCTGTGGGGGAATATTTGTTCACTGGCCATAGTGACATAGTGACTTCCTATCTGGCAAGCCAGGTTTGATTCCCCACTCCTTCTCCACAGGCAGCCATCTTGGTGACCTTGGGCTCACCACAACACTGATATCAGGGCTCTTTCGGCCTCACCTACCTCACAGGGTGTCTGTTGTGGGGAGACGAAAGAGATGGTGATTGGAAGCCACTTTGAGATTCTTGGTACAGAAATGTGGCATATAAAAATCAACGCTACTTCTTCTTCAAATGGATGTGTTTCTTTTAAGGATGCTTTGTATGCAGCACTTGGTTACTGAAACCTCTATACAAAGTGCATATTCCTTGGGTATGTCAAGGTGCACACCAATGGATGTGAGATGTATTGATCTTTGCATTCAGTTATTTTTACCTGAGAGACAAATTGTCAAGAGAGAAAAGAGAAGCATTAAGGAATTAAGTCCATGAAAAGGTAAAACAGCTGGGGGAGCTTGGTGTCTCACAAGATGTGTAAAGTACCTGGTTCCACTAACTATTCAAGCAAGACAGACTGTGCCTTCATTCTCCCATCTATGCAGCAAGGATAATGCAACAAGGATAATAATACTATTTTACCAATAAAGGGTGGTTGCAATAATGTGTGTGAAGTACTTTGAACACTCAGAAAGAGTACTATACACATGCAGGGTGTTTTTTATTAACTCAGTACATTAGAGAACAAAATCCCCTGGCATCTTGATTTGAAAAAGCAGGGCAAACACATAGCATTCATATCTGTCAAGGGATTGGCATGGAAGTTAGGCAGACTGGAACTACAGCAGTCTGCTTATAGATCTGAGAAAAAATAGGGGGGGGGGTGATAATAATGAGCTTGGGCTTCAATAGGTCCCCTTTAATATGATCAAGTTGTTTTTATTATTATTATTTCCCCAGAACAGGAGTTAACCACATGAATTAGCGATTTAGCCATGATAAGTCATGTCAGACCTGGAATCCTCTCAATTGTCCATTGAGATGACAGTGAGCACCATATGCTAGACTTCTGGCAATATTAATCAAGCACTCAGTATATTTCCCTTAGTGAGCCTATTGCACTTGAGTGGGGGGGGGGTCATGTCTTCCTGTTTACTGAGCTGCTGTTACCGGAAATGCACTTACACATGTGTCCTGTGACATGTGTATATTCAGCTGTGGGGAACTTGTTTAGCAAGAGGTGGTAACATAGCAAAATGGATTGTTTGCCAAAGTTTACAAGGTGATTACACCCTTAAAAACTCAAGGCAGACAACAAGTATATAGTAAAAATAACAACAAACTTTATTGGAAGGAAAATAACAAAATAGGCAATAATATATCTAGCACACTAGCAATCAGTCATATAGAGGAAAATAGAGTGGGAAAAGAGGTTTTCAATATAGTTACCAGTCTTGAAGAGTAGAGAGGCAGAGATCAGCAACATGAACCAACATGAAGGGTGTTACTAAAGGGTCCCAAATCAGAAAGCATAAGATGGCTTTGTGAAGCCACTGTTCATATATGCTTTGGGGGAGGGGGGCTATGTGATGTAACCCAGGTAAGCACATGATGGAATTTTCCATGGAGCAGGATGTTGGGCAATGTTCTGGCCAGGTCTGGACATGGGTGTTGATGGGCTTAGACAAAGGAGTTAATGGGCCAAAGAAAGGTAGCCATCATGTCTCGATAGGTCTAGCTGCTTAGGTTGGGGGAGAGATTTACCTGGCAGAGGGGCCAAGCTGTGAGACAAAGAAGAGCCCCTGGGCAAACAGGTTTTAGCCGGGCCACCAAATTAGCAATACAATGGAAGGAGGAAAGCAATACATGAATCAGGTGGTACCTGTGATTCCTAACCTGTAGTGAAGGACAAGCTGAAGAGGGGGGTCCAAACTGGAGTTAGTGCCTAACTGTGTCTTGACAGGTTTTTACAGGGTCTGGCACAAGCCTAGACTATTGTGCAGTACTACTGGTTGTGGAAAAACAGTGTGCCACGGGTCCTGCCATACATAACAATGTCTTAAAGGCTCTTGCTACTTAATTCAACATCCTGATGTCTTGTGAATAAGAACTGTGGATTTGGAGATATCCTTACCGAGAAGAGTTGGTTTTATATGCTGATTTTCTCTACCCGAGGGAGTCTCAAAGCAGCTTACAGTCACCTTCCCTTTCCCCACAACAGACACCCTGTGAGGTAGGTGAGGTTGAGAGAGTCCTGATATCACTGCTCAATCGGAACAGTTTTATCAGGGCCCTGGAAAGCCCAAGATCACCCAGCTGGTTGACTGACCAATTGACTGGCCAAGTAAATTGTTAGAACTCTCACTAGCATTAGTAGTAGGGCTGAGAAAAATGGAGAAAAATGTAGTAGGACTAAGGGGGGGGGGAAGAGTGCTTAAGGGGGGGGTCAACATATTCACTGAATATATATTTTTTAAATCCCTACTGTTCACTGCCTCTCTGAGCATCTGTTTCAGCAGCCTTTGTTTGGTGTTTGTTTTAAACATTTTCTATCCAGGCTCCTTCCTCCTCACTATGTAATCCCAGTCACTTTACGCATGTGATGCTCTCATGGTTTCAAATGGCCACTGAGGTTTGGTGTTGCAGCATCTCTTAGAAGAAAGGGCACTGCTTGCAGTACTACTCTGCCCTCATACTGCATTGGCAGGGAGTGGGAGGCAGAAGACGAAGGATAGCAGAAATGCCATTTAGGGGTGGCAGCCTCCAGGTGGGGCTTGGAGATCCCCAGGGATTACTGCTCATCTCTGGCCTAAAGAGAAGGAGAAGGAGAAGGAGAAGGAGAAAAGAAAGTTGATTCTTATATGCCCTTTTTCCCTACCAAAAGGAGGCTCAAAGTGGCTTACAATCGCCTTCCCATTCCTCTCCCCACAACACCCTGTGAGGTGGGTGAGGCTGAGAGAGCCCTGATATCACTGCTCGGTCAGAACAGTTTTATCAGTGCCGTAGAGAGCCCAAGGTCACCCAGCTGGTTGCATGTGGAGGAGCGCAGAATCGAACCTGGCATGCCAGATTAGAAGTCCGCACTCCTAGCCACTCCACCAAACTGGCTCTCAAGGGCAGTTCCCCTGGAGGAAATGAACTTTGAAGGGAGGACTATGGCATTTTACACTACCTTGAGCCATCTGGGAGCAGTGGGCTAATGATGATTTTTGAGGTTCCTTTTCTCCACACACTCCATCCTCAAATCTCCGGGAATTTCCTAAGCAGGACCTGGCACACTACTCCTCCATTCCCCACTGTTGGCCAGGAAGGACCTGGCAACCCCAACTGCATTGGTAGCCTCCAGCAACAAGCAGAAGTATAGTGCAACATGGCTGCCCCCATCTACTGCAGCTGCAATCCTGTGCTATAATTCTCCTAGCTAAATTTTTACCTCCCCAAACAATAATCCAAAGAGGAGAGCTTTTCATCACCTGTGAATTCAGGGAGACTTGTCTTGGCTCAACCCTAATTAATAGTAGAATTAAGAGAAGATTTCAGGGTTATTGCAATTTTATTTTGGCTGTCCTGTTATCCCTATGCCATCAAGTTTCTTTCAAATATTCTTTTAAAATAAAAGCAAAGAGAAAAGGATCAGTAATTAATTACAAAAAACTCCTTTTATTTCTGTTTAGCTTGAAGAAGCTGTTAAATGGTTAATAAGTTTGATTGGGCCAGCTTTTATGCATTCTATCACTCCAGTGATTACTCTTCTTTCAAACCAAATGAGCACAGTTAATTCTAATATTCCTTTGTAGACTTGATTAACTTGTCAGGATCTGCTTAATTTACTTCCTGGAATTTAATCACTGAGCAAGTATAAAAATGTTCTCCATTAAAGGGACACACCACTTAGCTTAGTCAGAAAACTCTGACACAGGAAAGGAGTTTCCAAATGGAAATGGTCTTTAGGCTTCAAGGATGCTGCATTTTAGAATCGTTAAGCTTTGTTGACTGTTCCATTATGTCAGGTTTCGTAATGTATTGACTTGGAAGGTGTTGTGATGATTTGTGTTTGAGAGATTTGGATGATAAGAATTTGTCAGAATGAGTGATTTTTCATTCGGAGTCCTTAACATGGTATATCAGCATTTATTGTATGTAGTGCCTTTTAAATAGTTCATTGTTGTCAGCATCATTGAAGCTGTAAGAGAAGTTTACATATATATTAGGCCAGAAATCTGCCATCTTGACCAAGATAGCCACAGGTAGCCTAAGCTAATGAGAGTTTGGAAGCTAAACAGGGGCAGCCCTGGTTAGAACTTTGATGGGAGATATCCAGGGTTGCAATGCATAGGCAGGCAATGGCAAACCACCTCTGACCCAGCATCTTGTCTTTTCTATTAAGAAGTGTCATTTGGCAATCATTTCAAATGCATTCCAAAGCATGCACATCACATACATCCACCGATGATAAAATGTAAAGTGGAAGAAAGCAGGTGGCTGAGATTTCTCCCATAGTGCCCTACATTCATTCATCTTTCCCCCTGACACTCTGAAGATCTCAAGAGACTTTTTCAGGATCACAAACATCCTTATAGTTTTAACTCATGCTCATTAAATAGAGTCGTGTAATAAAAATCCCAAGTTCTTTAAAATCATAAAAACAATAAAACCTCAAAAGAAATATCAGCATATGAAAAGGAATAATAAAAACAAAGTAAAAACAAATCAGCTATAGATACAAAGATACCCAGACAATGGATAACATAGTCTAACAAATAAACTATGGGAAATCCAACATGGATTTGTCTCCAACAGGTCTTGCTAGACCAACCTGATTTCCTCCTTTGGACAAGTGACAGGCTTACTAAATTGTGGAAACTCAGTGGATGTTGTTTACCTGGATTTGAGTAAGGCTTTTGACAAGGTTCCCCTTGATGTTCTGAGTAGTAAACTGGAGGACTGTAGACTGGATTTTCAGATGGTCAGGTGGATAGGGACCTTGTTAGAACACCATACCCAAAAAGCAATTGTCAATGGTGTTTCATTAGATTGGAGGGAGGTGAGCAGTGGGGGCCACAGGGTTCAGTACTGGACCCAGTACTTTTCAACATTTTTATTAATCATCTGGATGAGTTGTCTGAATCTGAATCGGACACCAAATTGGGAGGAGTAATGAACACCCTAGAATGAGTTCAAAGCATGCTAGAAAAGTGAGCAAATGAGGACAAGATGCAATTCAATAAGAAGAAGTGCAGAGTTCTACATTCGGGTTACAAAAACAAGAAGCATGCATACTGGATGGGAGATATACTTCTGGGTGGCAGTGTGTATGAATGAGATTTTAGGGCACTTTTGGCCTTTAAGCTATATATGAACAGTGTGATACACCAGTAAAAAACACAGATGTATTCTTGGGCTGCATCCACGGAGGCATCATAACAAAACTGCAAGCTGTCATAATTCTGCTGTATACCACATTGGTTGTCACTTGGAGGAGGGCAGGGAGCGGTTCCTGTTGGAAGCTGAAGATGGGACCCAAAGTAATAGGATTAAACTGCATTTAGAATAGTCCCAGCAAGATGGGGGGGGGGGGATTCACCTTCATGGTAGTTCAACAGTGGAACTGGCTGCCTAAAGTGGTGAGCTCCCCTTTACTGGCAGTGTTTAAGCAGCAGCTAGATAGAAATCCTGGATGCATTAAGCTGATCCTGCATTGATCAGCAGATTGGACTAGATGGCTTGCATGGCCCCTTTCAACTCTGATTCTAAACAGGTAAACCTGTGTATGTATGTATGGAGAGAGAGGGAGGCTCTCCTCTAGTGGTTTCATAATTATCTTCTATCCTATTGTGGCATAATCCCCTGTAACATTTCATTGATGTGTTATCATTACAGGAATTTCAGCCATTAAACAATTTGTACACCATTTGCAAGGTCTGATGCAGGGGGGAGAGGCAGATAATAAAGAAGTAGGACACGTACAATCCAGGGGAAAATGGGGTTCATATACAAACATGGCTTTCCCATGTGCTACACGGTTTCCCTGGAATCACATCTAACTGACAGTTGTTACCATGATTATATAAGCAAGCTTGGGAACAATAAACATTAACCACGTCTCTCATATTTCAGAGTTCATTAAAGGATCCCCCCCCCCAATTCCAATGAGGTTTTAAGGAAGGCAACCAAGTGATGAAAAGACATCAGGCACTGGAGACATGCTCATATAATTAAGAATGTTCATATGCTTACATGCAGGCTGTCTCTGTTTTCTTAATAAGACAATCTGATAAAGTTGCTGGCTGAATACTAGTAGCTTGTTTAGCAAAAGCCAGTGGTGGCGTGTAAATATAATAGCAGAGTAGTAAATCCTCTATGGCCTGCTGAGTCGCATATATTGCACATAAGAGATCAGTTTCAAAGGGTGTTTTCCCAAGGCAGATATCAAAAGTGATGTTCTAAAATAGTTGGATGTTTTCACTCCAGGTTTGTGTTTTTCTAAAAGAAACAATGCTGATTTTGATGTAGTGGATATATAGTACTTGAAAGGTCCAAATCTTCCAGCAGGGAGAATGAGTCAGACGAATGCTTTAGCAAATTCTACCCTGATTGTCTGATGGTCACTGCATTCTTAAGGAAGGACTTCACTTCAAAATATGCGGTCTTTAGTGCAGCTCATAGAAAATATGCTGTGTTAGTGCCCATCTTACTTACATGCATCAAATCCCATTTTGACTTCAAGGGAGCATGCAGATCCAGAATTGCTAGGTTCATTTGAAAAAAAAAATCTGGGGGGACCCCATAAACCAGCACAATTAAATTGTACCCACTGGCCCTCTTGGGGGGGGACAGAAATGAGAATCCAACCTAGAATTGTCAGGTTGTCCTTAGCTACCAGCAGGGAGATAGAGTTGCCAGCTTCAGTTTAGGAAATTCCTTGAGATTTGGGGATGGAGTCTGGGGAAGGGAGGAATCTCAGCAGGGCACAATGCCATACAGCATCCATTTGTTCAAGGGAAACTGATCTCTGTAGGATGAAGATGAACTGTGAGATCTCCTGGCCATGCCTGGATGTTGTCATCCCCAATCCATTCCTAGGGTTGAATCCTGTCTAAAATTTCTGTCGACACAAGAAGGAGTAATTTCTGTCAATCCCAGTCTTCAATCCATTCACACACACATCCCAAAGCTATTCCTGGGAACCTCCATCCCTCAGAAGTAGCATTTCAGATGGGCACTTCAGGTTTCTGGTGGCGATGGAGCGGTGGACTTTCATCCATAGAACCTGAGCTGCCAGTTGCAAGTCACTACAGGAATCAACGGGTGGCAATTTCAGCATTGCAATATTTCAAATAAATATATATTCACAGTTAGATTGTGAAAGATTCACTGTCAGCTGGATAAATACATCCCATTAATTGTCCCCCTCCCTTTTTTTACTTAATTAAAGAACTTTCCCTTCAATCACAGATTTTGCCCACACAGAAAAACGTGTCATTGCAGAAACAGAAAGATTTTTCAACTCCTCAGAGAAATATCAATTGCCTCTCAGCAATCAGGCATTATGGGGGCGGGGGCTGCCGCAACCGTCCTTCTGATGAGGGAAAAGGAAGTCATTGATGGCCCCCATTCAAAATTCTGTCTACAACAATAGAATGCCAGCCTGTTCTTCATCAACAATGAATAATTCATAGGCAAGCTGCAGGCATATCCAATCAGCTGATTATATGCAAACCATTTTCATAAGGATGTGGATACAATAGCTGGTGTCCACAGCGGGACCCCTTCGACAGTCGTGTTTCTGAACGGACGGATTCTTCCTGGCTGGCTCCTCATTCTTCCCTCTGCTCTTGGGCTTTAAAATAAAGAAGTTACACCCTTCACTTGATTGGCTTCCTTTGTCCCGCCACAGCACTAGAGGTTAAATGTGAATAAGAAAAGCAATTAAAATAGATCTGTCACCTCATTCCAAATGGGCTGTATGTCATATTCCGTCTAAAAAGTGAGCTGACACTGTGGGATGGTAATTGAGATTCTTCTCTGTTGACAGCTTGTGACTAATATGGAAATTTTCTTTATATGCAACCTTAAATGTGCCAAACATAGACACATATTATAAATGAGGAATCGGAAGGCACTTGGGACATGACATATCCAAAGCTTGGTGAAGCTGTCATTTTGTTGGCAACAAATCAGAAAGGGTGACAGGAACAGTAGCAGCCAATTTCACACGGTCAGTTTTACAGCAGGAAAGTTAGCAGGAGTTTATTTGGAGGGAGAAGAGCTGGCAGGCGGCACAGGTCATGATGTTAAATGGGCAGTATTAGCAATGAATGTGTGGACATTAATTGAATTTGCAACTGATTACATCCTGGCTCTTTGGTTTTTCCAGGGCATTGTTGTCAACTGCAATCTCTACACACATGGGCACACTTAATAGGAATGGTCTATTGAAGCAAATTAAGGCCATTTTCAAACAGCCTTTGTATTTTAGCAACTGGTTGCTAATGAGGTTTTCATGTCATTTCAGACAGACCCATTTTAGTAACTGGCTGCTTTCCCTGTTCATACAAACCCACTTACCTGTTCATATGAACATGGGTTAGCAAAACATGGTTGAATCACTTTTGAGAGATACTGCTTTCTTCCATTTCTACCCCTTTGTTATGTTTCTGAATTGCTGTGGTGTGCTGTTTAAATGTTCATAGTGCTTGGCAAGAGCCAGCTTGGCTTGGTTAGGAACCCGGACTTCTCATCTGGTGAGACGGTTTGATTCCCTGCTCCTCTTCCACATGCAGCCAGCTGGGTGACCTTGGGCTTGCGACACAACTGATAAAGCAGTTCTGACCGA
Organism: Paroedura picta; assembly: GCF_049243985.1. NCBI lineage: Eukaryota > Metazoa > Chordata > Lepidosauria > Squamata > Gekkonidae > Paroedura > Paroedura picta. The sequence goes on along the minus strand of NC_135370.1, from coordinate 153,928,723 downwards.
GCGATAACATCAGGGTTCTCTTAACCTCACCTACCTCACAGGGTGTATGTTGTGGGGAGAGGAAAAGGAAGGTGACTGTAAGCCACTTACACACTGGGAAATGCACTGCCACAGCTGTCATGCAGGAGCACAAATCTGGGGCGGATGAGGCGCACCGGGCCAAATACTCCCCTGTGTGGGTGCAGGAAAAGGTGGAGCAACCTGCCACAATTAAAACTCCAGCCAGCAGCCCAGCATGAAACTTCCAGTGTATAAATGGTCTTAGAGAGGCCTTCTAGTAGAGAAAAGCAGCATATAAAAACCAATTCTTCTTCTCCTCCAATGCCATTTTTTTTCCTACCCTTTTTCATTGTGCAATTTTCCTTGGAGGGTTTTGTTTTGTTTTTAATGGTGGACTCAGTGGAGTCAGGACATCTCAATGGTGCCACTATAGCACTGAAGTGCTATACTGGTTTAGTGCTATACCACTCAACTTAGAGCAGTTTTTAAAACTTCAAGGAAAATCACACAGTAAAAAAAGGTGTGAGGGGGAGCAGCACTGTTTGAAATGATCATGGCACTTCAGAGATGGCTCATTAACTGAAGGAAATGCACTGTGTGAAACTCCATCCTTGTATTACCCTACTTGAAACCTGGTCAATAGATTGTAATATATACAATTAACCTTTTTTTTCATGATTTCTTTATAAACTGAGAGCCAGTTTGGTGTAGTGGTTAGGAGTGCGGACTTCTAATCTGGCATGCCGGGTTCAATTCTGCACTCCCCCACATGCAACCAGCTGGGTGACCTTGGGCTGCCACGACACTGATAAAACTGTTCTGACCGGGCAGTGATATCAGCGCTCTCTCAGCCTCACCCACCCCACAGGGTGTCTGTTGTGGGGAGAGGAATGGGAAGGCGAATGTAAGCCGCTTTGAGCCTCCTTCGGGTAGGGAAAAGCGGCATATAAGAACCAACTCTTCTTCTTCTTCTAAATGTTACATCTCAGCTAGTAAAAAATAACCCTTGGTCAATTGATCAATCAAATATTGGTGAAGAATTTCAACCCACTACTATTGGTCAAGTGTCTGGTGCTGCAACTAGAAGAAGAAATCAGCCAAATTCTCCTGGCTCTTTCATAAAATGTGAGAGAGCGACCTGGGGTCACTAGAAGGTTTCTAGATGAAGGCACTGAATATCACTTACAATAAATAAATCTGTTTTCAAAAATAAGGGTCTAACCAACTGTTATTCATAAAAATAGTAAGCTGCCAATGATATGATGACATGCTTCACTTCAGGGAATATTTGATTGTGGCTAATTGATCTATTTGTTCAGTCTATCAATAGTCATACATGAAGGATTGGTTCAAAATCTGCACCTCATCACAAATCTAGTTCTCCACTTTGTGAAAAGCTACATACATGTTCTCTTCATGACGCATTCCATTGTCCAACTCCACCTTACTGTTTGTTCTTGCTTTTGCTAATGGAAAATAAGCCAAATAACCTACTACTGCAAGCAAGTCTGCATTCAGGATGCTGCAAGTTTTGTGGTGAACATGGCCAATGGTCAGACTTACCATGTTCAACTGGGTCAATCAGACGTGAATGGTTTTGTGCAATTCTGCACCATACAACTCAGCTGCTTGCTATAGAGGTTTGCATTAGGTCTTTCAAAAACTGGACACGCATTAAAATTTTGCTGCTCCAAACAATAGCAGACATTAATGTTAATTAGAACTACTCAAATGGACATCATAGGACTGTTTTTTTTTAACTCACTGTTTATTTATGACTGATTTGTATGGTTTGATGTAATAGCCTATTTACACAAATGCCTGCTGAGCACAGCAGTGATGCACTATTGGTGGGAAAGAAAACTCCACTGTGGGCTGTGTGAAAATGTGTATGTACAAAACCTTGGTTGCACCATACAGTCTTGTTAGGAAGGAATAGTTGGAGCAACCTGCCAAACAGTGGATGAACAGGCCATCAAAAATTGGTTCCATGAGTGGCAGACAGAATATGAGCCAAGCTTGAAGGTGCTCTAGCATCCCGAGTTATCACCATGGGTATAGGGGGGGAGAGCTCAGTGTGGTTCCATGCCACATCCCTTATCATAAAGAGATGTGACTTCTTGTGCATTGTGCTTTCATTTTAAAAAATAAATTCTGAATGGTTATGGAAATCCATTCAGACCAGCAGTGATTAAAAATGCAATTGCAAAATGTGACTGGAACATCTTTGAAAATTGTTATTTTTATTAATGCACTACTTAAAGTGTATGCCAAAGATGGACATATACAAATATGACATAAATTCCAGGGATTTTCTATTAGATAAGAGATAATATTTTAAAGATGCAAGCAATTACCACTCACTGCATTTCCTTACATGCTTAAACAGCCTATTCATTTCTTTTTTGCTGGTTGTACTTCAAGATATTTAAGTTGAAAAAGAAACCTTACTATTGGTAATATTATGCTACATCGCTCTTTAGAGTGGTTTTTCATTGCATTATCCGGACAAGCTCAAAAAAAATTGCATCTACAAAGCTTTTTTCCCTTTTAGAAATGGAGGTGGAACTAACTCATGACATATTCATACTTTAGATAGCAAAGCAGGTCAAGATTATTCATGTTGCAACATGGCTCCCAAGTATGAAGGAAAATGCACGCCCCTATCACAGTGTTCAGCTGACTAAATCAGCTACCCGTGACCTCAAAGGAATTCCTATTGGAAATTCAGCACCATGTTACTCAGACTGACCCCCAATTAGACTTTCATGTAGTTGATTTATCACCTGCTTTTTAACCAATCAATCAATTACATTGATTGCATTCACATGAATAAAATATAGGAAGAAGAAAAGTGTAAGAGAACTTACAACATAATAAACAGAGGTAGCTTATGCTTGATTTCTCAGGAGTAAATCCACTGAGTTAAATGAGCTTCACCCTGACCTGAAGAGATCAGGCTAGCCTGCTCTCTTCAGATCTCAGAAGCTAAGCAGAGTCAGCCCTGGAAAGTGTTTAGATGGGAGACCACCAAAGAATACCAAGGTCATTATGCAAAGGCAAACAATGGCAAACCACTACTGAATATCTCTTGTCTTGAAAACCATAAGGGGCTGCCATAAGATGACAGAAAAATCATGTCCACCACCAGAGTTGGTATTTGGGGGGGGGGGGTGTTAGGTGCTTTTTATTTCGCCGCATTACATTTTATATTTTATATAATGGATATTGGATAGGATATTATGGATTGTATATTTTAGGGGTATTTTATCTGGGGAGTGGCGGGCTAAAAATCAAATAAATAAATAAAAATAAATTTAAAACCCCCAAAAAACAATGAGGCTTGCTTCCTGGTAAATATATATAGAATTGTATCCTTAAACAAGAGACAAGATGACAATCTTTATCAATCTGTCTGTAAGTCAGTCTGTATATGAAGTAAATAAATGAGTTAACGAACGAACGGACGAACGAACGAACGAACGAACGAACGAATGAATGAATGAATGAATGAATGAATTGCGATAAAATACCAATGACCTATTTTTTTTCAATGCACATATAATGTATACGCCCTTCTCACATCTTCCTAGAGAGGATTCAACCCATTTTTAAAGGCTTTTGACAGGTCAAGATCTGGTGGTGTACTGTAATTATGATGTGGTTCTTTTACTGCGTTATCTCTTGTGTTTAAATTGATTGTTAGGGTTTTATTGCTTCTTAAACTTTTTTAAGCTTTAAGGGGAGACTTTAAAAATCTTGTGTGCACCAAGAGCTATATCAGAAATAAAAGTGGCAACCAATGTTGAGGAAGTAGCCACAGGTGTTACATTGCCCAATTATATGTGAAAAAAATGGATAGTTTACTCAAGTTGGGGGATCCAGTTCCGTTCTCATCTGAACTAAAAGCTCACTACTATATCTTCTATTTATGAAATTCAAGCAATACAAATTATATTTTTGTTAGGTAGGAGACCAGGGTTGTTACAGATTTGCATTGGGCCCAGAGAAATTATACTTCATAGTGTCTGTACTTCATTTCTAGGCCTTGGGAAAATTTTGCTCTTAAGTATATGTGAAAACTACCTCTGCTCAGGCCAGAGAAAGAGATATATCAAAGGAAAAAGGAGCTAGCTTAATAGAAGGAACTCTATTATATGCTTGAACAGTCCCTGCTGTCTGCAAAAACTGTCTAGGAGTGAGCAGGCACTAAGTTAGCAAATGGTGTGATGCCTGGCCAGATGAGCAGCTAGTGGAACAGGACTGCTGGCTGGGTCTGCTTTTTCCTAGTTAGATGAGACAGCAGCCTTGGGTGTTTAGGGTCAATGATGCATCTTTTACAGCAGGTATTCCTACAAATCTGGAGTCTCTAATCTCTACAGTCCCTACTGGAGAGGATAGCTGGAGCCATGCAGAAATTATAAACATGGGATAGGGGAGAGAATGTAAACATACCATTCCATCAATCTGATGTCTTTTCAAAATCTGTCCTTATGTCGAATGCCCAGACTCCTTCAAGTCTCTTCACTAATTAAAGCAAACAATAATTTGCTCTTGTCTTGAGTTATTCTTTGACATAACATAATTTCACGTGTTTCAAACTCCAGATCCCCTTCTAAAATAATGGTTTCTTACTAAGCACCAGCTATCTGTTCCAAAAGAGAGAATGTGGAAACTTTCCATAAATGTGGTATGTAATAGACACTGGGTGCCTGTAGTCCGGTGCCTCAGATTCAGATATCATGATGAAACTTTCATAAAACAAAGTCTGAGTCTCGTGGCATCTTTAAGACCAACTAAATGCAGCTGAGACTTACCTTGGCCACTTGTTGACACCCGCGGAGGGCTGGCTGAAGGCGGACACAACTGCCCCAGTGGCCTGCCACAGCATGCACTGCATGTGTGCAAGGTGGGACCTATTGCACCTATAAAGGCACCATGTGTGCAGATCTCAGACATCTTTGCCCAGGATGCTGCAGAATGCAGCTTCCCTCCCGCCTACCCTGTGTTATTGTGAAAACAACCTTGTTCAATGTATGAGGTGGATATTTCATGGTTAATAATTTGTCGTAGCTGCAGGTTTGCATGGGATGGAGTCTGCTGGCAGAGAGTCCAGTGGATGATAGGACTCCCTGGGGTTCGGGGCCTCCCTAAGAGGTGGGACGTACACGAGCGCAGCTGACTCTGCTGGACAGCTAGGGGCTCATTTGCCAGGCAGCCTGGGGGCAACCAAATGAGGTGGATGCCCATTGGCTCCCCCACATAGGTCGCTTCCCATTGAGCAAACTTCAGTAGGCAAAGGGATCTGCTCTCCAAGTTGGGAATGGTGTGGATCCCCAGGGTGCCTCTGGAGTCTGCAGGTTTCAGTGCAGTCCACTGACTGCTAGGTCAGGCTCCCTCTTCCATGCTGCGCCAACCCTCCCATGAGAAGGGAATAAAGTTGTGGCCATGTTTATACCCAACATTGGTGTCTCGCGTCTTATTCCAGCCAGAAATGCCCTCCTGCAACTCAAAGTTTTATACCGGGTATAAGCTTTCATATGCATGCATGCTTCGCTCCCATACGTGTACATGAAAGCTTATACACAAAAAAAAACTTTATTCATTTTAAATATGCCACTGCACTCAAACTTTCATAGAATCATAGAATTGGAAGGGACCTCATGGGTCATCTAGTCCAACCCCCTGCACAACCCTATCGCTCATCCATTGTAACCTGCCACCCCTTTAAGCTTCACAGAATCAGCCTCTCCATCAAATGGCTATCTAGCCTCTGTTTAAAAATCTCCAAAGATGGAGAACCCACCAACTCCCGAGGAAGCCTGTTCCACTGAGAAACCGCTCTGTCAGGAACTTCTTCCGGATGTTTAGACAGAATTTCTTTGGAATTAATTTTATCCCATTGGTTCTGGTCTGTCCCTCTGGGGTAAGAGAGAACAACTCTGATCCATCCTCTATATGGCACTCTTTTAAATACTTGAAGATGGCTATCAAATCCCCTCTCAGTCGTCTCCTCTCCAGGCTAAGCAGACGAATCTCCCCCAATCTTTCTTCATACGTCTTGGTCTCCAAACCCTTCACCATCTTTGTTGCCCTCCTCTAATCCCTCATCCAAATAATTTATAAATGAACAACACAGGCCCCAGGACAGATCCCTGGGGAACTCCACTTATCACTCCACTTGTCACTTTGTTCTTCTCCTGCTTCTCACCTCAATCTACTTTTCAAAAGACTACTTTCCTCTTCATCCTGTTCTTCATTCACCTGCCAAGTCCATTTTGTCAAGGAGCCCAAGCCTGAACCCAATATGTTCCTGGACCTTTATTAAAAGATTATGACATTTGTTAAATAACTTCTGAAATAGTTTTTTTTTTCTAGGCAACACAATGCTATAAGAAACTTTCAGGGATTGAACTGTCAATGGGATAGATCTTTATGAATTTGTTTATTGCATTTTCTTAGTATTCATTTGAACCTATTCTAGCTGGGTGGAAAACAAACTTTGTGGAATCCATGGACCTGATTTTGAAGCACAGGAGAAACAAACGAACACCAGTAAATCATTGCAGTAAGGCTTAACCACAGGAGAATGAAGAGAGGCATCCCGCAAGGCAGAAATGTGCTTATTTTAATGGGCAGGTAATATAATTGAAGACACATTTTGTGTTCTGTGAGTAGTTGGGAAAGTGACAAATTAGGAACACAGCATGGGCCCCGGGGATTATTGAGAAGGAGGAAGATTGGGAGGAGGGGAGGAACTCGGAAAGTGGCAGGATTAAGATTCAACATTATTTTTATAGCAAACACTGAGAGGAAGGTAATGAATTCTGGAGCTGGCACCTGGGAATCTGGCAATGGTGAGATGAATAATTAATACCTGCCTTCCAAGTTCATCGCTTTCTTCTCCTCCCCCAAGGTGATAATCAGAGAGCCAACAGCTATCTAAAGGGACAGCCACTTGTGACTCCTTATGCAAGTCATTATAATCCTGGCTTCACAGTGTTCATAGAGCCTGGTAGGGAGCTGACCTTGCACATTGCCCTATTTCACAACAGCATGGAACCACGTGCCTTTCATTTCAAGACCTAGGAAGATGTCCAGTGCTGTGAAAGTAGAGGTGCTGTTAACTGATCCTGCCTTGGGAGCCAGCAAGGCAAGAAAGAATGAAACAAAGAGGAGTGTTCTAAAAGACCGAAACGGAGAAGCTTAAACATTAATTGTTGGAAATTTGTCTTCTCCATCCGCTACAAACCTGAGCATTTTATCGCATGTACAACCCCAATTAGTTCCAGCCCTCTAGCTACTCTGAAGTCTGAAGGTGTTCATCTAAAATTACCAGATCAATTTTTCTATTCCCATATGGCTGTTTTTTAAAAGTTATTGTACATTATTTAACATTAGTGAGATGACAACCAAATGTTAGGAATGTGTATTAAAGATAGGACTCTCCAACTCCATCCATTTGATGGAGTTTGAGCCATTTTTACTATTTACTCTTGTTAGGAACTGAAAGCATACTACAATGAAAATTTATAAACTACATATCCCAAAAACAAAGACATTTAGAAACATACAGGCAAATGTGGAGGAAAGTGTCATCAAGTTGCAGCCAATTTATTTCTTTATTATTTACATTCACCTTTATTAACTACCACTCCTGGACCCTGCTGACTCGTGGTGGTTTACAATAAAATCCATAAAACACATAAAATTACAACAATATTGATGACACAAACCAATCTATAACCTCCCCCCACCTATTCCATGCCCAATGACAACAATATACCACCGCCCTCGGGACAGGTAGTCCCTGCCCTGGTGTCCAGCACATGGGGCTTCTTCAGGGAGGGACCCAATCATCCTTGGCCTGGCCTCAACCAAATGTCTGGTGGAAGAGCTCCATCTTCCAAGTTCTGTGGAACTGTGACAGCTCTGTCAAGGCCCTCAAGCGCTTCCAGGATCTCATTCCACCAGGTCAGGGCCAGGACCCAAAAGGCCCTGTCCCTGGTTGAGACCAGGCGTACCTCCCAGGGATCAGGAACAACCAGCAGATTCAGACCCACAGAGTGAAAAGCCCTGCAAGTGGCATAAGGAGACAAACAATCCCTCAGATATGTAGGACCCAGGCTGTGGAGAACTAGAACCTTAAAACTGATCCCATGTCATTTGCAAAGCAACAATGTTCAGCGGTGGTTTGTCATTGCCTGTCTCTGCATAGTGACCCTAGATTTCCTTGGTAGTTGCCAGTCCAAATACTAACCAGGGCTGACCCTGATCTTGCCTATTCCATTCACAATGACACATAGTAATGTGCAAGCTTTCAGGTTCTTCAGATTGGATATAGCAAAAAAAACCCAACAAAACTCTCATAGACAGAATGAAACTAGGACATGGTGTAAACTCCTGTTGCAGTCTGCTTCTCTGTTGTGGTCAGTTCTTAGATGCAGAGCTAATGCTGATATGCAGTGACTCCCAGCTTTTTCTGAGGGAGAGGGTCTAAAACAATCACATTCAACAGAAAACGCAAATAACATTAGATAGTCCTTCTGCCTCACTGATCAGGTAACTGAGTGCCGTCCTCAACAGCACTATCCAGGTCTCTGTTAAAGGGCTGCCTCAAAGTTCACAGAAGTACAACAAAGTAGATGTTTGCCTAATAACATGCCTTTGCATCTTTTTACTATGTAGACACCACTGCCAAAATAAGGTTAATGCAAGGGCCAAGGCGGTGTTGAGAAATGAAGAGACAAGGAGCAAATACAGGCTGGTTGAACATAGTTGCTGCCTAGGCCCATACTAGGAAAGGAGGCCTTGATGTTTTCATCCTGTTTTCATTATGTGTATTTCCTTTGTGAGGCTTTCCACACCCTTTCTTTGCTGTGGTTGTTCCCAATGTTTGTGTCTTATACAGCATTCAGTGCTTGGACCACAGACCAGTAGTTCCCAACAGAGCTCAGTCTGTGGCTGTTTGCCATTTTTTCTTGCCTTATGCAAAAGTCCCTTTTCTCTGTGTGTTCTGTCTTCACAGGCTTCTCCCAACCACAAAACGAGCTTCTGATCACCTGGGGCAAGGTCAGCAAGAGCATCCTTGCTGTCCTAGGTAGAATAATGAAGCTATCAATAACAATTAGATCATGGTTAATAAGTGGAAGATAATGAGAGGAAACACAAGGTCACATTGAAGCAAACTGTGAACACCTTGCTGCAGAAGGACATTGTCTAAATGAACAGCCAACACTTTAATATTTACCCTCCATGTAAAGAGGGTAATGAACACCCAAAATATTAATATTTACCCTCTTCATTTGATTATTTTCTTGCATGCTTGGAGACTTGTGTTACCAGAAATGTACACATGTGTCCAAGACACATGTCTATGAGCAGTGAGGAATTGCTTTGCAAGGGATTGGTAACATAGTGTTAAGGATTGATTGCCAATGTTGATGAGGTGATTACACCCTTTAGAACTCAAGGAAGACAACAAGTAGTTAATCTTTATTGGAAAGAAAATAATAAAAGAACTAGACAAACATATATCTGGCACACTAACAGTCAAGCAGACAGGAAAATAAAAGAGGGGGGGGACATATATATCAGTATATTTACCAGTCCTGGAGAGGGTAGAGGCAGAGAGTGGCATGACTAGCTAGCAGCGTGAAGGGTAAGAAGTTGGGAAATGATCTGGCAAGGACCAGAGATAGATGCTGATGAGCTCAAAGAATGGGAACCATCATGTCACAGTAGGTTTAGCTCTGGGGAGGGGGAGCAATTTCCCCTGGCAGATTTGCTTGGAGTGAGTCAGAGGTGTGAGACAAAGGAGTTTGCCTAGAAGCCTTTAGGCAAACATGGCTCTGCTGGCTACTCGATCAGCAATACAAGTGGGGGGGGGAGGCAAGACATGACTCAGGCTGTAGTTGTTCTGTGGCTAAGAGCAAGCTGGGGAGAAGATGGAGTCTGGCCCTTCTGGGTCTTGGCAGATTTTAACAGTGTCTGGCTTTGGCAGAAGCCTGGATGGTTGAGGGGTGCCACTGGTTATTGGGGATAGTATGCCAGTCTATAGAACAGGGTTCTGTCATTACATAACAGCTGATAGAGCTTAATCTGAGCCATGGCATACCAAGGGTATGACATGTTAACATATATCTCTGGAACATATACACAGAAAAATTAGCCACAAAATTATGCCAAGTGTTTCTCCTATTATGTAATAATCTGGGACAAGAACCTAATCTTGTGTCTAGGATTAAGGACTTTGGGGACAAATAGGACAGGACAGGAGTGAACTACAACACTGCATTTTTAAAGAGTTGATAATTAAGAATAGATCTGAAGAAATGTCAAGAAAGTTCTCATGAAGTTAGCATGTGTTATTCAAGTGCAAAGGAGCCGGTTTCCTCTTCTAACAACTAATACTTGTTTAGCAGGAGTGAAGAAATATAGACCTGCTCAAATTCCATCTTCTTCTCAGCTCCCTATTTGAGTAAGTTTAGCCAAGTAGGGTTGGCATATGTAAATGGAGTTAGCAGGAGAGGGTGCGTCAGCATGTTGCTGCTAGGATAAGATTTTCTGGGTTCTTACAGGGTAACTGGACATTATGTATATGACAAATATATTAGTAAAGGAGAATTAAATTTAGGAAAACTGCTGTAACTGCCCTAATACCCCGGAATAGTCTTACCTTTATTTATTTATTATATTTCTATACCGCCCACCCCAAAGGTGGTATATAAACAGGAACAATACAAATAACTCAGTTTATAATAATACAATAATAACCATAACATTATGAACAATAGAACATTGGGGCGAACAATAAATGAACACTTACTGATGGCCCGGTGGGTGGGTGCATCTGCAATGATGGTTGTAGGAGGGACACTGAGGCCGGCCGATCGGAAGCGGTGGTTCTGGTCGATCTCAACCAAATGCCTGGAGGAGGAGCTCCCTTTTGCAGGCCCTGCAGAAAGCAGGTTCAGCCAGTTTTAGTACTTGGATGGGAGACTACCAAGGAAGAACTGCAGTGCAGAGTAAGTCAATGGCAAACCACCACTCTTCAATCCTAGCCTTGAAAATCCTATCAAAATGTACAGGGTTCCCATTAATGAGTTATGACTTGTCAGCACACTTTACCTTTATAACTGGCATTATTACTGTAACTATATTGTTGTTTCAGGGCTGTGTTTTTCAGACTACTGATTATATTCTTTTTCCTGTGTTGTCTAATCTTTTGGAATTTAGGGCTTTTCTACCCTCTGGTTTTCATTACTTTTTAAGTCCCTGTGGTTTTATTTCTTATTTCTGAGTGTATTTTCCTCCCTCTAGTGGTTAATTCTATATTGCATCAATGTATGTTTGGCTTATCCTCTTGCAGATTTAAATGACCAGATTTATATATCTATTGATCCCCTCAGACTCTTTGCTTATGTCTCCAATAGAATCTAATAATTATGACGGATTATGAACAAGGTGGGAAAGATGGGCTGGTGGCGGCAAGGAAGCAGGGCTAATCCCTGCTTGGACATGACATCACTGCCATCTCAGCTACCTCACAGCCCTGACCTGAATCAGGGCCTTGGATGGCCCACAGTAAGGGAATGCAGAAACCTCCACAGCCCCTATATTTCCACAGCCACCATCAGCGGCCCTGCCAGGGCAGATCCATGCACCAGGGAAGAGTGGTCTTGCCAGAGCAAGCCCCGTGCTTCTGCCCAATCCTACATTGTCTCTGCAGGGACACCAAATGCCTCAGTCAGCTTTGTATTAAAAATGATCTGTTCTCATAGAAAAGTGGCATATTAAGGGAAAGAGCTGTAATCTCGTCTCCTTCCTGACATTCTAGATTTCTGTGCAGAGATAATCCTTATCCATTGTTGTTTCTCTATATATTTATGAAACAGCCTAGGGGGTGGGACGTGTCCAGCTGTCCAAGTTGGAATAGGGCCAATCAGGGTGCAGCCGGCTTTGCCCTGATTGGCCCTGCCCCTGCAGCTCCTGCCCTCTGTCCCTGGACTCTAGCCTCTTTGCTCTCAGATGCCTCCGTGCCTGGAGCCAGCAGCCGGTAAGGGGAGAGGCTCTGGGCAAAGGATCATGGTAGAGGGCCTCCTAACGAGGGCCTCCAGGCCTGCTGACTGCTCGTTAAGGACTGCTAAGGAGCTGACTAGCTGACTGCTAAGGAGCTCTGTTGGAACTGCTAATGAGCTGCCCAGCCCCCACCCACCCCACTTGATCTGGCTGCCAGCTGCCGCCCAAGGCCACCTTAAACTGCCTGGCCAGGGCCCAGGGGAGGGAACCCTTTCAAGGCCGATTCTTAGGATCGGCCTTTGAAGCTAGTATTTGTCTAAAGGAGCATTTAACTAATGAGTACTCTCATCTGCAGTCTAATTAATCCCTAATTAATTAGATCTAGTTACTTTGGTCAATGGGACCCATTCTCAGAATCTGTCTGCGTTCTTTTCTTCATATTCTTTGTAAAACTTTTATAGAATAACCCCATCTAAATAAACCTGATAAGCCATACAAATAAATAGAGGGGGCTAATGCAACAACATTACATGGCAATAAATTAACACATATTAAAATAGCTTTCTCACTTTTATGCTCATTAAAACATTTCAGAATAAGTATGGATTGTTACACAGCAACGCTCATTCCTTCACTACTTAAGTTTTATAATTTATCTGGGTTTTTTTCTCTTTATTCTAGCTCCTTTTGTTTAGATCAATATGCATTTATTATGTTTAAAGACTTGAATTAGGCTTATTTTCACATTTGCGAAATATGTCATTTGTATGTTCTGCAAATACAAATACATCTCTTCCATGGCAACCCGGGCTCAAATTAAGCTGTAGCCTGACACGACTATCAGAAACTGTTTGGATCGTAGCATTACAGATGTGCCCATCAGGCAGTTGCTGCTATCCTACACTGTATTTAATTGCTAATCATGCCAGCAACTGCTGCTCAGGTAATAACTATAGGCTCACTTTTCCATGATCAAATCAGAAAGGGCTCAGCAATGTGCAAGTGACATTTCAGAACTCCAGGCAAAAAACATTTTCTTTGTCCAGGAAACACACTCAAAATGTGCTAAGAATGCTATGGGAGTTTTATCCCCTACTATTCACTCTCCCATTAGTACTACTCCAGCATCACTTAGGAAAAAAGACTGGGGACTACATTTCCCAGGTTTCCCAAAACCTTTAGGCTGCTTGGCAGAAACATCTTGCAAAGTCAGAATTGCCAACTCTGGCTTGGAAATTTCATGGAGATTTTGGGAGGTGCCTTGGGAGAATGGAGTTTGGAGAAGGAAGGGAGATGCCAGCCAGAGGAACATAGTTAGGCCAGGGCCTTCCAAGTCTGGTGTCCAGATGGTGCTCTAATGTGCACACCAAACTCTATGATTTTACCATAAAATCTTCACAAATGCTAGAGTGTCACCTTGACACATTAACATTGCCTCCAGTTCATAATGGAAGTGGTATCCCAATTCCAGGTGGGACCACTGATTTCCCCCTTCCCCCCCCCCTCACTAGAGAATCAGAAGCTGGGAGAATACCAATTTTAGCAGGAGATCTTCCCCTAAGAGGGAAATCAGCAGGGATGTGATGCCATAGAGTCCACACTCCAAAGCTACCATTCCCTCCAGGGGAATCGATTTCTATAATCTGAAGATCAGTTGTAAGGCCCTGGAGGAAAAGGAGACAGAAACAAAGAATATAATGGAGGCAGTCCTTCGAATCATGTACCTACAGCTGTTGTCACACCTTCTGTAGATCAGAATCAAAATCAAACAGAGCTGGAAGAGACCACAAAGGGCCATCCAGTCCAACCCCCCCCCCCCCAGCAACCTTCTTGGGAACTTTGAAGTCACACACTCTTGACAGGTCTCATCCAATCTCCTCCTAAAAATTTCCCACTAAGGAGACTCCACCACTCTCTAAGGCAGCATATTCCATCTTGAACAGCCCTCACCATCAGAAAATGGTTTCTAATATTTAAGTGGAATCTCCTTTCCTGTAATTTGAACCCATTGCTCCTAGTCCTTACCCATTCTGCAGACATTGGATAATGAACTGCAGACATTGGATAATGAACTTTTGCAACTGGATTTTTTGGTGCAGAACAGTATAATCTGCTACTAAATTGTACTGAAAGTACATTATCCAATATGTGCACAATTTAGTCTCTAAAGCTGCAATAAACAAGTTGTCCCTCTCTTCAACATGTCCACCTTTTACATTCTTAAACCCAGCTATCCTGCCCTCCTCCATGCTACACATACCAAACACTCTCAACCTTTCCTTATAAGTTATGAATTCCAACTCCTCAACCATCCTGGGCTGATTCTGCACTTACTCCGTTTTTTTTCTGCTGTGGTTCCTGCTGAATTCAGGTCAATTTGAACTCAGGTCTTCCTCTATCCCCCCCCCCCATTGAAACAGAAAGTGTTCTGTACTCCATTGGGAAAGTTCACAGCGGGGAGGGGAGCAAAGCACAGCAGGAGTCTCTTTCTTTTCTTGAATGGGGGAGGGAGAGAGGATTGGAGACAGGAGAAGGGGGGGGACTAAATCCAAGAGGCAAACCTCTGCTAAGAGAAGTTAAGGCTTCTGGAGCGCAGTCACTTTAAGACAAGCCTTGCAATCAGGAACCAGGCAGTCTTTGAACTGATGCCCAGGCCAATCAGAGAAGTCTAGGATTGGGTGCTTCGGCATCTGAAGCAGCCATTCATGCCCGAAGCAGCCAGCACCGTAGCACAGGGGGGGAGGGGAGGCACCTGTTCTGGTGCACTGGTTGATGCACACCCGCAGGCGCAGAGCATGCCACCACCGGTGCCTCCCTTTTCCCCATGTGCCATGCCACTAGCTGCTTTGGGCATGAACAGCCACTTCAGATGCCAAAGCACCTAGAGAAGACTGCTTTGCTACAGCATTGGAGGCATGAGGCAGCAAGTTAATTCGCAAAAACCAGAGATTTGCACATTTACTGATGCCAATATTTCAAATATCGAGGCTTATATGCACTTCTGGATATCGCGGGGAGAAGTGGGAATCATGCATATTGCAGAGGGAACATTTTAAAGTGCACAAAATCAAAGTGAAAATCAAATTGAGCGTAGATGGCAGGCATTTATTCAAACTGGCAGTGAGTAAAAAGCTTCATCCAGACTACACCCTGGTCACCCTTCTCTCAACATGTTCAAACTTATATTAACTTATACAATTACGTTAATTTATATTAGGAGGAGGTAGGAATTGTACTCAGGGTTATTCACCTTTCTATTGGGGGAATATGAACTTTGTAGCAACACCATGAGACCCGTTCTGATTAAAGAGTGCCTATGGCACTCACTGGTGCAATCCTATCACTTATTTACAACCACTACTGTTAAACCAGCAGCCCCAATCCTAGCAAGAACCCTAGGAAGACACTCATAAGACTGCCAGATTGCAGCCTGGCAAACTACCCAGTCTCAGCAAATCATGCTGTGAAAGAGGCTATGGCTGTGATTTCTCATCCCTGGATCCTCCCCCAGCCCAGCCCTATCCTTTCCTGGCCTTGCAAAACCCTGTGGCCCAGCCTGCTCTGAAGGAAAGCCTGATTTACAGTGGACAGAAGGCCCACCCCTTCTGCATCATCTTTTGGCAGCTGCGACAGATTGCAGAGTTGCAGCACAGCTATCTTATATATGCTTGAGTTCCTGCAAATACAAAAGTGATCTGTATAGTGACTCATTTGTTTTTCGCACACACTCCTGAACAGGCTTTAATGCAATGTTTGCCTCAAAATTCTCTCTGCTCACATCTTTTGGCTCACAGAGATCTCTCTTCTCCTAATCCCTCTCTGCTCCGATGGAGTTGCTCGACTGTACTCCCTCCCTCCTTATTCCCTCACTTTTTAAGGATGCCTCCTTCTGGAGCTATGTCAACACCAAATCGCCCTTCTTTGACCACATGCGAAGCGTACATGGATAATCAATGGACCTTTCAAACAGTCATCTCCTCTCCTTCCTCCTACAAACCTGCGGGAGGAAGAGTGACAGTTTGCCTGCCCCGAGGGAAATTAAACCGTCAATTCGAATCCCAGAGAGCTCTGAAAGGCCACCTCTCTCCCTGCCCTCTCCCTTCTGCTGTCTGCACAGCTGGAAACTCTCCTCAGAAGACAGCGAAGAGCAATCAATAGCATCTCTAAAGGAGATGCCATTGGCAGCCCAGTAGCTCTTAACAGCACTGAACTGCATGCTGTTGATTAAGATGTCTGGGCGGGGGCTGATTGATCTGTCTATCTGGGTAGCATGCTAACCAGCAGCTCTCCGCTCAGCGGCTCACACTCCCCCATGAGCACTGACAGGAGAAAGCTTGCAACCGGAAAGCTTACGCACAACTATGACACCATACACAGAGATGAGAGTTCCAGTAGGCGAGAGGCCAGAACCCGTGAATATCGCACTGCAGTAAGGAACAAGTGAGAGTAGCTAGTTCCTCTTAATTCTTAATAGTAAAGTCAAAGTCTTGATTCTCTGAGAAGCAGATATGGCTCACTGCCACGGTGTGGCTGTAGTTCCCTGCCTATTCTTTCCCTTCTTTTTGGAGGGTAGGGAGCATCAAGTCACAGCTGACTTATGGCAACTTCTTGTAGGTTCAATGGTAAGAGATGTTCAGAGGTGGCATGCCATTGCCTGCCTGTACATCATGACCCTGGTGTTCTGTGGTGGCCTCCCATCAGACATACTAACCAAGGTTAACTCAGTTGAGCTGCCAAGAACTGATGAAGTTAGGCTAGCCTGAGAAATCCATGTCAGGGCCCACCCTTTCCCTTTCCTCTTTAACAGGCAGGCCAGGGCAAAAGGCAGACATGCCAGACCCCAGTGCCATTCATGCTGGGCAGTTTCAGACATCCCAAAGCCTTCTGCCCTAGAGGAAGCATTTCCTTTAAATGAGCCAAGCTCATTTAGCTCTGTAGCCCTATCCACTCAAGCAGCCCTATCACAGAGAGCCAACAAGAACATTCATCCCATCAAGGGCTCCTTCACTTGCACATCTTCCAATGTGCCGGCAGCATCCTAGAAATCGAGTCACAGATGCAGAGGTTAAAGTGCTTGCAAGATAAGAGTTTGAAAGGAAAACTCCAGCATGAAGCTACTGAGCTGGAATTCATATACGTTAATTGTTATTTAATAGCAGTAAACATTACTGGAATGTATTCATTTATTTGTCCTGACCTGGATGACCCAGGCTGGTCTGATCTCATCAGATCTCAGAAGCTGAACAGGGTTGAGCCTGGTTAACATTGGGATTGGAGACTATGATAGAACGAGGAGCTATGCAGACACAGACAATGGCAAACCACCTCTGGATGTCCTTTGCCTTGAAGGCCCACCATAAATTGCTGTTTGATGGCATCTTCCAGCCATTTAATGATCCATTCAAAACATTCCCACCCCACCTTATCACACACAATAAGAATGCAATAGCCAAGGTGCAAGGGCAAAAAACCCAGGGCCATTCCGCACCGGGATCCATGTAGCAAATTGTTTGCTGAACGAAAAAACGCCATTTTAAATAGTGGAATTCGTCGTTATGCATACCTGCCTTTGTAGTGGAATCCAGTTACGTTTCTATCGTTTCCCACAGGGTTCCGGTCTCGGCAAAAATCACTAGAAAGGAAGCGCTATTGCTGAGCTGTGTCCCGCCCCTGGCTGTCAAGCAGCCAATGGGCGGCCGTTATCATGCTCCCAAACAGCCCCTTTCCCTTTAAGGAAAGTTTAAAAAAAAAAACACACACACACACCCGTTGCAACGAATCTGCATTGATTCGTTGCAACGGAGAGACCCATCCAGCTAGCAGGTGATGTTTGAGCTGCCGTTTCATCGTTGCCACGCTCCCCCCGAGTGAAAAAAAAATCCCCCCCCCCTCACGGGCGCGATTTTCGGCCGAAAACAGTGTGAAAAATAAAGTGAAAATAAACTAGCAAACGGGCCTCTGTGATGCTTGTGCTTGGTGACTTTAAACAGAGGGACTGCAGCCGGGGAAGCCTCACTGGGTAAACGAAGGCTTGCCAGTGCATTGATCTCCGCTTGCTCTGAGAAAAAAAAATGGCGATCGCTTCGCCGGAAGATCAGAGGAGAGAGCCAGGGGAAGGGACTTTGCAGAAACCGCAACAATGGTAACGCACAGAACTTTCCCGCTAGTGTTGCAGATTGGTTGCAGGAGTGTAGCGCTTTCCGGCGGGTGAATCCACTTTTTGGGATTTCCCTGAAAGCGCTACAATGAAGCGCTTTTTGCGGATCGGTTTCAGAAGTGTTGCAGATCGTCAACGATGTTGTGCATAACGGCAAAACTGTAGCGATTTCAATTAGTAACCATTGTGCTATTTTGGACGAATGCAAAACGGCCCCCAAAATAAACCCAGTCCAATGAGACAATTGAAAATATCCAGCTCAAAATTCAGATTTGGGAGGTGGAACCCCCACCGGATTTTTAAAAATTCAAATCTAGTGACACAGTTTACCTTCCACCAAATGATCTCTGCAATAAAACATGTCTCCCTAAATATAGTGTGTGAGGGCACTGCTCACATGCACTCTGGTATTACATTCCAGTGGGTTGAATCTACCATGGTAAAAGCCCATAACTTTTGGACTATGGGCAGTCCAAATATAATGTTATACTTATATTTATTTATTTATTTATATATTTATTTATACTTTGATTTCTTACCCACCGCTCCCAAATGGCTCATGTGGGGTTACAACAGTCTGCATAAAATCCCCAATAAAACTCCCCTTAAAACCCCAGACATAAAACACAAATCAAAAAAGGGACGATAAGACAAGATACGGCAGAAAAAAACCCATTCTATAACAATACATTCCCCTTTCCCCCCAATACAATCTCATAGAGGGAGGAAGGAAGAGGGGGCAGATGGAACCCATGGCCGCCATACACATAGCTCTATCCTGAAAGGGGGGGTCATACAGATGATCACATGAACTCTGGTTCATGTTAAACATTTTACAGAGTGTCTAGAGATTCTCAGTTGCATAGTTGCTTTCATTGGTTAGAACACTGGGTAGAGTCTTAAGATCTGAGGAGTGCAAGTATTGCAGGTCTTTCCTACATTGCCATTCCCCCAGCTTCTCACCACCAATGTAAAGGGCAGGCCCTTTTAAGTCCTGCAACTAAGAAGCATTCCAAGCAGAGCTCCCTCCATCCTTTGCGCCAGTCATTCTACCATTTATAAATGTACCTTCCAAGACTGCTATTTGAATCAGGTAACATAGTCAAGCTCGGTGTAGCAGTTAAAAGCGACAACTTCTTATCTGGTGAGTCAGGTTTGATTCCTCATTCCTCCACATACAGGCAGCTCGATGACCTTGGGCTAGTCACTGTCCTGTTAGAGCTGTTCTCACAGAGCAGTTTCTCTCAGAGTTCTACCTGAATCAAAGGGTGCCTGTTGTGGGGAGAGGAAGGGAAAGCAATTGTAAGCTGCTTTGAGACTCCTTTGTGCAGTGAAAAGTGGGGTATAAAACCAATTCTACTTTTTCTTTGTTCTTCTTTTCCTTAACTCATGAAGGAGACCCACCCTGACTTCGCACCACAGCATCTTGCAGGGCTCCTGATTCCTCCCATAGGACACAGACCTTTTGTCCAATGCTTGTCCTATAATTTTCTAGATGTGAACCGAGAATGCTATATTTGTACTTGTGGCTCAATCCCCACTCCAAATGGTGTTGACCACTTAGAATCATAGAATCATACAGTTGGAAGGGGCCATACAGGCCATCTAGTCCAACCCCCTGCTCAACGCAGGATCAGCCCTAAGCATCCTAAAGCATCCAAGAAAAGTATGTATCCAACCATTGCTTGAAGACTGCCAGTGAGGGGGAGCTCACCACTTTGAGCAATTATCCTCGAAGCAAGGAAGATTTTGCTTCTGGTTCCTACTGATTGGTGCCTTTTAACAGAACTCCAGAGCAAGGCTCTAGTGGGTACACTGCCAGTAATAAAGATCAGTCGATATAATGACACCTTTGGGAACTTTCCTGTATCCCAGCCACCAGGTGGCAATTTCATCGCATTATATGTTCCATTAGGTAGGCAATGGTCTAAAGTGGTATGGAAAGATGAATATATTTTCAGTCTATTAATTCTGCAAAAGGATGGGAACACTCCAGTGTTGCAAGCTGGGGGAAAATCCATCTACGTATTGAATCCTCTGTATATCTACCTGAAATAATTATTGTCTATTTTTTAGCCTGCTCTTTTCTTGTTCATTCATGAAATCAGGAGATAGGCTATAAATTCAGATTAAAACAGGTAGGAGAGGTTTACGCTTATTCAATATTGTTTATTTTGTTTCATTGATAGATCAGGAAACCAACTCTTGCCTTGATGGGAAAAAAATGTGAGATCATTTCAAAATCAATTGTGTTCTGCAACATCCCTCATAATTTTGATCTTTTATGGAGCTTTTCCAGTTTCCAAACCCTTTTGTCATTCACACTGTGATCATCCTTCTAACAACCTGAAGCAAGGATATAAATGCCCGGGTCATGAATTTGCCTAATTGTTCTCCCCCATGTCCATTTATGAGCCCTCCAACATACCAGAAAACCTTAATTGTTCTGCCTGCATGTCAGTGTCAAGCAGCAAGGACACACAAAAAGATGTTCAAGGTGACTGGCCACAGCAGTATCCTTCTTCTGGAGATTTGCCAAAGTCTACACCTGATCATCCTTTGGAAACACATCAAGAATTTTCATTGGGGAAGGCTTTTCATAGCTGGGATTAAGCTTAGCCTTGGATATGGGAAATCATCAAGCAAGGGCATATCCAAGCTTAGTCTTGGATATGGGCATTACTTTTTGTGCTAAATATATTTGAATCAGGTGACACAATATTGCTGGCTTTCTCTTAATTGAAAGAAGGGTCTTTAAAGGAACAAAATGGTAACAGGAAATCAACTTGATTTGTTACATGATTCTTCTTACTTCAACCTGAAAAGGAAATACCCTGGGTTGGATCCAACCATCCTTTTTGATGATAAAAAAGAAAGGAGAGATTCCTCCCTGATCACTAAGAAAGGCTACACTGGGAATCATGAGATCTGCAAGTACAAATCCATGTGGGATGGAGGGAAAGGTAGACTAAGATGAAAAGTGGCAGTGGAAAGAACCCTGGTTCACCCTCGCCCCATGCAGGACAGACTGGCACAGTCTCTTCTGTATACCATCTCTCAGGCTTGACACAGCCCTTCTTCTATTGTGCTGCCTTGGCCCAGGTTGGGGTAGAGGACATTGGCCCACTGGGAAAAATTCCAGTGGCCATTATAGGTAGTTGTGGGTTGTAGTAAAGCGGGAATTTGATAAAACTGAATGGAAAAAGTTGGCTGGATCCAAACCATTTTCATGTTATTCAAAACTGAGTCCAGTCATGCAGTTGAGATATAAATAGGGTTGACAAATCCAGATCTGGAAACTTCTTAAGGAGTTTTGATGGATAGGGATGAGAGTGCCATATTCTATCATCCAAACCAGCCATTTTCTCCAGTAGAATTGGTCTCTGTAGTGTGGAGATGAGCTGTAATTCTGGGGAATCCCAAGGTTCCACCGGGAGGTTGGCAACCCTAAATACAAAGCAGAGATTTTCAAATTGTTCAACTCCCTTGCTGTTCCCACTGTTCCACATGCAAAGGTCAGGCTCCAGAAGATTCTACTTAGTATGGAACCTAATCAATGCAAGCTTGCAAAAGTTATAAGGGTTGGTATTTGAATTCCTAAACATTTGGTGTTTTTCTGAAAGGAAAGCATGTTAACAGGCTGCAAGTTGAGAACTACCACTTTAGAATATTAACAACCATATTGGTATCTACCCTGACAGTCAGCCCACATCAAAGGAACATATTTTTGCAGTCTGCATATTAGTTGTTAGATCTGTGCACTTGTAATGTAATTGAAAGACATTTATTGCACTCAGCTAGGAAAATTTCCACGCCATCCATTAAAAATGAAAATGAATGGGAGTAGTGTGGAAATAATGTCTTAATAAAAATAATGCGGCTCAAATCCGCAGTGAGGAACGGTGTGTAATCCATTACATGGGGATTAGATGCCTCAAGGATATGAGCTTATTGATCTGACATAAATCATGTGGTCTGGCAACTAGACAACTGCTAAAAATGAGCAGGTGGTTAAGGCACGGGGCCAAGACAAACTCTTCCCTTTTGTAACAGTTGTTGAGTAGATCAATGTAACTCATACCTTGTTGGACAATGCCCTATTCTTTAAAGAGTTTCAACCGGCATCCTTAGCGGCTATGGCATTGTTTTAAACTTGAAGGCAACAGAGTGGTGGCAATATTGGTAAGATTAATTGGCATTTCTACCAGAATCCAGCCCCCCCCCCCCAGGCAGTACCCTCAATCTCCAGGAATTTCCCAACCAAGAGCTGGCAATTCTAAGTGTCGGAAGGATATAGCTAGAGAGGAAATTATCCATCATTGACCTGAATCATTGCATTTTTCTGGCATGTGCTATTCCGACATCAATATTCTTACATTGCTATTGCGTTGTTATTGCAATCCCAAGTATACTGAGTGAAAGGCTTTTGGAATTGGCATAATTTTAATCTTCTGTTACATATACAAACTTAAGACTGCAAAATTAAAGTGGCAAGCTGTGACCGCTGTCCTTTTCCCTACCATGCGATTTCCCCTACCAGTTTTCTTTGGTGGAGAGTATTTAGAGCCTCTTGTGGCGCAGAGTGGTAAGGCAGCGATATGCTGTCTGGAGCTGTCTGCCCATGAGGTTGGGAGTTCGATCCCAGCAGCCGGCTCAAGGTTGACTCAGCCTTCCATCCTTCCGAGGTCGGTAAAATGAGTACCCAGCTTGCTGGGGGGTAAACGGTAATGACTGGGGAAGGCACTGGCAAACCACCCCGTATTGAGTCTGCCATGAAAACGCTAGAGGGCGTCACCCCAAGGGTCAGACATGACTCGGTGCTTGCACAGGGGATACCTTTACCTTTTACCTTTTATTTAGGAACATCAGATGAAGAAATTGTTAACAAATGTACAACATAATAAGTAAAAACAGGGTGATGGTGGCAAAACATTACAGACGTCCTTATGTTTAAATGGGCATCAGTTTTTAAATGGCTTTTAAACACACACACACACCTTTTTGAAAACAGAGGAGAAAACAAAAGAAATAAACATACGTGACATTTAAAGCAGACAAACATAATTATATCCCCCACAAAAGCTCCTCTTTCTCCTAGAGGCAATTATGCTTCATGAAATTTCCCTTCCTGCTGCTGCACTAATTCCATAAGATTATTATCTTAATTACACAAGGACTAGCAATGTTACACAGCACTTTAAAAATCTACAAAAGGAGCAGGTACATGGTGAGAGTGTAACTATAGAAGAACATTGTATATATCACCCCAGAAATGTGTTGCAGGGGGATGATTACTTCTTTCCTTCCACTGACTTCCACGGCTGTTGTAAAACGTTTCCCCGTCCTCTAGGATCATAGTTGCTGTGGGATTTATGCCATCTTGTCAAAGTGAGCACACTGATTTCATTCTCATTGAAACTGAGATCTGAGGTTGTAAATGTACTTAATTTGGACTGGATCATGCCTGCGGTGCTTTTCATCGGTCCATTTTAGCCTTGCTCCATGAAACTGACCCAACCTGAGTAGCCCAGGCAAGTCCAGTCCTGTCAGATCTCAGAAGTTAAACAGAGTCGGCCTCAATTAGCACTTGGAAGGGTAACCTGCAAGGAATACCAGAGATGTGGCATGGGAGCAGGCAATGACAAACCACCTCTGAATGTCTCTTGTCTGGCAGCCACAATGAACAAATAAATAATGCATGAATCACTGGGCAACATCCATAGTTCCACCGTCACATTATCCTCACAATAACCCTGTGAGAAAAAGAGTGAGTAACAGAAGGTGGGGTTTTCTAGGGAAAAGGCATTCAGAATTGGTTTGCCATTGCTTGCCTCTGAATTACAACCTGGGCAGAGTCTGCACTTCCTTCATTGATTCCATTGTCAATCCTGTTGAATTCCGATTGATTTGAACTTGGGTGTTCCTCTCCCCCCCCCATTGAAACAGGAAAGTGTTCTACACGTGGTTAGGGTAGTTCAGAAGGGGGGGGGAGCCAAACCTCTTTCTTTTCTTGAAGTGGGGGGAGAGGATCCAAGCAGGGAGCCTATTTCTTTTCTTGGGGGGGGGAGAGGATCGAAAAAGGCATTGAAGGGAGAAAAAATCCAAGACCGACAGAAATTGAGAGAAATTAGGGGCTTCTCCTTTAAGGCAAGCTTGTCACATGAGCAGTTTTGGCCAATCAAAGCGTCTCTATCACGGAGGAGAGGCCAGATTCAAAACAGCCTGATTTCTCAACCTGAATCTTGAAATATTGCGCATTAAAAGCACTCTAAGATATCGCACAATAAAGGTAGGGTCACTTCGGATCAATCCTTCTTGCTGCAGAAGGAAAATTTAAATCGCCCAAAATCAAAAAGGAAATCGCATTCTGTCTAGACAGCAGGGACTGAATCGACCTGGGATTGGAATAAAAGATCTGTGCAGTTTACACCCTGGACTCACTTGGTGATCTCCCATCCAAATACTAGCCAGCGCCAACCCTACTTCGTTTCCAACATCTGATGAGACTGGGCTAGATCATTGTAGTCACTATCCACGGCTTTAAAGGGGGCATTCAAAAGATTCATGGAAGTCTATTCCCTTAAATGTTACTAATCATAATTACTAAAGGGAACCTCTGTGTTCAGAGATAGCAAATCTCTGAATGCCAGCACTTGGAGATGGCATCAGGGGAAGGCTTTGGCCTCTATGCCCTGTTTGTTGGCTCTCCAAGGCAACTGGTGGCCACTGCAAGATATAGGATGCTATAGCTGGACCATTGGTTTGATCCAGCAGAGTTTTTCATATCTTCTTAAATCCTATGTGTTCTACTTGTACAAGAGAGGAGCACAACTGAAACAGATTTTTGTACCCTGCTTTTTACTGCCCAAATGAGTCTCAAAGTGGCTTACAATCGCTTATTCTTCCTCTCTCCACAACAAGCACCCTGTAAGGTGGGTAAGGCTGAGAGAGCTGTGACTGCCCCAAGATCACCCTGTTGGCTTCATGTGGAATAGGAGTGGGGAATCAAATCCAGCTGTCCAGATTAGAGTCTGCTGCTCTTAACCACCACACCAACCAGGCTGAGTTATGCTTAGGCACTTTAACAATGTGACAGTGGTTCTACGTGCCTGCAGGCCATCCCTCTGGACCACAGTGAGTGCATGGGGGAGGGGGAAGGCTGGAAAGAAACCTTTATGTTTACCGCTATGGTTGTGGAATGTGCTGTCTAATCATGGCTACCCTGTGGCAACTTCATAGGGTTTTCAAGGCAAGAGGTGAACAGTGATGGTTTCCCATTAATTACACTGCCTAGCAACTTCCTGGACTTCCTTGGTGGTCTCTCATCCAAGTATCAACCACGGGCCAACCATGCTTAGCTCCCAAGATCTGATGAGATGAGGCTATCTTTGGCTATCTTGTTCTACTTTCCGTTCTTGTACTAGGGTCAATGATGATCCAGAAAGGATAGTTCCTCCTGTATTGAGAGCATTAGTTTGGAAGGATCCACACATCATTGGATTAGTAGTATTCTAATCAGTCACTTCCTGGATGAAAGCCAAAGTGGTGTAGTAGTTAGAGTCTCAGACCAGCACCTGGAGACCTGGGTTGAAACAAACTGTGAAGTTCTCTGTGGTGAACTTGAAACAGTCCCCTCCCCCACCCCCAGCCTCACCTAACATAGAATTGTTGTGAGGACAAAACGGGCTGAGGATGAGGGTGGGGAGAAAATGTTGCCACCTTGAGCTTCTTGGAGAATGAGTAGAATAAAAATGGAGAGATTTGCCACAGGAACAACCAGGAGGGTCATTATCATACTCATTCAGTATTCAATGGCATTTGAATCCTTGTCTCAGAATTACTAATCTATCAATTATGCTTTGAGGGGGAATCACTAATTCTTTCTGTTCTCTGGGTCCAGGCTACTCAACGGAGCTTCAACAGATATTACTTTTCTTCCTTATAAGCTTCTTGGCTAAAACAGGTATTAATGGACTTCGTCTCCTAGAAGTCCTAATAATGAGGACAGATCGGATGAGCAGTTAATAATGAAGGTCATCATGAATAAGGAACTGCCCTGCACTTCAGCAGCATGGCTTGCTCTACAGAGTGCTTTGACTGACTTTTTAATGTTGAAAAATGCTTTTTACTCCTTCTCATGACTGTTTCAAAGTTGGAAACTACATTTGTGTATCTACAGGAGTACCATGATTCACCCAGCCTGAGGTTGTTCAGAAACATCATGTTTATTTGCTAACCTAGGTCAGCTTTAAACAAAAAATCTGAACAGCCAAAATGACTAGACACTGAAAACCTGTAAATCACATATAGAAATACTCATTTGACCCAGAAGTGGTTCACAACATGGCCCTGCATGAAACTGTTTCTTATGGTAGAACAGAAGAATAATCTCTCTACCACAAATGTGTTACAGTACACTGAAACAGATGTGCATGCATCAGATCTTTCAACTGTGTAGATCAGGGGTAGTCAAACTGCGTCCCTCCAGATGTCCATGGACTACAATTCCCATGAGCCCCTGCCAGCGTTTGCTGGCAGGGGCTCCTGGGAATTGTAGTCCATGGACATCTGGAGGGCCGCAGTTTGATTACCCCTGGTGTAGATGGTGCACAAGGGGAATGCACATTCTATCCCACTACACTGCATTCGCAGCATATAAGATACTCAGTAGTAGAAGAAGAGTTGGGTTTTATATGCCACTTTTCTTTACCAGGAGTCTCAAAGCAGCTTACAATCACCTTCCCTTATCTCTCCCCACTATAGATACCCTGTGAGGAAGGTGAGGCTGAAAGGTCCCTGTCAGGACTGCTATGTGAGAACAGCTCTAACAGATCTATGATGATACCAAGGTCACCCAGCTGGCCACATTAGGGGGAGTGGGGAATCAAACCTGGATTAGAAGCCACCACTCTTAACCACTACATCAAGCTGGCTCTCTCTTTATTCAGTAAACTGAATTTCAGAGCTACACCCCTTCCACTATCATTTATCCATCCATTCATTATATTTGTATCTGTTTCTTTCTCTGTTTTTAAGCAGAAGCTAGATAGCCATCTGACAGATATGGTGATTCTGTGAATTTAAGCAGATTGTGAGTGCCTGGACAGAAGGGACTGTGCCAGTGTTTGGCTCTTGTGGTCCTTTCTTGCATGCCCAGGGAAATGCTGATCGCCACTTTGGGGGCAGGAGGCAAATTTCCTCCAGGCCAAACTGGCCAGGGACTCTAGGGTCATTCTAGTTATTCTTTGGGGAGAATTATTTTAAGTAATGTCCTTACTTGATGATACTACTACTTGATGATACATGTCTGTTCAGCCCATTTCCATACTGAATAATGAATGCAGGCAGAGGAAGGCTCCTCAGTCCCATTCTCATGATTATCACTCTTTGACATGAAACTGCAGGGTGAAATCAATCTGCATCAGGTGTGGCCAAGTTATCTGAGAAGTCCTGGATGAGGGTGAGTCTAGTTGAAATGCCCACTTATCAAGTTCACCTAGACCAGAACCATGAAACATGGAACATCTACGCATGGGACCTGAAAGATAAACAGAACTGGGCAACAAGTACATGGGGAGCTGAATTCACTGAAGTATATAAAAGCAAATCATTATTTCTTCTTTGAAAAATGAACGTCCACAGAGCCATCATTTTCCAGGAGTCTCTACCAAGATAATTATATCAAGTTGGAGTCACACTTTCTGTCTTGCTAATAGAGGGGTCTTCATCTCTCACGAGAGCTTTCTACCCATACAATGAGTCTTTTATCATCTAGTGCCGTTGGAAGACTCCTTGCAGTGCCAGAGTTATCCTTGTGACAATCCAATCCATATAGTTCAGAGTCTCTGGTAAAGTGAATGGGACTTGATCATTCCATGACAAATGTATAGTTTTAATAGACAGTGTATAGATAGGATGGGGTAGAGTAAGGAGTAAGTCTTAATGAACTTAATGAATGAAATCTTAGAATGTTACATTTCTTGAATGAAGTTTGGACTCCATATGGTTTGTGGGGTTATGTTTGTTTGCTTGCTTTTGCATATTCCCTTCTGCTTTCTCCTCCTGCCCTCTTCAGAATTAGACTTAGTGGGAGTGTAATATTAAGAATGGTAATGAAATGGAGAATGGAATGGGTTGATGGGTAGGCACTGTAAAAAATAAAGAGACATGCAGAAGATCTGGAACAACAAAACAATAAAATCTGGAGATCCGTCAGCACTGGAGACAAAAAAATATATGCATAATAAACTTGGTTCCTGATGGCTCTGAAACTCAGTCCTTTGCTGCCATCTGCTGGCATGTGGCCACTGGCAAGAAACTATATATTCCTTGCTCTGCTGAAGTACATGAGAAAAAGTATAATGGTTTGCTGAATGGCAAAGACAGTTTTGAACATGGCACAGTATGTGAATGTAAATACATCACCTGGGATTGAAATTCAGAGCACAGTATCACTAATGAAAAGATGCACAATGCAGTGAAACAGAAGAAGATGGTCATCAATAAAGATGCCAAGTTAGTGTAGAGCTGCAGAAACCAAATATGAAGGTGGTATTGGCCAAGGGTTGTTGACCTCAGTTATATTGTTATTCTACTCTGAGCCAATTAACTCCAAAAACTGAAAAGAGAAGACCAAAGGTTTGTAAAGGGGCACAGTGTATGGTCCGTTATGAATGTGTACTTGCTTTAAAAAGCCCCAATGTGTTTTGGTGAATCTTACTCCTAAATTGGGAGTAATTATATAAGGCACATCTAAGAACAGCATTTGCTGGCAGGGGCTCATGGGAATTGTAGTCCATGAACATCTGGAGGACCACAGGTTGACTACCCCTGCTGTAGGTGGCAAGGATTATTTTGTGTAGCGACCTCTCATGTGGAGGTCAGCGACCTGATACATCCCCAACCATTGCTGGAAAGCAAGCTTAATTGTGATTGATGTTGACCGTAGTGGTACTTACTATTTCTAAAGCACCTAAACTTCAGGAGAAAAACCTTAGTGTCACATATCCCACTAGTCCTCTAGCATCTTCATGGGGTAACAGTTTTTCATATAGAATATAAAGTGCTGATGTTAGTGGCCACTCTCCCATATGAGCCATCGATTAATATGGCTGAGATGCCTCCAGTAGCCCTCCAGCTTCAGAAGCTAGCTGGGTCCATACCATGTTTCTACAGTTGTGTGATGCCTATGGAACTCCATCCCGCTAATGCACTCCGGTGGACAGATCTGTCATCTTTCAGGAGCTGAGCAAGGCCTCTTCTCTTAAACTAAGTTTTTCTTCTCTTGGCTTTCTCTTGCTTAATAGTGCTAGTTTTTACATCCCTGTGTTAATTGCTGCTGTTGCAATCAACACTGCTTTTATTGCTGCTATTTAACACGTTTTATATTCAAATGAGTATAATTTGGGCTGAACCTGCGTTGAGCAGGGGTAGGACTAATGGCCTGTATGGACCCTTCCAACTCTATGATTTTGTGATTCTGTGATTCTGAGTAGCCGTGTTGAGTGTTGGTCTGAAGTAGCACAATAAAACCAGAGTCCAGTAGCACCTTTATGACCAACAAAGATTTATTCAAGAGAGTGCTTGCACTCGAAAGCTCACGCTTTGAATAAATCTGATTCTAATAAATCTAAACTCTGATTTTACTGTGTAACATTTTATATTGTTGTTGACTGTATTGTTGCAAGCTGTCTTGAGTACTCCCACCATGCCAGAAAACCACAATACATTTAAAATATTTTTAATTCAAGTGTGCTAGAAGAGTGTGATACTTGAAATCAGGATCCCAGCCTTCCCTGCCCCAAACACCTAGAATAAGGTTTTGAGTACATAGTTTATCCCATGGTGGAGTGGAGGCTTTAGTTTGAGTCTTCTGGGTTATGCTTTTAACACTATACTAAAAAGAAAATTTCACAGAAAGCTATTCTGCTCCTGGAAGAGTCTGACAGATAACCAATGTTGCAGGGATTGTTTTACATTGCTACTTCAATGTATAGCCCATTATGAGACTGAACGTGAAAAACAAGGGCCATCGAGCACTGTAGATTTCTGTACCAAATCAGTCCATATAGATTCCACACAGGTGTTTCTGCAATTATTAGACAAGACAACTCTCGGAGCTCAGTGACCCTTGGCTTCACACATCAGCGGGGAGGGAGATCTAAGTGTAGGCTGAAGCCTGTAATAAACATCACTGGGAACATGAATGGACTTCAGACCTGCAAATGGCTATCCATTGCACTGTTTCTTCTACTGTGAATTGCCTTTTTAAGGCTCCTTTCTCAAAGGACTGGCACAATGTACCATGGAAAGTTAGAATTGGGAAGCAGAGCTGGAATTGTATTGCCTGCTTGGAGCGAAGCACCCCCAAGGACTTGACTGATCTACAGCAGGGGTAGTCACAACCTGTGGTCCTCCAGATGTTTATGGACTACAATTCCCATGAGCCCCTGCCAGCAAACGCTGGCAGGGGCTCATGGGAATTGTAGTCCATAAACATCTGGAGGACCACAGGTTGACTACCCCTGATCTACAGCATTCTCTCCCCTCCCCCCCGCCTTCCCTCTAGTGCTCAGAAAGGTGCACAAGGTGCTTACTTCTACATTTTTATCCTCACAGCAACCATGTTCAGGGAAAGCTGTGTGAGAATGACTAGCCCCAGATCACCCAGTGAACTTGTATGGTGGGCTAGGGATTTGGACCCTGAGCTCCCGGTCCCAGTTTAGCGCTCTAAGCTCTGCATTACACACTCTGTTATGATCCATTCTCCATTTTAAACAGAGCTTTTGCTAGCAGAGAGTTCAGACTCTCTAAAGGCACACAGCCATAATCTTTGTATAATATTGGTTGTACTGTTTAGTAATGTGCCACAGGAGATACTAGGGACATGACAGAATTTAAAAATATTCTGGCACTTTACAGAGAGCAAAGGAGTGATTCCTGAGCTTCATTATATAAACTGGTATTCTGAGACAGATACTCTTAAAACAGCTTCAGTCTCTGATTCAGTCCCTTTTTACATGATCAGTCAATCCTGCATTAAGAGACTTTGACTTGAGTTCAGCCTCTTATTGTAATAAAAGTCCAAGGAGAACATGTAGTAAATCTAAAGAAAAGTCACAATTGTCGGCAAGATCAAGAGTTTGAGTTTACCTATCTTCCATTCTAGGAGTTGCTATTAAGCATGGCTAGTTGGTAAAAATCCCAGGAAGCATATTGACTTGGCAAGATCTAGGGATGAAATCAAACTTCAGAACTGGGACAGTGGCTCAGCAATGAGCCTCCATGAGTGGGAGGAACTGTGTTAGTTATGAGCTCTCCTCCAAAGTTTGACAGCTCATAATTAGCTTACTCCTGAGCCAGCTGTCTCTACCTCTCTCTGCCACTGTTTCCCCAGGGAGGAGGAGGAAACCAGAGGAAAGACTGAGGACATCAGATGGTCCTCTTTAAGGTCCTGTGGTGATCTGTATGGAGGTGTAGTTTTAATTATCCTGGAAGAATCTATTGAATTCCATAAATAAAGGTTAGTTTGATCCCAAAGTACCCATTCAGAGAGTAAAAGGCCATCTGAATCTCCGAATGATATCTCCCCCCCTTCTAATTAGATGAATCTCTGAATGATTTACTGTTCTAATCTCCCCTCCCCCCCTAATTAGCCTCCGTGTGCCATGACTCATTCTTCTGTAGCTCTCCATCAGGTGTCATTAGAAATGGTACAACTTTTCAAAGAATGTGATTAATATTCAAGCTATGTTTAGAAAAAACAACCCTGTTTTCATCCAGTAGTAACCCCTTTTATTACCTCATTATCCATATTCACCAACCTTTATTTCTTTTCTCCCCCTCTTTCTGTTTCCCAAAGATGCATATCCCTCACAGCTTTCTTTTAAAGACTTGATCAATTTAAAGTTCTTAGCCGAGGATCTTTGCTGATAACCAAACCAATATTTTATAGGCAGCTCCCAGACTAGGAACAGAGGCAATGGAAAATGTCAAAACAGAGAAAGGAAGTATAGGAACTACAAGGGGGGAAAGAAAAGAATGGGGCTTTTTTTAGTTCTGGAGACCTAATTCCTAATTTAGAGGCAAACTTTTATATATGGATCTTTTTAAAGCAGTGAAACATAAAGGTTTCCACTAATAATGAAATCTTTACCACAACTGTTGCTGACCTCAAAATGAACATCATCAAGAAGAAGAAGAGTTGGTCTTTATACTCTGTTTTTCACTGCCTGAAGGAGTCCTAAAGCGGCTTACCATCACCTTCTCTTCCTCTCCCTACAACAGATACCCTGTGGTGAGGCTGAGAGAGCTTCTGACGGGAATGTTTGGTCAGAACAGCACTATCAGGCCTGTGATGAGCCCAAGGTCACCCAGCTGGTTGCTTGTGGAGGTGTGGGGAATCAATTCTGGCTTGCCTAAAGTGACCAGATTGTCCCACTTTTTGAGGGACACCTGGGAGCACCTGGCAAATTGTACAATTACAATACTATTTTTGCGTTCTATGCGTTCTATGAAAAATTTTGTTGCTCCATATAGACCAAATTTTAAATCAAGAACCCCCACAGTCAATGGTGTCCCGCTTTACCAGTGTTAAAATCTGGTCACTTTAGGCTTGCCAGATTAGAAGCTGCCGCTCTTAACCACTCCACCATACTGGCTAGAGTTTCCCACTCGCCTGGAGAAAAATGTTCTGCCCCTTTAATAGAGGCGCAAAAGGAGAAGCCCTTGAATGGAACAACAGCTCAGGTGAATGCTGTTTGGCAGAAATATATTAAGATCGGTCCCATTATATCCATTTATCTTTGTTTGTCTGGATGTTTACATTCTTATAATATTATTGTCACTAAAGGCAGGTTAAGTTCTCAGCTATTATGAAGATGAGTAAATACATGAAGTTGTTAAGCCATTAACACTGGAAGGTGTCAGTCAAAGTGCACTCATACTCGACATCTTTAAAAGCTGTCACGCAAAAATTAAAATATTTTAAATCCAAAATAAGTAACCCATTAACACTGGAGAACATTATGGTTAGATTTCATTTGTCATCAGTATCTAAAAGCCCACAATATAAAACATTTGCATATCCATTAGTCTGAAGGAAAAAAAAAACCATTTGTGAACTTGTAATATAGTTTTTAATGCTTTTTAAGACAAAACAGGAAAAAGTAATAAAAGCTTTATGGAAGAAGCTTTCCTTTATTGCCTCCAAAAACAATTAAACCTTGCAGATGAGACCACTGTTTCAACAACTTAATGAATTCCATTTAAAATTCATATCCTGGTAAAGGAACAACTCCACAACACTAATAGAAAAGAAGTAGAATCATTAACATACACTCAGGACTGAAATATATTTTTGACACATGAATAAACAGTCAATCTCCAAGGGTTACATAAGAAGTACCCTGCTGGATCAGACCAGTGAACCATCTTCTAGACCAGGGGTAGTCAAACTGCGGCCCTCCAGATGTCCATGGACTACAATTCCCAGGAGCCCCTGCCAGCGTTCGCTGGCAGGGGCTCCTGGGAATTGTAGTCCATGGACATCTGGAGGGCCGCAGTTTGACTACCCCTGTTCTAGACCAATGTCTTGTGTCACTGGGACCCCACAAGATACCCCGATGCTTCTTCCTAGCACAGGTATCCAGAGGTTCAACTACCTTTCAATGTGGACATTGGCGTTAGTTACCATCGCTAGTAGCGGTTGATGAACCTGTCCTTCTGTACACAAGCTTGTTTACAGTGCTAACTTACATTTCACATCTAAATATATCTGCAGGTGTTAAGTATGGCAGGATCCCTGCCTCTCAGGCTAGCACACTGTTTTTCTACAGCTAGTAGTACTGCTCACTAATCTGCCAAAGCCAGACCCTATAAAAATCTGACAATACACTGCTGGGAATAACTTCATCTTGCCCCCCCCCCCACTCCTTCGGCTGGGAATCATAGGTACCGCTTGACTCAGGAATGGCTTTCCTCCTTTTCTCAACACCCCATTGTATTGCCTGACTGACATCTGTTCGCCCAAGGGCTCCTAGGCAAACCTCTTTGTCACACACATATTACTCTTGCTTGGCCCCTTTGCCAGGGGAAACCTCTCCCCAAAACTCAACAGCTAGACCTATTGAGACATGATGGCTCCCTTTCTTAGACCCATTAACTCCTTTGTCTAAGCCCAGTAATGTCCATCTCCATATCTAGCCATGGCATTGCCCAACACCTGCTCCATGGAAAATGTGCTCACCTGGGTTACCGCACATAGCTCCCTCCCCAAAAACATATATATACAGTGGCTTCACAAAGCCACCTTGTGCATCTGATTTGGACCTATTCAGATCACCCTTCACACCACTGGCTGGCTGTGTCATATCTCTGCCTCTACACTCTCCAGGACTGGTAAATATATTGACCACAATCCTTTCCCCCCATTTATTTCCTATCTGCTTGGCTGTTAATATGCTAGACATATTTCCTATTATTTTCCTTCTAATAAAGATTGTTATTTTTACTATACCCCTGTTGTCTGCCTTGAGTTCTTAAGGGTGTAATCACCTCATAAAACATTGGCAAATGATCAATTTAGCTATGTTACTGACCTCTTGCAAAGCTATTTCCCCATGGTATGTGATTTCTGGCATCATGGGAGAATGGGAGAGTGCTCTGCTCAGTGATGGTGAATTGCCTGGTAGTCCCCAGCCCCAAAGAAATCCAACTGGATGTGACCAGGGTCAGGGTTTTCTCAGCGTTGGCCCCTGTCTGGTGGAATGAGCTCCCTGAAAACATCAGGGCCCTAACAGAACATGCACAGTTAAAGGCCTGTAATACAGAACTCTTCCACAAGGCTTAGGGTTGAGACCAGTCTGGACAAGTAAACAATAAAACATCAAAGGGCCTACCCCTGCCTCAACTGCACTTAGAGATAGCCCTTTGCTACCACTGCCCCCTCCAATGAGAAGAAGAACAGGCATTGGAGAAACACTACTTACTGACCAAGCCAATAAGAGCAGGTCCCACAGTTGATATGAATGTTAACTATTTTAATTGTTTTAATGATTTGAAATGTATTATTGTAAACCACACTGAAATGCCAGATGCAATATAGATAGATAGATAGATAGATAGATAGATAGATAGATAGATAGATAGATAGATAGATAGATAGATAGATAGATAGATAGATAGATAGATAGATAGATAGATAGATAGATAGATAGATAGATAGATAGATAGATAGATAGATAGATAGATAGATAGATAGATAGATAGATATTGGGCTGTTAAGAGATCCCTGGATTCCTTCACAATCCCCGAGCATCCAAGATTTCCTGACCACAACAAAGGACTATCAAATCATGTCAAACTTGAGTTACAGACATGTATTCAGAATTCACTTGAAATCCAAAATACAATCTAAGAAAAGTTAGGACTGATCAAAGTTCCAGTTATTTAAATACTCTAAAGAATTCTCTGTATATATGAGAATTTGTGTTTCTTCCTTTTTTCTTCTCCTTTATCATATCATTCATTAGTAATACTAAGGGCCATTTCGCACGGCTTCAAAGTAGCAGAATGGTTGCTATTTGGAAACGCTACTAATTTGCCATAACCCACGACGTCGTAGACAATCTGCAACAATCCTGAAACCAATCAGCAAAAAGCGCTTCGTTGTGGCGCTTTCAGGGGAATCCAGAAAAGTGGATTCACCCTCTGGATAGCGATACACTCCTGCAACCAATCTGCAACAGTAGCGCTAAAGACCTGTGCGTTACCATTGTTGCTGGTTCTTCAAAGTCCCTCCCCCTGGCTCTCTCCTCCAAACTTCCGGCGAAGCGATCGCCATTTTTTTTTCTCCGAGTGAGCGGGGATAAACGCACCGGCGAGCCTCTTTCTGTTTAGAGGCTTCCCTGGCTTCAGTCCTTCACCTTTAGTCACTAAGCACAAACCACTGAAAAGCCCGTTTGCTGAAATAAAGTCCCTTTATTTTTTACAAATAAATTCAGCCGAAAATCATGCCCGTGAGAGGGGGGGGGGATTTTTTTTTTATCACTCGAGGCAGCGTGCAAACGATCATACAATCAAACGACAGCTCACATTAGGCAGCTGGATGGGTCTCTCCGTAGCAACGAATCTACCTAGATTCGTTGCTATGGGTCTGTGTTTATTTTTAAAAAACCTTTCTTAAAGGGAAAGGGGCTGTTTGGGAGCATGCTAACGGCTGCCCATTGGCTGCTTGACGGCCAGGGGCGGGACGAGCTTGGCAATAGCGCTTCCTTTCTAGCGATTTCTGCCGAGACCGGAAGCCTGTGGGAAACGCTAAAAAACGCAACTGATTCCACTACAAAGGCAGGTATGCATAACGACGAATTCCACTATTTTAAATGGCGATTTTTCATTCCGCAAACAATTTGCAACAAAGATGCCTGTGCGAAAAGGCCCTAAGTTTGAATAAATTCTTCTCTGGCTCTTTTTGCCTACAAAGTTCTCTTTCTCATCTCACTTCAGCTTTATAGCCTCAAACTCTGTCTTTCACCTTCCTGCTTTTGCCATGAATTCATTACCTATTTAGTAGAGCCTTGGTTTTCATTGATTGTCATCTGAAGGCTACCATTTATTTGCCTTTCCTTTCAGAATAATACCATCATTCTTCCATCTCAGTGCAGTGTGCAGCCTGCCAGATCTAGTAGTTCGAAATTTCCTCATCTCTAGATCAGGATAATAGCAGCAATGACCCACCTGACTCTATCATAGGCACAGGTGAGAAAGCAAAACCTGCTCAATTGCCTTGGATGGGGCAATATGGAACTTGGTTAACATCATGAAACAGCCAATACCTTGAATTGTCTTTCTTCTTCCTTTCCTTTCACCTGTGTATAAGAACTCTGTAAGAATGGTTATATACAGTTGTGTGCCATCTAGTCACAACTGACTTATTGTGACAGTATGGGGATTCCAAGGCAAATGAGAAGCAGAGCCAGCTTGCCATTTCCTTCCTCTGCAGAGTCTTTTTGATTGCTCTCATCCAAGTATCAACCCTGCTGAGCTTCTGAGATTTGACAAAAGTATATATGGGATTGGTTAATAAATTAATGTGAGAATTGCATACCATGGGAGGGGTTCCTTAATTTATTGAGACTTTTCATTAGATTGGATCCAGCCAATTTTTCACTCAGTCTCATTCAGTTCCCCTCCTTATGGCAGCTCCTGCCCCACATAGCTTTTGTTCATGCCAGTCTCACAATTGCCTATACTCTTTTGGGGTGGTTGGTTGGATCCAGCTCTGTCTGTGCCATGCTATATCTGGATTTACTTGACAGTACTAAAGGCGGCAGCAGGGCAGCCCTGATTGTGCATGACACTGCCGCCATCCCAGCCCTGGCTGGGCGCAACGCCCCGGAAGACCCGTGGCAAAGGAATGCAGAATTTTCCATGTTCCCTGGGATGCTGTGGGCATGAGTGGGGGCTGGTTTGGGCCAGTGCCATGCATAATTGGCAGAAGTGGGTCTTTCAGCCATTTGCCCCATCCAATAAACACTGCTACAAGAGCAATTGACAGAACTATAAATTCTACAAATACCAGTGGGGTAGCCAAGTTATTCAGCTGTAGCAAACAGCAACAAAAGAGGCTAACATTTACAGTGCAATAGTACCCAGGGCTACTGTATGGCATTAGACTGGAGTGACTCTGCAGAGGTTTGTAGTTGTTAAAGAATAAGCTTTCATGCACTAAAATCCACTTATGTTCCAATAAACCTGTTAGTTTTTAAGACGGCACAAGATCTTCCCTCCCTCCCCCCTCCCCCCTTTTGGTATGCTGCTATACTCAGGAGACTTCACTGGCTTGCAGAAGAAGGGAAAGTGGGAAAGTCCCATTCCTTAAAGTCCTCAGATGCCAGTATCTCAGCCCAACCTACTTTGCAGGATTTCTTTGTGTGAAGATACTCTGAAGCATGCCAGAAGAACAAGATGCAAAACTATGTTGCTGGTTCATAGGGTCAATTAAAATTACTTTAAATTATATGGATTTCTCAGTAGTAAGCAGGAAAGATAGAGATCAATGAAATATTCTTTAAGCAGAGGTATCTGAGGAATCATTGATTTGAAAGGTGGGGATATGGGGAAACAAAAACTGAGGGCATCAGTCTTCATTAACTCAATCACATGCAGGAAATACGCTACTAGGCAGCTGTACTTATCTTGCTGTCCACTGAATTGGGGCACTCTTGCTGACATCTTACCCCCTATAACCCATTATGGATGGCAGCAGCCATGCTGGGCTGCTGCGGGGCTTCCTGTGAACTTACGGGAGAGGGAATCCTCTGGAGTATGTGGGCTGCCTTGATGTAGCATGCACACGCAAAACGCTGTGTCTGGAAATCCCTGCATGCTGCCTGGAGGCAGCAGCAGTGTGGGGGGGAGCGGGGGGAATGGGGGCCCCACTGCACAATAGTGGGGAGTGGCATGCTGCTCTCCCACCAAGGTAGATGTGGGGAGATTCCAGGGCCACCTGTGTGGCTAAGCAGAGCTGACAGAGGCATGCGGTGTCCCTGCAGGCAGGGGCTCATGCATTTGCTGGCAGGGGCTCATGGGAATTGTAGTCCATGAACATCTGGAGGACCACAGGTTGACTACCCCTGCTCTAAAGAGTGGGTAAGTTTAAAATATTTGGTGGGGAAGCAGGTGGCCACTAGACAGGGGTGCTGGTCTGTGATTCTTGAACATCTCTGACCTTTCCAGGACTCAATATTATAGCTCTTGGGTTTGTGGTTTAACTTTTAAACTAAATTTGCAATGTCTAACTCCTGCAAGACTTTTGAAAATGATGGTCTAATGAAATACTGATTTATGAATGGGAAATCCAGTGTGCAAATTGGCTCCAGATTAATCACCTGCTCAGAGGACCTACCAAGCTTCTTTGAGGATCCAAAATGAAGCGGCAGGATATGACATGACTCAAAGTGAACTTATTGACACAGAAAAACATTTCCATTTTGAAATGTGCCAGGCTTTGATGCATCTTCTTATGAATCATGCAGAATAAGTATTCTAATGCTACGTCTGTTCTTGAAATAGCTTAATATTTTCATATTGGACCGTCTACGTTCTTTATAATATTTTACTTATTGTTCAAAAGCTCATGTATCCCTGGGATATTTCAACCATTTGCCTAAGCATTTTAACATTTCTTACTCTGTATATGAACACGCATAAGAACAGCTGCCTAGCCAAAGACTATAAAATCCATAATACAGAGAGAGTGCTATTTAATCATGCTGCGCTTTTCTATTAAGAAAAGTAATAAATAATGGTGACAGGGCCAATCAACTGTGAACAACATGAGTTAATGGAATGGGTCTTTCATTCTAGGTGTTCACCGGGGATAGGAATCCTCAGGATCATCATGAATTTCAGCACAGTAACTTGTAGCAAAAGGCAGAACTAGCAAAAATTCCCATAGATTTTGCTCGGTTTTTAGATTACATGCAAGAAAGAAGAGGATGATTTCTGTCCATTTTCCCCTTGAGCTGCTGCCTCTTACATTTCCAAGTTTGGTCTTCAGGAAATCTACTACTCAAGTTGAAGAAACAGTACTACAAAATGGAAGCTCTTCAGGAGATTTTGTATATGCTTAATCAATGTGCTATCAGGCATCTAGAGCAGAGTAGTGGACAAGTAGGAAATGGATGGATGAAAAGTACAAGTTGAATTGTTGGCGAGGCACACAAAGGTCTTTGTATTCCCTGTAAAACTTCACACTACTTATAGGTCATCAAACAGCCTTTCCAGTAAATCACAGCAAGTGTCCTGTACTGGAGCAAACAGTTAATCTTCTGAGCGCCTAGAGACTGCTGTGTTGGATTGATTGGTAGTTTTATGAGGTCCGTGAAGCTATACAGGGGATTAAATGAGAAAGTACCACAGTCTCTTAAATTTGTGGTCCCATCAAGACTGATCTGCTGACCTTCTTCAGCTCAGTGTTCAAAGGCCATGGAGATGGGTGGTATTTATTTGTGAGAAACACTGTGGTTGGCTTCTGGAAGTACATCACATCACAAAGAAGAAGGGAACAGCATTGCTTCTGCAATTGTCCACCCAACAAGTCTTCATGAGTGTGAGTGTACAGGTTACTATAATTAAATATGATCGAAGGCTCTACTTAAAAGCCTGGGCATCAGTATTTCTCAGTCTTCCAAATCTGCATTATTGTGGTTGGCCGTGCTCTGTTTTATCACCTTCATGCTGATAAAAACTAAATGGAACTGACATGAACCATCCAATGTGGTGGAATGGAGAAAATTGGATTGGGGAAAGCTGGGTTCAGATGGCAAGGCCAATCACATTCTTGCAGCCTAATTCATCTCACAGAGTTGTTGTAAAGATAAAATCCAATATCATACACTTATGCCATTCTGAGCTCCATCATGTAAGGTCAGAATGCAAACATCAATAATCATCGTTATAATAATGCTCAAGTTGACAGATCAAGTTGTTGGGGCTCTCTCAGTCTCACCCACCCCACAGGGTGTCTGTTGTGGGGAGAGGAAGGGAAGGCGATTGTAAGCCGCTTTGAGACTCTTCTGGTAGAGAAAAGTGGCATATAAAAACCAACTCTTCTTCTTCTATTAAAAGGAGTTTTGCAGTAGGGACTCACTGATACGAAATGGTGGCATCTCATCTAATGTGGCCCTCAGCAAAGCCTCCCTCCACCTGTGCATTGCTATGTGGGTGTGAGATAGCAGGACCCAGTTGTACTGCTTCCTGGACCGAGGAGAGAATTTACCCATACGTAAGCACACCCAGAGCTTAGTTTTCCTTTGCAGATTATTTATAAAGGTGTCTTCTGTCTTCTTTCCTACGTGGTGTGTGTGTGCGATGGATGTGCATGTATTTTCTGGAAACATATCTCATACTAGAGATCCGGTGGAACTCATCTATCCAATCTTCAGGAAATTCACAAGCAAAATGCAAAATGTAACTCAATGCAACAACTGCATATTTTAAGAAACATCGCTGTTAATGTCCCCACCGTATTCCTACGAGGGATGGAATGCGGCGCTTCCCAATTTCCTTGGTATCTGCCGGAAAACAATCTCATCCCAAACTATAAACTCTACTTAAGTCTTATCTGCCTGCATTATTGAGTGAAATTACTATTATTAAGTAAAAGATGCTGGGGGCGGGGGAGGAGAGAGAGAGAGAGAGAGAGAGAGAGAGAGAGAGAGAGAGATTGTATCCAAAGCTACATATGTTTAGAGATTCCACAGAACAAAATTGAATACCGGTGCCAATTCCTTCAGCAGGAACCCAAAGCAGGTGGCAGCAAGCAATGAGAGTGCTAGATTTGATACTTGCGTTGACTCCACAGGATTAAAAAAAAAAGTGCGTGGGGGGGGGGGATGACTTTGTTTTTAATCAGCAGCTTTGCCCTGAAGCTAAAAAGAAGCAGCAGCAGCTGATAAGCTGAGTATGAAGGTGCCATTACAGCAATCACTTTCCTGATTATTACCGCACTTCATAGGGGAAGAGAAACAAGAAGTGAAGTTAATACTCAAAATTACCATGAAAAGCCTATTTCACCAAAAGTAGAGGGCCAGTAAGGTTACTTGTTCCCACAAAGTGAATAGGGAAATTGCAGTAGGTAATGGGCATAACAGATGATCTGAGAGCATTTAAGCAGATACATTAGACAGAACATTAAAATTGATAGCCTACCTAAAGCTTGAGCTTCTTTAAAAGTGTGTGTGTGTGTGGGGGGGGAGAAACTCAACCACATTTCCAAGCTGTGAGCTAAATGAAGGGTACAGAAGGGGCTTGTTAAGTCTTAGCGCTAACTACTGGTTTGTGCGGGCCTGACACCAGTGCTTAATGGAGCCCGCAATGTCTAGAAAGATGGGGCCTGTATTTATGACACAGCTTTTCACAGGGAGAGGCTTGGTTTCTGCTCTTTTCCAGCAGATGTGTCATGTGGTTTGGCATCTGCTGTTTTTCCAGTGGAACTGTCTCTCCGTCTTTGGCTGCAAGAAAGACAAGAACACCACCCTGTGCACCTTTGCATCCCGAAGGACTGCCACGTTCAAGTTTTCCTAAACTTGGGGATGAGCTAATGTGCATAATTGCTCATTATGCGAATCAAATATGTTAGTTCATTGTTGCGGTATCTACAAGTTGCTTTGTATGTCCTTGAGTTGACAACCACAAAAGAAGGCATAGTAAAATGTATCTTTGTGACTCTGTCGTAGTTTTCCATTTAATCCTCTGGGATACTTCCAAGGAAACTAGCTTCAGTGATAGTATGCCCCATCCTGGCACCATGGGTATTTCTGCTTTTTTCTGCATTTTCTCTTTCCTCCCTGGAAAGTTCCTGTTTTTTGTTTGTTGCTGTGGTCACATTCTGTTCAGTGTGTGTTTTGCACCCTCTAGTGGTCAATATTACATAGATTTATGTCCAACATAAAAACCTGCAGTTCAAATCTGCAAGGAGATAATGCCAGGTGTAAACCTCTGTGATATCAAATCAACCACTTGAGGGAGCAAAGCATATGGAGAACAGAAAATAAACCCTGAAGAAACAGGAATCTGCAAGCAAATATAATGTAGAGGATGGAGCAGAGTAGTTCTCTCTTGCCCCAGAGGCACGGACCAGAACGAATGGGATGAAATTAATTCAAAAGAAATTCCCTCTAAACATCCGGAAGAAGTTCCTGACAGTTAGAGTGGTTTCTCAGAGGAACAGGCTTCCTCGGGAGGTGGTGGGTTCTCCATCTTTGGAAATTTTTAAACAGAGGCTAGATATTCATCTGATGGAGAGGCTGATTCTGTGAAGGCTTAAAGGGGTGGCAGGTTACAGTGGATGAGCGATAGAGTTGTGGGTGTCCTGCATAGTGCAGGAGGTTGGACTAGATGACTCATGAGGTCCCTTCCAACTCTATGATTCTATGATTCTATAGAATGCAGGAAAAATGGGGAGGGGGTTCTTCATCAGACCTAAAGGCTGGTTTGGAGCAGAATAAGGGAACAGCCCAGTGACACTTTAAGGACAAACAACATTTACTTCCATGTGAGCTCTCATGAGTCTGAGCTCACTTCTTCAGGTGTAGGAAATGGAAATCAAACTGGGAGCCCCACGTGAGCTGTTGTGTTTGTCAGGGATCATCTACACTTAAACAGCATACCTATTCCCTACATTAGAGCTATTCCGTGAGTATTCCTTTCCGCAGCAGATGAGCAAATGCCACAGCAGCACAAGTCCCATAAACCACCACCTCCTCGCAAGCCCACTCAGCAGCTGACTGCAGCACAGGCAAGCTTTTAATTGGAGGTGTAAATCCATACCATCCGCCTGGTCTTTCGCAATGCCAGGGGCTCAAATAAATTGTCCGTATGGAGTCACATTCCATCTCAATTCCCAGCGCATTGTTCTAATCCGCTGCTACGAGGTAAGAAACCCAGCGCCGCAAAAAGGATGGAACCCGGCTGTGATCAAACTCATTTGCAAGGCATCCCGTAATTAGGAACCTTAAAAGGAAAGGAAAGAGGTAGGGTTTTGTCAAATGTATTATTAAAAGCATAATGGGGTCCCTTAGGTCCCAATTAGGAAACCGATTCGAAAGTGTTTAAGTTAAAAGGAACGGCAGGTAGGGAGCTCTGTTCACTCAGCCGTCTTGAATTAGCATATGCATGGGACACTCTCTCCAGCTGGGATGAAAGAGGGGGGGGGGTGAGGCCCAAGGCGAATGTAGGGCAAGTCCCAGGCCTCAGATCCTTCCTGCAAGAAATGCATGCAGCTCTGTCAATAACTGTGAAGAAACACCCCTCTCCCTTCCCAAGTGGTACACAGTTAGGAAAACATTGTCTTAAAGATGAGATTGTCATTATGACCATTCTGAAAAGAAGTAAGGTTGCCTTGGAGACTGAACGGCTACTAGGCCAAGTGGCGGCCAGATGTTTTCAATACCTAGCTTGTGGTTTTGCCAGTTCATACCAGAATAGTCTTTAAATGAATGAAGGTAAGCGAAGAAGAACCGTTTGGATGTTTTTCACCAATGTTTTAATTGTGTGTGTGTGTGTGAGGGAGGGTGTATGGGTG
The DNA here is from genome assembly GCF_049243985.1 of Paroedura picta. Taxonomy (NCBI): domain Eukaryota; kingdom Metazoa; phylum Chordata; class Lepidosauria; order Squamata; family Gekkonidae; genus Paroedura; species Paroedura picta. The sequence continues at coordinate 153,884,459 of NC_135370.1, read as the reverse complement.
TTTTCCCATTTATTTACTGTTTACTGTTTACTGTTTACTGTTATACTGTGTTGTGTTTGGTTGCAATTGTTGGTTATCGATGTACATGTTCTACAGACTGTTTTATGTATGGTTCTCTGTTATAATGTAAACTGCCCTGAGCCTCCGGGGAGGGTGGTATAGAAGTATGATAAATAAATAAATTAAATTAATAAATAAGCTACCTGGACAGCCCTGCAAGCTGATATGCAGGGCATACGTTTTAGAAGCTAGCAAACTATGATGCTTTAAAAGCTGGCATGCCAATGAAAAGCAGGCTTCCAATGCTAACAAAGGAACTGACCGGTCATTTTTTGCTGTCCTCGAAAATGAACTTGGCTTTCATTTCGGATTTATTTCGGATGTTCCCCCCTCCCTCTTCTGTTCTTCGAAATATCCCTCCTCCAGAAAGCAAGTAGTGATACAGGGACACGTGACAAACTATGCACAAAAGCTAGTGGTTAAAAATCAAAGTTAAAAATGAGAGCTCCCAGTGTCTCATTAAAAGAAAATACGAAAGTTCTCTCTCCAGCCCCTCACACAGGGATCATTTTATATACTGCACAGCTATAGAAGGAGGGAACATTAGAATCGGTTACAATCCACTGCACATCAATATAAATATTCTGTTCTGCATGCACACCCCTTCCTCGGGTCTGTTTTCTCCTCCCCAAATAAACTTAACACGCTTGTGCATGAGCAGTAGGATATACCGATGAATGCTTGCAGTAGGATATACCAGATGAATGCCCAGAAGACAACCTGTGCATTCACAATGGGAGGGGTATGACGTGCTGGGAGGGAACACAGGTTGTTCAAAAACTCTCCAGTCAGCCAGAGTCCTATGCCACACATGAGACTTCCAAGGCAGGCTGGTCATCTGGAAGATCTTTGGGCTTCCTGTTGGGCTCACTCTATGAAGGCCACTCACAGTAGCCACAGCGTTCGGCTGTTGCTCCTAATCCCAGCTCTTGTGGCTACAGCCACTAGCCCCACCATTTTTTTTATTGTGATTATTTGTTCCAGAACCAGTCACCCAACCATAACACTTGCCATTCCCTTTTCACAACTTTTTTTTCAAAAAGAAGAAGAAGAAGAAGAAGAAGAAGAAGAAGAAGAAGAAGAAGAAGAAGAAGAAGAAGAAGAAGAAGAACCCTCCAGCTGGATGTAGGCTGCTAGGAAGAATGCATTCTGATTGTGCCTTTATAAGTTCAAGACAGCCATTCTGTCGAAGGAGACTTTCTAAGCAATGAGTTAATAACACAGAGCCAACCACAAAATGGATGCCACAGCTCCTCTTCATTCACACAGTGACTGTGGTGGCAGCTGCTACCAATGCAACTTTCTATAAAGAAAAAAATCTGCACCGCCAGTCAAATCTCTAATAGGCAGTAGAAGTGTGATTTTGACTAATCCAAACCAAAACAATACCCCCAAAGTAACATATAAGCTAATTATAGATTCTTTGATCTAGTCACCTATTGGTAAAGCTTTGTTTTTTGAGTGGGGACTTTTATTCTGAGATATTCAGCTATACTGATCAGCTGGGCTGGTGAGAGTGGAGAGCTCTGTACTGCCTTGGCTGGGCCTAGCTCCTCTGGCTGCAGCTCTCAGCTTCTGCCCCAGCTGATCCTTTCAGGCCAGCATATGGTGGTGAGAGACCTCACTGCCACACACAGAGCGGTTTAAACTGCACTGACACTCTGGGGAGGGGGTGGGTGGATGGATGGACGGACGGACGGACGGACGGACGGACGGAAGGAAGGAAGGAAGGAAGGAAGGAAGGAAGGAAGGAAGGAAGGAAGGAAGGAAGGAAGGACGGACGGACGGACGGACGGATGGACGGATGGATGGATGGACAGATGGACGGACGGACAGACGGATGGACGGACAGACAGAGCCAAACCAGCTCCAAGGTCGGGTCGGCTTTTTAAAAATCATTTTTTCCCCTCTAAAGTCTACTGAGGCAGAAAAAAAATCAGGATTTCAAAAAGAAAGAAAGAAAGAAAGAAAGAAAGAAAGAAAGAAAGAAAGAAAGAAAGAAAGAAAGAAAGAAAGAAAGAAAGAAAGAAAGAAAGAAAGAAAGAAAGAAAGAAAGAAAGAAAGAAAGAAAGAAAAGACCAGATCCAAATACCAATACCAATACCATACCAGACCTGGGATTTCTTTTGAAATACCAAATCTTTTTTTGGTCCTACAAGCCCAAACTTTTTAAAAAGTTTTTTTGTACACCCCATTAGTCCGTCAGAAACCTTGCTAAGGAAAAGCCTAAAAACATTCTAAAAACCTTTATTGGGTGCCAGGAAAGGTGCCAGTGGCCACAATGGTGCCCACAGGCAGCATGTTGGGAACCCCTGTTCTCCTCTAATTGGCCACAGCCCTAAAGCATCTCAGGCACAAAAATATTTCCCACAAATGTGCAGTGACAAAATGACTTTGATGAGAACATAGATTTAAATAAACAGCAAGTCTTTTTTAAAAATGCATGGTTTATCATCACTGGATGGCCAATTAAATGGCCCCCAGGTCACTTATATGATTGGCTGTCCATGGTAAGAAGCCATGTTATGTCTGTAGGGAGTAGGGACAATTTCTAACAGCCTAGAGAAAAAACAATCTGTCTCTTTAGCAGAGACAAAAATGGAATGTTTGCCAGATGACGTTTCTAGCATCCATGCCTTGGAAAGTTTCACCTGCCCATTTCTATGCAGTAAGCCTCTGTTAAAAGGACAGGACATTTTCCTCCAGGTTGTTGGGGTAGGGAATTAGGACTCCCATTGGGCAGTGCTTCAGAATATATGCATGAGATACTCCCAGCAGCATTTTACTGTTCTGTAAGTAACTCTACAAATAATGGTTAACTGCTCACAAACAGCCAAATAGGCTGTTGAAAAATCACCTCCCTGCTTGCTACCAAGTCAAATTGATGGCATTTGAGCACCCCTAGCAGAAAGCACTGCAGTGACAAATTTCCACACAAAATGATATTTGAAATTCAATGTGTAATGGCAATGTAGGAAAGATATAAATTGAATATTTTATTATTAGACATGTACCGTCCCTCCCAGCCAGCTAGCTTGGGGTGGTTCACAACAAGAGTCAATGGATATACTAACTATTGTATGCCAAATCCTGAATCGGGGCTAGCTATTTGCTCTCCCCCAGGTAAAAGAACCATAGAATAATAGTTGGAAGAGGCTATACAAGCCATCTAGTCCAACCCACTGCTCAATGCAGGATCAGCCTAAAGCATCCAAGATAAATATCTGTCCAGCTGCTGCTTGAAGACTGCCAGTGAGGGGGGGGGGGTCACCATCTCCTTAGGCAGCTGATTCCACTGCTGAACTACTCTGACTGTGAACTCCCCCCCCCCCCCCGAAATCTAACTGGTATCATTCTACATGTAGTCTAAACACATTACTGCAGGTCCTATCCTCTGCTGCCAACCAGAATGGCTCCCTGCCCTCCTCCAAATGACAACCTTTCAAAAACTTGAAGACAGCAAACCATGAGGGGCTTTTTAGGCTGACATAGAAGCAATGGAGATCTGGAAAATGTGCTCCGTGCACTAAAATCCTTTGAGACCATGGAACTGTCTGGATCTATATCAAAGCTTGGTACAAAATTAAATAATGAGAAGAATGGCTGGGTTTCATACCCCACGTTTCACTGCTTGAAGGAGTCTCAAAGGGGCTTACAATCATCTTCCTTTTCCTCCCTGCAACTGACTGAGAGAGCCCTGATATTACTGCTCGGTCTGACTGGCTACCAGTTCAGGAGTGGGAAATCAAACCCGGTTCTCCAGATTAGAAATTGCCACTCTTAACCACTACACAAAGCTGGCTGGTGGTACAAATGCAAAAGTTGGCTGTATCCCCATAGAATGGGGTCATCAGTAACCTGCTTTAGGATGCTTAGGGCTAATCCTGCGTTGAGCAGGGGGTTGGACTAGATGGCCTGTATGGCCCCTTCCAACTCTATGATTCTAAGATTCTATGATTCTAGATCCAATGTGCCGGGATTTTCTCATTTGAGCAGAAGCTAGTCCTAATCTTCACCTTCTGGGAAGAAGAATGACAAAACAAACATGGTTGATATTGTAGTTCCGAAGTGTTGTTTGTTCTGAAGTGTGAGCCACAACATGAGCCACAACATGCTTCCCCCTCCTTTAGTAAAAGCATTTTTTTTTGCCCTTGATTAGCTGCTGAGGTGGGAACCAGCAATTCAGAGGCAGCTCGAAATGAAGGCCTAAATCCTCTCCCTCACAATGGATGGAGGTCTACCTAGTGAACCATTGGAAGCTCATTACACAGAGCAATAAAAGGACTGATCCCTCCATAAAACTCCCTGGGAACTTCTAACAATTAACCCGTGTTCAATTTAATGCCTGTAGCATAAAAAAGCCAGGAAATAAATCAAACTTAAAAAAAAAATGCTGAAGGCAGAGGGGAATAAGAGCCATATTAATACACAGCAGCATATGGAATTAATACAATTAGAAACTAATAAAACACGTCGCTCGGAGCAATGCTGCCTTTGCACAAATTTCTAACTAGCACTGCATGCCAGCAGCCAGTTTGCAGCATCCAAGCAGAGTCTTTGCAATGTGCCTCAATGACACGTGTTTGACTGGATCTGCACGAGAAGGCCCCCTAAGAAGCAAAAAGGCCCTGTGGCAAAGGCAGAATGGCATTAGTGAACATCTAGAGAACTTCTACTATCACTTCCTGCTAGTCCTGACTTGTAAAGGACTTCTGTAGGATTATATTTTTGTCTCTCTTTTTCTGTGACGACTTGTCTTGACTTGAAAGAACATTCCCATCTTTTAAAGTTGGGAGACGGTGCTGATCTCAGCCCAATTCTGAATGAAGCAAGGACTGACTGATCAGTATGGAGCCAAGAGCAACAACAATAAAAAAAAGGGGGGACTAATTTTAATTCACTAAGACCCTCCTTTTTTTTTTTTTTTGCTGCCTCTTCATGGAGCCCAGTCATTCTTACCCTCCTCAGTTAATAATGTAGGATTAGTTGATCACCTGTATGAGCCTGGCAGAAATTGGGGGATTGGGGAGGGGGTCCTCAGACTGACTGGAGGAGAGCCCTTTGTTGCTGGATCCAAACTCGTCTTGTGGATAAAGAGGCTTTAATGTTAGGTATGATCTTGTGCCGGGTTAAGCCCTAACTAGGGATATATATATTTGGCTCTCACATAAACAAAGACGGCAGTAATGCTTGTCAAGTTTGGAGCCAGGGAGGTTCTGCCCACAAATGCTGCTACTCAGGAGTCTTTAAAAAATTTAGAAAGTTCTATGCTGCAGATCAGTCATAAATAAAATCACAGTTCAATAATTTTGTTTGTGTGGGGTATGGGGACAATTATTTCCACTTGGTTCAAAAGGGCTTAATTTCAAATAACTGTGCATAGGATATGAGCTATGGAACACTGGCATAAAAAGACCCACCCTGCTTAAAATTCAACCTGTCTAGAATCTATGGGATGGGCTGTAGATTGGGAAACAGATAACAGTTAAACAGATCAGAAGGCAAAAAGCCAATAGCTAATCCCCCTTCCATCATTTTTGGATGACAATCTCACTGAGAACCCCATTCCTCAGACCTTTTAAGATATTGTAATGGATTTGTAGTAGCTTTTATTGCTGTAAATATGGGTCACCAAAAATATACATACAATAAATTAATGATGAATTATATGTAACTTAGGCCAGGATCCAAAGAGGTTGCTTTGGGGGGGGGGGGGGTAAAGATAAATCTAAAATCCCATTGGGCTCACAGAACTAGTTTTAAAGTTCTGTGATACCTTTAACCAAGTCATTGTAGTATAAGCTTTAGCAGACTAGATGGACCTCATCATATACCTTGGTTGTCAGGAGAACATGTGAGTACACAGGTTGTACTGGAGCTGACCTATCTTTATGGTGCTGAAATATGACCATGAATGACAGGCTTCCTAAAATAATTTTCAAGCCTATGTACTATAATGGCTGAACGTGGTCCAAAATGGAAAGACTGAGGAAGATGGTGCGGAAAGCTGAAATACTGGATGTAGGAATCATAAGATTCTTGCCCAAAGGCTTTTCTCGGATAAACAAGGTGAGGGAGAAGTTAAGGAAGAGCAAATAAATGGTGGGCATTCTCTCCCGGAAAGGCCTTTTGAGGACAGAGGAACAGAGGTCACTAGTACAGAATGGCAATAACAGGCTTTGTCAAAGAAGCATATTTGAGGAGAAACTTGAAGGGAGAAGAGAACAAAGCTTTTGATTAATGGGTAAGGGGGATGAGGTGAGGGTTCCAAAAAACATGGAGATAGTGTAAACAAATGAGTTAAATGCTTTATGGGATTTTATGAAACAGACAGTGTGAAGAGGTTGTGGACTCCACAACTGCTACAACAAGGGGGAGGGAGGGAGGGAGAGAGAGAGTTACTTATTTTCACCAAGTATTTTCCTAAGAGGCTCTGGGAATGTCAGGTGGAACAAAGAATTATGAACAGCAAATTCAGCAACAATAATATAGCTTTACTGCAATTTAGCTGTGTATTCTATCACTTTAAAGAGGATAAAAGCAGAACTAAACTTTTGGTAAACATTTTCATGTTCAGTCTATACATCTGGGCATTAATTTACCAGCACAGTCTGATGTACTGATACTGCATATTCACCAGGGGTTGAGTTACGTCTGCTTTGGAAGCCACAGAGCTGAATTTTCTGGCTTCGATATAATTGTGCGTGCACCAGGGTGTTGTGTTAAATAAATTTTGAAGAGAAAAAAACAAAAGCCTCATTGTGAAGCATTGAACAACTACTGGAAAAAAAACAGGTACATTATTTGGATAAAATGTATTCATTTATTTGATGAAAAAAAATACCTTGTTCCTGCAGATAAATCAGTCTGTTCTACAAATCGTTTAAGTTAGATCTCTTGTGGCTTCACAACAAACTACTACAAACTAATACTAGGATAAAGGGAACACTGAGTTATTTATTGACGATCACCAAATTTTTCTAAAGAATCAGGTGGTCTTAAGAATTGAAACATGGGATTCCATCACCAGTTGGTAGTAGGATGGCAGGAAGCCCACAGCCTAAGAACTTATCTCCTGTTATTTGTCCCAGTACTTAGTAAAATGATATACACCATTTTTTAATATGAAGGCCCCATTCTTAGCTATCATGGATTGGTAAAACACCATTAAAATATTATTGATACAGTCATAAACACTATTGCATTAAGACCTTTTGTTTTTGTATAGCAATATGTACATGTACAGAGCCTCTTGTGATGCAAAGTGGTAAGACAGCAGACATGCTGTCTGAAGCTCTGTCCATGAGGCTGGGAGTTCAATCCCAGGATCTGGCTCAAGGTTGACTCAGCCTTCCATCCTTCTGAGGTCAGTAAAATGAGTACCCAGCTTTCTGGGGGATAAACGGTAATGACTGGGGAAGGCACTGGCAAACCACCCCGTATTGAGTCTGCCATGAAAACGCTGGAGGGCATCACCCCAAGGGTCAGACATGACCCGGTGCTTGCACAGGGGATACCTTTACCCTTATGTACATGTACATCAGTAATACAGAAGAGGGGCAGATAGTAGGAACTGAGTAGACATTCTCCTATGATGGATACACATCGATTCATGGCCTTTGACTGACTTTTAACTCTGATTGTTTTCATCTTTTAAAAGACACGGTTTTCATCCCCCCCCCCCACCCGATGACATCAAGTATTTTTTGTTTGGAGAGCCCGTGTGGTGTAGTGGTTATGAGCAGCAGCTTCTAATCTGGTGAGCCAGGCTTGATCCCCCACTTCTCCACATGCGGCCAGCTAGGTGACCCTGGGCCAGTTACAGTTCTCTCAGAGCTCTCTCAGTCCCACCTACCTCACAGGGTGTTTGTTGTGGGGAGAGGAAGGGATGGCAATTGTAAGCTGTTGAGACTCCTTTGGGTAATGAAAAGCAGAGTATCAAAACCAACTCTTTTTCTTCTATAAACATTCTGTTGAAAAGCCAAGGCTAAAAGTATTTGATACTTACTGGATGCCTTTGGTAATAAATCAGATTAGCATCTTAAGTATGAAGTGGGGTCTGAACAATGAAGGAAGGAGAAATCATGAAGTATTTTTTGTGTACGTGGATCTGCCGAGCACTGAGCTTGAGGTCTGAGGTAGGATCCCAGCAGACACATAACTGACCAATCAGTTTAAATTAACTAGTGCTAATCTAGCCAATCACATGCACGGGCAGGGAGAGCAATTGTCTGCTTTGTGTATATAAGTGACACATATTCTGACACATCTCAGTCTGGCTGCCTCCTGCTACAACATGTACTCACTGCTGAGATCACCAATAGAATTTTTGGAAGAAACTTCAGCCCTGGATCCATACCATTCTGGCTTCCATCCTGGCCATGGGGTGGATAGATCTCCAGCGCCAACTGGATCAAGGTGGATTAGCCATTCTTGTATTATTCAATCTGTCGGCCGCATTTGATGTGGTCGACTATGAGCTCTTGGTCCACTGCCTTGCTGACACTGAGATTAGAGAGATTGCACTTAAGTGGCTGACCTCCTTTCTAGAGAACAGGTTGCAGAGGGTTGTGGTGGGGAATGAGTTAACGGACTCCTCTGCACTACCGTGCAGTGTGTCACAGGGAGTGGTACTCTCTCCCACTTTGTTTAACATCTATATGCACCCTCTTGCCCAGTCAGTCCAGAGTTATGGGCTGGGATGTCATCAATATGCAGATGACACCCAGCTCTATCTCTTGATTGATGGCCGGCTGGATCTCCCCCCAGAAACATTCGCCAGTTGTTTGGAAGCAGTGGCTTGATGGATGAAGAGTCGCCTGAAACCCAGCCTCTCCAAAGCAGAGGTCCTCTGGCTGGCTCGAAGGGGGCAGGAGCAGGAAGTGGGTCTTCCCTGCCTGGATGGGGTACAATTGTCATCTGTGCCCCAGGCCAGGAATTTGGGAGTGATCTTGGATGCCTCACTTTCTATGGAGGCCCAGGTCACTAAGGTAGGCCAGATAGTGTTTTCCATCTACTAGCACCCTACCTGCCCTCAGAGAACCAGGCCACTGTGATCCATGCAACGGTCACTTCTAGGTTAGACATCTGTCACTCGCTTTATGTGGGCCTACCCTTGTCCTTGATTCGTAAATTACAGCTAGTGCAGAATGCAGCTGCTCAGGTCCTCACTTGGTCATCTTGAAGGACCCATGTCCAGCCTTTGCTGAGGTAGCCGCACTAGTTGCCAGTCTGTTTCTGGATTAGGTTCAAGGTTTTGGTCTTAATCTTCAAGGCTATATGTAGCTTGGGTCCGACATACTTGAGGGACCACTTACCTCCTTATGCCCCCCAAAGAGCACTCTGCTCTGTGGGTATGAATCTGCTGACTGAATCCAAACATAGTAAAAATTTTAAAAAAGAGCTGTTTGTTTGTCCAGTAGCTTCAACCAGTTTTTCTAAGTGAAAGGAGTTCAAACTCCTGAGCATGATTTCCTACCTTATATTCTTGCTTCAACCCAAATGTCCTCAACATTGGAGGGGGGGGGCATTGGGGCTACTGTAGGAGAGGGAAGCAAGAACATTGTACAGAAAAGCCCTGGTGGATCCATACCATAATTTCCGACTATTGGAACAATGATTCAGGATGTTATATCAATTAACATCCTTTCTAGCAGCTATCCTACCTCCCACTGCAGCCTGCTCTGTCCCCCGAAATCATGTCTTGGAGGAGGTTGGGGGACCCCTGGGAACAGCCTGGGAACAGGTTTGTGGGTTTGCAGAGGGAGAGGAGAATCAGCAGAATTCCATCCCATTTTCCACTGAGGCCTTTTGCCAGCAAGAAACCTTGTAAAGCTCTAAAGCAATCTTGGTTATAACATATGTCTGCCTTTCACTAGTCAAGTAATAATCACATAGACCCAGTCTGCCCTGAATGCTTTGCAGCCACTAGGTCTCCTCTGTCTTAAATGAGGATTGGTGTGTTTTTTAAATAGTAAATAAGGCTCTTTGATATGGGTGACCCCAAGAAGCTCACATTAATCAATCATCTTCAAATAACCAACGCAAGCTGCAAGGCACAATCCAGCCACACTACTGAGAGGCCAAGGAAGTGTGACCATTTACAGTGAAAAACGCCAATTTAGAATGTATGCTAATGGGAAATGAAGCCTCATTTGTAATCCAGGCCTATTAAACTAAGCTCCCATGAAGCCAATTTCATTAGTTAAACACACATAATGCAATGAAGAGATCTCAAGGTTCAAATCATGATTTAACCATAAGTCACAAGGGAAACGTGTCTGGCAAGTTTCATCCAAGTGCAGAGGAGAGGAATTGCTGCACACACACAGTTTGTGTGATTTGTAGCCTGCATCTGAAGGCCAGTCAAAGAGAAATGGAGCGGCTTGCCGGCCACTGCAAAGACAGGGTAATAGGGGCATAAGCCTGCCCACTTCAGGGGTAGAACTAAATGGACAATTCTCCCAGTATTAATTTCCTATCAGTTATGTCTATGATGTCCTTGTTCCTCCAAGGAATTCTGGGTGGCAGATGCAGTTCCATTTTATCCTCATAACAACCCTGTGAGAAACTGTCTCAAGGTCATCCAGGTTCCTTCATGGCTAAATGGGGATTTGCATCTCTCGGATTATAGTCCAACAAACTACCACAAAAACATGAAGTAGCAAAGCTAGATCCTGTCCAGTAGCACCTTAAGAGTCTAACAAGATTTTCATAATTACCTGTTCATAATTACCATGTGCTGCTGAAGGATTTGGGTGCAGCCCTAGCACTGCCTTGAGAAATGACAGGAGACCTGGGGGGAGGGGGGCAGTGTGTGGGGAGGGAGGAGTTTGGGAAGCTTCAGGCAACTGGATGATGCTCTAGGCTGCCTCTGCTAGTTTCTGTGGTATAGAGCAGTGGTCCCCAACCTTTTTATCATTGGGGACCAGTCAATGCTTGACAATTTTACTGAGGCCTGGGGGGGGGGTAGTCGCTGTCGCTGTCGCTGCCTGAGCCCCTGCTCTGCTTGTTTTCCTGCCGGCACCCCTGACTTCCCACCCCTCACTGGGGGGCACTGCCAGCAGCAGCTGCACAGTGCCACACTGAGGGGGAGCCCCAGCCATGGCAGCCACCGGAGGGCACCAAAGGTGAGCCGGCGGCAGATTAGCAGGGCAGCCCGGAGGCAGCAGCCAGGGAGGGGAGCGAGGAGGAGCCACGGCCCAGTACCAACTGATTTTGCTTTAGGATGCTTTGGGCTGATCCTGCATTGAGCAGGGGGTTGGACTAGATGGCCTGTATGGCCCTTTCCAACTCTATGATTCTATGATCTACAGACCAGTACCGATCCCTGGACCATGGGTTGGGGACCACTGGTATAGAGTACACAGGATAGAGACTAGGGGAAATTCACAGATCATCACTGGGAAAAGAACTTGCCGCTCCTGCTTTTCAGTTCTTCAGAGGTAGGAAATCTCCACTGTTAGGCAGTTTGGTTTAGGAGTTAGGAGTGCAGACTTCCAATCTGGCGAGCCGGGTTTGATTCTGCACTCCCCCACATGCAGCCAGCTGGGTGACCTTGAGCTCTCCACAGTGCTGATAAAGCTGTTCTGAACGAGCAGTAATATCAGGGCTCTCTCAGCCTCACCCACCTTACAGGGTGTCTGTTGTGGGGAGAGGAAAGGTAAGGTGACTGTAAGGCAAAGTGAGACTCCTTTGGGTAGAGAAAAGCGGCATATAAGAACCAACTCTTCTTCTTCTTCTTCTTCTTCTTCTTCTTCTTCTTCTAAGCATAGCAGCACCCCTGCCTCACATGCCGGCACACTGTACTTCATAACCAGTACTACACCACAATAGCCAGCTGGGTGACCTTGAGCCTGCTTGAGAGCAATCCAGACACAGGAACAGACTGAAACACCCTGACCAGACACACTGCTAGGGCAGAATCCATCTTGGAAACCGGGACATGCCTAGGCTTGCCCTTTGCTACAGGTTGAATTTCACGTGCCTCTGGACTCTGGATTCCCACCCCATAGTTTTGCTGATTGTGTGGTCTGGCCAGAACTGGTTTAGCCAGGGGCTCTTGGCCACTTTCTTTGTCTCCTCATACTTGGCCACTCTGCCAGGAGTTAAGACCATCATCCAGTCAATAGATAGCACCATCTCTAGGATGGCTCTTTTTTCTAGGGTCATCAACAGCCATCTCCGGCTTGAGCCAGCAGTTGCCCAGCACCTGGTACAGTGGAAATTTCCACTTGCTGTAGACCTGCCTTTGAACACCTGTCAGGGTCCTCCGGGTCTTGCTCTCCTCCTCTCTCCGCCACTGTGCTGGCTTGAGTCCGTTGGGTTGGGAAGCAGACTTCTTGTGATTTCGGCAGGTCTCAGAAAGGAAACTCAACTCTCTCTCTCTCTCTCTCTCTCTCTCTCTCTCTCTCTCTCTCTCTCTCTCTCTCTCTCTCTCTGTTCTTCTTCCCGGGCTAACTTCCTCTTTACTCCTGAGCTCCTCCTCCTCATTGACTCTGCCGGCATCTGTTAAGTACTCTTCCCTCCCCCAACAGCTCCACCTCCCGAGCTCAGAAATAGAGCGTGTCTTTGGAGAGCATCCCGCAGCTGCCTCTGGCTTTCAGGCCATTCCCCCTGTTGCGCCCTGCCGCCCACAATCACCCACCTGTGTCCCGAAACTTCCCCTTGTCTCGGGCATATGGAGCTGCTCTCGTCGTTTCTGCCTGTGGTAAATTCATCTTCCCCCATCCTCGGGGCGCTGGTGTTGAAGTCGGGACTGTGAGATCCTGACAACACCTAGGCCAGTCCCCCAAAACTCTATATAAACAGTGGCTTTAGCAAGCCCCCATCATGTATGGTTTTCTCACTATAATCTTGTCAAGGAGATCGGACTAAGAGAGAATAAGTAGCATGGAGTTTTGATCCTACTCTGATAAGACTAATTGCTCCAAGGTGCTGAGTTCCCTATAAACCACAAGGGACACGGATACAAGAGTTATTGCCCAGTTAAGATTATAGAATTGTATACAGTGCAAGGACCTTGCAAAGTCCATGAAAGAATCCCTGGTCTTCCTGGCTGTCCCCTCATCTCAGAAAGAACAAACATCCCAAGGTCAAGGGACCTTGCATGGACTAATAGCCAGGCAGACAGGGAAGCTTCAAGGGAAGTTGACAAAATCATTCCCTTCCTCCTTTTTTAATTATCACAGCTCGACTCACACAAAATGCACCAGGGAGCAGTTTTGCTCCCTTCTTCCATTCCACTGCAGCCAGCTGTGCCATATTGCTGTTATTCTACACAAATCCCATGACCCTTGGAATAATTTTTCCCAGGGACAACAATGGCTGCTGCAGGGAGGCAAAAGCCAAGAAGTTTCACAGCCCCCAGTGAGAGCTGTGGGAGCCAACACATACTCCCAGCTGGAGAAAGTTATAACGCTTGCTTCAAATGGAAAGTGAGTACAATGAATTGCTGCAGTCTAGAAACTGAACTTGGTTAATACAAATTTCAGCAGCCTCCATGGTAATCATTCAGTGGTCCGAATGGTTGGGCAATGCTGTAGTATTCTGTACTGCACGAAAAAAGTGGACAATTCCAAAATTGTAACAAAGGAGAGACAGAATCTGTCCCGTGGCTTAATTAAATATAAGAAGATAAAAAGTCTCTTATCCCATTTATTTAGACTTTGACCCGGCCAAAGCGGTCTCTAGATTCATTTGCTTTCCGTTTTCAGTCTGGCTTTCGTCAGTGGCAATGAGTCCTAAATAAACAAATGTCCTTATTAGTATAACACATAACAAATAAAAAATAACAATTGGAAATGTACAAAAATATCCATACCCTCACATGGTTGAATTAAGTATATTCACTGAGAGAATATACTTAACTGTTAGAGCAAGTCTTATAATGCCAAAAGCCTACACATTCATATCTTACCGTCCTTGTTAATGTTTGAAAATATAATAAGGCAAATGCTCTTGTATAATCGAGAGTCAAGGCTGTAAGCTCTTGGTCTCAAATTATCTACTTCAGCTGTGTTCATTTATTTTGCTGAGCATCTAAGTCAGCAACACCTTGCTATGCAACTTAAAGAGACATGAGTCACCAATTCTCATCGATCAGTCACCTGATGATCTATCTACATGTTATAATCTGAATACATATATGTTCCAATGTTACAAATGTAACAATTTTTTGATGTGTCATTACAATAAACAGGAAGTCCATATTTAACCCATAGGGTTGCATTATCTTTAAGTTGAAGATGTAATAGCATTCCCTTTGCAGTAATTTCTTCCTCACATCCAGCCTTTGATGTCTTCCTGGTGAAATTTGCTCTGTTCCATAGAATCGGAGGTCCTCAGCTTCATGTTTAAATTCGAGACAGTGGGCAGTTAATGGAGCCTCTTGAACCCGATGTCTCATGCCGGCTTTGATGTTCCAGAAATCTTGTTTTAAGTGGTCTCTCGCTAATGCCTATGTATTTCACACCGCAGGGTGTTACGCATGGCAGGATCCCTGCCTTATGCCATGGCACACTGTCTTCTATAACCAATGGCACCCCACAATAGTCTAGGCTTAAGCTAAAGCCATGACACTGCTAGGGTCAGCCAAGCCAGGCCAGACTCCATCTTAGAAATCTTGCTCTCTGCCTTAGGTTTGGAATGACAGCCTTTGCCTGACCCAGAGGTGCCTCTGGACTCAAGCTTGCATCAGCTCACCCCCCCCCCCCCATTGTATTTCTAAGTGAGTGGACTGGCTTCCTCCTGTTTGCCTAAGGGCACCTAGGAAAATCCTTTGTCTTGCAACATTTTTCACACTTGGCCCATCTGCCAGGGGATATTTCCTCCCCACATCCTGCCAGCTAGACCTGATGGCTCTCTTCCTCAGAGCCATTAATACCTTTATCCAAATCCATTTACGGCCATCACCCCCCACTTGGCCAGGTATTGTCCTAATCTCTGGGGACCCTGGAAACTTCCAGCACATGCTTACCTGAGCCTTGTCACATAGCCCCCTTCCCCAAATCCTATAAAAACTGTGGCTTCACACAGCCACTCTGAGTGTCTTCCAACCCGGGACCTCCCACGCTGGTTCGTGCTTCTTCCTCTGACCCACCACTCCTCGGACAGGTAACTATCAAGCCTTCCACTCTTCCTCCCCCTTCTCTATATGTCTGCTTGTATGTGTGTTAGCTATTTGTGTGTCTTTTTGTTATTTTCCTTTCAATAAAAGCTTATATTAATATTTTACCATTTAAATCTGTGTTTGCCTTGAGTTCCTACGGGTGGAATCGACCCTCGTATACACAGGTAACGATCCGATAAACGCTAAGTTACCCCCCTCTCGCAGCATTTGAGCTAATATTCCCCACAAGCTCAAAGATACGTGTTTTTAGGACACGTGTCCACGCAATTTGGGTAACAAGGGACACTGAATACAGTATACTGTATTTTTTGTTAAACAATTATTAAAGGTGTTAATCTTACTGGTAAGCCCAATATCAGGTTGTTTAAGTTCTTTAATGGGTAACAAACATTTACAGGCTGTGCAAGAGCCACATGGGTAGTTGCCATTTGGCAACTGACTTAGAAAATCATTACCTGGCTCACAAATACCAGGAGATTTGGATGAATCCTAGTGTGTCGACATTATTTCAAGGTCACACTGGAAGTCATGTTAGCACAACCCAAGCCCCATCAATACTGTCCCACAATAAGCTTCCTATCTTGATAACACAAAAGAACACTGGTCTGGTTTGACTTCCTGTCATTAGGTTTCCCATTTTCAAACTGTGAGGGGGATCTCCCACCCCAGCTCCTGTCACCTACCCTCAATCAACTGGATGGTGGTAGGAAATGCCCAGAAAAATAGAGGACAGGATCGCCATCCTTGAGCCAGTGACATCACTTCCAGCTCATGCTAGTTGACACTCTCGCATGTTCCCAAATGGTATGCACATCACCATTCCAGGTCATGCCAGAAGAGCCCTCTTTGCAGTGGGGTGCCAATCATCCCTCCAGGGATCCCAAAGTCCCTGCTCCCCCATCTCTCACTGGTAGCCAGGCAACCCTATAGTATCATTCTGTTGACACCATACCATAGTTTACAAGGCAGGGCTAATGAAGCAGTAGTCCTCAGTCATCCCTTATCTTTTTGGTACCACAGGCTCAAGGAAATGTGGAGCCTTTGAAAGGGAAGGAAATAGAAATTCCAGTACATGTAAAGCCCAATGATCACCATACTTATTTTCCCAGGCAGTAGGGAAAAAACTGACTTGTCCTCCACTTTGTATTCCTGTTTTCTAGCCATGAACTCTCAGAATGTTCTGACTGCCTGGTAGGTATGAGACATGTCTACTTGTCAGATGGGATTTTTCTTCTCTTTCTCTCTCTCTCTCTCTCTCTCTCTTTGGGCTCTTCCCTTGATATGTTGGCAGGCTAAGCTGGAAGCACCCGAACCGTATCTTGTATTAGAATTGGATAACGACATCAAAACTATTATAGAAGAAAGACATACAGGCAGAAATGGAATTTTAAAACTCCTGTGTTTAGCTTTAGGGGATAAAGTATGCAAATGAATGCGAGGGGCTTAAGAAATTCCAAATGTCCCTCCTGTGGGTGGCATATTTAATTGCACCACTCTGTCTTCTTATGAACATTCATTCTTTTCAGTAAGGAATGTAGCCCGTTTGGCATAGGGAGGAAGAAGGAGGAAGAATTAACAGCTCCGGATACCTTTGCACTTCTGATGTCAAGACGTCTGTGGCTGATGCGATTATGCAGAACTTCTGCTCACTTCAGTGCACCTCATTATCATCAGCAGAAAACAACTCTTGCACATTTGCACACAAGAGCAATCCCATGCATTTTGCCAAAAAGTTAAGAAAGCAAGGGGGGGCCAAAGGTCACCCTGTCACTTATGCTAATTTTTGACCATAATTCTTTCCCAGCTGAAACTAAATTAGCAAGCTGCTAAATTTTAATAGCAAAGTTAAGTCTCCTAGATAATCACAATACAGGGCAGGAGTGGAAAGGATAAAACCATAGTTATTTAACCTATTTTAATACTTTCAAAGGAGGTGTTGGGAAATCTCCATAGTTAAGACAGTGGTCTAAAGCAGTAGCCCCCAACCTTTTTATCACTGGGGACCGGGCAACACTTGACAATTTTACTGAGGCCCGAGGGAGGGGGATAGTCTTTTGCCGAGGAACATCGCCGCTACCGCCTGAGCCTGCTCCACTTGCTTTCCCTCTGGTGCCCCTGACTTCCCGCCACCCACTGGGGGATGCTGCCAGCAGCTGTGCAGTGCCATGCTGAGGGGAAGCCCCAGCCATGGCGGCCGCTGGACACCAACAAAGGTGGCAGGGCAGCCCCTGAGGCAGCAGCCGGGGAGGAGGACGAGGAGGAGCTGTGGCCTGGTACCGACTCATCCACAGACCGGTACCGGTCTCCGGACCGGGGGTTGCGGACTACTGGTCTAAAGTACTTTATGATGATATTTCCCCTTTGGCTTTGAATTAGAAGTTAGCAGAATAATGTGGTGTCTGTCTACCATTAGATAAATTTATAGCAAGCTTTACATGGGGATACTGACAGTAACTTCCTTTTTTCTTTTCTTTTTTTTTAAAGTTTTGCTAATACCAGCTGCTCATTCTGGGCGTGTGGGCTTGCGCAATGCTCAATACACAGTTGGTGGTGGAAAATGTCATCAAGTCACAGCTGATAAAGCAATCCCATTGGGCTCCCAAGGCAAGAGACAATCAGAGATGGTTTGCAGTTGCAAATGCCTGCCTCCACGTCACAGCCCTGCTCTCCAATCCAAATATTCGCCAGGACCAACTTTGCTAAGCTTCTGGCCTAACCTGAATCCTTCAACAGCAATTTGCTTAAAAGAAGTGTCTGTGAGACGGAGCTGTCCTGCCAGGTCTATGGTTGAGGCAGAGTAGAGTAAGATCAGTATTGCAGTTGGCCTCCAGAGAAATCAACTTTCTCATATAGCCCACCTCCTCCTTTTCATGGTAAGGATGCATCATCCAGCATGGCATTTTTTTAAATCATTTAAAAGAAACTGTTTAAATGAATCTGTTTAAGTTCAAACCCCTGGGTCGGATGGTTTGCACCCAAGAGCGCTCAAAGAACTTTCTGGAGAGCTTGCGGCAGCAGAGGATGGGAAATGAAAGAATGGGTTTAAACTATGTGGAGAATGATATCGGTTAGATCAGGGGTAGTCAACCTGTGGTCCTCCAGATGTCCATGGACTACAATTCCCATGAGCCCCTGCCAGCAAACTCCGGCAGGGGCTCATGGGAATTGTAGTCCATGGACATCTGGAGGACCACAGGTTGACTACCCCTGGGTTAGATATCAAGGGAGAAAATTCACACTCAGTTGAGCAGTGGAATCGACTGCCTAAGAAGGTAGTGAGCTCCCCCTCACTGAGAGTCTCCAAGCAGTGGCTGGACAGATATTTTCCTGGATGCTTTAGGCTGATCCTGCACTGAGCAGGGGGTTGGAGCAGATGGCCTGAATGGCCCCTTCCAACTCTATGATTCAATGAAGTGATTTAAATGTAATTATTTGTTATTTCATTTTTTTCTGTAGATTCTTAAAATGTCTGCATTTGATTATGTTGTGACTTGCCCTGAGAATTTTGGGGAAGGCTGGGACTTTGGGTCAGTCAGATACCCTAAAATTAACCTAGCTTACAGGGCAGCTGTTAGAGTGAAATGCAGAATAACAGAATGTTTTAGAACATTAATTTATGAGGTACCATAAGTCAAAAGCGACTTGATGACACCAAACACACTCAAATGTTGTAAACCCTTTTGAATGCCCAGCTAGGGAGAAGTAGGGTACAAATGTAAATAAATTATGTATATGGATATCTTTTAAAACCCCACCATCATTTTTATCCAAGGGGGAAGAATACCCAAAACAAGCTACCAGAAAGGATACTTTTTAGTGGGGCAAAGAGGTACCCCATGAAGAAATTCGTTATGGAGTCAGTTGGGAGGCTTGAAGCAAAACATGGGGGTGTATATAAAAGCAGTGTAGCATAAATGATATTGCAAAAGACCCAAAGAAAAGAAGAGCCAGTATAATGGAGGATGGTCTTATCTTGACAACAGAGGGTGCCAAGATTAAAGGAAAAGGGAACTTTGTGTATTTCCCCCCCTCCTTGTGACCTGTCTCAGATGCAATGGCATATTTTTGCAAAATGTCAGCAAGTTGGAAAGCAAATCAAAAGGAAAATCTCTGATCTAAGATAGATTTGGGGAGTTGGCAAAAAGGAAAAGGGCTTGAGGAGGGGAAATGCAGCCCATTAGACCATCTGTGTAATGAGGGAAAAGAGATGAGATAGACAGAGAAAGAGTGATGTCTCTTCTAAATGAGAAAGCTGATGGGAGAGATGTGTCCATTTTCTTCACACAAGTACAGTTCAACACCATTTCTGTAAGAACCCATTGAACTGCAGCTTTTGTTCTTTACTTTTTTCTCATAAAAGTTCTTCAGGGTGCTTTTGATTTGTTGTGTCTAGAGCAGCAGGGACATGACTAGTTCTGTGGCTATATTCAAAAACTTTGAAGAGACAGGGCTAAATGGCTAGAGCCACAATGCTGAACTTCCTGCACAGCTGACACTCAGACCTGGTTCAGGTAGCCATTTTGGTTCATCATCATGTAGCAATCCAAGTTTGTATTGCCTATTGAATTTGCAGTAAAGAAGTAATCTATATTTTTCATATCAATGACAGATGGTGAGTGAATGACCATATTGAGTGAATGTGTGGGAAAAGACATTTCACCCATCCTGAATTTGCCAACCATATGTGAACTAGATGAAACACTTAGACAATAACTTCACCATATATTCATCAAGCAATACAAGTGCAGCAACCTTATTGTATCACAACAAAATATCCCATTTCAGTGGCAAATTGTCCAGGATAAGAATGGATATTAATTCCATGACTTTTCCGTGTGTGTGTGTTAAGAATTAGCAACTTGCTTTCAATTTATGACAATCCTATGAATTAATGACCAACAAAATGTTTTCTTGTGAACAACGTTGCTCAAGTCTTATAAAATGGGAGTTCTGGCTTCCTTGATTAAGTCATTCATATGTTGGGTCTTCCTAATAGAAGCATCGTGGTGTGGTAGTTAAGAGCAGCAGACTCCAATCCACATAACAGGGGTTGACTCCCCAGTTATTCTCCACATGATGCCTGCTGGATGACCTTGGGCCAAGCACAGAATTCCCTCAGCCCCATTTACCTCACAAGGTATCTGTTATGAGGAGAGGGAGGCATGAAGAGTGTAAGCCATTTTGAAACAAGGTAGAGAAAACAGGGGTATAAAAAACCTTTTCTTCTAATACTGGTCCAAAACACATGATTGTAATAAAACCTTTTCTTCTAATACTGGTCCAAAACACAAGATAGTAATAAACACAGGGGAAGTATGAAATGCATTGTTTTTATTGAAATCACACAGTTGAAAGCAGACCAGAAAGATCTATCAGGACTCTCCAGTTTACTATCTTTATCAAGTGCTTTGGAGTTAACATCGCAGCTGTCCTTGCTACATTTTGTCACAAAAAAAGGATGATGTTTGTTTTTTGCTTGTAATAAGTGAGAATGGAGATTCTCTTCACCTCATCAAGTGTCTTAACACCTGTTCAAAATGGAGCTAAGTCAGCCCAAGAGTTATCTGAGTATCAGCAGTGACAAGAAACCTCTGTGATGGGCTTGTGAAAAAAGCTGAAGGGGTTTGTTTGTTTTTTGTTTTAATGTGAGGAGATATGGAGTTGCCAGCTATTACACACTGCTACGTTCTACACAAATATAAATGCACACATTCCTGAGACTTTTGTGCCTCGATACATTGCAAAATCTTTGCTCAAAAGAAAGTATGGCAACTGCACTAAATTCTGTTCTCCCATGAACAGATAATAAACTACAAACCATAGTTTCATTTGTAGTCAATTTGGTGTAGTGGTTAGGAGTGCGGACTTCTAATCTGGCATGCCGGGTTCGATTCTGCACTCCCCCACATGCAGCCAGCTGGGTGACCTTGGGCTCACCACAGCGCTGAGAAAACTGCTCTGACCGGGCTGCGATATCAGGGCTCTCTCAGCCTCACCCACCTCACAGGGTGTCTGTAGTGGGGAGAGGAAAGGGAAGGCAACTGTAAGCCGCTTTGAGCCTCCTTCGGGTAGGGAAAAGCGGCATATAAGAATCAACTCTTCTTCTTCTAGCCAAATAGAAGTCAGGAAACACTAAATGACTTAGTAAAAAAGAAAGGTCCTTAGTTTCAACAGTGGGATAACTGAAAAAAATGGGATGGTGGAAGAGGAAATGGACATAGAATGAAGAGACAAAGTAAATAAGAAAAGAATGTGGGCAAGAGCAGGCCTATGTTCTTAGTCATGATGAGAAGGCTGAAAGGGTTAACCCAATGGATTTGTTGAAAAGGTAGGTTTCTGTAGAGGGATTTGAAAGAAGAAAAGAGGTGGCACAAAACAGGTGTTTGGAGAAGGATTTCCAGATATAAGGGGCAGTGAGGGATATAAACAAGCATTTTTAAGGGCCTTTATAATAGTAAGGAACTTTTTTTCTGTTAGTGTCAGGAAAAGTATAGAGATGGAAGATACCAGAGCATATTTTGTAGTTTTAATTAAAAGCTTGAAAGGTATTATTATAGCCAGAAAGTTTATTATTATGGCACATAAAAGAGAGTTTGCTGTATAATGAGAAATGGAGAGTTAAGGATCTGATGTGGATTTCATGGTTTTTCCCATTCAGAAGATACCTTTGTAGTGAAAAAAGAAACCAAATTTAAATCACTGATGCCTTGATTATTCCATTTCCATTAGAAGAAGAGTTGGTTTTTATACCCTGCTTTTTACTTCCCAAAGGAATCTCAAAGCAGCTTACAATCGCCTTCCCTTCCTCTCCCCACAACAGGCACCCTGAGAGGTAGGTGAGGCTGAGAGAGCTCTGATCAGACTACTCAGTCAGAACAGCACTATTACAGCTATGAGGAACCCAAGGTCACCCAGCTGGCTGCATGTGGAGGAGCAGGGAATCAAACCCAACTCAACAGATTGGAAATGTCACTCTTAACTACTACACAGCCTAGAACCATCTTAAATTAAGATAGTTTGGGGATGGCAGCCATGTTGATCTGCAGCAAAAGAGCTGGACTCAAGTCTAGTGGTGCCTTAGAGACTGACATTAGGGGTATAATCTTTCAAAGGTCAAAGTTCCTTTCATGACTCTCAAAGTCTTAGTCCCAAAGGGGCTACTAGTTCTTTATAAGTGAAGGATCCCTTCCTATTATACAATGTCTCTTATTAGATTACATCAGGCCAATAATCATTGGCTACAATTTGAAGTCCGCAACATGTTGACAAATAAGCTGTGAAAGCTCTTCCTTGAAGACTAGGAAATGCTGCAAGACACCTTTGTTTCCCCCCAGTAAGTATTAAATAGAGCTAGATTTCTGTTGCTCTGAATTGGGCCCAGGGTAGCCCAACTTTGATAGCTAAGCAAGTTTGGCCCTGATTAGTACTTAGATGGGAAGCCTCCAAGGAAGTCCAGGGTTGCTACACAGAGGTAGACAACAGCAAACTACTTCTCTTGGCCTGAAAACATTCATGTCCCCATAGGTTGCCTATGATTCAATGGCACTTTCCACCACCCAGGTCTTTGCTAGAGGGCAAGTTTTTTCTACATTTTATAATTTACTAGTAAAAGACCTGCTGCAGTCTTGAATGCAGCGGGCGCTAGCGGGGTAATGGTTGGGGGGGAGGTGGCAAGCGCATGGAGTGCCAGGGCTGGGAAGGCATAGAGCGGCCTCCCTAACCTCCCTCTCACCTTCTTCCAGCGAAGGTGGCAGGGCCGCCATGTGGCAGCCCGGGGACTGGCAGTCCTGGTCCAGGCTGGCGGCAGGGCGACTCTGCACCTACTCTGCAGGCGGTTCCACCATTTCTCCAGCAGCAACTAAGTGATACCCCTGTCACTTCTCCAGTGGCAGCTTGCGGCCGCCTCGACCACTTCTGCAGCACCAGCTCACTGATGCCTTGGCCACTTCTGTGACGCCGGCTCACTGCCGCCTAAACCAGAGCCAGTTTGGTATAGTGGTTAGGAGTGCAGACTTCTAATCTGGCATGCTGGGTTCGATTCTGCGCTCCCCCACATGCAACCAGCTGGGTGACCTTGGGCTCGCCACGGCACTGATAAAGCTGTTCTGACCGAGCAGTGATATCAGGGCTCTCTCAGCCTCACCTACCTCACAGGGTGTCTGTTGTGGGGAGAGGAATGGGAAGGCGACTGTAAGCCGCTTTGAGCCTCCTTCAGGTAGGGAAAAGCGGCATATAAGAACCAACTCTTCTTCTCTTCTTCAGTTCTCCTCTGCCACGGCTGCTTCTCTGGTGCTGCCTCTCCACCATTGCCACCGCTGCATCACCAGCACTTCTCAGGTGGCACTGCCGGTGGCCAGGTGGAGCAGCGTGCTGTTCAGGGGTCAGCGGCTGGTGGGGAGCGTGTGGGTTTGAGGCTGGATGTGTGCCTCACAGCAGGGTTTTGGGGGTGGGCACTCCATGAGCCTGCCCAATCCAGATGTGGCCAGCTTTGCTGGCCATGCCCGGATTGGTCTGTGGAGCAGGAGTGGTATACAGACAACTGGACAGAGCCTGGACACTGCTCCACCCATAGTGGCTCTTCACAATTATAGAGTCACTATGTGGTACAGATTTGTTCCTTGATCTTTCTGGTGTCTTGCAACTATATTGAAGTGATATTTTAATACTTATTTTTGCTATAAGGCAGTTCTGAGAAGGAGCCATATTTCAGTGGCAATTGATTGGCTTTGTATTCAGAAGGTTCCCTATTCAGTCACTGACATATCCAGTCAAAGGATGTATTCAGCAGCAGATGCTCAGAAAAGAGCCTCCTGTGCCCAACACTCTGGAGAGCTGCTGTCTGTCACATTGAGCTGAAACAGCAAGCCTGGTGTAGTGGTTAAGAGGAGTGGCTTTTAATCTGGCAAACTGGGTTTGATTCCCCACTCCTCCACATGCAACCAGCTGGGTGATTTTGGGCTAGTCACTGTCCAGTTAAAGCTGTTCTTACAGTACAGACCTGTCAGAGCTCTCTCAGTTCCACCTGCCTCACAGGGTGTCAGGGGAGAGGAAGGGAAGGTAATTGTAGCCCACACTGCGACTCCTTTGGGTAGTGAAATGTGAGGAATAAAACCAACTCTTCTTCTACTACTACTTGGTTGCCATTCTCCTGAGCTTTAAGAGCTAGGGACCCAGAATAGGACTTCAGAAGCGGCTCTTAAGGGATGGGCAAGTTCATATGTAAACATGTAGTCCTTCCAAAAGTTGGGTTAGGAAGCATATCACTCTGTCTCTTGGGGCAAAATTCTACAGTCTAAGTGCCACTATTAAAAAGGCCCAGCCCTTTTGTGGCCATCTGCTACACAAACTGTTTGGTCACAGACAGCAGGGCTTCCTATGATGATCAAACTCTCAGGAGAATTTGACCTACAAGGGAAAGCTGTGATTTTCTTTCCCAAGGCTATATAAGTCAATAACAGCATTTTGAACTGAACATGAAAATCAACTGGACACGTGTGAAGACAATAAAATATGCAGTTAATAACTTTCACATGGCCATCACCAATCATTTGGGGGGGCATAGATTACATTTTTTTTGACAGCTGGACATGTGCCTCAAACACATTAGATAGATTTGAATTCTCAGGAGGAAAAGTCTTATGAGTTTTTTCCCCCGTCATTCTAACCTACCATAAAGACATGAGCAGATGCCTAATGAATACCAGCTTATAAATTTATGAGCAAGAAATTTCAACTGAAAGAAAACATCACTGTTTCTTCCAAGCTGCAATCTGAAATATATCCTTTTCAAGCTAATTAGTTTTTGGAGAGACTATTAATAAATCCTAATATTTCTCACAGAGAGATGAAGGCATAATTATTTTTGTGTGTGTGTTTATGTAGGCTAAGCTGCTACCAAGCTTTGCACTAATTAAAGCCGAACACCAATAGCTATTTATCCAAACCAAGGTTTAAAATTGCAAACAATGAAGTGAAAGAATCAAATGACACTATATTTCCACAGCAAAAACAAAGCATATGAAGCAAGAAGAGCAAGGGAAGAGATGTGAGGCAATGCTTGATGAATCCTGATTTGGTTCCATGTGTATTTTCTTTTGAAAATGGTTCTTCCTTTGTATGTGTCAAAGAAGTAGTAGTAGGAAGTGATGATTCTTATATGCTGCTTTTCTCTACTCAAAGGAGTCTCAAAGTGGCTTACATTCGCCTTCCTTTTCCTCTTCCCACCAAAGACAGCCTGTGAGGTAGGTGAGCCCTGATATTACTGCTCGGTCAGAACAGCTATTATTATTATTATTATTATTATTATTATTATTATTATTATTATTATTATTATTAGATTTATTCCCCGCCACTCCCTTGCGGCTCGTGGCGGGTTACAACATCTTAAAATCCCCATGAAAACTCCATTAAAACAATAATTACATTATCAACATGGCAAGATCGGCAACTCAACTTCCTCCCCTTCCCACTACTGGCGGGTGGAGAGGGGATCCTGATAGTATTTATTTCAGGTCCTGGTGGTGTTTACTTCAGGACCTAATCCCAAATCCCAGATCCCAGGGGGGGGGCATAGATCTATATTGTCAGCCTTGGCCTCAACCATAAACCTGGCGGAAGAGCTCCGTTTTGCAGGCCCTGCGGAACGATGAAAGATCCCGCAGGGCCCGCAGCTCTCCCGGGAGCTCATTCCACCAGGCAGGGGCCAGGACCAAAAAGGCTCTGGCCCTGGTCGAGGCCAGGCGTGCTTCCCTAGGGCTGGGAACGACCAACAGATTTTCCCCTGCAGAGCGCAAGGCCCTTTATCAGTGCTGTGGCGAGCCCAAGATCACCCAGCTGGTTGCATGTGGGGGAGCACAGAATCAAACCCAGCTTGTCAGATCCGCACTCCTAACCACTACACCAAACACTACCAAACACTACCACCAAACACTACCATATACGCATGGACTGAGATGTAGTAGGAGTTTGTGCTCTGCTTTTCAATACCCGAAGGAGTCTCAAAGCATCTTGCATCCTTTCCTCTCCCCAACAAAGACAGCCTGTGAGGTAGGTGAGGCTGAGAGAGCTCTGAGAGATACTGCTCTTGAGAAAAGTTCTAACAGATCTGTGACTAGCCAAGGTGACCCAGCTGGTGGCATGTGGTAGAGTGTGGGATCAAACCCAACTCTCTGGACTGGAGGCCACCATTTTTAAATACTACACCAAGCTGGCTGTTATATATATGTAACTTTCTATCAAAGAGCTTCTGCTTGGGCTTTATGTGACAGGGGTCAGGGAGATGCATGGAAAAAATATCAAAGGCCAGTAATGGACCCTAGGAAAGAGTGTGTCATATTTTCATTGGGTGAGCATTTGCATGTGCTTTGAATAGTTCACCATGGGTGAAGCCAGTGAAAAATTACTGCCAGAGACTAGGGCCACTTTATCCGTGTAGCACATATAGCATGTACTCCAGGCCCCACACTTCCAGGGGGTCTGCACAATGCCCCCCTCTCTCCTCCCCTCTTTCCCCTCTTTAAGGACATTTGGATTGACAATCCAACCTGCCACCCCTTTGCCTTCACTCTTTTCCAAGAAGATGCTGAACCATTAACAAGTACCCTCTGGGTACGATTTGTCAACCAGTTATTGATCCACCTGACAGAATTAGGATCCATACCGCATTTTACCAACTTGTGAACAAGAATATCATGTGGAACCTTATCAAAAGCTTTACTGAAATCCAGATAAACTATGTCCACGGCATTCCCCTGATCCAGCGAGGTAGTCACTTTCTAGAAAAAAGAGATAAGGTCGGCTGACATGACTTGTTCTTGCAAAACCTGTGCTGAGTCTTAGAAATCAAAGCTCTCAGTTCCAGCTGCTCAAGGACTGAGTGTTTGATTATTTCTTCCAGAATTTTGCCACAGCTACAGATGTCAAGCCGACAGGTTGATAATTACCCGGATCCTCCTTTTTCCCTTTCTTGAAGATGGGGACAACATTTGCCCGCCTCCAATCATCTGGCACCTCACCTGTTCTCCAAAGTGTCAAAAATAATGGACAGAGGTTCAGAGATGACATCTGCAAGTTCTTTTAGTACCCATGGATGCAGTTCATCTGACCCAGAAGACTTTGTTTCATTTAAAGAAACTAGGTGTTTGTGGACTGCTCCAACAGTGATCCTAGGCCACCCTTCCCGTCCCCCATGTTGTGTTACGTTTTTGCCACATTGATCACGATTTCCCTCACGAGAGAAGACCGAGGAAAAATAGTAGTTAAGCAGTTCAGTCCTCTCTTCATTATCTGTTATAATTTCACTTTCTTGTCCTCGCAGTGGTCCTATGGTGTCCCTATTATTTTTCTTGCTTGGAATATAACTAAAGAAGCCTTTTCTGTTATGTTTAGCATTTCTTGCTAGCCTAAGCTCATATTGAACCTTAGGTTTTCTAACACTCCCCCTACAATTTTTGGTTATTTTTTTATACTCATCCTTGGTACTAAGGCCTTCCTTCCATTTCCTAAATAACTCCTTTTTATTCTTCAAATCTTTTGACAACTGCTTATGAAGCCAACTTGGCTTCCTTAGGCTCCTTCCATCTTCTCATGATTCCTGGAATGCAGTTCAGAACCAATGGAACAGAGTCCCAGACATCAGGAACATTAAAAAGTCAATGGAGATCATACACAGACTAAGGGAAGACACATTACAAAGGGGAACTAGGACAGTTACAGGCTTGGGCCCCTGCCCCAAAAGCTGCACAGGAAAACCTGTTCCCATGAAGGAACCGTTTGATCTCAGAGAGTATAGAACTTGGAGCTGAGCAGTCTAGCTATCAGGCCAGGTGGCCCAGGCACAGTTAGCCTCTACATCAAACATTTACATTTCAAAGCGAGAACAAAAAGATAGCCTATTAGCATAACAAAGAGTTCTCCAGAACAGAGAAAACATACAGATATACAGAGAGGGGAGGGGTATCTCAAAGGAGTGCTAGTCCAGCCCGGGAAATTTCTACAGAGATTGACATGGAACATGAGAGTAGTACTGAGGATCCTTAGGCTGATTATCTGAGAGGCTTTCATGCCAAGGCTGTCTGGCAGGAATGGCTAAGGATTTCACAGCCTCTGTGACAACAATGGGCCTTTCTGAAATAATAACTGGCCCTAAAGATCATGCAGGTCACACTCTCCATATGGTATTTTGTTCTGGCAAGAAGAAATCCATCTGAAGGGGAAAGAATTTATCTTAGGCATAGAATTATTGGTCCAGGTTTAGACTTAACAGGGACACCAAGTCCTTGAAGGGGTTCAAATATAACAACCTCAATTTGCAGCATCCATCCAATATCTTTGCTATCAGGCAAAATGTTATTTACATGAGCAATTTAACAGCCATGGCTGGGTTTGGTCAGTGATGATGCATTTGGAGCATTTGTGTTCTTACTTACTATGTGTTACTAGATCTTCATATTCTTTGATTTAGGCAGATGGGTAAAGGTAAAGGTAAAGGTACCCCTGTGCAAGCACTGGGTCATGTCTGACCCTTGGGATGACGCCCTCTAGCGTTTTCATGGCAGACTCAATACGGGGTGGTTTGCCAGTGCCTTCCCCAGTCATTACCATTTACCCCTCAGCAAACTGGGTACTCATTTTACTGACCTTGGGAGGATGGAAGGCTGAGTCAACATTGAGCTGGCTGCTGGGATTGAACTCCCAGCCTCATGGGCAGAGCTTTCAGTCTGCATGTCTGTTGCCTTACCTCTGCGCCACAAGAGGCTCTCAGATGGGTGAAACAATAGGGCAAATGGCATTAAAAAAATTAAATCCCCAATTTTTAATTATTATGTCCTTTCAGCTAACACCCCTGTCACTTGTGTGTTTCTAACCAAGCACATCAACAACAATTATAGCCTTTTAAAATAAAATGACATGAATTTTAATTAAAGAATTTTTTTCTGTTTCATGTGATGCACTGGAATACTTTCAAGTCACTGGCATTAGTCATGCTCCCTTCTTTCTCTATTCAAGTGTTTGTTCATTCCGTTGGTTTAACGTATAATGAGGCTGTTGGCAGCTTGGGGCTTTCTTCCCTCCTTGCGTTTGTATTTAGCATCATTAGGTTTTATGATTCCTACAAGTTCTACACAACAGAACCCTCGCCCTGATCTAATTCTGTGTATTATAATAACCTCCAATTAGAGTCAGCTCTGAAAGTGGCCATGCATACACTGTGTGATATTTCTTTAATGAGAAAAACATACTGTCCACAACTGACCCTTCTGTCTACTAAAGGGAGGAGAAATGTTTCTTTCCCCTTCAAAGCCATGATCCCTGGCTCACTGTAGTACAGGTGCACACACATACACCAAAATAATGAAAGGACACCAAGTTCAAATCCCTTGACTGCCTGCAAATTTTGTACCTGCTGTGGGATCCAGTAATAGCTGAGACACCTTACAGAGGGGGAAAATTAGATTTAAAACAGCTAGGCTGTTTTCCTCAGTTTGCTCCTAGAACCTTTTAACCTCTGTCAAATTGTTGTGTTCTCTTGAACGTTCAGAGCCACAATTTGTAGATACGTTCAAGTGTTCCCAAGAAGGACTCAAGCACATACACAATCACTGAGAAAGCATTTTGTTCTGTCCTTGTTCACTAATACCCAGTGCTTGGGAAAGTTTTGATGAGTATACACACCATCCCAAGGACAGTGGCCAACTTCCAGGGGTGGCTTGGAGAGCTCTTAGTATGATAACTAGACTCTGAAGTTATCATCTATCATACATCATCTGTTCCCCTGGAGAAAATTGCTGTCTTGGAGGGTGGACTCTATGGCATTATTTATTGTTACTGTTTTATTTATTTACCACTACCTCTAGAGGTCACCTGCTGAGGTCCCTCCCCAAACCCTGCTGTCCCCAGCCTCCATCCCCCAAATCTCCACAAACTTCCCAACCGGGAACTGGCCGCCCTAAGTCCCACCCTTTGCCAAGTATGAGCGTCAAAGGAAGATTGAAGGAAAGGACAGCTCTCAGTGCAGAGTTGGATCTGTGCATAAGCCTGCTTGTGTAATCGCTTTGGCTGTACATTGGGAAGGAATATGCATTTTACCTTTAAGAAGGCTAGAGTGGACTGGCAAAGCTAAACCTGGTTGCACTTAGAGTCAGTGACTAGATTTGTCAGCAGGCTTTTCTGAGAAAGAAGTATGGTAGGCTCAAACTGAAGGAAAGATGGGGAGGGAACATCTTGGTCAGCTGTAACATTTTGCGGAAGGCTTGCATTTTCCTTGGGCCTGAGACAGCGAGCAAGATGACCAGAGCCCTTTCATTCTGGCTTGCAGCCTATGTCTTCATTTTATTTGTTTGTTTATAATTACATTTGCATGCTGCCACTCCCGGACCTGCCAGCTCTGAAAGTCCTAAAATAGAACCTCATTGTGCCTTAACAACTAAAAACACTTAACATCTGAATCTACCATTCAGAGGCTGCATACCTAGGAGAGGGAACCATAGATGTCAGGATGCAATTTGAAGAGTGTTCTGGGTCCACTTGTACTCAATAGCCCTTTCAGGCTCTGAACAGAATATGTCCACCACTCTGAACGCTTGGGAAGTTGTGGCCACTACAGTTGAGATAAAGGACAAATGATAGTTTGGTACCATTGATGGCGAGAAATGTGGGAGCTAACTAGTTCAATGAATAAATCAAATCAGTCAGTCAAATCTGTAGCGATTGGCAAAGCCAGGTGATTATTCCAGGAACTCCACTTCAGGAATACAGATTATTAAACAGAACATTTGGGGATTCCTTTCTTGTGTGTAAGAAAGAAATCACGAAATACTGTACAAATTGTTTTTTTTTTTAAGGAACAGGCAGTTTGAGTGTCTTAAAACACCCAGCAGTTCACTTTCATTTGTTTATGTATGTGTATGTGTATGTGTATGTGTATGTGTATGTGTATGTGTATGTGCATGTATGTGTATATATGTGTGTATATATGTTTATATATATATATATATATCTTCTACTTTCCTCCTTGAAGGGATTTAAGTGGTAGTGAAGAAAGCAATATAAATAAGGAAGCAAACAAAATAGGGGTGTGTTTCAGATGTTACTTAAAATAGACATCTTCTGAGTATATGATTGGTGATTCTAAGAGACTCACTGAATGAGAAGGTAGCCAGTGATATTCTTCCACCTATACCTATACAGCTTTATCAGTGTCATGGTGAGCCCAAGGTCACCCAGCTGCTTGGGGGGAGTACAGAATCGAACCCGCCAGATTAGAAGTCCGCACTCCTAACCACTACACCAAAGTGTTATTCTGCTTTACTGAGAAACTTTCTTTTTTTCATGTGCTCCCTACCCCAGGTTCTTTACATAGGTAGATAATAGTTATAGTAAGGTGACCAGATTGTCCCACTTTTGGAAGGACATCTGAGGGCACCTGGCAAATTGTACTCATGTTGAAATTTTAAAAATATATATTACAATACTATTTTTGCATTCTATGCGTTCTATGAAAATTTTTGTTGCTTCATATAGACCAAATTTTTAATCAAGAACTCCCCCCCCCCGGTCAATGGTGTACTGCTTTACCATGTTATAATCTGGTCACCTTAAGTTATAGATGTCTGTAAACAAATACATGTGCGTGATATTCCCACACAATCAAAGAATTAAAGGATCGCAAAGCTGCTGCAAAAGGCCCAGTAGTTGGGAGCTCTGTTTTTTGCCTTCCCTGCTGATTGGGATAATATTCAAACAAGTTGTTTCAAAATGGGCCAGATGTCAAATATACTTTGGGCTTGTTTGCAGCTGTTACAAGCTGCCAAAACAGGCTAATTTATCTTTCTCTTATTTCTTGTAAATAATTATACAGACATCACTGTAAAACCCCAGAAGATAAATTTAAAATTTTATGAAGAAAACACAGTGCTTCAAGCCCCAAATGTTGCATGTCTTTTCTTTTTTTTTAATCTCTCTGCTGTTTTCTCCATTTGTTTTAATTCTAAACTTTTAGCTGCGGGAACAAATGGTTTTGTATGCTTTATAATATCAACAAAATAAAGTTTCTTTTCCAGTCTGTTTGAATAGACACCAGAGCCTCTTTTAAATGTTATTGCAAAAAGTGATAGAGAAAGAGAGAGAAGGTGATATTGGAACATGATGTCAGCTCCTCCAGCATTTTCCTTCTTTCATAAATCTGGAGTCCATTCTTATTGCAGGATAAGTGTGGCAACATCTCTTTGTGCTTTACATAGGATGAACGTGTCTGAGAGCCAGCTTGGTGTCGTGGTTAAGAGTGGAAGCCTCTAATCAGGAAACCAGGTTTGATTTCCCTCTCCATCTCCATGTGCAGCCAGCTGGGTGACCTTTGGCCTGTCACATTTCTCTCAGCCCCACCAACCTCACAGGGTGTCTGTTGTGGGGAGAGGAAGGCAAGTTGATCATAAGCCACTTTGAGACTCTTTTGGGAAATGAAAAGTGGGATATAAAAACTTTCTTTCCTTCCTTCCTTCCTTCCTTCCTTCCTTCCTTCCTTCCTTCCTTCCTTGGAACAAATGCTTTTCTTCTACACAGGAAGGTATGTCCACATCTCAGAATGTGTTCCTCACTCCTTTGCAGTGTAATTCATTATGATTATCATTACTGAGCTGTGTTTCCAGAAAGAGGCAAAAAACAAAACAAAATCCTAAGACCTTTGAAAGCTGCATCCTTTTCTGGTGTGGCATAGGTGATAACAGGGTGGTATGGGAATCCCCCAGTCTGAGTTGTACTCTTGGCAGACTTCCTCAGTCTGTTTCCACTCATTGTAAGATACTGTCCTATCCTCATATGATGGCCATCATTTGCAACTGAACTGCCTTGGATTCACAGAAAAATGCAGTTTCAAATGATGCTGAAGAACAATGCTAATGCAATATCTAATGAGGTGTGGATGCAGCTGAGGTGGCCTTAGACCAGCCATTCTCCGCTATGAAGATAATAATATTTTACTCCCATTGTTCCTTGCTGGGATGTATTAAGGAGTAGGTACTGTCTGTTTGACCATGGAATACTGAAAACACTCAATAAGAAATACTGCCTAGAGTGTGATACTTCCAGGATATCATCTGGTTGACCAGGATGCTGGTCTAAATGAGCCATTGGCTGGATATAGCAGGGTGCTTCTCACTGGGAATTAAATAACATGTCCACATTTTCTGCACTGAAGTAATTGTTCATTAGAACAGGTTCCTACTGAGAAACAGTGATGCAAACAGAACAGATTTATGGTCTCTAGCTAAGCAGCATGGTTTGTTTATTACCAGAGCTGTTCCCCCAGTTCATGAAGGAGAAGCCTATCATGATCTGTGATAAGTGAACAATTTATTTACAGCTGTGTGCATGCAAAAGTAAAATTCAAAAAACGAAGAACACACTCCATGTAATACCTTTTGCTAGGACTATCCCAGTGGCACAAAACAGTGTGCAAGCTTTTGAGTACTCCAGACCAGATGTCACAAAATAAAAAGAATTTTTAGGCCATGATTTTAATGTCTTTCTGTGGAAATATTTGGGCAGGAAAAGAGGATACCAAGTTACTGTAGGCCAGGGACCATAAAAATAATTCCATAACAATAAAGCTCCGCCCCAGTGTTCCTCTTAATCAGTGAGTTTGTTTTCAGAAGTGTAGAAATCACTTTAAAGAGAGCCTATGAGAATCCAGAATGGGAGACTTTGGCTTCTTTGCTTTGGCTTCCTTGCCTGTAGGTCCTCTGTGGGAATCTGGGTGGCCCTCGTATAAAACAAAATATAGGACTACATGGGCCATTGGTCTGATCTAGCAAGTTGATTCTGGTTGGAAGCCATGAGCCAATTGAATTAATATTGCAGTTGCACCATTTATGCACTAGGGGGCACTATGTTGCATTCTTCTTTTGTGTATTTTAAAGGTACAGAAAGCGTTCTCACAAAATGTTTAAAACCGCTTAGAACTAGAACAGACAAATGAACATGCAGTCTGGGGAAAATACGTAATGAGAGGAACCACTCAAGTACAACTCTCCTTAACTCTGCAGTTATTCAGGAACCGCACTACTTAGTGGGAAAGAAAAGCCATTTTGCTTCCTCATAGCTCATCTGGGGGATATCATCTTAGTAAATATTGACTCAGTGCTGTCAGCTGAATGCTTAATGGGAACATTGTTCATACGTAATAAACCTGGTGAAATGATGTGAGATGCTCGCATTCAAAATTGAATCCAGCAGAGTGTTTTGGCTTTCCTTGTTTCTTTTTTTAAAAAAATTGTTCTAGTCTGCAACCAATGGAAACAGATAAAACAGGGCAATTTTTAGCAAAAAGCAGAACTGGTAACTCTCACTGAACTTCCCTCCAACTGGTTCCCCCCAGCCAAATTGAATTCAATTTCTGGTGCACCCTGACATCTATAGGTCAAGAATCTCAAGGATCAGTTTATGGGAAAGACCATTCCCTGCCAGGGATGGTCAGAACAGACAGCTTGAAGTACCCAGGGTGAGGTTTAGTGTAAGGCAGCTTCTTGTATACTCCAACATCCCCATTCACAGTATAGGAACAGGTACTCCTGCTCTCTGTCCTGGTGCCACTTCTATCCTGCTCTTCTTTTGCATCCGTATCTTCTCAGCATGTCCCCCCAACAACCCTGTGAACTAAGTTAGGCTAAGTGAGCTTCACACAGCCTGCACAAGCTCCTACTGCATCTCAGTCCATGCGTGTATTTTCAAACTCAGTTCATAGTGTTTGGTGTAGGGGTTAGGAGTGCAGACTTCTAATCTGGTGAACCGGGTTTAATTCTGCACTCCCCCACATGCAGCCAGCTGGGTGACATTGGGCTCTCCACGGCACTGATAAAGGTGTTCTGACCGAGCAGTGATATCGGACTCTCTCAGCCTCACCTCCCTCACAGGGAGTCTGTTGTGGGGAGAGGAAAGAGGAGGCAAATGTAAACTGCTTTGAGACTCCTTTGGGTAGAGAAAAGCGGCATATAAGAATCAACTTCTCCTCCTCCTCCTTCTTGTAGCAGCTAAAAGATCCTTTGTCCTACAGTCAGCTCTGGACAAATGTTCCCTGACTGATGTTGATCATACTTCAGCAAAGCCCTCCATTTATATTTTGCATGACTGATATGTCACCTTTCTTGATCAGTCAGTCAGTCAGTCAGTAACCTTTTATTGGCATAAAATGTATAAGACATATAAAAATAGGGTTTAAAATTTCAACAAAATAATAAAATGGGGTTACATGACCAAACAGATCTTAAAATGATTAAATAAACTATAAGAGATAAAATACAAGGTAGGCAGCATATTATAAAAGCATCTTAGTTAAAACTCTGGCAACTAAAATGGTTATCTCTGGGTCTTTGTCAGAGAGCAGAAATTGCAAGGTCATAGATTTACTTACAGAAGGCTTGTTTCCCAGCAAAGCAACCTTTCTTGATCCATGAAAGCATTTATTCCCCGCCCCCAACCCAATAGTAGATCTGTATCTTGTGCTTATGTCCCGTTTACCCAGCAGGCTTGAATTGCAGTATATCAGTTAATTTATTCATCAAAATCCAGTTCCAGGAAGCTATACTTGCCATATTGCTGCTGAAAACAACCTGGCCTCCCTGGAGGACCTGTGATTGGCTGCTCTGGAGCCATGACGGCTTCTGCATTCGTAAGGCTCCGAGCGATTGCTCAATAACTGGAAATCATTCACCGGGGAGCTGTCCAGCTGCTGCTCCGCACAAGTTTGTTTTTATTATGGAGTTTAACACAAGTACTGTTCTCCTTGTGCCATCCTGGCACAAACCTTGCTCACTTCAAGGTGCTTAGCAGGGTGTGCCCTTTGGCAGTGAGTTTATTGAATTGACAGCATAAGCGCTAAGAAGTGTGTTCTTTTCAAGCTCTTATTAGTCTCTCTTTTGACAGAGGATGTGGGAATCAGGTAAGGAGAGTGTGACGGAAACATGGCAGTGTAGGGAGGTTAATCAGTCAGCAAATCACAGCTGGAAGACTTACAGGGGGAAATCCAAAGATTAGAGGGGAACTTCCAGAAACTGACACATAAAGAGACACAGGAGCTGGATCGATGCACCGGCTGCAGTTGCTATGGTTAGAAGACAATGCGGGAATGCAGTGCGGTAAACCATAGGCTAGACACAAAATTTCACAAAATTAAGAAATGAAATGCCTAGACAGGAGACAACTGAGAGGGGATCTGATAACCATCTTCGAGTATTTAAAAGGCTGCCAGGGAGGATGATTGTAAGCTACTTTGAGACTCTTTGGGTGGTGAGAAAGTGGAGTATAAAAACCAACTCTTGTTCTTCTTCTGTATTTGCACCATCTATATTAGGGAACCAGATGACCAGAAAAACACACACAATTGATGCCACCAGTGTGACTGTAATGTCTTTCCTTGTAACAAGAAGAAATTACAAGACTGTACTCACATAACATCCCCTTAGGCTGCACCTCAGGGAACTGGCTGGTTTGTAGTAAAGGATGGGACTGCTGGAACAGCTGAGGATTTTTGCTGGTCCAGCATCCTCTTTTGAAGAGTGGCTCACCAGTTCTTCAGAGAAGCCCTCAAGACAGGCATGTAGGCAACAGCTTGCCTCCAGTACTGTGCAGTGGTTAGACTGCTGGACAATGACCTGGAAGCCCCAAGTTTGAATCCCCATTCTGCCATGGAAGCTCCACTTCCTAGACCTTCTGCAAACTATGTAAAAGTGAACTATTCAAGAGGGGGTTTTGGTGCAAGTAATAAGGTGGCATAGTCCAAAATGATTTCACAAACTTTCTTGGATCAGTTACTGGGATTTGTGGTCTTTATTGCTGTATGTAGCTTATTGTAAATAGGCTCTTTGGTTCTGTACTGCTTAATGTGTTGTGTTAATACTCATGCTGTGTACCTGCTCTTTCTGGTAGTTCCAGTCTTCTAATATCCTAATGTATTCTTTATTTTTTATTTTTATTTATTATATTTATATACCGCCCTCCCCGGGGGCTCAGGGCGGTTTACATAAGAACAACAACAGTACATAAAACAGTACATAACATAAAACAGTACATATAAATCAAGTCACCTTACCTGGAGTTCTGATTTTGTTCTAATTTTTACATGTTCCTTGGAGGCCTTCAAACAGCAATTTTGTATACAACAGCAGATTGAAAATTAAGAAATGCTGGTTTAATCCTTCCATCCCCGTGTGGTTTCACTCATCAAAGCCACCCTTATTGAAGGGTTGAGGAGGGACAGGGCACTCATCTTCTGCCCTTCTTTCTGATTAAGCGGAAGGATTGTATTTCCTTTCTTTATGCAGTCCAGATCAACATTTGGCCCCATGTTCCATTCATGGCACCTCCAGTGGAAGAATGTCCCGTTTTCTGTATGGAATGTTCTGTATGGAATGTCCCGTTTTCTTGATTGTACTGACTCACTCCATGTCATCTGCCCTGAGACCATGTGAGAAAGGCAGAGTCTAAATAACATCACTTGTAAAAGCTTGCTTGGGTCACTTTGGGCCAGACATAAACCCTCACACACTTCAGAGGATGCTAGTGAAGATTTAAAAAAAGAGAGGGAAGAATTATGCAAGTCATTTTGGGTCTCGATGGGGGTGGAATGCGGAATGTGAATGTGAATGTGAGTAAATAAATACATTACTAAACAGCCTGAGTCCAAAGGATGTGCAAAATGCGGGTGGTTGATCTGACTCACTCTCACTGCAGCATGGTTTTTGTTCACCTGGGTCCCCTGACCATTTTTGTCATCTTCTGAGGTCTTGCAAGAAAGCTTCTGGGGGGAATATTCACTTTTGCCAGCCTGGGTGCCAAAGTTAATTCAATCCGTTATGATCATTGCAATTGGATTTTGAGCCATTGAGCAATAATTCTAACACCAAGTTTGCCATTTTCATTGCTATTGCGCACACAGTAGTGTCCCCAGGAGGCTCTCTAATACGTCATTCTACACGAAATATGCCATTTTGAATCAGATTTGTGCCACTCTAATGAGACATTTCATCAGTGCTGAATTGGTAGGCTGGGGAAGGAAGGAGATAAATATAATTTGGCAACACAGGCTGCAGCACACGTTATTTGTTTGAGTACTGCTGTCCTCTTCCAAATGACTTGGCCTACATCTTGGGCTGGGGGTTGCTGCTGGCTTCTTCCTGAGGGCATGGCTCCAATCTGGGAGCAACCAAAGTATACAGGGGGATAGGTGGTGACTTCCCCATGAAAGAGGACCCAAAGTGTGGAGCTGTTTTCTCCACAAAGACAACTTTAAGGGAAAGACATGATAGTGGAGAAAGAGGACTTTGTGGCCCGCAACAGGCATCCAATGAACTCAATGAGCAATAGATTCATGGCAGACAAAAGGAAGAACTTTTTGAATCTACAAAACAATTAGCTGGTGGAATTCACAGCCAAAGGAGGTAGTGATCGTCACTGTCAAAGGGTGTAAAAGCCATAATTCTGGTTAAAGGAACAGGCTGAGCAAAACAAGACCCAGAAATAGAGTGCGAGTTTGTATACCTCAAGGTAACATTACCACCTGTTCCCTTACTACCCAATCAGCTAGAGGCCAAGGGACCGAACCTGTAGCCTTCCCAGGGTTAAGAGCAAGAAAGTCATGTTGCCTTGATCCAACAGAGTTTCAAAGGTCAAGACAATGTCTCCAGTCAACATGGCCTACCCATAATTAAAATATGTTCCAAGGTCAGTTGTAATCCAGAGAAAGGGCAAGACTAGAATGAGCTTTCCTTTTATGCTCAACAACCTGCATTGGCCTGATTCCAGCTAACCAATCAAATGTATGGCAAATGATGTTACTTGATCCATCAAGTAAATTGCCAACCAGGTAACACAGGCAATCAGGTGAGCTCATCAATTAGTCCAGGCACTCTGCAGCTGCATCTGGGCCAATTAAGGAAGCATTTTCTCCCACCCATGAGCTGGAGGACTAACAAGATGGAAGGTATCCTCCTATAATTTTGTGGCTTAGAAATTGACCTGCACTTTGGTGCCTCCTCTGAAATTACAAGCTGCTTGATCTAAGTGCTTAGAAAGAGAAGCTACATGATTTTTAGCTAGGCTTGAACTATTGTTCAAGAAGCTGCTTAAAGGGACCATTTCTTGATGGTCACTCATTAGCCTTAAAGGATTACTAGATAAAATCTTGAAGAACAGATTCATCAAATTAGTTTCAATGACTAAATGGAGCCTCCAGCTTCAGAGGCAGTAAATCTCTGAACACCAGTGCTATGAGGCAATATCAGGGAGAGGCCAGCTTGTAGGCCTTCTAAGGGAATCTACCTGAGCACTGTGTGAAATGACTATATGCACTATTGACCTGATCCAGCATGGCTGTTCTTATATTCTTTCATTCTTCTTTAGTAGGAGGATAGGAATGTACTCTGCGTATATGTTCAGAGGCATCTTCATGGATAAAATATTCCAGAAAATGCTCATGCAGCCACTGGCCTGATGATCTATGGGTTAGGATGGATATAATTATTTAATGAGAAGAGAAATAGGGGTTCATCCAATCCATATGTACAGACACAAGGAAAATGTGCTTGTACATGAGCCAATGAAAAGAAAGACAATTCATCCCATTAGGGTTTGTTGTCCTCTTGGGTATCAATCTCTGCCATCTCCAGTTAAGAACAAGATCAGATGATGTGAAACACCCCTGGCTCAAGTCCCTGGAGAGCTGCTGCTAGTTAGAGTCGACAATCGTGACTTTGACAGGGCAATGACCAGAGTCAGTGTAAGGCAGTTCCCTGGGAGGATGTGGGCTGCATTAACTTCTACAGAATTTCACTTGATATCGTGTGTGCTGGCTGTTTCATCTGGTATGGAGAGCTCTTTCTGGAATTTATCACAGTCTGGTCTGGATTTCACCATCCTGAATAATTTTGTTGGCATCTGAAAACTTGGCTAGCCTGTTGCTCAGCCCACAGTTACCATAAACCTCCTGCCTTGCAGCATCAATGACTTACACCATCCAAACAGCTGACAAACGAAAAAGGATCATTTTCGAGAGCTAAATCTGTCTAGGCTGGAAATTCCACTTTTGTTTAAGATTACATCTCTTCAAACTCATTTGATAATAAGGGGGTAACTGGTAATAAGGGGGTAAGAACCTGTCAGTAACTGGCAACCCATTCCTCACATCCACACACATGTCTCACACACAGGCGGCCAGAAAGTCAGCCTTGGTTTGTATACCGAGCTTCGTAGCTCAAAAATGGAAATGGGAAACCCTCTGTACTCATGACCAGGGAGAGGTTGAATCCTCTAGTAATCTGAATGAGGACAGCAATCCTTCTACCCTGGGAAAGCAGGGATTTGAGCCAACACACATGCATACATTCCCTCCCTACCTGGAAGCCCCCACTCACATAGGAAGGCCCTGTGCCTTACCAATACCTGCAAGCAATGTCTCCCCTCTCCCCCCAGCAGCCCTTTTTAAAAAGCAGGGGTGTTTGGCCAGGGAAGAAAACCAGAGAAAGGAACACTTACATTATATGCACTTATGCATTATTTTCCTCTGATTAGCTACAGAAGAAGAAGAGTTGGTTCTTATATGCTGCTTTTCTCTACCTGAAAGAGTCTCAAAATGGCTTAGAGTCACCTTCCCTTTCCTCTCCCCACAACAGACACCCTGTGAGGTAGGTGAGGTTGAGAGAGCCCTGATATCCCTGCTTGGTCAGAACAGCTTTATCAGTGCTGTGGGGAGCCCAAGGTCACCCAGCTGACTGCATGTGGGGGAGTGCAGAATCAAACCTGGCATGCCAGGTTAGAAGTCCGCACTCTTAACCACTACACCAAACTGGCTCTCAGCCAAGGGATGCTATAATATTGTAGCACAAGAGGCATGTGGACTTTTTCTCCCCCTTCGAAGTCACTCCCCCCACTCCAACTGCTTTTCTTTCCATGAGGAAAAGATCCTTCCATTAGAAGAAAACAAACGTTTGGGAAGGGTGATACTGAGCCAGAAAACCACCTGAAACTCCCATTATTCCATTCCTAATGTCAGTTTTCCATTACTGCTTTTTCTTCTTAAATAAAAAGGGGGACATTCAATGCAATTGTGTTTTAGATGTCCTTTGACCTTGACAAGAAATCCTGCCACAATAACATTACCAAGGAAAAGAAACAGACAGCGGCAAACCCCAGGAATTGTGGCCTTTTCAACATTGTTAACTTAGCTTCCATGTTCGGATGCTTTTATTTTCTTTCCCAACCCTGTTTCCCCCCCCCCCTCTCAATTAGTTCTTTCCTGGAGGCTTTTCTTCAGGCTGCAAAGACACAATTTGGGTCATTCTAAGCAGTAAATATTTCATAACAAACAAACCGTCCATTCAAGAGAGGCCGTACCACAGAGCAAATTGGAGTGCGTTTTGAATTTTTCATGCCAGAGTTAAGCCAAATATGTTTCCATTTTTATTCCTGGCGCTGCAAACAGCAAAGCTGCTGACCTGAGAGTCATCTTGGCTCTTCGTTCTAATTAGCGGACCTTCGCCTAGATTTTGAATGCACCCAGCATACCCACTGAAAGCAGTGGTGTGTGCAAAGAATGTCTGATTCTTCACCGAACTGCCGTTGCACTGGAGAATGTGAGTGTTTACGTGAGAGTGTTTTCTGCGGAGAGCATCTCAGCTGCTGCTTCTGGTAGGAGATGCTAACGGCTTCTGAAGCGAGCCTCCTCTGTTCCTTTGCCAGTTCACAAGATCACTTCCTTGCGTAACTTCTCAGTGGAGACCGGATTGGAACAGAGAAAATTAGTTTCTGGACACCTGCCATTCTTATGGCTGCAGAAGTGATGAGCTCGCGATGAATGCTATAAATATAAAAATCAGAAGCCGCCTCCATCTTAGATGCAGGATATCCTCCAAGCAGTGAGAAATTATGACCATCTTTATCAGTGACAGTTTCTAAAAACAAAATGTGCACGACACGTTTGACTCTTTTTTTTTTTCCTGCTCCAATGAAGTCGACAACTGCTAAAGGCTTGAAGTGCCCAGTATTTATGTATTAGGCATTTGCTCGAGGCCGACTGACTCAAAACATCTACAACCCCCCCCCCCCCACTGAAAAATCAAACCTACCCAGAGATTGTCAGTGTTATAGTTCTGTAAAAATACTATTCTGGTTGGAATGTTATGTCATGATTGTTATCTGTTATATTGTTATATGTTCTATGTAACTGTTCTACGACATTTTATGTAAACTGCCCACAGCCATATGGAAGAGTGGTATAAAAATCTAACTAAATAAATATTAATTACATTTCTATATGGCAATCTTTTACAACTTTTCTACCATTGGGAAACCCCCGAAAACATAATTCATGCTTCAAGAAACCCCAGAATGTACAGATTATGGTTGGGAAGCATAGCTGTGTACACACCCACCCCAGAGCCCTTCCCCTTCCTACCCCCTCCATCATTGGCCATTGGGGGGGGCAGGTATACATAACCATATATGGTCTTATCACCCGATAAATGTTTAACACATTTTTAAAGTATATTAAAAATTAACTCCCATGTATTCAGGAGATCCAGGGTTTCACAAAACCCTGGTTGAGAAAGCCTGCCATATGGTATGGTAGATTCTGCTACTGACTTGTATATATCTGATACTGTTTTATAAATTGGTCAATTACTGTTTTTAGTATTTTTAATTACAGCAATTAACAGATAGCAATTTACATTATCATGATAAGACACTTAGACCATTTCCCCACCATAGGATTTGTGCTGGGCTGCAGGCTGGAATTTGATCCAGGGCAGGTTGCCCCGCTTCTTCAAGTTCTTGATAGGGGAGCATTTGGCCTAGTGCACCTCGTCCACCCCAGATTTGTGCTCCCACATGGGAGCCAAGGCAGCAAAGTTCCCAGTGTGGAAACGGTCACAGAGAAACAAAAGGAGTAAGTCTGAACACAAAATGGGCAGCCGGGAGAATGGGCAGAATGTGACACACCTTGGAGGGCCCACACCCAGCCAGTGCTGAGGCAGCTGCCAGTTTGGTGTAGTGGTTAGGAGTGCGGACTTGTAATCTGGCATGCCAGGTTCGATTCTGCGCTCCCCCACATGCAGCCAGCTGGGTGACCTTGGGCTCGCCACGGCACTGATAAAGCTGTTCTGACCGAGCAGTGATATCAGGGCTCTCTCAGCCTCACCCACCCCACAGGGTGTCTGTTGTGGGGAGAGGAATGGGAAGGCGACTGTAAGCTGCTTTGAGCCTCCTTCGGGTAGGGAAAAGCGGCATATAAGAACCAACTCTTCTTCTTCTTCTTCTGGTTGCCAATTGCTGCCCGGATCCGGTTCAAGGTTTTGGTTCTAACCTTCAAGGCTTTATGCGAGTTGGGACCCACATACCTGAGGGACCACCTATCGCCCTATGCCCCTCGCAGGGCCTTGCGCTCTGCAGGTGAAAATCTGTTGGTCGTTCCCAGCCCTAGGGAAGCACGCCTGGCCTCAACCAGGGCCAGGGCCTTTTCAGTCCTGGCCCCTGCCTGGTGGAATGAGCTCCCGGGAGAGCTGCGGGCCCTGCGGGATCTTTCATCGTTCTGCAGGGCCTGCAAAACTAGAGCTCTTCCACCAGGTTTATGGTTGAGGCCAAGGCTGACAATATAGACCTATGCCACCCCCCCTGGGATTTGGAATTAGGACCTGAAGTAAACACCATCAGAACCTGAAATAAACATCATCAGGACCTCCTCTCCACCCGCCAGTAGTGGGAGGGGGGGAAGTTGAGTTGCCGATCTCGCCATGTTGGTAATGCTGGGAATGTAATTATTGTTTTAATG
Source organism: Paroedura picta (assembly GCF_049243985.1). Taxonomy (NCBI): domain Eukaryota; kingdom Metazoa; phylum Chordata; class Lepidosauria; order Squamata; family Gekkonidae; genus Paroedura; species Paroedura picta. The sequence continues at coordinate 153,840,456 of NC_135370.1, read as the reverse complement.
GAGTTTTAATGGGGATTTTAGGATGTTGTAACCCGCCACGAGCCGCAAGGGAGTGGCGAGGAATAATAATAATAATAATAATAATAATAATAATAATAATAATAATAATAATAATAATAATAATAATAATAGTCATCACTTCTTCACAGCTGAAGGTGTTAGAGCTATTTGGGGACAGATGATCAGTTCATCAGAAATTCAGCTTCCATGATCACTACCTGCAGGCTAGCCAAACCAGTGGGTAATAAAATATCCTTGCTAGAGAACTAATGACTTATGTGATCTATCATGTTTCAGTCCTGCCCTTTTTCTATGCTTTGGGCAGCACCCATGGAAGTCCTCCATTTTAGTCTCACAACAGCCGTGTGCAATGATTTAGCTGAACAGGAGAAGCTCTCACCAAGTTATGGCTCAGTGGGGATTTGATGGCGTGACTTGCCAGACAGTTTAACCACCACACCACATAAATGTACATGTGTGAGAGAGCATGATATTCCCAAAGAAGAGTGTTAAAACAGTGAATATTTTGGCCTGGCTTTTAAATGAAATGCCTGGCTTTTGAAGCAAAGGAATGAGATAGCTTCAATGTAGGATACTCCATCAGTGGTTACGAGTCATGGCAACATACTCAGATGTAGTAAACTAGCAGTGCTGGGAGGCAACATCAAGGGAAGGCCTTTGCCCTCCAAATCAACTGTTTGGTTGCGTAGTTAAATAGATTGCTGGATTAGATGAACTACTGGTCTGACCCTGCAGGGCTTTTTTATGTCCTTATTCATGAAGGAAATTTTAGTGATCGACAGACACAGAGGCTAAATGAAGCCAGAGGAGTAGATATCTGAAAAAAACATTGCTGCAGCTCTTGACTCTTGCAAACAAAGAAAGAAAGAAAAACTTCGTCAGCCTCTGTTTTATATCACAGCAGAACAGTAAATGAAAATGAAAAGGATTGAGGGGGATTGTTTTCAGCCATTGAAAATATAAAACATTTTGATCAAAATTTAAATTTCAGTATCAGGCTTCATGGACAAAATGTTTGTGGTTATGCCTAACAAACTGGCATAAAACTCTAACTTCAGCGTAGAACTTCTAACTTTGAAAAAAGAATGTGAAGTTTAGAAAATCCAAAGTATGTGAAAAATTGACATTGTATTATCAACATAAGAGCCTCTTGTGGTGCAGAGTGGTAAGGCAGCAGACATGCAGTATGAAAGCTCTGTCCACGAGGCTAGGAGTTCAATCCCAGCAGCCGGCTCAAGGTTGACTCAGCCTTCCATCCTTCCGAGGTCAGTAAAATGAGTACCCAGCTTGCTGGGGGTAAAACGGTAATGACTGGGGAAGGCACTGGCAAACCACCCCGTATTGAGTCTGCCATGAAAATGCTGGAGGGCGTCACCCCAAGGGTCAGACATGACCCAGTGCTTGCACAGGGGATTCCTTTACCTTTACCTTTACCTTTACCTTTACCTTTACCTTTACCTTTACCTTTACCTTTACCTTTACCTTTACCTTTACCTTTACCTTTACCTTTACCTTTACCTTTACCTTTACCTTTACCTATGGGGTCCTCATAAGCCAGCTGCAACTTGACGGCACTTTCTGTCACCAGCTCTTTTCCAGCTCTACCTCCGTGCAAGCCCCACAGAATCCCCATGCAGGAAGCCTCAGCCACAGACTTGTTCTGTTCCCATCCTGTATATTGTACAGCCCTTGTACTACATCAAATGCTGCTCAAAAAGCCCCCCATGTTTTCAGAAGCCACTCTTCATAGATAATACACCAGCATGGGGATTGGGTTCTTAAATTCACAGCATATATGTAACCATCACGCACCTAAGCAGTGTTTCCATCCAACTTTCCCTTCCTGTTAGTCTTCACCCCCCCCCCATTCTTATCTTAAACTTATTTGAATCTATCATTACAGAAAGAAACCATGCACAGATCCCAGTGGGAATCAAATCCCAAGAAGCTTCCCTTGAATGAGGATGTTGGATTTCAACAGAACAAATGTATTCAGAACTGCATTTTCACCTGGTGCAGTATAAACCACTTTGGTCAGGCTGTATGCAGAACATAGACACGCGGGAGTGGGTACAGTGCCATCTATTGGATTTCAACTTGGCATGCGTTGCTTAAAGTTTTAGACATCCTACTGAAAAATGTGTTCTGTTTTATGTTCTGAATCATCGCCATTTAACTGCTGGTTATTTAGTAGCCTCTGGACAAACTTGAGAGCCAGTTTGGTGTAGTGGTTAGGAGTGCGGACTTCTAATCTGGCGAGCCGGGTTCGATTCTGCGCTCCCCCACATGCAGCCACCTTGGGCTTGCCACGGCACTGATAAAACTGTTCTGACCGAGCAGTGATATCAGGGCTCTCTCAGCCTCACCCACCTCACAGGGTGTCTGTTGTGGGGAGAGGAATGGGAAGGCGACTGTAAGCCGCTTTGAGCCTCCTTCGGGTAGGGAAAGGCGGCATATAAGAACCAACTCTTCTTCTTCTTCTTCTTCTTCTTCTTCTTCTTCTTCTTCTTCTTCTTCTTCTTAATTGTTTCTCCCAGAACCATGTCATTTTAATCTTGTAGGTAGAACTCTGTAAGTAAGAGAAATAGATTCTTTACAAGGTATCATGTTAATTAATTTCTTCTTGTGTCCAAGTTAAAACTATAACAACATACACAGAGTCAGCCAGGTATAGTGCTTAAGAGCAGCAGCTTCTAATCGGGAGAGCCGGGTTTGATACCTCACTCCTTTACATGCAACCAACAGGATGACCAGTCATAGTCCTGACAGAGCTGTTCTCACAGAGCAGTTCTGTCAGAGCTCTCTCAGCCCAACCTACCTCATAGAGTGCGTGTGGTGGGGAGAGAAAGGGAAGGTGATTGTAAGCTTCTTTGAGATTCCTTTTGGTAGTGAAAAGTGAGGTATAAAAACCAGCTCTACTTCTTCAAACTGAAATTTAAGGAAACTTTTAAATAGAAATTACTGAAGATTAAGGATGTAACTAAATTTTCATCCCCATGATTTCAGTTCACTTCTTTGTGAAAATGCAACTGTGAGGCTGTATTTCCATGCTATTTCTAGATTTCTCACAATAAATTCCACCCAATTTTAACATTCCTTTTGCATCAGCTGCACTGAAATTGCATGTAAAGAAGCCGTTTTAAGGACACATTCTGGGGATTAAGCCCCACTGAATAATAAAGAACTTAATCATAGAATGCTCCTTAGATGTCTTTTCAGTTATAAATACAAATAGTTTGTAAATGGAATAATAATGTCACAAAGAAAACAAATTGGAAAATGCCCGCAACATCAAATTACAACCCAAACGTCAATGAAAAGGGACATATTTGTACAGCCCAAGAAAGGGAAAAGAAGTTGCCCTTATACAGGTGTAAAGCCTAAAACAATCCAGCCCAAATTCTAAAGCTGAAAAGTGGTTCCACTTCACAGTTTAATGCTGTTTAAGCTTCCCGGCTCTTCAAAATGCGAGTTCTGTTTGTATCACGCAGGTCCACCGTGGGAGATTCAGACAGGCAGAAATGATTAGATTTTCCATCACTTGGCTAATGCCGTCAAGCCTGCTGAGCTTTTCATAAGGCTCCAACTTGTGAAAATCTTTTGTGTCGTGAGGGAGAATACTTAAGCATGATTGGTACATGGTCCCAAAAGGCACCACAGTGTTAACATGAGCAGGAGGGGGAAATCCTAAAATACATTTGCTTCAGGTACAATCGTTATCCACCTGTATAACTCTGGCCCTCTTGGTGGGATGATCTCATTCAATGGTGGCTTTATTCCAGCCCAATACAGGTGAAGTACTTTCTACCTGCCTGTTCCACATGTCTCATTCTCACTACAGATGGATGCCTTCTCCCCGCAACTGACCTAAAACTATCTCAAGCAAACTGAGATTTCCTAATAATAATCAAAGCTTTTGTTCGTTAGAACTGAAATCCAAGCTCGCCAAGATGTTAGAACACCTTCATGGTAGAGTTGCCAGCTCTGGGTTGGGAAATCTCTGGAGATTTTGGGGGTTGTGGGGAAGAGGAAGAAGAAGAGTTGGTTCTTATATGCCGCTCTTCTCTACCCCAAAGGAGTCTCAAAGCATCTTACAATCGCCTTCCCATTCTTCTCCCCACAACAGACACCCTGTGAGGTAGGTGAGGCTGAGAGAGCCCTGATATCCCTGCTCGGTCAGAACAGCTTTATCAGTGCCCTGACAAGCCCAAGGTCACCCAGCTGGCTGCATGTGGGGGAGCGCAAAATCAAACCCGGCTTCCCAGATTAGAAGTCTACCCTCTTAACCACTACGCCAAGCTGGAGCCTGAACAGAGCTGTGTTTGAGGAGGAGAGAAGACTCATCAGGCATGTGATGCCATCATTCCCACCCTCCAAAGCAGCCATTTTCTCCTGGTAAACCCATCTCTGTCATCTGGATCAATTGTAATTGCACGAAATCTCCAAACGCCATGGAGAGGCTGGCAACCCTAACACCATGGCATATGCCAATGATATCTTCAAGGTTACCATGAGGTATTCCCTCAGTTAGTCCTCCATTCTCTTATTTCCCATCACCCCAATTTATTTGCCCTGACTGAGCACAACGGGGAGGCAATATGGAACACATAAGAGGAAAAGGTATTTCCCTCCATTATAAAATCAACAGCAATCCCATATGTGTGTTGTTCACCTCTGAAACAGTAGAACAGGAATCACTTCCCTGTAGTCTGAAGCCATCTTACCCCAGTAACCACTGTGTAAAGCAGGGGTCCCCAACCCCCGGTCCGCGGCCCGGTACCGGGCCGCAAAGGCGATTGTACCGGACCGCCAGCGGCCGTGCCTGCCTCCCCCCCTGCAGCGAGAGGGGAGAAAGAGGCCGGCACGGCAGCCAGCGCGGCAGCCGGCGCGGCAGCCGGCGCAGCAGCCAGCGCAGCAGCCGGCGCGGCATCCGGCGCGCCAGCAACGCTAACGCGCATGTGCAGAACTGCTGCGCGTGCGCGTTTGCACCCCCTGGTGGCCAAAACGCGCATGCGCGGCAACTCTGCGCATGTGTGTTAGCCGCACCTGGTGGCCAAAATGTACATGCGCGGCAGTTCCGCTGGCTCTCCCCCACCCCTGGAGGCGGTCCCCGACCAGATGAATGTTGGGGACCGCTGGTGTAAAGGAAGCATGGGATCTGGTCAAGAAATGAAATCAAGAATCACCAGTGTTCAGAGAGGATCAAGTGGGAAGAAATTTAGGTTGCATGGAGGATTTGCGGTACAATATTGTGGCGTGTTCACTGTTGAAGACCTTCTCTTTCATGACTGGGGTGCATCGGTTCACAAATATTACAGAGAGGAATCTGAATAGAATAGATTTTACAGCAATAATTATCAGCCTTTCAGATAATTCCATTTCCTACTAACGTTGTCAATGAATTCATTTACAGGTTGATTTATAATCAGGAAAATATATATACATGGAGTTTTGGATAGTACAGCAGAAGGAAGCCAAAATACAGAAAATTGTGCAGAATTATGAAATTACATATTTATTTATGCATTTATTAGAGTTCTAGTCCACCTTCCTCCTTAGACTCAAGGCAGATTACAGGATAAAACTCAATAAACCCCCATAAAACCGCAATCTTAAAGCCAAAAACGTCAGATGGCAGATTTGTGGCCCTCTAGCCTCTGTCATAAATATACATATTTTAATATAAATCATACTGAACAGGTAGGAATCCACCAGGATCTCATTTCTTCCTTCACCGTTTTTCTTCCATGAAAGTCTCCATAAAGTCTCCCTTTGTCCTGCTTCCTTCTCTCCATCCACCCAACAGCTGCCTCACATTTATTTGCCCCTCTGTCTTGAGCTTTCCCCATCCCCACAGCAGCCTCTATCTAGGACAGCGGTCCCCAACCCCTGGACCAGTCCAGTAGATCAGTCGGTACTGGGCCGCGGCTCCTCCTCAACCTCCTCCCTGGCTGCTGCCACAGGGGCTGCCCTGCCACTCTGCCGCTGGTTCACCTTTGGTGCTCTCCAGCGGCCGCTATGGCTGGGGCTCCCTCTCGGCATGGCACTGCGCAGATGCTGCTGGCAGTGCCCCCCAGTGGGCGGTGGGAAGTCAGGGGTGCCGGCGGGAAAGCAAGTGGAACAGGGGCTCAGGCAGTGGTGATGATGTCCCTAGGCAAAAGACTACCCCCCATGGGTCTCAGTGAAATTGTCAAGCATTGACCAGTCCCCGGTGATAAAAAGGTTGGGGACCACTGATCTTGGAGACCTATGGCCCTGCTGTGTGGTACCATTCACTGGGTCAGGCCCACTTGCCTGGAAGGAAACCCTCTAGGGTCTGTGGGGAGCCATCTTAATTTCCCCTGTATTCCCCTCCTTACCCTGTTTCCTCTTTCTTTCCTCCAAGCAACCTTTTATCCTTTTCCTGTCTCATTCTTTCTCTCTATTCACCGACCTACCTTTTATGTGCCTCCCATATTCAACCATATTTACTTCATTTATACCCTGCTTTTCTCCATGATGGGTTCCAAAGCAGCATACATCATTCTCCTCTACTCCTTTTTACCCTCAAAACAATCCTGTGAGGTGCATGCATGTGTTCATATGGAGTTGCACTATACTGAATCAGACCGTGAGTCTACTCAGACTTGCAGTGGCTCTCCTGGGTTCCAGGTATCTGTCTTTCACATCATCTGTGACCTGGTCCTTTTAACTGAAGTGCCAGGACTTGAAACTGGGACCTTCTGTATGCAAAGCAGATGTTCTCTCAATTAAGGCACAGCTCTTCCACAAGTTGGAAGCTGACCACTTAGGGCTGCATAACTAGCTAGAATTCCGGAATCTTATTCATTATTGGAATTAACCAGACAAATCACTCCACAAACTAAGAACATCAATACACTTCACAGAGAGAGAGAGAGAGAGAGAGAGAGAGAGAGAGAGAGAGAGAGAGAGAGAGAGAGAGAGAGAGAGCACTAAAAGTGGTTGGGTAGGCTGCAAGTATCAGAGCCAACACCACCTACTGAGCTTAGATTAGATTTTCCTTCACTCCCACCTCTCCATCTTGGTCTCCCCATCTTTCTCTCTCTCCCCTTCTGTCGACCTACCTCCTCTTCTGTCCTTAGCCCCTCCTTTGTCAGTCTCCCCCTCCTCTGCCAACAAATCCACTCTTTGTTTCTCCCATTTTCTTGCAATCCCCCTTTTCTCCCCCCTCCCTTTACCTCCTGATTTTCTATTTCTTTCCCTAACAGTCCCTAACTGTCCTCTTTCTTTTCCCTCTCCTCATCTGTCAACACAACCCCTCTTTATTTTGCCTCAACAGCTTCTCTATGAAACCTCTCCTTCATCAACCCAACCCCTTTCTCTTTCTCCCTCCTTCTTCTCTGTCAACCAACCTTCTCTCTGTTTCTGTCCCCTCCACTTCCCTGACAACCTCCCCTCTCTTTTTCTGCCCCCTCCTCACCTTCCCTTACTGCCTGTGGCAGTTGCAATGTCTGGAAGCTGCACTGGACTTGGACCAGTTCCTCTGCTGCACAGCCAGGCGTGGATCTGTGTCTCTGGGCCCAGTCACAGTAGCTACAGTGTTTGGATCTACTCGGAGCCCAAAGCGTCTTCCAGCCACCACCACAGCAGCTTTGCCCAGAGAGATTCATGGGCACTAATGCAACCATTGCTGGGCCTGGGAAACATCACGGATGGTGATGCCAGGCCCAGAGAGGCTCCCAGGCACTGGTACCACAGCCCTCAGGCCTCGAGAGGCTCCCAGATGCCAATGCAGATGGGACAAAGTGGCTCTTGGGATCCACCACTGCCAGCTGTGAGGAAATTTAAACCTTCCAGTATATATTTTTTTAAGATGTCAGATATCTCTGCAAACCTACTGGGTTCCCCAAGTTTGCAGGAAAATCTGTTTAGTGTGAACCCCACTGCAAGAATTTAGACATCCACAGATAAGGGTCATACTTGAGAAATAAATAGATGATATGATAACATCAATGTCTATTAAAAATTAAATGAATTAGTAGATAAATGCTTTTCTTCAAATTACTATGAAAGTACAATATGAATATTTAAACCTTACACAGTGACTGATTATGAGGTGGTAAGGTATGCTAGTTTGTTTGTTTGTTTTTTTTACCCTTTTCAAAAAACTCAGCATCCCCAGATTTGTATTATTAGATGAACTAATCACTAAACAAATTACTGATTCTATTTGCACACATTAGGCATTCTGGAAAGGTTGAATAGAAATATTTTACATAAATGAAATAACATAAATAATGGGCATGAGAACGCCTGAAAATATGGAAAATTTCCTAAATGCTTAGCAATGATAATTCCTGTTGCACCACAGATTTTTCAATGGATTCATTTGTTCCACCCCAGACAGAAGTGTGTTCTGCTGCCCCTTGTATAGATCTTCTCCCAGATTAAGACAGGAATCCTATTCCATGAGGTAACACTTATTTGTAACACAAATAAAACAGGAAACGGGTGGTGGGAGGAGTTGGGACTCATCACATACCTGATTGGCTGGCCATCCAATGAATGGCCAGTCAGGTAGGCTGGCCCACACCTGGCTGCACCCCCCTCCAGTGTCACCCCACTCTGACTGACTTCAAGAGGTATGGCAACCAGTGAATGTGAGCTGGGAGGAATGGGGAGGGCCTAGGACCATGGTCAGGGACCTCCAGAACATCACGCAGCCAGTGACCAGGGCCTGGGAGGGAAAGGGGTGAGCCCTGGCCTTGACAGTATGTGGAAGCATAGGGAAGGCCATGATCCCTGCCGGCACTCCCCCCACCTCAAAAAGGCCCGCCACAGCCTCTCCAGGCCTCAGCGGGCCTGTCCGGGTTGGGGGGAGGGAGGAAGAGTGTCCCCCGCAATGCTCCCCTTTGCCCCAAAAAGGCCCGCCACAGCCTCTCCAGGCCTCAGCAGGCCTGCCCAAGTCAGCGCAGGGGAGGAAAGCCTAGCACCTATTGCATTTTTTATTACAATGGGCTTTTTTACTAGTGCACGCATGATGATATAGCATGTCCAATGTTACTCATTCCAAGAGTTCTCCTATCTAAAACAACACTGTGAGGTAGGTTATACAGAGGTTCTGTGGCATGGCATTTTTCAAAATTCCAGCTGGAGAGAGCCCTCCCACCCTATGCATGTAATTTCCTTTTACTTCTCATGTAACACACATTAAATTTTATTAAATGACGAAGAGCTGTTTCTTATATGCCGCTTTTCTCTACCTGAAGGAGTCTCAAAGTGGCTTGTAGTCGCCTTCCCTTTCCTCTCCCCACAACAGACACCCTGTGAGGAGGGTGAGATTGAGAGATATTACTGCTCATCAGAACAGCTTTATCAGTGCCGTGGCGAGCCCAAGGTCACCCAACTGGTTGCATATGGGTGCAGAATCTAACCCGGCTCACCAGATTAGAAGTCCTAACCACTACACCAAGCTGCCATGCACACTGGAACAAGTGAGAGATTTTTTTAGAGTTTTTTTTTTTACAGAGTTTAAAGTTCAGCAGGATTCTTGTTGTGGGGGTGATATCACTTCCAGTGATGTCACTTCTGGGAGAGGGAGGCATGGTTAGCTGACATCACTTCCTGATACCTGGTTCCCGCTTCCACTGCAATAATAATGACATAGACCAGGGGTAGTCAACCTGTGGTCCTCTAGATGTTCATGGACTTCAATTCCCATGAGCCATGGGCTCATGGGAATTGTAGTCCATGTACATCTGGAGGACCACAGGTTAACTACCCCTGACGTAGACTGTCACACCTGGACCACACAAAGTAGAAGTAAGACATTTTTTTAAACAAGGCAAAACATTTTCTGAATTCTCGTGTAGCTGAGTTCTAATACAGTCCTCTGTGAGATCTTCTCACATTTATTTCCTTTTACCATAAAATTAAATCTATAAATACCAAGCAGACAATCCATCAAACAGACAGATGGTGGTCAAAAAGAAAAATCAGCTATGGCTTCAAAAAAGAAATGGAGAAGAGAAATAGAAAGTCAGTCTCCAGACATGCCCTGCTGGGTGTGATCAGAAAGGTGATGTTCTGGCTCCCCCAGGGCAATCTCCTCTAACTAGCTGTTACTCTGTGCTTCATGAAGAGGGAAAAAAGAGCTGAGAGGAGACCTGTTATAGACAGATTTAATCAGACGCCATTCCTGTTGTCGGGCAACTTTTGGAGAGAGATTGCTTTGGCTCTTCAGCTACCTTCAAATCAGATTATTAAGTGAGGGGGGAGGATTTTAATTTTGAAAGGTGCTGACCAGCCCCAGCAGGCTCATAATTTTTTTTTTCCATTTTTCCCTTTGCCTCCGTGTTGTTCCTGGCAAGTGATTGAAAACAAAATTGCCAGAGAGAGACTGTGGAGGAATTTTTTTTTTCAATTTTGAAAGTCAAAAGCATGTCAAGGAACTTTGTGGCCTGAGGGATGTGGAGGTGAGGAGCACCCAGTGTTTCCAATATAGTCGTTGAAAATATACTTTCATTGCAGAGATGATTTCATTTATGGCTTTCTTGAGGAAGTAATGAAAATGGAGAAGATGCATCTGTATGATCATCTTCGCCACCCTGCATCCGCTCTCCTTTTTTGTCTCCCCCTCGGCTTCCAAACCGCAGCGGAGTGTATTTTGGAGCACCAAGTTGACATTGCCCTCTGATCATCCATTTTTCTCTTGGCATGTTCTTTCTCAAAGCTGGTTTTGCATAATTTTTCAAAGGCAGAAATGAAGTCTAAGTGTATGAGCAAGCCACCTCTACGAGAAGGTGCCAAATTTTAGAAAGAACATGTTCTAAAAGTGCACACAACTGGAGGGGTAAAGGAGAATAAGGGTCCAGTAGCATCTCAAAGACTAACAAAATTTGTGGCAGGGTATGATCTTTCATGAGTCACTGCACACTTTTCCAGAAACAATTAGAATGGGAGTCCCGTGTACCCTATATATTGGAAAGTGATTTCAGATGTTGACTTACAATAGCGGGCAAATGACAATTAATTGCAAGGGAATGACAATGGCAGGTGTGATTGGACTGCAACTGTTAATAGACCTCAAGGCACCTGGGCTGAATTGAGATCTAGGCTTCCTGTCTCATTACTAATGCTGATTTCTCCATGCCTGCGACCCCTCTGCATATCACATTGAAAATCAGTAATCGAATAAGCAAGAGAGGAAACATTTTCACTTATATCTATGCTACAAAAAGGGATAGAAACGAAGAATGCTGTCCTGGTAGTAAGCCCCATTGAATAACAAGCTACTTACTTGTCAACCTTTACTCTCTTTTTAAAAAGAAATTTGGAATTCAAAGGAACAAGTAAATCAAAGCAATAAATTGTTGTAAGGTAACGTGGCAATGTGATGAGCCAGGGCCCACCCTGGGTTTATCTGTATCCTCCCAAATCCTGATCCTTCACAGAAGATAGCCTCAGAGCAGCAGACATTGAATCAAGGGGCTCAAGCATCCAGAGGTCCAGGTGACAGAAGAAATGCCCACTTTGGAAGGTGGATTCTATAGGATCCCACCCCATTGCTGTCCCTCCCCTGCCCAAGCCCTGGTCTCCTCCAGCACCACCCATCAAATCTTCAGGTATGTCTCAATCCACTGCCAATATGAATGCTCTTGTTCTCACATGGTAATGACAGTGAAGCAGAGACTCTCTGCCTTGAGGATGCCATGGAAGGTTTTAATTATGTTTCAAGACTCCAAAATTATTAGATAGCATTACAGTATGGAATATATTGGCCCACTGACAGGGGAAGATTTTGGGAGATTCAATTCTACAGGGTAATAAACTGCGAAAATAGACAAGTAAGGCTTCACTGCAGATATTGTAGCCTCAATTCAGATTGAGTTACTCTTCTGAATAAAAGTATAAGGTTTGCCTTGCTGCATCTGTTGCATAAATTCCCCTGAGAAAAGGTAGGGCTCTTGTCAAAACTCCCCTGGCCTTCCCTCAACATGTGTTTTGTCTTAACTTATAGCTATCAGCCTTCACCTCTGCCAGGGGGGCTCAGGGAAGTTGAGAGGCAATTGCAGCAATAGCACCATTTAAATTTTTAAAATAATCATGAGCCTTAGCGTAGGGTGGCGTATAGATGTAATAAATAAATAAATATAAATAAATATTAGCAGCTATAAAATACATTCCTTTTTCACTGGCTAGTGCTCAGATAGGAGACCGACAGGGGAATCCAATGCAGCAGTCAGTATTTGGGATAAGCAAGTCCCATGTTCAAAGCCACGGAATCCCCTGATTTTCTCTAGATCAATCTCACAGGGTTGATATCAAGGCAAAATGGATCAGAGGACAGGTAGGCTAACAACACAGTATATAGGTAGCTTATACTCCAAAATCAGACATAACGTTGTTTTTTCCTTTGTGGTGAATGGTACCATGAAGATGCAGCCCATGGGGTTTTCAAGGCAAGAGACAGAAGTGGTTTGTCATCGCCTGTCTCTCTATAGTACCCCTGGATTTCCCTGATGGTCTCCTATCCACGTACCAACATGAGTCAATCCTGCTCAGCAGCCAAGATCTGGCAAGATCAGACTAGTCTGAGCCATCCAAGTCAGATTTTTACTATTCTGTGATATTTACCATTATCTAGATCAAAGGAAGGATTCTTTAGGTAGGCCATTATTTGTGCCTGCTTCAACGTAGTGCTAGATCATTCTTCAAAAGAGAAGTTACCATAGATGGGGGGGGGTGGACGTACTTCTGAATTAGAAAGGAGGAGAGATGACTCGGTGGTAGAGCATCTGTTTTGAATGTAGAAGTTGCCAGGTTCAGTACCCTACACCTTCAGTTAAAAGGATTAGGTAGTACATGATGTGAAAGACAGCCTGGAAAATTGCTACCCATCAGAGAGGAAATACAAACCTTGACAGACCAATGTTCTGATGCAATATAAGGCAGCTTCATTTCCTCTTTTATCCTCAAATTAATGGGCTGTGAAGGCTGGGGATCAAACACCATGTTATAGTCTTGAAACTACTGTGCAAAGTGGCAAAATTATTTGTTGTTGTTAGGTGCAAAGTCATATCCAACCCATCGCGACCCCATGGACAATGATCCTCCAGGCCTTCCTGTCCTCTACCATTCGCCAGAGTCCATTTAAGTTTGCACCGACTGCTTCAGTAACTCCATCCAGCCACCTCATTTTCTATCATCCCTTTCTTCTTTTACCCTGAATCGCTCCCAGCATTAGGTTCTTCTCCAAGGAATCCTTCTTTCTCATGAGGGAGTCCTTCCTTCTCCTTCCTTCTCAAATACTCATGAGTATTTGAGTTTTATTTTCAGGATCTGGCCTTCTAAAGAACATTCAGGGCTGATTTCCTCTAGGACTGACCAGTTTGTTCGCCTTGCAGCCCAAGGGACTCACAAGAGTCTTCTCTAGAACCAGAGTTCAAAAGCCTCAATTCTTTGACACTTGGCCTTCCTTATGGTCCAACTTTCACAACCATACATCGCAAAATTACCACTCTAATGGCCAAGTTATTAGCATTCAGTGACTGAAATATATGTAAGGACCAGGGACACTGATAGTATTCTAAATGAAAATACTGAACTAGTGGAAGTTCAGGCATTCTGATTAGGGAAATTTTCATATGGGGTCAGCTTGATGTAGTGATTAAGAGTGGCAGCCTCTAATCTAGAGACTCAGGTTTGGTTCCCCATTCCTTCACATGCAGTCAGCTGGGTGACCTTGGGCCCATCACAGTTTTCTCAACCCTCTCTCAGCCTTACCTGCCTCACAGGGTGCCTGTCGTAAAGAGTTGAAGGGTAGGCATCTGTAAGCTCCTTTGGGACTCCTTTGTATAATAAAAAGTAAGGTACAAAAAAAAACCCAGCTCTTCTCTTTATCCCCCTCATCACTTGGGAATGAACAATAGGAGGACTTAGTGCAATGGCTGGAGCAGAATTTTCATCATCACTACCACTGAGTAGGCACACAGTCAGCAGAATCATGTATTAGAAGGCACATAGTTGTGTCTAGCTTTGCTTGGATTGAGTCATGCTCTCTTTATGTTCAAGTTATCTGTTCCAGTAAACCGCAAGAGCTGAATGGACAAATTTAGAATCCAGTGAAAATAGGAAAATACAGCTATCTGGATGTGTTGGTGTTCAATTGAGATTGAATTGCATGGGAAACATCATGTCTGTTATCATTTCCGTTTTAGGGAGTGTGCCAGTAGATGTGTTCCACATCAATAAAGATGCTTCCATGCTTGAGAGGACAGGCAGGAAGCAGAAGGGCAAGGTCTCAGCTAACTGCTGTCAGCAATTAATCATCTAGTCACCTATTATTCTCTTAATGGAAACATATTTATTGAACACAAGATGTTTCCCATGCAATTCAATCTCAATTGAATACCAACACATCCAAATTGCTGTTTTTTCCTATTTATCCCTGGAATCTGTCAGCCATTTTCATTGTGCTGTATGTTAATTTACCCTCACACTTGCCTAAAAGTATTAACTGGTTACTTCCATTCCAGGACATTGTATCTGAGGAAGTGTGCATGCACATGAAAGCTCATACTTAGAATAAAACTTTGTTAGTCTTAAATGTACCACTGGATTCTAAATTTGTTATATTTCTAGTCCTGTTCATCTCCACCCCAGCATGGAAATGTCCCCACAAGTGACAAGCCCTGCTGTGTTTGTTCTCCTGCCAAAGACCAGAGAGTTAGATTCTAAATTACATTACATACATACTTACATCACATTACAGTCCCATTGTCCCAACTTGAATAAAACTTTGTTAGTGCTAAAGATGCCTTTGGACTCACATTTAGTTCTGCTACTTCAGACCAACACGGCTACCCACCTGAATCTATCTTTAAAGAAGAAGAGTTAGACAGGATTATCCTCTATCTCCTCTCTTCCTTCACAGAGTTGTTTCACTTCATAAATAAAAATATTTTATTCTTTTAACTACTTTTCTCTACCCACTTTGGCATTTTAAACATCAGCAACTGCTCATGGGACGCTCAAAAGCACATTGCAAGGAAAAGCACTAATCATACCAGCACATTTCTGTCCAAATAAAAGCTGATAGCATATATGGAATTTTGCCTGGAATGTTAAGTAGATACACCAAAATCTGCTGCAGGTTCCAACCAGTTATTTCTGTCTTCCCCTTCCCTTCTCCATCCAATAGTCATGCATACACCACTCTGACTGAAAGGCTGTAGAATCTCCTG
Organism: Paroedura picta; assembly: GCF_049243985.1. Lineage (NCBI taxonomy): Eukaryota > Metazoa > Chordata > Lepidosauria > Squamata > Gekkonidae > Paroedura > Paroedura picta. The sequence continues at coordinate 153,825,229 of NC_135370.1, read as the reverse complement.
TCTGTACTTGAAAACATCTACGGCTGTATAGCAAATGGAAACCAAGTGGCTATGAATACATAACATGTGCAAAGAAACATTTGAGGACTCCACTTAGGCTTCATCTAGCACAACATGCTCCAGATCTATAATTAGTCATTTATTTTTTTTAGTACTACCAAAAAAGAAACCCAAGCAAATAGTCAGCTTCCAGTCTCCATCACTCAGCCTCTTTGAAATTCAGGATTTTATTTTATTTTTTGCAAGAAGCATTCTGTTAAAATCCTGTCTCATAGAACTTCCCAGTGAAAAAGGATCTCCTCAGAATAAATATCGCTAATTGGCTTTTTTATTAATAGCTGAGTCAAAGAAAGAGCCTTGAGGTCCTATTAAGAAACATTTCTAAGAGGCTGAACCATGTGTAACCTAAATTGGCTTTATAAAATGGAAGAGCAGAGAGCAGCATTCACTAACAGTTACCTTTCACCTTGACATTAATTATGTTGCTTAGCATATTGTTTTAAAGTTAAATCCTGGCTAAAAGTTAGAATGTTAGTATAATAAATGTGTCAGTGAGGCAGGGCTGAACACTGCAGCCAGCTCATGGAATTTTGGCTTTTATTTTTGTTTACTGAAATAAAAATGCTTCTTCCCTTTCCAGACTTTCAGGTACAACAGGGAATGCAGATCATGCCCATATACCTAACTTTCTTGACTTTTTGCTGTTGAGAAACCCCTGAAACATTCTCAGGCTTTGAGAAAACCAGAAGTGGCATGATTGTTCAGAATATGATTAGGAAGCATAGCTATGAATATGTCCACCCAGGGGCCCTCCCCTTCTCATCCTCTCCAGGACTATGATTGGCCATTTTAGAAAGAGGTGGGTGGGTTGACATGACCATATATGGTCATATCACCTGATAAATGTGTAACAACTTTAAAATATATACATATAAAAAAATAATTAACTCTCAACCAATCGGGAAACCCTTCTAGGATCATCAAGAAACCCCAGAGTTTCACAAAACCTAGTTGAGAAAGCCTGCCATACATTCGGTGTATCTGACTTTCCATGGAGAAGTGCTTGACTTCAAAACAGAATAAAGAGAGAAACAAGTTTATATTAAACCTGACATTATCTTGAAAAGGCTAACTACCTGGCATAGATATGGCTTGTCAATTTCAAGGCGTATCCTAATGGCAGTGGGCTGCAGCAAAGGGGAAATTTCTCTTCCATTCAACTTCACTTGCTCAACCAGCTCCTGGGAGTAAATATTGTTCTAAACATTCCATTCCCTTACTAAGAAGTTCTGGAGAATATGCTGCTGGGTTCAGTTTCCTGGAAGAACACTGAGGACTGGAGGAACTCAATGGAAAGGTACATGAAGTATTGCCTGCAGAAGGTCTCAGGTTGAACATCTGGCATCTCCAGATAGCATCTGGCCTCTCCAGATCTCAGGTAGTAGGTGTCAGTAAGGTCCCTTCACTGGCTCAGACACCGAACAGCCGTTACTAGTCAGAAAGAGAATTGGGACATGATAGGACCATTGTGGGGAAAAGAAAGTGACATTGTAACAGGTGATGAGAAGAGGGCTGATAGGTTCCTGTAAAGGTGCTACATATAAGTGGTCCCTGTAAAGGTGCTACATATAAGTGGTCCCAGAAAAGTGTGAAACCATCATCATCTCAGGGACTAAAACATGGGAGTAGAGCCTCACTGTGGCTCAGATGCCATAAATGGAAAAAGAAGTGGGGGAATGACATTTCTAGACCATAGCAGCAGGGTCTAGTAGTGAAAGAATGAAACCTGAGTCAAGCCTGTGCTTCTGCCTGTTTCTCTTAAAGCTGTGCTTCTTCCTAAGTAAGAAGATGAGAGTCACAGCAATCCTAGGGCATGAGATGCATGGTCTATGTAGAGTGCACACCAGGATGTCACTTGCACATTTTTCCTATCTGTAGCAAAAAAAGTTGATCACCATTGTTTCCTGGTTCCAGACGACCAATCAATTTTGAGCCAAGCTTTTCCCATATTGGTTGTAAAGCAAAGTGCCCTGTTAAAAGCAACAGAAAGCTCACTCCCCCTGCAGCAATCACAGCCAATGTGTCAAGGGACTTAGTGTGGGGTAGCCATTGAAGTTTTAGACTAGGACCTGAGAGACCCTGGTTCAAATCCCCACTCACGCCATGGAAACTCACTGGGTGACCTTGGGTTGGGGTGACACTCTCAGCCTAACCTACCTCATACAGCTCCAGTTTAAGGATTTGTGGGGCCCATAGCACCAGAGCCAGTTTAAAGATTTATGGGGCCTTAGCAGAGCACAACTGGCACTGTTATTGTGCTGTAACAACAGGGCACCCTTACTAGGGATACTTGGAACTTTGGAAGCAACTGACAACTTCTTTTTTTCATTCTTGTAGTCCCCACACCACATAAGTATGAAGACTCCCCCCCAACCGTGCAGTACCATGGAGTCCCTGGAAGCACTGGACCCATAGCATGTACATAGTTACATGTACTACCAGGATAAATTGCCTGTGACCTCACAGGTTTGTTGCAAGGATAAAATGGAAGAGAGGAGAATGATGTGAGCCTCTATGGGTTCCCATTAGGGGAGGAAAGCAGGGTATGAATGGATTAAATAAATAAACATTGTTACTATAAGAATAAATAGGAGGTAACAATTTTATAAACTGCTTTAGGTCCCCAGTGGGGAAAGAAAGCTGGTTACAGATAGATAAAATACCAATAGCAATGAACTAAGTGAATTTAGGTAGTAAAGACTGCATTCCATACCCTTTCTGTATATTCAGGAGCTTTATGGATGCAAAGCATAGTTGGAAGTCTCACCAGGCCTGTCCCAAAAACAGCCCCCGGCCTCAACCCATCCTTCTTTTAAGGACAAGGATAATAGCCATGAGAGGAATAAGTGCTACTGACATTGATTTAGTACAAGAGATAATCAAAAAATAGTACAAAGAAGTAAATGACAAGGACAGTGTTTTTCCCAGGTTGTATTTTTTCCATGAGATTTTTCTCCCCTGCTATTTATCTTTCCTGCAACCAAATACTTATTATACAATGTGACTCCTTTAGCAAAGTTGCTCTGAAAAGAAAGTCAGAGCATTCCATTTCTTTTTCTCAAAGTTTGTTTGAGCATGAATGCAAGCTTCAAAAACAGATGAAAAGATGGATTCAGGGAAGTTCCTTGAGAAAAATAAACCTACATTTTCTAACATGATTGGTTATTCGATTTCGGAATGCACAAAAGTCTCTACTGGGACTTTTGTCTACTAAATTAGAAGTCCATCCAGTTCAACATCCTCCTTCCCACAATGGCTGACCAAATACCAAGCAAATTAATTGTTTCCTGATTTGTGCTTGCTTCAGCAACAAATATACTAACACCAAAACAGAAAAGACTTGTGTGCGTCCTGTACAAATACCTGTTGGGGGCTGCTAGAAGAACAAAGACATGAACGGATGTATCTACTTTTATTTAATAATGTATGGTGGTTTGAGCTACATAAGGAAGAAAGGCAGCTAATGATTATTTAAAATAAAATAAGCAAATAAAGATTACTCCAATTTATTGTCCAAGAACACCATTGGGAGCACCCAAGTTCTAGTATGATGAAAAAGGGATGAAACAAAATATGGCTACCTACATATTGGTATGCATTATTTTAATAAACATCTCTGGTGTCTCCCTTAGAGAATGGTCTTCTATATCAGAATGACCCAAATTTGCTCATCTACATTGAATCTGGTCCACTGGAGATGCCTTGTTAAACTTCTTGTTTAAAAAAATCCCTTCATTTTGAAATGTTTTGAAATACACTGTTCTACTATGCATTGCAATGTCTTCAGAAAGATAAGTAATGATCTTTCTTGGAGGCTCTGCTTTATTTGTGAGGGCAACACTGCAATTGCCTACCACATCAAGCAACTCTGATATCATTCTCAAAACCATCATGGTACTCTGTTTCGATGAGCCTAAAAAGAGCCTGAAAATACTGGGGGAGGGAACCTAGGTGAGCAGATTCACAGCTGTTTCAGTCCACCAGCAGAACTTCAATTGTTCCATCTTCTACCAAGACCTATGGCCTGAGAGGAAGCGGATGTTTATGACCTTGGCCTGCTAAACTCCAGCTTAAGCCCTACTTGTGCCCTACCCCGATTTGCTTCCTGGAGGAGGATCATTTTCCTTCCCCAGCCTCAGACCCCCCCCCCTTGCAAAGATTCAGAGTGTTTGTGAGTCTTAACCTCACAAGCTAATAATTTATCCATGATAAGGGTGATAGTGAGAACTGTCATCAAGTTGCCAACTTATGGTCACCCTATAGGGCTTTCAAGGCAAGATTCAAATGGAGCAGGTTTGCATTCCCTGTCTCTACATCACATCCATAAACTTTCTTAATGGTCTCCCATCCAAGTAATAACCAGATTGAACCCTGCTTAGCTTCAGAGATCTGATGCAACCAGGCCAGTATGGGTCAACCAGCCAGGACAGTAATAGTAGAATAGCAAATCCCCCCATTACAGAGTCATAACGTTTGACTCCAGAGAAATCAAACACATTTTATATTCCAACATATGACTAGGGATGAGAATGTTCTAGGAAAGCTTCATAGTTGTGATGGTGACCACAAGTCAATCCCATCACTACTAAACTTCTTCCTTTAAGAAAAAATAACATTGCTATCTACTTGGTGGTCCCTAATCAAAAAGGAAAATACAAATACTTTAACTTAAGAAATACATCAATATGTATTTGATAATCAAATTTCTCTTGTGAATTCCAATGAAAGATCGCCTTTTAAATAGAAGGTGACCATAGGGAGGAGGTGCTTACCAGCCATGCCGGTAAAATTGTCATGAATATAGAGCAGCCGTACAACTGTTTATCATTTCGAAGGAGCAATTTCTTCCTTTGCAATGCTCCAAATCCATCAACGCAACAACCAAAAAGAAAAGAAAAGCCCCGCTCCAAAAGCTGCAAAGGAGATTGCAATGATGGATTGTAATATATTGTGCCTGTGTGCCAGCATGGGCTGAGCTGAAGCTATGGGGTGATCTGTCAGTTCTAACAAAGATAAATGTCGTCTCTGACTGTCCATATTTCATAATGCCAACTACTAGATGTTGGTTTCCCATGCTGATAAATGCTGTGGTCAGGCATCATGACATCTCCTGACCTAACAGTCTGTAGAATGTGGCTGGTCTGTCTTTGATGAGGTTGATGATGACAAAGAGCACTCCAGAACTTTCCATGAAATATGACACTTCATGGGATGTACGCAGCCTATTATGCTCCTAAATTTCCACCTTGCCTTGATTGTCCTATAACATTGTGCATCCTAGTCATAGTTTTCCATGTCTTAAGTCATGAACATTACTTTTCAATAACATTTTGCTGATCCTGTTCCTGTAATGCCTTTCTTAATGCCACGTCAAATAGCTAGTATGTTTTCTAGGATGTGAATCAGTCTCCTTGATTTAAAATCAGTCCTCTTTTGTAATCATAATAGGTAAAAAAGGTAAAGGTATCCCCGGTGCAAGCACCGGGTCATGTCTGACCCTTGGGGTGACGCCCTCCAGCGTTTTCATGGCAGACTCAATACGGGGTGGTTTGCCAGTGCCTTCCCCAGTCATTACCGTTTACTCCCCAGCAAGCTGGGTACTCATGTTACCGACCACGGAAGGATGGAAGGCTGAGTCAACCTTGAGTCGGCTGCTGGGACTGAACTCCCAGCCTCACAGGCAGAGCTTTCAGACTGCTGCCTTACCACTCTGCACCACAAGAGGCTCTTTCGAAATCATAATATCTGTACAAAATTGAAACATTCAAACACATCAAGAGAGGCCTCACTCCAAAAGCGTTGGATCGGTCTCAGTCATTATATGGTACAACTAGGGATTCTGGCCTCTAAGTGGAACCTGGGGATCCCCTGTAATGGCAGCTTTTATCCAGACAATCCTGTGTTATGCATGGCAGGACCCCTGCCTCACCAACTGGCATACTGTCTTCTACAACCAGTGGCATCCCTCTATGGTCTAGGCTTAAGCCAAAACCATGACACTGGTAGTCTACCAAGCCAGGTCAGACTCTATTTTAAAGAGCTTGCTCTTGGACAGGTTCAGAAGGGCAGTCTCTGCCTTGACACGGGTACCCCCTCACTCAAGATTGCTTTCCTCCAAGAAAACCCACCCCATTATATTGATGATTTAGTGGAACATCTAAAACCTGTTTGCCTGGGGGCTCCTAGGCAAACCTTTGTCTTTCATATGACTACTACTTGGCCTCTCTGCCATGGGACATCTCTTCCCCAAACCCAGGAATTTCCCAAATATGGATCTAGCAACTCTAGGTACAACCCAAGTCCTGATACAAAAAAAAATCTATGAACTGCCCACCAAAATATTAGACCCTTCGCATTGGACACAAAGTATAGGGTTGGAACTCCTGGAGTGTTTCTGCAGGTAGAAGGATTTCTGCAGAGCACAAATGCCCCTCTATGTAAGCTGCCCTGAACTGCAGGGGAGGGTGGTATATAAATATAAGAAATAAATTAAATAAAAGCCCCAAATGCAGCATTTCAGAATCATTTTGGGTTGAGATGGTGGGAGCACCCTGGAAAGTTATGTTCAGCAGGTGGAGATCCTTCTATCTGTTGAAACACTCTTGGGAAGCCAAGCCATAACATGCATGCTAATTCTACCATTCATTTCCCCATCAAAGATATATTTCATGTCAATAAATAACACACATCTGTCATCAGGTTCCATCTGAGAAAGCTGGCTGGGGAAAACGTGCACGTTGATGCAGTCAAAAGAACATGCCCATCAAAATTTCAAAGACCAAAACAAGGACATGATTGCAATATCCATTGTCAAATCCAAAATCACTACCTGAGCCTCTGTCCCCCCATTACAGGTGACACACCCCCTATTTATCCTGCCCTCATTCTGCCATAGTTTGTTTTTAAAAATGGATTTAAAAGCAGCAAGAATGTTTGTTCTCTAGATTAAAGCAAGAAAAGCATAATGACTCTATAATCCATTACCAATGCTTCAAAATGAAGTAACAGGACAGAAAGACCTTGGGCCAGGGGCTTACTAGTCATGTATGTTTATCTGCATGAATGGGCACCAGAAATGCATGGTACATTCCTAAGCAGTATTATGCCCATAGGAGCCTGTTTGTTGGTTTGTTGGTTTGTTGGTTTGTTGGTTTGTTGGTTTGTTTGTTGGTTTGTTGGTTTGTTGGTATACCACCCTCTCCGAAGGCTCAGGGTGGTTTACAGAGAACAAGAAAAGATACAGATAACATATGGTAACAGGTGATAACAGTAATAACAGTAATAACATTATAACAATAACAATATGATCATAAGTTGAAGGACTGCAATCTGGATTTTCAGATAGTCAGGTGGATAGGGCATTGGTTAGAGAACCGCACTCAAAGAGTTGTTGTCAATGGTGTTTCATCAGACTGGAGAGAGGTGAGTAGCGGGGTACCTCAGGGCTCGGGGCTCGGCCCGGTACTTTTGAACATATTTATTAATGATCTAGATGAGGGGGTGGAGGGACTACTCATCAAGTTTGCAGATGACACCAAATTGGGAGGACTGGCAAATACTCCGGAAGATAGAGACAGAGTTCAACGAGATCTGAACACAATGGAAAAATGGGCAAATGAGAACATGATGCAATTTAATAAAGATAAGTGTAAAGTTCTGTATCTGGGTCAGAAAAATGAAAAGCATGCCTACTGGATGGGGGATACACTTCTAGGTAACACTGTGTGTGAATGAGACCTTGGAGTACTTGTGGATTGTAAACTAAACATGAGCAGGCAGTGTGATGCAGCGGTAAAAAAGGCAAATGCCATTTTGGGCTGTATCAACAGGGGCATCACATCAAAATCACAAGATGTCATAGTCCCATTGTATACGGCACTGGTCAGACCACACCTGGAGTACTGTGTGCAGTTCTGGAGGCCTCACTTCAAGAAGGACGTAGATAAAATTGAAAGGGTACAGAGGAGAGCGATGAAGATGATCTGGGGCCAAGGGACCAAGCCCTATGAAGATAGGTTGAGGGACTTGGGAATGTTCAGCCTGGAGAAAAGGAGGTTGAGAGGGGACATGATAGCCCTCTTTAAGTTTTTGAAAGATTGTCACTTGAGGGAGGGCAGGATGCTGTTTCTCTTGGCTGCAGAGGAGAGGACACACAGTAATGGGTTTAAACTTCAAGTACAACGATATAGGCTAGATATCAGGAAAAAAATTTTCACAGTCAGAGTAGTTCAGCAGTGGAATAGGCTGCCTAAGGAGGTGGTGAACTCCCCCTCACTGGCAGTCTTCAAGCAAAGGCTGGATACACACTTTTCTTGGATGTTTTAGGATGGTTAGGGCTGATCCTGCGTTGAGCAGGGGGTTGGACTAGATGGCCTGTATGCCCCCTTCCAACTCTATGATTTTATGATTCTATAACAATAACATTAGAAAATGGAATTGCAAGAGCCTCAGCTTAATTCTTACTGGGACCCAGTGGGCTAAGTAGTAAGACAGGGGGAGCTTGGGAGCCAATTGGGAGTGATGGTTTGGGTTGACCTCAACTAAATGCCTGGCAGAGGAGCTCCCTTTTGCAGGCCCTGTGGAACTGTTCAGGTTCTGTCAGGGCCCTGATCTCCTCTGGGAGTTCGTTCCACCAGGTGGGGGCCAAAATGGAGAAAGCTCTGGTCTTGGTTGAAGTTAAGTGGGCTTCCTTGGGGCCAGGGAAAACCAGGGGTTAGAATGGTGGGATTAGGTTAGAAGGGTTAGAAGGATGGTTAGAAGGGTGGGATTCTGCATTGGACCATGAAAACTGGAGTAATAACAGTGGCACTTTTAGAACCAACACTGATCTACCTCTCCATCAGGGGATTCAGATGCACAGGTATCTCCAGCAGGCTTTGTATAGATTCTGCTAATGACTACATTACACCATCCAGGGTTGGCAGCATAAATCATTCTGCTCTCTCGGGTAAGAATGGAGATTGGATGTGCAAAATAACAGTGAATAACTGGAACAGTCCACAACGGACAATAAATGTCAGGGTCAATACTAATCAGATAGTACAAGTGCAATATTCTCTGCTTCGCTGAACATGTGGTGTTTCCATCCTGATATAGTAGTTTAAGGGACTCACTGGAACAATCTAGCCTCTGGGCCAAACTCCAAGAAAAGAAGAATAAAGCATACTTAGAATTCAGAGTAAAATAGTAGCACTACTTATTCCCCAAAACTAGGACCTCTGCAAAAAGGGCTTGGGATGAGGAAGAACCCACTACATTTGAGCTGGATCTCATGTCCATGTACAATGAGTTTAACATGAGGAGATAAAGATAATATTGGTTTTAGTCAGAGAGAGAATGGTGATCTGTATCTCTTTCCTGCTGTAGTGGCATTGAATATTGTGGATAGTGATGAGGGCTTCATGATGAAATAGTGGAATAATTTGTAACAGAACAGCCTAGATGCCATTTGTGGTAGGGAAGTATGGGAATCATAGAGTTGGAAGGGGCCATACTGGCCATCTAGTCCAGCCTTTGCTCAATTCAGGATCAGCCTAAAGCATCCATAGACACCATTTGTGGTAGGGAAGTATGGGAATCATAGAGTTGGAAGGGACCATACTGGCCATCTAGTCCAGCCTTTGCTCAATTCAGGATAAGCCTAAAGCATCCATAGACACCATTTGTGGTAGGGAAGTATGGGAATCATAGAGTTGGAAGGGGCCATACTGGCCATCTAGTCCAGCCTTTGCTCAATTCAGGATCAGCCTAAAGCATCCATAGACACCATTTGTGGTAGGGAAGTATGGGAATCATAGAGTTGGAAGGGGCCATACTGGCCATCTAGTCCAGCCTTTGCTCAATTCAGGATAAGCCTAAAGCATCCATAGACACCATTTGTGGTAGGGAAGTATGGGAATCATAGAGTTGGAAGGGGCCATACTGGCCATCTAGTCCAACCTTTGCTCAATTCAGGATCAGCCTAAAGCATCCATAGACACCATTTGTGGTAGGGAAGTATGGGAATCATAGAGTTGGAAGGGGCCATACTGGCCATCTAGTCCAACCTTTGCTCAATTCAGGATCAGCCTAAAGCATCCATAGACACCATTTGTGGTAGGGAAGTATGGGAATCATAGAGTTGGAAGGGGCCATACTGGCCATCTAGTCCAGCCTTTGCTCAATTCAGGATAAGCCTAAAGCATCCATAGACACCATTTGTGGTAGGGAAGTATGGGAATCATAGAGTTGGAAGGGGCCATACTGGCCATCTAGTCCAGCCTTTGCTCAATTCAGGATCAGCCTGTGGAGCATTTTAAATGGGGGGAGGGGGTTAATATCCAGAGAGAGAAGACATCAAGAGAATCACAGTCCCTTTCCTAGAACTGTCAAAATGTACACTTCGGTGCTCATTGTGGCTACCTTAATGGGATGCAAAATACCTCTCTTTGCCCTCTCTGCCTGACTCTATGCAGTGCGAGATGCAAAAATCAATGCCCACTTGCTTAGGATGCCAAACATCTCCCTATACCTCCTAGCCACACTTCCTGTCTTTCTTGCCAATTTTGTCACCTTAGGACTATCAATTTTGTCACCATAGGTATTGATTATGGTATTGATTGACATAGCAGCATGGTAAATAAATCTCCCACTGAGTATTTTGCAAAAAAATAAAACATACATTTCTTTGAGTAGATTCCATTCACATTCAGGTTGCAGTTGAAAGGTGAGAAAAGCTGCCTCTAAAGAGCATTTTCTCTGTCACACGTGAGACAAAATTCAGCATCATGTGTAAGGAAGTAGGAGGACATGTTCTATGCAGCGCCCTGCAAAGAATGGGGGAGAAAAAAAGAGAAAGAGAAAAGAGGGCTATGCGGGCAGCTCCCAGGTTAAGACAAAAGTGATGAAGCACCTCCCCCCACCCCGAATGTCCCGGCACAGTGAGTCACTCATTTGACTAGCGAGAATCCTAATTATCCATAAAACCAGGACCCTTTCTCCGTTGTGGCTGATATCCATAAAGGGGATTGTTTGGACCAGTGAAAAAATTGCAACACATTTGATCAAAGTGAAATAGAAAATCAAAACATTACAACTACAAATGCATTTTGAACTTTCTTCTCTCTGTATGCAAAATGCGTGAAAGGGCCCTATGCTGAGAGATGTGAAAACATCTGCACTATGGAGCATCTCCATATGGCGTTTCTGCTGCAGCTCAGCTTCCTGAGTGCATCATTCACGCATACACCACTTCCCTGGCTTACACATACTATTGTTTGCTGGTTATTACTCTTCACAGTTTTTGTTAGACTTTCCCCCGGGGTTTTTAGACCACCACAATGGTGGTATTTCCAGCAGAAATGGGCCTGAAGCAATTTTTGTGGCGTCAGTACTGTTTGCTACACTTTCAAAGGTGCCACCCACCATCATTCACTTCCCTGTCTTACTTTGTACCCATCTCTTTCTTTTTCCGAGCTGCTCACATTTGCACTGGTAGAAGCTGCCTCTTTTTTTAACACAGCATTTATATCGATATATCACTATAGAAAACCAACTGGATTCAATGAGAGCTACTGTTGAATAGATATGCACCGGATTGCAGCTTAACAAATGCAGAGTACATTCAGGGAGATCATTCAGCAGGAAGCTGTGAAAACCCCCATAGAGTAAGGTTACCAGATTGTCCCACTTTTGGAGGGACATCTGGGGGCATCTGGCAAATCGTACCTGTTGAAATTTATATATATATATATATATATATATATATATATATATATATATATATATATATATATATATATATATATATATATATTACAATGTTATTTTTGTGTTCTATGCGTTCTATGAAAAATATTGTTGCTCCATATAGACCAAATTTTAAAAAAGATCCCCCCCCCCCGCAGTCAATTGTGTCCCGCTTTACCAATGTTGAAATCTGGTCACCTAGAGCAGTAAAGAAACCTCCATGAAACACTGAGCCTGAGGGACTATTTATATGATAAAAACCACTGATGAAGAAAACAACTTTGAAAACAGGCTATTGAAAAAGAAAATGTTTTGTGTTATCCGGAACCCGTTTTGGTTTATGTTCGCACATCATAGATATGAAGGCAATATCTACAAAATAAATTGGAATAATTATAACCAAAAAGATTACATTTTTGTACCAGCCAATTGGTTGAATTTTTCTAGTTTGGATTATTCCATTCGGCCAGCCCTTTTTTGTATGCATTTGATGTTGTAGCTATTATTTATTGGGATATGCAAGATCTGCAGCATGCATGATTGGACAGAATACAGGAAATGGCCTGCAGAGGGCACCAGAGGAGATGTATACTTACCATATTTAGCTCAAGAACTTTTTGGCATTCTTCAAATAAACTCTTCTGTAATCTGATTGGCTCAATTGGGGACTTCTTCCTCCTTTGAGCACAGTTCCTCCGGCTTGTCTTCAGAACATGACAAATAACAGCAAAATTTTATTGTTTAAGACTGTAGGATATAATCAAAATCTTTATTCAGGCAAATCCTCCAGCAGTTCAATTGAGCTCATGTCTTATGACGTTCCAGAATTGAGGTGGGGAGACCATTTAAGCCCTGTGTGGGCAGCACTAGGAAATTTTTGAAGAAGATTTTGTTTGGCAGCAACCATGTAAAATAAGCCTCAACCAATTCTGCTATTACTCACAGTGGAGAGGCCAGTCTTTTGCAACACTGAAGTGAGAGTCCAACACATAAGCCAAGAAAAAGTGGAGGAAGACTGTCCTGAGGAAGCAGAGTTGTTGGTTCGTTTCAGCTGGAAGCAGGGTCGAGACTGAGAAAAGCCAGAAAAAGTGTTTTCAGGTTGTCTTGTGAGATGTGTTTCCAGGTTGCCTAATGAGATGTGTTTCCCATGGAAATGAATGGATGACTATGATGATAATGAATCAATGTAAGAACAAATGACCAGGCCACCACTAAAACGATGGGCCACCAGCAGCTCTACTGAAGACACCCTGGGAAGTTTGGGCAGGGTGCATGCTCATGCCAGGCCTGCTCCAGCCACCATGGCCTGATCTACAAGTACAGCCTCCATATGTGCCATTAGTGCTGCTTCCAGTATGCTAAGGACATCAGCTTCATCAAGCTGTTCTGAGTGCCTCACCCATGCTGGGAGTGACCAACCAACTGGAGGGAAGCCTGAGAGACAGACACAAACAGAGAGAGAGAGAGAGAGAGAATGGAGGAGGCAAGTTGGACTGAACTGGACTGGCCTCCCTCCCCCTCCCTGCTAACAAGTGCATTCCGTAAAGAGATTGTAAACCAGGATTTTTTTAAAATAATAAAAAATAATGGGAGTAATTCCATGCTGTTAGTAGGTAGGCAGGAAAGTAGGTGGGAGCTCCAGGGGTCAGGTGCCCTCAATAAGAATCATGCAAGGCTGGATGCTAATGTTCATTCCAGAATCCTTCAGAACATGTTTGAGCTTCCACTTTTGTTAACTACTAAATTAAGTTGAAGTTTATTGGCCCTTTTTGCCAGCACTGAAATTGCTTCTGAAGCTAGAGAGACCAGTTGGAATAAGCTCAGGAAATCCTTCACTTCCCACTCAGCTTCTAGGTACAGGAACACTGCAGACCTATCGTTGTAATAGATCAGATTTCTCCTGTGTACAGCTCTGTGCTATGTCAATTTGACCAAGGGTCTTTGCAGAGCTATTTTGGATCCCTTCCCAATTTTACACTTTGGAAGTATAGTTTGCAATTAGAAGAGTCCTCCTCAAAGGGCAGCAGACTCTCAACATATGCGTAACCAGTTGGCTTCAGCAAATCCCAACAGCTGCGAAATAAATGCTATACTCAGAGTTGTTTAGTGGAGGTCATGCAGGGAAGGGAATGTAAAGTAAAAGCGGTTTTATATTTCCTTCATATGCAAGTTTATAAGGTCTTTTGTCTTCTGAGTCTACATTTGCCAGGATCCACTAAGACCCGAAAGGGGAAATGTATCAAAGAAGCATACCAATTTAGAAAGCACATCTTGTTTGATTTATTTAACAAGAGAAATAAGCTAGCAGGATGAGGTCAGTGGTGAATTTAAACATTAAGGCCAACTACTGAGCAACACCAGAAGCCATGGAAGGAAATGCTTCTAAGTGCCTATAGAATAACCATGAGCTGAACTCAAGCTACAGCACTACTGTTTACCACCTTTTAAGTTGCTCAGAGTCCTCCTTAATGGTTTTATCCTCACAACAGTCCCATGAAGTAGCTGACCTGAGAAAGAGGAGAACTGGCCCAAGGTCACCCAGCAACTGTTGTTAAAGAGTGGATATTTGAATCCAGGCTTCTGAGATCCATGTTCAATTCTCTAACTGTTCTAGCTGTATCTGAACAAATCAGTGGTGACTCACAGAAGAAGAAGAAGAAGAAGAAGAAGAAGAAGAAGAAGAAGAAGAAGAAGAAGAAGAAGAAGAAGAAGAAGAAGAAGAAGAAGAAGAAGAAGAAGAAGAGTTGGTTCTTATATGCCGCTTTTCCCTACCCGAAGGAGGCTCAAAGCAGCTTACAGTCGCCTTCCCATTCCTCTCCCCACAACAGACACCCTGTGGGGCGGGTGAGGCTGAGAGAGCCCTGATATCACTGCTCGGTCAGAACAGCTTTATCAGTGCCATAGCGAGCCCAAGGTCACCTAGCTGGCTGCATGTGGGGGAGTGCAGAATCGAACCCGGCATGCCAGATTAGAAGTCTGCACTCCTAACCACTACACCAAACTGGCTCTCAGTTTGAAGAAGAAGAAGAAGAAGAAGAAGAAGAAGAAGAAGAAGAAGAAGAAGAAGAAGAAGAAGAAGAAGAAGAAGAAGAAGAAGAAGAAGTTGGTTGCCACTTTTCTTTACCTGAGCGACTTACAGTCACCTTCCCTTTCCTTTCCCCACAACAGACACCCTGTGAGGTAAGTGAGGCTCAGAGATATTACTGCTCAGTCAGAACAGCTTTATCAGTGCTGTGGTGGGGCCAAGGTCAACCAACTGGCTGCATGTGGGGGAGCGCAGAATTGAACCTGGCATGCCAGATTAAAAGTCCACACTCCTAACCACTACACCAAGCTGGCTCTTCCCCTGCCACAAATTGTGTTAGTCTTTAAGATGCTACTGGACTCTAGTTCTTTTCTGGTGCTACACCCTAGCATGGGTAGCCATCTTGATGTGTTCCACCATAGCAGTGCTCAGTATACCAAATGGATCAGCCTCGGGGTCAAATCTAGTCTTTGGAGAACTATCAGTTGGCCTCCTCATTGTCGAGAGATATGTGAAGGGAAGACTATGGCTGTTATAACAGATATTTCTGGCTGTTTACTTGAGTGTTTGAGGGACAAGCCTAGCACCTTCCTCACAGTGGCTCTGACATGAGACTTGTTTCTGATCAAAGGATGTTATCTTTAGATACAGCCATTGGTAGCATTTTGTTACTTCAGAGGCTATTATTAACAGAGCCATGTGCTAACAGTGAAAGCTGGATTTTGGTGCTATATTATTGTTCTCTAGCTTTAAAATTGAATTTCAGACTATACATGATATGGCTAGTAAGCATGTGTATGTGTGCCCACATGGGTGTGTAAAACATCATCAAGACTTATAGTAACCTCTCAGGGTTATCAAGGCAAGTGATTAAGCAGAGGTGGTTTGTCATTACCTTCTTCTGCAAAGTTTTCCTTAGTGGTTTCCCATCCAAGTACTGGTCCAGCTTAGCTTCAAGATCTGATGAGATCATGTTATACTGTTTGGTGGAGTGGTTAGGAGTGCGGACTTTTAATCTGGCATGCCAGGTTCGATTCTGCACTCCCCCACATGCAGCCAGCTGGGTGATCTTGGGCTTGCCACAGTGCTGATATAGCTGTTCTAACCGAGCAGTGATATCAGGGCTCTTCCAGCCTGACCCACGCCACAGGGTGTCTGTTGTGGGGAGAGGAATGGGAAGGCGACTGTAAGCCGCTTTGAGCCTCCTTCGGGTAGAGAAAAGTGACATATAAGAACCAACTCTTCTTCTTCTACTATACCATTACACATTCTGAGTAGAAATCATACATGTATATAAAGGGAAATCACAGGTGTGTCCTGTCAATAAAGAGGACTGTGTGTGACCTGATAATGTTTTGGTGTGATTGACACAGAGTTGGTTCCAATGGCTATCTTCTCCTAAATAAGGAATCTCCTAGATAGCCAATTTTGTGTAGTGATTAAGAGCGGCAGTTTCTTATCTAGAGAACTGGGTTTGATTTCCCACTCCTTCACATGCAGCTACCTGGACCAGTCACGATTCTCTCACAGTTCTCTCAGCCCCACATAGGGTGTCTGTTTTGGGGAGAGGAAGGGAAGGTGACTATAAAATGCCTTGAGACTCTTTCTGGTAATAAAAAGCAGGTTCAAAAAACACCAGCTGTTCTTCCCACAGAAAGATTCCTCCTGTTAGGGAAGATTCCCCATAGTGGAAAATAGTCCACTAAATATGAATCACAGGTAAGAATTCTCATTGAAGAAGGATTCAACTTTCATGAATGGATTCGCATAAGCCATCTAGAGCAAGAATATACAGGCAAGAATTGCAACCATTTGGAGCAAGGAAGAATGGAGGGAGGTTGTTCAGAAACTGTTTGGCATAGAATAATTACAATCTAGATAAAGAAATGGTAGATAAGAGCTTCCCTGGGCTATTAAAGACCACCTGAAGTGGTGAACATCAACAGATATTTCAAGGTACTGCTGGGGTCCTGTGCTCATGTATAATTTAAATGTTCTCTAATGCTCTTCGCAACAGCACTATTTGGTACGAAAAGCAATTTTAAGCATGAGTTTGCACAGATAAAAGCAGCATGCCTGTGCATCCTGTGATGGATGCAGTCAGGATGTTATGGAAACTTTCTGACGGCATCCATCACAGGATGCGTAAACCTGCTGTTCTTATCTATGCAAACTCCCCCCCCCCAAACAGAAAAGTTCAAATTGCTTTCCTGCAAAATTGGAGGCTGCGAAAGAACATCCAAGAACTCATTGTTTAAATTATACATAAACACAGCATCCCAGCTGTGCCTTTTAATAAATGTAGCTAATGTAAATAGGGACACTAATGGGGATTAATGATTTAAAAGTTTCTCGTGGTAAAAAAAAAATAAAATCATTCCCTGTGTATTCTTTAGTGAGGCCGTTTCCTGCCCCCCCTCCTCTTTCCTCAGCCCTCTGTCCCACCTCATTCTGTCTCACTCCCCTTTAGGCTTAATGGTTTATGTTCCCATCTCACTGGAAATGAATTCATTCTTTGGCACATACCCCCCCCCCCACACACACACACACACGTTCTTGTTTGTCCCCAAAGAGTAAGTCTACCTCATAATTCTCCCCTTTCTATCCAGTGTGGTGATATTCTTCATCTCAACTAAAATACGTTTGTGCAGTTTTGGGTGGTGACTTGAGTTGTTTTTGTGGAGCAGTTCTGGCAGTTGACTTCTGTGAGCAAATATATACATAGATCTGTAGAAAGTCAACAGTTGGCACAAGCCAGCTGGTGTTGACGAGGCTCAGATGTTTTCCTGCCCTGTGGCTTCCAAAATAGCCTTGACCAACGCTTGTTATCCGCTTGGTGCTCCTGCTGTTGAGAGCTGAACAGATACTGAGCTTGAACCTAAACTCTTCTCTTATAGATTATATTCAGATTCCCCTTTTGAATACTTCTGCCAGCTATGCAATTATTTGAACAAGCATAGTAACAGGGCCAAGACATAAAGCTTGAATCCTGGCCTAACCTTCAGAAAACACCAACTGGATTATCCCCATAAACATTTTGCCCATCCACTTTTACACAGGGTCTTGCAAATTCAAATTCAGTCTAATTTTTTCTTCTTAGTAACTCCTTCCCTGTGACAAGGACCAGAGCCGTTTACATTGCTCTCCTCACCTCCTTTCTGTCCTCACAATAACTTTATGAGGTGGGTACACAATTTTCAAATAAGGAGGAAACAGTGGTCATGGGTGACTTCAATTACCCAGATATCTGTTGGAAGACCAACTCTGCTAAAAATGCAAACTCCGTTAAATTCTTAACTTGTCTTGCCGACAGCTTCATTTCCCAGAAAGTAGAGAGGGGAACCAGGGGCTCTGCTATTTTAGACTTGATTCTCATCAAAAGGGAAGAACTGGTAGATGAGGTGGAATAGCGAGCACACTTGGTAGCAGTGACCATGTGCTTTTGGAATTTTCAATTGTGGGAAAGAGAAAACCTTTACGATGTCATATATATAGACTGGACTTCAGGAAAGCTGATTTTAACAGACTTAAAAGTATGTTATATACAGTCCCGTGTTCAGAAAGACGTAAAGAGATGGGAGTGCAAGAGGGCTGGGAGTTGAATGCTTTAGGATGCTTAGGGCTAATCCTGCATTGAGCAGGGGGTTGGACTAGATGGCCTGTATGGCCCCTTCCAACTCTATGATTCTATGATTCTAGGTTAGGCTAAAAGTATGTTGCTGGCACGAAATCACCAAGTGAGCTACCACAGCAAGATGGGCATCAAACCTGGGTCTCCCAAATCCTACTGTGAGGCTTGAGCCACAATACCACATCAACTTTCACAGGGTTGTCCATTGTTGCACAGGAACAAGCCAACAGGCCTAGGTGAGTCATGCAGGTCAATTGGTATCAAGTCACCTGGTGGTTACTGCCAGGCCTGGCTCCAATGAATCTTCCCACTAATGCCAGAACAGCTTAGCAACAGCCACTGAGGGCTTCCATTTCTTAAAACTACAAGAGTTCCTGTTATCATTTTGGGTTTTTTTTTAATCTGTCCCCTCTTTTACATTTCAGACCTTTCTGCAAACCTGGGGATTCTCTCAAGTTTGGAGAAAGGTCTGTCTTGTCCATTCACAGTTCCAGTCTACAGATTTAAGTATCCTCAAATGTGACCAACTTTATTATTAGAATATCCAAGTGTGAACCTACAAGAAACTTATGGGGACAGTGCATTTCACCCACACACCCATCATGCCTTTCTTCCCTCTCCCCCCCATTCTTGAATAAATTTCAAATCCTTCTTTTCCCCTTTCCTAACAATCTTATCCATCTCTTTCCCCCCCCCCCCCCGCCTTTGCTGTCAATATCGTCCCGTCTCTGTTTCTTCCCCATCCTTCCCTTGACATCCACCTCAGCTGCAGGCCCCCCAGCAACCAGCTGAGCTCTCCAGAGTCCAGTAGCACCTGTGCTACTTCAGACCAACACGGCTACCCATTTGAATCTATCCTAGTGGAATCAGCTGTACAGGGTAAGTAATCTGTGAATGCACAGATAACTTCATTGCTTTGTGGGGTTTAAACCCCCTTCCCATCACCATTGAGACTCCAATTTAGTCCCCTCTTCCATGTAATTTTTAATAGTTTTCAGATTTTTCTACAAACCTGGGGATTCTCTCAAGTTTGGTGAAAACTTTCTCTCAGTGTGGGCCTCATCCATGGATTTAAATATCCACAGATCTCTTCAGACTTGAGAAAAAGATACCGTAGAATCATAGAATCATAGAATCATAGAGTTGGAAGGGGCCATACAGGCCATCTAGTCCAACCCCCTGCTCAACGCAGGATCAGCCCAAAGCATCCTAAAGCAAGAAAAGTGTGTATCCAACCTTTGCTTGAAGACTGCCAGTGAGGGGGAGCTCACCACCTCCTTAGGCAGCCTATTCCACTGCTGAACTACTCTGACTGTGAAAAAATTTTTCCTGATATCTAGCCTATATCGTTGTACTTGAAGTTTAAACCCATTACTCCGTGTCCTCTCCTCTGCAGCCAACAGAAACAGCATCCTGCCCTCCTCCAAGTGACAACCCTTCAAATACTTAAAGAGGGCTATCATGTCCCCTCTCAACCTCCTTTTCTCCAGGTTGAACATTCCCAAGTCCCTCAACCTATCTTCATAGGGCTTGGTCCCTTGGCCCCAGATCATCTTCGTCGCTCTCCTCTGTACCCTTTCAATTTCATCTACGTCCTTCTTGAAGTGAAGCCTCCAGAACTGCACACAGTACTCCAGGTGTGGTCTGACCAGTGCCATATACAATGGGACTATGACATCTTGTGATTTTGATGTGATGCCCCTGTTGATACAGCCCAAAATGGCATTTGCCTTTTTTACCGCTGCATCACACTGCCTGCTCATGTTTAGTTTACAATCCACAAGTACCCCAAGGTCTCGTTCACACACAGTGCTACCTAGAAGCGTATCCCCCATCCAGTAGGCATGCTTTTCATTTTTCTAACCCAGCTGCAGAACTTTACACTTATCTTTATTAAATTGCATCTTGTTCTCATTTGCCCATTTGTCTTGTTCTCATTTTGCCCATTTTTCCACCGTATATACTCGCATATAAGCTGACCCACATATAAGCCTAGGCACCTAATTTTACCACAAAATCTGGGCAAACTTATTGACTTGCATATAAGCCGAGGGTGGGAAATGCAGCAGCAACAGGTAAATTTACAGGATGGCCTAAGAGCTTAATCCATGCTCCATCATCACAGGCTCTCCCATTCAGCCTCCCCCACCCCCAACAAACACAAAAAAGTCAAGAGGATGAATAGCTGCTGGTTTTTGTACCCCGCTTTTCACTAACCAAAGGAGACTCCGGCTTACAATCACCTTCCCTTCCTCTCTTGATGCCAGACACCATGAGAGAGCATTGACAGAACTGCTGTAAGAACAGCTCTGGCAGGAGAACCAAACAGTGCCCCACAGGCCAGCAAACCAAAGCAGAACAATAGTACCCAAAGTTGGCAACCTACTACAACGAGTACAATAGCTATCAAACTAGGGGGATGGACTACTCTAACTACAGGTACAGTGCCCCCCCCCCTGAACAAAACACTGAAATAAAAGATCTGTAAAACTGAACACTGAAAGAAAGAACTGTGAAAACCTACTTTTAAAAGAAACACAACCCCAAGAAGAAAAGGCAAACCATGCTGCCCCTCAGAAAAATGAAGAAATAAACATTAGGAGAAAGAAACAGTAAATCCCAAACGATAGATTCAAATGGGTAGTCGTGTTGGTCTGAAGTAGCACAATAAAATCAGAGTCCAGTAGCACCTTTAAGACCAACAAAGATTTATTCAGGGCGTGAGCTGAATAAATCTTTGTTGGTCTTAAAGGTGCTACTGGACTCTGATTTTATAGTAAATCCCAAAGCACCCCCAAAACCAACCCCACCCACAGAAACCAAAAGAATAGTTTGGAAGAAGTGATTAAGAAGAACAAGGCAAGTGAAAGCAAAAGGGGGAAAAGATCAAAGTCCCTCAGTAAAACCATTGGCAAAAGGCAATAAATACCTTTTGGCTGGCTGTGAGCAAGGAGCTCAGCTTGCAAAGGATGGCTGTGAGCAGGCAATTATTTCAATTCCCGTATAGACCCGTATAAACCCGCATATAAACTGAGGAGGACTTTTTCAGTGTTAAAAACTGTGCTGAAAACTCGGCTTATACACGAGTATATACGGTATATAGATTGCATGATGATAGGAGGAGTTGAAGGCAGCAGGAAAAGAGGAAAACCCACCATGAGATGGATTGACTCAGTCAAAGAAGCCAACCTTCAGTCTGCAAGACCCAAAGAAGACTGTTAATAGTAGGTTCTTTTGGGTCACCATAAGTCAGATGTAACTTGACAGTATTTCATACACAGAGAGGCTAAGAATCAGCCTCCACCTGCTCACGTATCAATAGCAATCCCCTATTGCAGCGGTAGTCAACCCGTGGTCTTCCAGATGTCCATGGACTACAATTCCCATGAGCCCCTGCTAGCATTCGCTGGCAGGGACTTATGGGGATTGTAGTCCATGGATATCTGGAGGGCCACAGGTTGACTACCCCTGCTCTATTGCACACATCCAAAACATGTTGACACATGGATAAACGACCAAATAATAAAATGTGTTTCAACCCTCCTTGGGGACTTCTTCAGTGGTCTAATATTTAAATGCACTCATGTGATGTAATGGGGTCTATAAGGTGGTAAAAAATCTTGTAGAAGCCCTCTCCATGCCTGAGTGTATTCTCATACGTCTCATGGAATGAACCCTCAACATGCGGGATTTCTGACATCATCTCATTCTCTCTTTCATTCCCCAAAAGGATGCTCTGGGAGGCAGAATTCTTCTTCTTGAAGGTTTGTAGCCAATCAGTGCTGAGAGCCTAGGGCTTAGTCTAAATCACTTACAGATTTGAAACCAGCCAGTGGGGAAATTAGCCTTGAAGCTGGTCCCTCCAGGATTTTTTTTGCTAATTACAGAAAGTACAGGGGACAGGAAAGGATTAGCTGTCCGTGGGGATGAGCTCATTTACTGTGTTTATAGCAGAACAGGAACCACAGAGGACAAAGCAGATACTCCAGCATCCTGCAATTTTGATATTCACTGAGGAACCAGCTAAGCCCTATGTCAATAAGTAAATACAAAATGAAGGGAATTCATCTTGTCTGTGCCTCATTCAAGGCCAAATACATGACTGGAAGATAGAATCATAGATCTATGATCAAATCTCCTGTATGATTTGCCTTCAGATATATATATATATATATATAATTAACCCTGGATACCAAATATGGACAACAAGCTCTAAGGGTGGGTGCCTTTTTAAATTATGAACAATGGAATGTGTGGCATTTTAAAATGTTTGTCTTTCATTCATTTTGTAGTTTCAGAAAGGCATCATTAGTGTTTTTATGATGTTTCAGCAGTCTAGATATTGGTTTGTAAATGTGTTAGGGACAACTGGGAGAGTCCAAAATATCAGATACAAGGGGGCAGGTGTGCTGGGTTGCCACAGCCATCCCCAGACTTACTGTCTCATAGGGAAGGGAGGAAACCCAGCAGCCACCTTGGCTTCAGCCCTGAGCTTGCCCTCACAGTGTGGGAGGGGGTTAGCTACAGCAGTGCAGGGAGGGGAGAGCATACCAGAGGCCAGGTCTACCCTACTGAGGCACACGAGCAGTGGTGTAAAGAGTGCAGTGAAGTCACAGCTGACTTATGGAGACTCCATAGGGTTTTCAAGGCAAAAGACACTGGGGGGGAAGAACCATTGCATGCTTTTGCTTAGTGACTCTGGAATTCCTTGGTGGCTTCCCATCTAAATATTAATCAGGGCCAACCCTGCTTAGCTACCAAGACTCGGATATCAGGCTAGCCTGGGCCATCCAATCAGGCAGACTTGATATCCCAATAAGCTGTGAGCTAAATTCAAGGAATCTTGAAATTTCAGGGGAGCATTCTTTCATTTAGGATATTTCTGGCCTAAAATGAAACAGGATATTTCAGGCATCATTTCAGGTTAGGAATATCTGCATGCGTATCTCCAGACAAGAGTTAAACCATCCATTTCCTTGCACCATGGTCACGGTCTTGAAAAAGGATCACAGATAATCTCATCCAGTTTAATTCAGCAACTGATAGGGAAAGCTTATCTCACAAAGTAGGCTCAACTATGTTTCATTTATTTTCAAAGGGGCCTCCCACTCCAAAACATGTTCCCCTGTGAGCTTATCATTACCGGTGTGGCCTGACCTTTCCTCCATGGCACTTCAAAATTAATTTCCATTGCTTCTATTCCCCAGCTCCTCATGATGTTCGCCCACCAACCCGGTAAACACCAGCATCTCAGCCATAAAATACTTCAGCAAGAGAGCATGACTCCATCAAGGTTTAATAACCTTTCTCCCAGCAAGAGTAATAGAACAGTGGCCTTACCAGAAGCTGTTCCTATCAATTTGTATAAAAGGTATCCCTTGGAGCTCAGAGGCAACTCATTTCTCTACTGGATTTGGGAGAAAGCTCTGAATGGTGGATAGTTTAGAAGGGTCCCAGGCAAGGGGCCGTGCATTGACCTGTTGACCCAGATGTGTTGTCACAATCACCAAAAGCTAAGCTTAATCTAAGGGAAGCTATTAGAGAGTACACAGTTAGGTTGCCTCACGCCACTTGCAATATAACCGTATTGTGGACCAATGGACCTGAAGAGAATTAGACTTTCTTGCACCAAGCACTGTATTTTTTTTCTTCCTCTATGTACCCATTCCCCTTCTCCAAATAAGCACTTTTACTTTTGCAGTGTATTAGGTTGTAGCATTGTGATACATTTGCCAGAAGCTGAACAAGTTATTGTAGTTCTGATATTATTTACACCTTTACCTGAAGAAAGTCTAGCTTTTTTTGTGGTTGTGAACCACTGGTTGTGAACCACTGGACAGAAAGGAGAGCCAGGAGGTGAAGAATGGTCGGAGGCGAGGTTTTTTTTAGAATTGCGCCATGGCGCTGGCATACGCTATTTTTTTAAATGTGCAGAATTGGCCCTAGAATTTTAGGACACACTGTTCAAGTGAAATGGATGAGGCCATATAAAGTCTAAGTCAGTGCCTTATCTGAATTTGTGGGTTTTATTGCATGGGTCTATTGCATGAGGTCTATTGCATGGGGCAAGGACTAGAAGGAATAAAATTCCAGGGGCTTAGGAACTGAGTAATTCAAGTAACTTGATTTCATACAGTGTGTAGGTTGGGTTTTATCCAGTGGAACTGTTTTCAGTTGTCTGAAGATTAATTGTAATTCCAGGAGATCTCCAGGCCCTCCCTGGAGGTTGGCAACCCTACCTACCATTGTGCACCTTTCACACATATTGTTCCAGATGACCCTATTCAGACCTGATTTCAGACATAAGCATGCACTTATTTATTTTATTTATTTGTAATTGTATTTGTTAACCGCCACCCCCGGGCCCGGCCAACTCATGGTGGTTCACAATAAAATCTTTAAAATCCCCACAGGCATAAAACATATAAAAACAGTAGACCAAAAGTGACGGCAAAAATGACTATATGGAATACCTCACTTTCATGCACGCAGACCCTACCACAGCAACCACTCCCGCCCAGGAGCGGTATTCTACTGGCGATGTCCAGCCTATGGATGTATACAGGGAGGGACCTGATCTTCCTGGCCCGGCCTCAACCAAATGTCTAGTGGAAGAGCTAGATCTTGCAGGCCCTGGAGAATGCTGATAGCTCTGTCAGGGCCCTCAGCTCTTCTGGGAGCTCATTCCAAGATGATCTTGTAAGGACCCTAGCAGCCGCATTTTGCACCAATTGCAATTTCCGGGTCAGAGACAAAGGAAGGCCCATGTGGAGCGAGTTACAGAAGCCTGATCTGGAAGTGACTGTTGAATGGATCACTGTGGCCAAGTGTTCCGGGGACAGGGAGGGCTCTTGCAACCTGGCTTGGCCCAGATGGAACAACGCCACTTGGGCTATCTTCGTGATCTGAGCCTGAGTATCTAGTTAGCTTTCCTATATCAAATCTCTTGACAAGACACCTTGACAACATTTTTTTTTCATTTTGGGCACAGTACACAAGTAAAAACACTATAAGCGAATCTTGTCTCCATTGTCTCTTGTCTCTCAGAGTCAGCTTGATGTAGTGGTTAAGAGTGGCAGCTTCTGATCTGGAGACCTGGGTATGATTCTCCATTCTTCCACATGCAGCCAGCTTGGTGACCTTGAGCCTGTCACACTTCTCTTAGAGCTCACTCAGCCTTACCTACCTCACGGGGTGTCTGTTATGAGTAGGCAATCAAAAGCTACTTTGTGACTTCTCAGGTTGGTAAAAAGCAGGGTACAAAAAACAGTTCTTCTTCTTCTTCCCTTTATTTTCCCTAATTTTTTATTTTCTCAAATTCTTTTATTCCCCTTTATGTAGAATCACATCTTTTATCACCTTTTTTGTAAGCCTCTTTGAGACTCCTTTGGTCTCTGGACTCCCTAGCTAGCATGTCTAACCAAGAGATGAGGCCTGTTTCTGGTCCACAGGAGCATCCTTCACGATTTTTAGTTGACAGCAAATGTTCCCCTTTATTACTGGCCATATCCATAACACGAACTCTTTGCTGTATGGATAGATTGCCTTTCCCACACATTTGAAATTAGTGAATGGATTTGCAAGGACCGAAAGTGAAGTGTACCAACACAGAACTTCACTGAACGAGGCCAGCATTCGGTTGCCATCCCCTAATTGGTTTGGAGTGTTTAGGAACCTTAAAAGCCTACTACAAGGACAACAATAATCTATTCTTCTTTGCCCCCATGGCTTCTAAACATGGAAACTACATTCTTAGTGACAATCTCCTGATTCTTCTATATGTGCATGCACTATTTAGAATCAGCACCAGAGATCTTAGCTATGAGGCAAACAGGTCGCTCAGCAAGTTTCTGTGACAAAGTGAGGATTTGAACTTAAGTGTCCCCGAGTCTGGTAATGTTCATTGATCAAATGGATTCCTTGGCACACAATTTATGTTTTCAGATTCTTTATAGAAAATATGGTATATGGGTAAAGCCTTTGTCTTAATTTTACATTATAGCAAATATGAACACCTAACTGACAGCATGCTTCTGGAATGCAATCTGTTTGTAAGTTGGGGACTTCCTGACTTTTTCACCTGTTTTGAGAGTATGTTGTCTCCAAATAAAAAGAATGGGAAGCCCCAACCTGGATTTTTGCCCGGGACCCCAGAATCTTCCATAGACACTAACAATACTCGTGGTTGTAAAATCAGACTTCTTTATTAGGTAGCATTGAAGTAGCAACAAACACTCTCCTTTCTTGAACTGAGGAGGGGCCCTCAGTTCAAGTCCTATATTGCTTTTTGGATTGCCAGCCTCCTTGAGATGCAGATGGTCAGCATGGCCACAGTGGGGGCTGGTCACTTATCAGAAGGTGGTAGGGCTAGCCCAGGTGCTGGGTTGGCCCAAGGGAACATGGGTTACAAAAGATGTGGAATGTAAGGGCCCAGTGAAGGGGTGAGGTAACTGACCAGGGGGTGTGAGTTATGTGTAGGATTCCCGACTACATGCCTGCCAGCTTACTGTAAACAAAAGGGGGTGGAACAATACAAAAGGGGTTGGAACAATACAACGAACATTGCCATGTTTACCCACCATAGGAATGAGGAGTCAAATCAAAATAAAATCAAAAACAGATCACATTAGACATGGCAAATCCCATGAGGTTTTGACACTGGCCACCCATTAAAGAGATGCCCATTGAAGAGAGAAATGCTGTACACATAGCAGATTTGACTCTCTCCATCCATCTTATTACCGCTAATTTAGACAGGGAGGTAAGCAGCGGTCATTGCACAGAGGAAGTCAGCTGATGTGGCAACCACTGAGCACAGTTTGGTGCTGGCTGATTAATTTTTCATCGTGCCAACGTTTATAAATCCTCTTCTTGCTGTGAGTTAGTTAAGTCTTAACTTTTCCCACAAGGAGCTAAGTACGAATAAAGGGCTACATGTCTAGCATTCTTTGCCTGAGGACAGAGCTTCTTGGGTTGTGGTTATTAGCTCCAAAAAGGCTTTGAGCCAGTGCTGTGCACTCTGGCTGGTTTTGTGAAATTTGAATTAAACAGCCTGCTAAAAACACATAATCTGAAACCAATAAGGGGGCTAAATATAACCCCGATGCACAAGGGGACTCTAAAATGTGTCTAAAGCAGGCCGAGTTTCCAGGGGTCATTCTGAAGCAAAGCCAATGTTCTTCCTTTAATGAAGCTTCTGGTTACCATAGGGACATCACAGTGGCATCCCACAACAGCACTCAGAGCTGACAGCTGAAGGAAGCAGAGAAAGCCAATTTTGGCACCTTTGAGCTCTGTGCAACATGGGATATTTCTGGGGGTTCTACGGTTAGACTGAAGTAAATGTCTCCCAACACATTTCTCTAAACAGTTTCCCACACAGAGCACAAAATGTCACAGAGAAATGAAAAAAAAATGCTAGTGTTGAGGGCAGAACACATTTAACATCGCATCGCAATGTGGGATATGGTCATCCAGACTGAATAGCAGAGGGGAAGATTTTACTCAGTTTAAAGGGAAACAGAAATTTTGCTTGACAAACACAGTAAAATGGCACCATTCAGAACCAGTATCCTTATACTAGCCAGAACTCCCTGGCATCTTTCCTTGTTTTAATATATATTATTGTTCCACTTTCCCCCCAAAAAACTCACAACCAATAAAATATCCCCTCCTTGTTTTGCAAGTTTTCTTCACTTGGACTAGGCCAATTTTAACGGTGTGCCCAAATTCCAGACCAGGGTAGTTGCAAGAAAAGGGCAGAGTGGTAGGAGGTAACATTAATTTTGTGCTCAAATATTCATCTAAGGTTCAGTGGGATGGGACATATTAATGATGGTTTTTCTTTGTTTATAATAATGAAACATATAAGAATATGCTTCTTTCTTTCCAGCTCCACTTGTTACAATTTTGAGCATTCCTGACAAGTTTCTTTTACACCATTTATACATACCCATGTAAGAATGTCACTGAAAAGATGTTAATTTTAAAGGGGGGGAGGTACAAGGAGAGATATAATGACACACAAATAAAGACTTGTGGGTACCATTCAGACTAGGGGAAAGTAAAAATGAAACAGAGATTTTCAAGTCCCCCCATCCCCTGCCAGGTGTCTTGAGGGACCTGGTAACCCTACCTGGAACTTACCGCTCAATATAAATTAATATCTTGCCTGAAAATTATTAGTGGACTAGGTTAGGAACATAAATTGTTTCTAAAGAGAAGTGCTCCAAATTAGAGGAAGCATAATGTATGAATGCATTTTAGTGTCTAAGGCAAAATTTTGAAGCAGCTTTCTCCCCTTTCAGTTCCCAACAGTGGGGCTCCTAGGTCTAGGGCTACTCCTCAGTTATCTCCACTGGTCTGAAGGGCACAGGGACTATTTTTGAGGAGCACAGACCTTTTTTCAGCTGCATCTGTATCCCCAGCCATTGCACCATTCCAACACTGCATGCACAGTACCATTGTTAAATAATGGTTTATCTGGTATTCATTATTATTTAAAAAATGAAATTAGTCTAAGTCCTTCAAATGGATGCCAAGTGTCCTTGGCTATAATTTGCTCAAGGCATTTTGAAAAAAATCACAAATGCTCTTAAAACACACTATTTAGGAGCAATTTCATCTGGGATGCAGCCAAGACATTTTAATCCTGCTAATCTTGCCTTAGCTAAAATCTTCTTGCCATTTCTCCGACTACATTATGAAGTGTGAAGCAGACCCTTGCCAAGGAGTCTTCTTCACACAGAGTTCTCATAACCCAACCTAAAGCTGTCTCCTATAAATGGGGGGGTGTATATATGTGCCATCAACTCACAAATGACTTGTGGTGACCCCCATAAGGGGATTTCAAGGCAAGTAAGAAGCAGAGATGAGTTGCCCTTGGTGTCATCTGCAGAGCCTTCCTTGGTGATCCTCCATCCCGATACTGACTTTGCTTGGCTTCCAAGATCTGATGAAATCAGGCTGTACCATAGCAAATCCCCATAAACAATTTTTTAAAATCCTCTGAAAAATTCAGTGCTAGGCCAGACTACAGAAGTTGTAAGAAATAAAAGTTGTGAATCTATGACCCACCTCTCATTTTGTTGATTCACTGATCCTATAGCATGTCCTTTTCTATAATCCTACTTACACCACAATCATCACAAATTCACATCCTTCATGATGCTAATAATCTCCCCCGTCATTCACCAGTATTGCAGCTCGTCTTGGTATCGCCCTTGGTGGCAGCTGACATATTTCCAAATGTACCTTACATGCTCCATTATCATATTTTATTTATAAGCCCTTAAAGCTACTGGTCACTGCACAGTCATTTTTTAAAAAACATGATTCACTCCTTTGAGCTCACTGACACAAAACTTAGTAACACAATAAAGAGGGTTAGGAAACTGATAAGGGAGGTGGGATAGAGAAAAGAAATCAAATATTTTTTTTAATGGATTCTGGATCAAAGCCAATAAAGTTTTCAGAGATTATAGAAAGAAATGAAGCACAAATAGAATACAGTGTTGATAAATGATCAGAACAAGAAGAAATGAAGAGATGAACATTGGAACGTACACGGTAACATCCAGCGTATCTCACCCAGGGGGGGTGGGATGGCTGCAGGGATGAGAGGAGGGATTATACTGCCAATCTTGTTTTATCCTCTTTTTAACTATGTTTTGTTGTTCCGTTATGGGATGGGATTTTATTGTTCTATGGGGGGTTATATTGTACCCTGCCACAAGTCTCCAGAGATTGGCGGGCTAAAAATCTAAGAAATAAATAAACAAACAAACTGTGGACTGAAAAAGGAGGAAAAGGAAAAGTTGTAGGACCAATTAGTTAGGAGGAAAAGGGTGAGGATAAGTCGGGTGGATGGCAAAAGGTTGCATGGGCCCCTTTCAGACAGTCTTTGCAATCCATTTTAGTAGCAGGTTGCGAATGGTTTTTTTGTGTCAGTTCAGACACAACCATTTTAGCAACCCACTGCCAGTTTGGTGTAGGGGTTAGGAGTGCAGACTTCTAATCTGGTAAACCGGGTTTGATTCTGCACTCCCCCACATGCAGCCAGTTGGGTGACCTTGGGCTCGCCACGGCACTGATCAAACTGTTCTGACTGAACAGTAATATCAAGGCTCTCTCTGCCTCACCTATCTCAAAGTGTGTCTGTTGAGGGGAGAAGAAAGGGAAGGGAATTGTAAGCTGCTTTGAGACTCATTCAGGTAGAAAAAAGGGGCATATAAGAACCAACTCTTCTTCTTCTAATGGATTTTATTTCCCTGTTCATACAAAGCTGTTTTCACCCCATTGGCAAGGGGGGTCTGAGGGAAACTGCTTTCTTCTGTTTTCCCCTCTTCACTGTGATTCTGAATGCTGTTTAAAATGTCCATAGTGCTTCCTACAATGCCATTCCCCCACCCATCATTTTTCACTACATGATTTTCCTTACCCTTCCACTCTAAAACATTCTAAGCTCAGCGCTATAGTGCTAAAACGATAGAATACTTCAGTATTACAATGGCACCACTGAGAAGCCTTGACTCCTTTGAGAGACTATATTGGTTTTGCACTATAGCACTCAATTTAGTCCATTTTTTAAAAGCAAGGAAGATTACATGGCAAAAAAGGGCAGGGGACAAGTGGTACAGCTTGAAGTGGACTTAGCACTTCAAAGATGACTTATTAATGGGATGAAGTTTACCGTATGAACCCACAATCCATGTATTGCTTTAATCAGAATCTGGCCAACAATGGATATCATCCCATTTAGAATGGCAATGTGAAGGGGCCATAAATCAAAAAAAAAGAGCATGGACTTTAAAGGAAGAAACAATAAAATGAAGCTAGAAAACTGGAAACTGCATGGGGTGAGAGGAGATGAGAAGAACAATATGGAACCCAACAATTGAGATGCATTTGATACGTATAGAAATGCCAGCCTTGTGACTAAGAACAGCAAAGATTAGAAGATAAAAACAAGTCATGAACTACAGCCATTTTATTAACTGCAGAGCAGCAATTCAATAGTATACAGGAAAAGAGATAAAAGTGACATGGGCTGGAAACTAGGTTTGAAAAACCAGCCGTACAGGGCCTGGCAGAAAAACTCAATGCAATGACTGTCAAAAATAGAAGATAAAATACAAGAAAAGGCAACAGAGAACCACTATTCCATAAAGTCACAAAAGGATTTCAAATAAAAACTTTAAAATAAATTAGACCGTAGAAGGAAAGAGAAGCAAAACTATGCATGTGAAATGCACAGTTAAAAGTAACCGGTAAATAAAAGGCCACAGTATTAAATGTACAGATTTGTTTAAGTGCAACAGCTATTATTTTTAACTGTGAATTTGCAAATTTGAAAATAGCTGTGGCCAGTAGAAAGGCAACCAGCTAATACTATTCTTAACACAACATACTGTTCAACACCTGATTCACACATTACAGGTTGGATCTGAGTTGTAGATTCTCTTCAGTTCCCACAAGCATGACACCCAAAACAGAAGTCTGGAGCCACTGTAGGCAGAACCACAATTCTTATCTGTGTTGCTTCCAAACAATTACTTCACCTGGAGTCAGATATGTACAAATACAGCTTGGGCTGTCTCAGCCACCTACAGTTATGAAATAGTTGTTATGACTGATTATCCTGTTATCCCATTAAAAGCCAACAATATTTTCAGAGCATATGCTTTCTAGAGCAGTGGTCCCCAATCCCCAGTCCGGGGACTGGTACCAGTCCGTAGATCAGTCAGTACCGGGCTGCGGCTTCTCCTCGTCCTCCTCCCCAGCTGCTCCCTTGCAGGCTGCCCTGCCATTTTGCCGCCGGCTCACCTTTGGTGCTTCCCAGTGGCCGCCATGGCTGGGGCTCCCCTTCGGTGCAGCACTGCGCAGCTGCTGCTGGCAGTGCCCCCCAGTGGGTGGCGGGAAGTCAGGGATGCTGGCAGGAAAGCAAGTGGAGCAGGGGCTCAGGCAGCAGCGGCTTCTCTTGGCAAAAGACTACCCCCCTCCGGGCCTCAGTAAAATTGTCAAGCGTTGACCGGTCCCCAGTGATAAAAAGGTTGGGGACCACTGTTCTAGAGTACTTTTGTTGTACTCTCAAAAGCTCACAATGTGTGAAAATCACATTGGTTTTCAAGGTACTTCTTCATCATCTCCTTTTGACCTTCAAGTCACAGCTGACTTACAACAACCCCATAGGATTTTCAAAGCAAGAGATCTTCAGAGGTGGTTTGTCATTGCCTACCACCATGTCTCCCATCTAGATAATAACCAGAGCGGACACTGCTTAGCTTCTGAGATCTAACAAGATCAGGCTAGCCTGGGCTATCCAGGTCTCCTGGTCTTGAATCTGGATGTTCTACTGCAGATCAAAATGGCAGCCCTCTGAAACATCCTGTTACACAAACTGATACCCCAGCAGGCTTATGGTTACTGATCAGTTTTGTAATCATAACATGGTTACATTTTGTGTTGTGGTTAGGGATTTGCCGTGCATTATATTTTCAATGTGTGCACCTAAGAGTTTTTTTAAGAGATCTCAAATGCAAAATATGAATGAAATAAAAAAATTATCATGTTTCATATAGGTGTAATTGTTGTTACATGTAATACATGAAAGAAGAACAGAAAGAAAACAGAAGAGAAATAAAAACAGAATTCAGGGCAGAGGCCTATGGTAGTGACAACTTCACAGATTTCTTGAGACACAAATGTATATTCTCCCTATTGGCTAACTGATGCCAAGAGTTTAAGATCAAATATATACACATCATATGTGATGTGTATATTTGAATTTTGGTCTGAATGACCGTAAATAAATATTATTATTATTATTACTGTACACATCATATGGGTTTCTTATGGTTCCAAAAAAAGAACCCAAAGAATATAAATATAAATATGATGATGGATCCTGAAATCTAATCTCTCTGTTGATTCTAAAAGCTGTGCCAAATGTTCACAATGATTGATATTAGGGGCAAAAACTATTGCTTCAAAGACTGTGAAAAGGTCAGTAACTCCCCACCATCTCCTTTCATGTTTTGGGAGGAAAAATGCATGCTGTTGTTTACCGTACTTGTTGCCATTTGTTTCAATTCCCTTGTTTTTACCTGTCAGGACTTTGACTTCATTCTCAAGCACATTATTCTGAGAAAGGTGTGCAAGCTTTTTTCCCCATAACTCTTCATCAGGTCCTTTTGGGATGCCTTGGATTTCTTTTTCTTCCCAAGTCCCTGTCACATAGAAGGATCTGGGGATCTGCTGTCTTTTAAAGCTAATGTTGGTTTGCCAAGATGACTCCCTTTCGGTTCATGCTTTCTTCCTCCTCCATACAACTGACGTTTGCTGGGAGCACCTTCTCTCTGACTGTCTTGGCTGATCTTTGATCATTAGAATGTTGATAATGATGAATGTCATGTGAGGCCAGTCTGTGGGATTCCTGGACATTTCAGTGAAGGCAAACAGACGAGTAAGACTGTAAAGGAGAGTAAGACTATACCTGATCTCATCATTCTAACTGGAGTAAGCAGCAATGGCCATTAGTAGGCTCATCAAGGACAAACAGGCGTAATCAGTTTACCAAGGAACATTGCCAAGAAAAAGATGTCTCTCCACAAACACACACATGAGTGTTTCCTGCCAAAAGTTTGTCTTCACCAAGTTCTTCTGGTCAGATCAACACTGCCTCCCAAAATATTACTTCTCTGTCAGTATATCTGGAAAGAAAATATTCTCTTGGGTTTTTTTTATATTGTTCCCTGCTAAATGGGGTATACTTCACCCTCCCACCTCCCACCAAAAAAGAGAAGTTCCCTTGGAATGTACTTCATCTCATATGTTCCCTGTGCAGCCCTGCAAGATTTCCATCAATATATATGGCATGTCCTAGTTTTTCTATTCATGCTGGGCTTCTGTTTTCTATTGTCTGCTACCCAAATGCCAGAGCCCTTGCCTTCATACCTACGAAGATAGGCAGCTAAGGCCCTTTTCTGCTGGCTCACTCTGCTTGCCACTCGACTTTCTTGCCTCCTCATCTTAAGATGAATAGCTGGCACAGTGTTCCACTTCTTGGAGTAACTGGCTCTTGCGCTGAGATTTCTATTGTTGGGATTTACACTCCTGGTATTATTTTGACATCTTGAGTTTACTAATTCCCTACAACAGGGATTCATATAATCTCCCACAATAAACTTGATTTCTGATTTTATTATATTGGGTTCTCAATCTTCATTCCAAGTTTGCAGGGGCATCTCACAAGTTTGTGAAAGATACCTTCTAATATACTGGGGAGGGGAGGGGAGAGGACACTGCTTAGAGAAGGGAGTTTTCTTCAGCAAACTGGGGAAGCTAAGCAAACAATTTCTGGGGTGCAGGAGTAAGAGATGGCAGAAGTAAGGTGCTTTACTTATGCTCTGAATGTCTAGTGTGGATTTGGGTTGAACTGCAAAGTAGACCTCATGCACACTAACATGATTCCAGGGAACATGTCTTCATAATGATCATGTGAACTACTCTGAACCTGTTGTTGGAAAAGGCGGTATATATTGTTAATAATAATACACCCAGTAAGAGCTGGGCATGACACATGGTGCAACTGTGTAGGGACGAAAGAAAGCTGGAAAAGTCAGAGGGTCAAGGAACCACTTTGCTAATTGATTTGAGCAATTTATAATACTAAATGAATGACTTAAAGAGGAGTTTTGCTTCTCTGAAAAGAGGGGCTACAAAAAACCTTGACTAATGTTATTATTTCCTTATCACGTGAGAGTTTCAAGTCAGCATCAACTAGCAGAGACCCTTTTTAACACATGTAAAGTGCGTCTAGTCAAGGCTATGGTATTCCCAGTCGCAATGTATGACTGTGAAAGTTGGACCATAAGGAAGGCCGAGCGTCAAAGAATTGAGGCTTTTGAACTCTGGTGCTGGAGAAGACTCTTGCGAGTCCCTTGGACTGCAAGGTGAACAAACTGGTCAGTCCTAGAGGAGATCAGCCCTGACTGCTCCTTAGAAGGCCAGATCCTGAAGATGAAACTCAAATACTTTGGCCACCTCATGAGAAGGAAGGACTCCCTGGAGAAGAGCCTAATGCTGGGAGCGATTGAGGGCAAAAGAAGAAGGGGACGACAGAGAATGAGGTGGCTGGATGGAATCACTGAAGCAGTGGGTGTGAACTTAAATGGACTCCGGGGAATTGTAGAGGACAAGAAGTCCTGGAAGATCATTGTCCATGGGGTTGCGATGGGTTGGACACGACTTCGCACCTAACAACAACAACAACAAATTCACATATTAAATAATAACATTTTGGACATACCCAGACACAATAAATTCATTGTACATCGCAACATCTTACAAATGTTGAATTGCCTTCATAATTCTTCAGTTTTCATAATTCTTCAATTGCCTTGCGGTGGTAAAAAGTGCCAACAATTTGTAGCTGGCTTATGGTGACTGCCTTGGGTATTCAAGACAAGAACAAACAGATGTGTGGTTTGCCACTGCCTGCCTCTGTATTGCAACCCTGAACCTCTTTGGTGTTCTCCCATCCAAGTACTAGCCAGGGCCAGCCCAGATAAGCAGCCCAATATGACAAGATGGAGCTAGTGTGGGCCGTCCAAGTCAGATCTTCAAATTGCCCTGGATCCCTCATTTATTTTGCACATTCCTTTGAAATTTGGCATCTCATTCCATTCTGGACACCCTCCTTTCACAGTGTGTGTGTGTGTGTGTGTGTGCGTGCGTGCGTGTGTGTATGTGTGTAATTTGTGTGTATGCATGCTTGCATTAGTGGGGTTCTATTAGTCACTGAACTGTCAGCACTGTGGTTTATATACTGCAGTGGGGAATCCTTCTTCGACCAGACTTTCTAAATACTGTCTTAGACAAAGCTAGGAAAGAAGACAGAAATTAATGCTAATGGTAGTTTCCATCAGCATGCAGGGAGGATTTTTTACAGAGAAAAACTAAAGTCAGAATGCTACCTTGACAGAGGAGAAGGCAGTCCAATGCCACGTCAGTGTGAAAAATCACCAGCACCAAGGACAGTGGTTTTGGCATTACATTCCAGTCAAAGGTATTAGGTGTATTGATGAGACTCACTGGGATGCTCATTTGAATCCAGGCTGAAAGTCCTTGGAGGAAAATGCAAAGTCAAAGCAGTATGACTTCCGAGAGCCTCTCAGTCTAATAAGAACATAATCGACTCTAGTTATTCATCCTTCTGTTAAGGAAGGAGGGTGTGCTGGTATCAGAGCTATCAGAGGGATGATACCCCATCCCTTTCCCAGCAACAAGCCCATTAGACATCCTGGGTTTCCCTCTGTCAGTTTTGATGCTGACCTTGCATTATAATGAAAAGTACATCATAGAGCTATTGAAATGAATGGAAGTTCCACTACAGACTTCAAATAAATGTGGATTTTGTCCAGACTTTCTTCCATGAAAGACAGTTTCTCAATGTTGCTATTACATCCCTGTTTTCCCCCACACACAACTTTTGGTCTGTTTTCTTCTGCAGGTCAGTTTGCTGGTGTGAGCTTGGAAGGATATTCTCTAGTTATTTTACCACTCTACCCTGTCTGCATTCTAGCCCATCATAGTATGTAGATTTCTGACAGCGTCCCATTGCCTTTCTACCTTAAAGATACTGGGTTGCGCTTGAAGGTTTTGTTCTTCCTTACTCCAATGTAAAGAACCTTCTGTTAGTATAAGGATCTTTCCATTGCCAGAACATGCCTTTTCAGACAAAGAAAGACTCTTTGGGATTCAACCATCTGGCAGCTAGGCAATTTAACCTTAAAAATATCTCTCCCATTAGATCTTGATATAGCACTTAGTAATTATTTTGGTTGATGATTTCAGTTATGGCCCATGAACTCAAGGGGGCATGGGAACTCTTCTCGTTCCAAAGGAATGAAGAGAACTTACAGGACAACCCTAATGTCTAACTGAAGTATGTCTTCAGGGGTTACATACAAGCGACCAGGACAGAATCAAAACTGTCCATGGCAGGATTGCGAGAATGAGCCTTAGGTTATACTGATTAATCTCTGTCTTTTGTGCAGTTGATAGAATAGAGGCCCTGGGGACTGAAATCTGAAATAAACTGAAAGTTAAAAGTTTGCGAATCCTTTATTTAATGCAAGCATAGAAAAATGTAACCAACTAGAAAAGCATGGGTGAGACACTGTGATATATTTAAAACAGACCTATTTAAAACTTGATCTGATTTCCTCTGTGCCTTGAACAAAGCCTTTAGCTTCCTAGCAAGCAGAAAATATTACACTTTTTAAATATATGTGGGCGGAGAAGCTGAAAGTAAAGAGGCCATGTAGAAGATTTAGCATTCCAGAGTTCATCCCTGTTTTTGGAAACAATCTGTCACTGTAGTTCAGCTCCTGCTAGACCTTCTACAGTTGACTTCTGTGCTAGCTGTTCCTAGTCTTCAACAGGTTCTCCGTTAATGCAAGTTGTTATCCAGCAGTCAATGCTGTGTTCCATGTCTAGTTAAGTTCTCAGTTCCAAGAACTAAAGGTAAAGGTAAAGGTATCCCCTGTGCAAGCACCGGGTCATGTCTGAC
Source organism: Paroedura picta (assembly GCF_049243985.1). NCBI lineage: Eukaryota > Metazoa > Chordata > Lepidosauria > Squamata > Gekkonidae > Paroedura > Paroedura picta. Next base: position 153,787,213 of record NC_135370.1, on the reverse strand, counting down.
CCTTGGGGTGACGCCCTCTAGCGTTTTCATGGCAGACTCAATACGGGGTGGTTTGCCAGTGCCTTCCCCAGTCATTACCGTTTACCCCCCAGCAAGCTGGGTACTCATTTTACTGACCTGGGAAGGATGAGTCAATCTTGAGCTGGCTGCTGGGATGGAACTCCCAGCCTCATGGGCAGACAGCTTCAGACAGCATTTCTGCTGCCTTACCACCCTGCGCCACAAGAGGCTCTTCCAAGAACTAGGGTTTTAATAAAATATCTTCCCCCCTTCTTTCTGAGGCTTTGCAGGAACACTGCTGTTGCCATCACCACTGCCAGCAGCAGGACTACTCCTATGTAGTAGCAGCAGCAGCAGCAGCAGCAGCAGTAGTAGTAGTATGCTAACTGCCGTCTTATGTCCAGACTTAATTTTTCCCACTTTTATCCATAGCATAGGATTTGTGTGTCCATGTTTATGAACTACCATATTTACTCAAAAGGAAGACAATGCTGAATGTCCGATGACCCCTTTGAAATGCTACACACACTTGGGGGAGGGGAGTGGCACGCATGTGAAAAACCCTAGTCTAGCATTCAAATAAAGACTGTAAAGATGAAAATACAGTTTATGGAAACCTCTAGGATTGGATTCTGGTCAGTTTTCAGATTACATTACAAAGATCCTTCAATCAGTAGGAAACTATTTCTATTTTGGATGAAAGTAGGCCAGGATTAAAGAATCTACTCAGTCAACTCTTAATAGCTATCGATTACCTGAGACAATTTAGTAGTGCTGATTCCCATTCTGTTCCAGTTAATGGGAAGTCTGTATTGTGAAGTAATGAACTGCAAAACTGAAGAATTGCCAATTAATGAGTAAACGGCAGGTGCAACTTGCAGTACTGCAGATTCTGCACCGTTAATTTGAAAGGAATTCTGGATCCCAACTGGCATGGCACTGATGAGATCAGTGAACTCAGACGTTTACCTCACAACGTTTAAACCACCATCCCATTCTCGGGAACAAGGTTCACTGAATTCACTAGACTTGCCTCCAAATAAGTATGCTTAGGCTAGGCAACTGAGTTTGACTTTATTTCTTCATGCTTTCCACACACAAAGAAAGGGTGGCAATTAAGAGCCGTTTTCTCTCTGCTTCTTTCACGTTGCTTCCAGAAGTGCAACCACAGAGGCAAAAGGCTTTGCTTACATGGACATGGCTAGTACAGCTGTTTCAGCAACACTCCATTTCCTACCATTTGAGGTAACCTACTGATCCTGCTTTGTCTCTAGGAAATGTAGCCATCCCCCCATCACTGCATTCCAACTTAAGTGTCTTTACATGATCACCGACACTGGAATGAAAAAAAAAATGTTTTCACCTCATAAACAGGTTACGACAATACTCCGTTTTGAATATTTCAGATGACTTTATTTGACCAACTGATAGTATGGCTTTCAACAAGAGTAGCCTGCCTGTTTGTTTGATTGATTACTAACTAGCTAGCTAACTAACTATACAATGTATAACCTGCTCCTCACTTGTCTCAAGACAACTAATAGCATTGCTAAAATTATAATAAACTAGTAAAAAAGCCCATTGTATCCAGAAGACAATGGGCGCTAGCAGGCAGGGACCAGAGCGAGGGGCAGGCGAGGGACAGAGCAAGGGACAGGCTACCTGAAAGAGGAGGCGGGTGGCGGCTCCTCGGCGTCTCCTGGTTTTTGGTGGGGAGTCCCAGGCGTGGTGCGCTGGGCTGCGGCGGGTCCTGTGCGTCTATTTGTTCTTCTGCAGCTGGGGGGGGTGGGTTCTTTCCGCTGCTTCCAGGAGGCCACGGCCGCGGATCAGGCCGCGCCCGGCCGCGCCCGCGGGGCCGCGCCCGGCCGCGCCCGCGGGGCCGCGCCCGGCCGCGCCCGCGGGGCCGCGCCCGCGGGGCCGCGCCCGGCCGCGCCCGCGGGGCCGCGCCCGGCCGCGCCCACGGATCGGGCCGCACCCGCGAGCCGCGGCCGCGGATCGGGCCGCATGGGCGCGGCCCGGCCGTGGTTCCCTCTCGGCGGCTGGAGTCTCGGCGGCTGTAGTCTTGCCGGGGGCTCCCTCAGGGGCCGGCCTGACGCGTCAGGCCGGGAGCAACTGCGAGCCGCGCTGCGCGCGGCTCGCAGTTACTGAGGCTGGGAATCAGAGGGACCAATCGGCAGGCGCTTCGCGCCTGCCGATTGGTCCCTCTGATTGTCTGTCATGAGGAAGGGTCCAATCCGGACCCTTCCTCATCCCGGACACATCCCGCCCCAGAACCCCTTACTATTTTATTTAGTCCGTGGCGCCCGCGGCGCCACGGGCGGTGTACAGATGGAGTAAAAATACGGGGAAAAAATCTAGCGTGAGTCCAATTATCACAGGGTATGTAGAACACATACCTACTGTGGGACTCCTTGATCTTGGCCCCCTACCTCTCCATCACAGACAGACGTAGACAAACATGCAGACACAGACTCCTTCCCCTCCCCTCCCCGCGCCCTCTTCCCTTTCTCCTCTCCCCTCTCCCCTCTCCCTCCCACCTCACTCTCTGACACACACACACCCTTCCCTCTCCTTACCACTTGCATCAGGAATTATGTGGCCCTCCCTAATGGTGCAGCAGAGCTCTGAGACCCAGTGCTGGGCCTCGGAGCACTGCCGCTATGGCACCTATTTTCCTAGGCTGGCTCCACCCTTCAAGGCCAGCCTGGGAAGAGGGGAGCTGCTGCAGCCGGTGCCAGCAGAACTGTGAGGCTCAGAGCTGTGCCTTGGAGCTCTGATTTGTCACCGATGGAGGGCCACAGAACTCCTGCTGCAACAGGTAAGGAGGGGAAAGGAGAGTGTAGGAAGGAGGGAAAGTGGGCCTGGACTGGGAAGATGCGTGCTCCTGCAGCAGAGCTCTGAGGCCCAGCTCTGAGCCTCGCAGCTCTGCTGTTGCAGCCACCATCTACTGGTGCACTCCCTAAGGTGAGACAATGGACTTCATGTCTGTTATCATTTCCATTTTAGGGAGCATGCCAGTAGATGTGTTCCACATCAGTAAAACAATTACAGTTAAAATGGTGACATCCAACAGTTGATAAAATTAACAAAATTCTACCACATTGGTCCCAAGTGTAGGTGTCTCCAACTGGCCTGGGAGCAATTAACAATGTTATGATGAAGGGGGGGATATGTAAAGGGGAAGGCCTGTCAATATCTGCTAGGATATAGCACAAAGTCATTGCACTGGCCTCAATCAACAGCTTCTAGAAACCAGTCACAGCTATAATTTATGATTCTGGAAACCAATTATAGCTATGATTTAAAATTCTGGGAACCAGTTATAGCTATGATTTAGAATTCTGGCTTTCCCCAGTAATTACAAGTATTCACCCTCAGTGAAGACCCAGTTTAAACATGTCAATAAAATTTAGGCATTTAGGTTTTCCCATGATTGAAAGTGCTGGGACAGTGTCCAGCCAGACCACAGCTCCCTGGCATGTTCTTTGAGTATCCCAGCATCTATACTGCACAGGCAGGAGATAGGAACTCACTGGCTGCACAGAATGTTCCTCCCATCACATTCAAAGTCCGCTGGTTATGCATGTTCCACAACTCTTTTAATCCACTCTACAATTTAGCCTATGATGTCTTGCTTTGTTAACATTTGCAAGCCAAAAGAGAAACTAATTTGACAGATTAGGGGGGGGAAATTTCATGAATCTCATGAAACTCCAGTCATGTCAAACTCTACATTTATAGTTGATTATATTACCCTCAGAAAAGTTTATAAGCATATAACGCTCATCTGTCGGTTGACTTTTATGCTTTTGGGTAATTAGAAACTTGCCCTGCTCCTCATTCACCTGTTTTCCTTCATCCCTAACAGTTCATATTTCCAGATGTTGATTTTCTTCTGAGAATTGACTGGACCGCAAGTACATAGCCAATAAGTGTTTCTCCGTCAGCCGAGAAATCTTTTGGAATAAGTTTTGTTGCAAGCAACTGTTGCTGGACAGATCCAGCCCAGATGGTTTCCTGGAAGCTGTTTTCTTGATGTCAGTAAAAGAGCCCTGCGAACAGCATGCACTGAATCCCTAAGTAATACAGAGCCTGCCTGTTTTCATGCACAGTAAAAAAACCCTCAAACCTCAGGCCATCATTGGCAGAACATCAAAGGCCTGGATCCGGATTCAAAAGGAACGTGGCTGCTTTGCTCTACTTTTGTTAAACATTTGTCTAGTGCCTCTTGTATGAGTCTCTTGTGGTGCAGAGAGGTAAGCGGCAGAAATGCTGTCTGAAGCTGTCTGTCCATGAGGTTGGGAGTTCAATCCCAGCAGCCGGCTCAAGATTGACTCAACCTTCCCAGGTCAGTAAAATGAGTACCCAGCTTGCTGGGGGATAAAACGGTAATGACTGGGGAAGGCACTGGCAAACCACCCCGTATTGAGTCTGCTATGAAAACGCTGGAGGGCGTCACCCCAAGGGTCAGACATGACCCAGTGCTTGCACAGGGGATACCTTTACCTTTAATGCAAAAAACTGTCTGACTACCAGATGCAGTCCAGAGCACAGTGGGGAACAGGTCTTGCAAACTAAGGACAGAACCCATCCAAAATGATGCAAATGTTAAACCCCCATTGAACTCTGTGGGTTTTCTGTACAGGTATAATTGCAGCCAGACAGGAGAACCTGCCTGTTAAACTCATTTTAGTTTGACCTCAACAGCAAATTCCTACGGGCTTAGAGGAGAGTAATGCTGCAATTTCTCTAAACTGTTATTTACCTGTATACACTCAGGGTGATTGTTGGGGACCAATCTGACTCTTCTGAAGTGCTTACACATGACAAACTATGATATGAACTCCACCCAGACCCAGGTACTTTTTTCAAAATCTCCCAGCCCTTTGGGGGCCGCCTCTGTGAGAGGAACCCACATCACTGGGGCTGTGTCTGAGTGATCAAGTCTTATCAAGAGACAAATGAATGTAAAGAGACAAATGAATGAGTGTTTCCAATGAAATCAGCACCCCACCACAGCAAGCCAGACCACTTCCATGGGAAAGAGCCATGCAACCAGCCCCAGCCACCTGGTTAGATAATGTAGATATTCTACTGGCTGTGTGCAATTCTACCCACAAGTAAGCAACTCCCCACACAAATGGAGATCATTAAAGAGATCCCCATGTGCTGATTTTATTAACTATCCAAAGGAATCCAAAGGAATGCTCTGACTTGGATGTCCCAGAATAGCCCAATCTTGTCAGAAGTGAAGCAGGTTTAGCCCTAGTTAGTACTTAGATGGAAGACGGCCAAGTAAGTTTGTGGGTCACAATGGTACCTCCATTAGTCTTTCCTTGAAAACTCTAGGGTCTCACCATCAGTTGGCTGTGATTTGGTGGCACTTTCTACCACCACCTGAAGGACTTGACTGATGAGAACTTCTTGGTGTGGTGCTTAAGAGTGGTGGCCTCTAATCTGGAGAACCGAGTTTGATTCCTCACTCCTCCACATTCAGCCGGCTGGGTGACCTTGAGCCATTCACAGTTCCCTCAGAACTCTCTCAGTCCCACCTACTTCACAGGGTGCCTGTTGTGGGGGAGAGGAAAGGTAGGCAATAGTAAGCCTCTTTGACATTCCTTTGAGTAAAAAAAGGGGGATACAAAAAAAAAAAAGCTCTTCAAACTTATCTAGTATATAGGTTGTGTTTGGTTCCCCACCCTGTTCCAGGCAGATGCTATTAGACCAGTGGGGAAATCCACATCATCCATGAGAACGTGTGGGTTTCCTAAATAGCACCATCCAGGAACTCTTTCAGGTTGGCATAATGGTACAGTGGGAGATGATGAAGACCTTCTCCATATACACCACTTTCCTGATCCTGATTAGATACAACATCCACAAGAATCCAGGGGAAGCCACAACTCATATGTCATTGTGTTTCAGCTGATGCAGGGTGGGACCCAGGCAGGCTAGACTCTTCCTCACAAGCATACCATCTCTTACCCTCTTGCTGAACCCTTAGTGTCTATGGACTGCTACGTGTTGAGTAGAAAAACAATTTTTAAGCCATTTCTGAAAATGAACACTTTCCTTAAATAAAAAATATATCCTCACATGACCCATGCCATTTTTAAGTACTCTGTCATGCTTATAGTCCAAGTAGCTAAAGGCTGATGTTTTTTTCCTCCAGGGTGAATCAGGCACAAGCCAGAAGCAATGCTGGGTGAGTGGACACTGGCAGATCAGCAGGGCGCTTTTTGGAGTGCTGCCACTTTCAGAGGTACTGGATCTTTCTAACCTTATGTTTTTCCCCCTCTATTCTAAAAAAGATTCTATAAACAGATTGTCGCCGATTCAAAAGCTTGTGTTTCTGTTTTCAAAAAATGTATAGCAGGCCCAGTTAGTCTTTAAGATAAGGTTGAATACCTACTGATCCCATGTAGCTACAGCCCTATTCAAAGCCTATATTGTTTTTGCTTGAGAGCTACTGTGGTATAGTGGTTAGAGTGTCAGACCAGGGCTGATTCTGCACTTACTTTGTTTATTCCATTGTGGATCCTGCTGAATTCAGATTGATTTGAACTTGGGTCTTCCTCTATTCCCCCCCCCCATTGAAACAGAAAAATGTTCTGCATGTGATTAAGGAAGCTCAGAAGTGGGGGAGCCAAGTGCAGCAGGAGCCTCTTTCTTTATCTTGAACGGTGGGGGGCGGGAGAGGATTGGAGACAGCAGAGAAGAAGAAGAAGAAGAAGAAGAAGAGTTGGTTCTTATATGCCGCTTTTCTCTACCCGAAGGAGGCTCAAAGCGGCTTACAGTCACCTTCACATTCTTCTCCCCACAACAGACACCCTGTGGGGTGGGTGAGGCTGAGAGAGCCCTGATATCACTGCCCGGTCAGAACAATTTTATCAGTGCCGTGGCGAGCCCAAGGTCACCCAGCTGGATGTATGTGGGGGAACACAGAATCGAACCCGGCTCGCCAGATTAGAAGTCCGCACTCCTAACCACTACACCAAACTGGAGGAGGGAGAATAAATCCAAGAGGAAAATCTCTGCTGGGAGAAGTTAGGGCTTCTGGAGATTGTTCTAGGAAATGAGGAAGCCTTTGAACTGACACCTCGGCCAATGAAGGCCTTTCTACAGCATTGGAGGCTCAAGGCAGCAAGTTAGTTCGGGAAAAGCAGAGAGCTGCACTTTTCCTCATGCCGATTTTTCAAATATTGAGGGTTATATCCACACCAGCATATCATGGGAGAAAGGTAGGGTCACTCCAGATCAATCATGCTTGTTGCAGATGAAATATTTAAATTGTCCAAAATCAAAATGGAAATTGTATTCAGTGTAGATGGCAGGGACTGAATCAATCTGGGATTGGAATAGAAGCTCCATGCAGATTCAGCACAGAATCTTGGAGACCTGAGTTCAAATCCCCATTCTGTTTGGAAAACTCACTGGGTGACCTTCAACCAAGATCACCTCGCAGCCTAACCCACATGTAGAAAAGGAGAACAGTGTGAGCCGCTTTGGGTTTCCATTAGGAGACTAAAGTGAGGTATACCATGGATTAAATAAATAAAATAATAATATGAAGATTCCAGTGGCTTAAATGGGTCATAGAATCATAGAATCATAGAGTTGGAAGGGGTCACACAGGCCATCTAGTCCAACCCCCTGCTCAACCCAGGATCAGCCCAAAGCATCCTAAAGTATCCAAGAAAAATATGTATCCAACCTTTGTTTGAAGACTGCCAATGAGGGGGAGCTCACCACCTCCTTAGGCAGCCTATTCCACTGCTGAACTACTCTGACTGTGGAAAAAAATGTCCTGATGTCTAGCCTATATCATTGTAGTTTAAACCCATTACTGCATGTCCTTTCCTCTGCAGCCAATGGAAACAGCATCCTGCCCTCCTCCAAGTGACAACCTTTCAAATACTTAAAGAGGGCTATCATGTCCCCTCTCAACCTCCTTTTCTCCAGGCTGAACATTCCCAAGTCCCTCAACCTATCTTCATAGGGCTTGGTCTCTTGGCCCCAGATCATCTTCGTCGCTCTCCTCTGTACCCTTTCAATTTCATCTACGTCCTTCTTGAAGTGAAGCCTCCAGAACTGCACACAGTACTCCAGGTGTGGTCTGACCAGTGCCGTATACAATGGGACTATGACATCTTGTGATTTTGATGTGATGCCCCTGTTGATACAGCCCAAAATGGCATTTGCCTTTTTTACCGCTGCATCACACTGCCTGCTCATGTTTAGTTTAAAATCCACAAGTACTCCAAGGCCTCGTTCACACACAGTGTTACCTAGAAGCATATCCCCCATCCAGTAGGCATGCTTTTCATTTTTCTGACCCAGATGCAGAACTTTACACTTATCTTTATTAAATTGGGTCCAGTTCCCTGACTTCAGCCTGTACAGATTTCTTCTCAGAAACTATCTAATAAGAACACAAGGAGCAATTCCCAATCTTTCTTCATGTCTTACACTATCTGTTCTGGGCATTAACCCCAACTTTCAGTTTCTGACACATTATTTACATCCCATCTAGACCTCTTTTAGAGTAACAAAAGGCAACATCTGTTTTCCAAAGAGTTCCTCTGAACTCCGAAGACCTGCTATTTGCTGGAGAGCCGCGGCTCTTCTTAACAAATAAACCACGTTTATAAACAAGAGCCGCTGGAGATTTCAGTTTCTTCACAGCCATAGAAATACCTCCCTAATAAAGCATTCTGACGAATTCCAGGCTTCTCCCAGCTCATGTGATCCCAAGGAATTGGCTGCCGGGCAGGTGAACAGAATATTAAATGTCCCCTGTTAAGGCTTGGGGGGAGAGATCAGCGCAAAGAAAATTGCAGTACATGATGTTCATTTCTGTCTAGCAAAAACTATGCATGAGCAATAAAGAAAATAGATTAATCTCACTGGAGGAGGAAAGAAAAAGACCCGCAGACCACAGACATAGCCTTTCTACCTAGTTCATCAGTTTCTTGATAGCAATGAGAGAAAAACACCTGGGAAAACAGGCAGAGCTGGATGCAAACATGTTTGCTGTCAGTTATGCCTGTGAGCCAAATTCTACTGCTGCTGGTAATACCAAAAGCAAATCCCTGGGCTTCAACAGCATTGCTTTCCATGATTATGGTAATCACTGCTGATTTCCATGCGTAAAAAGTTATATGAACAGACATGTCATGTCTATGTAGACCTGGTTGTTCTGGACATGGACTTTTTCCTAGATGCAAAACTCCAAAAACATCCAATCATGGTAGCTGCAGCCCATGAACGCATCCATGAGCTGAGAAGAGGCCCGTGGACTGAATCCTCAGATGACTAGTTCATTGCAAAACACAATACGGCAGAGATAAAGCAATAGGGAGTAAGGTGGCCATGCTGGGGAAGAGTCCAGAAGCCGAAATACAAAGTCACATGATTTAACTCATAATGCTTTCACCCGCAGTGATTTAACCCATCATGTAATTGTCTTTTTCCCCTTCTCGGGTCTTAAAGTAACCTAAAAGCAAGGGGGCATTTCTGATTAATGAAACAGTGCAAGGAGATAGACTTACACACACCCTTCCCCAGTGCTATGGCCCCAATTCATATTTTTCCATCCTCCAGCAGTTGGCAGAGTGCCTATGAAATAGCCAGAACACTGACCTGATCAAAAGTGAAGACAGTTTTATTTAGGAATTGATAAACTGGACAGCAAGAGAAGAGATCGACCTAACTCCTTTACTAGCTGAGAGAGAGTTTTAGAGTGCTTTAGAAGAAATGCTTAAAACCATTATTCTGCAGACAGATAAGGAGACTCTTCTTTAGAAAGAAGATTCTCTCCACCTTATAGTCCTGTCTAGCTGGAGCTTGCTGTCCCCTGCGGGATCTTCATTCTTCTTCCTTGTTTATAAGACATTGCTATATTCCAGTCTTTCTCAATTTTTTTAACCATTGAGAACCCCCAATCATGCAGAATATGATTGAGAAGGATAGTTGTTTACATCCAGGGCCCTTCCCCTTCCCACCCCATGTAGACCCATCATTGGCCATTTTGCCAGCGGAGGCAGGTAGACAGGACCATATATGGTCTTACCACCCAATAAATGTTTAATATTTTTAATATATTAAAAATTAATTAACTCCTACCCCTTCAGGAAACCCTTCCAGGGACATCAAGAAATCAATATGGGAGAAAGCCTGCCATAGTTTGTAGATACCAATAGTTTGTAATAAAATAATAAAAATCTAACACTAATAAAAATCTATGCTTTGCTGGTCAAGCATTAGAATAATAGAATCATAGAGAGTTGGAAGGGATCTCATGGGTCATCTAGTCCAACCCCCTGCACTAGGCAGGATACTCACATCCCAATTGCTCATCTACTGCAATCTGCCACCCTTTTGCATTTTCAGAATCAGCCTCTCCGTCAGATGGCTATTCAGCCTCTGTTTAAAAATTTCCAAAGACAGAGAACCCACCACCTCTTGAGGAAGCCTATTCCACGGAGAAACCACTCTGTCAGGAACTTCTTCTGGAATTTCTTTTGAATTAATTTCATCCCATTCATTTTGGTCTGTCCCTCCAGGTCAAGAGAGAACAATGCTGCTCCATCCTCCATATGGCACACTTTTAAACACTTGAAGATGGTTATCAGATCCACTCTCAGTCGTCTCCTCTCCAGGCTAAACAGACCAATCTGGCTTCTGGCCACACTGAGAATCAGCTGCAGTTCTGGGTTATGGAATGTGTTCAATCTGCATCTCCAAGCCTGCATGAACATCTGCAGAAAAGATTCTGGATTCACTGTTCTGGATTCACCATCTTCAGATGTTCACATCCATGGGGTTGAATGAAAAAGTGGACTGGACATGCTGTCTATAAGTCTTAAGAGGTTACCAAGGCTGCCTGCTATTCAATGTTCAGTAGTGCTGATTTGGGGGCAGCTTCCCCCTCTTCCTCTTCCCCCTCTTTCCCCCCTCCTTTCTTCCCCTCCCTCTTTTTGGAGGAGAATTATACAATACAAGAGAGGTATTTTTGGGTCCTGACCCCTACCTGGTGGAATGAGCTCCCAGAGGAGACCCAGGTCCCATAAGATCTTACCAGTTCCACAGGGCCTGAAAGACAGAGCTCTTCCACCAGGCATTTCGTTGAGGAAAGAATAAGGCTTGGAAAACAAGCAAACAGACAACCCTTTTCCTATGCGCACACATAATATCCCATGGCTGAAATTCATCAGATAAGAACTTGGTTTTCTAGTGAGGCAGGAAGGGGACTGATGGAAATGCTGGGCACAATCCTTGACCCCTACCTGGTGCAGTGAGCTCCAGAGGAGATGTGGGCCCTGTCAGAACTTACCAAGTTCCAGTGTTTATTGCTTTCCAGAATGGGTAGAACTGAACTCTTCACAAACACATTTTTATACAGAGAATAGGACTGAAGTTGTCTGAAAATTTTAGATTGTTCCAGAGATCCTTGCTGCTTTTGCTCCCTGGAAGGACTTCACTGTATGTGTTTCTTTGTTCCGATCTATTTTATTGGGCTTAATAGATTAAATAATCTATTTGGCTGGAGATGTGCTCTCCCCTCTGTGGCCGCAGAAGCCGGGAGAGTGACGATACGGCACGTAGAGAAGCCACAGAGAAAGATGATTGAAAGAAACATGAAAAGTTGAATCAAAGAAGCAAGGGAAGATATGACAGAGGACAAAAACAGAAACGGCAGAGCTACCCGTAGACAGCTGGCCAGTTTCGCAAGTTAGAAACCCCATGTACAGAGGGATAACATTTGAGATTCTCCTAGCATCATTGTCATTATTGAACCTCAGCAGTCTTCTTTCCCCCAAATGCATAATTTGCCCATCTAAGCAAAGAGGGTAAGCGTTTTCCTTTGTTCCCTGCAAAGAAAGACCCAAGCAATAAGTGTCATTACATTTTCCACAGCAAAATAGCCAGGAAAAGAGTTCAGTGCAGGTATATATATTCTGGCTTCAGCCCTTCCACAGGACTGACAAGCTTATAGTTTGAAGAAATGATTCTTGACAGAGACCAGAGTGCTAGACAACCTGCATCCTGAAGCCCTTTGTTGATAAGCAAAGTCTGTGGGGCCGCAGATAAAACAGCTGCAGCCTTATACTGGGGGGGGCAGCGGGGGGAGATGCGGGTCACATATTAAAAGTATTTTCAAGCTGTCCTTAGAGAACTGTAAACAGGAAGGCTGTAGAAGCCCTAAGCCTGGAAAGACCATGCTTCAGCCTGGCATAACTTTTTCACTTTCCTCCATGCCTCTCAATTTAAGTCCTTCAGTTTGAATCATATCTAGGGATTTGCATTTGGATAATAACTAATCAAAATCTGAGCCCTGCTCATTCACCTCTGAAGGGCGTCGAATCCCTATGAAACTCTGTCCTGGCAGCACCGTCATATTTACAGCTGTAACTCAAGCCCCCAAGCTTTCTGTTTCCATGTTCCAGTGCTATCTTTAAGTTTCTGGAGGCAAGGACTAGGGGAGGAACTCCAAAGGCAGAGAGAAGAGCTCAGCCAACAGAGGCCTGATAGGCACATTAGCCAGCCAGAGCACTTAGCCTATACTCACACCGTTCAGCATCGCTGCTGACTGGCATTTGCACCCTGCCGCACTAGAACACAGAGGCACATGACTTACCTGCTGAATTCCAGCCATGGGGTATTATGTGTACGCATAGGGAGAGGGAGAGTGTTGTCTGTTTACTTATTTTCCAAGCTCCATTCTTTCCTACTACTGTATATTTGATGTCTGCATGGGGGAAGGCTAAAACTTGGCTTCTTTCTATGAAGCGAAAACTATATGAGATGCTGGCCAGGGTTCTCCTGACCCTAACTCACCTTCCCCACAGCCAGAGGGCAGGTCACTTTCTGGATCAGGACCATGGAACATGGAGAGAAGGGACTTCAGCCTCCCGCTCATACCATTTTCCTGAGTCACAGTGCCTTCAGGAGGCATTGCTTACTCTTTTGAGAGGTTGCATGTGCAATGAATACTTCAATGAAAATATCTAAGGCATTGCTCCTGGGTTGCATTTTCTTGGGTGAGAAAGCCCCGGGGAGCCGTGTTTGTGCTCATAATAGGTGCCTCAAAGGGAGGGAGTGTGGCAGTCCTTCATGCGAGGCATCAGTTCCACTTCTGTGCATTAGATCCCCAGAGAGACCAGCAGGTGGTTCACTTTCAGCCAAGCTCCTTGAAGTTGCAGACAGTCGAGCGCTGCTTTCTGCTACACTTTTGAAGAAATGAATTATCTGTTCAGGAAATGTCTGTTAATCTGAGCTCCCAGCCTGACCTCTGAGCACTAAAGTAGTCTGGTTAAGCCAAAGAACCCTGAGGTTGCCCTGTTGCAGGTCCAGCTGTGATGGCCAACCCCCCCCCCCCCGCAAAATACCTTTTGTGAGTGGAAGCAGCCTGACCATGCAGACTCAGCGAAGGCCAAGTAAGGATAATAATTCAACAGCCTTCATCATGAGAAGAAGAAGAAGAAGAAGAAGCAGAAGAAGAAGAAGCAGAAGAAGAAGAAGCAGAAGAAGAAGAAGAAGAAGAAGAAGAAGAAGAAGAAGAAGAAGAAGAAGAAGAAGAAGAAGAAGAAGAAGAAGAAGAAGAAGAAGAAGAAGAAGAGTTGGTTCTTATATGCCGCTTTTCCCTACCCAAAGGAGGCTCAAAGAGGCTTATGGTCACCTTCCCATTCCTCTCCCCACAACAGACACCCTGTGGGGTGGGTGAGGCTGAGAGAGCCCTGATATTCCTGCTCGGTCAGAACAGTTTTATCAGTGCCGTGACGAGCCCAAGGTCACCCAGCTGGCTGCATGTGGGGGAGCGCAGAATCGAACCCGGCATGCCAAATTAGAAGTCCGCACTCCTAACCACTACACCAAACTGGCTCTCTGTCTGAGAAGACAGAGGTGGTGCATCTTGGCAGCAGAACTGATGGCATACAATGAAAGAGCTAGCAATTTGCTTATATGAGAGCCAACTATTTTGACCTCCCTGTGTGCCCAATAGAATCATAGAATCATAGAGTTGGAAGGGGCCATACAGGCCATCTAGTCCAACCCCCTGCTCAATGCAGGATCAGCCCAAAGCTGATAAAGATGGGATGGTCAATTAAAAGGGTTCCTTTGAAGAGAAAGATGGACAAGGATGGGAGTTTCATTGGAGTTGAACCCTCCAAATAAAATAACTGGATTATAAATTTGAGTAATTGGATAGGAAGGGAAACAGTGTCATTCCTAAGGTCAACGGGCAATCTCTACTTGCCACTAGCCTAAAGAACAGGCCAAACTGGTCTATTATCAGGCTTTTGTGGGCCTTGACAACACCTTGTTTTTCCAAACCATTAAAATCCACAGTCATTAAGAAACATTCACATTCTTTTTGTGTTAAATCCTGATTCTCCCAGGCCAAGCCATAGACAGAGAGCCATTCAGGTCATACTTGTAATTGTGTGCAGCCTAGCTAAGCTTCCCAATTTCGAAAACTGTCAAGCTTAATCTTGCTGCAGCAGAAGACCAATTATCATGCCCACCTCTGGCACGGCAGCCACTCATTAGGGTTTTGTGTAGCCACTGTGGCTATGCTTAGAGCCAGCAATGTTCACGCTGTCAGCATGGGCAAAACATCCCACATGCTGACATCCTCATGCATTTGCAGCAGCATGCAAAAGACTGAGAGCCTGCAGGGTTCTGGGCATCTTCTGCACATGACCATCATCATGCACATCATCGGGTGACTATGTCAGTGTGACCAGTACTGCATGCAAACAGGCTCCTAAAATGTATAGATGTTTAAAGGGAGAACATTCTTTCTGCTCCTTCATGGAGGACTTCTACCTGAAACTGGATCTAAGACATGTTTTTTCTCCTTGAATCACAGAATCATAGGGTTGGAAGGGACTACTAGGGTGATCTAGTCCAACCCCCTGCAGAACGCAGGAAATTCACAGCAACTGCCCATCCATAGTGACTCCAATTCCATGCCCAGATGATCCCCCCCCCCCCCAAACAAGAATCCCTGGCCAGTCTGGCCTGGAGGAAAGGGTGGCAGGAACTAGACCCTTGAGGTCCTGGAGTTCTGGTTCACTGCATCACGACCCACCTCCTTCCACCCCTTTGCATCCTCCTCCTCTTCCAGAAGCATCACTTGTTGGAGAGAAGTCCTGTGCAACAAGGAAGGGCCCAGCAAGTTCGGTCAGCTGGGAAAATTCCAGTTCTGCAAATGGAATCAGCTTCTTCTGAGCAAGACAGGAGTTGATCTGGCAAGGAAGCTACGGGGGTTGTCGATAAGGGGAATGAAAAAACCTTCCCCGCCTCATACCTCATGAAGGCAGCATTGTGTGGTGCTTTACCAGTTCATATTAATTTATTTGCCGGTCTTGACTCTGGATCTTCTCTTACGTTTCCCAATAGTTCAAACTGTAAATATTTTACACTCAGCAGTTTAGTTTAAGATGTTCTTGTAGATTAATTCTTTTCCCCTTACAAGGTTTATGCATACGGAGAACTTGAAAGCAGAAAGTGGAGCTGCTAAAGAAATTGTACGTTCCCTGGGAGCCCATTAGGTTATAAAGAACCCATCTAAGCATTACTATACTGGGGCAAACGAGGTGCAATTCAGTCAATAGCACTGTGATCCTGATTACCATGGCAATGCTTAAGTGACACGCTGGAAGGCCTCAGCAGTGCCCTTAGCTGAGTGTTAAGTCTGGCTGTGGGAGGCCTTGATTCAAATCTCTGTTTAGCCACAAGCAGCCTTAGATGAGCTATTTGTGTTCGGCTTCAATCTCAGGCTAACAAGGTTGTTGGGTGGTTATATAAATGGGCTAAGGGGTGAAGGCTGCAATTTGAAGCAAACTTTCTAGAAATTAAGCCCCACTTAGTCACAGCAGTTCTTCATTCAAGGAAAAGAGGCTATTTTGCCTTGACGCAACTCCATGTTCATGCATCAGCCTCGGCTCAGTGTACATAATAGGGAGGTCCATTTACAGGTGCAACCTGGGGATCCCTCAGCTTTACAGCTCATCTCCAGGAGACAGAGATCAGTTCCCCAGGAGAAAATAGCTGCTTTGGAGGGTGGACTACATAACATTATATGTCCTTCCTTGCCCCCAAATCATTCCCAGAAGAAGAAGAGTTGGTACTTATATCCTGCTTTTCTCTACCTGAAGGAGTCTCAAAGCGGCTTACAATCGCCTTCCCGTTCCTCTCCCCACAATAGACACCTTGTGAGGTGGGTGAGGCTGAAAGAGCCCTGATATCACTGCTCGGTCAGAACAGCTTTATCAGTGCTGTGAGGAGCCCAAGGTCACCCAGCTGGCTGCATTTGGGGGAGCACGGAATCAAACCCAGCTCGCCAGATTAGAAATCCACACTCCTAACCACTAAACCACTCCCAGCTCCACCCTTAAAATCTCCAGGTATTTCCCAACCCAGAGCTGGCAACCTTAGCACAGAACATTATCAGGGGAGTTGCAGTCACCATTCAGATTTTGGGTGGTGAGGAAAAACAAAGGGACTCAATCCACCAGCAGCAGCATTTACATACCTGCACCCCATTTCCTGAATAGCCTACTGCAACTCAGTGCCACGGTGTTTGCTTTGCATGCAGAAGGTGCCGGGCTCAATCCCCAACATCTCCAGTTAAAAGGGTGAGGCATTACATGATAGGAAAGACCACCACTATGAGGCCCTGGTGAACCAGTGCTAGTCAAATGTGACAACACTGACCTTGAGAGATCAGTGGTCTGACTCAGCAAAAGCCTGCTGCATGTGTTCATGTGGCCTGTGCATGCACAATAACACTTGCTGCATCCAATTAAATATTGCTCACATGGCACCCACCTGCACACAGGATGCCCCATGCTTCTGTGCATGTATGGTCCTCAGCTGACTCAAGGTGGCCATGCACTGAAGGGGCATTTAAATATGATATTTAATTATATCAGTGAGTGTCCAGGGATTCTCATCCTAGACCCATGATCTTCGAATGATTGAAATTCCACTCCAGTCAAGCGACAACCGCTGAGTCAGGATTCTTGGATGGAGCCCATTTTCTTTTCCTTTGATTCTTCCCCACACACCACGGCATATTTCAAACACAAAGTTGTGGCCTTGCTTTTACATACGGCTCATTCAGGACAGGGGACTCTGGGACACAATCGCTATTCCTTTAAGATTGTGTTGTTGTTGTTGCAGGGAGGTGTGACTGCCACAAAACCAGCCAAGAAGCCAAAAGGTTAGAAATTGTGTCGTCCAAGTTCAACAGGATGAAACTATTAGGAGAAATCCCACGAGTGGGGCTGCAGAGGTAGAAATTACACCCCACCCCCTGTACTTTATTTAACTTGGCTATGTTCTTGTGAATAAGTAGTTACCATAATTAATGCATTTTCACCATGGCTGTGAACTGATTGAGCATCGCTGATGTAGGGCAGCCTAGCCTCTAACCGCATTGCTACACTGCCACCTAGTGGTGGATAGGAATCAAAGGAAGGTTGTGGTTAGGAAAGGCGCACAAACGTGAAAGATGGGTTTTCAAACTCTGGAGCTTTATATTCCAGCTAGCTACGTGGCCAACTCATTTTGTTTTGCATTAAAATTGGGGAGAAATCTCAGTAAACCTGAAGGGGTGCGCTACTCAACCTGAGTATAAGCAGAGTTAGCTCTGCCCGTATGCATGACCAATTGTTGCATGGGGTTGGGAGAGGCATTTGAGCCGAGTCTGACATTTGCTAAATATTGCAGAGTTTTGTGTGAGAGAAGCAAGCTGATGCCCATCATAGTAGACTGAGATCTGGCTAAAGGGCCAGAGCTTCATTGAAGTACTCAGAAGAAGAAGAAGGAGAAGGAGAAGGAGAAGAGTTGGCTCTTATATGCCGCTTTTCTCTACCTGAAGGAGTCTCAAAGCGGCTTACAGTCACCTTCCCTTTCCTCTCCCCACAACAGACACCCTGTGAGGTGTGTCTCACCCTGTGAGAGAGCCCTGATATTACTGCTCGGTCAGAACAGCTTTATCAGTGCTGTGGCAAGCCCAAGGTCACCACATGTGGAGGAGGGGCAGGGAATCAAACTTGACTTGCCAGATTAGAAGTCCACACTCCTAACCATTACACAAAGCTGGATCCAGGGTCAAGCAAGTTCCAAGGTCAGTCCCCTCCAACTAAGTAGTGTCTCTGACAGCAGCATGGGAGAGGCCTGGGAGAACAGCCAGAGTGGTGCAGAGGATAAGGCTTCAGAGTAGGACTTGAGAGACCCACGTTCATCAGATCCCTGATGTACCATGAGAGGTTGCTGGGTGACCATGGGATCCTCTCTCTCTGCCTAACCTCTCCCACAGTTGTCGTTGTGAGGATAAACTGGAAGAATGAAGTACAATGTTGTAAGATGAAAGTATGATTATGATTATTATTTATACCACCTTCTCAATATAGCAATACTGCAATTTTATTTACAGTCATTTAGACCAAACATCAGTTAAAATATCATAACAGAAAAAGAGAGAACCTGTCCCTGGCTATCAAAATCAGTTAACAATATATTTATATAATCTCTATTTTAATGATAAATGAAATATCAAGCAGATACAAGCAAAATATAAACTGGTTGTTAAAAAATTTAAAACTCGTCGTAGTAATAAAGTACAGAGATACTATAAAAATTTTTTTTAATCCTATGAAACAATTATGCAGCTTAATGGTGACAGCACAAAATTTGGCAATACAAAGTTTTTGGACTATTTTTGTCACTAAGGAGCTTCTCCACCTTTTTCCCCCGATGAGGGACCTGGATACATCTCTACTAATGGTTGGATTAATTGGCTTTGGATGGTGTTCTATATGGAACAGAGAAACAAAAAAATGTTCCCTTGTTCCTAGCTGGCCTTTGGCACCGGGACAAAGCCTCTGCAAAACCAAGGAGTTTTCTTATAACAGCCCTCCAAAACAGCTGAGGGCAAAGCAGAGCATCTGGCCAAGGACAAGGCTTGCAATTCTGTTGGCAGTTCTCTAATGAGGCTAGGTAGGAAGCTGAAACTAACATGCATTTCCTTTGATCAGGTGCCAGAAAGTTGGAGATTTATTTAGGTCCCACTGCCGGCCAGTATCCTTAACCCTTTGCTTAAAGATGGATTTGACCTGGTCAGAGCTTGACTCAAGAAATGATTATACTGACAACCCAAGTCATTCTATCTTGGATCCTACTGATTAAAGTCAAAAGGCCTGGAATTTATCTTATAGGATATGTGATGACAGACTCTTGGGGCTATGATGGACGTTGAGCCAAAAAGCAACAGATGACGTGCTGACCCTATCTTCCATTTTTAGCATCCCCATTTCTAAGCACACCAAAGCACTTGGTACACAGCAAGGGAGCTGGAGATAGCCCTAAGAAATTTGGACTGGAGCCTCTCCAAATACATGTTGCTTGTAACCAAGGCCCCCCAAAACGAGCTGTTACAGGAGCTGGGAGAGGGTCTTCAAGGCTGCTGGGACAAAGTACCTTCCCTTGGTATGGAAAAACTTGATTATATTATTCGCTGACCTATGACAATGTTGTCAGATGTTTTGGGTCCCTGCTAGAGATGTGAAATGTGAAATGTGAAAAACAGACCTAACACATTTGGTAAAATATGTGATGATCCTTTCGACTTGGAGAATATAAGATTTAAGTAGCATACCTCCTGATTTTAATGGGATAGTTTTGTATTGATAGTTTTGTATCAATTAATACTGCAACAAAGATACGTTGGTTTTATATTTAGCAGATGCATTACATAATAATACAAATTGGGTTGATTTTCATATTAATGTGCATATATTCTGTGGTTTTGCAGAACCCTCACAAAGAGCAATGTAATCCACCTCCGTTGAGCTCTTTATTGCTTTTTTTTTTAAATCCCACACTTTCTCCAAGAATTGTAGAGTGAAATGCAGGTTTCCCCCCATTTGATCTGCATAACAGCTTTGTTAGATGAACTATGTCTGAGCAGAGATTGGAATCAAGTCATCTGTGTTACTTGCTTTTATCCATTTGTTTGTTTTGTTTTGTTGTTGTTCCATCCTCTTACATGTATTTAGCCTGGATATAACCAGAGTTTTCCCCAGCAGGGCAAGAAGTCTGAGAATCTATTTTGCCAGCTGAGCTTCTATTCCCCTTCTGATATAGGAATTTAGTCCAGGCATCACGAGAGGTACAATTCTTTGGCAAAAGCCAAGTGGCTGTAGCCTTTTGTGGCTCATCACCTGGAGCCCTCGGTGACTACTGAGACCAGTACCAACTCAGAATGTTACAATAGCACATTATATGATGCCAACATATTTGAGGGACGGCCTATTCCATTATGAACCCGACCAACCCCTACAGTGATCTTTGGAGGCCATGCTTTGGTTGCCCCCACCTTCTGAAATGAATTGAAAACCCAATTCTTGGTTGTCTCATCAAAGCTCTCTCTCCCCAGGGAGCCCCCTCACCTGTTCCTTTCTGTTGCCATCTTCTGTCAAGGGGTGAGGACTTTTGGGGTTTGCTTGCTATTCCCTCAGTGATCCCTGCTCCCTGGCCAATGTTTTAATTCATGTCTCTTTGCATAGTTTAGCTCTGTTTTAAACTGTTTTAATGATGTGTGTTTGAGGAGGGGTTGATTTAAATGACTTTAAAATGTGATCCTAGGCTGTTATTTTTTACTTGTTAGCTGTATCGGTGGCCTCTGTGAGGGCAGAAAAGCGGGACATAAATTTTGTAAACTGAAACAGGTATGATTTGGCTAATTTGTTGCAGTTATATTTTTACATTTATTTTGTGAGTCACTTCGATTTCTCAGACAGAGAGAAGAGCAGGGTCTAAATAAAAACCCTCAGTTAATTCCTCCCTCATGGCCAGCTTGAAGACCTGGTAGCCCATGCTCACTTGCAGGGGTAGGTTGAGGTTTGCTAGGACTTTCCATGGCTGCCTACTGGAACTCCAGGCATTTGGGATAGTTGTGATGCCTATTATAGTCTGCAGCTGCCACAGAAATGTGTGTTAGTTAATTAAATAAATATTAACACAGCTGTTACTCTCAACTGGGGCTTTTGAAGGATGGGGTTTTCCCCAGGTCAGGTCCCTAAATTAAGATGGGACATTTGGAGGGTATTGGAAATGGATCTTCTGTCTGCACTCCAGACATCCAAAATACAGGCTTTTGCATGCATTCCGGTTTCTGGATTGTGGCTTATTTTAAAATGGCACACTTTAAACAAAATGTGGCAGAGACCAGTGTAAAGCTTGTTTTCTTTTTTTTTTCTTTTTTCTTTTTTTGCTCCTGCTTTTTTCAGGGTTTTAGATTTCCTCTTCTCAGTTCTAACATATCTGTGCATGCACTTCTAGCTCTTGTTCAGAATTTTATAAATTCCCCCTGACCACCAAGACTTTGCATAGTCCACAAGGAAAAGCTTTTTAGATCAAAATGGCACTGGTAGAATGCTAAGCCAATTTCCTTTAAGAGCACTTGGCTGCACCGTCCTGGTATGAAAAGACTTTGTTTTTTTAAATATAGGCAAGAGAATAGAATAAACCTCAATTTACATCTTGTCTGCATTCTCAGAGCTGTCCTAGGTTTTGCTGAATATTACTTTAAGTAGCTCACGAAGCCCCCAGACAGCAGAGGAAATGCTGAAGTATGCAACTCTGAAGATATTCTGAAGTGGGTTACATGATGGCTTCTCAAGTAACGTGGAACTATCTTGAAGTACTCATATAGATGCCACCCTGGGAGTCCCAGGTACGGATCTGGTTGCCCCATCTCAAAAAATGTGTTGCTGAGCCCTGAAACATGCAGAAAAGAGCAATCATAATTATGAAGGAGTTGCAGCACCAATCCTATGGGGAACGGTTGGAAACATTTTGGTTTTTTAGTGGGGGGTGGGGGAGGCAATCATAAGGGAGACATAACAGACATTTATAAAATCATGCAGTGTGTTAAGAAATTAGAAAGATATAACTTCTTTTCTCTTTTAATGATAGAGCCAGCTTGGTGTAGTGGTTAGGACTGTGGACTTCTAATCTGGCAAGCTGGGTTTGATTCTGCACTCCCCCACATGCAGCCAGCTGGGTGACCTTGGGCTCACCACAGCACTGATGAAGCTGTTCTGAGCGAGCAGTGATATCAGGGCTCTCTCAGCCTCACCCACCTCACAGGGTATCTGTTGTGGGGAGAGGAAAGGGAAGGAGATTATAAAACACTTTGAGACTCCTAGTGGAGAAAAGGTAAAGGTAAAGGTATCCCCTGTGCAAGCACCGAGTCATGTCCGACCCTTGGGGTGACGCCCTCCAGCATTTTCCTGGCAGACTCAATACGGGGTGGTTTGCCAGTGCCTTCCCCAGTCATTACCATTTACCCCCCAGCAAGCTGGGTACTCATTTCACCGACCTCGGAAGGATGGAAGGCTGAGTCAACCTTGAGCCGGCTGCTGGGATTGAACTCCCAGCCTCATGGGCAAACCTGTCAGACGGCTGCCTTACCACTCTGCGCCACAAGAGGCTCATTTGTGGAGAAAAGAGGCATATAAAAACCAACTCTACTTCAATTCAGGGTGAACTGATAAAGAGTAAGTCTCATGCTTAAGTATGAGTTTTTAAGGTGATGTATAATTCTTTTTCCCATTGGTTTTTAAGGTGATGTATAATTCTAATTAAGGTGATATATAATTCATGTATAATGGACTCCAGGGAATGGTAGAGGACAGGAAGGCCTGGAGGATCATTGTCCATGGGGTCGCGATGGGTCGGACACGACTTCGCACATAACAACAACAATTATTATTTTTCCCATTGGTGAAAAAGGGACGAAGGAAAAAGGGACGGAAAAGGGACGAAGGAGTTCCCTTTCACTGGTTGGATTCAACCCAAAAGAATACATTTGGGTTCATGGAGTGTACACAATTAGATGCCACAGGAAAATTTATTTATTTATTTTATTACATTTTTATACCACCCTCCCTTGTGGCTCAGGGTGGTTGTAATAATAAATGGAGTGTAATTAGGGAAGTTGGCTGAACCTGACTGATCCATCCCTTTGTTGTTTATGCAACAGACTAGGGGCCAAGCCCATTGCATTCAGGAATACAATGGGCACAAGATGGAGGGGGGGGGAAGAACTCTGTGAATGGCCTCTCCCTCCCCCAAGGACCTGGAAAGCCTGCAGGCTGGAGACCCCTGGGAAGGGAATTCACTGGCAGGGGCAGTTCTCACACAGCAGGGATATGCAGCCTCCAAGCCTCAGAGGATAGTTGGAGGAGGAGGGGGTAGTCAGGGGTGGGGGATGGAAGGTGATTGGCTGGCTACCAAACAGACAGGCAAGCCGGTTGGAGGAAGAGGAGGCACTCAGGGATGGGACAGCCACCCTGAGTGGATGTTAAGTGCTGAGTGGCACTTAAGCCAAGAGACCAGCTCCTCCTCCAAGAAATATATTATGTGGGACAGATATGGGGTGAGCAAATGAAAAGAGACTGTATCTAGCCAATGTTCCTCAAAGGAAGACAGAGGAGTTACCATCTCATGCAATTCCTCCTTCACTTCAGCCTCACGAATAACGAGTGTCCTCCAGTTTCTGTATTGCAGGATGTTGCTGGCAGAAAGGGACAAACCCACCTCCACCACTTCAAAGTTGGTTGGACTAATAAGTATGAATATATAATTAATTTATCACTTCAGAGAGTAGACATGTTGGTTTGCAGCAGAAGTGCTAGATTCAAGTCCAGTAGCAGCTTAGAAATCAACCAGAGCAACGGTTCTCAACCGCCATTGCCATGACCCCAACTGGGGTGGTGGCATGTGCACGTGTGGAGGTGTGTGCACATGCGTGCAGGTGCTCAATGATCTGGAGGTGGCATAGAGGCAGCCATGACTCCACTGCTGCCGACCACCACCCGCCACCACCACCAACCTGTCCTGGCAACTCTGCGGGAGGGGTCAGGTGACCCCGCTTGGGGTTGGGACCCCAAGGTTGAGAACCATTGAATTAGAGTTTCAGAATATAAACATTCAAGCGTCAAAGGTTTGAGGTTCAAATGCTTCTACCCTGAAACACTCAGGTGTGGCTCTCTCAGGTGTTGCTGGACTCAGATCTAGTTGTCTTACTGCAGATCAACACGGATACCTTGTGAAACTAGACTCTGTGAAGAGGCTAAACTTCTAGCAGAGTCACTCCTGACACCAGACTCAGATGCACCCCCACCCTCTTCAGAAATCAATGGCCACATCAGCAGAAGAGAAGGGAAAGTGCCAGTGGCTCCATAGCCCGTAAAGGGTGGAGGAATCCTTTAAGGGTGGCAGCAGCTGTAGATCTGTCATTGAGGAAGGACTGAGGAAGGGAGCTTTGAGCACCTTGGTGGACCTCTTTATCCTTTCCTAGAAAGCTGAAAAAGGGGTCTGATGATGACTACAGTGAGAGAGGTAAGCTCAGTCTTGGTACTTATTTTAAGTCAGAATTCCAGAAAGGTTCAACAGAGACTGGCTGTATAAAGAAGAACTCCGATATGAGTGAAAAAACAAACCACGTCTGCTCAGGAAGGATCTGTGTTTGTGCTAAATCAGGCTCTGTAGGATGGAGAGTTCCCTGCAGTTATTTTCATAGGGGCAGTGGTCATGGGGAATGTATTGCTCCCAATATGTTCTGTGCTGTTGGGCCTGGCTGTATGCATGTCAGGGACCATGCATATGGTCCAAAGGTTGCTTATATCCTGCTTAGCAGATGTCTCAGGCACAGTCTAACAGGGGGAAATTGGAGCGTCCTCCCTTATTTTTGCCTGGCAAACTGTTGTTTATTAAACACTTGTTTATTTCTGGCCAATAAGTTCAGCAAACTTCAAACAGAATCCCGCTCAGCAAATTTTGCAAGATTGAAGCAGCTCTTCAGCAGCTGAGGCAAAGCGTCGGACGCCCTCTTCATTGTTATATCAAATTAAGCCCCCATCTGGTAATCGGAATGCAAAGCTGTTGTCCGACAGTGGAAGACATTATTAATCAAAAGCCATGCTGTTGTCCTATAAATGGAACCTGGTCTACAGGCCAAGGAGGGGAACTGCTGGCAAGGAAGAGAGAGAGAAAGAGAAAAGGAGGACAGGCTGTCTCACTGGCTAGAATGAAGCAGCTATCTCACGCAGCCAATTTCAAAGAGACACCAAATGATCAGTCCTTTAATTAATTATGATATCTTTACCTTGAGGGGCTGGGGAGATTTTCTGCCTCAAGTGCCAGCATGTCTAGGGCTGCCATAGATAACTATTTCTGTCTGGAAGGAGAGAACAAACTTTGTTTGGGCCTGAAGACTTGGCTGCATTACTCAGTTTAATTCAACAAAAACAAACATGCGTGTGTCCTGTTTCTCTCGTGTACACCAACAGGGTCCCATTCCTTCTACCACGTTCTGCATGGAAAACTCTCTTGATCATGTTTAGTTCGGGCCCCATGTAAAAATAGTAGTTGCTCAAATAGGGCAGGTCTGAAACAGGATTGGAACTGTCATCTGTATCTGTATTGTTTAATAAATTAATTACCAGTGGCTGATGTAGGGTTGCCAGGCCTCCCACCAGTTGTCTCCACTTCCCATCACTGCTTGGAACAGTGGCAGAAGTAGAACAAATTAAATGCCAGTGATCCTCTGTACAAGTGATGGAACACTATAGCACTTCTGGATTGGGTATCTCGAGGAATCATCCCAAACTCTATGGTTTCACCAAGATCACATGACTCCCATGTCCACGCCTCCAAAAACCTTCACTAGTTGCTTGGTCTGGCAACCCAAGGCTGAAGACCAGCTTTTTAAAATTTAAGCCACTGAGTGAGCCTCAACTGATCAGGAGCAGCTTTCCAGAATCTCAAACAAAGATCTTTCCCTGGTAGGGTTGCCTCCTTCCAGTCCCTGCTGCTCTTTTGGGCAGTGGGGGAATTATGTGGTTATGTGTGTTGTTTTTAATGTGTGTTGTTTTTAATCACAGTTTATGCTCACATAGCCTCACTTCTAGGGAAAACCTGGATGTGACGTCATGTCAATCTAGGAATTGGTGAAATCATAGCATTTTGAGCAATCCCTAGCCTGATGTGATGGCACATCACATGTGACACAAATCCCTATCAAACCAAACTCCTCCCAGGTACCGGACAATGGCTGGCAACCCAGTCCTTCTGAGATCCTTAGGCTGATCCTGCTGGAGATTAGACTAGACGGCCTGCATGGCCCGTTCCAACTCTAGGATTCTATGAAATGCTAAGTGTTGTTATTACCCCATTTGTTAAACTAATCCAGGCTTTTTCATCCAGGGCTTCATGAAACCCTGGGGTTCCTGGTGGCCCTGGAACGGTTTCTCAAACGGGTGGGAGCTAATTTTTAATATACGTTTAAATATATTAAACATTTATTTGTGATATGACCATATATGGTCATGTTGACCTGACCCCTGCCCTCCCAAAATGGTCAATGATGAGTCTGGAGGGGGTGGGAAGAGGAGAGGCCCTAGGTGGGCATGTACACAGCTATGCTTCCCAACTATATTCTGCACAAGCACACCACTTCTGGGGTTTCTCGGAGCATGAAGAATGTCTCAGGGGTTTCTCAATGGTAAAAAAGTTGACAAAGGCTGATCTAACCTAATGATAAAGGGATGTTGTGGTTCTTCGAATAGAAATTTCAGTATCACGGTTCTTTCAAAAGTCTCTGAAATGCTTACATAATGAAAATCATTTACTGGATGCAAAAAAGCAAAGGTGGAGATAAACACTTAGAACATCTGGGATTAATTGTAGGAAAGGATAGTACAAAAAAAATCCTGTCTTTATTATAACTATCCAAGGAGAGAAAAGCAGAAGCCAGCATTTTTTTAAAAGCTTCGGCATATTCTAATGTCATCATAATGTCTGAGGTGATGAACAGAGAGAGAAAGAACTCTTAATAGTTTGCAGAGGTCAGCCCTTGCATCTTGCAGGGAGAAACACATTGTTTTGGCAGGAGGCTTAATTGAAAATGCAAAGGGAAGCTAAGCAGAAGAAGCTTAAAGCTACCAACTTGCTTGGGTTCCAGGAATGCTGATCAGTTTGTGGAACACACGGTTGAGTCGCTAACGATCAATATTTTTTAATTACACACCTAATTTATACCCCGACCTGGCAAGGGGGCATAGTCATTTGGAAGCAGACTTCCGAACATGCAGGGAACAAGGAACACTTATTGGCCAGTCTTGAAGTTGGAAGTAGGGAGCTGAAGTTACAACTGATATCCAGAACACAACGACCAGTTCCCCTGGAGAATGTGGCAGCTACTGTGGGAGGACGCTTAAGTAGCACAGTCCTGCTGAACCCTCTCCTTGGTGTCCAGGAATTTCAGAGATTGTTCGATCAGCCTGTACAAACCTAGGTCATCGGCTTCTTCTGATGAAGAAGCTGTGCAGCTTTTAATCCCAGCATAACACTCAAAGTTTCATGACAAGCATCCCTGTGTGTCAGCTGTTCTGTTTCTGCCTGACCTACAGCTGTTCAAAGAACCTCTATCAGGGAAAAAAAAGTTGGTGATTCGCAGACAAACAAGCATGTTACTTTAAAAGTTGCCTACTTGTGTGACAGAGCAGTACAGAAAGTCCTGGGTTCAATCCCTGGTATCTCCATTTTAAAGGTGGTAGTAGGTAATGCGAAAATCTTCTGCCTGACATCCTAGGACATCTAGGATTTAGTGAAATCCTGGGTTTTTTTTGACAGCCCTGGGTTTCCTGAATGGGTGGGAGCAGGGGGTTGGACTAGATGGCCTGTATGGCCCCTTCCAAGTCTGTGATTCTAATTCTACATCAGTCCACCCGCCCTCTCCCAAAATGGCCAATGATGGGCCTGGAGAGGCTCCGGGAGAGGCTCCAGCTATGCTTCCCAACCATATTCTGCGCAATCACACAATTTCTGGGGTTTGTCGAAGCCTGAAGAATGTTTCACGGGTGTCTCAAAAGTAAAAAAAAGGTGAGAAAGGCTGTCCTAAAGAGTAAACAAGATTGATCTTGATAGACCAAAGATCTGACTCAGTATATCACAGCTTTGTATGTGACTTTGAGGAAATAAAAAATGCAATAGGACAGTTCTTAGTTTCTGAAACACGTCAGGACTTCTTAAAAACATTATGTTGCTCTCCTTCTCCCCCCCCCCCAAAAAAAGGCCAAACTGAGCACTTTAGTGTGCTGTTCTTGCAAGCAGTGAAAGCCACTCTGACAGAGAGCAGGGCAGAAGTCAGCAATCCATTTCACTCCTTTTCTTTTGCTTTTCTAGATGAAGGCTCGAGGCAACCGACAAGGGTGGAAATGTCTGTAACAGTTAAACATACATCTAAAAAAAAAATAGCCCTAACCTTAAAACTATAGTGCAGTAAACAACTTGTTTCAAAATGCCCCCGGAGGAGCCTCGCAGTGTTTCCAGCAACAATCTTGAACACATATTCAAAAGTTGGCTCCAGGAATTGTGCAAAGCAATCTTCTGCCAAAACGTCAGGAGCTACATTGGAAAATATGTCACTTGGTAACATACCAAAGGTCAGTCGAGAAAACTTTCTGGCACAGCGAAGACCCAACATACAATAGTTCCATTTAAAAATCAGATCTCACATTCATTTGCTTTTTTCCCCCTAAATGCATTTAAAGGCTGCAGCAATATATAGTCCTGGTACATTGGTCCTTAAGGCAGCCCTTCTGTCGAGCGAGAGCCCAGTGGTTTTCGACTACAGAGCGGAATCTCACTGTTAATGCCACAGTGCCATCTAGTGGGCACAGTGCAGTCTGAGCTTTGGCAAGTTAGGTTCTGTTCGTTTGGAGATGAATCCTATGATTTCTAAGTGGACTGAGCACTTCTGAGACAAACAGTCCTCGTTATATCATTTTATATATACATTTTAGACATATACCTAAAAACTGCAAACATCTGTATATATGTTGATAATAACATCAATCTACCTTAAAAGAGGGGTGGGAATGAAACCATTTAATACTTGTGAAGTGCTTTGGACACATGCAGGGTTATATATAAAGCTCACAATTAGTGGTGATATTATCCAGATTTCAGAACATCAGCTATGTTAAAGCAGAATCATTAGTCACAAGGGACACAGGGTTGCTGGTGAAAATGGCAACCTTCTATTGAGTTCTACCCTTCCCTTCAACTTCCCCATTGACCTGAGTATTATCTGTCCCAGACAGCAGCAGCTAAAGGTGAGGAAAATCTACACACAAATGGCCATGAAACACAAAGTGTATTGAACTGATAGATGGGTCGGAGAACTGGACATCAAGTTGCCATTTCCAATGAAAGCCCTGTGTTGTTTATGAAAGGTACTACTACCCCAGGTATTCCATAGCTGAAAGGGTGGGGGGCATACCAGCTTAAAGATTAAAGATTAAACTTTTAGAGGGCATGGTCTCCTGTTGGCAAAAACCTGTGTGGTATTGTGATTTCTGTGTCCAGCTAAGATCTGGGAGAGGAAGATTGAAGAGAGGAGAGAGCCGAATTGCTTAACTCCTATTTCTCCTCAGTCTTCTCCAGTGAGGAAAATAGTGCTCAATGTGGCAAAAATGTATCACGGTGGGGGGATGGGAATGGTGGCCTAGGATCACTGTGGAGGCAGTACATAAACACCTAGTTTCTTTAAATGAAACAAAGTCTTCTGGGCCAGATGAATTGCATCCAAGGGTACTAAAAGAACTTGCAGATGTAATCCCTGAACCTCTGTCCATCATTTTTGACACTTCATGGAGAATAGGTGAGGTGCCAGATGATTGGAGGCAGCTTCAGATGTTGTCCCCAGTTTCAAGAAAGGGAAAAAGGAGGATCTGGGTAACTACCGACCCATCAGCTCGACATCTGTAGCTGGCAAAAGTTTGGAACAAATCATCAAACAGAGGGGGCACGTATTAAATTTGTTCTCTCTTGCCCCAGAGGGACGGACCAGAATGAATGGGATTAAATTAATTCAAAAGAAATTCCGTCTCAACATCCAGAAGAAGTTCCTGACAGAGTGGTTTCTCAGTGGAACAGGCTTCCTCGAGAGGTGGTGGGTTCTCCATCTTTGGAGATTTTTAAACAGAGGCTAGATAGCCATCAGATGGAGAGGCTGATTCTGTGAAGGTTTAAGGGGGTGGCAGGTTACAGTGGATGAGCGATTGGGATGTGAGTGTCCTGCATAGTGCAGGGCTTTGGACTAGATGACCCGGGAGGTCCCTTCCAACTCTATGACTCTATGACTGCCATTCTCATTCAATACAAGCTATTCTATAGGGCTATTTAGAAGATAAAGTGAGGAAGACTGAGCAATAACAGAAGAGTGTGAGAAAACTAGCATGGCATGATGAAGACGAGCATCCACTGTTGGTTGTTCCCAGTGTCCAAGGTATCAAAATCCAGAATCGAATACAGCGTTTCTGTTTTAAGCTCTTACGACTAACATAAGATCAAGACTGCTAGAGCACTTGGAAAGTTTAAAATGCCATAAAAGCCAAGTCATAAACATTGATAAAGGCAGGTCACTGGGGTGCAACTCTGTATTTGAATCTTGTTGGCCCTTCCTGCGAGACAGCATGAATCCCAGCATGGCTGTACAGTGGGTGGCATCTACAAAACTCCCATCTCTTTGTATAGGCAGATGGGTTACTCCTCATTATATAGACAATAAGCATTTTTTTTAAAAAAAGTAAAGATATTCATGAGACAGGACAAGAATAAGTGGGGTAAAAACAAGGGTCCCAGACTCTTTGCATTGATGGCTGTCCCAATTATATCCTGCCCTGCTGCTACTCCCTTTAATCTCAGAGAGGTTATTCTGCAGAATGACCCTTCAGACCGCTGGAATCCTTAGAGGGGCTCCTTCTTTTCTCCTCTTCTTTGAAAAGACACTTGAAAAAGACACTTGAAAGAAGAATGCGTTCCCTGCTCTGGAGCAGACTTCCCATCTGCGCACGGATTTTACTTTCACTGTCTCTTCTCCACAGTCCCTACAGGAATGCCATGTTCAGGTTTCATGAGTTAGCAATCCATCAGTGGTACTGACCATTTGGGATGGATGGAAGGAAGCCTCCCTGGGCCAGCATATCATCTTTCATTCATTTGTCTCCCCTTTCTTGGGACTCAGACTCCACACATGTCTTTCCTCGGATGCTCATTTTCAGTGCGTGAAGGAAACTGGATCACAAGAGTGGGGTGGAGGGGAGCCAGGAGGGTTCCTACAGCCATCTTCCTTCCCATTCAGACAATCTGTGCTCACTTCTGTATCTCTGCCATTCAATGGTTCCTGAGTGCAATGGGACAATAAAGAGATTTTAGAAGCTACATAAGGACTTTGGAGTATTTCATCAATAAATTTTCTCTTCCTTATTACATGATCAGCATTTATCTTTTGCCTTCTTTCGTCTCAGTGACTGGTGCCGCCCTCTTGCTTTGCTGTTCAAATACAATAGGGCAACAAAGTGGTCAGAATATGTGGTCCAGGGTTCCACGGTACCATCCTAAACAGAATTAAACCCTTTTTAATCCGTTGGAGTTGACTGGCTGAGACAGGGAGAAGTCTGTTTAGGAGTGCTCTTCTATGGCATGGGCAGAGTAAAGCAGATTTCCTGATTGAAAATGAGTTCCCCTACCCTGTAGGTTTATTACTTTTCAAAAGGGAAAGGGTTGGTATATTTCGCTTCTTTGTTTCTTTTCCTTTGGGGAGCTAATACCTGTATAGGGGGCATGGCTGTTTCAACTGCCATAATGATACAGGAGGGAGAATTAAATCCATTTCTTTCCCTCCATGTAGCCCCAGTACAAACTGGGACCTTACAAGTTTTTAATGCTGGGAGGATCAGTTTTTTGCTGTGATATCCAATGCTAGTGTACACAAGCCTTTGGATGATGGGTTCCCTGGTGCCAACCAATAATCTACTAGGCATGTACTTGTATATAACAGGAAGCTTCAACCAACCCTGGATCTTTATATACCTGTATAATGTGCTTAAAACATGTTATAACCTTGCATGCTGTTTTCTTAAAGCCCTGTAATATGAGTTCTGCATCAAATTTTTCCTATCCAGGTACAGACCCAAATTTGGTGCTCCTTCATCCCACAGTTTCTGTTTCCTCAATTGCTACAATTTTAGTTTTACATCTGGTTCTAACTCAGTTTTCTAGTGTACAATTTCTTGTATTTGAATGAGGGAGGATAAAATGGCCACCCGTTGATCAAATTTACATGATATCACAGTTTATTTACAGATGGCTCAGAAAACTCTGCGTTTTATTTCTTAGTATAATCAGAGGTTTGTCCACAATGTAAACTTTCACCTTTCTGAACCATCTCCTGTGCCCCAACTCACTGGATCTAGATTTAAACCCAAAGAATCACTGATCAGCAGCACAGTGCAGCGTGCATCACGAAAGTGCAGGCAGGTTGTGTTTGCAATCTTTATGGAATCTACTGAATAACAGTGGCAGAACTTTAAACTTTGTTTAAAAACTTTAAACGTTCGATACCAAGGTGCTTTTGACATTACAATTTTCATGGTCTTTGGGAAAAGTCATGACTGATTGCATACTAATGTGCAATTGCATTGTAACCCAATAAAGAAGAAAAAAATGATAGGGGAGTAATTTGTGATTTTAGGGGGAAAACAAAGGCAGTGGGTGCTCTGACTATGCATCAGGGAGGGCAGAAAATGGTAGTGCAATGTGGAGCTCCATGAATCAAAATGGAACCGGTAGTCAGACCATAGGTCTATCATAGGTCTATCATTGCAATTCTGCAATAACACAATACACATGCACAAAAAAAAAACAAGCAAAAGGCATGGCAGGATGCTGCCTGATTTAGAGTCGAATGCAGAATACATGCAGCAGGTTACATCCAGGACTGAAGTGGGAAATTGGGGGGGGGGAGCCCTATCGCAGAATGCCTAGCCCTAGAGCAAACTCACAGCATCCAAGGGAATCTTACACACAGTTTAAACAAAGTCTTAAGTGTCAAAGAGGTCCTCCTGTACAGGAATTCAGTCTATTCATAACACAATAGATGAGAGGTCCATGCCAACTACATCTCTCTGTCTTCCCGCCTAGGGGTCAACTGGTTTCTCTGCATGGCTCATTTCTTGATGCAGCCATATACTCAACGTCAAAATGACACCTTGCATGTGACCAGGATTTGCAACTACAAGTTCACTGAATGAAACTGCAACAGAGAAATGTAGCCGGAGGTGGGGGAAAGTTATTAACAGAGAAGATTACTGTAGCTGGCTGTGCGCCTGAGAGTTAATGAGACAGCAGGAAATGGGGCCACTCCACGATTCAGGCCGTGTCCTTTAGGAAGCCTGTGATGAGATTGGATTGTATTTTCAATTAATTCATCAGATCGCAAGAATCGGTCCCTACTGCCTGAAATCATGAGACTGTTTCCCTTAAACCACTGCATTTCACAACACAAGAGAGGACAGTTTCCTTGTTAATTTGCTCAAGGAAGATGCAGTGAGGTCTGGAGTGCACATAGATGAACTACAAAAAGGAAAGGCAGCAGCCTGTTCACAATACTATGAGACTTATGCTACTTTCTCTGTCTGGAGCATACCAGCGAATCAACTGCTGGCACATCAATCTCCATATTGTCTTTTTGCCCTGTCTGTAAATAAAGTGGGTTGTCTTTAAAGGGATGTGGGCTGCATTGTTTCCACTTCAGATGCTCAATTGGAGTGTTTTCTTTCCTTGCTCAGCTATCTGCTTCCAGGCCAGTGCTGCCTCCTTTCCCTTCCACTTCCTTCTACTGGAAAAGAAAGCACCCTGCAGCCATGCCTCTGATGGGAATGGTTGCAACATCCTCCCATCCCGGGTTGCCATCAGTTGGTTTCTCCAAAGAAAGAGCGGGTGGCAGTGACCAGGCTGGCCAGCAGGAGGCGCAAGATAACACATCAGTTTTCTGGCATGTTCCATGCATATAAAAAGCCTTTCACAGTGCCAGGGATGTATTTTGGACTGGATTTTTATATTTTGCCTGGACATCCCCTTCAGGGCATGTGACAAGTCTGCCTTGCAACAAACTGGCCTATTCCAAACATGGTATCTACGGTAGCAACAGGAAACAGAAATGACTTTTTAAAAGCAGGAAGGAAGGGAATCACATAAAGAGAAGAGCTCTATAATCGCCACTAGCAATGGCTAGCAGACTTTGATTTCAGAGGCAGAAGAGTTCCAAGTGCCAAACTTGAAGGGGAGTAACCGCAGGGAATCAATACTGTTGCTCTTCTCAAGAGCCTTCCTAAGACACCTACAGGACTGCTGTCAACAGAGAGAATGCTAAAGCAGACAAAACATTGGTCTCATCTGGCGTGACACTTCTTTGATTCCCACTTACTTTTATATGCCTCTCCCATATACAGTGATATGTACTGCTTTCTTTTACAAGCAAGCATCCAAAGCAACCACATGGTAGTTCCCCAGGATTTTTCCAACAAGAATGGTGCGTGGTTAATGGTGGGTGGTGCTATTAGCAAGCTCTCTGCCAAAACACACTTGAGGACAGTCATGTATTGGACATTTTTAATAGTGCCTTAGCTCATACAATAGCAAACAGAAGAGTTGCCACAAATGAAGCCCCATCCTTCAGGGTTATGCTTGCCTCATTGGGAAAGTTTCTGCTCCTGCTTCCTAAGGTTAGTGTTTCAACAGGATGCCTCTTAATCTACACAAGAGTAACAAAAAAACAGGGAACCGTGTGGCAAAATTCAGAAGGAATAAAGTGTCAACCACAAAGAACCTCAAATACAGAAAACTATACAAATTGAAAAAGTATGCATACAGTTTTATCAAAGGATCACATGAAAGTCACTAGAGTACAATTGACAAAAAGTCTCCTCAAAGTAAATTACATAGTGTATACATAACTAATTTACAAAATGTTGCCTCACAGTCAATAACAAAGTGTATACATGACTCCCAACAGGACCCAGGAGCTCAGCCTCTTTCGCATTCGCTTCTGCAGGGGAATATAAAGAGAAGCAAATAACTGCAAGAAAAAATCATAAAGCCCAGTTATGATCAAAGACAATATGGACCACCATAGTGTAAAAAAAAATAATGATATATAGAAGCCTTTATTGGCATAATGAGCAATACAAGTAGGGGGATACAAAATAATAAAATTAAAAATCAAGCAGAGTTACTCAGTTTCATTAAAAACAAGGGATTAATTCTAAAACCTTGCCTAAAAATGCTGCAATAGGGGCGATTCGATCAGGATCCTTGCTATCAAGTAATTTACTATTACAATTTCATCACAATGGAATGGAAAGGAGGACAGAAATCACATAGCAGTATAAAGAGAACTAGGCGGAAAATAATAATGTAATGGCAATTTATAATTTGTTTATCAACCAGAAGCCCAGATGAGCACCACATAAACCCCTAACCCTAAAATCACTTGGTGGGCACCAGGAAAAGTGCCAGCTGGTGCCACAATGACAGGCTGAAGTTCCACTGGAAGCCCGTGGCAACAGAAGAGAGCAAGGAGAAAGGGACTGAGCAGGATAAAGGTGGAAGAGATACTCACTCATTGAGGTCTAGCAGTTTAAGAAGAGTCGCAGCAGAGTAAATCCATTAATGCCTCAACGAGAAGAATTTAAGGAGCTATGGTCAGAAGGCTAAGACAGAAGCTGTAGCTGAATCCAGACAGGTCAGAAGTAATGCTGGTTGGGAGGACTGATACTCTAGAAGGATTGGATTAACTTGTTTAGAATAAGAGTGGGCTTGGGGTGCTCATAAACACAGCCTCACTATTTGAAAAGGTCAAAGCAGTGGCCTAGTTTGCCCTCTATCACCTGCATTTGGTCCATGGATTCACTTCTGGAGGAGGAGGAGGAATAGGAGCAGAAGAAGACCTTTAACTACAAACATCAGGCCTTCCCCTACTGGCTGTTCCCACACTTGAGATGCTCTACCTGTCACCAATCAGAGCTGTTCTTCTCCCTGAGGAGATAAGTGGGGTACCATCACTAGAAACTTTCAGAAGGTGCTTCATGGCCATTTTATTTGCCAGGACTTTTAATAATAATGGAGTCTAAACTGCAGCCATCTTTTGGGGAGGAGGGGAATATATGGAGTTTTATTGTTGATCTAAAAATATATTTCAACTATGGCTTGTAAAGGATCTTGAAAGTAAACGTAGGCTAGAAATATTTTAATTAACAAGTAAACAAACTGGTTGGTCACGGCATAAAACAGGATACTGCACTACAGGGAACACTGGCCCTATCCAGCAGGGATCCTATTACCCTCTTGTGGATTCAGTCTCCTACTTCAGGCTTTGGAAAGGACTCAGTGTAGAAGGTAACACTGCACAAGAGGTAATAAAACTAATTGTCCAAAATTGAAGGTGGAAGAATCACTGCATTTATCATTATGACGCTTGTGCTGTTATTTATTGAAAAGATATGTCTGGACGCTTTTCCCTTGCTCGCTATCGTAAGGCGGCTGACTTTGCTTGTCTTTTTCCCCTCAACAAGTTAATTCAACCCCCCTCCCCATTTGATAATGGATTTCAGTCGTGTGGGCTAATTAATTTCACTCAATTTAACACACACATTTTTATAGGAGCCTGGTGGATTGAGAGAAAACAATAAAATTATCTGTGCACCAACTATAAAAAAAAAATCCTGCTCCTTTGCTTAACAAACCCCCCCCCCCCCGAAGCTTAATAGATCACTGTTTATTTTTTTTGCCAGAGATGGTTTCTCATTAAATAATTTCCATAATGTGTAACCTGGAGCTTTGCCTTGCAAAGGCAATTGCCGAAGAATTGGAGTCCAGAAGACACGGCACTATTTCATTTGAAACAAACAGAAAAATGGCTCGAGTAAAAGTTTAGAGTAATAACTAGCGATTACAGAAAGCATTAAACATGGAGAGCCAAGACAGGAATCAGGCTTTCACCAACTGCAGACCATGGCACTCGTGCTCTGATGTAGCTCCTGCCTCTATTTTAAAGGCCATACTACAAGTTATACTATTCCTGGGCCCATCCAAGACTAGGGGTGAAAAATACCTACAGACTTTAAGGTGGAGCCGGGAATGGGCTGGAATTGGGTCAGGGAAGAACATAAGTGGAAATTCTTTAACTATGATCTTGAATGGGAAGGCAGGTGAATAATATCTTAATTATAACATATGGACAAGCCAGTTGGTCATGGTGTGAAACAGGATACTGCACTACAAGAACCACTGGCCCTTCCAGCAGGGCTCCTGTTACACTCTTAAGGAGTCCACCCTACAAAGCAGACATTTTCTCCAGGGGAACTGATTTCTGTCACCTGGAGATGAGCTATAGTTCCAGGGGATCCTCAGATCCCACCTAGGGACTAGCAACCCTATCCAGCGCTGTCCCAAATCCTGCCAAACCGGACATGTCCTGCCAACCCACATGTTGGGCCTGTAGTTCTCCTAGAATTACAACGGATATCCAGACTACGGAGATCAGTTCCCCTGGACAAAACGGTAGCTTCAGAAGCCAAACCATAGATTCTAGATCTCCAGTTCCCTGTGAACTCTGAAACTCTTCCAGTGTGTGGGAGCTTGGTGCATAAGAAGTTATTGCACAGGAGAGCATTTTTGTAAAGGGTTGTAGTTTATTGCACGGTTTATGTTATTTTCTAGCTTTTGTAATCCAGTGTCCCCGTTGTTTATAGTCTTTATATTGCATTGTCTTGAATTGCGGTAATCCTTCTTGAGTCTCAGCAAGAAAATTAGACTATAAATAAAGCAAATAAATTCAGATTTGGACCATTCTGTTATTTGCCCAACCTGAAGCAGTCCTAGGAAGCCACTGACTGAGCCCCACTGGGAAAACCTACATGAGGAAAAGAGCAGGTGAGCAGGGCAGGCTACCTCTTGTGAGAAGAGGAAACGGAAACATTTACCCTTCTGATGCTGATGAATAAGGCTCAGCTCAAATTTGTATTACTAATTGCTTTCTGAATGCACACCCCTATTGATCCCTCAAAAGCAAAACCATGGATCTTCAGCCAACCCAAAAACATTTCCTCTGTTCCACCATGACAGCCTGAAGCGGAGATCACCACACTGTATATTGCCGGATATTTTTGCCTTGCATTGCCATTCTCTGTTACAGGACCGGGGATGTTGTAGCACAGACCCATGACAGGAAACAGCTTCTGCCGTAGGGCTCATATACGCGTGAGGAGAGGCAGTTTGTACCTTTAAAATTCAGCTTGCATAAAGGAGAGATTCTTGTAAGGAGTTACCTGAGCACCAGCCAGTTAATGGTTCCAAGATTGCTTTCTGAACTAACATCTCCAGGGAGTGAGATAAAGCAAAGCTAATTAGTTCCTTTTTGAGTTTCTCACTTCAGCTCTGCCATTTTGGATAGCTCCTTAATAAGCAAACCACTTATAGTCAAGGCACCTGAAGAGAATAAACTGGCTGAATAGGCTTTGAATTCTTTTTCTATAGACATGGCTTTCTCCAAGAATTTCAGATGACGGCATGATCAATGCCAAAGAATGTATCAAGAGGATTTCTTTCTTTGATGCCCAAAACAGATGTCTTTTGTTCTATCTAAAAACACTTTGAGCTTCTTTCCTGTAGCTGGTGTGCATGTGTGAAAGAGGAGAAAGGCAGGCTTTTAAATGTATTTGCAACAGCTTCTTTAACTAATGTCATCAGAAAAAATGGATTTGCAATCGATCACATTTCAATATTGCTGCAGTTGTGGTGTAACTCAGATTCTATTGGAAGCATATTTTTAGTTCTTCATTCACGTTTTCTATCACCATGTTCTGCCCATCTAGCAATAATTTTACTCATTTAAACTTCTCCCCCACTCATTCGTTTTTTATTACTCTGGACAAATACATCATGGTGTTCTCTCTCTCTCTCTCTCTCTCTCTCTCTCTCTATCTATCTATCTATCTCTATCTATCTCTCGATCTATAAATGGATGGACTGCTACTCCCAGACCAAGCTGGCTTCTGGCAGTTTACAGTAAAACCCCCAATAAAACAAATTCCATGTTACTCCCTCCCCCCTCACCAATCCAGCATGGGCCAATGGACCTTACCCTGTGCCCACTGCCCGCCAGCCTCGAAAGGAGGGGGTTCTTCCTGCCCTGGCTGTTCAGGGCATCCTGAAGAGGGACCCCTGGATCTTTTACCACCTGGCCTTAACTAATGCCTAGTGGAAGAGCTGTTTTGCAGGCCCTGCAAAGCTGTGATACTTCTGTCAGGGCCCTCAGCTCTTCTGGGAGCTCATTTCACCAGGTCGGGGCCAGGAACAAAAAGGCCCTGATCCTGGTTGAGGCCAGGCACACCTCCAGGGCCAGAAACCACCAGCAGATTCAAACCTGCAGAGTGAAGAGCCCTGCAGGGGGCATAAGGAGACAGGCGGTTTCTCAGATATGCAGGGCCCAGACCGCAGATGGCCTTAAAGGTAAGCACCAAAACATTGAACTTGATCTGAAGCACAATTGGTAACCAATGAAGCTGCCTCAGCACAGGCTGGATATGGGCCCTCCAAGATGGCTTAGAGAAGACCTTTGAAGCCACATTTTGCACCCACTGTAATTTCCAGGGCAAGGGCAGGGGAAGTCCCGTGTAGAGCGATTTACAGAAGTATAGTCTTAAAGTGACTGTTGCATGGATCACTATGACCAGGTGTTCCAGGGACAGGTGGGGCACTAGTAGCCTGGCTTGGCGTAGATGGAAAATGCCATATGGGCTACTCTGGTGATCTTGCCTCCATAGATAGGGAGGCATTGAAGATCGCCCCCCAGATTCCTGGTAGCAGAATCATAAAGTTTGAAGGGACCTCCAGGGTCATCTAATCCAACCCCTGCACAATGCAGGAACCCCCAACTACCTATCACACACAGTGACCCTAATTTCATGCCCGAGTAATCCCTCCCTTCTATGCAGGAAGGGGAGGCACGCTTCCGGGTCTTGCCCCCTTCTACCCAGCCACAGGACCCCCATCTTGGAGAGGTTGAGTTTCAGGTGACTCTGCTTAAGTCACCCAGACATTGCTTCCAAATCTGCCAAATGTTTCTGGGGGGGGGGGTATCCGTCCATCAGGAGATAGAGCTGGGTGTCATTCACCCAATGCTCCAGACCAGAGGGTGCATATAGATGTTGAATAGAGTGAGGGAGAGTATCACTCACTGTGGTACTCCACAAGGGAGTGTATAGGGGCACAGCAACTCTTTCCCCACTGCCACCCTCTGTGTCCAGTTCTGGAGAAAGGAGATCAGCCACTGTAAAGCTGTCCCCTGGATCCCCG
Source organism: Paroedura picta (assembly GCF_049243985.1). NCBI lineage: Eukaryota > Metazoa > Chordata > Lepidosauria > Squamata > Gekkonidae > Paroedura > Paroedura picta. Next base: position 153,746,926 of record NC_135370.1, on the reverse strand, counting down.
TCCCACCAAGGTGGTGGGCTAACAACTCGTGGTTGACTATGTCAAATGCAGCCGACAGGCCTAATAACATGAGGATAGCTGAACTGCCCTTATCCTGCTAGCGCCGATCATCCATAAAGGCGACCAGCACGTTCTCTACGCCGTGACCAGGACCTAAGCCTGAATGGATCAAGCAGCAAAGTTTCATCCAAGAATGCCAGGCAGCCTTCATCACAATCAGCCACCTTTGATAGAACGTTCATGTTTAATGAAAGCATTGTCAAAGATGCTAGTGGGTCATCTTCTTCATACAGGCACAGGCATACCCGTTTATGCATTTTTAAAATTTCAAGCAATATTTAAATGTTCATTTAAAACACATAAACATTGGGAAGAAATCCACGAGCACCGACCTGGATGGCCCAGGCTAGTTGGATCTCATTAGATCTCAGAATCTAAACAGGGTCAGCACTGGTTAGTACCTGGATGGGAGACCATAAAGAAAGTCGAATGTTGCTGCACAGTGGCAGTCAATGGTACGCCACCTGTCTTCCTCTCTTGCCTTAAAACCCTATTGAGGGCACTCTTCACCACCAAAGAATCTGTGAATTTCCCCAAACTTTGTCAGTTTCACCAGCACCCAGAAAACAGGCATCTCTGGACGAAGAGTTGTTTTATACCCCGCTTTTTACTACCCAAAGGAGTCCCAAAGCAGCTTACAATCGTCTTCCCTTCCTCTCCCCATAACAGAACTGGGTGGGGCTGAGAGCACTCTGCAGGAACAGCTCTAAAATAACTGTCACTAGCCCTACGTCATCCAGCTGGCTGCATCTGGAGGAACAGGGAATCAAAACTGGCTCTCCAGATTAGAGGCCACCACTCTTAACCACTACACCACACTGGTTCTCCAGGAATCTAAGGTGGTTGAACGGTCCTCTTGTTACAAGGTTTCATACATCTTCAGTCTGTGAGACTCAGAGGTTCTGTTTGCCACCAGCTCCTAAACACTACATCAAAGAAACCATTACCAAATAGAAGCAACATGCCCAAGGTAGCTGATTCCTCAGTCTCTCTGAGTCCAAAGGTTTTCTCAGCCTTCCTTATTTCCACTCTTCTGCAGAACAATGAGGTACACAAAAAAGGGATTGGAATTTATCAGGGAATAAGCTCTGTTGAATAAAATGGCAGACCAACTTTGGTTTGCTCTCTTGAACACCTTAATATGGGAAAGTGGTTTTAATAAAGGGGGGAACACATAAAAGGAAATATAAAAATGAAGTCAAATTTTATATCTACATGGGCTATAGAACAAGCCAATCCTACAGTCTTAACTAGTTACTAAGGAATTGTATTTTGATCATGACAGACAGAGATTCCCCCCAGAAGGGTAAAATTAAAACAGAATCCCTTTTCATAGTAACCCAAGTCACTTTTTAAAGAAATCCTAAAAAAGGAAATGTTTAGTTTCTGGGGTGCTGGCCTAATCAACTTCAATGAGCGGGAACTAAACTGAGATGCCAATTTAATCATAATCCATGTTAACCTAAATCCAAGATTCTAAAAGCATTTTTAAAAAATAGTCTTTGAAGCTTCAAAAAAGCCCCCCACCAATCTGAGGTTCTTTATAAGATTAAAGACCTGCTTCAAAATTTCAAATAAATTCAAGCTATTAATAAAGGAAAGGTGAAAGCTCTGGTTAGGGACATTTGTTCACGTTTGATTTGCAAGCCATTTGCTTGAAACTGATTGGCACCTCAAAAAAGTGATTTTGTGATCAAAGAGAAGGTGATCATTAGCGAAGAAATCCACGTCTCACCACGACCGACGCAGGTTTCTTCATGTCCCAGGCGACTGGCGAGGTGTGGGCTGAGGGGAGAGGCAATGCGAGAAGCCCCCAGGGATTCAAGGGGAATATGCCAATTTAAAGAGTTAATTTCTCCTCAGTGCTAAACTGGCTCCCCTGAAAGTACTTTTTTAAATTTAAAAAAAAACCTAATTTCATAAAATGTATTCAAAAGGTTTTTCCGTTTGTGATTTAAATCCCTCCACGGGTCCAGCTTCAAAAATGATAGATATGCCTCCTGTGCTCGTAGGAAGCTTTCAAGGACTCCACGACCACTTTTGCGCCGCACGCCCGAGACCTCGAATTAAAAAGACGCTTCCTAAACGCAACAGGCAGAGCCGCCTCTCCACTGCAGCGTCAGGCAGCCGGGAATCCCACGCAAAAGAGCGGCCTCCCGTCAGAAAGCCCAGCAAACAAATAACGATCTCCCGCCAGAGTCAGATATTTCATGGGAGAGACAATCGGACATCGTCGGCCGGCGTCGCGGACAACGCGGCTCTTCAGCGAGGATGCCCAGGACAAAGTCTCGCAAGCGAAACTCCGGGGTAAAAAATTTTTCGCAATGCCTCTTGGTTATTGTAGTCCTTGCAGCTGGGTATAGTTTGCGCATGCGCACTTCGGCTGTAGCCCTTGCGACACGACAAAGAGTACAGTTTAAATTAACAGCGTTTACTTCCGGTTGTGGTGCCGTGCGGGGCATAGTTGGAACCACATTTACAAAGTTAAGTAAAAGCGGCAGGGGCTAAAGGTTCTGTGTTCTTAAAAAAAAAACAACTTTGAAATAATGATTCTGGAGGCAAAGTTGGTTAAGAAACTACCGAGGGCAATTCTTTTTTTTTTCTCCCCGTGCGAATCCTCCTACGAGCTGCCATCAGAAGCCGGAAGAAATCGAACCCTAAAAAAAAAACCCAAGAAAAAAGCCTCCTTGCACAAGGGAAGGCAAGCCGGGCACCTCCGCCTTGCTGATTGGCGGGGCGAAAGGCGTTGACCACGCCCACAAGCCTTGGCGATCGGCTGTTGTCACCCAATTCGAAGAGGCCATGTCGAGGAACGTCGGAGCCAATCAGCCCTGTCCGTCGGCAGCGTCCGGCGGTGATTGGAGGCGCTGGCGGTGCTGTAGTGGCCGAGACGTTGCGGCGTGATTGGCTGGCGCGTGGTCGGTGGGCGGGGTCGGGCGAGCCGGCCTGTGGTGGTGTCGCCTCTCGGGGCAGGGTTCGCGAGCGAGATGGAGCCGCGCCGGTGGGTCGGGCCGCCTTTCCTGCTGAGGGCCGCGGTGGCGGGGCTGCTCCTCGTAGGCCTGGGCCTGGCAGTGGCCGCCGGTCAGTAGGAACGCCTTTGCGGGCCGCTGGGCCTTCGCTCGAGGAGGGAGGCTGGGGAGGGGGGCGGTGGGGAGCGCTGGTGGAAAGAAGGAAGGCCGGTGCGTGCCTCCTGTTCCTCCTGCAAGGGACTACGGCTTGTCCTCACAGCAGCCCTGTAAGGTGGATCCCTCCTGGAGGAAGGCTGCTTGGGCTTTGAACCGAGGACCCCTAGCTGTGGGCACTGCACTGGGTGCGTCAGGGAGGCCCTTGCAAGCGGTGGTTGGCCCACTGACTGTGCCTCTCTGTATGGGTATTTGTTCATTTGTTTCACATTAACTTGTAGCTAAATATTCCAAAGCAAGGATTTCCAGTCATGGGTCCGGGGACCCCTGAGGGTCCACAGGAGTTCCAGAGGGGGAACTGTGACTATTATTTGTATTCGTTTCGTTGCATTTATATGCCGCGTGCACTCTTAAAATCCTGTCCCTGCTTCTAGCGTCTTTTGTGTCGGGGAACGTGTAGAAAGGCTTGGGTTCCATGGCCAGCAACTCAGGGGAGTCTGATGGCGTGAGATGGGAGGACCCTCTGCCTGAGGCCCTGGTGAGCTGTTGCCTGTCGGAGTAAATAATGCTGATGTTGGTAAAACAGTCATGTAAGAATCATGTAAGAATATGGGAGTCTTTTCTACAAAAGTGCAGACAACAGCCCTCCCCTCCCTCCCCTTTAAGATGTGTATTTAGCTGAGCTGGTTGTCCCTAGAATTTGGTTGTTTCTGAATTGGCTCCTGATTGCATCAGCCCTGGAGGCTAGATGCTAGCAGGCTGGTTAGATCTGTGAAAGTGAAGATTGGCACCTGTGTGAAATGGGGTTGGGTGACTTTGGAGTTTTGAATTGGAATGGTTTAAAGCTGACAAGTGGCCACCTGAGAAATTTGAGATAGTGGATTCCTAATTGGAAGACTGTACAGGTAACATACAGCAACAATGCAAGAAATATTTCATTGACACTTATTATTCAGTCATCTGTTCTCATGACCAAAGCCTCTCTGTTTGGCAGCTGTTGTCACAAATAATCAGGACAGATTCTTACTGCAAATCTATACCTAATTCGAGCCTCTTGTGGCGCAGAGCGGTAAGGCAGCCGTCTGAAAGCTTTGCCCATAAGGCTGGGAGTTCAATCCCAGTAGCCGGCTCAAGGTTGACTCAGCCTTCCATCCTTCCGAGGTCGGTAAAATGAGTACCCAGCTTGCTGGGGGGTAAACGGTAATGACTGGGGAAGGCACTGGCAAACCACCCCGTATTGAGTCTGCCATGAAAACGCTAGAGGGCGTCACCCCAAGGGTCAGACATGACTCGGTGCTTGCACAGGGGATACCTTTACCTTCTACCTAATTCAGTTGATTAAACCGCTTGTTTCAGAACCTTTTCCCCTAATGTAAGCTATTTGGTGAAGAAAGGCATGCTGGTAATTTTCTTTTTCTGTGTTGGCAGGTCTTGCTTGTAAACTAGTATGCAAAAAGTATTTACTGCAACTCTTGTTATAAAATTTTATTTCTAATCCACCCTTCCCCAAAGACTCAAGGTGGGTAACAACATATATTAAATAAATAGTAAAATAGCAGCAATTGATACTTTGAAACATTCTGTATCCACATTAGTTAAAACCGCCCTTGATTTCCCAGTGCTGATATCCAGCGTTAAAGATTTGGCTGCTATGATGTCTCCAGCGAAATCTTTCCACCAGGATAGAAAAGGCCTGGACCTGATCAAAGCCAGTTTGACATCCTTGGGGATCTTGAGCAGGTTTTGTCAAACGCCTTTGGGGCGATGTAAGGGAAGAGGCAGTGCTGTAGGTTTAAAGATCCCAGACCATTGAGGGCTTTGTAGGTCATAACCAGCACCTTGAACCTCATCCGATATTTAATCTGGAGTCAGTGCAGCTGGGAGAGTACAGGTCGAATATGTGCTCTCCACTGGGTCTCCGTAAGGCCTTTGCTGCTGCATTTTGGAGCAGTTGAAGTTTCTGTAGCAGCCTCAAAGGCAACTGCATAGATTGAGTTACAGTAGTCCAGTCTGGAGATGAATGTTGCATGGATCACTTAAGAGGAGAAGTAATTTCAGTATACCAAAGTGTCTGCTTCTGGAACTGACCAGTTCTGTAACTTTTGTTGCTGAATTTCAAATATTAGGAAAGAGTTAAAAACACAATTCACTTGGGAGTGAAACCCATTATATACCAGTGGCATTTCTGTCTTTGGATTCTAGATGGCTTGAAATGGGGTGACTGGAAAAGTAATATATAGTTTGGAAAGTACCTTTTGGTATAGAGACATCATGAACTTGCCTAGGGCAGCCAGGGACATTCTGTTGTGCCATTAGGCTGGGGACAGCACTCACCAGGTATGTCCCTTGTGCTCATTATTCTTTGTGCTGGCAACTGGACATTTGCCCAAACTTTAAGAGTAAGCCAAAGTGTTAAGAGGGTCAGTCAGTACTAAAGTTGCTCCCCCCTTCTCATGCAACAATATGATGCTTTTAAGGGACTCACTGGAGCCATCACCTACTGCAGCTTGCAGTCTGAGGGAAATTTCCATAGCATCTGTTATCAGAAGTAATTGTAGATAAATCATAGACCTAAACTTCGAATCTGAGATCCAAAAGGAAATCAGTTTGTACTGAGGAGAGTGTTTGGGCAGTGACAACACTAAGGGTCCAGATTACAGCTACAAGATTTGAAGGTGCAGAACTGTAACTGTAGCCATCACAAGATAAAGTAAATTGATGTCTGTAAACTATTTAATGGATAGGGAGCATTATCATTTTAAGCCATTGTCAAACAGCTGTTCTTGTTTCAGATTTGGATTTTATAGTGAAGCAGATAAACCTGTCCACCCTTTTGTCAAGGGCAAATTTCTGCCAGCATAAGGGTCTGAGGATCAATGAAGTGTGAGAGCCAGCTAGGAGCAGTGGGCTTACTGTTTGAGATTGATCACCACTGCTCAATCTAGTAAACAAGAATTGTTTTCCATGCATCATCCCTAATAGACGGTAACCTGTACCAGGTGGTGTTTGCCTTGTCTACTAAATATCACCTTTGCAACATTTTTGAAAGCCTAATACAAATGGAAGGTAACTATGTTCCAGAGTACTTAAGAAACCCAAATTGTGTTTTCGTAATAATCATGAATGCTTGAAAGCTCTATTCCAGGGATTCCCAAATAGGGAGCTCCAGAGGGGGTCCACGGCCTTTCCCCTCTTGCTTAATAGCCACAAGCTAGGGAACTGGCCACTTCCACCTGGAGGGCTTGGTGAGTAGGCCATAGATTTAGAAATCAAGGAGTGCGGAGTTGGTTGTGGCGTGGCAGAGGGGGTCTAGGCTATCTTCTCAGCTCCTGCCCTTATTTCTGGCATACATGAGGCAAAGCCACCATAGCAGTAATAAAGGTGGGGGGGGGAGTGAAAGAAGGGTGAAGGGTTCTGTTTAGGCTTGTGCGCTTTGACTGCCAAAGCAGCCATTCATGCCTGAAGCAATAGCACCACAGCGCCAGGGGGAGGGGTGGCGGCGCGCAACCTAGCGCCGCACGCAGGCACAGAGTGATGCACATCGGTGCTGTCATAGGAGACAGAGCCCAACTAAAAACAGCTGCCTACGGATGCAAAGCCAAATGGAATACCTGCATTCTCACATATCCTGAGAAGAAGGAAATACTGAAGGGGGAATGGAACCAAACACTAAGGGAAGTCCAGTTAACCGTCATATTCATCTTCCAGTGGAACATCCTTCCATTTTAATTAGCGAATCCAATAACACGCCCTGCCTTTTAGTGGCCCCAACCCCTTCCTGGAAAGCTCAGTGGGCATTGAGGGAAGTACTGCTGGGTATTATGGTGCCCACAAGCACTATGTTGGGGTCCCCTAATCTGTTTCAGATGACAGGCTGCTTAAAGTTTAATTGAATCATATTTCCGACATCCTGCCATTAATGTATAAGAAAATATCTCCTGAAAGTCAACCATCTGTTCTGTAGTTGTGCTGGATGCGTTTCATGGAAAATATAACTAAAGTAATGCCAGGGTAGGTGGTGTGCTACACAATTTAGCTGATATGGTATCAACTTTAGTCCTTTCTTTGATAGTCGAGCCCCAAATACCATGAGTGATACTTGATGCACGAAGGCTATTGTTACTTACCTCATTGATAGAGATGATTAATTAAAACTTGAGTGATTACTTTAAAACTAACCACCTGCACTTTTTCCCAGAAGTAGTTTTGGGGAAACTAGGTTCATGGAACAAAATGAAGGAATCAGCAAAACATCAGTGTCACTATATTCCAGGAATAAAAGTTTGAGTCCTGTAGCACTTTTAAGACGAACAGAATTTTATTCAAGGTACAAGCTTTCATGTGCATACACAGATTTCTTCAGATACAATGAAATAAAAATTACCTGTCCATTAGTACAGGGTGAGTAGTAAATTAATATACAGAATTATGATTTTTAACTAATTCAAGGACTGGGCATGAATAATAGACTTGGTTTATATGGCTACCATTTGTTTGTGTTTGGGGAACATAGTAAAGGAAATAAATATGTCAAAATTGGAGATTGTTGGTCAGATAATGTCCTTAATTGTGGAATGCTAAAGGTTATTAACTGAGACCCTGCCATTACCTTCCATCTGTTTCCTCTCAAGCTTGGAGGTGACCTTACAGCATCTTCTTCTTTGAAGTGGAGCAATTGGCTGTTCCCAGATTTGCCACCTTGTTTCAGTCAGACAAATGTTTTTTTGTGGAGGGCTAATGTCCAGGTCCCCTGATAACAGTAAACTAAAGCATGTTAAGGATTCATTTAGCCTATAGATATTATGGCACTATCTTTGTGTTTTCCCATAAGTTGAATGCATACAACCTATACAAAGACCACTTGTGCAAGGTAGGAATGTTTAACAACTAGAATTGTAGAGTGATTTTTTACTAGCTAACACAGTCCCAGAATCCTCCTTAATTTTTTAGAAGTTTTATTTCAGCTAATCTTAAAATAACAATTTTAGAAGAATACCTGTAATTATCGCTCTCTAAAAGGCTAATCCAGTTTGAAAAAGCAAAGCTTATTGGCCAATATTATTTTAGGTATATTAAAGGGCAGTTATTGAGGGATATTCAGATAAACTAACAATGGAGAAGTCAGATTGTAATAATAGAAATGCCATTTTTCACTACCTGAGAACTGTGACTAGGCCAAAGCTGACTGCATTTGGAAGAGAGGGGAATCAAACCCAGTTCTCCATTTTAAAGACTGCCCTTCTTAACCACCATACCATGTTTAATCATGTTTAATATCTGAATCTTTGTGACAGATTAAATATATGGATTAATCATTGAGGTGTTTGCTTTACATTTACCATAACTTTAAAAAGGTAAAGGTATCCCCTGTGCAAGCACTGGGTCATGTCTGACAGTTGGGGTGACGCCCTCCAGTGTTTTCATGGCAGGGGTGGTTTGCCAGTGCCTTCCCCAGTAATTACCATTTACCCCCCCCCCCAGCAAGCTGGGTACTCATTTTACCGACCTCGGAAGGATAGAAGCCTTGAGCCGGCTGCTGGGATTGAACTCCCAGCCTCATGGGCAGAGCTTTCAAGACAGTGCAAATTGCAGATTTCTGTGGCACTGTCATGCTAAAGAGCAAGGTGTTTCCAGTGGCACCTTGTTCTGTTACTTCAGACCCACACAGCAACCTACCTAAATGTATTGTCATTCTAAAAACAGAGATAAGCACCACATTCCTGAACAGAGTTGCTTCTTTCTAAGCCCACTGACTTCAGAAGTCTTATAGATGAGTATACCTGCTTAACATTGCACTGAAAGTCTGACTTTGCGTTTTTAGTATTTAAATACCAGGACTCTTATGTGTACATTATCCTGTGCCCTTATCCCTTATGAAGGGAATGGTCTTCAACCTTTCCATATCCAGGACCCTCCTTTATTTTTAGGGGGGCAGCATGGGCTCTCTTAACAGTTTGATTCACAATTTGGGCGGTTGAACTTCAGTAACAAGTCTGGTAACTGAAGTTCAGTGTAAAACAAAATGAAGGCTTGAAACCAAGTTTACTACATTTAAGCTGCAATTCTAAGAACATGGAAAGTTAGCTCTGTTGAATAAAATTGGCCTTACTTCTGTGCAGAAATGTTTAGGATTGTTTCCATAGTTTTCTTCCTTGCCGTGATTAAATGTTCCCACGCATTGGTTATAAAAGCTATTCTCTTAAATAGTCTACCCAGAGAATATAACTGGCTCTTGAAAGCAATCTGCATTCCCATGGTGGGTTTCTGGTCCCAAATTGAGGTTCTATTTATGATCTGTTTAAGATAAGATTTTACACGGCTTGGACCCAGAGTACTGAGAGGACTGCCTTTTTCTGTACAACCTTTAGGATCATATATATGGAACCACCTTCCGCAGCCCTGTTCCCTTGCTCCTTCCAGAATTACACATGGGACATGGCCTTGTCAGTGATGATACACAGTCTGTGTTGTTTGTGCCTCAAAGATTTGTTGCACTTCCATTCCTTGTTGGGGTTAAAATTGCAAGTCCAGATAGGTTTTATTTCCCTGGATTTTGGGGATCCGTTAATTATTGTATGTTCCAGTTGGAGTTTCTCTTTGCCAGCTTGGTGTAGTGATTAGGAGTGCGGACTTCTAATCTGGCAAGCCGGGTTTGATTTCACCATCCCCCACATACAGCCAGCTGGGTGACCTTGGACTAGCCACAGCACTGATAAAGCTGTTCTAACTTGGCAGTAATATCAGGGCTCTTTCAGCCTCATCCACCTCACAGGGTGTCTGTTGTGGGGAGAGGAAAGGGAAGGCGAATATAAGCCGTTTTGAGACTCCCTTGGATAGAGAAAAGCAGCATATAAAGAACCAACTCTTCTTCTTGCTTTATGCAGATAGAATTCCCTGTCAACTAGTTGTTTTGCTACTTGTTTTGATCTGGTTTTATATGCTACTTTGCAGACCCATCTGATAGGAAATCAAATTATAAACAGCTGCACAGTAATTTGCAGGTCAAAATCCTGTATTGCTAAGCTTGCACTTTTCATTTTCATTTTGGAACAACACTTAAGTAATTAATTCAGCCTCTTATTAGTAACTCCTGTGGCTATTTTCTCTTGGTTAGTTGTTCATTAAGAGGATCATTTATTTCCCGCTGTGCTCTATGAGTATCCAAGAGCTAATATTTACAGTTGCTATTTATGCATTAAAAGAAATTCATTTTTTCAGTTGCAGTTGAAATGCCTATCTATTATTTAGGAGTCTGATGCCAATAATACTGAAGCTGTAAAACATCCCTTCTCTAGTGATTCCCCTGCAGCTAAGCTCAACCAAACTTAAAAGGGCAAACTTTATGTAAAAGTAACTACTCAGGCAAGCCCGTTTTTTTTTTGTTTTTTACCCTTCATCGGACGCTTTGTTTTGAAAAGAACATCTATTTGCCGACAGTCCACTGTGTTTTGACTACAACCTGCAACCTAATATAGAGCTCATTCCTTTAGAGAGATGTGAACATGATGCAACGAGAATGAAACGCACTGTTAGCTTCACTTGATATAGATGCAAATATGCTTGTTAGTTTCTGGTTGCGTTTAAAACCAGATAATCCTGCACACTTCTTAGTGCTTAAGCCAGATTCAAGACTTAGTTGATTAGCAGTTTTTTATGTAATCTGTTATGTGACTTAATACTTCTAAAGTATTAAGCATAGAATCCTAATTCATGATACGGAGATCACCTGAGCTTCACAACTGTCCAGCAGGTATATTTTGAAAGTGAGCAGAACTTGCATGCAAGCCCCAGGTGGGTGCTTCACCAACCTTAGAACCGTTAAAGATCGGGTGTTAGTTTGCATAAAGTTGTAGCAGTTTAGGATTTGCATCACTGACCACTTTGCAACTGATAATAATTAGAGGGATGCTTTATGGAAATTTTAAAGCCATGGAGAAAAGGGGGTGGAGATTTGGGGGAAATCTGAAAAATTCACATTTTATCAAACCTACTTAAATACTTTAACAACATGAAATTCACTGTTTATAACTTGGCATATAAAATTGTAATTTGTAAGGTGGCACATGTATGGGATTTAGACATATACATGAGAACAGAAGAGAACCCATGTTAAATCAGGCCAGTGGCCTGTCCAGTACAACACTCTGTGTCACACAGTAGCCAACTGGAGATCCATTAGCAGGGGCAGAACTCTAGAACTCCACTGTTATCAAGAACCAAAAATATAGAACATCACTACCCCAGACCTAGTGTTACATTGAGAGCCACCATGGTGCAGTGGTTAAGAGCGGCAAACTCTAATCTGGAGAACTGGGTTTGATTCTCCACTCCTCCACATGCACCCTCCTGAGTGACCTTAGGCTAGTCACCGTTCTCTTAGGGCTATCCTCACAGAGCAGTTCTGTTAGAGCTCTCTCAGCCCCACCTACCTCTCAGCCCCACCACAGGGTGTGCGTTGTGAAGAGAGGAAGGGAAAGGTGTTTGTAACGTACCTTTCGACTCCAGTTAGTGAAAAGCAGGGTATTAAAACAGCTTATCTATACCTTGTTGTTAATAGAAACTGATGAACCACTGTTCCATGTGTTTATCTAGTCCCCTCTTGAAGCTGTCTATGCTTGTAGCCACCACCACTTCCTGCAGCAGTTAATTCCACATGTTCTCTTTGGGTGAAGGAATACTTTTATCTGTTCTGAGCTACTGCTCATTAATTTCATTGCCAGTGAGTTCTTACATGGTGGGAAAGGGAGAAAAGCACCTCTACCTTCTCTATCCCATGCATAATTTTGTAAACAACACCCCTTGCTACTTCTCCAAGCTAAAGAGGCTTATCCTCTGTAACTTTTCTTCATAGGGAAGGGCTCAGGTAGCCACCATCTCCTGCCATGATTTGGTCAACCAAAGTCCCAGAACCCCCCACAGTTGCCTTGCACATTCCCCTGCCCTTCTGTTCCCATGCTCTGGGCCATCTGGTTCCATGTCATGTGTCCAGTTGTTATAGCTGTTTTCTTCTTGCCTGGAGATGTCAACTGTAAGCAGTATTACCCTTTGATAATAAGAGCCATTATGTGTGAAACTGAATTGAGTACAGAAGGCAGGGGGAATTTGCCTCTATAATTGCTTTTTGTTTCCTTTTGCCTTGGTCTTTAGCAACACAAGTCTTGTGATGTCGTTTTGTACTCTTCTGAATAAACTAATAGATTTCTAGCCTGAACTAATCAAACCCAATTCACCCCACAATAGGCACCCTATGAGGTAGGTGAGGCTGAAAGAGCTGACAGAATTGCTCTGTGAGAACAGCTCTAACAGGACTACGACTGGCCCAAGGTCATCCAGCTGGCTGCATTTAGACCAGTGGTCCCCAACCTTTTTATCACCGGGGACCAGTCAATACTTGACAATTTTACTGAGGCCTGGGGGGGGGGGATAGTCTTTTGCCGAGGGACATCGCCGCCGCCTGAGCCCCTGCTCCGCTTGTTTTCCTGCTGGCATCTCTGACTTCCAGCCGCCCACTGGGGGGCGCTGCCAGCAGCAGCTGCACAGTGCCACGCCGAGGGGGAGCCTCAGGCATGGCGGCTGTCAAAGTGCACCAAAGGTGAGCCAGCGGCAGAGACAGCTCCCGAGGCAGCAGCCAGGGAGGAGGACAAGAAGGAGCCACGGCCCGGTACTGACTGATCTACGGCCCGGTACCGGTCGCCAGACCGGGGGTTGGGGACCACTGATTTAGACGAACAGGAAATCAAACCCAGCTCTCCAGATTAGAAGCTGCCGCTGTTATCCACTACACCAAGCTGGCAATGATGTACAATGAAAATGTCTTTGAAAAATGTATGTTCACATTGTACACAAGAATTATTATCTGATGTTGGATATTCTTACATTACAATCTTCATATTATACATTCTGATTAACTGTTTTTAAAAGCATTTCACTCATTACAAAAATAAAATATTTCTTAGCAGTTTTTTCCCCAGAGCTCTCCCAGATGCCTGGCTTCACTGAAAAAATTAGGAGAAATTCCTTGATGTGATGATTCTTTCCCCTAAATTCTTGTTTATTTTCAGACATCACATCTTTAGTAGTAGCAAAAAGACACTGAGGTTTAAATGTTTGTCTTGCATACATCTTCTTCAAAGAATATCATATTTATATACTACTGTTCCTGGCTAGCTGTCTCATGGCCGTTGCCAACAAGGCCAAAAACACAATAATCTAAAACAGTAAAGCCAATTCCACCACCAATTCCACCCTGGAATATTTCTTGGAGTTGGTGACAGACGTTGGTACTTAATGTAGGGACCCAAGATCTTCCCTTGCCCCAGCCTCTTCTAGGCCCTACAAAAAAATCAGAGTCCAGTAGCACCTCTAAGACAAACAAAGTTTTCAAGGCGTGAGCTTTCGAGTGCAAGCACTCTTCCTCAGACACCTTGAATAAATCTTTGTTGGTCTTTAAGGTGCTACTGGACTCTGATTTTGTTGTGCTACTTCAGACCAACACGGCTACCCACTTGAATCTAGGCCCTACAAAATTTACGTTAACAATTTTACATTTCTGATGGCTAAAGTCTTATTGAGCAACTTTCAGGAATTTGAAATGCCTTTTTCCTGTTGTGCAGTCAGTATTTGTTTTCTTTCATTTGAAATTGCTGCAGTTCATTCATAAGCTAGAATTATTCTCTGCAAGAGCAGTGTCCAAATGGTTAACCATTTCAGTCCAAAACAAACCATCTGTATTTAAACTTGGGATCAAAATTGTCTGTTTTCCAGCAGGTTCCAGTTTTGTTGTATTATGGTATCCAGTTGATAATATCCAATTGATAGGTGGATCCTTTTGCTACATAATCTTTTAAAATCTTGTGTTTATTTTTCAGATGAAGAAGGAACTCAGGATGAATCCTTTGAGTCCAAGGTGATTCCCTTCATAGATATATGTCATATCCCCTTCTTCCAGATAAATAAATGTTAAATTTTAGGTTCTGTTTCCAGTGGCAATGCATGATGCATGTTGATCCTTTAGTCCAAAGTATCTTGGGTTTCTGATGAGGCATTATTTCATGTTTTGAGGACTAAGACTTTCACATTTCACATTTATATGGTGTGTGGGGGGGAAAGAGATTTTTAACAGTAAAAACTTGAAAAATTACTATTTGTTCAAGGACAAGAGTACATTAATAAGGTGGGGATGCATATAGGGAGAGGTTAAAGTTTTGAATTTAAAGCAGCAAATATGGTTACTGCCCTTGGAAGTATGTTAGGAAGTTAAGAAAGGAATAATTGAATTTTCAAGGGGAAAATAATGCAAAATGTGTCAAAATCTGTAATCAGTACTTGTACCCCTGAAGCATCCACCTTCAAATATTTCTTCCTTCCTGAGCCTCCGGGGAGGGTGGTATATAAATAAATAAATATCAAAACTCTAGTTTCTTTCTTTAAATTTTACAACCAAATTCTTATGCATGTCAGAAGTGGTGGTGTTAAGTGATCACTCTAGGCATTGTTGGAAGATGGAGAGGTAAATATTCAAAATGAATGCATAATTAGCTTAATTTTACACTCCTGCTTCTTATTATGCAGGCAACCTTGCCATCAGAAGAACAGGTGAAAGACCATCGAGCTGGAGCCCATGTGGTAGCAGGTCAAATCTTCATTGACTCTGAGGAACCGGAGGGTCACGCTAAAGATGGAGACAGTCTTAGGAACCAAGAAGAACAGGAAAAACCTTTAGGAGAATTGAGCTCTCTAGAATTGTCAAGCTCCTTAAATAAGGACATGGAAGAGATGGAAGTGCTAAAACCAGGTAGAGTCTTTTACATGCAGTTTTTGATCTGTATTTGCAGGGTTCAAATATGTAATATAGGTGTTCATCTTTCCATATAATAAGACATGTGCCATACCGGCAGATGACTCACTTTTTAAAGGAGGAAGTGATTGAGTAAATTGGTCAGTATTTGGATGGGAGACCACCAAGGACACAGAGGCAGGCAAAGGCAAACCGCCTGGGAACATCTCTTGCCTTGAAAACCCTATGGCAACGCAATAAGTCAACTGCAACTTGATGGCAAAAAAGAGAAGGTGCCCATATGAAAAAAGTACAAAAGGCTGTGGTACATCAGGAAACATGTTGGACTCAACCTTCCAGTACGATGATGACAGAATGTACTAGAGTTAATGTTGGCACTCCAGTGGGAAAGAGTGGCAACATGATGAAACCTGTACTTATCTAATTATAACAGTTGAAAGAATGAAGACATGTTTCGTTCACCATAGAAGCAGCAGGTGCAGCCTACCTTTTTTCACTTCTCTTAATGCCACGTCAACAGTAACTGCAGGTTTTTTTTAAAGTCCAGAATAGGCTTGAGTGTGAAAACAGAATGAATCTGCCAAATCCCAAACTGCTCCGTTGTTAGATTAAGTAATGTCGGTTTTAATCTTTTTCACAGTCAGCTGCCAAAATCGGGTGGCTTAAAAGCATAAGCGGGCAGGATGCTGTATGAGCACTCTTCCGTAAAATCATATCAGATCTTATATTCCAGTATCAGCTGCTGAATAGTGTTAACTCTCAACCCTCAGTGTGTCCTAGTTGAGCGTTTACGGTTGTCTTACAGTTTTTCAGCTGAGTTGTTGGGTAAATGCACACTTTTATTTTGTGTATGAAACCAAGGGTTTATAATGTGATTCAGTCGCACCGTACGACAGAAGCTTGATAAAAGCTAACAGTGATGCAAACAAAATTATAAACAAAACTATCAGTGGCTGCTAGGATTTTATTAATTAGCAAATTCTCAACCTGTTTATATGATGGGTGCCTGTTATGAACTCTGGAATTTCTAGGCCTGAATGTCTGTACATATGGACCCCCAGAAAGGAGATTTCACAGGGCATTTTGGGATTGCTGTGGTGAAGGGAAGATAAAGAATCACACTCAACAGATGCAAGTCCTTCCACTTACATTAACATTAGTCTAGAATTTGGGTTGTACACAGCGGTGTCCAAATCGGCCGTTCCAGCCTGATGCAGCCAGTGCCACGGGGAGTGGGGGGACGCCGGTGCGTCAGCCAGCGCACACACAGGCGTGGAACTCCGCACCTGCGTTTGTGTGCCACATTGAAGACCGGTGCTGCACCTCCCCCCCCCCCCCCCATGCAGCACGGTGCTGGTTGTGTCGGCCTGGAATGGCTGATTCGGATGCCCCCGCACACAAGCCTAGCTAGGTTTCTAGAGGAAAGGTTTGTATTGGAAGGAAAAGAATTAAAGGTTCTCCAGACATAATGACAATGAAAACAGTAATGGCTAAAACCCTGTCCAGGGCTAACTCTTTGAAATTTGTTTCTTTTTTTAGTTTTAAGAGCCCTTGGAGGGACTGCAGATGGTGAACTATGTCACTTCCCCTTCCTTTTTCTGGAGAAAGAGTATGTGGAATGTACTGCTGATGGGAGGGAAGATGGTAGGCTCTGGTGTGCCACAACCTATGACTACAAGAGAGACCAAAAGTGGGGCTTCTGTGAAAGTAAGTGATCTCACTAATGCTTTCTTTCAATGACCTGGAGAGGTTATGCAAGGGAAATCTTTGCATAACCTATACATGTAACTAAGTATAGGATTTTAAAATCTAAAAATTATGCTCATTGACCAGTGGAAGCTATCAAGAGAGTTTCAGATCGTGAGTGGCATGAGATTAAAATTATGAGTAGGGTAGGAAGAACGGAATGGCAACAAAAGAAAAAATAATGCAAGAAGTTGGGACTACCTGGGGAAAAGAAATAGTTGTGTATTTACTATGGTCAAAAAGAATATACTGTAGTAAATCTCTGAGAATTGACAAACTCAGAACTTTATGCAAAAAATACCACTGTTTATTTCAGGAGAGAACTTGCAGCATAACACCATCACAGGAAGCACTCTGATGCTTTAAACTAGTGGTTCCCAAAGTGGGTGGTACCCGCCCCCTGAGTGATGGTGAAAGGATCCAGGAGGGCAGTGAGGAATTTGGGGGCAGTAGAGGTGGGGCAGTCTGACTCTTCCTGTTGTGGCTGCACTCACTGGAATAAAAGCATGCCTGTGTCCCACTTACTGCTTCCTGCGTTCTACCACCTGTTTGGGTTCCCAAGAAGAGCTTGTTGCAGCCTTGTTTTGTTACCAGACTTGTAATTTCCACAGTGGCCAAAAGGAAACAAAACAGTCTGCCCTGCATTATCATTGGGTTTTGATAATTGAAAGCAGTAGATGGGCATGGGGATTCTAGGCTTCATTGTTCCTGTGCAAGAGATTTCAAAATAGCTGTCTCCATTCCTTCCCTGGCCACCACACACCCTTCCATTTCCTAACTCCTACAGGTTCGTAGTGTCCCCCCCCCTTCCTCTCCCTGTGTCGTTTGTGTGTGTTTCTATGTATGTGCGGTGGGGGGAATTGTGACATCTCCTGCTGGCTGAGCTGCTCCCTTCTCAGCCACTCCGCAGGTCTCCAGTGCCTTTTCGCCATCCCGCCTTCTTTCTCCTGCCACCTTGCCTCTTGCTCCATCCTCAGTCCACACTTGCCACTCCTTTCTCGCTCTCTCCTCTGCTACCTCCTCAGGGTAGTCCCATCTTGCCTTCCCTGCATTTGAACCTGACTGTCTCCTTCACCTCCTCCCCCATTCCCATTCTTCCTTTGCCCGTCCCCTGTGGCTTCAAAGCCACTCTATGCTCAACCCTCTCTCTTCCCTCAACACCCTGCTGTTTGACCTTTCAGCCCAGCTGGCCCACTGATGCCATCTTGCCCAGCCAGCATGTGCGTTCAGGACATCGGGCCAGCATTCTGGCTACAGCTGGCTTTCCTTAGGGTCCTGCTTGGCTGTGGGGCTGCCAGCTGCCTCCCTGGTTCCCCTGCACTCCTGGAGGAGCCCCCCCCCCCCCGTGCAGGGTAACTCTTCCCCTGAAGCCTCCCCTCTGGTTGGAAAGACCAGCCTTGGCAGCAGTGTCTGCCTTGGCCAGAGCCGGGATGTGGCGGCAGGACTCCCCTCTGGTTGTGGTGGCTGTTCTTCTGCAGGAGAGGGATGGCAGTGCCAAGCAGCCACTCCCACGGGTTGGTACTTCAACATGGTGTGGTGGTCTTGGTGCCTCCCAAGTAAGGCAGGACAGCTCAGACTACTCCATGGTCAGGGAAGGGGACAGAGCCTCCCAGAGCACCCAGAAGAGGAGGCCTGCTCAGGGGGCACTGGGGATGTGGCTTAACAGCCAAGGGGGCGGCAGCCTGAAAAAGTTTGGGAACCACTGCTTTAAACCAAGGCCAAAGAATTCAGTGAACACTTTACAGAGAGAAACCCCTCCCCCCAGCAATATATTACTTAGTTCACACAGAACAGATCTTATCTTCAAAGAAAAATGCCGACTGCAAATAACACCTCTAGGCACCGAAAGGATAGCATGAACATCTGCGGGAGGCCATCTGACTCTGAGTATGGGAAGACAATAAGGTAAAGGTAAAGGTATTCCCTGTGCAAGCACCGAGTCATGTCTGACCCTTGGGGTGACGCCCTCTAGCGTTTTCATGGCAGACTCAATACGGGGTGGTTTGCCAGTGCCTTCCCCAGTCATTACCGTTTACCCCCCAGCAAGCTGGGTACTCATTTTACCGACCTCGGAAGGATGGAAGGCTGAGTCAACCTTGAGCCGGCTGCTGGGATTGAACTCCCAACCTCATGGGCAGACAGCTTCAGACAGCATATCGCTGCCTTACCACTCTGCGCCACAAGAGGCTCATGGGAAGACAATAGTAGCATAATAAAGCCTACTTAATGCACACTTAGAAGGAGAAGACTAACAAGATTAGTTTAGTAGAATCAGAGTCCAGTAGCACCTTTAAGACCAACAAAGATGTATTCAGGGCGTGAGCTTTCAAGAGTACTGGACTCTGATTCTATTGTGCTGCTTCAGACCAACACGGCTACCCATTTGAATCTAAGATTAGTTTAGATGATTTTAAAGGAGGATTTGACCAATTCGTGCAAACAGCTGCCCTTGATAGCTAACTGGAACCAGCAGTAGGGTATGTATGTCTGAAGACGAGATGTGGGTGACTAATAGCAGGAAGAGCTGTAAACTCCGTTCCCCGTGTATGGGGGTTTCCAGAGGTCCCTGGCTAGCAGTGCTGGAATTCTGGATTGGTTTTACCTTTGCTGCATCCCAGTATAGGTATGATGTGCTGAGAATCTATGGTTTTGATACCACCCCTTTACCCTGGAGTTCGCTGAAGATATGTAATGTTAGCTTTCCAATGGGAAAAAAGTAACTCCATGTAATATTTAAAAAAAAAGTTGTTCTGTGTTCTTTCTTACCATCAGGAGCAGGGAAAGTAGCTAGACAGATTCCCTATCAGGGTAAAAGTTTTGTATCCTCTCATCTGCCCCTGGTTGTGTTCCAATTGCAGCCTCTAGCTGCAAAAAAAAAAAAAGTTGATAGCTTATCATATCTTTGAAATTTATAGCACAAGAGTTGCTTTAAATTCTTCTGATTGCTTGAGCAAGCCATCCTAAATTAATTTATTATTGTTGTTGTTATTGTTATTGTTATTTGGTTATTATTATTTGATTTATTTCCCGCCACTCCCTGGGTAGGCTCGTGGTGGGTAACAGCTGTCTTAAAAACTCCAATTAAAACCCCATTAAAAGACATTAAAAATCATAACATATCATTAAAAGACATTAAAAATCATAACCAATCACAATCCACTCCCACCTACCAAGACGATAGAGAATGGAGGGAGGTGATGTATACTTCGGACTCCCGGGGGGGGGGGGAACGCTCTACCTCACTGACCCCAGCCTCAACCATAAACCTGGCGGAAGAGCTCCGTTTTACAGGCCCTGCGGAAAGCCTGTAAATTTCAGAAGCTTGCTCAGTCATGTGCAAAAGCAAATATAAGGTTTCATTGCACTAAGCAGGATGAAACTAATACTTCTGCATTTCACTACTTGGGTCTCTGCTGTTTCTGGCACTTCATGTCATTTAGCTCAGTGGAAAAGGGAATTTGGCTTGGCAAAGGGCAGGCAGGTAGCATTACTGCCACTGCCACCTACATGTACTTTTGACTGTTTCCAGTTTGTAGCAGGGTTTATCTTTCCTCTGTGAATTCTTACAAAGTGAGACGTACAAAAGTCTGAATTACTTACAGCCCAATAACTCGGGGTTAGCCATAGTTTTGTGGTGGTCTGTAATGACCAAAATACCCAGAGAGACTGTTTGAGCAATGTTTTAATGTCTAAAATATTAATTTCTGTTGTGTCCTTCTCCCCCTCTCCCCTGCAAGCTGAAGAACAGTCAAATAAGAGAAGACAAATGCAAGAGGCAGAGGATGTTTACCAAACCGGGATGAAAATCCTTAACGCAAGCAGTAAAAAAGCCCAGAAGAAAGAGTAGGTTGACTAGTTTTCTTCCGGTAGTACTATGCAATGGTCTCACCTGATGTATAAGCTTATTGCTATAACTAAAAGGTAGGAAGACCACAGTTATAGCTGGGGCTTGTAAAGAACTTAGTAATGCGTGGCATGCTTTTGTGCTATTGGTGTGATCTTTATATTATCTTCCATCGTTGATCTGTGTGCATTCTATTTGATCAGAATGACAAACACATGCGTAATTTTCAACTTCAGTGTTTCATGTTGGAAAACCGTTCTTTCCTGATGTTTGCTATTCCACTACTCCCGTAGAAATTAACACTGGATACAGAATTTAATATCCAGGAAGTCTCTTCTGTTCAAAGGGGGGAAAACCAGACGTCTGCCCTTTTACAGTTTTAATGTTTCTGGATGCTGCTTCATGAAATTTCAGGGCGAAAGGTTCCCAGTTTCCCAAACAGTGTTTGCTGTGAAATCTTCCACTGTCCTTCAGGATTGTATCAGCCTTTCCAAATATGTATGAGGCCTTATTTTGTCCATTCTGCTATTGCATACAATGAAACCTTCAGGTCACAACAGAGAAATTTCCCTATTCCAGAGAGACATTTTTGCTTCTTCGAAGGAGTAACTGAGCGTGTGTGTGTTTGTGTTCTTTTTAAGAGCTTATCAATATCTCCTGAGAGCAGCTGACATGAACCATACCAAGGCAATGGAAAAAGTGTCTTACGCCTTGTTGTTCGGGGACTACCAGAAGCAAAATATCCAGGCAGCTAAAGACCTGTTTGAGAAGTTGACTGAAGAAGGGTCTCCCAAAGGGCAAACGGTACAGACTTCTTAAAAGAGCTCTGATGGGGGGGAAATACATGGACCTGTATTGAACTGAATGTTGTTTTCTCTAACTTGCATTGTGTGATTCAATTGAAAAAGGCAATCTGTTGTGGCAGCTGTTCTTTTATAGAGCAGCTGAAAAGAATGACCATACATCTTTTCTGGCTCCTATATCCGGGTTAGGTATTCATCATGTTTGGTTTTCTAGGGCATTTCCTGTCATGGTTAGTCTGCCACTCAGAATCATCTGTACACAACTCGGGGAGCGGTATAAATAAAAGCCTAAGGCTAAGGAGGGTGGCCTGAGTCCGTGATAGGAAACAGGGGCCAATCACGGGCTCCGAGACCCACACAGAAGCTGGGGAATCGCCAGGGAGGGGGGGCGGCCGGGGTGGGCTCCCGTGCGGGCCTTGGAGCAGGCCCGCAGGGAGCTCGGGGAGATGACGGGCGGGTGGGGGGTACCCCGGCCCCTTCAAAGCCTGTCCGTACAGACGGGCTTTGAAGCCTAGTCTGAAATAATTGGCCCTGACCATAAATAATAGATAGGGCTGTCTGCCTCCACATGTGGTCAGTTGTTGGGGGCCCTTCACTGGGCCAAGAGGGCTTCTGGGGGCACCACATCTTATTTTGACCCCATTCTCCTCTCATGCCTCAGGTTTCTCATAGAAAAGTACAACAGTCTCCTTTACCTAGTTTTTTCTGCCACAGCTGGTTACGGTAGATATGACATGGAAATACTTGACTAAATTATATAAACATCTGAATCTCTTTAATAAAATCAGGCCTTCCCATTGAATCTGTCAAAATGGTAGAAGCATGAGTCGTTGCAATTAAGTAGCATAATAAAAATGTAACTCCTTCTTTAAGCACATCAAGGAATGTATTTCTGGGAGCTTCTTCCTGCTGCCTCACAGCCTATTTTTAGATTGGTTTTTAGTTAGCTCATCTTCGTCATTACTATGGAACTTTACCAGCCTTAACCTCATGCCTTCATAACATGCTGCTGTCAAATTTAGAATGTCGTCATCTAGTTTGCTTGTTTTGCAATAATAGGCCTAATCCCTTACTGCAGTGAAGTGTTTTGATCATCCTGATATGCCCAGCTGTGCAAATTAGACATAAATGTAGAACTGTGTGTTGTAAAGTGGATGGCGTATTCATTTTAACAGATCTTGAATGTACTGTTTCAGGCCCTTGGTTTCCTGTATGCCTCTGGCCTTGGTGTTGATTCCAACCAAGCAAAGGTATGGCAATTCAGCTGACCTTTTTCTTGCACAAGCTTTTTGTTAATGTCACTGGCAAATTAATCCTGCTTAACATTTACATTCCCCCCCCCCCCCACAGGCACTGGTTTATTACACTTTTGGCGCTCTTGGGGGAAATTTGATAGCACATATGATCTTAGTAAGTGTTTTTCTCCTTATTCTCTAAATTGTATTTGTTCATGGATGTGTATGCGTAATGTTCTAGGAATGGAGAGGAGTCCACATAACACATTCTTTGTTTCCAGGGCTACCGCTACTGGGCTGGTATAGGAGTCCTTCAGAGTTGTGAATCTGCTCTCACACATTATCGTCTAGTAGCCAACCATGGTATGTATGTTTAGGATTTTTCCCTGTTAGTTAACAAGCATATTTCAACACGTGTGCTTGCCAAGGCAGATGTCAAGACATAAGGAAATACGAAGACTTGACATACATTTTTTTAATTATGCTTTTCCTCCAAGAGAGATCAGGGCAGTGCCCACCTGATTTTGTCCTCGTATCAAACCCATGAAACTGATGCAGCTGAGAGGATGTCTTGGCCAAGGTCACCCAGTTAATTTCCATGACCAAGTGGGATCTTGAACCTAAGAGTCCCAGTGTCTAGTCAAGCACCCTGACCACTCATGCCTTAGCATAGCCTCTACAGAAATCAGTTGAACACTTTATACCCTTTCCTGGATGTAGGATTGCCACTAGTTGATCTCCAGAGCAGCTTGGCCCAAAGAGCTTCAGGAGTTGTGGGGGAAGTGGGAAATATCTATTCCACAGGCAGAATAGATTCCATGGAGCTTAGAAGTCAAGCCACTGTATTATGTAAATACTAGTTTCAAAGCCCATTTATAAAAATGGGCTTTGAAAGGGGAGAAGGGGAAAGGGTAAGGGACACGCTCCCACGCACCCACGCCCTCTCCCAGAGGCCCCCCTGAAATGTGGCTCCGTGCTCCTCCCTCCCAAGCTGAGAAAGAACCGCTAGGGGGGAAGAAAGGCGTGAAAGCCGCAGGCCGCGAAAGCAACACCCCGCCCCGGCTTCCTGCTTGGGCTCCGAGGCCAGCAACCACGCCCCAGCAGAGCCCTTCCGCCTCGGCTTGCCGTACCCCGGGAGGAGGAGGAGGAGCACAGCGGCTCGCCTCCGCCCCTTCCCCGGAGACCTTCCCCACCCGGCCCGAAGGCAAACAGGGCTCGCCGGGCGAGGGCGGAAACCAGAGGGCTGTCTCAGGCAGGCCGGAGGGCGCCCTGCGCGCTCGTCGCACAGCAGCCGCGGCCCTCCCCAACCCGCCTCAAGCGCTCCTCGCACCTTCCATTTTGACCCGGCTGAGAGCAATTGAACGCCGCTCCTCACTGTTCTTCGTAGGCAGGGCTGTGCATGCGCCTGCTGCCCAGCCGCCTCCCCGAGGCTTTTCTTCGGCTGTTGGCTGGCTCGGGGGACAGTGCTGCTGCTGCTGCTGTTGGGGCTCGGGGGTCCGGCTGCGGGAAGGCAGCTCGGACTCCGGCTGTTCTGCGGCTGTTGGCTGCCTTCGGGGTTGGCTGCCTTCGCTGCTGCTGGTGCTGCTGTGGCTCGGGAGTCCAGCTGCGGGAAGGCAGTTCGGACTCCGTTGCAGGCGGCTTCTCGCCGCGCCGTGGGTGGAGGTGGAGGAGCGTGGGCGAGGAGGTCGGGCAGCACGGAGGAGATGCGGCCTCTTAGAGGCGCCTGCTGACCAGCCCCTCCCCCGACGCTTTCCTGCTGCTTTTCTTCGGCCGTTGGCTGCCTTGGGGGACGCCGCCGCCGCCGCCGCTGCTGCTGGGGCTCGGGGGTGCAGCTGCGGAAAGGCAGGTTGGACTCCGTTGCCAGTGGCCTGATGCAGCGGCAGGCGCTTCGTGCCTCCCGACGCATCAGGCCGCCGGCAAGGAGCAACCGTGAGCCGCGCGGTTCGCGGTTGCTGGGACTGGGAATAGGAGGGATCAATTGGCAGGCGCTGCGCGCCTGCCAATTGGTCCCTCCGATTGTCTGTCCAGAGGAAGGGTCCAATTTGGACCCTTCCTCATCACGGACACATCCCGCCCTAGAACCCCTTAGCGTTTTATATAGTCCGGGGCGCCCGCGGCGCCACGGGCGGTTTAAAGATGTTTGACTTCATAAGGTGTTTTCTTTCTGGAATGTTCAGTATTGCTTTGAGGGCCCCTGCATGTTGATTGTTGGGTATGTACATAAACTGTCTTGCATATGCACCCAAAGTGTGAATGTGTATCATCAGGTATGCAAGTCAGAAAACTTGGATTGACCATATCTAGTTGCTGAGTGCATTGGTGGCTAGTGTGCTCTGCTGCTGCAGAATGATTAAAACAGTCCTGAGTTTGTTTGGAATGATTCTTCTGGATATTATACATAAGCATTTTTTTTTTCTTTCAGGCTTTATATTTGACTAAGAATCAAATATTCTTACTTTTTTAATCCATTCTAGTGGCAAGTGACATCTCCCTGACAGGAGGTACAGTGGTACAGAGAATTCGTCTGCCAGATGAAGTAGAAAATCCAGGAATGGCAAGTGGGATGCTGGAAGAAGATTTGATTCAGTATTACCAGTTTTTAGCTGAAAAAGGAGATGTACAGGCACAAGTAAGATTGGTTTTCTGCCTAAGATGGGGATTCATTGCAAATGCAAAATGTTACACCTGAGTCTATTTATTGCAAGAATTTGAATATTTGCTCAAAATATCTTCCAGAATGCCTTAGAAATCCATCCAGGTTTTTTAGTGTACATTTATCCTATGGAAATGTTGGACTTGATTCACAGAGGCATACTCTTGCGGTTTATTTTTATATAATAATGCAAACTCTTTGAGGTATGATCTCTAGCCTGATTCTCATTGATGTGGCTCCTCCACAGAGAACTGTATGTTGTGGGGGAAAGCTAGGTTACAGTGAAGGATGAATACAAACAGCATTTTTGTAGTTTGGTTTGTGGCTGAACTAAGAACCAAGCCACAAATTGGAAGGTTGGTTTATGAACCTACCTGGTTTTGTATCACTTCATAAGCCATTAAAAATGTAAACCTTTGCTCTCTGCTCTCTGTAGCTTTTCACGAGGAGCAGAAAGCAGGGGTTTAAATGACTAACAATTAAACCAAACAGTTCAGCTGTTTCTCGTGGAGACCAAAAAGTGGGTATAAACCTGTGCTTCATGAACCATCATGAACAGCATCACAAACAAACCAGAATTAGTGTGTCACCTGGTTCGTGCCCATCCCTACTTACAGCTCTCCTCCCTGGTAGTCAATTGCAGGAACATTTTGTATGGAGAAGCATTGTCTGGTGAGCTCTAGCCTGTAGTCTGAAGTGGAGTAGTCCAGAAAGCAGGTTTACTGCCTTAGTGAGGACAGAACACCATCTTCATGGAGCTCTGTGATCCTTTTCTGGTGCAACTTTTTTCCAGTGTTTATCAAATAGCAAACATTGAACTTTGATTTGAAGAGAGGAACGAGGGGTTTCTTAGTCCTCTCTCCTTGTGCCACTTACAAATTTGACTTATCAAAACTACAATTTCATGTGCTTTCTCTTTTCAACAAAAATGCACGATCCTCCTGCTCTGGAGAGTAGTGTCCATTACATGGAGCAGTGCACTTAAGAATGTCACATTACACACTTATACGGCACAACGTTAACTGAAAACTATTATGTCTAAATGCCTCTACAGTTTCTGGCTGTATTTTTAAAATTAATTTAGAAAAATAATGTGCCGGATCTCCAGATAAATGGTTCAAAAAGTAAAAAATATAAGTATTATATCACAAACCGGCCAGAGGTATAAAAACAGGCTGAAATAACTTTCAGCAGACTAAAATAATACTCATTGTTTTCTGCATATTCAGCAGTCTTACCAAATGACTGCTGGCATTTTAAATTCTTTTTGCTGCAAAGAGTAAAATGACTTTGGAAGCCTGTAGATGCCTTTCTAGGACAGGTAGGTTCAGAATCAGTCCTCTACCCTACATGTGTATAACACACAAAAAAAGCCAGAGTTGTGACCTGATTAATGGGGGAAATGATCTCTATACCTGAAGCATATATAAAGCATTGGAAGGCCATATGGTGGAGGCAGCTGGGCAGTGCCTGAAGGGGGAAAGAGTGATCTTTCTCTGAAGATGTGTGCATTTGGAACCTGCTTGTGCTGAAAAGAATCCCACCCCATCATGAACTGACTTTGCCTATCATTCTGCTCCCCTCATTGGTTTTCAGAAGGAAGCAGGAAGTACAGTGTACTTCTGAAAACTAGATGGTTGGCTTAATTGTATCAGAATAGGGACTTCACAGCTGAACAAACTGTTTTGCTGGTTGCTGGCTTAATTTTGTTTTACCTGCTGAAGTGGAACTATATGTGTTGTTGCCCCCCCCCCCCAATATTTTCTCAACCTGATATCTAGTATTCATGTCGGGCATACACTTCATTCATTTTACGCTTGTGTGTTTTTTTAGTCAACTTGTTTAGCAGGAAGATATATGACATTAGTTTAATGTTGCAGGTTGGGCTTGGGCAGTTGCATCTCCATGGAGGAAGAGGAGTTGAACAAAATCATCAGGTATCATTGTGCCTTTTAACTGTTTTAGGAGGAGAGAAATGTCAGTGCTTATAAAAAGCAAGTAGGCTTAAATAATGTGGGCATAACAGCTGTCTCTCTTGGCTAGACGTAAGTGTTGTGACAGTTATGTACCAGAATTCTTTTGGGATGGGGATGTGTATAAAGTAGCAAACTTAAAACTGGGAAAGATAAAATGCATGGAGCCAGATTCCATATAATACCCAAGAAATGACTGTCCTTGTATTCCAAACATAAGAGTTTAAAACTTTGTTTCGCTGGGCTAAATAAGCAGTGGAACGGACAGGTGTTGGCTATTCAAGATTCCCAACTTATACTCTTAGAGAATTAAAATGCAAAGTAAAAGGGCTCTGGCGTTCTGAAGCAGCCAGACCATGAGTCCGTTAAAAGAAACTAGCTGGCAGAATGAATGAGATGTCTAAAAAAGTGGTATAAGTAGTCAGGAGATTTTTGATTAAACATATCTTTCGACAGATCTTGAATAAAGTAAGAGTGGAATAATTCTCAGGCAGGAAGACAGGATATGAATTTCGTCTAGATTGGTTGTGAAAAATTTTGCACTGCTATTAGATGGTAGACACTCCTAGGTACAGGAAAGCCAAGTGGGAAGAAAGTAGTAACAAATCTATTGTAGTTATTGCTGAGTCCAGATCTGGGAGGCCAAAGTCAAATGCCTACTCAGATGAGCAGCTTTCTAAGTGACCTTAGGGCTGCTTGTCTCCCTCGCAACCCAAGCTATCTTACAGGGTTCTTGTGAAGGTGAGAGAGGGGGCAAAACTATGTTTGCCACCCTTTCAGGAAGGTAAGTCTCAGCAAGCAGTAATCCAATGACAAGTTTTTGTTGTTTATAGTAAAAAGAATCAAGAAATAATGTTGCTTTCTATTGTTATCCATTCTTTTAACCCTGAACTTTAGCCTTTTTAAATTAAACCTGTGTGGTCATATTTGTTTAGTTACAAATGTGAGCAGTGTAGTGATGGACTGAAACTGATGTTTGTGGCTTATGTCTCTTCCCTGTTTACTCCTCTCCTCAAATCAGAGAGCTTTTGAATACTTCAATCAAGCAGCTAATGCTGGTAACTCACATGCCATGGCATTTTTGGGAAAGGTAAGCTTTCCATGTTTAGTATGTTGAGGGAGTGATCTCTAGTTAGCACTGTAACCATTTGTTTAACAGCTGTAAATAACAGATTTGTCTGAATGTGACACCTAGAATCAGAGTTGGGACCTCATGGATCATCTAGTCCAACCCCCTGCACTGTGCAGGACACTCACATCCCTATCGCTCATCCACTGTAACCTGCCACTCCCTTGAGCCTTCACAGAATCAGCCTCTCCGTCAGATGGCTATCTAGCCTTTTCCTGCCATGATGTGTAGGAGAGTGGGACTCCTTCATTTTGTACACATCTTAGACTTTGAGTTCATGGCACATCCTTCCTCCCACCCACCCCTTCATCCTTGCAATATTCAGAAATATAAGGCAAGTTTTTGGTTTTGCTTTCCCTGCAGAAGGTCCCAGGCTCAGTACCTAAAATTTCTAGTAGAAAGGGTCTTGCAATAGATGATATGAAAAACCTCTGAAATTCTGGAAAGCCATTAACAGTCAGACTAGTCAGTACTGACCTTGTTAAGACCAGTTACCTGTCTTGGTATAACACATTTTCATGGGCTTTAAGGATCCCCTTCTCAAAGAAGATGGTGCTCTCCCTCTGTGCAATGATCTTGGTACCCAAGTACTTCTGTTGGACGATAAATGTGCCTCAGTTGTGGGATATCCTGAGCCTCATTGTTATTATAAGTTGACTTTGATCGAGTAAAACAGGAATTGGTATGCACTCTCCTCCCGAATTATCAAGGGCTGTGAAACACAATACTGCCTTTATGACATGTGAAATAGAGACATTGGTCTATCCAGCAGTGGCTCTTCAGAGCCTCAAGCAAATGGTTCTTCCAGCACTTGCCATCTGAGGACTTCTACGTGGAAGCACCAGCAATTGACCCAGGGACCTCTTAAATGAAAAACCTGTTTCCTTCTCCAAATACATGAAGTAGCCTTATCAGGTCAACAAGCACAGCAGATTGTTCAGGAAGTCTGAGAGTGGTTTATACCACTCAGCACTAACAGCTTTTATTTGTAGCCTTGATTCATCTTTTTGAAGAGAAATGTTGATAAGATACAAGTATGAATTCCTCACTTATTAATAGTAGCATTTTCCAACAGTCTGCCATTTTCACTCCTGTTATGTATGTTTTGTACAGTCGGTAGCTCTTTTGACATGTAACTGTCTGTAAAAATCAATGACATAGTATATATTACTACCCAATATTAGCTCACCAAGCATTGGCTCAGCGTTTTGTTTTGTTTTCCCCACCAGTTATGTTTGGTTGAAGAAGAGAAGTAGGGGAAAGAAACTTGGGTATTACTTGGCCTAGAATAAAAGGAGGAATTATGTGTGATGGGTTCCCCGAAATCTTATTGAGGCGGTGTGTGTTTTTTCTTGAACATTTATTTAAAACTCATTATTAGTGGTCTATCTTCCTTTTGGGATTCAAGGTGACTTGCAGCATAGATAAAATAGGTAAAAACAAAAATTTAAAATCACAATTTTGATTTGCAGATGTATTCAGAAGGGAGTGATGTTGTTCCCCAGAGCAACGAAACAGCACTGCAGTACTTTAAGAAAGCTGCTGATATGGTATGTCTCTGTTTAGCCCTTGAGTGGAGAATATTTTGTTCATCAATCTTCTGTGGGACTGCGCATGAACAGGCCCACCATCAGATAGGTCTTTACAGCTAAAAGCCTCTGGGGGGGGGGGCACTGTGTGCTGGAGCTAGAAGCTTGTTTCTACCCAGGGACCACATGAAATAATCATGGTGGATTATCAGCTCTTCTTGTGTAAGATGATTCTTCCCTTCCTAGAACTTCCGCTGGAAGAAAAATGTTCTGCATATGGTAGCTATTAGACTTCCAAAACAACTGATTAATGCAGGACCCCATTCTGCAGATTTGGCTACAAGGGCTCCATCGTATTCAGGTGTCAAACTTTATGGAGATCAACAGCATTGCCTATGGAGACTAGGCTTAAAGTTGAGGATTTACCTTTCAAGGGTTCCGCTCTTTTGCCTGCTAAGACAGACAAGATACTGTCCCTGATAAAGGAGAACAAGCCCTCTTTTCTCTACTAGGAGTCTCAGAATGGCTTACATTTGCCTTCCCTTTCCTCTCCCTACAACAGACACCCTGTGAGGTGGGTGAGGCTGAGAGAGCCCTGATATTACTGCTGAGTCAGAACAGCCTTATCAGTGCTGTGGTGAACCCAAGGTCACCCAGTTGGTTGCATGTGAAGGAGCGTAAAATCAAACCAAATTTTCCAGATTAGATGTCCACGCTCCTAACCACTGTACCAAGCTGGATAAGACACTGTTTACTTGCTTTAGTGGCATGAAGAAGGGCAGGAGAGCATAATTTCAGACACTGTCCAGATGGATTGTCAAGTCTGTTAGGGAATGTTATGAGAGGGTTAGACTACCATGCCCATTGAACACACATGCACATTCTACTGGAGCTGTGGCTTTTTCTGCAGCTTTCTTGGATGGATTGCCTTTGATGGAGATATGCAGAGCAGCTACTTGGTCATTGGCAGACACGTCTGTGCATTATGTACTAGATCTACAGGCGAGACATGAGGCATGAGTGGGCAAGGCAGTTCTTCATTTGTTGTTCAAGTGAGGAGCTTGTTAGAATCCCCATGTGAGACTGCACAGAAGATTGATGATGAAAACAAGATTGCACTTAACCTGTAACTCATTCAAATCATTGATTATCTTCTGTGCATGCACACAGTATCCTCCCTCCTGTCCTGCTGTGTGCTCTGCTTTGGGGCTGCTAGAGATACTGAGAGTAAAAGGGGTGCTGCCGCACAGGAGCATGTGGTCCCTGGGTGAGAACAGGTATTACATGCAGACAGAACCTTCTTATCTGAGCAGTAATACAGTGGGCCTTGTACTGAGAGTATGTAGCTGAATTTTGGCTTGAAGTTACTGAGTAAGTTATGCCAATGCAAAGTGAACTAAGCTGAGGCTGAGTATTACTTGACGCACAGGCTAGTAGTGTTTTGGGGGTCTTTCCTGTGCCATGTACAGCAGTTCTGAAGTGTCTTTCCTTCTGGTTATCATTTGTTCATTTCATAGGTCTATCACACCTCACCTAGACTGTAGAACATGACATACACTTGCAGACTTTACATTACATTTCAATTGAAGTAGAGCTGTAGTATAATGCAAGTGGTGCTAAGTAAGGATTTAAAACTGAAACTGCAATACACTAAGCCTCAAACTTGTGGGGGTTTTTTCCATCTTGACTCTGACTATAATTGTGAATGATACAATACATGGTAATCTAGATTCAAATGTATAACTGTGTTATGTATGCTGTGTTATCACATTATTTATCCTTTCATTTTTCAGGGTAACCCAGTGGGACAAAGTGGTCTAGGAATGGCTTATTTGTATGGAAGAGGTGTTCCAGTGGTAAGTTTGCTCAGTATACTTGCCATTTCAGTTTCCTCGGGGCATGATTTCACAGTACAATAGTTAATTTCCACGTCAAATTGGGCTCATTCCCCCTTGTTTGCTACTCAAGAGATCAGTGGAAATTTCAATGAGCAGTCCAACAAACTTTCCATTATATAATACACTTGAGTGTTCCCCTAGTGTCGTGAAAGTGAATCGAAGGCATTATTAGCTGCCAAAGGCCTTAGTCTCATTTCTGTACACTGAGAGAAGAAGAGCAGTGGATATCAAAGCAAAGCTACACTCTTCTGTGGCCACTAATATAAAGGGACTTAGAATGGGCACAGTGTATTTAAGTGTATTAGTTTTGCATGAGTGCAGAGCTATGACATTAGGAAGGTAAATTGGTATTTTTAGAGGTATTCTCCTTTAGCAAAAGTGCTGACTTTGAAAAAGTTCTAGATTGTGGAGAGCAAACGAGGATGGTATTTTCTTCTCCCTTCTTTTTCTCTGTTCCAGGGATTTCACGTAGAATTCAGATAGTCTATTGGTGATGCATAATGATTCCTCTGAAGTAGGCAGAGCTTGAGATATTAAAGGGAATCCAGTCACTCCTGTTTCTAAAATAAGAAACAAGGCTGATTTTCAAAAGTTCAGTTTACCCAAGGTTGACAGGTCTAAGTTTGTTCCAGCATTTCCACTTTCCTTGTAATAATATCCACCTGTTTAATGGAAATGATCATCCCCATGCAAATGATAATCACACAAGCAGCTTCATGGCTGTACACAGACTCATCTGCAAACCAGCTCCTAATGTGAGGTGGAATACTAATAATCCTGTTAGACACATAGTTACAAAAGAGGCTGCCCTTACTCCAAGGAGGTCTGAACACCATAATGAGTTGGGTCCACAGAAACAACTCCCATAGATTTCGGTTCACGAAATACACGAAATACAGACCTAAATGCTGCTGCCGGGGGACACGGATCTTGATGGACTAGCATTTCAGGAGACCTCTGGGGCTACACTGTGAGGAAGGCAAGCAATTTAAAACCTGCTCCTAGAATCCTTGTGCCTACTAAAACCTCTCAGTGGGGCTCTTCCTTCCCTGTTTTTTAATCCTTGGAGCCATCCTTTGAGGTAGAATCATATAATCAGTAGAGTTGGAAGGGACCTCCAGGGTCATCTAGTCCAACCCCCTACACAATGCAGGAACTCACAACTACCTGCCCACCCACAGTGACCCCAATTTCATACCCAAGTGATTCCCCCCCCCAAAAAATCTCTAGAATCCAGCCTGGCCTGGAGGAAATTCACCTACGCCACACCCGCAGTGGTGATCAGCAATTCCCTGGGTATGCAAGGAAGGGCCACAAGAGACAAACACTGGCACATCCCTTCCACTCACAATCTACCTAAGTTCCTAAAATCAGCATTTCCGTCAGATGACTATCTGGCCTCTGCTTTAAAACTTCCAAAGAATGACTTACCACCTCCCGAGGAAGCCTGTTCCACCGAGGAACCGCTCTAACTATCAGGAACTTCTTCTGGATGTTTAGCCAAAAATTCTTTTGAATTAATTTCAACCCATTGGTTCTGGTCCGACCCTCTGGGGCAACAGAAAACAACTCTTCTCCATCTTCTATATGACAGCCCTTCAAGTACTTGAAGATGGATATCTTTTCACCTCTTAATCACCTTCTCTCCTGGCTAAACAGACCAAGCTCCCTCAAGCTTTCCTCATACAACTTGGTCTCCAAACCACTCACCCTCTTCGTAGCCCTCCTCTGGTCATGCTCCAGTTTGTCTACATCTTACTTCAGTTGTGGTGCCTTAAGGTAGCTTAGGTGTAACTGGCTGAAGTTCATCTGGTGAGCTTCATGGCTGTGTGAAGATACAGGGAAAAATAAACAGAGATACAAGTTTTGATCATAGGTCCTTCAGATCCTACCTAGACTAACCACTCTCCTCCAATGGCTCTCTACAGAATTATGACCTGGCACTGAAATATTTCCAAAAAGCAGCAGATCAAGGGTGGGTAGATGGGCAGCTTCAACTGGGCTCTATGTATTACAGTAAGTACCTTAATTGTTTCCCAGTTTTGTAATCCATCTTCACTGCATTATGTGTATGGCATAGTTTATACTGCATTGTTCCTCAGTATTGAGAACTTGTGGTGTTTTGGTTTCTTAACATCCTTTAATTATTATACCTGATTTTGTATCTTGTTTGTATGCATTATGCTGTTCATTGCAGCACTTTTCAATTGTATACACTTTGAGTCTCAGCAAGAAAGGCAGACTATAAATGAAATCGTTGTATAAACCAGTGGCAGCCCTGGAAGGGTTTCCCAAATGCACGGGAGTTAATTTTAATATATTTTTAAACATTTCTTAAACATTTATTGGGTGATACAACCATATATGATCAAGTCAACCTGGACAAAGGGGAGGAGCCTCAGGTGTGCATGTACACAGTAATCACCCCACTTCTGGGGTTTCTTGAAGGCTGAAGAATGTTTCAGGTGTTTCTCAGTGGTAAAAAAGTTGAGAAAGACACTTTTGTATTTGCTGTACTGGTTAAATTCCATTAGGTGGCACTCAAATCCAGATCATTTGAGCTTCTTGCTTTTTTAGAGAAAGGATCCTTGGCAGGCAGAGGCTATAATTCATGACTGCATACTTTATGGGACTTCCTTGTCTAAAAGACAGATTTATTTATTTATATCATATGGCATGTGTGTAGTGTAGCCAGGACATCATCCTACAGTTGTAGGATTGTTTGACAGCCAGGCCAAGATATGTCCAGAGATGCTTTTCCATTGCCTGCCTCCACGTCATGACCCTAGTTATCCTCAGAGGTCTCCAGTCCTAAAAGGTAGATACTGTGTCTGAAGTACATCAAGAGGTTTTATGTCTTCAGTTGATGTGTTCAGTGACTAGGAAAATAAACCTGATTGTGTGGGCATGGGGGGGGGGGTAAATTAATTTATGGCTAAAGTCTTATCACCCATTTAATGAAGATGGTGATGTCTTGTGCTTCTTTTGTCTCAGACATTTGCAGGATTGGGGGAGACTTTTAAATCTAAGGCACACTAACTAATAAGTAGATCACTGACTTTGATAGAACATATTTCTGAGTGAAAGCTTAAGAGGTAGCCTGTAGAGGGGCTGGCAAAATAAGGCTAGAAGGAGATTTAAAAATATTTAGTTATGTATACGAGGTTTTCCAGTCTCTATATGAAACTCATTTAATATAAATGGAACCTAGTAATCATTGTGCACTCTCAGAACTAAATGCTTGCTAGAAAAACGCATTCGTCTCGACTGCTCTATGATAATTGCGATCTTGCTCAGTTTTAATCAAGCTTCTGTACTTTTAAATCTACCAATGGTAGAGAGACTGTAGGTAGACCAAGGGGCATCAGGGCATCATTCCAAATGAGAAGCAACCCTAATCTTCTGCTGCCCCTTCTCCATTCATAGATGGCATCGGAGTCAAAAAGGATTATGCAAAGGCTTTGAAGTTTTTCAACTTGGCTTCTCAGGGAGGTCACATTCTGGCCTTCTATAACCTGGCTCAGATGCATGCCACCGCCACTGGGGTAGATCGTTCCTGTCGTACCGCGGTTGAGGTAAGGATCTCGCACTCCTCTCTTCATGGGGCCAGCATCTCTTCCATTACAGCCAAGCAGCATTTTGCATTCAGAGTTCGGCTCCATTTAATTTTGTCCTGACCAAACAAGACTTTGTGTTGGAGAGGGTGACGGCAGGTAACCAGACCGATCACCTGGAATAAAATTTTCGGTGGCTCTAATTCCTGTGTGTTCAATTAAAGGAACCCAAAGGTTGAGCTGCAACAACAATATTAAAAAAAATATTTACAAATATTTATTAAACAAGGTGCACTGATTCAGTGTAATAAAAACACATATCTAACCGCACATGACAGAATATAGACCAAACACGTTTTGACCCTGAGGGGTCTTCCTCAGTGGTCAAATTATTGTGGGGAATGCTCTCTTGTACAAGATCAAAATCTAAAGGCTTGCTATATGGCAAAGAAAAATCTATTATGTGTTGCTCCAACTAATCTTTCTAAAGTATCTGATTTAGAATATGTACGATCTGAGACCAACCACTCTCAGCTCTTGTCTAGCTATACATCAAGAGTGTATTCACATGTGTGCCAATGCATTCACATGTGTGATGACAAAACCTTTTCTGATGTATCGCTAGGTGCAGTATGAAGTACTAAATAGTTTTCATAACCACGTTATTTTAGGAGTAGTCATTCTTCATGCTCCCTTTCAATATATCTGAATGTTTTTTAAAGTGAACCACGGGAAAGGTCCTGGCCCCTACTTGGTGGAATGAGCTCCCAGAAGAGCTACGGGCTCTGCGGAAGCTTTCAGCGTTCCGCAGGGCCTGTAAAATGGAGCTTTTCCATCAGGTCTGTAGTTGAGGCTGGTACGACCAGGGTGATCTATATGGCCCCCCCTTCCAGGACAGCGTCATGAGTGATGGTTTGCAAGTGACATTTGCACCCTCTTCCCTCCCACCCCTTGTGGTTTTCTGGGGGAATGAGAATTGCAAGCGTTTTGTTTTTTCATCTTCTTCCTTCTCATATCTGTAATTCTGGTTTTTGATTTATGATTGTGTTTCTATGTCTGGCGTTTTAATTGGGGTTTTATGGGATTTTATTCAGATGTTTATTTATAACCCGCCACGTGTCGTCTGGGAGTGGCGAACAATAAATCAAATAAATAATAATAATAATAATAATAATAATAATAATAATAATAATAATAATAATAATAATAAGGCTTTGGGGCACCTAAATTGAGTGCCCTGAATGCACATCAATTCTTTGTATTTAAAGAAGTCACCACCGTCTGCTGTTGCTTTCTTTACAGCTGTTTAAGAACGTTTGCGAACGAGGCCGCTGGTCTGAAAGGTTTATGACTGCCTACAACAGCTACAAAGAAGGCGATGCAAATTCTGCTGTGGTTCAGTATCTCCTGTTGGCGGAGCAAGGCTATGAAGTAGCACAGAGCAACGCTGCCTTTATACTGGATCAAAGTAAGAGAACCGGTTGCAGTGAGGAGAAAAGTAGCTCGTGTTGGGTGAAAAGAGATCAAAATCTTACATCCCAGGCATTCTCCCTTTTGATGATGATAAAACAGTTCACATGATATAGCACAGGAGTTGCCATGTAGTGCTGGGGTCAATTGATTCTGTTCCACTTGTAACATTTTTGCCAAATTGAAATGATGAGCTGTTGTAGTGATTCTTGTAGAATGTCTCACAAGCTGGGCCAGTCTCAAGCTGCAGCTGCTGTTGACTCTTGCTGAATTAAAGTTTAATGAATAGAGGTGTCCCAGTAATATACAAAAGCATCCTTTTAAATCGACCCTATCTACTGTAAGCTCTCAAGGCAGTTTGCCTGCCAGGACAGTCTTAACTCATAAAGTGGCAATAAAACTAGCAGTGGGAAATGGGGATAGGCATGAATCAGTTCATGAGCCAAAACTTGTTATGAATTTGACCCAGTTCATAGCTTCTAAACCAGTGTTCAGGGAAGGTACATTTCCAGAGTTGGGCTATTTAAACTTAACAGCTAAGCAGTGCAGTCCACCATCAGTTGTTAGGTTTAAATGGCTATGAACTATTGAAACTGTCCATTTCACTTCTCCAAGTGGGGGAAAGTGAAATAGCTTCCAGCCATTTAAACGGTCTGTTTCGCTACCCCCTCCTTCAAAATGGAGAGAAGCTAAACCAATCGATGCCATGGCCATTTCAGCATTTCATTTCACTTCCCCTGCAGCTAATGGGAAGACCCACCAAGCTGTTAGGATTAAATGGCTGGCAGCAGCAGGTGTAAACAGTGGCTTCTCAGTTCAGTCACACAGGCATTCAATCTTGTTTTGGCTGCCCTGGCAATGCAGTCCTAATCAGAACTGCATCCTTACAAGTCTGTTGAAGTCAGTGGAGTTAGAAGGGTATAACTGTTAAGGATTGTACTGTGAGCCCCAGGCCTCAGTTTCGGCATAACTAAGCAGAATAGCCTTTCTCCTGGACTTAAAGATGATTTGTGTCTTGATTCTCTCAAACCTTTGTTCAAACTGCAGAAGAAGCCAACATCATAGAAGAAAATGAAACTTACACCAGAGCATTGCTGCACTGGAACAGAGCAGCCTCCCAAGGTTTGTTGCTTTTGAAATGGCCCTGGTTCCGTACAGCTATTTACAATTTCTGCATCATTCCTATACAAAGTAAAAATATAGCATTTACTTTTTTTTAAACCCTCACATTCATTTTTTTTAATTCCTCCCCCCCTAAGAAACTTCATTTTCTGGTGCTAGTGATACTTTGTTACCTTTTTTCTCTGTCAAAATAAACATTTATAAACTTTAAAATATATCTGTTTCACATGATGGTACCCTTTTCATTTACTTTACCCCCTACGTGTCCTCACACTTTGTTCAGAGCATTCACTCAAGAATGGTTATCGACATTTCAGTCTTCATCTTTTGGCTGCAAGAGAACTGAAGTGGAACCAAAGGACATTTTATTTATTCACTTCATTTGCAGTTTGCTTTTCTCCCCGAGCTGGGACCTGGGGAGGGGAGGAGGCTTATATTGTGTTCCTCTCCTCGATCTTTCTTGTAACAGATCATGAAAGGTGAAACTGGGGGAATTAGTTCATCAATAGTCAAGCTTTTTGTAAAGCTTCCTGGTTTCTTCCAGTGCTTTTGCAGAATGGGTGCCAGCCTCCATGGGTTGAACTCCCCAACTCTGCATGCAAAGGGCTTCTCCATGTTCCTCTTACCCTGTAACTCTCATAAAGGTACTGCCACAGGGACCCACGAATAAGCAGCCATGTGGCATGGAGGGAAGGAAATAGCGAGGAGAAGCTTCCGGGCTACTTGCCCTTTTGTCCACTGGGATCCCTTAACCTCCAGCAATTCCTAGTTAGAGGGTCGCTGGGAGCTGCAGAAAAGGAGGAGCAAAGAAGAGTCTCCTCCATGTGCATTTTGGAGTTTCCAGCATTGTATTTTTAGATCAGTACTGCCAATCCAGATGTTTCTGTCCAGTGCTCATCTTCAAATGTAGAGTGGTACTTAGGGTACTGGAGCCTCATAAATTGGTTGAACATATATACATAGCTCATGGGGGCTTTTTCATAGCTGTTCTTCCTTTCTTTTTCTTTTTTTTTAAATAATAGGTTATACTGTTGCTAGACTCAAACTTGGAGATTATCACTTTTATGGCTTTGGCACTGACGTTGATTATGAAACAGCATTTATTCACTATCACCTAGCAACAGAGCATCAGCATAGTGCCCAAGCAATGTTCAACCTTGGGTACATGCATGAGAAGGGTCTTGGCATCAAACAGGTGAGCACAGATTGAGATGCATGGTGTTTATAAGTTTGCTTTCTATAGAAATATAGCTTATTATAGAAATCAGAAGACTGCATTGGTGCCATATGCATAACACACTGAGGGAAGGGAGACTTTGTTCCAGAGCTTACAATCAGACTAGATGGACAGAAGGCCTTCCTCATGAAAAAAAACTTTAGTGTAACACAAGAAGACTTTAATAGCCAGAAGCTGGGGTGCCAGCAGTTTTGCTGCCACAAAGATGTAAAGGAATAATTGTCCAAACTCTTACTATGCCAACCTTACTGGGGGCTTTCCAGTCCTAACTATTTAAATAATGCATCTTTGGTCTGCAGTTTGGAGGTGGGTGATGTAGAGACAGTGTTGAATTCCTGGAGAATTATTGCTAGATAGCCATCTGACGGAGAGGTTGATTCTGTGAAGGCAAAGGGGTGGCAGTCTACAGTAGATGAGCGATTGGAAATCGAATTCAAACTGATTTATTAAGATGGAGAAAACTTAAAATCTCGTGACTGGGAGGAATCTCTACAATTAAAATGAGTGCTGCCAAAACTAAACTTTTTGTTTCTAATGCTACCCATATACATAGAAGAAATAATATTGGAAGAGAGGCAGATACAG
Source organism: Paroedura picta (assembly GCF_049243985.1). Taxonomy (NCBI): domain Eukaryota; kingdom Metazoa; phylum Chordata; class Lepidosauria; order Squamata; family Gekkonidae; genus Paroedura; species Paroedura picta. Next base: position 153,707,169 of record NC_135370.1, on the reverse strand, counting down.
ATAAATGAATGGCAAAAAACCCTTGTCTCCTCCAGGCCCATTATTTCCCATTGAGGGGGGTGGGGGGTTGACATGACCTTATATCATCATATCACCTAATAAATGTTTAACAAATTCAAAAAATATATATAAAAATTAACCCCAGGTTTTCACATAATCCTATATGAGAAAGCTTGTTCCAATGAATATGTAGAAGTGGCAAAAATGTGAATGTTGAAAACATAGCAATGATGAAACCAGTGTAGTAGTCAGTCAATTATGAAGTTTGAAATGTAAAACGTAAGTGATGAATACAATTGTACTCCAACAGAAACGAGTATTTTATAGACAATACCTTAAAGTTATAATGAAGGGGATGAAAGAGAAATTATTCTGTGTCCTGTACATTATTGTCGTTGACAAATGTAATTATGTTGTATATTCCATTTATTTCTTTTTCTATGCCCTTGGTTTTTTTAACCTAATTTGTTTTTAAGCAATGCATCTTTGACACTTAACTCACAACATTGGCACGTAAACGTATCCGGTATATTTCCAGGATATCCACCTTGCAAAACGCTTCTATGACATGGCAGCTGATGCCAGTCCCGATGCTCAAGTTCCTGTCTTTCTTGCACTCTGCAAATTGGGAATAATATATGCCTTCCAGTACATACAAGAAACCAACGTAAGTAACCCAGTGGAGCCACAGGCAAGGAACGTTATCTTCAGTATCTTAGCAAATGATATCATGTGAAAAACATTGTAAGGTGCAGAAACATTTACTGTAGCTGCAACTGGCTGTAGCAGTGGTATGGTCCAAGGTGGTAGGTTAACATTTCCCTGGTTGCTCATTCCACCTTTTAATACTCACTTGTATTTTTGTTTCTTCATTTCACTGAATGCTTGATATTTCTTGTCACCCTTAGTTTGCTAGCAAGTTAAGCTGTGTTCAAAACAGCAAGTACTCCTGTTTTTGCTGGCTGACTCATTTGGCTACTCTGGACGTATGAGTAATCAGACTGGTCCATAATGCACAGGGCCCCTCTTTGTCATTGATGCAGGAGTTGTTCTGAAATGGTTGAAGGCTCATCTTTCAGTGTCACTGAAAGTCTTGTGCAGTCCAGCACTTGCATTGTATGATGCAACATGGTTGTGGCCCTCTGAACCACTCCAAGGAAAAGCTGCCACTCATTCAGTTCCGGGAAGGAGGCTAGCTTGGCTTGGAGCCACTACGTAGCCTCTTTCCATGCCCAGGCATCTTGGCAAAATAAGGATAAAATTAGAAGCTGCACACAATCTGTAATGACTGTGTATTTCAGTGCATCCATCTGCTGCTGCAGTTCAGCGTAACCTGACAGTACAAGCCATGAAGCAGGAGAATGTACAGGAATAGCAAGCAGAAGTGAAGAATGTGCCTATATCCCTTCTGAAGCCTTCACTGTGTAAATTTCTTCTTTAGCTAAAGAAGGCTAGATGGAAGGGCTTGTCACGGATCAGAAGAAGATCTAGCTTTTTATACTCCGCTTTGCTCTACCTGAAGGAGTCCCAAAGGAGCTTAGAGACACTTTTCCCTTCCTTTCCCATAACAAACACCCTGTGAGGTGGTGTTGTGTTCTGAGAACAGCCCTGAGATCTGTGAGAAGCCCAAGGTCATCCAGCTGGCTGCATGTGCAGGAGTGGGGAATAGAACCCGGTTCTCCAGATTAGCATTCGGTGCTCTTTAACCACTGCACCCTGCTGGCTCTCAGTCTACCACAGAACTGTTCTCTGTGTATGTGAGGGTGGATTATCAAATAGGAAGGGTTGAGCAGAATTTGAGTTGCTTTTGCCTTTTATTTTTGTGAGAGATCAGAACACCTCTTTACACAGGAGTGCAGGTGGCTGAATTTGCTGTGTACAACCCCAGGATCAAGGAAAGGAGAAAAATCATTGATTTGATGTCTCTTTAACAGAAAGAAGGGGTAAAAATCCATCAGCCAGAGAAAAGTGCACCTTAAAGACTAACACAATTTCTAACAGGGTAGGAGCTTTCCCAAATCACTGCTCACTTCTTCAGATATTGATTTGAATAATGTTGAAAAAGGGAGCAGTGACTGTCACGAAGTTTGTTAATCTTTAAGGTGCTACTGGAAACTTGCTCTCTTCTACTCCTAAAGACAGGCTAACATGGCTACCCATCATGATCTATGATATAACATTTCCAGGTTTTGCACAGATCGGGCCGCGCCCGCGGATCGGGCCGTGAGGGCGCGGCCTGCACGGGCGCAGCCCGGCCCTGATTCCCTCTTCCCGCCCTCCCGCAGTAAGAAGCTTCCCGGGCCGCAGGCTTGCGGCCTGGGAAGTTTTTTACTGTGGGGGGGGGGCGGGGAGAGTGAGCTGCGGCCCGGCGCCATGGCCTTCGCGGCCCGACGTCGGGCCGCGGCCCGCAGGTTGGGGACCACTGCACTAAGGGACCCATTGAAAATGGAAGCATGCTTCACAGCAGAGGTTAGCATGCATGCATACAGCTCCTTCATAAGATCCAGCCATATGTGTTGAGCTAGTAGCAGGGAGATTGAGGTTCAGATCCCCACTCAACCATGGAACCCTGAGGCCGTTACTTCCTCTCAGTAGAGGCAAACTGCTGGAGAAGGAAGTCACATCCAGATCCTTGAGGGACAGGTGAGGTAAACATATGGTGGTGCTTCAAGTTTTCTAGAGACAGATTGTGTGAAATATGTGCTAAGATTGCCTCTCTGGGAGAAGTTGCTGACGCACACTGCAGACAATTTTTTACATATCTTCTTTGTATTTTCTCCCTGCTATTTTAAAACAACAAAAAACTTCCAGTGTCTCTTTTTCCCTTGTTAGATCAAAGAGGCATTCTCCCACCTCGACATGGACCAGCTCTTGGGACCGGAGTGGGACCTTTACCTCATGACCATCATTGCTCTGCTCTTGGGCACAGTCATAGCTTACCGGCAGAGGCAGCATCAGGCTATCCCCAGGCCTGCTGGACCCCGGCCAGCTGTTCCTCCCCAAGAGCCTCCTCCTCCTCCTCCAGAACATCAGCCGCAGCAATAGCAAAAGCCGAGGGTCTCGATGAAGTGGACTGGATTTTTTTCCCAGCTGTGACTGCTCTTGTGTTGCGTTCTGAAAGCTGCTGAGAACAATGCCTTTTTTTTTCCCCCAGGGATATGCAACTTTCTTGAAGACTGAGATGAATGTTATTTCAATGCCAATGAAATAACACAATGGTTTGGGGGTGTTGGGGGAGGCGCAAGACACAAGTGTGCTACTGCAGAAGTGATGCCTGCTGTATCCAGATTGTTACTCAGAGCCCTCTTGCCATCCTGCTGTGAGAGATTGGCCTCCCCGGTGGAAGCTGGCCCTATCCAGGAAGGAAAAGGTTGTTGTGAGGCTCCATACGGCACTGGAGAATCAGACCTGCACTCTCCAAGGCAGAAGGCCAGCTCTGTTCTCAAGTGCGTTTGACATTGTGATAAGCCTGATGCTTTCTCTCCCCCTGTTCTCCCAGATTTGTTCTTTAAAAGCTGTCTTAACCCCTTGATAGTATTTTTGTATCTGTTCTGGCTGGTTTAACCTGGATACAACAGTCATAAGAAGCAGATAAAGACAATCAGTCAGTCCTGTGAGGAGTATACTACTTGTTCTCTGTGGTCTGCGCTTATCCCTCTTGCACATACCCTTTTGCTAGTAGGAAGAACTGCCCAAAAGGTTTAGGGATAATGGACTACATTGGTCACATGGAAATATAATCTAACAAAGCCCTTGAGTATGCAGAATTCAAATGTGTCTCTCTTAAGAATTCAGAATTCAAATGTGTCTCTAACTTGGAGGGGGAGGGAGTCACAGGTCTAGCTTTTCCTTTTCCTTTAAAAAGATGGGTGATCTCCAGATTGGCACCAAGTATTAGAGGATCCTTCTGAGTTTAACAGTAGTCGATCGCTTTAAAGATCTTTGTCTTATGAAGTGGTGGTGGTTTGCTTTTTAGATTCTTACAGTTGCTCTAATGAGGCAGATTTATCTTAACTAGATCTCATAAGCGGAGGGGTGTGTGGAGCTATAAAGTAACATATCTCATCTGAATACACGTCTTCCAATTTGTATTGGAGGTGACATCTAACATTACTGGCTAATGGCCTTACTGTTTAGGCCATATGATTCTAATCCCCCAAACTCTTGTGCTAGTCAGGATGTCAGGAGATAGCATCCATTAGATCTGTCGGCATTTCAGTAGAGATGCTGAAAATTTCCAGTTTGCTTGTCACAAAACAGCAGTTTAAGAGCCACCTTTGTAGTAGAAAAAACCTCATCCGTTTTCTTTGCAAACCCATTCCAGTTTAACCAAGTTAATATTTCACGTAAAAATGCGATAACTTTTTGACAGAAGACCTAGACAGAAATATGTTATTTTTACTGCTTCACTGGCAAATAGCAGGGTCTGTTTCCAAAGCCACACCTGATGAGCTGTCATTGCTATAGGCAAGAGTGTGGGGCTTGTATGTTGATCCTTAGCTCATACTGTGCATTTAAGGAGCACCTACTTCACTTTTTGTGTCTATTGGTAGTCTTGGGTACCTGGTTTATAATTTTAACTACTATTGGAACACCTTGTGCCACCTCCACAAAACAAGGCACTGTATGGTTGTGAAGTAGAAGCATATTGTTGAACAAGAATGCTTTACTGTTGTCTGGGAAAGGCTTCCAGACCACAAAGCATTGTGGTTGCAGATCAACTACAAGGTTACAAAGGCAGACAATCTTGTAAGTAGAGTAGATAGTCTTCAAATGGGTGAGGAGGAAATATTCTTCCTGTCATGAGTAAAAAGTATCAAATGTCATAATCTTCAAACAGGCCACAATTCAAAGAAGCATGACTTTGCGGCTGGGAAGGAAGAGAAGTATTTGACCCATCTGTGGCTCCTGCAGCTCTAGAGGAAAGTTGCTGAAATGCTTGATTTGAGTGAGGTCCAAGTAATATGCATATTCCATGATCCTTCGGTCCTGTTCGCTTGTATCACACTGAAACCAAATTTTACTTTCTCTAGAACTGCACATTGGTTCTTCATTTCCTTTTGACATTAATAACTATTGCAGCAGTTATTTATGAGTGACTGGACCCTGTTAAACCTCTTGTTTGTTAAAAGGACATAAAGATTGCATCTTGCTTTTTCGTTTCCACTTAATGATGGAAGAACTATAGCCTTCATATCTACCTTCTCTACTAGCCTGGACTTTGGAGAAAAAAAAGGAAATACTGCCTAATATTTAGCTTTTTGAGTTGTTTTTCTTTCCTCTTAAATACAAAATGAGCAATAAGGTTCTCTTCCCTCACCCCATGCATTCTCTGGGCCTTCCCATTTTTCCCCAATAGTAACCATTTGCCTATGATTTAGTTGGCACTAGATACATGGAGAAACATCAAGCTAACTCAGGGATTTAAGTATATTGAGTAGATCTTCTAGGTTTTCTGCCTAGTATGCAGTGACTTTGGCCATTCTGTGCTAACCAGTGTGAATGCTGTTTTTTTAACAAACCGTCATATCAAAACACAGTCCGTGCTAAGAAAATAATGTTTGGCTTCTAAGTTCTGTTATGCAATGGGATTTTGAAGACTGTTCTCTTTCTTTGTTTAGAAGAGTATCTTCTTAGAAGAACTGGAGAGCATGTTGGGTTTTAATTATCCAGTTTGAATGGACCACTTAACCAAAAAGTTATATTCAGTAGTGATTTGCTTTCGAAAGCATTGCAATCAGTGGTAACTGTAATGGAATGACTCCGATCCTACACCTTGTTTCCCCGTTGTGCTTTGCAGAGGCAGTCATCTGATGCAGAGCACATTACTCCTGTGCTGGGCACTTTTTAGCTTCTTGAAAGTTGCTGGCCTTGCATGAGCAGAAGTGCCTAGCGCTCCAGGAACGCACACCTTGCAATGGACAAAGGAAGCACAGGTGGATAACAAAGTAAAAGATCCACGCCTGTGTATTTGGAAGTCTCTCCTGAGAATTCTTCAAAAAGCAGCAATGTTTTAAGTGAGGGAATTAACTTGAGTCTTAAGTCACTACTCCAAAAGTCCTCAAGATACTTGAAATAGCAATGTTCTACCACAAGTCTGGTCAGGCTTCTGAGTTCTGCCACCACCATCTTAGTCACCTGTGGCTGCTCTCCAAATACACTACCCCATAAAGATGTTTTGTTATATATGTGAACTATTTTGGTTGACTTCTCCAGAAGGGAAAGTTGGTTGGGGCTTGCCTTTAAAAACAAAAGTCATTAGTCATTTGCCAGGCTGTTTACCTTGAATGGGCTGAGGAATGAAGGATAGTGCTCCGTATTCTTGTGTACATCCAGTCCCCAAGGTCGCCAAACTTAACTGGGACTGTGTTAGACTCAGCTTTTAACACTAGGCACCACATCCGCTGGAACAACTAAGATGGGATGTAAAGATGCAGCACCTTGTGAAGTAAATTGTCAATGCTGAGTGGGCAACATATAGTCAGGTGTGTAGCCAAGTTGGTCTGAAGCAGCAGAACAAAGTTTGGGTGTAGTGAAACCTTTTAAGACCCAACAAAGTTTTTATTCATGGTATAAGCCTTCGTGTGCAAGCACACTTCTTCAGATACAAACATAGGTGGAACATCAGCATCACTTGCAGGCCACGGATTCCTGGCTCCACTAACTTGTTTCATTGGAACTTGGGTTGTATTCCCAAGGGTGTACAGTACATGCATGGATTTCTGCCCATCAACACTAGGACTAATTTCCAAGTAAATACGCTGAAGAGTCAATGGCAAGCTAGGGCTGGCATAAACTGGGATTGTTACCACAGTCTGCAGACTGTTGAGGTGTTATTTCCAACAAGGGTTAAGACAAGGGTTAAAATTTGATTTTACAATTGGGGTCAAACTGTTTTCACTGCATGACCAGGTTTGCTTATTTTAAGCAGAATACTTATAGACTGACCCATTCCACCATCCCTCCCCCCCCCCCCCGCTTGGTATGATTTGAGAAATGCAGTTGAATGAGTTTAATTGGAGAGGGCTGGTTTAAAAATTGGGTTTTTGTTTCACGTTGGCCTGCGTCATTAAAGGTCAGAGGGGTTTTGTAAATTCTCTTTTGTATTTAAGATGATGCAGTATAAAAGCTGGAAAAAAGTGTAATATAACTGTAAACAAATCCTGTTAATAGAAAGATGTACAGATTCATTTTGTACTATATCTTATTGAATAAAAATGCCACTTTTGTGATTGGCCTGTAATGCTCTAAGAACTTGGGTTCTTGTTTCCTAACAATACAGTGTATATCTGAATGGTGTGCTCCAATCTCAGATTTGGCACTCTTTGCGGTGCTTTACAGGGCCATTCTGCACATGTGTACTGGGAAGTAAGTTCCATAGAATCCAGTATGTCTTCTTCCCAAGAAAATGTGCCCAAGTTCAGAATGTTGGACTTCCAACTAGATTTTATTAAATCAGGTGCAAGGTGTTGGTATTAACCTTTAAAGCCTAAATGGTCACTGCCTTTACCCTTATAATCCCCCAAAAACGTTATCCTCAGATCAAGATCTGCTCAGAGCCCCCAGCCACACAGAGGTGAAACTGGCCTCATTGCTAGGTGGAGGAGACAGAAGATCGGATTCCTTCTAGAGGACTCCTTTGTGTGGGTGTTTTAGAGGGTTGACTGTTTTGTTTAAATTTTTAAATTGTATGCTGATTTTACTGATGTTACCTACCCTGAGTGTTCAGAAGGGCAGACTATAAATAAAAATTATTATTAAAAGAGGACATTAGTATGGTCCCTAGTAGAGATGATTCTCACAATGAGTTTATGTTCTTTTGTGGTATAAGTACAGAGGAGAGCAACCAAGATGATTAGGAGATTGGAGCACTTTCACTATGAGGAAAGGCTGAAGAATCAGTTTAGAAAAGTGGTGACTAGGAGGGGACATGATAGAGGTTTATAAAATTATGCAAGGGGTGGAGAGAATTGATCAGGATCCCAAAATATTGGCACTCAAGGGCATCCAGTGAAACTGTTGGACAGTAGGTTCAGGATGGACTAAAGGAAATCCTACTTTACATAGTAATTAAAACGTGGAATTTACTGCCAGAGGATGTAGTGATGGCCACAGGGATAATAAACAGCTTTAAAAGGGGAATTAGATTCATGGGGAATAGGTCTATCAGTAGCAGCAGAGGGATTCTGAGGCATTAATCTTTTGAACACTCGAGCCAGGAGGCAATATCCGGGGAAGGCCTCAGGTTCTATTCCCTGTTGTTGGCCTTCCAGGGGAAGTGGTTGGCCACAGTGTGGAACAGGATGCTGGACTAGATGGACCATTGGTCTGAGCCAGCAGGGCTCTTTTTATGTTTTGAATATTGGGAGCAGATGGAAGAAGGTTGTGAGTGAGTGGAAGAGATTAGGTGTGAGTGAGTGTAAGAGTAGTGAGATTAGGAGTAGAACTATTATGGATGGGGGAAAGTTAAGGGTATAGGAAGTGAGTTGATAAATTGGTGTTAGAAATTGTCATGCAGGCCAGCTGCACATGATACCCAAGTAGAAATTGCTAATGATGAGTGATCTTGATGTTATAGGTTCAACATCTACCAGGATAATTAGAACTGTGGAAGGGGGACTGGGAGGATCAGGGATCCCAACAAATGGAGGGTATGGCAGGTATGGTGGTAGGAGCAGATTTGACAACAGAAAAGGCAGGTGATGGAATTGGCTTCCCAGTGATGGGTCCTATACAGCTATGCTCATATCCCTTCTAATTTCCGTCCCATCTCCATAAATGTGGGGATGGAATCTTCTAGGGGAATAAACCCATCTCCAACCCTATTATTGTGTGATGCCAGGGCAATCAACAAGTTCTTGACTCAGCAGGCATACTTTATGGAGCTCAAGGTAGACCTGATGTGAGTGACTGAGGCCTGGGTGAAGGAAGGCGAAACAGTTGCCCTAAAAAAACTTGCTCCCCCAGGTTCTTCATCCTTCATCAGTCTCAGACATCGGGTCAGGTGTGGCAATCCTAGCTCTGGAGGTTTATTCCTTCACAATATTCCCAGGACCATTAATTTCAGGTACTGAATGTGCTGGCCTGCAGTGAGATCTGGTCAAGAGCTTGGCTATCTGGTTGGTGTACCATCTGCCATGGTCTGTCGAGCCTGCTTGAGGCAGTGGTTATCTGGGCCCTGCAGTTCCCTAAACTGATAGTTTTGTGGGATTTCAATGTCCATGCGGACCTCCCAGGCTCAAGTCCTGGCTTGAACCTGCTGTAGACCATAGTAAGGGTTCGTCATAGTTATGACTCCAGAATTTGATGAGCTGAGAGCCAAGGTGATAACCGATACACTGTAACTTGAAAATATTGGAAGTCTCACAGTCACTGAAGAAGACAGGGAAAACGTAATTGAGTAACCCATTGTGTTCTAATGAGAATTGACTACTGGAAGAATAAATGAATATTTGATTTGACTTTACATGCCTGTGGAATTCCATTTTGAATCATATTGGACGTGCTGTAGTCCATGGCAACACTAAGGCTTTCGCAAATTGTTGCTGGTTCTGGCCATCAAGCAGGCCAAACCCTGGAGCTGATCTTTAGTGCAGGGTTGGGTATAAAACTGATGGCAGTGAACCCCATCCCATGGTCAGATCATTATGCCCTGAAGGCCAGTCTCAGGGGGCCAACTCTGAATAGGCAGAGGGTTTCCTGAATGCAGGACATGATAACTGGTGAGTTTTTCATGGACAGGCATCACTGGATATTGGCCACTATCAAGATCACTCCCCAGTGTCCTGCTCTGTGCTTCCATCTCAAGCAAGCCCCTTGGTACACTGAGGAGTTGCACAAGAGGAAAATGGAACTGAGACAACTAGAGTGACTGTGGAAGAAGACTCACAATGAAGCATCAAGAACATCTTATGATATGACAATGAAGGTTGCTAAACAAGAGTTCTTTGCAACTTCCATCACATCCACCTGCTCTCACCCAGCACAATTGTTTAGGGTAATTCAGTATTTTACAGTTCTGGGAGGTAGTCCATAAATTTGCATGTTTGAAAATGGTAAAGGGATGAAAGGGCCCAAAATAATTGCCCTTCACCCTTGATGTCAAATTCAGTCACAGCTCTTCTTCACCCAGTGGGAGAATTCTCAAAATGTATCTTATGTTACGCATGGCAGGACCACTGCCTCACCAACTGGCACACTGTCTTCTACAACCCAGGGGCACCCCTCTATAGTCTAGGCTTAAGCCAAAGTCAGGTCAGACTCCATCTTAAAGAGCTTGCTCTTGGCCACAGATTCAGAAAGGCAGTGTCTGCCTGACACAAGAACCTCCTGACTCAAGATTGTTCTCCACCTAAACCCCCAGCCACCCCATTATATTGCTGATTTAGTGGACCAGCTAAAACATGTTTGCCCAGGGGCTCCTAGGCAAACATCTTTGGTCCCTACTTGGTCCCTCTGCCATGGGAAATCTCTTCCCCAAACCCTGCAGCTAGACCTATTGAGACATGATGGCTCCCATTTCTTAGACCCATTAACGCCCATCAACAGCCATCTCCAGATCTGGCCAGGGCATTGCCCGACATCCTGACCCATGGAAAATTCCATCATGTGCTCACCTAAGCCACATCACCTCGCCCCCTCCCCCAAAACCCTATATAAACCATGGCTGTAAACAGCCTCTCTGGGTGCTTTCCAACACAGGATCCATTGGAAACTCCCGTCATGCTGGCTTGTGTTGCTGATCTCTGACTCTCTACAGGAATGGTAATTATACAGAACTTTCTTTTCCCACCCTGATTCTTCTCTATACAACTGCTTGTTAGGATATATTTATGCTTTTATTATTTTCTTTCCAATAAAGACAATTTTTACAATTTACCAATGTTGTCTGCCTTGAGTTCTTAAGGGTTTAATTACCTCATAAACACTGGCATTTGATCCTTAAATGCTGTTACCCCCCCCCCCCCCCTTGCTGCTCAGCTAGTTCCCCATGGCTTGATACACGTGCCTCAGGACACGTGTAAGCACGATTCGGGTAACACTTGTCATGTGTTAGAATGAATACTCAAACGAAATGTGCAGAAGGCATTTTTTAAAATGCTTTGTAATTTCCCGTCTTCCCACTCCACACCTGCCCCAGCAAAAAGCAAACTTGTGAACTTGAATACATTTTTCTGCTTTTGCACAGTTGTCAACAATAGATTCGGGTGGGCAATTGCCCTTAGAGTGTGGGCTAGCACAGACAATTAAGTATCCTATACTAAAATATAAATTTAATTTAGAAGGCCTGTGTTTATGGGGGCTGCTGCCAAAAAGTGGGCAGAAAAGAATCCCATCCTTAAGCTCCTTTAATTGAGGCCTAATAGGGCTTTATTTACTGAGTGACGTTCTTTGCCTCCTGGTCCAGAAAAGTTTCAGCTTTCTAGTCCTACACATTTAAGGTTTTATTAAAGGGAATTATGCTTTTTTTCGCAGGCCTGCTGGCAACCCTGATTCCGACACGCTAGCTGAAAATGGTGTTTTCTGGTTCAGTCACAGGCTATGGGTCTTCTTAAATAATTCTGCTAATCTATTAGTGCTCCCTGGCACCCAAGACATATGCTTGACCTCGACCAGAGCCAGGCCTTTTTCAGCCCCTCCTCCAGCCTAGTGGAATAAGTTGCCATCTGAGATTAGGGCCCCAACAGAGCTATCACAGTTCCACAGGCACTCTTCCACCAGGCCTACGGTTGAAGCCAGGGTGGCCAAAGATCATCAGGGTCTCCCTTCTTTCCCTACTCCCCCCTTCCCTTCTTTGAGGCTGGGCTTATGCACCTGGCCTACAGCCAATTCCTACATAGCAGGATGAAGATGGGTGAGATTTTGATGGTTTTTAACATTTAGGACCTCTTGTGGCGCAGAGTGGTAAGGCAGCCGTCTGAAAGCTTTGCCCATGAGCCTGGGAGTTCAATCCCAGCAGCCAGCTCAAGGTTGACTCAGCCTTCCATCCTTCTGAGGTTGGTAAAATGAGTACCCAGCTTACTTGCTGGGGGGTAAACGGTAATGACTGGGGAAAGCACTGGAAAACTACCCCATATTGAGTCTGCCATGAAAACACTAGAGGACGTCACCCCAAGGGTTAGACATGACTCGGTGCTTGCACAGGGGATACCTTTACTTTTAACATTTAGGGACCAATTATGCATGCGGCTAGAAATCTGGGAGGGCGGCAGCAGGGCAGCCCCAATTATGCACCCTGCTGCCACCATTCCAGCCCTGGCCTGGCACAGAGCCCTGGAAGACCCACGACAAGGGAACACGGAATCTTCTGTGTTCCTTTGGATGCCGTGGGTGCCAGCAGGGGCTGGGTCGGGCCAGCCCCATGCTTAAGCTGAAGAACCGGGCCTTTCGGCCTGACCCTTCCCTCAACCTACAGTGTCTCCAGAGGGACACTTCATGCTCCTGTCGGCTCCATGGCTCCACTGTGCAGTGGGGGGCCCATTTCCCCCACTCCCCTCGCTGCTGCTGCCTTCAGGCAGCTAGTCGGGCTTTCCAACCCCGGCCATGTACGCTGGGGCAGCCCGCATAGTCCGGGGGATTCCTCCCCCGTGAGTACACAGGAAGCATCTTGCCCCGCGCAATGCCCAGCAGCAGCCCAATGTGGCTGCTGCCATGCATAATGGGTCAGGATATTTTAATCTGTTTACGGATGTTTCTATCTATTGATGCAAACCGCCCAGAGTCCCTTTGCAGATCGAGGCAGTCTATATATCAAATAACGAATTTATAGAAATACTTCTAACTGAATGTTTTCCAAGGCCAGAAAAAGATGTTTCACCAACACAAGACAGATTCATGGGAGTCTTTTCTTAACAATTCCCTTGCCGTTTTAACATCTGTAGTAATTCCGCAAGCCAGAAGAGGGCGAGGTTGTTCAGCCCTTCAGGGTCAGAATACAGACAGAGCATTTTGAGTATCCAGGGTTCTTTTACACCAATGTCTTATGTACTTTGTATAAAGCACCTTTCAAGGGATGAGTATTTTGAGCAAGGAAAAAGGTACATGGTATTTGTGGTGACAAGGAAAACACAATGGATCTACATTTATCTACATTAGAGTCCCTTTGGTTCCTCTGACTCTTAACCACTACACCAAGCTAGCTCTGCAAAACATCTATAATGCAAGCTGGTTTTTAATGTTTTTCTTATTTTAACTCTGTATTTAAATGCTGTGAGCTTCCCTGAGCCCTTGGGGAAGGGTGGCATAGAAATTTAAAAATAAATTTAAAAAATCAATACCTGTGAACTACAGCACATAGAAACAAAAGGAAAACACAGATTCTAGCTAGTAAAAATATTTGCAGTCTTCAACACCTTTTCTCACCATCTTCCGTCCCAGCCCATGTTCCCTGCATCTGGGGTCTGGACTTCACGAAATGACAAGCTGAAATACAGTGTATATCTCTGTGTGATTTGTCTTTTACTGCAGACTCAAACAGGACAGTCCCATTTCTCTCATAAAGAATAGAGTCCTAACACGACACCCACTCTGATGCATGCATGCAAATATATTCTTGTGTGTGCCTGCATGTATGACTACTGTGTATATAAGATATTTTATACATATATCTATGCATCCATGCACACATAACCCCAGGGTAGGGGAACTGTATGCTTTTTTCTTCCAATCTATGTAAGAGCATCGTGCATATGCATGGATACAAAACCCTGTCCTAATCCATACCCTGCACACATATATGCACACTTCTGGCCTTGCTGAGCTACATTATATCTGTCAATCACCATGGGAACCAGATTCCATACTTAGTCCCCACTGCCAGTAAATAGTACTGCTACGTAGCTTTGAGATCTGTATTAGGCATGGGCTAATTTGGGTAGTTTTTTGGCTCATCCAAGCCAAACCACCCAACCCCTGCATTCAGACAATCTAAATTAGCGTGGCCAGATTGGCGTTTGGGCATGATTCAGCCATTTGAATGCACCCACCCACCCCCACACACACATACACACACACACACTTTTTTGGGCAGTGCTTGAGAAAGGGAAAGAGCATACGTCAATCAGCTGATTATGACAGGTTCCCTGCCTGCTCCATTTAAATGCCTTCCCAATTCGGGAGGCATTTAAATGGAGTGGGTAGAGCACCTGTTATCAACAGATGATCAGCACAGCGGCCGCAGTTAAAAGGAAGAACATCAATCAGCTGATGATAAAGCCCCGGAGCTTTTTGGATTGAGTCGAATCCAGAAAGGTGAAGGAATTTTCGTACATTTCAGATTCGGCCTAATCATTTCAGGCCGCATCTGTAATGACCACATTTTTATTGTATTTTTTTGCACATGCCTATTCTGTATCAAGAGCCTCTTGTGGCGCAGAGTGGTAAGGCAGCAGACATGTAGTCTGAAGCTCTGACCGTGAGGCTGGGAGTTCGATCCCAGCAGCCGGCTCAAGGTTGACTCAGCCTTCCATCCTTCTGAGGTCGGTAAAATGAGTACCCAGCTTACTTGCTGGGGGGTAAACGGTAATGACTGGGGAAGGCACTGGCAAACCACCCCGTATTGAGTCTGCCATGAAAACGCTAGAGGGCGTCACCCCAAGGGTCAGACATGACCCAGTGCTTGCACAGGGGATACCTTTACCTTTACCTTATTCTGTATCATTTATTATTTATCATGTGTCTTTTTAAATTGAAGAAATGGTTTGTTCTGACATATATCCTTGGCAGGTCTCCTGCCAGCTAGCCAAAGGCTCTGGAAAAGAAAAGCCACTGGGATTGCGAGAGAAGGTTTTTAGAAATTACATGCAATGCATGAGCTCTGACCTGGGTCTTGATCCCATTTCGAATCAGCTACAGTTTGCTGGGAGTCCCCCGGGACAGTGCTCAGCCTCTACCTCCAGTCAGTAATATGAAAAAAATGCTGCCTGCCTTTTCAGATTCAAGAATCCATTGGGGGGGGGGGCATGGCTCGGTGGTAGAGCATCTGCTTGGCATGCAGAGACCCCTAGGTTCAATCTCTGACTAAAAAGAATTGAGTAGGAGGTGGCATGAAAGCCCTCCATCTGAGACCTGGGGGAGCGCTGCCACTGACCTTGATAGACCACTGTTTTGGCTCTGTTAGAAGGCATGTATTGAAAGGGTTACTGACATAATGCATATGAAACACATTGACTTTCCTTTGTAACCTTGCACAGGCATATCAGCAGGGTTTCGGTTTTCATGGAGCATTGGTCAGGATCATCTAGAGACGTGTCCCTCTCAGCTCAGGGAGGAAAGTGTAACTTTTAAGGAAGGTGTATGTTTTAGGATGCTTAGGTCTGATCCTTCGTAGAGCAGGGGGTTGGACTTGATGGCCTGTATGGCCCCTTCCAACTCTATGATTCTAGGATTCTATGGACTTCGCAAGGCTAAGGCTGCACCTTTATTTGATTTTTATCCTAGCCTTATTGTCAGGATCTCATGGGGTGATGTCCGTGATCCCTTCCCACAGTATTATCTCACAGCAAACCTACGAGGGAGATTAGGTTGGGCCAAAGGTCCTTCAGTGAGCTACAGAGTGGGGGATTTTAACCCAGCTCTTCACACTCCTACTCCCACAGTCCAGCCGCTATGTCATGTTAACTTTCTTCTTGCTGTGTTCTTCAATCAGGACTGTACTTACATTGTTTTGGGATGTCCTTGTGTAATGGTTTGAGTGCAGGATTAGGAGACCCAGGCTCAAACAGAGAATCATCTCAGTCCTTTTGAGGAGCATTGGAATAGAAAGGTGATGGCATTCTTGTATTTGTATAGTCTTTTTCCTAATATGAGTAGCGAGGCCCTGCAGAATTAAAATCTGCAAAATATTTTCATTGCCTGAGTTACCTGCACTCAGAATTGTGTCCCCAATGTTTTCCAATACTGATGCTTTGCTAGTAGTAAGAAACCATAAAAAATACCTGCTTGTCTCATTTTGAAGGGAATAATAGGAGGAGAAAAAAAGAATTTCATTTCTATAAGCTAATTTTTTCTGACTAGGAATTCTAAAATTCTAAAATTCACTGATTTCTCCAGAGTTTATTTTTGTGCTTTGCATTCAGAATACACTATGTCAACTTGTTTGTGCAGGCTTGGACTGATTATGTTGGTTTGAAATAAGGTTACCGGCTCTGGGGGGGAGTGGGTGGGATTCAGGGTGAGAAGGAACCTTAATGCAGTATAATGCTACAGATTCCACCCTCCAAAGCAGCCCTTTTCTCCAGGGGAACTGATCTCTGTCTCCTGGAGATGAGATGTAAAACCGAGGGATTCTCACATCCTACCTGAGGACTGGCATCCATGGCCTGAAATATTCAGTATTGTTAATTACATTTCTAATAAATATTTTAATGGGGACTGTGCTCTGAAAAGTCAACTGACAGTGTAATCCTGTAATAGCTCCAGTCCAAAACCCATTGGATTGCACTATGACATATCGGTCGCTCTAAACTTAAATAGATTTTTTTTTAAACTTCAGGCTTAATCACTTTGCAGTCCTGTTTATTTCAAGAGAATGAAGTGTGTAGTTAAATCCCTTTCCAATCAAAATCCATATGGCTAAGAGGCGCTTATCTACAGACCGTGGCGTGTTGTTTTGTTTAGAGACTTGGATATTAGCAGTGTTTGGTTCTTCCTGGCAAGAATCACACAGAAGGGAGTGGAGTAAAATAAGAATGCTGAACAAAGTGACATCATATGATCTCACTCTACAGCTGCCTGCTCTTTTTCCCCCACTGCCCCTCTATTCAAGAAGATTCAAGAGGAGGAAGAGGAGGAGGGTGAAATAAGAACGCTGAACAAGATGACAGGAGGAGGAGGATCAAGATTTTATATGTCGCTTTTCCTCTACCTGAAGGAGTCACAAAGCAGCTTACAGTCGCCTTCCCTTTCCTCTCCCACAACAGACACCCTGTGAGGTAGGTAAGGCTGAGAGAGCCCTGATATTACTACTCAGTCAGAACAGCTTTATCAGCACCGGTGGGGAACGGGGAATCAACCCGGCTCACCAGATTATAAGTCCGTGCTCCTAACCACTACACCAAGATGGCTAAAGATTCATATATTTCATCCAGTATTCTGGATAGCCCAATATTTGAAGACACTCCCAAGTAATGATCTTGTGGTATATTTTTTTTAGAATCATCAGGAGGCAAATCCCGAAATGCTTCTTCCTCCATCTTCAAGCTTGAACAAACCCAGACAGACGCTCTGAACTAATGTTGTAATTGTGTTTGCCTGAAAACCACTGGAGACAACATACAATATGAGCCCATCCTTAGATTGGACTGAGAACACTTGTCCTGGCATGCAAAGATTTGTTTAGTAGTGGAAATGTATACTCACGCCAGGTAAACAGGGAGCTGCTGGTGAAATGGTTTCACTGGAACAAAGCGACTGTGAAGCAACAGGTTACACAGGGTTTGAATCCACTGCTTCCCCCCAAAAAATATTCCTACCCCAGATTCCTTTTCTTCAGTGACTTGTCTAACAAAGATGGAGCCTCTGAAATGGGACGCCTAGCTGAACAAAATTCCAATGGGGAACACACCAGAGGCAAGCAAGTTTGTTCTTTATTATTATTGGGCTGGCTCTTGCTGGAGCCTAAGGGGAAAGAGAGTTCAGAGTGGTTCAGACATGAAAGGGAAACACGTGGATAAGCTTTATGGCATGGCTCTGTCAATCATTATTTGTCTATGTGCAAAACTGCTCTCAAACATTGGACCTATGCATATAGCTACTCCCACACATTTGAGGCATTGTACTAGGCAAAAGGAAACCAGGCCAAAAAAGAACACAGTGAAAAGACATGATAAAAATGGACACTGGACAGAGCACTACACACTAAAAGAAGCGGTGCAAAATCTAAAATTTTGGTGATTCATAAGATAGCATGCATGTGTCCTGATTGTTCCCATCTGACTAATTTATTCCAGGCAATTCTGCAATAAGAACAAAATTTGTCTAGGGGAGAAAATTTGGCTGTTAGCTTATCAAAACCAAAATCAGAATAAACTGTGTTCATCCAGACTGAAAATTAATGGCAGATATTCAGAAATCTTTGGGTCTGATTATTATTCAGAAATTCTCAGTTTTGTCTCACCTACCCAGCTTGCTGGGGGGTAAACGGTAATGACTGGGGAAGGCACTGGCAAACCACCCCGTATTGAGTCTGCCATGAAAACGCTGGAGGGCATCACCCCAAGGTTCAGACATGACTTGCTGCTTGCACAGGGGATACCTTTACCTTTACCTTTACCTTTACCCAGGGTCTCAGGTAAAATCTTTCGCATCATCTTCTGCATGATCGTATAACTGGGGCTGCTGTGAATTGTACCTAGTGCCTTCTGTGTGCAGAGCAGGTGCCCTACCCCTGAATCTTAAATTATAGATAGTATCATCGCTGGTTCTTTGTAAACAGCATTTTGCACTTTCAATTCGGATCAGGAACTACGCTATATAAACAGGCTGCCCAGAATAAAAATTGCTGGTGATGCCATCTGATGAAAGAAATCTTAGTTGATATAAGTGAGCCATAATTAAATAAATGTGCCTAGATGTGTAAATTAATGAAACAATAACGTTTAATGAGGAGGAAAGCTTACGTTTTTGTTATGCCTACATATATAGCAGAAGGCACCATTTTAAGATTCTTTCACTCCTCTGAGAGAGAGGGAGGAAGGAAATTTTCTTCTAAGATGGTGCTTGCTAATTAATGTTTTTCATTTTCATACCAATGCCAGCTGCTGGTAATGAACAGAAGGGAGTCTTGCACTGTGTTGCTATTGCTGAAATATAAATATAAATCATCCTGTTTGCCCTATAATACTTATTGAATGAGTCAGAGAATGTTACATGCAACAGTTTGCGGGCGATGCTGAGTTATGTTAACCTTTGAGTAAATATTGCGCATGGAGGAGAACAGATGATCTTGCTAGAGAAATCAATATGTCTGGGCATGTTCTGCAGGGTAGCATTCAAAAGGGTTCTATGAGTTAATAGCGTTAAATCTGATGGGTAAAATATCCTATATATATTGGATGTGCGGGGGGGAATCTTTGCCCGTTTGTACATGCAGGCCTATGTTCCAGAACCAAATAACATGCAAAGGGCTCCTTTCTCCTCCAAAGAAGATTTAAAGACAGCCTAGAGGAGGGGAATTTTGATTGACAGAGGGGGAAGCCTTAAAAATCCTTCTCCCGTGGCAGCTCTGACCTATATCAGTGGTTTCTCTGCAGATGTTTTCCAATACTAAATTATACTTTGGGAGATCTGATTACAGAAACCCAGAGGAGATAGGCCATTATAGAGACCAGAACTTCCCACAGAATTATAGAGTTGGAAGGGGCCATACAGGCCATCTAGTCCTACCCCCTGCTGACTGCAGGATCAGCCTAAAGCATCCAGGATAAGTATCTGTCCAGACGCTACTTGAAGACTGCCAGTGAGGGGGAGCTCACCACCTCCTTAGGCAACTGATTCCACTGCTGAACTACTCTGACTGTGAAAAAATTGTTCCTGATAGGCTAATGGCAAGAAGGGTGACACCTGTCTAAGTGGCACAGAGATGGCAACACCCAGCTGAGCTGGTATGTAGTGGGCCTGGCTAAGCAGGCAAAGAGATTCTTCCTCCTTTTTGGGGTTGGGGTGGGCCAAGAGGCAGGGCCTTTTTCCAGGGGCTGCTTTTTCTTCCCAGTCTGTCTCCATGCTCTTTAAATCAGGGGTAGTCAACCTGTGGTCCTCCAGATGTCCATGGACTACAATTCCCATGAGCCCTGCCAGCAAATGCAGCTCTAAATGATGAGTGTATTAGGCTCTTAGTGGTACCTTCTATTCCTTGTCACTCTCGTGTACACAATGCCTGTTTACTGTGAATTGTGAATCCTTGACCCCAGGATGGAACAAATACTAGTTAAGGAATCCCAGGCTGCTCACCCCACTGCAACCCCTGTGAAAAGGTTGTTTGACCCCCAAAGGGGTACCGACCCCCAGGTTGAGAACCACTAAGAGACGGGTATAACTGGAGACGCACAAACTCTACCACTTGCATTACCTCTGCTCTTTTGCCGAGATGAAAGATGGCTTTCAGGTCTCTAGAACTCTTGATTAGACTAAATGTTGATAGGTGGATTGCTCCACAAAGTTACACCTGTGTCAGACCATTGGCTTCAATGGGCAGGGCAGTAATTCTGCATAGGATTGTTCTGACAGACATAGACAGCACATGTCTCTTTTGCCTGCTGTACTGGGGAGAGGGCTGCCAACTCCTGGTCTGGGAAAACCTGGAGATTTGAGGATGGAGCCTGGGGCAGTGAGGTCTAAAGAGGGGAAAGACCTTGGTCAGGTTGGGTATAAAGCCATGGAATACATGTTCTAAAACAGCCATTTTCTCCAAGAGAAGTTGAATAAATGATTTTGAAACAAAAAAGGGGGGTTATGTTGCTTGCAGATCAGTTGTCATTCCAGATCTCCAGCCCCCACCTGGAACTGGCAACCATAATCGGGGGGTTGATGTTTGTTGCTTTGGTTTTGCTTACCTTTCTCTGTTTCACGCGCACACACAAGAATCCCACGTACTTGACCGTGTTATGCTACGGCCTCCACGCATTCTTCGGATGACTGGAATACTTTGTCAGAAGTGAGGGAGTTTGCAAGGGCACAGATATACGAAAGAGAATGTACAAACGAACCGTGGCGGCAGGGAAGCGAACGCGGCGTGGGGGTTGCTGTTTCTTTCCCCCCCCCGTTGACAGCCTGAATAAGGATCCGGGACGGGATGAAGAACCCCTCCGAAACTGATACGGGAGAGACCGAGGAGCAGAATCGGGTCCCTCCGCGGCCACCAGCATCCCGAGCGCATCCCGGGTGGAAACGAGGGAACACCCTTTGACGGCCTGCCACACCCTCCTCCCTCGCCAGCCAATCGCGTGGCCCCTTGGCTTTCCTCCGGCCCCCAGACCCCGCCCCGGCGAGAGACTCTTTTGCATTGGTTCTTTCCTGCAAAGGGGAGGAGGAGGAGGAGGACAACGAGAGAGCCGGAGCGGTCCCTTTCCCCTCGCCCGGGGTGGGGGGATGGCTGCTCTGCATCCCCGTCCACCGCCTGCCGCTCAACTTTCCGCCGGCGCTTCAGTGCCCGGGTCTCCTCGTCCCTCTTTGGCCGTGGCTGGACTGGAGAGAAGCGGCGTGGCGCTGCACAGGTAATCCGAGCTCTCTCCCACCGCGCTCCGCTCCGCGTGCAAAACCAGGCAGGCAGGCAGGTGGAAAGTGCCCGAGGGAGGAGCGGGGGCGGGGAGGGAAGCATTCGCATAAGGAAAGCCTGCCTGCGATCTGCTCCGCAGCCCGGAGGAAACCGGAGGGACGACATGACCTTTCCCTCTGTAAATAGCGACACGTCCAGATCCCCCTGAGGGCACGGCCGCCTGGACGGTGGCTGGCGGCCGGAAAGCGTGCCAAGAGCCGGCCTGGGGAACTGACCAGGCAACTGGCCATGCTTCGCTCTTGGCAAATCCGAGCCAAGCGTGGGGTCTCCTCCTCCCATCCAAACAAAGGCCAGATCTTCGCCTCTCGGGCGTCTGAAGTGGCTCTTTGTAGCTGGGGTGCCCAAGTGGGGGCGGAGGTGAAAGAAAGAGCCTTAGATTTAGAAAGGATTGTTAAGACCGTGTTTTTTGTTTACGTCCCGTTAAAAACCAGATTTGAGGAAGATTGGGGGGGGGGGGTGCCTACCCTCTCCCAGTCTTGGGCGAACAGTGCTTTGTAGACAGGCTGTGACTTGGATGTGGAGGTTTTCATGGCTCCCCCCTCCCGCCAGGGCAACTGGTTGTTCACCCTATACAGGTGGGTGCTGAACTAGATGCACCACTGATGTGATCCGATGAGACCCCTCTTATGTTCTGTTCTCTCCTTGACAGAGCTCACAGTAGGGTGGTTGGATGTCCGCCCCTCACACAAACAATAACCTGCCCCAGTGTTCCTACATCAGTTGCACTGTTGCTCACGACCAGCCACTCTTGGGTTTTCAGGCAACCAAGCACTTGCTTAAAAGGGAAATGTTTATTTCTCTCCCTATTAACCTCCCAGTCTCTTTCCCTTTTCTGGATGCATTTCCTTTCCAGGTGGGGGTGGCGAGTCAATACTGTGTTGACAGCCCAGTCACCCCAGTACATTCCTTCCTGCCATGCTTAACCTGCCAGAGCAAGTCTTCATACATTCTCTTGATGACTTTTTTGTTTTGTCTGACATTTCCCCCAATAATGGTAACTGGCCTTCCTTCTCGTGTTGCTTGTGTGTTTTACTTGAATCGTTTTATATTTTTAACTGTATTTTTAATGGTTTTACAGTTTAACGTTCACTGCCTTGTAGATCCCAATTGGGTGGAAATTCACCATCAAAATGTTTTGAATAAATAAATGCTTGGGTGGCATTCCAAAAAAAAAAAAATGCCTATTAAGGAATTAATGGGCAGAATGAAAATAAAATCCAGCACGTGTGAGGCTTCCAAAATGTTTAGTAAAACTGATGTTGCAGATGTTTGTTGTAGATGTAAGGGAGATGTAAGGACAGCAGAATGAGTGAAAATCAGAATAATCCAGCCTCAAGCCATCATTCCCTTGCACAATTTCAGTGGGGCCTGCATGGGAGAAATTCCTGTCCTAGTGGGAAGAGGGTCTCAAGTGAATCTCGGGTTATCTGTTGCGGTACTTGTCCTATTAATTAGTCATTACTTGTACTTTGCGATAGACCATATTTCCCCTTTCTGAAAATAAGAGAAAATGTTGATCTGGAAAAATAAGACGTGTATATTTTTGAGAAAAAAAAACGTTTCTGCCCTTCTCTAGAGTTCACAAGTTTTGCTATGCCAGTTCTTACTCCTCTAATACTCTCTTGGAATCAAACTAGGGAATTAGAAGGAAGCAGTTGATACTGCATTGTGTTCCCAGAAGTCCATGATATGGATTAGCAGAGCTGATGTAGTAGTGGCATAAAGTATTCTGAAACTCAAGGAATAAAGCTGAATGTTCAAGATCTAGTGTACCTGCAAGGAAGGAGAAGTTTACACTGTGATTGAATTTCAAGCCTTAGACTAATAGTAACAGTAGCTTTATAAGTTAAAATGAGGTCTGAAAAGACATGCTGGGTTCTAAAGAAGATAAAAGGAAAGGAGCCCAGGTACATATAGGTTGGCTGAAGGAAGATTGCAGCTAATGAACTGACAATGAAAAACTCAGGTGAAAGGCAGGGGAACAGGGCTTTAGAAAAATGACAGAGGAGATGGGGAACTCATATAGAAAGAACCTTCACAATAGAAATGCAATAAAACTGAAACTCACTTTTGATTGAAACAACCAAGGAATTTTTTCCCCAGTGTTTCCCAATATTTGTAGTTTCTCTTTTGTTTTTCCCAATGTTTGTAGCTTCTCTTTTGTTTTTGCTTAAAGCACTTCATAAACTTTATAGCAGCCCTAATGCCTTGCTTAAGGGATGTGTTTAGCTGCTTGAGGAAATGATGCTTCCAGGCATTTTGAGGCATTTTCTGACATAGACAAGATACCATTCAACTACTTGCATGTGTTTGTGGATGCTGGGTTTGTGTATTTTGAACATGCATATTTACTTTTCACCACCACCTGGCCTCCTGACAAACCACTTTTGAAACTGATGTTGAAATAAAAAATGGAGGCGGGGATGGTAAGCAACAGACCTAGGGTTAATGTTAACATAGCATTCTTCATCCACTCCGTTTTAAAGCTGTGTCCGTTTTAAAGCTGAGAACGGTGTCTTCAGAGATGAGTATATGTGGTGGTATCGAAATGCCAGAAGCATCCCTGACGTCTTTGGAGAACAGAAACCGAAAATATTGAAATGGTTCATCAGTTCTTGTGAAACTTCCCTAAATGAGTCTGGAGAATCCGAATTCTTCCATTGTTGTTGTTGTTGAACCTTGGTCAAAATGTCCACCCTCTCTCCTGTTGGATCTCTCCAAGTAGAATTGGTTATCTTGCTAGCTTACTGATTATCTATGGTGTGAAAGCCATTTTCTTTCAAGAAAATCTGGATATCAGCTGCCCTTGCCATTTAATGGACATTTCTGTGAGCCTTGAATTAAGTGTGGTACTAGAACTTACCTGTCCAATATTGCACACACTCAGCTCCTTGCTTAAACTGGATCTGCTTGTGCCTACTAAGTAATTAATGGATAGAATGAAACTAAAATCCAACAGGGGCTCTCTTGGCCTGTGTGTTTAACATCAGCATGCCAGCACAATGCCTGCTCATCCTACAGAAATGCTTTATGCCAATGCCACACATGTACTGGCAAAGAGCCCAGCTTATGGAGATGCAGGGTATGTACAATATCAGGTGACTAAGTTCCATTTGCCCACCAACATTAAGTTTAAATTGGGTCTGAGATGCTGGGAAAGAGGGGCCCGTACCAGAATGCAGATGGCAAGCTAGGGCTGTCAGCTCCGGGTTGTAAAACTCCTGGAGGTTTTGGGGGTGGAGCCTGAAGAGGGCAGAGTTTGGAGCATAATGTCATAGAGTCCAACTTCTCCAGGTGGCCATTTTCTCCAGGTGAACAGATCTCTGTCATCTGGAGATCAGTTATAATAGCAGGAGATTCCCAGCTATCACCTAGAATTTGGCCACCATATAGCAAGTGCCAAATTGACAGCTCACACAGGTAGAGAAGAGCACTTCAGCTGGGAAGAAAGGCAATCATATTCTTTTCCCAAGATCCCTGAAAGGGAGCCAGTGAGGGTTACCGTTTTATGTTGCTAGGCAACAGTTTACAGAGTCATGTAGTATAGGGAACCTGTCTCTTAAGTGGACCTCTCTCTGTTACATGAATGGGTGTGTCATCTGGGATCTACTGGCTAGAATTGTGTTGTTGCTAGTCAGTTCTTCCCTGTTCAGTCAGTTCTTCCCTGCCTTGCTGCTCTGCACATTAAAGAAGGTTTTAAAGACATCCTGCCTGCTGTGTCTCTCTGGCCTTAGGGCAGACCATTTATTCACCTCCACAGTGAGTACACTTTATAGAGGAGACAAATACCACAACACACACATACATCCAACAGCATTCTTGAACCTGTCAGTGTAATTTCTTGGTGTTTCTTATGGGCTCCCCAAATCACTTTGAAAAGTAACCCAACATAAATACACAAGAAGATGCCATGGGGTCTTGGGATGCCATAATACATTATCAATTGTGTGAAACTCAGATACTAATGATAGCAGTCCTGTTGTGGGGAAGTCATTTTCCCTCCCATCTCTCAAGACTGTAGATTTGTTGCTGAGGTAATGCTTTATCTCCCCACCCACCCAGTTTTGAGAGCCATCCACCTACTATCTTACATAGAGTTGCCAGTTCTGGGTTGTGAATACCTGGAGACTTTGGGGGTGGGGTCTCAATAGAGTATAATGCTATGAAGTCTACCCTCCAAAGCAGCCATTTTCTCCAGGGAGACTGATCTCTGTCACCTGGAGATGAGTTGTAATACCAGGGGATCCGAAGATTAGGGACTAACAAACCTAATCTTATAAGTGCTTTCTCCGGCATAGTTCAGTCATATGTACCCTCTTGTCAAGTGTTAAGCGGGTTTTCCTTGTGGGTGGAGCCTGGGAAGAGTGGGATTTGGAGAGGGGAGGGGCTTCACTGAGGTACAATACTACAGAGTCAACCTTCTATCCAAAGGAGCCATTTTCTTCAGGGAAACAGATCCCAGTTGCCTAGAGATCAATAGTAAACCCCAGGAGATCTCTAGCCCCTGCCTTTCGTTTGCCAATCCTAATTTTCCACATGCCCACTGGAATGTAAAATGGAATCATGACCCTCTAATCATCTGTTCTCTGAGAGCTTTCATTTGGATACTATAAATATAAGGTATTATGATTATTTTTCCATCCCTAAGATAGCATTTTAGATGAAGACCTCTTCGAAGCCAATTGATTATGCAACTGTAAGCTTAGATTTGTCATTGGCAGACTGTTTTATTTAAAGACTCCCGCAAAGAGTGTAAGGCAGTTTTCAGCTAAACCAGATCTCGCAGAATGTGGGACTGCAAATGGATATTTTATAACAGGATGATTATACACTTTTGCTTTGTGAAACTGAAGAAAAATCTTTTGCTTGTGGGATGAAATTAGTTCTTTACTATTGGCACTGACTTTTCACTTTCAGAAGAAACATTTGGTCCTGGCATGGAAAGAAAAGTTTGGTTAGAATTTTCAATTGAAAATAAAAGAATTAGTCAAAGGGGGAATACAAGGAGCATGGCCCCTTACAAAGAGAAATCGTTAGCCTTGGAGGAACCCATTTCTCTAATGACTGCAGTACCTCCTTTTCTCCACATTTTGAATCCATTCTGTGTGTGTTCCCCCTCCCAGATTCCTTTGCAAATTATCTAATACCGGTGCAGTAGTTAATGGTAGCTTTCGGATTTATTACCTGCGTGTATTAGGATTGCATCTGATTTCACAGCTTAATAATTGGCATGCAATTACTTCTGTGGTGATTGTGGAAAACCATGTATATTGCTATTTAACTGACATTCATCTCACTAACTATCCAGGGGATCTCAA
This sequence comes from Paroedura picta, assembly GCF_049243985.1. Classification (NCBI taxonomy): domain Eukaryota; kingdom Metazoa; phylum Chordata; class Lepidosauria; order Squamata; family Gekkonidae; genus Paroedura; species Paroedura picta. The sequence goes on along the minus strand of NC_135370.1, from coordinate 153,680,580 downwards.
AAACTAGACTGGATTCCTTAAAATGCAGATTTTTGTCTGCCAGCGGAATAGGAACCTGGTTCTCGTTTCAGGTTATACATGAGGCAGAGTGAACAAGCTCTTGTATTCTGCCACTGGGATGACCTACACGCCCAGGTGCTTTGCAAAGGTTTACAGCAGATAAAAAAGCCAGATTTAGCAGGCAGGTCAGCAGAATCCTTCTCCAGCTGAATCCGTCAATGTGTGCTGTAGAGAGGAAACATTGTTTGAACCTGTGTAAACCTGCTGCATGTTCACAGGTTAGGCAACTACAGAAATCCTACGTCTCTTTCTGTGCTGTTACATAATGAGTGGATACTTTGCACATAAATAATGAAGCACTGGGATTAGCAAAGTTGGTGTCTTTCAAGCGTTGAACTGGATTTCCTTTGAAATGGCTCAAGCTGTATAAGATCCAGCTGGGTCCCTGTCAAGGTGGTTTCAAAAAAAGAACACTTGCTGTGGAATGATGGGGTGTGACTCTCATCCTACTTAACATACTGCAGCTCCCGGTTAAATCCCCTCTGATGTGACTTGTTACCTTAGCTTGGTGCACAGGTAGTCTAAATAGATTCACAACAGAGTTGCACAGCACCTTCAAGGAACATATTGCATTATAAGCTTTTTTGGTCATGTGCATTTGATGGTTAGCTCTGGCCCAGAACAAGTAATTGCTGCTATACATACAATACCAGCACTATGTTGTGATTAGAGTTTCAGAACAGGATCTGAGAGACTGAATCCCCAGTCTGCTAAATAAGCTCAGTGGGTAACTTTGGGCCAGCCACACTCTCTCAGCCTAACATAGGGTTATTGCAAGGATGAAATGAAGGAGGAAGAACTATGTTGCAAACTGTCTTGGTTCCCCATTGGGATGAAACCAGGGTCTAAATGTCAAAGTTAAATAAAGGAAAGAGTAGATTTCTTTGCTTTTAAAACAGCACAAAACTTCAGTTTTGCTGCTGCAGACTTGCATCACCCTCCTTCTGGCTAGGCATTCCAGCCTCCAGGTGAGAGCTGAGCATCTCCTGGAATTACAGCTCACCTCTAGACGACAAAGATTCAGTCTGCCAGGAGAAATGGCTATTTTGGAAGGTGGACTCTACGGCATTGTGCCCCATTGAAGCCCCTGACCTCTCCAGACCCCACTCCTAAATCTCCAGAAGTTTTCCAACCTGGCGCTGGCAATTCTACCACACCTGGTGGCCAAGGAGGACCTAGCAACGGTCATTCCAGCAAGTGTATGGTATTGATTCTTTATCCCAGGACACTATTGGACTATCACCAGCTTGTTATTCTGCATTCAAATAGTGGGTTAGGATGTGCTGCAGCAATGTGAAAGTGGATATGAAGTCCTAGATGAGGGATATAAAGTGCTAGATAAGGAATAGGAAGTGCTAGATAAGGAAGGAAAGATGAATGGATCTTCCAGGCTGTAATGTATGGTTTTTCTGCTGATTTCACTGGGATCAAGGCCAAGCTAGTATAAGTCTGTACTTTTGTCTGTTGGGAAAGGGGGGCAAAAAATTGCAGCCATCCAACGTTCACCCGAGACCATAAAAATCAGCAGCTGATTGTGCTTTCTGCAAGAAACACCAAAGTAGCATTCAAAGTGTGCAGATCAGCTGTAAACTGGTAGTCAGTGTTTTACCACAGCCACACCTTTCCAATTGGTTGCTACTTTTCTCTCTTCCCTGTATGCTTTGTCCATCTCTTCAGTCCCCCTCTTCCACATAACCTTCCTGAGGATCCTATCCTTCAAGCCACTGCCTGGTGTCGTGGTTAGGAGCATGACTTCTAATCTGGCAAGCTGGGTTTGATTCCCCACTCCTCCTCCTGTACATGCAGCCAGCTGGCTGACTTTGATCTTGCCAAAGCACTGATAAAGCTATTCTGACCAAGCAGTAATAACAGGGCTCTCTCAGCCTCACCCACCTCAAAAGGTGTCTGTTGTGGGGAGAGGAAAGGGAAGGCGATTGCAAGCCACTTTGAGACTCCTTCCGGTACAGAAAAGCAGCATATAAGAACCAACTCTTCTTCTTCCTCTTCTTCCTCCTCCTCCAGGAGCTCTGCCTTTGGAGAGACTGCCTCTTAACTTCCATTCCTCACTTATTTTTCCTAATTTTTCCGTATTGGTCCTAACAACGGGAAGAGCTGTGTGAGTTCTTCCTTGATGAAGCTGACCTTTCAATTTAACTTAGAGACATATTGTAGCAGACATTCTCTTGCTGCCAATTTTCCTCTTCAGATAAAATGGTTGTGAATATTCCACGATGTATTAGCTTATCCAACCAGTTCTAGCCACTTTGCCACTAATGCCAAGCCCCTAACCTCATTACAATATAGAAATATTAACCATGTAGCGATCCCTTAAATTCTTACTACAGCAGCTCCACCCAGGGAAAATGGCTATTTATAGACTCTGGCCGCATTATGAGTTGAAGGTTTCCACATTCTCACGATCAGGGAGTATGATTTGGACTGTTTGCCCACAGGCAATGTGCAGTCAGCTCTCCATACAGTTAGAGCCACCATCAGTTCATGCATGCATCCACAATAAATACTTGTGTGAATCCATCCATAGTAGGCTACTGTGATGAGTTGACATGTCCTTTAGCATCTCATTTCACAGATGGAAGCCAGGGGCTATTATCCTGTGGCAATCACCAAAAAGATCTTGTGAGCAGAGAGCCATTGTTTATCTAATGGCTGGTAATGTAGCTCCCTTGTATACCTTTTTGTTCATAATTGTGAGTTTAGCAAATCTTTATTTTACTTACATGATGACGGATGTGATGTCAACTGGAATTCTACAATGTTGCCAATGGAATTTCCACAGAGACAAAAGCGCTTCATAGAATACAACATCCATTGTACAAGTCTAAAGGGCACACAGCATACAATACAACACCCATACTTCCTCACTGTCGGTGCAATCCTAAGCAGCATTACACCAATCTAAGCTTTTCTCAAAGGGTTAAATTATTACTGCTAGTGTTAATGTCTACTGCTGGATAAGTCTTAGTTGGGCTGAATCTTGGTGCTGGCAAAAGGGGAAGAGTTGTCTTTAAATAGCATCAGTGGGACTGTGTCACCCAACCCTGTGAATTGCTGCACCAGAGTGATTCATAGGGTCATTAGGGTCTTGCTCACATATTACGAGACGGTTTTTGTGGTTGGGTGCTGTTCCAGCCAACACAAAGGGATGCTTTCACAGGGCCAATGAGACACCCATTCCACGTTCAGGCTTTCTAACATGACATGAAGAGCACAATTGAAATGCTATCTGTGCCGTCAGGCAAGCCACTCAGTACAGCCTGAAAGCAAGCAGGAATGATGGCAACAAAAGCTACTGAATACCATTTTTAAAAAACCTAAAGACCCATGTGAGAGCTTTTGAGGTCTCCAGAAATTCTTCATCCAGTTGAATGTGAGTGATGTGTTTCAAGCCACAATCTGTATTCTGTAGGAACTCCACAAAAAGCAACCAAGCAGCCTACCCAATTAAACAGCAGATAATCTTTTTAACCTTCAGCCTTTATCACTTCTTGGGAGGAGTGTGCCTGGTGTGAATGTCTGCCAGGAGTAGACCTGGGGTGATGTGAGGTAAATGTCCGTCCAGCTGAACGGAAAACAAGTTTACCTCAGCGACCGCTTGTCTTCCTCTTTCCTTCCAGATGCTTTTCAAAAGCATTGTTGTTGTTGTTTTTAAAGCATTACCCTGGTTTTGATGAGTGTTAAACTCTAGTCAAAGTGTTTTGCGTCTTCATTGTCTGCCCCATTCCAGATTTCTTTCTGTTCTTTCCTGGTGAGACCGAGGTCAATGTCCTGTTATTTAAAAATGACTCAAGTTACAGATATTTAAGCAGGCCAGAAGTGAACAGCCTGTTTGGTTAGGTGGGAAAAACAACAAAATATTGAGGTCAGTCTATCCCTCCCTGCCTCAAGGGCAAAGGCAAATAGAACGCAAAAAAATGTCTGTGACCTTAAATGTCTTTGGATGGTGGTTACTATCCCAACTTGTTGCAAACAACTGGGTGTGACTGAAACTCCCCCCCCCCCCCACACACACAATAAAATTACATCCTAAAATATTATAAAGCTTCCACGGGAAAAGGGGAGTGAAAGTGACCAAATCAAAACTTTGTAACTGAAGAAAGTCTGCCAACTGACTTTCCTGCCAGGAACAAGGAAGCTGAATAAGGAATGAGAATGTGGAGGGGGGAGGGAGGAGTAGAAGATTACCAACAGGTCTTAATTTGAGCCAGAGTTCATCAGAGCCCTGCCCCAGAGTCTGCTTTCAATGCCATGGCTTAAGGCCAAATGACACGTGATGTTAGAGAATTGGGGTTGGATCCCTGAGGTGTAAATTACTCTCACAAAACAGCTGCAGCAGCTGGGAGGGGGGTGCTTGTTAGGAATTGGGGCTGTGATGTTGGCAAAGGTCTTGTTTGTTTTCATTTGGTCATATTTTTATCCCACCTCACTGGCCAGGATGTGTTTTTTCTGGTCTCCAGTTTACCTTCATAACTGTGTAGGTGAGGTTAACGCGGGAGAGAGAAACTGGGCTGAGGTTCTCCGTGGCTAAGTGGGGATTAGAACCTAGGGCCTAGTTAGACATTAGCCACACCACTCCCCTGCCTCCCCCCTTCAGTGCTGTTTCCTCAGTCATAATTCCTCCCCCCCCTCCAGCTGTGTAGTCCTACTGACAGAAAAAAGACAAACTACATAATTATAGTTTTGATGTGCATGAAACCCTGAAGTGGGGGTGAGGCTGGGAAGTGTATTCAAGTCACACTGGACTTGTGGAAAGTCCATATGGTTTTCAAGGTAAGACATCCAGAGGTGGTTTGCTATTGCCTGCCTCAGCAGAGTGACCCTGGATTCCTTGGTGATCGCCCTTCCAAATACTGACCAGGCTGACTCTGCTTAGTTTCTAAGATCTGACTAGAACAGGCAAGCTTGGGTCATCTAGGTCAGGCCTGAAAGTCTATGCCAACCCAAATTACTTCCATTGCTATTTGCAAATACGTAAATGGTTGAGGGTATTTCTATCTAGGGTTCCCAGGTCTATAGCACTGCCGGCAAGGGTTGGAGAGCGCTTTCCAGAAGTGACGTGATGTGCTCGTGTGACATCAAGGAATGACACTGGCTTTTGGGCAAAACTGTATGGTAGAATTTGTTTCTAACCATAGTGTTTTGCTCAAAAAGCGGTGTTTGTCCCATCCCCGTTCCCCTCAGGACAACCCCAGCATGTCAGTGTTACTTCCAGGTGACATAAGCACATTGCATGAAAATTATTAATCAAAAATCCAGTGTTGGATTTTGATTAATAAAGGGAATAATAAGAAGGCTGATCAAGACCCCTGTCGCTGCCAGCTAGGTCTCAGCCAAACCCTGGTTTCCCTCGCAGTTTTGCATGGCCATGGTTCAGATCCAGCCAGTGCTGGTATAGGTTACAAGGTCCAGTGATGCCTGTCACCCTCTTCATGGCCAGAGACTGGGAGTCCTCCGAGTTCCCACCCTTCTCATTGTGCCACCTGAAGCAGTGGCTTGGGTGCAGAAGCAACCATCTGTGAAGGCATGTTCTTACAGGTACCAATAAAATCAAAATGATTTTATTGTAAAATCATGAATTAACATAAATCAGAATGATTTAATGGTAATTCCTCCATCTGAGCAAGGTATTTAAATGCAAGTGTTGCATCCTTATGAGGGAGTTAGCTGTGTGATGGATTTATGGCAGCTGTGTACCCTATACGCCCCAAAAGGAGTGTGCATGGCAATGCAGACATTAGCAAAGGAAACAGACTGGGTGTAGTTAATGGTGTTCAAGTGGTAGATGCAAGATATTTTCATTGCTGTCATTCAGTGCGTGAAATTGATGTGTGCAGCATCCAACGTAATTCTGATCTTCTTCGCAGCTGTTGGAGTTGAAAGGCAACATAGAGCTTTACAGCAAGAAAGAGTGTCTGTTCTCTGTGGATTGTTATTCAGACTGGACTATCTGCTGGGGCATGAAGATGAATAGTGACCTGCAGCGAGCATGACGTCACTGGCCAACGCCATTGCTTCCCAGCAGTCTGAGTGGGTCTCCTTCAGTGATGGGCTGCTCCTCCCCGTTACCTCCCAGGGTAGGTTCCTTCTCTCTGATGAAGCAGACTGGTGCCACCAGTCGCAGTCTTTATGCAGTGCAACACTGACTGTGGGCTGCCATTGCACACCCAAAGTGCAGCTCCCCTTTATCATTTCACTAGAGGTGCATCCCTTTGCCTAGGGTGATATCAACAGTGCCTAGCAGTGGCCTTGCCCTAGTTAGTTTGTGTAGGTTTGCCAGCTATGCACTGAGAAATACCTGGAGACTTTGGGGGCGGAGTCAGGAGTGGGTGTGATTTGGGTGGGGAGGGGCCTCAGATGAGAATGATGCTATGGAGTCCACCCTCCAAAGGAGCCATGTTCACCAGAGAAACTGATCTCGATCCCTGTCACCTGGAGATCAGTTATAAAACCAGGGGATCCCCATGTTCCATCTGGGGACTGGCATCCCTAACTTTGTAGCATGCATCATGAATCAAGGTCAGCCCAGCTTACTGCAGTGGCCCAACACACTCTTTATTTCCTGCTTCTGGGAGGAGAGTGAGCCCTATCTAGCAGACAAATTAAGCAGTGAATTTCCCAGATCAGACTAGAAACCAAGTGGTGTGTATTATTATAATACTAGCGTCAAAGCCCGTTCATAAGAACGGGCTTTGAAAGGGTTCTCCCCGTGAGCGTCCCTGCTGCTTTCCAGGCCACCAGGAAGCGCTGCCTCTCCCCCACGCCCCCCCCCCCACAGCCAGACGACTTTCCGGGGGCCTTGCAAGCACACCCGAGGCCTGTGCGAGGCCCCAAGTATGCTCTCCAGGGCTTTGGGAAGCGCTCCCCCCGCGGCTAGATGGCTTCCCAGGGGCCTGGAAAGCACACCTGGGTCCGCAGTGAAGGCCTCGGTGTACTTCCCAGGCCGTTGGGAAGCACTTCCCGGCGTGATGGCGGGAGCTGTAGGGCCAGGGCCAAACAGGATGCAGCTGGTTGTACCATGATTGTCCCTGGAGAGGCCAGACCGTTCCTCCCCCAAGGCTATTTCACAATTATTAAAAGGCACCAAATGGATAAGATTTGTATGTCTGTAGTTATCCCCACATTCTGCATCCAAACCCTCACCTGAAACCTGAAAAGCCACCTCTCATGAATAGAAGTCAAGTCAGTAAGGTGGCCATCAGCACATCTTTCCTATCCCACAGGAATTTGTTTGCCTGTTTATTCATGTAGCTGCTCTACCACAAAGCCCTCTGGCCTTAGGCCAGCCACTAGAGTTGCTAGGCATGTTCTGGCAGCCAGCAAGAGACTGAGAGGGTAGGGACAGGAGGAAGACTGTGGGAGTGTTATGTCACTTCCAGAATTTCCAGCAATTCCTAGAGAGGACTGATGTCACCTCTGGGCTTCACCCATAAGTGACAATGCTCTGCTTGTCAGTTGGTCATTTTGTATCTTTTTCCCAGCATAAAATAGGAGCCAGGAGTGAAAGGTCCCTGACCAGGTACCTGGAAACCCTTCCAGTTGCTCTCACATAGCCTAACTTCCTTCAGATGGCTGCTGCAACAATATGATTGGGGCAAGAACCCCATGTAAGCTGTCCTGTACTCCCTAGAGGAAGGGCCGTTCAAGACGATGTGTCATTAGTATGTCAAATGTAGTGAAAAAGGATCGGTGAAATAAAAGATTATTTATTGTTTCTTACAGCCCTGCAGCTTTATATTTTTGTGGGAGGGCTGCATTTAATGAGGAATGCAGGGGTGACAATGAAAAACAGCAGGGCTCAGGTTGAGTTCCATCTTCCCTTTGGTGATCTGTAGCTCAGCTTACCCTTTGTCATTACAGCGTTTGCTTTTTGCCACAGCAGCTCCATGTCCCAGCCTGGGAGGGTTGAGAAAATGTTCAGCATAAAACTCCTGCAAGAAGAGACAGATGTTAGAGAAGGGGAAGAGAAGATCTTGACACACAGTTGACATTTTCAGCAGAAACTTGCATTTTTTATGCTGTGGCCTTAGAAGCACAAAGCTGTAGTTTGGTATATGACATTAAAAAATTTACAACTAGTTTCAAATGATGACAAAGTTTAAAGAAAAGAAAGTTCCCTGCCATACTATGTTATCCAAGGATGTTGCATCTCTTGATTCAGGTCATCCTGTGGAACCTCTTGAGCAGTTTCTCTCCTCATCTGATACATCGTCTGAAGGTGTTCAAAACCTGGATGGAGAATTTCAGACCCTTGCCCAAGCTGATCTGGGAGAGGGAATGGACAAAGCGACTGCAGATTTTGCATCAACATGTTTGCTTGAAAATCATCAGTCTCCAAAACTTGAGTTATCTTCCTCCTTCAGCACTTGGGTCCAGTTTGAAGATGCCCCCTGGACCAGCACTTCACCAGAGCACACAGGTCAGAATGTTTTCCTATGTTTAGGCCTATTGACAGGGGTGGGAACAAGTTATATTAGCAGCAACCTTTCGCAGTGAATGTATGTTTAAGATTCAATGACCTTAGCAGCTAGCAGAAGGGTAATATCCATATTTCCTCTGATGGCATAACATGGGCACTCCTGTGAGGCTTGATCTAGGCTTCTGCATGCCAGGAGGAAATCTGGATGCTTACTTAGATTTTCTGTCTGTCTGTCTGTCTGTCTGTCTGTCTGTCTGTCTGTCTGTCTGTCTGTCTGTCTGTCTGTCTATCTATCTATCTATCTATCTATCTATCTATCTATCTATCTATCTATCCAGTTTATTGCCTGCCACTCCCCAAAGACTCATGGTGGGTCACAGTTGTCTCAATAAAAGCCCCAATAAAATCCCCTTAAAACAGACATAAAATCAGCTTACATATATAAAAACCCTTAAGATTAAGTGAAGAGACTGCCTCAAATGTGCTGATTCATGACTGTCACTTTCAGTTTGGCTTTTCTTGTCATCTTGCTGTTCATGCCATGGGAGTTCATGCCAGTTCATACCATGGGAGAGGAACAGCAACAACAACAACAACAACAAAACAGTGACTTCATCATGTTAAAATAAAACACCAGCCTTTGAAATGATGTGATAGGAAATAACTACAGCTGCCATACAACATACAACCTTGATTTCATATGCTACCTGCAGGATAACATTGAGATATTTTGACACAAAAACGTGAAGCTGCCTTATATCGAGACAAATGCTTGGTCTGTCAAGGGCAGTAGTGTCCATTTTGACTAGCAGTGACTCTCCAGGTTCTCAGGCAGCGGTTTTTCAGTTTGCCTCCTGTTCCTCTTCATCAGAGTGGCCCGGGATTGAATGTGGGCTTTCCTGCATGCCCTTGAGCCTTCCTCTTGTCTCCCACAATCATCCCAAGCAATACCCATTGCCTCCACCCAAATCATAGTCCTCTAGACCCGAACTGAGCTTCTGCAGCATCACTGGTACAAGTCTAGGAGGCAATGCCTGACTCCTCCTATGCTATGGATAACTAGGGCCAAGTCCCTTGTGCTGAATCAGATCACTGGTCCATCAAAGTCAGTCCTGTCTACTCATCATCCCTTGTAATTGATGCAATGTGGGACATGATCCCACAGAAGCATCACTGTGGTCTGGAAGCTAATTCATAGAACAGAACTGTAAAGGCTCCCATTGAATAGGAGACACCATCTGAAATGGCAAGTGAATTAAGTACTAATCAGATAGCTTGTTGGCATGAGCAACGCCCAACTTGTGTGTGTATATATATAAATAAAGCCTTTGACAAGCAGCTGGGATCAGCGGCTGGAATGTGGTAGGGCATGAATACGAAAGCTAGGAAAGGTCAAGTGATATCTAGTTTTTGCTCCAATCAAAGGCTCTGTCTGATTCTAAATGGCTGGAGTGGCTTGGACTTTACCTCTTGTCCTTGCTGAAACGTTTTTACAATCGGAGTCTCTCATGAAGCTTAATGTGGCATTTCCTCAAAGCCTGGAAAATACTGAATAGGGAATAATATGGCATCTGAGAGAGAAGAAGAAAGCCATAAATGGAAATGAAAGGTGCTTGTGAGTAATGCTAAAGTCAAAATTAATTTGAAGTTCTACCTTCTGCTGCAGGAGTCGGCTGCTGTAGTTAATGTTTTAGCATATAGAACGCAACACCAATTAAAAGAAAAACTGTTTTTTATACACCGTTTTACTTTACTTGAAGGAGTCTCAAAGCAGCTTACATTCCCTTCCTCTCCCACAACAGACACCCTGTGGGGTAAATGGAACTGAGAGAGCTCTAGTAGGACTGCTCTGTAAGAACAGCTCTAAGAACTGTGACTGGCCCAAGATGTTGGCTGCATGTGGAAGAGTAGGGAATCAAACCTGTTTCTCCAAATTAGAGTCCACCTCTCTTAACCACTACACCACAATGGTCTTCAAATTTTGAGTAGGAATTCTCAGGCCACTTCTTCTGGGTAAAGTCCTGTGACACCTGGAATAAAACTTTGTTGATCTTAAAGGTGCCACTGGTTGCAAACTTTGATCTGCTGCTTCAGACCAACATAGCTACCCACCTGAATCCATCTTCTTGGTAGAGTGGGCTTCAAAGGCTTGAATTTAATTCCAGCAACAGATGCAGTGGTCATTTCCATGTAGGATTCATGAGTTTTAGGGAAAGCAAAGCTGTACATAGGCTAGGGTTTTCAACAATGTGGAGATAAATGTCCTGTCCCTTTAATAGAGGCTTAATGTGTGGAAACTGGTTGGTAAAGTTTTTCATATCATGGATTAAAGTAACATCACCTAGTAAATAATATCCATCAATCCTCTATTAAAGTGACAGAACTTTTTCTCCCAGGCTGTGGGGAAGCTTGCAGGGCATTTGTTAGTTCTTGGAAAGTTGAACAGGTACGTGTCCAACATCTACGATGAAAACAGAAATCCTGCAGTCTCCCTCTCCTCCTTAACCCATCCTATTCCATCTTTGCTTTTTCAGCAGCCGTGCTGCCACAATGGCTGACGTTCTGCTTGGGATCTATTCTTAGGTTTATGGTTTTCCTACAGATTTTATTTCCATTTAGGAAAATAGTTTGAGAGCCAGTGTACAATAATGATTAGCGGGTCTGGCTGGAACCCTCGAAATCCAGGGTCAAAGTCTCCTCAGCCATGATGTTCAGCAGTGTGAGCTGGTGACTTGCTCTCTGCTTAACCTTTTTAACAGGCTTATGGGGATTAAAATCAGGAAGGAAGAACTATGTAGGCTGCCTGAGCTTCTTTGAGGATGGGCATGTAATAGACAGATATGCAATGTAAATACTGCAGCATATGACACACACAAGTCTAGTCTTCAGTGAAGTGGTTGCAAAGTGAAATAAACAATTCAGTTAAACAGACATTCATGTTTCTAACATTTACACATTACTGAACTTGTGGGTTTCCTATACAGATGCTTCAGTGGTCTGGGCAAGAAAATGTTTGCTGTGAATTGGCCCGTAAAGTGTGGGTTAGTGACATTAGTTTCCCCTATAAGCAACTTTGTTGCAGCCCCAAGTGTTTTGTAAGTCTTGAAAAACCCTAGCTTTCATTTGAGAGAGTGTATCTGTTTAATACATTTTTATCCCTTCCTTCTTTTGGGGAATTAATAGCAGCATACAGAGGTCTCCCTCCTTCATTATACCATCATAAAGGTAAAGGTTTCTCCTGTGCAAGCACCGGGTCACGTCTGACCCTTGGGATGACGCCCTCTAGCGTTTTCATGGCAGACTCAGTACGGGGTGGTTTGCCAGTGCCTTCCCCAGTCATTACCGTTTACCCCCCAGCAAGTTGGATACTCATTTTATCAACCTCAGGAGGATGGAAGGCTGAGTCAACCTTGAGCCGGCTGCTGGGATCGAACTCCCAACCTCATGGACAGACAGCTTCAGACAGCATTTCTGCTGCTTACCACTCTGTGCCACAAGAGGCTCCTTGCTACCATCATAGCAACCCTTTAAGTATGGTTGCCAATCTCCAAGTACACCCGGACATCTCCTGCTTTTACACTTGAACTCCAGACAATGAAGATTGGTTTCCCTGGAGAAAATGGCTGCCCTGGAGAATGGACTCTCTATACCCTGCTGAAGTCCCTCCCCACCCCCCCAAGTCTCCAGGTATTTCCCAGCCAAGATCTGCCTACCCTACCTGCAAGGAAAGTTAGGCTAAGAGAGTGTGATGGGCCTGTTGTGATTGGTCCAGCTCTGTAGGAGGATGTCACAGTCATCTTAAACTCTGCTTCTCCTCCACGGCTTGGTACCAATCTTTGTGATTTAAGCTTCATGCAAATCCAAGTGATTGTCAGCCAGTCAGAGCCCATGGAACTCCACTGGATGGCAGGCGGGAAACCAGCCCTCGCTTAGGGTGAAGAATTCCCCCGCCCTTTTGGACAGGGATTTTGTGGCTCTGAAAAAGAACATCAGTCCTCAGTCATCATAGATCTTGAAAGATGCTTTGGAAAGATGGCCTGTAGTAAAGGAAAGATTTTTTTTAAATCACAACATGTTTCTACACATTGTCAGAAGTCCAGAGTTTGGAAGGAACAATGTAGAGTGCTTGCAGACTGTATTCTTGCAGTCTTATTGTTTACCTACAATGTTTCTATGATTGGATTCATCCACTTTGGGCATTCTTGTAGCACTTTAAAATGTACTTGATTTTTCTCAGGTATGCAACTACCTTGAGTGTGTGCATGTATGTGTGTGTGTGTGTGTGGGGGGGGGGCTTTTGGCTCTGATAGGATGGTATTTACTCAGCCTGAAAAACACTGCAAATGAAGGAACACACCATATGTCATAGAGAAATTATGATGCCAACATTTGTCTTTGGATGCAAATTCAGAGACCCACTTCTGGAAACATTTAAATCTGTGACGCCATTCCTATATTATAGACTGCAAGCAATATTCTCCATGAACAGGGCTGCAGATATGATGGCAGCCCCAGACTTTTTTGTAAACTTGGAATTTATTTGTTTATAACCCACCACTGTGACCCAATGTGGCTTACAAATCACAATGTATATGATATCAGTGGGGGATCCACAAGGGACTTGTGAGGGGACATCTCATTTTCCTGTTCCCCACTATTTCCTCTTTCCCTTCCTTGAAAGCCCCTGTAGCCTCTCCCCTTTTCCTGCTTCCTTGTCTCCTTCCCATCCACCACGAAAACTACCTGTATCTTTCTGGCACTGCCCCATCTTCAGCTTTGCCTCCTTCCTGGCCTCCGGCACTCTGTCTCTGGGAGAATTCTGGCTGAGTTGCATGGTGCCAGTTGCCAGATAGCTGAGGCTGGGCTTGCTGAGTTGAGTCTAGTTGGCCAAACCATCCCAGGTGGGGATCCTCCAAAGTCTTATGGAAAGCACCTTGTTTCCTGCTCATTCCCATCCTCAAATTATTCTCTCCTCTTGGCAGCCCCCATATCTTCAACTTTCCCCTTCCAACCCACCAACAAAATGATTTTTATATGCTCCCCCCTATCTTCAGCTATCTTATTTGTTTACTTCATTTATACCCAACTTCCTCCACAATTGGGAGGCTGGGCTTTCCTGCAAGTCGCCTGGTGGTTACAGAGTTTGGAAGGAACAGGGTAACAGGTTTACTGACTGTACTTTTGTGATCTGAGACAGCTTGGTGTAGTGGTTAAGAGCAGCATCCTCTAGTCTGGGTTTGATGCCCCACTCCTCCACATGCAGCCAGCTGGGTGACCTTAGGCCAATCACAGTCCTGTTAGAGCTGTTCTTACAGAGCAGTCCTGTCAAAGCTCTCTCAGCCCCACTTACCTCACAGACAGAGAGAAACGTAAGATGATTGTAAGTCACTTTGAGACCCCTTTGGGTAGTAAAATGTGGGGCACAAAAATCTAGTGAGAGTCTGACTATCACAGGGTATATGGAACACATATCTGCTGTGGGACTTCTTGGCCTGCCCCTCGCCCCCTCAGTCACACATACACACACACAGAGGCACACAGACTCCTTCACCTACTCCCTCTTTCCTGGTCCCCCCCCCCCCCGCTCTCTCACACACACACTCACTTACTTTCCCCCCACTCCCCTCTTCCCTCTCCCAGCTATCTCTCCATCCTGTTCCCTCCCCTCTCCTCCCCTCCCCTCCCTCCTTCCCTCTCTCTCCCTCTCTCACCCATACACCCCTTTCCCCCTACTCCCCCTTTGCCTCCCCCACCTACCTCTCCTTCCTGGCCCCTCCCCTCTCCCTCCCTATCAGTCACACACACACCTCCCACTTCCCTTCCCCTCCCTTACCTGTCACAGCAGGAGTTCTGTGGCCCTCCGCCAGTGGAGTGGCAGAGCTCCAGCTCCAGGCCTCAGAACTCTGCTGGTGCCGCAGTGGCATCTATGCTCTTCCCAGGCCAGCCCCATCCTAGGGGGTGGGACTGGGCTGGGAAGATGAGCAGTAGCGTGGCAGAGCTCCGTGGCATGTCTGCACTCTTCCCCGGCTAGCCCCATTATCTAGAGTGTGGGACTAGCCCAGGAAGACAGGTGGTGGCATGGCAGAGCTCTGAGGCCCAGTACTGGGCCTCAAAGCTCTGCTGATGCTGGTCGCAACATCTGCGCTCTTCCCAGTCCAGACCCACTTTCCAGAGGGCTAGACTGGCCCGCAAAAATGGGCAGTGCTGTGGCAGCTCTGCCGCTGCAGCTGCCATCAACTGGCGCTCTCCCTAAGGCAGGACAACCGTTATCATTTCTGTTTTAGGGAGCACGCTAGTAGATGTTTTCCACATTAAAAAAAACAAAAAACAGCTCTTTGTCTTCAAAGGTCATACGGTCCTAGAAATGGCCATGCCCCTTCCCCTTGCCTTTTACTGTCAGAGACCAAAGCTTGATGGCTGACAGTGTTGTTGTGATTGCCTTGCAAATACCACTGAAAGTCCTTTAGGAAAGCCACATGGATGGCTTCTATCATTTTGAAGAGTTTTAGCCTCCTACTTTTTTTTTAGTTTGCTTTTAGATGCAGATGTTTCTACAAACCGTGGATTTTTCTCAGGTTCGTAGAAAGATCTGTTTTGTCTGTTAATGGCCCCAGGAGAAATATGCAGAGATGGAGCCACATTAAGAATTAATTGATAAAATAAATCTCCAAAACTCCCCTCCCCCTAGGAAAATTCCCTACATTTCTAGGCAACGCACACATTCCCCAAGAGGACATGACCCCCAAATAAAACAGTCTTGATCCAGAAGACCCTGTTAGTAGCTATGCATTAACACAGACCAGAGTATATGGACACATATAAGAAGTATCCTCGAGTTGGTGTTCCCATGGTTAAACCTAGACTTCTGAAACTACTTGCCATGTGCATTCTATCACCCCATAGCTACTGGCTGGCTAAACGTGGGAAGTTATTTTAACCAATTTGTTGTACCTTTCTATCACACCCTTGTCATTTTGTGCCATGGCTGCTGAATTTGCAGAATATGAAAGCTGCCTCAGTGTAGTCTTGTGTTCTCCTTTCTAAAGGCCCAAGGTGATCATGAAAAGGAAGGGTGTGTGAAAAAAGCCCAGTGACATCTCAGGTAGATTTGCACAAAGCAACCCACCAGAGGAAGAGCACTTTTAGCCATGATAGCTAAATTTCTTTTTCTCTTTGTTTTCTCTTTAAGCTCTTTCTCCAAAAACAGCCTGCTGCACCTGTCTCTCAACAGAATCTTCTAGGAAACGACCCATTACCTCGGACAGCAGCTGGACAACAACTTCTGAGAATACCAGCAGCCCTAGTATGACCCCTTCCTATATTGATCTGCAGTCCATAAATACAGAGGACCAGACCAGTGGTGGAGTGTCTGCAGCTGACTCAACTGGTAAGGCAAGCTTTGCTCACTCGCTCGCACTTTGGCCCCTGCTGGATAAATCTCAGGTCACAGGGAATTTGAGTGCAGTCTCAAGATGAGCACTTCAGCAAGAATAGACACTGACCAGGCAACCAGAAGTTCTTTTATAGCCATGGCCCATGTGTGTTTGTGATTAGGAGCAGGGAGACCAGAAAAGATCAAATGGGGACAGGAAATGAAAGAGGCAGACAGATACAAAAGGATGGACCTCCAGTTGCTTGATGGACTTGGTCTTTGAGGCAGAGTGTGTATGTGTGAATATTGGCCCCTGTTTCGCTGTTCTTAATCGAGTTAGATGTGAGATTCTTGAGAGCCTAGAAACTGAATTGCTGTTTGGGCAATGTTAGTACTCTGTGACTAACACATAGAAGCAGCGGTGAAGGATGTATGGGGCGACACTCAAGGGTTGTGACTTTTAACTTGCCTGGAAGAAACTAAGCAAGCTGGGCTGTATTCACATTGTGGGAAAGGTCTGCAGAGCCATGATTCAATGGGGCTTGGCTTGCTTACTTTGGCTCTTGACCTCCTGTAATCCACTTTGGAAAATCAGCTACCTTTGTGATAGGTGTAAAGCAAGAGTGTCAGAGATTTCTTGCCTGAACCCCATGGGTTCTCAGAGCTAATGTGCAAACACACACAAAAATCCTTGTTTAAAAAAAAGAGTTTATTTGAACAATATTCCAAAATAGTTTTATCTCTAGGGCCCTGATTTGATCTAGGTGACTATATAGAGCAATAAGGCTCTTGGTAAGCTGGCATTAGGTTGGGTAGATAGGATGGGGATTTCAGAGGTAAGAAGTTTCTTCTGAGATCTGCCGGTTTAGTGTGGGCCAGCACTGTGCACATGTTTCCCACGGAGGCAGGGATGCTGGGTTCATGAGGTCAGTCAGTTATGCCAAGCTTCACTGATGCTCTGCAGAAAAAGGTTGGCCTGACTTTTGCCTTGTGTTTAGGCCAGAGCAAATGGCCAAAGTCCATAGTCTTGATTGACGAATCACACAAGTGTTATTCTTGTCCCACAATGAGGTCTGTTATTATAGGTGCTGTTCCAGGGTTTCTAGCACCATGGAATACAGTCCAGAGGGTCTGGTTTTCACTGGATATAATCCAGGGTCTGGTTGCACTGGTTACATTTCAGAGGTGTGGTTGCACTGGTAACACTAGCATCAGGCAATGACAAGCAAATCAGGATGTATGTGGAGTTTTTTTGCTGGAACCTTCTAGAACAGGGGTAGTCAAACTGCGGCCCTCCAGATGTCCATGGACTACAATTCCCAGAAGCCCCTGCCAGCGAATGCTGGCAGGGGCTCCTGGGAATTGTAGTCCGTGGACATCTGGAGGGCCGCAGCTTGACTACCCCTGTTCTAGAATATTACCTCATCACACTTGATTCTCTCCCTCCCATCACATGGGCTGCAAGTCCCTCTGGTGAGCTAATTATCCCATTCCTAACTCTGGCCTTGAAGATGATAAGTGCCCTGCAGACAGAGGGGCCCCCTAACAACACCTGCAATATGGAACGAGCCCTTTACTATACACATCTACCCTTGGGAGGAATCAGGAGTGTTTTGCCTCACAAGGGGATTGCGTAGGAATGTACTTGGGATTCTTTGTCAACCTGTTGTTGGAAATCCTCGCTGTTGCGTAGCAGTGCACGAAGCTGCCATACTGAATCAGACTGTTGATCCATCAGGGTCACCGCGTGGCAGCTTTTTTCCTGGGTCTTGGAGAGAGGTCTTTCATATCACCTGATACCTGATCATCTAAATTTGAGATGTCAGCGATTGAACCTGGGATTTCCTGCATGCAAAGCAAATTCTCTGCTGCTGAGCAATGGCCCTTCCCCCTATTCTATTTCTGGTTGGTGGATCAAATTGCTGCATTGGAGTGGGGCAATGGCACCACATTGTTTGGATCTGATCTATCCAGGGCCCTGAAAATTCCATTAAAGTGCCTGGCTCTAAGAAGACCCCCCCCTTAATGAACAAGAGAGGAGAACTTTGAAAATATGAACCGTAAGCAGTGAAAGGGGTCCTGGGTCCCGCCCTTGAGGGAGCTCTCTTTTTTTGTCCTCAATAGATTACCACTGTGAGCGAGAGCAAGCTAGGACTTTGCAAAGCTCAAGGTCTTTCACGGAGGAAACGTACACGGCATGCCATGCAAGTCTCAAGTCTGCAGCGCCATAATGAGCCGGTTTCCCAGGGTGAATTAAATACAAAGCTGAGAAGCTTTCATTCCCTTGATGTGGATTCCAAGTGGCAGGAGATCAAATCAGTGAGGTTTTAGCGGTAGCGCTAACTGCTGTCCCTTGTAACTCGTTTCATATGCTCGCTACTGGAATCTGTGCTTTGCCAACTGCTCAAAGGTGGCATTTGCCACAATCAAGCAGTGACCCTGCTCTATCCCCAAAGACTGACAAGACCACACAGCCAGGGGGGACGAGGAGAGGGGTCCCCCATCTGAAAGGAGAGCCTCTGTTTCTTTTGCAGCTTAAAATGCTTGCATCTAAATCATGGGAAAGGATGAGACGGTCACGCTGGTGAAACGCAGAAGAATGTGGTATGGCAGTGATGAGAGGATGACAGGATCAATTTGAGGCTTCTCTGCTCTTATGCAGAGGGAGCTAATTAGAAGCAGATTCCATGTCAAAAGAGAGGGAGGGAAGTCTGAAGAAGGGCACGTACGCCACAGAATTGGCTGCCCTCATGTGCGGCTTCATTCCTGGATGATGACAGAGGGGCTGACGACTGAGCTGGGTTTTCTGATTACTCAATTGCGAAGATGATCAGGGGTCCGGTCCCGATGAGCCTCCCCACTTGAAAGGAGCTGCGTTACTATAGGCTCCCTCCTCCTTGTCTCCTGTGGTTAAACATTCCTGGTTAGCACTAACGACAGCTACCATTTTCCTAGTTAGTGCTAACCATAGCTTGCAGTGACATTCAAAACCCCACATAGTGAAAGCCCAGCAACTTCCTGGAAACTTTCTAAGCAGTTGCAGGCACCACATTTCGGGGCGAGCGGGTGTGTGTGTGCATATTTTGCTTGAGTATACCAACCACTGGATTTGCCAGGGTTCTGCTCCACACGTACCAAATCTTACATGCACTTGCCAAATGCATGCACCCCTCCTTTTCAGTCAACATGGCGATCACAAGTATCAGAGGGTTGCAGATAGCACATGCTTCCAAGATGTACAGTTTCCAAGCTCCCAATGTATGTGGATGTACCATCCGAAAAGGACTAAAAACAGGAAACCAGGGTTAGCATTATCCCTTTGAACCCAACTTCAGATCATCAGTGCCGATTTCTCCAAGGAAGAAGAGTGCTCAGTAGAGGTTGCATCTTTGCAGATTGCAATAAACTATGCGTCACACTAAACTAGCCTTTCTCAATTTTTCTATCATTGGGAAACCCCAGAAGTGGCACGATCTTGTAGAATATGGTTGGAAAGCATATCTTTCCCACCCTGGACCCCTTCCCTTCTTACCCCTCCAGGCCCATCACTGGCCACGTGGGGGGGCAGGTCGACATGATCATATATGATCATATCTCCCAATAAATATTTCACAAATGTTAAAATTTTATTAACAATTAATTAACTCCCATCCATTCAGGAAACCCTTCCAGGGCCATCAAGAAACAAGGTATGCCGATGGTACAGCTTCTCTGTACTGTAGTTCCTTTAACCATATTCACCTGAGCAATGAATGAAAGAGGGCAGTATCTTGCCTACTGTCCCCTTTGCCAGAGATGGCTGATCTTTTAGAGCACTCACATGCCTACAAGTTCTACATGAAGCGTCTCTGTAAAGAACCAGAAAAGATGAGGAGCAAGTGGAACAAAAGTTCAATCTTGACCCTTTCATGTATTCAGTAGTTGTATGAATAGGGCAACTGAGTGCTAATATATAAAAAGGCAAAAATTCCATTAGCTTGGCAAAGAAGTGGCACAGGCACATGTGCACATAATGCTGCTTTCTACTGAATCGGATGATTGGTCTGTCCAGGTAAGTATCATCTACTCGGTCAATGACTCTCCGGGGTCTCAGGCCAAGGTCTCCCATATCTCCTACTTTCTGGTCCATTAAGCTGATATGCTGAGGGTTGAACCTGGAACCATTTTGCATGCAAAGCAGGTGTTCCATGGCTCTTCCCTGCCAGATTAAGAGTCTAGCACTGCAGTTGTAAAGTATGGCAGTGGCCCCCAACCTTTTAAAGGCTGGGGACCGGCTTGCAGGGGTGAGGGGAGAAGTGACTGATTCGCTCAAGGCCTGGCGAGCTTCTCACTGAGGGGGGGGGGGGAGAGGGAGGTGCTGAGGCTTTCACGGCCCGGGAGTTGACGACCCCCGAGGTATGGCAGACCTGCTCACAGTACTCTGGTCAGTTTCCCCACTGGCTTTAATGCTGGGAGATTTTAGTTTGCCCTTGAGAAAGAATTTGTAGGCACAGTTATGTCCCAGACTGTGTTACAGTTTTGCTTGTGTAGATTGTCTAGAGTACAAGCATTTCCAGGATATTTTTGTATCTGATTTGACACATGCCATGCATTCGGGTGGAGAACAAAGCATTTTATTTAGCAGGCGGGATTCTGAAATTTGAGCTCCAGGTAGCATTTGAGTAGGTAGACGCCTGCCCAGACACCTACTGGCTCCAGCCTTGAGGTTTGCTGATAGTTATCGTAGAGCTCAGAAGTGGAGATGGAAATTAAAAAGTGCACTGGTGTAATTTCCTGAAATGCCCTGAAGCAGATTTGGGAGCAAAGATATAATTTAATGGATGCGCTTGAATGCCATAAATGCAGGGGATTTAACTCCTGAATCCTTCAGTGGAATGTGCAAAGATTTGGAATGAACGAGGCTGGTGCAAGGAGTGTTAAATACAAAGAAGAGGGCCAACTACTCTCAGAACCCCCAAACATGCTTACTACAATTAAGCTTCCTGAATGTAAGCTGTGTTTAGAACTGCAGCTTTAACCACAAGAGTAACCCTCTCTACAAAAATAAAGCCAGATTGCCTGGTTTGCTACCACTCATTTCAGACATTAAATTCATGTGTACTGGGAACCTACTGTCAGCATGTAGATCCTCCCAAAATATGTGGCCTGGATTGGCAGGGCTCATGTTTGGCATGCATTCACATCTTCCATAAGGGCCTACCCTTAACATTGGCTCACACAAATACAAAATGGGCACATGGCCCCTTTTCTGAGAACATAGTGATCATGCAGACTAGGAGCAGCAGAGGTCACACCAGCTCCAGGAAAACATGACTGCTCAGATCCCAATGCATGCAAGTGAAACATTTGGAAAGGGCTGTTTAGCTGTTCATCTGAGTCCACCCACCATGAGAACCAAACAAAAGTTTAATAAGTTACAGAGGGCATTAGCTAGAATTAACTATTCCTCTCAACGTAGCTTTAAATACAATGAATGGGATAACAGGTAGAGAGAGAATGTATTTATTTGCATATAGTAATAGGCCTTTACAAAATATAAGAGACAAGTTTATAAACAGTAAAATAGAATAAAACTGTATACAAACATAAAAAAATCAACCAACAATGTTTCTCATTTCTTATGTGGAACGTCTACCTAAGGGATGAGAATCCTTGTCCCCTGCCCACTCCCACCTCCCCTCCACCCCCACTCCCTTTCCCTACCTGCCTACGTGGCTCCTGAGGCAGCTGCATTGGTTGCCAGTTGCATTTTGAAGAGCATTGAGACACACTTGCTGCCACGGCCCCCACCAGTCTCTCGAGGGTTCTCCTGCTCTCCTGAGCATGGGAGCGGCCTTGGAAGCTTAGGAGGGGTGGCGCAATCCCAGCAAGCCCCAGCCCCAAGGTGCACTTGCCGCCACCAGTCCCACCAATCTTCTGAGGCTGTTCCTGCTCCTTGGATGGTGGGATGGCCTGGGAAGACTGGTGGTGGCGGTAGAGCAACGAGCACACCTCAGTGCTAAGCCTCACTGCTCTGGTGCCACCGCTGCTCCTGCAGGCCATAACGGATGTCACGTCCGTCTACATATCCGTTTGAGGGAGTGCACAAGTAGATGTTCCACATCAAAAATTAAAACAATAGAACTATGAAGCAGCATGCAAAAATACAGAGATGCAAGAGAGTTAAGAGCCTGCCTTAATGGTGACAGCATTAGCCCTTATTTTCCTTGTAGCCAAAGCAAATAATGAGGTTCAGATAATAATTACCATCAGATAGGAGACAGATTATCTTTTCAGCAACAGAGTGAAGGTTAGAGCCACATAAGATCTCATCGAGGACTTTTGCTCTGGATTGAGTATAAAGTGAATAGACAAATATGTAATGGGGTAAATCCTCCAGCGGTAAGGGGAGGAGGTCTTTGGAGAACGATGAACGCAAAGTGGGCAGCAGACATCGCAGGAACTGTGAGTCTATAGTGTTCCATCAAAGTGGATGCAGGGAACATAGGACGACAGGCAGCCCCTCAGGTATGTGGGTCCCAGACAGCGAAGGGCGTTGAAGGTCAAAACCAAAACCTTGTACAGGATCCAGGCAGCAACTGGCAACCAATGCAGCTGCCTCAGCACAGGCAGCATGTGGGCCCTCCAAGATGTTCCCATGAGGACCCTAGCAGTTGCATTTTGTACCAGCTGCAATTTCCGGATCAGGGACAGGGCAGGCCATGTAGAGCTAGTCACAGAAATCTAGTCTGGAGGTGACCATTTCATGGATCACTGTGGCCAGGAGTATGCCCAATTAGAACTGTAGAATTTCGCAGAGTAAAATCTTTCTTAACTCATAGTAAACTACCTCCCCCTCCCTGTTTTTGTAATTTTTCATCTTAAATAGCTGTTGGGCAATCATTTTTTAAAAGGAATACAGGTGTGTGTGTTTTTGAATATTTTTAAACCATCTGTATCAATTGATTCCTAAATCAGATATGTTACATGGGAGAGTATAATAAAGTTTGAGCCCAGGGGCATTTTTAAGAGCAACAAAGTTTCATTCAAGATACAAGCTTTTGCGTGTAAGCACACTTCTGTACATAATGATGGGAGAATAACACAAAGAGCTGGAGGGTTAAGTTCCAGTATTTTTTCAGCTACAGAATCATTGTGGCACCTGGAGCCATCTCCCTCACTATGCCCAGAGGAGAAAGGGAATGAAGATCATGCTTTCGAACATTAACCAGTTTCATAAAGTTATAATGAATATCTGGAATTTGATGAATGTCAGCATTCATATGTGAAGATTGACTGTCCCATCTATGTGGCATTTATTAGGCATCCTCTCCTGTCCTGCATGTACTGACAGATGCAGGCAGTCATTCAGCAGTCAAGACTTATTGGTGTGTCTCTGTCACCTAAATAAGATTACTGCCAGCCATACATGGCAAATGCTGAAAGAAGTAATATACCAAGAAATAATTTTTTCCTCCAAACCCCCTGGGACTGCTGACATTTTCCTATGAGTTTTGACATGCCCCGAATTTTATACATTCAAAAAGTTCAATGTAGAAGAAAATTTACAGATGGTGTCTATATTTGAGAAGATGGATTAGACAGGTACCAGTGGATGTTCTGATGGCTACGGGTCTTTGCTGCTCTCCTTCTGACAGCCATTTTTGCCTCCAGAATAGTTTATTTCTTGGGGTTACAGGAGTGATTGCCTGGTCTAGAAACTGCAATATGGATGGTTCAGGAGCAAAATCTTGCTCCTGCATCTTTCATGAATGAAACTGGGAAAATTGGAGATCCTGGTAAGGACTTTAGAATGTCACACTGAAGTATTTGTTTGCACATTTAAAAGTCCTCTATAGTCAGAAAGTCCAGTCCTTTGTGTAACCCAGAGGGGCACTTTAGTTAACGTTGAATGTTCCTACTGTAGAACATTACAAGAATAACAGAAGAAAGAACTTGATTTATAATCGTTCTCCCTAGACAATAGCCATGCATCTGTGTTCTTCTTGAGGGTGAAACAAGAGAGAGCTCTGAATGAGCAGGAGAATGCATTGCAGGAAGAGATGGGCAAACATCTTTGTGGACGGAAGAAGATTATTTGCCAGTTTTCACTGCTTCCAAGCAATGCAAAACAGAGGCTCTCCCATACAGTGCAGTCCTGGCTCTGAAAGTGGGGCAGTTGGATTCCCCCAGAATGCCTTTCAACACTTTCTTTGTGGCTGGGTGTTCTCTGGCCAAGCAGAATTAGTATGTGGTTGGGAAACTTTGCACAAAGGAACTGGGGGGTGGGGGTGGAGGGGACTCTGGAGGGTTTGCGTTCACGAACTCATTTCTTCTTCTCCTTGCCTGGGTTGATTTGTTTGCAGAGACTTGGTTGCCTCCAGCAACGTAATATCAAAGTGAACTATGGGGTATCCTTGGAGATCTGCCAGATTCCCTGCAAACCATTTTTTTCCAGTTCACAGCCCCTTCTGCAGTGGAGGGGGACGCCCAGAAATTTTCTTCTGACAATAATATTGCTTGTTGTTTTCTCTCCCCCCACCCCATCTCTAAAATATTTGAAAATACCCAAGACTGTTATACAAGCAGGAACTGGCTCAAAGCTCCATTACAGCCTGAGACTCGTCTTGTGGTCTTAATGCCTTCACATAAAGCTTTGGCCTTGGGGAGAAGTAACAGTTGAACTTCTACTGGGGTCGCCCTCCTCACACACACACATTCTTCATCTGTTCTGTTCCTTCTGTCTTTGCCTTTCAATGGGTTGTGTAGGGACATCTCCAGTTGTTGGTCCTCTACTTCAGTGGTCCCCAACCTCCGGTCTGGGGACGGGGGCCAATCCATGGATCAGTCGGTACCGGGCTGCGGCTCCGCCTCCTCCTCCTCCCTAGCTGCTGCCTCAGGGGCTGCCCTGCCACTCTGCCGCCAGCTCACCTTTCGTGCTCTCCAGCGGCCGCCATGGCTGGGACTCTCCCTCGGCGTGGCACTGTGCAGCTGCTGCTGGCAGCACCCCCCAGCGGACGGCGGAAAGTCAGGGGTGCTGGCGAGAAAGCAAGTGGAGCAGGGGCTCAGGTGAAGGCAACATCCCTCAGCAAAAGATTACCCCCTTCCCCGGCCTCAGTAAAATTGTCAAGCGTTGACTGGTCCCTGGTGATAAAAAGGTTGGGGACCACTGCTCTACTTGATCCTATCTCGTTTCAGCCAACAGAAGTGTAGGATATTTAAAGGTGTATGGCTCAAGAGAAAAAGACAGGCCATCGGGTGTGCAGAAAATTGACATGATATTAAACTTCTCTGAACTAACTTCATGTGCTAGCACATCAAAGTATGAATATATGATAACAGCTGCTATAGCAACTGAAGCTTCCAAACTGACTTCAAAGGAATAAAGCACATGACAACAGTCTAATCTTTGTCATCGTGACTAGTCTATCACTGTGCCTCAGTGTTATTATTTGTAAAGCTGTAAGAGGAGCACTTCTCTTCTGCCTAAGATGCATGAAAGGGATGGCCACAGATGTTACTGGAGTCCAAACAAGTCCAATGAGAGCCAGCATGGTTGTTAAGAGTGGCAGCCTCTAATCAGAAGAGTCCAGTTTGATTCTCCACTCCTCCACATGCAGCCAGCTGGGTGACCTTGGGCTTGTCACAGTCCTAATAGTGCTGTTCTCACATAGCAGTAATATCAGGGCTCTCTCAGCCTTACCTACCTCACAGGGTGTCTGTTGTGGGGAGAGGAAAGGCAGGTGATTGTAAGCCACTTTTGACTCCTTCAGGGGGTCAAAAGATGGGGTACAAAAAAGCAGCCCTTCTTCAAATGTCATCATGCTCTCAACAGAGTTCCCAGTTATCATAAGGGACTGCGGGTGAGAAAATAATTATTGTGATGGGGAAAGGTTACCATTTCTTTTCTCCCTTGATTTCCCTATCTTTGCTGTTACAAATTTTAGAAGGGTGCCCTGCCAAAGAGTGCTCTGAAATGGTCACCCACTGAAACACCAGTGGGAAAGCAACTGAGTAGTTCTTCTGCCTCATAATCTCCATTCATAAGGGTGACTGAGCACATCTTCATTAAGCTGTTGGTGTTGCTGTGATGGGGGATTTATTTGGCCCCGGCCTCTTTTCAGACCGTGACCTCGATGAATCAACAGTAATGCATGCACTCGGAAAAACCTTTTGTGTGGTTTCCGTGGTGCTGAGAGCAATTAGTACTTCTGTACCATGTGTCTTGGAATGGGAGGACCCCAGATCTCCATCCCCCCTCCACTTTTTAATGAGTGGGCTAGCTGTCATATAGATTGGATTTACTTTGAACGATTGACTAGCATGTGACTGACTGAGCTCCTTTACTGAAATCCATGAAAGACACTGGGAGCATTACGTGTCTGACATATCTGGACCCTTCCCATTCCCCATCCTCTGTTTGAGCACAGAAACTTCTGTGTTCTAGGTAAAGTGGAGCAGGCATCCTAGATCTTATCCTATCAAATGTACCTTCGCACGGGTGAAAATGTGTTCTTTCTAAGGGTAACAGTGCTGACTTCAAGAAGACTGGCATCTATGGAGTGCTATTGCAAGTGTGAGTGATCGCTGGTCTGCTTTATGAGTGCTAATTGTTTCTGCTTTGGTTCCCGGGCACATTGTGAACTAGTGTTGTGTAGTGACCATGAATTGTGATCTGGAACCCCCACCCCACAAGTTCATCTTTCACTTCTGCAAGTAGGCATCTTGAAGTCTGCAAATCCTATATCTGTATTAAAGAATTAACTATTGTGTTGAGGAAATGTGACATGTTTGGCAAACATGATATTTTATTTATTTATTATATTTCTATAATGCCCTCCCGTAAGGCACAGGGAGGTTTACATAAAACATAGGGGTATACATTGTAGCCATAATAACAATAATCATAACATAGCAGTAAGAACCAGTATTGAGTAACAACGACATAACAATTAACAACAGGATAGAACTTTTTGAAAAGAACCCATAGGGGGTCACAGTTGGGTTCAGGATGTGGAAGGATGTCTGTGATGTCTGGGGGCAGAGGGTGTGAAGTCTGTCAGCCTCAACTGGATGCCTGGTGGAGGAGCTCCCTTTTACAGGCCCTGCAAAATTGTGGGAGTTCAGGCAGCTCATTCCACCAGGTGGGGGCCAGAACAGAGAAGGCTCTGGCCCTGGTTGAGGCCCAATATGCTTTCTGGGGGGCCAGGGATCCTCAGCCAGTTGGCGGTGGCAGAATGTAATACTTTTGGGGGAGTATAGGCAGAGAGGCGGTCTCTCAGACACACTGGGCCCAAACTGTGTATGGCCTTGAAGGTGATTACCAGAACCTTAAGCCTGGGCCGGAATGCAAGTGGGAGCCAGTGAAGTTGTTGAAGGGCAGGCCAGATGTGGGACATCCATGGTGTATTTCTGAGGATCCTGGCCATTGAATTCTGGACCAGTTGCAGTTTCCGAGTCAAAGTTAAAGGAAGGCCTGCATAGAGTGAGTTACAGAAGTTCAGTCTAGAGGTGACCATTGCATGGATCACTGTGGCTAGATGCTCTGGGTAGAAGGCCTGTTGTGCTACTCTCATGACCTCCAGGAATGTTGATATTTGATTCACTGTAGTCATTTCAACCAGCTTCCCCAGAAATATTAAGTGTGAGACGGGGTAGTAGTTGTCAGTCCAGGGATGTTTCCCCCCCCCCCCCAGCAACAGTCACACCACTGCCTCTTTTAATCCCTTCAGGAATTCTCCCATTGAGAGCGAGAGGTTGATTATTTCCCAGAGGGGGCCCCCTATTCTTATGTCAATTGTTTTTAGGAGCCAAGATGGGCATGGGTCTAGTGGGCAAGTGGTTGGCCTCATTTCTGTTAGCATCCTGTCCACTTCAGCTAATGAGAGTCGACTGAAGTAACTCAGTGTTCTCTCCAGAGATGGCCAACTGAGGGGGAGGTGGCAGCCCTAGCCAAGCCCTTAGAGCATGGGTTCCTAACCCCCGGTCAGCGGCTCGCTACCGGGCCGCAAAGGCCATCATACCGGGCCGCCAGCAGCCGCGCCTGCCTCCCCCCCGCAGCGAGAGGGGGGGAAAGAGGCCGGCACGGCAGCTGGCGCGCTAGCGACGCTAATGCGCACGCGCGGAACAGCCATGCATGCGCGTTAGTGCCCCTAGTGGCCAAAACACGCATGTGCAGCAGTTCCGCGCGTGCACGTTTTTGAGCAACTGCGGCTGGCTCTCCCCCACCCCCGGAGACGGTCCCCGACCAGATGAAGGTTGGGGACCGCTGCCTTAGAGCATACTGGTCTGACCATGGCACGGCATTAGTTGTAATCAGATCCACGTCCAACCCCATGCCAAAAATGAGGTCCAGGGTGTGGCCTGCTTGATGGGTAGGGTCAACAACAAATTGTGAAAGCCCTAGCATTGCCATGGCTGACACTAAGTCTAGCCCATTTCCAGGGGTCTGCTGGAACTCATTTCTTCTCCTCCTTGCCTGGTTCTCCAGAATTAGTAGTCTAGGACATTGCAACATCCAGGCAGCCACTGCCTCCAGCAGAGCTGACAGGGCATTTGGCAGAGTGTTGGGCTCACGGTCAACCAGCCAGATGGCCATGCTCTCATTTGTGTCCCACCCGACACCGACACATTCAATTCCTGGAATTGACGGCATGGGGAGTGCTCTGGAGGAGAAAACCTCATGAATTAGGATTGCCACTCCTCCTTCCCACCCCACAGTCTGACTGATGGTGGACGGAAAACCCATCAGGGGCCAGTTCTTTAACGACAACTGTTCCACCCTCCCTGGTCTAGGTTTCTATCACATAAGCCAGTAAATCATGTGCTCTGCAAAGTAAGCTTGCAGAGTAGAGGCCTTTTTATTAATGACAGACCTATTGAATTATCCAATATGAAGTAAGACAATATATTGTATGTGGGGTGAAATACAAGGTAGGGGCCACTGCGCCCATTTCTGAGGGGAACCTATCTCTAGCTGATGGAAGTACACTAGCTGATGGAATAGTGCCCTCTTGCAGCCACAGGGTTGTATTACCAACAATTAAGTTCACATTTCCTTCAAACACTTCAGGATTCCAATCCATACTTTTCCCTTTGAAAGGCTCCATTTTGGCCCTATAGAGGCAGATCTCAGTAGCCAATTCTTTTCTCATCCTGTCATCTGGATCACAGAAGCAAAATAATGTCCTCTTGCTCAGAATTAATCGAGCCCTAATTAATGGCTTTCCCAAGTTCCCAACTGACAAAAGCAAATGGAAATGGGTGCCAGCTGGGCAAGAGGTGGGCCTAGGTAGTTTTGGGGTTTTCTTTTCTTTCTCTGGCACATGCAAGTCGTACCCTTGGCATTCTGCAGATGTAGCACTGCCATTGTTCCTCAAGGTGAGAAAGGTGAGTAAAGTTAAGAAATTAAATCAGTTTATCTGGGAACTGTCACAGCAACATTCTTCTATTAAGCGCATTATGCCTGGCTGGTGACTGCTGTCAGAGAATCAAGTATTTATGGACCCTAATTGGTGTCCAGAAATGTTGGGTATTTTGTACTTAAAAGTAGCAGAGTTAAATATAAATGACGAGACCAGACATGGCGGTATTAAAGTATAATAAAGTATTTTACTAGAACTACTAGGGTAGGGAAACTGGGATACAAAACAATAAAATGCATAGCTTCTTATAGTTCATGACAGAGGTCTTAACTCTAGATGTGACATGGTGGAACTCTAAGATGGATCTCTCTCTCAGCCTATAGCAGTTTAGAGAAAACGAAGGGAGGAAGGATAATTTCTTCTCCTCGGTTTACAGTTCCTTACCTGCGAACAGGACATGTAGACAATGGTGTAAACACATTGCACACTACAAAAAGGAGAAAATATCCTGACCCAAGTCAAGAAGGAAGATCTGAATTTGAAATTCCTCACCTGCTGACTATCTCTGTGGGTGATGGGTCAATGCTCGGCGTCCCCCTTGAGTCCAGATGATAGCTAGCTCTATGGGATTTGGATTGGTCACCACCATTGGTATTTTTATGGGTATTTTAATGGGACTATATTGTATATTTTATTGGGGGTTTTAATGTGACACACCGCAAGGCAGCTTGCTGGGAGCAGCAGAATATATATTGAAACATACATACATACATACATACATACATACATACATACATACATACATACATACATACATACATACATACATACATACATTAAATGAATGAAGAAGAAGAAAAGGAAGAAGGAAAAGAAGAAAGAAGAAAAGTTGGTTTTTATATGCCGCTTTTCTCTACCCGAAGGAGTCTCAAAGTGGCTTACAGTCGCCTTCCCTTTCCTCTCCCCACAACAGACACCCTGGGAGGTAGGTGAGGCTGAGAGAGCCCTGAGATTACTGCTCGGTCAGAACAGCTTTACCAGTGCTGTGGCAAGCCCAAGGTCACCCAGCTGGCTGCATGTGGGGGAGTGCAGAATCAAACCCAGCTCGCCAGTTTAGAAGTCTTCACTCCTAAGCACTATGCCAAGTTGGCTCTCAAAGCCAGCTAAAATTCTTTGAGGCCTTTTATGTTTCTAAAGCAGGCCCTGTTCCAGATGAGCCAGCCTTTCTCCAAAGTATGCTGAGTTTTTACCCTACAGAGGCTTGAGCACCTTTTTCTTATTTTGACCCTTTTTGGGGGCAGGGGGTAAATGCATTGCATACCAATAAACAAATCACATGACTCACTTTGCCTGTTCCCACTAGCAACAGCAAGTGTCAACAAACAGTTAACTGTTTTCTGACAGTCAGTGGCTCTTGCTATTTATTTGTTTATTATTTCAATTTATAATCCCACCACTTTCAGTAGACTTGTGGGAGGTTACATAAAACCAAATAAGAACGCCAGTAAAGGTTTAGACAAAGTCCAACATACCCCTTCTAAGAGTTAGCTGCTGACTTCAAGCAATCCTAGCTTATCTGTTTCTATCTAATAGTTTGGTCAGCACATCAGCAATCATGTTATTCGTAGGACAATACGCAACCTCAATGAGTTTTTCCTTTAAACTTCTGACAATTGCAATCTCGATTGTGACATGCCTCGTTCTGTTCTCCATGTTCTTGCCTTTGATCTAGGCTGCATTATCCTCATACATTGTGGTTGGCTTACGATCATCTATGCCAAAGTCCTTCAGTAGACCTACTATGAGACTGAAGTAGGCTGTTGCAACCTCTTGGCTTCTCCTGCCTTATCACCTGAGACCTCACACAGAAAACTGCTGCTCGAAAAACTCTGGGAGTGAGGCTTCTATAGGCTGTGCAGAGTGTAAGAAAGATGAATATTAAATTGTCAAAATGAATATTCAATAGTTCTGTACAATGTGTAAAATGCATTGGGGCTTCATTGCAGCGGCCCTTTTTATCCTTGTTAATTCCAGGATTAGTGAACAGATTAGCTTCTCAAATTCTGCTGTTAAATGCCTCCAAAGAAGCTTGGTCTTATTCCAATGCAAAATTGGAAATCAAGATCCAGTACGAAGAAGTTCCTTGTGTATAATTTTCCCCTTGCTCTTGTCATGGCTCCTGCATGTCACACTAGGGTTTGTGTGCCTCTTGTTTCTCTGCCTCCATCAGCGATAGCAGTTAACTCTCTGCTGTCAGAATGACTATACACACAATGACTAGCTCCACTGAAATTTACTGTGTCAGAGATAGAACCAAGCAGCAAGTTGGTTCCCACAAGCACGTCATTATCCCTTAACGTTGTTGTCATTATATATCAATGTGTGATGCTGCTTTCTATCAAGTGGTTATGTAGCCCACTTTTGCTTTACTCTCACTCAGGGATTCCCACAGTTTAAGCAAGAGCTCCCCAGGGGCTACTCAACCTTTTCCAGAAGTTTGGATGGCCCCTGACATTCCTAGACATCACTGAAGCCCACTTCCCCTGTCGCTCTGCAGGCTAAGTCTCGTTCTCCACAATGGAAATGGTAAATGATTGATGGATTGATTGACTGCATCCTGCATCTTATTTCCATGCCCGCTTCTCTGAAGGGGCATGCCACCACTTCCAGGTTCCTCGAAGCCTGAAGAATATTTCTGGGGCCCCTCTACAGTCAAAGGTTTGGAAAAGGCTGCTCTAACTAGGGGTGCCATTCCAGGATCTTGAGCATTCCCAGTTCCAAAACCTTTTTTATTGCCCGTGTTACGTATTAAAATTGGGACCTTTTGTAAGCATGCAAACTGCATATTTTCCCAATGTACTGGAAGGGGCAGGGGCTCAGTGATGCAGCATGAACTTTACATGCAGGTGCCCTTCAATTAAAAAGCTGTTCAGTTAAAAAGACCAGGTAGTAGATCATGTGAAAGGCCTCTGTCTCAGACCCTGGGGAACCCCTTCTGCTCAGGCCAGATAGATTCAGATTTCATCATCATCATCATCATCATCATCATCATCATCATCATTATATTAAATTTATAATATAGTACAGAAATAATAGAAGGTGTATAGATAAACATAATATTCCCCCTAAGGGGTGAGTGTTTGGTTCCCTTGCCCCGTTGTTTACTTTTATTTATCCAGAAAGTCTGTATAATAGTGACATTGTTCTTGATATACTTGTGTTGTTCTCTTGTTGACTTGGTTAGTTAAATTAGCCATTTTTAAGAGTTCTCTCAGTTTGTCAAAACATGTTGATAATGCTGGTTTTGGGTTTCCAAGTTTTAGCCAGTATCATTCTTGCCAACGACATCGTGTAGAAGAAGAAAACCTCTGCTTGACATGGTAGATTCTCTGGACAGACACTTAACAGCATATACTCCGGTTTCATAGGTAATTTGAATATAGCCTCTAACAAAGTTTTGCCCAAAATTTACAGACTTTACTAGACTTCTACCACGTATGAAAAAAGGAGCCAGTTTTAACATTGCATTTCCAAAATATATCATTATGATCATTTGCGAATTTGCTTATCACCTTGGGTGTAGTGTGCCAGTGATAAAACATTTTATACCAATTAAATTAAATGAGAAGAGCATTTTGATTTTTTCCTTCTTCAGAACCTACAGGAGACTGAAGCAAAAGGGAAGCAATGATCTTATTGCTGTATAACGCATAGAGTGGACACCTAAAGAAAATATGTCCAATTGCTCAGACCAGATTATACTGACCTTGATGGCCAATGGTCTGACTCAGTAAAAGTCAGTTTCATGTGAAATCCTCCTTTGAAGAACATGCATACATGCTCAATCTTAGGACCAAACTAGAATGCCCATTGCCATTTTAAAGAGATTTTGACTTGCAGGTTGGGCATTATTGGGTTTTAGAAATACATGGGCTCAAGACTTTGGCTTTAACAATAGGCCACAGCTTTTATTAACACTTTAACCAAAAGAATGCGGACAGAGGCAGGGAGGTGAGAGCCTGCTCAATGTGGTTAGCCGACCACTTAACAACGTAACCCTGATGGCATCCAGGGGAGTCTGCTTTATTCTTCAGCTGACCCCCAGGTCTCTTACCGTTGGGTCCTTAACCAAGGAGATGTACCACCTGGGGTGCTGCTGGAGGCATATACCTCCATTGGCCCACCCCAGGCCATCTGGCCTGCGAACCTCTTTGCTTTCCCCAGCCGGGGTCAGCCTGCTTTGCAGATTGCCACCTCCGAGGAGGCCCCTATGCGGTAGAGTCAAGTACCCCTGACCTGACTTCCTCCATCAAAGCAGACTCCTCTACTTGCCCCTTTCTACCACCAGAATAGGAGCATCCGGCCCCGTTCCTGCCAACATTATTTTAAAGAGGATGAAGCAACTGTTGAGAAGATATTACTGGCTGAATTTCTTTTGATTGAAATGTGCATGTTTGGGCATTTCTATGCCCCTTTCATAGGAGCTATACTGTTCCATTCTTGTTCCATCTACACTGGCTTTCAGTTAGTTCCCAGGCCCAATTCAAGGTGTCAACACTTAACTATTAAAGCGCATACAGCTTGGAGCCAGCTTACTTGAAGGACTACCTGCTCCCATAGTATTGTACCTAAAAATTCTCTCAAATTCAAAGGTTTGCTTCTCAAGTGAGCAACATGGTAACCCAGGGAAGTTCAGAAACAGCTTGTTGATTTCACTCCAGAAATAAAACCATAAAACAACAATCAGGCTAGCAAGTTTCAAGTAAACAATTAAGACTTATCTTCTCTGAGCATTCTCAATGTGTCTTATTACACCAAGAGCCCAGAGCTCTCCTAACTTTCAAACCCAAAAAAATGTCCTTTTCAGTGGTGGCACCAAGAGCCCTTTGGCTCTTGCTCTGTCTTTGGCAGATGGTCTTGAAATTGTAGGCTTCCCAATCTGAAGGTAGGGAGATCAGTTCAACCGGATGAAATGGCCCCTTTGGATAGTGGACATCCCTTCCCCAAACCCTGCCCTCCCCTTCATATCTTCAGGCATTGCCCAAGCCAGAACTGACAGTCTTATACTGATGCCCACTTTCTTTGTTTTCCACACAGTGGGTATGGTCCAGAGTCTAGCTGCTCAAGGAAGAGAAGAAAAGCTGGGGGAGGGTTGTACCCCACTTTTCACTACCCAAAGGAGACTCAAAGCATTTCCTTTCCCTTCCTCTCCCTGTAACAGACACCCTGTGAGGTAGGTGAGGCTGAGAGAGTTCCGCAATCTCTAGGGGAACTGTGGCTGGCCTTGGTTGTGTGGGGAATCAAACCCATTTCTCAAGATTAGAGTCTGCCCCTCTTAGCCACTACACTGTAGTGGCTCTCCTGCACCACACTAACTGTCCCAGTGTCTGGAAAGTTAGCAGCATTGTCTGTAGTTGACACTTCAGGGCCAGGCCCTTTGGCCAAGGCCACAGGGGTTCAGGGGCTCTGTGTATGACAAGGTACAATGGTGCCAGGTGTATCTTGAACTCCCCATATTCCCACACGGTGTTCCATGGCTCATCCTGGTTATCCACAGATGAGGAGAGCATTCCTAGTTCTGAATCAGGCCTAGGTGGAGTCCTGATAGCTCTTGCCCTTCAGCTCATGCCCAAGGGCTTGCATCTTTGTCCACACCCAAGGTTTACGTTTCTTCAAGGAGAGAGGGAAAAACTCATAGTCAGCTCAGACTATACTCACCTTCTGCTACCAAAGTCTTGCCAACTTCCTCCTTTAGTAGAAATGACTTTAGCTATGTCCAGGCTTAAGCACCTGTAAGAGGAAGAAAGAACATGTTTAGCTTATATTTACAAGCATACAGGCTCTTCCTAACTTCATCCTCTTCCAGAAATGCCTCTGGCGATGCCCCAGGCTTACATACCTGCAAGGACAAAAACATACCTCAAATGGTACTCAGCTTCTGCAAGCAAACTCTTCCCAGCTCCCTCCCTTGCTGTCTATGCATATTGGCTTAACTCTGTTATTAAATTAATGTTTCAGTTCACAATTTTTTATTTTAACTTGGTGCTGTCTGAATTAGCCACCTTAGGAAAAAGGCGGGCATGTTTCAATTAATGGATTGATTAAATGTTCACCCTGTTAATTAAGACGATGCACTGACACGTTCTCCTCCTCAGATCCAAATCTGCCTCAGTAATTCAAGGCTAGCAGTAAAATTATCACTACCTGTTGACATAAGAACTACTGAACTTCTTGATAAAGAAAATTGGGCTCCGGAGGAGGGGGAATCCTCTGATTAGGAAAACAGAATAGAAATGAGCACAAAATGGAAATGAGCCTTAGCAGTGCTTTTTTCAGGATGGTAGTCTGGAAGCCTTGTTGGGGGGCTATCAGAGTGTCATTAGTGGCTATTAGATTGGGGACAATGCAAGGCCAGAACAAGAGAGGTTCATTTGGGGGTCAATGAGGAGAACCAACAGGTGGTTTTCCTCGTGGTTCTCCCAGACTGCCTTGCAGCGGGACTGAATCAGCCAATTTCTCCTCTAACAGTTTCACTCATTAGTG
Source organism: Paroedura picta (assembly GCF_049243985.1). NCBI lineage: Eukaryota > Metazoa > Chordata > Lepidosauria > Squamata > Gekkonidae > Paroedura > Paroedura picta. The sequence goes on along the minus strand of NC_135370.1, from coordinate 153,644,828 downwards.
AGGAAAAAAGAAGAGGGGGTGAATTTAATTTTAATTGAAATTGTCCCCTGGAGGAATGGGGTATCTGGCAATGATGGCAGGATTGGAGACAAAGCTGCTTTAAGATTTCCTTTCTCCCTCCCAAAATGATTAATGACTGGTCTGTGCTATATCTGCAGAGGGTCCTTGTTATCTGTCACTGGGCCTCAGCATCATGTCACCTGCCTCTGCTAAAACATGAGACAGCGAATGGAATTCACAGGATTTCAAACTGGCCCGTTTGCTCAGGAAGCAAGTTAGAGCCTCGTGTTTGTCTGGCATAGGAGGGAAAACATTTCAAGGAGGTTTAAACCTTTCTTTGTCTTAAAAATTAATTAAAGATTCATACAATCTGGTTTTAAAAGTTTTTGATGGCAAGAGAAGCGTAACACTTGAGAAAGCCTCTGAGCACATGCAGAGTGTATTTCCATCTCAACACGATAAGCCCAGATGGATAGCTGTATTTGTGCATGACAGCAAAATGACAGATTGGTGGCGTTTTAAGGATTAATCTTTATTCCAGCATAAGCTTTTGCGAATTAAGGCTCACCTCAGGCTTGACTCCCCCGATGTGTCTGTCAATCGGCCTGGTGGAAGTACACCTCATGAGCTCTGACTCACGGAAGCTTATCCTGGAATAAATTTTGTTAGTTGTTGAAGGGCTGCTGGACTCCTGTTTATTCACAAGACGATCATATCCTGTTCTGACGTGACTGATTGTAAAGGGCAGCCTTTCCCTGTCAAAAGATGTGGCTCTTGAGGCAGCCTCTCAAAAACAAAAGAAGCTAACCAATCTAGCAGCTGTCTTTCCCACCCCCAAAGTTAACTCTCAAAGCCCCAGGGTATTCCTACACTGCCTTGTTTCCTCCTTATCTGTCTGGGTGTGCCTTGTTTGATTTAAAAAGTAACCTGCTGCATTTCCCTCCCCTGTTATGCTCTGCCCACACCACACAAGCAGGGCCGACTGACAGGCAAGGCCACGAGTCCTGCTCAAGCATGCATAATGCATACTTCCCCGCACCACTCCCACAAACAGCCTCGCACACCCGAGCCTTTGCAGTCATTCTGAAGGGACTTGCTAAACCGACAGGGGCAGGGGGCCTGCTCTCAGGGGTGAGTGTCACCAAGTTGCTCGGCTCGCTTTGATTTAAACGGAAGAGGGAGACTGCCTGGGGTTGAGGAGCACTGTGGGAGGAGTGGGAAAACCAGAAGACAATTGGGGAAGGGACGGAATGGGGAAGTGTGTGGCTGATAGGACTTGAAACCGCAAAGTCTGAAGTGTAACCCTAGACTAGAGCGTTGAGGTGTGGGGGGGGGGGCTGTTTTTTTTCTTCTAGAGACTGAGCTGGGATTCTCCAAGCATGAGAAAAGGCTGCTTTTTGAGTGGCTTGGGGAGATAAATAGAACTTTTGGGCATCACTTCTTGACTTGCGAATGTCAAATGCAGAATGAATTCCGGGGACAGTGGTCTGATTGCCCCAGTCCACCCAATGGAGAACCATTCATGCTATTTGGATATGTGCTAACATGAAAGGGAGGCTGGAAGATGGAGGTTGATACTTGTTGGCCAGGTTTAATCCAGCCCTTTTAAAAGAGAAAGACGGGAGGCAAAATATGTACTGGGCTGTCTGAAAAAGAAAACATCAATGGGCTTGATTGTAAGTGCATGTGTATGCCTTCTCCCCCCCCCCCCAAGGAGAAATAAACATCTAGTGCCTGTTTCACAAACACCAACTGCTTGTTTTCACAAGTTGTGTTCATATCTATTTTGACATTTCTTTTGTGTCTGTAATTTAGATAGGAACCTCACATTGGCTAAACCTTAGTTATGATTTTAGAGTCTCCTCACCTCGTTCTTAACATTCACAAGCAACTCTTATACACTGAAGGATGTTCTTGGAGTTGATTGGTAAAACTTATTTCTCGTCTAAGGATACTGGAGAGGCAGCCTTGCAGGGAATGGAATCATTTCAAGGGAGCGATCCTGTGTATGATTAGCTGGGAACAGGGCTGATTGGAATAAATACAACTTACTTCTGAGTAAACAGGCAGGAGATTGGATTACATGGTTGTTGTCATAAATGACCATTGAACATTAACCTGAGCAGGGTGTTTTTGGGATGGTACTCATGTGTACGGAGTACTTGGGGGCTATCCCAAGTCCTGAATAGGGAACTGGTAAGAAATGGTGCAACCTTATATATGGGCACAGGCACTTTTTAAAACAAGAGAAGACAAAAGAAGACAAAAAAAAAGTGCTGACTATGATGGAGCAAATAGAAATAAATCATTTTTTAAAACCCTACATTGACATTCAAGCCGATGAAGGTTTGCATTCAAATGATAGGCACAACATACTGATTTTGATCACTGATTGTGAAAATGGTCTAGAAAAGCTTTGCTGTGATATTAAAAATCAGGACTGTAACTGGCAGCCAAAGGGTTTTGTTTAATACAGTTGGATGCATTGTTAAAAGATGTGCAGTCTGACTCTTTGTGTTTGTTCAAAACTCCATGAGCTAAGCAGGTCCCTTACAGGTAAGTCCATAAGAGGGGATGTTAATTTGCTACTAGCTTCCTTAAGGAAAAAAGTCTTCTGTTATTTTAAAAGAAGGGTTTGAGCACAGCCTGATTACCATTAAAAGCATAGAAGTTCTGGCAGTAAATTTCAGGACAGTCTGAGGAAATTAACATGGTTATTTTTAAAGAACGATATAGCATTACTACTTTTGAAAACGTTATTTTGACTGCATTTTTGAAAGAGAGCAATTCTATTATTTATTTGGAGATTTATTGGCCACTGCTGTCAGCAAACCGGCTCGCGGAGGCTTACATATAGTAGAAAGTACAACATTCTAAAATAAAAAATGCCCCAGTTTAACCCCCCCCAGCCCATAATAACAAAAAAGACAGGACAGTTGTTTAGGTAAACAATTACCTCTCTTGGCAGGCCTCAACTTCCCTGTGCTGTGATTAAATAAAGTAGCAGGCCATACAATGGAATATCCTTTAAAAATGAAAGGAGAGAGAGGGGAGGGGGGACCCAGAGATCTTCAGGCCCGAGCCATGACCCCATGCCTAGTGGAAGAGCTCCATCTTGCAGCCCTGCAGAACTGTGATAGCGCCAATAGGGCCGTCAGCTCATCTGGGATCTCATTCCACAAGGTACGGACCAGGATCGAAAAGGCCCTGGCCCTGTTCGAGGCCAGGCATACTTTACAGGGGCCAGGGATCACCAGCTTGTTCATACCAACAGAACGAAGCACTCTGCGGGGAGCATAGGGGGATAAGCGGTCCCTCAGGTGTGTGAGGCCAAGACTGTGGAGGGCCTTAAAGGCCAATACCGGAACCTTGAACTTGATCCAGAACACTACTGGCAGAAAACAGAATTAACAGCATTACGTAGAAGCAGCATTAAGCATGCAGGAGCCTGGTATTAAGCTTGCTTTCCACACTGATTTCATTGTTTCTCCCTTCTGAAATGTTTTCTTGTTTGCCAGATTAATAATGCCATCTGTTGAGTACCTCCCATCATCATTCTTAACTTCCCCCAAAAAATTACGCAGCCTTGACTGAAATGAATTCTGTGGTTCCTTTTCATTGCTTGAAGCAGTTAAGCTTATTTAAAGAAATTTCAGCATTTTAATCTTCAGTCAATTGTAGCAAAAGCAAAAGTCCTGCCACACCTTCAAGGCTAATACGTTTACTGGGCTTTCTGTTTGCATGTATTATGTTATATAGACTCTTGCCTACAGAAACTGATGCAGCAATAAATGTTTTATGAATATAGTTAGTTATTTTTAATCTCTAAGGTGCTTTAAGATTCTTGGAAAGTATATACTTGGCCTGTCCTTTTCTCAGGGGGGGGAGAGAGAAATCAAGATATGTATATGGTGCATTGTATTTCCCTTAAGTGCTTATTATGCATAGTGGCTTGTAGAAAACAACAGTGGCATTATGCCTAGAAATACAATTCAGAGCATGGGCAAACTGCATTTGTCACCAGGTTAGCATAGGCCAACCATGGCCAGTTATGAGGCAGGGCTTCCACACCAACAGGTAAGCTTTTGTGGAGCTGGACCCCTGCTCAGAAGTGCCCCCCCCCCAAGTTTCTTCCACTGTGTGAAATGATAATGGGGAAAGAAGAGTTAAACGCCTGGCAGAACAGCTCCATCTTACAGGCCCTGCGGAACTATGATAGCTTTTCTCTGTAAGACATGTGCATATGGTGGGAATGAGGTTCTGGAGAGGTAGCATCAAAATTAAATGTGTGTAGTGTAGCCACAACTTTTCCCTGAAAAGCTGGAACTAGCTACAGTAATTAGAATTACCAGCTCCCAGTTGGGAAATCCATGGAGCCTGGGGAGGGTGGTTTTGGGGAGGGGTGAGATCTCAGAACTGTGTAAAGCCTTAGGGCCCACCCTCCTGAGCAACTGTTTTTCCCCAAGGGAACTTATCCCTCGTCTGGAGATGAGCTGTAATTCTGGGAGATTGCCAGCTCCACCTGGAGGCTGGCTATCCTAAGTCAAGGATCTGTGCTTTGGTCACCTTCAGAATGCTGTAATGCTTTTTGTGCAGGGCTGCCTTTGAAGTCATTTGGAAACTTCATTTAGTCCAAAAAGCAGCAACAGGACTCCTAGCTAGAACTGACTACAGGAGGCATCGAAGTCTGGGGCTTAAAGATCTGTAGTGGCTGTCTTCTCCCGTCTAGCTCTTACATGTCCTCCCCCCACCCCGACCCTGAAATCACACAGTTGCATGGCTGTAAAGAACAAGGGGGCTGACCATTTTTGGATTAATGTTTTAGATTTAGGGGGATTAATAAATATCACTATGCATAGTGCTTAGATAATGCTGCTTAGATAATGCCACACATTAGGCAGAATGTGTGGAATCAGCCATGAGATGCGGGACTATATTCTGGGATATCATCTGCCTTTCCCTCCACCTCGAATTTTCACAATCAAACCTTATTTTAGATCCTTATTTCTCATCTCCCGATGCTGCTGGCCTTTTGGTTAGCCTGTTGCTTATCAACAGATGTTAAAAGTGCAAATGAATGAAACTAATGAACAGCATGATAGATGCACACTGAAGAGTGAAAAATGAACCAAATCATAGAATCATAGGGCCATTTCGCACGGCTTCAAAATAGCACAATGGTTGCTAATTGGAAACGCTACTAATTTGCCATAACCCACGACGTCGTAGACAATCTGCAACAATCCTGAAACCGACCCGCAAAAAGCGCTTCGTTGTAGCGCTTTCGGGGGAATCCAGAAAAGTGGATTCACCCTCCAGATAGCGATACACTCCTGCAACCAATCTGCAACAGTAGCGCTAAAGACCTGTGCGTTACCATTGTTGCTGGTTCTTCAAAGTCCCTCCCCCTGGCTCTCTCCTCCAAACTTCTGGCGAAGCGATCGCCATTTTTTTTTCTCCGAGCGAGCGGGGATAAACGCACCAGCGAGCCTCTTTCTGTTTAGAGGCTTCCCTGGCTTCAGTCCTTCACCTTTAGTCACTAAGCACAAACCACATAAAAGCCCGTTTGCTGAAATAAAGTCCCTTTATTTTTTACACATAAATTCAGCCGAAAATTGGGCCCGTGAGAGGGGGGGGGATTTTTTTTTTATCACTCGAGGCAGCGTGCAAACGATCATACAATCAAACGACAGCTCACGTTAGGCAGCTGGATGGGTCTCTCCGTAGCAACGAATCTGCCTAGATTCGTTGCTATGGGTCGGTTTTTTTTTTTAAAAACCTTTCTTAAAGGGAAAGGGGGTGTTTGGGAGCATGCTAACGGCTGCCCATTGGCTGCTTGACGGCCAGGGGCGGGACGAGCTTGGCAATAGCGCTTCCTTTCTAGCGATTTCTGCCGAGACCGGAAGCCTGTGGGAAACGCTAAAAAATGCAACTGATTCCACTACAAAGGCAGGTATGCATAACGACGAATTCCACTATTTTAAATGGCGATTTTTCATTCCGCAAACAATTTGCAACAAAGATCCCCGTGCGAAAAGGCCCATAGAGTTGGAAGGAGCCATACAGTCCATCTAGTCCAACCCAAAGCATCCTAAAGCATCCAAGAGAAGTGTGTATCCAACCTTTGCTTGAAGACTGCCAGTGAGGGGGAGCTCACCACCACCTTAGGCAGCCTATTCCACTGCTGAACTACTCTGACTGTGAAAAAATAAAACCTTTTAAATTGCTCTTTCTAGTTGAAAGCATTTCTTAAGGGTGGGGCGGTGGTAACTTGGTCCTGTCAGGACAGGTAGCTTTGGGAGTTCAGGCAGCCGGCAGGATGTAGTGAGGCATTTGGGTAGATACAAGAAGATCTAATTAACAGCATCCTTGTGAAGTCCTTGCACAGGATGTGACCCTGAAATCACACGGGCTTCCTTCCTGAATCTTGCCATACCATTTCGTACCATCGTGAATTAGAGAGTAGATTACTACATTGAGCTTTGTGTGGAGCTATCCTTGAAAACAATGTGGAAGCTGCAGCTGGGGCAGAATTGGGTGGGCCACCTGTCACAGAGCCCACCAGTAGCAGGACATAACTGCCATCCTGGAACAGCTTCACTGCATCCAGTTCAAGGTGCTGACTTGATTTATTAGGGCATCCTGTGCTGCTTTTCTTCCTGAAGTCACCCCAAGCAATTTAGAGAATTTCAGAACAACTAGCCCCATGGGAACTGCTTTGTTGCCATCATCTCCCATAGAGATAAATGACCTGGCTGTGAAGTTAGTCTGTGAAAGAGGAAGACCAGTTTTTTTTCCAGGGGATGTGGGGTGACAGGCGACGTAATCTGCCTCTACCCAGTGGTTTGGGTTATTTAAATGTTGTTGCAGCTGCATAGAGGTCTTAATGGAGACACGGATCCTCGGATAATTTTCCAGAGGTGTCCATGATACGAATAGAACTGGGCCATGGTGATACAGCCACTTGAGCTGTAAAGTGTTTTGCCATTCCAGAATAATTCAGTATAGTTCATTTAGTGATAATGTCCCTTTGTTTTCTTCTGTGGCAACATACAAAACATTCCTAAAATTCACACAGAGTGTCTCTGGAAGGCTACCTGTGGACTACCTGTTCATAGGAGTTTTCCCCTCCTCAGGGGGTAGCCTGCGAAGGAACAGGGTTTAAAACAGAAAGAAATCTGTCTTTCTCGAGCAGGACACTTAATTTTAGCGATTTCGGGCCTAGGAAAAGATTTGTTTCATCCCTCCATCCGTGTCTCTTTTACAGCTCTCTCGCTGCCTACAGGGTCCAGCTGTAGTGCACAAGGATTCAAGTATTCTCAGGAATGCTGATCTAACAGCTTTTCTGTCTTGACTTGAAGAGTTGGAAGTTTTACAACCGAGGCCAGCCCAGGCTTCCAAACCTTCAGAACCTGCAAACTGAATGAAAGGGATTATACTGAGCAGAATATATTCATGATCTATTACACAGTAACAGCATTTTGAAACGACACATTCCAGACATGAATGTGTTCTCAGCATTAATTATAGGAAAGTAAAAACCCTTTGGCTAACTGGTTTAGCCCTAAGAATGTCAGCTGAAGTTAAAAAAAAAAAAAAAACCCTTCCGGGCAGAGTTCCTTTGAAATAATTCGTAAATTCCAGCTGTAGCCCATTTTGCGAACATTTAAATTGGATTTAGTCTGAAGTCAGATAGGAACAGAACATCTCAGGGCCAGTCCTTCAAAAAATAATCACAACAAAGGTGAAAATCCTACGTATACTTATTTGCGAGTAAGCCCATTGAACCACACTGGGGCTTAAATGCCCTTATGTCTTGAGAATCTCGCTTAATTCAGTTAGCCTTACTGGGATCTAAATATGGAAGTTCCCTGCGGAATCAAAAATGACTTCAGGGTAATTTGGGGGCCTGACCAAAAATGTATTCATTGCAGCGGAATGATATGGTAAAAATCCTGAGGTGATAGAGTAGAATAGAGCAAGAGGGAAATACCGCTCTGGATTTTATCTTTCTTTTTTTGCTAATGTCCTCCTCTCCTTATTCAAAATCCTCAGGAACCACAGGAGGTGCGTGTGTGTGTGTGTCCCAACTGCAGTGTGAACAGCTGTCGAGGCAGGAGATGCTTCAGCACATGGCAGGCTTACTACTTCATGCATTCTCCAGAAGCAAACAGCCTCTCACCAACTTATCCTCAGGAGTTGTGGGTAGGATTGCCAATACCCAGAAAGGCACAAATCTGTCAAACAGGGGAGCCAGTGGGGTCAAAGGATGGAGCCCCTGGATCCAGGAACAGTATTAAGGGGTCAAAGGGTAGAGCCAACAGAAAATACCAATTTACTTAACGGGCTTGGCTCTTTCTCCCTCCCTTCTTCTCTCTCTCTGTCTCTCTGGAAGCCTTTTCAAACTTCTCCTTGATAAACACAACTACAGCATTTAGAGAAGCTGCTTTTGAGGTACAGAAGAGAAAGAGCTAGGTTTTTATATAGAGAGAGAGCCTCTTGTGACACAGAGTGGTAAGGCAGCAGACATGCAGTCTGAAAGCTCTGCCCATGAGGCTGGGAGTTCAATCCCAGCAGCCGGCTCAAGGTTGACTCAGCCTTCCATCCTTCCGAGGTCGGTAAAATGAGTACCCAGCTTGCTGGGGGGTAAACGGTAATGACTGGGGAAGGCACTGGCAAACCACCCCATATTGAGTCTGCCATGAAAACGCTAGAGGGCGTCACCCCAAGGGTCAGACATGACCCGGTGCTTGCACGGGGGATACCTTTACCTTTATATATCCTGCCTTTCACTACCGGAAGGAGTCCCAAAGCAGTTTGTGAACACCTTTCCCTTTCTCTCTCCACAACAGACACCCTGTGAGATAGGTGGGGTTGAAAGCGCTCTAACAGAACTGCTTTGCAAGAAGAGAACTGTGACTAGCCCAAGATCACCCAGCTGGCTTCATGTGGAGGAGTGGAGAATCAAACCTGGTTCCCCAGACTGTAGTCCACTGCTTGTATCCACTACACCACACCTAGACTGAAAATTAAAACTGCCTGGAAGCAAAGGCCCTACTGGTTTTACAGACACAGCATAAAAAACATTCTTTGCCTTGAAATCCAGCCTCTCTTTTATTTCCTCTATATCACATGACAGAAGGAAAAAGAAAAACGAATGTGGCAACCAGCAGGAGAGGAGGGAAAATGATAATGCCTGTGGAAATCTGGCTGGCAAGCAAAACTAGCCACTGTTGTTGTGGAATACGGTATGAAGCAGGGCTGCAACCACAGCATAGCTTCCTTTTGTCAGAATTCCTCATTAGTTGCTGAATGCTGAAGCAGGCTGGCCCTAAGAGACCATAGGAGCGCCCTTTGAAAATGACATGTTCCTCCTGAATTGTTAGTGGTTCTTAAGTTATTGTTGTTGTTATGTGCGAAGTCGTGTCCGACCCATCGCGACCCCATGGACAATGATCCTCCAGGCCTTCCTGTCCTCTACCATTCCCCAGAGTCCATTTAAGTTTGCACCGACTGCTTCAGTGACTCCATCCAGCCACCTCATTCTCTGTCGTCCCCTTCTTCTTTTGCCCTCGATCTCTCCCAGCATTAGGCTCTTCTCCAGGGAGTCCTTCCTTCTCATGAGGTGGCCAAAATATTTGAGTTTCATCTTCAGGATCTGGCCTTCTAAAGAGCAGTCAGGGCTGATCTCCTCTAGGACTGACTGGTTTGTTCGCCTTGCAGTCCAAGGGACTCGCAAGAGTCTTCTCCAGCACCAGAGTTCAAAAGCCTCAATTCTTTGACGCTCAGCCTTCCTTATGGTCCAACTTTCGCAGCCATACATTGCAACTGGGAAGACCATAGCCTTGACTAAACGCACTTTTGTTGGCAGGGTGATGTCTCTGCTTTTTAGGATGCTGTCTAGATTTGCCATAGCTTTCCTCCCCAGGAGCAAGCGTCTTTTAATTTCTTTGCTGCAGTCCCCATCTGCAGTGATCTTGGAGCCCAGGTTCTTAAGAGGACCCCCCAAACTGGCATTTTATCATCCGTTTCTAGCGCTGTGTGTCTGTGTCTTTGCTTCTCTGTTCTCTTTTTGCTCCGGTACATGAAAGTGTTAACAGCTAGGTGCCGCTTCATTACAAGAGCCTGGCTGGCTCGGTGCTGGGCAGCAATATAGGCTCGTGGAACATGCAGAGATTCTGCCACAAAATCAAGTTTGCTCAGCTGCTATAGCAACAGGTTGAAGGTTCTCCCCACCCCACCCCCACCTCCATTTGTTCAGAAGAGCCTGCTTTGCAGACAGCTCTGTTGTCTGAGGCACATTGAATGTGTGTGTGTGTGTGTGTGTGTAGGGGGGGGTCGGTTATACATTGTCATCCTCCCGATAAAGAGCTAATGCAAAAGAGAGGCTGAAAGGGAGCAGAAAGGGTCGATTCCAAGACAAGGGGATGGGGATGGAAGCGGTTCCCTAATGTATGCCTTTAAGAAGGAGTTGGTTCTTATATGCCGCTTTTCTCTACCCGAAGGAGGCTCAAAGCGGCTTACAATCGCTTTCCCTTTCCTCTCCCCACTACAGACACCCTGTGAGGTGGGTGAGGCTGAGAGAGCGCTGATATCACTGCCCGGTCAGAACAGTTTTCTCAGTGCCATGGCGAGCCCAAGGTCACCCAGCTGGCTGCATGTGGGGGAGTGCAGAATCAAACCTGGCTTGCCAGATTAGAAGTCCGCACTCCTAACCCTATAGCAGGCAATCCCAAAGCATGCATCCCAAGGAGACTTAGCTGTTTCAGCTACTACGGTGCAAGTCTTTTTTGAGAGTATGTCAGACATTATAATAGGGGTGAGAGTTTAGTGGTTAGTGGGTTGCACTAGGACTATAGGGACCCCAGTTCCATTATCTGAACAGTGGAATAAAACTGGTTAAGTGCATGAAGATTTCTGCTGCTAAACATCTAACCAGAAATGATCTGAAGCCTAGATTGCATAAAAACGTGGTAGCCAGGGTCTTTTTAGACCAGTCACATCATGAGTTTATAACCTAAAGCTAGGATTGCAGTTTGAGACGCATCTTGCCTCCAGTGCTGAAAAGGAAACGACGCTTTGTTGTTTGTGGTGTGAAACAGGGAAGGAAGTATGAGTTTCCTGTCCTTTTCCCACCAAGCGATCCCAGGATAATTATCAGATGTTGTCACACCACAAATTGCTTATTGTTGATCATGTGATTCCCTCCCAGGTCATCTTTTGTTCTGAAGGCTTAGTACATACCTTTCTTTAAAAAAAAAAATCAGTAAACTCCCCCCTCCCAATCTCCCTATTTCCATCCATCTGACCGGCTTGTAGGAGAACGTGAGTGTGCAAAGTTGCAGAGGAAACAGTGACCTCTCGGCTAATTCCGTTCACTGCCTTTCTGTGACGTGACCCCTGGTAACCCCCTGAGCTGCAATGGCTCTGTTTTCTTGCAAGTGAAGGGTAGCAAATGAAATCCAAGTGGCAGCTGAAAGATAACAGCCCAGTATTGGCTTCTGTTGATTTCCTGTCATTGTGAGCAGTTGGACTAGCAACAGGCATTTATGATGAAAATCTGTATATCTGGTTGGTGGGAATATCTGTAATAGATGGGTTCCAGTCTACTGCAAGGATGTCCCCTTTGCTCCATTGATGAAAGCACCATGAATGATTGCCATTTTTTATCATGAACGATGTCTCGTGAATACCCTTTTTAGTGCTTTCGTTTCTGGCTCCTTCTTGGAGCCTCGGTGTCTGAACTGAAAAGAGATTAGGAACTGCTAGTAAAGAGCACTGCTGCTAGAATCCCAGGTGTCCCAGGCTTCCCACAAGAAGAGCTGTTGACCACAAATAAACAACAGGGTCGCAGGGCAGCTTGTTTTATGATAATAGCTTGGATTCTGTCTGAGATTTCTGCAGGCAGAAGGATTTATGTCTGCAGAAATGTGAATTCCCCTCTTTCCCCACTCCTGCTGCAACCCCAAATGCTCCCTGAAAAGATGCTATCAGAAAATGGGGGACACCTAGGAATGGTTTGGGGGAGGGGGCTACTGAGCCTGCCAGTAATCGTCAGGACAGCTGCTGTATTCTCTCCAGGCCGGCTGCACAGGAACATCCCATGCAGTCCTAACTATAATGATTTTCTGAAACTCAGTGAAAGATTGCTCTTGGAATGTTGAGACAATATACATCCCTTGCCCTGAACTACCTTATAGAAAGTAATCTGGTTCCCCAGCAGCAAGTATGTGAAAACTGTATGTACAGTGTGGAAAGGCCTTCATTTCTAATGCAGCCGACACTCTCTTTTACTGGCAAAAGGGGAAAGACGAAGGTTCGAATCCAGCACAGTGAGCCTGATTCAGTGACATCTGGCTCAATCAAGAACATGATTGGGTTAAAATGTCTGTGCTGGGAAGTTAAGCCCATATTATTTATTGATTGGGGGGATTTCTATGCTGCTTTTTTCCTAATGGACCCACGGCAGCTAAAAGCCATTTCAGTTTAAATACTGTGGGTTGGATCTAGCCACGTTGTTCACTTGATTGCGTTTCATTTTGCCTCTTACTACAGCCCTGGTTCCACATGGCTTCTGCCCTCACTAGTTCCATGGTTAGGGTTTCCAGCCATGTGCTTTGGAAAGCAGAGACTTTCAAATTGATGTCGCAGCAGTCCCATGATGTGGCTTCCCGCATGAACCCAGAAGTATTGTCAACTTGCCAGGACAAAGTTCCAGGATGTTTTGTGCTGGAAGAGATGTCCTTTTGTGTTTGTGTTAGTGCTGGAAGAGTGCCCCCAACGCCCTCTCCCTCTTGAACTGGGCAAGCAGCAAGAAGCTAGGGGGTGGGTGGGTGGTCTCCCGCCTCTATCCACCCCTTTTGGGGTGATCTAAGGAGACCCCCCTCCTCCTCTTTTCTCCAAGTAAATGTTAGTTGACTAAGGTAACCAGATTTTAACATTGGTAAAGCGGGACACCATTGACCGGGGGGGGGGGTCTTGATTAAAAATTTGATCTATATGGAGCAACAAAAAGTTTCATAGAATGCATAGAACGCAAAAATAGTATTGTAATATATATATTTTTTAATTTCAACATAAGTACAATTTGCCAGGTACCCCCAGATGTCCCTCCAAAAGTGGGATAATCAGGTCACGTTATAGTTGACCCAACCCTATAAACCAGAGATGGCTCTCCAGAGGCCCATGGACAACAAGTACCATGAGTCCCTGTGGCAGGAGCTCATGGTAAATGTAGTCCATGGACATCTGGAGAGCCACAGTTTGGCCACCCCTGCTATAATGTAAAACTTGTTGATTATTTATTATAGTGCACAATTTAAAACAGAATAAAAACTTCATAAAAACTATACAGAACTAACAGCACATAAGACCAAATGCGTTTCGACCCTACTAGGTCTTCCTCGGTGGTCTGTACTGTGATGATACACTCTAAATAAATACCTATATTAAACTCTTTATAAAGTGCAGCTGAGTGGTTAAATGGGATCTGTAAGTTATGGCTCCAGCCCAAATATGTAAATTTTGTCCTTTTTTTCTGATGCACATGAGATACACGCTCAGCACAGAATTAAACAATAGCGAAGAGTGGTGATAATTTCCAGATCCCATTTAACCACTTAGCTACACTTTATAAAAGGTTTAATATAGGTATTTAATAGTATCATCACAGTTCTGAACACTGAGGAAGACCCAGTAGGGTCGAAATGCGTTTGGTCTTATGTGCTGTTAGTTCTGTATAGCTTTTATGAAGTTTTTATTCTGTTTTTAATTGTGCACTATAATAAATAATCAACAAGTTTTACATTATTTTATTGTACAGCTCAACTTCTGAGTTCCTGCCTGTTAAGGTTGTGTTGTGTTCCTGTTTTTGGTTTTGCACCCCTGCTATAAACCAATGGAAGCAATATAATAAAATAAACACACACATCTTGGGTAGTTATGACTGACTAGGCTGACTAGCATAGGCTGCAAAATGCCATCTTAGTGCTAAGGGCCGTGATCCCTTTAACTCTTGCCCCCAGGCTTGTGCTTCTGGCCACTGCTTGGCTTAATGATGTATGAAGGATTCAGCTTCTTCTAAACTGTGGGCCATCCATGTTATCTGGCAGAAGCCAGTATCGTTGTGAAAGATGTCTAGAAACAGAAACAGATGTCTCTGAACCCAGATAATTTTCCGTTGCAGAAAAACACAGATGGTCATTGGCAACAAATTACTTTTTAAAAATGTACCAGTTGATATTGCCTGTGGGATGTTCCTTTTTGCTCACACGTCAGGAATAGGGTACTCAGGAATGGGTATGTTCAAAACAACATCCATGTATTAGCAAGGAGATGCAGGAAGCGAACTATTAGTTTCAGGACAAGGAAGCTCTTACTAACAAGCGGAACTAAGTGAGCAGGGACTCAACACCATGAGAATACGCCAACACACACAAATATCAGAGGGGGAAACAGATTGCCCAATTGTTTTGTCTACAATCAATACAGCCATGACTACCAAGGTGTTCTCTATGCCACACTGCCACTAGTAATACTGTTGGAGGTGTGTTGTGTGTAGAGGTTGCCTTTTTGTCTGCCTCCTGGTAAATAAAGATTGCAGGATACCAATCTTATTCATGGTCAATGGAAGGGCAACTATGATATGTGGAACTAAATCACCTTGATAGCTAGTGTGGTTTAGTGGCTAAAGATCAAATCCCCACACAACCCTAGCTGACTAAATGGCATGAATTTATAGGAGCCCTGGAAGCATTTAATTTTAAAGAATAAAAGCCACTTCACAAGGTTGTGACTAAGGGTATAAAAGCAGCAGGGGGAAAGGATGCACAATCTTTTTCAGTACTTGTTTCCCCAGCTCGAAATAACCCCTAACACTTGATTGGGGAGGGGCATCTTGATTGGAAGCTATTTGTAGTAGGAAAATGGAAGGTGAAGACAAGGGTTTTAGTGTTTTCTTCCCTACCGTTTACCCAGCAGATGGGAGTGTATTATAACGGCTGCCCTCTAAGTATTGGTGGTGGTGGGAAGTACAGTCAATTCACAGCCACCTATGGTAATCTCATAGGTTTTTCAAGGCCAGGGACATTCAGGGGTGATTTGCTATTGCCTGCCACTGTGTAGCCTTCCCTGGGCTTGCTTAGCTTCAGAGATCTAAAGACATAGGGATAGTCTGGGCTGTCCAGGTCAGGGCTAGGTAAGTATAGTTAGCTAGTCAAAACAAATAGATTAGATAGTTATGTACTGAATGTACTTGGCTGAAGTTTTCTGATATGAGTCTGGTCATAATTTTTGATGCCTCCTTATCTACGGAGGCACAAGTTATGAGAGCAGTGCAGCTGAAATTTTTCCATATTCACCAAGCTAAACTACTAGCACCGTATCTGGCCCCAGAGCATCTAGCCACAGTGATCCATGTGACAGTCACCTCCAGACTTGACTGCCGTAACTCACTCTACGCAGGCCTTCCCATGTCCCTGCTCCGGAACTGCAACTGGTCCAGAATGTGATCATAGAGGTCCTCACTTGAATACCTTGGAGTGCCCCATATTCGGCCGTTTCTCCAGCAGCTACACTGGCTCCCAGTTGAACTCCAGATTTGGTTCAAGGTTTGGTCCTTACATTTGAGACCATATGCGGACTGGGCCCTGTGTATCTGAGAAACCACCTATTTGTTTACATCCCGCAGATCAGCAAATGCTGACTGTTTGGAAGTCCCTGCCTCCAAAGAAGTATGTTTGGCCTCAGCCCTTGGTGGAATGAGCTCCTGGGGTAGATCAGGGCCCTGTCAGAATTCTCAGAGGGTTTTTTTTTTATTATTGCATTTTTATACAGTCCCTCCCATATGGCTTAGGACTGTTTACAACGTAGGTTCATAACACATCTCCAGCATGAAACAGCACAATACACTCCAGAATCAGACTTAGTAAACTGCCCCAGCATCATTAAATATATAACCACAAACCATTTAACATTTGACTGTAATCCAGGCTTTCTCAATCAGGAGTTTATGAAACCCTGGAGTTTCTTCAGGGCCCTAGAAGGCTTTCCCAAATTGGTGAATTATTTTTTAAATATCTTTTCAAATTTGTTAAACATTTATCTCATGATATGACCATAAGGTAAAGGTAAAGGTATCCCCTGTGCAAGCACCGAGTCATGTCTGACCCTTGGGGTGACGCCCTCTAGCGTTTTCTTGGCAGACTCAATACGGGGTGGTTTGCCAGTGCCTTCCCCAGTCATGACCGTTTACCCCCCAGCAAGCTGGGTACTCATTTTACCGACCTCGGAAGGATGGAAGGCTGAGTCAACCTTGAGCCGGCTGCTGGGATTGAACTCCCAGCCTCATGGGCAAAGCTGTCAGACGGCTGCCTTACCACTCTGCGCCACAAGAGGCTCATGATATGACCATATATGGTCATTTTTACTCCCCCCCCTCCCAAAATGGTGAATGATGAGCCTATTCTGCACAATTGCACAATTGTGGAATGTTTCCACAGGGCCTGCAAGATGGAGCGCTTCCAGCAAGCATACAGTTGAGACCAGGGGGGAAAAACTTACTGAACATCCTACCCAGTCCTCCCTCCACACTCCATTCTTTCCTCTCCCTCCCCTCTTTTTCTCACCACATGGGGCTAGCAATTTTAGATAGAATATCAGAATTTTAATTTACTATATTAAATGTTGAAATTTCATTCAGAGAATCATAGAATCACAGAGTTGGAAGGTACCTCATGGGTCATCTAGTTCAACCTCCTGCACTATGCAGGACATTCACATCCCAATCACTCATCTATTGTAACTTGCCACCCCCTTGAGCCTTCACAGAATCAGCCTCTCCGTCAGATGGCTATCCAGCCTCTGCTTAAAAATTTCCAAAGATGGAGAACCCACCACCTCCCGAGGAAGCCTGTTCCACTGAGAAACCGCTCTGTCAGGAACTTCTTCCGGATGTTTAGATGGAATTTCTTTTGAATTAATTTTATCCCATTCGTACTAGTCTGTCCCTTTGGGGCAAAAGAGAACAATTCTGCTCCATCCTCCATATGGCACCCTTTTAAATACTTGAAGATGGTTATCAGTCATCTCCTCTCTAGGCTAAACAGACCAAGCTCCCCCAACTTTTCTTCATATGTCTTGGTTTCCAAATCCCTCACCATCTTTGTTGCCCTTCTCTGGACACGTTCCAGTTTGTCAACATTCCTCTTCAACTGGGGTGCGCAAAACTGAACACAGTACTCCAAGTGATGCTGAACATTCAAGGTGTGAGCATTTGTGTGCATGCACACTTCCTCAGACAATGGACCAAAAATTATAAGGCATACTCCTTAAGAATAGTAGATTTTTCTATCATAATCAGAATCCATAACTGCAACATTACCTAGCAATGTTCTAGTCTATCAGCTAGGTATGCCAACTGGTTCCAAGCAAAAATAAATAATGAGTTAATAAGTAATAAAAACACACTCCATGACCTTAGATATGGAATTTTATTGATCCTTGGATCAAACATAAACACACCTCATTAAGGAAACTAATCACGTCACCAATTCAAATTGTAATATGATCATTATATTTGCTCTATATCCTTCCTTTCTCCCCAATGGGAATCCAAGGTAATGTATCCAGTTCTCATCTCCTTCGTTTTATCCTGACAACAATCCTGTGAGGTAGGCTAGATGGCTTACCAGAGGTCACCCAGATAACGTGGCAAAGTGGGAATTCAAACCTGGGTCTCTGAGATCTTAGACTGACCCTCTAACTACTGCACTGTCTCTTTACATATTACCAGTTCTGTATATTGTCATGATGTTTCCTCACCAGC
This sequence comes from Paroedura picta, assembly GCF_049243985.1. Taxonomy (NCBI): domain Eukaryota; kingdom Metazoa; phylum Chordata; class Lepidosauria; order Squamata; family Gekkonidae; genus Paroedura; species Paroedura picta. Next base: position 153,627,004 of record NC_135370.1, on the reverse strand, counting down.
GTTCATGTTTCTCACCAACTTAGAATTATTCTCAGTTGCAATTTAAATCCACTCTTCCTCATTAGCAACACAACATAAAAAGAGCATTCCTTGACTGAAAGCCATTGTTCCACCCTCAAGGCATGTTGCTGAGCTTGAGATGGTTAATTGATCCAGGATTCCAGCTATTTTCTTGCTGTTCATAACCCAACATTAAAATTATTTAAAGTTCACATTTTTAAAAATGTCTGCACAAAAATAATTTTTGACACATTCAGTAGTCAGACTAAAAAAAAATAATATTAGTGCCCCTGTCAGCTCCATTCCAGAAAAATATATACTCATTATCCATTGACTAACCTCATTCTGTAACATCCCAACTTCTTCCATTGCCTTGCAATATGCCATGCTCATTTAAGCAACATTTTGCTTTCCATTTCAAATATAAATGCACAAAATTCCTTATCAATTACAATTCTGTGCAGAATTACTTATTTCTGATTCCCCCAAATCTCCAGTCCTCCTTGTTGTAGGGAAGTGTAGGGAAGCAGTTAATTCCAAATGTATTCTCACCCTCAAAGCAAACATGTTCCTTCTTAAGGTGTGCTTCCTTTTATATGGGGCTGAGTAAAATCCCATGTCTGGGGTAATTCCTGTTCAGGGATGCCAGCCTCCAGGGTGGGCCTGGGGATCATCTCCATACTAAATCATCTCCATTCCCCTAGAGAAAATGGCTACTTTGGAGGGTTGCCTCTGTGGCATTGTCCCTGTTTTCTTTACTCAGGCATGCCTATCTGCCCTTCCCTTCACCTAGGAGAAGGGGTCACCTCTCCCAATCCCTGATAGGCTTTTGACTGGAGCCATTTCCTGACTCTTAAGGCCCCTGGATCAGATGTCTACAGTTGTTAAGACTCATTATTATAACTTTTGCCTTGACCTGGATAGCCCAGGCACAGTAGCAGGGGTTGGGGGAGCAGGACGTGGCATCCCTACAAAAGAAAGCAGTGATGATCGGCAGCCTCCAGCCTTTTCCACTCAGTGATAGGATCCAACCTGCACTGGGTCTGCCTGCAGTTATTGTAAACACATGAAAAAGGTGAGGTTACATTCAGTTGACTTGTGTATAGGCCTCGCTGTTATATTTGTGTACAATGGGATACATGTATTTATTTGTTTGTTTCATTTCTATGACACCCTTCCCTATGGGCTCAGGGTGGCTTACAACTCTAATAAACAATTAAATAATAATAACTAATAAACAACTAGGAATAAACAATTAAAATATTAAAACTTTAAATTATTATTAAAATCATCATGCATTATAAAACCCCAAAGGCCCACCACCTTCCCTCCAGTGGAAGGGAGATGGAATAAACTGCTAAGATGGACTGGTATATACAAGTCATTTTCTTTCTTTCTTTCTTTCTTTCTTTCCCTTTCCCTTTCCCCCCCCCCTCTCTCTCTCTTTCTTTCCCTTTCCCTTTCCCTTTCCCCCCCTCTCTCTTTCTTTCTTTCCCTTTCTCTCTCTCTCTCTCTCTCTTTTTTTCTTTTCCTTTCCCTCTCTCTTTCTTTCTTTCTTTCTTTCTTTCTTTCTTTCTTTCTTTCTTTCTTTCTTTCTTTCTTTCTTTCCTGGCAGACCTGTCCATCATATGACATGCTCTTGTGAGTCTGTCGTAGGATGTACTCTTCTAGATGTAAGGCTGCTAGAGAGAGATGGCAGTGTAAATGCAAAGGGAAAATGGTGCACCTTTGAAAGATAATTGATTATATGAGAGCAGTAGAAATAAGAGCTTCACACAAGGGATCAGACGTCTCAGATCGCTAATCCCCAGCACAATGTTTGTGGCATTTCTCAGCGCTCCCTACTTTGGCACGTGCACCATACTCTGTTTCCCAGATCCCATCAAACCCAAGTAATATTTTTGCAGTTATCTATTTTCTTTCAAGATGTTCGTGCTCGTGGGCATCACTGTTCCGATTACCCTCTGAACAATATGGAATCAAGCTGCTAATGTTTCTCGGGTTCTGCTTTTTGTAATGAAAAATCTGATCTTCAGCTGGTTCATAATTTATGGAGGATGCAAACAAGCCAAAGTAAAACTAAATTATCTCACTATCAGCCCCAGATTTCCATGGTAATAGCTTTGCTGTTTATAACTGCCTGCTGAGCCATAAACTCTCCCCCAGGCTGTAGTTCTGCCTGTCATTTTGAAATTACCGTTCATATTTACACCGGCTGTATTTATGTTGCCAGTATCCAGCTTGGCTTGTTGTTGGTCCTAGCAATAATTTGATGAGTGAGACATGATGAAAAAAAATATTGCCTCCAGTTATCTATATTAATCTCATGATTAACAATTTGCACTGGTGGCTGGAAGAAAAAATCTGTGTGGCCAAAAAGCCTACACAGAGAAGTCATAGAATCATAGAGTTGGAAGGGGCCATACAGGCCATCTAGTCCAACCCCCTGCTCAACGCAGGATCAGCCCAAAGCATCCTAAAGCAAAGTCAGAAGAAGGCCGTTAACTTCCTTGATGAGTTGGCTTACCTTCTTCAATCACTTGCGTGGCTGAGGTCTTTTTTGTACCACATAAAATATATTGAGGCTGCCAGAATCCCAAATTAGTAAACATGCTGGGATTGAAAGGTGGCTTGTGCATTGACCCCTTCAGAGGCAAGATGGCCAGTAAACAAATGATGGTCCATCCACTGAAAGTCCATCCACATCCATCATTCCAAGGCGGCTGGGAAATAGCAACTCATGGAAGACTAGAGAGTACAGTTGAGTTGTATGTAATGTTATTGCTGTGGCTTTCCACCTAACGTTTCCACCAAACTCCAAGTAGTTTCTTGAGGCTAAGCCAAGAGTATTGATTCCCTTGAAACGGAATTACTTACCACCTCTCAGTTGCCCGGTCATCACATGCTTTTATGGGCTGCGTGTTTCAAAGACTGCACATGGTGCTTTTGAAAATGACAGATAAAGCCTTATTATGAGCAGGTGTTCAACTGTCTTCAGTCCTATGCACATCAAAAGGGGGGGGGGGAAATGAACCACTATTTCCATTAGTTGTTCGTATCTAGGAATCTTTATCTTCTTGAACATTTCTATTTGGTGGCTCTGATCACTGTAATAGCCAGCAAGCTGGGTTCTGAAGACTGAAGATTAAGGCTCATAATGAAGTAGTTCCTTGCACGTAGAAAACTGGCCTATCAGGGAGGCAGCTGACAGTTTTCAATATGCAAGAAATGCTTTGATTTTTACTAGAACATTTCTGTGCTGGACTCAAGTGTAAACAATGCAATTTAGATTTTAAAAGACAGACAAAACAAGCAGGTCCTTTTTCACGAGACTGGCAATCGTAGGCCCAGGTATGTTGCATTGTTTGAGCTGCTTTGAGCAGATCTTAGGAGAGGCTGTACATACAACCTTTTATATACATAAAATGTGCATGGGCTTTCTAATGATGTGTGCCTCTGATTGGCTCTCACTGGGGAGCATTCCCCCGATAAAGTGAGAGCCAGACATCGGAAGGACCAATCACAGCCTCTTCTGACCTTCATCCTCCTCCTCCTCCTCCCAGCACTTCCCCAGGAGAGTGAAGAGCTGGCAGGAGGCAAGCTACAGCAGGTGGCAAGCTGTGAGGCTCTGGGTGGCTGTCCACAAGCCAACTGCCTCTATGCCACAGTCCTACCACACTCCACACCCTCTTGGCTGTTCCCTGCCTTCCTGGTTGCCACGAAGGCATGGAAGATGAATGGGCATGCTCTATCATGGCGCATAGCATTCACCACCTTCCTGGCTTCTGGGAAGGCTAGGGAAGCCAGCTGGGTGTGTACCGCAGGAAGGTGAGGAGAGGCACCAAGGTACTCTCCATCATGCTATACTCTGCTGTGCCACACACCCTTCCCCACCTTCCTGAGTGCCAGGAAGGTGAAGGAAGCCAGCTGGGCACACTTCACCACAGTATGCATTGTTCCCCTCCTTCCTGGCTGCTGAGAATATGAAGGAAGCTGGCTGGGTGTGCTCCACCCTGGCAAGGGAGGCCAGCTGAGCATACTCCATCACTGCGCACAGTCTTCCCCACCTTCCTAGCAGCTGGGAAGGCTAGAGAGGCCAGCTGGGTGTGCTCCACAGCACCGCCCCAACTGGCTTGCCTTGCTAGCTGGCTTCCCTTCCTTTCTTTGGCCTATTATTAAAGTAGGTTTTGCTCCAAGGTATAAATACAGCTGGGTCCATCACCAGCACTGAGTCCTACTTTGATTGTTAGAAGGCATAAAAAATTCTGTACAAGCATCTGATAGGAAGAAACCCATTCCAAAGCTGTAAAAGGCTAGGATGTCCAATGATAAATTATTTGGCAAAAATATACAGGATAATCTGGGCTATTTACCAGGCACAAAATACAGCCATATATGTGCAGGCAGTTCCATAAAAAGTGGAGAGAGGGACTAGCCACTCTTCTACACAGTATATCAACTTTAAAACCACATTTAGTTGTAGGCAATGCAGCAAACTGTGGTGGACAAAACTGTTAGTTTTACAAAGCTGTGTTGTATAAAACATTTTGATGTATTGTCTAGAGTGATGAGGCTCTTTTAACACTTGGTATTTGGATTACTTGAAAGGCAATTTCTTTTTTTATGGGACAGTATGTATTTACGGTTTGTAGTGGCCCTTTCAATTATGATGTTAAAGGCATTCTGCTGATCTAACAGACTTGTACGGATGAAATGGGTGTAGGGACCATCTGTAACAGCTGTCCCACACTCATTAAAGAAAGAATAATAGAATCATGGGTTAGGAAAGGACAATAGCCATCTAGTCCAACCCCTTGCTCAATGCAGGGTCAGCCTAAAGCATCCAGGATAAATATCTGTCCAGTGCTGCTTGAAGACTGCCAGTGAGAGGGAGCTCACCATCTCCTTAGACCAGGGGTAGTCAAACTGAGGCCCTCCAGATGTCCATGGACTACAATTCCCAGGAGCCCCTGCCAGCATTCGCTGGCGAATGCTGGCAGGGGCTCCTGGGAATTGTAGTCCATGGACATCTGGAGGGCCGCAGTTTGACTACCCCTGCCTTAGACAGTCAATTCCTCTGCTGAATTACTCTGATTGGGAAATTCTTTTCCTCATATCTAGCTAGTTCCATTCTGCACGTAGTTTAAAACCATTACTGCTGGTCCTATCCTCTGCTGTCAACAGGAATGTATCCTGCTCTTCTCCAAGTGACAATCTTTCATATACTTAAAGAGAGCAATGATGCCCCCTCTCAACATCCTCTTCTCCAGGCTGAACATTCCCAAGACCCTTAGCATTTCCTCATTGGGCTCAGTCCCCACTCCTTCGATCATCCTCGTCACTCTCTTCTGTACCCTCTCAATTTTGTCCACATCCTTTTTGAAGTGAGACCTCCAGAACTACACAGAGTAGCAGAAGAAGAGTTGGTATTTATATTGCACTTTTCAGTAACCAAGGAAGTCTCAAACTGACTTAATTGCTTTCCCTTCCTCTGCCTACAATAGACACCCTGTGAGGTAGGTGGGGCTGAGAGAGCTCTGAAAGAACTGCTCTGTGACTACCCCAAGGTCTCTCCCAGCAGGCTGCATGTAGAAGAGCAAGGAATCACACTTGGCTCTCTAGATTAGAAGATGCTGCTCTTAACCACTACACCAGGCTGGCTCTCCAGATGTTATCTGATCAATCTGGTATACATCGGGATTATGATTGCCAGCAATTTTGATGTAATGCCTCTGTTGATACAGCCCAAGTCTGCATTTGCCTTCTTTACTGCTGCATCACACTGGATTGAGGGGAAATCTTTTTAAGGAATACATTTTACATATAATTCCATTATTCTTTTCACTGACAATTTTGGATTTTTAAAACAGTTTTAATAATGCAGTTACAGATGAAGGTAGCAAGGAGTATTTAATCCTTTCTGAATTCTCAGAAAATTGCATTCCCAAGCTGCTTTTATTGGTTCTTGAGAAAACCTACAGAAACATATGTTTTCCCCAGTGATGATAATGAAGTTTATGAGTAACAATTTGCAGTGGGAAAGGTCCCTAGAGCCCCTCTTCCCGATAACATTGTCTTTCTTAAAACTGAAGCCAAGTGGTGGCATTGTAGAAAGAATACCCAGCTTGCTGGGGGGTAAAACGGTAATGACTGGGGAAGGCACTGGCAAGGCCACCCCGTATTGAGTCTGCCATGAAAACGCTAGAGGGTGTCACCCCAAGGGTCAGACATGACCCGGTGCTTGCACAAGGGATACCTTTACCTTTACACATTGGGAAGTTCTAAAGATTTGAAGTTTTTTGTTGCCCAGGGAAACATCTTTCAACACAGCCTTGTGAATAGATCCACAGAAGTTAATAACCCATAAGGATTTTTGCTAACCTTACATATCCCTGTTAATAGTTTGTAGCATTTTGGTGGCTTGGGGTGAGGCGAGAGAGCAAAACATGAACCAGTTTCTGCCTTTTCCAAATCTTCTCTGCCTGTTTGTCTAGAGGACATTTTACCACTAGAATCTGGGCAAGTTCCTATTGTCCAGATGCCCTGATGATATATAATTACTTTTTTCTTGCCATTCCTCATAGGAGCTCAGGCACCTGGTTCTCCTCATCCTCTACTTTATCTGCACAATAATACTGTGAGCTGGACTGGGTTGAGAGAGTGGCCAAAAGTCACCCTGGGGATTTGAATCCAGAATTCTCAGATCATAGTCAGACCCGAGAACCACATCAGCACCTTATAATTCTTCCGTGCTGCTAATGAGACTGTAACTTTGTACCTCTTGATTGACTTTGTAAGCAGAAAACATCCCACAAATGACACTTACAGGGTTCTCCCTCCCTCCTCTTGCTCATTCTGGTTGTCATTCAGCAGACAGAGGAGACACTGCTGCCCAAAGTAACATCTGATCCCTAGGAAATACCCTGGGCATAAGAAGCATGTTTCTATTTTTGAGTCCAGAAAGAACTCCAATGAGAGCTAGTCTGGACAGGGTGGTGAAAGCTTCACATTTGAAAATAGAAATGACTGCTATATTCCAACTTCCATGTGAAATTCTGGAAGTTAGGTTATAAATCAATTCACACAAGCTGTATTCTTAGACAGGGATAAGTCCTGGCTTTGAGCATCATTCATCACTCATGGCCAAACTCCCAAAGTACCAATGCAAAATTGTTTCTTAAGCCAACATTAGCAGTTTCTACCAGATAAAGCCTACTACTAGCAAAAAAACCTAACAAGGATATGGAAGGCTCCCTTATAACATTTTTCCTGTAATTAACAAGCATATAGGACCCCTCCGCCAAAAGCCCGCACCTGTTGTCCCTAATTTTTCTGAAGTAGCCTGGCAAAAACTGCCTTGCTAAGACTTGAAGTGTCAGAACTTCCCACCTTTATATCAGCCACTCGAATGTCACAGTATTGGGAACAGATTTAGAAAACTGTATGCAAATCAGTTACTCTGTTATAGAGTTGCCAGGTCCATCCATGGTGCTGGCAGAGGATTCTGGGAGCTCCCCAACCTGCTAACGTCACCCAGAAGTGATGCCAGGAGACAACACTCTGGCTTTTGGGCAAAACTTTATGGTAGAATTTGTTACAAACCATAGAGTTTCCCCCCAAAAAACGGAGCATCATCCCCCCAACAAACCTAGCATGCCAGAATCACTTGCGGGTGATGTCAGCATGTCACAACATTCTTCCAGGTTCAGGTAAGTTTAGTGGGTGTTTCAGGGGTGGGGGGGGGATTGAGGTGCATTTGATAAGCAAGAAACCATCCACCCAGACCAGTAGACCTGTTAGAAGTAGAGCAAAAAGCAAACGTCCACACAAGTGGTGTGGTTGATCTATTCCCCATGTGGCTTTCTTTAAAACTTTATCATTGTCCTTCTACTGGGAAGGATGATCTTGAAGAAGTAAGTACAATTAACTTTAATTATTCCTCCACTAGAATCCAGCATTTCCTTAAGGGGCACGCCTGCCCTATCTCTGTCCTGTTCCGGCGTCTGATATTAACAGCCTGGTAACAGTCATCTGTCAGCAGGAAAACTCCTAAGAATCAATCAGAGGGGAGGCAGATATTAAGCCATTTGCTGGTCTGAACCAAGTCCAAAAGTCCTAGTAGGCAGACAGTATGTCTCTCCAGAGCATATGTGAGATGAGGCCTTTGGAGATGAGCTGGCCATTGCACAGGCAGCTTCCAAGAGCCCCTTCTCTCCTCAGCCCTTTTGGGAGCAATCCCAAGCAGGTCTACTCAAAAGTAAGTCCCATTTTATTCATGAAGCTCATTCCCAGGAAAGTGCCCTGCTGAGCCTCTGGGAATTAGTGCTATCACATGCTTGTCATCTGTGTGGCTTAAAGTGTCGGGCCTGAACATGGGAAGATTCAATTCCAAGCCTTCCCTGCTATGTGAAGCTTCCTGGGCGGCTTTGAGTAACTTCACTATCTCTTCACCTAATTTACCTCCCATGTAGGGAAAGCAGGAAATTAAAAGGTCCTCTGAAAGACAAGATAAATGTGATCATAAAATAGTTTACCTGTGCAGCATTAGAACGCAAATCCAATATTCCAAAAATATCCTACTAGTAAGATAAATGACCTAAGGGGTGGAAAGGAGGGGGGAAAGGCCAAACTGAGGTCACATCAAAATAGTGTGGATGAATGAATCACTCCCAATTTAGCTTATGAATACACTCTGTTGTGGCTTTCAAAGCCTGCTCCTGCTTTGAAACCATGGTACTGGATGGCCTGCTGGTATCCCTACCATGTTTTCTTTTGTTGCAGGATCAGAGGAAGTCACAGAGCCTCGACTAAAACATTTTCCTTGTATTTAGTTATTTTCAGTCCTGTTTTAACCACAGGCCAAAGAGCTCCAAGGGAGGTAGAATTGCCAGCCTTCAGGTGTGGCCTTGAGATTGCCTAGAATTACAACTGACCTCTACACATCGCTTCCTTTGGAGGAAACTGGTATGATGAAACTATGGTATTATATCCCACTGATGTTCTCCCCCAACCCTGCCCTCTCCAGGCTCCACACCCAAATATCCAGGAATTTCCCAACACAGAGCTGACACGCCTAAAAGGTCAGTTTGTATCAGGAAAACCGGTAGGGAGGGATACGTTAATGTTCTCACAGTGGCTCCGCTCCGCAATACAGGTGTGATCCATTTTGGGAGTCTCCTGAAGCTGTTTTTGCCTAAAAAGAGAAGAAACCATGATGAAATTTGATCACAAAACTCCTGGCACCCTGCCTGGCTTCAACATAAGAGACTAGAAGTTTTTAAGGCACCGTTTAACCAAGATGCCCGTGTAAACACTTGTGGCCTTCTGTGAATCCCCAAGCAAATGTCCCAGGATAGTGCAAACTAGCTCCAAAATGAATCACCATGATGGCTTCAAAGCCAGCTTGGTGTAATGGTTAAGAGCAGTGACCTCTGATCTGGAGAACTGGGTTAGAGAGACAGTTTGGTGTAGTGATTAGGAGTGCGGACTTCTAATCTGGCATGCCAGGTTCGATTCTGCACTCTCCCACATGCAGCCAGCTGGGTGAATTTGGGCTCGCCACAGCACTGATAAAACTGTTCTGACTGAGCAAGGATATCAGGGCTCTCCCAGCCTCACCCACCTCACAGCGTGTCTGTTGTGGGAAGAGGAAAGGGAAGGCAACTTTAAGTCACTTTGAGACACCTTTGGGCAGAGAAAAGCGGCATATAAGAACCAACTCTTCTTCTTCTTGTTCTTCTTGATTTCCTACTCCTCCACGTGAAGCGAGCTGGGTGACCTTGGACCAGTCACAATTCTCTCAGAGCTTTCTCGGCCCCATCTCCCTCACAGGGTGTCTGTTGTGAGGAGAGGAGGGGAAGGCAATTGTGAGCTGCTTTGACCATTTCCACAATGGAGGCTTCACACAGGGCTACAGGCTGGAGTTTGAGCCGGGGTAGGTTGCCCCAGCTCTTCCTGCTCCCACACGGGGAAGGATTTGGCCTGGAGCACCTCGTCCCCCCTGGATTTGTGCTTCTGCATTTGAGCCAGAGCAGCAAGTTCCCAGTGCGGAAATGGTCTTTGAGATTCCTGTGAGTCTACCCACAACTCACTTGTGTGAGTCTACCCACAACATTTGAACCATCCCTATGAGCATTCAGATATCTGTCAGCATCCTCATTTCCCCCTGGTCCTTTATTTTATTTGAATGACTGCAAGTCAGTTTCCCCCTTCCAGTTATGTGACTACAGAGTGACAGATGATTCAAACACTAATTAAAGAAATCCATTTGCTAGTCAGTATAGATAAAGATGATATGATACAGTTTCTTTTGTTTACTTTCCTAATTTGCCTATGTATTTTGCTGGAGTTAAATTCCTCCCCCAAGAAAACCGCTTCCTACCCACACAGCCTATAATATCTGTGAAGTCACAGATATTTATTTATTTTTATTTATTTAGATTTCTATACCGCCCATTTCTTTGCAGCTCTGGGCAGTTTACACAGAACATTATAACTTACATGAAACATTATGTAGACTATAACATCAAAACAACTTTTTAAAACATCAAAAAAACATCTGCTTTATGATAAGATGTAGAACATGCGTTTGCTAAAGCCCTTTTGGGACTAGGAGTTGCATTCTTTCCCAGCAAAGGGTTTTCTTCTTTTCCACAGGGTATTCAAGGCTACAGCTACTGTTGTGCGGGCTGCCATACATGAATATTTAAAAAATATTATGGAGCTTTAGAATATAAGAGATTAAGCCAATGGCCCATCCAATCCAGCACTGTGTCACAAAGTAGTCAAAATCCCAAGTGCTCTAACCTCTCTAACCTCTCTAACTTTCTGAATGTGAACAATTTCAACAGTTTAGTGAGACAACATTCATTTTATAATAAATATTGTAGCTGGAGTGTTATGGAGAAGAAGAAAAATGTGAACCATTTTGGAGTCCAACTGAATAAATGATGTTCTGGCTTCTGATCACTTTGAACGTGCAGTGCTATTAAAAACTCAGCATCTAAATGTTACCCCCCAATCCACAAGTACTTTTTGGGGGCGGCCGGGCGGGAGAGAACTGTTGTTAACTGCACTGAATTTAGAAGGAATCTCGAGCCTGCCAGAAGTTTAATCTGGTTTCATTGCTCCACCTTCTGGCCATATTATTAAATTACATAACAAAGTTATGGGGGCCAAAGTACTACTTCCCTTTCTCCTACTGCAGCTTGAAATGCCCTACCAAGTGCTGCTCTGAAGAAAACCTAAGAGAAGTCATACTGGATCAGGCCGATGGCCTATCGAGTCCAACACTCTGGGTCACATAGTGGCCAAAACCCAGGGGCCATCAGGAGGACCACTAGCAAAGCCAAACTCCAGAAGCCTTGCCAGTGTTGCCCCCAAAGCACCGATAATACTGAGCATCACTGTCCCAAACATAGACTTCAGTTTATACCATGTGGCTAACAGCCATTGATGGACCTCTGCTCCATATATTTATCCAATCCCCTCTTGAAGTTGTCTATTCTTATAGCCACCACTTCCTGCAAGGACAAGGTGAAAAATTCAGAAAGTATTCCCACACACACAAAGACGTCGATATCTTTTCTATGGGATCTGACCCATGGATTTTTTAAAATCAGGGACTAGCATGACTGAAGGTAGGTGCCCTAATTTATACTTCACCTGCCAGTATGGATACCACTTCTTATGTGATTTCTGTCACATGTTCATGCAGTGGCTAGGAATGCCAGCTGTGGGTTGGGAAATACCTGGTGATTTTGGAGGTAGAATCTGAGGAGGGGAGGGTTTAGGGAGGGAAGGGACTGGTGTCCTGGAATCTATTCTCCAAAGCAACTGTGTGCTCTAGGTGAACATATCTACATGATTACCTGCTGTGTATGCTATCATTGCACTGTGTGTGTATTTATTTATTTATATTTTGATTTAAAGGCTGCCTCTCTCCAAGCACCCCTATCACTGGCCAATGGAATGGGTGCTCTTTTCTATAGCAGTTAGCCTACTGATGTGGCAACCAATAAAGGGGAGGGGGGGTGTCTGATTCTTCTAAATTTAAAGAATTGCTCTAAATGCACATCAAAGTTAAGCATTGTTATGACAGTACAAAATGATGGTCATGTGACTCGTGTTCATGGTATTGAGTCTTCTTCAGTTCTAGGCTGAGCTTTTAAATTTTACAGTGAAATGTGAATACTTAAGTTTTCACGTTCTACTGGGTGAAAACAAATGACATTGACTGAAGCTGAGAAAGGCCTTTATAAAGGGAATATGTTATCTGGCTGAAACTGGCTTGTGATGAATGGAGACTGACCAAAAAGCTACTTTCCAGCCAAGATGGAGCTATCTCACAATGCTAACAATTTTATCTTCTTAAGAATCACATGAAGTGGGCCAGGCTGAGAAGGTGATTGACCCAAAGTCACCCACTGAATTTTTTACCTGGGCAGGGATTTAAATCTTTATCCAAACATGACGTTCTGATGACTACATTGTACTGACCATTTGCTTTTGGGAAAAACTAAATGGTTGCACTTGTAAATATACTTGCAGTGGTGCAATCTGTCTACCCTGGTACTGGGAAGATCCACACTAGCCTTCACTCAAAAAGACCCTATGAAAAAGTACAATACATGTGTGTGTGAACAGTTCTTCTGTCTCCCCTCCCTCCCTATGGCAATCCCTGCAATACACAGATCTTTCTTCCCCTATACCTCTATCCATTGTAAAAACAGATGATCATCTAAACAGAGCAATATGAAATATTACCTTTGTGATTACTCTTTATCATGGGAAGAGGGGTTGTGATAGAAACCCCCCTTGATGGGTGGTCCAATCTTTATTTTGCTGGTTGTACTAATGTAAGCTCACTATTTTGAGGAATGGCAAATTATTTGTAAGCGTTACTGGGGCACAGGAAGCAAGATTACAAAATAATTATTATTTGGTTTCTTAGCAGGGTTTGACATTTGTGTTTATAAACAGCTGCTGTTTGAATGCTATTGCAGTCACATAGCCTCACAGCTTTTGGCTGGGGCTAATCTTTTCTTTCCAGATAATTACTGGTGGGAAAATTTCAGATGGGTCTAATCACAAGATAACTCAAAACTTTACAGAGCTTAAGTCTGCTACCAGCCACAACTGACAACTGTTTCAGTCAACCAACGTATGCCAACGCCAATTTCAAGACAAAGTTAGAGTCCCATGACACCTTTAAGACCAACAAAGCTTCATTCAAGGTGCAAGCTTTCATGTGTACAACTAACTTTGTTCTGCTACTTTGAATCAGCACAGCTACCTACTTGAATCCAATTTCAGGAGTTCTTCAAATCAACTAAGCACTGCAGTCACATCATTATAGGCACACCCAGACTACTCTTGGCCAAGATATTTTTGTCTTTGGAACCTTAGTCAAATAATTAGTCTGTTCTACCTGAACCAGACTTCCATACCCACATACCATCAACATTCACTCCTCATTTCTGGAACCACCATTGGAGTGGTCAGTTCACTATCCATTTTTCCCGTCCCCCTTAGCATTTCAATTCTCTCCTTCCTGACTGTTTGTTGCTATGGCTCTGAACATTCAAATCTTGGTACCAAGGGATAAGCCACCTATCAATCACATCTTTCTTAAGGAATATCTATTTGGTAGGTGAAGTATGACTCCTAGGGCTGTGGATAGTCATGATGAGGAATTTCATTTTTCCTCCTGTTTTTTTTTCCTTAGCATTATTTTTGGTGAAATTTGTATCTCTGTACAAGACAGCTTAAAGAGTTGCTAAAAACAAATTTGAGTATGTTGAATGTTTGGCCTTTTTTGTCTTGTTTTTGCTACTGAACCTGACAGTCAAAGAGTGTGCACTGATCAGAGGCAAGTTGGTGTGGTTGATAGAATCACTTGAGAATGTAGTGGAGCACAGATGATTTTTTTTTAAATGTCTACACAGGAGAATCTTGTATCTGCACATAGCTGATCAGAGATGACCAATGAGAAGAATTTCTAAAGAATACAGTGTCGCCATCATTGTATCAATGTTATCACTTATAAGCAGAACCAAAAATGTCTGTCCCATTTTGGACTCTTGTAAAGAGCATTTATTTCCATCAACAGTTTTATAACAGTGGCATCTTTTCTACATCTAGCATGGCTCTTTCCTCTATAGGAACCATTTCCCAACTCTATAACATTTTAGAATCATAGAATCATAGAGTTGGAAGAGGCCATACAAGCCATCTAGTCCAACCCCCTGCTCAACGCAGGATCAGCCCAAGCATCCTAAAGCATCCAAGAAAAGTGTGTATCCAACCTTTGCTTGAAGACTGCTAGTGAGGGGGAGCTCACCACCACCTTAGGCAGCCTATTCCACTGCTGAACTACTCTGACTGTGAACATTTTTTCTCTCATATTCTAGCCTATATCGTTGTACTTGTAGTTTAAACCCATTACTGCGTGTCCTTTCCTCTGCAGCCAACGGAAACAGCACCCTGTCCTTCTCCAACCTTTCAAGTACTTAAAGAGGGCTATCACGTCCCCTCTCAACCTCCTTTCCTCCAGGCTGAACATTCCCAAGTCCTTCAACCCAGTGGTCCCCAACCCGCGGGCCGCGCCCTGGTGCCGGGCTGCGAAGGCCTCGGCGCCGGGCTGCGGCTCCTTCTTCCCTCCCCCCCCCTGAAGCGAGAAGCTCACCAGGCCACGAGCAAATCGGCCGCCAAAGCAGCCGATTAGCTCACGGCCCGGCAAGCTTCTCGCTTCGGGAGGGGAGGGAAGAGAAGCTTGCCGAGCCGCAAGCTAATCAGCCGCTTTAGCGGCCGATTTGCTTGCGGCCTGGAGGGGCCGGGAGGGAGATCCACAGCCGCTGGCATGGGGGCAGCGCAAACGCGCATGCGCGGACTGCCGCGCACGCGCGTTTGCACCCCTGCCTGGTGCAAACGCGCGTGCGAGGCAGTCCGCGCATGCACGTTTGCGCTGGGACTACCCCTGGGCCACCCTCTCCTTCCACTATGCCGCAGCGGTCCACAGCAAGCAAAAGCTTGCGGACCGCTGCTTCAACCTATCTTTATAGGGCTTGGTCCCTTGGCCTCAGATCATCCCCTTTCAATTTTATCTACGTCATTCCCACTTTCATACAGATCACATTGTAGTCCTTGCATGTATGGCATCAAAGTTATATATATTGCAATCTTTAGAATTTATGTTATAGTAATGGCTATCTTTTCTCCTTCTCCTTTAGACAATTCCTCATCTCTTCCAGAAGATGAGGAGCTAGGAATGGAGGCTCCCAGCTGGCAGCAAAATGGCACATCCTTTAATGGCCACAGTGAAAACCTGACCCCAGCTCGTTTCCCCAGCTGGGTGACTTTTGATGACAATGAAGTCAACTGTATGTCTCCAGAGACTCTATCCCCCATGAAAGTAGAGATCCCGCCCACAGTGACTCTACCAGTGGTAACAGCAGCAGCCCAGGCCCCAGATGCAAACTCCAAGCTCTTCTCCTCATCTTTTAAAAAGAGAGAACGTCCCAGGAGCACATTAGGTGATTTCTCCAAAGTTCAGAAACTAGACCTTTCCTCTATAACCAGGTTGCCTTCAGTTGATGGAGCACCTCCATGGAGTGCTACTAACCCTTTCCTCAATGAATCTCTGAGGGATGTTCAACCTTCCCCTATCAACCCATTCAGCTCTTTCTTTGAGGAAAAAGAGAGGCGCTCCCAGTCTGTATCTGGTGCCCTTGGTAAAAATCAGAGAGATTCCCTCATTGTCCTCCATCAGCAGCCTGACACCATTAGCTTCATTGAGTCAAGTAAACACCTAAAGCACACCGATGTTGTTGAACAACTCAAGCAACTCCAGATGGGGGATCCAGATGAGCTAAGTAGTTCTTCTCTGCCTGATGATGACCCCACATTGCCATGTGAGCTGGATGGCATTCTATCCAGCTTGGAGCCACCTCAGAGGAAGGACGGTTGGCCAATGATGCTGAGGATACCAGAGAAGAAGAACATCATGTCCTCTAGACACTGGGGCCCAATTTACGTGAAACTGACTGAGAGTGGCTATTTGCAGCTTTTTTATGAGAAGGGGCTAGAGAAGCCCTTCAGGGAATTCAAGCTTGACATCAACCATGAGATTTCAGAGCCCAAGCTCCAGAACTTTGATGAGAATGGCAGGATACACAGTGTGAGGATAGACCGTACCGTCTATAAAGAGAAAAAGAAGTACCAACCAAAGCCAGCTGTCACTCACGCAGCAGAGCGGGAACAAGTTATAAAGCTTGGCACCACTAGTTATGAAGACTTCCTCAGCTTCATCAGGGCCGTCCAGGACGCACTAATGGATTTGCCCACCTCATCAACAGACCTGAGCACAGTGGGACTAAACTACCAGGAAGAGGAAATCACTGTGGATGTAAAGGATGAGTTCTGTGGCATCTTGTCTAAAGGGGACAACAGGATTCTGCAGCACAATGTGTTGACAAGAGTGCATGTTCTCACATTCCTTTCTGGCTTGGCAGAATGCCGGCTAGGCCTCAATGATATCCTGGTCAAAGGGAATGAAATTGTCTCACGGCATGATATCATGCCTACGACTACCACCAAGTGGATTAAGTTGTATGACTGCCACTTCCATGCCTGTGTGGATGAGGAGATGTTCACCAGCAATCGTGTAATTCTATTTAACCCCTTGGATGCCTGCCGGTTTGAACTGATGCGCTTTAGGAGTACATTTTCGGAAAAGACATTGCCTTTCACCTTAAAGATTGCAGCCAGTATCAATGGGGCTGAGGTGGAACTCCAGAGCTGGCTGATGATGTCTCCAGGATTCTCCTCCAACCGAGACCCTCTAACTCAGGTTCCCTGTGAAAATGTGATGGTCTGCTACCCAGTGCCGCAGGAATGGGTGAAAAATTTCCGTAGAGAAAGCGTCCTTGGAGAAAAGTCTTTGAAAGCAAAAGTAAATAAATGTGCCAGTTTTGGATCCACCAGTGTTTCTGGTTCAGAGCCAGTTATGAGAGTAACACTAGGAACTGCCAAATATGAGCATGCCTTTAATTCCATTGTATGGAGGATAAATCGATTGCCTGACAAAAATTCTGGTGGGTAGTACTGCTTGAATTGGATGATTGTGCAGGAAGTGGTATTTTTTGCAGTGTACTCAAGGGTACATTTGAATAACATTAAAAGATGTTAAAACATGTTTAGTTGGAAAGTTCAAAAAGTGTGCCTAGATAAACTGAGGTAGCTAAATTTGTTGAATGTCTCAAAAATTGCAAAAGTCCTAGTAGTTAAAACAACCCTCTTGATGCTGCTTAAGCCACCTATCCTGTTTTCATATTCTTGCCTCTGTCCTCTTGAGTCATTGTCTGTTCTGCTTAGGTATCACAGGCAGGCCTCTTTGGACAGAAAAGTCATAGGCCTTTCCTGCTTGTTGCCATTGGTTTGTCTGCTCTGAAGTTCTAGCAGAAAGGGCCTGCCTAGATTCCAGCACATGAGGGAGACGTCAAAGTTCTCAGAATTCTGAGGCCCATTTGTATCTTATGAAAAAATTAACATTGAATGGGCAATCCAGTGCAGCATGGCTACAGCACAGCTATACAGCCCATTCAGCAATAAAGCTAAAAAGAAAGGGAGAAAGCACAAATTATTTTCTGATGCAGTTTATGTCAGTTTATGTCAAGGCAATAGGGAGAGAGGCTTGGGAAATTCAAATCAATACTGAGAATCGGGTAGGTGTCAATAGCTCGGACGGCATTTTTCCATCTTCGCCAAGCCCGGCTACTAGCGCCCTACCTGTCCTCGGAACACTTGGCCACTGTGATCCATGCAACAGTCACTTCCAGACTAGACTTCTGTAACTCACTCTACGTGGGCCTGCCCTTGACTTTGATCCAGAAGTTACAGCTGGTACAAAATGCAGTTGCCAGAGTCATCACTAGACATCTTGGAGGGCCCATATTCAGCCGGTGCTTCCCCATCTGCACTGGTTATCAGTCTGTTTCTGGGTCAAGTTCAAGGTACTGGTATTAACCTTCAAGGCAATAATGTGGCCTGGGTCCTGCCTACCTGCAGGACCACTTGGTTGTTTATGCCCCTCGCAGGGTTCTTCGCTCTGTGGGTATGAATTTACTGGTTATCCCAGGCCTCCGGGATATTTGCCTGGCCTTCACCAGGCCAGGACTTTTTCACTCCTGGCCCCAACCTGGTGGAATGAGCTCCTGGAAGAGCTGAGGGCCCTGCCGGAATTACCAGCTTTCCGCAGGGCCTGCAAGATGGAGCTCTTCCGCCAGGCATATGGTTGAGGCCAAGGCAGAACCCCGGGATTTCAATGTTGGATCCCCAAGATTCATCAGTCCAGCTCCCCAGTAATTGGAACTGACGGTATGGCCTCTGGCTGAACAAGGTGGGTAAGAAGTGAATATAGAATGCCATTGCTGCTTATTTTACTGTAAATTGGGAAATTATGGGATTTTACTGTATTTTTAATGTTTTATTTATTTTTATTTATTTATTTATTTGATTTGTATCCCGCCACTTATGGCGGGTAACATGGTCTTAAAACCCAATTAAAACACCCCCATTAAAAGACTTAAAAACCCATAACATGGCGGATGATCTCCAAGCCTACTTCCCCATTCCAACTAGAGGCGTTGGGAGCATGGGGCGGCGTGATGTCCACAGGCCCACAACCTCCCTTCGCTGGGGGGGGGGCAGCCAATCTCCTCCACTCGTCCCAGCCTCAACCATAAAACTAGGCGTGCTTCCCTGGGGCCAGGAATGACCAATAGGTTTTCCCCCACAAAGCGTAATTATGTGACCCGCCGCGAGCCCTGTCAGGGAGCAGCTGTATATAAATTTAAAAATAAAATAAAAATAAAAATAACAATGGAGCTGCTGATGAAATGAGATTAGAGTAGAATCATAGAGTTGGAAGGGGCCATACAGGTCATCTAGACCAGTGGTCCCCAACCTTTTTATCACCGGGGACCGGTCAACACTTGACAATTTTACTGAGGCCCGGGGGGGGGGGGGTAGTCTTTTGTCAAGGGACGTTACCGCTGATGCCTGAGCCCCTGCTCCATTTGCTTTCCTGCTGGTGCCCCTGACTTCCTACGACCCATTGGGGGGAACTGTCAGCAGCTGCTGCACAGTGCCATACCGAGGGGGAGCCCCAGCCTTGGCAGCCGCTGGAGAGCACCAAAGTTGAGCCGGCGGCAGAGTGGCAGGGCAGCCCCTGAGGCAGCAGCCAGGGAGGAGGATGAGGAGGAACCGCGGCCCGGTACCGACTGATCCACGAACCCGGGACCGGTCTCCGGACCGGGGGTTGGGGACCACTGATTTAGTCCAACCCTCCACTCAATGCATGATCAATCTAAATCATCCAGGATGAGTATCTGTCCAGCCGCTGCTTGAAGACTGTCAGTAAGGAGAGGGAGGGCTCACCACCTCTTTAGGCAGTTGATTCCACTGCTGAAGTACTCTGACTGAATTTTTTCCCCCTAATATCAAGCTGGTACCATTCTACAAATAGTTTAAACCCATTACTTTGGATCCTATCTTCTGCTGCTGGGAACCTTTCCTTGCCCTCCTCTACGGGACAGTCTTTCAGATATGTAAAGATAGCAGTCATGACCTCTCTCAACCTCCTCCAGGCTGAATGTTCCCAAGTCCCTCAGCTTTCTTCATAGGGCTTGGTCCCCAGGCTCTGGATCATCCTTGTTAATCTCTTCTGCACCCTTTCAATTTTGTCCATGTACTACAATACTGGGGAAGGCACTGGCAAACCACCCCGTATTGAGTCTGCCATGAAAACGCTGGAGGGCGTCACCCCAAGGGTCAGACATGACTCGGTGCTTGCACAGGGGATACCTTTACCTTACTACAATACTACAATGTGATTAGGGTACTACAATGACAGTCAGCACTAAGGTACTACAGGAACATCTTCACTGAAAAAGTGCATCTTGTGGAGCTTTTCTAAGAAATGTTTGGTAAGGCAAAGTTTCAGAAATTAGGAGACTGGGCAGGCCTTAATTGTCCTGCACAAACTTTACCAGCATGGAATAGTAATGATAGTGCCAGAATTGGGAAGATGTGGATTCAAGCCTCTCTTCCACCTTGAAAAATTGCTGGATGCTGTTGGGCCAATTACTTTCAGTCTAATTTAACACACTGAGTGTCATTAGGATAAGTGGACATGGGAAGCCATGTCTATCATCCTTCAGACTCAGAAAACCTTTATTGGCATACACAAACACAATCCAAGGAAACAAAATAGATTAAACAATATTATGTTCCTGCTCTTGCAAACATAGGTTATTTATTTGAATCTGAGTCTATCATCCCTTAATTCCTTAGAAGAAAGGCAGGATAAAGGCAGAATAGATCTATTTCTTGCCTTTTTCGAGTCTTGAAAAATAATCCCCCACTTGCCATCCTTTTGTACCCTGCCATCATGTCGGGCCTTGTCAAAAAACCAGACAGTCTGCTATTACAAGTGGCGTGAACTATACAGGCTCAGTCCCCTCGGAGGTGATAAAGATGGAACTTCAGACCGTAGGAGGGGCTCAGATGATTAAAGCATCTACATGCAAAAGAAAATTAGATGTTAGAAGGAAAGGTAAGATAGAACCTTGCTCCTTCATATCCAAGTTTTTACATGAAAGATTTTTTTCCTGCATAATGGAGCATTCAATAATGTTATCCATGTATCAAGAAGAATAAGGTCTGAATCTGCCTAATTTACCATGACTACTAGGGTTGTGAGCTCCCGGTTGGGAAATTTATGGACATTTTGAAGTAGGGCCTGTGGAAGGAGGGGTTTAAGTAGGAGAGGGACCTCAGTAAGGGTATAATGTCATAGATTCTACCCTCCAAAGCAAGCATTTTCTGCATGGGAACTGATTTCTGCAGTCTGGAGTTCCAATGTAATTCCAGGAGACTTCTAGTCCCTTTTGGAACTTGGCAACCCTATGAATCCATAAATGTGTGCTGCTTCTTTAGGGAGTTGGGAGGTGTAGAATCCACCAGGGTAGCCTGACTAATGTGTACTTTTGGCTTATTCTGAAATTGGCCCAACTTGGGTCTTGCTGGAGTGAGTGTTGTGATGAATGAAAGCATCAGTTGGCCCTGGTGCAACAGAAGGCAAGTGTGTGAGTTGTACAGCTGTCTTTTGTTATGTCAAGGGGCAGCTGTTTTCCAATGGCACAAAAGTGGTAGTGAAAAATCCTGTCCTGGGCCAGTTTGGAATGGTAAGATTGACGTAGCAAAACTGGATTCCACCAAAAGAAAAGCACTGCTGTGTCTGTTCCAAGAACAGTTTGGTAACTTGTCTTGCGTTCTGCTGACTCAAAAGCAACATGTTGATGTCGGCTGATGAAAGGAGCCTTGTTTACAGGTTGTGAGGCGCCTCAGTCCCAACTAGACACAGTTCGATGCTACAATGTGAGTATCTGTTTGTAGGCAAGCAAAACAGAGTGCAAAGAAAATATCAGTGCATACGATTGATTGCTCCTTTTTGTTGTGAGAAACCCAACTCAGATTTGAAGGATAATAGGATTTATAATATTGCTTTGATGCTGAATGATATAGGCAATTGGCATCTGGTCAACTTCTACCAATACTAGTTGTCTCTTTCTCAAAAGCACACTGCATGGATTTCATGAATCCAAAAACAGGGGCAGTTTTCAAGCAAGTCTCCTATCAACTCTTGAAGCAAGTCTCCTTAGAAATCTTATTTAAATGTATGACGTTTTTATTTACTAAGTTTAAATTTTTAAAATTGTAGTCATGGACTGAAAGAGACTGTTTTGCCTAAGGCCATCTAGTAAGCTTTTAACCAAGGTGAGATTCAAACTCTTGCCTTTTCAGATTACTCAACTATTGTGCTGAGTTCAACAAGGCTTAATTCCTAGAAAGTGGACTTAGGACCAAAGTAGACATTACATTTTTTTCCTTTCCTTTTATCCAGTAAAAACTCTGTGATACGTCAACTTTGATCAGTGGATGTTATTAATCACTTATCACCCAATAGACAAAAGGAGTTTTTTAAAAAATTCCAACTGCTAGAGTTCTTCTTGGATCCCTTTCAGAAAGTAAAAAGGTAACCAAGTCATGGGAATGTCCATCCAAATAAACTTGCAAATTTGGGAAAATACAGTGCCTTCTGAGATTAGCATACAAAAGACACTCCAGAAGGTTATATACTATCATGTCGATCTTATCTAAGGGACAGGGAAAGATTCATTCTGAATAAAGTAAACACATGAACCCTACCCCTCATAGCTACCAAGGAGTGAGCATTTAGTCTGTCCCGAATGAACACTCTTAACAGGCTTTGAGAGGACAATAGTTGTAGGAGGAAAGAGATGTTGGAGGCGGAATACCAAAAATATTGGAATAAACAGGTGCAGCGTGCTCTAAAGGCAGAGTGTTTCTGATTGATTTTACACAATTTCTCGCCAAAGCAACTATGAAACATTCATATCAATTAAGTACAAACTTTAAAACAATTAAACTGCCTCCTCCTAATAATCATTTAAAACCTTTCGGAGACTGGTCAGAGCTTAGAGCTTATATTAGTGGATGGGTTCTCAGGCAGGGAGGCCATGTCTTGATATTTATAGCTGGGCTCAATCAGTGGCTTGGCAGAACAGCTCTGTTTTGTGGGCCCTCTGCAGCTGCTTAAGTTATGATAATTGGATTGTCTTCATTATTTACTAATTTTATATCCTGCCTTTCTGCCCTTGGATTGCTTTCTTCTAAGGTATTGCTTCTGAACAACTTCATTGTTAAACCTCCCAAAGGTTTTAATTTCCATAGTCTTGCTCTGGTTATTTACAGGTGCTGGCCATCCTCACTGCTTCTTCTGCCACCTAGAGCTTGGTTCAGACCGAGAAGTGCCTTCCAGTTTTGTCCGCTATGCGGATGTGGAGTTTGATATGCCAACCACTTCAGCATCCAAAGCCGCCATTCGTTCCATCTCTGTGGAAGGCAAGACTGATGTCAGGAAGTGGGTTAACTATTCAGCACATTACAGTTACAAGGTATGACTGAGAAGCTAACCAAAACATGGATGGAGATATTTCGGTTTTACAACTAGATTTACAAATGTCTAACACAACTAAACCTATAAACATTTTAAATGGGCATTCAAACTCCCCCAAGCTGTGTAGACATTGCAACTCATACAAACCAGAATGCTATGATTGTGCAGTATTACATTTTGAGAGCTCAACAACTACTTTTGGCTTGTTAGGCAAACCCAGGTAACATCACTGGGCACAGAGCTGAGCTGCAAGCCTCCCCCATCTACTGCTTAGCCAGGAGGGAGGATTAGAGCAGATAAGCCATGTTATCTGTTTTCAACTCTAAGCCATCCTCCACCTGTTGCTGTCGTATTAGAAGCTGGAGCTTCACAACTTCAGGAGCCTCCCATTCAATTAGACGGCACTGGAGGATGGAAGTTTGAAGCAGAAAGCACATCTGGAACATCTTCTGCTCCAATTAGCCCAATCAGCTGGCTGGCAATAGGGCTGATGGAGCGAAAGGCACGTACTGTTCTCCAGACACCCCCAACAGATGGCCTGGAGCCCACAAAACATGTAGCAAGACAGGAGATGAGGCAATGGGTTAGATCCAGCATCCATCAGTTGTAGTCAGCCATGAATGTGGATCTCCCCCATTTCTTCCTCCTTTCAGTAGCACCCTTGGAAAGGTGATATTCAGATAGCATGACTGACATGTATTAATACAGTATTTGCTGGCGTATAAGACTACTTTTCCCCCCTGAAAAACATGCCTCCAAGTGGGGGGGTCGTCTTATACGCCGGGTGCACTTCAGTTGGGATAGACAGAGCTGCCCATAGTGGCCCATAGTACTGTATTT
This sequence comes from Paroedura picta, assembly GCF_049243985.1. Classification (NCBI taxonomy): domain Eukaryota; kingdom Metazoa; phylum Chordata; class Lepidosauria; order Squamata; family Gekkonidae; genus Paroedura; species Paroedura picta. The sequence continues at coordinate 153,603,123 of NC_135370.1, read as the reverse complement.
TGAGTGGAAATGTTGGTGGGTCGTCTTATATGCCCAGTCGTCTTATACGCCGGCAAATACGGTAATTATGTGGGAAAGTATGCTATAGTGGAGAAGGGGGCATATTGCCCTTCATGTCTCTTCCACAACTGCAGAACTGCATTGAGGGAAGATGGAAATTTTCATTGTCTTTCTCACTGCAGCAGATTGATCTGTATGGCTATCACTCCATGTGAATCAGGTTTTGTGGGTCAGAAGGGATCATTGAGGGAAGGGAAAAGATTACTGGAAAAGATTTGTGATCATTGCATGAGTGGATTACTGAATACAACCCACAAGGATTTCCTATCCCCTGTAAATTCCCCTTTTTCTACATAATTTAGATTTAGTATTCATGCAAGAGAAGTCCTTTCCAAAGCAGACAGTATAACAGATCCATGCTGGAAAGGCTGTTTAATGAAGAATTCCACAAATAAAGCTAGAGATATTATCTGCCAGGACACCCACAGATTATTTATGCATAGAATTAAACAACAGTCAGCTCCTCATTTGCTGAAACTGGTTTTACTCTTAGCCTGGCACTACCATCATGGCTGGAATGAATCAAGTCTCTTTCCCTCATCTTGAACCTTCTTAGGGAAGGGCCAGCTTTCCGTGTTAATTTAGGAAGCAAGAATTCTAACATCCATGAGAAACAGGAAACAACCAACAACTTTAGAAAACCTATTCCATTTTCTGGAGAGATAAGAACCAACATACACTTCCACTAATCAGTGACTGCCTGCAAATAATATAGACCCTAAGAAGTTGGCTATTCTTGCTTTAGAGCATGTTACTGTGGACAGAGGATGCCAAGAAGCAGAAATTGGGTAAGCTTGTGCTCTTTAATGATTTATTTTTCTCATCAGGTGGAAATAGAACAGAAAACAAGCTTAAATCCTGATGTGATGGGAGAGGGAACTGGTAATGCCAAGGAATGTGCTGTACACTGAAGGAAAGGTCCACCCTCTGTGGTTAAGTCAATATAATCAACAGGCCTTGTGGAAGAGAAGATACAGAACCTCCTTCGAGCTGCTGGAAGAGCAAGGAAGCACTTGGAGTGTCTAGATCTCTTTGCCAACTGCAACTGTATTTAGAGCGGGAGCTCTTTTGCAATTTGTTTACAATACTCTGGTGGCTTTGATAGAAGCTCACTTAAGTTTCTAGAGACTGATGATTCATTCAAGCCTGTTTTTGCCCCTATGGGTAATCTTCCCACAATGAGATAATGTTGGTTCAACAACTACAACTCAAACATAAGGTGTGCACTAGCCTGGGTAACAATATCTCCTTGAAAACTGGATGGTCTGCAACAATGCTGAAAAAGATGGGAGATGTAGAGATCGACTTTTCTTTATGGGTTGTGATAGAAGCACGATACAACAGTCTTTCCTCTCAACTAGTATAGACTTAGCTACTGAGAATTCCAATAAGCAGAACCTCTGAGAATTCCAGTAACTGAACAACAATTGAATCAACAAGTGAATTTTCCCCACATCTAAAATGGAACTTTTAAATATTTCACTTTTTTTTGGGGGGGGGGGGGTGATGGATCTTCAGAAAGCTACCTTCAGTCACTTAGACTGATGCCAAGGTCAGGGTGATTCTTTAAACTTGATGTACTTTTAGCTGCCAGTAGAGGTGAACTTGGCTGATGTTTGATCATTCTTGTTTGGAAAGATACTTGGATGAAACATTTTTTTAAAAAGAAGTCCTTGGATGTTTTAGGAGGACTGGTTATAACTTCTTACATGCATCTATGTTTGGTTGACAGACTATGACTTGCACCTTTGGTACTCTTTATCAGGCCTGGTAGAATAGAAAATTGGCCGGATTTTTTTTTTTGGGGGGGGGGGGGTGCTGAGAAGGCTACTTGAATTTTCTTTTCCAATAGTATGTCTTATTTTAAGGTGGTTCCACACTCCAACTTTTTTGCACTTCTTAGTTGTTTCTGGGGATGCCAGTCCCTACCTGGAGATCTCCTGGAATTCTAACTCATCTCCAGTTCTCCTGGAGAAAATAGCTGCTTTGGAGGGTGGCATCCATAGCATTATACTCCACTGAGGTCCCTCCTCATCCCATATTCTGTCCACTCCCAGCTCTACCCCTAAAGTCTCCAGGGCTAGCAACCCTAGCTGTTCCATTTTTTATTTTTATTTTATAACTTCAGATGCAAGTGGAATTGAAACAGGTGTTCCGCATAGAACTAAATAAAGCATTATATAATTAAAAGAAATCCCTCGGGACAAGCCTCTTAGACCATGAGGAAAGATGGAATATAAATGTTTTAATGCATTTTCAAAACACCTTTAGTATTAAATGTACTTCAGCAAATATCCCACTTCCCGCTGGAATTTCCCTTTTATTTTTATGTTTTCATGGTAATTAATTGTACTTGTCAGGCTTGCCACTCTCTCACCACTTATCAAACAAAGGCTAATTATCAGGTGCCCCTCTCCTGCGAGTCTGGGGAAGTTAAGTATAGCTTCTATTTCTTTATAGCCAGTGCAAGCCTGTGTTCATGCTTTTAAAAAATTTGATTGTTTATATGCAAGTCACAAAAGTTTGAAAGAGCCATAGCTGTGACAAACGACAAAAGGGTATACAAGTCCCTCTGCAAGGGACCAAGAGCAGATCATTTACAATTCATTTGTGAGTAGAAAAAGAACTAGGCAGAAAAACTCCAGTTCTGCTCTGAGTGTTCATATGGGACACCCTAGTATTGCAGGCATGTTTTATTTTTTAAATTCAGTTTGAAGAGGCAGGAAGAGAATATAGAAAATAAAAGTACTGGAACATGAAGGGATTGACTGGATGGTCCACAAAAACTGAGTAAGCAGATCATGGCAGTGTGACTACTGTGACTACTGTGGACCCAGCCTTTAAAAGACTGCAGGCTGTTAAATGCATTCATACAAATGTAATACCCGTAGGAGTTATGTCTACATGTTCTAAAGAATGCCAGAGCAGAAAAATATAATCTCCCAAAGGTAAGGATAAAAACAAGTTAAGACCAATTAAAAACAGTTTAAAACTATCTAAAACCTGTTTTCACAGCAGACCTGCCAACTACTGCCTTGCTGTTGCAATCTTCTGTGAAATGTGTGTCCTGTTTGCAATGGCTGGTGTTACTGTGTTCCCTAACTGCATTGTCAGCCATTAACATCCTGAGGATCTCAGCTTTCACGTTTTTGGTTTTTAATCCAAGTTTAGCCCATTTGGCCATGGAGACAATCTGGGCATGCCTCGGCAGGGCATCTATTTAATAGGTGGAAAGCACCATCAAGTTGCAGCTGATTTATGATAACCCCAGAGGTTTCAGAGGTGGTTTCCCAATGCCTGGCTTTGCAGAGCAACCCTTAGCCTTCTTGGTAGCCTCCCATCCAAATACTGACCGAGTTTGACCCTACTTAGGCTTCCCAAATAGACTCATAAAGCTGGAAAGGGCCATACAGGGTTTCTAGTCCAACCCCCTGCTCAATGTAGGATCTGGTCATTTGGAATATTGTGTACAGTTCTGGTTCCACACCCCAAAAAAGATAGTATAGTACTAGAAAAGGTGCAGAAAAGGGCAGCTAGAATGATTAAGGGGATGGAACACCTTTCCTATGAAAAAAGATTAAATAAATTAGGGCTCTTTAGCTTAGAAAAATGATGACTGAGGAGTGACATGATAGAGATTTACAACATTATGTGTGGGATAGAGAAGGCAGAGAAAGAATTACTTTCCCCCCTTTCTCACTGAAATTGTGAACACTTTGAAATTAATGAGCAGCATGCTTAGAACAAATGAAAGGAAGTACTTCTTCACCCAAAGAGTAATTAACTCAGAATTCACTGCTAATGGCTAAAAGCATAGACAGCTTCAAAAGGGAATTGGATAAACATGTGGAGCAGATCATCAGTAGATATTACCCAAAAGCTATAGAAGGAACACTATGTCTGAGGCAGTAATGCATTGTATTTTTATGCATAGGGGGCAACAGTGGGAAACCTTCTAGAGTTCTGGCCCCATTGATGGATCTCCTGATGACACCAGGGCTTTGGCCCCTACGTGGCACAGAATATTAGACTGGATTGGCCATTGGCCTGATGTGACATGGCTTCTCTTATGTTCTTATGATGAGATCAAGTTACGCAAGGCCAGTCAAATCAGGGCAAAGCCCCTGTTTAGAAAACTGTATTTCAGAGAGGGCACTACTCAGCTGGGGTGAGGCTATAACCCTCATAAAGATTCAGGGCCTCTTGCCCCTCCTCCTTGCAAACAGAAGGAACATTAATTGGATTGATCTTCATGGTTCATTCATTAGGTTGCCTTAGAATGGATTCTGGAATTTTGAGTGTGTGCAGAGAACTCCCAGCCCTGGCTCCAGTACGTTTCCCCATATTGCAACAATCTCTGCTTCAGAGACATTATTATTCAGTACTTGCCCAAATGATGAAGAGAAACTTTATTATTTAAAGGATAATCATTTCTCATTGTTAAAAATATCAAAGTTCTTACTACAAAGTAGTTGCCTTGAGCTGTCAACAGACTTTGTTCTATTATCCACCTCCCCCCACCCCCCACCCCTATCCTATATGCCTGTCTTACATTGTCTCCTCCTGGATCAGGAAAAATAGGCATCTTTGCTATGCAAAAACACATTACTCAGAAACCCTGCTCTTGCACTTTCAATACACCTTCTGTGTAAGCATTAGCTGTTTAGCAGCAAACTGCCCTGCAAAACAAGAGGAACATGTTTCTACTGGGGAATTTACTATATGATGTTTGTATGTCTGCATAAGTTCTTGGCAGTTTCTAGTCCTCTGTGAATTTGTGCAGATCACCAGAATGACCTGGTCTCTGGGAAACAAACAGATTCTTCTCTGCCCAGTGATGGGAAGTTAATCCTTGTCTGCAGTAGCTCTTTTAAGATATTTCAAGGAGGGAGAACAGGGTAACCGAAGCAAGCTTGGCCCCAGGCCTATGCGTGTTTATTGGTGCTCATATATAGAGCCTACTTATCTATGGTTGTACACATACATTGACATATATTAACATACTCAAGATCCCTGCTTTTCCTGGGTTTTGGGGTCTTATGGTGAAAGTTCTTGTGTGCATGCATCAGTAAAGGCCCTGCACCTGCACTGCAATGAATACATGGAGGATGTTGAGGGGCAGGGCTTGTCATACCAGTCCCCACCACCGCTATGTGCATTCATCCTATGTTATCGGGAAATCGGTACACCTAGCAGTCAGCATTTTAGAGGTCATTTGTGTGAGTTGTGTGATAGCTGTACATTTAATTATGAGATTGCAGGCCAAACAAGAGAGTTATGGTGGCAAACAATTATCCTGCAGAGCTACTTTAATGGGCCTAGCCATGCTGCCGATCAAGTATGCAAAATGAGCTTCACATCCTGATCAGGGTGCATGCTTACATTGGAGAGTCTTCAAGTGACTTTTATCAGTGGGTCATTTCACAAGTCACTTAAGAATGTGGAAGGGAGAGAAAGCAATGTCTGGATTTCCACACTTTGGCTGCAACACTGCATTCAGTTTAAGTTGCTGAAATCTAATGGACTTCAGCATGGTTTAAACATCCAGTGTCTGGGATCACAGTTTTGATCTTCAGCAGATACCTCCCTGGCCCCTAACTAATCACACTCCTAAAAACAAAGGTGCCTTTTACCCTGTATAAGTGCTTGCAGCCAAAGTGAAACTCCGAAAATGCCCCCAACTATTTAAAAATTGAAGAAATATTTGCAGACTTTTGATAAAAACCAGAGAAAATTAAGCATCCTTTGATGGGACATTTACAACCCAGTCCTATGCATATTTACTCAAAAGTATGTGCATGTATAGTGGGGGGGGGGAATCTTAGCCTTGTGTATTTGCTTATAACTCTCCCACTGACATCAGTGGGACAAAGTATTTAACTTCGGCTGGATTATGTTATTTGTGTGTAGGAATCTCTTCCAATTCCAGGACTGCAGTCCCTGGGCTGGTTTTGCATTTATCTCTGCATTAAGCCTTAATGCACTTTTAAAAAATAAGGACACAATACAGAAGCATTATAAATATTAAACCATTTAGAATGCTGGAATATAATATGGGGATTGTTCCGCTCGGGGGGGGGGGGATAGAACACAATCTGTCCACACCTCCTTCCTCATCCCATCTGATCTTGCTTAGTACCTGCTTGTCAAGGTTGTGGCAGTGGAGCCTACCTAGCCATAAATGAAGCTGTTCTGCTAATTAAGCCCACGCATATCTCTGGAGCTACCAACTACCCTGACTGCCAGTGTCTTAACCAGAGGTCTTTCCCATTCTGCTTCCTGAGCCCCTTTTGAGAAATGCTAGGGCTCCAGTCAGGGACCCCTTCAGCTTGCAAAATGGGCTCTATCTCTGAACCATTTACAAAGAAGCCTCCTCTCCTAATACTCCAGGTTATAATCCCCAGGCCATAAAAACCACAGTATAATCCTACCTAGGTGGATTCTCATGGGCCTAGGCTGATTTCAATAGGCTTAGATTGGAGTAGGTCTACAAAGGACTGCACTATAAGTAGGTTGACTGTCTGATTTCAAGAGTTTACGGTATATGTGTGGAATCCTCTTGAAAACTGTAATGGTGGGGTGGAGCGAAGCAAGGGAGCCTGAATGTAAGTTCTGAATCACTGACCTGCCAATCTATTGCTGGTTACTATTACAGCTTTTTAAAGAGGGTTCAGTGTGCATGCAGCAGCTGAACCATGCAGAGGAGTCTCACGTGTAGCAAAATCACCTGTAAAGCATTGCATTTGACAGTTCAGTGCCTCATTCAGGCGGGCTTGGATATACCCCCTAGGGAACGGGATTTCAAGTGACAATTCAGGCTGCCAAGCAAGGTAAGGAAGTCATACTCCACTGGGAAAATCCTTACACACATTGGAAAACAAGGGTACATCTAAGCTGTGGAGTCCTAATTGGATCAAGGTGGAAACTTTCCAATGGGGCTTTTTTGCCACTTGAGATGACTGTGATCAAGGATATAGAGCTCAAGTGGCAGCCATGTATCTGTGAACTAGCCCTGGGCCTCACTTCAAAGATGAACCAAACAGTAAGTTTTTATAGCCACCACTGGAAATGATGCAGAAGCATTGGCACTCACCCTTGTATGAACAGCATACATTGAAAATACATTCAAACAGTCCCTTTTCAGCTGAATTTAGGGAATGCAATCATCAGCAAGGGAAACAGGGGAGAGGATTATGTTGTAGGTAAATGAAGCCCAAGCTCTTAGCACTCTAAACTTAACAATTAGCACTTTGAGTTGTTTCCAAAAGGTAACTCCATTCAGACTCTGGGGCTTTAATGTATTCTAAACAACTGCCCCCATAAGATGCATGGCCCCACACAAAATGCACTACAGTTCTGAATCAGCAGGAGGTGAGGCAACATTATTGACTGTTATTCCCTCTGTCTTACATGTTGACATTACAATCCCCAGCCTCTGCCCCAGAGCACTGGCAAACTGAAAAGAACCAGGTTGGATCCTGTGAACCTGTTCTGTCAGCAGAGGGTCTTTCCTCTGATGAAAGGAACCATTTATCAAAGGAAAGAGTAGGGAGGCAGGTTTCCTGCTATAGCCAGAGACCTTCCAGCCTGGACACCCCCCCCCCCAATTCATTGCCATCAGTAGAAAAATGGAGGGGGGGGGGCTTTGGCTTCATACCAACACACATCACATTGGCCCACAACTGGAAGTCACATTGTGCTGGGGTGACACTCTAGGAGTCACTCAAAGCTCTATGTAATCTTTGTTAGAAGCCCTGATGCATTTCCATTTTTGTGTCAGACACTAAAAAGATTGTCTCCATCCCTGAAATTCTCCCACCAGGTTGTCAGCAACCAACAGAACACACCCACAGAATTCAAACCACCATTAGGCTCCCATAGTTGTTTATAGACCAAATGACTTCATGGTATTGCTAGCTGTGCAGAATCCCTTTTTAATTTATTGTGGAAGCAACTGCTCTCTTTTGCTAGTCAACCAGGGCAGGAATAGACAAGTTGTTTTCAGCCTGTTTTTTTTTTACCACCTTCAGACAGACAGTCCAGAGCAGGGGTAGTCAAACTGCGGCCCTCCAGATGTCCATGGACTACAATTCCCCATGAGCCCCTGCCAGCGTTTGCTGGCAGGGGCTCATGGGAATTGTAGTCCATGAACATCTGGAGGGCCGCAGTTTGACTACCCCTGGTCCAGAGCCTCTTGCACTATTGTGGTTGAGTGTTTTTTTTACATATTTTGTAAGAGGTTTGTACCTTTTTGATGTATTATGTCGACACACTGGCTGAATCTTTAGACATTTTGTTGTGACCCCCCCCCAAGCTTTCTTTGAAATGTTGTTCTGGTTTTGAATTGTGAGAGAAACTGTTGAATAAATGCAAGTGAAGTTCTACTTTCACTGAAGTTATTTCTTTGTTGTCGTGCTCATTTAATTTTCCTGTGACAAAAACTTGAATGCTGATCAAAGAACAAGAGAGACCATTTATAGTAATGATCTTCTGTATCTGGGCTAGGTCACACCTTTGCCTTGCCTAAAGCTGTTTCTAAAGGTATTAATGCCAAGGGATCCAGAGAGGTGGCTTCATAATCTGGTTAGTCTGCATATCTACCTGTCAGAAGGGAATGCTGGTTGCCTTATCAATTTCATTTTGAAGGTGAAGAAATCAAACTATTGTCACATCATTCAATATCGGTGCTGGCTTTTCTGGATGTGTCTTATCAGGACTGATTCAGCATGTATGAAACCCTATTTCTGGTCATTTAATTCCTGGAAAGAGAGACATTTCAACATTTTAGTTTCCTTGTGGATTTACCACACAAGTGATAACTCTTAGAGGATCTTACCCAAAGATAAGCAAGGAGACCCTTCTGAGAAGAAGGCCTCCCCCAATCAATTCAACTTCCCGTATTTATAGAGGTTAGTTCTTTTTTATTTACTAATCTAGCACTAGCTATCTCACTTCATAAGGGTACATATGCTGGGTTAACTAATCTTATATGCTAATGATCAGATGTGGGCTCATCTGCAGATACTTTAACCCATGGATCAAGCCCACAATGATCATTTTGCCAAATTGGGTCCCTCCCGCAGGTTTGTAAAAAAAAATCCAAAAATATATTGTATGTATTTAGTTAGTTATTTGCACAAATTCGGCCTACCTCCTCATGAAATCCCCAAATTATTAAAAAGTATACCCTCCAGATGGCAGAAAACAAAGAGAAAAAGCCCTCCACCCCCTCCACAACCATCCACAAAAGATTCAGTAGTTGATATAGCAGAATCGGGGGGGGGGGGCGCGATGCTCTTACACAACCTGGCCTCAATCAAAATCCTGGCAGAAGAGCTCCATTTTTGTAGGCCCTGTGGAACTTTGACAGCTCTGTCAGGGCCCTCAGCATTCCCAGGAGCTCCCACAACAGATGAGAGAGAGAAAAAACATTATTTGTGGTGGGTTCTACTGCTCTTCTGCCATCTTTGTTGCCTTATGTCTCTGCTGCTGGCCCTTGTTGGGAGAAGGGTATTTCTGGGCATCATGGTAGCTGGGAAGATGTTCCTGCGGCATCACAGAATCACAGAGTCATAGCGTTGGAAGGGGCCATACAGGTCAACTAGTCCAACCCCCTGCTCAATGCAGGATCAGCCCAAAGCATCCAAGAAAAGTGTGTATCCAACCTTTGCTTGAAGACTGCCAGTGAGGGAGAGGTCACCACCTCCTTAGGCTGCCTATCATATTTAGCTTCTGTGGGTCTCCCTAGATTAAGGTGACCATGTGTCCCGACTCCTGCGGGAAAGTCCCGACTCTTGCAGGACGATCATGACTTTGAGCCAAGAGTCCTGCGTCCCACTGCATTTTTTAAAAGCCCCGCTTTTTTATGCTGGGGCCCTTACCTCCCAGGGACTGGGCCGAGTCCTGGCATTCCAACAGGGCTCACCTCTCCTCTCCTCCAGGGGGAAACCAGCCATGTCACCCGCCAAGTGTGTCCTTCTGCCCCACTCCCCATCTGGCTCTCTGTTTACGGCACAGCCCCCCCTTCACTGTCCCCTTCCCTTCGTTGCCACCTGCAAAGGCATAACTCCTGCTCATTTCGCCCCTCCAGTGAAGTCTCCCTCCACAGGAGTTTGCAATGACAGATTCAGGTTGGGGAGCGGGAGAGGGGGCCCTACGACTGCAGCGGCTGCCTTTCGCTCCCCTCTCCTAGGCTAGACCTCTTCTCCCAAGGGACAGCTGGCTGCCAATCAGACTGTAGTCCCTTGCCACCCTCGGAAGTGACTTTCAGGCACTCGGCAGCCAACTGCCTTTGTTCCCAGGCCAGTTAGCAGCTTGCCAGCCTGTTGGCTACAATGAGCAGAAACCCGATGTGGCTGCAGATCCTTGGCCATTTTTCCCTTATAGGGTTGTTGTGAATAGAGACAGAGTTCAACGAGATCTGAACACAATGGAAAAATGGGCAAAGGAGAACAAGATGCAATTTAATAAAGATAAGTGTAAAGTTCTGCATCTGGGTAAGAAAAATGAAAAGCATGCCTACTGGATGGGGGATACGCTTCTAGGTAACACTGTGTGTGAACGAGACCTTGGGGTACTTGTGGATTGTAAACTAAACATGAGCCGGCAGTGTGATGGAGCGGTAAAAAAGGCAAATGCCATTTTGGGCTGTATCAACAGAGGCATCACATCAAAATCACAAGATGTCATAGTGTTACCCAAATTGCTTGGACACGTGTCCTAAAAACACGTATCTTTGAGCTTGTGGGGAATATTAGCTCAAATGCTGCGAGAGGGGGGTAACTTAGCGTTATCGGATCGTTACCTTTGTATACGAGGGTCGATTGAACCCGTAGGAACTCAAGGCAAACACAGATTTAAATGGTAAAATAGTAATATAAGCTTTTATTGAAAGGAAAATAACAAAAAGACACATAAATAGCTAACACACACATACAAGCAGTCCTATAGAGAAGGGGGAGGAAGAGTGGAAGGCTTGATAGTTACCTGTCCGAGGAGTGGTGGGTCAGAGGAAGGAGCACGAACCAGCGTGGGAGGTCCAGGGTTGGAAGACACTCAGAGTGGCTGTGTGAAGCCACAGTTTTTATAGGATTTTGGGAAGGTGGCTATGTGACAAGGCTCAGGTAAGCATGTGCTGGAAGTTTCCAGGGTCCCCAGACATTGGGACAATACCTGGCCAAGTGGGGGGTGATGGCCGTAAATGGATTTGGATAAAGGTATTAATGGCTCTGAGGAAGAGAGCCATCAGGTCTAGCTGGCAGGGTGTGGGGAGGAAATATCCCCTGGCAGAGGGGCCAAGTGTGAAAAATGTTGCAAGACAGAGGATTTTCCTAGGAGCCCTTAGGCAAACATTCCCCCCCTTCTGTAGTGAATTATATGTCCAATTTATTCACTACAGACCAATATACTGTGTTAGTGGCGGCAAAGATTGAAATTCAGACTAGAAATTCAGAGAGAAAAGTGGGGCCATCTTCTGCCACTACAAAAACTTAAGCCAAATTAAAAACAAAACACATTTAGGAGGGGTTTGGGTGACTTAAGGAAAGCTGTGAAGTTGCTGTTCCTCTTTACCACAACCACTCAAAACTAAATGTAACATACATGAACTATGAACTAGCTAAGCGTGAGGTCTCCACCATATGAATAAAGCAATGAACCAATGCAAACTAATACGTAGAGCAAGGCAATCTAGCAAACAATAGACAAAAAGCAAATGCAGGGAAAACCAAATTCTATGCAGGCAGGAAACTGTGGGCAGTACTGAGCAATATTTTAGAATGCGAGCACTAGGCAGTCCTAAAAATGCTGGCAATGAATATCAAGCAATTACTATGAAGCAAGCAGAAAGTCGTAGAAACTAAAAAGTTAGACAATGAACTAAGCAATGGCTTCTAATAAGCAATGCAATAAGAACAAGATAAAGCTAAGCAATTTAGCAAAACTTATATACATAAACTAGCAAACTATTTAAAACTGATACAGGCACAATGCAATAGACAGTGAGTTGAAATACAGAGCACAATACAATTTGGAATACAGACAATACAGTTTGAAAAACTTCCTCCCCCCCTTGTCCCATTGGTAAAGGTGGGAGTGAAGCTGGAGATTCCTTGAATAGTTGAACATGAGGATTGATGAGGATGAGCAACTGGTTCAGCAGTTGAAGATGTTGATATATATATGCATATATATATAAGACATTGCTGGGTGATGTTTGCAAACACATAGAATGGTAAAGGGGGTTCCTCCATGGGGGTAAAAAAAAAGTGGTTGTGGAAACAAGCCAATAGCTGGAGATGTGTTCAGCATACCAGATGATCTTTCTTCCCCCCCTTGTGACTGAAATGGCAGGGGAAGAGGCAGTGAAGGCACTAATCCAGGGTGTCAGAGCATACGCAGGATCAGAGGTAGCATACAGAAGAAGAAGCAGGCTGGCTGGGCAGCAAGGCTTCATACAGCAGGAGCTGGGGTAAACAGCAAGCATCAGAAGTTCACCAGCAGGTGGGCTGGGGCAGAAAGTGCAGAACAGCAGGTCACAGGACACATCCATAGCAAATGCAGGCAGAGGATCGCTGTCATCTTTGACCAGGTCAGGTCTGGAGGTTGGCGAGCAGGATACAGGTGAAGAGCACACAGGCAGGACCATCAGGAACTGGCCTGGCGATCTGAGGTTTGTGATGCACAAGCCTGGAGCCTCACTAGGGCAGGCTTGGCAGATGTGGGTTGCAAGAATGTTTGAGTGGCCCAGGGCATCAACAGCACAGTGGAGCTGAAGAGCTCAAGGGGGAGACACCCAATTGAGAGAAGGACAAAGATTGACAAAAGTTTAATGGAGAAGTGTGTGCAGCTGCAAAGAGTGATGCTGCAAAGTCTGCTGAGGCTGGGCTCAAGGAGGCACCCAGCCTGATGGATATGCAGATTAGGAAAAATACTCAAAATTTAGAGCTTTGAAGACAATGAACTCAAAATGAAAGATTGGAGCAGAGGGGTGCCCCCATAAGTGACTGTCAAAAAGATCTACTGTGGTGGGTGCCCACCATGACCTTACAGAGACTGAAAATAGAATTTAAGAGGAGCTAGATGCCATCTCCAGGGAGGGAGAGGGAGATTAGAGTGCAATCATACAACAAGGGAAGGAGGTTGCCAAACTCCTGGTGAGTTTGGGAATTTGAGAGAAAACTGATAGATTACTATGGGTGACTGAAGCGAGATGCTTTGTAGAAATACACAAGAGGAGAGAAAGTCCTGTAAGAAGATTTTGGAGGCTAGGTCTACTGGCCTTCTGCACTGTTGTGTAAAAAGAAGCATTCAGAAAAAAGAATCAAAAAGCCAAAGTTAAAGGTTCCTGCAAACATGTTGCAAATGGTCTATGAATGAATAGATTAGCAGCTCAAATACAAATATGTATATGAAGGGGAAAGATAAGAATTGCTAGGTAGAATCTGGTCAGTTGTTTTCCAGTTAATAAACACAAAAAGAAATAGATACTCTGATGTGCAATAGGTTAAAAGCATAAGCAGAAAACCTACTACAGATTTTTCTCTATAAGGAACATAAGATAAATCAAAACACAAAAAGAAAGCTTCAAAAACAAAACTTGGATTGTGATCTATAAAGATCTTGCTATAAAGAGCACAAGAGAGGACTCCTAATTAAAAGAGGACTCAAAAACATGGCAAAAGAATTTGCAAAATATTGTGGATTGACATAAACAATCTAAAAAGTTAGAGCACATAAGCACATATCTAAAAGCAAAGGTTTCTTATAAAAATGAATAAAACCAATAACTTCAAAGAAAATTTAAAGGTTGAGGTATAGAAACTTGTTTTTCAGAATGAGATCTGCCTGCTTGTAGGCCAGGCTGATTGGATGCCAATTGCTTCTTTAAAAAGATACATCTATTGGAGTACTGCTGAGGATATGAGTGGGAAAGAATGAATGAGGAGAACATGAAGAGTCCCATTACCCAATAGTGTGTCAAAAGAATTGTGTTTTTAAGGAGGAAAGACTGTTCCTCTGTACATACACAGAGTGCCTTTTCATAGGAGTCAGGCTGTGGAAGCCTGAGTACCCAAATGAAAGGTCTGTATGAAGCTTTCTAAACATATTCAAAACAAAAACAAAATTGCAAAAACAGATTTTTAAACAAAATTGTCTTATGCAAAGAGGAAAAAAAATGTTAACTGCCAATTAAAATTTGAAATAGGAAGTAAAAATGTCAGAGGGAAAAGCTATGGAGGGAATGCTTTTTCTCAAAGAGAAAATATTTCAAATAGTAAAAGCAGCCAAAATTGTCTTAAAATAAAAACTAAAACAAAACATATTTTAGAACAGAACTATTTTACTGTACTCTCCCCCCTCCCTAGATTCTCTCTGAGGTCTTTAAAGAAACAAATCTTCTTCCTGATTTGGGAAGAAAGAATACTTTCAGTCCTTTGTTATGTGGATTAGTTGCCTGGATGGGGGAGAGCAAGGCATGAGTCATGGGGCTGAGTGCCTAGGAAGGCAGTTAGATAAAGAGAGTCTGTTTTAAGATTGCAAAATAGTGGCTGTTTGAGTGTGACTGCAACTGTAGCTGGAGGCTCTACTAATTGCAACCAAATTTAAAATTTGAAAATTTTAAAGTAAAAATTGAAGCACGCATGTTGAACCATTATTTTTCCTGTGTATATCATTGAATCTGTTAACTTTGCTTGCAACATTTACTGGGAGGAGGGATGCTAAGAGAAAATTGAAAAGGAATGTTGTCCTTGCAACAAATTCTTCCCTGTTAAAATAATGGTTGTCACCTTGGATTTTGGAACTCTGTGCAGGTTCAGAGGCAAGATTTACTTCCTGATTCAGTGATGGGGGAACTGAGAATATTTCCTCTTCTTTAAAGACAAGAGGGGAAGCTGGGTTACTGGATCTGCTGTATTTTCTTTTCAATTTACTATCTGTGTGGCTTTGGAAATCCAGGACATTTTGCAAATGGGTTTTTACTTTAAAAAGTTCACCCTGGAATTCCTTGTTTTTCTCATTAAGATCCTTAATTTCTAAATCTTGTTTCTGGGTAAGAGTTTTAAATTTCTCTATTTCCTTCTGCCAATCCTTAGGGGATTGAGAAGAAATTTCTATGGGGCTAGTTTTCTGTAGCTCACATCTAAGTATGTCTCTGTTCCTTTTCTCTCTAATGGCCTTTACAAAACCAAACATGAGTACAGATGTGGGTTGGTCATGATACTGGGACATGTCTGCTCCAGTATTTCTAAGTTCCCGCCATAGAAAAGTCCTGTTACTGATTCTTTTATTGCGCTGCTGATGGGCAGAATTTCTATTCTGGAAGTATTTAAGTTTGAGAGTATTTGGGGGAAAATTATTTGAAGGGAAACCATTTAGTGGCTTACTCCTTTCTCCTGGCTTTTGTTTGCTCCAGCCATTAGGTGGCTGCAGGGAGCGATTGTCTCTATTCCTATTAGAATTGGGGTGATTCTGATTAAAGCGGTTCTCCCTCTTGATCCTGTACTGAGATTGGAGACCACTGTTTGCCTGAATGTTTAAATTTGTGGAGTCCTGGTTAGTGGGAAATTCAAGAGAACCTGATTCTCTAAGCTGGCCTGCAATGGACAGCTGTTTCTGGATTTCCTGCCTCTCAGTTCTATCTGCAGGGGTTGTAACTAGAACTGGGTGGAAGGGAGCTGAATTTTCCCCTTGGGGTTCTATGAACATTTTGGGGGTTATTTCTTCTGGCAGAGGCTCAGAAGGTAGAAGGGGAAGAGTCTCTGTATGAATTGTGGCAACTAGAGCCCTTTGGAGCTCTAGCTGCTTTTCAAGTTCCTGCATTTTTCTATGGCATGCCTCATGGCTTACTTGAGCATGCTTGGCCACATTGTTCTCCACTAGAAACTGTGCAGCTCCCTTGATCTTAACTAGCTCAGCTTCTAGCTCGAGAATGCGAGCCTCTGCTACCTCAGCTCTTTGCCTTGTGGCTTGGAGCTGACTTTCTAGTTCCTGGATGGTCTGAAGCTGATGAGCCTTCTCCACCCGTGCACTCAAGCGCTCAGTTCTCATGTCCTCCATCTCAGAGAGGTGGATGATATGAGCCTCACGCTGTTCCAGGAGATCAGCTAACTGGGCCTCCCGTTGTTCGAGACGGTCAGTCAGCTGAGCTACCTGCTCCTTCACTAGGGCATCCTTCTCCTCTAGGGCATGTTGCAGCTCAGCAATCTGGGCTACACTGTCCTGAAGGGCAACAAACATACCCCAAGTGGCATAAGAGTCCTTACTGCCACCCCCGAGCTTCCTGGTGTTACACCATTCTTGGAAAGCCTCGGTAAGGGTTTCCAGGGGGTTGGAGCTTTTGAAAGCTCCCGGGCGCCAGGGGTTCCGGCCGCCCTTCTTGGTCACCCAGAGTGTCAGTCTGTCTGCCGGTTCCTTACGGGCAATCAGGCCAGTCAGATTGAATCTGGATGCCATTTCTTCCTATTAATTTCCAAGATCTTAAAGGGGACGGGGCTTGGTTTTCTGGCTTCTTGTCGCTGGGCAAGCAAGCACAGAGGGGATGAGTTTAGGGGCAGCCGCTGCTCGTCTCTTAAACAGCAGGGGAGAGAGGGAAAAGGATCCCGTGGAGTTTAACCTCTTACGGGTGTGGCTAGTTTGTTTTTGGCTGAGAATGGCCGGGGCTCTTCTCAGTTCAGGGCAAAAACTACCAAAAACCAAGCAGATGGCTGATTTTTCCAATCAAGGTTGCCGGAGCGCACTTGATCCTCGGGAAAACCACCGAAAACCTGAAGGTATTTTTAGGGAAGAAATCACTGGGGGATTTTCTTGCGGCTTCTATATCCTTCAAAGCAGCAAGGGAAAGAGGGGGAAGGGCTCCCGTCAAGGCACGTCCTTACGGGGTTTGGCTAGTTTTCTTATTTTATACCGAGATGGCCGGGGCTCTCTCGATTCAGGGACAAAACTACCAAGAAAACCTGAGGGTACCGGCTAATTTATTCGGTTAGGATCGCCCTGGCTTTCCTAAACACGGGGAAAATTACCAAAACCTGGATCATCTGAGCTTTGCAAAGCCCGCTTGAGTTCTCGTGCCACTCCCGACACTCGAAACTCCAACTCCTGCGGCCGCAGGGCAGTTTTGTGCTACAGAGAGCGACTCTGCTTGCACAGATTTTAGCAGTAGGGGGATTTTCCTGGTCCTTCCTACAGCTAAGAGGAATTTTGCCTAACGCCTTCCTACGCTTGGCTAATCCCTAGTTGTTGGGTGCGTTTCGTCCACCCGCCCGTCTAAGCCTAAGAAAACCTTGCCTCGGTGTTCCTAGCCTTAAGAAAACTGTTGTTGGGTGCGTTTCGTCCACCCGCCCGTCTAAGCCTAAGAAAACCTTGCCTCGGTGTTCCTAGCCTTAAAGGAAACTAATCTCCAGCAGGAGCAAAACAATAGCAAAAGGGTAGAAAGGAGGGAGAGAGGCCAACCCTTTCAGAAAGCACACTTCCAAGAGCACATTCACACACTTATGCCAAGAGTTCAAACGGGCTTTTCCCCTTACGTCCGGGTTACTGGAGAGTGCCGTGCGTCCACTTTACTCCCGAGTAAGCCTGGGGCAATTGCCCGCGAGATCCACCATAATCTGTTACCCAAATTGCTTGGACACGTGTCCTAAAAACACGTATCTTTGAGCTTGTGGGGAATATTAGCTCAAATGCTGCGAGAGGGGGGTAACTTAGCGTTATCGGATCGTTACCTTTGTATACGAGGGTCGATTGAACCCGTAGGAACTCAAGGCAAACACAGATTTAAATGGTAAAATAGTAATATAAGCTTTTATTGAAAGGAAAATAACAAAAAGACACATAAATAGCTAACACACACATACAAGCAGTCCTATAGAGAAGGGGGAGGAAGAGTGGAAGGCTTGATAGTTACCTGTCCGAGGAGTGGTGGGTCAGAGGAAGGAGCACGAACCCGCGTGGGAGGTCCCGGGTTGGAAGACACTCAGAGTGGCTGTGTGAAGCCACAGTTTTTATAGGATTTTGGGAAGGTGGCTATGTGACAAGGCTCAGGTAAGCATGTGCTGGAAGTTTCCAGGGTCCCCAGAGATTGGGACAATACCTGGCCAAGTGGGGGGTGATGGCCGTAAATGGATTTGGATAAAGGTATTAATGGCTCTGAGGAAGAGAGCCATCAGGTCTAGCTGGCAGGGTGTGGGGAGGAAATATCCCCTGGCAGAGGGGCCAAGTGTGAAAAATGTTGCAAGACAGAGGATTTTCCTAGGAGCCCTTAGGCAAACAGGAAGAAGCCAGTCCACTCACTTAGAAATACAATTGGGGGGGGGGGGGTCGAGAGTAGGGCATGGAGGCACCTGGATTTCGAAACCTGAGGCAGAGAGCAAGATTTCTAAGATGGAGTCTGGCCTGGCTCGGCTGACCCTAGCAGTGTCGTCTTGGCTTTAGCTTAAGCCTAGACTATTGTGGGGTGCCATTGGTTATAGAAGACAGTGTGCCAAGGCATAAGGCAGGGATCCTGCCATGCGTAACAATAGTCCCATTGTATACGGCACTGGTCAGACCACACCTGGAGTACTGTGTGCAGTTCTGGAGGCCTCACTTCAAGAAGGACATCGATAAAATTGAAAGGGTACAGAGGAGAGCGACGAAGATGATCTGGGGCCAAGGGACCAAGCCCTATGAAGATAGGTTGAGGGACTTGGGAATGTTCAGCCTGGAGAAAAGGAGGTTGAGAGGGGACATGATAGCCCTCTTTAAGTGTTTGAAAGGTTGTCACTTGGAGGAGGGCAGGATGCTGTTTCCGTTGGCTGCAGAGGAAAGGACGCGCAGTAATGGGTTTAAACTACAAGTACAACAATATAGGCTAGATATCAGGAAAAACATTTTCACAGTCAGAGTAGTTCAGCAGTGGAATAGGCTGCCTAAGGAGGTGGTGAGCTCCCCCTCACTGGCAGTCTTCAAGCAAAGGTTGGATACACACTTTTCTTGGATGCTTTAGGATGCTTGGGCTGATCCTGCGTTGAGCAGGGGGTTGGACTAGATGGCTTGTATGGCCTCTTCCAACTCTATGATTCTATGATTCTAAAATGTTCTAGAGTTGGGAAATGGTTCCTATAGAGGAAAGAGCCATGCTAGATGTAGAAAAGATGCCACTGTTATAAAACTGCTGAGCAGGGGGTTGGACTAGATGGCCTGTATGGCCCCTTCCAGCTCTATGATTCTATGATTTTATGATTGTAATACATGGAGAAAGGGAGGATTTGATGAGTTACTAATTTTCTGTTAATTTACTCTCTCCTTATATCTGTACTCTGATGATTCCTATTTAATTGCCCAAGGAAGCTTGCCTGCATATGAAAGCTCACAACTAGAATAAAACTGTGTTGGTCTTGAAGGTCCCATTGGACTCCAATCTTGTTCTGATACTTCAGACCAACACGGTTACACACTTGAATCTCGCTGTAACCAAGGTTGCTATGAGTTAAAGATGGTTTTAAGTGGTTTTGCTGTGTAGAAAGCAGCTTGTGGTGGCTTTTCTTTCCTGATGGCTTCCCCTTACTGCTGGAGGGAGGAGGAGATGGGTGAGTGGAGACCCCCGCCCGCCTGATTCCCAGGTAAGAGGCTTGGCAGAGGCAGCGTGGCGGGGGAGGGCTGCAAGAGTCGGCTCCAGAGGAAGACAGTGCCAGAAGGTGCAAGAGGAGCACAGTTTGGCCTTCAGGGAAGCCCTTGGTCTCCAAACTATGCAGGCTTGAGTGGCGATTACAGAACTCCAGGCCGTTTCTAGAGGTTGTTACCCCCCCCCTCCAGTCAATGGTGTCCCTCTTTACCAATCTTAAAATCTGTCACAGAGATGGCTTTCTTGGAGGCCTCTCTATCACTAGAAGTAACTGCGGGGGCAGGATATCTGACCCCAGGCACCCCAATTTGTGTGATTTTTAAGATCCTCAGCTGGTATGGATAAAGGGATCAGGTTCTTATTTGCTATTGGTGAAATCGAACGTTGGGTGAGTGCAGACAGATGAGCATTTGGGGTAGAGGTGGCAGTCCAAATATAGCCATGCTGACCTGGGACTGTGGAACTGCTTAGTTAGAGAAATTGAGTTAAGCTGAGTGTCAGATAGGCTTAGGTTGGTTCAACAATGACTGAGCAGCAGTATGAAGATATGCCCTTGCTTGGGACTGAGTTACCAGGGTAGCCTTTATTTACTCAAGGACTTTAGGTCTAGCAAACGTGAGTCAATTCCTTCTGACCATGGGTGTGAGAGATCTCTAGAAGCTTCAGAGAAAAGACCTTCAATCTATGTGCTCTGCAGCATTCCAGCAGTTGGATTACTCCCATATGAGGTCATCCAAGGAAATTCCTACTAGTTTGGAGGATTCTGCTTTGATAGCAAACTGCATATTTTATTCAGGCCTCTAGCAGTCAAGTCAGGGGATCACCAGGGAGGAGATGGGTTGAAGCCTTTATCCCTGTTGTACTAGTATTTAATGTGCAGGGAGTCTTTAAAAGAAGGAACAGTCAAAGATGACGTGGTCCAGGGGTAGTCAACCTGTGGTCCTCCAGATGTTCATGGACTACAATTCCCATTGTAGTTGCTGGCAGGGGCTCATGAGAATTGTAGTCCATGGACATCTGGAGGACCACAAGTTGACTACCCCTGACTTGTAGTCTACTCTCTCATCTCAGAAATCTGGCCCCTCATTTGCCACAAGTGTATACCATATCAGTTTTCAATATTCCAGGTTATATTCAAAGAGAAGAGATGTCTATGGAAGTCTACAACTCCTATACTCCCTATGGGAAGAACTCTTTTGCCACCTTCTGGCCAGAAAGTAGCACTGTACCCTGAAAGATAAAAAACTATGCATCAAGCAGAAAAAGATTGTGAAAGACTTAAGCTATTTCTATCCTCTCTTTCACTCTAAATAGATTACAGAACAGGAGCAACCCAATTTTTTAGGTCTACAGAGACGTTGTGGCACAGGGCTGTCTGAAATACAATTATGAAGGCACAAAATGTCTCTAGTTAATTTGCTGTCCTGGCAATGTACCGTGATTCAGGCCAGGCGTCTTGTCTGGACTAGAAAGTATGCTGGATTGAGGTTCACCAGCAAGGTCTTAGCGTGGATGTGCTTTAATGAAGCTGTACACTGGTGCTTCTGAGAAGCTTTTCTGCTAAAGGTAGTTGTTACATTTTCCTTTTACAGAGATCCCTTTTACGTAAGACCTGTAAATCCTTGTCTTACTCACCTGCCACTTAGGCTAGTAATTTCTGGAAAGAACACAGATTTCTATCATATTGTACAGTACCTCGTGCATGCTCTTCATCCACTCAGCTCTTCTTTTCACTCACAAACGCTCTGACAACCACACTCTGGGGTACAGCTACTAGCCCATCCAGTCTCTTGCTTTAAAGCAGTGGTTCTCAACCTTCCTAATGCCACGACCCTTTAATACAGTTCCTCATGTTGTAGTGACCCCCAACCATAGAATTATGCAAGTGTTCTTCCTTTCACAGAAATTAAATCGAAACTGACCAATGGCGTGAAGATCCATTGTTCATGATTGTATATAAATTGTTTTTCCCCCCAGGGTTTCTCAGTTCAGTTCTGTTCTACCATGCCAATCTCGCTCTTTTCCACTGCTCCAGACCAACGAACGCTCTATCTCGATCAACCCTGCAAGGCTGTTATGTGGATGGTGCCTCCCCCGCCCCGGCCAAGACCCCTGAGAAAGGGTCGTTCGACCCCCAAAGGGATCCAGATCCCCAGGTTTATAACCACTGCTTTAGAGGCCTACATTTTATTTATTTGTTTGTTTGTTTATTTATTTAGTTATTTTTCTATTTTATACCACCACTCTACGAAATTCTTGCAAAAGTTTACCATTATAAAACAACAGTTTCCATAAAAAACCATAAAAACACCCCTTATCACAATCTAAGCAGATGGCAATCACTTCCCTGAAATATTTTAACCCCCCCCCCCCCAATCCATCCACCATTCAGCCCAAAGGCCAAGTTCTTTTCCAATGGAAGTGGGGAACCAGATCTAACCTATCTGGGGGATCCTCTGATGATAACATCAAGATCCTGCCCTGGGCTCAACCATATGCCTGGCAAAAGAACTCCATCTTGCAGGCCCTGCGTAAAGCAGGGACCTCAGCTCTTCTGGGAGCTCATTCCACCAGGTTGGGGCCGGGACTGAAAAGACCCTGGCCCTGGTCAAGGCCAGGAAGATGTCTTGGGGGCCCATGACAGCCAGTAAATCCACATCTGCAGAGCGGAGAGCCCTGCAGGGGGCATAAGCCACCAAGGGGTCCTGCAGATAAGTAAGACCCAGGCTGCATATAGCCTTAAAGGTCAGTGCCAATACCTTTTAATCTACAGTCCCACACATTAAAAACACCACAGTAAACACTGAAAGAAAATGCACTGGATATTTTGGTAGCAAAACACCACATTTTTAAAAAATTGCATCTCATTTTTAAGCTTTTAACTTTTTACACTGAACAGTGTTTAGGTTGGTTTAAGCCAGTGTTGTTGTAAATGTTAGAATAGCAGTGCAGACACCTGCTATGAAACTATATTGGTGACCTTGAAGGTGACACACCCTCTAGTCTAGTCTACCTCACAGGAGGTTGTGAGGATAAAATGGTTCCCTGAATTCCTCAAAGAATTTCAGAATTCTTATATGGCATGTTACGGGTTTCACTGAACTTCGTTGTGAGAATTCTTAAAATCCTAGCTTTTAAAATCCTAGATTTTAAGAGAAATCTTAAAATCCAACTGTCTTTTATCCTTCTACTTGCTTGCCTATATTACAAATCTTACTTAATATGAATGTTGATAATGTTACTAGCTCTGAGAAACTGCAGGGTCATTGTTGCATTTAGCTATATAGTAACATGTGGCAGATTTACACTGATGCCTTTCCGTTCTTTGGATCCTAACATCCATTCACTATGGGTTCTGTGTATACTTTAAACTATGTGAATTTATTTAATGTTCAGTTAGTTTGGTAACATATCCATTTAGAATACCTTTAGAATACCTCTATGGACACGCTGGCTTCATTCAGCTGCCATGATAGATTGTAAAAACATAGCTTGATCAATGGACTGCAGCAATGGACTGCAAGAGGTTTCAGAGTAAATAACCCACCAGAATATGGTAAGAAATGGATATATTATGAAGCTTTAATTCTTAACCTTGGTAACCACCTTGTAGTGGTGAGGAGAGCGGATTTCTAATCTGGCAAGCCAGGTTTGATTCCCTGCTCCCCCATGTGCAGCCAGCAGGGTGACCATGGGCTCCTGTTCCTAAATTGCTTTCCTTATGTGTTCAGCTGTGTTAACAACACTGCAAGATAATGTTATATGGGCTTCCAAAATTTACTGTAAAGCCTGAGAGGAAGCCATGGGGAATAGCTGGATATATGAAAGGTTCTGTTCTTTGTTCTAGACTAGAAGGGGACTTATTAGTGAATTTTACTGTGGATGGCTGCAAAAATTGCTCATTCCAGGTTTGGGAATTCTTGGAGAGTTTGGGAAAGGCAGAGTTTGAGGAGTGGAAGAAGCTCAGCAGGGCTATGTTGCCGTGGAGTCTACCCTCCAAGCTTGCCATTTCCTTCAGAGGATCTGCTCTTTCCAGCTTGGAGATCAGCTATAACTCCAAGAGAACGCCAGGTCCTTCCTGGAGGTTGACATGCCACACAGCTGATCATATGGGACATAATGTTTTTTGACATTACCATCCACTCCCAGGATACAAGCTCAGTAACTACACAAAGAGCCAACCATGGGGCTCTCTTGACTCTCCCTTGTGGTTCCATCTCATGCAATATGATAAGCTCTTGACATTTCTCTTTGGCAAGTCATCAGATAAAACATTTCAATCAGTCACTTCAGCTCCAACATTCTTGCTTATGCTTCTATGCTGCCCGAGGCTCAGGTGATGACAGATGAGGAAACTGAGTTGCCAAGACTCAAGACTTATCTGCTGTAGAACAGTAAAAGCAGCAAGTCAGTTGCAGCAAGGCATTTCAGGTCCCCAGGTGCCCCACACTGTCCTGCACATGTTGTTCGATGTCACGGACCCCCTCTATCGCTGGCAGGATTCCTGTGAGCAGAACAGATTATCATGTTGCATGAGAACACACAAGGGACTAATGTGATTGGCCCCGATGATGTTTGTTATTTGAGAACACTCAGAAAAGCCCATCAGTCCCAAGAGTATGAGGTCAACACATCACAAGAGATTTTTCCAGAGTAGTTGCTCCTTCCAATCCTTAATTCATTAGAGCCAGCATGGTGTAGTGGTTAAGACTAGCAGACTCTAATCTGGAGAAGCAGATTTGATTCCCCACTCCTTCATGTGAAACCTTCTGGGTGGCTTCAGGCCAGTCACAGTTCTCTGAGGGAGCATATCTCTGCGTACACCCCCAAAAGAGCTCTCCACTTAGCAAATGCCACCTTGCTAGTGGTCCCTGGCTCCAAGGAATTGCAGCTGTTCTCAACTGGGTGGCCGCCCTCACTGACCCCCAGCAACTTATCCACTTTGGTTAACAAGAGCCACCTGAAGCACACAAAGGGAAACAAGCCAATTGAGAGCCATGCCAGTATTTCTTTGCCCCATTGGCATGCTTCTCCAAGGATGTGTATATTTCTCTATTATGGGGAAAAGAATCATTTCACAACAGAGTATCCACCATACTCTGGTACCGTTTTTTCCAATCAACCCCACGCAGACCCCCAGACAAGGTGTATGATTGTAGATGACAGAGAAAGGAAACACCAAGCAGGAAACACCAGTTTGGTGTAGTGGTTAGGAGTGTGGATTTCTAATCTGGCATGCGGG
This sequence comes from Paroedura picta, assembly GCF_049243985.1. Lineage (NCBI taxonomy): Eukaryota > Metazoa > Chordata > Lepidosauria > Squamata > Gekkonidae > Paroedura > Paroedura picta. The sequence continues at coordinate 153,578,221 of NC_135370.1, read as the reverse complement.
GTTTGATTCTGTACTCCCCCACATGCAGCCAGCTGAGTGACCTTGGGCTCGCCACGGCACTGATAAAACTGTTCTGACCGAGCAGTGATATCAGGGCTCTCTCAGCCTCACCCACCCCACAGGGTGTCTGTTGTGGGGAGAGGAAAGGGAAGGGGACTGTAAGCCGCTTTGAGCCTCCTTCGGATAGAGAAAAGTGGCATATAAGAACCAACTCTTCTACTCCAGGTTGTAATCCAGTGAGAGGGTTGCTGGCAGTTTTCTCCAAATATTGTCCCACATTTAATTTCTAGCCATTTTTGTTTGTCAGAGGCCAAGAACCACTGACAGGTTCAGTGGCACATGGTTTGTCTGTAATTGCATTTCACTCCCTTTGTTCCTTACCAGTCCTATTCTTTGCTCTTTGTGGTCTCTCCATGTACATGCTCTCCAAAGGAGAGGTATGTTCCTCTGTGCTTTGCAAAACATGGGATTTAACCATTTTTGCAGTACAGAACAGCTCTGCCTGCTTAACCTCTGCCATTTAGGTCACAGCCCCCACTCCACTGCCTCAAAAACAAACATCAGCAGCTCTTCAAGAGGGACATCAAAGCACTCTGTGAACTGTTGTGTGGCAATGGTAATGGGGGGGGGGGAGTTGTTTGTGCTCACTGGGCATCTACCTTGCAGCTAAGCAATCATATCTTCTTGTCTGCATCCCCCAACATGGTGATCAAAACTTTGCTCTGTACATCTCTTGATTGCCACACCTAATGATAGTCCATTTTTACAAAGTTGTGGTGGTTTGGAGTTAATCCACAGGCCTGTAGATTCAATCAAAGTCTTGTCTAAGAATACATCGTGTAAAGCAGCATATCCAGCTTCGAAAGAGGGAAATTGAGTAATCTGCCTCCAGAAATGCCGTCCATTTGTGTCACACCACCAACTGAACCCTGTGGCCAATATCTCAGCAGTTAAGCTATGCCAACTTCTTGATTTTTTAAAAAAATAGCAATTGTTATGAGAAAATTCTGTCTCCAGAGCCAAAGAGTTGTCCCTTAGCATTTTATCACTTCAGTGTTGCTTTCGTTCAACCCAGTGGAAGCCAAATCATCATCAGTAAACCTTAAAAATCCAAACTGACTACTCACCCATTGCTTAATTAGCCCTCCCTCGAGGTGTGCCACCAATAGAGATGGAGCTGCCAATGAGGGCCAATCAGTTCAAACTGGACTCTTACAATGAGGGCCAATTAGTCCAAATTTCACGTTGACAATGAAGGCCAATTAGCTAAAATTGCACTCTGACAACGATGACCAATTAATTCAAATTGCACTCTCCCAATGAGGGCCAATCAACTCAAATTGCATACAGATAATCATTCCCTACCTGATTGTCCCCCTAGAAATAGTTCCCCAATAGGAGATAGGATATAGCCCTCAGACAGGAATGGCTTGCCCTGGTAGTTTAGCCCCAATCAGGAGGAAGCTCTCAGCCAGGAAAAGCTAATAACTGATTAGCTCTCCACCTCCAACTTCTTCTCAGTTTCAGAAGTTTGCTGGGTAGAGAAGGAGCCAGCCTCAGAGCATGCCCTCCTGTCTTCTTTCAAGGGGGGTGAGGCTGTGGGATGCCCCGAAACAGACAGCTGTCTGCCCATTGAGAGCCAGGAAAAGCCCCTGCCCTGGGAATATTTACTCATGAGTAAGTCATGTGAGATTTACAATCTGAGAAGGAATACTTTGGGGGTAACCACCAGAGGCAATTGCAGCAGGGAAAGTAATGCTGATGGATACCACCTTGGTTTTGCTACAGTCTTTCCAAGACCATCACAGCAAAGTAAATTTGAGACCAATGGCATAGAAGATGGGGAAATTGCAGATGGAGCACAAAGCACCTTGAGGCCCTGGGAGGGGAAGGACACTGTTTCCCAGCAGAAGAAGAGTTGGGTCTTCTGCCCTGCTTATCACTGCCCAGAGGAGTTTCAGAGTGGCTTATAATAGCCTTCCCTTCCTCCCCTCATACTTGGCAACATGTGAGGTAGGTGAAGCTGAGAAAACTCAGAAACTGTTCTGTGGGAAGTTTCTAACAGGACTGTGACTAGCCCAAGATCACAAAGCCTGTGGAGGAGCAGGGAAGCAAATCCAGCATGCCACATTAGAAACCGCTGCTCTTAACCATTACACCAAGCTAAACAAATTGCCCCTCCCTTAAAGAGATGTAGCTAGAGCACAAGCAGAAGCTGCTATTGCAGGAGGCTGGTGTAAATCTCTTTTAACTTGCTCGACTGTTATGGGATTATTTTCCTTTAAATTTGGATCTTCTGGCCACTGTCTCCTCTGACCAATCCAAGGAGGGAGACACTCAGGTATTTTCTATAGAAAGGTGATTGTGTGGTTTGCAAGATTTGCAGTTGTAGAAGAATGCTTTTGAGTTCTGTGTTCTCTCTCTGTCTCTTTCTCTGTGTGTATGGTGGGGGGAGGGGTGTGCTACATAGCTCCCCCCCCCCATCCCAAGCAGCTCTTTCTTCCAGGGGAAGTGAGTTCTGCAGTCTGGAGAGGAGCTTTCCTTTCGGGGGGGGGGGGGTTCTCCAGGTCCTACCTAGAGGCTGGCATCCCTGAACAGTGGAAAAGAGGTAGCCAATTATCCCACGGCCTTCCCTACCTGCTCTTTAGAAGATGGGGAGTGGGAGTGGGGGTGGGAAACAGGCCCCATGGACTTCCCCAAGCACCCTAGCCTTTGGGAGATGTAGGGGTAGGTGGGAAAGAGGCAGCCGCCGACCCAGCTTGGCCTTTGGGAGAGGTGAGGGAGGCAGCCCCCCTGCAGCCTTCCCTGCCTGGCCCAGCCTTTGGGAGATGTGGAGGTGAGTGTGAAGGAAGCAGTCTCCCCCACACACACACACACACACAGCCTTCCCTGCACAGCTTGCCCTCTTGGAGATGGGTGGAAAAGGGGCAGCTTTTCCCCCCTGGCCTTCTCCACCCAGCCTGGCCTTTCGGGAGATATGGAGAATGGGGTAGGAAGGAGGCAGGTCTTCCCTGCTTCACCTTTGGGAAATGTCGGGAAGGTGACAGGACCCCCCCCCCCTCCTGGCAGCCTTTCTGGCTGGGCCTTTGGAAGATATGGTGGGTGGGAAAGCAACAGCCCATCCCTCCACAGCCTGCCTGGCTTTTGGATGGGAAGGTGAGGACAGTGGTGACGTGTGTAGACACTGTTGTATGAGTTGGGGGTAGAAGGGCCAGTTCCCCTCCAAAGCAGCTATTTTCTCCAGGAAAACTGATGCCTTTCCTCCTTTCTTATTTTCCTTTCTCCTTCTTTTATCCTGTCTTTCACTTTCATTGTGAAGGTTTCCAGGGCCCCACCTGGAAGTTGACAACCCACTGGTTGCATATGGAGGAGGATTCATGAATGAAACCCAGCTCTTGGGATTAGAGTTGGCTACTCTTTAACTCCTTGACCACACAAGATCTCAAGCTCCAGTGAGGAGTGGTGGCTAGAAACCAGGAAGGTCACAGTGAGGGTGTATGGGATAGACATAGCTGCCCATAGTGGTCCATAATACTGTAATGTAATGTAACAAACTCTATATTTTGAGTGGAAATGTTGGGGGGTCGTCTTATACGCCCAGTCGTCTTATACACCGGCAAATACGGTACATATATAGTGATGGAGCATATGTACAGATTAATCTTTCCATAGCCAGTTAGCCACCCTTGCTATGCCGTTTGTGAGCAGAAATATTCATCTATAAATAGTATGGCATCAAAGCTCTGCACACAGCCACGGGTAACCTCAGAAGTCCAAGATTTTCTTCAGCACATGCATGCTCTTTGCCCTCCCAAAGCCATTACACATTTTGCCACTTTAGTTGGGACCTGGGCAGCCTGTGGCATCGATGTCTGGGAGCAGCTACTAAATTATTTCAGGGCATCGTTGCTTCTGTGCTCCTGTCCGTGGCTTCCTGGTATAGTGGGTTCAATAAGATCCGGAGTAGCTCAGGTGCTGAAACATCAGCTCTTTATTGATCACACACAACTGAACTAAAATGACACTCCACCACCCAAACTTATATGCAGTTCAAAGGGTCCCACCCAAGCCTGTGATGGCCCTAAGTGGAACCTCCTGATTGGGTAATGACAACAATCAGCTGGATCCTGCATGCTAGCCAATGATATTTGCACATACCCAATGCTAGTATCTAAACTCCTGATCTACACTCCGTTGCACCACATATACAACACCTGGAAATACTGTCCATTCTATTTTCATCCACCATGTGGACATATCGCCATTCCTCATACGTCATCATCTCCTTGTGGAGCTGTGTGCTGTTCTGTTCTTGACATTCACTCTGTAGGAGCATCTGCTGTGCAACGTCAGTTAGGTGACCCTGGCCCAAGGCTACCCAGTAAGCAAGGTCCTACAACAGAGTGGGGATTCAAACTTGCATCCCAGTATCATATTGAAAATTATGACTGTTTTTGAGATTGCCAAGTTTATTCTCTGCTTAATTATGTCTGCCATCAACAGACAACCTTAAGTTTCCACTGCAATTAGCACTGGGGTTGGCTCTGTATAAACCTTGACCAGAATGTTCCTATTCTTAATTATGGATATTGCAGCTCTTATCATCATGATGAATCTGGTGGTGAATTTTGACACTTACAGCTTAATTTTTGTCACAGCCTTAATTGCCACTGCAAATAACATCAGGGGCTTCTGAGGGAACCTATGCCAGAACGTCCCGACTTCATGTTTGACACCGCAACTTCCATGGCCATCCTGAAACCAGATGGCCAACGTTGAGGCTCCAGTGTTTCTTTGCTGATGTTATGAGTACAATGGATAAATAGAAAGGCACATCCTTTTATTATAGATTTGCTTCATGTATCTAGGAGTCCCAGGGTATGGGATGTTGAACATCCGGTAGCCATACAACTAGAAGAAGAAGAGTTGGTTTTTATATGCCGCTTTTCCCTACCCGAAAGAGGCTCAAAGCGGCTTACAATTGCCTTCCTATTACTCTCCCCACAACAGACACCCTGTATGGTGGGTGAGGCTGAGAGAGCCCTGATATCACTGCTTGGTCAGAACAGTTTTATCAGTGCTGTGGCGAGCCCAAGGTCACCCAGCTGGCTGCATGTGGAGGAGCGCAGAATTGAACCCGGCATGCCAGATTAGAAGTCCGCACTCCTAACCACTACACCAAACTGGCTCTCGGTGTGGTACAGTGATTAGAGTGCCAGATTAGGATCTGAGAGACCCAGGTCAAGTCCCTACTCAGCCTTTTTCTTCAGTGGAGCCCCAGAATGAGAGAACATCCATTTAGAATCAGAGTTGGAAGGGACCATACAGGCCATCTAGTCCAACCCCCTGCTCAACGCAGGATCAGCCCAAAGCATCCTAAAGCATCCTAAATTTCCCCTCTTCCATTGTATCCCCACACCAACCCTGTGAGGTAGGTTAGGCTTGATGGTATATGACTGGCTCAAGGTCACCTAGCAAACTCCCATGGCCGAATGGACATTTGAGCGAGTAAATTTTAATATGGACCTGAAACAAAAGAAACCTACCGTATTTGCCGGCGTATAAGATGACCCCCCAACATTTCCACTCAAAATATAGAGTTTGTTATATACCCAGCCCGCCCCTGCATCTCCCTATGACTGGCACTAGTGCGCAAGTGCACATGTGCGAGCTCTGTGTAGACAAGGGGCGGGCTGGAGCGCCGCTGCTTCCCGCTGAGCAGAACGGGCCGGTCACGCCAAAAAGGCTGGCACCCCTGTCTCGCTGCTGATGTTTGCTGCAGCCACGCTGATGACCCGCTGCGGCCGTGCTGGATACCGCGCAATACTGGATGGTATGTAGAATGAGGTGGGCAGGCATTGGGAGGCCACTATGGGCAGCTATTATCCCAACTGAAGTGCACCCGGCGTAAAGGACGACCCCCCCCCCCCACTTGGGGGCATGTTTTTCAGGGGGAAAAGTAGTCTTGTACGCCAGCAAATACAGTACGTTAGAGTAAATTATAACCATTACCTTAGCCCAGGGGTAGTCAACCTGAGGCCCTCCAGATGTCCATGGACTACAATTCCCATGAGCCCCTGCTAGCTTCGCTCATGGGAATTGTAGTCCATGGACATCTGGAGGGCCGCGGTTTGACTACCCCTGCCTTAGCCCATATCTTCATGGCAGAGGATAGAAAGTTTGCTACTTGCACCATGATTCTTTGGTCAAGTCCAGCCACCAAAACTTTTAAGATTCTTCTGCTCAGAAAATTTTGATCAGCCAAAATAGGTTCCAGTACATGCAAGCATGCTTGAGTATTAAACGCTAAGATGAAATAATACATGAGCAGTAATTCAATCAAGTTATATCAGAGCAGGGACAAAGATCTGTGATTAACTGGAATATTTCTATATCTTGTCATCAAGGCAGATTGTAAAACATTAAATCTAGCCAGCATAATAACATGGTGATATTTTGGAGTGGTTAATTCTGATAGTGTATTTACGTAGAATCATTAGAGCTTGATTGAATAAGAGGAGAATACACTATATGGACTTCAGTCAGCAGTTCTTGATAATAGAATCATAGAATCATAGAGTTGGAAGGGGCCATACAGGCCATCTAGTCCAACCCCCTGCTCAACGCAGGATCAGCCTTAAGCATCCTAAAGCATCCAAGAAAATCAATAACCTTTAAATTGCCATAACTCGCTAAAAGAGTTTTACCTAGCACTTATCAATTCTAAGAGGGAAAGGGAAGAGTAGGATCCTAATCTGGCACTGTAACCACTGTACCACACTGGCGATATGGTTACCATGACCAACATCCCATAAACAGGGACTTGCAGAGGTAGGACCTGGGGATGACACTTTGAATTGTAATACTATAAGCTATCTAAATTTATTATTATTATTATTATTTAGTTTTTAGACCGCCCTTCTCCCAATAGGTCTCAGGGCGGTTTACAACATAAATAGTTAAAACACAATAAAATCCCCATAAAAACCCCAATTAAAAGTTACATATAACATATATCGGCGGTGGTCACAATTCTGATCTTAGTTCAGCTCTTATTTGAGCAATAATGTCAAACACATATTTACTTTATATTATAGAGAGTTCATCCCTATGACAGTATGATTCCTACTGTGAAACCTGCATTTATGAAAATAATAAACCAACTTTAAAATACATCATAATTGGAACAATAATTAAGTATATACAACCACAAACAATATGTAGCAATTCAGGCCTGTTGTATTACAACATGTTGTAATTCAAGCCTGTTGCTTGCTTATGTCCCCAGCAGGGCCCTTCGCTTTGCAGGTATGAATTTACTGGTTGTCCCGGGCCCCCGGAACGTACGCCTGGCCTCAACCAGAGCCAGGGCCTTTTCGGTCCTGGCCCCAACCTGGTGGAATGAGCTCCCAGAAGAGCTAAGGGAGTTACCAGCTTTCCGCAGGGCCTGCAAGACGGAGCTCTTCCACCAGGCATACGGTGGAGGTCGGGGCAGAGTCCCGGGGGAGGGGTTTTCCAACTGGTTCCCAAATTCATCTCGGCCCAGCTCTCATTACATTAGATCTAGTGCCCCACCCTGAACAAGGAGGGATTACTAGAGATTATGGTTGCCATTGTGATTGTTATTTTAATGAGAATTTTATTGGGGTTTTATTGTTTTAGAATTCTATGTGTAAATAAATATTTGAACTGAGCAGGGTTTTAGACTTTCTGACTTCTTACCCAGCCTTTTTCAACCTTTTGACCTTGGAGGAGCACCTGAAATATTTTTCAGGGTTAGAGGAGCCCTGGAATCGTGCTGGAAGTGATGTCAGCTGGCCACGCCTGTGGAGGACTGGTGTGGGGGAGGGGGGTGAGGGAGGAGTCAGTGTCCAGGCTCTGCCCCCTTTCCCAGTTGCTGTAACCACATGAGAACACCACCTGGTCCCGTTTTCATGGCAATGTTACAGATTTGCGGCCAAGACCATTAAGGATGAATATAAAGAAAAGGCTGGGAACTAGGCCAGAATTAAGCATCATACTTGCACCAGTACAGTAGATTGCACAGGCATCCTGAGCATATTCAAGAATGGCATTAAAGTCCAGGTACAACTTTAGGACTTGCACAGGAATTCTGAAACACCAGATACACTATCTTATAAGCATTTAAGCTTTCCAGTCAAATAAAAATAAGCTTATCCTAGCAATTTTCTAGAAAGCTGTTATCTGAAACTTATTTTGCAGCTTCTATACCAACAAACCTAATCTGAAATCCTGAAGGAATAGGGTATACTGCCTGGCTGCTATACAATCTAGATTCTAGAGTATGGTATAATATGCTCTCCAGCGGCCGCCATGGCTGGGGCTCCCCCTCAGCCTGGCACTGCGCAGCTGCTGCTGGCAGCACCCCCCAGTTAGCGGTGGGAAGTCAGGGGTGCTGGCGGGAAAGCAAGTGGAGCAGTGGCTCAAGCGGCAACATCCCTTGGCAAAAGACTACCCCGCCCCCCCCCCGAGCCTCAGTAAAATTGTCAAGCGTTGGCCGGTCCCCGGTGATAAAAAGGTTGCAGACCATTGGCCTAGATGTTTCTGTTTCTGTCCCAAGATCTTCCCATCTTACCTCACTTTCATAACTAGGCCCTGGAGTATCGGTCATCAGCGTTCATGAAAGATAGTACTGAAACCACCCCACCCTGGGGAAATTCCGGAGTAACCAGAGAAAAACACAAGATCTAACCTGTTCCTTTGTTTGAAAAGAATAAATTAAAAAATTAGGAAGAGTCCTGGAATGAGAGTACTCTTAAAAATCTTTGTGGAATATGAAACACCAAACAAAGTTTTATCTGGAAACAAGTTCAGCACGGCTTGGGGAATCTGAAATGTTTAATATGGCATTGTGAATGCCTCATTTTAGCACAATTGTCAGAGCAGCGAATAGCAGCATCCCGATTTGGCAATTCACATGAAGTTTTTTTTAAATGACAATTACTTTTTATTCTAAAGTACACCTGTATTGTCACAAACCCTCCTGAAATCAGTGAAGTACACTAGAATTGCAGCTGGCAGGTGGGTGTAAATCTTCTAAGATTCACTGTTAATATTTACTGCAATCCTAATTTTAATTTGCCATGTTCATAAGGAAATAAATCCCACTGAATTTAGGATTTACTTCTGAATAACCATGCTTGGGAAGAGGCTTAAAAATGAATGCTCTGTTTGCATATTTGGAAAGTGCTTTGAAAGAATGTTCCTATATATATTAAATTCATAAAACACAGCAGTTTGTGAGGGCATTAATATTCTACTCTAAAAAGAAGCTTGCACTCTAGTAAATTCTTTCTAACACTTTAATCAGGAAATCTGCTAGTTCATGTGCCTTCACCTGCATTCTGCAGCTAAACTGCTTGAATTCTTAGAAGCACATAGTGAATGACATATGCAAGCACGTAAACTCTCAAACAATAATGGTAAACCTTTGATTAAACATCCTGCCTGATTAAGAGTTCTGGAGAATGAGAAACCTGTGGATTGTTTTTCATTACTCTGGTTGGTTGCAGTAAGAAGAACTGACATGGCTAGTTCTTGGATTGTAGATGACAGGAAAATGCCCAAGGATAAGCCTGATACCTAGGCATGATCTAAAATTAATTTCCAGGCTTGTTCATATGAGAACTACCCTGTTCTTTGCTTTTGAAAGGACCCACTAATTCCGCTTCACTAGCTTGGTGTAATGGTGAAGAGTGGCAGCTTCTAATCTTAAGAGTCAGGTTTGATTCCTAGCTCCTCCACATGCAGCTAGTTAGGTGATCTTAGAGTTGTTCTCCCAGAGCTGTCTTCACCTCGCCTACCTCACAGGGTGTCTGTTGTGGAGAGAGGAAGGGAAGGGAAGCTGCTCTGAGACTACCTAGCGGAGTGAAAAGCAGGATATAAAAAACTTTAAATGTGAGAACCAAAAACTTGAATCTGATGTGGTCCCCAACCTAGAGGCAGTGCAGCTGGGTGCGTGCAGGTCGTATGTGGGGACCCATGCAACCCACCGCGACGGTTAAAAAGGTATTTGGCAGTTCGAAAGTCGACCAGCGAGCCTTCCTGGCGCGCGGAGCCAGCGGCCGCAGAGGCTGTTCCCGCCGAGCCGCAGCCCAGACCCCGGCGCCGGCGGAAGCAGCAGCAGCAGCTGCTGCCGTAAGAGTCGGGGGGAAGCGGCGCCGAAGTCGCGCGGGCGCTTCCGGTCCCAATGCGAACGTGGCGAGCAGGCGGCGGCAGCCACCTAGGCCCGAGCGCCTTGCCCCGCTCTCCTCATTAGCTCAGGAGGGAATTGCGCGCCCGGCATCGTCAAGGCAGCCCTGGGCGCCGAGGATTGGCTCCCGCGGCCGCGATCCTCCCTCCCGTGAGCCCTCTGGATCGCAGGCGGCGATGACGGTGCGTGACTCCCGAGCGCCCCCTTCCCCGCCATTGGTTCCCTTGGCCTCCGCGGCGGGAGGGGCCGCGGCCCTCACTCTCACGTGACCCAGGGAGGGGGCCGGCGGCGGCGCACATCTCGCTCCGTCTCGCGGCCTTTCGCGCTCCCTCCCTCGCTCGGCCTCCCCCTTTCGCTGGCCGCTCGCGCAGCTGCTCGGCACTCGTATATAAAGGGGCGAAGCGAGCAGAGCGGGCGGCTGGCGGCTGCAGCCCAAGGGCCGCCGTGTAAGGCCAGGCCAGGGCGGGCCGCGGGGGAAGGCGGCTGGCTGGCTGACTCGCTTTCCCCGTCCAGCCGGCGGGCGGGAGGGACTGACTGGCTGGCCGACTGCCTGAGGGGGACAGGGACGGGGGCGCTCGGCCGTCGCCTGCCGGGGGTGGGGCGGCGGGGGGGTGTCGCTGCTGCTGCTGCTGCCCGCTCTGCCGCTGCCGGGGGGTGGGTGTGAGGGAGAGTGCCCTGCCCGGGGGGTGGCGCGGGACATGGCGAACTCGACCAATACAAACCCCGTGGTAAGGACCAGGGGCTCGGGTGGGGGGGAGGGCGGGAGGCCGCTTCGGGCGGGAGGAGGGCGGCGGCGGCGGCGGCGGCGAGGGAGAGAGAGAGAGCGAGAGCCACGAAGGGACGAGCCGCAGACCCTCCCGGGCGGACGCCACCACGGGTGCCTGGGGTGGGGGATGCCAGGCGGGGAAGAGCCGGGGCCGGGTCGAGCAGGAGCCGCTCCTCGCAGGCAGACAGACAGACCTCGCTCGCCCTCTCTCTCTCTCTCTCGCAGCCTGGGGGACGGTGGCGGGCTGCCCTCGTTCGCTCTCTCCCTCTCCTCCTCGGAGAATGCTTGTGTGCCTTTTTTGTATTTCGCCTCCTTTTAGTGTAATCGGTGACGGACGGTTGAAAAGCACTTTTATTTCCTCAGCCCAGCCGGAGATTCCTCTCCCCCCTCCTCCTCCTCTCTTCTCTCCCCCGCCCTTTTCACTCTGCCAAAAAATATATATCTGTGACACCCAGGAGCCACCTTTTAGTCCACTGGCGGGCTTGTCTTCGGGGGTCAAGAATTCTTTTTTTAAAAGGTGGCTGGTCACGAGCCGCCCCTCTCCTCTTTTCCCGCCTCCTTTCTCCGCTTCCCGTACCGGCTCCTACCGAGGCCGTGGCTCGGTTTCACAGAGGTTTGCAACAAGCAGTCCACACGAAAGCCAAAAAAAAAGAGAAAAATAGTTTTCCGCCCTTTCCCCATAACGATTGCCTTCGTTTTTGAAAAAAAGAAAAGAATCCGTGCTCAGATCCATCCACCCCCTCCGTTGCAGACAAACCCGGAGGCCTGGAGGCTGGCTGTGCTGCCGATTTGGCCGCTCCTGTTTTGTGCTCTCGGATCCATCATGGCTTCCCCTTGCTTTTCTCTCTCCCTGCTCCTTGTGTTCCTCCTCCCTGTGGCTGCCCTGTTTATATAGAGCCATTGCCGCTCTCTAATATAGACTCTGCCAGGATGGGAAGGTGCTTTCCAGCCCCACGTCACCGCCTCTCCATTTAAACACCACATCAGCCTTTAAATAGGGAGAGAGCCGCGGAGAGCAGCCTGGGAGGTGCCTGCGCGGCTCCGGCACAGACCGAAAGGCGCTCGCTTTGTCGCCAAGCGCTTCCCGCGCGCTCTCTTGCTCCTTCCTTCCGAAAGCGAAGTTAAGGACCGCTAAGATACGTTGCGCAAAACTCAATGAATTTCCTTCCTCTTTAACCGCGACAAAAATATGCCCCGTGTTTTCTGCTTTTTGCCCTTTACTCGGAAGTAAGCCCCACTGAAATTGATCAGGCTTGTTTTGTGTAAAGGCCCATAGACTTGTAATCTTGCATACAAACCAAGGTTAGAGTTATTATATATGTATGTTATATGATAAATTTGAGTATGCTTTGCATTTTATTGCATGGCTGTTGTGCTAAAAGATGATAGGCCTGTTGATTATATTTGAACCCCAATAAAGTTGACAGAAATTGGCATGCACAAGATTAGTACTTCGGCTGGATTAAGTTGTGAGAAATGAGATGCATGGCCCTTAAAACATGAATTGTGTTTCAACTAAGAATGTATGCTTGAAATTGTAGAGTTCAGAACAGTGTTGTAGAGAGAATAGTTTCTGGCATACATTACTTGTTTTTGTATAGAAGCACTGTCTCTCTAAATTCATACCATTTCATCATCATCAGTAATAATAAATGAGGTTGGCATAATTAAGCTCTTTTTTATAGACCAGCTTTAAAATAAAGCTTTAAAATACAAATATGGGGTTCATGCATGCAAAGATGATTGGGACTATGATCTATAGCAGGGGTAGCCAACCTGTGGTCCTCCAGATGTTCATGGACTACAATTCCCATGAGCCCTGCCAACATTTGTTGGCAGGGGCTCATGGAAATTGTAGTCCATGAACCACAGGTTGACTACCCCTGATCTATAGAATGAGTTCATTCATTCATCATGATGCATAGGCACAAAATATTTCCTTGAAATGTTACAAGCATTGATCTTAGCTTAACAAACAGTTTTTGTGATTTTTTTAAAGCCTAAACTATATAGGTCTGTGATTGAAGATGTTATCAATGATGTCCGAGAAGTCTTTCTGGATGAGGGTGTTGATGAGCAAGTCCTTGTGGAATTGAAAACAGTAAGTTCCACTATAGGTTACTTAAAGCATTCCTTATACTGAGAACTTTGCATAGGGAAAGGGCAGCCCTGGATTAAACATTAAACAAAATAAACATGTGCTTAAGATGCCAAGGGAAGGGGGGCAAATTTTGTGTATGTGTTTTGCTTATATTGCTTATTTAAATATTTAATAATATTAAAAATGTATTTAAAATTTATATTTAATATAAATATTTAATATATTTAATATATAGTTGTGGGAAATGGCCTGGGAGAAAACTGAATTTTTAATCTCAATTCCTCTTCAACATTCATTGAGTCTTAATGCCTTGTCAGTTAAGTAGTAGAAGGGCAAAGGAGCAATATTTTTGAGCTTAATCTGGCCCTGGGGAGGGGTATTACTTTTCTGTTTAATACTTCTTTATCAAGTATTCAAAATATTTCAGGTACATCTCTTGGAAGTTCATACAAGGGAAATTTCTACAGTAGTTCCATGTGGCTATCTAGTGAATTCAAGGCTTAAATGAACCAGTGATATAACCAATGTGCTACTCTAGCACTCTGCCTCTTAAAAAGATGTATATCTTTTAAAGATTCAGAAAAGGGGATAGAGGTCCCAGGACAAAAACAAACAAGAAAGAAACTGCCCTGACTATCATATGCATTGAATCCAGCTGGTTTTAGGAAAGATTATCTGTTTGGATGGATCATGGTTATCTTTGTTTTCATTGCTACAATAGCAAAATTGTTTTGATTAATTCTAGTCAAGATTTATATCGCAAAACATGAATCACTTATTTGAAGGCTACTTATTGAACCAAGTAGTACCTGGGAGCTCATCTGTGGAACGTCTATAACCAACCCTCAAATGTATATTTAAGTGGAGTTTTTGGATATTCTTACATACTATTTGCCTTGGATTTCTGTGTTTATCACTTGGAAATTATATGTATACACATTATGAGTAGTTTTTATTTTAGTCTGTTTTGTAGAGGTCCTAACTGTGTAGTTTCTTACTTGTTTGCTTCTAAATGATTCTTCATATCCTTCTCCAAAATGATGCTTATGGTATTGAAAATGAAATAAAGTTAACCATAACCACATACTTGTTTAGGAAAGATGAAAAATTAGCTACTGCTTGCTTTTTAAATAAAACAAAGCTTGTACTCTAGAACTTTTCCTCCATGTTTTCTTACTGCACTTTTGCAAGTGAAAATTTAGTAAACTGATATATTTATAATAGGATTAACAAAAGTATACATTTTTAAAATCATACCATATAGTGCTAACGTTTCCTATTTTTAAAAGCAATGCCCCAAACAATCCTCTAAGAAATCACGTATTTGCTTTATTTTGCTCCAGTGCAATATATTTTTAAGTAAAAGTGGCTCCTGAAGTTAGAATGAGGGGAGCTTTTTTCTCTTGCTGCTTTCAGTTTCCGTTCAGTTTACCACCTGTTTTAGAAATGTTATACCTAGCTGATAATATAGTTGGATAGAAGAGTGTGTTAAGTGAAATAAAGCAGAGAACAAAATGTAGGATCTCCCTTGATATTGAAGAGATGCTGAATAGCCTCATAGATCAGTAATGGTGTAGTGTAAGCTTGTTTCACTTAAACATTTGTTACAAGCATTTTTTTTTAATTACAGCTGTGGGAGAACAAACTGCTGCAGTCCAAGGCTGTAGATGGATTTCATTCAGAAGAACAACAGCTTTTATTGCAAGTGCAGCAGCAGCAACAGCAGCAGCAGCAACAACAGCACCACCACCATCACCATCACCCACAACCCCAGCCACAACAGACAGTACAGCAGCAGTCCCAGACACAGCAAGTTCTTATTCCTGCAACACAGCAAGGTACATGCTTTCTCGGGACATGTGGGAGCAGCAGTTTTTCTGTACAAGTGAAGCCTAATATAGGAACACATCTAAATTTTTTCTTTCCCACTCATTCTGCAACTCTTCTAGCTTCAGTTTCCCACATTTTGACTTTTCCCATTTGAAAGTATTCAAAAGGTATGCTCCAAATTACAGTAGTTTAAATATGCAGAGCACTGGAGAAAAACTTTAAAACTGCCTCTTGATTTTTTTAAACTATTGTATATGGAGATGTTACTGAAGCAGAAGATTATGCAAGTAAGTGAGGGAGCTAATATGAGAACTAGCAGTCTGTGATGCACGGGCTATTTTGTTACAGTTGGTTTGGTATGTGTAGACTGCATAGGTCTTGGACAGATCTAGCCATGCATATACACTAGGAATATGTCAGGAAAAACAAATTGGTAATTGTTTGTTCCATTCATAGGGAAGAAGGCAAGAATGATCTTACTCTTTCATAGTGTGACTTTCTCCCCATTTGTGTACAGTGATATGGGCTTTCCGGAAAAATTGGAAAACTTTTCAGTGCTTTAAATAGAGTGTGATCTGATTTAGCATGTTTAGTTGGACTTACATTTAGTACACAAATGTGAAAGTGCCCTGTGTTAATTTTGTTTCCAGAGCAACTGAAGTATTTGATCTGGGGATCAAATAAATGAAGCGTGGTGTTTAAGTCTGACAAGTTCAAAACTTTATTTGTAAATTATTCTATTAGAATAATAATATTTGTAAAGTCTACTTGCTTTACAAAGTATAAGCTTAATGAGGGAGGACCTATACCCAGAATTAAACTGTGTTGGACTCACACTTCATTCTGTTGCTTCAAACCTGCATGGCTATCGACCTGAATCTAATTCATTACTGTTTAACTCAGTAGTTATGTGACGTCTTAAAGAAACGTTTTCTAACACCTTCTGCTAAAGAGCATTTAAATGGAAATGACAGGAATTAAAGAAGAAACTCTTCCGCATGGAAAAGCATAGATTGTTGGGAAAGGTGTTGTTTCTCAGGAATGTGTATTGTCTCTTTAAAGGTGTCGGGGCCCTTTGCAGTACCCAGGTAATCACTGGGCATTTATTATACTATCAGAAATGTCTGGAAAAGCCCATAGTGTAAGACAGTAAAAGATAGACTTGAACCAGAGTTCTCAGCAGCCGGGTCTTATGCCTTACGTCCCATGTCCCCAGCATTTGCTTTTCATAACAAACCTAGCAGGTGCTGTTTAGCCCGAGCCTACTGAAGCGCACAGTCGGATAGTTCCAGGTCTGTGCTCACCTACTTCTAGCCTGTGCTTACCTACTCCTTTGATTGGACGGTTAACTTCTTGATGGAAGGTAATTGCTTGAATAGTTTCCCCTTGATTTCTATCTGGAACAGTCACTAATTATGACTGTTTATCTGCCTATGTCCTCTTGCTCCTGGATTGTTGCCCTGAACTTGACTGTGACCTTTTTTTTGACTATCCATCTACTTCTGGCCTGTGGATTGTAAGCCAGCACCTGTGCAGAGTCTGACACTTGCTGAGGGCTAGTGAATTGATGGCACTTTTTTTAATCCATCTGGCTTCTTGAGGAAGGACTGGAAATGCCTCAGCTATGGGACTCTTAAAGCAGCTGAAATAGATTGCTACTCACAAAACCCAAGAACTTCAGATATAAACCATTAACCGATTAATCAGCTTTCTGCATCCAGGACACACACAGTAGTTCTGCTTTCCTATGGGGTTCTGCTGCCAGAACAGTTCCTTGTCATTCATAGCTATTTTCATGGCTTCTATCCATTTCCTGACGAAGACGTGGCACTACACTATTGATGCATAAGATCCTTATGATCCTGAACTTGGTTAACGAAGAAACATTTCCTTTTCATCAACTGGGTTGCCCTCCAGACTACATTTGTCAGGATATTCGGTGATCTATAAGTATTGCTATGCTGATCCTGCCACATTCTAGGGGCAGCATTAATCCCATAACCCAATTTGACTGCCTCAGCAAGGGAATGTACTGGAACAGTGACCTGCTATTTCAATTTCACTAAGACCTATGGAACTTTATTATGTATTAAAACACTTATACTTCACCTTTCTTCATGGTTCAAGACGGCTGAAGGAAGTTGAGGAGAATCCAGGGCACGCACATCTGCATAATGACATCACAGTTCATGAATCTTGGACTTTGTATTAACACTTGAGTCTGTGGAAGGATGCTGGAAATATTCTGGGGAACTTAAGCTCAGTGGAGTGTGAAACCACTCCGTCTCTCAGTCCTTTGCAAACATATGTTGATTAACACAGCCTTCTGGCATCTTTGCCATTACCTTCCTCTTTAGAGTCTTCCTTGGTGGTCTCCCTTCCAACGATCATTCCTGTATAGGTTTCAAAAATGGTCTATAGCAGTGGTCCCCAACTTTTTTTATCACCAGGGACAGGTCAATGCTTGACAATTTTACTGAGGCCCGGGGCATGGGGGGGGGAGTCTTTTGCTGAGGGACATCGCCGCCACCTGAGCCCCTGTTCCACTTGCTTTCCCACCGGCGCCCCTGACTTCCTGCCGCCTGTTGTGCAGTGCCACGCCGAGGGGAAGCCCCAGCCATGGTGACTGCTGGACAGCACCAAAGGAGAGCCGTCGGCAGAGTGACAGGGTGGCCCCCGGGGCAGCAGCTGGGAGGGAGGACAAGGAGGAGCTGCGGCCCGGTACCGACTGATCCACGGACCGGGGGTTGGGGACCACAGGTCTATAGTACCTTGCTACCTTCCTTCCCCCTGGATCATTTAGTTCCTGCTAAATGTGACAAATAACTGAAATCAGTACTGAATAGCCTATCTGATCAAGATACCAGAGGTGACCCAAGCTGTCTGTTTCCTGAAGAGTCTTAGTTCTGTCCCAGCTGACTACCTGTACCAGTTATTATGTCCTCCTTCATGGGGCCTGCTTGGAAGCTCAGGATAAGTTTATGTGCTATATAGTAGCCTGGATTTTGAAGTCCTCATGGCACCAATACTGAACTACCACTGGAAGTCTGCCCTGGGAAGAAACTCAATCTTATCTGCTTGTCCCCCCATATTGTATTGATAGTAGGCATACCAGTATATTGTGGCCACTATAGTATGTGATCCTAGAACCTGGTATAATTTTTCTCCAGCTGCTGTAGGTTTCAGTAGTTCCAGCATGGAAGCATCCACTAAAGAATGTAGAGTATTTATTTTATTTATTTATCCTACTGGGGCTTCTTCCATTGCTATGCTCCCCTCATCTTCCTAGCAAATTACTGTGAATTCCAAGGCAGCAGCTCTCTCTTCAGTTACAAGGGAAAGTTCCTGTGGATCCCAACATCCTAAAACAGGACAACTGTGTCTCAGGATTACAATCCTGTGCTGATTCTTTGACTAAAAAATCCCAATAGAACTGGTCAAGTCATGAATGACAACATGCACATCTGCCAGGTAACAAAACCTATTCTCATTTAAATTGAGAATACTTATGGGAACTCATTTCCCAGGTGGGTTTTGATCAGGAAAAAAGTGTGATAAGTCATTTAATAATGCAATCCTAAGAAAAGTTATTCCACTCTAAGCCCAGCAGTTTCAGTGGGTTTAGATTTAAGTAACTCTAGGGTTGGACTGTCAATCTGTGTGTTAAGTAGAATTGATCAAAGAAAATGTATATTGCTTGCTAGGATCTCCCAAAATAGTTTTGCATTTTTAAGTCATGTCAGGCTGCTCAGTCATAGCAGTCATAGCCTATCTAGACCAAGTGTGTCATGCTCTCCGTCTCCTTTTTCCTGTTAGAATTTGGTCCTTAGGTTGTTGCTTGGAGTACTGCTATGGATCTGTCATTCCTTCTAATATTAAAGGACAGGCATTTAACAATTCCTCTCCTCTTAGAAAGCACAGAAGGTAAAAAATAAGCTTTGCTAGCATTGGTCATCAATCAGCCTCCCAGTACTACTGAGCCAGGTCATGACAAATTATCTTTGGCTTTAGAAGCCAAACTTATTTTTCAGCCTTTAGTTTTCTGTTTTTAGCGACTGCATTTTCTAATTATTGCTACCACAAAATATAGTCCTTAGTTCCTCACAGTTCATGTTGGTTTTGTGAACAGTATGACAAAATGCTGTAGTAGAGAAGTAAATATGGGATAACCCTAGTTGTCATTAACACAGGAAGCTCACTTGTAACTCTAAGCTAACCTCTCCACAATTTCTCAGAATTTGAATGCTTCAAAAAATCCATTTAATTGCTTATTTATTATATTTATATACCACCCACCCATTGTGGCTCAGGGCTGTTTACAAGGAACAGGGAAACTATAAAATAGATACGTTTAATAACTGGGGTAACAGCAATAACATCGATAACTGATAACGAACCATTACATCGACTACAACCCTGCAGATTGGTCAATGCAGTATGCCCCATTGTATATCTGAGGAGGGGGATTCTGGGGACCAGTTGTTGTTGTCAAATCAATTGGCTTCAACCAACTGCCTGGCAGGAAGAGCTCCATTTTGCAGACCCTGTGGAACTGTGCTAGCTCCGGCAGGGTCTGAATTTCTTCTGGGAGCTCATTCCAGCAGGTGTGGGCCAGGACAGAGAATGATCTGGCTCTGGTTGAGGCCAAACATGCTTCCTTGGGACCAGGTATCCACTGCTGGTTGGTGTTGTCTGAACGTAGTGTTCTTTGGGAGACATAGGCAGAAAGGCGGTCCCTCAGGTACACTGGTGATTAAAGGTGATTATGAAGATCTTAAGTTTGATCTGGTATTCAACTGGTAACCAGTGTAGCTGTTGGAGTACATGCCAGATGTGGGCTCTCCATGGAGTATCCATGAGAACCCTGGCCACTGCATTCTGGACCAGTTGTAGTTTCCCAATCAGGGATAAGGGTAGGCCCATGTAGAGCAAGTTGCAGAAATCCAGTCTAGAGGTGATCATAAGGATCAATATGACTAGGTGGGGCCAAGTACAGCACTAGGAGCTTGGTTTGGCAAAGGTGGTGGATCACCAGCCATGCTGCTCGTGTGATCTGTGTCACCATAGAGAGCGAGGTGTCCAGGATCATGTCCAGGTTTCTGGCAGAGTGTGCCACTGACAGCTGCACTCTGTCCAGGTTGGGCATTTGTGCTTCCTTGCTTGGACACTTCCTACCCAGCCATAGGACCTCCTTTAAAGGGTTGAGCTTCAGATGACTCTGCTTGAGCCATCTCATCACTGCTTCCAGATATTTGGCTAAAGATTCTGTGAGTGAATGAAGGTGGCCATTCATTAGGAGGAAGAGCTGAGTGTCATCTGCATATTGGTGGAATCCCAGCCCTGACCTCTGCACCAGTTGGGCAAGAGGATCCATAAAGAAATTAAACAATATTGGAAAGAGGACTGCTCCCTGTGAGCTGGTAACCATTTGATTTATCTCAGATTCCTACCCTCTGTGCGCGACCTTGGAGAAAGGAGATCAGCCATTGAAGGGCTGACCCGTTTCCCGGCGATGGCGATCTAGGAGTTCATGATCGACTATGTCAAACACTGCTGTGAGGTCTAGTAGCACAAACAGTGCTGACCTGCATCAGTCCAGCTGACGACAGAGGTCATCCATTAGGGTGACAAGCACTGTTTCTACCACATGGCCAGATCAGAAGCCTGACTGGGATGGGTCTGGGACTGAAGCTTTGTCTAGAAATGCTGATAATTCATCCACCACAGCCCTAGATTGGAACCAGTATAAAAGACAACTGCTTAAGAAATGAATTCATCTGTCACCACTGACTTTATTTATATTTTGATGATTATTTGTATGCCACCCCTCTCCAGAGAATGATCTAAGCAAGCAATGATAATTTCATTGACATTTTCATGGACACTGTTTCACAATGTATTCTGATGTGAAATAATAAATACGCTTTGTAATTCTCAGAAGCTTATGAAAATGTTTTTTTCTTGCAAGATGCCACTAGACTCAAATACAGCTACAATAAAATCATTGCTGAAAAGAGAATATAGCCATCTAAAGTATGCCAAGTCTTGTTCTGTAGTTAGACTAGAGAGTCAGCATGGTTAAGAATGGCAGCTTCTATTCTGGTGAACAGGGTTTGATTCCCGCTCCTTCACATACAACCAGTTGGGTGATCTTGGGTTAGTCACAGTCCTGAGAGTTGTTGTCACAGAGCAGTCCTGTCAAAGCTCTCTTAGCCCCATATACCTCACAGGGTATCTTGTTGAATTGAGAGGAAGGGAAGGCAATTGTAAGCCACTTTGAGACTCCTTCGGTAGTGAAAAGCAGGGTATAAAACCAACTCCTTATTTTCAGGTACATGTTAATAATAAACCATGGCAATTCTGAGTCAAATGATTGCTATTCTTTTTCTTGTTAGCACCTCAACCGCAAGTTATTGTGCCAGACTCTAAGCTGATACAGCACATGAATGCTTCAAGCATGGTAAGATTATGTAGTTGATGGCGTCTGGAAGACGTGTATTGTCCTGGATTAATGGTTTATGAATAGGCTTAGTTGTATAGTCTGCATAAAGGAAAACTCTTAACTTTTACTTTGCAGATTAACACTGCATCATATCCATAGTTATTTAACCTTTATTTCCACTCTGCATAAAAATGTATGAGGCAGCTGTCAGTTAATATTTAATGTTTACCTTTTCAAATTTAGCAAAATATCTTGTATGTCACAATTTTAGTTATTAAATGAAATATTGAACATAGAATAAAAATCTTTAACTATCTTAGCTTTAAGAAGAACCAAGGTTTACTGCTAGCCTAAATGGGAACTCCCTCAGAATACAATTCATTTTGCTTTTGCCCTGTTAAGATCAGCAGTTTTAACTGCTTTTCTTAATTTGGTTGTATTTACCATATACCATCATCTGGCCAAGACTATTTCTTTCTTTCATAGTTTGTGTGAATGGCAGAGAAAATATTTTTTTACTTATACAGGAAAAAAAACACAATTTTTATAGTAATGGTGTTTTATTATATCAAGTCTTGTTTTTTTAATAAAGAATAGTGAATTACACTAGTGGCTTTAGAAATCTTTTTTCCTTGAAGTGATATTTTAGGTGGGAGAAGAGCATAATAAGGGTTTGAATACAAAGAAACCCAATAAATGTAATACACAGATCTGTACTGCTGTAATTCAAATCAATTTCTCATTTTTAAATTTAGAGTAATGTATAACTATTTTTGCTACTAACCAGCATCTTTCCTTTCAGAGCGCTGCTGCTACTGCAGCTACTTTGGCTTTGCCTGCCGGTGTTACTCCTCTTCAACAGATTATCACTAATTCAGGTAGTTTATTTATAATATTTTCATATCACCTTTCTGTATATAATTCCAAGTTGGTATACAATATAAAAGGTAAAATAACACTGTAAAACAATTAAAACTGGAAACTCAAACTCTGCTTTGAAGTTCCAGATCCCTATGTAAAGAGGTTGCTTAAAACAACCTCTCAAAATATATATGAAAATACAAAATTTTGCCTGTTGTAAGGATGAGAGAGCCTCAGGGCATTCCAGAGTTTTGGAGCTGCTTAATAAAGGTCTGTGTCTGGGGGTTAGGCTAATTTGTTGACAAGGAGGTATTTACAGCAAGGCTTTGTAGGCAGGTCTTAAACTAGAGAGGGGGTGTTAGCTATGGGAGGATATTTCCCCTGTGCCTAAATCAAGACTTGAATTGTTTAAGGTTTGTAGCTAAAAAAACAGCTCCTAAATTCATCCTGAAAACAAGCTAGGCAGCAAGAGCAACAGTCTCAAGTTAGGGGCGTGCACTAATTTGTACCAATAAGTCATTAGCTTTTGTGAACAGATTTGTGAACTGCCTTCAAGGGTAGCCTCGCAACAGAGTACATTACAGCTGTGTAATCAGAATGTCATCAAAACATCATAATTCACTCTCACCTTGTCACTTTGCTGTATTTGCTGTACTGTACTTACGCACATCAAGAGAAGCTACTGCCACAGCTAATAAAAATAATCTTAAATTATAGATGCTTTGTTCTTTCTGGATAAAGGAAAAGCAGTTGAGCCAGACCCTCTTAAAGCTTAGCATGTCATAAGGAGGACTATAGCTATAGCAAGTGGAAACCACTTGGCTGAGAGATGACTGTAGTAAAGTCTGTGATTAGAGCTTTCCTTAAGACAGTAAGGTGTACCATATAGTTATAATAAATCCTAGAAAGAAAGTTGATGTTGAAATATGTATACTATAAGATATATTAAAAACAGACGTCAGTGTTTTGTCAGTGCTTAACTAGCCAAGAGCTGTTGATTCCACATTTTAATTCTATGCATAATGCTTACACTGTTGAGAATGATTGTTCTAATTGTTTAGTGTCAGTTCCCTTAGTTGCCTTCCTTTTTGGAATTGATAATGCTGTGGGAGAAATTGCTCGTAGGTTCATGACAAACAATATTACCTTGAACAGTATTTAATTAACTTTTGGAAATTGCAAGATGTGGCAATGGTCACTAGGGTAGAGGGCTTTAAAGAGATTTCCAGCCTGGGTCAGGACACACCAATGTGCCTTGAAATATTACAGTACCAAATTTATATATCCACTACTCCCATATTATTTCACTTCTGACAATATGTTTGTGTCGTTAGTGAGCCATTTGCACTGGAATTGCTATAGATGATTGGTGCTGGAAAATTCCAAAAACAGCTACCTCATCCTGAAGACAGACTGAGCAGAGAAGATAGTGGAATGCCAGATTGATTATTTGGACTGAACTGTCTTGTAGTTATGAGAAAGATGTTTATTTGTTCATGGTGTTAATTAAGGAACCATATGTGATATTTTTAACATATGAGTGAACTGGACTTTAGGTTTCAGTGCAGAAACAAACTGCCTTAGTCCTCCAAATTATGGAGGACATTGGATTAGACAAATTAATAGAACAGCTAGTTGCCATAAGAACTAAATTAAATCTTGTCTTTCACTAGTTTATTTATTGTTGCCCTGCATGAAAGTTTAAAACATAAATCTGGGTCACTAATACATTGGGAGGGGAGGGGACACGAAAAAGGCAAAGCCAATAAGGATAACTGATCATCAAAAAGTTTCCAACACATTTACTTAGTAATTAAACTCACCTTTAACCTTATGAACATTGCATGATTATTTATTTATTTCTTAGATTTTTATACTGCCCTCCATACGGCTCAGGTATCAATATCAGATATGTGAACACTTAACACCTGAAGATCAATTAAACCTACCTGGATTTTTCTGTTAAATCATTCTGCACTTCATTGGCTTTGTCTGTTTTTCCTGTGTTTTGGTTCAGGCTTGGATGCTTTTTGACTTTACTAGTTTCTAGAGGATGCATTCTGTGCTAGATTAATTATTGGGCTCTGTCATTTCACTGTCATGCGCACTGGCATTCAGGTAATCGACTCAGTGGAACTAGCACAAGTTTTTGTAATAGGTGTGATGTCTTGTCACACTCTCATTTTCATCCCTCCTCTCACATGCAGAGTGCAGTTGAAGAAGCTTTGAGTTCAGCTTGTTTCTCATGTATTCCAAATGTGAGCAGGTGATCAGATAGCAATTAGCATATTATTGAGACTGGAATTCTTAATTCTGGTTTACTTCAGATTTACTTTTGATGTAGGATTCTGGTTTGTGGCAGATAAACTCTGTTCTTACTAGTTGATCACGTTTGGGTGTCATTTCGAATAGATCTTTGAAGGCTTTTGAAATGAAGAAGACTTCACTTGATCTATATTGTAAGCAATTGGAAGTAAGAAGTGTGACAACAACCCAGGTTTTGCCTGCAATGCTATCCTGGTATGATGTGTCAAGGCAGCTCATATGGTGGGAAACTGCTACTATAGAATCATCATCATAGAAGCATAACAGCAAAGTTAGCAGGCTAGCATTAGTTATTTCAGTTGATATTTATTCAGATTTGCAGAGTTTATTATATACATTTTCTGGTGACTAAACCGCTTGAGCTTCTTTGTTGTGTGACTTGTTTAGTCAAGAGAAGGTCACAGGAAGGCTCTTTGACTGTGTTAAAAACCTAATTTTCTATGCAATCACTGCAACAAGGTTACATCTATAGCCAACAGAAAATTAGTTGAAGAATCTCAAGAACTGTGGAAGTATAAAATGTTTTACAGGTGGTATGTGACACCAAAAGTGATTGCTAAAACAAATGTTGGAAATGTGGTGATAAAGTAGGTTCCTTTTTCATATGTGATGGAAATGTGAAAAAGTTCATACGTTCATACCATTGTGCAGAAAATGTGGGGTCTTAGATTTCCTATGAAAGCTGAATCTATGTTATTAAGTACATCTCCGCAGTGCCTCCCAGCCCAAACTCAAAGCTTAACTAAAAGGGGACACTTAATGGAGGGAGTTTAAGTGTAACAAATGAAGACTATATTTTATTGTTCTTTGTATTAACAATTTATAGTATCTGTCTTATTTCTATATTTCTATCTTTATGAAAATAAAACACACACACACACAAAAAGAGAGAAGGTCACAGGGTATTAACTGAAGTATTCCAATCCTGTTCCAGGCCAAATTCTGCAAGTGGTTAGAACTGCCAATGGAGCACAGTACATCATTCAGCCCCAACAGCAAGTGGTTCTGCAGCAACAGGTTATACCACAGATGCAGCCTGGTGGAGTACAGTCTCCTGTTATTCAGCAAGTAAGATGATTAGGACTAAGTAAAAGGGATCTCTAAAACTAAATCTGCAAGTATGCTTTAGGTCACATTGACTGTGTTTTCTTGTTTGCTGGTTTCTTCTTTACTGAAGTTAAAACCAACTTTTATCAAAGATTGAAGTCTAAAGTGGAAAAAAAGTTTATGGGGGGGGCACCAGTTTACCCTACACGGTTGTTTGTCATGCACTTCCAAATAATTAAATGTCAATGTAATGAGAGGAAATGCTGAAGTGAAAACAAACACAGTCTGCTGTATTTTCCCAAAAGGAAGATGGCACTAAATGTGTCATATTAAACACTGCTTTTTAAAAATTACTGTACATACTTGTAACTTGTATGTGCATGCAAGACTGTCCTTTCTTTTTATTGATGTCACGGCTGGGGGATACCAAGGGTTTTTTTTTTTTTTTTAGTTAAAGGCTATCTCTTGTTTCCTTCCATATCCATCTAACTTTGTATTGAGTATGAGATAGCTTTGTCCAGGGAAATCACTGCTGAGTAGAATGTTTTCTATGAAGTTACATGCTGTGTTGGGTTAAATGTGGAATAGATCTCATATTTAGTGTTAATTATACTTGATTATAAAAAAAAACTGGAGCTATGTAATGCCTCTTTCTACCTTGTGTCCACCAAAGAACTGCTGCCTGACAGTCAAGGAATCTTTGGCCTCAGAACGGGACACAGTGCAATGGAATACAAAAGAAAAGGAAGTTGGCAAAAAGCTCTCACTCACTAATTGTGCATGAAGTTTTGCTCTGTTGGTAGAGGAGTTCATGCAAGAAAGAAGGACATTATTTCTGTCAGTTCACCTTTTGCTCTGCAGCCACCCCCCCCCCACCCCCCATTTCGCATCTCATCCAGTTTTTGAGGCTCCTTTGACCCTCAGGAGCAGATTTTATGTATGAAGAGAGGGTCTGTAAACTCATTCCACTTACTGTTCATTTGGGTTCTATCTGTGATTTGCTAGTATGTGAGTAGTCTTAATATTGTGTGCCATAATATATGTAGTCAACAACAGTGAAAAGAAAGAATTGTATTGTTTTAGCCCATAATTTAAGTTTGAGTGTAATAAATTGCGAGCTTAAATGGACTCCGGGGAATGGTAGAGGACAGGAAGGCCTGGAGCAGGGGTAGTCAAACTGCGGCCCTCCAGATGTCCATGGACTACAATTCCCATGAGCCCCTGCCAGTGAATGCTGGCAGGGGCTCATGGGAATTGTAGTCCATGGACATCTGGAGGGCCGCAGTTCTACTACCCCTGGCCTGGAGGATTATTGTCCATGGGGTTGCGATAGGGTCAGACACGACTTCGCAACTAACAACAATAAATACAGTTTTGTTTCAAATGACTATGGTGTAATAAACAATAACTTTTTTCTTTTTTTCTACTAGGTTTTGGCTCCCATTCCTGGAGGGATCTCTCAGCAAACAGGGGTAATTATTCAGCCCCAGCAGATTTTATTTACAGGAAACAAAACCCAGGTAATACCTACAACAGTAGCTGCACCTACACCAGCACAAGCACAGATTTCTGCAGCAGGTCAACAGCAACCTCCACAGCAACCAGCACAACCACAGGCACCTTTAGTGCTGCAGGTAGATGGAGCAGGTGACACATCATCTGAAGAAGATGAGGAGGAGGAGGAAGATTATGATGATGATGAAGAAGAGGACAAAGAAAAGGATGGAGGTGAAGATGGCCAGGTTGAAGAGGTAAGACCCATGAATGTTATGTGCTTCAAAGTACCTTTCCTACTCCTACAGGTAGTCTACTTAGTTTTAGCTTCAGCTGATCATAAGCAAGCCAGCAATTGATATTGATGACATGTCATTTCTCAATGGTCAAATTTCAAAGATGATTATTAATAATCATCTTAATTGTGTTTTCTTCAGTTTATTTGTATGTGTCCATGCAAAACAGCTATCTAGGTATGATACAGAACTTAAGTACACTGTTTACTGTGAACTGATAATAGAATCCATTAATCTCTTCTAGGAACCTCTAAATAGTGAAGATGATGTGAGTGATGAAGAAGGACAGGAGTTATTTGATACTGAGAATGTTGTTGTGTGCCAGTATGATAAGGTAATAATTCAAGCAGTAGGTTCCTGAAACCTTAGCTTATTCCTGCTCCTAAGCATCTATATGGTAATAACTGCCTCTGTAAAATTTTGTGTGAAAGTGGTTCTGTAGCTTTAAGCAACATGTTCTCTCAGTGGTTGCTGCTAGGCAACCACTCCATTCTAGGCTTCCGCTTGTATCAGTAAAAAGACACGACAGGAAGCAGGGCCCCCTCCCAAGCCCATCTTGGCCTTTGACAAAGAAATTGGAATCAGGCTTGGCTTTTGTTGCTAGCTCCAGGTTGGAAAGAAAATTCTTGAAGATTTTGGGGTAGAGTCTGTGGAGGACAGGCCTTGGTGAGGGGAGAGGCCTCAGTATGGTATAATGTCACAGAGTCAACTCTCTAAAACAGCCATTTTCTCCAGGGAGACAGTTCTCTGTAGTCTGAAGTTCAGTTGTCATGATAGAATATTTCCTTGAGGCTGGCAACTATAGACCTGACAGCAGCCTCCGAATGACTCAATACCGTCTGCCTTGCATGACTTAAATAGGCTTGGCTGCTTGCTTCTGTACAACAGCAGCCACCCTACGAAAACAGTGTGATGTAGCAATTTGAGTTCAGAGAAGGGTTGGGGAATCCCCAACTTGCTATGGATTTTGGACCAGTCATATACTTTTAGCCTAACCTGCCTCATAGGATTGTTGTGTGGATAAGAAGGAGGCAAAAAGAATAGTATAAGCTGGTTGGGGCACTCCTGTGGAGTAAGGAGAGTTATAAATGAACTAAATAAATACTAAATATAGCTGATGGAAAGCAAATAAAAGGTATGTTAGTGAATATTTGAAAAGGAGAGAATGAAGCAAATAAAGGGGAGAGGATATGGGAGTTGCCAGGGGTAGGGGGGAGAAGAAATAGTGTAGAGTAGAGGAAAGTGAGGTGTTGTGCGCAGGCTTTGCTCTGTGGCCAGCACCACACAACTGGTCCACAATTTTTCTAAGTAGAGACTGCCAGGGGGGTGGGATGGAGAGGGAAAGCTTAAGACAGTGGGGTTGATAAAGGTGGGAAGTAGATGGGGCTGCCAGTTCCAGGTTAGGTAACTTTGAGAATTTGGAGGGAGGGGCTGTGAAGGGGATGGGCCTCTGAGAGGTTATGCCATAGACTCCACCCTCCAAAGCAGGCATTCCCAACAGGTGAACTAGGGTTGCCAAGCTCCAGGTGGGGCATGGAGATCTTCTGGAATTACAGCTAGTCTCCTACATGGATCAGTTCTCGTTGGAGAAAATGGCTGTTCTGAAGGCCAGGCTTGCTGCTGAAGTTGCTTCCCTCCCCAAACCTCACCCCTCCAAGGCTTCACCTCCAAATCCTCAGGAATTTCCTAACCTGGAGCTGGCAACCTGAAGAGGAACTGATCTTTGTAGTGGGGTGATCCATTGCGCTTCTTGAAGAGCCCCACTACCCAAGCTGCTTGGGAGAGGGAGCAGGTGCCTGGCTGAGGAGTGCTGCTGCAGCCACAACTGTTATAGAATCATAGAGTTGGAAGGTACCTCATGGGTCATCTAGTCCAACCCCCTGCACTATGCAGGACACTCACATACCAATCGCTCATCTACTGTAACCTGCCACCCCTTTGCCTTCACAGAATCTAGCCTCTGTTTAAAAATTTCCAAAGATGGAGAACCCACCACCTTCCAAGGAGGTCTGTTCCACTGAGAAATCGCTCTAACTGTCAGGAACTTCTTCCAGATGTTTAGATGGAATTTCTTTTGAATTAATTTCATCCCATTCGTTCTGGTCTGTCTTCTGGGGCAAGAGAGAACAATTCTGCTCCATCTTCCATCTGGCAGCCTTTTAAATACTTGAAGATGGTTATCAGATCCCTCTCAGTCGTTTCCTCTCTAGGCTAAACAGACCAAGCTCTCCCAACCTTTCTTCATATGTTTTGTGGAACCACTTGAGAACTCCCACAGACCCCTGGTTGGGAATCCCTGACCTAGGCATTCAACTATGATTTTCATTGGCTGACCACCATGTTGATATAATGCCATGTATATGTTTAGAAAGCAGTCGGTTTGTATGCTGAATAGTCTGTGCAAATAACTCTTTTTGAGAAAATTTGAAAGATCCTAGCCAGTTCAGTCTCTTCAGTATGCTGCTCTGTGTCATTTCACTTTGTTAGTTAGTGGCCATACTCCTAAGTGTCATCCTTATGATTGGATTTGTCTAAATAGAATATTTGGATCTGTAAGTTAAAAGGCACTTCTGTCCATTCCTGTTGGAGCTATTTTGTGGCACAGTATTCATCACACAGCAACCCGTGTCCTTCATTATATTACAGTGTATAGAAATGCTAGCCAGATTATTTTAATGCAAGCCCTGGGGTCCTTCTCTTCAACTTTGCTTTTCACCCTCACAGATTCATAGAAGTAAGAACAAGTGGAAGTTTCACCTCAAAGACGGCATCATGAATCTTAATGGAAGAGATTACGTGTTTTCCAAAGCCATTGGAGATGCAGAATGGTGAAGGGTTCTCATACAAACTCAGAGCAAAATGAAAAAGCAGAAAAGGTTAAGACTCAAACATATACTTCAACAGAAATTTATTTCTGCACACCAGAGAGGGACAGTAGAACCAAGACTACTAGAACAAAGAAATAGCATGGCAATGCAGCCACTACTTCAAATGGGATAGCTGAGGCATTGATGCAGCTAGCTATGCCTGAAAGCCGGTTTTATATGAATACCTTAATTAACCACTTCTACCTATAGATAAAGGTAACTAGCATGTGAGGCTTAAATCTCCCTTTCCACTGATTTGAAGGAACTCTTCTTTTATGGTAACATGGAAAAAGCTTAGCGTGTCTTTGTGTAAACTGTGCTGAACCATTCCCTCTCGGAGTGGGGTTGGTGAGAATCTTGCTTAAACTATGTGCAGGCTTCTAACCAAATCGGTAGAGACAGAAACATTGAGTTCTAATTACCTTGTATGAGTAAACTATTTTTAAAATCTCTTGTGCTGGGTCATGCATAACTTTACAGTTTTAGGCCTTTTATATAAACCTTTGATGATCCCAGTACCAAAAGATGTCATTTGTATTTTAAAGGCAATTTAATAATTCTGAATGTGTTGGTAATTCAAAAGGGTGTTGTGTATTTAAGGACCTGCAGATGGCAGCTGAGAGACGGATTGCTATGTCCTGCTCTTGCAAAAGGGTTCTCAAAAGAAAAGCTGAACAAAGTGGGTCTGTGTACTGAAGGCTAGTTGAAAGTCTTTTTTTAAAGAAAAAAATCCTCCTATTAACTTAATGTGTTCCCATTGCCCAGTGAAGGTGTGCTGCTGGGGCCAAGTTCAGAAGTTCCAGGTGACTCTGCACTTTGGAAGAGGATGTACAACATTGAAAGAGCTTCCAGTTTCTTTTCAGTAATATTTGTGTGTGGGGTGGGGGGGGAGAATCATAATGACTTGGTGAATACAATCACACGAGCTCTATTAATTCTATAAGTAATAATTGCAATAAATAGCGAGATGTTGGAAGGCTCTGTGGCAGTGGGAGTGGCTCTTTGAAAATCAGATCCTCAGAAATATGAGATTTCTTCACTATTGGAATGGGGCTGAAATTCAGCCATAATTGAGAAAGGCGTGCACTTCCAAGTGATTTACCATTACAGCGTAGATCAACAGCATGTGCAGTGGTTGAGAAATGGTGAAGAGAGGCCAGGAAGAGTGAGCTAACAATTGGGGGAAATGACAGTATCCCCCACCCACCAATCTAATTTCTCATACTTCTGTTCTTGTGGGAAAAGAAACTTAAGTATTTTTACTAAAGAAAATTTCCAGTATGTTTAATCAGCACTGTGTACTAGTTCTAAATGTTATCTCCCCAATTCTCTTTGCATTTTGATTTTGAGTGCATTGTTACTGCTTGCAGGAAATCCACTGTCCGTTGCAATGAGCAGTTAGGTTTCTCTATGCCCAGGGTATTTGCTAAAGCTGGCCAAATCTGTCTATTCTGTTGTATAGTGACATACATTAGACATCAAAATTTCTATGCCATGTAAACTTCATTGGGTTTTTGCTTTCTGGTTCTCTTCACTGTCTTCTGAAAGTGCAGTTCTCTTTGGCTGCACTTTTGGCTCAAGACTGGAAGATGTATTAGTGCATCAGTCATTTATTCCCACTGTGTAAAACAAGGTAGATTTTTGAAGAAATTGTACCACTGCGTAACATGCCAATATTATGTAACTATATGGAAACTAATTGCCATCTCCTCTTGAATTTTCCTGTATCTCGTGGGCTGTTCACAGTATAGTCTCCTTTTATTTGGCGGCGCACAGGCTTAAAACCAATCCCATAAAGGTGCACTGTGAAACCCAGCATGACATGACAGTTTACTACTTGTTACTGGAACCCAGATACTGTACAAATGTGTTGGCATTCTGTACATCATGGGCACTGAATAGCTGCTTGTTTCTAGCCTTTTTATTTATTTTTAAAGGATACCACAGCTTTAAAAATGACATATAGATAGGTCTGTATGGAGCAGGCATAGCGTCTTGCAAATTACCTATGGGTGTATGCATTGGTTGATGAGGGTGTTTTTAACAAGAGGACCTGTGAAGTTCTTGAGAAAGCCAGTCAAACGTACCAAACTTGTGCTCTTACTTGCTTCATCAAGTGTTCCTTTTTAAATCAAAAGGCATGTTTTAATTTCATTTTATTGTAGCAGCTTGCTGTAAGAATGTAGTTTGCTTACACTTATTATGTACTTGAATTTTAATCATGGTTTTAAAATTGTAATTGAACAGACAATTTTGTTTGGCTTCCATTATATCATCATTCCTTTTGTGAGGGCAAGGGATTCCCATGGCTAGTCCTGAAGCTTCACGTAGGTCATTTTCTTTTGCTTAGATCTGGAATTCGTTTTAATCGAAATACTTAATCAGTTATCTCTACTTTTGAAGCAATTAAAGGTTTGCAAGAAGGGCTTATGTTTAGATTTGCACAGATAACAGGAGCACCTTTTAACTTTTAAGATATATGTGTGGGGGAAATGGAATGAGAAGACAACTTGTTAATGCTTTAATCAGGCTAATGGAGATTTACAGAGTAATTGCACAAAGGTGAGAGTCTTGTGCCTTTACAATCTTCAGATATTCCTGTTTTATGTTGACACGGTATGCTAGGCCCATTGGCTTCCTTTGGCAGTAGACTTCATATGAAACTTCAACTGTAACAACATTTTCAGGATGTTATTGGCTTTCTGTATGTGCAATCATTTGAAGCAGCTACATTAAAAGTTGTCTTTTAAGGAGATTTGTAGTGATACTGTCACAAAGAAGTTTATATTGGACTATATTTAAATTTAATGTATAAGATGTTTCCCCCGGCTGTTCAGTGGCAAAGCAAGTTTCTGTCTCCCTTTTTCCTATTCACAGCCTGTTTTTTTGTCATCAGTTGTTTCCTTGGAAATGGATCATGATTTCACAAATACAAATATTGTGACTACCTGTCTTCTTGAGGGGATAAAACTTGTGATTGAAGCACAGTTGCTTGAAAAAAGCAAAGAACATGCAACATGTGATATAACCAGACTTGTAGTCTTTTTATTTTTAAATAGTGTTAGCACCTCTGTGTATTTGTTTCTGATCTATCTACATGAACAGCAATAATGTCCCCATCAAATTACTGCTGGGTAAAACTCGGCATTTACAGTGCAGGAGGGGGTAATAGCCTTTTTACTTCTTCCCTCTGAAACTCCTGCTTCAAAATTCTCTTTGGGCTTGGTTTTGCAAAATTTGGTGGTGGGGGGGGGAGGGATTAATAATTTAGCCCATTGTGTTGAAGCATGGCTGCCCTGCCTTAAACCAGAACTGCATGAGATTCTGGATGTTCTGTGAATGGAGCTCCCAGCATTATTTTCTATTTACAATAATAAATCAGGCATGGGGGTTCTGATGAGGACCGTGAAACCACCTCCCTGTAGAAACTCTATGGGGGCATTTCGGGTTGGAAAAAATGGCCTCCGAGGGCTTAAATCCATCTCCATTCCACAGCTCCAGTTAGAATTTGACCCCCACACACCTTCCTTTCGGGGGTGGGGGGGAGGGGGCTGGACACTGACAGCTCAATTCATGGGACTCCCTCTATCTCGTGTAGGTCTGCCCTTAAACACAATTGTAAAATTCAAAGGCACTAGATAAAGTTTGGCTTAAGAGTTCCACTGTTTAAAAAAAAACTCGAAGGTTTTAACCTTTGCCTTTGTATTCTAAAGTAGGCCAATTACATCCAGAAAGCAAGGGTTGGATCCTGCCTGGTCTTCACTGATGGAAGGAATTTCTAGAAGTGGGCTTTCTGCACCATACGTTCTTTCTGCTGCAGCCCCCAATGCTCCCTTGAAATGTTGTTCATGGGAGATGGGACTCTTAAGAAACAGAGGAGTAACATCTGCTGCAGCAGACAAGTAATCAACAGCAAAATTTTTCTGCTGGATCCAACCCCAAGCTTTTGCCATGACAAGGATTATTGGCCTTGTTTTCTGAACTCTTCTTAATTTGTATGCTAGCAAAAGAAGTGGATGAAGAGTTGCAGGCTAGCCGCATATGAGGCCACCATACCATCACTTACTCCTGCGTGCCTCGGGTACAAATACAAATACAATTAGAGGAGCGGGAAATATCCTTAGTTGCTGTTCTGAGCTACTATTGTCAACTGCTGTTGTACATATACTGTTATGTGTAAGGGGGTAAATATATTTATTATGTTTGTAAAATTCAGTCTGTACAATTGAAGATCAAGGATGCTTTTCCTGGGATGTACAGGATGTGTTTCAAAGGCCATGCTGGGAATACAATTAGAATACTTAGTATTTTGATGTACTAAGACCTATTTTAAGTTTAATATTTTGCCTTTGCAAAAACTTTAATTAAAGATGTTATTTAAAATAAGCTTGCCACTTTTATTTACTATTTTATGTATTAAAGTACTTTTTATGTGTAGTGCAGTTGTGTTTACTTTATTGGGACCATCCTGCAGCTGACAGGTTTCGGAATCTTCCAGTCAAATCCAACAAACAAGGTGGAATTTCAAACACAAAATTTGTAGAAACTGGGAAAATAATCTCAAACCACTGCCCAACCTGATCTTGTTTACAGATTTAAAAACCTGAAATGGTGGTTGGCCCAAGGAAATCCATAGCACCTGATGGGTGCCTGCTGTTTTTTTCAAGAGGTCAGTGCTGCTCTCTGCATCAGAGGACACTCTTGTAAATCATCAATCTGACTCTGAACCTAATGGAAGATACCATACTGAAGTGCTGTCATATGGGGTTAATGCCAGATGCTTAATAGCATCTTCTGACTGTCACCTAATGATTTTGATACAATGGAGAAGACACAAAAAGGCCTTTTGCATGTCGGGGCTGCAACAGCTCTTGAAATGTGTGATCTTTTGAAGATGGCCTAAAAGGAAGCTCAAGCGTAGTAATAATTTGAGAGATGTGGCATTTTTATTTACTACCGTCCCTAGATGGCAGCAGAAGTGCAAAAACCAAAATATATAAACCCCAGCATAATTTAGAAGACAGTATGAGAAGCATGACAGATACCGTGTTTGGAGAAGGCTGTAAAGTCTCA
Organism: Paroedura picta; assembly: GCF_049243985.1. NCBI lineage: Eukaryota > Metazoa > Chordata > Lepidosauria > Squamata > Gekkonidae > Paroedura > Paroedura picta. The sequence continues at coordinate 153,542,906 of NC_135370.1, read as the reverse complement.
AGGGGGTCAAAGGCCTGCAGAAATACTGTGACAATCCTAAAGAAGTGCTAATAAAGCAGCCATTTAATATATTGCCCAATATCTGGGGCTTGATGGAATCCTTACAGGGGGAAATTCCCTGAAGGAAAAACAGGAATGGGTTACTGGATTAATTTTTTTCTGCATTGCCTTCTAATCCCCACCACCCCTGTTTTGAATTTCCCAGTGGTTCCCAACCTTGTAACCTACCTTCTCCAGGGCATAGCTCCTGTTGGCTGGTTTAGAGCATTCTGATTGGCTCCTGTGCCTTTGGGGCATATTTCTACACTCTTCCTTTCACACATACCACTTAATTAGGCAGCAAATATGGCTTAAAAGTTGTGAAATGTTAACACTATCCTGTTGCCCAAATGCCCTGACCTGATGGTCCAGGCTAGCTTGATGTCATCAGATCTCAGAAGCTAAACTTGGTTAGACCTGATTAATATTTAGAAGAAGGGCCACCAAGAATACCTGGGTTACTACGCTCAGGCAAGTAATAGTAAAACACCTCTGAACATCTTTTGCCTTGAAAACACCCAATGGGTTGCTGTTAATTCAGCTGTGACTTGACATTTTCCACCACCACCTCATCCAGGAAGCTGAAATGTTTGCCTGGTTTAACCTGAAATTTTGAGGCACTATTTTAAGCTGTCATGAAACATCCCTTCTGAAACAGAAATTCTATTGGGGAGGGGGAATGCAGATGAAAGCCAATAGAATCGTATCAGACAGTGAGCCTATTTTTACAGTGAACAGATCTGTGTAATTATATTTTTATTATATTATTAGGCTTTTTGAAAAAGTACAGAATAAGAAGTGGAAAAAAAGGACTAACCCAACTAAAAAATCTGAGTTTCAAAACAAGAAAGACATACAATGTCCAAAAGTAGATTACTTACACTAAAGTTATAAAAAAATTATAACAAAAAAAAATCCTTTTCTGTTATCTGAAAAGCTCCTTAATCCTCAAAGCCACGAAGAATCAGTTTGTTTTTAGCCACCTCTAAAGATGCAAATACCAGTATCTTCAAGAGGCATTCCTCTACTGTGGGCATTTTTGAAGTTCTCCATTTCTGGGGGGGGGAAGGGAAGCCTCCGATTCCCAGCCCCAGCAACTGTGAGCCGCGCGCAGCGCGGCTCGCAGTTGCTCCCGGCCTGACGAGACTCCAGCCGGCGAGAAGCTGAAGAGAAAAAAAAAACACCCCTGTAGGAGCCTTTCGCCGCTCCAAGCCGGCACGCCCACGAGAGCCAGCAGAAAAACATTAACCCTGTAGGAGCCTTTCGCAGCCCCAAGCCGAGAGCCAGCAGAAAAAAAAACCCTGTAGGAGCCTTTCGCAGCTCCAAGCCGAGAGCCAGCAGAAAAAAAAACCCTGTAGGAGCCTTTCGCAGCCCCAAGCCGAGAGCCAGCAGAAAAAAAAACCCTGTAGGAGCCTTTCGCAGCTCCAAGCCGAGAGCCAGCAGAAAAAAAAACCCTGTAGGAGCCTTTCGCAGCCCCAAGCCGAGAGGTAGCAGAAAAAAAAACCCTGTAGGAGCCCACGAGAGCCAGCAGAAAAACATTAACCCTGTAGGAGCCTTTCGCAGCCCCAAGCCGAGAGCCAGCAGAAAAAAAAAACCCTGTAGGACCCTTTCGCAGCCCCAAGCCGAGAGCCAGCAGAAAAAAAAACCCTGGCAGCCCCAAGCCGAGAGCCAGCAGAAAAAAAAAACCCTGTAGGAGCCTTTCGCAGCTCCAAGCCGGCACGCCCACGAGAGCCAGCAGAAAAACATTAACCCTGTAGGAGCCTTTCGCAGCTCCAAGCCGAGAGCCAGCAGAAAAAAAACCCTGTAGGAGCCTTTCGCAGCTCCAAGCCGAGAGCCAGCAGAACAAAAACCCTGTAGGAGCCTTTCGCAGCCCCAAGCCGAGAGCCAGCAGAAAAAAAACCCTGTAGGAGCCTTTCGTAGCTCCAAGCCGAGAGCCAGCAGAACAAAAACCCTGTAGGAGCCTTTCGCAGCCCCAAGCCGAGAGCCAGCAGAAAAAAAACCCTGTAGGAGCCTTTCGCAGCTCCAAGCCGGCACGCCCACGAGAGCCAGCAGAAAAACATTAACCCTGTAGGAGCCTTTCGCAGCCCCAAGCCGAGAGCCAGCAGAAAAAAAAAACCCTGTAGGAGCCTTTCGCAGCCCCAAGCCGAGAGCCAGCAGAAAAAAAAACCCTGTAGGAGCCTTTCGCAGCCCCAAGCCGAGAGCCAGCAGAAAAAAAAAATCCTGTAGGAGCCTTTCGCAGCTCCAAGCCGAGAGCCAGCAGAAAAAAAAACCCTGTAGGAGCCTTTCGCAGCCCCAAGCCCACGAGAGCCAGCAGAAAAACATTAACCCTGTAGGAGCCTTTCGCAGCTCCAAGCCGAGAGCCAGCAGAAAAAAAACCCTGTAGGAGCCTTTCGCCGCTTCAAGCCGGCGCCCTGGGAGCCCCGGCAGCCGCCCACAGCACAGCTGCTGGGTGCTCCCTGCCCTCATGGCCCCAGAACACAATGGAGCCGCCGGGAAAGCCGCAGAAGAACAAAAAAATGCAGAGGAGCCGCCACAGCCCAGCGCACCACACCTGGGACTCCCGCCTCCTCTTTCAGGTAGCCTGTCCCTCGCTCTGTCCCTCGCCTGCCGCTCGCTCTGGTCCCCACCTGCTAGCGCCCATTGTCTTCTTCATACAATGGGCTTTTTTACTAGTTATATAAGAACTAAGTTCCATGACTATTTCTGAGCTGTCCATCAGACTCAAAAGAATTCATGTTTCATTTGTTGGTTAATTTTTTAAATTTGCATCAGTAAATGAATTTGTATTCCAAAGTGTTTTGGCTCAGTTCCATGTCCACCGCATATGATAAAATGTCCCTTCATGCTGTTCCCATTTCCAACACTTACTCTTTTTTCTTCATCTTTTTTTACACTTTAGCTAGTTTACCTAGGGACATATAGCAGCGAAACATAATTTTGTAAAAGTTTTAAGATTGGAACTTAATGTGAATTTAAGACCCTTCAACCTCAGTTCCCCACACTGTTCTATTTGTATATTGTACCCAAAGTTCTTAGCCTGTTTTGTCACACATTCTTTCACCCAGCTCTTGGGAGGTCATTAAGCATGAGCTTCAGTTTTCCATGTGGCTTTATGTCGGATTGTGTCTATTTGTTTTCTGCTCAAGTGTCTGGGGAAAAGACAGCAGGTCCAAGTCATAACTTCCATTTGGCCATGCTTCCCCATTCCCTTCTTTCATGCACAAGGGACCGGTGTGGACAGACTGAAAGAAAGAAAGATATGCTGTACATCACCAAGGGCAGGAAGTTCTCTCACTTCCTACCACCCCCTGCCTTGAAATCAAAGAATTTAACTTTGGATTGATTATGTAAAGGCCTTTTTCAGTTTAAAATACTTAAATGCTAGAACAGCATGTAATTCAAAAAATCCAAAGATTCTGAAAATACATCCTCCCCCAATTCCCTAATAAAATAATGGTCCAATTCTTCCAGCCTCTGGATGTGAAGAAGAAGAGTTCTTATATGCTGCTTTTTTCTACCCGAAGTAGGCTCAAAGCGGCTTACAGTCGCCTTCCTTTTCCTCTCCCCACAACAGACACCCTGTGAGGTGGGTGAGGCTGAGAGAGCCCTGATATCACTGCTTGGTCAGGACAGTTTTATCAGTGCTGTGGCAAGCCCAAGGTCACCCAGCTGGCTGCATGTGGGGGAGTGCAGAATCGAACCCGGCATGCCAGATTAGAAGTCCGCACTCCTAACCCCTACACCAAACTCTATATCTCAAAGTTATACGGAAGAATCACTAATTCTGAAGTGTATGAACTGTACGTCAATGCTAGGAACAAACGCAAGGGTCAGCTTTTTCCTTCATACCTAGCTTAGAAGCTTCCCAGATATGGCCAGCTGAACGCTTTTGGAAACAGTGCTGATCTAAATGGACCCTTGGCCTGACTCAGCAGGGCTCTTTGTATGTTCTCAAGTGTCCTTCTGCCTGGAATGTCTTGTGCCTCAGCCAGGCATCACAGCACTTCAGCATAATGGTCATCTTTCCATTGCAGTGGGTGGAGGTAGCAGTTGGCAGCTTCTGTTTTGAAAAGAATTAACCCAGATCCTCTGAAAGACTGGTTTTGAAAGGAGGTCTTACAGCGTCACACCACTTTCCTGCTTGCTGTTCCAGAACGAGGAAGATGGTGCTTCAAGGCCAGTGATGCAATCAACATTGTGCTGGGACAAGCTCCGGAAATTACAAAGGAGCTGCCAAGCAGTACATGATGCAGAAATGCTAACTACCTGCATTTGACAAAGGCTCACAATTAAATTAATGTTGCTTTGCTTTTAAGGTGCTGCTGGACCTTCTGATTTAATTTGGTTACAGCAGCCTAGGCCAGCCACCTCTCTGGAACGATGCACTCTTGCCTGTGAATGAATCCTTCTGAACATAGAGGGGTTTACTTCTGAGTTAACAGACAAGGCACCTGTCACTTGGCAAGCCACTCAACAATCATAGATACTGCTTAGCCAGTTTGGTGTAGTGGTTAGGAGTGTGGACTTCTAATCTGGCATGCCGGGTTCGATTCTGCACTCCCCCACATGCATCCAGCTGGGTGACCTTGGGCTCATCACAACACTGATAAAACTGTTCTGACCGGGCAGTGATATCAGGGCTCTCTCAGCATCACCCACCTCACAGGGTGTCTGTTGTGGGGAGAGGAATGGGAAGGCAGGAATATCAGGGCTCTCTCAGCCTCACCCACCTCACAGGGTGTCTGTTGTGGGGAGAGGAAAGGGAAGGCCACTGTAAGCCATTTTGAGCCTCCTTTGGGTAGAGAACAGCGGCATATAAGAACCAACTCTTCTTTTTCTTCTTCTTTCTTTCTTCTTCTTCTTGTGTAACAAGGGAGTGAGTGATGTGATATTTCAGCACAAGTCCTCCTAGCTATTTATACTGGACATTTTAGGTGGCAAGGAGTTCTGGAGAGCCTTGAATCTTATAGTTGCTGCTGATGGGTCCAACAACAACGTATTACATTGCTGTTTGCATTGGGGAGGCTGTTATACAGATGCTATGGTTGAGTACTGAGCTAGTTTTCCCCCACTAGTCCTTTATTAGAAATTTAAAATACAGTCAGATAAAAATCAAAAGAAGAAGTAAAGGAAGAAGAAAGAAAAAAGAAGTAAAGAGGCATCTGATTTTATCTATGGCAATTATAAATTAAACTAATATCTATTACATTGTTGGTTCATAAACAATTCAAAGCCATTTTCCTCCCATATGCTTTCATATTTTCCCTCTAGTTCTCAAACCCTTAAATCATCATTTCCTTTCTGTTCAAATCATGCAGAAAATCTATAAGAGGTTTCTAGCTAGTTACATAGTACATTTGGATATCTCCCCCATTCTACCCTTTCTTCAACCATTCAGCCATTCTCCAAGTCATCCAAGTTCATATCATCTAGTTCCATGGCTTCTTGCAGCTTATATTGTAGATCTTCTGAATCTTGTTCTTGATTCTCCTCCTTTGTCATTTACACAGAATCTTCCAAGTCCTTCTCCTTTATTTCTTCACTAGCAATAATGCCCATTGTGTGAAAAATGCCATGGGCTCTAGAAAACTGCTTGAGGATAGGATCTGAGCCAGCAAGAAGCTGATGGGGGCAGATCCACCTCCTGTCCCTGCAGCTTCTTGACACCTGTGAAGTGCTTCTTCCTCAGACTTTCAACAAGGTGGGGAGAGCAATTTTCCCAGTCACAAAGGGGGCGAGGGTGGATGCAAATGTGCTCAACACTTTTGGTCCTTAAAGGGGGAATGCCCTATAAAACACACGTCTCCTTTGCCGCTGTCAGAAGTCATGGCAAGAGGGGAGAGGGGGCAACCAGAAGTCAGTGTGGCCTCCCCCATGGGGGAGCAAGCGTGGGAGGGCCCAATGGGTTGCTCAAGGATTCCAAAGGGGCCTGGAAGCTGGAGTTACCCTTGAGGGGGAAGGAAGTAAGGAGTTCCTACCAGTCTCTTGAAGGGAATGGGGACTCTGCAGAACCTCCCCATGGCCCCTCATGTTGGGCTTGGAGATGCTCTTGGAAGATCGCTGGACAGACCCCTCACAATGCCTTTTTCCTATTGGTCGAATATCCCCCACTCAAGGCCATTCACCTTCTGTTTAAGAAGCGAGTTGTATGCTAGTACGATACTCATTTTATTATGTGGAAAGCTAGCCACAGTACATTCTTACTTAGGGCCGGATTAGAGAAGTGAGAATTGAATTCCCAGTGAGGAACTCAGCGTTCACAGCTAGAAGTCTCTGTGGAGGTCCAGTGTGTAAAATGTAAGTTAGGTCACCCAAGGAGCTCCATGACAGTCACGTTCTCTTAGCTACTACTTCACAGGTTCCTTGTGAGGATAAAGTAGGAAATAAAGAAGAATCCTGAGCGTTTTGGAGTAAGGATACAAAATCTGGCAGATGCATCCTGGGCAGAGTCTGCACTTACTTTGTTTATTCCATTGTCAATCCTGTTGAATTCAGATTGCTTTGAACTCGGATCTTCCTCCCCTCCCCCCATTGAAACAGGATAGTATTCTGCACGTGGTTAGGGTAGTTCAGAAGGGAGGGGGAGCCAAGCCTCTTTCTTTCTTTTCTTGGGGGTGGGGGGTGGGAGAGGATAAAAAAAGGCAGAGGAGAAAAAATCCAGGACCGATATAAGTTGAGAGAAATTAGGGGCTTCTCCTTTAAGGCAAGTTTGTCACATGACCACCTGTGGCCAATCATGGGTCCTCTACCACGGAGGAGAGTCCAGATTCAAAACAGCCTTTAAATATGGAGGCTTAAAAGCACTCTAAGATATCGCACAATAAAGGTAGAGTCACTCCGGATCAATCCTTCTTGCTGCAGAAGGAAATTTTAAATCACCCCAAATCCAAACAGAAATCGCTTTCTGTGTAGAGGGCAGGGACTGAATTGATCTGGGGTTGGAATAAAAGCTCCATGCAGTTTACACCCTGGATAGTAGCCAGAATGGTTCTCAGGACTTACCGCACAGCATTACTGAGCCAGTTAGTAAGTTTATCTGAGCTCAGTGTTTACATAAATAGGAAACTACATCCCAAATCCAGTGTGGCTTCTCCTAAAACACTAGAATTTAGAGGGCCTTGATGAAACTGATGATGGGTAAATTGCAGACAGTCCAACACACAATTAACTTGTGGCATTCAGTGTTACAGGACTGGGCTAATTTGCACTACCTTAGAGAGCTGTGAAAGAGGATGAGGGATGCGTTCACCAGTGATTGTTAGGCAAGATGACTGAATGGTTGGGGCAGTGCATCAGGAAATACTAGCTGCCAGGGGGTAGCAGTGGGGGGATGGAACTATGTGATGTAATGGTTAAGAGCAGGGGTAGTCAAACTGCAGCCTTCCAGATGTCCATGGACTACAATTCCCACGAGCCCCTGCCAGCGAATGCTGGCAGGGGTTTGTGGGAATTGTAGTCCATGGACATCTGGAGGGCCGCAGTTTGACTACCCCTGGTTAAGAGTGTCAGGCCAGTGTTTGGAAGACCCAGGCTGGAATTCCCACTCATGCCATGGAAGCATGCTGGTGATCTTGGCCAGTCACACTCTCAGCCTAACCTATTTCACTGAGTTGTTGTGGGGATAAAATGGAGGAGCGGGGAATGATGGGAAGAAAGTTGGGGTATAAATAAAAAGGCATCTGGCCAATCACTACAGGAAACATGGTTCTGGACTAGGTGCATCCCTGTTCTGGGACAACACTCTGCCTGTGGTTTCCAAACAGCAGCAAAACAACCTCTGCTTCTCTCAACCATGTATGTAAACATGGTTGTGCTGCCCTCTCATTGATGTGCTGCCCTCTCACTGCAGGCCCATTGCATGTCCAAAGACATCACGTAGGAAAAAGAGAGCTCTTTATACCAAAAGTGAGTCTATTACATTTACGCTCCTGCGCTAACTAATGATGGAGCTTCTGGTATCATCTGAGATGTAGATCAAACAGTGATCAAATAAATATAGGCCTCCCGTTGAGCCTCTCTTTTTTCCGAGCCACTGACAGAGGTCACCTGCCATTGTTAACAGGCTGGCAATGACAACTGGTGGCTGCAACATAGTTAGATAGTTGTTTAGTATGAATTAGTGAGTCAATGGTTTACTTTTACATTTTAATAGATTTTTAATTATCAATTTAACCATATTGTAAACCATCTTGAGCCCATTATGGGGGTCTAAAAATCTGACAATAACAACAACAACAAAGGCAGAAGCAAATTAGAAAACAGGACCCCAAACTCAAAAAATGTACAGTCAAGTCTATGGAAAAAATTTTTTTTCCTGTATCCAAATGAATTACATCCACCAAGTCGGAAATAAAAAGAAACGACAAAGTGACTATCTCAGACTTACTTTGTGCAGGAAAAAGTTATAATCGCAATTAAGACATAGGCCTAGTTGTAATCAAGCACAATGCATGTGCAACAAGCATCAGCACATCAAAAACTGTATTTAGCCTAGAGATGCCAGCCTCCAGATTGGGCCTCGGCATCCCCTGGGATGACAGCTTTTCTCCAGACTATAAAGATCAGTTCTCCTGGAAAAAATGGATGATTTGGCGAGTGAACTCTATAGCAATACATTCCACTGAGATCTCTGTCCTCCTGAGGCTCCATCTCCAAATTTCCAGGAGTTTCCCAAAGTGAATCTGGCAACCATATCCCCCCTTCTCTGCTGGTAGGCAAAGGAGACCTGACAGCCCTAATTTAGCCTCTTTCAAGGGGCCCAGGCCAGCAGCTGTCCCAGCGGCAGACATGGAGGCCAGCTTCCATAAGATGTCTATTGGTGGAACAGTGAGATACTTCTTAGGTATAGATTCTTACACAATGCCAAATGTACAAAAAGCTATGTACAAAAGGGAAGCTGTGATTTATTTTTGCCAAGTTTGTTGACAAAATAAAAATAGCTCTAAAAATAACTATTGTTATTTTGACAGTTGCTGCAAAACTGTTTCGATACTGTTTACAACAGAAAGGGAGAGGATCAAGTGAAGGCTTCACCCAAGTAAAAATATAGATGGTAGCTTTCATTTTATACTTTGATCTCGGTATTCTGAGCAAGAGAGGAAAGCCATATGGAAATTTGTCATGTTTGTTGGATGTACTATGAAGCTCTCGCCACAACTCTTGGATAAGCCACTTTCAAAGTGTTTTTGCAGCATTGAAAGTGCATTATCCACTTTCTGAAGAATGGAGGCAAGTGGATTCTAATGGTCTATCAGCTCAAGACTCCCATAAAGAACTGTTTGCGCCTTCTCTTGAACAATGGGACTAATGCATTCTTCGGCGGTCACTTTGCCATCATCACAGGTTGCATCTTTTTGGTACACAGAAGAAAAGTTGGTTTTTATAACCTGCTTTCCACTATCCGAAGGAGTCTCTAAGTGGCTTACGATTGCCTTTCCTTCCTCTCCCCAAAACAGACACTCTGTGAGATAGGTGGGGCTGAGAGAGTTCTAAGGGAACTGTCACCCAGCTGGCTGCATTTGGAGAAATGGGGAACCAAACCTGGCTCTCCAGATTAGAGGTCACTGCTCTTAACCACTACACCAAGAAGTGTTCTTTGATTCTGAGAGGCACTGGTCATGTGACAGCTTATATAAGCAGATCTTTCTGGAAGTCTTGATCTGGTGGTTGTCAGAATGGATCCCTCCCAACATTTACATTGCAGGTATAAGCTTGGATCCTAAGTTATCTTTCCACTCACACTCTCTGGCCATTGCATAGATGGTCCTCTGCTGGGGACTGTGTTCTTCTAAGCATTACTGAAAGACAGGAGCAGAACTGGTTAAGACTCAAAAGAACACAGTATGGCAATGGACTGCCTCTGCAATGGAATGGGACACTTTGGAAGCAGTAATAGGACTTCGGGTCCAAGCCAAGGTAAAGAAAACCAGAGAGAGTCCATATTGGTCTGTTAGAAGGTCCTTTCAATAGCTATTGTTGCACAATTGATTCAGACCACTTAGTAAATTAATTTTTCTAATGTTAAAAAAAAGACCATGGCACCTTAGAGCCTAAAAATATTTATTCCAGCATAATTTTGCACAAGCTAGAGCTCACTTCATTCAGAGGCATGAAGTGCACATACATTTAGGCTGATGCATTTATATTCAATTGGCTGGGGTGGATATTTGCCCTTCCTCTGGAGAAATGGTAACGGTGCAGCCGTACAGGCTGTTCCTGATTCAGTGATGGTGGAGACTATACTATACATATTATGCATAGCACAATACTAAGGACTTAATGAATAAAAACATGTAGTTAGCATTGTCCATTTTTATTCTTCCTGGTGATTTTAATCAAGTGTTAAATAATCGCTCCATATCTCACACCCCCAATAAGTAAATGGGCAACGTCCAACCACTGTATAATTCACCACCAACACTCATTTACTGTTGGGAGCAATCCCATTTGGGCTATATATAAAAATAAATTCCATTATAACTTTCAAATTCTACATTAGTTAAAAAAACAAACAGGCAGATGTCCTTTCCTGTACATTCACTGCTTCGTATCAGCCATAACTTGGTTATCCTGTGAGATGAGCAAAAGGAAAGTGAATATCTCGTCTAGCTCCTCCACCTGAAGGGAGCAGTGGCAGAGTTGTATGCTTCTCTGTGTGTGTGTGCACATGCACAAAGGTATGTCCCATGCACTTCTGCAGTGGTGAGTGGCACTGACTAGTGTGCAAGGTTAGATTCTTGCACATGATTCATGAGAGCCCTAATCGCATCAATATTTCTCAGAAGCCACTGAGGCTTTGAGAATCTCACGTCTCTGTCCCAGCACTCTCATTGGATTTCTAACCCAAACAAGGCTTATTGATCTTCTGCTGCTTGATCTGGATGTGCTATAATACAGTGAGTTTATTGTCCTTCAAGGTTTCTTGGGCATGTGGTGTCACCGTTGGGTGGCAGTCTTCTGACAAGCCATGATGACACCCTTGAAGCTTGATGAGATTCTGGCCCATCCCACGGCTGCCCTTCTGGCTATAAGAACCACTGCTGTTCTTGGGGGAGACCGTCTGGCCCCGGTAGACTTGAGCCTGATGCTCACATAACCCAAACTTGCTGAGCAAGATGAAAACATCTCTTCGGAATGCTTTGGTAAAGATCGCATAAAGGAATGGGTTAGCACAAGAGTTCAGTGGGTAGAAGAGAACCAGTAGGATTTTGGAATTGCTAACAGTTATTAGGGGCTTGTTCATTATAGCAGACAATGCATAGAATGAGATTGGCGCCATGCATAAGAAGTCTGTAAAAATTAACACCGCCATCCTTTTGGCAATTATAGTGTCTTTGTCCCCGGACTTGTACTGTGGATTCCTCACAGTAATATAGATTTTTATATAGCAGGCACAAATTATGATGAAAGCGATGATGTTCAGCATTAAAACAATTACAATGTAGGCTTGATCCAAAGGCGTTTCAGTGTCCATAGGAAGACAGATACTGACTTTTCCATAACTGCTGACTCCAAGCAACGGCAGAACAGCCAGAAGGAAACATATCAGCCAACCAACCAACATTGTAACAGAAGCATGCCAGAGGCGAATCTTCTTGTCCAACCGCATGGCAAAGGTGATGGCATACCAGCGCTCCAGCGTGATTGTGGTCAAGGTGAAGACGGACAGCTCACTAGCAAAGACAGTGAAAAAGCCAGCAGCGTTACAACCTGGCCCAGTCTGCCAATCAATGGCATGGTTGTAGTACTCTGACTTAGTGTGAAGATCTACTGAAGCAATTAGGAGAAGGTATAATCCCATACAAAAATCAGCAAAAGCCAAGTTACACATCAGGAAGCGAGGGACGGTCAGCTTGTAATGGCTGGTGAGGAGAATGGAGAGGACAAAAGCATTGCCTAGAATAGCTAATAAGTTCACAAACCATACCACAATCCTTAGAAATCTGTATCCCATTATGTCTTCACAGGGATTGAACTCATCAGGTTCTGGGGTGCACATGATATCATCACTTCCTCCACAGATAAAGTAATCATAATGGTTTTCAAATGCTGGGGTGTTCTCCTCTTGAGGATTCTTGAGCTCTTGGCCAAACCCAATCTCTCTGTCATCTTGCTCTTCAAAAAAGACGTAATAATGAGAATTTCCTTGAAAATCTCTAAATTTGGTAGTCTCATCATAAGTAGTGTCAGTATGATCTGCATCATCGTCTACATAATCTTGGTAAAAGGGGACCCTGGAGGCACCGGCAGATCTTCTCTTGCGCAAGTTGTGATTGTTAGTTTGGTTGCACAACAGTAGCTCAAGAAGGCTGAAAAAACACAGGATTGCCAGTAGGACAATTTTAGAACAGAAAAATTAAGCAATGAAAAAATGTTCATCACATCAACACATGAAGGCATTGCCCATATAGTTCAGTACTGTCTACCCTAGCTTCCAGCAGGTCTCCAGAATATCAGGCAGAAAGAGGGCTTTTCAAGGGCCTCCTATCTGACATTATTTAACAGGGGTGACCAGGGATTTGGTCCAGGATTTTCTGCATGCAAAAAATATATGTTCTATGAGTCATTACTCTTCATTATCCTGAGGATTTAGGTAGAAATTTGAAGAATGATGGTACTGATTCTGAGCTACACCCCTAGCCCTTTTCAAACAATAATATGACATCACCAATTGAAGTGGAAAGCTTAAAAAAATTAAACCCACCCACTGTAAATCCAAGCCTAAGGAAATTTAGATTTGAAAAGGTGTAATTCTGTTCAGGATTGCATTATAAATCATTTAATCATATTAGAACAATTCATTATTTAGGGTGAAATCTAAAATAGGACTCACCCCTTAGCTTTTTTCCAGTTCTTGAAACCACAACAGTGGCTTGGGTAGGACAATTTAGCTCGAATTAGATGAGGAAACGTCTTTATTGGGGGGAATTTCTTCAGTGTCCATGTATTTTGTGCCATCAGTTCTTTAAGGTTTTCAAGCCCTCTTGCTGGCAGGGTAGCAATACCAGTCTGGGAGACATCCCTGTTGGTATATATAAAGAAAATGGAGGACAATTTATTAGTTCAGATGTTCTTCATGAATCAGAATTTCACAGTCGGAATAAAACATGAAGACTCCTGAACTCCACTTTTATAAGGGTTTTCACAGAAGGCTATATGTAGGCCCTGACCTGGTAGCCCATATCCCAAAATAATCCAGGCAATGGGAAAGATTCGGGGTGGGGATGGAGGACCCTGAAAGGCCAGGCACAGCAGAGCTAACACCAGGCCTCAAATAACTACAGTTTTTAGATGAAAGGCCCTAGAAACATTTTATTGCCTATGTAATATTTACTTTATTTACAAGAATAGAGAAGCATGTAGACCCTTCTTTAACAAGCAGCAGATTCTCAGATATTAACATACACCCATCTATGCAGCTGTGCCCTGAACTCTAACTAACTGGGAAGAAACTCTAAGCTCTTTCCCAGCTGACGTCCATTCCAGCAAAACTACCAACTTCTCTCTCTCTCTCTCTCTCTCTCTCTCTCTCTCTCTCTCTCACACACACACACACACACACACACACACAGGGAGGGAGGGAGGGAAAGCAAGGGGACCTCCATGCCTCTCCGTGCCTCTCCTCCCAAGCAGCCGTCCTGTGCAGCATTGGGGAGGTGTGTATGGATTTATCTGCTCCCCCCATCCTTTAGAAGGTTGCTGCCTTCTCCAATCCTCTGGGGACAAAAAAAGTTTTGCTTGTTACAACGCCACAGTTTTGTAATGTGACAATATTATTTTTAAAAAATACCTTGGGGAAGAAGGGAGATGCGAAAGAACATAGAATGAAGGGGCATAATTAAAAGAAAGATGTCAGCAGGCACCATTTTGCACACCAAAAACTCTCACTTTTGGAATGGGGAAAGGAGCAAAGCATTATGGAAGGCTGCCTCCTTTTGACCCCAATGCGGAAAACATATGGCGAATTACAGCCTGGAAAAAGATGGGAGAGAGCCCCAATGAAGAAAGCAGAGTGCCAACATGCATCATCCAGTCGAAGTCCAAAGAAAAGCTAAAATGAGGTATGTCTCCTAATGCGGAAACGGTCTGTAACAGAACTCTGGTCGACTGATTCTGTTTAGGGGTTCAAAAGGGTACAGAAGACAGTAAACTAATTCCACTAGGATTAGTGATTAGATGAGCAAACCATATTAAAAGGATGTAGCCAGCTCTTGAATATCTTTTACAAATATTGCTAGACTGGCTTTAGTGATGAGAGGTGTCAAAGAGAATTCAGAATGGGACTTTTAAACAAGTGACTCTTTTTGAATCCCATGATTTCACAGTAGTGGAATGTGAAGGCACACAGCTTCCAGAACTTTAGCTTTCACTGAAAAAGAGCAGTCCTCCTTCAGATGCTTTCACCATCTTTCAAGATATGGTTCTAACCACTGGTACAGCCATCATTCAGCACTGGGACCAGATGGTGAAGCTGGATTCTCCACACTCCTAATTCAAGGGAAACCTTCCAGTTTAAACAACAAAATGCTGCTATTTTGCTTAGGCAAAGTGGAGAGAGAGTTGCTCAAGGTTTAGTATATCTTAGGAAGTTGATATGGATCTTATATGAAAGTACACAGAGGAGCATATAAAACTACCTTATGCAGAAGTCGTTTTCATGCTGTGGCTTTTATCCTGGTTTTTATCTGATGCTGTTTCATATTGATCTGATGTGAGGTGGGAATGGTGATTTCAATCAGCATTTAAATCCATTTTGTAAATGGCTGTAAATCAGGTCCATTCCGCACAATGGGAAAAGTAACGTGACTGGTGCTGCATGGGCCAGCATGACATTTTGTAGCGTCCTACCTAAAGAGCCCTCCCCGCTTTTCTCTACACAATTGTGGTGTTTGCAGCGTTTAAGGTGTTACCTATTCTGGATGGGGTTGCCCTTCCTTTGAAGGGACAGGTCCATAGCCTGGTTGTTCTTGGACCCAGGCTTACTGCTGGACCAGTGGGTGGCAGCTGTGGGCAGGACTGTCTTTTACCAACTTTGATTGGTTAGTCAGCTGCAGTTTTTCATGGGGATAAAAAGATCTGGCCACCGAGGTACAAGCCCTGCCTGCATCTAGAATATTGCAATGCACTTTACATGGGGCTACTGTTGAGAAATCTCTGGTGGATGCAAGCTATGAGATTATGTATTCTAAATATGATATGACAAAGTGGCAGGGCCGGCAGCACTGCATCCTCACTCAGTGGGGGGGGGGGCTAATGGGGGCTGAATGCATGGGAGGTGGGTAGCAGGCACATGCCCAGGCCACCTTATCTAAGGCGTGGTCTGCGTCACACAGCCCTCTTTCCCCCTCTTCCAAGAGCTGGCAAGCTGAACAACTCCCACCCACCCTGTTAAAGTTGCAGTTATGATGTTAATACTTGGTTTGTTGGAATGGTTTTGTTTTACATACTTGTTGAAACGTCACAACTTTTATGGGCACGGGCAGAGAGCCTGCTGATGGTGAGTTTGATTGGGGGTATTGAACCCACCATGATTGGGGCATCCTTAAAGAGATGGCTTGGAGTGAGCTAAGCCAGTCTGTGTGTTCAGAGGAGGTCTACGCCCCTCTCTGGCACACTAGATAGGAACACCTCCTGAGAGGGTGACCCAGAAGCAGGAGAGACCTGCATTCCGAGGGGTGGAGGTGGGTTGCTCCCTGGTGCTGCTGTGGTCAAGAGAAGCAGTTAACACTCCAGGTGCAGGCTCTCCTATCCCATGCTTAGTTTGGGGCCAACCATTTGTGTTTTAATAAAGCTGTGGTTGTGTTGAAGCCATTCAAGAGACCATGCCCTTCTTCCCACCTACATGCCTGCCTGCAAGACAAATGCACATTTGTATTTATAGCATTATTGTTACACTTTGTATAGTTATTTGAATTTCTCAATAAATAAAAGGGGGAACCATGACAACGCTACTGAGGATGCTGACTAGCAGGAAACAGTCACATGACTGGCTTCACCTTCATGGGGTGTAATATTAAAACACCATCTCTTTTTAAAATAGATCACCTTGAGGAAATGATTGTCATGCTCCTGGTTATGTATATGCGAAGAATTGTGTATAATTCACACAGATACTGACAAGAACAGGCTCCCATTAGACTTTTGGCACTCTAGCCATAATCATAAATGAGATTATAAACTGTGGTCTGAGATATAATAAACCAAATCCTACTGTCAGGTAGTCAATATAAATAATAATGGGAGAAATCTAGGTCTTCTCAGAAGTAAGTCCAATTTTATTTAACGGCACTCCCAGGAGAGTGTTCTTAAGATTTCATGCTATGTCAAATAATGGGAACTGCAGACCGCTTATGCAAACAACTGTATTGAAATAGGTTTAGATGCATGGATTTGGAGTATATTAAAAGGGTCATCTGCTAGGGAATCAAAACAAGAGAACCAAAGCAGGGCTGCTGAAAGCCAAGAAAGTAAAAATAAATACAATTAAGCATGATATTTAAAAATATCAAACAGTAAGACATGTGACCATCTAATGAAGGAACAACAAACATTATACCACAAATCAAATTTATAAAGATTTTGGTTTAATAAAAATGATTAGAAATTAAGTTTTTCCCATGGTGTTTTCATCTGGTTTGTATTACTTGTATTTTTTTTGCACTGACCCTGAACATAACTTTATCTACAAATGTTAAAGCTAAGCCTATGTCAAAACAATTATTTGTCTCCACAAGACACAGCCGGGCATGTACCCCGTGGCAGCTCACCTGTTTCCCAACCTCCTTCACTGAGTTATTGCGCTATCTTGATAGTCATTGTAGAAACAGATGTCCTATATCAGGGGTAGTCAACCTGCGGTCCTCCAGATGTTTATGGACTACAATTCCCATGAGCCCCTGCCAGCAAATGCTGGCAGGGGCTCATGGGAATTGTAGTCCACGGACATCTGGAGGACCACAGGTTGACTACCCCTGCCCTATATAACTTCAAGGAGTTCAAGCTTTTATTTGCTTGATTTTGTTTTAGTCTTTCGGTTGAAGCTCAAATAAATATGTAATACTGAATCTGGCCCACAGAATGTCTGCTTTATCCTCTGCGTGCATCTATGCATACAGTTATTAGGGCTATTAAAGATTTTTTTTTACTGACTATAGGAATTAACGTATATATTTCTGCTCCAAAACTGTCATAATCTGTAAACAGCCCGTGGCGCCACGGGCGCCACGGACTGTATAAAGGAGTAAGGGGTAGTGGGGAGGAGTTAGGGCGGGACCGGTCCGGGATAAAAACTCGGGGGGGGCCAATCAGGAGCCGCGAAGCGGCTCCTGATTGGCCCCTCCGAGTGTCAATCCCGCCCCAAGCAGACAATGGGGAGCCGCGCAAAGCGCGGCTCCCCATTGCCTGCTTCACTCGCTCGGAAAATGGCGGCCCGCCTGGTGAGAGCCTCGGCTGGGGGGTGGGCCGGGAAGCCTTCTCTCGGCCGGCGGAGCGGCCTCGCAGCGTTGTGGACGCTGCGAGCCCGCTCCGCCGGCCGAGAGAAGGCTCCAGAGAGCCTCGGGGGGGTGGATGGGTGGGGGGGGAAGGGAAGCCTTCTGCCGCCGGCCGCAGCGGGCTCACAGCGTCGTAGACAGAAAAAAAAACCCTGTAGGAGCCTTTCGCAGATCCAAGCAGCAGAAAACAAAACCCTGAAGGAGCCTTTCCCAGCTCCAAGCAGCAGAAAAAAAAACCCTGTAGGAGCCTTTCGCAGATCCAAGCAGCAGAAAACAAAACCCTGAAGGAGCCTTTCCCAGCTCCAAGCAGCAGAAAAAAAAAACCCTGTAGGAGCTCCAAGCCGGCACGCCCACGAGAGGCAGCAGAAAAAAAAACCCTGTAGGAGCCTTTCCCAGCTCCAGGCAGCAGAAAAAAAAAACCCTGTAGGAGCTCCAAGCCGGCACGCCCACGAGAGGCAGCAGAAAAAAAAAACCCTGTAGGAGCCTTTCACACCTCCAAGCAGCAGAAAAAAAAACCCTGTAGGAGCCTTTCCCAGCTCCAAGCAGCAGAAAACAAAACCCTGAAGGAGCCTTTCCCAGCTCCAAGCAGCAGAAAAAAAAAACCCTGTAGGAGCTCCAAGCCAGCACGCCCACGAGAGGCGGCAGAAAAAAAAAACCCTGTAGGAGCCTTTCACAGCTCCAAGCAGCAGAAAAAAAAACCCCTGTAGGAGCCTTTCCCAGCTCCAAGCAGCAGAAAAAAAAACCCTGTAGGAGCCTTTCCCAGCTCCAAGCAGCAGAAAAAAAAACCCTGTAGGAGCCTTTCGCAGATCCAAGCAGCAGAAAACAAAACCCAGAAGGAGCCTTTCCCAGCTCCAAGCAGCAGAAAAAAAAACCCTGTAGGAGCCTTTCGCAGATCCAAGCAGCAGAAAACAAAACCCTGAAGGAGCCTTTCCCAGCTCCAAGCAGCAGGAAAAAAAACCCTGTAGGAGCCTTTCGCAGATCCAAGCAGCAGAAAACAAAACCCTGAAGGAGCCTTTCCCAGCTCCAAGCAGCAGAAAAAAAAACCCTGTAGGAGCTCCAAGCCAGCACGCCCACGAGAGGCAGCAGAAAAAAATTAACCCTGTAGGAGCCTTTCCCAGCTCCCAGCAGAAAAAAAAAAAAAAACCCTGTAGGAGCTCCAAGCCGGCACGCCCACGAGAGCTAGCAGAAAAAAATTAACCCTGTAGGAGCCTTTCGCAGCTCCAAGCAGAAGAAAAAAATTAACCCTGTAGGAGCCTTTCGCAGCTCCAAGCAGCAGGGGAAAAAAACCCTGTAGGAGCCATTCGCAGCTCCAAGCCGGCACGCCCACGAGAGCTAGCAGAAAAAAAAACAAACCCTGTAGGAGCCTTTCACAGCTCCAAGCAGCAGAAAAAAAAAAACCTTTAGGAGCCTTTCCCAGCTCCAAGCAGCAGAAAAAAATTAACCCTGTAGGAGCCTTTCGCAGCTCCAAGCCGGCGCTCCCACGAGAGCTAGCAGAAAAAAAAAAAACCCTGTAGGAGCCTTTCGCAACTCCAAGCAGCAGAAAAAAATTAACCCTGTAGGAGCCTTTCGCAGCTCCAAGCCGGCGCGCCCACGAGAGGCAGCAGAAAAAAAAAAACCCTGGAGGAGCCTGTCGCCGCTTCAAGCCGGCGCCCTGGGAGCCCCGGCAGCCGCCCACAGCGCTGCTGCTGGCGGCTCCCTGCCCTCATGGCCCCAGAACACAATGGAGCCGCCGGGAAAGCCGCAGAAGAACAAAAAAATGCAGAGGAGCCGCCGCAGCCCAGCGCACCACACCTGGTGCTCCTCGGCAAAAACTACGAGACGCCGAGGAGCCGCCGCCCGCCTCCTCTTTCAGGTAGCCTGTCCCTCGCTCTGTCCCTCGCCTGCCGCTCGCTCTGGTCCCCACCTGCTAGCGCCCATTGTCTTCTTCATACAATGGGCTTTTTTACTAGTAATAAATAAAACAGTAAGGAGAGAGAGAATAATAAATAAAACAGTAAGGGCCCCGAGGGCAGGCCCTGTCTGGGATGAGGAAGGGTGCCGATAGGCCCCTTCCCCTTGACTGACAAGCAGAGGGCCCAATCGGGAGGCGCTTCGCGCCTCCCGATTGGGCCCTCTGCTGGTCAGTCCACCCCCAAGCTGCCAATCAGCAGACGCGCGCAGCGCGGCTGCTGATTGGCTGCTTGCCCGGCCACAAACCAATTGGGAGGCGCAAAGCGCCTCCCAACCCGCCCCCCCCAACAGAGCTTCCCTTCGCTCCGGCGGCCATTACTTTGCTGGCCGCCGAGAGCGAAGGTAGGCTCCCTGGCCCCTGCCCTGAAAACGGCTCGCCTTTAAAACGCTGGGCAAGCCCCGGGAAAGGCGCTCCGTGGCTCCTGGAGCCACGGAGCGCCTTCCCCGGGGCTTGCCCAGCGTCTTAAAGCCCCGTCGCCGCCTTAAAAACGCTGGGCAAGCCCCGGGGAAGGCGCTCCGCCGCTCTTGGAGCCACGGAGCGTCTTCCCCGGGGCTTGCCCAGCGTCTTAAAGCCCCGTCGCCGCCTTAAAAACGCTGGGCAAGCCCCGGGGAAGGCGCTCCGCCGCTCTTGGAGCCACGGAGCGTCTTCCCCGGGGCTTGCCCAGCGTCTTAAAGCCCCGTCGCCGCCTTAAAAACGCTGGGCAAGCCCCGGGGAAGGCGCTCCGCCGCTCTTGGAGCCACGGAGCGTCTTCCCCGGGGCTTGCCCAGCGTCTTAAAGCCCCGTCGCCGCTTTAAAAACGCTGGGCAAGCCCCGGGGAAGGCGCTCCGCGGCTCCTGGAGCCACGGAGCGCCTTCCCCGGGGCTTGGCCATCGTCTTAAAGCCCCCCCTCGCCTTTAAAATGCTCCCCAAGCCCTGGGGCCTGGGGAACATTTTGCTACATGAGCGTGAGGGGAAGCAAACCCTCCCCTAGGGCCCGCTGTATTTTTTTGACAGCGGGCTCTACTGCTAGTATTGATATATTCTAATAGTGAAGTTGGCCAATCTTTGAATACTTAAATTGGGTGCCTAGAGCTGTGCATGGTGTGAGAGAGCTTTCTAAAAAATCTATAAAGGGTTCCAGGTTTGGAAAAAAATGTGAAATCAAACACTGGGGGCTTTAAAGTATCCAAAAATGATAAAAGGAACATGTATAGCTTTAAGACACAGATTCCCTCAGCGACCACAGTATTTCAGGCTGGGTTCTGTCAGTAAAAGTGGCCGACATAACAAGGTATGAAAGTGGGAGGGGAAGGAACATGTGGCTCAATAAACCTTGAGGTAACAGAAGAATTCCTGTGTTCCTACAAGAAGTTAACATTAAGCACAAAAATAAGTTTTTTGTCTTCAGCGTCTCTAATATAATCAAAACAAGAGACTCTGGTTTTATTGTGAAACTTCTTCAGCTTTGTAATAATGATTGTATGTAACCAAATAATTCAACCGCAGCACAAATCTCTTGGAAAAAGAATAGAGGTCATAGTAAAAAGGGCTAGGCAGAACCCTCTCCAGGCATATTTTGGGCTTTGAGGGAGGGTTCATTAGGGCTTGAAGTGTGCATTCAGATAAACCAACCTTACCTGTATTTTTCGGGTATTATTTGGTATATTATCTGATCTGACTGACTAAAGCTATAGCTGACCCTGAATCGAAGCCAGATTTTTGGGCTTTTATTCTTAGCGTGAACCTCTCTTTATGCAGAGTGGTAAGGCAGCAGACATGCAGTCTGAAAGCTTTGCCCATGAGTCTGGGAGTTCAATCCCAGCAGCCGGTTCAAGGTTGACTCAGCCTTCCATCCTTTCCAAGGTCGGTAAAATGAGTACCCAGCTTGCTGGGGGGTAAAATGGTAATGACTGGGGAAGGTACTGGCAAACCGCCCTATATTAAGTCTGCCATGAAAATGCTAGAAGGCGTTACCCCAAGGGTCAACCATGACTCGGTGCTTGCACAGGGGATACCTTTACCTTTTATTCTTAGGGTATTCAGCCATATCAATCAGCTGGGGCAGCAGGAGCTGATCCTTTCAGGTCTTTGTGCAGTGGTGAGAAACCTCCTGGCTGCACACTGATTCTGGGGAAAGCTTCTGCTTTCGTGAGGTTTAAATCATGCTGCAGTAGAAGCCCTCCCAGTATGGTCTTCATGCAGTGGGGAGGTCTCTTCCCACCACATATACAGCCTGGGGACATCTTCTCCAAAACTCTCCCAGCCAAGTTCGCCAGGATAGCTCTGCCTTGCCTCAGCTAGGCTGGCTGGCTCCTGTTAAAGCTTAGTTTAAAGCAAGCTGTTACAGTAGTCAGTCCAGGATGAGCCAGGGTGGTGGGAGCTGACACCTCTGCGCCATCTAGGCTAGGTCTCACTCCTGTTGGAGCTCGGTTTAAACTGAGTTGCAACAGCAGCCAGTCTAGGATTGGCCAGTGTGGCGGGAGGTCACAGCTCCACTCTGCCTCATCTGGGACTGACTCCTGTTGCAGCTTGCTGCAAGAGTCTTCTTGGCTACGCATAGATCCTGAAGGTAACTTCTCCTGCGGCAGAGCTTAAGCCACACTACAGAAGAAGCTAAGACAGCCCCAGGATTGGTATGGCTTTGTTTGTAATAATTTCCCCCCTTCTCAGGTCTATTGGACTAAAAAAAATGGGGGATTGCCATATTGGTGTTTAGAACTGGGATTTTTTTTAGAAATACTGATTTTTTTTGAGGTCCAATAGACCTGAACCAGAAAGAAACTATACTTCTTTGCATGCTCCTAATTAAGGCCAGGCCTGACTAGAGTTGCTGGCTGCACATTGGAAAGTTTGTGGTGGAGTCTGAGAAGGACAGGGCTGCCAATCTCCTGGAGAGGGATAGAGATCACTCAAAAAACAAATGCTGTCCAGATGAGAAAATGGCTGCTTGGGAGGGTGAATTCTATGGCATTACTCTGCTGAGGTTGTTTCCCTTCCCAAACCTCACCAACCGAAGGCTTCAGGAAGTTACCAACCTGGAGCTGGCGACACAAAGTGGAATTAATCTCTATAGTTGGGAAATCCATTTTGATTCTAAAATGATGAGCTATACAGAAAACATCTGGTAAGATGCAATGCTTGATTTTAAGTGAATTCTCTCTCTCTGACGGATTATGCACAGGGCTGATAATCCAGGATGGCAGCAGCAGGGCAGCCCTGATTATGCACCTTCCTACCGCCATCCTAGCCCTGGCCTGGTGCAGCACCCCAAAAGATCTGCAACAAGGGAATGCAGAATCTTCCACATTCCCTGGGATGCTGCGGGTACCAGTGGGGACGGTCAGGCCAGCCCCATGCATAAGTGGAGGATCCAGGCCTTTTGGCCCAGCCCTTCCCTCACCCTACAGTGTCCCTGGAGGGACACTGCACACCCCTGTCAGCTCTGTGGAGCTGACCGGGGAGTCCCCTCACCCCCCACCTTGGTAGGAGAGTGGCATGCCGCTCCCCGCCATTGTGTGGTGGGGGCCCCATTCCCCCCACTCACCTTTTTGCTTTTGCTGCCTCCAGGCATTGAGTCGGGCTTTCCAGCCCCGGTGTTGTACACACGCATGTGCGCCTGCCTGTGCTATGCTGGGGCAGCCCTCATACTCTGGGGGATTTCTCACCTATGAGTACACGGATTTCTCACCTATGAGTACACAGGGCTGATCCTGCGTTGAGCAGGGGGTTGGACTAGATGGCCTGTATGGCCCCTTCAAGCTCTATGATTCTATGATTCTATGATCCTACGGGAAGCGCCGGGGCATCCTACCCCGATGCAGTGCTGGACAGCAGCCCAGCCTGGCTGCTGCCATGTATAATAGGTCTCCCTCCCTCTTTCCCTCTCCCCCCTCTCTCTTCCTGTGTGTATGTGTGTGTGTGCCTGGCTAGTTCAAAACAGGATCAGCACATGCATCACAGTGACTATAGAGCAAAGCAAGTAAAGGTAACTAGTTTTTTTTCCACTTTTTATCTGGCACAACTGTTACTATGAGGAGCAATTGGAAGCATCATTAGAAGACCTCCATATATCTTCAATAAAAGATGTTATTTAAAATCTTCCCCTCCCCTCTACTCACAGTAACGATGGGCCACTCTGCACACCCATAAATGCATCTTCATTGATAATTCTTAGGTATTTATTCTTGTGCAGGTACCTGCAGGAAACAAATATGCCAAAAATTAATTTGCAACTATAAATAATTAAATAGAAATAAACGTGGTACCAATTGATTTCACCTGTTAAAGCATTTCATTTTAATAGGTACCCTCATTTATTGTACAAGGAATTAATTGTACAATTATTGTACAATTATACTATTATTGTACAATTCATTTATTCATCTCCTGCTTAGAGGTCATAGTGACTGTACTTCTTGCAGTTTTGAACATTTGCTCAAATCAAGGTATAATGTTATCACAGGAAATAAAATTATTTACATATCAGAGTAGTAGTATTGCTGTTGCCATGAGTAGGGTATGTTTGGGGGGGAGGGTTCTGGGAGAGGTATTATATCTACAGCATGACAGGAAGATAGTAGGAACTAGGGAGAGGCACTCCAAACTACACCCCGAACTGGGCCAGAATTTTCCTGAAGCCTGGCCACGAGAAAGGGGGCATCACCCAGGAAAGGAGTTTCCACTTAAATATTTAAAAACATATAATATTAAATATTTAAAAACATTTTCTCATGGTGAAGGCTGTTCAGAGATGGGATACACTGCCTCAGAGGGTGGCGGAGTCTCCATTGGAAGTTTTAGGATGAGTGTGTGTGATTTTTAGTCTGTCAGGTATGTGTGATTTTTAGTCCCTGAGAAGGTGGGGCGCTAGACTGGATGGGCCTGTTTGGTCTCTTCCAGCTCTGTATGATTCTGATTCTGAGGACATGCTGCCAGCCATTTAACCCATCTGTTTCACTTTCCAAAGCTCGGGGGGAGGCGGGGAGAGCAAAACAAACATGTTTCATGCGTTTCAGCAAATCCACCAGGTTGTTATGTCTAAATGGCTTGCAGCCATTTCATCGGTTGATTTCACTTCCTGTTAGGTTTAAATGGGCCAAACAGCCAAACAAAATTGGATAAAAAGTCCTGTAAATGTTGAGGGAAAGCATCTTCCCCGAACCAGAGGCTACAAACTGATCCAAGTTTGTGTCGAATTTTGGCTCGTGGACTGGTTTGTGCCCTTCCCTAGTAGGAGCCACACTGGCTAAGTTAGGAGAAGTAAGTTCAAAAACTTGCATGCTTTGCTCTCTTCTGATCGCCTTCCAACCACAGTTACTTTTGCTGTTATACCCAAGTGTGCAGCCTTCAGATATAATATCACCAAGCTAAACTAGTGTAGTACTGATCGGAAACCTTAGCCTGGAAAAAAAAGAAATTCTCCATGTAAAATATTTGGCCATTTTCCAGCTCAGTTCTCTGCTGTCATTTACTGCTACTTGCAGAAAGACGTAAGTCAAGAGCCTTTGCTGGGGTCCATTGGAAGAAGCTGCACCAGTTGCAGGGGTGTGAAACAGAGAAATGGAAAATTTTATGTATGAATTCATTGCTTCCCTGCCTAAGCATGCTTGCACGCAAGCACATGCTAACCTCTTTTGGCTGGCACATGACGAACTACCTTACATAAATAAATGGAAAAAGCAGCTCTGAAATGAATATGGTTGATCTTTTCTATAAACACCGTAAGTCTTATAACAGGTGTTAATACCCTGTAGAGGCTTTGGTATTGTTCTGCCTTTCATCTGAAATTCAAATATTTTCTATTCTAGGGGGGATTGGGTGGTTTAAAATAGCATTTTCTTTTTCTTTGGGGTTACAAGTTCAAATTCACTTTATTTTGGCAAAGGAGAGTTATCACCTGTCCATCTCTTCCATAATTTGAAGGAATGCCCGAAATGGGCTATAGGTTCTCCCTCCTGCTCTCACAAGAAAACAGAACAAATTCAGTGGTCCTCTTTACTGGCATTTAAAGAATGCTCTGAAGTGCCCATATTAGGAAGAATGTCTTGCTGCTGTGGTCTAAAAGTTATTGATTTCAGCAATGTACATCCAAAGTCTGTAAGGAAGACAATCCCATGAATTCAGAACAGGAGGTCACAGCACAAACCTCCTTCTGCCACCTCCTGTGGCTCCCTGTGCCCTCTAAAAAATATGCTGTGCCATGGGCAGCTGGGGCAAGAAGAGGGGAATCAGCAGACATTGTCCTTCATTCTCACTCCCGTATTTCTGTATTCACACAAATGCATGAACAAGAGGAGAGGGGATTTTTGCCAGTTTCCCTTCCAGCTGCAGCCCCCTGAGCCACATTCCTGTTCCCCGCATCCTCAAGAGCAGGTTTGGGGGTATCACAAAGCACCATTGAGAAGGGAAGGGAGAGGCATCCTCTCCACTAACGCTTTCTGTTCAGAGAGGGTAAGATTCGGAGCAATTACTTTCCTGTCTGCTTTGTCACAACTGGTCTTCAGATAATTCAAATCATGCAAATCAAAATAAGTGTAAGCAAACATGCTTGAATTGCCCATCTCATACAGTTCAAAATCTTCCGTGTATTGACATGGGATTGTCCCAGTAATTAGGGAAACCTGGCTTAGAATTCACTCTCATTTTTACACGTAGGAGTAATAACCACGTTTTTAGTCAAAGCATGAGCACATGTTGGAATAAACCCCAAACCTAGGTGAGTTTATGTCTGATAGAACCAAGGAAGATGGAGGAAAAGGCAAAAGGACAACTGCACAATATGTACTAAATATCTTGAAATCCAAAATTCTTTCAACTCTGGAAGTGGTATTTCCAGAATAAACAGTCCTGAAACTGTTCAATCTGTTGTAGTTGGAATGTGCAATGCACCTATCTTTTTCAATTCCTTATCTGGTGGTACACAATCATAAGCAACCATCTCATTGCACCAGAAGAATGAGGGTCCAAATCAAAATCACAACACAGTTTAGAATCATAATTTAGAGCTAACCCCGAGCAGGATCCCCAATCCAGAAGCTGAAAAATATAAACAGGCAAGCTGGAAACATGGTCAGTTTTTATGTATCAGAGCTGAAATGTCATGCTGAAAGGAAAGCAAAGCATCATCTGGGACAGATTAAGAGGGCACAAGAAGTTGACCTAAAGCCTGATTCACAAGAACAGAATCTGGAACCAGAAAAGACAAGCACTACCGAGAAGCTGGAAGACAAAGGAAGCCAGAGTTTATAATCTAGCAGCAGAAATGAGGATGCATTTTGGTAACACAAATATACATTACAATAACAACAAAAAGGGCCCTTTCGGAAAGAAAAACTTCAGGCGGGTAGAATTATTAGGCAGTTGCAACCGAAACAACCATGTTTATACAAAGTTTCTTCATATGTACATAATGCAGTGTGGTCTAACTAGGGTTGCCAATCTTCAGGTGGTAGCTGGAGATCTCCTGGGGTTACAACTGATCTCCAGGTGACAGAAATCAGATTCCCCTGGGGAAAACTGCAGCTTCGGAAGGTGGGCTCTGTGGCATTAAACCCTGCCAAAGCCCCTCCCTTCCCCCAACTCCACCTTCCACAGGCATCACCCCCAAAATCTGTAGTTATTTCCACAACTGTAGCTGGCAACCCTAAGTTTGATCCATGAAAGAGGATACCACAATAAAATTTAGATCCCAGCTAAAATTTCCCAAGACAGAAAAGATTTCTGTCCATGGAAGGAAGACATCCGCATAATACCCTCTGAAATACTGCTAGTGGGGGAATCCCCATAATAAATAGATTGGGAGAAACATGAAAGTCTGCCATTATGGGTGCAGCAATGAATGAAAACTATTCTGTCTTTACAAGTGGCTTTTTTTTTTGAAGGGGGGGGGGGGAAGAGAGATCCAACCATACATTTCAGCCAGCCTATACACTGAAGGAAGACCCTTTCAAAAGTTCCTATTTATTCCAAAAAATTCTATGCTGCCTTTCCACTCAACTCAGGGACCCCAAGGTGGTGGCTAACTACAAGAGAAGAGAATAATATTGACATAAAGGTTGTCAAGGCCTGATTCCAGAGTTTCTTTCATGGAAGAGGGGTAGTGAGGGATTTAAGAACAAAATGCAGAAATACTGAGTGTTGCCATTTGTTGCTGAGGTTGCCAGCCTCCATGGAGGGCCTGGAGATCTCCAGAATTACAGTTCATCTCCAGACTACAGTGATCAGATGCCCTGGAGGATGTTGTGGAGGGTGGGCACTGAGGTCCCTGTCCTCCCCAGATTCCATCCCCAAATCCCCAGGAGTTTCCCATCCTGGATCTAGCAACTGTACACACACACCACTGGCCAGAGGAGGGCCTGCCAACCCTATCTGTTACAAAGCAGAGGAGGACAATTTTGAGTAGTGGAACATTTTTGGGATAGTGTGTCAATGGAAAAGGCCATGTTTACTTCTCACTTATAAAACGAGCTAGTCTTCCTTCAGTGCTCTCAGGCCCCTCCCTGGCCTTCTTTCCCCCCCACTGCACTTTAAAGTACTGGATGCTAAGCAAGAGCCAAACAAACTGGGCTGCTAGCATTACCCTTTCTAAATAAATTCTGCTGTCAGGGAATAGCTTAATTATCTTAGAACCTTCTGCTTGAACACTAAAAGAAAAAAAATGTTTGTTTTAGTTGGGTGTTTCCAAGTCCAGAAAGCTAATCAAAATTCACGCTGGAATTACAGGGCAAGACCATATTTTTAAACATTTCTAGCAAATCAAGGGACCTGAAAAGCCCATGCTGTGGCTGTTGGCTGGGGCCAGTGTTTGCTCTCTCTCCCCACAAAAATAATTAAAAATTAAAAATTATGGTAGTACTGTAATTTGTATGTTTGACTGAAGCTGAGAAGTATCATGTGCCCAAACATGGTTTATTTTTCTGAAAGGAAAGACAGGGTGTAATCCTGCATGGTCTTTTTGCAGTCGATCATCTGTGAAGTGTCTTTATTCCAAGTGTGTCTCTCTCATGATACACGAGTCTTTTACAGGAATGTATATCAAAGAGATAGAAAGACATTTGCTTCTGGGACTCCTAGGTTATGTTCTTAGTACAGTGGTCCCCAACCTGCGGGTCGCGGCCCGGTGTCGGGCAACAAAGGCCATGGTGCCAGGCCGCGGCTCCCTCTCCCCGCTCCCCCCCCCCCGCAGTAAAAAACTTCCCAGGCCTCAAGCTTGCGGCCTGGGAAGCTTCTTACTGCGGGAGGGTGGGGAGAGGGAATCAGGGCCGGGCCGCGCATCGCGCATGCGTGGCCTGTGTGGGCGCGGCCCGCGGGCGCGGCCCGATGCATGGGTGCAGCCCGCGGGCACGGCCCACAGGCGCGGCCGGTCCGTGCGGGCGCGGCCCGATGCCCTGCCGGTCCCCAGCCTCGGAAAGGTTGGGGACCACTGCTTAGTAGATCAGTCCAATCAGGATTTTCTATATGCCCCTTGAAACCAGATTTAGAAAAGGGTAAAATTGCGTAGGATGGCTCAACAATAAGGGTTTTACATTTCTGCTGTTCCCAATGGGAGTTGTAGTTTAATTTTAAAAAACAAAAGCATTCTACCCTTAATTTAAAAAAATACATGGTAGGTTTCCTTTGCTTTGGCAGATTCAGAACAATTCAGAAATACTCGGCTATGACTACATGCCCTTGAAATCAGTCAATCATAGAAGAAGAAAAAGAGGAGGAGGAGGAGTTGGTTCTTATATGCTGCTTTTCTCTACCAGGAGTCTCAAAGTGGCTTACAGTCGCCTTCCCTTTCCTCTCCCCACAACAGACAACCTGTGAGGAGGTTGAGGCTGAGAGACCCCGGATATCACTGCTTGGTCAGAAGAGCTTTATCAGTGCTGTGGGGAGCCCAAGGTCACCCAGCTGGCTGCATGTGGGGGAGTGCAGAATTGAACCCGGATTAGAAGTCTGCACTCCTAACCACTACACCAAGCTGGCTCTCTTTAGGCATGACAGTAGTTTTATTTTGAGCACTTATTGACACAAAACAAATGCATGACGGTTGCCTTCCACACCTTAATTCATGAAGGTGAACAGAAGACCTCCAAGGGGCTTATTTTAGATAAAGGGACGGATAGTGGCTCAGTGTCAGAGCATCGGCTTGGCCTGCAGAAGTCTCAAATTCAATCCCTGGCATGTCCAGCTGAAAGGGAACAGGTAGTTGGTGCTGCCAGTCAGACTGTAGTGACTTTGCAGACTCAGTATAATGTTGCTTCATGTGTTGGGATCCAGGGGTCATCAAACTGCGGCCCTCCAGATGTCCATGGACTACAATTCCCATGAGCCCCTGCCAGGGTTTGCTGGCAGGAGCTCATGGGAATTGTAGTCCATGGGCATCTGGGGGCTGCAGTTTGATGACTCCTGCTTTACACACTTAAACATGCAGAGTTACAGTGTAATAAGTGAATTCTGCTGTAGAGAATTCAAAATTGTCTGTAGATGTGTGGATGTATAAACAGAGAACAGTGTTAATTAGATAAGCAGGTAGTACTTCATAGTTTATTTATCTGGTATGATGTGTTATGAGCTAGGCTGCAATTAGACAGTGTTTGGGTTAGCATATTAGCTAGGGTGAGGGAACAGGCTACCTGGCTCAGGTTTAAACCACAAGGGCCGTTAGGGCCTGAATGGTGTTGAAAGTCTTTCAAAAGACTATACTGTGTTTCTTCAGGTGCCAGAAAAGAACAAGCCTACGAAAACATCAGTTCCTTTTTGAAAACACAACTAACTCAGGGCAAACGTAAAGTCAGGTGAGGTGTGGCACTTCTGTTTTAAAGAGCATGCAATAAAATTCTACGCTATTTCATCCCATCACTGTAGAAAAATTTAGAAGGCTTTGAGTGAAGCCTGTAAGTAGTCTGTTCTAGTAGATAATAGTCACAGTATGCTTCTGTGCTCATGTATATCTTTGCAGCATTGTACAACTGCAATTTTATGGAGAAACGAAACTTGAAATGTAATAATGCTATATAAATATATTGAGTTCCTCTTCCACCATAAACCTCAGAAATATCCATAGCATTATTATTAAAACTATTATCTGAATTTTGGGATAGGAGGTGTTTTGCCTGTTTAATAAGATCCTGGGTTTCACACAGAGACTGAAACAGCATTGAATGGCAGTCATTTCAAAGAGGACTGGATGTCTCTTCAGGAATCATAAACAGACCCACTGGTCCTGAAGCAGGCTGCATTATCCTTTTGATAGGCTGGAACGTCTTTACTCCGCAGTAAGACATTTTTTTTACTGCATTTCTCCTGTTATTAAAATACATTTCCATTCATTCTCCTTCTTTCCATCTATGCATCTAAACCAGGGGTAGTCAACCTGTGGATTTGCTGGCAGGGGCTCATGGGCATTGTAGTCCATGGACATCTGGAGGACCACAGGTTGACTACCCCTGATCTAGACAAAGGTTTGGATCCACTGGAGAGTTTTCGTGGACAGAAGGATTTCTTGTTTCCCCTCTCCTGCAGTAGCTCACCACCAAAGGGAGAGGGGGTATTTTAGGCCTGTAGCCTGAAGGGAAGGCAATAATGTTGTTGTATAAGAAGTAAATATTTCCATCCATGGAAATATTCCAGTAGATTCAAGCCACAAATAATATTATTGAGTGATGTATTATTATTGTTGTGTTGCTGCATTTTTGTGCACTTTTTACTGTATGTTAGCATGAAAAAAGAAATGCTGTTATTTAATATCCTGATTTTCACTACTCAATGAAGTCATAAAGTGGCTTACAAATACCTTTCCCTTCCTCTCCCTCCAACAGACACCCTGTGAGGAAGGTGGGGTGACAGAGCTCTAAGAGAACTGATCTGTGAGATCAGCTCAAAGAGAACTGTGACTAGTCCAAGGTCACCCAGCAGGCCTCAGGTGGAGGAGTGTGGAATCAAACCTGGTTCTACATATTAGAGTTTGCTCCTCTTAACCACTACACCATGCTGGCTCTATCATATGGTACATGATAAAGATGTCCAATTGATCTTGATTTCATTCAAAACCAGTGTAAACACAAGCATGTATGAATTATTCTTAAAGATCAGAGAACCATAAGACATTTTCCCATTCTTCTGCCATTACTTACAATTAGAAAACACTTTCTGGTGCTCAAAGATTTTTTTGAGCCTGTTATTTCTAGTGTTTTCCATTTCAAGTATCTGAAGGAGTTTCTTAAATCCCCTCTCAGGGCTTGTTTACAAATTATTAAGACCCCAATTATCTCTGAGATGAAGGATATATTATTGATGGTAATTAGAGTTGGAAATGAGCAGACAACATTCTCACCTGACAGATAACACCTCATTAAGCCTCTGCTTACGAGACAAGACATTTTCTCCACGCTGATGGTCACTCCAATAGTCATGGACAGTTTTGCCATGATAGGAAACCACCAGGATATATTGCTAGTCAAATACGTGGTAAGAGTGAAGCCTTCACCCCGGAGCTCAGGGCCTGCAACATCTGCACTGCAAGTCTCTAACTCTAGCTCTTCTCTATTTCCACAACTTCTACTTTGCTTTATAGTACAACTATGAGATGCTCAAGGTAAGATTTGAAATGTTGCAGCACCTTACTTACACAGAATCCAGCTTTGTCCCATTGAATGCATGGGCTGGTATCTTTGTGAAGCCATTATTGTAGAGTTTGCTGTTAAAAAAACACAAAAATAAGTCAGTGGCTGATCTCATACAGGTTTAGAAGAAGAAGAGTTGGTTCTTATATGCCGCTTTTCCCTACCTGAAGGAGGCTCAAAGTGGCTTACAGTCACCTTCCCATTCCTCTCCCCACAACAGACACCCTGTGGGGTGGGTGAGGCTGAGAGAGCCCTGATATCACTGCCCGGTCAGAACAGTTTTATCAGTGCCATGGTGAGCCCAAGGTCACCCAGCTGGCTGCATGTGGGGGAGCAGAGAATCAAGCCCGACTTGCCAGATTAGAAGTCCGCACTCCTAACCACTACACCAAACTGGTATTGCATGCTGGATCCAACACTTTGATGAAAAGAATAATCCTGTGATATTGTGTTTTACTTTTTACTACTGTCCCTCCCTTTCTTTACACCTCCTGTGTCCCCTTGTTGCAGGAAGGGGAAAGGTCATTTGTGGTTTTGTTCTGGATGTGGTGTACTCCTCCTTTCATCCCACCCCATTCAGCTTTGAAGCAGACTGGGGACTTAATTGGCTACCACACTCTGGTTCTAGGGCCTGATTGGGGAGGGTCTAGATCCCTTGAACAACCCAGAGGGGAACAGCAATCAGGAGTCAGTTATGCAACAGCCTCAAACTCTATGGTTTAGCCATCTGTCCCTACATTTGACCCAGCATATACCTTCCCTCCTGCCCATCTGAGCAACAGCAGCAGCAGCAGCCCAGAGCCTGTGGTGCACGGAACATCTGCTACTGAAACGGGAGACCAGGGCCTATTCTATACACAATAGATAATGCTCTTTCAATGCACTTTAGAAGTAGATTTTCCTGTTCTGCCCAGGGAAATCCAGCTGCGAAAGTGCATTATCTTATGTGTGTGGAATGGGCTAACGCCTCCCTGGAAATAATACGCAGACACTATGCAGACATATACGCAGAGTTTTACCATGCAAGGTAAAACTCACAAGGGAATGA
The DNA here is from genome assembly GCF_049243985.1 of Paroedura picta. Lineage (NCBI taxonomy): Eukaryota > Metazoa > Chordata > Lepidosauria > Squamata > Gekkonidae > Paroedura > Paroedura picta. Next base: position 153,509,795 of record NC_135370.1, on the reverse strand, counting down.
AGTTGGCTGGAAAACAATAATGTTCCCCAATGTAACTGTCTAGTTTGGTTCCTGACTCTATACCAATACTTGATCCCAGTTAGGTTAAACTCACCCCTACTTTGAGATCCAATAACAGCCTCATTACAGCCCTGCTTCAAGAGTCTCTCCCTGTGCAGAATCCTATAGGCTCTCTGTCTCAGCCAACCCTGCCTCTTCACCCAGGATTGGTAGCTACTTTCCATCCATTTCTCCAAGTCCAATTCTAAGACTTGGAAGGCACCTGGGAAATGTAGGCCTGTACAAAAATTTGCAGCATTGTCTGTGTTGTGCCTATAGACTCCAAGAGACTATATAAAGAGACTTTGAACTTGGACTTAAGGCTGGGATCCTGAACCCTCACTAGGGATTCGCCAGCCTTGGGCTCTTAGCCAGTAATGGCACAGATTTATGGACCAATCATGGGCCTTCATTAACAGCCAATGGCATGTCTTGGTGAGAGGCTTGAGAATGTATATAAGTTCCACAGTTCTGGTTATAGTTGTCCAATGTTTCTTGTTCCAATAAAGCTGTTGGTTGTTTGGAGCTGAGTTTGTGTCTTACTGAACTCACTGATTTAATAGTCTGAGTCCTCTGTCAGAAGGAAAGGCTGCTTTGTAACCTTGCTGGACCAGACCAGAGATCAACAAGAGGGCACATGGGACTTCCCTGTTATTTCCTCCTAGCTCAAATATTCAGATATTTACTATGTATGAATATGCAATTTCCCTTTCATCACCAGGACTGCTGGTGAACTGAGTCTCCATGGATCTGTTAAATCCTGCTTTAAAGTCATCATTAGAATCACTGGTACTTAATTCCATAAATGGATTATTGGTTGACTAAAGAAGTGCTTCCATTTGTTCATCCTGAATCTATTGGCTATCAACAAGCTGCTGATGACAGGTGCTGATAATGAATGGTGAATTTTCATCTGTTTCGCGCCAATCCCGGGCGCCCCCGTAGCATCAACAGCGGCCATGCTTAGTCGCGGCCGCTATTTAGTTGAACAAAGAAGAAAGCAGAAAAAATTAAGGAGCAGAAAATAAGTTTAAGAAAATATGAATTATATTAGCTCACTGATTATTTTTTTGCGTATGATTCCGTGTATTTTGCGTATGATTCCGGGAAAGCTGCCCTCACTATCAATTATTTTGCAGGTAAGTAGACAAGGATACTTCTTGAGATGAGAATGAAGCAGCTATTTTGACATAGTTTTCACCTTGTCCCTTTGTAATTATGTTCTTAAATTGACATTGTCAGTTTAGGATAACTCTTGCTTTGGGAGACACAGAACTAAATGGAGCAAAGAGAAAAATGCTAATAAGTGTGGCAGACTGACGTACAGTGTGAGGGATTCATTGCACAGGCCATAGAATCCATTCGGAGGCAGCAAATACATGTGAGGATTATCAGCAATTTCTCTGTGGAAAAGAAAAAAAAGTCTCAACATTACAATAAAATTCAATTACATTATCTATAATTATGTATCTGTATAAATATGCCTATATTTTAGATTCATATGTATTTAGACTACTCACATATTCTGTACATGGGGCTATCCTTGACGACTACTTTGAAACTTTAACTGATTCTACCCACAGTACTGTATGTAGTCTTTTGATGGAGCAAGTTAACTAGGAGCGCTTTGGCACATGTGCTAGCCTTCTGCGGTTTTCCAGCACTAATTCTAGGTGCTGGTTTTGGTCACAAAGCGCTTACCAGCCACTAACCTTATGAAATCATCTCCTACTATGTCTTATATCTCAAAACTGGCATATGGTGCTTCAGTGTGGCTCAGTAGCCCTAGGGATAACAGACCCCCGCTGGAGCTCAAGGACCCCCCTACTTTGGCATCTCTCTCCCCCCTTCCGGAGCTCAAGAAAGTGGGGGAAATCTGGATTAGGCCCATGTCAGCTGCTTCAAGGGGGCAGCTCTGTTTTCACTGATCTTTCTATATTCATGAAGAAGAGCATGTTGCCTTCGGGAGTGTGGAGGAAGCAATGTGACACAGTATAGATAGCCAATAGCTTGGAGTGGGTTTAATACATCCACTGATGGCTCTCATTGTTGTATTGAATTGGACATCAGGTTTGTGGACATGAAGGCTGTTTAGAGCTGCCAGGTAGAATCAGGCTGGTGGCAGTGGGATTTGTAAGCATAGTTTGGGAGCTCCCCAATGTGCTGACATGAAATGAAAATGATGTCAGCATGTCAGAGACGTCAGGAGTGATGCTCTGGCTTTGGGGCAAAAATCTATGGTGATTTTACCCCAAAACCACAGCAATCGCTGCACCTCGCACTTGCTCCCCCCACCCAAAAGTTGCAGAGGCTCCATTTGAGGCTACACTGCCCACATATACTGCACACCACTATTGCGCCTGCCCCCCCCCCCCGCAAATTTGTGAAGCTGCTGTTGGAATGCAGTGTCTGTAACAGAGCCAGAAATTATAGCTCTGCAAGTTTCAGGTGGGAAGGAGAAAATACAAATGACTATCACTGCCCTTTCAATCTCAATTTTAGGACTCTTAGAAGCATAGAGTTGGAAGGGACCTCCAGGGTCATCTAGTTCAACCCCCTGCACAACTACCTGCCCACTCACAGTGACCCCAGTTTTTTCATCATGATTTTTATGGCCTGCAGGCAGAGCCAGTCAAGTCTCCTCCAGTGGTACCAGAACCTTACCTCTGGGGTTGGTCAGGTTTGGAAGCTGGAAGCATAAGACTTACACCTGGTAGATCGGTTGACTCAACAAGCTTGCCCTTCCAGACCAAGGATGAGAGGGAACCATCTCTTCCTGCTCTGAAAGTAGCAACTGAGACTCATCCAGACCTTACTGGGGCCAGGATCCTGAAAAGAATTTCATCCACTGAAACTAGTAGGTGAGCACAAGTGGCAAGCCACTGGGCTATCTCACCATGAATCCACTACGATGGGCCACAGGCATCTACCACACAGTGTTTCTTGCTTCCCCCCAGGTCATGTTTCTGGCTCCTCAAGCTCTTCTTCTGAGGGTTCTGAATCAAGACCAGCTCAGTGGGGGTTGTGACAGTATAAACAGGTTTTTGTATAAGATGATGGCCCTTTTGACATCTGTTTGTTTTTTAAATCTACTATTTGGTACAGTAGATACTTACAGTAAAAAATTCACATCTGTTGAGTAAATTTTGGTGAGGTCAGGAAAAACTCTGAGCCCAGTATTCAAGATCACACTAAAATAAGTGATAAAACAGAAACAGATAATTAACCACAAAGGTCACACATATGATACACTTTAAGACCAACAGAAATAACGCTGCACATTATGAAAACTTTTGAGTTCTCTAGGACTCTTTATCAGGCTGAGGCTCTTAGAGGCCATGATCTTAGAGCTTCTGTCTGCATCTGGGCCCATTATGCACGGCCGCCGAAACGGCGATTTCGGGTCACATGGAAAACGCGGAGGGGGAAGACGCGACGCATACCGCTTATACACGGGGCGGGGCGCGACGGCGGCAAAACCCAGAGTAACTGATTATGCACGCGCCAATCCGGGCGCCGCTTCTGGTTGCGCCCCGCTCACCCGGAAGCTGCGCTTTCTTCCGCGTTTCACTGACGCGGCTTTTTCGGCGGCATGCACCGAAGCTGCAGCCGGTTGCAGCCGGCTCCGTGCGTTATCCGTGATTTTAGTCGCCGCCATTCCACCCCGAATGTGCGCTAAAACCCCCGTGCATAATGGGTCCAGTATAGGATGCTTCACTGACTTCAGTGGGCCAGCTGGTTTCAGAATGGATTAGGGCTGCCCACCTCCAGGTGGTGCCTGGAGATCTCCCAGAATTCTAGCTGGTCCTCAGAAAACAGAGATAAGTACTGTCATGTATGTGAACACTGAACTTTGCTTGTGGCTGTTCTAATACAGGGATTGTAATATAACCAATCAACAACCACTTTTACTTGTCTGCTGTAACCAATGAAATGCATAGTTCATAGGGCAATCGCAAGCCTCCCTTAAGAGCCAATCTGGTTGCTTGTAGGGAAGCCTAAAGTGCATATGAATACGTTGGGTTTGTGTGTTTTCTTGTTGAGTGTTTGGTTAGTGTTGGCATTAATAAAGAGATGAATTACTGAACATGTTGTGCCTGCTGAACCTATAAACATAACAAGTTCTTCTGGAGAAAATGGCTACTTTGGAGGGGGGACTATATGGTATTAACTTCTAGTCCATTTTGGGACGCTCCAAATCTAGGTTATAAAGACTATAAATTGTTTATACAGGCTGGCACTTTAATGCAGACCCAGGGTGGGGAACAGCAGCAGAAATTCTACTGGGATAAGAAGTACCCAACAGTTTTGGTTCAGGTACTTACAGGTTTTTTAGCTGTGGGAGATTCTTAAAGGCATCAGGATGTATGTAACTTAGGTTCTTAGCATTTCGAATTTCTCTGTTCAAATATTAAAAACAAAATCAGGAACACATTAATATTTGTGTGAATGATCTCTTCCAGTTTTCTTCGAAAAACCTCAGAAGTCAGAGAAAGTAAAAGCAAGGAATAATAAAGTCTCACAGATTTTTAAAAAGAACCCCCCCCCCCCCGTTTTACAACCACATTGCATCTGACTAGTTTACATATAAAATTAAAACCAATCTTTGGGAATTAATAAAAAGAGAAAAAACGATAATTGATAATTTGATAATTGATTGAGCCACCAATTATAATTTAAATGAAACTTAAGATGGTTACTAATAATAACTGTTTTAGAAATAAGAATTCTAAAAGTAGTCTTCTAAAATTTAGTGGGACTTAAATGTACAGCAGGAAGTATACATTTATTCCACAGACAATTTTGAACCTTGGAGAAGCTAGCAACATCTAACTAACAGTAATGAACTGAAAAAAATTGTAGAGGAAATTCAGGAGAGCACTCACAGTTCTAAACACCTTTCCTTCCTCATTATAATTGGACCGAACTGGCACCATTCCCACTGTCTGATATGATGTGTTCAACTTTTTAACCTTTTCCCTATTAAAGTTTTCACCTAAGCTAACCATTACGGTAAGATCCTCTTGTGGCGCAGAGTGGTAAGGCAGCAGACATGTAGTCTGAAACTCTGCCCATGAGGCTGGGAGTTCAATCCTAGCAGCCGGCTCAAGGTTGACTCAGCCTTCCATCCTTCCCAGGTCGGTAAAATGAGTACCCAGCTTGCTGGGCGGTAAACGGTAATGACTGGGGAAGGCCTGGTAAACCACCCTGTATTGAGTCTGCCATGAAAACGCTAGAGGGCGTCACCCCAAGGGTCAGACATGACCCAGTGCTTGCACAGGGGATACCTTTACCATTACCTTAACTATTATGGTGGCTGTGCGTGCATGTTGGGTTCAACATCCCACTTAGTATTATCAAGCATCCACAGTAGGAAAACTGAGACAAGCAGTATTAATATTCTTGAGTCCGTGAGTTCTGACTGCGGGCCCCTGTCCTATAGGAGCAGCATTTGGAGAAGCATTGATACTACAATGGGAGGAGGCAGGTGAGACAGACACTGATCCTTGGGAAGTGACCAGCAATTCCATGGGAGGAATGTCTCACAGTTGTATGGAGCAAGCAACATATGGAGAGGTGATAGCCTTTGATCTCTCTACCAGCAACACTTTGGTTTCTCTTTGTAAAGTACACTGAATTCTAGGGCAGTAGTCCCCAACCTTTTTATCACCGGGGACCACTCAACGCTTGACAGTTTTACTGAGGCCCACTGCCCTAACGCTCTCGGACTCTGGTCACTATGGTAATGTTTAAACATCTGTTCAAAATAAGATACAGACACGCCACAACAATGAACATAAGGAACATTTTATTTTCATGGAAATTTTAACTCATGACAATGACAAATCAATGGGAACCCTGAGCTTGTTTCTCTGCAATGAGATAGTCCCATGTGCGCCTGCCGGATCGTGGATGAAGTAAAGGGCCGGGGGGGGGGGGGGAGAAGGCATCCTTTGCGGCCCACCTCCAGTTAGTCGACGGACCACACATGGTCCGCAGCCCACAGGTTGGGGATCGTTATTCTAGGGGATTCATTGGCTGTTTTGAAAATGGATTATCATTGGCTGTATCTGGTTGTGACACAGATGTAACAGAACTGATTTTTGCTATATATTTCTTGTCATGTAAGAAGATCATAGTCTGACAAAGGGTGCTTGCACTCGAAAGCTCACGCCTTGATTAAATTTCTGTTGGTCTAAAAGGTGCTACTGGACTTTTATTTTATTGTGCTACTTCAGACCAACACAGCTACTCATTTGAATCTATTTTATTGTGATTATTAAGCTAATTCATAAACTGCATTCTTCCATATTAGGGTCTTCCAATGAAACTGGATAAAATCATACACTAAAACATTTAAAATTTCTAAAGCAGCCTAAGAACATACCTTTCTGGATCAGACCAATCAGTGGTCCATTTCACACATGGACCAACCATATACCTGGGTAGGCCAAAAACAGGACAGAAAGTCCAAAGTCTCGTTTTGATGTTGCCTCCTAATATTAATATTCCAAGTTTTACTGATTCTGGATGTGGAGACTCCCCGTAGTCATAGTAATGAACAGCCATTGATAAACTTATTTTCTGTGAATATGCCTAATCCCATCTCAGATCTATCTATCCTTATGTCGATCACTTCAACAATTGGCAGTGTAATCTTATACAATCATAGAATCATAGAGTTGGAAGGGGCCATACAACCCACTGCTCAATGCAGGGTCAGCCTAAAGCATCCAGGATAAGCATCTGTCCAGCTGCTGCTTGAAGACTACCAGTGAGAGGGAGCTCCTCACCTCCTTAGGCAACCGATTCCACTGCTGAACTATTATGACTGAAATGTTCCCCCTGATATCTAGCCAATATCATTTTACATGTATTTTTAACCTATTACTGCGGGTCCTATCCTCTGCGGCCAATGGGAACAGCATCCTGCCCTCCTCTAAGTGAGAACCTTTCAATACTTAAAGACAGCTATCATGCCCCCTCTCATCCTTCTGTTCTCCAGGCTGAACATGCTCAAGTCCCTCAGCCTTTCCTCATAGGGTTTGGTCTCCAGGCTCCAGATCATTTTCATTGCTCTCCTCTGAACCCTCTCAATTTTGTCCCTGTGCTTTTTGAAGTGAGGCCTCCAGAACTCCACTCAGTATTCTAGGTGGGGTCTGACTAATGTGGTATAAGGTAAAGGTATCCCCTGTGCAAGCACCGGGTCATGTCTGACCTTGGGGTGATGCCCTCTAGCGTTTTCATTGTGTGTTCACAATACAAAATAAAAATACAGAACATGGTCACCATACTAATGGGGAGAGGTCTGTTTCATGACACGCACCCCCCCCCCCAACTTTCCTTGTTCATGACCTCCCATCGGAAAACAAAAACATGGATGTGTTTTAGATAGGGTTGCTGGCTACTCCCAATATATAACTGTGCATTTTGAAGAGAATATGACAGTACACTTTATTTCCATGGATACACGGGCACATTGATTTGTGTTCCCATTGCAGGCCGTGCCATTTAAAAAAACAAAAAAATTGCAACCCAGAAATAGAGATGGAAATGGTGGGTGTAACAGAGGGCAAAACACTAACAAGACTGTCGCACATTTCTTCTACTAGATGGGCTTGCCATGGTTTGTGTATCATTGTACACCACAACAAGAAGGGGGAAGTGGATTCTACCGCTTTCCCTCATTGTGGGGTAAAGGAGACAAATATTCACAACAACCCCTACACAGCCACAGATTGCTGCTGATGTCTTGAGGAAGCAGCATTAAAACTCATAAACAATGACAGGCTAGGCAGGAGCAAATTCATTGTGCAGAAATGGTCAGGGTTCGTGTTCGGAGGATAAAAAGAAAGAGAAGGGAATGGTGTGGCAAGCTGTTTTGGGTCCCCATGAAGAAGAAAAGGAGATATAAATAACAATAACAATAATAATAAGGAAAAGCACAGTGGCTGAAAGAAGTATAGAAAATTGAAACTTAAAACTGATAATTCAAAGGATAATCCCATATACTTACAGATGGATGACCTTGCTTAAATTGCTGAAAGAATCAGCCTCCAACATGTGCAGAGCTGCATCTATGGAGATATAGCTACATTTAAGAAAAGGAAAAGAGGAAGAAGGTCACACATGATGGCCAATGCATGTTATCAACTGAATTCATTGCGTTTATTCATTGTTTGTCTTCCTGTACTCTTTTTTTGCTTTCTTTAAAAATATATAAATATATAAATTTTTATTCAGAAGAAAGACATTACAGAAGATAGACTACACACTACATATTTCATTTACAGAACTATGAATGAATATTGTAGATTATGAGCTTCTGGCTCACTGCCTCGCTAATACAGGGGTCAGCCTTACAGTGGCTGGTCTCCTTTCTCCAAAGTTGGAGGCAGAGGGTCACTATCAGGGGAAAAACATTCACTCCACTACCAGTTCCAATGTGGAGTACTGCAGGGTGTGATTCTCTCCCCAATACTATTCAACATCTTTATGTATCCTTTCACCCAGCTTCTCCAGGACTTCAGTGTCACCAGTATCTCGATGAAATTCAGCTCTACTTGTTAACAAGTGGCCAGCCAAACGCCCCACCTGATTCCTTGAATGGGTGTCTGGGAGCCATGATGGAGTGGCTCCAGCAAAGCCATCTGAAGCCTAATCCCCCAAAGATACAGGTCCTGTGGCAGGGAAGAAAGGGACAGGAGTAGGAAGTACACCTCCCCTGCCTTGACGAGGTGTAGCTGCAAGGTACACAGATCGTCAGGAAGTATGTTTTTTAATGCTGGGATTACCAGCTTTTATTTTTATTTTTTAAAAAGATAAAGTAAAATAAAAAGAAATCAGAAGATAAAGATATAATACATCAAAAATTGAAACCATATATGATTATTTCCTCACTTATTTAACTAATACACATATTTACTATCTATCTATGTAGTTTATATAAAAATGCCATTGTTCATTAAACTCTTCTAGATGTTTGTTGCTCATTAAGCTGGTCAGCATTGCCATTTTAGCTAGTTCTTCAAGTTTATCAAGCCATTCCATTATCTTTGGAATCTCCGATTGTTTCCTGTTCAGTCTCTGTCTCATATTTTAACAATAGTTTTTGCACTAGCATTTTCACGGCAGATTCAATACGGGGTGGTTTGCCAGTGCCTTCCCCAGTCATTACCGTTTACCCCCCAGCAAGCTGGGTACTCATTTTACCGACCTCGGAAGGATGGAAGGCTGAGTCAACCTTGAGCCGGCTGCTGGGATTGAACTCCCATCCTCATGAGCAGAGCTTTCAGACTGCCTGTCTGCTGCCTTACCACTCTGCACCACAAGAGGCTCTAATGAATGTCTATTCCTTCCTTATTAAGTGTCTCACAGCTTTTCAAATTTCCTGTAGTAGTCAACAAATATTTATATGTTAAACATCCTAGTCTTTTCTGATGAGCTTTATCAAAATAAGCCTCTACAGGTGATTTCAACAATGAGGAGTTAGATATTAATCATTGTTTGTACTTTTTCCATATACCAAAGTTATAGAATCACAGAATAACAGTGTTAGAAGGGGTCTCCTGGGTCATCTAGTCTAACCTCCCCCCCCAGTATAATACAGGGACACTCATAAATTCAGTGCTCATCCACTGTACCCTGCCACCACTTGAACCTTCACAGAATCACCCTCTCTGTCAGATGGCTATCTAGCCTCTGTTTAAAAATTTCTACAGATGCAGAACTCTCATCTCCCGAGGAAGCCTGTTCCACTGAGAAACCACTCTGTCAGGAACTTCTTCCAGAGGTTGCCTCTCCGGAGCAAAAGAGAACAACTCTGCTCCATCCTCTACATCAGGGATCCTCAACCTGTGGTCCTCCAGATGTTCATGGACTACAATTCCCATGAGCCCCTGCCAGCATTTGCTGGCAGGGGCTCATGGGAATTGTAGTCCATGAACACCTGGAGGACCGCAGGTTGAGGATCCCTGCTCTACATGGCAGCCTTTTAAATACTTGAAGATGTTTATCAGATCCCCTCTCAGTCATCTCCAGACTAAAAAGACTAAACTCCCTCAACCTTTCCTCAAATGTCGATAGAGAAAGCTTGGTGTAGTGGTTAAGAGTGGTGGCTTCTAATCTGGCAAGCTAGGTTAGATTCCCTGCTTTTCTACATGTAGCCAGCTGGGTGACCTTGGGCTAGTCCCAGTTCTATTAGAAGCTGTACTCCCAGAGGAGTTTCTCTCAGAGCTCTCTCAGACTCACCCACTTCAAAGGGTGTCTGTTGTGGGGAGAGGAAGGGAAGGTGGTTGTATGTTGTTTGAGACACCTTCGGGAAGTGAAAAGTGAGGCATAACAAGGAACTCTACTTCTCAATATATGTCTACCTAAACACATACAATATTCAGATCTCAAGGCTCTGTCTTATCACATTCAGTTCCCATCATGTCATAACAAAGTTTACTGTCACTTTGCAAGCATAATGAAAGGATGTAGCACACAAAGGGTGGTTCAGTTCTGAATGGTATTCATTTAATTCAATAGAACAAAGTGAGCAAGTTGTTACCAGGGGATACCATTAAGAAGAGGCAAAAACTCTGTTCTCATGCCAGAACTCTGGGTGCCCAAGGGCGGCGGCAGCGGGGGCGGAGGCGGGGGGGGGGGCTGAGATCTCCCCCACATGGTGTTCCTGAATACATATCTCTATTTTCTCTCATAAAGGTGAATAATAGCTATTTATTTCTATGGTGCAAAAGTCCAAAGCTTCATGTGGGTACATTGTGCTGGGACAAAACCTGTGCCCCAACATTCACAATAGGTATCCCATGAGAATTTGATGAGTTTGCTGCCCTTCCTGAAGACTACTTCGGCTCCACAGAAGAAGGCCACAAGTTTCCAACACTTTCCTCAGCAAATGCGGTATCAAAAATCAATTTGAAAGACACATGTAGTATTGCATACATTCATCCATATATTCAGTCTATGGTACTCTGCAAGTTTGTTATAGAAAACATACTCCCGAGAATAACAAACCTGGGAAGTTAGATCACTGAAAATTGTAGTTTCTTACAATTAATTCACTCCTTTTATATCTCTACTAGCTTCAAAGCCCGTTCCTAAGAATGGGCCTTGAAAGGTTCCCCACCCCTGGCCCATGGCCAGGCAGCTTAAGGTGGCTTTGGGCCGCAGCTCACAACCGGATCATGTGGGGTGGGCGAGGGCTGGCGAGCTCATTAGCAGACCTGGGACAGAGCTCCTTAGCAGGCAGTCAGCAGGCTGGGAGGCCCTCATTAGCAGGCCCAGCCTAGCAGGCCGGGAGGCTCTCGTTAGCAGGCCCTGCGCCATGACCCTTTGCTCCAGGCACTGAGGTGCTTATGAGAACAAAGAGGCTAGAGTCCAGGGGCAGAGGGCAGGAGCTGCAGGGGCAAGGTCAATCAGGGTGTAACCAGCAAAGATGGCTGCATCCTGATGGCCCTATTCCAACTTGGACAGCCGGACTTGTTCCAACCCCCAGGCTGTTTCACAAATATATAGAGGAACCATGAATAAGGATTGTGTATACTGCAGAGGGAAGAGCCTCTTGTGGCGCAGAGTGGTAAGGCAGCTGCCTGAAAGCTTTGCCCATGAGCTTGGGAGTTCGATCCCAGCAGCCGGCTCAAGGTTGACTCAGCCTTCCATCCTTCCGAGGTCGGTAAAATGAGTACCCAGCTTGCTGCTGGGGGGTAAATGGTCATGACTGGGGAAGGCACTGGCAAACCACCCCGTATTGAGTCTGCCATGAAAACGCTAGAGGGCGTCACCCCAAGGGTCAGACATGACTCGGTGCTTGCACAGGGGATACCTTTACCTTTACCTTTATACTGCAGAGGAAATTCTAACCATTCTGTCAGGAATCATTTTTTTGAGAGAGAGACAGCTGTTCTTTGTACCTTGCTTTTCAGTATCTGAAAAAGTCTCAAAGTGGCTTTCAATCACCTACCCTTCCTCTCTCCACGCCCTGTGAGGTAGGTAAGACTGAGATAGTCCTGAGAGAAATGTGACTGGCCCAAAGTCACCCAGCTGGCTGCATCTGGAGGAGTGGGGAATCAAACCCAGTTCTCCAGCTTAGAGGCCACCACTGTTAACGACTACACCAAATTGGCTCAAGCATTTCAGTTGACTGGGAGGAAGAGCAGTTTGACTGGAGTGAAACACAACACCCAGATTGGCATTAAGCATTGCCACAGCTTTCATTTCCTCCCACTGGAGGGTTGAACCAGCATGAGAGGTGGAGCTTGACTTAGCAGCTGGCTGGCAGCACCCTTCCCACCCCAGAAGTGCAGAGGAACTCTGGGATCCGTATCATTTCTGGCCTGGAGAGCAAGCCCCTTGCCTCTGAAATCCTGCGCTAAAGGAATTAACTTGTGTGGGGGGCCAACAGGCGCCAACCTCATTTGGCTAACCCCAGGCTATCTGGCAAAATGGGTTCCTGGCCTCCCAGCTGGATCAGCCACATCCATTAATGTGCTGGCCAAAACTTAACAATATGCTAACATACAACTCAGTTACCAAACCCAACTTAACCAACAAATTACAGGGCAGATGGGAGGGAAGCTGTTTCTGCGACATCCCAGGATGGAAATGCTGAGCCACGTGCCCACAATTCCTTATAAAGGCACTGCGGGGTCTGCCTCTCGCCCTGATGCTGCGCCCACAGCATGCATGCCACATACGGGCTGCTGGGATGGTCATCTCCCCTCTTCACTGCCCCATCAACCAGTGGTCCAGGTAAGTCTAAGCCATGTATTTTTCTAAGCATTAAACAATAGCAAAGGGAAATAAGTTCATAAACTAATGAAGCTGCCTTATACTGAGTTAGACCAACAATTCTCCAAAGCTCAGGCAGAGGTGTTTCTGCTTTGCTGTCTGGGATCCTGTTTCAAAGGAGTTGAGAGGAAATGAACCTGAGCCCTCTTGCACACTTGGTCTAATTTTGTTCTATGAGCCTTCCCTAAAACACTCAGATGTTTCAGAATGCAATAAAATAATGTCGTGAATACAGGCCTAAAGTAATCTGTTTGCAAATGATGTGTAAACTCTTCCCCAAAGGCTCTCCCTCTAAGACGCAGGCATGAACAATTATTGACTTCTCTATTAATTTGAAGATTAGTGTACAAAAAGTCAATTCATGCATTCACTAGGCAGGCAGCAAAATCATAAGAGAATCTTATCCTATCTCATTGGCAGTTGCCAGCTTAAGGCACAGCATGGTAAATTGCAAATAAGATTTACAGAGTGGGCTAAAACCAGAATCCTGTGCATGACAGCAGGTGCACATGATTGGCCACCGATAAGCAAGAAGCCAATTAGTCCAGGCTTTCAGTTGACCAGATGGAGCCCATTCAATTACTCTGCAATCAACAATCTAAAGCTACAGTGAATCACTTTGTGAAGTCACATAACTAAAAATTTTCTACTGACCTTCAATGAAAATGAGGGGGGAAAGCTATTTTGAAGAAGTACATTGTTAAAAAAAGAGACTGATTCTGTCTTTTATATTATATAAAGATAAAAGACATGAGGGTGACCTGCAAGAGCCCTTTGGAGGAATCTCGTTTTCTCCTGCATTTCTCTCCCCTACATTTTTGTTTTCCTTCCTCAGTTGCCTCCTTAGCTTATTCCTTTAGCCCTGAGTCCCATAATGATTGCCAGACCCAATGTTAGACCTCCCCCAGCTGCCCCCATAGCCTATCCCTTTAGCCCTGAGACCAATAATGATTGCCAGACCCAATGAATTCTCCTCCATCATGGGACACAAAAGTGGAGAGGGATTTGCTGAGGCCGACTGACCCATAACATCTACAGGTCCCTCTCCCAGACTGAGAGGTCAAACCTACCAAGGGAGTGTCAAAAGTTATTGTTGAAATACTGTTCTAGTTGTTATGTTATTGTTATTGTTATATTGTTATACTGATATTGATAGCGTACTATGTAAATGTTTTAAAATGTTTTATGTAAACCGCCCAGAGCCGTAGGGAAGGGTGGTATAAAAATCTAAATAAATAAATAAAAATTGGTGAGATCTTTTCTAGGGTTGCTTTGGTCTCCCTGTCACTCTTGCTCTCCCCTACCATGGCTTTGCTTTTCAGTAATCAAGGTTTGGAAAGGTCAGCAGTACTGTAGTCTTCCTTCAGGCTTCATTTACCCCTTCCCCAGATTTCTGTTTCTCAGCCCATTGTGTATCTAAAGGTACCTGGCCTCTTGGCTTCCCTATCTTCTGACTTGTTTTCCAGTCTTCCAGTTTTTCTCTGAAATTTCTCCTGCTATCATCAGAGTCTGCAAGAAGTTTTAATTCCAGCTAGACTGATAGCTTTCCTTTCTCTTACTGATAGCTTTCCTTTCTCTTACCAAAATCCCAAAATATTAGACATTAAATATCTAATATTATATATGCAATATATAATTTGGGGTTTAAAATTTTGTTTAAGATCACTTTATCTTTACAATTAAAATCTGTTTGGGGGAGGCTAGGCAATGTTAGGGCAAATTAAGTAGGTGGCTGGGTTAAGCAGGGAGGTCAGTTAATGTTAATTCCTAGTCTCAACCATAGGCCTGGTAGAACAGCTGCATTTTACAGGTTTTCCAGAATTGTTTAAAACCCCAGAAGGCTCTGATCACATTTGATGGAGCATTCCACCAGGCCAAGCCCAAAAGATCCCTGGCCCTGGTTGAGGAAGTTTTACCTCTTTGGGGCCAAGGGTCATAACCATGAACCTGCTTTGGTCTCCAATCTGGAGCCAGTGCAGCTGGGAGAGCACAGGTGTAATGTGTGCTCTCAGTTGGGTCCCATTCAGGACCCAAACATCCACATTCTGGGCCAGTTGGAGTTTCCTAAGCAGCTTCAAGGGCAGTTCTGCATAGAGCGATTTACAAAAGTCTAGCCTGAAAGTGACTGTTGCATATATCATGTTGACTAGGTTGGTGCTGACAGGTAAGGTACAAGTTGTCATGCTTGGTGAAGGTGGTAAAATACCTGGCAAGAGACATTTTTGACCATAGACAAGGAAGCATCCAGAATCACACCCAGGTTTTTGACAGTGGTCAAAAGTGTTAATTCAACCCCTTTAAGAGTTGGCGTTGTACTACTTCCACTTCAACATATTGACCCAGCCAGAGGACCTCCATCTCAGCTAGATTTAACTTCATCCAACTCCACTTGAGCTAGTACACCATGGCCTCCAGGCATTTGGTCAAGGAATCTGGGGGCGAAGACAGATGGCTGCCCATCAACAGAAATAGTTAGATGTCATCAGCATACTGATAGCAACTCAGCCTTTAACCCTGGACCAGCTGGGTGAAGGGGTGCACATAACATCAAGTAGTGACTAGCTCCCTGCGGAACTCCAAGGTCCGCCATTGGGAGGTTCTCTCCCCTAACAGCACCTTCTGTCCCCAGTCTTGGAGGAAAGACTGCAGCCGTTTCAGAGCTGTGTCTTGAATCCCCATAGGCATTAGGCTAATAGCACATGGTCGACAGTGTCAAATGCTGCTGTCAGATCTAACAGGAACAGCATTGCCAACCCTCCCAGATCCAGCTGCCTCCAGAGACAGTGTGAAAGGGCAACCTGAGCCATCTCCACTCCATGATCCAGATGGAAGCTGGAGTGGATCAAGAGTCAGTGTTTCACCCAGGAAACTCTGTGGCTGTCCCACAACCATCTTGTTCAACTATCTTACCCAGAAATGGCAGATGGGATAGTTGGCTGGGTCAGATGAGTCCAGACCCAAATTTTTCAAAGCTGGCCTAACCCCAGTCTCCCTTTAATCTCTCTGGGAAGGCCCCTGAAATTAGGGATAGATTAATAATCTTCAAGAGATGGGTCTATATCTTCTCATTGCCAGCTTTCAGCAGCCATGAAGGACATGGGTCAAGGGAGCATGTTGTTGGCTGGACACTTGTCTAATGTGGACAGGACTCTGGCAGCCAAGGTGCCTCCAGTTCCCAACTGTATCAAACTCTACAGCGGAAAGATATGTAATATTTTTAGACATTTTTTTTAAAAAGAAAACCAAGAGCAACACTAGAATGATTTCAGGCACTGAATGATTTCAGGCACTGAAATACACATTTTCCGAGGATTTCACATATGGACAGGAGTGTTCCACAAGGGATGGGGGGCATATTACAACCAATTCACTGATTTCCATCCCCCTCCCTCATGTTTACCTTTTATTTTGACCACCCAAGTGGCAGGTTATACGCCCTGGTAATGGGCAGCCTCATCTGGAGCTATAATGGAAGTATTTATTCAGCACTGGAGGATGCTGAGGTAGAGTACTCTCTCTCCAAAGAGTGTAAAACACATTTCCCCTCCTGCACACACACCTTTGAAGGACTGTGGGTACCAGAGGATCTGAGAGCAATCTCATGGAGAAGAATGCCATACATCAAATATGGGAGTTAGAGCGGTGTATGGGAAATCACGCGGAAGATATTGTTGCGAGGAGTTAGTGATGGGCCTTTGTCCTCTCTCACATCACATAGCTTTGTTCCTTCCATTTTGTATGGGTCTAGAAGCAGGCCTGGCTTTTAGTTTTCTTGCTCAAACGCAGCTGTAAGCGGCAAGCATTGCTCATATGTAAACATGCTTATCTCAACCTTTTGAACCTGGACACAGGACACTGGGGGAAGATTCACATGATCTCAGCTCATTAACAACAGGTGGCACGGTATAATTGGGAGACATCACGGGCCTCTGTTTTCCTTATGACAAATACTCCTAATATGACGTATTGGGAAGTAAGAGATCCCCTCCCCTGTTTGGGGCTTTTAGTTGTAGTTTAAAAACTAGTTGTTAGCTGAACACTGGGAGCTCTGGGTAGGTCGGGCCCAGATGCTGCACATCCCTGGCCAGGGGTCACAATTTCTGCTGCTGACCAGGCTCCCAGTGGCTGATTAGAAATTAGAGACTACTTATTAGGTGAGTTGGTGCAAATTTAAATGGACTCCGGGGAAGGCCTGGAGGATCATTGTCCATGGGGTCGCAATGGGTCGGACACGACTTTGCACCTAACAACAATTAGGTGAGCATGAAAGGGTGGGATTGGATTTGATGCTGATTGATGTAACGGTGAAAATCTGTGTTGCAATTACCTGCTAATTATACTAAATAAATCACAACTCATCTACCTGTACACCAGTGTGCTTATTGCTTCCAAATCCTAATAAAAGAACCATTTGCCACTTTGACCTGGCAAGACATGTGGTTTAATAGATTGAATGCTGGAGACCTGAGTTCAAATGCCTACTCAACTATATGACCTACTCAGCCACGAAATAAAACTAAGCGCTCCATCCTACACACTCATCTTAATCAGCTGAAATTAATGGACTTAGAATGGTGTAATGATTGCCCTGCAAATTCTCTTTGGAGAAATGGTATTGTATGAAACACATTGCAACAGCATGCATGAAAAGACTGCATGAAATTTAAAATAGAGTCTGTTTCCTGAGATGGTCTTGGATATGCTGGAACCCAAGACTGAACAGAGAGTAAAATTCTTCCGTCATTTTACAGAGATCTTTTTGGGGGCAGGGGAGAAAGTGCTGGGCGGCAGATTGCTCCCCCCTCCACACCCCCCCAAAAGCCTATGGAGGCCTCGGTGGGACTTTTCAGGGCAGGGAGGGAGGTGCTGGGGGGCAGTGTGTATCCCCCCCCCCAACTTCCTGTGTCTGAGTGACCAGGGACTTCAACAAAGCAGCAGAACTGTGAAGAGATGAGATGGGAGTTCTAATTTGATTTGGCAGCCTCTGGGTGGATGGCAAATCAAAGGTATACATGCTCCAATGAGCAACCTGATTGGCCTTTATACATTAACACCAAACTCCTCCCAGGAGCCCTTACCCCTTTTATTCATATACTCATGATTACAAATGGTTACAGATATAAAACATGAAGGGAGGAGAAAACTTACATTCTTGAGATGTTGGCGAGATTGGAGAATGCTTCTCTGGGAATTATTCTTAAATGGGTTTCCATAAATCTCCTGTAAGAAAAAAAAATGTTTGTTTTTATTTTGAAAACATACTCCACTACTACTGCTCACAATCTGGCTACCAAATATAATAAAAACACAGTAGCATAAAATGGTACAAAGTAGTCACAACATTTCAGCGATTAATCAGTTCATTAGTTAAACTTCCTTTCTAGAAAAACGCACTATTAAAATTCCTGAAAAGTGTTTTCAAAAAACCTGGATCTTCTCTGTGGCCAAATCATCTCTATGGAACTCTGCATTAAACCTCTTCCCTACTGATCTTTAAGAGAGCTTGAAAAAATACTATTTCATGGACTATTTTCTTGAATATTTTGAATTCTTTTAAAATTGTTATTTGTATTATTGTCTGTGGTGAGATTGTTCACTGAACTGAGCTTTTAACATGCTCGTGTGTTAGGTGACTGCTCTATGCTTTTAAACTTCTTGTTCTCCCAAGTTTTTTGACAGGCAGAGAACAGACTTTATACAATGAATGCTACTCTTGGGGAAAAACTTACACAAACAGGCAGATATTTCAATTTTTGCTTTTCAGTATGCTCCCTATGAGCTGTTATGGATGACTTATAAATGAATATATAGGTGTTAAAAACCTAATGGGATTAAAAGCGACGGTGGGAGGGGGATGGCGGTGGCGGGGATGCCGGAGGCAGGGGGCGGCTCCTGCTCGGTGGCGGCGGAAGGGCAGCGGTAGCCTGTTCCCCCTCCTGTTGGCGCTGAGGGGATTGCTGCCGGGCATCCTCACCTGGGCTCCACTGGACGCGCAGGGCGCTGCTTCTGTAGCTGGGCCCTGCTGGCAGCAGGGGGGGGTGGCTTGTGAGGCTGCCCGCGGGCAGGCAGGCCTTTTTTTTAAAGCCCGGGATGTGGGACATTTCTTCAAAAAGCATTATTGTCCCGCAAGATGCAGGACGAATGGGCACCTTAACATTCTTTAGAGTAATCCTGGTGCTCTGGATGGGCATGTTTCCTTTATAGGTTAATTGATACTAACTGCAGTAAAAGCAAAGGAGTGCTAGCCTAGCACATCCACATGGTAGTTAAATACAGAAGACCAAATTTAGGTTTGTTGTGTAGAGATGCCACAAACAGAAGACAAAATAAAAGGGTTCTTTATGAAATGGCAAGAATACCCCCACCCACCAGAAATGCAGTTAGCATTCTCAGTTACTTTCAGTATAGAAAAAGGGCCACATATGAACCCATCTTCCTATAAGATCCAAAGAAATGAACTGTTGGCCTGCATATTGACACCCTAGAGCAGCCTTTCTCAACATTTTTACCACTGAGAAACCCCCGAAATATTCTTTAGGCTTCAAGAAACCTCTGAAATGGCACAGTCATGCCGATGGGAAGCATAACTATGCATACAACCCGACCAGGGCTGGTTTATTCATGTAGCATATGTGACATGTACTATGGGCTCTGCACTTCCAGGGGCCCCATGTGGTGCCTTCCCCCCATGGATCAAAGTGTATCCTCTCTCCTCTCCCTTTCCCCCTCTTTAAGGACAACTGGAGTGACACCCCTTTCCACTGTGGGTGGCCCCTCTGCCACCAGTCCAGTTGCTCCTGCTGCAGTTTTACTCTGCTAGGGTCCTCCGAATCCTTAACTGGCTCTGGTGCTATGGGCCCCAGGTATCCTTAAACCACTCTGCCTGGTTCTCCTCCCCACTCCCTCTATGCCCATCATTAGCCATCGGAGCAGGGGCTCCTTATACCACCCAATAAATGTCAGACATGATCCGGTGCTTGCACAGGGGATACCTTTACCTTTACCTTAAATGTTTAACAAATTATAAAACTACATTAAAATTAATTAACTCCCGCCTGTTCAGGAAACCCTTCCAGGCCTGTCAAAAAATCCCAGGGTTTCATGAAACCCTGGCCTAGAAGAAAGTTTAACAGGCATGTATATAGAAACTTGAGTACCCAGCTTGCTGGGGGGTAAAACGGTAATGACTGGGGAAGGCACTGGCCAACCACCCCGTATTGAGTCTGCCACGAAAACGGTAGAGGGCGTCACCCCAAGGGTCAGACATGACCTGGTGCTTGCACAGGGGATACCTTTACCTTTACCTTTACATAGAAACTACGTCCACATTTTTCCATGGGAAGGTTTTAAACTAGCAGGTAGCAATGTACCCCTCCCATGCTAACCATTTGGGAACAAAAATGTCCATTCATGAAGCATCTGTACAAATATTCCCACCCATTTGAAATACTTCTTTTCCACAAACATCATTAACACATTATCCTAATTACAGCAGGTTAACACGTGAAGCTTGAGAAACGTATAATGATTTATATCTTGCTCAAGAACGTAGTTTATTTGTGTATGAGGGGGTTCCCCCCTGTACATCTGTGTATCACAGTTCTCCATGCAGTACACAAAATGCCTCTATTCCAAGAAGAGACATATTCTGTCCTTCTCCAGATGCTTTTCAAAATATTTTCTTTGCCCACTGCCATTTATTCCTCAGATAACCCAGGCATTAATGAACCCTGCCTCAAGGAACTTTCCCCACGTTGGAGCTGCTGATCTTCCATCAGGCCATACTTTAAAGCAAGGACCGGCAACCTCTGGATCACATGCTGACAGTGGCACACCAAACTGTTTTGCTTGGCACCCGAGGACAGATCTCTGCCTGAGCAGCCAAGGCACTAGAAGCACCACTGGGGCCAGAAGTTAGGGAGAAGGCAACAGGAATCATTTATGATCAGTACAACCCACCAGCTGTCCAATGTGAATTCCTGAGATGCTTGCTGGGCCACTGGGGTTGATTTGCTGCAAGTGGGTCTCTAACTATAACCTTTGTCTCCCCCTATGCCAGTTTTGGTTGCCAACAAAGCAACATCTGCACAGGAAGACATGGTAATTGGGGGGAAGGCACTTTGGCACAAAAAGTGGACTCTGTTTGCTTGAAAGGACTGATTTCCGTTATGCTAGAAAGGCAAAAGCCATGGGACTTCGCTTAACACGGTGTCTTGTTTAAACTGGACCTCTGTCCATGCAAAGCTACAATACATGCTTCGTTATCATGCCCAAAGGACTGTGACACAGGCGGGTGTGGCATTGATCTGCTAATTATGCATACCCAGCTGCTTTGAATCATAGAGTTAGAAAGGGCCACACAGGCCATCTAGTCCAACCCCCTGCTCAATGCAGGATCGGCCCTAAGCATCCTAAAGCATCAAAGAAAGGGTGTATCCAACCTTTGCTTGAAGACTGCCAGTGAGGGGGAGCTCACCACCTCCTTAGGCAGCCTATTCCACTGTTGGACTACTCTGACTGTGAATTTTTTCCTGATATCTAGCCTATATCGTTGTACTTGTAGTTTAAATACATTACTGCGTGCCCTTTCCACTGCAGCCAATGGAAACAACATCTTGCCCTCCTCTAAGTGACAACCTTTCAAATACTTAAAGAGGGCTATCATGTCCCCTCTCAGCCTCCTTTTCTCCAGGCTGAACATTCCCAAGTCCCTCAACCTATCTTCATAGGGCTTGGTCCCTTGGCCCCAGATCATCTTCGTCGCTCTCCTCTGTACCCTTTCAATTTTATCTACGTCCTTCTTGAAGTGAGGCCTCCAGAACTGCACACAGTACTCCAAGTGTGGTCTGACCAGTGCCGTATACAATGGGACTATGACATCTTATGATTTTGATGTGATGCCCCTGTTGATACAGCCCAAAATGGCATTTGCCTTTTTTACTGCTGCATCACACTGCCTGCTCATGTTTAGCTTACAATTCACAAGTACCCCAAGGTCTCGTTCACACACAGTGTTACCTAGAAGCGTATCCCCCATCCAGTAGGCATGCTTTTCATTTTTCTGACCCAGATGCAGAACTTTACACTTATCTTTATTAAATTTCATCTTGTTCTCATTTGCCCATTTTTCCATTGTGTTCAGATCTCGGTGAACTCTGTCTCTATCTTCCGGAGTATTTGCCAGTCCTCCCAATTTGGTGTCATCTGCAAACTTGATGAGTAGTCCCTCCACCCCCTCATCTAGATCATTAATAAATATGTTAAAAAGTACCGGGCCGAGCACCGAGCCCTGAGATACCCCGCTACTCACCTCCCTCCAGTCTGATGAAACACCATTGACAACAACTCTTTGAGTGCAGTTCTCTAACCAATTCCCTATCCACCTAACGATCTGAAAATCCAGATTGCAGTCCTTCAACTTATCCATCAGAACATCATGGGGAACCTTGTCAAAAAGCTTTACTAATATCCAAGTAAACGACATCAACCGAATTTCCACAATCTAGCAAACCTGTTACTTGGTTAAAAAAGGAAACCAGGTTGGTCTGGCAGGACCTGTTGGAGACAAATCCATGCTGACTTCCTTGGATCACCAAATTGTCCTCCAGTTGTTTGCAGATCACTCCCTTTAATATCTGCTCCATTAACTTCCCCACAACAGATGTCAGACTCACTGGTCTGTAGTTTCCCGGGTCATCCTTCCTCCCTTTTGTGAAGCTCAAGCAGCATCCCATTTTTATTGCACTATGGTTACATAGAGTCCGAGGGCATTAAGGTCAGTTTTATACCTCCTTACTGCTCACAGTCTTCATGGACCAAAGAATACTGTGAAAGCCTTCTTCCCAGCCCACTTTTTCCAAAATTAAATCTCTAGATGTTGAGTTTGTAATCCAATCTATAATCCAAACAGTCAATATTGCAGCATGTAGATATAGTTTTAAGTTCAAAATTATTTGTCCAACTCTTTTCTTAACATCTTGTAGTATCTTGAAGGCAATTCTAGAACAAAAACGTCTTGATAGTAAACCTGTGGAATTGATTGCCATCAGATGTAGTGATGGCTCTTAGCTTAGGTGTCTGTGTTAAGTGCCATCAAGTCACTTTTGATGCCTCTATGAATGAGTGAACTCAAAAACATCCTATCGTTAACAGCCTTGCTAAGGATTTGCACACTGAGGGTCATTGCTTCCTTGACTGAGTTGATCCATTTCATGTTGGAGTAGATAAGGGCAAGTGTCCAGTTGCACCTTAAAGTCTAACGAAATTTGTGGCAAGATATGAGGTTTCGTGAACTAGCTACATCTCATGTTAGGTATTCCCCTTTTCCTGCGGTCTTCAATTTTTCCTAGCATTGTCTTTTCCAGTAGTCCTTGTCTTCTTATTATATAACCATAGTCCCAGTTTAATTATTTTGATTTCTAGGGAGAGTTCAGGCTTGATTTGATCTTAGATAGCTTTTAAAATTTACAGAAGGTAGGTCCATTGATTATTATCCAAACGGACCTTCCACATCTAAAGGAGATATGCCTCTGGATGCCAATGACTAGAGGGCAAGGACTTTGTGTCTCTGCCTATGAGCCTTTTGGAGCATATGGTCACCCATTGTGGAAAACAGGATGTTGGGCTCGATGGACCATTGATTGCATCAAACAGCAGTTTTCTCTTATTGCATTCTTACGTTAGTCCTGGTGTTATTTAGAGCCTGTTATAGTAGTAACTTTTAGCATTCTAGTTTAACTTTTCTTCCCACTGCTATATACAGGCTAAATTCATATGAAGTACAAGATGAGTTTGACCCTGGTTGGCTATTTGAGGAGCATTATGACAAAGCTGTGATTTAAATGAAAGCAGCCAACCTGATAGCAGTAGATGAACCGTATAACGTCTAAGTCTGTAAAGACTTGAAATAAGTAGGATTAAAAGAATACTTTTGGGTGCAGAATGACACAGAGGAATAAACACAGTTGCTTGTATACCACTTAGATTCTGCAAACTGCTGCCATCTACTGCCTAGAATGATTAGTACTCCATATAAATTATAGGGGTGTTAGTTTTTAAAATCATCTCCGCCTCTGCTTTATTTCCACTAGCTCTGATGGAGAGCATCAGCCATGCAATATCCTATATTCATGTAATGAACTGGAAGGTGAGCATAATGTTAATGAAGTTGGACAACCTTGCTACTGGGAGATATACTTCTGCATTACTTCTGCATTTTAAAAGGCATAGGGGGGGGGGTAATGTGCTCCAATGTTGGAGAAGAGAACCCCTTATTCTTTTTTCTAAAAAATCACAAAATGATGTGGCATCAGTTTTTAAAGGGCTAGGTGTGTTGCTAGTATGCTTAGGTGGTAAATCGCTAAGCCTTTTACAAAAATTAAGCCTAGCCAGATAGCAAAACGGCTCAGATATCTGGGGCTAGGCATATAAACAGGACAGTCGTAATCAGAGTTACACTGTTCAAAGCCCCAGTGATTTCAATGCACGTGTAACAAGGGCATTGCTGACAAATCATCAGTAAACCTTATAAAATCCAAATTATCTGCTCATCCACTACCTGATTGGATGTCGTCCAGGAATGCCCCCCCCGGTAGATTAGACCCAATCAGGAAGCAGCCCTCAGCAAGGAAGGGCTTAATAAGGAGGCAACCTTCAACTTCCTGCCTGTTTCAGAAGTTTGCTGAATGGAAGAGTAGCCAGCCTCACAGTATGCCCCGCTTCCAGTAAGTTGCCCTGGCCTCCTGGGCTCTTTCAACTAGGAGGATATGGGGGGGGGACACCTGGGGCAGCCTCTGCATGTCTTCTGGAGGTGGGGGGCTCCATAAGTCCAAGAAATGGCTCCCTGATGGCCCTCTGGGACCCAGGGTTCTGAGGAAATGCCTCTGTCCTCATGAGTAAGTGGTGGCCCTCATCCAGGAATGGCCTGCCATGGTAACTTAGCCCCAATCAAGAGGCAGCCCTCAGCAAGGAAGGGCTTAACGTAAGATGGGAAAACTGTAGAGGGTTCACAGAAGCACCATGAGGCTATGTGGGCATGTGGATTGGGGAGACACTGTTTCCTAGTAGCAACTTCCCAGTAGCACCTTCCCAGTAGAAGAAGAGTTGGTTTTTATTCCCTGCTTTTCACTGCCCAAAGGAGTTTTAGAGTGGCTTATAATTGCCTTCCCTTCCTCTCCCTACAGCAAGACACCCTGTGAGGTAGGTGAGGCTGAGAGATCTCTGAAACTGCTCTGAGACCATTTTCTAACAAGACTGTGACTAGCCCAAGGTCACCCACCATATGGAAGAGCAAGAAATCTAATCCAGCTCACCACATTAGAAATCACTGCTGTTAACCACTACAGTGTAGTGACTACACCAAGCTGTACAAATTGCCATTGCCTTTGCTACTGATAGAAAAAAGGCAGAAGAAGCTGTCGCAGGAGGATGGTTTAAGTCTTTTTTGACTTACTTATTGACTGTTATGGGATTCTTTTCCTTTAAATTTGGACTGTTTGGCCAATGGCTTCAGAGCAATCCAAGGAGGGAGATTTCCTACATGGAAAGGTGACTGTGTGGTTAATAAGGTTTGCAATTTCAGAAGAAAGGAATACTTTTGTTTTCTGTGTGTGTTTGTGTGTGGGAGTGCCACACAACCTCCATCCCAAGTAGCCCTTTCCTCCAGGGGAACTGATATCTGCAGTCTGGAGAAGAGCTTTCATTGTGGGGATTCTCCAGGTCTCATCTGGAGGCTGGCATCCCTTAACAGTGGCACAGATGCCAGCCTCCAGCTTTGACCACTTGTGGGGTTTCTTGAAGCCTTAAGAATGTTTCAGGGCTTTCTCAATGGTAAAAATGTTGAGAAAAGCTGACACAGAGGCAGTAATTGTGAAACCCACGGTAAGTTCTATGCCAACCAACATTTTCATGTTTGCTTGAAACATTGAACTTTTTTTTTGATTTACTTTGATATTGAACTGAACTGAAGAATGTACAGACTGGCAGGTTTTCAGTTCTTCAAGGAAATTTTGCTATCAATTAAATATTTTCATTGAAGAAAGAAGCTGTGACAAGTCTGTGACAGAACCTAAACAGTTCCACAGGGCCTGCAAAAGGGAGCTCCCCCGCCAGGCATTTGGTTGAGGTCGACCCAAACCATCACTTCCACTTGGCTCCCAAGTCCCCCCGCCTCCTACGACTTACACCAATCTGCCTAACCCACTGGATCCCAGTAAGAGATGAGCTGAGGCTCTTGCAATTCCATTTTATAATGTTATTGTTATGATCATGTTTATTGTTGTTATAATGTTATTACTGATCACCTATTACCATATGTTATCTGTATCTTTTCTTGTTCCCTGTAAACCACCCTGAGCCTTCGGGGAGGGCAGTATATAAATATAATAGGAATAGTTTAGGAATTATTTGATGTTTATAGTTATTAACAACTACTGCTACATAGCGTTTCTCTTTGTTTCCCACCTGGATCCTGGCATCCCTGCACCTTCATGGGATCCAAAGCCAGCGAGTCCCACCTCCCAAGTAGTCCTTTTCTCTAGGGGGACTGATCTCTGGATATGACCTGCGATTCCAGCAAATCCCTACGTCCCAACTGGAGATTCACATCCCACAATCTTTCTGGGGCACAGTGCCACAGAGTTCTCCCCTCCCAAGCAGCCCTTTCAACTTCAGGAGCATGGAGATGAGTTGTCATTGCAGAGTCCCCCCCTCCAAAAACAGCCATTTTTTCCTTGGGAATTGATCTCTATAGTCTACAGATGACCTCCAATTCCAGGAGATTTCCAAGCTGCAACTGGAGGTTGGTGGCCCCTAGATTAGGAATGTTCCTTGAGGCTGGAGGTGGGACCTCAAGGTTCTAGGGGTCAGGAGAAGGAATAAAGGTGGCCTGCTGGCCCCTGCTAGCTTAGCCTCTGTATCCTTCCTTCCTTCCTTCCTTCCTTCCTTCCTTCCTTCCTTCCTTCCTTCCTTCCTTCCTTCCTTCCTTCCTTCCTTCCTTCCTTCCTTCCTTCCCTCCCCTGATTTACCCTTTTGCCATGCAGCCAGTCCCTGGGAAGGCCACAGTGCAGGTGTGCATCCGAGCACCCATTTTTTCCCTGGTTGCAATGGGCCTTGCTTCTAGTGATGGCATAAATTAGACTAGAGGATGAGTAGTATGAACCTGCACTAGTATGGCTGGTGTTGCGGGATCCATTGATGGTGCTGCTATGATTTAGATGAGAGCAAAGTTGGCATCTTGATTTGTTGCTGGCCTTGGTACCAGAATCAATGTCAGTGTTAAGCAGTTTATCATTGCAGGTGAGAAGTTGTTTTAGGTTAGCAGCCTGCCTGTAAGCAAGAAAAGGTTGCCCTCCCCAGTACCTGTGTGAGGGAGTTGTCACAATCCCGCATGGATTGTAGCTGTGAAGAAGTGAGCAGTAATTCACAAAAGCTCATACCCTGCCACAAATGTTGTATGGTGCTACTTTGTATGGTGCTACTGGACTATTGCTTTTTTCTATGTACAATTGGTATTTAATGCCTCATAAGTTGTCATGTATCTATACAGGACCTACTAGCACTTGAAGGAGACATTCCTCCACTTGAAGAAGAGCTGTTTTTCTGGACCCCACTTTTTAGTACCCGAAGGAGTCTTAAAGTGGCTTACAATCTCCTTCCCTTCCTCTCCCTACAACAGATACCCTGTGAGGTATGCAAGGATGAGAGAGCTCTAAGAGAACTGTGACTGACCCAAGGTCACTCAGCTGGCTCCATGTGAAGGAAGAGTGGGTAATCAAGCCTGGTTCTCCTGGTTAGAGGCTGCCTTTAACCACTATATCAAGTTGGTTCTCATAACATATACATACATTTTGGATGGACCTGTGCTATTATCAAATTTTTTTGCAACAAATTTTGAATATTTCCAGTATTACAGGAAATACTGCCACTAGTTACATTGCTGGGAAAAGAATTTCTTAGCCACAGACAGGAAAATAATAATTTATTAACATCATCACAATAATGTATTACTTACTGATAGGCATCACAAGAAGTGAGCCCAATAAAATGATTTGAAGAATCAAGAAAATAGCATTTACCTAAATTAATGTACCAACATGAAGAATTGAAGATGTTCATGTACTATCAGATAAATATATAAAAAAATAGTCAGTGTTTGCATTATTATGGGATAAGGTTTGTGTGAGTATATGTGAGAGTACCTGTATATAAATGTGTTCTTTTGGGTCTGTGAGTGACACTTCCTTCACACAGGCACCAGCTCTGTTACTTTGACTAAGGCAGGATGAATACCTATAGATATGAATCAAAGAGCCTGCCTATTTAAGAATTCAGTGTGTGCACTGGAGAGCATACAGAACTCTGGACCATTTTCAGATACATTACAAGTTCGGATTGTAAACTCAGTTCATGACTGTGCCCTCCCACAGTGTCTAGCCTCCAGTGCCCTTCTCTCTGTGTCCTCACCATCAGATATGGCAACCAGAGACAGGGTTTTTTCAGTGTTGTGGCCTTGCTCCTGGAATGTCCTTCCCCTCTGAGGCTTGCCTGGCCCCTCCCCTAGTCTCCTTTCACACCAAGCAAAAAAAAAATTATTTTCTCAGCCTTTCAATTAAACATGTGATCTTTAATTGCCATCTACTTCTAATCTTTGCCGTTTACTTCTAATTTTATTACTCCCGATATTTTGTGCTCTTTTTATGTTCTGGTTAAACATGTAATGCTGGTGTTTTAACAGTTTGTTTGTTAGCCATTTTTACAGTGTTTTATATTTTACTTTGTAAGCTGCTTGGAGCAGGATCTCTGGAGAGGCAGCATAGACGTTTTCTAAATAAGTAAAGGTATAGAACGGAATGTGGGTCCCTTGTGGATTGTATCCTGCCACTGTGCTTAGTTAGTAGCAGACCCTTCCTCTGACACAAGGAATCTCCTCCAAAACATGGTGCTCTGAAGAAGCTACTGAATCAGAAAAAGGTTGGAGGAAGTGCTGCGGTTAGCTGAACAGAAGAATAAAATTCCAAGTATTTTTTCTATTTTAATGTCTGCTTTTTTGCATTTTATCTATTTAGATTTTTATACTCCCCATTCCATATGGCTCTGGGCAGTTTACATAAAACATTGTAGAACATTCACATAGAACATATAACAATATAACAGATAACAATCATGATATAATAAAATCAGAGCCCAGTAGCACCTTTAAGACCAACAAAGATTTATTCAGGGTGTGAGCTTTTGAGTGCAAGAACTCTTCTTCAGACTATGATCTCCTTACATGACAGGGAATATATAGAAAAAATCAATTCAGTTACATCAGTAGACGGTATTTATTCACACCCTGAATAAATCTTTGTTGGTCTTAAAGCTCTGCGGGGGAAAACCTATTGGTCATTCCTGGCCCCAGGGAAGCGCTCCTAGCTTTGACCAGGGCCAGGGTCTTTTTGGTCCTGGCCCCTACCTGTTTGAATGAGCTCCCGGGTGAGCTGCAGGCCCTGCGGGATTTGACATCTTTCTGCAGAGCCTGCAAAACGGAGCTCTTCCACCGGGTTTATGGTTGAGGCTGGGACCAGCGGAGATCGGCTGCCCCCGCCCCCGGCGAAGGGAGGTTGTGGGCCTGTGGACATCACGCTGCCCCATGCTCTCAATGTCTCTAGTTGGGATAGGGAAGTAGGTTGGGAGATCATTCACCATTTTATGGGTTTTTAATTCTTTTAATGGGGGTGTTTAAATGGGGTTTGAAGACAATGTTACCTGTCATGAGCCCATTGGGGAGTGGCGGGACACAAATTGAATAAATAAATAAATAAATAATAAAGGTGCTACTGGATCCTGATTTTATTGTGCTACTTCAGACCAACATGGCTACTCATTTGAATCATGATATAGCATGCCAAACAGAACAGCATTTCAAGAGAACAATAACATTGACAATTCCTGGGTCTTTTAATTTCTGGGCAAGTGCAATTTTACACACATACGCACATAGTGCGTGGACTTCTAATCTGGCAAACCAGATCTGATTCCCTGCTGCCCCACAAGCAGCCACAGCACTGATAAAGCTGTTCTGACTGAGCAGTGATATCAGGGCTCTCTCAGCCTCACCTCCCTCAGAGGGTGCCTGTTGTGGGGAGAGGAAAGGGAAGGCGACTGTAAGCCAGCCGCTTTGGGATTCCTTCGGGTAGAGAAAAGCGGCATATAAAAACCAACTCCTCTTCTCCATTTCCCAGTGAGTCTTCAATAAATGAAATTATATCTGCTGCTCCCCAAATGGCATGATCATTTAAATATTCTGGCTTTTTTGTTCCTTTTCCATCTGTTTGATGTTTGTTCATTTGTTCATTTCATTTACTTCAGTTACTTTTCATTTATTATTCACCAAACTATTTATAACCCCCTCCCAATTTTATATATAACGAACATCACAGAATGGAATGAGTTCAATGGGTTGAGAGGTCAAAATTGAAAATGCGGGGAAGGGTACGTACAAAAAGAACACATTTGGCCACAGTGTCCTTTTTTAAAATAAACAGGACAGTTTTATTGCTTCATAGCTGAATCAGCAAAATATCCGAAGGCTTGGGAAACTGGCAAAGGCTTATGGAGCCTGCCATAATTAGATCTTCGCTTCTTCTTGCTGTATTCAAATGGAAATGAAACCAGTAACATATTACACGTTTTTTAAAACATTGTCCTGCACTTTTAAACGTGCAGCCAGGACCATTAACAACTGTAAACTACTGTTCCTTGTTTTTGGATTGCAGCCCTTCAGACTGCACTGTGTCCTTACATAACTGAATGCTTCTCCAATTAGAAAACAAAACTCACTGCACACAGAAATTTAGGATGTCAGGCAGAATTTACTCCTGTGGTTCCCAACCTGCAGCCTGAAATGATACAACTAGGGTTGGGGGCTTCGGCATCCGAAGTGGCCATTCGTGCCCGAAGCAGCCAGCGGGCATCACCCCCCCCCTGCTCCCCCTGTGGCGCAGCGCTGGCTGCTTTAGGCGTGAATGGCCGCTTTGGATGCTGAAACGCCCAACCCTAGATATAACCCAGAATTTTTAAATCCATTGACAACCACCTCTTGAGTTTATTCACAGCTGCTAAAATATTGATTACCCATGGGAACATAATGTGGTGTTCAGGTTTGGCTGCTATGTAATATTAATAAATAACTAGTGAAGTGTTGGGATTCAGGCAAATACATTAATAGATAGTAAGCGGTTTTATTGCTAGCGTAGTAGCAAAGTCCATTTTGAATCAAGCCATGGAAAGGCAGGAGGGTTCCTGCAGAGCAGGCTGGACAAGATTGCTGGCTAGGCCACTGAGCTCTGCAGCCAAAGGAGGGCCAGGCAGTGAGCTGGGCTGGACAGCCTCCTCAAGCTCTCCCTGTGGCCAGGAGCCACATGACATGACCACCACAGAGCATGGCCGCCACAGAGCACATCTTTCCCCAGCACCTAGGCTTACTTCTTGGCCTCTCTTCCTCCTCATGCCAAGTGCTGGGAAGTGGCACAGAGAAGGAGGAGCAGAGAATGGGGAAGAGCCACTGACGGTAGTTTGAATCCCTAACGAGTTCTGCCTTGTGTGGCAGCAATCCTGAATGAAGCAACAGCAAGAACCATCTTTTTTTTGGTCAACTGTAGTCAAAATTTTGGCCTACACCTCATCCCCTTTCAGCTGAACACCGTTGCCTGTCGCTCACTGGAGGGCAAATTGGTGACTTGCCCTCTTGCTTCCTGCCCTGATGGTGCTTCTGGGCCAGTCTCCCATTGCATGATGCATGAGACTCTTTGGAGGCGTGTGCTCAGTGGGAGGTCTTGGGAGGCATCTTGTCCAGACCCCTCTGCAACCAGGCACTAAGCCTGACTCAAACCATTCTTCATTTTCCTTATCTTTACCCACCTCCATTTGTGAGGAAAGCATCAAGATTTCTGGTTTTCAGTGTAGGCTCTGTAGCTTCCTTATGTGTCAGTCTTTTGACAAGGAAGACAATGCAGCCTCCTATAGAAAGCAAGCTGTAAAGGCAGAATATCTCATGTTGCATTTGTTAAATGGGGGTACACTGCTCCTACACATGTGGGTTCCATTCAGCTATCAGTATTAAGAGCTGTTGAGGCAGCTGTTACAGAGGGGAGAGTGTTGGGACCAAAGTCTTCAGAGTCTCTGGACCATAGAACTTAGGTTTTGCAAATCTTTTATATAATCGTGTACTTAAAATAGTCCCAGGCCATTAGAAACTAAATATAGCTAACGAGTGGTTCTTTCACACGCCACATACAGGAATGCTACATCTGATCCTTGGTAGTTGCAGGATGTTAGAAAAGGAGAACATTGCAATGTGCTTTGGCCTCAGACTTCAGAGGGGGCTAGCAGAGAGTTGAAAGAGAAACAGATAGACCTGGGTTGAGTCTGCACTTTACTTTTCATCCTCTCCCAGCCCGAATAAACCCCTCCCCTCTGCACTGTATTCAATTTCCATTTTGATTTTGGGTGCTTTAAATTTTCCCTCTGGAACATCTATGATTGATCCGTGGTGACCCTACCTTTCCCCTATGATATCCAGGAGTGGATATAACCCGCTATATTTGAAGAACCCCAGTATAAGTGCAGATCTTCCGCATTTTGCTGGATTAAATTCCTTCAATGCTGACGTAGCAAGGCAGTCTTCTCTGATTGGCCAGGGTGTCAGTTCAAAGACCCCCTGGTTTCCGGTTGCAAGACTTCCCTCCCAAGACTTATTTTTGCCCTGTTTTAAAGTGACTGCACTCCAGAAGCCCACACCTCTCAGCAGAGATTTGCCTTGTTCTCTGCCCCTGCCCCCCCTCCCCGCTTGTTCAGGAAAAGAAAAATAAACAAGTAGCTTTGCAACCACCACTTCCCTCCACACTCTGAGCTTCTCATATCAAGTGCAGAACACTTTCTGTTTCAATTTGGGGGGGGGGTAGGAAGGAGGAAGACCTAGGTTCAAATCAACCTGAATTCAGCAGGATCAACAATGGAAAAAACAAAGTAAGTGCAGAACCAGCCCAGAACATCAAAGATCCTCCCTGTCGTGCATTATTTTGAGCTGTAGACTGATAATCTTAGGGACCAAACTTCTTTCCTCCTTCTTTTATAGCCCTCTTTCCCGCATACAACATCTACTCCACCTTGCCAATATGAGAGGAAGATGCATCCATCTACATCCTAGCTAGTTAGGATCAATTAGGACTGCATTTCTTCACTATCCAGAAGAGCATCATTACATAAGGTTGAATGACTCTCAACTTGCTTTTTCATTGTTGTTTCCCTTGCCTGTACTCACATGCTGGAGCACGTGGCTTCTGCTGTAGCTTAGCCTTGAGGACTCTGCTAATAAAGGGAATATTCCAATAGATACTTGTGCATCTGCCACTGAGAGAGGCATCTGCAGAGAAGAGAACTCTAGCCTGTTGATGAGTTAGCATGTTTTGATTGGAGAGTGGAGGCTGGGCAGGCTTGAGCCCCCAGACCTGGCATCCAGATTAGCTGAAGGCTCTGGAGTACGTATAGGGCTGGGTCTGAAAAGAAGAGCTGGTTTGGAGTGCTCTTTTGAGGCTGATCTGGGAGTGTTTTTGGTAAATACATTTGGTGTCAGTTTCCCATGAAGGAGGACAGAGGAGAAGGACAGCAAAGATGATGGCAGATGCTCCAGTGAGTGGGGGCATCCTGTAACTGTTACTTATAATAGTCTCCTTATGGGGGAATTAGCAATTCTAGGAAACTATGCTTTGCAAGAGGTAGAAACAAGCATAATACTCCACCAATGTTTACCAGGGGGTGGGGAGAGGATCTAGCTATAAATCTCAGGCAGAGGCAAACTTTGGAAATTAATAAAAAGGATCTTTTAATTAATAAAAAGGACCCGTAGCTCTTCCAGGAACACATTACACCACGCAGAGGCCAGGACTGAAAAGGCTTTGGCCCTGGTCGAGGCCAGACATGCTTCCCAGGGGCCGGGTATGACCAACAAATTTGCACCCTCAGAGCATAGCACTCTGTGGGGGGGGCATAGGGTGAAAGGCAGTCCCTCAAGTAGTGGGTCCCAGACCACGCAGGGCCTTAAAGGTAAGTATCAAAACCTTGATCCGAATTTGGGTAGCAACTGGCAACCAATGCAGTTGCCTCAACAAAGGCTGGAGATGGGCCCTCCAAGATGTCCCTGTTAGGACCCAGCAGCTGCATTTTGTATCAGCTGTAACTTCCGGATCAAGCTCAAGGGCAGGCCCATGTAGAGTAAGTTACAGAAATCTAGTCTGGAGGTGACCGTCACATGAATCACTGTGGCCAGATGTTCAGGGAACAGATAGGGTGCTAGTAGCTAAGCCTGGTGAAGATGGAGAAAGGCCTGACTGGCTACTTTCTTGACCTCCAGCGATAATGAGGCATCCAAGGTCACTCCCAGATTCCTGGCCTGGAATGTGATGACCAGTTGCGTCCTTGCCAAGGTGGGAAGGCGCGCTAGCGGACAGACACTGCTGGATATTGGCAAACTGATGGGGGTGGAAGAATATGGAGGATGTCAGTGGAGGGGAGTACATGAGCCCTGCTTACCATGCGCTTGCCTTGTAGGGATGTGTCCAGCTGTTCGTTTGAAGAAGCCAGGCCATAAATAGGATCCAGAGGACCAAAGTGCTGCTGCTCGACTACCTTCTTTCTTTTCTTCCTTCCTCTCTTGATTCCCTTTTTATTTCTTTGAAACAAATGCAGCAGGTAGTGGCTGCGACACTTGCAACAGCTTTGCCTCATTAACTAAGACGGTCTCCAAAATGGGCCTTTTTTTCATCAAATGGTGCTCCATAGAAATTTGTGAGGAAATCTCCTTCTGCTCCAAAATGGACCATGTGTCTGGATGCCTGTTCTAGATTTACTCAGCTGATATCACCACTTGGACTTCAATGTTTTTGTTGTTCATTAAAACACACTAATTATCATGTGGCAATATTTATGATTCAAAAGCAACAATAGGCAATAAACACTGATTTGCACCTACTGACCATATTTCTTTGATACATTTTGAATGTGATTTAAAAGGTGGAGAGCTTCTAGTCACACACTAGCGTATCACCTCAGTGATAAACTAGTGTGTGACTAGAATTTCTGTTTACTACAAACAGAATTTCTGTTTGCTACAAACAGAAATTCAACAGGTGCAGTTTTCCCCTGGCGTGAAAATACAGTGAAAAGCTAGCACTTTGGTTTTTGAGAATCGGTCTTTCACACAATAGTTACAGACAGCCCCAGTAACGGATAAAAAGAGATGCCAGGTTTCACTTCCACAGAGCCAGTTTCCAGAAAGAAGACTCATAGCAAATATTCCCCCCTCCTTCATTTTGTGTGTACATGTGTGTATCATCAAAAAAAATTCCACACGGAATAGTGCACATTACTACTGAGAACATATTGCAGTGTTCACAGTCTGCTAATCTCCCAAGCACCAGCTTTGACCCTAGACACAATAACAAGAGGTTTATTTTGTTCTAGTTTCTTAGTTACTGAAGTCCATCAGAGAGAAAGACTCAGATTCCCCTGTTACAAACAAAGGGGGCTGGGAGCATTTTAATATATTATGGCCAGGCATGAAATCCACAGTGGTTTAAGGAGACACATATTAGAAAGACATAAAAACAGTAACAAAAGCCTAACCCTATACATACTGACAGGACCTGAACCAGCAGGGTTTAACCAGGAAAGAGATCATTGGGGTTGTATGTGTTTGTCAACTCAACGAAATATTAACACAGTGTGTAGTAGTGGAGAAACAAAAGCAGCATGCTACTGAATGCCAGCTGCTGAGGAATCACAGTGGGGAAGGGCTACAGGGTTCACGCTCTACTTATGAGCTTTCTGGAAACATCTGTGTAGCCTTTGTAGGAAGTGGAATGCTAGACCAGATGGGTGCTGGACAGTCTGACTTAGCAGCCTTTCTTAGGGAATTGTCAACTCCTTCATGACTAAGGCTGGATCTATATTAGTGCTGTTAAGGGGAGAGACATTTGACCCAAATTCCCTTTTTAAAGATACAGTCAATGGTTCCTCTTATTCTCTTTTAAAAGAGGAATTTCTCACGTTTTGCTTTGATCTTACTTTAAAAAGAAACCAATCGACATTTTTAAAACTTTAACTCTTGGGGTCATTTTATAATACACATCGGAGAATGGTTATCTAGCTGGAGGACAGGAAAATTCAGGAAGTCACAGGTGACTTCTAAGTATCTACTAGGGTTACCAATCTCCAGGTGGTGGCCGGAGACCTCCTGCTGTTACACCTAATCTCCAGGTAACAGAGATCAGTTCCCTCAGAGAAAATGGCCACTTTGGAAGTTGGATTCTATGGCATTATGCCCTAAACCAGTGGTTCTCAACCGTCCTAATGCTGCAACCCTTTAATACAGTTCCTCATGTTGTGGTGACCCCCCAAGCATAAAACTATAAAAGTGTTCTTTCACAGAAATTAAACCAAAACTGACCAATGGCGTGAAGATCCATAGTTCATGATTGTATATAAATTGTTTTTTTTTTTCAGGGTTTCTAAGTTCACTTCTGCCTCTTGTCCCACCATGGGCACAATCTCGCTGTTTTCCATTGCAGATGAATGCTCTATCTTGATCTACCCCATAAGGCTGTTGTATGGATGAAATGGAAGAGAAGCAATGTCGGCCACTTTGGGATCCCCTTGGAGAGAATCATATAGAATCACAGAGTTGGAAGGGGCCATACAGGCCATCTAGTCCAACTCCCTGCTCAACGCAGGATTAGCCCTAAGCATCCTAAAGCATCCAAGAAAAGTGTGTATCCAACCTTTGCTTGAAGACTGCCAGTGAGGGGGAGCTCACCACCTCCTTAGGCAGCCTATTCCACTGCTGAACTACTCTGACTGTGAAAATTTTTTTCCTGATATCTAGCCTATATCGTTGTACTTGAAGTTTAAACCCATTACTGCGTGTCCTCTCCTCTGCAGCCAACAGAAACAGCATCCTGCCCTCCTCCAAGTGACAACCTTTCAAATACTTAGAGGGCTATCATGTCCCCTCTCAACCTCCTTTTCTCCAGGCTGAACATTCCCAAGTCCCTCAACCTATCTTCATAGGGCTTGGTCCCTTGGCCCCAGATCATCTTCGTCGCTCTCCTCTGTACCCTTTCAATTTTATCTACGTCCTTCTTGAAGTGAGGCCTCCAGAACTGTACACAGTACTCCAGGCCCTCCAGAACTGCACACAGTACTCCAGAAGGGTGGAGTACGAACCAAGTAAAACCAATGATTTGGAAGAACAAAATTTTAGTCCAGAGACACCTTTAAGACCAACAAAGATTTATTCAGCTTTCATTGCAGGCACCCTCCCTCAGACAGAATTGATTTGGAGACATCATTAAAGGAATGTGGGCCACTTTGGGTCCCCCTGGGAGAGAAGGTTGAGGGAGAAGCCAAGAAAACCCAAGTTTTGGGGGAGGCAACACAGTCAGGCCTGAGAGCAGGGCTTCTCATCGTGTCTGGGTTGTCAGCTTCCAAGTGAGGCACTAAACCCACACAAAACCATGAACTAGCGCCCGCTGCATTACAGCTTGCAATGGGCTTTACTTCTCGTCTTTAATAAATATTACAGAACCTTCGCCATTGTCAACTTGGCTTTTGCAGCTTCTCATGTCATTCAACTGACAGGTCCTTGACTGATCCTTGACTGATCCACCCCCAATTTTCCAGATATTTCCCAACCCAAAGGTGGCAACCCTAGTATCGACAGAGGGAACTTCTGAAATTTTGCAGACCACAATCATTCTCAAAATCAGCTAGCTCAGTTTAAAAGAAACGGAATAATACAGTGGCTTGGATTCTAAGCGGTCCATCTGCTCACATTGTGTTTTGTCTACTGCATGCAGTTCTAACATGAGATTCTGTTTAGCTCACTGAAAGACATTAGGCATCCAACCTGTGGCACCTTCCTTCAGGGGAAGAGACCACGCACGTTGGATGAAGGCTCTTTAGGCTGGAGAAAGGCATTTTGCTCAGCAGAGTGGCAGGAGGCATGTTATAGACAAACACAGCTCTTAGACTTAGGATGCATGCTGCTGGTCTACAGTGAGCGGAAGTCTCGAGCAGTGTGCTTCTCAAAGGAGACTGCTCCTTAGTCAAAAGGGCACAGCAGAAGCAGCGCTTAAAATCCAAGCTTCTATTATTTAAACTCATCGCAATATATCTGCAGTAGATAGATGTTGCTATTTCAGCTCACCCCTATTTCTCCAGCAATTATAGCCCACATAATGGCCTCACCGCAATCTTTCCAAGGCAATTATTTATAAGTACACATAAGTATCATCTAAACATTCGAATTCTTTTAATAAGATATACGTCTGCAGAGTTCCGAGCTTCACACATGGACACATTTCCTGTTTGGAGGTTGAAAGTGGGGGGTTTTTGTTTGTTTGTTTTTAAACCCTCAACAAAATGAACCCTTTATTCCTGGCAGAAGACCTGGTACAAACAAGTGTGCCAATTAAATCTCAGAAGAGTCAAACTTTGCTTTGGAAGCCACTCATAATCATTTGTCCTAAAAGAAGGGAGAGATTGCAGGATAATTGCATAATAGCGAATGATGTGCAGAGGAACCTGGAAAAAAGCAAAGCATGGATCCAGCCATTACTATGGCTACACAAAGGGTGCCACTTGGTATATAGATAGAACATACCGTTCTGCCCATGGGCAGTGGCCATGAGATCCTACTGGCACAGGGGGCCTCAGTTTGAACTTCAAATTTCAGTGAGCAAATGAGCACACCTCTGTTCTTTAGCTGTAGAGCCACTGTTCATGTGGAGACATTTAATATATACTGTGAGATTTTAATCTACATAGGTCTCCCCTGAATGTCAATTTGAAGACCCCCATTGGTACAGAAAGCTGCAACTTGGTTATTATTGGGAGTGAGATGGTACGTGCCTCCCTTCTGCAGTCACTCCACTGGTCACTCATCAGTTACCAGGCTCAGTTTAAGGCATGGGCTATCACATACAAAGCCCTTCACAACCTTGGTCCCTTATATTTGTAGGACTGCCTCTTCCTCTATGCTCTGCCACAATAGCTTCACTCATCATAGCCTTCTGCAGGTGCCAGCCAACAAATGGGCACAATCAACAACTGCTCATACATGTGCTTTCTCTGTTGTTGCCCCCACTTTATGAAATGGTCTGCCTGATGAGGTCAGGAAGGCTCCTATCCTTCTGACTTTCCACAGAAGTGCATAAAACTGATTTATGCAAGAGGTCTTTTTGCACAGGAAATACGACTCCACTGTAACAATATGGTTTAGGAAGAAGCTGTTTTACTATCTTCTGTAGGCTGTTGTCCCTCTTTAAGCCTCTTCTGTACAGTTACGCCTATTGGTACTCCTTTTGTGAGGCTCTTGGTCCTTAAGAATTCCCATACATGGTTTGATAGAGTACAAGCTTATCAAAAGAAAACAATAACAAAAACATAGGGAGTTAAGGTTGTTCTGAGGGAATTCTTGTCTCTTAAGAGATACTATAGAGCAGTGGTCCCCAACCTTTTATCACCGGGGACCGGTCAACGCTTGACAATTTTACTGAGGCCTCCGGGGGGGGGGTAGTCTTTTGCCAAGGGAAGTTGTCACTGCCTGAGACCCTGCTCCACTTGCTTTCCCAGCGACGCCCCTGATTTCCCGCCGCCCACTAAGGGGCGCTGCCAGCAGTGCCATACCGAGGGGAAGCCCCAGCCATGGCAGCCGACAGAGAGCACCAAAAGTGAGCTGGCGGCACTCGAGGCAACAGCTGGGAAAGAGGATGAGGAAGAGCCGCGGCCCGGTACCAACTGATCTACGGACTGGTACCGGTCCCTGGACCGGGGGTTGGGGACCACTGCTATAGAGTATTTCTCTATATAAATGATGAGAAGGAAAACTTACATAGGAACTGAAGGTGCTTCATTTTGGCTGTAAAAACTAATGATCACTCAGCATTTTGGGCAATTATTAACATCGGT
Source organism: Paroedura picta (assembly GCF_049243985.1). Taxonomy (NCBI): domain Eukaryota; kingdom Metazoa; phylum Chordata; class Lepidosauria; order Squamata; family Gekkonidae; genus Paroedura; species Paroedura picta. The sequence goes on along the minus strand of NC_135370.1, from coordinate 153,469,958 downwards.
ACTAGAACAAATTCCCTTCTGTATTCATAAAGAAATCTGGGAGTCATATTTTTAAAACCATTTGCTACTCCATGTGAACTTCTTCTGAGGTATTTTAACCCTGACTGGACTGAGGTGACCCCTTCTCAAGCTGAAGGCTTGATCCACCACATCACGGAAAGCCCCTGTAGCGGACCTTATCTTATCTTGTTTATTTATTAGATTTCTAATAATAATAATACAGCTCAGGACGGTTTACGTACAACATTGCAGGGATAATACATGGAACAGTCTGAACATACAGCAGAGTCACAAAATAACACACCAGCAACAATCCGACAGTGGATCTAAATCAACAGACTTGTTGATTTATATGAATTATTACATGAATTATTCAACTTAAATGCATCTTGGTGGGGAGAGATTCAAGCTTGGCTGTTTTTCCAAATAAACATGCCTGGGGGCATCCTAAAATCTTGGAAGCACACAATAATAGTTCTGATCTTCATGAAGTGTCAGCATTTGGACACGAGCTGCTATCATCCAGTCAGTTTATTATCTTGCTTGGGCAAATTGTACTCTTCATACTTGCGAAATGCCTTAACTGATTGGCTTGAACAGAGTGATATTCTGGCCAGGAGAAGACAGGGTTCAGGGGGAGTAGTCCAACCCTAAGCCATTGTCTAAACCATTATCATCTAATAGAAAAATACACCAGTTTCCCAAATAGCATTCCTTATGTAGGATCTACTGATTTGGAATGGGCCTTTGACACCATCCCCAGAACAAGACTCTGGGAAAAGTGGGACAACACAATTGATAAAAAGCTGCTATTGCTCATGCAGCAACTTCATGCAGATCTTACAACTCAGGTACACTGCAGCTATGGTGGCAAGCTGACTGAGACATTTAACTTTAATAAAGAGGTTAGGCAGGGGTGGATTTTGGTCCCTTTCTTGTTCAGTCTATAGATGAGTGATCTTTCCACTTTCTTTAATGAGATTTGTCATCCATGCCCTTTGGCCAATGGCAATATTCCAGTTCTGCTTTATGCTGATGACACTGCTCTGCTCCCTCAAACAAGAGTTGGTCTGCAGAGATGATTATTTTTTTCCCTCTGAGAATTGTATTAAAGAAGTCATGAAAATAAACTATAAAAAAACTAAAGCAGCTGTTTTTCATATTTGGGTATCCTTTTCATATCTAATCTAAATGGAGGTCTCATCAGACAGAAGAAAAAGATAATGAAGAAGAAGGACGATGAAGAAGAAAGTTGGGTGATTTAAGGTGGGAGTAGGTATGCAGGCTCCTTTCTCTAGGTACAGAAACCATGAGAGAACTCACTCGTGCTTGGAAGGGGAGAGGGGGACAATGGAAGTGGCCAGTTTTCTAACTTGTGGCTGAGTGCATTATGGTAGGAGAGGAAAAGCCACAGACCCCCTCTGGAGCTCCTGTGAATTCCTGGGGGTCCATGGACCCCTGGTTGGGAATCCCTGGTTTGGACTGCTCATCAGGTCATCATAGAATCATAGAATTGGAAGGGATATCCAGTGTAATATAGTTCAGCCCCCTGCTGAATTCAGGAAAAAATGCAGAATGCATCATTGAGCAGTAAAGTCTACCTGACAATCCTGAAAGAAGACTCTTATAGGTCAATGTGGTTTACGACTGTCTTTGAGATAGTGTTGACACTTGGGCTTTCATGCAGCATTTGCTTTGGTAAGAAATCATGTAAAATCAATTTATCACTAACACGATGCCTTTAAAGCATGCTGCACCTGTTAATCACAATGTTTTTTTGTATTCCACCTTCAAAATCTGTTCCCTCCTATACCTATATGTTGCCTTCTCAAAGCCTGTTAAGAGCATTAATTCTGATCAGACTAAATGCTCACTCCTCAGCAGTTATGAAGGGTAATTCAAACATTTACCTTATTCAGAACGATTCTGGCCCTGGCCCTTAGGTAAGAAGAAGAGTTGGTTCTTATATGCTGCTTTTCTCTACCCGAAGGAGGCTCAAAGTGGCTTACATTCACCTTCCCTTTCCTCCCCCCACAACAGATACCCTATGAGGTGGGTTAGGCTGAGAGAGCCCTGATATTACTGTTTGGTCAGAACAGCTTTATCAGTGCTGTGGCGAGCCCAAGGTCACCCAGCTGATTGCATGTGGGGGAGCACACAATTGAACCTGGCATGCCAGATTAGAAGTCTGTACTCCTAACCAGAGAAAATCTAGAAGAGATAACAATGCCTTCTTAAATGAACAGTGCAAACAAATAGAAGAAAACAATAGAATGGGGAGGACCAGAGATCTTTTCAAGAAAACTGGAGATATAAAGAGAACGTTTCATGCAAAGATGGGTATGATAAGGGACCAAAATGGTAGGGACCTCACAGAAGCAGAAGAGATTTTTAAAAGGTGGCAAAATTATACAGAAAAACTATACAAGAGCGAGCTTAACATCCCTGATAACCACAATGGGGTAATTACTGACCTGGAGCCAGACATCCTGGAATGTGAAGTCAAATGGGCCTTAGGAAGTCTGAGCAACAATAGAGCTCGTGGTGGTGACAGCATTCCAGTAGAACTATTCAAAATCTTAAAAGACGATGCAATAAAAGTGCTACACTCAATATGCCAGCAAATTTGGAAAACTCAACAATGGCCACAGGATTGGAAAAGGTCAGTTTACATTCCAATCCCAAAGAAGGGCAATGCCAAAGAATGTTCAAACTACTGCACCATTGCACTCATTTCTCATGCTAGCAAAGTTATGCTTCCAGAAGTACAGGCAGGATTTCAAAGAGGCAGAGAAACTAGAGATCAAATTGCCAACATACCCTGGATCATGGAGAAAGCTAGGAATTTCCAGAAGAACATCTACTTCTGCTTCATTGACTATGCTAAAGCCTTTGATGGTGTGGAGCACAACACATTGTGGCAAGTTCTTGAAGAGATGGGAATACCAGAGCATCTTATTTCTCTCTTGAGAAACTTATATGCAGGTCAAGACGCAACAGTGAGAATTGAACATGGAATCACTGATTGGTTCAAAATTGAGAAAGGAGTTCGGCACAACTGTATACTGTCGCCTTGCCTATTTAACTTGTATGCGGAGCACATCATGAGAAAGGCGGGATTAGAGGAGTCACAAATTGGGATCAAGATTGCAGGGAGAAATATCAACAACCTCAGATATGCAGATGATACCACTCTAATGGTAGAAAGTGAAGAGTAACTAAAGAGCCTGTTGATGCGGGTGAAGGAGGAGAGTGCAAAAGTTGGCTTGAAACTCAACATCAAGAAAACAAAGATCATGGCAACCGGCCCTCTCAATTCCTGGCAAATAGATGGGGAAGAAATTGGGATAGTGACAGATTTTATTTTCCTGGGCTGCAAGATCACTGCAGATGGGGACTGCAGCAAAAAAATTAAAAGACACTTGCTCCTGGGAAGGAAAGCTATGACAAATCTAGACAGCAACCTAAAAAGCAGAGACGTCACTCTGCCAACTAAAGTGCATCTAGTCAAGGCTATGGTCTTCCCTGTTGCAATGTATGGCTGTGAAAGTTGGACCATAAGGAAGGCCGAATGTCAAAGAATTGAGGCTTTTGAACTCTGGTGCTGGAGAAGACTCTTGCGAGTCCCTTGGACTGCAAGGCGAACAAACCGGTCAGTCCTAGAGGAGATCAGCCCTGACTGCTCCTTACAAGGCCGGATCCTGAAGATGAAACTCAAATACTTTGGCCACCTCATGAGAAGGAAGGACTCCCTGGAGAAGAGCCTAATGCTGGGAGTGATCGAGGCCAAAAGAAGAAGGGGACGACAGAGAATAAGGTGGCTGGATGGAGTCACTGAAGCAGGGGAAGGGTAGAGGACAGGAAGGCCTGGAGGATTATTGTCCCTGGGGTCGGACATGACTTTGCACCTAACAAGTGCATTAGAATCAGACTTGGACAGTGTAATCCTATCAAGCTACCTTCAGTCTGAATCACACAAGAAGCTCTTAATTATAGGTGTTTCTCAATCACCAATTCTGATGTAGATTGGAATTATAAAGTAAAGGTAAAGGTATACCCTGTGCAAGCACCGAGTCATGTCTGACCCTTGGGGTGACGCCCTCTAGCGTTTTCTTGGCAGACTCAATACGGGGTGGTTTGCCAGTGCCTTCCCCAGTCATTACCATTTACCCCCCAGCAAGCCGGGTACTCATTTTACCGACCTCGGAAGGATGGAAGGCTGAGTCGACCTTGAGCCGGCTGCTGGGATTGAACTCCCAGCCTCATGGGCAAAGCTGTCAGACGGCTGCCTTACCACTCTGCGCCACAAGAGGCTCTTATGATTGGAATTATAAGAAAGAGCAAATTGTATTTTATTGTTAACTTCAACGGAGTTCTATTCTGTAACACATGAAGTACTCTAGATCAGGGGTAGTCAACCTGTTGTCCTCCAGATGCTCATGGACAAACACTGGCAAGGGCTCATGGGAATTGTAGTCCATGAACATCTGGAGGACCACAGGTTGACTAACCCTGCTCTAGATGACCATTACTGTCAATTTTTGTGTGTGCACAAGGCTGAATATGATTAACAACAGTGTTATCTCCCTGTTGCCAGACAAGAGAAAATCATTTACCATTCCAAATTATATTACACTCTACTATTCATTATGTTACCTTACAATCTATTATTCTAATCTATTATTCCAAATACAAAATAAAATAAAGAGGACATATGACACTAATGAGGAATTGGTGAGAATACAGATGTAAGGACTGAGTGAGGTTAGCATATGTACTGAGGTAAGAAACCAATACCCCTGTAAAGTTCTGGGGATTCAATTGTTTGGCAACTCAGCAATTTCAAAAGATAAAGTGCATTTCCCTCCATTCTTCAGCTTTATAGTAGCTTTTCAAACATTGTAGAAAACATCTATGATAAAACTCCAAGTCCTTCGCAAAAATTACTATGCAAAGTAATAAAAAAGCATTATTCTGCCCCTGGGTCTGATGAACAATATCTCCACAGAATCTGAATAGGAAAATAGAATCTGTGCTTTAAACCATAATGGTAGTCTAAAACTTTCACTAACCATATATAACAATGCAGAAAACATTGTTATATATTACCTATTTTTTGGGGTAGAGTGCCTTTCTGGCTGTACTTTCTTTTCTTTTTTTTTTGCCAAATGTATTGAGTATTGTCTCTACAACTTTGTTCTTTTAGGACACTGACTTTTACAAGATAGTAAACAATTTCCCCAAAGTACATCCTCTTAATGTTTCCTTTTTGGAAATAAAAAAGGACTTTGGGCATAAAAGACTGATTTTTGTAACAGGTGGTTTTGTTTGTTTTTTACCCCTGGCAATATACATACTAGGGATGTGTGCGTTAAGTGCCAATAAGCTGCTTTCAAGTTATGGTGACCCTATGAATTAATGACCTCCAATAAGATGTATTACGCATCATGGAAATCTCACAAAAAGACAGCCAAAAGCAACATCTTATTTTCTAATTCTTAACGTGGCACCATTTTCACAGAGCAAAACCCATCATGTTTTTTCTTTTCATTTTGGCATTGCAAATGCTTGCCAGTGCCAGCAGTGTTGTTGTTTTTTTCAGTGAGGCTTCTGAAACTAGCTTTACGACAACTTTTCTTATATTACATCACTGAGAACTGTCTTTTTTTGATGCATAAATGTTAGTGTGTTTTTGGTCTCCTCCCCTTTTTTTCCCTTGCAGTCCCTCATCTACCAATGGGAGCTTGAGCACCTGCTACTGATACTCTGCCTTTGTCAGAGATCACGTGAAAATGCCATTTGCCCTGGCAACTCAGCCAACTTTATTGATATGTAAATTCGTAGAACTTACCCTGTAGTATGTATTTCCTTCACAGCATTCCATGAATGCTCCTGAGACTACAAAGCTTTACCTCTGATCAGTGACCATTGGGGGGAGGGGAGCTCAAGGTGCCTGCTGCTGCTTTCTGCTTCCTCAGTGTCAGTGATCAGGTGAACATGCAATTTGATTCAGTCTTCCATTGCCCGTAATAGCCCGAGGACAGCCTGGGTGTTCCTCGTGGCTTTTTCTTAGGAAGTAAGGGTCTTTGTCTTAACTCTGGGTGGGTCTCTGGTAGCCAATTTAGAGTGATTTTCCCCAGAAATCAGTCCTTCATAGATTAATTTCCTCAGACCAAGGCTGTCTGTCTTCAAGATACCGGCTACAACTGAAATGCTAATTGCTCACAATGTTAGTTGGAATATGAATGACATTGCTTAGCAATGGAATTCCCTCCTTAAACTCTCATTCCCCCTCCCAAAGTTACCATAGAAACTTTTTAAGGTGCGTAATTGCTGGGGGGGGGGGGAGGAACAACACAGTATCACAGCTCTTGCATAAATGGAAATGTTTTAAAAATGTTTTTTTAAAGTATGATTTAACAGGGTTGGTGAACTGACTGCACTGAAAACTGATATGTGCATAATAGGCCTACGTCTTGCAAATGGAGGGTTGCGGCTTCCGTGATTGAGTCAATCCACCTCATGTAGAGTTTTCCTGCTGCCTTCAGTTTTCCTGATGCCTTCAATTTTTCATATTGTTATTGTCTTTTCAAGTGACACTTGCCTTCTCTCACAATGGGCCCAAAGCCTATAACCTTGGTTTAGTCATTTTAGCTTCTAGGCAGGGCTGGTTTAGAAGAAGAAGAAGAAGAGTTGGTTCTTATATGCTGCTTTTCTCTACCCGAAGGAGTCTCAAAGTGGCTTACATTTGCCTTCCCTTTCCTCTCCCCACAACAGACACCCTGTGGGGTGGGTGAGGCTGAGAGAGCCTTGATATCACTGCTCAGTCAGAACAGTTTTATCAGTGCCATGGCGAGCCCAAGGTCACCCAGCTGGTTGCATGTGGGGGAGTGCAGAATCGAACCTGGCATGCCAGATTAAAAATCCGCACTCCTAACTACTACACCAAACTGGTGTAGCACATGAATCCGTCTTCTGCACAATGGGTTAGGCTGTGATCACGGCTTGTTTGCACACAGATCTAATTTCCACTTTCACACTGAATCAGGCCTGGTCTGCGGTGGTCCCAATTCTGGCCTGACTCAGGCCCTCAGTCGCCTCACAACAACTGTGTGCGGGGGGCAACACTGGTGAGATAAAACAGCCCACTTTTTAATCCCCTTGTTTGTGTTGTAACTACTCACACTGGAAGGTGATTGGTGCTAGAAGATGATTGGGGAGTTTTTGCCATGTGACAGTGATTGGTGAATAAAACAACAGGAAGTTTTGACTTCCTGTCCTTTAGCTATCTCGTGCATACCCAAATCCTGGGGGCAAACAGGGGGTGGAGCAGGCTCCCCACGCAGTTGTCAGAAATGATTGGGAGAGCTGGCCTGCAGCAAAAAAAACTGGGTGAGTCCTCCATGTCCTAGACATCCAGATGGCCATTACCAGGCAGAAAGACAGGATACAAATTTAATTGCATATACTCACAAAGTCTGTGTGCTGTGTGGTAGGTTGGGGATGAAATGGATCTCTGTGCACGTGATCTTGAAGTGGTCCCAATCAGAGCAGTCACAAAGCGATGGACACACATCCATGCCTCTAGTTATCACTCCCATTTTGAGGAGCAGTAGCAGCTGAAGGAATTCTGGCAACCACAGCATCTTTCTGAGTCTACAGTTGCAGCTGCTTCATTTCTCTTTGTGATCCTTCCTCCTACAGGGACCAAAGGTAGCTTTTGAGGAGGGAACCCAGGAAAGCCCGTGTCTTTTCAGAAAATAATCTCTGTTTTGTGCCCTCTGAAGAGAAACATAAAAGTATAATAGTTAAAAGTGTAAAGACACTTAGTCCCATTCCAAGTAAACTCTATCATCCCAAGTGTTTCGTTCATCTTTATCTGCAGCAACATTAAGACTTTCTCCATAAACCTTTTTCCATACCAGAGGGATGCACAAAGCTCTGTAGATCATTGTACTTCACCTATACTCTCACTTTCCCCATCCATAATTCTCTTGTAAACTGATCCTCCAGAGACGCTGAATTGCACACCCACAGGACTGTCATATTTCCCAGCTGCATTCTTATTCTATTGCTACCCACAAACTAATTTCCCTTAAATATGGACACCTAGAAATAAAACCCTGGTGCAGTGTGGTGAAATGAACATGGGTTGGCTTGAGCTCTGCACATGATTTTTCATTACTTATTATTAATATGCATTTACATAACTATCACCTCTTAACGCAGTATTCAGTTATATTGACTACGTGCTAAGTCTTGAAAATAAGAGAAACAGTAACCTACAAACAGCACACAATTATCAAAACTATACATTAATGAGAAAGTTAGCAAATCATAGGCACATTAAGAAAAAGTAGACACGTCCTGGAATCAATGGAATCAATGTATTTAGTTCTATTACAGGGATCAGCACATAGCTACCAGAATAAATGTTTTCAAATGTGATGAATGAACAGAACAGCCCAACATAATTCCTAAGCATATTAAATGGGCAAAACATTGACATGACCATCCTAAACTGCTGCATTGTCCCACAACCCGATCCCCTAAGCAGTCAATCTTAGAGGCAAGTGCCCCTCGGGACAATCCCACCTATCCCTTTCCTATGGTCACCAACCTCCAGGGGGAGCCTGGAAATCGCCTGGAATTGCAGCTGATCTCCAGATAAAGACCAGTTCCTCTGGAGAAAACACCTGTGTGGGTAGGGGGACTGTAGTTATTATGGAGTGAGGTCCCTCTCCTTCCCAAACCTCACTTACCCGACTCCAATCTGCAAGCTCCAGGAATTTTCCAGTGCCAAATGGACTGCCCTACCTTCTCCTCACTTTACCCCATATCCCAGTTGACTTTACCATTATCTGTCATTTTTTATCAGACACCAGCTCAGATCCCCCTCTGCCAAGAAGCTGGTTGGCTCATCCTGGCCGAGTTGCTCCCTCTGTTTCTTACCTGCTGCACAATGATCTCAGGCAAAACAATAGGTAGGAAGGTAGGTAGGTAAGTAGATAGGTAGGTAGGGAAAATTAAATGGGGCAAGGGAGAACCACACAGGCTGTCCCGAGAGCCCCTCAAAAGTTAAATCTCGGGATAGTCACCTTAACAGATTCCCCGCCCCCGCTTTGTTCTGTTCATATTTTTGAGTAGCCATGCTGAGAGGCTTTAAAAACGGTGCGTTAGGAAGACATTCAACCGGTGCAGTCCACCCTGAGGAGGCAGTAAAACGCGCCCTGCTGCAAATTCAGCTGCTGCAGCGTTGGCCAGATGTCTTCACCTGCCTGCCGCCCCTGGTGCTAAAGCGCCCTGCCCTAGGGATGCCCCTGGCTCCCCATTTCCCGCCCGCACCTGTGGCAGCGACGCCGCTTCTCACCGGCGGGACTCAAAGTCCGGCGGGCGTCGCTGGCGGCTCAGCGGGCTCTTCCCCTGTGCGACGAGAAGCGGGTGCGAGGCTGCCAAGCTCCTTCTCCGAGCCTCTTCAGGCGGCACCATCCCGTTTGCTCGCGGCAAGGCGGCGCTGGGACATTTGCAAAAAGTCCGCTACTTCGAGCCTAGTCCCGCCCACCTCGGGCTCCGCAGCCGCCCACTGGCGGCTCTCGGCCGACATCCAGTGGCGACGGCCGAGAGTGGCCGAAGCCGCCGAGGGGAACGTGCGCGCGGCACCACCTGCCCAGAAGCGCCGCTGCCGGGAGTGTTGCTCGTAGGCTCTTCTAGGAGGGGAAGGCGTGGGCTGGAATCGGGGGGGGGGGGGGGGGGAGTAAACAAAACTCTCCGATGGGGTAGGGAGAGGGCCGGCTGAGTTCAGCTCCTGAGGTTTGCCATGAAAGGTGAACGGGGACCTCTGAGGGCAGTCACGAACTCAGGCTGCAAGCTATCTAAACAAGCTGAGGATGAGCATGTGCCGAAAGTTTCTTAGTTCTTCACCAATGAGCTCCCGGAACTCTGCTTCATTTTCAACCAAAATGGTCTTCTTCGGTGACTCATACACAAATATTATTCATTAAACAGCAAAAATGTATACATTATAAAGAATATGGTAAAGAATCTACGTTGGGAGAAATAACCTCGAATTGGTATTACTAGAGTAAAGAAAATCCAAGGTAGGCTGACATGTACTTGTGGAATTCATTCAGCTTTTAAGTTGTTACAAGTTGTTACAATGTGAAAATTTCCTTTTTTGTAAAAAAATTTTTTTACAGCAGGGGCAGTCAACCTGTGGTCCTCCAGATATCCATGGAATTGTAGTCCATGGACATCTGGAGGACCACAGGTTGACTACCCCTGCTTTACAGTATTCTTTATAATCGTCCTACTTTTAATTGAATATGCTAAAAATGCTCATGAATGAGAGCTGAGAATCTTAGTAGAAAAGTAAAAACGCCAGCAGATCACATATGCCATTTCAAATTAAAACTCTCCTTTGCCCCATATATTATTGAATCGCTCACTGCTCCTGGATTCAGAGCCTGAAGATTAGACACCAAAGAAAATGCCTGTTTGTTCATTTGAATCATGCTGAAGCCACTGGAGATCCACACATGAATAAAGGCTTAAGGGTCAGACCCAGCTTTTTAAAATGTATGTTTATTTATTTAGATAATTATATTTTGCTTTTCTACTTATTGGAACCCAAAATTGCTAACAGCATCATTCTCCCCCTCGTGCATTTTATGTTCACAATAACCCTATGAAGTAGGTTAGGCACACACACACACAAACACACACACACACACAGAGGCTTCCATGCTGGAGTGAGGATTTGAACCTGGTCTTCCAGATCCTAGTCCATCCAGCCCGCTGTACCATGCTGGCTTTCTACATTCTGTTATGTGACAGCAGAGACAGGATTATTCCCCCTCTGCATCTATTGCCCCAGGACAGAACTCAAAAGTCTATAACAGCAGCTACGTAACTTAATGCCGATGCAAATCTACATCAACCAAAAGGGTTCGGAGGTATATCTGTGTTATGTGTCATGCAGATTGCTGCATGTTAAGAACCTGAAGGTTGAGTTACAAGGAAAAGGCAGGTATGTACTGCTATACTGTATATATAATTTCACAATATCACCCAAACAGTCTTCCTTAGTGGTCAAGTTATTTTGAAATGCACTATACATCAAATTTTAGGGCTTGCTGAGTAGTAAAGAAAGTCTGTATGGTGGTGCTCCAACTAATCTATGTACTATAAAAAATGTCTGGTTTGGAGCCCACAGATTAAAATATAATTCCAAATTCCATGTGTACTTGTAAAATGATATACAGTATACAACTGTGATTTTATCAGTGTTTTGAATTTTTAGCTTGTGTACTTTATTGTAATAAATATTTGCTTTTTTAAATGATCCTTGTAGCTCAACCTTTGGGTTCCTCCTAATTTGTCTAGTTTGGTTGGGTTTTGTTTCCCTTTTTGGTCTTACACAGATGGCTGCACTCATACAAGTAGAAATGTGTGCAAGTCAATGATTCTGAGAAACTTTGTAAGAAATGTTCCCCTGATTCCAAAAGAGGCGTAAGAATGCAATTCGGATCATAGAAGATCTTACACTTACTTTTGTGGGGTTCATATTTCACCACAAATATGTGCTTTTAATTGCCATTTTTAAAGTTCCATAGCATTAGTTTAAATACTTCTGCCTCCCCTCCCCAAGCAAATAACTTTTATTATTATCATATGTCAGCTATACCACCGCAGCACCTTTTCATAAATGCTGTGCTAAGAACAGGTTGATTTATAATCCTGATCTAAGCTGTACTTGTGGTGAAACCCAAGATGTTGAGCAGTTTATCCTGAAAGCCTGAGATCTGAGATGGAAAGAAAATGTGCTCAGACTGTTGCTGCTTACAACTTTGCAGGGCAAAGGGGTTTGTTTTGCCTTGTGCAGGATTGGAAGAGGAACTGCTCTTTCCCACTTAAGCAAAGTAGATCTACGCAGATAACATATGAATCCCGGAGCCTCGATGCAACAACAGGAAACGGCTTTGACCTCTGTGCCCTGTTGTTGCACCTCTAGAGCAGGGGTAGTCACACTGCGGTCCTCCAGATGTCCATGGACTACAATTCCCATGAAACCCTGCCAGCAAATGATGGCAGGGGTTCATGGGAATTGTAGTCCATGGACATCTGGAGGGCTGCAGTGTGACTACCCCTGTTCTAGAGGAACTGGTTGGCTACTGTGATCTTTTCTGCAACAGGAATCCAGCACAGCGCAGTGCTCATCTGGTTTCAGGGCTAATTTCCGCTTTCAGATGATGTCAGTGGCAGTCTGGCGTGATACAGGCCCTCATTTGCCCCGCAGCAAGGGAATGCAGACGCTGGACTAGATTGACCTGATGATGATCTGGGGCCAAGGGACCAAACCCTATGAAGATAGGTTGAGGGACTTGGGAATGTTCAGCCTGGAGAAAAGGAGGTTGAGAGGGGACATGATAGCCCTCTTTAAGTATTTGAAAGGTTGTCACTTGGAGGAGGGCAGGATGCTGTTCCCTTTGGCTGCAGAGGAAAGGACACGCAGTAATGGGTTTAAACTACAAGTACAATGATATAGGATATCAGGAAAAAAAATTTCACAGTCAGAGTAGTTCAGCAGTGGAATAGGAGGTGGTGAGCTCCCCCTCACTGGCAGTCTTCAAGAAAAGGCTGGATACACACTTTTCTTGGATGCTTTAGGATGCTTTGGACTGATCCTGCGTTCAGCAGGGGGATGGACTAGTTGGCCTGCATGGCCCCTGCCAACTCTATGATTCTATGACCTCTTGGGCATCCAACTCTTCTTCTGCCTCATACTCTTTCTATGCTCCAGTCTGAAGAAAAGTACACCATAGGCCACCTGTAAAAAAACACTTGGATAATTGAGAACATTGTCATTCTGGATGGCTAGGTCTATAGCAGCAACATTAAACACAAGTTGAGGATATATGCATTTGCTGTAGTGAGCTCTGACTCCTGAAAACTTATGGTGGAATAAATCTGTTAGACTTTTAAGTGCCACTGGACTGTAGAGAACATCATCATGACACAAGGATGTTTTCCCCTCTCAGTTACTAGGGTGGGTGCAGTTCCATGAAATATAGTTATTTATTTGATTTTTATACCGTCTATCCTGGTAGGCTGGCTCTGGGCAGTGAACAGCATAGTACATACATATGCAGAAGGTAAAAAAAAAGAATTAGTTTGAGTTTAAGATGGCAAGGCATCATTTTAAATATGTGTATTCTGGTGTTCATTTGATGCACCACAGCAGTGATTCCGAACTTGGCACCCACAGGCACAACTCATGTGGCTTCTAATACACATTTCTGTCTTCCCAAATGCAAGAAACCAATTATGGCTTTGCTATTGGAGCAAACAGTTCTTCTGGAAAACCAATGAGGCACTGCCTTCTGTCTGCAAGGGAACACCTGCTTGGAGAGAGCTGCCTCCATCACAGTAGGATTGCCTGAATCCTCGCAGCATTTTAAATTGCCTGCAGTCCCCAGATAGCAGCTGTTCTATGGTAGTGCCCATCACCTGTTCTCAACTTTCCAGAAGTGTCCACAGGTTGCACAGGTTGGGCATGCCTACACATTATTTTATTTAGTTAGCAAAATTTATATCTGGCCTTTTTGTTCTCATCAGGACTGCCAAGGTAGCTAGCAGATTAACAACATTACAAAAAGACATCTTAAAACCAAACAGAACACATCATTCATACAATTAAAGCTAAGTAAAAAATACACCTATGATTCAATAAAATATACATACATAAAAGCAACAATTAAAAACAGGCAGGATGGAGATATCACTGGAGGAACACCTGCTGGTGGAACATGGCCACAAAAGGGGACAGCAAAATCTCCCTGGGGATACAGTTCCACAAACAGGAATGCCCTCTCCAGGGCTGCCACCCAACTTAGAAGGCAGGGGCACTCAGAGCAGTATCCTTCAGGTAACCTGATACCAAATCATGTGGGGCTTTAATGGCCAGTGACAGTGCATTGAATTGTGCCCCGAAATAGATTGGGAGCCAGTGTATGTGGGCCAAGACTGGAGCGATATTTATTTATTTATTTATATTTTTTATTTATTATATTTATAAACCACCCCCCCCAGAGGCTCAGGGTGGTTTACATAAAAATGTATAAACAATACATGAAGCAGTCCATAACATATAAATAACCGAACAATACCAATAATTGATAATTGCAACAGTGCAAACAATGAACAGTGCAAACAGGTCCAGAGCGCATTGATGGAGTTCTGGGAGGGAGGGAGCAGGGGCCCTTCAGACATTGTTGGTTAAGCCTGATCTCAACTAAATGCCTGGCGGAAGAGCTCCTTTTTGCAGGCCCTGCAGAACTGTTTTAGCTCCATTAGGGCCCTGATCTCCTCCGGGAGCTCATTCCACCAGGTGGGGGCCAGGACCGAAAAGGCCCTAGCCCTGGTCGAGGCCAGGTGGGCATCTTTAGGGCCAGGGACCGTTAGCCGGTTGGTGGAGGTGGAGCGTAGAGCTCTTTGAGGGGCATAGGCAGGGAGGTGGTCCCTCAGGTACACTGGGCCCTCAACGCTTATGGCCTTGAAGGTAATTACCAGAACCTTCAGTCTGATCTGGAATTCAACTGGCAACCACTGCAGTTGGTGGAGAATGGGCCAGATGTGGGACCTCCATGATGTTGCTGTGAGGATCCTGGCCGCTGCATTTTGGACCAGTTGTAGTATCCGGGTCAAGGCTAAGGGCAGGCCTGCATACAGCGAGTTACAGAAGTCCAGTCTAGTGGTGATTGTTGCATGGATTACTGTGGCTAGGTGTTCTGGGGCCAGAGAGGGCACTAGTAGCTTGGCTTGTTGGAGATGGTAAAATGCCAGCCGTGCTACCTTTGCAACCTGGGCTTCCATTGTGAGGGAAGCATCCAGAATCACACCCAGATTCCTGGTGGAGTGAGCCATAGAGAGCTGTACCCCATCCAGGGTGGGAAGACGCGTTTCCTCACATGGCCCCTTCCTACCCAGGCACAGGACCTCCATCTTTGAAGGATTAACCTTCAGATGACTGCTTGAGCCATCTCGTCACTGCTTCCAGGCAGCTGGCTAATGCTTCTGGGGCAGAGTCAGGGCGGCCATCCATCAGGAGACAGAACTGGGTGTCATCTGCATATTGATGACAATGCAGCCCAAACTTCCGTACCAGTTATGCGAGAGGGTGCATGAAGATGTTGAATAGGATAGGAGAGAGGATGGCACCTTGTGGGACTCTGCAAGTAAGTTTTCGGTGGTTTGATGTTCCCTCTCCTATTGCAACCCTCTGTTTGTGATCCCGGAGGAAGGAGATCAGCCATTGAAGGGCTGTCCCTCATATTCCAGCATCGATGTGGCTCCTTAAAATCCTACTCCAGTCAATATTATGGTTGCCGTATTCTATACTATGTCAAGAAAGAGTTGGTTTTTATACCCTGCTTTTCACTACCCAAAGGAATCTCAATGTGAATTACAATAGCCTTCCCTTCCCCTCCCCACAACAGGCACAATGTGAGGTAGGTGGGGTTGACAGAGCTCTGACAGAACTGCTTTGCCAGGACACCGCTCTCACATTGCCATATAGATTAACCTGGGATGTACATTTGGATTCATATATGATCTGGACCATTTAAACTATGAGAGAGGATTCGGGAGAAGGGTAGTTGAAGGGTCTGTGTCTCAAGCCAACTCACTCCCTTTCCCCATCCTGCAACTCAGAGGCAACTCCACTTGCAGGTAAGGAATAGTGGTTACAGAGCAGACTCTTGTCTTGCCCAGGTAGTCTAAGGCAGTGGTCCTCAACCCCCGGTCCGGTGACCGGTACTGGTCCGTAAATCAGTCGGTACTGGGCCACGGATCCTCCTTGTCCTCCTCCATGGCTGCTGCCTTGGGGGCTGCCCTGCCACTCTGCTGCCGGCTCACCTTTGGTGCCCTCCAGCGGCCGCCATGGCTGGGGCTCCCCCTCGGTGTGGCACTGAGCAGCAGCTGCTGGCAGCGGGAAGTCAGGGGCGCCAGCAGGAAAGCAAGTGGAGCAGGGGCTCAGGCGGTGATGGTGATGTCCCTTGGCAAAAGACTACCCCCCCGGGCCTCAGTAAAATTGTCAAGCGTTGACCGGTCCCCGGTGATAAAAAGGTTGGGGACCACTGGTCTAAGGTGTAGCTTAGCAGGAGGATCCAGATGACAGCCATATTTGAGGACTTGGCTGTCACCCGTCAAAGACTATTCTTGCCTGGTGGTCTCTAGGACCTGTTTGGTCTCAAACAGCACAACCCCCTCAAGCTCTTTACTTTGCAAAGGGGAAGAGCCCTCACCACTTAGATCCTATGGAGGAAGAATAGATACTAAGAAGATACACACATCTGTGTTTTCAAGGGCAACCCCTTTCACCTTTGGGTCACGGGAAAGACTATAATTCATTCCTTTAATTGAGGTTTTACAGGATATTTACTAGCTGAGGTTGTTTTGTGAGAATTCCTCAGGATTACGCAGCCTTTCCCAGAAGTCTGGAACCCACTTTACCTGTTGCTGTACAGACCTAGTCTATTTCTCCAAAATGGAAACAATAAATGATCAATCGATTGATTGGTTGACTCCTGCATGTCATGACTTCTGGGATTCCTTGATGTCTGAAAAAATATTTCAGGGGTTCTTCAGTTAGGACTACATTTGACTAATGTAGTTTTCATTCATTGACAGTCCTAATTTAAATTTTAAAATGCACTCATGGTTTTTTAAAATCATAATTGTTTTATTTATATTGTAAGCGGCTTTGAGTTCTACAAAGTAGAAAAGGCAGTTAATAAATGTTGAAAATAAATCCCTGCCTGTCCTTTTCCCTACTTTCCTCCAGTGCATTTGTACATAGGAAACCTATTTTTCTCAGTGAGAAAGTGGAAATTATTCCAATTTCCACTGAATTCTGTCCCTTTCCCTAAATTGCTCCTGACCAGAGTGATATTCTGTGCATCTGTGATGCCTAGTTGATCCTCAAGAGCCTAGCAAATAGTCCATACTTTGATCATGTTTGGTATTAGAATAGATATTCCTTCCATTCAGTCTTTAAAAACTGCTGTTCCAAATTATATATATGGGTTGACTTAATTTGTTGCCGAAGATCCATTGGTTTCTCTTCATAGCCTTCCAGCTGGTTGAGCCATTTGTCCAGCTGCTTAAAGTTAACCAACATCATTTTTAATTAACTTATATAAAGGGTTGGCAAACTAGTCTCTGCCACCATCAAGGGAGCAGCTGGTTAAGAGTTTGTTTTTCAGAAGTGTACAACAAACTGCATCCAAACCTATTTCTTCTTGCTACTATTTCAAATCCATTTCTTCTTAATAATGAAAAAAACTATTGAACTATTTCTGTAACAACAAGCTTGTTTGATCTTTTGAGAAGTACCTTCCTATAGCAGTGTATTGTTTTGTAAAGATTGTTGTGCTACAAAGTTTGGAATCTAGTTTACTGCAGTGGGCTCTGCCTTAGAGGCCATTTTCTCCATCTGGAGATCAGTTGTAATAGCCAGAGATCTCCAGCTACAACCTGGAGGATGGCAACCCTAGTTACAAGCTTCAGTAGGGCTGTTACCCCGTACATTCTTCTTTAAGAATAACCAATTAGTTTCTGAGTTTAAAAGTAATACTAAAAACAGCTTGATTCACATTTAATCACAGCGTTTTAAAAGTAATACTAAACACAGCTTGATTCATATTTAATCACAGCGTCTTTCAGCAGTCTAACTATATATCATGCAGCGTATAGTTGATGAATTTTGATTTCTAGGATTCCTTAGTTCAAGAATCACTAGCTTCCAGCTGATGAGCCGTCCAGCTATTGCTTCCCGCAAGGCGTGGCTAGTTGGGAGGACGCGCCTGGCCCTTTAAGGAGTGGGCGCGGCCTGGCCTCCAGGACTACCGCTTTGCCCTATTGCTGTGCCTTGGGGCGCGGGCGTACGGCGCTTCGGGCCGTTCCGTAGAGAAGTTGTCGCGATCCATCCTGGAAGTTGTAGTCTCGTCCGCCCTTTAGCGGAAGCGTGCTTCGGGGCTTGCGAACTACGACTCCCGCGATGCTGTGCGACAGGGGCCCCTGCCGCCGGTGAGGCCGCTCTCTCTCAGTGGCAGGGCGGCTAGTTCAAGTTGCCATAGCGGCGGGGTGAGTGGGGAGCTGGCCCGGTGCCGGACAGTTGGAGCAGGCGGCGTCGGCGCGGCATGGTTCGACCCTAAGAGGTGAGAGGGAGCGGGTATGCGTGTCCCGGGGTGGAATCACTGGGCCTGGATGGGGCGGATATGTGTAGCCCGAATGAATTGCCGGGGTGATCTTCCGCCGGGACCCAGTGTACTTTATGGGGTGGCTGCCTTACGCTTCCATGTAGGAAACTTGATGGAGCAGGCTGCTGTCGAGGACTTTTCAAAACTGTTGCCCTTGTCCTTACTGCAGGTGAAGAATCTTAATAGTACTGCGATTGAATACGCTTTCTCTTCCACTCCCGGTATTGCAGCTGCAGAAGAAGAATTAGTTCTTGTATGCCGCTTTTCTCTACCCAAAGGAGTCTCAAAGTGGCTTACAGTCGCCTTCCCATTCCTCTCCCCACAACAGACTCCCTGTGAGGTGGGTGAGGCTGAGAGAGCCCTGATATCACTGCTGGGGCAGAACAGTTTTATCAGGGCTGGGGTGAGCCCAAGGCTCCCCAAGCTGCCTCTGTGTGTGTGTGTGTGTTTGTAAAACTGCACTTGCCCCGAAATTGAAATGCAAAGAAGCAGACAGTAAAATAGAAAATGTACATGGAATTTTATTCTTCTGTTCAGCTAACTGCAGCACTTCCTCCAATGCTAGAAACTTTTCTGTGATGCAATAGCTTCTTCAGAGCACCATGCTTTGAAATTGACTCCTTGTGTCAGAGGAAGGTTCTGCTACTAGCAGCTTATATTCGCCTTCCCTTTCCTCTCCCTGCAACAGACACTCTGTGGGGTGAGTGAGGCTGAGAGAGCCCTGATATCATTGCTCAGTCAGGACAGCTTTATCAGTGCTGTGGCAAGGCCAAAGTTACCCAGCTGGCTGCATGTGAAGGAGGAGGAGTGGGGAATCAAACCTGACTCACCAGATTAGAAGTCTGTGCTCCTAACCACTACACCAAGCAAATATCACTTTTGCCTAGGTAGGGTATATACAATTCTTTTAGTGCAATCCAGGGACCCAGCCCCGCTGAACAGACCTGGGGAGAATTCTGAGTAGAATTTGTTTAGAGTTGTTTTCCGGTCTCGTAACCATCTTTATTTAGGAGTAACTTACTGTTAACGTTAATAGTACTTTTGTCTGGGGAAAGCTGCAGTCCTTCTGAGGAGTAAAGCTCATTGGATGCAGTGCAAGTGATAACTGGGCCCTGTGTACATTTATTTATTGATTTCTTCATTCGGCTTATATTTCGCCTCTCACTGTGAAGTTTAGTTAGAAATAAGTTTATTTAGGATTGTGAACTTTCACTGCTCACTGGGGGACAAAGTGCAAGCTGCTTGAGATGATGAGTGCTGCTGGTTTTCTATGATCTGGCTTTCCAGAAAGCTGCTGAAGCAATGGGGGTGTAGGAGACCATAGAGTATTTTGATCCAGGAGTAATTGGCACGTAACTGGCCAGTAATGTATGTGTGAGAATTTAAATACATTGACACATATGTAAATATTGCAGATAGGGTGGCTTTTATAGGTGAAACTGAAATTGTAAAAGCATGACATGAAAATATTTAACAGCCAGGGCAACTTAAATGAAACCTCCACTTCCAAGTAATCTTCTTGGACCAGGAGGAGGCATTGGCTCTCCAGGGCAGCTGTGTGAAACAGGGTTCTAGAGTAGGTGGACAGCCTGGTCTTATACTACTGAGTTGTGATTTACGTAGTAGTGATTGCCAGTGAAGTAGTGTGGGCTTATCTGTGAAAACTCTATTACTGAAGTGCCACAAGACTTCATTTTTGTACTAGCGACCCGTCTGATTGTTCAGATCTTCCCCTTCTGTCTGTCAGCAGTGTGTCCCTGACCAATGGGGGTTTATATGCCATGCCGCACTGCCAAAAATCATTTGGGGGAAGCTATGCCTTTTCATGTGCCAGTCTATATACGCTTGCAGTGTACATATATGTGATGCGCCTCGTATGTAGCTGTACTATTCTATTTTGAGAGGCAAGCCCCCCCCCAATAAAAGGATGAATTAGTCTAAGTCAGTGGTTCTCAACCTGGGGTTCGGGACCCCTTTGGGGGTCGAACAACCCTTTCACAGGGGTCATGGCAGAGCAAGCAGCTTGGCTGGGGGGCGGTGTCTCCACTGTTGCCGCTCCTCCTGCATGTGGAAAAGAGCGAGATCGGCATGGTGGGACAAGAGGCAGAACTGAACTGAGAAACCACAGGGGGAAAAAAAACAATTTCTATACCATCATGAACACTGGATCTTAATGCAATTGGTCAGTTTCAGTTTAATTTCTGTGAAAGAACACTTGCATAATTCTATGGTTGGGGGTCACCACAACATGAGGAACTGTATTAAAGGGTCGCAGCATTAGGAAAGTTGAGAACCGCTGGTCTAAGGGTTAACCTGATTTGGAACCGGAGCCCACTGCTTATCTGCATGAAAAAGAAACACCATGTTTTTCACACTTAGGGAAACAGGGTGATGAGAAAATTTTTAAAAAGCTAGACCAGTGAAATGGTGTGCTACAGGCCTGATGTTAGACTTTTCTACTTGTGAGAGAAGTTAGTCATGGTTAGCAGATTATTTTCCTGTGTCCCTTTATTTCTCCTTCTCTGTCTTGTGTAGATAACTTCTTGATAGCCCCACTTGAGAAATGCTGCTTTGCATCCTAGCACAGTCTCTAGAGCTTAATTGCAACCAGTTTAAAACTAAGCCACAACTTTTTCAGCTTTCAGTAGATTAGCAAGGATGTTGTTGCTGGCAGAGTAATTAACACAGCAATGGTTCCCACTGATTAAAGTGTAGATAAAAGTTTATTTAGGAATTAATATACCATATATACATGCATATAAGCCGAGGAGGACTTTTTCTATGTGAATACTGTGCTGAAAAACTCTGCTTATACACGAGTATATACGGTAGTTGATAGGAAAGAGGAGAGAAAGAGATAGGTTCCTAACTACATCTCTTTAGCAGGGGAGGGAGGGAAGATGGAGTTGACCTGAGAAGGTTCTGCTCTCATTATCCTATCTAATTGTCTTCCTGCTATGCTATGCAGGGCCGGCTTCTCTTCTTTGACACCAGGCCTTAGCCTTTTTCAACAGTCATTCGATGTGAGTTCCTTCTGCAGCCCCTAGAAATCTTTTCCTGCTCCAGAGAGCACAACAGAGAGTGATTTCAATGTAACTTAGGTTGTATGGTCCGTTGCTTTGAAACATACTTTGCTTTTGAACTGTCTCTCTTGCTGTATTGAAGATTCCTCTTACAGCAGATATCAGGAATCATAGAATCTAACCTGAGCCGTGATTTCAGTGTAACTTAGGCAAGGCAAGACAGCTAATTCATATGACTGTAGTTGCACAGTAGCTTGTTTGGGCTGCTCTCTGTGCAGAGTGGCAGCATACTTAATTATCATGCTGGTACAACGCCTGCCTGGTTTACGGACCTCTGGCGCGCTTGTTAAGTGTATGCACAGGCCAGTGAAAACAAGGCACTTGGTGAGTGCAAAGGTGTGCTGTTGAGTTCTTTTGCCGTGCCAACGTTACATTTAAATCAGGCCTTTGTTATGTAACTGAGGCAACATAGAGGCTCTGCTGTCCATTCCAATCTGCTCACCATTGTACAGCTGTTGGCACTGTGGTGTGGTGCAGGTTGTTACATTTTGTGTGGTCCAAATGAAGTGTTAATGAGCAGATGATGGGGGTGTAGTGGTTTTGATACGAGCTCTGCCCTTGTTTTATTTGTCATTTTATCCTAACATAGATCTTTCGGTGGGTTGCTGGGATATGGTCTTGTTCAAGTCTCTCTCTTCTCCTTCCCCTTAATTTCCCAATCGGTTCATGCTGCTTAATGACACAGAATAGATTCAGTGCGGCTAAAACAAATACAAATGTCGGACCAAGATCTCAGTTTGACTCAGCTTCCTTTTCCTGTCCTTTGCAGGCTGGAGTTGTGACTTCCCCCACCCTATTTCACAACTCTTCTTCCTTTATTCAGAACAGTGTTCTTCCAAACTGTACTCTAGAAGAAGCTTACTGGAGGTAATGATAGATAAGTTCCCTGAAAGTTAGTGTTCACCTAACTTTCTCTGTGATGTACAAATGTATGAGTGTGTTCTAGACTGTTGGCATGCCTGAATTGATAAGCCTAACAGATGTGGGCCATGTGCACATATAAATGGAGTGAGTGCTTTGCAGCATGCCTCAGAATCCCTCTGCAGTGTTGAGATTCCATGCAAAGATGTCCAGGGCTCTTCTGCTGAGAAGGTATGCCCTAAAAGTAGTACATTGGGAAATGATAGTCTAGAGTAGCTGGTCTTCCTTTGCCTTGAAGCTAGTTTGGGAACATCAGTTGGGAAAGTGGATGAATGTCAGTTTTTGAAAAGAAGCTTTCCTCCATAGGAGTGAAAAGAACTGACGCAGCATACTAAAAGGCAGATCAAATGAGGTCCTTTCCCTTCACACTGAATAGGTTGTATGGTCCATTGCTTTGAAACGTATTTTGCTTTTGAACTATCTCTCTTGCTGTATTTAAGATTCCACTTATAGCCGATATCAAGAATCATAGAATGAAATCTAGCCGTGATGTATTTAGAGGAGCTGTGTTAGTTGTCAGCTTTGGAAAATCCAATGAACGGACTCAATTAACATGCTCTAAATGGTGACGAGAAAACAACTTAACCCTATTAAGAGGACTCTCTGGTGCCTACAGAAATTTGGCTGTATATGTGGTCGCAACTTGTTTAGGTAAACAAAAGAGAATGGCGATTCAGAGTTGTGTAAGTAGAAAGCTACCCTATTTTGGGATGAATTAGTCTATTCAGCCAGCTACACCCTCCTCTTTTTATTAACCAATCTTTTCAATGTTGCCCTTGGTACTGGCTTTGAGAAGAGCCTTTCATTTTTCTCAGTCACAATGATGCCTTCGCTTATTTTCTGAGATGCTGCTAAAAATAGCTGTTTTTAGAAGCTTGAAGATATGGCCCAGTCCCAAAGCTTGCTTTGCCAGCAAAGAAGTATGCCTGAGAGTCCGTGTGCTGGGCCTTGCACAGTAACATTTCCACAGTATGGGAAATGTTTTGTGTGTCACGTGGACTGGTATGGCAAGTCAATTATCTAAGGTTAGGATTCAGTAAAAAATAGGAAACCAAAGATAAAACCATTTTATCCTGGAAACAGCCCTGTGAAATAGATTAAGCTGAGTGTTTGACTGGCCCAAGATCACCCAGCAAGTTTCAAGGGCAGAGTTGGGATTTGGATTTGGGTCTCCCAGAGCCTAGTCCATCACAGTGCTCCTGGAGGAAAATCACCAAGTTTCAAAAGATGGCTACCAGTTTGGGCGCAGGTACTCAACATTGTGTTTCTTTGTTTCCACAGACCAAATAAATGTAATTGCACTGGAGCACCCGAGGATTAGGCCAAGGATTATGAGTTTATCCCGAGTTCTCATCCTGTATCATTGCTGTGCTGCATGTTATTGAGCAGTGCATCGGTGGTTTCTCCTGTTGTGAGAATATCAAAATCAAAAGCTGTTGTGTTTAACTAGGAGCTCTCTGGGGAAAAAGGAGAGCAGCATTGGGTATGGGAAAAGATATAATACAATGCTTACTTCAGTTTTGTCTTTGGGCCAGGCCTGCTCCGGAGTACTTGAGATGAAACAGCTATTGGCTGCTGTCTGAAAAACCAGGCTAGTGCTTTGCCAAAGCACGCTGCTGCAAATAAAAAGCAGGAAATGAATATCAAGCTGACACATTGATGTTAATTATTTATTTCTGGAAAGCCAAAACGGGTCCTGGTCAAACCTCGTTTCCACAAATCCTAACCATTGGTGGCTCTAATATTTCAAAAAAGCCACTTTGGGTGGAGCACTGTCTGGGACACCTCTGGGTGTCCAGCCTGCACTTCCACCTGCATGATCCAATCTGGGCGCACCCAGCAAAGCTGGGCACACCCGGATTGGACTGGCCCCTGGATCGCTCGCCTCCAGAACCTGGCTGAGAGGCGCTAAGCCAGCCTCGCGGCCGGACACTGCCTGGCTGACGAGGAGGGTGCTCCTGTGGCACCGTACCTTCACCGCTGATCGGCCCGCCCGCCACCAGCCATGGCAGGCCAACCGGCAGTGCGGCCATCGCACTGTGCACCTGCTGCTTTGGCCGCCACATGCCAGACAGACCACCTGCGGGGCCATTGCCCCAGCCAGCAGCATGATGCTCTGCTTGTCTGCCGCATGCCCTCTGCCCGCCTGCTGATCTGTCGGCTTCACTGCCAGTTCCTATGGTAGGTCAGGCGCCCACTAGCCCCCGTTGCATTCTTGGATGCAATGGGCTTGAAGGCTAGTAATGTGAAATAAATAAAGCTCCTGCGCTGGAATGTGAGCTTGGGAGGAAAATGCTCCTATGTAGTTCTGCTCTTCTAGGATGTTGTGCTGGCAAAAGGATCTGTGTGCACCAAAATGGCTGCCCCCAATGATAAGAGTGGCATGTTGATTAAGTAGCAGAATAAACAACTACCAGAAGTTTGGGAGAATGGGCATTAACTCTCAAAAGCAAGAGTTAGATTAATCCTGTCTCGGTAAGGCAACTGAACTGAAAACAAACAAGGGAGCAAAATGAAATGGAGTTTTGAAGAACTAATACCCTAGGATTGCAGTGCTTTTTAAAAGCAAACGCTGTCTCACTTTTCATTTGAATAAGTTCCAAATATTTGAGAAGTAATGGAGGAGCAGTGTTTTTTAAGTCTAATGTTTGCAGCAGTGGCATCTCAAAGTGGGGGAGGAGATAAGTAACCTTGTGGTTACTGTGAGTTTGGATTTTTTGGCTGTCCATTCAAACATTTCTTTGTAAATATTCCTTCAGGCAGTTGATTGTAGCCGGCTCAGAACACTTTTGCTTTTCCACAAGAGTTCTCAGGCTATTATAACTTGTATAATCTAAACACCACCCCTATGATTCATTGTGTTCATGTTAAGCCTTCTGTTACAAGGTTTGTTCAGTTACATGTGTGGGAAGTGTTTTGGAAGTTATTGTTCATTTAATGCTATGTATTATATGCACATGTCTGGGTATTCTGATGTTCAAAGAAAATGTAAAGCTTTAAGAATGATTAATTTTCATCTGTTCAGATACCGATGGCAGATTCATCCAGCGAATCCGACACCTTTCGTCATAGAGTTGGGAGGCGCTGTCCTTTAAGAGCACCTTGCAGTAGAACCCGAAATCGTGGTGCTGAAGATGTAACTGAGAAGATCCATACTCTGGCAAGCACTTTACAGGTTGCTATTTATGGCACATTTCATGCATCTTGCAAAAGCCAAAGGAGTGTCTGTAGTTCTGTCTGGTGAAGAAGTTGATTCGTTTGCCTTGTTGTGTGTCTGTGAGAAATATTGCTTGTGACTTACAAAGTATCAAGTATATTTGGGAACAAACCATTGTGGTTACTGCACTTATTTCTGTCAGTTTGAATGCAAAATAGAGTTGATATAAAATAATCCATTAGAGTTTAACTCCGAAGGCACAGTTATCTGCATTTAAATTCCATTGATGATGATAACAAATCCCTGTTTTTTTGTTTGTTTTTTTTAACTATGAGTTTTGTATTTACAGTTAATATTAACCTTGGTCATGAGCAAATCTTATTTTTTTTTTTTACATACAAAAATTGTAGTAAAAGCTGCAGTACTCAAAAGCTCGGAAAATGTACAGTAGAGGGATAGGGAATATAAGACTGACAGATGTCATAAACATACATGTTGTATTTATTTCAGTTTTGATATTTCTGCAGTCCTTCCTTTTCACCAAAATAGTACATCCCAATTGTGTTCAAAATAAAACCACAATCAAGAAAGCATTTTGTTGGTGCAAACAAAATTGTTGGTCTGGAGCCCGTTAAATGTCTGGAATGTATTTGGACTTTTTGCAGAAAGCAACGGAGTCAGATTGTGACCCGCTAACTAATAAAAACTAGAGGAAGTAGAAATTTGGGATAAAATGAACAATTTCCATCAATGTAGCAACATAAATAACAGGATCTCTGTTTGCTGCAGCCATTTTCTTAAATAATTTCTAGTCAAGGCGAATAGTGACTATTGTAGAGAAGTTTGTGGATGACACCATATTATTCAAGCTGGCAAAATCTGTCACCTGGCCATGAAGGAAGGATCTTGCAGACTGGCCAAGTGAGCTAAAGGAAAGGTTGATACAGTTTAGAGCTAAAAACCTTAATTTTGCATATGCCCTGATTGTATTCTAAATTGACTGTGACACTTAGGAAAGCGATTTTGGAGGTTGAAGTTGTCATCTTATTGAAACAACAATTAGTGCAGAATGCTGTAGTTATCAAAGAGGTAAATGATTATGATGATGGAAGGAATTGAAGATGATAGGAGATGTGGTAATGCAAATTAGTGGTCCATCCGAAGCTTGGATCTAGCAGGATGGGAGTCTCTTCAGTGAGGCACAGTCCTAAGCTCTAGAGCAGGGGTAGTCAATCTGTGGTCCTCCAGATGTTCATGGAATACAATTGTAGTCCATGAACATATGGAGGACCACAGGTTGACTATCCCTGCTCTAGTGGACCAGTTTGGCTTTACTACTCAGATATGCTGACACATAGAAACAATGCTTGTGTTCCTGGCTGATTTAAGGGTGATTTAAGGGTGGGTGGTCCTTAGTTATTAAACATCCCTAATTCTGAAAACTACAATTCTGAATCCTTATTTAGTGTTAAATGAACTCCAGGAAGTGGCAGAGCTTCTAAAGATGTAGTGTTCATTGCTTGGATTTCAGTCTTAATGATGTCTTATCTTGTTATCTGCTTAAAGGATACCAACCGGAACCTGAGGCACGTGGACCAAATGCTGGACCAGTATCGTGAGTACAACAGTGAACAGGCGGAAGCAATTGCAAATGTGAGCGCCTTCTGGTATTACTTTAATTTACCCAGTGTGTTTTCCTGCCCACTTCCATGTTGATTTCAGGAGAGGGCTGGCATTGTATTCCACTTTCCTCCATTTCAGGCTGAAGCGTAGGGGAGAGCGGTGACTATATGTGCCTCAGCCTTGTTTCTTCTTCTTAACTTCTGCTCTGAGCCAAGTGTGCTATGCCTTATCAGACTGCTGCATCTAGAGTGTGAACTTTTCTAGTGCCTTATTTTAAACTAGGACTAGCATGGTGTCTTAGGCTTGAAGTCAGGAAATGTTCCACTAGGGCTGCACAGTAATTTCCTGTGGTGCTCTGATAAGATTCCTTTATGACTCTTTTTTTATTTTGAGAAAACAACAGGCATGTGCTTTGAAGTACTACTTGCTTCTTCCTTTTCCATGTAAAGACATCCATTTTCTTGAACAGTAATCTTTGTCCAGTGAATCACCCATCTAGCAGGTGCTTAGAACTTCTTGTCTTGGTTACATCTAGTTAGTATTACCAGCAAAGTTCTTGGTATTGTTTTTCCTACGCAATCTGTTTCACATGCTGTCTTCAATATATTGTATATATATATATACAATATATTGTATGTCTTCCCAAGCACACCTGATACCGCTGCATGTTTGAACCTCACTTTTTCAATTTTCCACATTAGCCACTCCAATAAGGGTAGCAGTCTAGGAAAGATGTGCATCTCTAGTAGTTTAAAAAGTATAGGTCACAAATTAAAAGAAAATCCCAGTTCTGCATATATATATATACTATAAGTGGCTCAGTGGGCAGAACTCATGCAATACAGATAAGAGACAATACAGGTAAGAAGCTAAAATGTTAAGGCTTTTAATAAAGTCATGCCATCTGAGTGTAACTGCATGTGTTGTTGTTTTTTAAATAGTCAGATGTGACTGCCCACAATCCTGTTCAGAAGGTAGCACATTGCTGTTTTATTGAGTGAATGGAGTTCCTTGTATATTATATAGTTTTTGGTATGCATCATTGTCCTAGCTACCTGATCATGCATTTTGTTGCATTTTAACACAGCTTAAAGAAACTCTGGAGCAGTCTATCGGCCAGCTAAGGAGTCAGCGATTGAGAAACTCTGGAGTAAGAAGTGCCTCCCTTTCCAGCTTATATCCTAGTGATTTGGATGGTGGTGCTCCAGGTATGTTCTAGTGAACCATTCTCTGTCTTCTCTCTTGCCTGGGGAAGAATACGTGGATTTATTCTCATTTTATCCTTATAACAGCCTTGGGAGGGTAAGGTTTGGGAACCAAAGTGACCTCAGCAGGGTATAGTGCCACCAAGTAATTTTCTCTAGGGGAACTTATCTTTATCACCTGGAAGGCAAATGTGATTGTGGATGATCTCCAGCCCCCATTTGGAGTAAGGACACTGTAGTTCACCTGGAGGAAATGGCTGCTTTGGAGGGTGGACTTCCAAGGTCCCTCCCCAGGCTCCACCCCCCAAATCTCTATACATTTCCTAAGTTGAGTTGGGATCTTCTTTCCATTCAACAGCCGTCCTGGCTTTATCTGCCCCTCTGCCTTAAGATGTTCTCCTTCTTGCCCTCAGGCAGCATCTAGCTAGGAAAACCATTGCCCAGTTGTGTGGTGTTAGTATAATGACCCACGGGAATTGCATCCAAAGGTTCACCTTCTGGCCCAACAGAACAAAGACCCACGACATTTGGTACTTGATCCATGTTGGTTTATTATAAGAAAACTTACAGGCGCATATCTTGGTAGTAGAGCATCACAGCAGGGAGATTGACAAAGGCAATTTGAACAAAGCACCTACAGGTGTATATATGGGCTTGGGGTGAGCCCCCTAAGATCTAGGCGGGAAACAAGGTTCTCAAGAGAAAGCATTTGAACTCAAGAGGTGCGAATACTGGTGCCAGCTAGGCTGGGTTATCTCCCCAGCTGGCCTTCTACTGCTAGCCGCTACAAGGGTTGTTTAACATTTCAAAGGAGAATACAGTGATATCACTCACCTTGAGCAGGCATAACTAAGGACAAACCAGAAAGGGCGGGGTGGAGTGAAGGATCCCACCTCCAACCCTGGAAAACCAGCAGAGATTGACCATGGACACATGATGGTCACTTTGCCAGGCCCACTTGCATGGTAGGGAAATCTCATGGATTGGGGAACGGGGCAGGGCTCACTTTCCCTTGCATATATATTCATACTGCTTTGTTCCCGATGCTTTGATTAAAGTTCTTGTTTGCTATTCGGATTTCATATGGGCCATCCCCAATTCTGTGACCACTAACCTGATCCTTTTAAGATTGAAAAGGTTACCTTAGTATTTGACTAAATGTATATAAGCAAATTGCTCAAGGGAAAGTCATGCTGATCTACTTTTCTGTCCTTATCCCGTGAAGAAACTCGTCAATTCCAGCCTACCTCTCCTCTCAGGGATTATAGTGAGGCATTGGGCACACAACGTCGGAGATCGAGGTCTGCTGTCCGGTTTGTTGACCAAGCTGCTAATGTAGAACAGGTATTAATTCTTGACAGAAGATACATTTGTGACTCTTCTCTATCCATCTTTCCCTCTAATAGAAATAGTTTCATAAAGAGTCCGGGGTGCCTTTTGGCGACATACTCTCTTCATGACAACTTCTTGATATTGTGTTAGGTGGAAGAACATATAGCCAGACTAAATTGTGTCAAGAAGCAATATGCTTGTCTTTAGTATGAATTGTTAAAAACCTTACAACAAATTCAGTTGTAAAAGTAGTCTTCCTGCGCTTGTTTGAGGTGAACCAGAGAAAACACCAATAGGATTTTAAATCTTGCTGCAATTGTTAGCACTAGTTTAGCGCAAAATGCTATTTTTAATCTTGATCTTGAAGAATTAAACTGACTTCTTGTTGGTGCGAGTGTTGGCCTTCCACTCTTGATCCTGTAAAACACATTAATCTCCCTGTGTATTTTGTGTGATGTTATAAGCAGTCAGCAAATCCCATAGTCGAGAAATTCCCTTAGAGCTTTTAGGATGAGTTCTTGTTCATTAAATAAAGAGAACTTAATGAATTGATATCTGCCATAAGCAGCAAGTCATGTCCATCTCAGAAACCCTCTTGAATGGCTACTGTTGGGTTGGACATAACCCTTCTTGCTTTCTCATTCCTGCAGATTTTTCTCCTCTCTGCCCGCCAGCTGGCTTACCGTAAAGGGGCCATGACTTAGTGGATCAGCATCTGTTTTGCATTGCAGAAGGATTTAGGTTCAGTCCCCAGTATCAATAATTTAAAAAAATCATGTAGTAGGTGATGTGAAATAACTCTCTCTTGAGACCCAGAAAGGTCACTGCCAATCTGAGTGGACAATACTGGCTTCAATCAACCAGTGGATGCTTTAATGCAGCTTCATGTGGGGTTAGGCGACTCTTGGGAACAGTTCGAGAGCTGATTATTATTATTAATTTAATTTATATACCACCTTTCCATACTGGCTCAGGGTGTTGTGTATCAGTAGGAATAACAATAATATAAATTAATTAACATTAAAATATTAAAAACAATTAAAGCTACACTTCACAATTAGAATTCCATTCAACAGTGTGTGTTGAGGGAATCTAAGTGGAATTGGAGATTCCTCTGTTTTGTCTAACTGTTGAGTAGGAGATGATTTCAACCTACTGTACATTCCCTACAGTTCTTTTGAGAACAACTTCTTGAAAGGTGTAGAGATTGAAGAAAGGGGTAGAAGGCAGCAAAGATCTACATGCTCTGCTGGTGATAGTTCAGATCCAGCCATTTAAAAAAATTATGAGAAGCCTAAAATACCTAGAACTGCACAAAAATACTTGATTCTTGTGCATAGGTTTACAAACTGATACAGTATTTACTCAAAAGCAAGACTAGTTTCCCCCCCCCCCCTCCGGATACATGATGGAGGGGATCGAACTTCAGATGGCACAGCATTCTCAAGATAAAAAAGAGCAGTAGAAAAATCGGCAGAGCTACAAAAGTTGTGAAAGTGGAGTTTAGAAAGAAGAGCAGCAGGAGAACTGTATTTCATGATTTCCACTGATTTTGAAATGTGCTGACTATGAGGACCCTGGCGCACACACTCTTGCCACTCTTGTCTGGTTAGCTTTGAAACATTGTACAATTATGTCGAGTGAAAAAGGTTGTATGCGAGATGTTACTGAAGAGAATGGTTGTGTGTAAAACACCGACTTTGAGCCTGTATCTGTTCACATTACAGTTACACTCTTTGCACCAGTCGCTCAGAGATCTTAGCAGTGAACAAATTCGTCTGGAGGACGATCTCGGCAGAGAGTTTTCACGAAGAAATCGGTATGAGCAGGGAACATGTTGTCGTGGGAGGCTGTGGTAGGTAGGGTTGCTTGAAAAACAATGTTCGGGATAGCAGTAGGCAGTGCTTCTTGGTGTAAAAGAATATTTACCTGGAGTCTCATTTGAGGCTGTTTCATGTGCAGTATTTTTCTTATATGGGGATAGTTATGAAAGGGGGGGACTAAATAGTGCAGGTTTAGTTCGTAGTATGGATAATTGGATCCCCAGCCATGCTAAAGGGAGCAGGGTGAATTTTTAGTTTGATGCATGACTTGAGATCTTCATCTTGCTTTTTCCTGGGGGGTGCCAAGGAGCCAATTTGTCCAATCTCTAAATGGAAGAAGTTGGGTCTAAAAAGCCACAGATCTGTCATTGGGACAATTATTGGTGAACGGGATTGTGGCAGGAATTGGAGAATAAGTCTCCCAACCAAGCTGTCATTTGTTCAGTCACTGGGATATTCTTTTAGCCTGAAATTCAAAATGTAGACATGAACACCACTATGCTCCATGGTCTAGTCTTAAGTAGGTTTGGAACTTTGGGGGAATGAACTTCATAAGCTTATTCAAAAGTGGGATGGACACTGACCCATCCCTCAGTGCAAGGAGGAAGGCGGTTGTTCAGCAGTGGGTAGTTCTTGGATTGCTTTGTTTTTTCCCTCTCTAGCCTGTCCTGCTGTATTTTACTTTGCTGTACAATGCATACTAATTATCTGTGCTTCCTGCTTTATTGGATTTATTTTGGAATGAAATTGTTTTAGAAGCTGAAGTACTTTATCCTGCGAAATAAAATTCCTTGCCGAAATGATTGCAGCCCCATTTAAGCCTATAGACCAAAGGTTCCCAACCAGGGTTCCATGGGAGCTCTGGAAAGGGGGTCTGCAGCCTTTCCCCTCCTACCTTAATGGACTTGGTCACAAGCTAAGGAATGGGCTGCCTCTGCCTAGATGGCTTGGTGAGTCAGCCATGGATGTAAAAATCAAAGTGGTGGAGTTGGTTGTAGCATGGTATGGGGATCTGGGCTGCCTTCTCAGCTCCTACTCTTCATTCCAGCCTATTTGAAGCAAAGTTGCCATGATAGTAAAGGTTGGGTGAGGGAATGAAAGTTGTGCATGGTGATGTTACTTCCAAGGGGTGTGGCAGGGAGGCGTGGCCAGCTGACATCACTTCCTGGGGTCCTCAAAGTCTGAAAATTTATTTTAGGGTTTCCTCCACAGTCAAAAGGTTGAATAAGGCTGCAGTAGACTGTTAAGACTGTCCAAAGACACATGGTCTGACATGCAACGTCATCTATAGGGAGATGGAAACTCAGAATGAAGGGAAGGAGTGAAAGCCAAAATGGTTGAGCTTGACAGCCCTTTCACACTTACATAGTCAACTTGAAGTAAACCAGAACTTCTAATAACTGGAACCTGTCTAGTGGTGGCTCTGGTTCTGATTGAGATGGGTGAAGGAGGAGCCCAAACTGGAGAAAGCTTTCTCCATTAATCTAACTCTGCAGTGATTTAGTTTTAAGTGTTGAGCCAAAGGCAGTAGGTGGGAAGCAGAGTCGGTTTACCATGGGAGATGATATAATGATAGGGATCATCTGAAGAACAACTGTGTTTACTGTCATCTATAAATGGCAGGGCAGGGTTTCATTTTTTTGTTAGTCCATAGGTTCTGCAGGACTCGGAAAGAATGTCCGATATATACCCTTTGAAAATGGTCACTGTTCTGTGAGCAGAACCTGTTTGTGATGGGGATGTGGAATCATGCCCATCCTGCCCTTGCCTGATGTTCTTGTGTTGGACATCACGTTCAAATAAGGGCCTGCTAGGAACAAAGCGAAGAAAGTGTGTGATTATGGTCAGTGTTGGTTATCATGAGCTCCTAAGTACCTCCAAACACAATATACCTACTAAAACCTAGAGGACAAAATGTATAAAACTCAGTTTTTAAAACTGCTTCATAATCCTCTGGGAATATTACTCCTTATGGGGAGAGCCTATGCATGGTGAGTGAGGGGGGACCATCCAAAATACTCCCTATTTACGTACTGGACTTTGAATGGTGGCTGACACATGTATAGGACAGAATGTGTAGGTCTAATGTTTACAACTGGCCAATCAGATTTAAATGCAGGGCCATACACATACAGCACCGACACATGTAGTCATGATCTGGTTTTGTGATACCCCACTTGCCAACTCATCCCATTGTTCTATCATGCATGGTAGCATCTTTACAGGATTCTGAAGTGCCACTTAAGGCATTACAGCTTCATCAGTTGGGTTTTAATTACTATTTGTTGTGCGAATAAACATCAGGAGCTGCCAGAGTTGACCAAGTCAGTGCTTGTCTCGTTAAAAAATGACATGTTGCTGTAACGTTACTGTCTTAATCAGAAAAGCTGTGTTCAAACATTATATTATAGTGAATAGTGGCTATGATTGTTTAATAAAACTGTTCTTACTCCAAGAACTGAAGCAGAGACAAAAAGGGTGCTGGAGGAGCTGACAGAGAGACTTGGTGATTCCCAAAGAAAGGAAACGGTAAGTGCAACAACAAAAATCAGTTTTGCTTAATTGGGATGTAGGGGAGCTGTCCCTTCATTTGGCATACTTTTTGCTAGCGATATTACTAATAATAGTATGGGAAAGAACCCTTAGAATTACATTGAGGTCTTGAGTTTTTGGCTGCTATCAGTCTTGATGTGAAAATCTACTTGTTTTGACCATTCAGTACCAATATAGTAACTCTCATAAAGTGTGCTAGCAAATTGTTCAAAAGAGTGGTCTGATGGTGCATTTTTTTTAAAGATGCCCTTTAAAACTCAACTGAAGCTAAACAAACCATCAGGACTGTTCCCGGTCATTACTGGGCCCTTGGGGTTCTGTCTGCTGTAAATTCAAAAGTAATCCTCTGCTGGTTCATGTGCTCCTCCATCAAAAAAAGCAGAAAAATAAACCTACAACAAACATGCTTAATAGTGAACAAAAAAGGCTGAGGAACAGATAAAATTAACTACGAAAAACATGTAATCCTAATAAACCAGCCACCCATTATTACATTAGATATTAATAAGAAAGCATTCACATAAAGAATCATATAGGACCAAATTGGTTTTGACTGAACAGTTTTTCAGAAGTCTCCCAACAATTTTTACTTTGCTTGTTCTATTAAAATTATACAAGGGAGACCTGTTTGGATTTGCAAGGGGCATCTGATTTTCTCGTCTCCTGCTATTTCCTCTTTACCTGAAAACATCTATGGCCTTTCCCCTTTTCCTGCTTCCTTTTCTCCTTCCCGCCTATCAGCTTTCTTTATCTGTCCCTGTATCCAGCTTTTCTTGCTTCCTTCAACCTGGCAGCTATTCCTCAGGGGAAGACGCTCAGTGCCACGTGTACTGGGCTCAGCTGTATTTTGGGGGACCTGCAATGATTTGTTGGGAACCTGTTTTGCCTTTCCCAAACCATTTCCACTTTTCCTCCCCCTGTCAACCACCATATCCTCACATTTTCTTGCTTCCGGAAATTGCAGCTGGTACAGAGTGCGGCTGTCAGGATCCTCACTAGGGCTTATTGGAGGACCCATATTCAGCTGTGTTGAGACAGCTACACTGGTTACTGGGCTGGTTCCGGATCCAGTTCAAGGTTTCGGTTTTGACCTTCAAGGCTATACGCGGCCTTGGTGCCACCTATCTGAAGGGCCGTTTATCTGCTTATGCCCCCTGCAGGGCTCTATGCTCTGTGGGTATGAATCTGCTAGTTGTCCCAGGCCCCTGGGATATCCGCCTGGCCACAACCAGGACCAGGACCTTTTTGGCCCTGGCCCCAACCTGGTGGAATGAGTTCCTGGAAGAGCTAAGGGCCCTGATGGAGCTATCTTGATTCTGCAGGACCTGTAAGATGGAGCTCTTTCACCAGATGTTTGGTTGAGGCCAAGGGGGGGTTTGACCAGAGTTACAAATGGAGGGTCCTGCATTCCATACCATATGCGGAAGATCTACCCAGAGTTATATCATTATGATCGTAGTATTGGTCCTTAGTTGGGATTGGCTGAATTGGTTTGGGGGAATATTGTTGATTTGCACTACCATCTTTTTTGATATTGGGATTAGTGTTATCAATTTTTTAATGAGATTTTATGGGTTATACTGTTTTTTCTGTTTTATTCTGTGTGGCCGTCTCAAGGGAGCTGTCAAGAGAGGCGGGGCATAAATTCAAAAATAAATATCTGGTTTCTGTTGCAGAAAATGAGTGGGTGGACAGTGCTGATTTGGGGGATTTTCCTCCCTATATTCTCTTTAAATACGGCAAGCTCAAAATGTGATCTTGGAAACTGGCTTAATGGCAACCCTATCTCATCTAGAAAGTAAACTTCAAAATCCTGCATGGTCCCTACCTCCATGTTTATACAATATTCTTGCAGCTAAGCGTGTCTTTCATTTTCAGCAATGTTCAGAAAGCTAGGAACATGCAGAAATGAAGGCTGCTTCTTCAAACTCTGTCTTCATTGTTTCTTCCAATTATGACACAATGCCATATAATGTTAGCATGTTAGTGAGCACTTTCAGTGTAGTAATTAAATCTAATCTGTAGTTGCCAGAGTACAAGAACAAAGACAGTTTGTGGCATGCATTTTGTTTGTTTGTACTTGTTGATTTGCGGCAATTAATTATTCTTAATTAAGTCTGTGGAGGTCCTATGAACGTGTGCCAGAAGAGCAACTTGTACTTGGTGAGCTGTATTTTTACATTTTAAAATTAATATTAATGATGAATGTACATAGTTAAGAACTGTTCTTTGTCTTCAAAAATTGTGGTGGCATTAATATAGTCTCTTCATGCCATGGATTAAGAATTCTACTGGAATGTGCATGTTAGTCTGTTGTAGCAAAAATGGCCCTGTGGTAATTTCATTGCCTCTCATGAGATCTTTGGAGGATGTGGGATAAAAACAAATAAATGAAACTCTGGCTCATTTGGTAGGACATTGGCACATTTCTCAGGCACATTTCTCAGTGCCAAACTCAGGAATATTAAGACTGGGATCCAGTTTTTGTGGAATTCATGATTACCCCTATTCCAATTCCTATTCCACCTGATAAATTTGAGCCAGTTCCACTGTTCATTCAGTTACAAAAATACATTGTCAGAAATCTCAATTTACTCAATGGAGCTAGAGAAACCAACATTAATTTTTTAAATTTACCTTTGAAAACCTGCTTACTAGTTGATGGCAGTTGTTCCTCATTAAAAAAGACTGCCTCCTTCTAATAAATGCACATGACTTCCTGTAATTTTTGTCTACATAATGGTGATTATGGGATATGAAATATCAGTCTGTGTGATATTGCTGAGAGGCAGTCAGGTTTAACTGAATAGTCATGAAGTGATACAATTAATTAATACACTCAACATAAGATTTGCTTTGTATGGATACAGAAGAGATAGGTAGTTCTATGGTATGTTTATTTATTTAAGATTTATATACCACTCTTCCATACAGCTCGGCCCGTTTACGTATAACATCGTATGCATATAACATGATGACATAGAACATTGCAACAATATTTATGACAATATATAATAAATAAAAATATAACAATCATAACATGTCAACCAGAACAATATTTAACAGGAACAGGACCATTGGCACACTTTGGGTTGGCCAGATTCTTTTGTCATGGAAGGGGGTGTCTGAGGGGGCAGTGGGTGTTTTTGGGCTAGTCGGCCTCAAGCAAATGCTTGGTGGAGCTCCCTTTTGCAGGCCCTGCAAAATTGTGAGAGTTTGGACAGGGCCCTGATCTCTTCAGGGAGTTCGTTCCACCTGGTGGAGGCCAGGACTGAGAAGGCTCTGGCCCTTGTTGAGGTCTGACGTGCTTCTCTGGGGCCAGGGATCCGCAGCCAGTTGGAGGTGGCAGAATGTAAAGGCTCTTTTTGGGGGTATAGGCAGGGAGGCGGTCTCTCAGATACACTGGGCCCAGACTGTGTAACCGTAAGCTTAATCTGGAATTCAACTGGGAGCCAGCCGAGTTGTTGGAGTATAGGCCGGATGTGGGATCTCCATGGTGTATTAGTGAGAATCCTGGCTGCGGCGTTCTGTGCCAGCTGTAGTTTCTGGATCAAGGATAAGGGTTTTGAAAAGTCCCATGTTTTGAAATCTCCATGAAGGGTTGACTTGAGTTCCTTCTGACTTGATGGTTTGTGGTTGTTGTTATATGGTAAGTAAGCATATTTGTTCATGATGTTAAAAATAACCTATGGTTTACACAGTGGTATTAATAAAAAATGTTGTGTCCCTTTTTACCAGTTCTTCAAGTAAGAAATTTCTGAAACAGAAGAGATAAAATACTTATCAGAACCTGGCAACTTTAGAATAAGAGTGTAATGGGGAATGATATAAGAATGTATTAATCATTAATCTGTCATTTCCTATTGGAAAAATAATGCTTATATGGTGAATTAGGATAAAGCGATCCAGTGTGAAATCATCCGTGACATTTGAAAATTACAGTTTATACTGTGATCCCAATTTTTAGTCTTAATGTGAGAGTTAAAGGATACAAATCAGTATTATAGAATACTATTGTCATAAAATTAGCTTGCGGAACGGTTGGTTATATGTGATACCTTCCCTCTGTATCTGATTCTGGAAAATGAGAATTAGAACAGTGAATGGAACAGTAAATATGACTAAGTCTTGATCTGTGAATATACCCATTATATTTCATGAAAAAACTAGAATTGAAGCCCATTGTAGCTTATACAAGGGGTGCTAGCATGGGGAGACAGGTAGAAATAGCAAGGAGAGAGAGAAGTAGAAAGGAAGAGAGTGATTAAGAAAGAAAGAGGGAAAGAGGAAGAAAGAAAAGAGGGGGGAGCTAGGAGTATAGGTAGAAGGGAAGAAACTAAGTAACAGAGGGAGAAAGGTCAGAGTGAATGAAAGAGAGAAAGTAAAGGAAGAGAGGGGAAGAAAGAGGGAGATAAAGGAAAAGCAAAAGAGTGATAGACCCATTATCCCCTGCTGTCCCCCACATATGCATGGGGGATGAGCTTCCCTGGCGCACGCTGGATACCCCGGTGCAACGGCCCCGTGCATGCAACACGGGGCCAGAAACGCCAGGAGTGCTCCGAAGTGGCGGCGGCGAGGGGGATTGAGGGCGTGGGGCCTCCATTGCACAATGGTGGGGAGCAGCATGCTGTTCTCCCACCATGCTGCGGGTAGGGGGATGCCCCTGTCAGCTCTGTGGAGCCACAGCGCTGGCAGGGGTGAGAAGCGTCCCTGCAGGGATGCCATAGCTCAAGAGAGGAGCTGGGATTGAAAGCCCGGTTTCTCTGATTATGCACAGGGCTAGTACAACCTAGCCTTCCCCTGTGCCTGTGGTGCTCCCAGGCCCGCAGAAGAATCTGTGTTTCATTAACGCAGGTCTTCCAAAGGCCTGGTTTGGGCCAGGCCTCAAATGGTGCCAATGTCAAGCATCATCAGAGATTTTCACCGAAGCCCTGTTGCCGCCGTTGTGGGCATTCTGGCCTATGCATAATCGG
The DNA here is from genome assembly GCF_049243985.1 of Paroedura picta. NCBI lineage: Eukaryota > Metazoa > Chordata > Lepidosauria > Squamata > Gekkonidae > Paroedura > Paroedura picta. The sequence continues at coordinate 153,431,031 of NC_135370.1, read as the reverse complement.
TGAGAGAGATAGAAAGAGAGTGAGAAAGAGAAAGACAGAGACATAGGAGGAGAGATGCAGGAAGAGGTAAAAGAGGAAAAAGAGTTGGTTCTTATATGCCGCTTTCCCCTACCTGAAGGAGGCTCAAAGCGGCTTACAGTCGCCTTCCCATTCCTCTCCTCACAACAGACACCCTGTGGGGTAGGTGAGGCTGAGAGAGCTCTGATATCACTGCTCGGTCAGAACAGTTTTATCAGTGCTGTGGCGAGCCCAAAGTCACCCAGCTGGTTGCATGTGGGGGAGCACAGATTCGAACCTGGCATGCCAGATTAGAAGTCTGCACTCCTAACCACTACACCAAACTGGCTCTCGAAAGGAAAGAGAGAGGAGAGAGAGAAAGTGGGGAAGGCTGTGCCAGGGGGGAGCACAGCCATCCCTCCCCCCCAAGCTACTGAACGGCTGGGAAGTGCCTTTCCAGCCCTGGGGGGAGTGGAGGCTTCTCCCTCCCCACCCCCTGTACTGACCATAGGGCTGGGAAAGGCCCTCCATGGCCTCTGCGAGGCTGCAAAGGGCCTTCCCCACCCTATCCCCCCAGGCTTACCATAGGGCTGGGGAGGCCCTCTGCGGCTTGGGGGGAGTGGAAGCTTCCCTCTCCCCACCCCCACGGTTCCCTTAGGGAAAGCCCCTGGGTGAGAGGGCCTTGTGCCTCCCGATTGGGCCAAAGTCCTGGGTGGGCAGGGCCTGTATGTGGTGTGGCCCAATCGGGAGTTGCTTTGAGATGATTGAGGTGTTGGGTTAATAATGCACAATAGTTGGACAATTGTATGTTTATGACGGTCTGTAAGGATTTGTGTTCTTTTCCATATGGCCACATTTGTGTTTTTTGTGAGAAACCGCTCTGTCAGTATTAATTATATATTATAATATTATATTATTATATAATATATAATAATTATTATATATTATTATACCCCCTAAATATTGCTGGTTTCTAAAGTGCTACTCAACTCAACTCTTAACTGTTCTGCTGCAGACCAACATGGCTACCCCCTGAAACTTTCTTATAAGGAGCTGAGATTTCAAGAAAATACAACATTCCTGGTGAACTTGGAAGTGGTTCTGTGTGCTTGTAGAAATTTTCTGAATCCTACCAGTGTGCGATGTGAAATGCCTTAAAAGACTCAGCTCTTGTCCAAGCAGGATAAGCCAGGAATTGGTGTCCAACGGCTGAGTACACAGGCCACGTGAAAAGGAGAACTTTCCTTTTACGGGTAGACTATTGGCTACATGTGCGGGTCTTCAAATGTATTTAAAATATAATCCCTCCCTCATGTTTTCAAACTTGGGGGCCATTTTGGGATCTTCCTGTTCTTAGTTCCCTGAATGAAATCCCCATTGATTGTACACTATGGACTGCAGTTTCAGTTTATACAAGTCCTGTTGTTTTGTTACAGCTGCTTAGGCTTTTAACTATCCTTGACTCTAGCTTACCGTTTTTTAAGTACTTGTAATGACTGGTTGTTGTTTTTCTTTTGAGAAAAGGCTTGCCAGCCTTTCATCCAGTGTTGTTTGAAAAGTAATTTGGCTCTTATAAATTGGAAATTAACCTTCAGTAATTGTCGATGAATCATCCGTTCCTTGACACCTTTTACCTTTTTTCCCCAAAAGGTAAAGTAAGAGGAGGGCTTCCTCAACAATGCGATTTGCACTCTTCTTGTAGGAAATATTCCACATAAAGTGGAACTTATAGAGCGGTTTCAAGATTGATAGGTACTGCCTGAACCTCGTCAGTGATCGATTTAGTTCTGATTCTTAATCCACACAAGCATCCTGGTAAACAGAGTTTGGAGTGGTGGCATTCTCCTTTGGAATCAGTGGGTTGGGTTCAGGTGCAAGAAAGCCATCCCTGTGGTTTGCTTCCGAAATCAAGGTACAGTTTACAGGTGATTACTCAATCTTGGCTTGCCTGGGTAGATCCTAATTTGGGTGCCTTTGCTGTTTCTCCCCCCCCCTCCCAGTTTGCTCTCCATCTATCTTGCCTCACCAATTTAGCTTCTCTCCACCCAACTCCCCCCTCCCGCATTTATCTTTGTGGTATGAGTATAAAGAGGATGCTCCTATTAACTGTTTTGTTGCTGTCATAGCAGGCTATGAAGAAAGCCCAGGTTCCATTGGTATGGCTTCTCCCTGCTCCTTGTTAGGCATGGAAAGAACTTGAATGGAATGGAATGTGAGGATTAGAAAGATGAGTCTGTAGCAGGTAAACCTGGACCTGAGTGTGGGGAGGTCAGCAAGAGGCAATTTTTGTGTTGCATTTTATATTATTCTTGCCAGGTGTCTCTGTAATTGGGGCAGGCTCAGAACATCAGTGAGAAACCCATCGATATTAAGTTAAGGTACCATGTTCGTTCATAATGCTAAACTAATGCTAACAAAGCCATTTTATATCCTGGCTTCAATTCCTGATTTCGCAGGTATTATCTTAAACTATCTTAGAGCCATTTGTTTCACCCACATAAGCCACTCCGTCTGTTTTTACAGTATCAGGACACACTCTGTCAAATATAGCGGAAAGATTCAGCAGGATCACCTATGGCACAATGCCTTTATCTAGTTCAGGGGTAGTCAAACTGCGACCCTCCAGATGTCCATGGACTACAATTCCCAGGAGCCCCTGCCAGCGAATGCATTCGCTGGCAGGGGCTCCTGGGAATTGTAGTCCATGGACATCTGGAGGGTTGCAGTTTGACTACCCCTGATCTAGTTGAAAACAGAATTTCCTGTTAAAATCCCATTGTCCGTTCTAACACCAAACTGAGCACAGTCAAGGGCAGGTGCATCACTGATGTCCTTGAATAAATGTGAATTCTCTTTCAAAAGGAAAAGCAAAAATCTTAATGGGAGGGTATCATCCCACATCTGTGATATATATTTGCTGGCAGGGGCTCATGGGAATTGTAGCCCATGGACGTCTGGAGGGCCACAGTTTGACTAACCCTGTTGTAGAAGATTAGAGCCCACCCACTTGTTTCACCATAGCTTGCTGCGCTAGCATCGTTGAGCTCTGCATGTGATCACGAAGTGAACTAGACACAAAACTCACGCTGGCCATATTCTTCTCCTCCGCTTCTAAGTACTTTAATGTTTCCCATGATGTTGTGTTTCCTCCAGCTTCTTAGATAATGGTATCTTGCTCTTCAGAGGTTGGCTACAGTAGATAAATCTGTCCAATTGTAAGCTGAATTACAGCCTTCTAAATCTATTGAAGTCAATAGGGGTAGAAGGTTGCAACTCTGGAATTCCAGCGATAGCTGCTTAAGATGTACATGCAGATTATGAGCACATGTAATTGGAATGCCCAACTACTAATTTTGAGGTTGTGGTTATTAAGGATATTGGTGGTCCCCGGCCCACAGGAGATGTGTCTGGCCTCGACTGATGGAATGAGCTCCCAGAACATCTAGGGCCAGAGGAGTACTTCCCAAGGCCTGTAGGCAGTGGGCAGAGGGGTGGGCCACTTTGGTCCATGCTGGGCTTGTGTGTTGAGAAAGGGCTTAGTAGGATTTTATGCTGCCAGGTGATTGTTATTGTATTGCGTTTTATTGGGGTTTTATTGTAAACCGCCATGAGCTAGCCTGGCCTGGGAATAGCAGTTAAGAAATGAAATGATTAAGTGAAACTATGGCATTTGGGATCTGGAAGAATCTGAAATCTGTTTTTGTTGTATATATTACCTGGCCAAAGACAAAATATGGACTCTTCGTTGTGAACTTTTGAGTAATCATAAATTGTATATGCAAAGTTGACTGAATCCTTAGGTAGAATGTATTTATGAAAAAAACCTTATGTCCGAAATGAAGGAAGATGACATTTATTAAGCGTTCCACTGTTAACCAAAATTGGAAGACTTTATTAGTTTCTACCAGGCCTTAGAGATGGTACTACAGTACTAACGTACTGCATTTGAACATATTTTTCATCAAATATTAGCATTCTTTGATCGGAATGGACTTGCCAATAATGTACTACTGTAGAGGGAGTGAAGGTATAGCTCCGTATAAATGTGTATATGTACAAACGCAATTCGAAAGAGCTGAATGCTTGTCTAATATTTTTAAATGAAGCTGACCACTAGAGGGTAGTGTCTGCAAGTACTTAAAGTAAGAGAAGGAGTGCGCTTTCTATAAAGCGGAGGAGAAAAAATACAGCAAAGAATTCTTCTGATCATATTAGAGCACTCCCTGGTTTATTCTGTCGTAGTTTTATTGCTCGAAACGAGAAACTCTTAACAGTTTGGCTTTCTGTGTAACTTTAAATGACACGAGAGAGTCCTAGCGATGGTTTATGGGCATGAAAGTGTGGTTTCACAAAGATCGGATTGACTCATAACTATTTAGCCCCAGTTCAGTCTCACTTGTGGGTGGCTAGCGGCCCATCATGTTCTTATCAAAAAGATGAATCCAGCTGTTCCAGTGAGGTCTAGGTGAATATTGTAGGGTGGATGGAGATAACCGGCTGAATCTGCAACAACTGCATGTGTGTAAAATTCCATAAGTGGATTGAGTCAATAGTGTGATGACCGGGGCTTTGGATATTCTAGCTTAAAAGAAACCCAGTCCCTGAATGTTGAATTCTGACGAGTTTGTTTTATGCATCTCTTTGCTTCTTTGAGACTAAGAAGGTGCTCAAAGCAAATCATCAAAATGAAGAAAAAACGTGCTTACATGAATTAATATTTGAAGGTGAAACATTGGGACTTAAACAATAGAGTACAACATGACCTCCTCATTCTCTGGAAGGTGGTAGACAACCACCTGCAGAAGAAGAGGGATCCACTGTTAGCCTCTTCTTGCCCAGTAGCAGTTTATAGCTAAAAAGCCATCAATGCCCTTCCTAAAATGTATCTCAAAAATCATAAGTGCAAGCTACTGCCTGGCCCCAAATTACACAAAATGGATGCCAGTCAGATACAAGCCTGGAGAAGTATTTCTGGAAGGTAAGAGGGGCTGACTGTTCCTTCCATGTCCCCATAGAGATGTGTACCCAAAGGAGCGCTACTTAATCCGCTTCTAATTCTGTTCACCAAACCTATTGGCTTTCTTGCCCTGTACTTGCAGGGTCCTCAAGCCCCTTTCACGCCTATAGCCTAACCTAGGAAAACCCATCAAGCTGCTCCTACCCTTTTTTGTACAGCTTTGGGAAGCCATTTGAGTTATTATTTTTCTGGCAAACGTGTCATACTTGTCAGAGGGCACGTTTTGCCCTTCATCAGAAGGCTGTCTGTCCCCAGCAGTCTTTGTCCGTCCTTGGATCCATACCCCCAATCCATTGAGTCTTCTCTCTGTGAAATGCTGGTTGTTTTGCTGCTTTCTTTGTGGACCTCTTTCTTTAAGACAAGTAATTATAGCCATTCTCTGAAATAATTTTCCCCTTTCTGTTCCTTTCCTTAGTTATGTCTCTGTGTGTGTTTGTGTGTGCATTTTTATTCTTTGAATAAAAGCCTTTCTGGTTGAACAACTGCTTGGTTTAATTCAAGAGTTCTTTTAAAACTAATTCCCCTCCCCTCCAACTAATTAGGAGACTGCCTGTTTGGGTATCAACAGCCATTGGGTTGCACCAGCCAAAGGGTACTTCCATTCCTGCAAGGTGGTTCTCATCAATTCCCTCTTCTCACTCAATCTCTTTCCTTTCTTCCAACACTGTCCCTATGGGTGCCCTCGGTTTCAGGTGTGTGTGTGCACAATTGGGGCTGCAGAGAGAAGGATGGTGGTAAAGGTCTGTTTTGTGAGCAGAGTGTTTGTGGCACTCTGAATTTAAGTTGTCTGTACTGCCTAGCTTGTTTTGCTTCTGATGGCCCAGGGCCTCGTCTGGGCATATTGGGATCGTTTGCCTAGTGTGCAGTACCCAAATAGTGACCACTAGACTGGAAAACCTTTTATAATTTTATTCAACTGCAGAAGAACAAAATGATACAGGAGAGTTGGTCCCAAAAGAGTCTGTGTGCACAAAAAAGGATTGCAGGAGACTTTATAATATTCCATTGAAGGCAGGGAAAGATGATGCTTTTTGGATAACCTGGGGTCTCCACCCTCTTGCACATCCCACAGGACCACCCATTGCCATTATGCTAAGTCACTGGCAAAAGGTTACAAAAGTTCTCTTGTTAATATAAACAGTTGCATCCGACCTTGAGAACAGAACATATCAGCCTTGGTAACATTTCAAAATACAGTCAAGAACAAGTTTCTGGGCCTTCTGTTACGAAACAGTCTGGTACACCAAGCTTCTCTTTACAGAACAATAATTAAGAAAATATTATTCCACCCCTTACTCCATCACTTCTGTTAATTACTGGGGGGGGGGGGGACATGTTGAAGAGGAGGAGGAGGAGGAGGTTTTTATATCCTGCTTTTCTCCACCAAAAGTAGTTTCAAGGTGGCTCATGATCACATTTCCTCCCCTTCCCCCCCCAACAGGTAACTTGTAAGGGAGGTGGAGCTGAGAGGGTTCTGAGAGAGCCGTGACTGGCCTAAGGTTACCCAGCAGGCTTCATGTGGAGGAGTAAGGAATAAGAACAACCATGTTCCCCAGATCAGAGTCTGCCACCATTTTCCGCTACACCACTCCATTCCATGCTAGAATTCCATAATGGTTTCATTCAAACCTACAGGTTCTAAAGTCTGCATTTTCTTAGGAGGTTAATAAGGTAGCTGAGTCTTGGCACCAGCACTTGGACTATGCAACAGCAGACTCACAGTATCGCATCCTGCCTTGATGCTGACTGACTTCATTAATTCCTGCTCATTCTTCCAGTTGTGATAGGACCATATTTATTTTGAACACTTGTACCGTGTCTGCCTAGAAAAGACACAAAGAGACTGGAATAGTTCCAAAGAGAGACAACAGAAGAGGCCCAGACCCTGATGCTTCTTCAAGTCACAGAGCAGGGCCTCTGGAAATTAGGGCCAGGTTCGTATGTGTGAAGGCACTGAGTTTTAGAAAATCACCAGTGCTTTGAATTATTGTTAGAAATCACTGTAGATTTTTGTTTTGTTTTTTAAAGATAGGTGATTGTTGTAACTCCTGCTTACCAGCAGTTTTGCTGCTGGATTTTGAACCACAAGGATCTTCTTAGCAGTCTTCAAAAGCAGCCCTGCAGAGCCTGTGAGCAACCTTAAAGTAATCAGAGCCCACATAACTGTTGGAAGAAGAAGAAGAGTTGGTTCTTATATGCCACTTTTCTCTACCCAAAGGAGTCTCAAAGGGGCTTACAGTGGCCTTCCCTTCCCTCTCCCCACAACAGACACCCTGTGAGGTGGGTGAGGCTGAGAGAGCCCTGATATCACTGCTCGGTCAGAACAGTTTTATCAGTGCCGTGGGGAGCCCAAAGTCACCCAGCTGGCTGCATGTGGGGGAGCGTGGAATTAAACCCGGGTCGCCAGATTAGACCCATCGTCATGCCTCTGCAAAAGGCTAGCTCGCCCCCTCATCACGGCAAGGAATGCGTTGTTGTTAGTTGCCAGATTAGAAGTCTGCACTCCTAACCACCACACCAAGCTGGCTCTCAACCACATGGTATTAGCTTTTCGGCTTCCCAAGTGAAACCCATCCTGTCACTGCTTAGGCATAGATCAATTGCCATGAAATAAATCTTCCCTGATCAGGACAGGTCCAATTATCCAGGAAGTATTTTGAATAGGAATCAAGCTGTCCCATTTTGTGAGAGTTCTGGTGGAGTCTTTGCAAACAAGACACTTCGTTTTGATGTGGAATTTCTTTTCTTTTTGTGTGTGTAAGAAAACTGGAGTGATGTCCCACCCACCTCACGGTCTTTTAATGATAACATTTAATCAGAACTCAGTTCTCTGGATTTCCCTTTTTCTTCTTGTTTCGGAAGGTGTCTGATCGCGTCGAAAGAAGGCTTCAGGCAATTGAACGGGAGATCCATGCAGAAAGGCAGCTGGTCGAAAGACGCCAGGATCAGCTGGGCCACATGTCGGTGCATCTGCAGGAGGTATGCCAAGAAGCAGCTTTCCCGTGGTCCTGGGAGGGAAGGCTGGGGGCTTGTCAACTATCTGACATGAGCTACTTGTGTAAATAGCGACTGCCTTTTTTGCAAATGCCATTTTGTTCCTGGTTCTCCAGTGAAGTGTCAAGGCGGTTGCACGTAAAAGGGAATCTCGTTCCTGAGGTGGGAAATCTCGACATCCCAGAAGAACATGCTTTGGGGGGGGGGGGGTTGTTTTTTTCCCAAAGACAACTGCTTAAAAAAAACCCTATTGCACCAAAACTCAAAACAACTAAAGGAGGAGTTTTCTTTCACTTTGTGAATAGTGGTATCCCAAAGCCTAGCTCTGATAAAATAAGTAGCTGGTTTCTCACTGCAGTTATAATCAGCTGTGCTTGAAGTCAGAGGCATCTGGCAGTGCACAAGACTTATGCTTTGGAGGCCAACTGTGCTATTGTTCACGTTAGAAAAGGAAATTAAGGCCCCTTTCACCCTCTCTTCCCAGAATACACGAAGCGCATAAAAGACAGACAGCAAATTTGCTCCGCCCTAATACTTGGGGAACCGGGGAGACCAAATACTCGCCTCAGACGTCAAGATTTGATTTAAGTGCTACCGCTATTATTTGGCTTGCTGTCTCTACTTTTACTGTGGCCTCTCACAGAGTATATGAAAAGTTTAATTTCATATTTTGTTGCGTTTAATACATGTGGCGACCTATGGGACTTCAAAAAAAAAGTGATTGCAGATTATACAGATTATATGGTGCGGCATAAACTGGCAAGGATTAATTTGGATTGACACTTTTTTGGAAGAATGGCTCTCACTTAGAGGTCTCTCTTGAAAAAAGATAACACACGCATACGAGTATGGGTGAAGGTAATCGTTAGCTTTTTAAATTAATGCGCTCTGGGGTCCAAGATTTGAATTCTCCTGCTGTCTCTGCATTGCATGGAATGGTGGTAAAAGCATATGTCTGCTTCAGCTTAGAGCAGACAACGGTATCTAAACTCTGCTTAATAAATTTTCAGATTGTTGGACAATTGGGAGGGGGGATGCTTTCTATTTTCCTTAATGGACGGTTACGTAGGTATTGCCTAACAGCCTCCATGTGAATACTTCTGCATCTTTAAAGAGTAATAATTCACTATTGTCTTTTTATTGACTCAGTTCATTACAAATGTTTCATAATTACACTTTCTTAATGTGGCACTGCCTCTAATATTGCCTGCACTAGAATTTTTTTCCTTGTCAAAACTTTTGAATCAGCTAGATCAGGGGGGAAAGCTCTCTCTCCTCCTCCCCCTCCCTCCATGGATTCATGATGCACCATGTGTTGCCCCAGAACAAAAATATCCATTGGTGAAATATCTTTCCCACTGCAGTATCTGGGCAAATCTGCCTGTGAGTTGAATCCTACTTCCCTTCCCTCTGGAGAATTTTGGTGTTGTTGGGGGAATCATTTTGGCATGAAATGGGATCATTGTGGGTAGGCAGGTAGTTGTGAGTTCCTGAATTGTGTGGGGGCTTGGACTAGATGACCCTGGAGGTCCCTTCTACCTCTATGATTCTATGATTCATGGAATTCATGGAACAAAAGATATTTGACAGGTTACTTTTGTAGTAAAGATGCTATTGTGTAATCTGGGTTCACAGGACATTTTGATAAAGTGTTCATTTACTTCCATATGAATTAAATGATGCCAGATTAAAAAAAAATTTCCAGTTCATCTTAAATATTTGACATTGGTATATTTTAAGGAGGATGCATGTCTTCATATGGCCACTAGGTGTCAGTATTTTGCCATTCTTGGACTTCAGTATGGCTGAGCAAATTCATTTGCCCACATTTCCAAGTCTTAAGGAAACCTGCAATTTCCCCCCTCTTTAGTGACACTTGTTATGGATTTTATATAGTTTTATTTATGCCATTTTAGGAATACTTATAGTTAAGTGTATGGATTTTTTTTGGCATACGTTTTATTTTGGAATGTTGGTATTGTTCAGATCCTTACGATATTTTCTGGGTTTGCGATTTGGACTGTTTATGTTCTGGTGCCATTTTTGTAAACCTTGGCAAAAAGGAGAGAAACAGTACATCTAACTCTTCCAGAATGGGAGTATCCACTGAGGATATGAACTTGTCAGTGTTTGATCTGCCCTAGCTAAACTCTGACTCAGGAGTAGAACATCTACTTTGCATGCAGAAGGAGCCAAGCTCGATCCCTGGCACCTCTAGCTAAAAGGATCAGGTAATGAGAAAGACTTTAACCTGAGAGGGACCTTGGAGAGCTGCCGAGAGTCTGAGCGGACAATACACTGAGAGTTCGGCTCAGTATAAGACCTCTTCATTTGTATGTGTACAAAGTACCCTTCCTGGAGCCTTGGTAAGTTTATCTACTACAGTGCTGACGGCTCCAGTGGCACGAGAAAATAGTGAGCCTTCTCACAGTTTCCAGTTGTCCCTGAATCTCAGAATGGCACAGATCTTTGCCACAAATTCAATGTTGCTGAGAGGCAGCTGAATCCCCCGCCCCCTGTCATCATGGTACCTTTGTGCATCTCCTGGTGTTTCTCTGACACCCCCCTCCCATGAAGGTATTCCCATCAGTGAAAGAGAAATTTCCTGCTTCTCACTCTTCACTGCAGCCCACTGAACTTCCTGAAATGCTGGTTCTGGGGGACAGGAGACCCTTAGGACTGGTCTGGAGAGCAAATCAGTGGTCTGCAGCAGGAAGAGAGAATGGAGGGAATTACACCTTCCCTTCTGTTAGTGGAGAATTTGGTTTGGAATCCAGCCCTGTATACTTTTCTGCTTAAAGTGGCATTTTTTTAGCAAGTTACATGTCAGCCTGAAGGTCTGTACCAAGGTTCTCTGTCCAGTTGAGACCATATTTACAGCTGTGGGATTAGGATTTTTGGTCCCTATGTGTTCCACTTTGTACATTTTAAAAGTCTCACCTGATATTTGCAGCCCTTCTGTCCTCTTGAAAGTCTTCACAGTGTGTCTGTGTTGACTCAGTTTGGAGTCTTCAGCGCCCACTCCAGTAACCATAGTTCCAGTGTGGGCTCCATGGATCTTCAGTGTTTACTGCCTTTCATTTCTCCCTCCCTCATTTCTCCTCTCCTGTTCTTAGTCAGTTGCTGATTCACAAGAGAATCTGCTCACTTAATTTGTTAAGAATGAGCTTTTGGGGAGTTTTAAAACTATGCTATTGGTCTACACGAAGGTTGGCAAAATGAGGTTTTCTTGTGAAACCATGCTGCTACTTTCTGAGAAAGGCTTGTTCTTCTGTGACTTTAACGATCTTCTGCTTTCCATCAGGTCGCCTGGGATAAAATAGGCCTTTGATTTCCTGGATTGACAGTTGACAGTTAAACAAAATCATAAATATATGCATGTGTCAAGGAGAAAGCACTTTAAGAATGCCTATAGATCTGCCATAGACCTTCATATTTGTTTTTCCATGTCCCTGTTCTTTTAATTAGAACTATACCAATGAATATAGTTGTTCTTGATGCTCTGCAATGACATTGTAATTACCGTGACTCTTATCTAAACTTAATTCAACCCTCCACATCATTATCACTTTCTCTTATAATAGCAGAGTTTATTTAGATCGCAGAGCTGACTCTTTGGGGAGAAAGCCTCAGTCATTAACATTTGATTAAAAAAAACCTTCAGTGGCTATACCCTTTATGACACTTCAATAATAAAGGGCTGCTTTCTTTTCTGTAGACAAAATTATTACATACAACAAACTAGTTCAAATTTTGAACACTGGACAGGATGGATCCTGCTTTCCTTGTAAACCTGAAGCAGAACCAGAACACCCGTCAGCCGCAGGCAGCACTGAAGACAGAGGGAAGCTGATGGGGCGGCAACAACTTCAACCAATCTTTTATCACATCACAATGAGCGGCACAGCAAGGTCCAGATTGTCACTCGTTTTCAAGGTGGCCACTTTCCCCAGTGGCTCCCAACACTTGTTTACAATCACAGAGGAATTATTTCATAACTAGTAATCAAGCCTGCTGTAATAAAAATACAGTGGGCGCTAGGTAAGGGAGCCCCCGGCAGTCGCGCGCAGTGTGGCTGGCGGGGCTCCCTTGCCGGCGGCCTGACGCGTCGGAGGCGCTTTGCGCCTCCTGACGCGTCAGGCCACCGGCAAGGGAGCAACTGCGCTCCGCGCGGCTCGAAGTTGCTCCCTTGTCGGCAGGGTGGGAATCGGCCGGGCCAATCGGCAGGCGCTTTGCGCCTGCCGATTGGCCCAGCCAATGGTCTGTCCAGAGAAAGGGGCCAATCGGTACCCTTCCTCATCCCAGACAGAGCCCACCCTAACTCCTCCCACTAAGCCCTTATGGCTTTATTTAGTCCGCGGCGCTGCGGGCTGTGTTAAGATGTGTCTTTTCATGACATTTTATGTGTCAATCTGACCATTTCATGGGACCCATAAAACACATAGAGAGCTGCTACATGGGATCCTCCATTTACTGCTAGAACCAACAGTCTGATTGATAGTTAAAAGTTATAAAACACCATGTAAGGACACATCATGAAGTAATTGCTCCATGATTGTAAATAAGTGGTGGAAGCTGCTGAGGAAAGTGGTCGCCCTGAAAACGAGCCACAATCCAGGTGTCATTCTGGCTCCCACTGAGACATAATTAATTTTTTTGGGGGGGGGGGGGACTTGTAGTTGTCCACATCAGCTTCCTTCTTTCTTCAGCGCTTCCTCATAAACCTGGGCTGGGATCCCAAAAGCTTCTTTGGGCATAGCTGAGGGCTTGGATATGGCCTGTGGCATTTCCCTCTGTGTTTTCTTCTTCTTTGAAGTGTAGCACTCCATGCTCATATGACAAGCTGTTTTTGAAAGAGCCTTTGGTCTCTAAAGTGGTGTGGGGGCTCGTGTTTGAAGAAAAAAGCACAAGCTGTGTGTGTGTGTGGGGGGGTGTGTGTGTGGATCCCAGCCATTGTTCATTAGGAGGCTGCCAGCATGAGTCCTCCTTTTTTCAACACGGGATGGATGGAAGGAGAGGTCTGTTTTTACTGTGTCATTCGGAAAGTGCAGTTTCCCTAACATTGTTGAGCCAGGTTCTGCAGTCCAGGTGGGAGACGGTCAAGAGCGAGACACACTTTTGGTAGCTGCCATTGTTTGGCTGATTTTGTCAGTGGCCAGCTCCTCGTTATCTTTTCATCATTGATGTTTCACATGAAACATAACCATTCCCCCCTCCTCCCCCTTTCTCCAAAGCGTCCTCTTAAAAGCAGAAACTGTATTCTGGGTGGAAATGAACAGCAGCTTACAGTGAGGTCAGCACTTCCAAAACTTCCTCTACGACATGGAGAAATTGGTATTGGAGCGTGTTGCTTCCTGTATTTAGCCAAATTGCTTTCGCGGCTATCTAGGCATCTTTGAGGTCAAAGGAGACCTACCTGCCCACTGTGAACTGGGCTGGCCTGCTAGCCTGCAAAATCATCCCTTTGCCCGGCTCCCTTGGCTGACTCCAGCACAGTGCCTCCTGTGGTCAGGCCAGGAAATATCACACATTTGTTTTTTTTAAGGCCATAGAGCTCCGACATAGGTTTATGGATCAACAACGTTTTTCTGGGCTTATTTGCAAAGCTGATGTATGGGAGAGTCAGTTTTACCCTGGTCTTGAATTTCTCGTTGTTTGCTCTGTCGCGTACTTGCTTTTATTAAAACCAATACAGTTACGGACTATTTATTTTTACTGTAGCTGAAAAATAAAATGGCATGGCATATTTGAAATACCAGTGAGGTGAGAGATTGCTTTTTTTATTTCATGTTATTGCTGCTTAATGGCCTAAATACCCCTTTGTGCTTCTTTGATCAGCTGAGGTGGCATATTGATTACCAAGCCTGTGGGTTAACAATGTCTTAATAACAAGACGCCCGTTTCCTATTCTTCCACCTTTCCTGGGTCTAGCTTTTCTGCACTAGCAAAGGGACATAGAGCCAGTTCTTAAAGAGGATGCTGACATGTCAATCTGAGGCTAATAACAGATAGATCTACTAATGCTAACCGTATTTATTGCACTTTGGATCAGCCCTCTCTCCAAGGAGCTTGTACATGGCTCCCTCCCCAGCCGAAAGATCTTGTCAGAAAAAGAAGTGTTGGTTCTTACATGCCACTTTCCTCTACCCAAAGGAGTCTCAAAGCGGCTTATATTTGCCTTCCCTTTCCTCTCCCCACAACAGACACCCTGTGAGGTAGGTGAGGCTGAGAGAGCCCTGATATTACTGCTCGGTCAGAACAGCTTTATCAATGCTGTGGGGAGCCCAAGGTCACCCAGCTGGTTGCAGGTGGGGTAGCGCAGAATCAAGCCCGGCATGCCAGATTAGAAGCTGCCACTGTGAACCGCTACACTAAGCTGCTGATAGTAGGTGATGTCATATCTGAGGGGATGAGGTGTTCCTGGTGGTAGTTTGAACTGCAAAGAAAATACGGGGGGGGGGGGAGGGAATAAAGGATGCTAGTATGGAAAGACACTTTAAGATTTGTGAAATTCCCAATGTGTTCTGCATCAATCTTTGGGTTTCACAAATATTAAAGATTCTTTCCCTACAAGCACCGTCTCCCCCTCGCCCTGGTTTTCTTTGTTGGACTGGGTGTGGCCCTAACTACTACACCATACTGGTAACTGCAGAATCTTGGCTGGATATACTAATGTGGTAGCCATTTCATGCTCATCCTGAGTCAGCAAGCATGTTGGTATTGAAACCTGTTTTAAAATAGCTCCCCTCCCCTGACCCGCAGATTTGTTGTCTGATCAGTCCTTTGTTGATGACCTATAGTAGCGATCCCCAACCTGTGGGTCGTGGACCACATGTGGTCCTTCGACTAATTGGAGGTGGGCCCCAAGGGACGCCTTCTCCCCCCCCCCAGCCCTTTACTTCATCCCCCCCAGCCCTTTACAACACACTTCATTGTTGTGGCGTGTCTGTATCTTATTTTGAAGGGATGTTTAAACATTACCATAGCGATCAGAGAGCGCTAGGGCAGTGGTTGAGAGTAGAGGAGTAAACTACTCCCCCCACCAGGCCTCAGTAAAAGGCGTTGAGTGGTCCCCGGTGATAAAAAGGTTGGGGACCACTGACCTATAGTATAAGTTGAACTTTCCGCAGTGGGTGTTAATTGTAAGGAGACAATACCCTATTAACATACCCTCCTACACCTCCAAAAAACCAGAGCAGTGAGCATATGTACTGTGCATTGTAGACCCAAGGACTGCATTCTGATGTTTTGTTGTTGTTGTTATGTGCGAAGTCGTGTCCGACCCATCGCGACCCCATGGACAATGATCCTCCAGGCCTTCCTGTCCTCTACCATTCCCCGGAGTCCATTTAAGTTTGCACCTACTGCTTCAGTGACTCCATCCATCCACCTCATTCTCTGTCGTCCCCTTCTTCTTTTGCCCTCGATCTCTCCCAGCATTAGGCTCTTCTCCAGGGAGTCCTTCCTTCTCATGAGGTGGCCAAAATATTTGAGTTTCATCTTCAGGATCTGGCCTTCTAAAGAGCAGTCAGGGCTGATCTCCTCTAGGACTGACTGGTTTGTTCGCCTTGCAGTCCAAGGGACTCGCAAGAGTCTTCTCCAGCACCAGAGTTCAAAAGCCTCAATTCTTTGACGCTCGGCCTTCCTTATGGTCCAACTTTCGCAGCCATACATTGCAACTGGGAAGACCATAGCCTTGACTAAGCGCACTTTTGTTGGCAGGGTGATGTCTCTGCTTTTTAGGATGCTGTCTAGATTTGCCATAGCTTTCCTCCCCAGGAGCAAGCGTCTTTTAATTTCTTTGCTGCAGTCCCCATCTGCAGTGATCTTGGAGCCCAGGAAAATAAAATCTGTCACTATCTCCATTTCTTCCCCTTCTATTTGCCAGGAATTGAGAGGGCCGGATGCCATGATCTTTGTTTTCTTGATGTTGAGTTTCAAGCCAACTTTGGCACTCTCCTCCTTCACCCGCATCAACAGGCTCTTTAGTTCCTCTTCACTTTCTGCCATTAGAGTGGTATCATCTGCATATCTGAGGTTGTTGATATTTCTCCCTGCAATCTTGATCCCAATTTGTGACTCCTCTAATCCCGCATTTCTCATGATGTGCTCTGCATACAAGTTAAATAGGCAAGGCGACAGTATACAGCCTTGCCGAACTCCTTTCTCAATTTTGAACCAGTCAGTGATTCCATGTTCAGTTCTCACTGTTGCTTCTTGACCTGCATATAAATTTCTCAAGAGACAAATAAGATGCTCTGGTATTCCCATCTCTTTAAGAACTTGCCACAATTTGTTGTGCTCCACACAATCAAAGGCTTTAGCATAGTCAATGAAGCAGAAGTAGACGTTCTTCTGGTACTCCCTAGCTTTCTCCATGATCCAGCGTATGTTGGCAATTTGATCTCTAGTTCCTCTGCCTCTTCGAAATCCTGCCTGTACTTCTGGAAGTTCTCGGTCCACATATTGCTGGAGCCTAGCTTGTAGGATTTTGAGCATAACTTTGCTAGCATGAGAAATTAGTGCGATGGTGCGGTAGTTTGAACATTCTTTGGCATTGCCCTTCTTTGGGATTGGAATGTAAACTGACCTTTTCCAATCCTGTGGCCATTGTTGAGTTTTCCAAATTTGCTGGCATATTGAGTGTAGCACTTTTACTGCATCGTCCTTTAAGATTTTGAATAGTTCAACTGGAATGCTGTCACTACCACTAGCTTTATTGTTGCTCAGACTTCCTAAGGCCCATTTGACTTCACATTCCAGGATGTCTGGCTCCAGGTCAGTAACTACCCCATTGTGGTCATCAGGGATGTTAAGCTCGCTCTTGTATAGTTCTTCTGTATAATTTTGCCACCTTTGCTTAATCTCTTCTGCTTCTGTGAGGTCCCTACCATTTTGGTCCCTTATCATACCCATCTTTGCATGAAACGTTCTCTTCATATCTCCAATTTTCTTGAAAAGATCTCTGGTCCTCCCCATTCTATTGTTTTCTTCTATTTGTTTGCACTGTTCATTTAAGAAGGCATTCTTATCTCTTCTAGCTTTTCTCTGGAATTCTGCATTCAATTGGGTGTATCTTTCTCTTTCTCCCTTGCCTTTCACTTCCCTTCTCTCCTTAGCTATTTGTAAAGCTTCCTCAGACAGCCATTTTGATTTCTTGCATTTCTTTTTCTTTGGGATGGTTTTAGTTGCTACCTCTTGTACAATGTTGCGAACCTCCGTCCATAGTTCTTCAGGCACTCTGTCTATCAGATCTAATTCCTTAAATCTATTTGTCACCTCCACTGTGTATTCGTCAGGGATATGATTTAGTTCATACCTGAGTGGCCTAGTGCTTTTCCCTACTTTCTTCAATTTAAGCCTAAATTTTGCAACAAGAAGCTCATGATCTGAACCACAATCAGCTCCTGGTCTTGTTTTTATTGACTGGATAGAACTTTTCCATCTTTGGCTGCAGAGCACATAGTCAATCTGATTTCTGTGTTGACCGTCTGGTGATGTCCATGTGTAGAGTCGTCTCTTGGGTTGCTGGAAAAGAGTGTTTGCTATGACCATTGTATTCTCTTGACAAAATTCTACCAGCCTGTGCCCTGCTTCATTTTGTACTCCAAGGCCAAACTTGCCTGTTATCCCGGTTATCTTTTGGCTTCCTACTTTAGCATTCCAATCCCCCATGATGATAAGCACATCATTTTTGGGCGTTGCTTCTAGAAGGTGTTGTAGGGCTTCATAGAACTGATCAACTTCATCCTCTTCAGCAGCAGTGGTTGGGGCGTAGACCTGGATCACTGTGATGTTGAATGGTTTGCCTTGGATTCGAACTGAGATCATTCTGTCATTTTGGGGATTGTATCCCAAGACTGCTTTTCCTACTCTCTTATTGATTATGAATGCTACTCCATTTCTTCTGTGAGATTCTTGTCCACAGTAGTATACCTGATGGTCATCTGAATTAAATTCACCCATTCCTGTCCATTTTAGTTCACTGATTCCTAAAATGTCGATGTTCAGTCTTCTCATTTCTTGTTTAACCACGTCCAGCTTGCCTTGATTCATGGATCTGACGTTCCAGGTTCCTATGGAATAAAAATCTTTACAGCATCGGACTGTCTTTTCGCCACCAGTTACTTCCACAACTGAGCGTCCTTTCTGCTTTGGCCCAGCCGCTTCATTCATTCTGGCGCTACTCGTACTAGCCGTCTGCTCATCCCCAGTAGCATATTGGACACCTTCCGACCTGAGGGGCTCATCTTCCAGCGTCATATCGTTATGCCTATTGGAACTGTCCATAGAGTTTTCATGGCAAAGATACTGGAGTGGTTTGCCATTGCCTTCTCCAGTGGATCACCTTTTGTCAGAGCTCTCAGCTATGACCTGTCCGTCTTGGGTGGCCCTGCACGGCATAGCTCATAGCTTCACTGAACTACGCAAGCCCCCTTGCCACAACAAGGCAGCGATCCTTGAAGGGGGATTCTGATGTTTAATCATAGTTAAATAGAAGTGTATACATATTGAATCTGGACTGGGCTGGTGTGTACATTTGGCTCTTTCCTCTCTTCCTTAGGAGCACAAGGGAAGTTTAATCATTTAAAATGAACTCAATGACATTAAAACAGAGTTATGTGTCTTAACCGTAGCTAGTTTTCCTTCTGCCAACAGATTTTAAGCCAGGTGTTGAAAAATTCTGGCTTGCGGCTGAAAATTATCTCTGCTTACCCTGAGTGTCTGTAGTTATACGTCACTGGTAACCAGAGCTAGGCCTAAACCCCTGGGAATGAAGAGTAATAAGTGCGGCATGCCTGTGAACTTGGCACAAGCAGGGTCTTTGCATGTATTTTTATTGAACTGAGATTAAATTGGCAGTCTGAATGTATCCAGGGTTTTCCTAGGAATATATGCAGAGATACCACCAACTTCCTGCACATTTTGGGGTAGAGTTATTGTGGGCGTTAGATGGCACACTGCCACAGTATCATCCATGAGGTCCAGTAGGTGTCCTCAGGAGTGCCGTGCTTCTCTTTTGTTTCTAACAGGACAATCAGCAATCTGTGGAGATTCCTGTTCACATGTGAGGATGTCATGCTGGTTGCCCACACTGTGCATGTCTAAGGGGTTCCAGAAAGGATACGAAAAGGAATGGCTTGCCCTTACATACAAAATATTACTTGTTGCATACCCTTTCTCAAAGTAAATGTTAATGTTGGAGTGTGATATGGCTTATTGTATTTTGATTCAGCGGGTGTTTAGAGATTATGATGCATACCTCCCGAGATGACTGGGCCGTGAGTGTGGTCCTACCACCTGAATTATAATAAATACATAAATACAATAAAATAAAAAACTTCACGTTTGACCTTTCCTGTCAGTAGGATGTGCTTCATTTTGTCAATATATGATAATCTGACACAATGGTAACTTTTGTATGCTTCATAAAGTGATGGTCTGTCTCCTCCAGGAGAAATATGACTGTCCTGAGTGGTTCTCTCAGGAAAGCCCGTCTCGAGATGTCTCCACCTTCTTGATGAAGCAGATGGCAGCTAATACCTAGCATCTTCAGAGCAGTGGCACAGCTATGAAACTTTCCGTTTTGATGTTTTCCTGACACATTCTCTGTCTTTTCATGTTGTCCGATTCTATTTTTGATTATCATTTCCCACATGATGGTGTCATGCGATCCATTATTTCTGTTCCTTAATGCTACTTTTTCTATTTATCTTAGCATTTGCTTTTACAGTTATTGTGGTTATTCTAATGTACTTTGTGATAGCATTTTTAATATAGGCTGCTGGCTTCGAATACTAGGAAAAGAGTATAATGATTTTAAACATATGTATATTCTTATTAAAGGCTTGTCAGATTTCAGTAAAGGCTTCAGATCCTTTTTTAAAAATCTGATCTATCCTTCCAGGCTTTAAAAC
This sequence comes from Paroedura picta, assembly GCF_049243985.1. NCBI lineage: Eukaryota > Metazoa > Chordata > Lepidosauria > Squamata > Gekkonidae > Paroedura > Paroedura picta. The sequence goes on along the minus strand of NC_135370.1, from coordinate 153,411,105 downwards.
AACAAGATACCAAAGCTAATGAAGTGGAAATCGTCTTGAAAAATAAACTACTAAAAACAGAAGATGCAAAAAGTAAAGTAAGAAAATTCATAATGTCGCTTATATTCATAGCAAAGTCAGGGTATCTTGGATACTTACCTGAAAAAAAACCCCAAACATTTGGCAACTTAAAAATCTGAAAAGGATAAAAGGAACCCCTATAACTTTAAGCAAGGGAGTCCCTCAGTGGGTGTTGCTAGGCAACCACAGTATTCCAGGTTTCCATTTCTGTGAGTGAAAAGGAAGGGGGAGGGGGGCGCTTCAGCCGAATTTTGGCCTTTGAGGGAAAAGTCATTGAAATCAGGTCTGGCTATGGCTTCTAGCTTCAGGCTGGAAAATTCCTGAAAATTTTGGGCTGGATCCGGAGAAGGATAGAGTTTGGGGATTAGAGAGGCCTCGGCCAAACATAATGCCATAGACTTCACCCTCTAGAGTAGTGGTCCCCAACCTTTTTGAGGCTGGGGACCGGCGGCAGAAAGCAGGGCAATTGCTCGGCCGCGCACAGCGCCATGTGCGCCCAAAAATGCGCATGCATGTTTTCGGCTGCGCATGGCGCATGCATGGCCCAGCTGCGGCCCTGCTTCCCTCTCCCCTCCCTCCCACAGTAAGAAGCTTGCCAGGCCGCAAGCTTGCGGCCTGGTAAGTTTCTTACTGCGGGGGGGGGGGGGGCGGAGAGAGGGAGCCACAGCCCAGTGCCAGGGCCTTCGCGGCCCGGTGGTTGGGGACCACCGCTCTAGAGGAATCTGTTGCCTGGAATTTCGTTGTAATTATGGGGGATTTTCTGATCTCACCCTAGAGGGTGGCAATCCTAGGACTGGAAACAAGCTCTTGGTGACTTGATGCCACCCAACTTGCATTATTCAACTAGGCCTGGCTGCGTGCAACAGTTCAACAGTGGCCACCTTATGAAAGCCAGTGTGGTGTAGTGGTAAGAGATTCAGAGTAAGATCTGTGAGACCCACGTCTGAAACCTCATCTTCCTGTGGAAGAGGCTGTGGGTAGTTTTGGACCAGTCACATACTTTCAGGCTAACCTACCTCACAGGGTTGCTCTATGGATAAAAAGGAAGAGAGGAGAACAATGGAAGCTGCCTTGGTCCCCACTGTGAAGAAAAGTGGGTATAAATGAAGTAGATAAATAACGAATATAGCTGAAAATGGGAGGCAGATAAAAGGTAGGTTGGTGAATGGCTGAGGAAGAGAAAATGAGGATAGGAGCGGGTTCCAAAGGGGAGGGAAAAGTCTGAAAATTCTTAGGAATTTGGGGGAGGTGTGCATTGGGAGGCTGGGGGTTGAGGAGGAGAGGGATCTCAAAGGGGTATCATGCCATAGACTCCATCCTCCAGAGCAGCTATTTTCTTCCAATGAACTGGGGTTGCCAACCACCAGGTGGGGGGCTGGAGATCACCTGGAATTACAACTGCTCTTCAGATGGTAGCGATCTAGTGGAGAAAATGGCTGCTTTGGAGGGTGGACTTTATGGTATTATACACTGTTGAGGTTGCTTTCTTCCACAAATCTCACCATCCCAAGGCCCCACCTCCAAATATCCAGGGATTTCCCGGACCCAGTCTGGTGACGCAGTGGGATCCAGTCTCTGTAGCTGGGAGATCTGTGGTAATTCCCAGATACCTCCAGTCCCCACCCAGAGGGTGACATCCCTAGAAGGAGGGAAGGAAGGAGGACAGGAGGAGAGACTATGAGGACTTCCAGGACAGAGAAAATTGAAATAGTGGGAGAGGGGGAAGTGAGATGCCTCTCACAAGTCCTTGCAGGCTCCCACGTGTGTGTGTGTGTATGAATGTTGTGGCATCTTTACGTTGGAACTGATATGTCGGGATTCGGGTTTACACACTGGAGTATTCCTGTGTGCCAGAGATTCCCTGCAAATCGAAAGTTAAATATCAGGGAGAAGAGTAGGATAAAACCCTTCTCTTTACATGCTGGACTTTTGTATGGAGAGTTTAAGAAAAGAATCTCCCTCCACTTGAGCCTTTGATGCAACCTGAAGTGATAAAACCCAGCCACTGGAGAAACAAGAGAATATCCATTACATTTTCTGGGAGGTGGGGGGAAGAATCTGTAAATGGATCATTTGATCAAAGGTACCACTGGGATAATAGGCATTTGGTTAGCTTAACATAGCAGTGAATAAGAAATGAGCTTTCAGAGTACTTCTGGGGTGTATTAAATATTGGTATCTTCTAAATAATTCATAAAATTACCAGCAACGGAATGAGTTTCTATTTCTGTTTCTAATCCAAATCAGCTTGAGCAGGAATTGGAGCACTCCCGGAGGAAACTGGAGCAGTCAGAATACAGCCGGGAAGCCCTTCTCCACCAGGTAACTGCTCTCCCAAGTGAAAATCTATCTCCTTTCACAGTAGGGCCTCTTAAAGCCCACTATCAAATATACTTCAGTGATGTTAGGAAGAAACTGGAGGTGCGATAAGGAAGGCACACAGAATCATTCCTGGGAAGTTTGATTACAGAATGACATTTGATACGGCACAGCGGTGCCAAGGCAGAGCTGAGAAACGTAACAAACACGAGTTGTCTTAATGATTTCGATACAGTACCCATCTATCAAAGATTTCGCTGGCGAGTTTTTCAAATTTGTTTTTATCGTGTTACATTTTACATCATGCCCTTCCTAGGATAAGGAAGGTGGTGTTGAGAAATTGTGATGCGCTTGGAGGGGTCTCCCTTCAGTGCGGACATGAAGCGGACGTGAAAGCAGCTGGGTGGGCAATGGTGCACCCTGAAGCCACGTAAATATGAGAACTAGGTGATTTAAACAGCTGCAGAGTTTAATGGTGAGGTTCCTTCTCTGCCTAGACTTACCGCAACAGTTCAAGTCAAACGCTGCTAGAATTTTCTTTTTGCCTCCATGGGTTGCCGTAAATCCTGGAGCGGATTAGAATGAAGTAAACTCAGGGGAGCCTGAATTACTGAGCTGGCTCACGGAACGTAGTTGTCACAAGGGCTGTTTTCCATCGCTGAAGCTTCTCAGTTTTACAGATTGCCTTTCCTTTGAGTCTTGATCCGCTTCAATTGGCACTCTTGGAACAACAGTTATGTTTAGACAACAGTGGGCTGCCTCATGCCTGTTCAGGCAGTCGCTATTCTGTTGATAAGGGTTTCTCACTCCCCCCCCCCCCTCATTGCTACATACCACTGATAAAACCACATACATCGGATGTACATATTCTGCAGAATGGGGCAATTTATATTTCATATTTAAACCTACTTGCTTCTCCTGTTGGTGTTTGAAAATACAGTTTTATATTGTGAGAGCCTAAATATTTTGGGGTTTTAAAAATATATATTTGGAATGAGTAGAGAAGGACAAAATGTCTCCTCCTCGGGAAGAAGTAAATTGAATGATTGGAGTTTGACTTTTTCCTCTCCCGGAGCTACTTTCTCTGCTTTTGCTTTGCACAAGCAAATTATAACTTGTGCAAATGAACTGCTTTTATATTGCTAATCTCCCTCCTGGCATCTAGCAGTGTAATTTATTCAACAGCAAAGCCAGCCAGCCAAACCAAACCTCTGTGTTTCATAGCAAATTGGCTGGTCTTAGTTTTGCAGTCTCTTTTTTATTATTATTCTTGCTTCATGTTGCTGTAAAGATTTGAGGTTTTTTTAAAAAAAAAATTGAAATATTTATTAAGCTACTGTGCTGAATGCTGATAGGAGGAGGGACAGAGGAATTGCTCAATTTTGCATTTCCATGTTCCTAATTTGATGCTGTGTAGTACACATAACAGCAATCTTTTGCCTATACAGTTTTCTGTACTCTAGGAAGACCACATAACAATAATACTAATTCACACAGTAATGTTTTCAGATGCTGTATGCTACTGCATGCCTAATCTCAGCCTGCAGCAGCAAATCAGAGGGACTCTTCCCCCCATGATGTCTCCTTACTAGCTACTTGTTCTTATACTTGCCCTCCATTTGTATGATATCTCAGATGATTTTACACGTGCAAGAGAACAAGTTTGATGAAATGCAATACGCCATATCAGACGACACACTACAGGCCTCCCACACAAGTACTAACCAGACACAACCATGCTTAGCTTCTGAGATCAGATGAAATGGGGTCTGCTGAGGGTGGTATTTGCTGAAATCTGGCCGAGATAAATGTTGGCTAATTATGGCAAAGGAGAAAATTGCCGTGTTATAAGCACTTAAGGGGAGGAAATGTAGGAGAACAGGCCTATTTAATACAAAGATGGTCTCCATTCATAGAGCACTAGAACAGAATTCAATCCAAGCTTGTAATTCCCAGCAGTATATGAAACAATGCTTCAGAGTAAACAGTCATAATATACTTAGACATGAGGAAGCTGATACACTGTACTATTGTATTAATCATATAAAATGACATTTGTTTAATCATTATCTGGGATTATTTGGTTTACAGTTTGTCTTTTTTGTTGTTTTTTGCAAACTATTCTTACTACAATATTTTAAAAGTCTATGTTATAAGCAGGTGAAGAATCAGGTGTTGAGATATCACCTATGTTAAAAGCATCCTTTTAAATTAAAATGAGCCTCTTGTGGCGCAGAGTGGTAAGGCAGCCGTCTGAAAGCTTTGCCCATGAGGCTGGGAGTTCAATCCCAGCAGCCGGCTCAAGGTTGACTCAGCCTTCCGAGGTCGGTAAAATGAGTACCCAGCTTGCTTGGGGGGTAAACGGTAATGACTGGGGAAGGCACTGGCAAACCACCCCGTATTGAGTCTGCCATGAAAACGCTGGAGGGCGTCACCCCAAGGGTCAGACATGACCCAGTGCTTGCACAGGGGATACCTTTACCTTTACCTTTACCTTTAAATTAAAAAAAAGAAACGGCCAAATACCTGGCATGATAAGCAAAGTGTGTGTGTGTGTTTAGAGGGGTATAAGCGCTCTTTGGACTGTGCTGGCTATTTGCTCCAGTGTAAAGATCATCCCAAGGGTTGTGGGGCCCCTACTGTGAAAGCCAGCATGGGATAGTAGTTAAGAGCAGCCACCTCTAATCTGGAGAACCAGATTTGATTCCCCGTTCCTCCACGTGAAGCCTGCTGGGTGACCTTGGGCCAGTCAGAGCTCTCTCAGCCCCACCTACCTCACACAGTGACTGTTGTGGGGAGAAGAAGGAGATTGCAAACCACGTTGAGACTCCTTAGAGTGGAGAACAGCAGGATAAAGGGAAAGGGACATTCAGGACTGGAATTCAATACCTGCACGCTGTCCTGTCACTTCATTCTGGAGAGAGCAGGTGGCTCAGCCTTCAGTTCCCCAGTGTTGTCTGAAGAAAGACAGGGCCTTCATTGAGTGGAGAAGACAGCTTATTCTCCTCTCCTAACACAGCTGTGCTGAGGGAGAGGGTCAATTTCACCTCTCATCTTGCACTGCATGGATCCTGCAGTCTCGGAAATCTTTTTTTTTTTTTGTGGTGGTGGTTGGGTCAGAAAGGGGCTGCCGGAATGGAGAACCACAGGAAACGTTGTGCTGTGTTTTCAGGGATGGCTATATGTCAACCAGTGGAGACAGTAACTTTGCATAGGATGGCACTTAGGATCTTCTGAGAGGGTTTTGCTTTTAATTGATGCTGTCAGTGGGAGGATTAATTCCTTTCATCCATGCAGTTTTGCAAACCCCTTCTATCCCAGAAGGGAAAAATTGTTGGTACCTGTAAACTGCAAATGAGGTAGGGGATAAATAAATTTGGCCCTGAGCATAGGCAGCAACCCGAAAATATCCTTCAGTGTGTAAAAGGTGCAGTAGAACAAACAGCACATTAATTACTTTATTTGTTAAGTATGTTCCTCTCTATTTTGGTCATGTTTTGTTTGTGCATCAGATCTTTCAAAGAGTTGATAATGTAAGTGAAGATGCCTCCTCACCTTTGACATTGATTTCTCCTTGGTTTAAAAAGCTGGCACTTGTCTGTGTGTGTGTGTATGTGTGTGTGTTAGATTGAGGATCTCCGTTCCCAACTCCTTAGAGCAGAAGAGGAGCGTCTGGGTTTGCAGCACCAGATCACTCAAGTCGCCATGCACCACCAGAGGCCTCCTGACGAGCAGGAGGATGACAGGAGGAAGCACAGAGGTAGGACTCTCCTCACTCTCTACTCCTTACCCTCCCCAAGCCACATAAGCAGGTCATGGTCAGGACTGGGTGTTTGGAATGATAAGATGGAGAAAATGGTGAGCCAGTGTATCGGGTCTAAGAAACGGAATGTGCTTAATAATGCATGATTAATAACGGTACTGTTCTTAGTATCAACTGGCTAGAACCTTCTAATGACCGTAATCTGTGATGGAATTCCACACCAAAAAAAAATCATTTGGAGATGGTAGAAACCTTTACAAATCTGTTAGAGAAGCCAGAATTTAAAAAAAAGGGAAGAATATGTATTATGGCATTTTTTATATGCCAAGTGAAAACATGCCTCATATCTCTTCTAAATTAAGGTTGCGTGTATTTATGTATGCATGTATTTATGACCTGTCTGAGATGGCCCAGGCTTGTCCAATCTCATCATATTTTAGAAGCTAAGTAGGACTGGCACTGGTTAGTATTTTGGTGGGCAACCACCAAGGAAGTTCAGGGCTGCTACACTGACGACAAGCCATCTGTAGCCATAATAATGCTTGGTTTATGTGCAGATGATGTAGTTGGTAAAACCTGCCCTGATTGGCCCTCAGGAGGGGACATGCATCCAATAGGGAGCGGGCACTCCCCCACTGAAGGCCAATCACAGGTTTTCTCCACCTCCATCCTCTATCATGCCACTTCTGGGCCCTTTGAAGGAGGAGAGCCAACATAAAATAAGCTGGCGGGGGGGGGGGGCAAGGAGCCTGACTGCACTGGTCCAAACTGCCCAGCCACTGCACTCCCAGGCCTCCTGCTCACTGGGGATTGAGAGGATGCTATCTGTCCATGCTCTGCCACAGGCACAGTGCTGGCCGTGTTGGTCCAGCCCCCATGGCTGGACAGCCGTGCTCCCTGGTGGACTCCTGGACATCAGACAGCAGAGGAGGCTGGCTGGCTATGCTCTGTCATGGCTGCACATTCCTGCTGCATGAGAGCTGCCTCTGCCTGCAAGTTCCCTTCCTGGGGGCCTCCCGCCTGCAACCTTTCCAGGTCCTGGCAGGAGGAGGAGGCTTTCCACAGAGTTCTTCTATTCCATCCCCCCACCCAGCAAAGCTGGCTGCACCCTGATTGGCCCTGCCCCTGCAGCTCCCGCCCTCCGTCCCTGGACTCTAGCTCTCAGATGCGCCTCAGTGTTTGGAGCCAGCAGCAGGTAAGGGGAGAGGGCCCTGGCCAAAGGGTCATGGTGGAGGGCTTGCTAACGAGGGCCTCTTGGCCTGCTAGGCTGTGCCTGCTAACGAGGGCTTCCCACCCTGCTGACTGACTGCTAAGGAGCTCTGTCCCGGGCCTGCTAATGAGCTGGCCAGCCCCCGCCCGCCTCACTTGATACGAGCTGTGGCCCAAAGCCACCTTAAGCTGCCTGGCTGGGGGCCAGGGGAGGGGGCCCTTTCAAGGCCCGTTCTTAGGAACGGGCTTTGAAGCTAGTATTTTATATTAAGCTTATGTTCAAAGTTATGCATTCTTCTTCACCAATCTGCTGCACGGTATATAGAACAAGCATTAAGAGAATCAGAGTCCAGTGGCACCTTTAAGACCACTGGACCAACAAAAATTTAAGACCAACAAAAATTTATTCAAGGCGTGAGCTTTTGAGTACATACACTCTCCCTCAGAGTAAACTGAGGAAGAGTGCTTGCACTCGAAAGCCTCACGCCTTGAATAAATCTTTGTTGGTCTTAAAGGTGCCACCGGACTCTGATTTTGTTTTGTTGTGCTGCTTCAGACCAACATGGCAACCTACTTGAATAAAGCATTAAGAGATTCATGTTTAGTTTCTTAAAGTCTTAAATTAATTAAACGTGAAATAATATTTTGTCAGGCAGCCTTCAGTGACTTGATTTCATACAGGTAGTTGAAGAATTTTTTTCCCCCAGCTTTACTGTACCTTTTATTGGAAGTTGCTTTGGTTCGTGCCATGTCTCTCTGCCATTAAAGCAACAAATGCCGTAGAAACTGTGAAGCAGATCTGAAAAGCTCACTAAAAACTGTTGCATCAGTAGGCTCTCCAAACAAGCCACCACACCCTGCTGTTGTCCATTTGCCATTCATGTCAGTGGGACTGGTGTGGGAGCTCCATGTGATCTGTCATTGGGATCAAATGGAAGTTATATAGCAACTGTGCTTGGTAGATTGCAATCTTTTCCCCCTGTGGCCCTGAAAATGTCCCTTATGAGTATGTATAAAATGTCTATAAATACTTCCTTCCTTCAGAGCCTTTATAGTATTTTTACAGCCTGGCCAATGTATAATGAGATTTTCTTCTCATTATGAGTTTAGAAACACGATTTCCTTGTTAAACCTTCTGATACTATTTATCCTGCTGTTAGGGAAAACTTTATGATTATTTAATTGCACTAGAATATATGGGAGGGACTGTGGTTCAGTGGGAGAGTGTCTGCTTGGTACCAAGGCTCAATTTCTAGCATCTCCAGTTGAAAGGAGCAGGTAGTAGATGACATATTAGACCACAGACCACGATAGATTGATGGTCTTTGATGCATTCAAATGGTTAACCCATCCTTGTCCCTGCAGATATGGGTAGCGAAACAAAAAAGATTACATTCTTCTTCAGGACTTGCCACCATGTATTTGGGTAATGTAACGTGTGGTGTCATCTCAAATTCATAGGAATAAGACTTTTTATATTTTGTTACTAGCTTCAAAGCCTGTTCCTAAGAATGGGCCTTGAAAGGTTCCCCTCCCCTAGCCCCTGGCCCTTGGCCAGTCAGCTTAAGGTGGCTTTGGGCTGCTGCTCACAGCCAGATCAAGTGGGGCAGGCGGGGGTTGGGCAACTCGTTATCAGGGCCGGGACAGAGCTCCTTAGCAGGCAGGCAGCCGTCCGGGAGGCCCTCGTTAGCAAGCCCTCCACCATCACCCTTTGCCCAGGGCCTTCTCCTCTTACCTGCTCCTGGCTCCAGGCAGTGAGGCATCTGAGAGTAAAGAGGCTAGAGTCCAGGGACAGAGGGCGGGAGCTGCAGGGGCAGGGCCAATCAGGGCAAAGCTGGCTGCACCCTGATTGGCCCTATTCTATCTTGGACAGCCAGACACGTCCCCCCCCCCCCCGGCTGTTTCATAAATATATAGAGGAACAACAATGGATAAGGATGACTTTCCCAATTCTCTCCCCAAGTGCTTTCCTCAACCACAAGTTCCCTGTGTTGGTTTCCTTGCAAATTAAAGCTCTCACAAATCACTTAAATGTAGGACAGACAAAGGCCACTCTCCGAATTGCAGTTTGTGATCTACAAATGAGACCTTTCAACTACTTAGTGGCATGTTTCCACCACTGACTATTGCTGCAGGTGTGATCCTGTTGTGTAATTTCTGCATCACTAACATGTCATGTCAGTGGAGATAGATTCCAGTGGGTAGCCATATTGATATAAAGCAGCAGAACAAACTTGGATTTGTTTGAATTTATTTAACACATTTGTTTGTCTTTATTTAACACTTGGATTGAACCCAAGATGTTTCCCATGCAATTCAGTCTCAAGTGAATACAAACAAATCCAAATTGCTGTTTTTTTTCTTCTTTATCTCTGGGATGTTAACCATTTTAATTATGCTCTATATTAATTTACTCCCACACTTTGCCTATAAGTTTGAACTGTTTACTTTCATTCCACGACATTATATCTGAAGAAGTGTGCATGCACATGAAAGTTCATGCCTTGAATAAAACTTTGTTGGTCTTAAAGGTGCCCCTAAATTTGTTATGTCACGTCAGTGCTGATGCTTATGATGTGTTTCACCTCTGTCTTCAGATGTCTCATTGTTTTCACTTTTCTGGAGCCCAAACTCCATTTTATTTTTTATTGGACGTCCCATTGTATTGACTCTATTTATTTACACTATATAATCTGCCTTGAGTCTCAGTGAGAAAAGCAGACTATACATAATGTAAATATCCCTTTCAATGCTATTTGACCAATTTGACTGTGTCCATTTATTTGACAGGACAGTGTGCTTTTTGTCACATTCAGCCTCCCTTACAATACAGAGCAGTATTATTTGTTCTCCCTTCTCCCAAGTTTTCCTGCTAGTCTATTTTCTGGTATGCTGCAGACACCTCCTTCATGCTGCCTCATATCCCATATTCTTCCAGTCCCCTCAGTTTCCTCCCCCTGCCCACTCCAAAGCCGGTTCATGGATTGTGAAGGACAATGGGGATTATCCAACCCGTTGCCTCCTTTCCCCTGACCTGAAGCTCCCCAAACTAGCTCTAAGTCTTGTTTTATGATAGTTCTAGAATTCATCAACACTTCAGCATTCAGCATATGTGTACACATATTTTTCTTTTTTGTAATTTGGCACATTGTTTCTGTTTTCTGTTTCCACTTTTTGTCTTCTACGTTCCAGTGGTTGATCAGGACAAGCAAGATATGGAGAAACAGATCTGGGAATTGAGAGCAAAGCTCAGTCGTAGTGCTGTCATGTCTGAGATAGAGGAGTTAAAGCGATGCATTGAGCGCAAGGACAAAGAGAAGGCACAGCTTGGAATGAAAATAGAGGTAACTCTTTTTCACAAGATGACATTATCTTTGAAAGAGTTTGCTGCGTAAAGGCTGACTTGTCGCATCAGATAAGATGTTAAGCTCATATTGAGACTGGACCACTTCACAGTGTTGATGAGGACTTGCATGACTGAATACTCATAGGTAAGAGAAGAGAGATTCCCATATCTAGAAGACAAATGCATCAGGGTGAATGCGACGCGAGAACCCTTGTTCTTGGTGTCTGCTTTCCAGCATGCAGGGATTATTAAGAATATATATTGACTAGGAATATAGCGCATTGCACTTAGAAATGCAATGGGCGCTAGGAGGTGGCTGGAGTTTGGGAAGAGGGGGGAGAACACGGTCTGTTCTTGGCCCTTCCCCCGGCCTCCTCCCAGTCCCCTCAGAGTCTTCGGGGAAGGCGAAGGATGCAGGGCGCCACGTCTTTGACGCGGCACCCAGTCTCCCTTGCCCTCCCTGAAGCCTCTTCCCCCGGCCCCCTCCCCGTCGCCTTGGAGGCTTGGGGGAAGGCGAAGGAGGCTGGGTGCCGCAGCTCCAATGTGGCATCCGGTCTCCCTCACCCTTCCTGAATCCTCTGTCCCCCGCCCCCTCCCCGTCGCCTTGGAGGCTTGGAGGAAGGCAAAGGAGGCCGGCACCACATCTCCAACGTGGCACTCTGTTTCCCTTGCCCTCCCTGAAGCCTTTGGCCCCCTCCCATGTCCACCCTGCAGGTCGGGCCCCGGGCCAGCCTACCTGGTGCACCGGAGGGCAGCCGCTAATGGCGGCAGTGGCCGGAAATCAGGTAAGGTTGGGGTTGGGCGGGTTGGGAGGCGCTTTGTTTGTCAGTCAGGGGGGGAAGGGGCCAATGAGCCCACCCCAACCCTCCTTACTGATTTATTTACACTACTCCCGCAGAGCGGTTAAAGATGAGTATACCAGGTCCCACCTGCAGTCTGCAGTAGGACAGCCTAAAGGTCTATTCTTTAACTTGATACTGGTGAAACAACAGAGGGAATGTACATTTTGCTAAATTACAAATGGTCACATCCTCCTAGCATGTCAGTTTTTTGATAAAACTAAAGTTAAGCTATATCAATGCAGTTTCCAATTGTATACTCAAAACTGGTGATCCCCACTCTATGCCAAAGAATATGATTCTATCTGGAAAACTAACCTATTTTAGTACCAGCTGATTTAGCTCTCGAGTGGCTGTAGGGAGACACACCCTGGATTTATCCTAATGACGTGGACATTAGGATAAAGTGCTGATGGACAATTTGGATATGCCCTGGCCCATACACCCATGTATTGACACCTGAATCAAAATTAAATTATACGAGCTTTGTTTGACACTAAGCTTGCAGGCAACAATGTAGCGAAGTGGACAAGAATAGATTGACACTTGTAATTCCCCCCTCCCCCATTTTATTTTAAATTGATATTTTTGTTGCTCTATATTGGTTCTGTTAACTTTACTTTAGAAGGGAGGACCACAAATGTACATAGTAGTCAAGGTGAAATCCATTAGATTCATTGCTTTTTTCCAGGCAACTTATCAAAAATGATGAACTTGATAAGATAAGATTTATTTGTCATGTGCTTTTGTTAGTTTAGGTGCTTCAAACCAGATTGGCACAGCAAATAGTTTCATTTTAAATACCCCCCCTCCAAAAAAAGAAAAAAAAGAAAGAAGAACTGGCCTACTGCAAATATTACCATAGAATACAATTGGCTTCCTTAAGAGTTGCGGAGGATGAGGCCTTCCCCACCCTCTCAGGGAAGGCCTTTCAACAGGATGTGAGCCACAGTGGAGGAAGCTCTTGAGCAAATAGTTACCAAATGATCTAGCTGTAGGGAAGGGCTGACCAAAGCTAGCACATGATGGGGCCATGAATTCTGAAGCACGGGTCTTTTATGAAATTGGTTAAGGGTTTTTGAACTTTAAAAATGTGCTTTAAAAATATTGTTGAATGCAGGTGTTCTTTGAAGCTCAGGATTTCAGTGAATAAAATTTAGATAGTATAAATAGGCAATCATTAGAACAAGCTCTATTTAATTTGGCATAATAAGGCATCTAGAGGTAATGTTTAATTTCCTTTATAATTACGTGGTTAAGTTTGTATTGAGAGCTGCTGACTTGCTCAGAGGGATGTTGAAAATAAGTCACAATTTAGCAATAAGGCTGTCAAATCTAATTCCAGTAAGAACGTGCACGTGGTACTATAACCCAGAATTCTTTTGGGGCACAAAATGCTCATTGTTGTAAAACCAGTTTGAAAAACCTTTAATTTGTTTTTTTGGCAGAGGTCGATATTCATAGCTTCCTTGCTTCTAATTAAAGGAATAATATTGAATATAATGAAAAATTAATACTCTTCCTAAAGATTTCAAAAATTACCAATGCACAAGGCAGATTACCTGCTGAAGTGTTGAAATCGCTGATTATATTTTGTTTATTTTCATGCTGTTGTCTCTGAATACCAAATAAAGTAATACAGGCAAGGAAAACGGTGTTGTTTTTTAAATTTTGTGGCTAAATGCTGCTTAGACCCTGGACAGTTTCCAGTAATAGAACTGTTCTCTTTAATTAAAAAAAATGATTGAGAGATAACTTGCTTTTGTACATTTTAAAATCCACAGTCTTAGAGGTCTGTGTCGCTTAAATTAATCTTTTAATACATATTGCTGCCTTTGTTACCCTAAAAGGGAGGCAGAAACAACTACAGGAGGCAAAGAGAAATAGATAACTTCCTTTTCAATGCAACCGTGAAGGCTGTGAATTCAAAACCTACAGAGCTAATACTGTATCCCAGGCTTTCTCAACCAGGGTTTCTTGATGGCCCTGGAAGAGTTTCGCAAATGGATGGGGGTCAATTAATTTAAAGTATATTTTTAAAATTTGTTAAACATGTATCAGGTGATATAACCATATATGATAATGTTAACCAGCCCCTCCCCCCCCTGTGGCCAGTGATGGGCCTGGAGCAGGTGGGGAGGGGCTCTGGGTGGGTGTGTACACAGCTATGCTTCCCAACCATATTTTGCACGATTGTGCCACTTCTGGGGTTTGTTGAAGCTTGAAGAATGTTCCATGGGTTTCTCAATAGTAAAAAAATTGAGAAAAGCTGCCATATCCCCTCAGATGGTCTATGGCAGGGGTAGTCAACCTGTGGTCCTCCAGATGTCCATGAACTACAATTCCCATGAGAACCCTGCCAGCATTTGCTGGCAGGGACTCATGGGAATTGTAGTCCATGGACATCTGGAGGACCACAGGTTGACTACCCCTGGTCTATGGAATACCATTTTCAGCTGTAAATCTGGGGAAGGGGGTGTCTTTCATCTAATGAAGCTGGGCAAACTAGTTTCAGATGAGCAGAGTTGCATGATGATGACTAGGAGGCAGTGGGACATCTTCTGAAGTGTGGGAAATGTGTTCCTTCTGATTGCCTCTGTCACTAGCCCAGCAACATGGCTTTCAAGGTGGAATTCTCCAGATTTGGATCAGGCTAGATGATGCAATCAGTTTCCTATGAGCACAAGCAGCCACAGCCCATTCTTCTCTGGCATAAGCATGGACAGCCAGTTCCCTGCTAAAGCACATAGGTATTTCTTCCCTCCTCCCATAAAAAGAACAGCCATGTGATCTATATAACATAGAGATACAGTTAGCAAAACCTTTGGGGATTGCTACGACTTGGAAGAAAATGTAACTGTAATTGTAGAAACTGTTACTGCTGGTTTGCACTGATATTTCTCCATCTGAGGGAGTGTCTTGAGATTAGGAATGGCTCAGGTTTCTGGATTTCTAGATTTTTAAACAGCCCAAGTGTGTTGCTGAATGTCTTTGCACATCTTAGTTTGTGGCAACAGAGGCTTTGTATGAGGCTACAGCCAATGTTAAAATAGAAACTCCCTTCCTTGAGTTACTGCATGTGAAGGGAGAACAGGTAAGAGTGCACTGGCCTCTCCCCAGCCTGTGATTGCTTGGTTGTCCGCAGGGGGTGACCACCTGGAGGAAGTGCCTGTACCCATTCAGTTCCCCATGATCAGTGATGCTGCTAACTCTGCTGATCATGGGGCTGTTTGCTCTGCATGGTCATATTCTGCAGATGACCAGGCAATTGCACAGAAGCAGTGAGAGACGTCAGCATGCTTGTGCCCCTTCTCCCTCCCTACATGATGTGTGTGTGTTTGTGGGGGGGAGACATGAATACTGAGCTACTGTGAATGAAAAAGTATGTGTGAAAGAATTGCTAATCTTACAAGGAGTGTATGATTCCTGTTATTTCCCCCCAGCATAATGTTCATTGTGTCTCTTCATGGAGGCTTCTTTGGAAGACTCATCTTCCAGCCTCCTCTGGTATGTGTGCCACGTTGGGCGTATTTGTAGCTTGGTACAGCCAATTGAAAGTGAGCAGTGTAGTGAGAGAGGCATCCGGCAAGGGTTTATGCAGCAGTATGGCAGCAGTAGTGATGGTCTTGGGGGGACATGTTCTTTCTGTTTCTTGAGTAAGCTTTACATACATACAACCAATGCGTAAGCTGTTCAGGGCAGTAAGCATCTGGTGACACCTGGGTTTTGACCACTGTGGCGCAGTATTGGACTATATGGGCCACTGGCCTGACTCAATAGGGCACTCTTACATTCTTACAGGATAGGGGGAGGGATATAGATTAGCGATCTCCAACCTGTGGGCTGCAGACCACATGTGGTCTGTCGACTAATTGTAGCTGGAAAGGCTACAGGCTGGAGGCCCCAGTAGCTGGAAAGGCTACAGGCTGGAGGCCCCCAGGCAGGGAACTCACACAGTAGGGATCTGCAGCATCTGAGCCTTGGAGGAAAGTGGAAGATGGAGGGGGGGCAGGGGGGACAGAAGGTGATTGGCTGGCTACTAGACATACAGGCAAATTGGTTGGAGGAGGAGGAAGCACTCGGGTGGGACAGCAGCCCTGAGTGGCACTTAAGCCATGAGACACACTCCTCCTCCAAGCCCTTACCAAAAATATTATGTGGAACAGATGTTTAAGCCTCCTCGACAATAGTAATTCTGTATAGCATTGCACTGTGAGTATCCTGGTAATAGAAGGGTACAGTAAACACGTAATAAAATAAGGGCACCATGTAAACATTTTCCACAATCTAATTTTTTCTCCTTCCTTTGGATTTATTCCTCATCTCTGTTGCTCAGTTGTTCGTTTGAAGTATTTCAATTTGAAGAAGTGTTGATTCTTATATGCCGCTGTTCTCTACCTAAAGAAGCCTCAAAGCGGCTTACAATTGCCTTTTCCCCACAACAGACACCCTGTGGGGTAGGTGAGGCTGAGAGAGCCCTGATATTCCTGGTTAGAGCAGTTTTCTCAGTGCTGTGGTGAGCTCAAAGTCACTCAGCTGGTTGCACGTGGGGGAGCGCAGATTCAAACCTGGCTCGCCAGATTAGAAGTCTGCACTCCTAACCGCTACACCAAGGTGGCTTGGTCTCCAAACCAAGGGTTCTGGGTTGGTTTGTGAAATGCCACATTCTACGTGATTCATTAATGTCTCATCCTATTGACTGTGTAATCTACCGTGCTTTAAATTTCTGTGATAAAGGCAGACTATAAAGTAAATGAAATTAAAATCCAGAAATTGTTTGCTATAGTCAACAACTAATTAAAGTATCAAATAGAGGCTAATTACTGCTAAATGCCTAAACTAACATCCCTGCTGTGTAAAGCTCCTAAAAAGAAAATTTGAGTCCAATAGCACCTTTAAGACCAATAAACATTTATTCACGACTCTGAGGAAGTGTGCCTGCACGTGAAAGCTCACTCCCTGAATAAATCTTTGTTGGTCTTAAGGTGCCTTTAGACTCAAGTTCTGTTTTGCTACTTCAGACCAACATGGCTACCCACTTGACCCCTCCTAAAAAGAAGTTCCACATGCAAAAACAAAGAAAAGATCTTATCTCTTATGGCTGTCCATATCGTTCTAAATAGGGCTGGTTTACAGGTGCTGTTGAGATGCTACACATGCTATGGTCATGATTGTTCCAGCGAGCAGATGAAAAGATGGAAACTAAGATGTCTTAGCTAACTGTACTAAGGCACGTACGTTTGCCATATGTATAGCACTGAAGACAGGATGCAAGATTTTCTTGTTGCCCTTTTACAGAAAGATTAGGTACTTACGCCTTTTGTTTACCTATTTATTTATTCATATTTTTATACCGCCCTCCCCAAAGGCTCAGAGCGGTTTACATATAACTGAAACGATACATGAAACCATACATATAATAACATTAATATTAATTAATTGATAAACTGGATGACAGTATAACATAACAGTATATCATAACACAAACAGTGGTAACTCTAACAGGTCCAGGAGTCTTAGTGGGTTTCGGGGGGGGGGGGGGCAGCGGCCCTGCAGATGTTGGTAGGTTGGCTGGCCTGGCCTCAGCCAAATGCCTGGCGGAAGAGCTCCCTTTTGCAGGCCCTGCGGAACTGTTTTAATCCCGTCAGGACTATTTGGTTACATTTTTATCCCACTTTTTTCTCTGTGGAGCCCAGTGACATAGATGCTTCTCCTTGTCTTTCACTTTCTCCTCACAACAGCCCTGTGACGGAACATAGGCTGACAGAGTAACGGGTCCTAGGTCAGTGGACATTTGGACAGAGCTCTTCTCATCTCTAATCCCACTCCTTATCCAGCATACTTTTGCCACTTTGTTTCCCTTTCTTACAAAAAGGAACACTGATGCTTCTGAGGGTGTGATAACTTTGTCTCACCTAATATGTGAACTTCTTTGAACTATCCAAAGTACTCTTGATAGGGGGTGGGAAAATAGATATTTTACAGCCAACAATAAAAAAAAAAATCTAATTTAGCTTGTACTAATGTACCTTTCTAAAGTTACGGAAACCTGAAATTGGTAGATGTACTGTACATACCAAGTACATTCATTCCGTTCTTTTAAACTCCTGTTGAACCTCATTAACCTTCATAGGTTATTTGTATTCATAAGAACTCCGAGTATCCCCCTCATCAGTGGTTGTTGCTGATTTAATTTGTTTTTTCCTCCCATCATATCTGAGTCAACTGAATTGAAAATAAGCTTATAGTTGAATTTTTACATAATTTGAAGAGGCGTTAACAGTAAAATAAAGTGTATAGCTTCAAAATAAATGAAGGCGGTGGTAATTGCATGACAGATTGCATGGCTGTGCATCACCACAAAGTGGTTGTCTGTGTTGTGTGTTGCTAAGGTGCTAATGGATGTCTGGTTCACATGTAATACTTCCTGATGGACATTGTGGTATACTGGTTAGGGTGTCTGACCCGGGTCGTTTAGGCTTTGATTTGAATCCCTACTCTGCCATGGAAGTCTGCTCAGATGATTTTGGGTCACTCCATCTTTCTCAGCCAAACCTACATCACAGGAGTGTTGTGTAGATAAAATAGAAGGGGAAAAGAATGGTGTGAGCCACTTCTTGAGAGCCAGTTTGGTGTAGTGGTTACGAGTGTGGACTTCTAATCTGGCATGCCGAGTTCGATTCTGCACTCCCCCACATGCAGCCAGCTGGGTGACCTCGGGCTCACCATGGCACTGATAAAACTGTTCTGACCAAGCAGTAATATCAGGGCTCTCAGCCTCACCCACCTCACAGGGTGTCTGTTGTGGGGAGAGGAATGGGAAGGCGACTGTAAGCCGCTTTGAGCCTCCTTCGGGTAGGGAAAAGCGGCATATAAGAACCAACTCTTCTTCTTAATCATGGTGTCTCCCCACCGTTCTCCCTTCTCTTGTGCGCCTTGGGACTGGTGAAAGGCAGTGAGTTGGGCGATGTCACTTGCAGCTTGATGGTCAAGCTGCTGAATACACAGCATGATGTGCGGCTTTATTTGCACAAGGTCAAATACAGATCTGGTAGTAGTCAACACTCAGTCACAGGTGTTGAAGCTTTGATTGATGCAAATAGCTGCTGGCGAATTTGAGGCAGAAATGATGGGGCCTGCCAGCGAGGGGCCCAAGGTCTCGTTCACACACGGTGTTACCTAGAAGCGTATCCCCCATCCAGTAGGCATGCTTTTCATTTTTCTGACCCAGATGCAGAACTTAGGAACAGATGCATTCCTTTCAGTAACAGGTGAACAGTATGGCAACCCTAATCCCTGAGGATTTCTCTTTCTGGGTTCTCCCTTGACTGTCAATTCTGAGAATTGAATGTGTTGGCCTCGGATGGCTCACAACCGAGAACGTGGCCATTCGGCTGGTGTACTGTGTGTCCGGTGCAGTTCCAGATGCTCAGCCTTCCCTGCTGGAGGTGGTCACCACCTGGTTACTACAGTTCCCTAGAGCAGTGGTCTCCAACCTTTTTATCACTAGGGACCACTCAACGCTTGACAATTTTACTGAGGCCCGGTGTGTGTGTGTGTGTGTGGGGGGTAGTTTACTCCTCTACTCTTAACCACTGCCCTAATGCTCTCTGATCACTATGGTAATGTTTAAACATCCCTTCAAAATAAGATACAGACACGCCACAACAATTAACATAAGGAACATTTTATTTTCATGGAAATTTTAACTCATGACAATGACATATCAATGGGAACCCTGAGCTTGTTTCTCTGCAATGAGATAGTCCCATCTGGGAGTGATGGGAGACAATGACACCTGAAGTGTGTTGTAAAGGGGCGGGGCCCCGGGGGGGGAAGAAGGCGTCCTCCAGGGCCTACCTCCAATTAGTCGACGGACCACATGTGGTCCGCAGCCCACAGGTTGGGGATCGCTACCCTAGAGTATTAATTCTGGGGAACTTTAACGTCCATGCAAAGCTGCCGTCCTCTGGAAATGGGCTGGATCTAGTGTCAGCCATGGCTCTTGCAATTTGTTGTTGGCTCTACCCACCAAATAGGTAACATCTTGGACCTCATTTTCGGCGCAGGGTTGAATGTGGATTCGGTCATGGATAATGCCGTGCCATGCTCAAACCACTATGCTCTGAAGACCCCTGCTAAGGCTGCCATCTCCCCTTCAGTTGGGTGCTGAGCAGATTTCAGCTTGCCTGCGGAGACTTATGGATCCGATTGGATTCCTAAATGCTTTGCGGACTGGGCAGCAACTGGCAAAGCAGAATGCTTGCTGCTATTGATGAGATAGCTCCCCGATATCCTCTACACCCCCGCCTCAAGTGGTATAACGAGGAGCTCAACAGGAAGAAACAGGAACTGAGACGACTAGAGTGAGTTTGGAGGAAGACTCACCACGAAGAATCGAGAACATCCTATAAAATGCAGACGAAAGCCTATAAGATGACGGTAAAGTCAGTAAATGCAATTTTCATTTCATTACTATCACACCCGGCACAGTTATTCAGGATAGTTCGCCCTTTTACCACTCTTGATGAAGGGTGCCAAAACAATAGGTATCAGCTGTGAGGCATTTGCAAGTCATTTCGGAGACCAAATCTTGACTCTCTCCCACCAACCTACTGACAACTACTGACCCATCTTGCACTTAGCATTTCTGGGGAAGCTGGTTGAGAAGGGCTGCCATGAACCAAATATCAGCATTCTCTCCTGACCCCCAAGAAGCATGTCCTACTTCAACAAGGGCCAGAGCCTTCTCTGTCCTGGCCCCCACCTGGTGGAACAAGCTCTCTGAAGAGATCAGGGTCCTGCCTGAACTCCCACAATTCTGCAGGGCCTGCAAAAGGGAGCACCTCCACCAGGTAATTGCTTGAGACTGACTGACCTAACAACATCTGCTTTCCCCCCTCCCCCAGACACTCCCCTCCATAACCTGAACCAAACTTACCTCCCTACGGGTTCTTGTTAAAGCTATTGTTCTTGTTAAAATTGTTGTTCAATTGCATCTGTGTAACATTCTGTTATATTTGGAACCACTGTTGTGATTGTGATGTTTCATGTAAACTGCCCTGAGGCTTATGGGAGGGCGGTATAGAAATACAATAAATAAATAAATAAATATACAATGTTAGTGCACTCCCAGCTTGCTTTGTGAGATTGTTCCAGAGGGGCAGTGCCAAAGCTGAAAATGGATGTGGCTGATCATATCAACTTGTGTGTTTGGGGCAGCTATGACAATACTTTAGGGGGAAATCTAAACCGGCATACAGGATCATTCTGGGAAGTGAATTTGTTTTCAGCATGATTTTGGGTCCGATTCAAGTTGCTTTAGACCAGTGGTCCCCCACCTTTTTATGGCAGTCTTTTGGGTTGTCTTTTGCCGAGGGACATCGCCATCGCCGCCTGAGCCCCTGCTCCACTTGCTTTCCTGCTGGCGCCCCTGACTTCTCGCTGTCCACTGGGGGGCAGTGCCACGCCGAGTGCGAGCCCCAGGCATGGCAGGTGCTGGAGAGCACCAAAGGTGAGGTGGCGGCAGAGTGGCAGGGCAGCCCCCGAGGCAGCAGCTGGGGAGGAGGAAGAGGAGGAGCTGCGGCCCAGTACCGGTCCCCGGACCGGGGGTTGGGGACCACTACTTTAGATGAGTAAGATATGGTCATATCTGTGAATTCCTGTCAAGAGATGAGCTGCTGCATTCTGAACCAGCTGAATTTGTCTTCAGGAAATTGTGTGTTGCAGTAATCTAGCCACAAAGAGCCATGGACTGGTGTGACTAGATCAGCTGAATATGGGGGGGGGGGTACTATTTCTGTGTTAAATGCAGTTTAAAAAAAGAGAATTTTTAACAATCAACTTGGCCTGGTTGTTTACAGGGTTTGATAAAACTCCCAGATTTATCAGAATAAGGCAAAGTAAGCACAATCTGCCTCCCCTCCGCCTTAATGGCTAGTATTACTACCACCATACTTGCATATGAATCTACTTGACTTCTATGGTCATCGTTGAAGATGAAGGGGCTAATTGGTTGTGGCACCAAAACTATCGAATTCTCTTTCTAGACAGATTCTTGTATATCCTAGCATTATCTTTCTCTGCTGGGTGAAGACTTGTGTTTTGTCTGGTGTTCCTTAAGTGGTTCTCATTAAGCCATCCTTTTGTTCATGTGTTTATTTGTTCATGTATTCTGGTCTAAGTTTCCCCCCGCTGCTGAATCAGGTGCCACTGAATAATGTTTTAAATAAATTAAATAAAACTGGTTCTATTAAACTGGTCTCTCAACCACTTCACCAAAGTAAACAGATACTGACAAAGCAAAGAGCCTCTTGTGGTGCTGAGTGGTAAACCAGCAGACATGCTGTCTGAAGCTCTGCCCATGAGGCTGGGAGTTTGATCCCAGCAGCCGGCTCAAGGTTGACTCAGCCTTCCATCCTTCCGAGGTTGGTAAAATAAGTACCCAGCTTGCTGCTTGGGGGTAAATGGTAATGACTGGGGAAGGCACTGGCAAACCACCCCATATTGAGTCTGCCATGAAAACGCTAGAAGGCGTCACCCCAAGGGTCAGACATGACTTGGTGCTTGCACAGGGGATACCTTTAACTTTACCTTAAGTTTCCCCTCGCTGCTAAATGAGGTGCCGCTGAAAAATGTTTTAAATAAATAAAACTGGTTTAGTTTCAGTTTTTGCTCATCTCTCAACCACTTCACCAAAGTAAACAGATACTGACAAAGCATAGAGATGAATGCTTTGGGTGGCTTATCTAAATCAGGGTTGGGCAGAAGGTCACTGGAGAGTGACCAGTCATTCTCCAAGCAATTAAAAGTAGCTCCCTAAGCCTCCTCCAGTGCTGCTGTAATCACTTTCTTATCTTTCTCTTTAAGCCTGCCACAGCAATTTCTCTACTTCTTCTCTTTGTTATGATGGAGAAGGATGCACAGATATTAATGCATCTTTGCTCTGGATGGGAAAATAACACCGCCGTTCTCATCTACCTCTTCTTTTCTTCATGCATACACACTCATGTACTCTTGCTCTGGTCATGGAAGAAGCTTACTACCAACTCTCTTCCTGCATCAAATCTACTATTTACCTCTCTCCAGGAAAACCTAGACGTAATTATGTTTTCCCCCTACAGGGCTAGTTATAATCTGCAGTGGTGGTAGTTTGCTTTGGGAAATCAGAGAAAGCATTTCCTTACCTGTGGACGGAAGACCTGCTGTAAAACTATATTTCTTTTTGTACAAGCTGCCACTTTGAGACTACTGCTAGTCATGGAGCTTCCATTTTGTAATTAGTTCGTTCCCATGGCTCTTTGGGGAAAAAATTAAGATGCTCCCAGAAACACAAAGGTCTTCTTTCTCCTAGTCTGTAGAATCAGAGTTGGAGGGGGGCCATACATGCTCAATGTAATATCAGCCTAAAGTATCCATAAGTATTTGTCCAGCCACTGTTTGAAGACTGCCAGTGAGGGTGAGCTCATCACCTCCTTAGGCAGCCGATTCCACTGCTGAATGATTCTAACTGAATTTTCCCACCTGATATCTAGCAGGTACCGTTCTACATGTAGTTGAAACCCATTACTGCAAGTCTTATCTGCCAACAGGAAGTGCTCCATGCCCTCCTTCAGGTGGCAACCTTTCAAATACTTAAAAAGAGCATTCATGTCCTCTCTCAACCTTCTCTTCTCCAGGCTGAGCATTCCAGAGTCTCTCAGCCTTTCCTCATAGGGCTTGGTCCCCAGACCCTGGATCATCCTTGTCATTCTCCTCATCAAAAGAGAGATAGTGCGGGCTGTTTATGAGCTTCACTCCCCATACTCTGTAAAATCTCAGCTAATGTAGATATTAAACATTTGGCAGAAACTCTGATCCCCATTGACAGGAAACATACAGTTTATTCAGGGATGCCAACAACTGTGATCCAGTTTCATTCAGATAGTAAGGTGAGACCACTTTAGCATAATGCTTATTAATACCTCATTCTTGTTTCAGTGCAGCTGATCAAAACAGAGTTGTCCAGTATATCAAAGACAACAGATAGATTAGGTAAAATCAGCAGACACATATTTCATCCACAAATTGAGGTGCTGTGATCTACAGTCTTTATGTCAAAACCAGGTCTGAAGCAGACTGAAAAGCATCTAAGGTTTCTCTTTTCTATGTGTTCTAGATCAAAGCTCCCTAAACTGGGTTGTGAACCCTGTATGAGGTTGTGTAACTGAATGTGGGTGTTGTTAATCCTGATGACTTCCAGCCAGTACCAATTTATACATGTAATGTTATTAACACCTGATACAGGCGGGGGGGGGGGCTGCCTTTCCAGCAAAGCGCCTGAATTGGGTGACAGGCAGCCTGCTGGAGAGTGCACACATATGTTTCTGGTGCTTAAAGGACTGGATGAAGCAGCGTGCTCTGCTCCACCGGCTTCAGTGGAAATTAGGAGCTCTGCAGCCTGGTTAAGCTGCAGAGGAGCAGGATGACTGTGTCAGAGGAGGTGGCAGTTGGGTTGGGTTGAGTCGGGTGGCCGGATCCAGGGCAGTATGTGTGTGTGAATCAGTGGTTGGGGGCTGCTTTGGGTTCTGCCATCCCTCCCCCCTGTTCACAGGAGTACATAATGTGTGGGTTGCCGGCAGGCCTCCCCCCCCCCCCCTCCCCATATGTCGGGCACAGAAGCTGAGTTATCAAGCCACACAGGTTTAAAACTTGAGTTTCCTTTAAAAATGTTAAATGAATTCTGGCTTGGGATTAGGCCAGAATTCCCAACAATTTCTGAAACATAGTTCTGCATTTATGTGAAGCAGCGTTCTCAGCACTGATGATTATAAAATCAAAATATTGATCCAACTCTAAAAGATGTTGAAGATGCTCTGCGTCCTGCAGTATCAAGTTGACTATAGCATATACAGATCCCCCAGAATCTAAAGAACCGGTTGGCCAGCTTTATCAGTGCTGTGGCGAGCCCAAGATCACCAGCTGGCTGCATGTGGGAGAGTGGGGAATCAAACCCAGCTCACCAGATTAGTTGATGCTCTTAACAACTACAGCAAGCTGGCTCTCTGTTTAACTAGTTTAAGAACAGAAATGAAGGAAAGCATAAGTATTAGCATGACTCATTAAACAATGCAAAATTCCATAGCGTGATCCTAGTTTGAACAAGCTATACTCAGACTATAGTCCCTAATAATTTATCTGAGTAATTTTGTGAATCGTTTAGTGCAGAACTGGTATATTGCTTATGTAAAAAAGGCCTCTTAAATAATTATGTTGATAGTTTGTGGGAAGCCATAAGAGTGGGAGCCTTCCTGACCTCAGGTGGACTCGTCTATAAGGTGGGGGCCAGAGCCATGGAGGAATGAGTACGGACGGCTGTGGATTTTGCCCATTTGCAGGTTGGCACCTGCAGAAGGCCCTGCTCCAATGAGCAAAGCTGTCATGGCAGAACATAAGGGGAAAGGTGAAGCTACAGATAATGAGAGTACAAGGTTATGAAGGGCTTTGTAAATGATAGTTAATATCTTAAATTGAACCTGATAATAGATGGGTAGCTTGTAAAACAGTTGCAGGATGAGCCTGTTTCTGTTCAAGTGAGAGACTTCTTTCACTAGAACTGTTTTCTGGGCATTGATGTGACGTCAGTTATAAGGTTATTTTCACAAGTTGGCTGTGGAAATTATCTGACTTGTGTGGTCATGTTGGACTACCAGAGTTCAATTTCATTTAATGCAATCTTATGACTTAACCTGTCATTCTTTGCTTTTATAAGATTTAGCATTTACAGTTGTAATAACCAGTATGTTACACCGGCAGTATTTTTCATCCTTAAAACTTTTTGGTTTTGGAATGAAATAAAAATTTTCTTAACCTTAAAATACTTATTTTTTTAAACTCTTTGCCTTGGAATACAAGAAACAGTAATTAGTGGACAGTATTATTTTTGGGGTAACAGCAAGCACCAGATATATTCCCAGCAACACTGCAAAATATTCCAGCTGTGTGGTTTGTATATTGTAGGATAAGTGTGGCCAGAAATACAACCTGACTGCATTAATCTAAAAAACATCCCAGAGAAGGAAAACAAATTAACTCTGAAATGTACAGCTGAAGTTTAGATTCTAAATCTGAATCTGATATTCTCCAGTTTTTAGAATTTATGGGCAGTTTGACCACCACTGAGCCCTTAACATGATACTTAAATCCAGGAGCAACATTATTAGCAGCGAAAATAACTAGATTAGCTATACCTGTGGCAATCAGTTTTAGTTATATGCCAAGCCAGTAGTTATGCTGGTTCATTAAAAGAAAAAAAAATAGACAGAAATATGCTAGCTCCACCGTGCAAATGCGTGATACTTTAAAAGATATCTGAAGATGAAAGCGCTGCTGACCAGGAGGGGCTCAGCGGACTCTGCAGGGGAACCATGGGTGAAGTGCCTGTCCTTTTTGTGTAGACCCTGCTTGCTTGTTTCTCTGGCCAGCAGCTGCAGGAGCCTGCTCTGCCTCATGCTGTGCAGAGAGCAAAAAGGCAGAGGTGGAAGTTAAGGGTGCTCATGCTTCCCACTGTAGGAGCCTGCTCAGGTTTATAGCTGGGGGTTCTGCAGGAAGAATAACAGAATCATAGAGTTGGAAGGAGCCAAACTGGCCATCTAGTTCAACCCCCTGGTCATTGTAGGATCAGCCTAAAGCATCCATGATAAGTATCTGTCCAGTGCTGTTCGAAGAGTACCAGTGAGGGGGAGCCCACCACTCCCTTAGGCAGCCGATTCTACTGCTGAACTACGCAGACTGCGAAATCCCTCCCCCCCTGCAAAAAAAAAAAAAAAGAAATCTGTCTGGTACTGTTCTCCATGTAGTTTAAACCCATTACTATGGGCTCTAAGTCAGCACTACTGGCTGGTTCAGAGCTGGCTTTTGCATTGGGAAACCTATGTTCTTGTGTAGCCAGTAGAAAGTACAATAGCAAATGTCTGGTCTACTAAAAAGGAGAAGCATCGGCTTTTATAACCCACTTTTTCACTACCCAAAGAAATCTCAAAACAGCTTACAATCCCTTCCTCTTCCCACAAGAGGCATCTTATTTATTTTTATTTATATTTCCATTTGTATGCTACCCTTCCTCAGGGTGGCTCACAATTTAAAAAACAAACAATCAGTAAAATCATATAAAACCTACCATCTTTAACACTGAAATTATTAAATCTCAACAGAATTAAATTTCAGATACGCTGCCTCTTTCTGTTTAGAGAGGGAGGGCACTTAGGTGGGGGCGAGAGAGTTCTGAGAAAACTATGACTGACCTGAAGTCACCCGACTGGCATCTTGTGGAGGAATGGGGAATCAAACCTGGTTCTCCAGATTAGAGATTGCTGGTCTTAACCACTAACACCACGGAGGAGAAATATTACATTTTCCCACATATAAAATCCAATGTTTAGTGCTTGGGGAATGCAACAGTTCAATCTTCCACTTTTGAAGTCTGCATTACATAGGTTCATGCATGGAGGGGTGAAGGAGGCTCAACTTCTTCCCCAGTTGTTCCCCCATCCCCTTAAAAACTACTGCAGAGGGCTGAGGGATCCAGTTCAACATAAAGTTAGGCCCATTGATTTACAAGAGTTTAAATACACTGGACTTAGTGTTTAACTGTGGCCATGTACCATGTGCAACCTGTAAGTGACAAATGCATCTTTTTTGAGCAAGAAACTCATAGCACTGAAGACACCAATTATACATTTGGTGTCTAAGGAAGATAATACATTTGGCCACCTCAAGAGAAGGAAGGACTCCCTGGAGAAGAGCCTAATGCTGGGAGCGATCTAGGGCAAAAGAAGAAGGGGACGACAGAGAATGAGGTGGTTGGATGGAGACACTGAAGCAGTAGGTGCAAACTTAAATGTACTCCGGGGAATGGTAGAGGACAGGAAGGCCTGGAGGATCATTGTCCATGGGATCACGATGGGTTGGACACGACTTCGCACCTAACAACTACAACACTAAGGAAGATTTAGTTCTCTGTATTAGGGATTCTGGTTATTTTGCAGAATGTTAACATATGCAAATAAATATAAATATATATATAAACACATACACACACACACTAGCAGAAAAGCGTGCTGTGCCCCTGAATACAATGGGCGCTAGGCCATTCCCCCACTTCCCACCCCAGGCAGGCCAGCCGAGGCCTGGAGAGGCCTGAACGGGGCTTATTGGGACGGGGGGGGGGGGAAGGCGCTGGCGGGCAATCCACTCCTCCTGCTGTCCTGGCAGCTCTACTCAGGCTTGGCAAGGCTGAAGCTGGAGCTACTTGGGGCAGCAAATTATCCTTAAAGATCAGAGTTGATCTGATGCTGAGCAGACGGACAGTTGATGCCTAGGATTAATTACATACCCTTGTGCTTTATGTTAGATACCTTGCATAAAAATGGTTTTTTTTGCAGGGCAAGGTGGAAAATATTAAGTGCTAGTAAAATTGAGTTTGATGTTTCCACATGGTAAGATGAATGTCTTCAATTAATTTAACAATATCTTATCTACTTTGCTTAAGTCTTGAATCTTGTTTCATTAACCACTACATGGAAGTCACAGTAGTATGTATACGATCTTTTCTCATAAAGTTTGTATAGAAATAATTATTTTTAATGAACCCGAAAGGCCGAAGATGCCGTTATATAGGGTTGGCGTTCTTTTAATATTATCACCAGATGGGAAGCAATTATAGCAGTTGTAAAGGAAATGTAGCAAAGAGTTGGATAGTGAGACTTCTACAAAATTTGTGTAAGTTTATATGTAATATGAGTTCTGGTGATGGTGATTTTTGTCAACATAACTTTGCATCATGTGGGTTCAGAATTTGAATCCTTAACCCTTACTCACTTTGTTTAGTTAACACATCCTTTAAAATAACGGATCTTAACTGGATAAAACACCTATCAAGAAAGAATTACTAGTACACTTGATGGCCATAAAAAAAAGACAAGTGTACCAGAGCATTAATAGTGGACACAGTTTCTCAAAATAATTAGTCTATCCCTGCCTGTGTTCTTGTGAATAATCTTGAGACCAAACTAACTTGGCCTCACATTGTGATTCTCATAGAAACTGTGGCCAAAGTATATCTATCTCCCATGGTCTGTTTTTAGTTCTGTTTCAAAACAAAACCACAGGAAATCCTAATCATGATTTTCTTTGGTTTCACCCAATATGGGCAAGAGGCCTAGGTAACCACATGGGCTGCATTTATATCTTAATACCTTCCTGAACAAAGATTGAGTCCAGTGGCATCTTTTAGGGCAACAAAGTTTTATTCAATGAATAGTTTTTTGTGTGCAAGTACACATTTTCAGTTACAGTATCTGAAGAAGTGTGCTTGCACACAAAAGCTGATTCCTTGAATAAAATTTTGTTGGTCTTAAAGGTGCCCCTGGACTCAAACTTTGTTCTGCTGCTTCAGACCAACATGGCTACCCACCTGAATCTAATGCCCTCCTGTGACAAAGAGGAGGTTCTACAATACAATACAATACAATACCTTTATTGGCATAAAGCAGATAAGCAGGATAAACAAAGTTAGTCAGGATACGTCAGACAGTTTAAATTTAAAAACTGAGGACAGAAATTCAGCCGTAATAAAAGTGACGTCGGCATCCTTATCACTCAGTAAAAATTGGCAAATCAGGTCTCTTGAATGGTTTCTCCGTTTTGGTATGAGAGGTATGATATGCCTTCTCTGTTCAGTGAACAAGGGACAATCCAGTAGGATATGTCGGATGGTGTCAGGAGAACTTGATTCACAGGTGCATAGTCTGTTTTCGAAGGGGATCTTGGCAAATCTCCCTTGTAATACTTTAGATGGAAAGGCGTTAAGCCGAGCAAGTGAAAACGCTCTGCGATGGAGGGGATTTGCCAAGTTATGGAAATAAGCCGGCATTATCCCGTGCTTCACTTGGAGACCAAGCGCACAAGGAGAGCAGATTGCTGGCACAGTGGGATGGATTTTTTGAAATTCCTGATCAAGTAGCCTTTGTTTGATCTGGTACATAATGGAGGATTCATTCAGAGATAAGAGGTAATCGTAGTCAATGCCAATTTGTTGGAGTGTAGTCAGGATGGTAGAGAACCATTTAAATTTAAAAGTGTCTTTCAGTAAATAGGCCAATAGACTATCTGATCGAACCCTAAAATGCAGTTTTAGCCAATATTTAAAGGTGAAAATCCAGGCCTTAGTTTCGAGAAGATTGTGTCCAGTTTCAAGACATAAAGAGGAGTAAGGGACACAATTTGGAGTTCTCAAAATCTGCTGGAGAAAGGCAGACTGTAACCTCTCTATGTTTTTGTTAAAACCTGAAATCCACAGAGGGATACCATATAAAATTTGGGGAAGAATTTTAGAGTCAAACACACGACAGACAGCTGGGACAAACTGATTGCCTTTAAGGAAGAAAAAACGGTTTAGATGGGTAATGGAACAGTTAGCCTGCACAGTAATCCTATTTCTGTGTTTGGTCCAGTGCAAATTATGTTGGAAGGTGATTCCTAGGTATTTGAAACATTTGACCTGCTCGATTTTATGACCACCAATGCGCCAGTTTGAGGGAGACCACTTCTGTGCAAAGACCATCACTTTGGTTTTTTTTAAGTTTATCGATAGGTCATTGAGTTGGCAATATTCGTGGAAAGCATTCAGATATCTATTCAGACCAATTCTGGAATGGGAAAGCAAAACGGTGTCATCAGCATACAGAAGAAGTGGGATTGGCAGTTTATCTAGTTTGGGTGGATGACCATTTATGAGTCTTAGGGTTTTTGGGAGATCATGTAAAAAGAGATTGAATAAGTGAGGAGCAAGGACGCAGCCTTGTTTAACTCCTCTCAGGATGGGAATTTGATTAGTTAAATGACCCTTTTCAGTAAAATTAACCTGACAGGTATTGTTGGAATGGAGGTTCACTAGAAGTAGTAATAGGCGCAAATCAATATTAAGGTCTTGCAATTTTCTCCATAGTAAACACCTGGAGATAGAATCAAATGCAGTGCCTTGTGACATACAGAAGGCTCTGGAATGAAGAAACAGGGGACTGATATTCAAAGAGCTTTCTGAAGACAGGTAGTTAGGAAAGAACAGAATAAATGTCAGGTTAATCCATCCCAGTGGCTCCTTCTGCTTTTGTGCCCATGGAACAGTGAAGATACCAGTTTTTTCACAGGTGGCACGAAAGCTTGGAGACATAATTTAAAGTAGTAGTCCCCAACCTTTTTATCACCAGGGGCTGGTAAACACTTGACAATTTTATTGAAGCCCGGGGGGGGGGTAGTCTTTTGTCAAAGGAAGTTGCCACCGCCGCCTGAGCCCCTGCTCCACTTGCTTTCCCGCCGGCACCTCTGACTTCCTGCCTCTTGCTGGGTTGTGCTACCAGCAGCAGCTGCGTAGTGCCATGCCGAGGGGGAGCCTGAGCCATGGCGTCCGCTGGAGAGCACCAAAGGTGAGCGGTAGGGCAGCTCTCGAGGCAGCATCTGGGGAGGAGGATGAGGAGGAACCGCAGCCTGGTACTGACTGATCCACGGACCGATCCCAGACCGGGGATTGGGGAGCACTGATTTAAAGGATGTGCATGTGGCATTACTCTTAACAGCTGGACCAAGGAATTGTATCTGAACTATGAGGAGTTGTGAAGTCACAGCTATCATTCTTGATGTATTTGGAAGTTTTCAATTCCTGTTTAAAAGTGTATGTTTTTGTATATCCCTATAGTTTTCTAATATCTTGTGATGGTTTCCAGATTCTGACATCCGACTTGGAAAAGAGGGAGACCCAGCAGCAAAAGATGCTGAGCCAGCTGAAGGAGATACAGAGCAACTACAAGGCCTGTGAAAATGATTGCAGAGCCGCTGAGTACCAGGTTGCTGAGCTGGCTCAGCAACTGGAAGAATCTGTTAAGGAAGCAGAGAGGTATCTGGCTGAATTTAAACAATCGGAAGCGCTCAGGCTAGAGAATGAGAAGAAGAAGGAGGAATTAAAGCTCAAAGCGCAGGAGTCTATCAAACACTGGAAACTGAAATGTAAAAAACTGGAACACGAAATAGAAAAACAGACTGAGATTCACACCCAGTTGATGGAGAAGAACAATCTGGTATGAAGTTTCTTTATTACCTTGTCCCCTTTCCCCAGGAATTTTTTATCTTCTATCCGTCAATTTCAAGGTGCTTAAACCTCTGTTTATAAAATAGTCTTTTTTTTTTTACTTAATAGTGGCAAGGTTTGTGGAGAGGAGAAGATGTGACTTTCAATATACTGATATGTCAAGTTTTATATTAAAGATGTGCATTTGGATTTAGATGAGCTGAAGATATACTCCAAAAATACTTTATCAGTATTTTGGGGGGATGTATTTGGTATTCTTGAATATATCCAGTTTTTCACAGGAAGACTAAAACAATCCTGAGAAAATCCCAGATATATTCAGAAATTACTGGTAGAGTTAAAAACAGTGGAGGGGCAGAAGCAGATCACTCCCACCTCTTAGCTGTTTGTTGGCCTTCTATTGCAGTCCCTTTAAAGTATGAAGAGACTGAAGAGGACAGCCAGAGGATTAGCTGTGCCAAGGGGAGCAGACTGTTCTCGCTGGCTCAGCTTGGGACTGGCTTCTGATACAGCCCAGTACATTTTAAACCAGACTGCAAGAGAACCCATCCCAGGTTGGATCTGCATGTGATGAGGAGAGCCTCCTTGCATTAGGCAGATCCTGGGACTAGCCTCTCCCCAGCTGAGCCTATGGGGAAATTTCCCCCCTCAGGATCAACTGCTTGGCAGGCTCTATTGAGTAGTCTAGCTTAAGCTCAACCTGCTGAATGAGTTCTCTCTGCAGGATTGGCTACTTGGCCAGCTCTTTTGGGCAGTCCGGTTTAAAGGGACCACCCAAAACTGCCCCAGCTGAGCCACCTGCCAGCTATTTTTAATGCTACTCTTCCCCTCCTGTGTTTTCCTGTTAAGGTATTTTGGAACCAAATGAACCAGGAATTTCCAAAAAAAAAAATCCCTGATCCAAGCACTCTGCCAGTATTGGGATATCAGTCCCCCCCCAGGAATTCTGAAACATTGGGGAGTTCAAAAGACCCCCCAAAAAATACTGAGAAAAAAAATTGGACGTCCAATTTTTACTGCACTGATTTACTTTGAACAAAAAGTTAGATGAACCACAGACATGTTGGGATAGAGTTGAAATAGAAATAGTTGCAGTGATTGCTGGGTTCATTTTACCAGTTAAGGCTGGTTCACCAGCTTAATCCTTTCTTGGAGAAAAGCTGACATAGCCACAGTAATTCAGGCTATTAGGCTATATACTCTACATTGAGTTGCTTTAGACATGTCTGGAAACGCAGCTGCCAGAAGAAATGAGGCTAGCTGCATGGCACATCAACTTCATTGGCTGCCAGGTTATTTCTGGACTCTTCTTTCAAATGCCTGGCTTGAATCTTTAAAGCCATAAGTAGTATTAGGTGCAGGATAAAGGAAATCATTTGGTGGATCTCTATGTGGAATATGTCCTTTTTATCAATGGGGCAGAGATTATGCTAATCCTTCTCCAGGCAAACCTGATGGGATTTTGGAGTCAGGTTAAAGTATGGTGACCGGGCGTCCCAGTGTTTGCAGGACCATCCTGAATTTTCAGGACTGGCCCCACGTCCCGCTGCATTCCCCGAAAATTCCGCCTGGCCAACTCTGCCTGCGCCCACGTGTGGAGAGAAGAGGACGGCCCCTGGGCTGGCCAGCAACAGAGAAAGGGAGGGAGGGGATGCTCCGGCATGAGCCCTCTGCCCACCCTACCACCCACATCCTGGAGCCCACCTGCGCGAGGGCATGCAGTGCGGGAAACAGCTCTTGGCACGGGTCTGACCGGTGGGGGAGGCGGCCAGCATCCTTCTGCTCCTGTAGCAGGCAGGCGGCCAGGCTGGCAGGGCATGGGAGACAAGGCGGGCCTGCCGAGTCCGGCCAGCGGGGGAGGCGGCCATCATTCTTCTGCTCCCGAGGCAGGCAGACGGCTAGGCTGGTGGGGCTTGGGAGGTGAGGTTGCCCTGCTGAGCCACCGCCACAGTGCCGGGTCCGGCTGGCAGGGGAGGCGGCCAGCATCCATCTGCTCCCACAGCAGCGAGGCATGGTAGCCTGCTGAGCTGCCTCTGCAGCGCTGGGCCCAGCCGGCGGGGGAGGCAGCCAGCATCCTTCTGCTCTCATGGGAGGCCGGCGGGGCATGGGAGGCGAGGTGGGCATGCTGAGCCGCTGCCACAGCACTGGCAGCTGGCGAGGCGAAGGTGGCCGAGGCACGCCCTGCTCTGCCCGGCGGCTGGCAAGGGCAGGGTGGCGGGGCACCACGGGACTTGTAGTCCCTGTGCTGGCTGAGCCTGCGGCAGCCGGACATTGCCACTGCCGCTCTCTCCCACCTGGCCTGAGCCGCCAGTGAGCCCAGCCGGAGGGCAGGAGGGAGGGGGCTCAGCTGGGCCTGGGCCGCCGCCTCTGCTCCTGTGACTTTCGGCTGCACAATAGTGGCGTGTCTGGCACACACACACCTCTGTTCCCCGGGACTCATCAAAAACAAATCACAGTTTAATGCCCGCTTTAATTCCCCAAGTGTGAGTCTTTCTTTTACTGCCTCAGACCAAGAATCTGCCAGAATCTTCAAATGTTGTTATTAGCCTCCTTGACTATAGAAATCGAAAGTGGAATATAAATATTTTAAGCAAACAAATAGGGTTTCAGTATGCATCTTGTGTACATGCTGGGCCGGGTTTTTAATGTTGGATTTTAATTACTGTATTTTAATGTTTGTTAAAATGTATTTTTATTCTGTAAACCTGGAGAAATTAGCATACAATTTTTCTAAATAAAATAAATGTGGGACCTTCCTGAATACCGAAATAGCAGTTAATGAGACACTTGTTTTTAACGGAATGACATTACACATTTTGTATCTTTTTAAAGATATTTTTTGGTGTTATTTCTGCATTTTATCCATCATGGGGTGTTGCCACTCTTTGCTGTACAGTACAGTGAAAAATTTCACTTTTGGCAATCATCTGAGAAATGAGCCTTGAAATAGCAATTAGCATTTCAGTTAAATGGTCCTGAATACTGTCCATAAGTAGAGGGACCCTCTGAAGACTTCACTGAGGAAACACATTTTTTTGGTGCTGTAACAAGTAAGGGAGCAAAAATGAACAGCATGAAAAGAGCAGACGAGTGCTTCTACCCTGGAGGTGAAATCTGATGAGGAATAGAGCGATGGCAGATGGCCATTGAAAGACTGAAGGTTTAAAAGCAATAATTAAGTGTTTCATGGCAATTTAAAAATAATCAACCAAATATAGGAAACACAATTTTGACAGTGAATGCTTGTTTGGGTCCTTGAAAAACTCTAATGTGATATATTCCTGATCTTGACAGCTAAGGAGACTTTAATTATAATTTAGAAGTGATTAATCATGCAGTTATTTTACTTTATTGGTAGCATTAACAGATAAGCTAAGGGTTTGTGGAAGGGTCTGAAGCTAAGTAGTGGACCATAGAGAAGGTCTAGGGCACGTGGCATGGCCAGTTTAAAAAGCACAGATAAGAGTTGGAGAAGTTCTTCCCCAGCCTTGGAGAATACAGCAATACTTCTGTAGGCAATATTGACCAGTTCAATGGGCCAGCGGAGTGATTCGATATAAGAATATGTCTGCATGACAAAAGGGAGGAGTGATGACTGTTCGGTTAATAATCTCCCATAAAATAGTATGTCTGTTAATTACTAGCATTTGTCTTGGATTCTGCTATGTTGTGTTGGTGGTCCTTTGTAGTCATTCAGTTGAGTGATAGTGGTATGTCCCATCAGTGAAATTTTTGTACCAGGTAATACCAAAATTATGTAGTTGCTTAACCTTACCACAAAGTCTGATAGACAAGGATGACGTATAGGTCCTCTTTTTAAAAGTGCTGAATCGTTTTCCCCCTATAATAGGAGTTCAGATGACCTTCTGATTCTCTCTCAAAAACTCCTTTTGAATTGTAGGTCCTTAGAGAAAAAGATGACTTGAAGGGTCAGCTTCTTTCAGCCTTGCACCAAATAGAAAATCTTCAAAAGGAGCTGAGTGACACACTTGAAAAGCGGGCCAGGCAAGAAGAGGAACTGCATTGTAAAGACAAGAAGCTGAGTGAAGCCAGATCTCTACAAATGGCTCTGGAGCAAGAGATCAGAGATGTTCGAGAAATTGTAGATAAACTAGACAGTGAACTGCAAAAACAGAGCCAAACACAGAGCCAGATGAACAGTGATAAACAGCATTTAGAAGAGGAACTTGCATCTTTCAACATGATCCATGAAAAAGACCAGGGAAGACTTCTAGAGATGCAGGCTGTTATCAAAAATCTTAGTACCATTCGGGCCGAGCTCACCAACCAACTAGCGGAAGAGGAAAAAGCCAAGAAGGAGATGCGTAAGAACCTAACGGAGCTCCAAAAACAGAAGGAGTCTAATCAGGAAGAGATGGCTGCAACCGGCAAGCAGCTGAAGTTGGAGAGAGATGTCCACCAGCAGGAGCTGGTAGAACTACAGTCAGAGCTGCAGTGGGCAAAAACCAGACATGAACAACAGGTCCAAGAGATGATGAAGCACTTCAGTCAAGAAAAAGAGGAAACAGCGGGTCACATTGGAAAACTAAAGGTATCTGCAGGATGGTCAATTTAAGTTTGCTTGCTCCTTATAAGATAACATAACTTTTTATTCCAGTGCTCTTAATGTGTCAGTTTAAAATTGGCCTTGAACACAGAAACAGAAACAATCCATGGCAAAGAATGCTGGATGATATTTCTGGTTCACTATTTTTGTTCCTGGTCATTTATGCCTTCATTATGTCCCTTTCCTTTTTTTTTGTGATAAAATTTAGCGTTGTGTACAATTTTATTGGTTTTGATTTTGCTGTTTATGGGGATTTCTGTATCTGAACTGGGTTTCTTTCATGTAAGCTGCCCCAAGTGCCATTCTGGTTGAGGCGGTGGGATATCAGTTTGTGATGCACGGAAAACCCCACTATCTTTGCTCTCTGGAAATCTTATTTAGCCATCTTATGAATTGTCACATGTCTCTGCCTATATTATTTCAAGCATATCTTCTTAAAATGTTGGAAACTTTTTAAAATGGGAGCTGGCTTCTGTTTGCCATAGTACCACTGTTTTCACCCAAAGTATCATGGCATACACAGCCCAGCTTGGTGTACTGTTTAAGGGCGGCAGTTCCTAATGTGCAGAGCTGAGTTTGATTTCCCACTCCTCCCCATGCAGCAGGCTGGATGTCCTTGGGCTTTCCACAGTCCTGTTAGAGCTGTTCTCACAGAGCAGTCCTGTCAGCTCTCTTAGACTCACCCACCTCACAGGGTGTCTGTTGTGGGAAGAGGAAGCGAAGGCGATTGTAAGCTGCTTTGAGACGCCTTCAGGTAGCAGGGCATAAAATCCAGAGAACAACAATAAAACAGGTCCATGGTTCAGTTCAGTCCATGGATTCCTGGGAGGGAGGTTCAGGGGCCCAGCGGTGTTACTGGTTCTGGTTGACTTTAACCAAATGCCTGGCAGAAGAACTCCCTTTTGCAAGGCCCTGTGGAACTGTTTTAGTTCCGTTAGGACCCTGATCCCTGGGAGCTCATTCCACCAGGTGGGGGCTAGGACAGAGAAGGTTCTGGCCCTGATTGAGGTCAGGCGGGCTTCTTTTGGGCCAGGGATCACTAGCCAGTTGGAGGTGGCAGAGCGCAAAGCTCTTTGAGGGGCACAGGCAGAAGGGCGGTGCTTCAGGTATACTGTGTTCTGACCACGTATGGCCTGAAAGATGATTCCCAGTACCTTTAGACTGATCCGGAATTAAACTGATAGCCACTGTAGTTGTTGGAGGATTGGCCGGATGAGGGACCTCCATGGTGTTGCTGTGAGGACCCTGGCTGCTGCATTTTGGACCAGTTGTAGTTTCCGAAACAAGGATAAGGCCTGCATAGAGCAAGTTGCAGAAGTCCAGTCTAGAGGTGACTGTTGCATGGATCACTGTGAGTAGGTGTTCTGGGGCCAAGTAGGGTGCTAGTAGTTTGGCTTAGTGGTGGAATGCCAGCCATGCTACTCTTGTGACCTGAGCTTTCATTGAGAGGGAAGCATCCAGGATCACACCCAGGTTCCTGGTGGAGTGAGCTATTGATAGCAGTACACTATCCAGAGTGGGCAAACGCGCTTCCTTACATGGTCCCTTCCTGCCCAGTCATAGATATTGAATAAAACTGGAGAGAGGACTGCTCCTTGTGGGACTCTGCAAGTGAGTTGTCAGTGGCTTGATGATCCCTCAACTATTGCTACCCTCTGTCTGTGACCCCAGAGGAATGAGATCAGCCACTGAAAGGCTGTCCCCTGTATTCTGTCATCAGCAAGGCGGTGAGCTAAAAGCTTACGGTCGACTGTGTTGAACACTGCTGAGAGATCTAGTAGTACCAGCAGCGCTGACCTGCCTTAGTCCAGCTGGTGATGGAGGTTGTCCGTCAGGGTGACTAGTGCTGTCTCTACCCCATGGACAGGCTGGAAACCTGACTGAGATAGGTCTAGGACTGAAAATTCCAATGGAAACTGCCCTGAGCTTGCAAGGGAGGGCAGTATATAAATGATGATGTCATCTGTTCAGTCGTGTCCGACCCTCGGCGGTTCTATAGGGAAGTCTTCGTCATGCACCCCTGTCTCTGACTGCTTCTTTTAGTTCATTCATGGTTATCCCTGTATCGGCTTTCATAGAATCATAGAGTTGGAAGGGGCCATACAGGCCATCTAGTCCAACCCCCTGCTCAACGCAGGATCAGCCCTAAGCATCCTAAAGCATCCAAGAAAAGTGTGTATCCAACCTTTGCTTGAAGACTGCCAGTGAGGGGGAGCTCACCACCTCCCTAGGCAGCCTATTCCACTGCTGAACTACTCTGACTGTGAAATTTCCCCCCCTGATATCTGGCCTATATCATTGTACTTGTAGTTTAAACCCATTACTTTGATCATGTTGAGCCAGCATATACTTTGGCAACCCTGTTTTCTTTTGCTGCTGACCATGCTGAGCATTAATGACTTTTCTTTGATCTCATGATGTGTCCAAAGTAAGTAAGCTTTAGCCGTAATATCTTCCCTTCTAATGACATAGTTGGTTTGCTCCTCTCTAAAACTATCTTGTTGGTAACTTTGGCTGTCCATGGTATTAAATATAATTAAATAAATAAATGAAACCATCACAATGATACAAATGACATAAAAACCATGCATATGTAGTAGAATTCAGAAACAGAATGACATGCATATCATCTCTTCTATCTATTTTAAGATTAAAAAATAAAATACAATTTTTGCAGATCTCACCAGTGTTTTCAGAACGGTCAGATAATCTCATGCCGTTCGCATCTGAAGGATTCAGTGTTGCTTTGCATGTGGCGGTCTTATATAGGCCCGATTACATGAAACACACATGTCTCTATCAAAACCAATTAATTAATCTCCTTTGATTCTGTGATGGGCACATTTCTGAGCTTAGAATTAACATTCCCATAGCAGTGTTGCAACCCAGTGACCTATTTGTTCCCAGCTTTGCAAGGTTTATTTCTGGGCAAGTTTCCAACACTTCACAATTATCTTTCCAAGGATGTGACAATGGGAATTTTGCTAAAAAGGGTAAAAACAAACCCTCACTCCTGCTTTGTTCAGTCATTGAGCACTGACAATCCTGAGTCTACAATGGAAGTACATGTTGTGTGGTAGGACAATGGCTGTCAGAGAGTCAGTGATAGATTTCTTCATTCAAAGGTGAATGACTTTCAATAGCAACCTTTTTGTGCTATGAGGGAAACCATTTGGTTCCATCTGCTTTTCCCATTAAATGGACATAAGAAGAGCTGTTTTTTAAATGGCTTTCACTACCCAAAGTAATCCAAAAGTAGCTTACAAACAACTTCCCCTTCCTCTCCCCACAACAGACATCCTGTGAGGTATGTGGGGCCGAGAGAGCTCTAAGAGAACTGCTCTGTGAGAACAGCTCTAAGAGAACTGTGACTAGCCCAAGGTCACTCAGCTGGATACATATGAAGGAGTGGGGAATCAAATCCAGTTCTCCGGGTTTGATTCCCCACTCCTTCACATGCAGCCACCTTGGGCTAGTCTTAACCACTACGCCACACTGGCTTTGCTATTCCTCTTAGACGTCACTTCTCAGACTTATCCATTGTGCCATAGCTCTATTCCCTCTACAAGAATACTCTCCTAAACAATTTTGTTTCTCATATATTGCAAAACAATAGGAGTCTGGGGACCTTTATCATAGCCTCAGTCTCAGAACCACCCAGAAAATACATGAGTGAGAAGTTGCTGATTTTGTCTGTTTGCAAGGTGTGATGAACAAAACCATCACAGCAGAACGTAACCGGAGAGGTCGTTTTGTGCATACATGGTCCAGTGCCAGCAAGGGCATTGTAGGTGATAGAATCTTGATTTGAACCCCTTAACTCAGGCTTTCTCTACCAGGGTTGGGGCAGGGTTGAGTGCTGGTAGAGATGAATTCCCACTCCACCATACCTGGGCAGCCCTGCTGAGGCAGCCAGCTCACACAATCCTAAACAGTGTCACTCAGAAGAGCCACATACAATGAGGTGGACAGTTACTGCTTCCTATTAACTGGATAAACCAAAGACTACACGCTACAGTAATTAAGAACATATAGTCATGCTTTCTATGCTGTAATGTTGAGCTGCCAGGCTGAAACACTAGCTTAGACCTTTTCTAAAAATTGTTTAGTCCTCAAGGAGGGACCCTGTCTGTGGCTTTCAGCCATGATAGTTAAAAATGGAGTCTATAGAACCACAAGCAGCATAGCCCTAATCACCACTACATGACTGAGACAAACACAGGGCATCACTTCCCCATCAGCTCCTGCTGGAGACAGCTTACTTGAATTCAAGAACCTTTGATTTGTTTCAGCAGGGTAATTCACAGGTGACATGACATCAGAATCAAACAGAATTTCTCTTAGACTTTGGAAGACAATGTTGCTAGTAGTTGGAACTGAATGTTTTGGACTGTTAAAA
The DNA here is from genome assembly GCF_049243985.1 of Paroedura picta. Classification (NCBI taxonomy): domain Eukaryota; kingdom Metazoa; phylum Chordata; class Lepidosauria; order Squamata; family Gekkonidae; genus Paroedura; species Paroedura picta. The sequence goes on along the minus strand of NC_135370.1, from coordinate 153,370,481 downwards.
TATTGCAAGAAGCAAAGGGATTTTCACAGCTGTGCACAGCAGTGGTTTGAATTGAAAATGTGCATGCAATGCAATATATTTCTGCAGTACCAGTAAGATGACAATGCTGTTTTCTAAAAATAAAAACAGGAATGATGTAAATCATTCATCCATTATTGATGGAAAACTAATGCTTTACCATTTTAATTACTTATTCCTGTATTCATTAAACCAACGGTTATATTGCATCATCAATGGTTATATTGCATCATTAATGTATGGCATTATGTATATATTAAATCTTTATTGGAACAGGAAAAAAGCAATTTTTGCAAAAGAATTCAAATGGTATGGCACCAAAATTAAAGATTTATCCCAATTATTTTCCAATTTCATCACACAGAAACCCCATTTCTTTCCTCACTAATTGCTGATTTCTATACAGTATGACATTTTGCTATATGGCTATCATTGTTATTAATTTTATATATTGCCCTTCCTTGTGGTTCAGGAGGGTGAACAACAGTCATCCACAAACCTAAATATTAATAAAAATGATAATACTACACAATATTTAAAATTTCAACATCTGAGGACAGCTATGCAATTTCTTCAGATGTGGCCTATCAGGAAACATTTGGGGAAGGTGGGCAGGGATGCTTGGGGCTGTGGGAGAAGGCTCCCTCCTTGCCCCCTAACCTGGGCAGCCCTGGCAAGGTTGTGTCCGGAGTTGCTCAAAGCGGTGGGAGTGCTGGCGGGGATGAGCACCCTCCCTCTTCAATCCCACCTGGGCAGCCCTACTGAGGCCTGGCAAAGCCACAGCTTTGGCTGCTCTGTGCATCAGGAGTGCTGGCTGGGATGGCCTCCCTTCCCCCAATCTGGGCAGCCCAGGGGCTACCTCCCTCCCCACTCCCCGGGGCCACAGTCCCAGCTCCCACTGGCTGCCTGGCTTACCACAGGCTGGCACTTCTTCCATGTGAAAAAAGTTATAGCGGGATGCAGCCAGGTGTGGGACATCCTACCTGATTGGCCATCCATTATATGGTCAGCCAATCAAGGGCAGGACAGCCTTCTTGATTGGCAGTTAGGTGATGAATCTCAACTCTTCCCACCACCCCATTTTCATTTTATTTATGGTACAGATTCAGATGAATTGCTACTTCCCAATTCCTCTTTCTTCAGGGAGAAAAGCTCTTCTGCTAGTAAATAGAAAGGCGGCCTCCATTAAGCTCTCAGCTCTCTCCATTTGCTGATGTATGGGCATGAAGTTCTGCTTGCAAAGCCAGCCATAGGGACTTGCAATGTGTTTTCTTTATAACTACTTTTTAAGCTTTTGCCCACCAAAAACATGAAACAATTATCTGCAAACACCCTGCAACTGTATTTTTCTGGAGGAACCTAGGACCAAGTCTAGTCTAAAAGTCCCAATGTTTATGAACTGTATGAGGAGTTTGAATAGTAACATAAACCTGGAAAGACTGACAATCACTTTTATAGCAAGCTAAACACCTCTGGTTACTACTGTATCTAAACCTAAATATCATCAAAACCACATGTGAATTTCAACTAAGTAGATTCTTGCTGAAGTTTACTTTTGAAACCCTTCAGCCAGTATTGTACTGTGGCTCATATGTTGGATTAGGACCTGTGAGAGTAGGACACAAACCTACAATTAGCCATGGATCTTATTTAGGTGATTTTGGTCCTTGCTTCCTCTGTAACAACTCAAAAGGTTCTTGTGAGACCTATTTGTGGCCCCACTCACCCATCTGTCCATCTATGTATGTATTGATTCACTCCCAGACCAGCCTGAATGTTGGGAGAATTCCAACAATTATAATAGAAGTATCACTGCTGTTTTAACCAGCTGTTATTTATTTAAATGAATTTAAAAACTTATTTTTATCTGTTTTAATTTTGTATTTTATATAATTTTGTACACTGCCTTGAGCCAGCTTGCTGGGAGGGTGGTCTAAAATCTATCTTCTAATCTTTTTATCTAATTCTAATAAATAAATTAAATGAGGTGAAGATATTACATACTCTCTCTTTGATGAGGAGTGGTTACTAAAATAAGAGGCTTGGTTTATCTTGACTGTACCTATTTTAAACCTCACTTACAGAAGAACGATTCCTTAGAGATCTCTTGGTCCAATATGCCATAAAGTTTGGATGAGAGACAAATTTAAAACTAAGCTACTTACATAGAATGTACAGCTTTAATTTCTCTCTTTCCTAGTCTGTCCTTCCTGTCCCTTCAGCGCCCTATCTGCACACACTGGATAATGCACTTTGAATGTACTTTGGCAGATTTCCTGTGCGAAACAGGAAACTCTGCTTCTAAAGTGCATTGAAAGTGCCTTATTCAGTGTGTGTGAAATGGGCCCTGCTCAGTCTGTCATGTACAGTTGTAACCTAGGAAGTTTATCTCCAGTTTATATACCTTAGTTCTGCATAAGAAAAATGGAAAATACCCAATACTGCTGATCTCTCTCTCTCTCTCTCTCTCTCTCTCTCTGAACCAGGGTTTCATGAAACCCTTAGGTTTCTTGATAACTCTGGAAGGGTTTCCCAAATAGGTAGCAGTTAATCAATTTATATATATATATATATGTTTATAATAATTTGTTAAACATTGATCAGGTGATATGACCATATATGGTCATGTTGACCCCCCTCCTAAAACGGCCAGTGATGGTCCTGAAGGGGGTGGGAAAGGGAGGGGCTCCAGGTGAATGTCTAGTCAGTTTTGTGTACCCAGCTAGGCTTCCCAACCATATTTTCCACTTGCACCACTTCTGAGGTTTCTCAAAGCCTCAAGAATGTTGCAGGGGGTTCTCAACGGCAAAAGAAAATTGAGAGAGCCTGCTCTAGAATATATATTTTTGGTCTTTTGGTCATCTAAAAGGACAAAATATAGGTAGGAAAAAATTAGAAAATAGAAAATAAGAGTATTATTTTGAAAGAATTTGCTACATAGGAATGATAGGACTAATGCCATGTTAAGACTGAGGTAAACTTTATAAACTGAAAATATTGAACCCTTCAATATTGAACCCTTATACGCCCTAAAGCATATTAGTTGCGTATAAAATTAGTCTCATTTAAACAGTAAATATGTCTTTACTGTACATATCTACAGTACATCCACAAATTATTTTTTGCCGTGGATAGTCTTTCTTAAAATATTTACACTACACATTTTGAGTCAGTAAAACATTATCTTAAAAAGTCTTTCATTAATTCCAGTAGGGAAGCTGACTGGATTTTTTTCCCTCAGTGTTTCTCCAGGTTTTCAGGGGGAAATGTGAAAAACATCTTCAAAGGGGTGGAAGCATGATGGCAGTGGTAGTATTTTTTTTTCATATTTTTCTGGCATTTTCCTTACCCTTATATATCTAGTCATAATTTTTATTTTATGAATGGGTACAACTGTCATATTTTGGGTAAACAATTATAAATCACCTTATAGTAAACCTACCTAGTTAAGTAGTTATGGTGTAATCCGATCACAAGCTTTCCATTAAGTGATAAAATTGTGTTATAACATGACAATAAACATATGAAGGTGATCAGAATTTAAACGGACTTCTTCGACTTGTTTCCATCAGACAGAACTTGCAGAAGAAAGAAATTTGGTAAAGGCACAGCGTCGGCAGGTGGAAAAAATGAAAATAGAATGTGATAAATTGGCAGAGGAACTAAGCCAAAAGGAAGAAGACAATGCAAAACTTATGCGAAAATATCAACTGATGAAACAGGAACTGGATGACAAGGTAAAATAGAAATATCTCAAGAGTAGTAACACTTTAGCAACCACACGCACCCTAATTAAAGATTTTTTCATTGATCTCCAAGGCCTTCCTGGGCACTGGCCAGTCTTTCAAAGTGCTGAGAGCTTTCTACATTCCCCTGTGGAGGTCTCTAATCTCTAGCATTCTCAAGAATATACACTAAGGTCCACACCAGCTACACTTTAAAAACAAGTTTAACTAAAATGTATTGCCGGTATATGGTGTACAATGTTAGCTCTCAAAGACACATTATGCACGGGCCGGAATGCCCGCACTGGCGGTGGCAGGGCATCGGGGAAAATCCCTGATTATGCATCCCCCCGCACATCAGACACCCGGCGTGGCAGCCGCCATGCGTAATGAGTCAAATAGTAACTAATTTTACAGAGGCCCACCTGAAAAGACTCTTATCCAAGTTCTAATCTATCTCATATTTTGAGGAAAAACGTGCTGGAGAACATGTGAAATAAATTGAAATTGAAATAATAAGTGAAGGTGCTGGACCAGACACTTGATCCAGCAAAACCTCTCTTTTGATCTTACAATGTGGCTCCACAGGAAACAATACTTTCTGAATGATATTTCCTTTACTGCAACAGTTCCTCTATCCCCATTCTAGTTTTGATAGCTAGATAATCTAGCAAACATAATGGTGGCAAAATGAGAACCCTGTTGGGGTGTGTGCTTCACTGTTATGGGGAAAATATTTTCTTGTTTGGAGGGAGGAAAAAAGATAGCTCTAGTAGAGATCCAGCTTGCTGTAGTGGTTAAGACCAGTGGCCTCTAATCTGGAGAGCTGGACTTGATTCTCTGCTCCCCCACATGTAGCCAACTGGCTGAACTTGGGCTGCTAGTGCTGTTTTAACTGAGCAGTCTTGTCAGAGCTCTCTCAGCCCCACATACCTCACAGGGTATCTGTTGAGGGGAAAAGAAGGGAAGGTAACTGTAAGCCATTTTGAGACTCCTTAGGGCAGTGAAATAGGGGTTATAAAAACCAACTCTTCATAGAATCATAGAGTTGGAAGGGACCTCCAGGGTCATCTAGTCCAATCCCCTGCACAGTGCAGGAACTCACAACTAACTGTCCACCAAAAATCTCCAGAATCCAGCCAGGCCTGGAGGAAATTCACCTTCCATCCCATTCTTCTTCTAGATGAGATTCTTCAAAGAGTAAGAAAATGTGCCTTAAAGTGAAGAGCATTTTATAAACTTAAAGAATGTCAAAACTATTTGAGAAGAATATTCTTTATTTCTATTGATCTTATTACATGCTAGCCAGTAGGCTCCCACAATAGTTGTATGCACATGTTTTAAAATGGCTATTCCTGAGGAGAAATCAAGGCTTTCCTGGGTAGGCTTGAAGTGAGCCAAAACCTGTCAAAAACACAAACACAAAAACCTTCAGATCTATGTCTGTAATAGAACAGCAAAATGTACCTAAGTGTGAAACAGAATTCTGTCACCAGGCCTATGGTTGAAGTCAGCCCAGTCCAGAAATACTGTGGGCCTCCTGCCTCTCCTCTCCATGTTTCTTCCCCTATATAAGACTTCCCCTCCATTGAGGATATTTTGCCACCATAATAACAGAAAATCATCAGCCAAACAGGGGTGGCTATGGAATTTTATTATGTTTTTATTGTTTTGCAGTTTTATATGTATAACTGTTGAGAACTGCCTCAAGCCTACCATTAGGGAGGGGTGGTCTGGATTGAACTATAAATAAATAATAAATTGTGGGCAACACTGGAATGATCAGAACACCTTAATCTATGTACCCACAATAAAAATCCTTCTGCTTTGCTTTCCTCTGATATTTCAGTATATATCAAGATAGCTTTTTTTTTTAGTGGCTTTTTTCTTACTACTTTTGAGCTTTGAAAGCATTGTTCATGTTTCTATTCCTATGGTCTTCACTTGTCTTTTCCCAAATTGCTGCCTTCCAAATGTGTGTGTTTTTTTAAATTCTGTGTCTTCCAAGTGCTGCACTCTGCAAAATGTGTGCTTTCCCTGCAACGCAACACCAAATGTCTTTATTTCACACCCCAGTGTATTAGTGTTTCGGAGCTTTCTTATGAAGTGTTCCGTGGGTGGTGGTGGGATTTGACAGGTTCCAAGTTTATTACTGAGACGTGACAGATTAATGATGCGGTGTTCCAATCCAAGCATTGAGCAAAAACACTCTGCCTTATTTTCATAAAATATAGATTCATCCAGTAATTTGAAGGTGTCAAAGATAGCATCCTGAAGAAAATAGCTGATAGTTTCTGTGCTCTCCAGCCTGTTATGCAACTTTAATGCTTTTTCAAAGTTTGATTTGAAACGAAATCCTGCTGATACACACTAGTCATTTCCAAAGACTGCCGTGGCCAAACTGTGTGTGGATCCCTTTGGTCTGATGACAGGCCTTCTTGATGACTCCTGTTCCTGCATGCATATAATTAAAGCAACAACATGAGAGCAGAGATCCCACTTTCTCCAACTCACAATATTTCTCTGGGTAGAAGAGGATGGTTTGGATCCTCGCTGTTGTGTTCTTTGGATTGCATTAAAGCAGCTGTTCAGGACTGACTCTTTCATGGTGTCAAAAAAAAATGGAATCTAAGAGATGAGAAAATGTCAAAGGAAAGTTCATTTGTAACCAGGGGACTATATTCTGGCTTTTTAAAAGTGCTCTTTGATTAATAACAATGCAACCTAAGCAAAGTTTCGTCCTTCTGTGTACATTAAAGTCAGTGGATGTTATGGTACTTAGAGTTGCACTCTATGATCCACATACAGCGATTCCATGAGTGGGATGAAAAGCCCAAATAAAGGCTTCCATTTGCACTTTTCTGTTCCATCAATGCTACGTTCTTGTCCCCCACTTTCTTAAAATTCCTAGGAGGTCTCTAAACCACATTGTGAGCACATAAGTACCTGCTTTCACTTCTACAAGGTTGCTCCATCTTCTACTTTTTCTGACCATATCTTGGAATCATGGTCTACAGTTGAAGCCTGGGTGGTCATAATTGTGCAAGGATTTGCAAATGTTGATGAATTTTACTAGCCAGTAATTTATAATTGTGTAGGAGTATTCTTATATCTTGTTGGTCTCCTTGCCTCTTGAGCCCCCTCCCCCACTTAGCCATGTTTAATGCTTTGTCTTTACTCCCCCCCCCCCCCAGCAGTGCTCCACAGCTGCAACACTGGAGGCTTCTGTTTCTATGTCTGGAGTTCTGAGGCAGCATATCTGTAAGGGTTCTGACGGGTTGAATGATATCCATCTGTCCCTCTTATATTATCACTAGCTTTAGGTGGTTGTACATGGATATTGTACATCTTAACTGGTAGCTGGACAGTTACCTTGGAAGGCCATCAAACTGGGCATAGAAACCAAATATGCCGCCACTTAGCACTGGCATTCCAATGTTTACTTCCTCTGAATGTGAAGTCTCCTGTTAGTTGTCATGGCCAGAAGCCATCAATGGATCTATTTCCCCTGTATCTTGCGCCTCTTTAAAGCCATGGATGGTCATGGCTCTTTTTACATCCCCCAGCAGTGATTTCCTTAATTTAATTACTTCCTGACTGAAAAAGTATTCCTTTTTTTCTGCCCTGATGTATTACTTATCAGCTTCCTTAGGTGCCCCTGTATATCATGCATCTCCTGTCCATCAGCAATGCACTTTCATACAGTGTACAAGAAGAAGAAGAAGAGTTAGTTCTTACATGCCGCTTTTCTCTACCATTAGGAGTCTCAGAGCGGGTTACAATCACCTTCCTCTCCCCACAACAGACATCCTGTCAGACACCCTAATATTACTGCTTGGTCAGAACAGCACTATCAGTGCTGTGACAAGCCCAAAGTCACCCAGCTGGCTGCATGTGGGTGCTTGCCAGAGTAGAAGTCCACACTCATAACCACTACACCATGCTGGCTCTCTGTGGTATACAGAGTCTGTGTAAGCTTCCTGGGCAAAAAATATTTGCTTAATAAACCACAAGTTATCATATGGTTGGGTTATTTGTTTGTGTACTTTTAAGTCACTAATCATAATGAATATCCAAAATCTGGAGAATGAACATTCCCATTTGAATACTGCTAGCCCTTTGTGAATTTTCACTGTATCTGAAAAGAGAGACCTGTTTCCTCATTTTTTGTACAAAATACTGATGGCGAGTACTGCCAAACTGTTGATATTCACAGGGTTTTGGAACAGTTAATGTGATTTTAAGCTGTCCTTCGCAACATCTGTGTGTAAGGTTAGCTTCCCATTTTAAAATTTCATTCACACAGTTCCACATGTGTGTGATTTAAAAGAGTCACAAAAGTGATTACCTGTTTCTAACCTCACGGCCCCTTTTTAGACCATGTGTGCATTCCTGAGCTTCAGTCTGACAGCATGAAATTGTGACAAGAATATCAAGTCCCTTTGGGACTTACAAGGACTTTGCATGTGGATAGGGAGAAGAAGGTGGCCCTGGAGCTGAAGAGATTATGATAAAATGGCTCTACACAATGTAAGGTGTGGGATTCTAACAGCTGTCTTTCCCCCACCTGTATACATTATGTAGGATTTTCCCTTCACATACCTAAAGCAGTGATCTATGGTTCATGGAAGCTCATATTGAAATAAATATTTAGCCTTTAAAGTTCCAGTAGACTTGTTTTAAGAAACCATACCTTTTGTTCCAACTGTTAGCTGAGCAGATATAAATCAAATGTGAGCTTTTTTGAACAAGGATACAAACATCACTAATTTCAGACATGTTTACTTCAGAACCATTTATAGAAACATACAAGTTCTGAACTGGCAGTTTCTAGAATTAAAAGAGAGCTTCAGGGCTCTGAAAGCCACCATAGGCTCCTGGACAAAAGTTTCATCTGGACTCATTGCAAATGTGGCCAAAATAGGACCAAGCCCTATGAAGATAGGTTGAGGGACTTGGGAATGTTCAGCCTGGAGAAAAGGAGGTTGAGAGGGGACATGATAGCCCTCTTTAAATATTTGAAAGGTTGGCACTTGGAGGAGGGCAGGATGCTGTTTATGTCGGCTGCAGAGGAGAGGACACGCAGTAATGGGTTTAAACTTCAAGTACAACGATATAGGCTAGATATCAGGAAAAAACTTTTCAGTCAGAGTAGTTCAGCAGTGGAATAGGCGGCCAAAGGAGGTGGTGAACTCCCCCTCACTGGCAGTCTTCAAGCAAAGGTTGGATACACACTTTTCTTGGATGCTTTGGGCTGATCTTGTGTTGAGCAGGGGGTTGGACTAGATGGCTAGTATGGCCCCTTCCAACTCTATGATTCTGTGATTCTGTGACTCTTCTTTTATTTAAAAATGAACCCAGGATTTCAGGAAAGAGAGAAACTTATTCAGAAGACCAAATAAGAAGAGAGCTGCGTCAGCACAGTCACTCACTGGACAATCTCTACAATAAAAGAAGCTAAAGTTTCTTGCCCTGTACCCCTGAAAGCTCACTTGACATGGGCTCAGGCAGCTTTAGCAGCCTTTCATGCTAGCTGTTTCCTGGAGGACCACAAGGCACCCCTAGGTTTGTCAGACCCTATTCCACGGATTTGGACTCTAGAAGTGAAGCTACAGTGAGGAAAGTGGTACAAGCAATTTTCCATTTATCAGCCCACACCCTCCTCCTAGAGCAGTGAGCCCGTTATTCTCTCATGCACAGAAGCCACGAAGATGAAACATCTGTAACCTCTGTTAATCAAGTGGTCTTCTGTGCAGTACATGTCCCTCCCTCCTTTCTCTACCATGGGCTGCCAAATGTGCAGGGGCCGCCTCATGGTGGCAAATGGAACTTGAGGAGGAGTGCTTGCCCCACCTCTGTCCAATGACCTTTTGGGCAGGGAAAGGAATCCAGAGAAACTGAAGGGACGGGGAGCACTCCAAAGTTATTTTTACAGAAAAGTCTGGAAGCTCTTCCATGTGTCTGGTCTGCAATCATGGAGTCCCATGTGCACCTGCATGGAAGACTGCTTGATGAATAGAGGGACAACCCCGATTACTGTAATGGTGTGTGGAAGCTCCTACAATCCCATAGTGTTTTGGAGGCAGGACAGCAAATATCTGTGTGGAAGCAGCCTTACTTGTGTGTGTTTTGTTTTTCCTAAAAGGGATAGATTTGTGTATGGCAATATTCTTTCTGCGGTGTTTAAAAATAATCAGTTTGTTTAACATTAAATAGATGTTTGGGACTTTTTGTGTGTGTCCCCTTACTTCAGGGTGAAAGAATAAATAGTGAAGAAGAGAGTCTAAGAAGAATGGAGGAAGAAAGATTACTCCTTCACAACCAACTGTGTTGTCTTCAAAATGAACAGGAATCCATCCTCTCCATGATTGGAAATGAAATTGATGCTGCTTGTGAAGTTTTCTCTAGGGATTCACTGGAAAAATTCAATGTAAGTAGAACTTCTCAGTCTGCTTCAGATTCTGTTCTCGTTAATTTACTCATGGGCATGTGTTGTGGAATTTTGAACATGGCTTCGGGGTAAAAATGCTGTTAATGCAGACACTTTAGCTTAGCACACAACATTTGACCTTTTAAAAAAGGCGTTTCTCATATTGCTCTTTTGTGTGGTTAATTCATTGCTACTTACTTTGCCAAGAGGTTAAAAAGTGCCTTCTTGGGCCCATCAGACAACATAAGATGGTAAAACTGTTCCTAGACCATGTTACCTAAACTGGGAAACTGGATTGCTTCCCCATGGGGGGGGGGGGAATGGATCTTACAATTGTACAAAGAAATTGTACAAAGCTAGCATATGAAGGAGAAGGTTAGGCTAGTATTTTCTTTTAGAAACTAGGTTTCCAGGTTCAGAGAGTTTGTTTTATGGATGATAAATAATAATTGAGATCCGGGGATCATCTCTCCTCTCCCTTCTACCTACCATCAGAGGAACATAGTTTATTGCTCTATATTAGCTACCTTATTATTTTTCTTTCTGGGTTGTGTTTGTATTGAAAAATGATGGGCTATTGCCGTAACCTCTTAAAACAAATCATGCATACTTTTTGTCTTGGATAAAGATGTAACATTTCTAGAAATTTTGAAGCTAGCGGGAGAACCCACTTGTCCTGCTTTACTTCTGTAAAAGAGTGTGTATGTGAAAATATAGACAGTGCTTAGCATATAATATTGCACCATGTAGCATATTTATGGAATGAAGTTGCCATTGCTCTCTGAGACATATTCATATTTCCCTGTATGGGATATTTGTAAGATAGTGGCAATACACCATTGTCAGTCTTTTTCTGTCTTTACTGTTAGTTGCAACTCCCCCATCCTTTCAGATTTTTTTCCACAGAGCAATGGAGAAAGCATAATCTAGCCAGTTGCATTTGGCTATGAGGCAACTTCATTCAGAGGAAACGAAGCTATTTCCGAGGAAGGGCAATGCTTCCTGAATAGGCATTGCCCTTACTCTAAACAAACTTTGTTTCCCCTGACTGACATCATCATATAGGAAGTCCAATTACTGTTGGATAAAAAATAAACTAAAAAATGGTGCCAAGGCATCAGTCAAATGGGTATGTGGGTAATTACGAAAAAAAAAAGTTTTCAGGAAACATTTCAGTCTCCCTAAAAGCATTTTTAATGTCAAAAGCGTCCACTGGAAAATATTCGGTTCCATTTTAAATCTGATGTGTACAGCTACTTAAGTTAAAAATAGGCACTTATTGGGCTTTTTAAACTACTCTTTGATTTTCCTGTAAAGAAAAATATCCCCACCATCTTTTGTGTATAATATGTGCGTTCTGTGTGCTTATTTTTCATTTTATTTCAGACAATATCACTTATGCCAGGGGTACGGAATGATCCTCATCGGTGGTTAGCAGAAACAAAGGTAAATATGTTTAATAGCTGAGGATATTTTTAAACAATTTTTACGATAATAGTCTTATAAGATTCTTAGTTAAGGAGAGATTAAAGCACATCTCTTGCATGTAATCTCTTTTAAAGTAGATGGTCAAAAATCACTCTGTGTTTTATTTACGGCATTTGAAGCCAATAGACTCAGAAAGGTGTAACTCTGCTTAGGATGGCACTGCTGATATAATATCACCTGATCTCCTAGCTATGGAGAACAATTAATCATACCCAGTCTCCTTCCTTTTTGCTTCTACATCTCTCAGTAGGCTCCCCGCACCTTTCATTTGCAAAGCTAACCATAGTGCAGTGGTAATTTCGTCTTGGCAGTTTCCCTAAACAAGTTTGCAATCTGTGCTTTGGGAACAGATGAATGCTAAACCACACAAGGAGGAATCCTTGTATGAGGGGACAGGAGAGAGAACTGCATAAACCCACAAATCTACTTTTAGTTTCCTAACCAGACAGCATTATTTTGCTCCCAAGTCAAATAACTTAGGAGGGTTTTCAGAAAGTCCTCCATTTTTGCTGAAGTTTTTTGAAGTTTCGTTGTACTTGAATTCATATATCTTTGGAAGACCTCGTATGATATACAAAGAATCTGATATAGACTCTTATTTCTGTATCTCTGCTTAATAGATCAATGAGATGACTGGCACTTTGTAGCAATTTTTTTTTTAACTTGGGTATCTTTTATAAGCAACTTTATCTCAAAAGCTTTTAACAGAACTAGGTTCTCATGATCCAAAAGCCTTTTACACTTCACAAGACCAGATTTTCCTTCGTTGTATATTTAGGGTCACCTTGAAGAGAGGAAAGTTGACCAGTTGACTGGAATGAAATTGCATTTGTTTCATCTCAGTATCTTGTGACGTTATTGATGGGCTTGTTTGTAATGCACACAGACCAAGAGTGAATATCCCTGTAAATAGTGAAGATAAGAGTTTGGAGGACAAGGGCTATCATGGAAACAAACTCACTATTTAGATTGCTGATTCGTAAATTTTAGATGCTAACTATCAAGAGGACCTCAGAGTGCAGATAGTAATTGATTCATAAATCTGCCAAATGAATCTTTTTAGTTGTTAGGAGGAAGGTCTTGGAATGAAAAGCACTTTAGAAATACTATTTCACATTTGTGCCCCGGAAAAACAAACAGCCTTAATGATTTGCTGGGAAATACCGTTGTACGCACTCTCTGGGTTTCCTAGGTTTGCCGAGCCCAGAGCCATTGGGTTCGATCTATGGCTTTTGTGAGTGGACCAAATTCGCAGAAGGTATTTTTACCTCCCCTCCCCAATACGTGAACAGGGAACCCTCTAGATTGAACAATATATCAAGCATTAGAGAATGGGGAACTATAGTAATAAGAAGGAATGGACTAAAACTCTTTTCTTTCAAGCTTACACAGGTAGAATCCAAGTCTCACAACGCTGTGTATGTGTCTGGGGGATTTTCTCCTTGCTTTAGCCATGTATGCAGTAAGGCACAATGGAGGCTCTCCCAACCTTTAACAGTAACATTTCATAGATGAACAAGGTTGCTGTGGAAGGTTGTAACAAAAGAGCTGTAGATTTGCTCTGTTTGTGAAAACCCTTGGGTCAGCCTTTGGGCTTCAATTAAGAGGGCCACATGAGGTTTTGAAAAATCCTGCATAACCAAACAGCTTCTCCCAAATACTGAGTGTCCGTAGGAGCCTCTTCCAGTGCAGCATGCAGAGCTACAACCCTGAAGGTGGGGGGGGGGGGGATATGTGAAAGAGCGGAAATTACTTGTATATGCATATGAGTAGTATTGGGAACATGGCATTGGTATTGTTAAGTGTGTTCTCTCTCAGAAAAACATCCGTGTCAAAAAGATTAAGGGAAAGTACAATGGCACAGCAAAGAAGTTCTGGCGTTTATTGGTTATATTTAGGCCCACAGACAGACTGAAGACATTATGAGTCTATGGTAATTTCAGTGGAACTTGTGATTGGTACCATCTGTGTCTGTGCCTTTTCTGTTCTGCATGCAGTAGATATTGCCTCCAAACAATTAATTGTATATTGCATACTCTGTGGTAAATAAAAAAGCATGCAGTAAGAGCAGTCAGAAGTCTTGCATGTTGGGCTGTATCCATATGCATTTCAGTATGGGGATTGTTTTCAGATGAAGAAATGTATTCCTTTCCTCATCATTGTAATGGGGGGGGGGGTAGAACCCTTTCTGTCTGACTTGCTAGCATTCTGTGGGCTTATGCTTTGGGGATGATATTCAAGTATATCTTCCCCTAACTGCCTTTCAAAGTCATACAGTCCCACGTGGCTCTTCTGACTAATAAGGCTGATCCTTAAGCCCGGTGGCTGGAGTCTGAAGCTGACCTAGAGTCTAGGAGACTTGGGCAGGGGGGGAGGAGAACAAATATAAACAAATTTAAAAGTAAGGACAGAGGAAGACACTACCCTGTTTATCTCTGGCCTTAAAAAAATGTTTAAAATTTGTTTTATTTAATTGCCAGCCCTTCGCCCAGTTCCCAAGAAAGGGCTTGGGCATACATACTGGAATTTTTTTTCTGCCTTTTCCCCCTTAGGACAGCAGACCTCCATGCAGGAACACAAGGTCATAGCCTCCTAAAGTGAAGAGGAGAATTCTTATGATTCTTTGAATTCTAATGCTTGCAGGACCTTAAAAAAAAATTATTGTTAAAAACTGAACATATAAATAAAACAGGAAGGGGGTGGTAGGAGGAGCTGGGACTCATTACCTAACTGCCAATCAGGTAGGTTGCCCTGTCCTTGATTGCCCGTCGTTCCCACGAATGGCCAGTCAGGTAGGATGTCCCACCCATGGCCACATGCCCTCCAACTTCTTCCATGTGGAAGAAGTGTCAGCCCTTGGTAAGCTAGGCAGTCAGCGGGAGCTGTGAGGGAGGGTAGAGGTCCTGGGACTGCGGGCCCAGTGGGAGGGAAGGAGGAAGGGAGCCCCTGCCAGAGCTTGCCCCCACCCTGAGCAGCCCTAGCCCTGGCCTCACCAGGTTGCAGCAGAGCTGCTGGGCATGGGGGGGAGGGGAGGAATTGAGCCAATCCACACCAACGCTTCTGCTGCCCCAAGCAGCTCCTATTGCAGGCCTCAGCATAGCTGTCTGGTTTTAGGGGGGGGGGAGGGAGGAAGAATCCCTGCCAGTGCTCCTCCCCGCCCTGAAAAGTCCCACCATGTCCTCTCCTGGCCTCAGCAACACTGGGGGGGGGGGGGGGGTTGGCGCCTGTTGTATTATTAAGTACTATGGGCTTTCCCCCCCTAGTTTATTACAGTGTCTTTTCCAGCAGTTTATAAGGGAAAACCAGTATCCTATTTGCAAATTTTAAGTATCTTGCTAAAGACATCCTGTCTTGAAATGTATGGAACTTATGCTTGAGTAAGGGCATACAGAACAGAGGCCTTATATCTTTAGGGGAATTACGGGGAAATATTGTTTGAACAGCTGAAATCGCTTTAACACATTGAAACAGTTATGGAAACTTTTTTATTGTAGTCTGGTGTACTTTTCTCTCTCTCTCTCTCTCTCTTTTTTTTTTTTTGCAAAGATTAGGACCATATGTTAACTTTATCCCAAAGAAAAGTAAACACTTTCCCCTGAACAGCTACTGATAACTTCCTTGGATGGAAGATACTTCTCTCCCCCCCCCCCCCCCCCATCCCTTGCTGTTTGGCAGTCTCTACTACATTGCAAAGCTATAACTCATAAGCGTTGACCTGTCTTTGTCGTGCTGGTTCTTTAGCTGATTAGCTGTTCTTAACATTTTAGACTCAACAGGCTTTTCAACCAGTAACATGAGCTGTTTTCTTTCAGTAAAAAACCATTTTCTTAAAGAGATTTATTGACCATGCGAAAACACTGAGTTTTGGAGGTTAAATTTTGCATATTCAGTGAGGATTATAGAACCGACTTGCTCTTGAGCTGCTGCATACATCGACTGGTCGTTTTCAATGGGTTCAGTCCAACCTTTATCCTATTACTTATGTCATATTTGCATTTCACCACAAAAGAAAGGTCACTGATGACGATGCAGAGATTGTGCCCACGTCCAGTGCTATCTTTCACCTTTTTGAAATCTTTGTTGCTAAAAGTTTGACCTTGGGTGTGGTTGGAAAATGAAGAATTATTATTTCGATCATCAGCTCCGTGTGCCAGTTGCATGCCTTGGAAGTCATAACATGTGTTTCTTTGAACCATGTGTTCTCTGTGTGCAGTTCTGTGGAAGAATATACCGCACTAGAGGAAAGAATCTGTTGCTTGCTGGAAGATAACTATTTCCGAACATCTTTGCTAGTTCTCCCATGTGTATCTTAGTAGGAAACATTTGCTTGCGGAGGGCTTTGAAGGGACAGGGTCTAGTCCTGCCCCTTCAAAGCTAAACCCAGTAAAGAGATACAATACATTGTTGACTGAGGGGTGGGATGGGGTGCCTTGCAGAGATCCTTTACATATTAGATGATATCATATGTGTGTGTGCCGTTCCTCTCCGAGGGGGACTTATTTAGTACTCCATTGTGGAACTGAAAGGCACTTTTGAAACCAGTTTCTGTGTGCTTCTCCCTTAGAGAGTGCTTCTCCCTATGAGAGAACCCTCACTGCATTCAAGCTCTGTTTCAAGTACCATAGCTATGTCAAGTGAGAAGATTGTCTGCCAGGTAGTAGGGCTGTTCCTGCCATTGACCCAAGACTCTGGAATGGTCTCCCTGGTGACGCTTTGAGTTTTTCTCTTTCTGCTTTTCACAGGCAATGTAAAATCTCTTTATTTCCAAAGGCATTCAGCTGCTGCTGCTTGTTTTTCCTTTTGTGGTGGTATCAACTTCCTTATGGACCCCTCTGTTATTTTCATAGCACTTTTCAAACTGCTTTTCTTCTCTTTTTATATTCTGCCTTTGGAAAGGTAAAATGCAAGTAACTTTAAATAGCTTCCTGTCAAAGCTGACAATGCAAACTATGTTTTGATGGTGTTGATGTGGTACAGGAGAGTGGCCATATATCACTGGACGTAGGATTTTCCTTGTATGCAGGGTAGGATCCACGGAGGCATTCTGTAAGTAGTTCTGGTTTGCTCAATTGAGGGATCTCAATCCGCTTTCACCAAAACAGGTTTCAAACTCTATTTGACAAATAATAGTCATTTCCATGTTGCTATCAGACCAGTCTTGCTCATTTTTCATTTTGGTTTCTTTTTCCCAACCTGGAACAGAAGGTGACAAAAGTTTCTTCTCCTGCATCTCAGTTTAGATCTGGCAGTTTAGATCTGTGGAACTGTGAAAATGGGGGAAAACCCACTGTAACCCCTTCCTCCTAGTCAAGACAAACACTGTGCCAATGTATTCTTCTAGACAAAACTCCAGTGGTTATGTGAGGAAGCAAAGGAGAAAGAGGCCAAGGAGAGGAAGCTGCGGCGTCATCTGCAGCAGAGCCGAGAGCAGCTGAAGCACCTGACATTGAGTAAAGAGTCGGAGCGCCAAGCTCTTATAGGTCAACTGGAAAAGCAAGAACAATTCCTGGATGAAGCTCATCAAGCAAAAAGGGGTAAGCTAGCCTAATCCATTTTGGTTACTATTGATCTCCCTAATATGATCTGATTTATTTTAAGGCAGTAAGGACCCCAGGGTGGGATATACATAGGATATTTATTTATTTAAGAGGAAATACATGTTACAGAGAAGAATGGAATTTGACATAGGGATGCCATTTTCAGCATCAGCCTTGAGTTTCTTAGGATGTACATTTCAACCTCTGGTAGAGCTTACACATTGTCCCATTTTGCATACATTGGCTAATGCACTTTTAATGTACTTTAAAAGTAGATTTTCCTGTTTCTCATAAATCCAGATGCAAAAACACGTTGAAAATGCATTATCCAACTTTTGCAGAATGAGCCTTAAGTAGTTTTGAGTTGATTTGCTGCATTTGGGAAACTGCATGCAATTTTGGACACTCCGTCTCTAAAAGGATATCATAGAATTCTGAAAATGCACAAAAAAGCAATTCAAGGGTCAGAGCATCTTAAGAAATAGTTGAGTTCAGACAAAAAGTAAAATTGGAGGGACGTGGAAGCGGCTTATAAATTTAGATAGAGAAATGGGAAACCCCTTGCATAATACTAGTATTTGGTGCCAACATTAGGCAATTTTTGGTGATTTAGGATAAACAAAAGAGAATAATCTTCAAAATAACTAAATTAACATGGAGTTTCTTGCCACAAGACATAGGCAAAGAGACTAGTTTAGGTAGCTTTAAAACAGGCATTAGACAAGTTAGTGGCACATGAGTCAATTGGTATATTGCAACCATTAACTGTGATGGCTGAATGAAGCCTTCGTGTTCAAAGGCAGTGTGGGGCGGAACATTATGGGGTGGGGGGAGCATTAGAATGTTGTGGACTTCATATTCTGTTTGTGTGCTGCCTAGCGGTATCTGATTGGCTACTGTGGGAAAGCAGAACCTTTTGGCCTGATCTTGTAGGGCTGCTCTTGTGTTTTCTCTTAGCAAGCTTCTACTAGCAACAAAATTGAATAGACTTTGTTAACAGACATATTTTGGTACCTTTAAAGACCTGAACAATTCAGGGATTGGTAAAATGTGTAAAAGGCAGAGTAACTGGTCTTGCAACATTTCTGATGTAGAGTAGGGCAGAAATTTGTAAGCAGTAGAAGATAATATTTTAAGAAATATGCACAGTTCTGCGAGTAGAAGAGAGAGCCTATAATTTCTCTTTATTTTAATAACTACATTTCTCTTATTGAATAAAATAAGAGTTGTTTATCTCTTTGATGGCCCAGAAGTCCCACAGAACATGAGAAAAATAAAAATGATACATATCAGAGGGTGGCCCGAAATCTTTTTATGACATCTAATAATGTCCAATTATGAGATTTTGTCTGTAACTGGTATCTGTTCCCCTAAGTGAGTCAAAATTCATGAGCATTCTGTTAATTAAAATGAATTGTGATACTTACTGTGCATAGGTCAAAAGACAGAGAGAGAGAGTCCAAATTCATCTTAAACCGCCATGTTGGGTTTGGAAAAATAGCCATTTAGCCTAGATGACTTTTAAAACAGAAAGAAAACAAAGTATCTCATTATCTAAATGCTTGATTATGCAGCACACTATATTAGCACCTTTTCCTGTGTGTGTGTGTTTGAGGCTTTAAAATACTGTTATGGCTTCTTGTATTATCAACATTGTTCTTCGTATATTTTCATACAAATACTGCAGAAAGAGCCTCAAGGGATCTTGTTACTGTTCTCATTCCTAATTGTATTTCATAGTTATTTCTGCTTGCTTCACCACGTTCCCTTTATATTTCTTCATAGTCATATGTATTTCTTACATCCATTTAAAGTTAAGTTTTACCCATAACATGTTTCACTGGCGGTGAGATGCCATGGCTCAGTGGT
Source organism: Paroedura picta (assembly GCF_049243985.1). Taxonomy (NCBI): domain Eukaryota; kingdom Metazoa; phylum Chordata; class Lepidosauria; order Squamata; family Gekkonidae; genus Paroedura; species Paroedura picta. The sequence goes on along the minus strand of NC_135370.1, from coordinate 153,351,414 downwards.
AGAGCACTTGCTTTCTTCCCTGGCTCTAGGGAGGTTCGGCTAGTCTCTACTAGAGCTAGGGCCTTTTCTACTCTGGCTCCTGCCTGGTGGAACTAGCTCCCAGAAAACATCAGGGTCCTGTCGGAATTGAACGACTTTAAAGGGCCTGTAAAACAGAGCTCTTCCATCAGGCCTTTGATTGTGGCCTTAGATGTCTGGTTTTAGGCTTTTAGATTATGGAATTTTTAGCATGAATATGTTGTTTGCTGCCCCCTCTGGAAGAGAGGGCAGGTTATAAATCTAAATACCTAGTGAGACCAGGGCCCTGTGAAACTTAGAACAGTTCTGCAGGACCTGTAAGACTGAGATGTTCTGAGAGATGTATGATTGAGATCAGGAAAATAACATCTAAAATACTGGCTTCCCTACTTGAGAATCCCTCCATCCAATCCAATTCACTCCCCCCCCCCCCCTGCAGTAAGAAACTTCCCAGGCCGCAAGCAAATCGGCCGCTTTTGCGGCATGTGTGGCCGGGCGATCGCCCTCCCCACCACAGGGGGTCCGTAGCCTTTAAAAGGTTGCGGACCACTGCACTAAACCACAACGTCAAGTAACCCCCCTCTGTAAAAGTACCCACAGAAATAGAAGAGGTGATTTTAAAATTATTTTTAATAATTATTTGTTGAATTAGTAATTTATGCCATGTATTATAGGTTGTTTTATATTTGCTGTGAGCCTCCCTGAGCCAGATAGTGAAGAGTGGCATACAAGAATAAAGATGATGATGATTATGATGATGATGATTACGATTACAAATAGATCCCACTTTCAGTCCTTGGTATTTCCCATTAAAAAAAATCTTTGGAGTAGGTGACATGGAAGACTTCTGCTTAGGGCTCTGGACAGCCACTGCCAATCAGAATAAATAATACTGACCTTAAAAGACCAAAGTTCTGACTCAGTATAAGGTAGGCAAAGGCATTTTAATTGTGGAACTGCAACTATCACATCTTTTTCAAACACTATTATGTTTTTCCCAAGCACATGTATCAGACAAGTATGTTCACTAGGGAACATAGACTGGTAGAGGAACAAAAGAGATGTATGGCCACATGTTTTTCCACCCTCACAAAAAGGTCATCATGTGGTCTGTTCTCTTTCCCCACTTCCGTGATGTTTCTCAGTGGAGCAGAATGTGCTTGAGTTCCTGGGAATTGGAACTAGTCACAAAAGGTAGATCTGATAGGGACTGGGACTGATAACACTTTTTACCCATTTGAATAGTATGCCTGGGATTGCCAAAGAATAGGGGGTCCACAGGAAGTGTTGACACTCAGTTGATTGCAGTACACATGCAAATGACTCAGAAAATGGCCGTGTCATGCAAGACTTCACCAACCTCCTTCCGTAGTGTCTGGCAGAATGCGTTGCATGATGTGATGCCACAGTATTCCATGTTTCCCCAAACCGCCCTAATGGTTACAGCAGATCTTTAGAGGTCATTGTTTAAAAGTATAACCATTAGGGTGTTGCAAGAATAAATACTCCCACAAACAGCAGAGAAGGACCAGTGCTTATCTGCTCTGGAAAAGCTGCCACTGAGAGGAATGTTTAATCAGCTAAATAGAAAAGCAATTAGGTACGTAATTCAAGAACAAAAAGAATTTTGGAAAACAAATAGGCACAGCTGCTATCAGCTTAAGTTTTCCGAACAGTTGTGGTTAATTTTGCATATCAGCGTAATATCAAATATTACTGGAGAAATAAAATCCACCAGGGAAGAGATGGGGCCAGGAACAATGAGGAAATTGTGTGCTAGGATTTTTAGACGTTCTAATTTTACTTCTCTCTCTTCCAAGTCACCTAAATGTATCATTTAATTGCTTCATTTTCACAATGACATCAAGATGCTCAGTAGTGGTACGTTTTTTTTTCCTGTTCCTTAAACAGCAATTTGCTGCCAGAAATAAATGGTAATCCAATTTCTTACCAGTCACAGATCTTTTTAATCTCTTTGAGAGCCAGTTATCATTGCTTTCTTTAAGACGGGGACAATTTTGTTTTACAGCGAGAACAGTGTTTTGAAGGAGACTTCTCATTTATATATTTTTATCCTGCCCTTTTTTCCAAGGAGCTCAGGTATAATGCATTCCCTCCCTCTGTTTCATCCTTACAACAATCCTATGAGGTAGATTAGGCTGAGAACCAGTGGGTAGCCCAGTAGCACTCAGCAGGATCCAGTGGGGGAGATGAAGGATGAAGAGTAAGGTGATTGGCTCAAGAGGAGCAGTATAGAAGCTGGAGAAATAAGGACATCGAGGCTCATGGAGCAGGGTCAGGGAGCACTCCATGTCGATCTATGGTCTTGAAGGCATCATCAATATTTAATCTCTAGGGGAAAAAATTGCTTTTCATTTCAATGAGCCTATTTCGAAATTATTTTGGGAAAACCTGCGCATATTCCATCAATGTTCAGATATGTAAGCAAAGTATACTTTTGGGCTTGTTAATTGTGATAGTTCCTACAAATAGGGCCTATTACACTGTAGTATTATGAATATTTAGATCTAATTTTGAACATGGGGACCACTGCTGTTTTCCTTCAATTAAAAAAAAGGGTGCCTCTGTCCAAAATTGCATTGCTTAGTTTCTGTTAATGTATGCAGCTGTCTCATTTAAATTTCATAATTACAGAGTATCCAAAGCATACTATGTTTATTTCCAGGAAAACTGGATGGTGATTTTTCTCTTTTTGTTCTCATCCTTTCTAAACTATATTAAGGATGAGCAGTATCTTGTCTAATGTATGGATCTTCCAAGTATGCTGTAACAATCTTTACATCTTCCCTAGCTGGACTGAACATCCTTGAAGTGGGATTGTCAATTAGCATGGTTTTAAATTAGACATGCAAAAGCCAAGATTAAAAGAAAGTAAATCTCTCAAATTGAGCAAATTTTGAAAGCAGGTCTAAAAAGGGAAGATCAATGGATTGAAATGAAAATAGTAAATATTCGCTTGATAACAGCAACCACCTGCCCCTCAAAGTGTAGTATTTCATTAATTGGATTATTGTAGATTCAAAAGAACTTTCAATATTTTGTGGTATAATCGTGGTCCATTTATCTTCACTCTCATGAATTAAAGAATGACCTCATTTCCTGGGATTTGAACAGCAGATACTTTTGCTTTGCTGGATGTATATGTCCAATAGATGCCAGTGAAACTTTTAGAATCTAAATTCGGATTCCAAACCAGAGTTAAAGCATTGTTTGAAAACAAACAAACAAAAAGAATAAACCATAGTTTGTAGCTTGCACATAAAAGTGTGGTTTGCTATAGAACTGGAAATAATGAAATTCTAAGCCATGAGCTAGAAGCAAGCCCACCAATTTCCAAGGACCAAAAATGGTTTGCCTTAAATTGATCCTCTCACAGATGCTCAGATTACTCACATGTGTCACTATCATACACAAAGGATATTAACAAGTATTAGTCTATATTTCAGTATAGTGTCCTGCTCCATTTCCCTTTTCTAACAGCATCAGCTACATCTATTCCAGAGCTTTGTGTACCAATAGGCTGTAAATCTTTGAATCAAGATATTCATAAACATTCTCTAAAACCTTTGCAGATGAGTCACTGGATACAAAAGTTCTTCGCAGGCGAGTGAAACCAAACATTTTGCAGCCAATAGCTATGGCAGTGTCTAAAAATGCAGACTTTTTGTTTTTCTTTTGGCTACGTTTGGGGAAAACAACTAGTGCGTTTCCTCAAGTCTGCATGTTCTGTACTTTAACGTTCCCCATTTCTCTCTATATATCTGCAGTATTTGCCATATGAGATTGTACTAATTTTAGAGTTAGAATACTGGGCAATCAGTGCAAAAACTGGATTGATAAATGGCAGTGGGAAATCAAGAGAATATCATATACCTCAAGTCTTTTTGTTAGAAGTGGGAGCCTCCCCCCCCCTATCCCCGCAAACAAAGAGGCTGGGTTTCACAAGATTCCAGCAAGGGACTGCAAACTACATGGATGTGAAAGGGGGGGGGGGAGCCAGGTGCAGGTGCATAAATTCACTCTTCCTCCCCAGAGGTGCATAGCCATTAAAGTTTAATGGATGGCACATGGATTTGCAGAATTCAGCTGTATAATTATTTCTCAGGTGATTTCTCTGTTTAACACCTTTTGGCGTCAGATTGTTCCTTTGCTTTTACAGATGGTTTGACCTACTTTGGACTTGGAGAAGAGGGGAAAGTTACATATTCAAACAAATAAAATATTCAGAATAGTCCACAATCGAACTTTTAAAAAGTTTACTAATTAATAGCCATAGCAGTGGCTTTTCAGACTTCATAATTGCTGCACTGAATACAGTCTTAAAAACACCCTCTTAATTGTGTTGAGAGTGGAGGATGGAGGGGTAGGAAGAAAGAGTTTAAAATTAGAAAATCAGCAGTAAGCAAGATACTCAAGCAGACTCATTTTACTGAAAAGGCAATAAAATCGAGGAGTAAGATGCTAAGTCAGCTGGACGTTTTTATGGAGGCACAGGAACGAAGGGTCCAGTGACCGAGTAAAGATCAATTTAATAAAAGGGACAGGCTCTTGAGCCAAGTAGTATTTATGTCTGGACTAACATTTGCCTAAGAAAATTTTCTCAACACTGGCTAAAAGAAGAGGGTTATGATTTAAGACAAGATCCCCGAGAGATATTTTTGAAAGTGGCAAATCTCACAGTTGAAAGGTTAATTTATAGAAGTTTTGTGTGCAAGCTGTTTCAGCCCCCAGGGGAAAGTATAGATTTCCAATCCAGTTTGTGTCAGACATCAAAAGTAAACATACATATACATGCAAAAGTAATAGCAAATAATGTCTTTATAAGAACTGAAACATTGTTCTTTGCCAGAATGTATAACTATTTTGAATGCAAGCAATAGAAAAAGGCTAGTTCTGTTAACTTCTCTAAAAGTATGCAGAGGTACTTTAATTCAGATCTTGGAGATCAAAAGATAATCCTATGAAATATGAATTCCTGGTAAAAGCTAGCAACTATTTGTTGACTGTAAGTTGGACTTCACTGTTACAGGAAAATTTAATTTGGATGCGGTAATGGAACTAATTGGGTAAAAGGAAGAATGGGAAAATTATGTACACCAAAACAGAAATGAGGGTTGTATAAGAATCTTAAATCATTGTTTGCTACTGTTCCCCTTGACTGAAAAAGGCAGCTTTTTAAAAAGGATCACTGTGGTAGATTTCTTCCACAAAAATATAAGAAAGGATCTTTGATACAACCATGTGGGAGACTCCCCCCCCCCAGAAAAAAAAGGAAGAAAAGAAATCTTTTCACCTAGTAATGTCATCCCAAACTATGGCACATCAGCATCATGTTTTTTGTAGAACAGAAGTGTGAAAAGGGGAAGGAATATGGAGGTTATGTTGACACTAAACAAATCTTAATTTCAGAATTAAGAAAAATATCCTTACTTGACTGGACAGCAGGAGCTAGTCGGGGATGCCAGAGAGCCCACCTTAAGCCTCTTGCTATGCAAGCACAGTAGTATTTCACCTGCTCCCAATGAGAGGTCTTAGAGTACCCCACAGGCCTGGTAGGAGTTGAGCACTCAAGAGTATCCAACCTTGAACCTTTCCCAACTGGGACTTTCAGTTGCTTGTCATTTGGCCTCACTTTGTAGCCAGTTATTGATTGATTAATTGCATTTATATAACACCCTCCCCTTGGGCTCAGGAACCCAATCATTTGATGAGCTATTCTGATGTTCCTGAATTAATTCAGATCCAAATGTTTGCACTCTGCTGCTTTCTCATGGTTATCATTCCTTTCCCTTCAACCATCTACAGCTGTTAAAAGGCACATAGTTATATCTATTTGAGCTCTTTGATTTGAAGCTTAGTTTTTAGATTGTCTGCTTTCTGAGTAGAAAAAGTTATTTTGTGTTAAGTATCAGAATGTTTTATTTTCCATTTCCATTTATTTTATTTTCCATGCTGTATTTCTCAGAGTAGGCTCACAATGGATCCTGACCCTGGTGTGAAATGATTCAGCAAATAGTATACACCCTAAATGGCTCAACCTTATCTTGAAAATGGCAGCAGTGTCTGCTGTTCAGGGCAGCAATATATGCAATTAGAAGAAATAATTTTGAATATTTATAAGAGCTCGGAATTCTGTTTTCACATGACTGTGTATTAAACTAATTGAACGAAACTCAGTCAGATGAATTTTAACACCAAGCGGCTTTTAACAAGTAGCCAGCTTGGTGTAGTGGTTAGGGGCAGCGACTTCTAGCAAGCCCGGTTTGATTTCCCGCTCCTCCTCCACATACAGCCAGCTGCGTGACCTTGGGCCCATCACAGCACTGATAAAGCTGTTTTGACCAAGCAATAATATCAGGGCTCTCTCAGCCTCACCTACCTCACAGGGTGTCTGTTGTGGGGAGCCGCTTTGAGACTCCTTCTGGTATTAGAAAAGCAGCATATAAGAACTCTTCTTCTTTTACAGGTGGCTGTATATTTCCAGAGGGGTAGTCACGTTAGTCTGTTGTAACAAAACAGAAGTTCAATGGCATCTTAAAAATCTGACATTTATTCCAGCATGAATCAAAGCTAAAGTTTTTTGAATGTTATGAAGGTAAATTTCTCACCTCTCTTGCTATCCATTATTTATAACAACCAAATCCCTTCTAATCCCTTACACCGAGAATCCCACTGGAAAGATTTATGCTGAGAGTCACACCAAGCCCTTTTCTGCACTCAGCTTCTTCTGCACTCCCTTCGATAGCAAATTCTCTATAAAACATGGAAGGTGATTTTCTCTTCATAAAATCTGAAGAAGTGAGCTCTGACTCACAAAAGTTTATGATGAAATAAATGCTGTTGGTCTTTAGGATGCCCCTGTACTTCCATATTTTGTCAATGGTATACTGAACCTTGATTGTGCATACAAAGATAGCTAGGCAGTTTGTTTGAAGAATCTCTTTCATGTTACATTGTCTGGGACCAAACCCAAAGAAGAACAGTTTGGCTGTTCCCCGCCGACTGAACAATTTGGTGACACTTTGTTTTTGTGACGTGTCTTACTCCATTGTAATTACCAGCACTAGGATGATGTATTTGGGATTAAGATCAGTTGTGAATGTTGCATTTTTTTTAATCCACAGGTTTGTCTGAATGTATTATATTAATGCAAGGTACACATAAATCTGACCATGTTCAGTCAATATTATGCAATTGAGAGTGTTCCCATTCTCGCCTCAAACAGCTGTCTCCGTCTCAGTTGACAAATCATGGTTAGCAGGTTGAGAATATGACGGAATTGACCCACCTCTTTCCTATCATGCCAGTTCTCTCTCCATTTCAGATCATCTGCATCATCACTAACGATGACTAGTAATAAGGAAATTACTAGTCTGAATCCACTGTACCTAATGGGTTTAGAAGAATGTATTCATGGTTAGAATTACAGTTAGTTCCCTGACTTGCTTAGGAGATCTGGCATATTACAACAACAAAGGGAAAGGCAGGATGAGAGGAATCTCTCTCTGCAATTCAGACAGTGCTTCTGTCCTGAATTCTCTGTGTAGTGTGTTCTGGACTACTGGAGGCATTCTACCAACATTCAGCTCATGAAATGGACTCCCTAACTTGAATCTGCTGACTTGGCCACCTGGATCCATGCTGTGGTTGCCTTCAGACTGTAATATTATAATTCAGTCTACCTGGGTCTGCCTTTTAAAAGTAATTGGTTCAGTCCAGTTGGTTCAGAATGCCACAACCCAGCTGTTTTCAGTCACTAAGTAGAATTAACACATCACTCCCTTTCATTGCTTACCAATCAGTGCCTGCATTGAATTCAAGGTTCTAGCTATCATCTACAAAGCACTTTAATATATTGGATCCATGTACCTGCAGAACCACTTGGCCTCCTATGTTTTGCTGTGATAGTTCCACTCATTTGAGCAAAGCTTTCTGAAGGTTGCATCCTGTGAACAGGTAAAAAGTACAACTTCACGTGCATTCTTTGTAGTAGTTCCTATATTATAGACAATCTGAAGCTATTAGAAAGACCATTGTGCTTCTGTTGTTTTCTAAAATATGCGGAACAGATTTGTTCAGGAGGGCATTCTTGTAGTGCAAGCAACACTGTGGTGTAATAGACCAGGAGGTGGCTTTTATTAGACTGTAGCAGAGAAGCCTATTTTGAAAACAGGCCAGGGGAGGATGGGAAAATGGGCTGGGGGAACGGACCCCCACCTTGCATCTCTCTTGGCTGGCAGGAGGCTTGTGAGAGGCATTCCAGTGCACTCCAGTGGCATCCAGGAAGACAGTGGCACGCTCACTGAGGGGGAAGGCAGGCTTCCTTGCTGAGCAGCAAGGACAGCAGCAAGGACAGCAGGGAGAGATGGGGGGAGGCCGCAGAGGGTGTGAGCAGTGTGGGGAGTAAAGTGGGGCCTCACTGGCCCTTGGTGGTAAGAACAGCAGGGAGAGAGTTGGGGAGGGTGCGGGTGGGGAGCACAGCAGTGCCTTCCCGCTGGTGATGTGGAACATTCCCACTGGTCCCTCACTGACAAGGATACTGGGGAGGGCATGGTTGGCCTTCTTCAGCACTCTCTGTCAGCAAAGAGGCCTGCAGTGTCTGATAGGTCTTCAATGGGGGAGGGCCCAACTACTGAGGGGCAATCAGAGGGCTTACTGTGGTACTCCAGGACATGCCAGCTCTCTGGCCCTCAGTTAGGAGGGCCCTTCCTCCCACTGAAGGCCAATCAGAGGTCCAGCATGTCGCCGTGTAGTATGGTCATAACTTTATGTGGTATGATACAGTTTTTCCTACACTGATTTTCTTGTTGCCTTAAATATATTTGCATGTATTGTTCTTGGGGTGTGTGTGTTTCCTGTTCATCGCTAGCCCAATTTAATTATTGTTTCTTACTAGTTATCCTTGCTAGATTTATATGTTGTTATCATTCCTTGTAGTCTGTTTACTGATTGACTGAATAGAGTTCTTAAAATCTACCTTGTAATCTGCTTTGGGTTCCAGTGAGAAAGAAATCTGAGATGAAACTAATAAGAATAATTTAGGTTGAACTGAATTGTAGTTCAAGTCTGTAAGCTTCTGAATAGGTAGTCCTTCCGGGAAGAGTGACAGTAACTTTTTTCGCCCATCTTAGAAAATACAAACAGCCCAATTGTAAAATGACTTTCATGAAAGTCCACAACAAAAATATTACATGTTGAGTACATGGGGGGATTTGACATCCTCTTTTAGAGAAATCGGGTACAGAAGAACTTATCAGAGATTGGGGGAGGGAAGGGGTTGAGAGCAAAAGGTTATCATAGTTTCCTTTTTTCTTCCCAAAGACTTTGGTACCTTGGTTAATACCAAAGTTGTGAAATAGATGTGACATACGTTATGTCTGATGAAAAGTTATTTGGAATTGGAGAGATAGATATCCTGCAGATCCCTTGCTGAATATTCTGAACAGAATTTCAAGAGTGCTCAGTATTGAATGTAGAGAAATAAACTGGAACAAATCAGCACTGGCTGTTATGGTGAAGGCTCTTACTTCATGGCATCTATTACAAAAATAATTAGATTGTGTTATATTCGTTAACCTTGTAAAATGAACTCTGATAGCAATAAATTCTACACTTCAAGGTGACACGGTGCGATTTATCTCAGGATTAGGAGATGTGGATAGTGTTTGAATTCCACTTATTGTGCCAGCTTATTTCTTCCTGTATGCAAATGTGAATTAATTATGTTGGATGAATGTTCCTTTTAAAATCCAGGGCAGTTCCACACATTGAAAAAAATAGCATTACGCCAGCAAAATGGTGTAATGCTAAAAAATAATGCACCCCTGGCCATTCCTCACCATCTGGCTCTCTGCTGCCTTCTTGTGCTTCTTAACACTTTGCATGCCTGCTTGGTGGAAGAGAGCAACGCAATTTACATGCGACTCTCCTCCGCCTGTCAATCAAGCCAGGCAGCCAATAATTGTTCTCCCTGTTTTAAAGGGCCCGCAGTGCCAGTTATTTTTTTGAAGTAAATCTTCTCCATTAAGACACCTATGCATCTGATCATAGATGTGTAATGTTTTTTTAAATGCCACCCCTTTTGGAATCATGATCCTTGAATCTTTTAAAAATTAATCTCAAATCCAATTTTTTTTGTGGGGGGGACTTTAGAGAGGCATGCCTTGTGTTTTAACTGGGGAGGTGGGAGTGTTGCTTTGCCTGAACGATTTAATGTCTATTTATTGCTCCAGGCAGTTTGCTTTAAAAACATCTATCCCCGGGAGAAGGGAGAGGGAGGGGGGTGTGAGGGCGGGAACTGGAGGCGGGAGATAGCACTACTTCGGCTCTGCACATTTCTTTGGCACGTGGCTTGCTGATTGCTCTCCTCTAGCTTCCGCTACATAGTTTGGGGAATCCACCTTGTGCGATTGCCCAGCTAGTGCTTTAAAATGGAGGATGCAGCTACCGATTTGCTGCTTGGACACTGGATGTTAGCGACATTGTTCAAAATGACAAAAATATGGTGTTTGCAGAAAGTAAACATTACACTATATTTATTGGGTGCAGAATGGCCCCCAGAAATTTTAATATTCAGATTCCTATCAGCCTAAATGAGCAACAATTAAAACAACATTTGTACTCATTATGTTTTAGAATTATAGTCTATTCTATTCCAAATGCTTCTGGTGGCTTCAGACAGTAAAGTGCAGAAAGTTTGGTTCTTGGTCACTAGAGGTTTTTACACTCATTCAAGCATTGAGCAATAAAAGGTATAAGATCTAATGCAAAGTAATAGAATATTTGGGGAGGCTCACTTTGCCACATAATTCTCTCTGATTCCTCAGTTCTGCGGGTGTTTGCACACAAGCACATGTTCTAGATTGGCTGGTGGAATTAGTGGAAATAGTGGTGACTGAAGGAAAGATTTGTAAGGGGGATAACACTCAATAGCACAGCAGTGTTTCCTAATGATATTTTCATTTAAATCCTAGATCTCAATCTTGACTAGCGGGTGGGGTTTCAGTAGGTAGACTCCATATTTATCCAGGTACTGCTCCCTTATTCATTTGGGAGGGGGGGTAGCACAACAGAAGACAGAAACAGGATACAGGATGATCTTGATAGGCTCAAGAAGTGGGCTAAACTAAATAAAATGAAATTCAATAGGGACAAAAGTAAAGTTCTGCATTTACGTAGGAAAAACCTTATACACCAGTACAGACTTGTCTTGGGAGTAGTATGTGCGAATAGGATCTAGGAGTCTTAGTAGAACATACATTGAAATGAGTCAGCAGTGTGACTCAGTGGTTAAAAAGGCAAATGGGATTTGGGGCTGTATCAAACAGAGTATCCAGATCATGGGAAGTGATGGTACCGCTTTACTCTGCTCTGGTTCAGCCTCACTTGGAGTATTGTGTTCAGTTTTGGGCACCCCAGATGAAGAGGGATGAAGACAAATTGGAGCGTGTCCAGAGAGGGCAACAAAGATGGTGAGGGGTACTGTGTTCTATAGAAGTATCAGAGGACATCCCAATTCCTGAGTATCATTAATGATTTGGAGTTCAGAGTAAGCAAATGACATAAAGGTGTTCACGATGGTGAGAATCAGGGATAACTGTAAGGCCTTGTAGAGGGATCTGTCAAGGCTGGGCTCACGAGCGTGAACATGACAAATGAGGTTCAATGTGGGTAAGTGCAAAGTACTGTACATTAGAGCCGAAATAATTAACTATAAATATATGTTGATAGGATCTGAACTTTTGGAGAGAGATCTTGGAATCATGGTAGATAGCTAGCTCCCTGAAAATATTGACTCAATATGTGACTGCAATTAAAAAAAAAGGGTAATGCTATTTTGGGGATTATTAGGATGAGAACTGAAAATAAGTCAGCCAGTATCGCAGTGTCCCTGTATACATCTATGGTACAGTATCATTTGGATAATTGTGTACCGTTCTGGTAACTGAACCTCATAAAGGTATTACAGCATTAGAAAAAATGCAAAAAGGGCAATTTAAATGAATTAGGGGGATACAAGACCTTCCCTATGAAAAACGAGGTTAGGGCTCTTAGCTTGGAGAAATGACGATTGAGTGATGACATGATAAGAGGTTTACAAAATTATGCACGGGATAGAAAGAAGTACTTTTCTCCCTTTCTCACAACACGGGGACTTGTGGTCACTTTATAAAATTAATGAGCAGTAAGGTTAGAACTGATCAAAGCAAGTACTTCACCTAAAGAGTAATTAATACATGGAATTCACTGTTGCAAGAAAGAAGTGGTGGCAGCAACAAGCTTAGACAGGTTCAAGAGAGGATCAGATGTCCATCAGTGGCTTTTAACTACAAGGTATTGGTGAAATACTCTCTCTGTCCTATAGTGATGCTCTCTGTCCTGAGTGCTTGGAGGGTAACAGTCAGAGGGCTTTTGGAGTTCTGGCCCTGCTGGTGAAACAGAGTGTTGGATGGGATGGACCACTGGCCTGATTTAACATGGCTTTTCTTACGTTCTTGAGTGGACCAAACATTTCAAAATGGAGATGCTTTTAAACCATCACTCTGAAAACCTGAACATTATTTTCTGACATATCCTGTGACTACATTTTGGTAGATAACTTGGGACCCTAGTATCTAGATATCTAGATACTAGGGAGTAGGAAGAGTTGGGGAATGTGTGTGTGTGTGTGTGTGTGTGTGTGTGTCTTTCACTCATGGATTTTGTTACAAAGCAAAGGTCCTGGGCAGGTGTATTATTTTTTAAAGACCATTTTGCTAGAGCAATTGTCTAAATTTTATTCTGATTCAACAAAAAGTTGGTTTAGGAATATAAATGGAAGATTGCTCTCTCACCAGAGAGGGATTTTTGGGGAGTCTATATTCATTTCGTCTTCTGACATTAGGGTGCAATGAGGTATATTTAATACTTAGAATATTTTATAGCTCTGATACTATGTAGGGTCTTTCTTTATGTGGGCATCTAACTAAAGCCCCTGTTATGCTAACCATGCCAAAAGCCTGAGCTTTCTCCCTTAATCACATTCCATGGCTTTTCCCAAAAAGTTTGAATTGTGGGAAGTGTATGTTCCCTGAAGTTTTTCTTGATTGACAGCCAATTCTTTGTCTTCCAGAGAACGTAATGTGATTGATCTTTCCAGTGATTTCTATGAAGAGGAAATCTGCAGTTAGAAAAACACTTGTCTAACCCATTCCCAATTGTCCCAAGGTCAGGGGTGGGTTAGGAGGAATTGTAATCCCCATCTTCAACATTGGGTTTGCCAGTTTAGGCACACAAATATCTTAAAAGCCTGCCTGGGTTCAGGATTAAATAGATTTGCAAGCACAGAAGGTTGCCACAAGTGCATTTCTTGTACTTCTTGGGGGGATTTCAGAGAGCCTGCTTTATTTAAGTGCCTGCTCAAGCCTTAATCCAATAAATGGTTTCAAATTCTGCCAATTTGTTTGTGAAAAAGTCATATGGATAACAGAATAAAATCTTTTTTTAACTTCTGTTATTTCAATTTAGACCAAATTTGTGTTCTACCTTCATTTAAAATCAAGTTATCTGTCTTGGTCATATAGGAAATTATATATGTGGGTAATCAGACTCAGGGCCCTTGTAGAGGAATGGTACACTTGACCGGAATCTGGAAATCTGTGGAGTAGAGGCAGGTCTAGCCCAAGCTATAAGGCTTCTATTATGGTGTGGTCTGTTTATGTCATTTCAGGGGGAAAATATGATATGAGTTTGTTTGTAGGGGGAGGAATCCAGAAGCTGTGTAAGGAAGCCGGTTATGCATTTATATTGGATCCAGATAAATCATTCTTAGGCTATGTAGGCCTGGAAACAAAGTTTTCTCTCTGTCCTCCACCTTTCTCATTTCTAGTTAAGATGGCACCCATTGGTATACTACCCTGTGCTTTTTGAAGTAAGGGTAGGAGAAAAATGCACTTGATAAAAAGGCATTCAGCTTTATAAATCAAGTAATATATTTTCAATACACATTTCATTTTCAGAATTCTTTTGAAGGAAACACCAGACCTTGCCTTTTTACTTGTGTTTTCAGAATCAATACACGTTTGCTTTTGGGTCTGTTCTAGAAGAAAAGGAGAAAAAATAGGTGAAAGGACATGCCACATTAAAAGCATAGAAATAAAACATCCACATAGTATTTACATGGAAAAACAGGCACAAACATAACAGCATTGCCAGCATTGCCAGCCTTTGTTTTTGTCACAAAAAGGGGAAGGGAATGGGTAGGAATCTTTTCAGGGCTGTTTTGGCCTTTGAAGAAGGACTCATGGAGACAGGGCTTGCAGTAACTCCACGTAACTTAATATCATGTGACTTGCATGGTTCACCTAGGAGTGCAGTCACCCAACAGAAACCAGTGTAGTTGTACTCTGGTTGATCTTTTCCACTCAGCAACCAACCATCAACCAAAATACCTTTACCAGGTATTTCCACTCCCGAGACCAAAGCAACCGATGCCCTAATGTCACAGTGACTAAGCTGTCTTCTGGTAACCTACCTATCCTGATTCTTCCAAACTTGATCAGAAAAATCAAGGAACAGAAAGCAAAAAATCATTATTATAGCTCTGCATTGGCCTACTGGTTGTAGGATGCCCTACAGGAGATGGCTACATAAGCACTGTTGATACTTCAAATATCACCGGACATTCTCCAGCATGTCCTTTATGGCATCCAAAACTGGAATGGCTATGTTTAACTGCATGGAGATTAAGCAGGGTAACTTTTTGGTTAGAGTATTCTGTAGAGGTGAAAGTAATCTTACTAGCCTCTAGGAAGCAATCTAAAACCAAAGATTATATCAATGTTATCATTTGTATAAGACAAATACGTCAATGGACTCAAGGCTTCCATATTGTGATGTATAATAAATAAATAAATACATGTCAGGTGATGGTACTGTCCATTTTTCGGTACTTGAGGTTGTCTAACTACCCTCTGTAAGAAGTGCTGCTCTAAAGGATCCACCACAAACTCACAAGTTTCTAATGCACAAACTGTATACCATACTTTTTGCCCTTATCAGACATCCTGTCAAGCTTCTTATGGCAGTCACATCAGCTGAAAGGATATCTGGGCTAGGTGCAGCGTTGGTGAAACCTGAGTTGTTCATTTTGCATAAGGAAAAAGTAGGACAGGCCCTAACTTAAAACCAAAGTTGAATGTGTCTTTCTGTACTTATGAAGAGATGTCTTCCTTCATTTTGCTCCAATCCCACTAAAGAGAGACTGTGGTATAATCTGAATTTGAAACAAGCTCTTAAAGTCTTTATTTTTAGAACAGAAAATATCAGGAAAACTGATTCCGTATATGTTGCTATTTCCCCATCAAATAAAGAAAAGGGGATGTCTAAATTGGTCATCAGTAGTACTCTGAAAGCTTGCATTATTGAAGCATATAAAGTGCAAAAATTAGACTTAACTAGTGAGGATTGCCACACATTCATGTTGAAGAACTGCAACCAATGCAGCTTTTGCCAGGCATGCTACAGTTGAAGAGGTCTGTAAGGCAGCCACCTGATCAACAGTATCCACCTTTATAAGATGAACAAGATGAACATCTATGACTCAGCCAATGCAGCATTTAAAAGAATGGTTTTACAACATTTTTTTAGAATGAGGACACTGCTTTGGGAGGTACTACCAAGATGTCCTCCTCCTGAGAGGGAGAATGAACTATTTGATACTTACCATGAAGGGTCTTTCTCCTCTGAGAAAAGGAAGACATCTTATTGCTCCCAAAGTAATCATTCTTTTATTTCTACTCAGCAGGACTGCTCCCCGACCTATTATTACTGTTCATGCTATTACTAGCTTTACATCTTGCTGTAGTGTATATGTGATGGCTTTCTCATAGATTTAAGAAATTTATTCATTGCTTTTTGAAGTTGACAGAACTGAAGAGATGGGTGACTCCCACCAAGGAGATAGGAAGTGGAAAAGCTGTGTTCCTGCTTCCCTGAATGGAGGGTGGAAATCACCAGCCAAGATGTTCTCCTTTCCTTAGAGGAAAAGGACCTTTCACGATAAATAGCCAATGGTCCATTATCTAACACACAGTTTAGCCCAACAGCTGACTCTGTGCAGCTTTGCCAGTGAAATCTAAAGGCGTAAAGGTAGATAAAGGTAGGTTGGCTGGTGCGTGAGAAGGAAGCAAGAAAAACAGAGAGGCTACGGTGGCTTTTAGGAAAGAAAGATAGCTAATAGGGAAGAGAAAATGTGATGCCTCCATAAGACCCTGAATGTCTCCCCGTTATGATATTAAATTAGTCATAGTTGATAAGGATTCAGTGAAATCCTGAGTCATTAATGAATTTTATGACATAGACTCCTCTAGCTGACTTCACAGCTCTTTACAGATATTCATGATTTCAGTTTGTAAAACAAACCAGATTATTTCTTGTAAAAGGGAACAGTGTGAACTTAAGTGTTTAAGAATGTCCTGTGTACAGAGTGTACATTTCTTATAGTTAAAATGTTACCATTGTGAACCTTAATTTTTTCCTCAAAATAACAGATGCATGCAAGTACATTATTTATTATTATGAAATGCTTTAATCTTCAGAAGTTGCAAAAACTTTTGTTAAAACAATCACAGTTATTATTTCTGAAGAAGGAAGTATGTTTTGCATTATTTCATAAGATTACTTTTAGTCAAAGTGCTATTTGGGTTCATCAGGCACTATTTTTTGCAAGGTATTCTCTTAAAATACGTTTCACGTACAGAAAGTCTGTAAATCTTTCATTTACTACTTGGAATATGTGTGCACACACATACACACACAAATTATTTTCTTTTTACTGGGATTTTCTTCATGGCAGCTCTGTTTAATTGTATCTTTGAGCTCAGAAGGGAATGCTGAAATATTTGTGTGTTCCTTGTCTGTATAATTTTAAATTGATTTGAGAAATTAAGATTTACTCTTGTCACAATATATACGTAATGTGTTTGTTGTACTTATACCTGAGAGTATCTGTGTATGAGGGATAATAAAAGCTGCAACACTTGTTAATGACTTTGTTGATGAGCAACCACACTATTGAGGAATGTGGGCTAGGTCCAAAACACTAGCAGAAGAGTGGACAGCTAGAGGAACCTTGGCTGTCTTCCCTTCCTTCTGCAACTTCTGGCATTCTGTAGCATCACTGTGAGCTGCTTCACACATTGTTCCACATACTTCCCCATCATAACAGTTTAGACCACAACTCCAGCAGACAGAGTGAAGCCTGTGGAAGAGAGTTTGGTGGCATCACCTTATTGGTATATTTCAGATTCCCAAATGGATCTGGGTTTTCTCAGGGAAACTGGGGGGGGGGGGGAATACCCAGGAAATCCCAGATACAGTTGGGAATTTCAGGGAGAATGGTGGGAGCAGAATGATCCCAGCTGTTTGTTGGGCAGGCTTATGCAGTCCCTTTAAACTTTAAAGGGACTACAGAAGTCTACCCGAGAATCAGTCGGGCTCCCCACCGCCTCAGCTATGGCTGGCTTCTCTTGAACCCCAGTTTAAACTGAGCTGTGAGAAAAGCCAGCCCAATTTAAACTGGGCCAGTGGGGAGTTAAGAGCTTAAACTGGGCAGCAGGAGAACTCCCTTCTCTTGCTGCCCAGTTTAAAATGGGTGACTGAGAGGGAAGTCCAGCCACAACCGTTGCGATCCCTGCAGGCGCAGCTCCTGCAGTGCCAGTTATATTGGGCTGCAGGGGAAGCCAAACCAGCCCCAGAACTGTACTGATATATTTTTTTTACTGTCATTTTTCAGATAGGGTCTATTGGACCCCCAAAACACCAGTATTTGGATCCAAGATTTTTCTGGAACCCTGACATTATTTTGGTTCCAACTAACCCAAACTGAAAAATGCGGTTAAAAAAAATTGTACACCCCTAGTAGTGCACAGCGCTAAATGACACCTAAGGTATAGAGCCTCTGGATGTCATGGTAAGAGTGGAATTTTTAGTCTAGCAGACAGGAAGAGAAGAAGTATCTGTGGAGAATTGGGAAAAGGTAGAAAATAAAGCCCTAGTTTGTTGAAATGGTCATCTTAACATATATTCATGCACAACCAATTGTGATAGATGGTAAGTAACCTCTGGAAGTATGTCCTTTTAATGGAGACATCTCAGGCTTGGCAGTTCTCTCCCTGTACTAACCAGGTGAGCAAGCGTTTAAATATGGGTTCATTTACCCAGGCTTTTGTTGGCATCTGATTGTTCACTATTTTTTTAAAATGCATGCATGCATGCATGCATGCATGCATGCATGCATGCATGCATGCATTCATTCATTCATTCATTCATTCATTCATTCATTCATTCATTCATTCATTCATTCATTCATTCATTGAATTTCTGTACGGCCCTCCCATAGGGCTCAGGGCAGTTTACATAAAACGTCATGGGTATATATCGAAATCTAGTGATAGAGTATAACAAAACACTATAACAGATTCACAGTGTGACAACAACTCTCATCTTTTAACATGAACTCGTTGGAGGTCAGCATGGCTCAGATTATGGAGAGGAGTATTTGGGGGACCAACAGATGTTGAATCGGCTGATCCTAACCAAATGCCTGGTGGAGGAGCTCCTTATTACATGCCCTTGGGCAGCTGCTTTCTGCTTTATCTTGTTTTTAGTGTAATTGACTGTTGTGGCTGTCAATTATTATATTTATTTATGCATGCATCTCTACAATTATTGGGTCATCTAGCTTAGATGGAAAACTAGGTGTTGGTATAACAAAAATAGAGTCCAGTAGCATCTTTAAGATCAACAAAGATTTATTCAAGGTGTGAGCTTTTGAGTGCACGCACTCTAAGTAATATATACCTAGTCAGCAGCTGCTTGAAGAAGTTCCAAGTACTGTGGCTGCTGTGTAGGGCTCAGCTAAAGCCCTCATGCTCCTGGTACCAGCTACAGTGTGGCTCCTTCCTGTACTTGAGCAGAAACATAATTCCTAGTGACGGGACCCACATTTTCGCTCCTAACTAGCAAGCGTTTTCCGAAAAGATTGCATTAGTAGTGTTGAAAATTGCAGTATGTCCTTCTTCCATTTAAGCCAGAATTTCTTGTGGTAACTTGATGTTTTGGCTTCACTTGCTAGATATGTAGGCACATAATATGCTTGGCACCAGGTTTCCAGTTAGTTTCAGCCCGACAGGTAACCACACTGTGTAATCCACTTCTGCTTGGAACTATTATCACAGTATGAATTGTTGGAAATATGAAACTACTAGAGGCAAAGCCCATTGTATGTGGGAATACAATGGGCGCTAGCCTTTTCCTGGAGGGGAATGCTTTACTAAGAGAATTGCTTACCCTGGGATGCTTGAGTAAGCGAATTGATCGGCTAGGCAGACGAAACCTCCAGCGACTCATCAGCTAAGGCAGTGGTCCCCAACCTTTATTAGGCTGGGGACCGGCAGGGCATCGGGCCACGCCCACGCTTCTGGCCGCGCTTCGTGGATCGTGGATCGGGCCGCGCGGACGCGGCGAGAGGCGCTTCGTGGCGTCAGGCTGCCGGACAGGGAGCCCCCGGCAGCCGCGCTCCGCGCGACTGCCGGGGGCTCCCTCAGGCGGTGGCCTGACACGGCGAGAGGCGCTTTGCGCCTCTCGCCGCGTCAGGCTGGGAGCAACTGCGAACCGCGCTGCACGCGGCTCGCAGTTCCTGGGGCTTGGAATCGGATTGTCTGTCATGAGGACATGAGGAAGGGTCCAATCTGGACCCTTCCTCATCCCGCCCCAGGACCCCTTACTGTTTTATTTAGTCCGTGGCGCCCGCGGCGCCACGGGCGGTTTACAGATATGTATTGCTGCCAACTTGACCATGCATGGATGAACAAGGACTTTTTTTGGGGGGGGGATCCCTCCAAAAGGAGCAGAAAAGACTTTAGGAAGGGGAAATGAACAGTGAAATAGGAACGATAGACCTGGAGATGCAAAGATCAATGTGCTAGTGCAGAGGAGAGAATAAAGGATAGTTGGGTAGTTGGTGTCTATGTCATCAGACAGATAAGAGTTGTAGTGTTAGCCGTGGATAAATATTTTCGCTTCAGTGTCTTCAATTAGTAAAATGGGAAAGTGGATCTAGAAGATTTTAGTTGAAATGCAGTATAATCAAGTTTTGTTTTATTAGATATTTTCCTGTAAGTTCACTTTTGGAGGGAGTTACTGCTAAAAATGGGTGCAGTATCTTTCTTGATTTCCTCAGACAGTTGGAAGGTTTGGACTAAGATATGTAAAATTGCATCATTTTACTAGGTTTTATTGCTAGGGTTTCACTTACACAAGGCATATCCAATCGTTCTAAATGTTTCTAAATATTTCTAAATGTTTATGTACAGAACCCCTCAATCTGAGTCATGGTGACAAAAAAACAAAACAGAATTTGCATCTGTTCTTGCTGTCCCAAAAGAGTTTCAGACACAAAAGAAATCACATTCTTCTATTCACTGCCCCCAGTCTCATGACGTTAACGATGAGACTGTTGCTTCAATTTAAGCTGTTCCTTTATTTCAGTTATCTACTCACACTTTATATTCAGTATTAACTTGGGTATCAGTTGTTTTGAGTTCTTTTAAATATTTTTTTACAGTTAGTCAGCAACCTTTATTTTGCCTATGTCATAACATTTCTGCGGTTACCATATTTTCCTCTTTTTTGCCCTTCCTCGAATGTTGGGGGGGGGGGTGGTTTGGATGAATTGTTTTGAGCTTGACATACAAAATACTAAGTCCTGTTGTTCTGTCTCTGCTGTTCTTAAGCTTTAAGAATATTCTGTTTGGTTTATTTGATAGTAGTTCAAAAGGTTGTTTGGCCAACTACAAGTTGCTCTCTTCTAGATAGAAGAAGAGTTAGTTCTTATATACTGCTTTTCTCTACCAGAAGGAGTCTCAAAGTGGCTTCCATTCGCCTTCCCTTTCCTCTCCCCACAACAGACATCCTGTGAGGGAGGTGAGCCTGAGAGAGCCCTGATATTACTGCTAAGCTAGAGCAGCTTTATCAGTGCAGTGGCGATCCCAAGGTCATCCAGTTGGTTGCATGTGGGGGAGCACGGATTCAAACCCAACTCGCCAGATTAGAAGTCCACACTCCTAACCACGACACCAGGCTGGCACCAAGATAACTTTCAGTGTGGGAAGCAAACGGTTGAAGGCATGGAGGTATTATTTATTTATTTTATTTATGAATTCACCTGGAGAAAATGGATGTTTTGGAGGTGGATTCTATGGCCAAGGTACCCCACTGAGGTCCCTGTCTTCCCTAGGATCCACCCCCAAATCTTCAATAGTTTCCCAATCTGTACCTGGCAATCCATGTCCAGAAAGGACCTGACAACCACCTAGAAAAGAACTATGGAAGAATTCTTTGGCAGGTTCATTTGGGAGGAATTTTATGCACTGTTTTAACTTAATATTCTGATGTTCTGTGCTAATGTTCCTCAAGGTTTTGTGTTACATAATGCAACACTTGCATAAATGCTATTTCCCCCCAGTTTTTTGTCTCTTGTTCTATAGTTAGGAGCGTGATATTATGCTGTTTTTTTTCTCTCTGCAAAAACATTCTGTGATTCCAGTATATATTTAAAACCTTAATTTCCATTTATAATCAGGCTTTGCAAAACTTAGTTATCTTTAGATGATAATTGTGGCTCTAGCAGCTATGGGAGTTGTAATCTGGACATATCTCTTGTTTCATCTTCGTGGCTTCTCTGCAGGCACACATGGAACTGTGCTTTTATGGGCCAGCCACGGAGAGGAGCTAGCAAGCTGTTTAAGAATTTTCTAGATACCAAGAGTGCTTCCCCTCCCATCTCTGTTCAGTGTAACATTCCTGCCTGAAGGACACATGATGTGGGAAGGATGAGCATTTCTCCTTCAGTTTCCATCAGGAGAGGACTTTCTTCAGCAACCTGCAGTACCATCAGCATCATAGTGAGAAGTGAGGCGATTACTTGAAGTAAAATTGTCACAATGGTACTTTTCAAAAAGTATGAGGAATGTGGAGCCAAAATGGCTCAAAATGATGAGCACAAGGCTTGTTTATTATATTTAGACAAAGGCCATAATACCACCTCATGCTCTGCCTGTCACCTATTAAACCCAAATTCCAGAGAGGAGAGAGCAGTGAGATTAAAAATGGCTCTTTTAGATAATGCCTTTGATTGCCACAAACCCACAGGGGGAAGGAGGTCAGATTGCAGTACTGGCTCCTTCCATACTCCAATCGACTGAAAATTCTTCTACAATCTGGTTAGCCTCTGAGACACTGACAAAAATCAAAGAAGACCAAACACATGTACTGCACCATTCAGTATCACATTGGAACCAAATACCTCCCCCAGCACTGTAAATCACCTTCATCACAATATTGAGTCAATCTTGCCTCGGAGTCAAGAAGGCTCCCTGATACATCATCATCCCCAAGTGGACTGTCAAAATTGAGCTTTGCTACTATCAGAACATAATACAGACAAGACTTGAAGCTGGGTGTCTCTGGCACCAGTAGACACTGAGGTCTCCTCAATACCAAGAATTCCCTTGTCGTTGAAGCACTGCTATTGCTCTCTGAGACTCTCTGATGACAACGTATTGTCCAAACATGTGCAAAATATAGAAGATGCCTCCCTGGGACAATAAAATGCCACCTTGTTTCCAGTCCCAATGATTATTCCAGCCCAGTAGATCTCATGGGACAAAAGCCAAATGCCTCCATGGTACACGTCATCACAGCCTCATAGATCCAGTAGAAGGAAACAAATTAAGTTGAGGAAACAGATTAAGTTGTGCCATTGTTACCGAGTTGACTCATCATCACATTATTTGGAAGCAGAGGATGGTAGCGACAGAGCCTCTGAACTTGACTTTGAAGGCACCTTGATGCCATCACCAGATGATATGGTTGGGAGAGTTATTAGTGCCATCCCCCAGTGAAGATCTAAAATTGTAATTGGAACAGATTATTAGAATGAAAATGGCTTTGAACAAATTGTTTGTCCACTGAACTGCAGTTTTTGGATCCATAATGCAGGTCCTCTGCAGTCCTGAATTGGAACCATTCCTGCAAGGAATGCAAGAAATACCCATGACTGTATAATCCAAACCATCCTCCTCAACAGCCTCAGTTAAGAAACTAATAAAGAAGAAGAGTTGGTTCTTATATGCCGCTTTTCTCTACCCAAAGGAGTCTCAAAGCCGCTTACATTCACCTTCCCTTCCCTCTCCCCACAACAGACACCCTGTGAGGTAGGTCAGGCTGAGAGAGCCCTGATATTACTGCTTGGTCAAAACAGCTTTTTCAGTACTGTGGTGAGCTTATATAAAGTCAAGGAAAAAAGGGTGCCCCTGCCTCTTCAAGCTTCCAAGGGCTAATTCTATTGTATCAGAAGTCCTTCCAGCAAAACGTTATTCCAATCTTCAAAAAAGGGAAGAAGGATGACCTGGAAAACTACAGACCAGTGAGTCTGACCTCTGTTGTGGGGAAGATAATGGAGCAGATATTAAAGGGAGTGATCTGCAAACATCTGGTGGACAATTTGGTGATCCAGGGAAGTCAGCATGGATTTGTCTCCAACAGGTCCCGTCAAACCAACCTGGTTTCCTTCTTTGACCAAGTAACAGGTTTGCTGGATCGTGGAAATTCGGTTGATGTCGTTTACTTGGATTTTAGTAAAGCTTTTGATAAGGTTCCCCATGATGTTCTGATGGATAAATTGAAGGACTGCAATCTGGATTTTCAGATAATTAGGTGGATAGGGAATTGGTTAGAGAACCACACTTAAAGAGTTGTTGTCAATGGTGTTTCATCAGACTGGAGGGAGGTGAGTAGCGGGGTACCCCAGGGCTTGGTGCTCTGTCCGGTACTTTTTAACATATTTATTAATGATCTAGATGAGGGGGTGGAGGGACTGCTCATTAAGTTTGCAGATGCCACCAAATTGGGAGGACTGGCAAATACTCCAGAAGATAGAGACAGAGTTCAATGAGATTTGAACACAATGGGGAAAATCTGCAAATGAGAACAAGATGCAATTTAATAAAGGTAAATGTAAAGTTCTACATTTGGGTCAGAAAAATGAAAAGCATGCCTACTGGATGGGGGATACGCTTCTAGGTAACACTGTGTGACCTTGGGGTACTTGTGGATTGTAAGCTAAACATGAGCAGGCAGTGTGATGCAGTGTGATGCAGCGGTAAAAAAGGCAAATGCCATTTGGGGCTGTATCAACAGGGGCATCACATCAAAATCACAAGATGTCATAGTCCCATTGTATACAGCACTGGTCAGACCACACCTGGAGTACTGTATGCAATTCTGGAGGCTTCTATTCAAGAAGGATGTGAGTAAAATTGAAACGGTTCAGAGGAGAGTGATGAGGATGATCTGGAGCCAAGGGACCAAGATTGAGGGACTTGGGAATGTTCAGCCTGGAGAAAAGGAGGTTGAGAGGGGACATGATAGCCCTCTTTAAATATTTGAAAGGTTGTCACTTAGAGGAGGGCAGGATGCTGTTTCCGTTGGCTGCACAGGAAAGGACACACAGTAATGGGTACAAGTACAACAGTATAGGCTAGATTGGTTGGACTAGATGGCCTGTGTGGCCCCTTCCAACTCTGTGATTCTAAAAGTCCATGCAGGTTCCCATTTGACAAAGAAGATGGACTTTCTTGCATGGAAGTTCTGCTAATCGAGGACAACGGTACTTCATATACTTAATTTCACTGACATCATTGAAAGAAACCAAATGCTGTTATGGAACAAAATGTCTCTCTTTGTTGACTTCTTTCAAGATGTCGAAAACAATAATAACAAACCCTTGCCAAGGCCATTATAGCTCAGGGATAAAAACTTGACAAGCAACAACTTAACATACCTCATCATAATGTTGACTGGCATAGTACATCAATTGTATCAGGGGTGGTGATGAGGTGGCACTTTGGTTAAGATCCTCAGCCCTCCCACCTGATACTAGATCTAAGGTAGAAGACCTCCCTTTTGAGGGCAGGGAACTTTTCAACTATCAAACAGGTGAAATTTTAGACTGCATCTGAAAATACAAGGTCACTGTTAAATCCTTAGGGAACACTGCCAACACTACTCAGGAGTACAAGCAAAAATACTGACACAGGCCTTCTTAAAGGGTTCCCTTTAGATACCCAGGGAAAAAAAGTATAAATCTTCCCCATCCTTACAGAGACTCCCTTACAGCCAAAAAAGCAGGCAAAGAGTCAGAACAGGAGCCAAAATAGGTAACCTGCACAATCCCCTAGAAAACAACTACCTAGGGGGGATGGGTACATAGTGTCTAGCCAGGGCTAATTGTTTTTCTAACCAGTTGGCAAGAAAGGTGTAATATAAAAGCTGGGTCAGAGTTTTTGGAAGAAATACTTCCAGGGCTGCAGGTGTAAAAAAAAGGCTCCCTTGGTAAAATGTAAAATGTAATTGTGTTATTGGCGGATCTGTTGGCTAGCTCAGCAACACACTCAGCATGAGCAGCCCTGGCTCCCGAAGCTTGCAAAACCACCTGAAGCATTTAAATTTGGTAACTTGTTTGATTTTATGGCCATTTAATTTTCGTTGCCAAATGTTAGGACACCTACCAAAAGCAATTACTTTTGTTTTCTGATAATTTAACTCAAGATGTTCCTTGGCAATAAGCTTCTTGAGTGCTCTATTTAGCCCTATTGGAGTTCTCAACAGAATAATCGCATCATCAGCGTAACAAAGTAGAGGCCATTTTGGCAAGCCATTATCAAAAAATTCCTTTGATACTCAGAGTGATTCTGTCTGTGTGATAATAGGCAATTAGAAAGTATAGAACATGTCTTATTATACTGCCTTTTTTACAGTTATATTCATCTCAGTGCTTTAGAGGTTTCCTGGTCATTCGGATCCAGTGTTGGTTAAAATGCTATTGCATGATGAGAATTCTCAGGTTCCCACTTTTACTGCAAGGTTTTGTGCTGCTGCTTATAAAATTTGTTGCCTTATGACAGGGTGATTTATAATTTATTTGTAAAATTTCATACTTCCTAAATTGGATTTCCCCCCCTATGTTACCTTGTCCCACCACCTCTCTAACAGTCTGGGGAGCACACTATGAAACTCATACATTTAAGAGCATGTGGATTGACAGAGAATTAATGTACTGGACCTTAGGGCTATAAAATATGCCCTTGGTTCTTTTGCAGACTTGTTCTGAAACATCATGTATTCTTGGCAACAGACAACTCCATGGCCAAATTTTACTTGACCAAATAATAGATTCCTCAAACTGTCCAGGGAGACCACCCGCAATTGGCAGTGAGTATTATGTCATGGGGTACACCCCACCACCATTCATATAGCAGAAAACCAAAACACCCTAGTAGACATCCTACCCAGGAATGGTCCCTCAGAGACAGTAACCTTCATTCAATTTTCCAAACATTGGTAATCTCAGAAATAGAACTTTTTACAACCGCAGCCAATACCAATTGTCACTGCTGTGGATAGCCACAGACCTCATGTCCATGGGAAATTAATTCCAGTTCCTGTAGTATGGACACTGGTATTATGCCTTCCTCTCCATAGAGTCATGGCAAAACTGTATGCCAACAAAACACGCTGTATATTGATAACAAGAGAGCTTATGTTTCTTCAGCAACATTTGTCTCCAGATTACCTCCAAATGATATCTGTAGAGCAGCTACTGTCAAAACTATGCTCTATCCATATAATTGATTATTTTTAGATGCCTATATGTGAATTATACCTGTAGGGGGTTAGTTGGCTAGTGGGGACTTTTCTGTCCTGTCCTGTTGCCTGGTGTTGGTATCTCTACTGAAGCTTTGAAGGGTGATTGTCTCTCTCTAGCTAACTTAATTCCTGGAATCTTTGCATCCAGATAGACAGGCGGAGGGGGAGGGAAGGGGGGCCTTGGAGGTTCAGACAGAACAATGGACAGCAAAAATTTAGTCTTAGCAAAGATTTCAGTTAGCTAGCATCATTGTTCTTTTAAATAAAGAGATTTTCCTGTCAATGGAGTTTTCTTATTGAAGGCAGTTGGCTGAAACCTCACAACTACATGGTCAATCCCTTCAAAATTTGTATGGCATTTATGGACATTAACTCCAGGAGTCTGGCAGCTGTAGAAGAATGTTACAATCAGTTTTCTGCTGAACTGTCTCCACATTGAAAGAACTTGCTGTTTTCCCGTGATGGGTTGCACAGAAGCCACAAAGATGAAAGCAGGGTTGGATTGAACTGTAACTGCTGTTCACTGAGTGGTCTTCTGTGCAGGTACACATCCCTCCCTCCTTTCCCTGCTGTGGGTTTCTCTTTATGTATCTATGTTCAGTCTTAACAGTAGTGAAGAAGAACTGAAGGAAGACTGGGCAAACCTTCCCATATCATATAACCTTTGGGCAGAAAAGTTACATTGATGGGAGAGGGATTACTCTTGGAATCTAGAAAATTATTAAATAGCTTTCTAACTCCTCTCTGTGGCTGGCTTGCACAGATGACCACTTGATGAACAACAGTTATAGGTAAGTACAATCCTGTTTTCCTTAACCAGTTCTAGTAAATCTATAAAAACAGCTGATTCACTGTGTTCAGACTGTGACCTCATCTGCCCCTTCTCTTTCCCTGATCCTTTCTTCTTAGTTTGTGTTTGTACAATTTACCAGTTTTTCCTTATTGTATGCTTCTGTGAATTCTAAGCAAACTTTGCACTTGAGGAAGCTTTTCTAGCACTCTGAGCAAAGCAAGTTGGTGCTGATAGCCGTGAGACAATAGGGAAAACTTAGAAGGGTATTCAGTGTTTTGAAAACATTTAAACTTTTATTGAATGGCATTTGCAAATAAATGCAGGACAGGTAATATTCAGTCAGCATAATAAAAACTGGAATGAATGTTCAAGTTGCTGCACAGTTTCTGACCACAGTAACTTATGACAGAACTATAGGTATTCTCTTCATGCCTTTGAAAAACATTGTCCAAATATATAGGATATATATATTAGATTTTCTCTGATTAATGTTACTTGGAATCAAGGTACTCTTCTTACTGATTTACTTATTAAAGATGCATTGGTATATGTAGTTGAATTATAGGCTACTTCATCAGATATAAGAGATTGTGTCTTGTATTGATACACAGAAATATGTGTATGCAAATATAAAATTACAAAATAAACACATGGTTTAGCTCAAGATCATAGAATAGAATCATAGCATTGGAAGGAACCACCAAGGTCATCTAGTCCAGTGGTCCCCAACCCACGGGCCACGGCCCGGCACCGGGCCGTGAAGGCCTTGGCACCGGGCCGTGGCTCCTTCTTCCCTCCCCCCCCCGAAGCGAGAAGCTCGCCAGGCCGCAAGCAAATCGGCCGCCAAAGCAGCTGATTAGCTTGCGGCCCGGCAAGCTTCTCGCTTCGGGAGGGGAGGGAAGAGAAGCTTGCCGAGCCGCGAGCTAATCGGCCGCTTAAGCGGCCGATTTGCTCGCGGCCCGGAGGGGAAGCTGCGGCCGCCAGCATGGCAGCGGCGCAAATGCACATGCGTGGACTGCCACGCACACGGGTTTGCGCCCCTACTGGGCCCTCGGACCGCCCTCTCCGCCCACCATCCTGCAGCGGTCCGCGGCAAGCAGAAGCTTGTGGACCGCTGATCTAGTCCAACCCCCTGCACAATGCAGAAACTCACAACTACTTGCCAACTCACAGTGACTCCAATTTCATGGCCAAGTGATCCACCAAAAATCTCTAGAATCCAGCCTGGCCTGAAGGAAATTCACCTACCATCCCACAGTGGCAATCAGCAATTCTCTGGGTATGCAAGGAAGGGCCAGAAGAGACAAACATTGGCACATCTCTTTCTGCCCACCCACTCACAATCTGCCTACGTTCATAAAATCAGCATTTCTGTCAGCATTACTTTCTAGTCTCTGCTTAAAAACTTACAAAAAAGAACACTCACCACTTCCCAAGGAAGCCAGTTCCACTGAGGAACCACTCTGTCAAGAACTTCTTCTGACTTTTAACCAAAAATTCTTTTGAATTAATTTCAATCCATTGGTTCTGGTCCGTCCCTCTGAGGCAACAGAAAACCACTCTGCTTCATCTTCTATATGACAGCTCTTCAAGTATTAGAAAATGGATATCATATCACCTCTTAGTCATCTTTGCTCCAGGCTAAACAGACCAAGCTCCCTCAACCGGGAGAGCTAAGGGCCCTGCCAGAGTTAACAGCTTTCCGCAGGGCCTGCAAGACGGAGCTCTTCGACCAGGCATATGGTTGAGGCCAAAGCGGACGGTCCTGACATTAGATCTGGGCTCCCTGGGTTCATCTGAATGATCTGATTGCCTCACTCCCATATTACAGTACTAGTATTAGCGGCCTTATGTCTCCAGCTAACATGGGGTGTTTTTTTGGGGGGGGGGTTTAGTGGGGTTAGTTAGTGCTCGCCTGTTGCCTAACATTGATAACGATAGTGTGGATTGGTTTTAATGGTTTTAACTATGGGTTTTATTGCAATTTTATCTTGTAAACCGCCGTGAGCGTAAGGGAATGGCGTTATTAAAAGTTTAATAAACAAACAAACAAACAAACAAACCATTCCTCATATGACTTGGTCTCCAAACCCACTCACCATCTTTATAGCCCTCCTCTGAACACGCTCCAATTTCTTTACAGCTTTCTTCAGTTGTGGTGCCCAAAACTGAACACAGTACTCCAAGTGAGGGCTTACTGGAGCAGAGTAAACTGGGTAACATCACCTCACATGATCTGGACACTAAACTTCTTTTAATACAACCCAAAATTCAATTTGCCTTTTTAGCAACTGAGTCACACTGTTGACTCATGTTCAGTGTCTGGTCTACTAAGATTCCTAGATTCTTTTCACGTGTACTATTGCCAAGACAAGTCTCACCCATTTTATAGTGATGCGTTTGGTTTTTCTTACCTAAATGAAGAACATTACATTTATCACTATTAAAATTCATTTTAGTCCAGTTTTCTAGCCTGTCAAGATTATTCTGATTTTGTCTTTTGGTGTGTTTGCTATCCCTTCCAGTTTAGTGTCATCTGCAAATGTAATAAGCACCCCTTCTATTCCTTCATGCAAATCATTTATAACTATGTTGAACAACACAGGGCACAGGGCAGATCCATGAGGCACTCCACTCGCCACTTCTCTCTAAGAAGATGATGAACCATTTACAAACACCCATTGAGTGTGATCTGTCAACCAGTTTTCAATCCACCTAACAGTAATGAGATCCATACCGTATTTTACCAACTTGTCAATAAGAATATCATGTGGAACCTTATCAAAAGCCTTATTGAAAACAAGGTAAACAATGTCCACAGCATTTCCTTGATCCAGCAAGTAGTAACTTTCTCAAAAAAAGAGGTAGTCTGACATGACTTGTTCTTGAGAAAGCCATGCTGACTCTTAAGTAATTATAACCATCCGTTCTAGTTCCCAAGGACCTACTGTGATGACTTGTTCTAAAATGTTGCCACCTATAGAGGTCAAGCTGGTGAGTTGGTTGTTCCCCAGATCCTCTTTTTCCCCCTTCTTGAAGATGGGGACAACATTTGGCCACATTTGCAATAGTCCAGATGGAACTTTTGTCCAGGAGCCTATGGTGGCTTTCAGAGCCCTGAAGCTCTCTTTTAATTCTAGAAACTGCCAGTTCAGAACTTGTATGTTTCTATAAATGGTTCTGAAGTAAACATTTCTGAGCACTTCTGAAGAAGAAAATGTTAAACTGGATGTTGGCGTTATGCTTAATGATTTGTTAAGAAATCCATTTGAAGTTTGGTGGTTTGTAAAGGAATCCATTTGAAGTTTCTTGAATAAAGCCCCCACAACATTTTTGCGCATCATTTAAAATTTTTAAAAGAAACTTTTTAGCCTCTCTGGCACTATTTGTGCACATTTGTGAACATTGTTCATGCAGACTAAATTGTAATCAAAGATTTTGTAATTTTAATAGACATTGTAATGTGTCACTTTTATATTCACATTACATATTCTTAAATTACATAAAAGGTCAAGCCTCAAATGTGTTGTTACTTATATAGTATTTGTGTAAGATTATAAATGTTTCTGTTGTCTAGTGTTGATGTAACCATTACGAATTTGGGAGCACCTTACAGACTCTCATGACTTCTCCTTTCTCCTTTATTCTTTTCCTTTTCAAATTTCAATAAAGTGTAGTTTGAAATCTGCATTGATGTTAATGCCAAATATGGTCCAGGTGTAATACACACCCTGGTTGATGCTGGACAGAATAAATACAAGTGGTTAAAGATAGATTCAAGTGAGTAGCTGTGCTAGTCTGGAGTTGCACAACAAAATTTGTGGCAATAGCACCTTTAGGAAATGAGCCTCTTGTCACGCAGAGTGCTAAGGCAGCAGACATGCAGTCTGAAAGCTCTGCCCATGAGGCTAAGAGTTTGATCCCAGCAGCCGGCTTAAGGTCGACTCAGCCTTCCATCCTTCCGAGGTCGGTAAAATGAGTACCCAGGTTGCTGGGGGGTAAACGGTAATGACTGGGGAAGGCACTGGCAAACCACCCTATATTGACTCTGCCATGAAAACGCTGGAGGGCGTCACCCCAAGGGTCAGACATGACCCGGTGCTTGCATAGGGGATACCTTTACCTTTTTAGCATCTTTAAGACCAGCAAAGAAGAGGAATACATGCACTTGAAAGTTCACACCTTGAATAATTCTTTGTTGGTCTTAAAGGTGCTATTGCACTCACATTTTGGTTAAAGAATTTCCCCAACTACAATTAGGAAATGGTCTGTCCGGAGGAAGGGGCCAATCGGCACCCTTCCTCATCCCAGACAGAGCCCGCCCTAACTCCTCCCACTAAACCCTTATGGCTTTATTTAGTCCGCGGTGCCCGCAGCGCCGCGGGCTGTGTTAAGATATGTTTTATAATTCAGAATTTTATATGTTTTATATGATACTAGGCTTCAAAGCCCGTCCGTAAGAAAGGGGCTTTGAAGGGCCCCCCCCAATGATTTCCTGGCATCCGTGTGAGCCTCGGAGCAGCGCCACCACGTCGGGGACGCGGGAGGTCTGGGCCGAGGCGTGCATGAAAGCCTCTCCCAGGCGGCACCCTCCCCCGCGAGTCCCCTGCTTCCGTGTGGGTCTCAGAGCTCCGAGGCCAGCACAGAAGCATCCCCCGGGCAGCCGCCCTCTGCTGCGATCCCCCGGCTTCCTTGCGGGCCTCGGAGCTCTGAGGGCCACACGGAAGCCTCTCCTGGCCAGCCACCTACCTGGCATGTCCCGGGGCGTGTTGGTGGGTCAGGAGGCGTTGCGTGGCTCCGGACTGCGCCGAAAGTGCTTTGCCCCTTCTGATTGATCCCTCTGTCATCAGTCCAGGGCCAAGGGGCCAGTCCTTGGCCCCTGTTTCCTATCCCGGACTGAGCCCACCCCCCTCAGCCTTACTCTTTAATTTATACCGTGGAGCGGTATGCAGATATGAGACACTGGAGAATACACCCAGGCTCAGAGAGGTCTTAAAGGTGGCATTTTGAAGAATAAATATTCTAATTGGGGCTTTAAGATATATATTTGGATACTTTTCATTAGTTTGGAAGCCTCCCTATTCATATTGTTTACCACCTTATAGTTCCCATTATTACATAACATGAATGTATTTAATTATTAGAGCACTGAAGAAGACCCCAAGGGGGGTTGAAACGCGTTTTGTCATTTATCCATGTGTCAAAAGGTTTTGGATTTGTGCAATACAACATGATACACGTTGATGTTTTTAAGTTTTATATGTGCACATGTATTGAAATAAATATTTGCATTTTAATATTTAGTACTTATTCTGCTGCTGCTCAACCTTTTAGGTTCCTAGCTTGTGTAGACAGGTTGGATTATTTTGTTCCCTCTTTTATTGTTTCAAATTAGTTATGCATCCACAAAGTATTAGTATTAGTGTTGTGGAAATCAATCAAACTATCTGGAAAATACCTCCATGTAGTGTTTTGTTGTAGTGGATCAGTGAAGTTAATAACATTTCTGAGTCCCTGCGTACATTTTGCTTAATTATTTAATATTTCCTGGAGACTGATTGTTTGCCACTTTGTTTTTTTGAGGTAAATGTGAACTGAATGCTCTTTTGAAAAATTAAAAGTAAGTTGGGGAATCAGGTTATTGGATTATCTCCCTCCTACCTGCTTTGTATTTAAATCATGTCATAAGAAACTTTAGAAGGCTCAATATGATTTGTACAAGTCTTTATCTTCTTTTAGCTAAGCTCATGTATATGTTCAGTAATTTTTAAAGAAATGGTCCATTCAGTAATAGAAATGTGATTCCAAATTTGCTTCCTCAAACTCTTATTCTTTGAAGCTCATATTTTTTCCATGGTAGGTATTATCCATGAGAGCCAGTTTGGTGTAGTGGTTAGGAGTGTGGACTTCTAATCTGGCATGCCAGGTTGATTCTGCGCTCCCCCACATGCAATCAGCAGGGTGACCTTGGGGTCACCATAGCACTGATAAAGCTGTTCTGACTGAGCAGTGATATCAGGGCTCTCTCACCCACCTCACAGGGTGTCTGTTGTGGGGAGAGGAAAGGGAAGGCGACTGTAAGCCGCTTTGAGCCTCCTTCGGGTAGGGAAAAGCAGCATCTTTTTCTTCCAACTCTTCCAACTCTTCTTCTTCTTCTTCTTCTTCTTCTTCTTCCTCCATCCTATGTCCTGAATTCCACTATATGCTGCTTCTCTGCCCTGTTTTCAACAACATTTTCCGTGTGGGATTGTTAGCTAAAATAAGGACCGTATAACATCAGAATGTTCTCATTTTAAAGAAACAATGAACAAATATTGTCACATTACACAATTGGTGCCCTTTGCATGGTTCTCTTTTGAACATGTTTACATGCCCAAGCAATGGATGAGGCTTATAAGAATTATCTTTGACTAAGCCATGAGTGAAGAGAAATATTCTTTGCCACTTTTTGTTGTTGATAAAATGCCTATTAAGTACCTTTCTATGGGAAATTAGGCATGATTCAAAACTTGATGAGTTTTGCATGACGGACAGTGGAATGAGGCACTTTAGAAAAAGAAAAAAAAAGGAAGCAAGGATGCAAATTTTCCTAAAATGCTAGCGGTCAAAGAAAAGCTTAAAGCAAAAGAGATGCACTGTTGCAGTCCTTTGCACTTTATGTCACACTGACTTTAAAATCTGATGATTCTGATTCTGTTTTTTTTTGTACTTGCACCATATTTACCAGGCCTGCATTGCAAGAGATATAATTCTTCTTGGTCATTTTGTGGTTGTGACTGCATACTTTAATATTTTATCAGTGGGCCTGTTTATGTACTTACATCCTTGTGTTTTGTAAGGCAAGGACTTGATTAAATATGCAGCAATTTGCATTACAATCTGGTAGCTATAAGTTTTAATGCTTTGTCTGGTACCAATTTCCCTCCCTTTGCTGCCAGTATCAGTCCCAAGAAAGCCTACCCTGAATGTTTTAATTATAGTTTCAGGAACAAACACCGAATTCTAAGAAGAAAAAAAAAAGGTTAAGAGAGCATTTGTTTTTCTTTATAAAGATTATTTTTAACACAGGCAGCTTCAATTAATTTGGCGTGTTTTCTTTCCATTACTACAAATATACTGGTTTAGATCTGGCAAATTGCACAGAACCTTAATTAACATATTCAAAGTTAAATAAAGCTGTATAAATCTCCTGTTCATAATTGGGAAGCTGCTTACTTCAAGGTCAGAATTTTATGTATCTCTCTTTGGATTATATGCCTGCTGCTTTTAATTTGGTCTAATGGGAATTGTGAAAACTGTTTATAAATCTCAAACACCTGTCAGTTCTGAATATGTGTGAACAGGGACTAAAATTTAAACATTTTTAAAAGATCTTGAAAAGGATGCTAGTCTCTTTCTAAAAGTGACTTTAGATATCCAGACCTTCATTTCTTTAGGGCAAAAGGTGGGAAATGCTGGCTTTAGAAAAATTTGTTCCTTAAATTGAAAAAAGTAGCAGTGTTGAATAGCATAAAATTTTCCCTATAGAGTTTATGGTACTTTGGATAGGATAAATTTCTGTCCTTTTAAAAAATAACAATTTCAGCTACGTAAGGTTTTCTTTTGTGCTTTTTTTCATTAATGAATGATGGATATTTTTCTTTGTAAATATTTGTTGCCACTTTTCTTTGCAGTAAAATACTGTCTCTCACCACTATCCTTAAGTGTTCTCACTGTTTTCTCTTAGAAGACTAGGCCTTTAATCAGATGTACCAAACACCCATTTTCTTGACAAGCTCTTTTGGTGCTGATTGCATCTTTCTAGTTAACCAGTAGTCCCCATAATTCTCCTCTTACACAGCTGTGCTAAGGCCAAGAGTACTTCAAGGACCAGTGCCGCTGGTTTGCCCTACTCAAATCGTTGCGCCTCAAATCGTTGTTGTTTTCAGACTACCTGAAAGGTGAGTTGTTGTTGTTTTAGGAGAGTCACTTCAACATCTCCCTGGGGCA
Organism: Paroedura picta; assembly: GCF_049243985.1. Lineage (NCBI taxonomy): Eukaryota > Metazoa > Chordata > Lepidosauria > Squamata > Gekkonidae > Paroedura > Paroedura picta. Next base: position 153,315,845 of record NC_135370.1, on the reverse strand, counting down.
GGACTCAAGTTCTTGTTTTCCATTTTCCGCTGATGACCCACAAGGCAGAATGTGGTGATGCTTGTTGTTTTATCTGCCGTTCATCCTGTTGTATGTCACTTCTCTGTATCTGGTCATAGAGGCACCAGAGCATGTGTTAGATGAAATTCTTTCCTGTGGGGAAGGCACTTGAAGCAGGGGGATTGATAGGTAGATAGGTAGATAGATAGGTATATTATATATATATGTAAAATAAAAATATGATTAAACTATTCTGAACATTGTCAACATGAGAGAATAGCATCTGTAGTGGGTCTTTTACTTTTGTCAGCTGGGGACTGCTTGGACTGGCTATCCTTTTTGCCTAGCAAAAATTCTTTGGGATGAACAGTCTAGCCCTTCTTCCTTTAACCGGCAGGCACCTACTCAATATTCGAGGCTCCTGTTGTTAGACTGAGGTTTTGTAGACTGCCAGGAAATTGACAGTCATATCTAAGGGATTACCTGAAGTTTGCAGCTGTTTCTCTTTGTTGCTGCTGTCATTTTCACTGCAGCATGGAATTTGTGGGAGAGGGCTCACCACAGTTGCTGTGTTTGTGTGCTGGGTCTGTGTGTGTTTATGAAGTGTACGCTGGATGGAGTAAAATCATGGGGATGTTCTATTACTGTCATGCTTTGATGCTTTCTGTCAGTAATGTGGCAGTGTCATAGCTATAACTGATGAGGAACAGCAAACTTACCAAGGAAACTGAGAATGGCTGGTAGTCTTTGAGTTCTGCCTTGTATTATTTCCCTTTTATGTTTGTCTGTTTTCCCCCCAGAAAGTTAACAGTAACAATTAAAACTGCCAACTCCTTTTATTTTATTTGAATTTCTTTTTTCTTTTGTTCTTAACTACTATGTTTAGTTATGACTCTTAAACCCACAGAGTGTTATGTTACCTGTGTAACAAACCAAGGGCTTTGTGGGGGGAGGTCACACAATGCAAATCCTACCTTCCAAAATGATCTCTGTTAGGGCTATATAAATTCTCACAGGTAAGTAAGCTAATTTCCCCTCTCCCCATTTCCTTGAACTGATTCTGAGCTACCCAATATTCCATGCTCTTGGAGCATATTTAGTTCTCCTCAGACTCTTGTCAGAGATGGCTGTGGTCAGTGTGCAAAATGTTTCTGCATATCTGGAATTCTCCTCTGATAACATAGAGGCCCTGACATTGTCTGCATGATGTCTGCTTTTGCCATTTTCATATTGTAATGTGCCAGCCATAAATCTGAAGGGATATAGGACAACATTTTGGAGTACAAAAGTTTGGACGATGTACTTTATTTGGAGAAAAAGAAACAAATGCCCTTGCTAAGTGAGGTCCCCAGATGACATTATCTTTCTTGAGCAACCAGAAAAGTAAACATTATTTGCCAAACGTGTGCAAATAAAATTGAAGCGAATGGTTGCAGTGCAGCAGGACGTGGCATAAAATCAGTTCTACTGCAACAGCCACCTGCAACATCTAATCAGCAAGATTTTTGCCCTGCTGGAAACTTGTTGCAATAGAAAGATACCAAAATACTAAAGAGAACAAAATGTTATGTGTGTGTGTGTGCACGCATAAATTAAAACATTTACTCCCCCCTCCCCCTGTCTTTTGTTGTTTAGTAAGCTATCCCTTCTAGGTCAAAAATTAGCTTGTTCTTTCCTTAAGATGTCAATTCCCATAGCAGTTTTCACTAAAGTAGATGAGAAACAAGATTCTTTTTATTTCATTACAAGGCAATGTTAAAAAGACAATACAAAGAACATACTGGTAGAAGTCAGCGGAGTGATACCATCAATTTGTGCTGGGATCTCCCAGTTTTATTGAATGCAGCAGCCATTCCCAAGATCGTTATTTAAATGTGCAACCCTGCGAGCTTCGGAGATAGGGTATGAAGTCTAATCCTAGCACATTCGTTACAATTGTTTAGCCTGGTGCCTGTATATGACAGACACAATGTTGTGGAAATTTCCACAGATGTTGAAGATAGGAGTTTTGTCATCCAGGATTTATTATACATACAATGTTTATCTTCCTCTGTGATTTAAACTGACTTTACTCCTTAAATAATATATAATAGATGCATTCTTGTGAATCTTAGATGTGGCTTCCAGAATGTTCCATCGTCGTCTTGCTGCTTCTGTGGGAGGGAGGATTCTTGGGAATGGAATGGGATCTGATATGGAGACTGAAGCAAGAAGGGGGAATCAGTGGAAGTCACTATACTTACTCCCTGTTGTTCACACTATTACTTTGTTTGTCAAAGATTTTGATATAAAAAAAATTGTTCCCATTCTGTTGCTGATCTAACATGCTAGCATGTATACAGTTAGCTTTATTCAAACAATAACTGCAGATATATCCTGTGTGATGGCTGGAAGGTACCTGTGCTGGGAAGATTAAGGGCGGGGATTGGAATCCTGTACATACTGGCGGAAGGAAGGTCCTTGTGCTCCATTTCAAGTTCTTGCAGTGTTTTTAACTTCATAGGGTTTTTGGGGGGGTAGTTCCCTGATATTGGAAAATTGTGATTTTTAAAATAAGGACAACAATAAGCTAAGATTTGCTCACCGAATAGTTGTAACATGTGATAAACACAAGAGAAGCCATGTTGGATCAAGCCAATGGCCCATCCAGTCCAACACTCTGTGCCATTCAGAAGTTCCCCTAGCAGGGCAGAAACTCCAGAAGCTTTCCCACTGTTGCCACCCAAGTACCAAGAATAGAGAGCATCTCTGCTCCAGGCATAGTGTTCCATAGTGTTCTTGTAGCTAAAAGCAGCTGATGGGCTTCTGCTCCACAAGTTTATACAATCCGCTCTTAAGCCGCTCATGCTTGTAGCAACCACTTCTTGTGGCAGTGAATTCTACATGTTTTATTTATTATATATTATATTATAGTTTTAGGCCTCCCCTCTCTAACATAGTCTTGGGGCAGCAACAATTAAAAGTCAGTACATTTTGAATTTTAAACAGTCATTTAAAAGAAAAACATTCTTTGTCTGTAAAAACCTGGGGAACAGATGGCACTGCCTGAAACTCAACCCCTCCAAGACAGAAGTCCTGTGGCTGGGCAGGAAAGTGGCAGATCAGGAAGTGCACCTACCCACCTTGGCTGGGGTGCAACTTAACATCACACCGTCAGCCAGGAATCTGGGCGTGATTGTGGATGCCTCCCTTTCTATGGAGGCCCAGATAATGGGAGTAGCATGCATGGCATTTTTCCATCTATGCCAGACGAGGCTACTAGAGCCCTACCTGTCATCAGGTTTCTTGGCTACAGTTATCCAGGCAATGGTAACCTCCAGATTAGATTTCTGTAACTCACTCTACCCAGGCCTACACCTATCCCTGACCCGGACATTGCGGCTGGAGCAAATGTGGCTGCTAGGGTCCTCACAGGGACATCTTGGAGGACCCACATCCAGCCTGTGCTGAGGCAGCTGCATTGATTGCCAGTTGCGGCCCAGATCAGGTTCAAGGTTTTTGTATTAACCTTTACGGCATCTGCAGCCTATGCCCATCATATTTGCGGGACTACCTATCTCCTTATGCCCCTTATAAGGCACTGCGCTTAGCAGATATGAATTTGTTGAAGGTTCCTGGCCTGAGAGAAGTTTGCCTGGCCTCAACCAGGGCCAGGGCCTTCTCAGTCCTGAGTCCAACCTGGTGAGTTGAGGGCCCTGAAGAAATTCTCTCAGTTCCATGGGGTCTGCAAAATGGAGCTCTTCCATCAAGTCTTTGGTTGAGGCCAGTGCCAGGAAGATCTGGGCCCCCACTGGCTAGCTGGTTCATCGGGCTTCCCTGCAGACGTATCCCAAGGCACTGTTTCATCAATTAAGGTCTGCTGAGCTGAGGGGAGGGGTAAGGATTGTAGCTGCCGAAGGGTGGAGTTATATAGGGATTTTATCATTGTTTCTAGGGGATTTTAATACTACCAATTGTTACCCGCCATGAGTCATTCCGTGAAAGTGGCAGGATATAAATTAAAGTATAAATAAATGGGGGGTAGGGAGCACGGGAACCCAATTCAGATGTTAATAAGTTATCCTTAGCCTTAGCCATATGCCTAGTGCAAGACTGCCATTTTGCAGGCCTTCTAGAACTTTGACAGTTCTGAGAGGGCCTAGATCTCTACTAGCAACTCATTCCACCAGGCCCTGGCTCTGTTTGAGGTCAGGCATACTTCTTTGGGGCTGGGGATCACTAACAGGTTGGTACCAGCTGAGTGCTCTTTGGGGGGTATACTTGGAGAGGCAGTCGCTAAGGTACTCAGGTCTATGACCCTGTAAGACTAAAACCGATACCTTAAATCTGATCTGTAACCAGTGCAGCTGCTGGAGAACAAGCTGAATATGGACTCTGCATGGGGTCCTTGTAAGGACCTGGGCAGCCACATTCCAGACCAACTCTAATTTCCAGATTAAAGGGCAGGCCCATGTAGAGTGAGTTACAGTAATCGGGTGACTGTCATGTGGATCACTGGACAGGTTTTCTGGGTCTAAGTAGAGTACTTGTAGCTTTGCCTGGTGTAGATGGAAAAATGTGTGACGGGCTACTTTTGTGACTTGCAACTCCATGGTAAAGTACACATCAAGGATCACCCCCAAATTCCTGATGTTCTGTGTATCTTGCTGCTGCACCTTGTCAAAACATGTGCTTCTTCCTCTGGTCCCTTCCATCTTCAGGGGATTGAGCTTTAGGGGGCTTTGCTGATGCCATTCTGTCACAACTCCCAGGCACTTGTCCAAAGAAATGGGTGATCTCCTCTGGGAGTTTGTTCCACCAGGTGGGGACCGGGACAGATAAGGCTCTGGCCCTGGTTGAGGTCAAGCAGACATCCTTGGGGCCAGGCATCACTAGTCGGCTGGAGGTGGTAGAGCGCAGAGCTCTTTGAGGGACCTAGGCAGAGAGGCAGTCCTTCAAGTACACTGGGCCCAGACTGTATATGGCCTTGAAGACTTTAAGCCTGATCCAGAATTCAGCTGGTAACCAGCACTGTTGTTGGAGGATGGGCTGGATATGGGACCTTCATGGTGTTGCTCTGAGGACCCTGGCCACCACATTCTGGACCAGGTGCACTTTCTGGGTCAAAGTTAAAGGTAGACCTGCATAGAGAAAGTTGCAGATGTCTAGCCTGGAGGTGACTATCATGTGGCTAGGTATTCCAGGGCTAAATAGGGTGCTAATAGTTTCGCTTGGCAAAGGTGCTAGAAGTCCAGCTGTGCTACTCTTTTGACCTGGGCCTTCATGGAGAGGGAAGCATCCAGGATCATTCCCAGGTTCCTGGCAAAGTGATCCGTTGATAGTTGAACACCATCCAGGTTGTGCAGATATGCTTCCTCACTTGGACCCTTCCTGCCCAGCCACAGGGCCTCCGTCTTTGAAGGATTGAGCTTCAGATGACTCTATTTGAGCCACCTCATCACTGCTTCCAGGCAGCTCACTAATGCTTCCGGGGAAGGATAGGGTGGTCATCCATCAGTAGTTAGAGCTGGGTGTCATATTGGTGATAACCCAACCTGAACTTCCTTACCATTTGGGCAAGAAGATGTGTGAATATGTTAAATAGTGGCCGAACCACCCCACCGCCTCCTTCAACCTCCCTGGGAATGTCCCTGAGGTCAGAAACAGATTTGTTATTTCCCAGAGAGGTCTTCCAAACCGCTCATTGTCTGATTTAAGGAGCCTTGAGGGGCAGGGGTCAAGGGAGCAAGTGGTCAGCCTCATCAAACCTAGCAACCTATCCTATTCCTGAAGATCTCAAATCCCTCCTCTGAGGATGACCAAGCAGTCGCCAGTTCTCTTTTTGTATTAACTGTTGGTAGAAGGTCATGGCAGAGTGACACGATTTTATCCACAAAATAACTTTGACAAGCCTCGCAGATTAAGGCCAATTGACTATCATTTGAGTGCCCTTCTTCGAGGGCGGTAAGGGACCGAATTACCCTTAAAAGTTGAGTCAGGTGTGAGCTTGCGGATGCAATGGAGGCTGTGTAGAAATTCCTCTTTGCAGCCTTCCCCGCTGTCTCATAGACTCTCATAAGCATCCTATAGGATATTTTTGCCATCATGTTCTTGCCAAGGGTTCATGTCATTGTGAGCCTTCCTCCAAACTCGCTGTAGCCGTCTCAACTCCTGTTTTTTCCCTTTCAGCTCCCCAATGAGACAGGGGTGATTTGGCAGCCGAAATGGCCATTCCCACCCATAGCGGCCAGTGCCGCGCCGCTGGTGCAGAGGGCGTAGGCGTAGGTGGCAGCGTGACGGCGGGCGCACACATGCAGGCGCAGAGTTCTGGCTGCTACGGGCGGGAGCAACCACTTCGGCTGCCGAATCGCACAACCCTAGCGGGGAGGGTGTCACTGGAGCGATCGCATCAATGGGTAGACATCTCTTATGATGAAGAAGCACTTTCTTTTATCTGTTCGAAATGAGGGTAAATGTTACCTGGAAACAGTTCCTCCATTATCCCAACAGGTAATCAGCACCATCTGAGAAAATAGTACTGATCATCTGTTTGCCAGTGTGTATATGATTAATGCTCAGGTACAAGGCAAAGTTGCTTTCCCTGCACATGCATTGCAGGATGGATGAATCTTTCACCAGATCCTATCCTCACTGCTTTTAATAAATAAAGGCAATGAGTTTGTACCACGTGAGCACATACATCGAATTTTAAACAGTGAAATTACTCTGACGCAAATGCAGAATCAGAGAACTATAATTATGTATCGCTAGAAACAAACTCTTCGAATTCCATCCAAAATAATGCTGTCTCTTGGGGAACAGCTGCTCAGCTACGACACAAAACAAAATGTTCAGCTTATGTCTAGGTTCATTTCTATGTTTACTGGAAGACAGACTGTATGGTGTTAAGACCTCATTTCTCAGGATGACTGTATAGCTGTCCTGTAAGTTCCCATTATGGGGTTTAAAAGAAAATCACAATTACAACTGTACAGAAGTACTGGAAAGTGTGTCTAAAAGGCTGATGCAGCAGCTCACTGCCCATAACTCTCCCTTGTACTGCAGTGGAGTATCAGTCCTTCAGCTGTCTTTTGTGCAGTTAGTACACTGGGACTACGCTGTGTTCAGCACTCATGCTAGTACTCTTTAAGTTCCATTTACTTAAATCTTACTTAGAAATAGTTTCTCAACTCTCGCAAGAGTTGGAAGACTGCAACCGTGGTCCTACAACAATATTTGCTCTATAAGAAACATTTCACCCATTGATTCAAAACAGACAATATTTTACAAGAGATTTTCTGAGACCCCCCCCCCCCCCTTCTAATATTTCAGCACTTGACCTTCATTGTCTTGCTGGGGACTTTGAGCCCTCTTCAGGCATGCTGGCTGCTGGTTGCAGGAACCTTCAAAGAGGCAGTCCTTGGCCCTTTCTTTTTAAAGTAATAACATGGCATGCGACTGGATCCTAATTACATAAGTACCCTTAGCTCATGACATATGGCTGTCTTGACCAGAGTCCCAGGATCCTCTTGGGGCAGCCAAAGTGCTTCCTTCCTTGAGTCCTCCCCTCCCCCCAATTTCTCAGGCTATTTACTCTCCAAACTGAGAGCCAGTTTGGTGTAGTGGTTAGGAGTGCGGACTTGTAATCTGGCATGCCAGGTTCGATTCTGCGCTCCCCCACATGCAACCAGCTGGGTGACCTTGGGCTCGCCACGGCACTGATAAAACTGTTCTGACCGGGCAGTGATATCAGTGCTCTCTCAGCCTCACCCACCCCACAGGGTGTCTGTTGTGGGGGGAGGAATGGGAAGGCGACTGTAAGCCGCTTTGAGCCTCCTTCGGGTAGGGAAAAGCGGCATATAAGAACCAACTCTTCTTCTTCTTCTTCTTCTTCCTGTCATGTTCCAAATGTTATAGCTGCCCTTTCTTGCTCCTAGATGTCAAGCTGTAAACCATGTATGCATATGATAAGTTGGTGCATCCTGGAAGATCACAAGCTGTGAGAACAAGTGGCAAGGGACAGGGGGCTGGCACTATGTCTGTTCCAAACTTTTGTACATGTCTCTAGCTTTAGCAACAAAAAGTCCTATGTAGCCAATTGTAGCCAACTCAATATACTACTAAGTTTCCAAATAGTACTCTGAGTTTCCCTTGCTGGGAGAGTTGCCATGAAACATGGTATCGTCCTGCAGCTGCCGCTGCCGCTGCCACCACCCCTAACCATCCTGAAGGTTGGGGGAACCTTGGAACGTGGCTCAGCAGGCTGTACCTAGAGTTGGAAATCCACATCTCTAACATATACATAGAGCCTCTTGTGGCGCAGAGTGGTAAGGCAGCCGTCTGAAAGCTTTGCCCATGAGGCTGGGAGTTCAATCTCAGCAGCCGGCTCAAGGTTGACTCAGCCTTCCATCCTTCCGAGGTCGGTAAAATGAGTACCCAGCTTGCTGTGGTGTAAAAGGTAATGACTGGGGAAGGCACTGGCAAACCACCCCGTATTGAGTCTGCTATGAAAACGCTGGAGGGCGTCACCCCAAGGGTCAGACATGACTCGGTGCTTGCACAGGGGATACCTTTACCTTTAACATATACACACACCCCATAAGCAGGAGTGCCTTCTGTTTGTGTAAGGGATGGTCTGGATTTCATGTTATGAGATAATAAACCATGCTAAAAATAGAATGGAGCCAAGAAATAACAATTTGTTTTGTATGCTGCAAGCTTACTGCAGGTGTAGAAATATATAATTTTGAGCCATAGCAGCAATCTGTTTTATAATTAAAATAATGCTTGATAACAACTCTTGTCAACTCAAGCAGAGAAACCAAAATAAAACAGAGCAAATGGTATATTGTGGTGACAAAGTTAAAGGTTACTTCTTGGTGCTAATCTCTCCATATCCCTGTCCATGTGTCTATAGAGTCTTCGTAAGGTTTGGTTTAAGCAGAATATTTTCCTATGTGGGCACCAATCCATATAACCTTTTATCACCTTGTTGCTTTCATTGACCATTCCTATTTGAGAGCATCTCTCTGTGTGTTTGTATCTTTCCTTGTATCTTAGTGGGCTGAATCATAATTTAAAAAAATAAAAATCATTAATTTGCTACCTGCAAAGTGCAGTAGTTATAGGTGTTACTTTGAGGTAGAGTTGCAACATGTCTCCAGTTCTAAAATGACAGATTGTTCTGCAGCATCCTTTTAGGCAATAGCACTGCTGAACAAATTGTAGACAGGTTGATGTCTTGAACAGATAGCTGAGAGACAAAACCTTGACTACCCTAAAGTGTTCAGCGTGTGAGCAACTGAATGTGCAGAGGGAGTTGATACAGTTCTAAGAAACATTTGTGTGTCCTTAGCTAACACTGAACCCCCCACTTGCCTTTTGGAAGATAGCACTTTTGAACAGAGATAAAGAAGCCGCAAAGAAATAGGCCCAGAGGTTTGAGTAATGTTCATTATAGCTCTGGTATCTAATGGACACTAAGCCCCGCTGTTTGCTGGCATCCACCATGTGATCAACTCTGGGATCACATATATTTGCTTAGTAAATATAGCCTGGCTTTGGGAACATGATAGTTAAATATAATTCCGTTCCTGGAAAGCTGAGTAGTATGTTTTCAGTGAAACAACTCTGACTTAAACCAAGTACAAAACAGTAGAGCAATCAGAGTGTATTGTGATTAAATCATGGGGGTGGGAAGAGGGGGGTACATGTGGCAGGCTTGGATGATGACTGTTGCATAATTACGTATCAGTGTGGGAATAGCCAACATCATTATTCAGAATGGGTCCTTAGGATATACTCCTACAATAAATCAAGGATGGCTACAAGCACATCTTGTTGTGGCTCGTGATGTGGTTTTCCAGGAAAAGAAAGTATTATGTTCTTGCTTATTCTTCTCAAATTAAAAACATGTTTTAGTTTTCTGTGTTCAAAGCTTATGACGAATTACTAGAATAACTACAATCAGCTAATAGTTAATACTTTATGAATGTCGAACAATGACTAACGTAATATTTCATCCTCCCTTTTATTTTTTTCATCTTCTAAATTGGAAACGGATGTAATGTTCCACAACAAATTAGAACCAGTTGGATCTCAGTAGCTTCTCCCATTTTTCCAAAGGATTTATCTGGGGGCCAAACTTACATAAGACCAGGGAAGATGTGTGAGCTTCTTGTCATTATTGGATTATGTATGGAGCATGTCCCAATGTTTTCTCCCATGAGTAGATTGGCCTGGTCTCTGCTGAAGTGCTGGCATTTGATATGAGGTAAAATTTGCATCCCATTCAAAAATATTCCATTTTTAGATGTCTGTAGTAGCCAGTGTGTGTTGATTATTCATATGCTAAATTTCAGTTGTCAGGATGGTTTGACAGAAATTGAAGACTAATTAGAGATGCCTGCATTGTGCAGGGGGTTGAACTAGATAACCCTGGAGATTCTTTACAACTTTTATGATTTTGGATTCACCAACCTATTTAGCACTAGCTAAGGAAGAGCAACCAGCGAGCAACCAGCAGAGGGAAGGTATGGAGGCTCAAACGTGCTAAGGGCGCCTGCCTTGTCCTGCACTCACTCATGCCCCCTCTTACATGGCTGACATCCAGGAGTGCCAACTCTGGGCACCAGCTCCTGGTCCTGCAGGAAGGGAAGAAGGGCGCTGCTGGCGGAGTGGAGGTGGTAGCCTGGCTGCAGGCTACATGCTTGGAGTGGGTGGATGTGGGTGGGCGGGGGGGGGCAGGTGTCCTGCGGGGAGAACTCTTTGCACCCACTGTGAGTCCCTGCAGTTCAGGCAACAGCAGGAGGCTCCCTCGGGCTGGCCCCTCATCCTGCCAGTGGAGTGGAGGCGGCGGCCTGGCTGCAGGCTGCATGCTCGGGGTAGGTGGACATAGGTGGGTGGAGAGGGCCAGTGGCGTAGCGCATTCTGCTCTGCAGCTCAAGGTGGGCCGGGCAGGGAATTTCTTTTTTTAAAAGGCTAGCAATCAGACGAATAACAAATAGGTGGACAACCGCGCAGCCTATGGTATACGGCACTGGTCAGACCACACTTGGAGTACTGTGTGCAGTTCTGGAGGCCTCACTTCAAGAAGGACGTAGATAAAATTGAAAGGGTACAGAGGAGAGCGACGAGGATGATCTGGGGCCAAGGGACCAAGCCCTATGAAGATAGGTTGAGGGACTTGGGAATGTTCAGCCTGGAGAAAAGGAGGTTGAGAGGGGACATGATAGCCCTCTTTAAGTATTTGAAAGGTTGTCACTTGGAGGAGGGCAGGATGCTGTTTCTGTTGGCTGCAGAGGAAAGGGCACACAGTAATGGGTTTAAACGACAAGTACAATGATATAGGCTAGATATCAGGGGGAAAAATTTCACAGTCAGAGTAGTTCAGCAGTGGAATAGGCTGCCTAAGGAGGTGGTGAGCTCCCCCTCACTGGCAGTCTTCAAGCAAAGGTTGGATACACACTTTTCTTGGATGCTTTAGGGTGCTTAGGGCTAATCCTGTGTTGAGCAGGGGGTTGGACTAGATGGCCTGTATGGCCCCTTCCAACTCTATGATTCTATGGGGGGCACTATGTATCTATGGTTAGATGCATAGGCATTCAAATGGAGAGTTATGAATTTTAAAAAAAGAAAGGGTATTGATTGCCTGACTTGATTGACAGGCAAAGAGCTGGCAGGGCAGAAGGGAGCTTTGCTTGTGCCTCAGTCAGAATCGCGGAGCTCGACATTGCTAATCCCTACCGACCTGCTCTTCCTCCTCCTCCTCCTCTCCTCCCCTTCCCACTGTCCAATGCAGGCACTAAAGAAATGATGCCTTCCCCTCCCGAGTCCTCACGCACTCTCTCTCACATACACACACATGAACGTGTGGGCACACTAAGCTCAGGTAGAAAATGAGTGAGGGACACAGCAGAGGCAAGATGAAGAAGATCTCAACAACCCCTTCCCCAATACAGACAACTGCCCCCCCAGCCAACATTTTCCCTTGCCATTGCCTTATCATCAACCCCTCCCCTCCTTCCCACATACACATGCACACAATATGCCAAAGGAGACAACGAGTTAAAAAAAAATCATAGAGAAACGGGATTCGTTGCCTGGCTTGATTGAGAGTCACCTATAAACTGCGTTGCTCTCTTCCACCATTTTAAGTAGGTGATGTGGAGGGATAGCACCGTGAAAAGGCAGCAGAGAAGAATGGTACAGGAAAAAGGTGAGGAAGGGCCAGGAGGTGCAATTATTTTTACTGTTGCACCATTCGGCTGGTGTGACGCTATTTTTACAGATGTACGGAAGTTGCCCCATTTTTTACACTATCACTTTGTTTTGTTGTTGTTGTTATGTGCGAAGTCGTGTCCGACCCATCGCGACCCCATGGACAATGATCCTCCAGGCCTTCCTGTCCTCTACCATTCCCCGGAGTCCATTTAAGTTTGCACCTACTGCTTCAGTGACTCCATCCAGCCACCTCATTCTCTGTCGTCCCCTTCTTCTTTTGCCCTCGATCGCTCCCAGCATTAGGCTCTTCTCCAGGGAGTCCTTCCTTCTCATGAGGTGGCCAAAGTATTTGAGTTTCATCTTCAGGATCTGGCCTTCTAAAGAGCAGTCAGGGTTGATCTCCTCTAGGACTGACCGGTTTGTTCGCCTTGCAGTCCAAGGGACTCGCAAGAGTCTTCTCCAGCACCAGAGTTCAAAAGCCTCAATTCTTTGACGCTCGGCCTTCCTTATGGTCCAACTTTCGCAGCCATACATTGCAACTGGGAATACCATAGCCTTGACTAAACGCACTTTTGTTGGCAGGGTGATGTCTCTGCTTTTTAGGATGCTGTCTAGATTTGCCATAGCTTTCCTCCCCAGGAGCAAGCGTCTTTTAATTTCTTTGCTGCAGTCCCCATCTGCAGTGATCTTGGAGCCCAGGAAAATAAAATCTGTCACTATCTCCATTTCTTCCCCATCTATTTGCCATGAATTGAGAGGGCCGGATGCCATGATCTTCGTTTTCTTGATGTTGAGTTTCAAGCCAACTTTTGCACTCTCCTCCTTCACCCGCATCAACAGGCTCTTTAGTTCCTCTTCACTTTCTGCCATTAGAGTGGTATCATCTGCATATCTGAGGTTGTTGATATTTCTCCCTGCAATCTTGATCCCAATTTGTGACTCCTCTAATCCCGCATTTCTCATGATGTGCTCTGCATATAAGTTAAATAGGCAAGGCGACAGTATACAGCCTTGCCGAACTCCTTTCTCAATTTTGAACCAGTTAGTGATTCCATGTTCAGTTCTCACTGTTGCTTCTTGACCTGCATATAAATTTCTCAAGAGACAAATAAGATGCTCTGGTATTCCCATCTCTTTAAGAACTTGCCACAATTTGTTGTGCTCCACACAATCAAAGGCTTTAGCATAGTCAATGAAGCAGAAGTAGACATTCTTCTGGTACTCCCTAGCTTTCTCCATGATCCAGCGTATGTTGGCAATTTGATCTCTAGTTCCTCTGCCTCTTCGAAATCCTGCCTGTACTTCTGGAAGTTCTCGGTCCACATATTGCTGGAGCCTAGCTTGTAGGATTTTGAGCATAACTTTGCTAGCATGAGAAATTAGTGCAATGGTGCGGTAGTTTGAACATTCTTTGGCATTGCCCTTCTTTGGGATTGGAATGTAAACTGACCTTTTCCAATCCTGTGGCCATTGTTGAGTTTTCCAAATTTGCTGGCATATTGAGTGTAGCACTTTTACCGCATCGTCCTTTAAGATTTTGAATAGTTCAACTGGAATGCTGTCACCACCACTAGCTTTATTGTTGCTCAGACTTCCTAAGGCCCATTTGACTTCACATTCCAGGATGTCTGGCTCCAGGTCAGTAACTACCCCATTGTGGTCATCAGGGATGTTAAGCTCACTCTTGTATAGTTCTTCTGTATAATTTTGCCACCTTTGTTTAATCTCTTCTGCTTCTGTGAGGTCCCTACCATTTTGGTCCCTTATTATACCCATCTTTGCATGAAACGTTCTCTTCATATCTCCAATTTTCTTGAAAAGATCTCTGGTCCTCCCCATTCTATTGTTTTCTTCTATTTGTTTGCACTGTTCATTTAAGAAGGCATTCTTATCTCTTCTAGCTTTTCTCTGGAATTTTGCATTCAATTGGGTGTATCTTTCTCTTTCTCCCTTGCCTTTCACTTCCCTTCTCTCCTTAGCTATTTGTAAAGCTTCCTCAGACAGCCATTTTGATTTCTTGCATTTCTTTTTCTTTGGGATGGTTTTAGTTGCTACCTCTTGTACAATGTTGCGAACCTCCATCCATAGTTCTTCAGGCACTCTGTCTATCAGATCTAATTCCTTAAATCTATTTGTCACCTCTACTGTGTATTCGTTGGGGATATGATTTAGTTCATACCTGAGTGGCCTAGTGCTTTTCCCTACTTTCTTCAATTTAAGCCTAAATTTTGCAACAAGAAGCTCATGATCTGAACCACAATCAGCTCCTGGTCTTGTTTTTATTGACTGGATAGAACTTTTCCATCTTTGGCTGCAGAGCACATAGTCAATCTGATTTCTGTGTTGACCGTCTGGTGATGTCCATGTGTAGAGTCGTCTCTTGGGTTGTTGGAAAAGAGTGTTTGCTATGACCATTGTATTCTCTTGACAAAATTCTACCAGCCTGTGCCCTGCTTCATTTTGTACTCCAAGGCCAAACTTGCCTGTTATCCCGGTTATCTTTTGGCTTCCTACTTTAGCATTCCAATCCCCCATGATGATAAGTACATCATTTTTTGGCGTTGCTTCTAGAAGGTGTTGTAGGGCTTCATAGAACTGATCAACTTCATCCTCTTCAGCAGCAGTGGTTGGGGCATAGACCTGGATCACTGTGATGTTGAATGGTTTGCCTTGGATTCGAACTGAGATCATTCTGTCATTTTGGGGATTGTATCCCAAGACTGCTTTTCCTACTCTCTTATTGATTATGAATGCTACTCCATTTCTTCTGCGAGATTCTTGTCCACAGTAGTATACCTGATGGTCATCTGAATTAAATTCACCCATTCCTGTCCATTTTAGTTCACTGATTCCTAAAATGTCGATGTTCAGTCTTCTCATTTCTTGTTTGACCACGTCCAGCTTACCTTGATTCATGGATCTGACGTTCCAGGTTCCTATGGAATACAAATCTTTACAGCATCGGACTGTCTTTTCGCCACCAGTTACTTCCACAACTGAGCGTCCTTTCGGCTTTGGCCCAGTCGCTTCATTCATTCTGGCGCTACTCGTACTAGCCGTCTGCTCATCCCCAGTAGCATATTGGACACCTTCCGACCTGAGGGGCTCATCTTCCAGCGTCATATCGTTATGCCTATTGGAACTGTCCATAGAGTTTTCATGGCAAAGATACTGGAGTGGTTTGCCATTTCCTTCTCCAGTGGATCACCTTTTGTCAGAGCTCTCAGCTATGACCTGTCCGTCTTGGGTGGCCCTGCACGGTATAGCTCATAGCTTCACTGAACTACGCAAGCCCCCTTGCCACAACAAGGCAGCGATCCTTGAAGGGGGCTTTGTTTTGTAGTCAAGTCAAAATAAAATTATGCATGTATATGTGTAGGCTTACCAGGAAGTTATCTGGAAGGATTGTGTAACTCTATAAGCAACTGTCCAAGGTTTCTTTAGGATACCAAACTAAGCCTCACAGTTCTGTATGCAGCAGCATGGCCCTTTAGTTGGGCAGAGAAAGTTTGGAAAACTTTGGTTTAGGAATGCTCTTAAAATGCTTTGTATGCTTTGAATTCATTAAGAATACCTTGGGTTATTTGCTATTTGTCCCTGAGGCTACCAAGTTCTTCTGAAGACCACTTATCCATGCAACATTATTAACAAGTTAGATAATTCTGTTGTTTGCAGGCCATCATGTTTGTATAAATTAGTTATGTTTGCTTTATCCTGCTTGTGTTCACAGAACAGGCTCCCTCAGAAAGAAACCCCTTTATCCTTAGCAGAATACTGTCACCCCATGACTATTCTCAAATCGTGGAGCTGCTAGTTTAGTAAGGAGCAGAGTGGACCCTGCTATGGATAATCACATGTATGCCTCTTTAAAAACAAGATGTGAACAACATTCAAAGAGCATCTGTCTAAGCTGAGGCATAAGACTGAGGGCTTGCTCACTGCTGGCATTCAACTTGCTGGTGAATATGTTGTTGCCATGTAAAGAAGTGGCTGAGGAAAGCTTCTTTACATGGCAACAACATATTACACAACATATTACATTCTACTACACATTTAAAAAAATCCCATTATCATTTGTGAAATATTACAGTGCCTTTCCACATAAGCTGATAAGCTGACAGGAGAAAGTTTAGATGTGTGATTTGCTCAGTTAGGGGGGAGAAAGAGCTGGCCAAGTGATCTTCCTCCATCGCTCCTTTTGTTGTTTCTGCACCACCGAGCTTCATTCTCCAACATAGCAGGGCAGGTCTTCGTGCAAACGCAGACTGTAGTCCTGTGGGCAACATGCCCACCGCCAAAGGCCACATTCAATCTGAATGCACCAAATTGTGTTCAGATGAAGCACCCTGTCTCAATCAATCGGCAAAGTAGGTCAGTGAGAACCCTTGGAAATAAGGCTTGCAAAGTTTAGGCCCCAAAGTAGCCTATGTTTTAAATAAAAAGAAATCCTGGACGTCACAGTTGCTAGACAGTGTCTATTTTGCAGGCCAGGAAAAGTTCTTCGTTAAAAAGAGTAGCGCTACCATTTCAGAAAATGATTTAAATCCTCCCAAGAGAAAATCCAGAAAGGAATAAAAAAGTTAATTTGTTTTAATTCACCTAGTACAAGCTTTAAAAGGTAATTTGTCATTTCTGGTTTCAGAAAATGATGCTGATACTGCTTACGGGCATGGATGCTATATAAGAGTAATGGTATGGCTTATACAAAATGACATAACAGGAAATTGAGTGCTACATTCTTTAGTCAGTTTTGTGTCTTAACATCCTGGTTTTGTTTTGTCTACATGTTTTATTGCCAATCCTTATTTATGCACATCAGAAACTTTCCTCTTGGCTACCTCAGAACTGCAGTTTATCTTCTCCAAAAAGTGTGCAGGGATTTTCTCAGGAGCAAAGTGATGTTTTCAGAGAGATTTGCCGTTGGCTATACCTATCTGAAGGCTATTGCCAGGTTGGAAGCCTGTGACCAGAGACCTTTTAATAACCAGTGGAACTTCTTAGGGAATGCTTGAGCAGGCAGGCAAGCTGAAGGAAATGGGGATGGAGGAGGGAAAGATAAGACACTTCAGGGTTGTTGTTGTTGTTTTTAAGGTTGTTACTGGAATTAATGTTTGGGGAAATCTGCACTTGTCAGCTGTAGACTGTTCCAAATACGAAAGTCTACTACTTTTCAAGCAAAGACTACTGGAAAACCCAGTTTTGACAAGAAAGTTTCTTTTACAAAAAAGATACCTATAACTCTCTCACATACACTGAAGCTGAATGTCAGACTCGGATTCAGACTGATTGAAGAATTAGATCTATGTCTTAACCCCAACTGAGATGAGCATGTTACGCTACCATTGCTGCCCCCCTTGTTTCAGTCTCAGGAAAGTGATTTTGGTGGCACTTGTCACTTTTGCTTGTGCTAAACAGAGTTCAAAAGGAAATACCATTTATTAACTGTTTATCTGAAAGTATGCAGACTGATGCTAACAAGTGGTCTTTCTTCAGTCAAACCAGCCAGCATGGTGCATGCAGTTTGGGAAGACCCAGGTTGGAATCTGTCATTCAGAATCTGAGGCAGCCACTTGTAGGTGTCCCCACAAATGTACATTTCTAGACATCATTTTAGACTGAGAGTACACTGCTCTGGCATATCGCTTCCCCAAAGAGATTAGGAAGGGTGGCTCATCTAATAAGAAATAGTAGAGAAAAGTAGAGATGGAGACTGGAAGACACCTGGAATGAATCTGTTCTTAGGGATGTTTCAGAGGATGGGCATGAACAAAAGTTTCTGGGTTTCTGAAATGTGTGAAGAAAGGGGAGTCATAGAGTTGTAAGGAAACAGAAGGGGAGAAAGAGGGAAGCTGAAACAGGATTGTGATGTGGGAGGGTGTTTGCAGAGACCTTTGGGAGGCTGTTGGACTGGATGCAATGGGAGGGGGTGCATAGGGGAAAGTGATTCATCATACCTTGCCTGGTCCTGTTGTCCTTATGCTGGAGTTATGATGGAGGTCAATCTGGAAGAATGCTATAATTGAACCCCCCCTCCCCCCGCACATGCACCTGTTCCACACCCACTAGCATTGCAAGAATTTGCTACTGAATAAAATTACACAAGAATATGCTGGCTGTGCAAATGATTCACATTTTATTCTTGTGCAAATGATTCACATTTTATTCTTCAAAAACTTATGGACACAATAGATAGATGATAAGTGGGTGGGCAGAAGGGATTGTGTCAGTGCTTGGCTCTTGTGGCCCTTTCTTGTATGTCCAGGGAAATGCTGATCACCACTTTGGAGTCGGAATGCAAATTTCCTCCAGGCCAGACTGGCCAGGGATTCTGGTTTTGGGGGGAGGTATCATCTGGGCATGGTGATGGTCCCTGTGGGTGGGCAGATAATTGTGAATTTCCTGCATTCTGCAGGGGGTTGGTCATCTGCTAGATGACCTTGGAGATCCTTTCCAACTCTATGATTCTATTCAATGAAAGCTGGCACAAAAGTAAGTCGTCAGAAAAGCAAATGGATATTTATAAACTTTCCTGGGAGCTCAGGACAAATCACATCAAATGTACGTGATATCCTGTTTTTTCTCCCCAAAGGGGGCCAGCTTGGTGTAGTGGTTAGGAGTGTGGACTTCTAATCTGGCGAGCCAGGTTTCATTCCACGCTCCCCCACATGCAACCAGCTGGGTGCTCTTGAGCTTACCACAGCACTGATAAAGCTGTTCTGACTGAGCAATAATATCAGGGCTCTCTCAGCCTCACCTACCTCATAGGGTAGTTGTTGTGGGGAGAGGAAAGGGAAGGTGAATGTAAGCCGCTTTGAGACTCCTTTGGGTAGAGAAAAGTGGCATATAAGAACCAACTCTTCCTCTTCTAAAGTGGTTTATTACATTTTTCCATATGCCATTTTATCCACACAATGATCCATCTCAGCAGCCTGATTCAGTAATTTCATTTCAAAGACTTTGAGAGGTTAGGAACCCAAAGGTCGAGCTGCAAAAATAATTTTTAAATTTTTTTCAAAATATTTATTTCATAAAGTGCACTAATTTAACATATTAAAAACATGGTTATTATAACTGAAAAACAACACATTTCTAACTGCACATAAAATAGAACAGCAGAATGGGCTAAACACATTTTGAGAGAGATCTTCCTCAGTGGTCAAATTATTGTGCGGAATACATTTATGTATAAAATCAAAATCAAAAGGCTTGCTGTGTGGCAAAGAAAAATGTTAGGTGCTGCTCCAACTAGTCTTTCTAAGTCAGGGGTAGTCAAACTGCGGCCCTCCAGATGACCGTGGACTACAATTCCCAGGAGCCCCTGCCAGCGAATGCTGGCAGGGGCTCCTGGGAATTGTAGTCCACGGACATCTGGAGGGCCGCAGTTTGACTTCCCCTGTTCTAAGGCATCTAATTTGGAGCCCACCTTCTAAAATTTGCACTTCCTGAGGCCACCACTCAGCTTTTGCTGAGAGTGCATTCCCATGTGTGTCTGAAAAAGCTAGTTGGAGGCTAGTTGGAGCAGCATCTGGGCCATATTTTTCTGGGCCATTCCTGTTTGCAGCCTAGAACCTCCAGTCATCTTTGCCTTCTCAACCTTTTAGAATCAAAACCATCAGAGTCAAGAAAGCTGCTTTTTGAGAAGGTCATAAGAACATAAGAGAATCCATGTTGGATCAGACCAGTGGTCTATCCAGTCCAACATTCTGTCACACAGTGCCAAAACCCAGGTGTCATCAGGAGGTCCACCACTGTGGCCAGAACTCCAGAAGCCCCCCCACATTGTGTCCCCCCTCCCCAGTATACTAAGAATAAAGATCCAGAGCTTCACTATCACTTTTTATTTTCTAGAAGGTATCTGAAATTCTGAAAAAGTATTTTTAATTTGCTAATTCTGTAAAGGAAACAAAAGCCTGTTCAATTCATTTGTTCAGTACACCAAGTTTACCCCTCAAATGGCTTAGTAGTAAAATACACCATGTATGTATTTTACTTGTCTTCCTTGTCTGTTAATGCCATCTTT
Source organism: Paroedura picta (assembly GCF_049243985.1). Classification (NCBI taxonomy): domain Eukaryota; kingdom Metazoa; phylum Chordata; class Lepidosauria; order Squamata; family Gekkonidae; genus Paroedura; species Paroedura picta. Next base: position 153,295,624 of record NC_135370.1, on the reverse strand, counting down.
ATGCAGTATACAATGACCACAAAGGCTAAAATGGCATTATTATGATTTAATAAAAGTCTGGGCACACACTATAGAACTTTCTGAAATTCATGCTGCTACTCTCTAAAACTGCTTAGACAGCAACATTAAGATGGGATGAGAAATGGCTATAGATAATGTGATATCTAAGACATAAAGGATCAAAGGAGTTATAAGAGATGACTCTTTCAGGCTGAGGAGTTTGAACTAGAAATATTGTCCCCAGATACTTTTTTACTTCTTCATTTATTGTATGTTACACTTAATCTATATGTTAGCTTTGTTTGCTGAACTATAAAGGTGGGAAACATAAAGATGCAGATGCTTTAGGATGCTTTGGGCTGATCCTGCATTGAGCAGGGGGTTGGACTAGATGGCCTGTATGGCCCCTTCCAACTCTAGGATTCTGTGATTAACATATTTTTAAAAAAAGTAAATTACAGACCTCACTATTATAGCTTTAAATTGGAGGAATGTTGATATTAGTGAAATTAGGAATCTTTCACATGCATATGGGACACTTAAGGTAAATCCTCCACAAATACTTGGGGGACCTTTAAGCTACCCAGAAAGCTGATATTTGGCATAATCTGAATTGTTATTATTTATTGTATTTGTTACCCACCCTTTCTTTTCAGATTCAGGCTGGGGACATCATATTAAAAACATACAAGGTGATAAAATATATAAATACATACAATCAATAACTAAATGTATAAAACATCTAAAAACAGTTCCATCCAAAATTGCGTGCTCTAAATTTCAGTGGCAAGGAAGGGGAGAGGCAGCAAATGATGTGCAATTGGGGCCTTGGTAGGGAGGCCAGCTCTACTCATTTGTCAATCTCACTTCAGAATGGAAGACTTGACAGAGTACTTCCTGGTCACCCAGAAGTTGGGCAGATTGGTTATTAGACAAGCATGTGTAAGCACTCCATTGATATCATGGGAAAGATCTGTACCTCAGATAGTTAAGGCATTTGAAATTTGAGTTTGAAGTCACCAGTAATGGCTTTTCCATTACAATAGAGAGAAGCTGTGAAAATGGTGATGGATCTAGTGGGGGCAAAGTTTTAATCCTGATTTTGTTGAAATACCGTTCCTGGAGACTTGGCTTATTGAGCTATCCAGCCTGTCTTTTAATGGGGCCGTAGTCCCCTGAAGATTCAGGTGCACTATTTGTGTGTGTTCTGGATTCAACGGAATGCCTAAACATCTCAGTGGCTGTGGTGATGGTCAGAAGCACTGGCTAAGGCTGGTTTATCAGATGCATCCCTCTCCAGTTGTGTGTGCCTTGTGACTTCTAGATTAAACGACTGCAGTATGCAATATCCCTTTAAAACAGTGAAGTGGGTAGATACTTATAGTAAGAGCTTTGGGATTCACGACAGAAACTTTCAAACCTTGCTAAACCTTAAAGATTAAAAAGCAACTGTAGTATGTTCTGCTCCCCAAGCTTAGATAAGTGATTTCTTTAGGGAATCAGAACTTTGAATGCTGCTCTTTTCTGTCAAAGGTTCATGAGTCCGAATTCCTCCCTGCCTCTGTTTGGAATGGTTGTATGCACTATCGCTGCAGGCGAAGGCAAACAAAGGGACAAAATGTGGCTGAAAAAACTATTGCCTGCAGTACCATAACTGGAGATAGTGGCGGTATTGGAATAAGGGCTGGTCTTTCCTGTCCTTTCTTTTCTTTAAAAAATGGATTAAACTTCTGGGATTCTCAAATAGAGCAGAGGACGCAACTCAGTCTCTGTGGCAATAGGCCCAGCCATCAGTGTGTGTGTTTCAGTATTATTCCTCCGCACTGGTGGGAGTGCGACTGGCTCAGGAGATAATAAAGTGAACGGTTTCATTCCCCAGCACTGTCACTGCTGACAATGACGAGCACTGGGGGAGGTGGGGGGGAGTTAATTAAAATCTATGAAAGAGAGCCAAAGCAACCTTTAAAGATAGTGCAAGGTGGGCAGTGTTAATACAACAATTTGTTAATGGGGCAGGCAGCCGCAATCAGTATTAAAAATTACTAGAGGCTTTTTATGTTTTAGCAAAAGCCACTAATTAAAGAGAGCAACGACCTGTGAAAGCCATTAGCCATCTGACTAGAACGCCAAAGAAAACGTGAGCTGTGGAGGTCTCTCCCAACTATATCTTTCCGTCACACACATAGAAAATTGTTTCACTTTATTAGTTATTTCCTTGCCCCCCCTTCTATAACAGTTGTCTGGTTTTTAATTCTTACTGTTAAATTAAAAGTGAATTTTTAATTCTCATTAATAACAGAGAGATTAACGCCAAAGCGAGAGTAATCCTTGCGTTTATTCATAAGCTTTTATAACATTTTGACAGCTGTTTTAAGTCATGTGTCTGATTCTGAGCCCCTGAACTAACCCCACCCAATTGTTGCGGTATATGAGATTGCTTGCGAGTCCCTTGGATTGTAAGGTGAACAAACCGGTCAGTCCTAGAGGAGATCAGCCCTGACTGCTCCTTAGAAGGCCAGATCCTGAAGAAGAAACTCAAATACTTTGGCCACCTCATGAGAAGGAAGGACTCCCAGGAGAAGAGCCTAATGCTGGGAGCGATCGAGGGCAAAAGAAGAAGGGGACGACAGAGAATGAGGTGGCTGGATGGAGTCACTGAAGCAGTAGGTGCAAACTTAAATGGACTCCAGGGAATGGTAGAGGACAGGAAGATCTGGAGGATGGGGGGTCGCGATGGGTCGGACGCGACTTCGCACCTAACAACAACAATGAGATTGCTGCTACTTGTGCATTGTCAGTGAATGGCTTCAGATCTTCTGCAAAGTGCTGGAAGAGCAAGTGGTAGTAATTCATTCAAAAATGGAAGTTGCTCAAGTGACAATAGGGGTTACCAAAGCAACCAAATGGCAGGCTTCAGCATATATGTTGAGGCTGGCCTTTGTTAATATGGCTCATTTTGTCCCTTATTAGTGTGTCCCTTCCTACGGTGGACAAGAACTGTGTAGTATCTGGGAATGGCATAAGTCTTGAGATCTTGGGAGTCTATGGATAAACAAAAGGTCTCTCATTGACTTATATATATTAATGTGGCTAATATTGGTAGCAGACCTCCAGATTGTCAGAGGAGACCCATGTCTATGACAGTGGTTGATATTCCAAAAAAAGGACTCTTGAAATCCGGTTTTAGTCTCCAGATCTAAAAGCCAGTCTCTTAATTCTGTGACCTGATTTTGATAAATTGAAGATTTGGATATTCCAGTTTAGCATACTTTTCCTGAAGCTATCACTTTGTGTCTTTCATACGTCAGGGGAGCATAGAATTCTAAGAATTGTTTGTTCTTCAAAGATGCTTGTAAAACTTGGGGACAATACATTCTCTTAGTGGTTTAAATAGATTTCATTTATCCTTTCATTTCCATTTGTTTGAATCAAATCCCTTCCATTAAGAACCCTTTTTTTTTTTACTGTTTGTGGTTATAGGTGTCCCAGTACAAACTGTGCAGACTTACCTATGTTATTGCGGTTCCTTGGTTCTTTAGCATTTTCCAGAATTCATTTTGCCACTGAACAATTTCACTCATTTTGCCACTGAAGAATTCTGTAGATTGAAGTCCCAAACTGTACTGGTATAGCACAAAAGTTGACATTGCTAACTTGAACACATGGAGCTTCCTTATCCTAACCCTGTTCCCAAGTTATAGTGCACATATATTCAATCTATGTACAGTGTAGCAGTAGAAAGTGCAGTCAAGTCACAACAGAGATGTGTGTAACAACCCTGGACCCTTGATCCCATTACTGACCAGAACCAACGCTGCTTAGCTTTTGAGATCTGATGAAATAGGACTAGCATAAACAATCTAGGTTATGAAATAGTACTAGCACAAACAATCTAGGTACAGTGTTAATTGTTCTTTTTATGTGCCATGAATAATTCTCATGCTACAGTTTATCCAGGTAGAGGGCCCCAAATTCATATGTAAACACATAGTGGCTCTTTCTTGCAAAGAGATGTCCACTTGTACAGACAAAGTATACATGCATTCTCTGTAGCACAGAAACTGGGCTATTGCAGAATTTGGTCTATTGCAGTCAGTGTTATACTGACAGCAACTCTCTAGGCTCTCAGAAGGGCCTACTCTGCTACTTCATGATCTTTTTTAGCTGGAAATGCTGGGAATTGAACCTAAGACCTTCTGCACAGGATGCAGATGTTCTGCCACCAAATAATGACCCCTGCCTCAATTACCAGTCCATACTACAATGTATGTTTTTCTGCTAGAATTACAAATACATTAGTTTTGTCATTCAGGAGATGGTCATTTTCCTAAATAAACATCAAATTTCTGCATCTGAAGAGCTCACCATGGCATAACAAATGTGTATTAGGCCTGTCAGCAAGAGATGCCTTTTCTTTTGCAACACTCTCAAGCCCACCAGCAGTTTCTGAGAGAAATGTCATCTCTCTAGCTCTGTGGTAACCAGGAAAAATGCACTGAATGATGCTGGAGTCAAAGAAAGACTCCTGGTATTCAAGTGCTAATACAAATCTGCTGTCCAGCTTTGGTTTTTGATTGAATTTAAAACCATCCACTATTGCTGACCCCTGGTGAACATCAGTTTTTCACTGTTTCTAAGAATTTGTTTTCTTTGACCACCCTTCCACACGAGCCTTCAAAAAGAATACATCTGTACACTAGAACCCCAAATAGCAAATAAATGTGGAATGTAAACTCCAAAGAACAGTTTTTCAGATGCTGCATGGAAAGTATGCTGGCTCAGGCTGAAGTCTGGAGGTATCATGTTACAGCAGGAGTAGCTGGCTAATCAGACCAGGAGGAAAGCAGAGTCAGAGAAAGCGAGGCAAAAGCCAGGAGTTCAAAGCAGTTGGGCAGGGGCAATCCAAGAGTCAAGGTCCAACAGGTCCAATCCGAGGTCAGACGTTCCAGGAGCCAAGCAAGGGGCCTAATAAGTTTTGGGGTGATGAGGATCCATTCCAGGGTCTTCTCAGGCTTCTTAGGGTCGTATGGACTTGTGGGATGACCCATAGAGCCAGCAAACTGAGAGCCAGTTTGGTGTAGTGGTTAGGAGTGCGCACTTCTAATCTGGCATGCCAGGTTCGATTCTGCGCTCCCCCACATGCAACCAGCTGGGTGACCTTGGGCTCGCCACAGCACTGATAAAACTGTTCTGACCGAGCAGTGATATCAGGGCTCTCTCAGCCTCACCCACCTCACAGGGTGTCTGTTGTGGGGAGAAGAAAGGGAAGGCGAATGTAAGCTGCTTTGAGCCTCCTTCAGGTAGAGAAAAGCGGCACATAAGAACCAACTCTCCTTCTTCAAAAAGCCATTGTCCCACCTTCACCCACTGAAGGCTGCTCCCATCCAGCTGGCAAGTTGAAGCCGATGGGAGGCATGATCTCCTTTAATGAGGCCAGATGGGTCTCTGGGAGAGGATTTGGATTTGGAATTTCCCCTTTAGCAAGGGCAGAGCTCGCTGGTGGTGATGCTGTTTGCTCTGACCAGTTGGGAGCCTGTTCTGAGCCTATACCTTTGCAGAGTGGAGCTCTGAGAACCAGTAGGAAGTGGTTGGGTGGACACTGAAACAGAGAGCAGCATAGAAGAGAGCAAAAAGAGGGTGAATCAGAATTACTGAAATTCTTCACTTGAACTTGTTCTGTCTGTACTGAGGCTGAATCTCCAGGAGAATGGAATTCTAGAGGGCGCTGCAGCACCTGAGGGAACCCCCGGCCCATCACCTCTTCACAGTTGTGTAAGAAGAAAATGTTCTTTGATACCAGAGCGTTTTCATTTCCAGCAAGAGTATACACCTGAGGTGCCCTTGAAGCAAAATATACATTTGTACTAAATTTCAAAAGTGACAGCTTCTTTCACTCCCTTTCCCCCCTCCTTTGTTCTTGGCGTGTTCTCCAGTTTATCCATGCTTTGTGTCAGCCTTGTAAGAGCTCAAAGATGTGGCAGACTTGGGTCAAAGTAAGGATGAGAGCCCTGTTTTCTCTTGTTCTTTCCATGCTTGGTTTGACTGGGGATTTTTTGATACGATCTTTTTGGCAAAACATGGGCAGCATGTTTAGAACTGCCAGGTCCTAAGGGGGCATTTCTTCCTACAAGTCATATTTGCTGCAGATTGGCCTTTTCCAGTGTAGCCTTAGTAGAGTTTACTCATTTCTAAAATATTTAACATACAGAGGATTCTCAGCCTAGCAAGCCTTGGTTTCCTCTAAAGTTTTGGTTAGTTTATACAACATATTCTTGTTGTTATGTGTTTGTTTATTCATTTAGAGCTCATCTTTCTTTAAAAGGGTGCCATATGGAGGATGGAGCAGAATTGTTCTGTCTTGCCCCAAAGGGACAGACTAGTACGAATGGGATAAAATTAATTCAAAAGAAATTCCATCTAAATATCCAGAAGAAGTTCCTGACAGAGTGGTTTCTCAGTGGAACCAGCTTCCTCGGGAGGTGGTGGGTTCTCCATCTTTGGAAATTTTTAAACAGAGGCTAGATAGCCACCTGACGGAGAGGCTGATTCTGTGAAGGCAAAGGGGAGGCAGGTTACAGTAGATGAGCGATTGGGATGTGAGTGTCCTGCATAGTGCAGGGGGTTGGACTAGATGACCCATGAGGTACCAACTCTATTATTCTATGATTCTATTATTCTTTTCTCTCCAAAGGAAACTCAAAATAACTTACATCACTCTTTCGTCCATTTTATCCTTATCACATCCCTGTGGGGTAGGTTAGGCTGAAAGAATGTGACAGGTCCATGGTCACGCAGCAAGCTCCCTCTGCAGAAGTGGGGATATGAACCTGGGTCTCTCAGATACATATCCAACAGTCTTAACCACTACATCGCACCGGTTGTCGGTATGTGCTATAATGAGCTGACCTGACCTGGATGTCCCAAGCTAGCCAGATCTCATCAGATCTCAGAAATTAAGCAGTTTCAGCCTGGTTAGTGTTGGGATGGAATATCATGAAGGCAGTCCAGAGCTGCTAGGCAGAAGCAGGCAGTAGCAAACCATCTCTGTTTAGCTTTTGCTTTGAAACCCCTACTGGATTGCCATAATTTGGCTGTGACTTAGTGGTACTTTCTACCATCATATGTCATATCTGCCCTAAAGGAGGACAACACTTAATTTAAGATAACTCTCTTTGAAAAAAGACTGTGCACAAAAGCAGATGACCCTGCCTTTAAGATGACCATCATATCCTCTCTTTATCTTAGTGCCCTCTGATACTAGCCTAAAGGTGCTGGGTCAGAGAGCAGTGGCCATCAGCTAGCTCCATCAGGTTGCATCCAGCTCCAGGACCAGTCTGATAGAGGGAGGCTACCTTTCACCAGTGCTCAGCAGAGAGAGACTGAGCCCCAGATAACCTGGCCTGCAGGGCTGCACAGGGATCAAGCTGATAGGTAGGAGCAGAAGACTTGGCTGGACAGGTGCATAATACAGCCCAGCTAATGAGCTGGGTTGCCATGGGAGCACCCCACCACTCAGTAGAGTTAATTACCTGACTGGAATGTGACCCAACTCCATTTTTATAAAGCCACAAAAGGGTAAAAAGTCATACTCCATTTGACTAAATAATAGTATTTAGCATTCCCCCCCCGATTGCTCAGTTTCACACATATCTGTTCTTATCTGCTCTTGCTTACCATTACATTTTTTGTGTGTCCATGGAACTTCACTGGTATAAATACTCCCTACCCTGATGTAAATAGGAAATCAAAGAACAAAGTATGGCTTTTTAAAAAGAAATTGGGTTTACACGGGGCTTCTGCAGCTGGATTGATAATGACAAAATGTACTCTCTTTGACGATGTATCTCCTAAGCACCCGAACGTCTAATTTTCCACACCGGCGGATAAATAGAAGTAACTTGTACAGCATAATGAAAATAATTTCTCATTCAGTACAAAGAAGAGGGTTAAAAATGCATGCACCCGATTAGCTGCTGCAAGAGTGTAGGGATTTATCTGCAGAATTTGAGCAAGTTTCAAATTCATTCCAGGTCTGTTACTAGCTAATGCTTGCTCAGCGCCCCTTCCAAAATGAATAGGTATTTTCCATTCAGGTCCTTGTGAGCAGCTGTTCCACATCACAAAGTACGGCATCGCAACCGGCAACCTTTTTAGCAGCCTCAGCAAAGAGGTTTATGGATACCAAAATGAACTGCTTCTTCATCAGATTGCAGAAAGGAGTGTATGGATGAAAGCATGGGCAGCTCTTATCTATGTCTCTCTTACCTTGCACACAAAGGGGTCCATTCTTATAAGATCTTTAATCTAACTGTGTTCATGAATAGTATGTTTCACAGAAAACCAAGACTTTAGAAAAGAAAGAAAAAATAGAGCCACTTTCGGCAACCTGGACAGTAGCTTCCCACATCCAGTGGACTCTGAAAACCTCATTGATTTAGTATTTGGGAATTCGTCTGCTGACTGTCATGTTGTTTCAGTGTCTGAGACAAACCACAAAGGGTATCTGTTCTCCTGGAATGTTTCTTTTCTTAACAATTCTAACCCACAAGTTTCCTGCTGTGATTTCTGATTGGGAGGAGATTGACGCCAAGGTGGGCTAACATTTAACTTATGCTGCTGTGCACCAGTTGGTGGCAGCTGGCCAAGATGAGAAACTGTGAGGCGTCTTTAATTGTTCTCAGGAGTTAAAAGCTGTAACCTGAGGCTGGCTGTTAGGCCAAGGGCCATTTTGTATATACTGTATGACTACGTAAAATATGATCCTAATATTTTCCACACAGTCTTCTGCGTTTCCTGTTGATTTTGGGCAAATGTAAAAATAAAAATGTATCAGCTGAAGCCCATGTGATTGTTTTGAATAGCTTCAGTTTAAACGGGGTTTATTACTACTTGCTTTTTTTATTGGGATAATAAAATAGGAGAATGTGCTGACAAATGTTTTAAGTTCCCGTTCAGTGGCTGTCCTTTTCAACTCCTTACTGATTCATCATGCTTTTCTAAAACTTCATCCAGTTTGGGGGATGAACCAACTCACACTTAACATTGCCTCTCTCTGTAGATGGATAAATAGCAATACTAGCACTGGCTTATTCTCAGCTAAGCTGATTTCAGATGCAGAAATATCTTTTAGCTTTAAGCTTTTCCCTGAACAAAAGCAGCAGTCTATTCATCAGATCTATAGTAGCAGCAGTGCATTTGGGGACAGTGCTCCCTCTGATATATGGACTGCTTCTGTTTGCAGTTGAAATTTTGCTTCTGAAGTAGGCAAGGGACATCTGTTCAGGGGTATGTGGAACCTCCTCCCGTTTCTATATTAGTTCTTGATGCGGTCAGAGGGGTTCTACGTTATGGTTTTATTGTTGGAGTCCAATACTAGCACTGGCTTATTCTCCATTATGGTTTTATTGTTGGAGTCCAATATGTTTATTGTGCGTCCGGATGGTTTTAATGGGGCTTTTAATTTTGGACAAATCTGTAACCTGCCACAAGCCAGAAATGAGAGTGGCAGGCAATAAGTCTCCTCCTCCTCCTCCTCCTCCTCCTCCTACTACTACTACTACTACTACTACTACTACTCCTCTCCTCCTCCTCCTACTACTACTGCTACTACTCCTCCTACTACTACTACTACTACAACCAGCTTGGTGCAATGGTTATAAGCAGTGGTGGAAGACTAGGTTTCATTTTCCACTCGACATACAGCCACCTGGGTGACCATGGGCCAGCATGGTTGTCTCAAAGTTATCTTAGCCTCACTGACCTCACAAGGTGTCTATTGTGAGGAGAGGAAGGGTAGGCTTTGAGATTCCTTTAGGTAGCAAAAAGCTGGGTACAAAAAAACCCCAGCTCTTCTTCTGTTGATACCATTAATATTGCTGTTCTGTATATCATCAGGTTCCCCTTCATAATATGACTGGACACTACTATGCCTACCTTATGATGGGGACCTAGTACTTCCAGGGTATGCTGACTTACCATAAAACTTCTGGCTATGGGTCTGCTCCTGTTCTATAAACCATAAAACTGCCTAGCCTTGTGCAGAGTTAAGAGGGAAGCAGTTCAAATACAAGTAAACTACAGTATTTGCTGGCGTATAAGACTACTTTTCCCCCCTGAAAAACATGCCTCCAAGTGGGGGGGTCGTCCTATACGCCGGGTGCACTTCAGTTGGGATAGACATAGCTGCCCATAGTGGCCCATAGTACTGTAATGTAATGTAACAAACTCTACTACTTTTGAGTGGAAATGTTGGCGGGTCGACTTATACGCCGGCAAATACGGTACTTTCTATTTCATAATGCTTTCTGTTCTGCACAGGCCAACATGTAGGTCTCCCTCATTACCATGAATCAACAATAGGGAAAACCCAGAGTGGCAATCCAGCTAATTTGTGTTCAGCAGCACCCTAGAAACCAACAAGATTTGAGGGACAAAGCTCCCTTTGTCAGAATTTTAACTCTCAAAACTTAGACCCCGCAAATCCTGTTGATCTCGAAGATGCTACTGAACATGAACCTAAGCTGTTCTACTTCAGACCAGCATGGCTACCCTCTGGAACAGCATAGGACCAGAATCAGAAAGTTTTGGTGTGATACCACATACAAATATGGGGGTTTCTCTGTTTTTCATTGGTAGCAACCAGTGTTTTCAGTAAAGTAATGACTGTCATTTGGGTAGTTTGTAGATACTGAGTATACTTGATCATTCTTCTCAGGAAGAATGGAAAGTAAACCCACACATTTGCATGTTGTTCTCCTGCAGAGACAAGACCCTAGGATTATTGCTATAAGATTTACAGAATGGATCACGACAGTGGGTTACACATTGTGTTGATGCTACACTGACAATGTTATACCCATTTAATAACTTGGAAACCAACTTCATAACAGTGCCCCCACCCTCTGTAAGCACATTTCCCTCTTCCACATTAATCAGTTCATCAGTATTAAAGTTCTTCAACTTTAAGATCTGCTTTCCTAAGGTTTTCCTTCGCTCAGGAAATGAACCAGACTAAGAGGAAACTGATGACCTTCAGTACTGATTAATATTGGTACCACAGAAATGTTTAGTTAGTGATGGTGTCTGTGTGTAGGTGGAGTGGAGGGATTTACTTCATGGATGGGAGGGGATTTGGGGAGTGAGCGTGGATTCTTGACCAATCACAAGCAGTACTGGATCTCCCTTGAACCGAGAAGACATTACCTACTTCCGACTGATGCATTACAGTGAGAGCTAATCATAATACATGTGTTTGGCCAATAGCGAGTAAGACAGCAGTTGTACAGTCTCACCTCCAGTATGGTATAGTGGTTACAGTTTCTGATTAACATCTGGGCATGTAAGGACCCCATACCCTCCTCCAACTGCCTTGGTTAGTGAGGTCCTTATCTTGTTTTAGACTGTAAAAGGGAGCTCTTTTTAAAACATCTAAGTGCCAGGGAGACCTGAAACCTGGAGACTCTCCGAAAGGCAACAGGGTACAGCTATGAAAGCCCAATAAGAAGAGAAAGGGTGTGCTGGCATTACAGACTGATTAAGTAAAATCTCCCCTAGTTCCAGGTTCTCACTTATAATAGGACTTTACTTCATTCTCAATAACAAAAGACTTTTCAACGCTGGAGTATCTTAGCATACTCCAGAGGTGTCTGACAGCCCAAGGAAGTTGCTATTGCATTAACGAATGCCTGGTTCTTTTTCCTTTTATTAAAAAAAAACTCAATCAAGAGGGGCACTCAAGTCATTAATTTATGTTCTGTTTCAGCAGCTGTCTTGACTCACCCATATTTTTGTGTCAATGCAAATCTGGCTCACTTCAACCTAATTAAAGTATGTTAATCATATGTCTCACCCAGGCTCTTTGTGCCCATGCAGATTTGGTTCACAATAGCCCTATTAAGGTATTCTCCGCCACACACACCACCCCCACTTCTTCCTGGACAGCAGTTTAAATTAGCCAGTGAGATTCAAACTTCACATCTTGGATTAATCATGTCAAAGTATGGGACCCATCCCCATAAAAAGACCTTCTCAATGTAGGGGAAAGCATACCAGGTGTTCCAACTGCCTGAACACCCTTGCAAGGGTGTTGCAGGCCTCCTTTTCTCCCACATTCTGCTCTTTGGATCTCAGCTGTGTCTGTCCCAGGATCTCTCCAGACCTCAAGCCCAGGATTTCAGCTTGTATGTCCCTTCCTTAAAAATGTACCTATTTCCTCCCTCTTGCCTTTTATAGGTGTTACTTCTTGTTGGTGTGCATGTTCTTGTGCAGTTACTTTGGGGATTAAGTAACCACAGGTACCCAGTCTAGATTCTTTACATTTTTGTTTTCTATAAAAAACAACTTGTTTTGTAATAGTTTTATTTTAGAAACATACAACCCCCTTCCCCCTATTTTAGTATATGCTACACAGGGACATGACCTATTTGAATGTTAATGTTCCTTTTGTTATTGTTGTTAGGTGCGAAGTCGTGTCCAATCCATCGCAACCCCATCAACAATGATCCTCCAGGCCTTCCTGTCCTCTACCATTCCCTGGAGTCCATTTAAGTTTGTACCTACTGCTTCAGTGACTCCATCCAGCCACTTCATTCTCTGTCATACTCTTCTTCTTTTGCCCTTGATAGCTCCCAGCATTAGGCTCTTCTCCAGGGAGTCCTTCCTTCTCATGAGATGGCCAAAGTATTTGAGTTTCATCTTCAGGATCTGGCCTTCTAAGGAGCAGTCAGGGCTGATCTCCTCTAGGACTGACCAGTTTGTTCGCCTTGCAGTCCAAGGGACTCGCAAGAGTCTTCTCCAGCACCAGAGTTCAAAAGCCTCAATTCATTGACGCTCGGCCTTCCTTATGGTCCAACTTTCACAGCCATACATTGCAAGTGGGAAGACCATAGCCTTGACTAGACACACTTTTGTTGGCAGGGTGATGTCTAGCCTAGCCACATGCTGCTCTGTGCTGCCTCTTTGAATGCCCCCCCCCCAAAAGATGAAATTGCCTCCACAAGCTCCATCTGGCCTGCGTTACCCCTGCTATAAGCAAAGTAGGGTGCTGTCTCCTTCCGCTGCTGCAGCAAAGGCTAGGTAGCCATGCCTTAGCCACCACTTGCACAGCCAAGGTGAGGCTTGATCGTTTTGAACGTGGAGGTGATCCACCTGGCTGTAGTTGTAAATTTCCTACATTCTGGAGGGAGTTGGACTATGTGACCCTGGAGTTCTCTTCCAACTCTTATGATTCAAGCTCCACAATCAGGGCTAACAATTTATCTGACACAACCGATGCCTCCTCCCCTAGAGTCTTTCTTCTGATTCCCCCACACCAGCTTCAAATTCATAGGAGCTTTTAGATCCAGGAATATATAAATTGTTCAGGTCCATGACTTGACTTAAGACTTTGCTGTGGTATAGTTTTATAGAAAGGTATGTGTGAATATTCCCATGAGTCAAAAGAATAATGTGGGAAACAATCCTGAGTGGCCAAGGTCTCACCTGTGTCAGTGAGAGAACTAAATTTCATTCTTAGAACAACTTCAGACATGATAAAATTCCAGTTCAGACCAATTCTGTGTAGGACAATGCACGTAATAAGCATACAGCCTTCCATGTGTAACAGTTATCCATTGGAGTTGTGTTGCTACATATACATGTGATGGATCTGCACCACGAAACCACGGCCACGTGTGTTTGTAAACAAACAGTGAAATAAACACAAAGTTTTTAACGGTTCAAATTTCACATCTATGAACGTGCTAGATGGCCTTGAGCACATAAAATAGCCATGGGCTGAGTCAGATCATTGGTCTGTCAAGTACTGTCTAGCCTGGTTGGCACATCTCTATGATGTCAAGTAGATGTCTTTCTCATCACATATTACTCGGTCTGTTTCAACTAGAGATGCTGGGGATCCAGCCTTGGACTTCTTGCATGGAAAGCAGATGCTTTGCCAGCAAGCTGAGGCCCTACTCTCTCTCAGTCTCAACCCCTCCATTTTTAATATAAAAACAATAATACTGGCTGCTTTTCATGGCTTGTTAAGTTTACAAGACTAATCTGTGTGAAGTCCTTTAAGCATACAGAAAATCTCTGTAAAATGCCAGCTATTATCACAATTGTAATGACATATGTGTAGGCTGCCATTGCTTTTCTATGTAGGAATTTTGTAATATTTGAAGAAATCATCAGACGTTGTAACTAAAAGAACACAAAGTAATCTTGTGGAGGCATACAATGTACTAAGAAACAGAAATGCGAGAAGAAAGAAGTGGAGAGGTAATGTTTTCCCCTTCTTGCTACGTGAATTGGGCTTGGCATAATGTTAGAATTTGATTTCCTAAGAAACAATGAAGTAGCGGCAGTAAAACACATTCTGAAATAACCTGTTTTGTTTGTGGGGACAGCACGTATTGTTTAAGAAATGACACAGTTGCAGAAAGCATTGCATGGTCTTCAGAAGTATCAGTATTTTCTCCTCTCAGGTTCCTTGGATTCTTATGTATAATTTCTAGATGAGAAAACCAATGTGGTAGACAAGTTCCTTCCTTCCTGCACTACTGCCAATTGGTGTAGGGTAGTATTGGATTAATCTTAGGTAATAGTTTCATGCCTTTTGGGTTATCTGTGAAACCAACAGACGTGCATGAACAGAATGTGTTCTCTAGGGCAGTGGTCCCCAACCCCCGGCCCGTGGATCAGTCGGTACCGGGCTGCAGCTCCTCCTTGTCTTCCTCCCTGGCTGCTGCCTCAGGGGCTGCCCTGCCACTCTGCCACCGGCTCACCTTTGGTGTTCTCCGGCGGCCACCATGGCTGGGGCTCCCCCTCGGCGTGGCACTGTGCAGCTGCTGCTGGCAGCGCCCCCCAGCGGGCAGCGTTGGAAGTCAGGGGTGCCGGCGGGAAAGCAAGTGGAGCAAGGGCTCAGGCAGCGGCGACGTCCCTCGGCAAGAGACTACCCCCCCTGGGCCTCAGTAAAATTGTCAAGTGTTGACCGGTCCCCGGTGATAAAAAGGTTGGGGACCACTGCTCTAGGGTATGTGTTTCTGCAAGACATGATGTTCTTAAAGAAAGTAATTATTAAAAGGTAGAATGTTTGGAGATCAAACATATATGAGAACATTGTCCTGGAATCATAGAACTGGAAGGGACCTCCAGAATCATCGAGTCCAACCCTCTGCAGAATGCAGGAAATTCACAACTACCTGCTCATTTACTGTGATACCAATTCAGGGGCAGCTGGTGCCCCCCCCCCCCAAAAAAAAACAAAACAGAATCTCTGTCCAGTCTGGCCTGGAGGAAATTCACTTCCCAACCCCAAAATGGCTATGGGCATTTCCCTGAGCATGCAAGAAAGAGCCATGAGAGCCAAGCATGGGCACAATCCCTTCTGCCCAGCCACTTACAATCTGTCTAAATTCACAGAATCAGCATTTCTGTGAGGTGGCTATGTATCCTCTGCTTAAAATTTTCCAAGGAAGGAGAATTTACCACCTCCTGAGGAAGCCCGCTCCACTCAGGAATCTCTCTTACTGTCAGGAACTTCCTCCGGATGTTTAGCTGAAAATTCTTTTGAATTAATTTGATCCCATTGATTCTGGTCCTACCCTCCAGGGCAACAGAAAACTATGGGACAGCCCTTCAAGTACTTGAAGATGGCTATCATATCACCTCTTAGTTGTCTTCACCTTCTTTGGAAGTTTTTAAGCAGAGGCTAGAAAGTCATGTGACCAAAATGCTGAACTTAGGCATATTGTGAGTCGGTGGGCAGGTAGTTGTGAGTTCCTGCATTGTGTGAGGGGTTAGACTAGATGACCCTGGAAACCCTTCCAACTCTATGATTCTATGATTCTCTCTAGGCTAAACAGACCAAGCTCCCTCAACCTTCCCCCATATGTCTTGATCTCAAAATTCCTCACCATTTCGGTTGTCCTCCTCTGGACGTGCTCCAGTTTGTCTACATCCTTCTTCAATTGTAGTGCCCAAAACTGAACACAGTATTCTAAATGAGGTCTAACCAGAGAAGAGTAAAGCGATACCATCACTTTGCGCAACCTGGACACTATACTTAGTTGGACAGTTATCCTTTAGTCAGAATTTACTTGGAATGGGCCATCATCACATGCAGAGGCTTGTGAGGGAAGAATTTTTCAACTGATTTTCCCCACAGTTAGAGAGAATAGCCACTGTGGGGATGGCTGCCATGCCCCTATTTCTAAGTGAAAAGCCTGGAAAACCATGTCCAAAACGTTTGTCAGTGCTGATTTGTTAGCAGCACCAACCAACTGGATGAATGCACAGGGTTGCGAAATAGTAAAACTCAGGTAGGCCAAGGCCAGCTGTTTTTTTAAAGGCAAGCCTAGATGACTATATTTTTCTCCCTGGAGAAACAACCCAAACGTATAGTACTTCTGAGAATAGTTTAGATCTGGGAAGCTCCAAAGGATAACACAGATAAGCCTCCCTTCCCTAGTGCTGCTTCCCTCTCCCACATAATCAGCAGCCCCTCTTGGCTACTTTTCAGTTAAAAACAAAACACAGGGGGTCTCAGCCGTGGATCTTCTGCATCATAGCTAGTTCAAAGTCAAAAGTGCTACAGCCTTTCTTGTGCTGCTACTATGGTGTACCTTGGGCACCCTTGTTAGTTCACCTCTTTTACATTTTCCCTTCTCGATCGGCGCCTGGTATGATTTTTACTGTTGCTTTTTGTAATTTAAATGTTAATATATTTCTGTGATTAAAATGCATGCGTGTACGTGGCCTCTGAGATTAGTGGACCAAAGTAATCTAAATACAAGTTATCCTTTCCTCTCCCTCTTAGTTATGGGGAAAGGTTTCAGCAAGCTGTATTTAGGCTTCTACCTTAAATTCTGGTTATTTTAAAGAAAATAATACCTCTTGTGATTTTTTTTTTACCTTCCCCAGAATGAGATGTTTACATCAGCTGTGCAAATATTTTTTGCAGTGTCTCCTGTCCCCCCCCCCCTTCTTTCCCTTACCTGTTCTTTCTTCCCCCCTTCCCCTACTGTCTAAAATTTCTACAATGGCCACACTAGTCAGTACTTCCATCCCATAACCAGTAGCCAGGACAGCCCCAAGCAGACTTTTTAAACATCAAGCTGGTAACAGGCAGCTCATCGTGCCTTAGTCTCAAGAAAACGTGGACTCTCTTTTCCCAGATGATTGAGGTCATAGAAAGAGGCTAACCAAGTGACACAGAACTGCATTCTTGATACACTTAGACTGATTCCACACTGAGAAATTCACTGCCCCAGCTCCCATGTGAAAGCACAAATCCGGGGCAGATGGGGTGCACCAGGCTAAAAACTCCCCCGTGCGGGAGCAGGAAGAGGCGAGGCAGTCTGACCCAGCTCAGCCTGCAGACCTACGTGAAGTCTCTGGTGCAGAAGTACAAAGGTGATGTGGTAACACAGGTGTGGGAGAAAGATCACTCAGCCAAAACAAAATAGTAGTTTGCCCAGGCTTAAAAGAATGCAGCAGGCAGCTGGGATACCATGGCTGCGTGGCAAGGAGGAGGCAGGTGCCATTTGCCACCAAGCAACTCACTTGGAATCCATTGCTACAGTGGTATATAATGACATTAAAACCAATGCACATCTGGCTTACATTTAAATTCAGTCATTCACCACTGTAGCCGGGGAGAGTGAGAAGCATTAGACCAAACTTGATTTATGTTAGCTCCTTACTGAATTCTAGCCCAGTTCTGAGTTGAAACTGCTTTTTTTGTATGATCCTGAACCTGATTTTCTGTTTGCTTTTGTTTGGAGCCAATTCTGGTCTGGCAGCGTTTTATGTCACTGACAGTGTTCATATTCATAAAGCATATTTTCATGACCTCTCATTTAAAAGCCCATTTAAATCTTTCCCGTAGTCTTTCTTTATCTAGGAGCTAGTGTTTATGATGCTTTTTTTTAAACTTGAAAATTGTGTTTATTTTTTCCCTTTCTTTTTAAAAAAAAATACAGATCTACTACAGAAGACTCTCAGGAAGGAGGAAGAAATAACTGCCTTGCAGGTATTTTGATGAATTCATTAAACTGCAGTAGCGTGATAATAAGGAAGAGGGCTGTTAGACCCAGGGTGGCTTAAAAAAAACCCCAAAAAACTCAGGTGTGGTGACAAATGTCATCAAGTTACAGCTGACTTCTGGTGATCTCATACGGTTTTCAAAGCAAGAGTAGATTTCCCATTGCCTGTCTCTGCATAGCAGCCCTGGACTTCCTTGGTGATCTTCCATTCAGGTACTACCCAGGGCTGACCCTCCTTAGCTTCTGAGATCTGTCAAGAGTCTCCTGTACAAACAAGGGACACAGATCAAGTGAGTCTCAGTCCTTTTCCCCCAGACAAAAAGTTCTTTCAGGGCAGCAGTCACAGAGGAGTGCTGGGCTGAGTGTCTGGTTTTCCCTCCGCTTTGACTGGGGCTCTCTGTTCTCTGTGGCAGCAGCAGGCTTCTGGAGGTCAATGTTCCTATAATGCCCCAGGACTAGAGGCCACTGAAGCAAAGCAGGTCTGGGATTCTTGACACCTCAACAGGAGCCTGCCTGCCAATGCTGTTGGAGCATCTGAGTTCCAAGGTGTAAGAAAGATAGGATATACATTAATAAATTAGATCCCAGGTCCAATCCCCTGTAACTCTGGTCGGAAGCAACTGAGAGAGCAGGGAAGAGGAGGCATGGGACCCCGAAGAGATGTTGCCATTAGGGCAGACAGCACCGGGCTCGACACAACACTTCCTCTGTCCTACCTTTTAACCTTTGAAGATTATATGTGTGCCGAACAGCATGACCATCCAGAAATGTCTGTGTTCTGTTTCATGAACCAAACTGAGGTTTTTACAATGATAGTCCAGCAGTTAAATGTGGGTGGGTGGTGGTTGCTGTTTGCCAGCCAATAATTAGATAATCCCGGCATCTTGCAGCCTTTCCTGTAAGGGTTTTTTTTTTCTTTTTTGCAATTGCTGTCTGATCTTCACAGTCTGTAGCCACCACTGACACTCACACCATTTTTTCCCATGACCCATGGACAGCAGATCCATCCCATCAGCAAAAAGAAATCTTTCCCCCACACAACCAAGGCTGTATTTAGTGTGGCTATTTTGGAATAGACTATTTTTATATTGCTTACTTCATGTTGATATATATTGGTAGGTGGAAGGTACTAATAACTGAATAGACAACACTTTTCTGCAGGAAGAAAAGAAATTGCGGTGAGAGAGTATAAATAGTGCAGACTGCCCATCAGATTTTTTCTGGGCTATACATGGCTGGAAAAAACCAATAGAGTGGCTCAGAGAGGCCTGTAGTGGCACTGCAAAACGAGGAGGACATCCTATGAGGCTGGGAGGGAGAGACAAGTATGCTTCAAAGCTCAGTTCCATGATTAACATAATTCGTCAGCACAGAGCAAACCTTCATTTCTCAGGCTCAGCTCTCCATCAGCACTCTAATTAAGGCTGTCATCTGAACAAGAACATCCTAACAAAGAAAAACATGATTTTTGCAGCCCAATTCTAAATTACAGTCAACACCACACTGCTGGTCAGTATTTATTCTTGCTCAGCAGACAGGAGACATGTACACAAAGAAAGACCGAATCCCAAGGTGTGAAGAGCACAGCAGTTGCACCAAAGTCCATAGTAACCTTACCAGAAGAGGAAATAGAGTCAAAGGTTATAATCATCTTCCCTTCCTCTCTCCACAACAAGCACCCTGTGAGGTAGAGAGAGAGAGAGAGCTCTGACAGAACTGCTCCGTGAAAACAGCCCAAAGAGAACTGTGACTAGCTCAAGGTCACCCATCTGGCTGCATGTGGAGGAGTGGGGAATCAAACCCAGTTCTCCAAGCTGGTTCCCTCACCTTTCATGGAGTACAAAACTGATGATGCCCCTGAGGCAGCCAGGAATAGTAGTAGCCAACCTTTGGTCCCAATGATTGTATATATCCCAACCCATGTTGGTTCATCACCATCTAGTGCAGAATGCTTGGAAAGAGGGAACAAAGACAGGGATATATACAATCATGTTTCTTTTTACTCAGAGGAGGAATCATAGAATCATAGAGTTGGAAGGGGCCATACAGGCCATCTAGTCCAACCCCCTGCTCTACGCATCATCAGCCCTAAGCATCCTAAAGCATCCAAGAAAAGTGTGTATCCAACCGTGCTCCCCTCCTTCCACATCAGTAACATGTCTCTGTAGGTCAGTTGGATGAAGCAATCTGATAGAGCAGCCAAGATCTTTTATTTCCAAGATTTCAGGGACTTGGTTTTAAATAACTACTCAATTGAATAACCAAAGCAATGCAGCCTGTATCGAACCAGCCATGTGTGGAAGGTGCACAATTTCCCCATATTCCTCTCCATTTCTAGAACTCCTGATCTTTGGTAAGATCATTCCTAAAGTCACTGAACCTTCATGGAGGAATAGCCATTCCGATGGAGGTACTAGAGAAATGAAGAACAGGGTGAAATTGCTCCTCTTTTTCTGCACCACTGAGGGGCGGGGGCAGTTTTCATCTCTTACACACATACAGGAAGCTGGGTTCATTATTGGCTAGGAAGACAAGGGATTAATCATCTCCAGACATCTAATGTATTGAGCATTACAACAGGAGAAGTCCTGGGGCTATATATGTAAGCACTTGATGAACACTTATTAGGATATATGTCTAGAACACCTGTGGTGCTTACTAGAGACTATTGCTATTGGAGATGCTATTTGAGGATACGTTATATCTCCAGGCCAGCCCTGGAGATCAAGCTGGAGCTTTATGCTTACTATTTAAGATTGTTAATGGACAGCAATCGAAGCTGTAATGGATATTGCATTCTACCACTTTAGAGTGGTTTTGTTATATTGGTGCGTGAAAGATTATTATAGTGTTTGATAAAAAGTCTAATTAGTGATTTATTTATAGCCTTTACACAATGGTTTTATATTTTTCTGTTGTCATAACACTGTATCTCTTGTATATATTTATACTCAGACCCATCAGTCTATCGAGGACAGTATTGCCTCCTCAGACTGGTAATAGCTCTTCAGGGTCTCAGGTTGAGGTCTTTTACATTACCTGTTGCCTGGTCCTGGAGATGCTGAGGCCTGAACCTGGCACCTTCTGCATGCCAAACAGATGCACTGCCACTGAACCACAGCCCTAGCTTTGTTCCTCCTTACCCCAGTCTCTTGATCCAGTGACTCGGGAAATGACCTTTCCAGAGATTGAAAGGGGCTGCAGGAATAGACAGGAAGATGTCTATGTACCTTTAATGCATGAATGATTGATGCAAGCTCCTGTTTTAATTTACTGGACAATTGCAAGGATTAATCAAGTTATTTGTATTATATGAATACTTGAATTCCTGGCAAATAGATGGGAAGAAATGGAGGTAGTGACAGATTTTATTTTCCTGGGCTCCAAGATCAGTGCAGATGGGGACTGCAGCAAAGAAATTAAAAGACGCTTGCTCCTGGGGAGGAAAGCTATGGCAAATCTAGACAGCATCCTAAAAAGCAGAGACATCACCCTGCCAACAAAAGTGCGTCTAGTCAAGGCTATCGTCTTTCCAGTTGCAATGTATGGCTGTGAAAGTTGGACCATAAGGAAGGCCGAGTGTCAAAGAATCGAGGCTTTTGAACTCTGGTGCTGGAGAAGACTCTTGCGAGTCCCTTGGACTGCAAGGCGAACAAACCAGTCAGTCCTAGAGGAGATCAGCCCTGACTGCTCCTTAGAAGGCCAGATCCTGAAGATGAAACTCAAATACTTTGGCCACCTCATGAGAAGGAAGGACTCCCTGGAGAAGAGCCTAATGCTGGGAGCGATTGAGAGCAAAAGAAGAAGGGGACGACAGAGAATGAGGTGGCTGGATGGAGTCACTGAAGCAGTCGGTGGCAGCTTAAATGGACTCTGGGGAATGGTAGAGGACAGGAAGGCCTGGAGGATCATTGTCCATGGGGTCGCGATGGGTCGGACACGACTTCGCACCTAACAACAAATGAATTCTTTGTATGATAATGTTATGATTTTGCAGTACATGCTTAATCTTCCTATTCCATTCATTTTGACATTTACTTAAAAAATTGAAATTGGTCAACTGTTCTCTCCTTAATTTGTTTTTGTTTAGGCTAAACAAATCCCACTCTCATGAGTCATCTCCTAGACCATTTGTCATCGCTGCAGTTACTCTTTCTAATGAAGTTGACCCTTGTAAACTCTTAATTTACTCCTGCGTCCGTACTGCCCAGACCTAAACGTAGGATGGAGCCATTGCAGTTACTTCCTCAATCTTGGAAGGAATGAGTGTTCAGATGAGAATGAGCCTCTGAAATTTCCGAGGCTTATGCGCTTTCCTCTTCTTCCCTCCTCCCTGTACACACAGCTGGGAAACTGAAGACCTCCTGGTTCCCAGAAAACCATGGGTTGTTGTGATGTCCAAGTCAGGTTAAACAATCAAATGTGGTGTATTCTCTTGCCTACAAATTAGGATTAAATTGTAGTTTGGGAATCTGGTTTGTACACAAGTTAGTTCTTTGCAGTTTTTTTCTTTGCTGAATTTCAGACATCATGATGAATCACAGTTTGTCTGGAACCAGTTTTCTATTTTCCAATCAATGGGTTGGGTAAATCCATGAATTTCCAAGGCTTGTTCTCATCATGTGCACATTTGCTTGTGACATCTGAATGTAGTTAGTATCACAACTTATGCTTCTTACATATACATTAGAAGTACTATCTCTTACGTTTCCCCTGATCTTGTAATTGAACACATAATCGTTCTAGAACAAAGTTTGTATGCAGAGGCTCCTTCAAGACCGACAAAGTTTCATTCTGGGTATAGAATTTTGTGCACATGCACACAGAAGCTTATGCCTAGAATTAAACTTTGTTGGTCTTAAGGTGCCAACATGGCTACCCACCTGTACATAATAGTTCTTTCATTCATGTTGCACTCTGTACCTAATCATAATTTCAGACTGTGCACATGGGCCTGCCCTCATCTGATGGTTGCCCATTTGCATTACTGCCTGCATACACAGACAATGATCTGTACTTCTTGGTTCTGTGGTGTATAGTTCATATAGCTTTGAGCCTTCATGCAGCAGTCTCTGTACATGTTGACTCTCAGCAAAACTGAAATTACAGTGTTCAAAGACTTAGTGGGATTATGTAGGCCAGCACGATCCTGTTCTCCCATTTTGTATACATTTTCTGAACTTTAATATAAAAGTTATGTTTGTCTTTAATGACTCATCATCTTGTTTCTATTAACCCAGCTCTCCAGTTCACATATATTTTGAATATTTAATCTCTTTTCTAAAGCACTGGCAGTCCTTCAGTGTTGTATCATCCATAAATATAAGTTTATTGCCCGTTCCTTTACAAACGCCTTTGGTGAAGGTCTCTAAGAACAACACGTTTTTGCGCAACTGCAGAACATCACCAATTTGGTCTTTGGGAGAGGCCATGACTCACTGGTACAGCATCTGCTCAGCAAGCATAAGGTCCCAAGTTAAATCACAGGCATCTCCAGTTAAAAGGACTCTGGGAGTCACTGCCACTCTGAGGAGACTATACTGACTTTGACAAAGCAGTGACATGGCTGAGCATAACGCAGCTTTATGTGTTCATGACCTTATCCATGAATACCCTGTACGTTTGATGTTACATACCCAACAAGTTACCATCTTGCACCATTTTCTAAGCCAGTTTTGATCTACCAAAGTTTGTGTTTTTGTAGCTGTGCTTCCTACTAACAGCGTCATTGCCCTTGAAGTCTATAATTTTGAGGGTTTTCAGCCCCCCGAGACCATGTCAATTTACTGTGTTCTCTTAGGTAGAAGACCTGTTTTGTTTTGTGTTTGGTGAATTTTGCCAAGACAAATAAATAGCTTTAGATCCATGGCTGAATTCATTAGAACCTCCTGTGGTTCAGTCATACAGTGCATCTACATTGTCTGATAACTTCTGCTGATCATCCTTTTCCCTTCCACATTTTGGTCAGTGTAAACCTCTAGATACAGTTTTTCTTTTTTCTCCAAAATGGAAGCAAAACAGAGGTCAGTAGTTTATTTTATGCAAATATTATTTAGAGTCCTAGATTCAGCATAGCTGCAAATACTGCATTTATGGTTACTGAATTTTTGGAGAGGTTCCAGGTTTTGGAATAAAGAACGGGACCCTTGTATATTTTGAGGTTTCATTTGTAGTAGTTGAACATGGGCTGTTAACATATGGAGATGGAGAAGGAGGCAGTAAGGAAGTTCAGGTTTGGTATATATAACATTCACACCCCACACTAGTTGCAGATTTTTATTCTTCAGGTAAGCTATTTCTTGCTCATGTTGTTTTATGGTTTTGGCTTTAAAACCTCAGGTACTGGTGAGGATAGGCACTCCCCCCCCCCCCCACACACACACATTTTAAAGGTTTACTGCATTTCATCCAACCTACAGTACAGTGAATAAATTAATGACATGCAATGTATTAAAATACTTATCCATCCTTAAGGAATAAGTGTTTCTAGGTTCTTGGAAAGTGGTCTCAGGTCTGGAATTTAGAGCAACTTTGCACTGAATTCTCATGGCTATTAATATTATGTATTTATTTTTTATTTCTTAATTATTCGTTTAATAAAATGAAATAAAATTAAAGACTGTCATTGACAGTCTACAAACAGCAGCTGGACAGATACTTATCTTGGATGCTTTAGGCTGATCCTGCATTGAGCAAGGGGTTGGACTAGATGGCCTCATGGCCCTTTTCAGCTGTGATTCTATGAATTAACATAATTTCCTTTATTAAAATAAATTCAGATTGGCTTACATTAATAGTTAAATGCATTCTAAGTTAAAAATAAAACAGTAAACCCCAGAACTTTTTCACCCTCTCGGTCTTTTACTCAGCAAACATAAACCTTACTGTATTCCACAGCCATGCCCAACACAAGAACCAGTTCAGCTGATCCCGACCTTGCTCACCACCTGGCTTTTTACTCCCTGCATTTGCAACATGTCTAGTATTGGTTCCCCAGTCTTAACCCTTTCTTTTTTAGATTGTTAAGGGCTTGGGGTACTCTTGGATCTAATCTTGTTGATGGATAAAGAGATCCAGAGGTGTTGTTAGGGGTACCTTCTTTTAGTTCATCTATCATAAACTAGACCCTCACTTAAATTGCCAGTCTAGCCACAATACTAGATTGGACTAACATATTGTTCATGGAACTGCCTGTAAAGAATTCAGGAAAATCTTTTCTTACAAAATATAGCAACAAGAGTTCTTTCATTTGAAACATAGTTCCAGCTGTTCAGGGTACCTCTTTGGTTCCAGGCCCAGTTCTGAGTGCTGGTTATCACCTTTATGTCTCAAGACGGTTCAGTACTCTATTTCTGGAGCCACATCTCCTAGTGTACTCCTGTATTCCAGCTGCACTCTTCGGTCATCTCCTTGTGGCAGTTCTCAGGACAGTCCATTTGGCAGCACTCAGATTATGGGCTTTTTCTGTGGTAGGACTGCAGACTAGATGGACAGTTGTTCAGATACAATAGGGCATTTCTTATGATCTTATAACCAGGATGGGTGCACAGGGTGACTTCATTTTCTGCATTCAGGAAGGCAAATAAAAGTCTTTTTTCAAATGGAATTTGGCAAAGGGTAAATTGTTCTGGCAGACGGCCTTGATTGATTGTTGTATTGTGTGTGTGTGTGTGTGTGTGTGTCTGCAGTTTGTTGTTTCACTAGCTGCATTGATGCTAAGGTGAAAGAAAGAGATATAAAAATAAACATTTTAATCATGAAGAGGAAAATAAAATTGCAACTCCCAGGAAGATCTGCAAGCACACACGTGCATAAATTGCTCTGCAG
Organism: Paroedura picta; assembly: GCF_049243985.1. Lineage (NCBI taxonomy): Eukaryota > Metazoa > Chordata > Lepidosauria > Squamata > Gekkonidae > Paroedura > Paroedura picta. The sequence goes on along the minus strand of NC_135370.1, from coordinate 153,269,771 downwards.
TTTGGCAGGCAAAGATTCAGACTTGGAATCATAAGTGTAAAAGGCTTTTCCCAATGAAATTGCTTTTCAGGTATGATGTTTATAATTGTGTTTTCAAACCATTGTCAGAATGGGTGTATGCGAGGGAAATGGTTTCCTTTCGGTGCACGCACACAGATATAACGAAAGAAGTTCAAGTATAAGCCAAAAAACTTGGTGAATACTCAGCACCCATAATCATGACATGTGATCGTGATGCAACCACTGAGCATGGTCATCTTCTTCCTCACCACAGAGACTGGGGCTAAAACAGATATTTGACAAAGGCACCATAAACATGTAATAAATTATCTTTGAGGACAGTAGCGGAGGAATAGTTCATCTGCCTTTGTGATACAGTGGTTTAAAGCCAGCATGGAGTAGTTGTTAAGAGTGGCAGACTCTAATGTCGTGAACTGGATTCCCTATGCCCCCACATGCCTCCCCATGAAGCCTGCTAGGTAACCTTGGGCCAGTCACAGTTCTCTGAGAACTCTCTCAACCCCTCCTACCTTACAAGGTGACTGTTGTGAGCAGGTGATTGTAAGCCACTTATAATCTTTCATGCGAAGAAAATAAAAACCATCTCTTCTCCTTCCTCAGTGTACTGATCGATCAGTTACTGATTTGACATCCTTGGGTATGTGTGGTCACATCTGGGGAGGTTGAATGGGACATAGTATACAGTTGCCATCAGCGATCAACAAACAGGCTATGGACAAACACTGCAAGGTAGAGGCCAGGCTGAGGGGAAAGGAACTAGGCAATTTCCTCTGCATTTAGCTTATGCTTCATCAGAGGGATCTGTAAAAATATATAAATTTAAACTAGTCTAAAAAAAATCGACACATATAGCAATAAACACATTTTAAAACAAATTTTGTAAAGACAGTCTCTCAGCCTAAGCTACTTGCAAGGTTCCTGGGATAAAAACAGATGAAAAGAGAACCACATATACTTGCCTTAGTTCCTTACCTACCTATACTATACTGATCCAGTTGATACCGGCACCAGTTTTCAGAGTACTCTCTTCAAGGCATGAGAGACAAATAGTATGTTAAGCTCTGTTGGCTCTCTGGAGCTATGAGAAAACACATTTGAATTGTGTACAGAAGAGAGCTCTGGAGCCTCTTGAGTCCATTACTTATCATTTTAAGCCAGAGCTGGGCAAAAGCTATGAGAAAAGTGTCCTGTGAAAAGAGAACAATCTTGTATTGTCTCAGAGGTTGACTGAATACCCTAATGGGCCTTCTTAATCTCTCTTTTCACTGTCTGTAGACAGGACAAAATTAGCTTTGTGCTGTAATCTTTAAGGGCTTGCCAGGCAGCCAAAGGGTAAGCAGGGTCTTCAGCCAATTAGGCTAGCAGTTCTCAATTTACTACACTGTAGGATCTCAGGCGAACAGAGAACCTAGTAAAACACAGTTTTAACTTAAGTTTCAGTGATCATTAAATTTTACAGTGTTGCTTTACCAGAAAATGTGCAACTTAATTTTAAACTCAAATTTATAGCAAAATAAAAACCTGCAAATGGGATGCTCTGAGGATAATTTATGTGCCTGTGAAAATATGGCAGTTTAGCTATGGACCTGGATTGTGCTCACTACATAAAACAAACGCAAACCTTCAGAGCTAGTTGAATTCATCAAAATAATAAGTGCCGAATATCTCTGTTAATAAAAGTAAAGTGGTTGTTCAAATAAAAACTAAAACCAAGTTTTGTCCTGGTTTGCCATGCTGAAGTCATGAAATGCTTGGTTCTACAGTTTGGTGAGCCAGTTTGGTGTTAGTGGTTAGGAGTGAAGACTTCTAATCTGGTGAGCTGGGTTTGATTCTGCGCTCCCCCACATGCAGCCAGCTGGGTGACCTTGGGCTTGCCATGGCGCTGATAAAGCTGTTCTGACCGAGTAGTGATATCAGGGCTCTTTCAGCCTCACCTCCCTCACAGGGTGCCTGTTGTGGGGAGAGGAAAGGGAAGGCCACTGTAAGCTGCTTTGAGCCTCCTTCGGGTAGAGAAAAGCAGCATATAAGAACCAGCTCTTCTTTCTTCTTCTTCTTCTTCTTCTTCTTCTTCTTCTTCTTCTTCTTCTTCTTCTTCTTCTTCTTCTTCTTCTTCTTCTTCTTCTTCTTCTTCTTCTTCTTCTTCTTCTACAGTTCAGGGCAAGAAACAGACTTGGAACAGAGGGTTGCCTCTAGGGAAGCCATGCTTCCCTTTTGCAGTGTTTTTTCTTCTCCCAGTTATCTTTTGGTTTTGTGTCTGTTTTTGTTTTTTTGAAGCAAGCCACATCCAGAAACTTTCCCAGCTGTTTTTAGTTGGATTCATAGTCTTATGTCCTTTGGAGCAGTATATAGGGTAAGTGGCTGTATTGCCCAGCCATCCCTGCCTTTCACATTCTTCTTTGTACGTGGGAAAGAGCTGGGTAGCTTTTTTTCTCAGGAGATGTATCATTTTTATTTGCCCACAAAGGCGTGTCACAACTGCATTTCCCACTATTATATATGTGCCTAAAGTGCCATCAAGTTCACAGTTGACTTATGGTGACTTCATAGGGTTTTCAAGGGAAGTGACTAACAGAAGTGGTTTGCCATTGCTTTCCTGTGCATGACAACCCTGGAGTTCCTTTGTGTTCTCCCATCCAAATGTTAAACAAGGTTGACCTAACTTAACTTCAAAGATCTGACAAGATTAGGCTAGCCTGGATCATCCAGGCCAGGGCTTCTACCATTATACCCCTCTCACAGTTTGAGAGATATGAGAATCAGAGGCACTTCATAGGTAGACCTTTTATGGCCCTTATTTCCTGAACTGGGCATGCCAGAAGAAATCAAATCTAATAAATAGGTGCCCTTAATCTATTATTTTATGAGAGAACTAATATCAGGACTGTATCATCCAATAGAGGGAGATTCTCTAAGCCACCTCCATTAACTCTCAGGATTATGGAGATACTACAAAAAACAATGGCATTAGAAGAAACTTGTCTGGTGGAGCATGTTAGTAAGTAACATGTATTCTCAGATCTCTACCGTGGGTGAACTCAGAAGTTATAACCAATGGTCATAGAAATGGAGGCATCTTGCTGGCATTCTGGGTGTCCAAAAAGGACCAGAAGCTGTCATGACCCCCTCAGAGTCCTCAAGTTGCCCATGAAGCCAAGGCCATCTGCCAAGGAGGACCCCCACAACAAGGGAGACCCTAACATGGCCTAAGTGCCTGCTGAGAATGACCATCAGATACCATACTTTTTGAGCCTTTGAGAGGCCTTGCCACTGCTCCCTGAAATAGTCACCAGGACTCTGCTGGGCAGAAAACCAGCCTGGACCTGTAGCCTCCTCAGGGTTACTATGTAGGATGGCGATGGCAGAATGCCGGGGCTGCATTCAACCCCATCCCAGACCCAGGTAGTAAAAGCAATTATTCTTTTCAAGATCTTGGCCTAGGCACAGTGCAGCCACAAGAGCTCAGCATCTGCCAGCAGGCCAGCTGAGCTTGATTATTTCCTCAATGGCTATTCCAGTCCTTTTTACAAAAAAGATGGAACCCTGCACAATGATTATTGAACCCTGAATAAGACCACTGTACATAACCAGCATCCTTTGTTTCCAGAGCTATTTCACCATGTCTGTGGAGTGTTGGTTTACCAAACTGGACCTTTAGGAGCAATCAACCTAGTTTGGATCGGTAAGGAGATTAGCAGAAAACCTTCCTTCTGTACCCATTATAGCATCTTGAAGTACACTGTGATGCTATTGAGGTTATACAATGCAATCATAGTCTTTCAGCAGTTTATGAATGATGTTGTTCAGGACCTGATAGATTGGCAACTCATCATCTATCTAGACAATACTCTGATATATTTCTGGATCTGGCCCTTCACCCATCCCATGTACATTCAGTTCTGGAAAGGCCATATCAGCACCATCTGTATGTCAAGATCACAAAACATGCCTTGAACCTGGATGAATTGAAATACCTAGGCACTTCACCTCCCTCAGGGATTCAGGATGGACCTACACAAGACAAAGACATTCTTGGAATTGCATACTCCCCAGAATATGAATGCATTTGTGAATTTTACAGGCTTTTTTTTTGCCAAATTTTTCTGAAATGGCTTTACCCCAGGCTCAGGTTCTTTGGAGACAGACACCATTCATGTGGGCTGCCAAAGCTTAACAGGCATTCCAGCTATTAAAACACATGTTTACTTCTGAACCTGTTCTCCAATCGCAGCCTCCAATCGCAGCCTGCTATTCATAGTGGAAACAGACATCTCTAACATCGTGGTGGGATCAGTATTATTACAGCAATGCCTCTCTCAAGCACCAATGAGGCCCTGCACCTGTCACCCTAAGAAATTCAACCCCACAGTTCTCAACTATACCATGTAGGAGATGAAACTGCCAGCCGTCAAAGTGACCTTCAAAACATGGTGCCATTACCTGGAAGGGGCCCAGTACCCTATTCAATGAAGTAAGTAAGAAATTTGGCCTTTTCTTAAACACTAAAAAGACAAAAATAATGACCACTGCAAAACACTGACATCACGATAACAATTGATGGTGAAGAGATCAAATGCATTCAAGAATTCATATTTCTTGGATCACAAATTTATGTGAGTGGCGATTTGCAGTATGGAAATAAAACGTTGAATTGTTCTGGGTCACTCAGCAATAATGACCTTGAACCGAACATGGAAAAGCAAGGGCATAAGCCTGACTACCAAATATAGATTAGTTAGATCTATCATATTTCCACATATGGTTGTGAAAGTTGGACAATGAAAAAATCGTACAAGAAAAGAACCTATTCATTTGAACTCTGGTGTTGGAGAAGGCTTCTGCAGGTTCCATGGACAGCAAAAGTTACAAACGAGGAAATACCACAGCACATAAAGTCTAATACATCATTGGTAGATAAAATCACAAAACTCTGGTTCACTTACTTTGGCCATATCATGTGATTCAACTCAACAGAAAAAGCAATTATGATAGGATTGGTCAGTGGAAAAAGGAAACTAGGCTGACAAAGAGCACTGTGGTTGGACATGATCAGGGTGGACACTGGCCAGAACATCACATGGCTGAGGGAGACAGTGCGGGATTGGGGATCGTGGTGACAGCTGTGCCATGGGATTGCTAATAGTTGGACATGACTGAATGGCTGACAGCAACAACAAACTCCATTCACACTTGAACAGCCCACTGGAATCTGGAGTACTTACAGTGTGTGTGCAAATTCAACCAGCACCAGATCTGATGTTCATTGTTCTTTTTCCATTTCAACATCTAGATAACATACATCCCCAGCTTGCAGATTCAGAGAACCAACATGCTCTCTTGGAAACCTGAAAAGACCTGCTGGGTCCTAGGCAAGACACATGACACCAGCCAGAAAACTTTGCTGCCATTTCAGAAAGATTGGAACATTCAAGTCCTTCACCTACAAGATCTCCAGGCACAGTCATGGCTGAAAGTCTTACAAGCCAGCCCCTCATAAGCTCCAAAGGGCTTTTTGGTGTAGTAGATTTTAGTGAAGTTTCAGAAGAGGTTCTACATTCTACAAGGAGAGCCATGCCACTACACCAGCCAAGTACTTCAGGGAATTCAAGACCCTTTATCTCATGGTCTGAGAGTTCTGGTAGCCCAGACTCTGTGCTGATGTACATTGGTATGCGGTTACCTGCTCAACCTGCTGCCATGCCAAGAATCAGCTTTGCAAGCCCAAAGGCCTGTTACAACTTTTGTCTGCTCTCCCTAAGCCCCAGTACACTTTCTTAATGGACTTGGTGGAGTGGTTAAGAGTGGCAGCCTCTAATCTGGAGAACCAGGTTTGATTCTCCACTCCTCCACATACAGCCAGCTGGTTGACCTTCATCCAGCCACAGAGTTCTCTGAGCCTCACCTACCACACAGGCTGTCTGTTGTGGGGAGAGGAAGGGAAGGCAATTATCAGCCACTTTGATACTCCCTCGGGTAGTGAAAAGTAGGATATAAAAATAATGCATCACCATCATAGATGTGGTGAATATACTTACTAAGGTGGCCTGCTCCATAGATTGCCAAGGAACCCTGAGCACGCACCCCTCCAATTTGTTGTCTGCCTACATGGGCTTCCCCAATATGTGATATCTGCAGGCCCAGTTTACCTTCTAGTTTTGAAAAGTCCTGTTTACATTTCTAGGTATCCCCCTCCACTTAGCCACAACTTTCACATCATTCAGGTTGTCGGTATGGTGGCATATTTACTGCAGCTACCCCCGTCAATATACGTACATCTCCTATTTCATCATGCCTTCCTGATTCTGGATCTGCCTGGCTCATTGATGTCCTTTACTAATACCCGGGTGAGAGGAATAGTCTTCCAGTATCCATGAACTTGACCTCCTCTGGCACTTCCACTATTGGTACCCTGTGGCTGAGGATGTAGCTGTAGTGATGGGGTAGTGTCATCAATCCCTCTGACCAGCTCAGCAACTTTGACTCAGATTCCTCAGAAGAAGAGCTCAGCTGAGGAGGAACAGCAGGAACAGGGAGAGTCTAACATGGCCAAGGCATCTGCTTATAATAGTCTAGCAGAGTCAGAAATCATCCTGCCTGACCCTGCAAGGGAGGCCTCACCGGCGGCCCCTGACATCATAACCAGGGCTCCCTCTGGTAGGATGTGAACCCAGACCCGCAGTCCCCAGGAGACACTCTCACTCTGCAGGAATGGTTGTGGTGGAAGATCTGGGCCAAAGTGGCCCAACAGAAGCAAAGTGCTTGACTGGTTCATGCATCCAGTTTACCATGAAGGGCTGCTGCGATTTATTAGGTTCTTGAAAGGTTTCTCTGTTACCAGTGTACAGACGAGGCAAGCTTTCAGTGGCCTGGATCAGGCTATGCTATGCAGGGCATTCAGAGTTGTCTCCTCATAGTTCTCAATTCCTGCAGTCCTTTCTGATCCTTGCAGTTGAATCTGAGTGCCCTAGGTTGCAGGTGGAAGGGTTAGGGGCTGGAGCAATGAGGGCCAAAGAGTAACGTTTCCCCTCTTCTGCAAGCGCATCTCTCCTGAGGTGGAGACTTTATTTCATTTTCTCACCCCTCCATCTTTCCAACTCACTCGACTGTGGGTGGTTGGAAGGGGCTGCAGGAAAACAGAGGAACTGTGACGGTTCCACAGGCCTTCTGTGAACAGGAGGTTGGCTCTAAGCCAGCCTGTCCAGGAAGACAATCTGTGTACCATGCCCAACAGCATTAGGTACCAAATGTTCTAGTCTACAAAGGAATTGGTGGGACATTTGTGCTGATAACATTTGCTCCAGAAAGTTCAGTCTTATGTCAGCTTTGGAAAAGAAAGAATAATTGTGTTGTGTCTACATGAGAATGTTTATATTGACATGCAGCAGATGAACATATTGTATAATAAAGCTGTTGGTGTTTTTTAAACAGCAAAGCAATCTGGGTTTATTCTTTTGTACTCAGTTTTGTTTTGTGTGTGTTTTTTTAAATAGTATTTTGTTTTAGAAAGCAACAGGGTTCCCTTTGAATGCTCTCTATTTGCTGAACCACTGCGGAAAGAGACCAGCAGAGGGAGCTGAAGCTCCCTCCTTCATTCCCCAAACCTCCCTGTGCTTACATTTTGTGTAGGATGAGGGATCTTGCATTTTAAGGCTTGGGAGTTACCAGCTGGCTATTTTAAAGCAGCCACATTTTTGGTTTCCTTCTTCTCCAGAAACTCTAAGCTTTCTGTGGCATCTGTTCTGGGAACTATGTGCCTCAACTGATTCATGCAAAGGTGTATTATTTGAGATGATTTTTCCTTGCTTTCAGTAGTGGCTGGTCTTCTCTCAAAGTAGCAGCGATACAGTCTCACCACACACACACACACTCACCAAGCTATTCTAACATCTTGGCTCTATTCTATCCTCTTCCCCCAGAGCTGCTTCTACCTGTTCCTCCCCATCTCTGCCCATGAAATCCTCAGCATATGCAACCTCTGTACTTAATCACAGGAAACTTCTGAATACCAAATGCTGCACAGCAGATGTTGCCCTGGAGTCTTGTTCATAGTAACTTGGCTAGCTATAAACAAGCTGCAGGACCAGATGGAGACAAGATACTTGCCTAAGACCCCAAACTGAATACAAAGCACAGGTGATGTTTGATCACTCTGACCGATTATGCACGGGAGGGGTGCGCTGGGCCAGCGCCCACATGTCAGCAGGGCAAATCCCCACAGACACATGACATGGCCATCAGCCTGGCCCCCTCCCAGCCCTGGCCTGTAGTAGGGCCTCCGATGCCCCGCATAAAGGGAATGCTGGTTGGGTCTCCCAGGTCTTCACATGCTATGATGTTAAGTTATCAGCCCTGAGGTATTTGTATGGTCTCTTACATTCTTAAGGCACCGGGTGGCTTATATTAATATGTACAGTTCTAGGATAATTCCTTCTTCAGAGATTTGGGGTAGATTTCCAGGTAGGTTACAAACAGCTCTAAAATAGCTAGGCCGTTTTGGCTGCTACCCACAGCATAGCTGGCATGTTTTGTTGGGACAGATGGAGTTGGAATTGACAGCAGCTGTTGGTTGGAGGGGTTTCCTTTACCCCAGCATGGCAGCCATTTCACTAAGCAATGTGATGCAGCAGTCTGCTTCAGCCTGCCAGTAATAGAAGGGCTACCATTTCCTTGCCTCTCATACCATTTCAAGCACAGTTCCACTCCGAGGGAGTGAGAAGATCTAGGGGCTGCATATTCAGATTAACCTTGTGGTTTAGCCCTGCAGGCATCCTGTCGATTCGTGGGAAGGTCCTTGCTGCGGGGACCAGTCCTTTCAGAGGTTAGATTAGCACAGGGAAAACTGGGGTAAAACTTTTTTTCTAAAATAATGCTGATGGCATCATACGTATTTTCAAAGCTTCGTCTACGCTTAAAAAATTAGCCTTTGCGAAGTGGTTCCATTCCTTAAGTATGTGTACTAGTTTTCTACATACTGGGAATTTATGTACTTATTTTCTACATACTGGGAGTTTGTGTTTATTTAGAACATTTCTATGCTGCCCCTTCAGAGTCCTACTTAAGGCAAAGTGTGGGAGGGAGATACATTTTGTCCCCCATCTGAAATCTGAAGATACAGGCCTATTTCTGAGTGAAACTGAATCGTTTATTCTCAACGTGGTAAAAGAAACTAGCATATGGAATGCTTTCAAGACAATCTGTTTGGAAACCTATAGTATTATAATTGAGTTTGTCAATGATCGGCCATACTATTGACGTAAACTAATCCCTTTCCTTCCCATCTGCATTCCTTGGATTACGTTTTGTGTCAAATTTAAGAAATGGATGTACTACTTAGGAGCCTATTTGAGATTAAAAACATTCAGAAATAGAGAACAACACCGGTGGCAAAGGACATTCTAGCCTTTCTAATCTGCTAATTGGTTCTATTTTTCAGTTAATAAAAACATCCATTCTTACTAGCTTTCATTATGCAGTAATTGGAAATTCTAGAACTACGCCTTCAATTCACTGGCATTCTTGCATGAAAAGATACCGTATTAAAGAACAAAGTCGTTTCTTGCTGTCTTCATCTTTCCTCCAGTCCAAGAAATATGGGCGGCACGTTGCTTCCTTCAAAGATCAGACACTGTCAATGCTTGCCCATAATAAGTCTTTTCAGTTTGGGAAGGACAATTTCTGCATGACTTGTAAATCCTTCAGGCTGAATGCGGTCCATGTATGGTAGCCTGCCGGATGCTCAATGAGCTTCCTGTTTCTGCTGTCTGCTTTTAATTCAGAAGCCCTGCATTGGTCATCTGAATTCATCTTTAATGGCTTACACTTTGTACAGGCCCACATTATGTGAGAGGGTCTTCCATGTGAGAATTCATGTGGCTCCTACATGGATGTCATCTGTGGTTGCTGCATGTACAGCCAGGGAAGCCCCAACTGACTGGGCTACTTCACACGTAATGTAATAATCTGTCTTCATCTGCAAAGGTACATTAAAAAGGATTGCTACTAAGGATTGCTAAAGTGTTCTGGTTTATCATGCATCCATGGGTTTATTCCACACAAAAAGTATTTAAACATGTCTCTTCGATCAGTGGATGGCTGCAGACACATTCTCTCAGTAATACCCTTGTCTTAGTCTTGTTAGGGTGCCTTCAAAAAAAAATTGAAGCTGCATTGGTGAGAAAAAGGCCAGGAAAGTTGTATTGAGGTATTTTTTCCGCATCATAAAAAACAACTGCTCATTCTTCAATAATAGCAAGGGCTGTACTATGGGAATTTCATTGGGAAACCTTACCCCAGTCACTCCATAGCTCTGATCTTGCGCCATCAGACATCTTTTTGTTCCTAACATGCAAAGAATAGTGGAAAGAAACACGATTTAAGTCCCTCAAGAATGCCAAAAACTGCTGTATAGATGTGGTGTATAGATGTGGTGTATAGATGTGCAGAATTCTCTGGGGAAGGGTTAAGAGATGGATACACCGCCTTTAGAAGAAGGTTGACCCATATGGCAGATACAGAATCATAGAGTTGGAAGGGGCCATACAGAACATCTAGTCCAACCCCCTGTTCAACGCAGGATCAACCCAAAGCATCCTAAAGCATCCAATAAAAGTGTGTATCCAACCTTTGCCTGAAGACTGCCAGTGAGGGGGAGCTCACCACCTCCTTAGGCAGCCTATTCCACTGCTGAACTACTCTGACTGTGAAATTTTTCCCCCTGATATCTAGCCTATATCGTTGTACTTGAAGTTTAAACCCATTACTGCGTGTCCTTTCCTCTGCAGCCAATGGGAACAGCATCCTGCCCTCCTCCAAATGACAACCTTTCAAATACTTAAAGAGGGCTATCATGTCCCCTCTCAACCTCCTTTTCTCCAGGCTGAACATTCCCAAGTCCTTCAACCTATCTTCATAGGGCTTGGTCCCTTGGCCCCAGATCATTCTCGTCGCTCTCCTCTGACCCAGATGCAAAACTTTACACTTATCTTTATTAAATTGCATCTTGTTCTCATTTGCCCATTTTTCCATTGTGTTCAGATCTCGTTGAACTCTGTCTCTATCTTCTGGAGTATTTGCCAGTCCTCCCAATTTGGTGTCATCTGCAAACTTGATGAGTAGTCCCTCCACCCTCTCATCTAGATCATTAATAAATATGTTAAAAAGTACCGGACCGAGCACCGAGCCCTGAGGTACCCCGCTACTCACCTCCCTCCAGTCTGATGAAACACCACTGACAACAACTCTTTGAGTGCGGTTCTGTAACCAATTCCCTATCCACCTAACTATCTGAAAATCCAGATTGCAGTCCTTCAATTTATCCATCAGAACATCATGGGGAACCTTATCAAAAGCTTTACTAAAATCCAAGTAAAAGACATCAATCGAATTTCCATGATCCAGCAAACCTGTTACTTGGTCAAAAAAGGAAACCAGGTTAGTCTGACAGGACCTGTTGGAGACAAATCCATGTTGACTTCCTTGGACCACCAAATTGTCCTCCAGATGTTTGCAGATCGCTCCCTTTAATATCTGCTCCATTATCTAACCCACAACAGAGGTCAGACTCACTGGTCTATAGTTTCCCGGGTCATCCTTCCTCCCTTTTTTGAAGATCAGAATAACGTTTGCTCTCTTCCAGTCCTATGGGACATCTCCAGTCCTTAAACAGGTCCCGAAGATGATGGACAAGGGTTGTGCAAGTTCTCTGGAAAGTTCTTTGAGCACTCTCGGGTGCATTTCATCCAGCCCAGGGGATTTGAACTCATCCAGTGCAGCTAAATGCCTCTCAACAACCTCTCTGTCCATGTCAACCTGCCACCCAGACACAATCTCTTGGCTACTGCCATCTCTAGATGTGCCTAAACCCTTTGACTTGTGGGAAAAAACAGATGTAAAATAGGCGCTGAGCCTTTCTGCTTTCTCTGCATCCTTCATTAGAGTTTGTCCATCCGCACCCAACATTGGGCCTATTGCCTCCTTTACGTTTGCTCCTCACATAACTGAAAAATCTTTTCTTGTTACAGTGGGTTTCCCTGGCCAAACTTAGCTCACTCTCAGCTTTGGCCTTTCTGATGATTGATCTACAGTGCCTAGTAAACTGTAGGTACTCTTCTTTAGAGCTCTGTCCTTCCCTCCATTTCCTGAACATCTCCCTTTTCTTTCTTAGTTCCTCTTGAAGTTCTCTGTTCATCCAAATAGGCTTCTTAGAGCTCCTGCAGTGTTTTCGTCTTTCTGGGATAGTCATTGATTGAGCATGCAATAGCTCTTGTTTGAGTAGCGTCCACCCTTCACATGCTCCCTTCCCTTCCAGCATTCTCGCCCATGGTATGACACTCATCATGTCTCTGATGAGTAGAAAAGAAACAGTAGTTTCACATTTTGATATTTTTGTTGAATCAGGGTTTATTTTGTAGCAATATTTTTTGACTTGCCTTCATATGAATGAGATTCATTAGCCCACTCATTCTCACTCTCATACAGGAATTTATGCCAAGTGAGTGGCATCCTAATGCCTTGTCTTATACATGCAATTAATGGTAGATACTTTTATTCCTAGGGTTGAGCTGATATAAGAAGGCTATCTTGTACGGACTGGTAATTCCCATTACATTTTATTTCAAGGAGTAAGCGCAGACACAAAACATATACCTTAAATAAAACTTTGTTGATTTTCAAGGTGCCACTGGACCCAAACTTTGTTTTATCAAGGAAGAATGGGCCGTTCTTTGTTTGGCTGGTTGGTCACTAAAGTTCGCGGAAGGCTAGTTGAGATTTCTCCTGAATGGTGAAATCGGAGCCTGATTTAAACATGAGGTTGGTGAGGATGAATCCAGTGTCTTGTTCACACTGCGCTGCAGCATGTACTGACAATCTATGCATGTGTAACTTGCACTGGTGGATATTATGCTGGCACACTAACCTAGCCCACACGACTATTTGACCCACAGTTTAAATGACACTCTGTGCATGTGTAAAGACTCACAGGTAAATGTCTTGACTTGATAGCCTCATTTTTAAGATTGGGCTTAAGAGGAAGCTGTCTTGTTCTGCGGATGTCACATATCGAAATTGCTTCTCACCTCTTGGAGCAGTAGACAGGTGGATAATTATTTGGCTTAGCCTAGCTAACTAGCTGCCATATCTAGTCTTGGTTTACAGGAACTATGTGTCCAAAATTTTTCTACCAGTCTGGGTCAGACAAGTTACCTGTTCCCAATACAACACTTAGAAGCACAACTTGAACCCATGAAGAAGAACTTTTTTTTTTTTACATCTTTGCCACATCTCTAAAAAAAGAAAACATGCCAGGCATGAACTACTGATTCTTATAAGGCACCACTTGATCTACACCAGTTTGGTGTAGTGGTTAGGAGTGCGGACTTCTAATCTGGCATGCCAGGTTCGATTCTGCACTCCCCCACATGCAGCCAGCTGGGTGACCTTGGGTTTCCCACAACACTGATAAAGCTGTTCTGACCGAGCAGTAATATCAGGGCTCTCAACCTCACCCACCTCACAGGGTGTCTGTTGTGGGGAGAGGAAAGGGAAGGTGATTGTAAGCCACTTTGAAACTCCTTCAGGTAGTGAAAAGCAGCATATAATAACGAACTCTTCTTCTTCTACTATCCTAAGTTCACCTTTGGCATGAGGCAATAAAAACCTGGTCTCCTTATATTATTATAAAACCACGGAAGCAGAATGTATCTTATAGTGCAATCCTACACAGACTGACACCGTTCTAAGTCCATGAAAGTCAGTGAGCTTGGAAGGACTTTGCTTAGGTTTGCTGTGGCAGCATTCTGTTTTTGAAACCTGTTCAGGCAGCTCACCAGTACTGCTCATCCCACTGAAGTCCTGCTGTATTTACGGATACATGCATGCTGTCACATTCAAACTTATTGCTCACCCAGTGAGCCCTTACCATGCACAGCAGTTGCATCTCAAAAGTCAGACATGACCAAGTGTCCCCAAATCTAATTGGCAGCTCCCAAATATAATGAAAATCACAAAATCGGATTACACTCCCATTACTAACAAAATCAGCTGCCATATAGCGATCAAAATTAAATAACATTACATTTGGGCTGAACGATCGTGTTTTAATCGATCAGTAGCATCAGGTATGGCAAGAATGAATATTGCACTGCAAACTTGGACACTAAACTCATTGTGGAAAAAGATGTTTCATTTAGTAGAAACGTCAAAAGGTGTTTGATAGGTGTTGTCACCCAACAAAATACCACGGGTTTTGTTCGTTTTGTTTTTTGTCTAGGGGTTGTTTCAGAAACTGAGTCTGCGTGTGTATAGCGGTGGGGAAACTTTGGCTGGGCTCCCACAAGGGCTCAACAAATCCTTGTAATTTCTTTGGAGGTACCACAGTGTCCAGATAAAGTCTTGCTTAATATGAAGGAAATATGTGTACTGCCTTGCTGTGTCCCTATAGCTACTTTGGTAGTAATTTGAAGTAGTTAACCTTTACCTTGGAATTGTCTCTGCATTATTTGCACAGCTCTACTCTGTCCTTTCATGAGCCTATGCAGTACTTTATGGCTTGAATAAAATTAATTACATCTGAGTAAATCCCTACAGAAGAACGCAGCCCCCATAACTTGATAGTTTAGCCTGGCCTCTGAATACCTTCTGATGAGGCTTTTGACATGTTTGTGACTTTGGAGGAAAACATTTACAGCGCCAACCTGTGATCGTTTTGTGCCCTTGTCTTGTTCTCAGTCTAAATTCTGGTTCCCGTCTACTCTGGCCCTTTGGATTGGTTGTTGATTAAACTTTGTCGCATACACTCTGTGAATTCATGGATGTTCCTTTCTGGTCCTTCACAATCTTATTCACAAAGCAGACTTGAAGGGTATCTTCATAGTTTTGCAGAATAGTCTTTGTTTCAGCTACTACATACAGCTTTTACTCCATATTAACATCATTGTTGTGAAACAGCTTGCCTTGCTTCAGAGCTTTTGCATTCCACTTTGAAGACGTGACCCCAGAAGTGTAGCTTGTTTAGTCTGTCTTCACAATAGACCATCGTGTGGCATCTCGGAAACTAACATTTGTTATGCCATAAGCTTTCCAAGACTACAGCCTATACTATCATAAGCATGAACAATTGGCTTCTTTGTGTGAGTATGCACCTGCATAAACAGATACAAATAATAATTATTTATTTAGATTTTTATACCGCCCTTCCATATGGCTCTAGGCGGTTTACACAAAACATCGTAGAGCAGTTACATAGAACATGTAACAGTAGAAAAGATAACAATCATGACATAACATGCCAACCAGAACAGTATTTACATGCAACCAGCTGGGTGACCTTGGGCTCTCCACGGCACTGATAAAAGTGTTCTGACCGAGCAGTAATATCAGGGCTCTCTCAGCCTCACCCACCCCACAGGGTGTCTGTTGTGGGGAGAGGAATGGGAATGCGACTGTAAGCCGCTTTGAGCCTCCTTCGGGTAGGGAAAAGCGGCATATAAGAACCAACTCTTCTTCTTCTTCTTAATAATGAACCAAAAGGTCATGAATGACTGGGGAGAACAACAGAACTACAGTGGGTTGTCAATGTACAGAAAATAAAAATAAATCCTGAAAAGTTGGCTTAATTATTCTGTGTGAAGAACACCAAAGAGATTTGTGAAACCATAAAAACATAACAGATGTCTGACAACCCATCTTTTATTTTGATAAGTGCCACAAGACTCTTGTTGCAATCAACTACCATGACTACCTTTGGATTTTGTTCTTTTTGTTGTTAAGATATGTTGACCTTATTTCCTTTTCTATTTCATGATGTTTTTGACCCTACTCTTTGGACTGTTCTTTATCCTTCATATGTGTATGAGAGACTTGCCAACTGTAGGTAACACTCTGTGCACCTTTGACAGTGCGGAATGTATCTCTTACAAAAGAATTGATCCATCTGCTCAAGCATTCCATACTTGGACAGGCATTGACTCAGGCTGAGAAAGTTCTTTCCAGGCACCTACTAACTAACCTCCTTTAACTTCAGATCCTTGAAAGTAGACCTGGGACCTTTTTGTATGCTCTGTCACTGTATGTATGCGCCACTCCCTTGAGCTACAAATACTTCCTTCCATAATTGGACTTTTTGTTGCTCCAGATCCTTACTTCCCAACAGGAGGTGCTTGGTTAACTTTCATAAATGAAGCCCAGCTAAAATATGCATTAGTTTATAATTGGAAAAAGTAAATGCCTCCCCTCTGTCTTAAACCTGAAAACCTCATACCATTCTAAAATAGGCATGCAACTCAATGGCTAAATTATTATAGCATATTTAGTGGCATATAAATGAACGCCAACCCTCCTGATGCATCCTATGGTTCCCTGCACAGTAGAAAGGGCATCCATGACCACAGAGAAGCATGTAAATTGACCACCTGTTCATTCAGCAATTTGAAACTTTGCCAAGTCCAACACATTAGGCCAAAGCATCCCGTGGAAGGAAGGGATGAAGTCATTGTAGACTTAGGGCTGCTAATATTAGATACAGAGATTTTATTTATCTCTATAATCTTTGTTAAACAGCTCTGGTTTATCAAGGAACTGATGAAGCAAATTCTGTGAAAACTTTCATTCACATTTTCAGGTTAAGTCAACACACTTGTCAGATGATAAAAACTAGATAAACTTCTTAGCTTTAACAAGCCCAAAAAAGTGTTTTTTGTGTGTGTTATTTAAATTTTTGTCTACAAGCAACATTTTCCCTTTGCTAGTCATTCTCCTTGTGAAGATTATAGTTTGTAAAATATGGTGGAAAACTATCATTTTTTTAAACAATTTCTAAAACTTTTAAGTTGGAGACCTGTGAGGAATAATCATTTGGGAAATCTCTCTACACCATTGCTACTCATGTGAGATTTGTTAGCTCTAGAGATACATTTGTAGATTCCAGCTAACTTAGATCCATCAAGGGTTTCAAGCTTGGTTACAGATGTGGCAAATGTGCCAAGATTCGAGGCTATTCATTCATTCATTCATTCACTCATTCATTGCATTTGTATACCACCGTCCCCTGAGGCTCAGAGGGGTTCACATGGAATATAAAGAACAATACATCAAACTCAGTTTTTTGTCAAGTAAAATACAGCAAAAAAAATCATGAAAATATGAAACTATTTACATCTGGATGGACGGTTTTTCCTCCAGTTCTAACTAACCTCTCTTCCTTTCATCAGTGCTTTCTTGCTTTCATGGGTTAAAACATTCTTGATGGGGGGGGGTTAGGTATGTATCTCCGAAGCTCATGGTGCAAAACCTATTTGTTTGTTTATTTGATTTCTTATCCACTGCTCCCAGCAATACTGGCTGGCAGCGGGTTACAGTGATAAAATCCCAGATGGTGAACACTAACTCCACATCCTCTCTGCTCCCCTACTCGACAACCTCCATATCCCTGGATAGCATGCTGTCCTGGCTAAATTGAGGAGGGGCCCCTGATCTTAATTACCCCAGAATCAAATGCCTGGTGGAAGAGCTCCATCTTGCTGGCCCTGCGGAACTGGCATGCATTTTGTGGGCCAGGGACCACCAACAGATTTGCACCCACAGAGCTCAGAATATATTGGAGGTCCCTGTAAGTCGCAAGCACTCAGTGCACACTGTTTTGCTCGAATGGAAGGTTCTAGAATGGTATAAAAGGAGCGCATAATAAATTGAATGTAGACTGGAAATGTTGGTTTTAATTGCAAGATGGTAGGGAATTCAACTAAATGGCAGCAAAGCTAAACCTAATGAAGAGTACTGTAATGTGTAAAAGGGTTGCCAATTTAGATTTTTGTGTGCCCAAGGTGGAAATTTCAGGGGCAAGATACACCTATTGAATCATTTATAATGATATAATTGCTCAGTGGATAACCATGATTTGTTTTCCTTACTTGGGTTACAACTGGGTTTCTAAATCATGGTTAAAGTTGTATCAGGCAATAAACCAGAATGTCAAGCGATGGTTTGGAGTAGATTTGTCAACCATAGGCTGGATCCCAGCTAAACTTTCGCTGATGGAAAAGACTCCTGTCATTGTTCCATTGTTGGAATATTTAATCAGGATCCAATCCCATGGTTCATCAGCCCTTGAGCATGTCATCAAATTCTTTCTTTTCCCTAGCCTCACAGCTTGCAAAATGATAATTATGCAGATCTTGACTGGTAAGCCTCCTTATCAGCACCCTTCAGGAGCCTGACTCAGTTTGGCAACCTAAAACAGTGTTTCACTGGGTATTTGGACTCTCAACGTGGGTCAAGGCCGCAGATTACTAGCGCTAACCATAGTTTTTAGATCGGGATGGAGTCAGAATGTAAAATCAGTGAATTGCCCACTATACATGTGGTATAAAATGTGTATATGCAGGACTTGCTGAAGACATACTAGGTAGTTTAAAACAGGACGAGTATTCATATTTCAGTGGGGGAAAACAGCCACATCATCAAACTTGCTATAATGTATAAATGGCAATTTGGAATGACCATCTTTTATAGCGTGGTCTATACAACGTGCTAGGCGGCTTGTTTTTATGGGTATATAAAATGTATTAGACCTGCCTCTCCTTGTTTTCTCATAATGTCTCCTTTCTTTGCAGGAGCGAATAGCGACATTAGAAACAGTAAGTTGTTTGTTCCTTTATTTCCAAATCAATTGCAATTCTTAGATTTTTTAAAAATAATAATAAAATCTCAAACATGGAAGAAAACAGGCCTAGCATATTTGAAAGTCATTTTCCAAACTGTAAAACAAGTTCTAAGAGGTGCTGGCTTGCCAGTTGGCTATGATAAACCCCCACAAGGAATCACGTAAAAAGCACGGTATATCAACATGAGGTCACTTAATATGGACATGTGCTGGTAAAGTCAACCATATTTTAAAGGCCAACTGGAAGTATAAATTTAGGCAATGCCTGAAATTTTGTTTGTGCTTGAAAATGACAAGTGTGCCTAGGTTTGAATTTTACCAGAAATTAAAAAAAAACAAAACATTTCCTTAGGGAAGCTGAAGTCATGGGGCTTGTTATAAAATGGAAGGGAGGGGTAAGATGAAAAATAAAAAAATGCAGCCAATAAAGTGAAGGCTGTTGATCTCTGGAGTTTTATAGTGAGCTTTTTTCTCTTGAGGATGGAGTTCTCGCAGATGCAAGTGTATTAACACATATGATGTAACACACCGTGTGTTTCTACCCATAGAGTAAGTCAGGGCAATTGTTTCAGTCATTTATTAGGATCTTATGAATAACAAAATGGATGAATAGAAGAATATAGATGTACATGAAGATTGGTTGATGAAGTTGTACTGAAATTTAGAAAAAAATTGTGTGAATAGAATTGTCAACTAGTTTCCTAGTTGTGTCTACTGTTGCGACACACCCTTGTCATCTAAGATATGGGTTTTCTTGTTGAAGTTTAAAAGAGATGTGATTATTTTTGTATTTTGTATTGTGTTCAATTCTCTAGGCATGATGGGAAACAGAGAAAGGCAATTGCTTTTTCCTCTCCCGCTGTGTTCCTTGGGCATGTTGATACTTAATCCAGGGATTTGTAACTTTATGTTGCCACCAGTTATGTTGGTATAACATTGGCCCCAGGGGCAAGAACATGGGTTGGAGAGAATACCATAACTCCCTCTCTCCCCTCAGCACTATCCATGTCTGTGTTTGCATCAGAGAAACACCAGTGCAGTATCACACTGCTGCAATGCCAGCATAGGCTCTAATTCTCCAACACATCTTGGCATAATGCCAGAGTAGGGGCTAGCTGTGATTTGAGGCAGTTCATAGCCTGCCCTTAGGATTGCTCCTTAACAGAATAATATGCTGTGAACATGGTGCTAATATATTCCTTTATCATTGCCATATTTGACTGATTTTGCTGTCTCCGTAGTCCTATTAATGTATTACCTAACAATATGAGTATAGTGCCTTGAGCGATATCCGCTTCAATATACACACAGATCAATAGATGTACTAGTAAAGATGCAGTACTTCTGAAGCTTGCATGAGGACAAAAAATGCCTTATCAAGCAGTGTTCTTTCGCTATATTTATGATTTAAGTAAAGTACAAGCTGCACGCATAGCTATCGTGGCTTGAGTATAATACTGCGCCCGAACTACTCAGTAAAAATATGTAGCTTGTCATTTCCCTTTAGCTGTAGTACAGTAAAAATATGACAATAAAATTGCATTCATATATAAAGGCCTTGAAATCATGCAGAAGGCTGTGGAATTATTGGCTGTTCTGAGTAATCATCACTTGGCTTGCACTAAAATTCTTTTTCACTGCTGGGGACTTGGTTGTAACTTGTTCTTTTAGGGCAACGGTTCTCAACCTTACCTCCTCCGCGACCCAACTTGGCGGCGGCTAGTGCAGTGGCACCTTGCGTGCGTGCAGTGCACATGCACGGGTGGCATGCGCGGGTTTCCATGCATGTGCACAACAATTGAGGCGGCATGGGGGCAGCCATTGACATGGCTCCGCACACCGCCACCGCCGGCAGCCACCCACCACTGCTGCCCACCATTGCCACTGCAGCAGGCAACCTGGGGATTCCAGGGATGGGGCCAAGCAACCCCAAGATTGAGAACCACTGTTTTAGGGGGAGGGAGGACGAATTCAGAAACATCACAGAAAAACTGATAAATATTCCAATCTGCCCTCTTACCTAGCATAAAATCTTCCTGAAATCTGAGATTTAGTCAATCTTGTTTCATTGATTTTAAAGTATTTGATTCTCCTAATTAAGAAAAAACAGGGTTATTCTACATGGTTCATTCAGTGAATATTCGAGGACACGTCAGAAGGGGCTAGTTCAGATGGAAAATCTGTGCTTTTCCTCATTTTGGTTTGCGAGTGTGGGAGTTTATTTTGCCAGAAAGAGGGAAACACAATGGCACACTGGGACATGCAATGGCAGTCATTTGTGTAAACATAGCCCTTCACAAATATTGCTGCAAGGAATGGAGGAAAAACAGTGGCCATCAATAATTGTTCCTTTGAATATGAGTAACTCACACTGAAAATATGGATCCTAATTAGGCCAGAGGGCAAACACTGTCCAATAAAAAAATACATATTCATTAATTTCCATGTAATGATTTCTTAGGCATTATCAGAAATTATAAGAAAAGAAATATGAACAAAACACAAGAGGCATATGATACCAGGACAGTAAAATGAAACCAGAAAGATAAATTTCAGATGATTATATAGCTACTAGGGGCAAAGTCCGTTGCATTCAGGAATACAACGGGTGCTAGATTGGGGGGGGGGGTGGATGCAGACAGCCTCCCCATCGCCCCAGGATCTGGAAAGGCATCAGGCGGCTGTTCTCTGGATGGGCGCTCCCCCCAGGATCTGGAAAGGCAACAGATAGCTGTTCTCCAAATGGCCTCTCCCTACCCCCAGGACCTGGAAATGCTGCAAGCAGCTGTTAGGGCAGCATGGTTAAAAAGTAGTAGACTCTGGGTTTGATCCCCCCTCCTCCTCCATGTGAAGGTAGCTAAGTTGCCAACCTCCAGGTGGGGGTGTGGCAATCTTTAGGAATAACAATTCATCTCCAGCCACCAGTTTCTTTGGAGAAAACAGCTGGAAGGAAGAAGGAAAGAAAAAAGAGGAAGGAACGAAGGAACGAAGGAAGACTCTCCCATGCCCCTGCCCACTCAATAGGGCTCTCCAAGGCTGCCCTGGGCACTATGGGGCAGGGGGAAAGCCTTTCCTGGTGCAGCTGCCTGAGTACAGGCTGGATAAAGGCCCTCCAAGGTGTTCTGGTGAGAACCTATGCTGCTGAATTCTTGACTATTTACAGTTTTCAGGTCAGGGACAAGGACAGGCCCATGTAGAGTTGAGTAGTAATCTAACCTGGAGGTGACCGTTGCATAAATCACTGTAGCCAGGTGTTCTGGAGCCAGGTTGGGTGCTAGTAGCTTAGCTTGGTGAAGATGGTAAAATTCCAACTGTGCTACTCTGGAGACTTGCGCCTCCATAGATAGAGAGGCATCAAAAATCACATCCAAATTCCTAGCAGTTTGTACAGCTACCATTTGCACATCAACTAGACAGGGCAGCTGTGGTTCATCTCCCTGTCCTTTCCTACCTAGCCGCAGGATCTCTGTCTTGGTGGGGTTAAGTTTCAGGCAGCTCTGCTTGATCCAAGCCACCACTATTTCCAAACAACTTGCAAATGTTTCCAGGGGTGAATCCAGGCAGCCATCCACCAAGAAATAGAGTTGGGTGTCATCTGCATTGTTATGTGTGGCAGAACCCCACATCAATGGATTGGCACATTGTGCCCAGCACCCTTCATTCATCTAGGCTTATGCTAAAGCCAGACACTGTGCTTCCATGGTCTGCCAAGACCAAGCTTGGCCAGACTCCATTTGCTCTCCAGCTTGACCTAAGCTACAGATTCGACATAACAGCTGCAGCCACAACATGTCATGCATTCCTCCCCCCGCCCCCATTGTATTACTGATCAAGCGGCTGGCAAGTCAAGTTTGCCTGCAGGCTTCTTAGCGATCTCTTTAGTCATTCCCTACTTCACACGTATCCTTGACATGCGCAATTTAGGTAACAAAATATTGATGACATCCAAGTTCAAATCTCTGGACCATATGGGCAAGAGGGCACAAGAAGATGTTATATATATCTAAGGGCAGAAGCAGTGTTGGTAGCTGTGTTCAGACCATGAAGATCATGGCTCCAAGGTTTAATGTGACTTTCCTCCTGGGAACTGTTGTACCTTCCAAGCAGGAAGGACCTTTATCAGCGGTCCTCTTCCACCCACAGCCCAAGTTGCTAAGCCTCACCGTCTGGAGATTGAGCAGTGGCAATTCAAAGAAATAGACTATTCAAATTATAGACACCATAGGAGCTTCTAGGAAGCAGGATCAGAATGTAAGTGTAAAATTTGGTGCTTCTCAGAAGTTGTCACTCTGGTTGTGCCACCTACTTTTATGGTCTTGTCACCTACTTTTATGATCTTGCTCTGACTGCTTTCCAAGTCACAGTGCTATCTCCAGGTAAAATTATATTCTTTGATATTGAAAAAGATAATCTGAGTATGTTTTACAAATTGTAGAGGAATAAAGCAGGTTACAAAACTTTAATTACAGAAATGATCCTGGCTTTGCTCCAAGGAAAATAGAAGTATGAGTGCAGATCTTCATTGTGAGGAACTGTAATTTTGGTGGCTGCCATTCTTCATTTCTCAATCTAACAGGAAATCTGCAGGCCTGCATACAGTAGCCTCTGGCAGAGGAAAAAAAGGATATGACATGCATAGCTTACTCTCTATGACCATTTATGCACTGGAGGTTTCATGGTGGGCTGCAGGCTGGAGTTTTAGTCGTGGCAGGTTGCCTCACCTCTTTTTGCACCCACATGAGGGAGCATTTGGCCCAGTGTGCCTCATCTGCTCCCAATTTGTGCTCCTGCATGGGAGCTGGGGCAGTGAAGTTCCCAGTGCATAAATGGTCTATGTGTGATTTAAGGAAGGTTCTGAGTATAGTCCTTTCAGCTTTTTTCAAGAATGTTGTACTCTTTGTATAAGAAATAGTTGTTTTTCTTCAGATTTGCATATTTAGGGAGCAGAAGCTGCCACTGAGCTATGCATGTGGCCATTTATATGTTGTGTCTAGTGCAGTATTTTAAGAAACCAACCCACAAACATGCTTTTAAGCACACTCATTCTAAAATTAACTAATAAATGTATTTGGATATTTTCTCCTGGTTGTTACATTTTCAGGATTTTAAGTACATAGTACTAAAATAAAAAGGCATACATGTTATTAGATGGTGACAGATCATACATGAGAATAAGGAGTGTGCACAGGCTAAGGTGGGGAGTAGTACTAGTAAGTCCTAATTAGGAATTGATCGTCTTCTTAATCTGCAATGATTTGCTGTGAGACCTTTTAACAAATCATGGCAGTTAAACTTGTATGCTTGTTTTATCTATGCTGTAATTTTTTATCCTTTTACTTTACCTTCTGAGTTTGCTCATGTAATCCTTTTTTCTCATGCTTTGTCATTCCCTAATAAAATATGTGGTGCAGGGTGGTAAGGCAGCCAACATGCTGTCTGAAGCTCTACCCATGAGGCTGGGAGTTCGATCCCAGCAGCTGGCTTGATGTTGACTCAACCTTCCATACTTCCGAGATTGGTAAAATGAGTACCCAGCTTGCTGGGGGGTAAAACGGTAATGACTGGGGAAGGGAATGGCAAACCACCCTGTATTGAGTCTGCCAAAAAAAATGCTAGAGGGCGTCACCCCAAGGGTCAGACATGACTTGGTGCTTGCACAGGGGATACCTTTACCTTTAATAAAATATTGCTGAGTTCCAAAAGTGGCAAAATGCAAATGAAGGCTTATAATTTTTCGGCACATTCATGGAAATTACTTATGAAAAAACACGAACATTCTTTCCAGTTCTTGTTTTGCCTCCCCTCAAAATATGGCCTCTTGTTGATCTTATGACTTAAATAACCTTTCCTTCTCTGGAGTCCTGTGTTGTGGCAATTTTTCTTAAGCCTGTATGAAGGTCCTGTGATTCAGGTGAGTCATATACAGGACTGTATAGACCTAATCAATCATATTTGCATTGATTGTAGTAGAAACTGAACTGGGCTAACAGTTTGTATCCTAACACATGTATCCTACCTTTTCAGTGAACATTTGAAGTCTTCTTCCAGGCTAAGGAGTTCTCCTACAATTTAAGTGGCTCTTCCATCAATAGGAGAACCCTGTTTAG
The DNA here is from genome assembly GCF_049243985.1 of Paroedura picta. NCBI lineage: Eukaryota > Metazoa > Chordata > Lepidosauria > Squamata > Gekkonidae > Paroedura > Paroedura picta. The sequence goes on along the minus strand of NC_135370.1, from coordinate 153,244,988 downwards.
AAGAAGGTTCCTTATTTAGTTTGGAGGAAAGCTTCTTTAGGCTGGAGAACATAAAAACATAAGAGAAGCGATTTTGGATCAGGCCAATGGCCCATCTGGTCCAACATTCTTAGTCACACCCAGGTGCCCTCAGGTGGTCCATCAGTGGGGCCGGTACTCCAGAAGCCCCCCCCCCGCCTATTGTTGCCCCATCCCAAGCACTAAGATTGAAGAGCATCAGTGCCCCAGACATAGCCTTGCCTTTATACTTTGCGGCTTACAGTCACAGATGGACTTCTGCTCCATATGTTTATGGAGGAAGGCTTCAAACTTTGTTCCTCCATCCTACAATAGGCTACATGGATTTGTTGGGGAAAAAATGCTGCAAAGAGGTCCATGACGCAGTCGATAATCAACTGATAACTGACAATTCAAGGCAGTATTATGATTGCTTCCATCTTTTCTGCGATCGAACTTTATTTTTTCTGTTTAAATAAACTACTGTGTTTACCGCAGGGGAGTTTGTATGAGCATGAATGTGAAGTGGGGTGAAGCACACTTGAAAAAAAGAGGCATACTTTTAATATTATGAAAATGTGTTTTTATCCCATCCAAAGACATCTGGAGTCTAGACTGAAAGTTCAGTTATTTTGGCTTTTAATTCTTTTCTTTCTTAGATTCCGATGCCAACTAACGTTTGTTTTAAAATTCCTAGGGGTTTAATCCTCAGTAAAAGGGCTATGTTCATAAGACAGTGTTTATTATTTTTTACTCTATTTGTGCCTATGGCTGATGCATACAACCACTTTGCAAGGCAAAATGAAAGTTGCCCCGATCCATGTATCCATATACCAAATTCTTCTGACAGGAATTCATTAAATTGCTGCCTTCCCTCTGCTCTCTCCACACTCATTCACTCACCTGCATCTCTTCTTCGATTTCCTGAAAGTTCTCTTTTAGGCCCTTAATGGACTTACTCCCCCTTGTCTTAGATTTCTGATGAATCTCAGATTCCTGCCATGGCATACCTTTTTCATCTAGTTTTTATCCATCTGCACTGCCCTTCCCACTTCTTGCTAGAGGCCTGCTGTCAAAATTCGGGTCATCCACTGGTCTGTCTTCTGAGTTCTCCCCATTCTGGATCCTGCTACAAGAAATATTCCTAAATTTCCCTGCTCACATGCCTAGCAGAATAAGGAAATATGCTTACAATTGAATCCTTTGTACACAGTTCTTCCTCTGTGTCCAACAGCTGGAGAGGTGCCACCTTTCAAAAAAGGAAAGTTCCATCAATAATCAGTTTAGCAGGCACAGTATTCCCCCGCTCCGACCTGACTTGTCTATTCGACCGCTGTCAAAGAGTTGATTAGTGGGGTTTTAGTTCGTTTGAGAGGAATCTTTATGCAATGCTGCAAGTACTCTATGTTCTCCTTTGGATGGAACTGCTTACTGCACACAACTTTGTTCTTATCTCTTCCCTCTCTTCTGCCTTTGGCAGGTAGTGTCTCTTAGTTTGTGTACTATGAACAAAAAACATAACATGAATTAATTACCCAATCACACTGAAATCATTTGGCTAGCTCAAGGATTTGCCACATTAACCAGATAGTACACTGGCGGTTTGACATTGCTATAGGTCATGTCCATTTTAAACTTCTCTGTAAGTACATTCCTAAGCACATTCAGGAGGTGGAAAGGCTGATTTTCATTTTGTTGTATGCTTGTTTTAGTGGTTAGGAGTGCAGACTTCTAATCTGGCGAACCAGATTTGATTCCTGTTCCTCCACATGCAGCCCACTGGGTGACCTTGGACTTGCCACAGCACTGATAAAGCTGTTCTTAGCGAGCAGTGATATCAGGGCTCTCTCAGCCTCACCTACCTCACAGGGTGTCTGCTGTGGGGAGAGGAAAGGGAGGTGATTGTAAGCCACCTTGAGACTCCTTCTGGTAGAGAAAAGAAATAACTTTTCCTTCTCCTTCTCCAATATATGAGATATATTAATTGTAAAAATGTCTTTTCAGCACCAATGTTAATAATGTATTCCAATAGTTAATGGGCACATATATAACAGACATGAGGAAAATATGTCATGCAGCGGTTGTTTACAGTATGCATTCCCGTAATTAATAAGCACTTTCTATTTCTCTCATAAATTCTGGTGATATACAGCCACTAATATATCTGCATATCTCTGTCAGTTGGTACATTTTTACACCCCTGATTTTTCACAGATGACTGGAGGCAGGAGGCATTGTATCTGAGTCAAGTATACTTTTGCTGCTTCTTACTAATTCCATCTTCTCTAACGTAAAATAATTGTCAGTTTCAATTTAATAACATTATCAGTGGATCAAGAATTACTGTTTCACCAAAACCCAACTGAGTTACTCCCAGGAAAGGCCTTCCCATTATTATGTCTCTTTTGGCATTTTCTTCGTAAATGAAGAAAATCAGTAACATCCTAATATTTCAACAACCAAGCTACTCAAAGGCTGAGGAGTCATCCTGTTCTGGAGGGGACTTTACTCACCCTGAAGAAGCATGTTCATAGTTTGGAGGTGCTGTGATTGGACCTCCGATCACTTTGTTTACACACTGCAGCTTTTATCAGCTTTGGCTGATGCTCCCATTTGTGGCAGTTACTTTAAAGGTGTGATCTGACTACTCTGATCCATGCTCTCATCCAGGTTTATTTATTGTGCATTATGTAGGGACTCCCTGTGAAAGCAATCTGGAAATTTTGATTGGTTCTAAATGGAAGGACCAATCTATTGTCAGGACTCATATCTTTCATGTAATAAAAGAGCTGCATTGGTTACCACTTCATTTCTGGACTCAGCCTTTAAATGGCTTGGGACTTGGATATGTAAAAGACTGCATTTTGCTTTCCAGTCTGTGCCTTTGGTTAAGATCTTTTTCACAAGCCATATTTTCTTTGCTTCCCCTCTCCACCTGAGGAAGTCATGTGAGTGACAACCAGAGTCAGAGCTTTTTCAGTGGTAGCACCTCACCTTTGAAATGCTTTGTGTCTTGCGGCTCACCTTACACCTAGTTTACTGCCCTTTAGGAGCCAGGCCAAAACAGTTTAATTAAAGGATTGCTTCTTGTTAACAATAACTATTATGGCCTGCTAATAAAAGCTGTTAAATAGATACCATTTTAATCAGCTGAATGTTTTATTGTGTTTTCATGTCTCTGGCATAATCTTGGTTTATTTTATGACTTGTTTTATGACTGATATTATTTAGTATTTTTGTTTTTATGGCTTTGTTGTGTTTTAGCTTGTGAACCTCTGAACATATCAATTTCCAAAGGGCAATAAGGCATTGAGGGATATACCTGTTAAGTGACTTGTTCTGCAGACTGAATCATGCCTAGATCTCTAGACTACGGATACCAATAATTATCTGATGGGAACTTCAAATTTCTTTATTAGGAGAGGTCTTTGAAAAACAAGCCATCATCACTAATTTTTTCTTTGGGCATAAAAGTTCTGATCACATTCTCCAGGACTTAATTTATTACAGGTGAAAATTTTGAAAAAAACAGTGGTATCTTTTCTGCAGGGTTTTTTCCTCCCATATAAGATGTATTCATTACCAAACATTTGTATGTGAACAACTCATGTTGTTCCCAGAAGAAAGAAGTCACTCAGATTAATTTAAAAGACTGAAGGATTTATACCGGATTGGAGATTTTGCAGTTGGACATCTGTTCATATATTTATTCCAATAATACATATCTCCAGAGAAATATATTTCCCATTCCACAATTTATCTCTTTGTCTATTTATGGTAAAGCTTTAAGGATATGAAAATGAGATCCTGCTCTGGAGAATATCATAAATTCCTTTCTTAAGAGTACTCTTGAACTATCCAAAGTATTTGAACTGGTGTGTAATATTATAATGTAATATTTTCTTAGTACCTCCAAGAAACCCTCGCACTGCACAACCGAGAAATAGAGGGAGGAATCCAGTGCTTTGGAGAACAGAACAGCGTGATGGAATAATTTTTAATTCTTTCTTTCCCGAAGGGGGGAACTGCACACGAACAAGACTGCCATCAGTTAGGTCTTTACAGTTAAAAGCCTCCAGGGGGTGCTGTGCACCAGATGTTTGTTCCTGGTCAGGGACAGTTGTTCCGATGCAGCAACATCCCCTACCTTCATTTCCTCTTTTGCCATTGGAGAAGGCCATGTTTTTGGTCTCCATCTACAGTTGAGTGGAGTTTGTCCAGATAATTAGAAGCTACATTGAGTTCTGAGTCCCTTCCAAGGCTCAGGAGGCCTTTTGAAGAAGTGGTCTCCCTCCCTTCCCTCCCCCTTGACCCTTCCCAGGCAGCAGAAAGCTGAATGGCAGACAGAAACCAAGAACTGAGAAGGTGAATGAGACTCCGAAGGGCACCCGTAAAGGAAAAGATACCTAAGTGTAAAAAAGTGTCTCTGAACACCAAGAATATGATAACTCATACTGTGGTATTCCCCTTCACTGTGTATGGATGTGAAAACTGGACAATGAAGAAAACGGAGAGGAAGGAAACTGATTCATTTGAAATGTTCTGTTGGAGAAGAGTTAATGTAATGAAACTTGATAACTCCAGGTTAATGCAATGAAACCCATTGATGTCTTCTGATCCAGGAGTTTCGCCTTGGAACCTCCCCTTGACATTTTGTTGAAGAAAGGTGACTTTCAGGTTAGGAGAAGAATATTCTGGTAAATCAGAATGCTCCTAGAGTTTTCAAAATTCTTGCAAATAATATCTGTATTGTACTATACTTAGCTGATCTGTTATCCCTTTTTCTGCATTCTTCCTCTTATTTATTTTATTTATTTGGTCCAATTATAAACTCCCCTCCCATCAAGCCAGGTCAGGGCAGTGTACAAAAATCATGCTCAGTACACAGGTAAACAAAATACCAAGGATAATTAATTAAATTAAAATGTAATCTTGTTTATCTTAAAGCCAGCATAGCATAGTGGTTAGAATACTGGACTAGTAGCTGGGAGACCCAGGTTCAAATCCCCATTCTGTCAGGGAAGTTGCAGTCATACACTCTTGGCCTAACCTCTCCCTCACAGGATTGTTGTAAGGGTAACACAGAGGAGAGGAGAACTTTAGCAGCAGAGGATAATGTATGGACATTCACCCATATGGGACATACTCAGAGGCCCAATCAAAATGTCTGTTGTATTAATTTAACTGATTGCCAATTAGAGCTTTTGAAACTAGATTATAATATCCAATCAGGAACCAATCTTCAGGAGTTACCAATCTGACCTTGGTTGACCTGCTGTAACAAGAGGGTGAAGCCTTCACATCTAGCAAGGCAGATGCTAATTGGCAAAAGCTGGAGATAACTACTTTTCTTCAAAAGTTCATCCCAGGACAAACTAGTTGTTGAGCTCATCTGCCAGTGAATTCCAAGGATAAACCAGTTCCACATTAATTGGAAGGAATAGTTTTAAAGACACTTCAGAACTAGGCCTATGGTGGGGGGCATAATGAAGCGTGAACCAAAGTTTTACTTGGTCCCCAAAAATGAATATGTAAAATAAATATGCTGGATTACAGGGGGGACACACTTGGAGAGGCAGTCCCTCAGGTACTCGGTTCCCAGACCATGTTAAGGCCTTCAAGGTCAGAGCCAATACCTTAAACTTGATCAAGAATTCAACCGGTAGCCAGTGCAGCTTCTGGAGGACTGGTCAAATATGTGCTATCAATGGAGTCCTTGTAAGGACCCGAACCATCAGGACGTGGAAACGCTGTAGTTTCCAGATCAAGGCCTAGGTTCACGTAGTTACAGAAGATTAGCCTGGAGGTGACAGTTGCATGAATCACTTGTTTCTTTATAAAAGGAAAACGTAGTTTAATGAAAGTAACACGGCTTGTCTTATTCACTGGGGCCATAGGGCACTAGTAGCTTCACCAGGCATAGGTGGAAAACTGCCTGCCGAGCTATCTTAGTAATGTATGTCCATGATAAGGGAGGCGTCGAATATCACCTCCAAGTTCTGCTGTGTGTGTGCTGCTTCCAGCTGCACATCATCCAGGCAGGGGAGACATACTTCTTCTGGTCCTTTCCTTCCCAGCCACTCCAAAGTGTAGGGTTAAACAAATATGATTAGGTCTAGTAGGACATTCAGTTTAGGCCACAGTAAAAAAAACCCCACAATTGCTACTTGCTGTCTGCTTGTAAGAATTGTACCAGTCCTAATCCTTTTGTTTCTTTATAAAAAGAAAACATAGTAAAACGAAAGTAGCAAGGCTTGTCTTATTCAGTGGCTCAGTTTTGCAGTTGGTAAAAATGGAGCAGCTAGGGCTCTTACCAGAACATCTTGGAGATCCCACATCCAGTCAGCGCTGAGGCAGCTGCATTGGTTGCCAGTTGTTTACTGGATCAAATTCAAGGTTTTGGTGTGGACCTATAAGGCAATCTGTGGTCTGGATCCAATGTATTTGAGAGGTCATCTAACTCCCTGTGCCCCTGCGAGTGCAAATAGGGTGAAGATTCCTGGCCCACATGAAGCTTGCTTGGCCTTGACCAGGGCCTTTTTGGCCTACCTGGTGGAATGAGTCCCTGGAAGAGCTGAGGGTCCTGACGGAACTGACTCAGTTCCACAGAGCCTGCAAATTATTGTTGCTGAAATGCTGTTCTAGTTCTCGTTGGTATGTTATTGTTATTATATTGTTACTAGCTTCAAAGCCTGTTCCTAAGAACAGGCCTTGAAAGGACCCCCACCCCTGGCCTCTGGCTAGGCAGCTTAAGGTGGCTTTGGGCCGCTCGGACTCCAGAGCAGCTCGCAGATGGATCAAGTGGACCAAGAGGCCCTTGTTAGCAAGCCCTCCACCACGACCGTTTGCCCAGGGCCCTCTCCCCTTACCTGCTGCTGGCTCCAGGCACTGAGGTCCATCTGAGAGCAAAGAGGCTAGAGTCCAGTGATGGAGGGCGGGAGCTGCCCTATTCCAACTTGGACAGCTGGACACATCCCACCTCCCAGGCTGTTTCACAAATATAGAGAGGAATCATGGATAAGGATATTGTTATATTGATATTGATACTGTTCCATGTAAATGTTCCAAAATGTTTTATGTAAACCGCCCAGAGCCATAGGGAAGAGCGGTATAAAAATCTAAATAAATAAAATAAAATAAGTAAATAAAATAAAGACAGAGCTCTTCCACCAGATGTTTGTTTGAGGCCAGACTGAGAAAAGATCTATATCCCCTATCCACCATAGGATCTTTCCTGAATTTATGGTAGATATGAGGATTGGGAATGGGTTTTTTATGTTTATTGCTTATTTTTATTTTATTGTTACAAATCATTACTGTAGTGAGATGCCATGAGTTGGCTGGCCAGGAATGGTGGCATATAAATTTAACAAATAAATAAATTAAATAAAATACCCTTCATTTAGTGTATTCCTTGTGCATACACAGTATAGTTTCCAGTCATATTGGAGGGTTAAAATTCTGGAACTATTGGTCTGAGGTGCATCTCTCCAACCTAGTTTCTAGTAATTTCCAGCAACAAAACTGTATCAAATTTGAGGGCAGACACCTGTGTTTCCCAGTACAGTCCAATGCTGAAAGTTGTTGGGCCCAAAGAAGTGACTACCTTGGTGTACTAATTAGCCTTGCAGTGATTCTCTACTCTGGTAAGATGTTTTATTGAGGATCACTAGTTCTTCCTAGCCACAGCTGAGATTACAGTTCGGGACTACATGGACCCTTCCTTGATCTGATCCAGCAAGTCTCTTCTTATTCTCTCTTGTAGTTTGTAAGGTAGTGGGGTAGTAATTTGGTAACATTTGGGAAGTTAAAGAAGGTTTTTTTTTATTTTTACTTCTAAGTAGATACTTGCTGGTTTCCACTAGGCTTCTGGCATTTGGCCGTGCCAATAACTGTGTAAAGAATGCTGCCATCTGCTCTTATGCTTTGGCAGAGGATAGTCAGCAGTTTCTGGAAGGAACTTTTTGAGAAGTCATAGGGACACTGGACATTTTACATGTCACACACCGTCTTATGTTTGATGCATAGTTTAACTCATAGCCCATTTGAAAAATATCCATGTCGGGTCACCTTTAACATTACATTTCTTAGCCTAGTTGTAAGTAACTGTCTGCTCAGATGCATTACTGTCACTTTAAATTATGGGTACATTTCATCATCTTATGGATTATACGCTGGGGATTTCTTAGCTGGTTCCTAAGTCATCTTTAATTTTTAAAAATACTTGCAGTCTACAGACAGTCACTTGTACCTAGCTCGGCCCATGGATTCAGTCCTTGCTCAAGACACTGGAGTTGTTTGTTTCCACTGTGAGTGCATTTCCAATGTATTAAATATAAAACCAAACCATAGGAATAACATAGACAAGCCCAAGTTGTTTTATTTTTGTGTTTATCACTGTGGTTTCGGGACTAAAAATAAAGTGCAGCATCTGACTTTGATTTAGGCCTGACCCTCGGGACAGCCCAAAACTGCCTATCACTGCAAATGCATCAATATAAAGGAGATTAACTGTTCGCATGCTCTTTAAACATCAAAGTGTTTATATGAAGTCATGGAAAATGAGTAATTTGTTTTATCATTCTCTCAGAGAACACTAGAACACCTCTTAGAGAGTACATAATCTTTTATGTTAAGAAAACACAAGGAGATTAATAGCATTTGTTCCATGATGGAGCTGGGTGCTTTTAAGTAAATTACTATGAAGGGGGCTTCTAACTGGTGCAACTGGAGTCCCCCTACCTTATCAGCTTCATCAGAGCAGTGTATCAATGCCCTTTGTTCCCTGTTAAATAATGAGCAGGCAGACTTGATTGCTGTCTTCAGGATTAGTGTATGCATTATGGCACATCATTTGCAGTTTCTGGGAAATAATTAGCAGGACTTAATTGCCCTCTGTGTCAGGTGTTTCCCACCTCTCTTTTTAGCATTTTGTTCTGTGTGGCTAAACCTCTCTCTTTTAACAGAGAAGAGTCATTAATGATACAAATATGGCACTTGATCCATATTAAGGAGATAGCCGTGTGTGTTATTCAGGTATTGCTGCATCACTTCCATGGATCGGCTAATCATGCTACTTTTTTCTCTCCTTTCCTTGACTCATCTTCTTCCATCCTTTTGCCTCTTTATGCAAGCAAAATGCTGTCATCTCTCTTCCCATGCCTGGGTTTTTGATCCTCTCAGAGAGGGAGAAATTTTATCCCCAACACTGTGTTTAGACATTGTGATGTACAGATGTCTCATCAGGAGATGCTGAGAGAGTTCATGGATCTTTTCCACAACAGTTTACTGGTACAGAGTGAGCTTTTGGCATGAGTAAACAGCAGTCTTGTTGCGCCTTAGAGACAGGCTCATTTTTATTCTAGCATACACTTTTGTGGACTAGAGCAGGGGTAGTCAACCTGCGGTCCTCCAAATGTCCATGGACTACAATTCCCATGAGCCCCTGCCAGCGTTTGCTGGCAGGGGCTCATGGGAATTGTAGTCCATGGACATCTGGAGGACCACAGGTTGACTACCCCTGGACTAGAGCATTCTTCCTCAGAGGCATGGGTTGATCCTCATTAGGCAGGCATGTTTAAAAGGCTGTGAAAAGACAGTTGTAACCAGGAGAGTCAAAAGGACAATGAAATGTAGGAGGTACATGTTGGGATGTGCTTGTGTGAAAAGGAAATGTAATCCAGAAGAAGAGACCATTCCCAAAAGCAGTGATAACATACTAAAACTAGTTTTGCTAAGCTAGTTTTCACCTGTCATGGGTGAGGAATCCCGAGGTCCTTGTTAAGTCCTTAATGGGGGGTTTCAAACTTTTGTATTTCAGGCATACTTTTTGCCAGCCTGCACATAAAACCTCCACTATATGTTGTGCATAGAAACAGAATGCAGCTGTTAAACATATTTCTGGTCACTTATTATGCAACAGAAAGTTCCACATTAATATAATGCCAGGGAAGTGTATGGAAGTTGTACAGGCAGGTTGGGTACACGTATGAAATTTGAATTTGTCCATTTGTTTGTAATCCAGAATACCAGCTGCCATCTCTTTGTGTCAGAAAATGTTAAATCAACATGCCCCCTCCTCAGGCTGGGTATTTACATCTATGTGCCTCACCCTTAGGCCAGTCTGCTCGGGAGGTAGAGGGTATTTAGCTGCCAGTTTTGGGGGGGGTGTTGGGGGGGGCTATAGGTATTTTATTGGTCTTTTATGATTTTATGATTGTAAGCTGCTACAACTCTTTCTCGAGTGGCAGGATATAAATCCATAAATTAATAAATAAATGTCCTTAGACAATTTTTTAAAAATCCATTTGATATCTGGCCTTTTAAAATATGTTTTTACGTGTCTGACTTTGGTAGATTTAAGGAGTGCCTGCTGGAGAAAAAAAAAAGTTTAGTGTAAAGTAGGGCTTATTGTGTTCAAAGCCAATAGCCCTAGAGTTCTTTTCATGTGGCAGTGTTCCCGAAACTCATTGTCTCCTTACAATGATCCCTGAGCGAGTGAATTGAGTATCCCCCCCCGTGCACGGTTAGCTTTTCTCTCACTGAAGGCCACAGAGAGATGCTCAGTAAGAAACAGGTGTCCTGTTCAGTGATCCCTCAGCCTTTTGAGCCCTTATGAAGACTAGGGTCACAGATGATGCTGGGAAGAAGCAGCAAACCACTCAGCTCATCATAAATTAATGGAGTGGAAAATCAAGGCTTTGATGAACATAAGGCCACTATAAATGAGTACTGCTTCTTTGTGGGAGAGGCACAGTAGTGGGCAATTTAATGAGGGAGAAGCTCTGACGGGCACCTCCAAGCAATTTGTAGCATGTACAAGAAAAGTTGTAGAAGGACCTCATGGGCGAACTCTTATCTGACCACTTGGATGTTATTACGACTTGCAGCAAGGCGGTGGTTGTTTCTTTTCTAATAAGCAGGAGGCCAAACCGCCTAATATTTTCACCGTGGAAATAAGAAGCAAATTATGCGTGCTGATTAATTTTAATTGTTTGCCCTATTTCTGTATTAGCCAGACTCAAACACATACCCACGCACGGCACACGCTTCTTTGCCAAAAACTTTTTTGGCCTGCGTCCTATGCCATTTCTGCCCTCATTCTTCTCTCTGGCTGCCTCAGAGGCTTTCCTCTGCTGAGGTGCTTGCTTCCTCTGTCACTAGCACTGCCGCTGGCACCATCTTTCAAGGTGGACGTTCTAGTGACAGAAGAAGTGGCCATTGCAGTGAATACCCCCATCGCTGTTGGGAACTATTGCAAAGCTGCCTTGAACCCCAAGGGAAAGTAGGATAGAAATGTTTTAATAGAATAAGTGGAGCCGCTGCAATAAAGCTATTCTCCCTGCTTTATTTAGGCTGGAAATTGACTTGCTTCCCTTGGCTCAGCAGACCTGGCCAGGTAGACCCAGGCTATAATTACCTCAAGGCTGAGGTGACTGTTTTACAGCCGCATGATTGGAAATGCCAGGTGGAAGATGGCCACATTTGCTGGGACCAGGGGCGTCTGACTCCCACTGTGATTTTCTTTGGGTCTATGGGAACCCCGTAGACTGCATCTTGAGGATGGAAGACAATTTACAGATAGCTGGAGTGGGACAAACAGAAATGCGCTGGGCTGCCTTCTTGCCAACCATATTGCAAGCTGTCTCCTGTTCTGGCTCCCTGGATGCCATTGTAATCCAGTTTGGAGAAAATAAATTACCTGCCCAAGAAGAAGAAGAGTTGGATCTTTTATGCCACTTTTCTCTACCAGAAGGAATCTCAGAGCAGCTTACAACTGCCTTCCCTTTCCTCCCCCAACGACATGCACCCTGTGAGGTAGGTGAGGCTGAGCGAGCCCTGATGTTCCTGCTCGGTCAGAACAGCTTTATCAGTGCTGTGGCGGCCCAAGGTCACCCAGCTGGCTGCATGTGGAGGAGGACCAGGGAATCAAACCAAGTAAGTGATTGACCTTTTGTTGACTGTGGTGACCAATCTGCAAATCCTGTGTTCACATGTGCCCCACGTGCATTTATTCATGAACTGCTCAAGAAGAGAGCCTGGAGGGGTGATGTCAGTTCTGACAAGGTAGACTCTGCAAAAAAGAATGTGCGCAAGGCTGTGGGCCATTTTGTGGACTCCTGGTGGCTCTGTCATTCACCACTTGGACATTTCCTTAAAGCTGGCTCCCCTTTACAGGACTAATGAGGTACATTTGTCCTGCTGGAATGAGGACTTCACAGTGTACAGGACAAACTTCTTTGTTGGCTGCAGTGGTAGGAGTTTTTGTGTGAGTAGGTAGTTCCTGTTCAGTTCTTGTGGTGGTTTTAGACATTGGGCCAGATCCATTTGGGAAAGAGGCTGTGCCTGCATGCTTACCTCCCCTGGTGGGGGACCTCCTTAAGGGGTCTTGAGGGTCGAATCTTAATGGCATGCTCAGCTTGGAGGTAGCTTGTGGCTACCACTCCCAGGTAGCTTGTGGCTTTGTGAGACCACCAACAGCCATGGCCTTCCAACATCTGACCAGTAGTTCTGGGAGGGAAAGTCTTAGAAGAAATCCTTGGAATGTGTGCCTATTGTTGGCCCTTCAGGACACCTGGTTGGCAGCTCTGTGAAAAAGGATGCTGGTCTTGATGAACTGATGCTAAGGTCCAACAGGGCACTTCTTTTGGTATTGACACGCTTGTGAATGTTTGTGGCGGTGCTTGTAGTTGTTGTTGCATTTTTTATTGGAGCTCCTTGAGTCTGATCTAAGTCTCAGTGAGAAAGACAGGCTATAAATGAAGCAAACCTATTTTCAAACATTGAAGATCTAACCACTGAGTTTTCCCCTTAAGGGCTGCATGTTTTATCAGCAGATGGTGAGCCCTACCAGTGGAGATGCTCCTTGGGTCAAAAGGTGGTTCTTTTTCTTTTCTGTTTTCGGTGTGCATAGTTTTTGATAATCATGTAAAACCCAGGGAAATAGCCTGAAAGTAACAAGTACCAGATTTATCTGGAATAATGAGTTCACTGATTTTATTTGGTTGATTAAGTATTGTGGTTTATGTTTTTTCCCTTTGTCCTTTCTATCACATTTTATTTGCATCATCCTTAGTATCTTCTGTTCATGTTCCATCCTATAGTGAATGCAATGGCCTAGATCTGAAAATGGCAAGGAGATCACGTTCTTTCTCCATACAGAATATTGCTTACAAGCGTTCCAATCAATTTCAGCAAATCGGATACGAATCTTTACTGAAATACCTTCCTATTTAATTCTGTGCAGGTGTTTGCCTATATATTGATTGCAGCCATTTTAGGGATAATGATCCACCTTAGAGCAGTTATGTATCTTGATCTTTCTCAAAAGCTCCTTCTGTTTCCGTTGCACATAGATTTGTTCTAAAGAACTGATTGCACCATTTAGGATCTATATTCATTCATTAAGGGCAGGGAAGCTTTTGCTGCTGAATTAGCAGAATACGTCAATGTTTAGGTTATCACTAAGTTCTAGCTGAAGGAATCACAGTGATTTGTGACAATTTTGAAAGATGAATCGGAAATAACATTTAAAAGGCTCATGTTCGAGGTAATGCTGGTTAAATAGTCATTTGTTTTATTGTAACCTAAAAGTTTCTGAAAGGACCAGAGTTTTCATTGATTAGATTTCCTCCCCTCCAAGTCCACTTTAGCTCAATCTCTTCAAAGTTCAGTTTTGTATATGTATGCACTTAGGTACAGCTCATGAAGTCACTGAGAAAAGAGAGTGGAAGCATGAATAGAAGGGAGAAGCTATCCCTGTTAATGCCAGGCAGGATTCATGACAGTTAGCTTGTGATAACAGCAAATGAAACCGTGGTTGTGAGTAAGCAAGATTTAATGCAGCTTGGGTTGAATCCAATCAACTATGAGCAGAACCCCACTTCTGAAACAGAACTTCCCCTCCTGTCCTCTCCTACTCAAGTCTAGTGTAGCTCCCAAAATTATGCTCCAGGGATGCCCCGGCCTGGTACTAGATCAGGCACCATATGTAGATGTGCAGTGGAAGAAGGAATATGTCACAATTAACCATTGATAACAATGCTTTGATTATAACGGGTTGGATTTTTCAGCAGTAGAGTGGAACTTTCTTGCCTACCTACATTTTGCATGCCACTCATCTCCACAACATGCTGATCCTGGGGGACCAGGGGGCCCTGAGGAACAATATGAGGGATTTGCAGCAGGAATTGGAAAATGGTAGTAGCAAATTCTAATTCAGTCTAAATCCAGCCCTAAGAAATAGAACAACCAGACCACAGCAGATTATCTGATTAAAGAAATGTTTCTAAGTTTTACATGTCAATTCATTTCAAAAAAGTCTTGGGATGCCACTCCCACACCTAGGTGGCGGCGGGGGAGCTGGCAGGGGCATGTGGTGCTTTTTGGCCCGGCTCTTGGATTAAGCACAGGGCTGGCCTGCCCTAACCCCTGATGGTACCTGCAGCATTTCAGGGAACAAGGAAGACTCCTTATTCACTTACCACGGGGCATTTGAGGGCCTGAGTTGGGCCAGGGCTCGGCAGCACCCGGGATGGTGACGACATTGGGCATAATTTGGGATAAGCCCAACAGCTCTGTTGCCGCCAGCCCAGGCATTCCGCCCTGTGCATAATCAGTCACCATGAAGATAAACCGTATTGTAATAGTGGATGAGTTCAAATATATATTGCTGTGTTTGAGTCTGAGAGTTATTTGAAGAAGTGATTCCACTGAATGGATGACTGAGCCAAGCTAGTTAGCCCTTTTCATGTTTGTTCTTGTTACTGTCTAATTTTCCAATTATTATTTTTTGCTTTACCTGTGTTTGACTCACGTGTGTTGTTTTGATTCAGTTCATTTCTTCTTTGCCCTCATGGTCCACAGCCTTGCTGCCCTCACATTAATGTTATGTCAATGATATAAAACGTCTGCCACAACATCACAGATGCTCATAAACAAAAGCATACCGATGTCCACAGGCAATAGCTTTAAATCAACAGGGCGAGGCCCAGAACAGTGAGGGTGAAGAAAGGCTGAGGGCCATGAGAGTGAAAAAAAGAAAGAAATATAATGCTGAGAATAAAGAGAAGCCAGGGAATCAAAATGAGCTCCGAACAACATCCCAACAATGTTCATTTTACGAAAGGTGAGAATCTGGCTGTATCCAACGTGAACATCAAAATATGAGAATATTTAGTGAATCCATAGTTTAGAGCTTTGTTTTACCTTGCAAATTGCATTTTATGAGCTTAATTGCCACAATCCTAACTTTTTAATGACTCTACGTCAGTGGTCCCCAACCCCTGGTCTGGGGATCAGTACCGGTCCGTAGATCAGTCGTCCTCCTCCCTGGCTCCTGCCTCAGGGGCTGCCCTGCCACTCTGCCGCCGGCTCACCTTTGGTGCTCTCCAGCGACCGCCATGGCTGGGGCTCCCCCTTGGTGTGGCACTGCACAGCTGCTGCTGGCAGGGCCCCCCAGCGGGCGGCGGGAAAGCAAGTGGAGCAGGGGCTCAGGTAGCAGTGATGACATCCCTCGGCAAAGGACTACCCTCCCCCTGGGCCTCGGTAAAATTGTCAAGTGTTGACCGGTCCCTGGTGATAAAAAGGTTGGGGACCACTGCTCTACATCATTAGTCTTTCCCTTCTCTCCTGCTATTTCAGTTTACCTCGCCCTTGGGTGCCTCCTTCCCCTCAGCCTGTCTAGCGCTTTTGGAACCTGGAGAAGGGTAATGAGCTTCAGTATCTGGCATGTTGGATTAAGCAAGATGATTCCCATTGATTTTACTGTATATGAATTTGCATACATGGCATATACTTCGCACTTACACATACTAATTGTTGTTTTAAGAATAACTATAAAAAAACAATTGAGACTAAAATATCAAGTTTTGAAACTTTTTCTTGTGTCTTGCAGAGTACTCGGATGGCCTTAGATCACCTAGAGTCTGTCCCGGAGAAACTGAACATTTTAGAAGATCTTAGAGATTTTGGAGTGAGAATACATTGCCATATCTCTTTCATTAGAATACTTTGCATTCTTCTGCACACTGAGAAGTCTATGTGTTGGGGTCATAAAATCTAAATAATCACACTTTAACCTATCTTCTTATTTTCTTTTCCATTATACATACAAATGATGCAATGGTGCCATGAATGGGTTTGCTATCTAATCAGCTCCTTTTCTATTCCCATCCCCTTAGTCTAATCAAAAAGAGTCCTCTCTTCCTGGCTTGAATCCTAACTCATAATATAGAGCCACCCGATAACATATGGTTATTTTAATAAAATTAAGGTAAATAGCTGAGGATTATACCTTTCTTTGTGGGAGCTTTAGATCTATACAGACTATTTTGATAAGCTGTTTCTTATTAAAGTGGCATCAGCCCTTAGTTGTGCTAATATTTGAAAAGAGGTAGATTTTGTTTGGTTTATTGAGACACAATGCCATTTGCAGTCCCAGAGCACTGCTTCCAAAGTGAAGATACACTGAATAATCATGGATTCACAGCTGAGGATACTGATTGATAAACCTGCAGACTGCAAACTACTTGAATAGCAAATTTACTTATTACATCGGATAAATCCCCGTTCTTATGTCAGGGTACAGAATTCATGCCAGACATTTAGCATGCAAAATGTATAGGAATGCTGCTATGCCATTAATTCACTTTTGTTAATTGGCACCATGTCTCACCCGTGGCATGGGTTACAAGCTTTAAACCATGAAAATACCAGCTTGGTGTAGTGGTTAAGAATGACAGCTTCTAGTCTGGCAAGCCGGGTTTGATTCCCTGTTCCTCCATGTGCAGCCACCTGAATGACCTTGGGCTAGTGACAGACCTGTCAGAGCTGTTCTCACAGAGCTCTCTCAGCTGCCCTACTTCACGGGGTGTCTGTTGTGGGGAGAGGAAGGAAAGGTGATTGTAAGCTTCTTTGACACTCCTCTGTGTAGTGAAAAGTAGGGTATAAAACCCAACTCTTCTTCTCAAGCAATTTGAAGCCTCAGGTGAATAAGTTCACTGTTAGCCTGATTCTTTTAAAAAATGTTAGTCCAGGAAGGATCTCAGTTTATGTTCAATCCACAGAAGTACAAAGTGATTTCTCCCACCACTTTAAAACAGTAGACTGAGTATTCCATATTTTAATGGCTTGCTTAAATTTTGCCAAAGCTAGAGGGCTTGGGAGTAAAGAAGATTAATATAACTGATGTGTAAGGCCTCACTTCATCACAGGCACTGAGTCTGAATGGCTACTATTGTTAACATTTAAGTAGCATGACCCCGGTGTTAAGTGCTGTCATAGAAATGGCATGGTCAGATGGCCACTCTACTGGCCAGTCTTCCAGTGCAGGAACATGCCACAGGGAACTATACCCAACTAGGGAGAGCCAGTTTGGTGTAATGGTTAGGAGTGCAGACTTCTAATCTGGCAAGCCGGGTTTGATTCCACACTCCCCCACATGCAGCCAGCTGGGTGACCTTGGGCTCCTCACAGCACTGATAAAGCTGTTCTGACTGAGCAGTGATATCAGGGCTCTCTCAGCCTCACCCACATCACAGGATGTCTGTTGTGTGGAAGGGAAAGGGAAGGCGATTGTAAGCCGCTTTGAGACTCCTTTGGGTAAAGTGAGATATAAGAACCAACTCTTCTTCTATGGCAGCTACAATATCCTACTTCTCCTAGGACAAGTGTTTTGTCCTATAGATGTTAAAATGGCAGCTTCATTAATGCTGAACATATACTTTATGCTTTCAGAATTCTCCTGATCAGACAGAAATTGCTGGAGAAAGATGTGCTAAATATAAGGAAATCATGGGCTCCTTGCAGCAGCATTTGGAAGATTCAAAACGCAGACTTGAAGACTTCAGGGTAGGTTTACTCACTCTCTTTAAAACCTGTTTTGTATCCAATGTTCTCCATTTGTTTGGTAATAGTGTATGATCGTCCTTACTTGGATTTCCCAGGCCAACCTGATCTTGTTGGATCAGGTCAGTATTTGGATGGGAGACCACCATGGAATACCAAGGTTGCAATGCAGAAGCAGGCAAGCCAACACTGAATGACTCTTGCCTTGGAAACCATATGGGGTTATCATAAGTCAGCTGGAACGGGACAGTGCGTCATACACACACAGTGTCACATACAGCAGGTTGCCAGTTCCACACATGGGAAACTAGACATCAAAAATAACCTTATTGGGCTTCAGACTAAAGGTTCATTTAGTCCAAATATTTTGTCTTCGACAGTGACAAGCCAGCTAGTCCTAAGAAGTTCACAAATGGAATAAAATGAAGATAGCTATCTCCTGTTGTTTGTCTCCAGCATCTAGTATATCCCTTCTAGACGCAGTTTCCCTCTTAGTTGTCATAGTTATTGTGCATTAATAGATCTATGGCTCTATGAATTTGCCTAGTCCTAAAAAGAGGAAATACTGTTTCATGGAGCATGTCACATAAGGGACATAATGCATGAAAGATGCCCTTTGTGAGTCTGAAACCTACTGTGTTCATCAGAGATGCCAAAGACTAGGAAATGAACTTGCAGTATTCAAACTTGCTGTGATTAATACATGCTAACTACACCACACATCCGTAAGCAAATGAGAAGACCAACCCAGCTACTTTCCTGAAACTATTTCAATCACAATGAGCACTTCAACCCACTATCACAGTCAGATTGCTTTTTCCATCCTCCTCTTCCATCTTAGACACTGGTGGTTCCAGCGTCAAGCACAGTGCTGTGAAACACTTTACTCCCATCAGCATGGAGGCAAAGGTCCTAAAATATATCTAACGTGGATGTACATTTATGACACAATCCTTATCCATTATGGCCCATGTGTGGGCATCAACCCATGAAATGTGATGCATTCCAATACGCTCTGGCTTCATGTATGATCTGTCAAAGGCTTCAGCTTGGAAGATGAGGAACCAGAAACCATGGAGTACCTGCAATGCTGCCCTTGTTGCATTGTGCCTTCCTTGATTATTTTAGCATAATTTTTTTCAGGTCCTGGGTGGTTAGTTAAAGTGTTGAACATGTACTGGGTTTTTAAATCCCCTTTGGCACTTTAATTGGAAAGGTGGGATATAAATATCCAGGTAACAGACAATAAGGACACATTTGGGGTCCATTTAGTCTAAAATAGATGTTTTGAGCTGACTTTATTTCAGGATGGGTAGATTTCGTGCTTTAACAAACACAATAAACACCCATTGCCAGGTGCTGTTTGCCTGTTTTAAGAATCTCTGTACAAACAAAAAAAAAGAGAATAATTCCCACTGAACCGACGTGCTGAAAGAAGAAGCTGCAAAACTTGCAGCAGCGAGCACAGAAGGTGACTTCTCCCAGAATCTGCTGACAAGGACATAGACTCTGGAGAGGAAATCAGATTTAATGCTAACTACAAGATTTACATTCTGAAGACTGAAACAGATTGTATCAGTTTACAATCATTCTTCCGCATTATATAACCCAGGCTTTAGGCTGTTTTTAATCTGAAAGATAAAAGGCCATATATAAAAATCTGCTGTTTCATAGGATGCATTTCCGTTCCCTCTCGCAGGATAAGAAAACCGAGGCTGATATTTCTGCCATACACAGTGCATCTTCTAAGTGGCGAATGAGCACCAACTTTTTGTCCAGCTCCTTACTTTCTTCTCCAGGATGTAAGTAGCCATCTTCGTTTGGGGATCCCCACAGTGCCATCCAGGGGTCCTTTTGCGGTGAAGTGACATGGAAATAACCTTCCGATTTCCATTGTTAGAATAATCAGAGCCCTTGCCGCTTTTCAGCTTCATGTATTTAGTTACCCCATATTCCTGCCAGGAAATAATGTAAATCTCAGAACATGCATTTGTGTATGAAGGTTATCAGAACTAAAATTATGCTGGTGCCAGTCAAGCGTCAGTGAAGGGAAGGAACTAGTGGTATCCCAAAGGGGAGACAATGGCAAATATATTTAATAGTCAAGGAAAAATGCTGAGCCAACTTGTTCCTGATCGCTTGGCAGTCTTGCCATAGTCAGCCTCTTCCCTTGGGCGACCTCCATGAAGCTCACCTGCCAGTGACCTGCAAATGGAGGCCACGACTTTATCCTGTTTTCCTTCAATCAGAACAACAACCCTTCCAGAATAGCCAACACACAGTAGAATTACAAAAAAATGTGGGTGACTTTTCTACCCAATTTAGGGTTCCCAAGGTGTGACCAATAACATCAAAGCAAGCCATAAACATCTACAAAGATGTACAAAGCAATTTAAAACAAACATATGAGTTGGAAGGCGGGTCAAGGAGACTCAGTGAGGGAATGCCAGACAAAACAGGTACGTTTTCTCCCAGTAGCAGAAGACAGTAATAGAAGGGGATAGTCAAATCTGCCTTGGGAGGGAATTCCATAATTTTGGTGCTATGGCCAAGAAGGCCCTTTCTTGGGTTGCCATTCATCTAGCCTTAGATGCCATAGACATCTGACCAATATGACCATAGTAGTTAGGTAGTTTCTTAGTTAGTAAGAAACATAGTACTTAGGTAGTCCTTAAAATATGCCTGCCCCAAAGTCATATAGGGCCCAGAAGTATATTTAGAGTCAGTGTACATGGAACAATATTGGCTTGATATGGCCTCTATGACCCAGGCCAATCAGAATTTTAGACACAGCATACTGCACCAACGGTAGCTTCCAGACAATCAATGGAAAATTCTTGCAGCAGTTTGACTCATTCCAAATTCTACCGGCAGGAAACTGATTGGCTAATTAGATTGGCTAATTGGCAAGACTGTGATTTCTTCTGTGATAAATAGCAAAACCAAATACAATCATTTTGCTTGGGGTATGTTCATAATAGAATCTGCATAGCATAAAGTGAAATTGTACAATTGTGTTCATTCTGCTGCTAACCATCTCACCTGTCATCTTTGGGCAGTGACAGATTTCTAGAGGGAATGTATTCACAATTTTGTCAGCGTCCCTCACTCTGGTTTTCAGGCAATACAACAAGCTAAAGCCATCTTGTTTTATAAGGGTGGAATATCTAATTACTGTCTTGTGTGGATTGTACTAAAATCTAGCTTCAGTTTGAAGACGGCTATTTATAATACATTTCTAATACAAAAAATAAACTCTTACATAAATCAATTACTTAATGGATGCATTGCTTGATAATAGCCTTTGATATTATAGATTACTTTGTCCTAAGATAATTATCAGCTATTCAGATCATGATTAATGGCATTGCGCAGGAATAATGCTTCTTTACTTAAGCTTCATCTCACTACTTAACAAGACTAAATCAAATTAGATTTCCAAAATGGTGAAGGATGTAATTGGTATTTGTACCCACGTGTAAGTGACAAGTGAGTTGACAGAGGCACCTAAAAATAATATATGTGAATTTCCTTTTTTTAAAAAATTCCAACCAACTATCGTTGGTTCTTTCTTTGTACGGTACAAAGGCTAAGTATTTGAAGTATTACTTCTTAGCTTCTCAGATTGTCTGAAGCCCCCCTGCAGGGGGGGGGGGAGTTTAGAGACCCAACTTAAGGGACTGCAGATAGAAGTTTGAATTTTTGAACATCCCCAATCCCACAACAGCCAAAATATGACTTGTCTGAGCAAAAGAAATGAGCCTCTGCCCTTCACATACATACAATATAAAATTGAATGTACCACATACAGCCTGGGGGCTGCATGGTTAGATCTATGCAATGTGGGCCAAGCCAATGCCCAGCTGGGAGTCAGTGTTTTGGCACTCTACTACCAGACTTTCTTTACTATAGCACAGCCAGGCTACAGCAAGCAGCTTCTCCAGGAAAGGAGTGATCGGAAAAAGTGGACTCTCAACTGAGAGTCAGAGTTCTGACCCATCCTGCCCAGGAAGCCTCTCACCAAGTACCAGTAAAGTTACCTGATGTCATGGCATGGCCCAATTAGCTCCAGAGAAGATATAGTATGACCCCGCCATAACTATTTAATTTGCGTACATACACAAATGAAAACGCTGGAGGGCGTCACCCCAAGGGTCAGACATGACTCGGTGCTTGCACAGGGTATACCTTTACCTTTTACACAAATATGCACATACCCCAGATAAGACAAGGATTCTTAATGATCAGGTCATTGAAAAGCTGTTGGCAAAATTAAAATTATGACCATTAAGATTAAGATTACAGCCATAGCTGTAGTTTGACTTGTATTTTGACTCGTGTTTTAACAATTTAGAATTTCTTCAGAAATAAATTCAGGGAGAGTAGGTCTATCAAAGAGTAATAGTTCTTCTCCCATTCCCCCTCAGAGCCAACTGCTGCTCTTGCTCAGGATTCCGCCCCCTTCTTCCCTTCAGGCCTGCTGTGAAGGAAGTCTCAAACTGTTGCGGGGGTTCTTTTGCCTCCTGTTTCATCTGTACAACCACCTGTGCGGGAACCCTCAAATGTTACTTTTGCACAACAGCTCTGTCCATCTTCCAAAGTAGCCATTTCTTCAGTTGCCAGCAGTAGGCCTCAGGCTTCAGAAAGGCAGACATCACCAGCCAAGCAACAGACTGTGCTAGCCAAGGGGTGTCTGTGGCCATGTGCATTCCTTTTGAAGAGGTGCATGTGAGGGGGGAGAGCTTTCCCTTCAGCCTAACTGCATTTAGATGAGCTGTCCTTCCAAGGGATCCACAGATCCCACGTGGAGGTTGGCATCCTTAAACCTCAGAGGGGTGCAAGAAGAAGAGTTGGTTCTTAAAGGTAAAGGTAAAGGTATCCCCTGTGCAAGCACCGAGTCATGTCTGACCCTTGGGGTGACGCCCTCTAGCGTTTTCATGGCAGACTCAATACGGGGTGGTTTGCCAGTGCCTTCCCCAGTCATTACCGTTTACCCCCCAGCAAGCTGGGTACTCATTTTACCGACCTCGGAAGGATGGAAGGCTGAGTCAACCTTGAGCCGACTGCTGGGATTGAACTCCCAGCCTCATGGGCAAAGCTTTCAGATGGCTGCCTTACCGAGGCTCTAGAGTTGGTTCTTATATGCCGCTTTTCTCTACCTGAAGGAGTCTCAAAGCGGCTTATATTCGCCTTCCCTTTCCTCTCCCCACAACAGACACCCTGTGAGGTAGGTGAGGCTGAGAGAGCCCTGATATAGCTGCTTAGTCAGAACACTTTTCTCAGTGCTGTGGCGAGCCCAAGGTCTCCCAGCTGGTTGTATGTGGGGGAGCAGGGAATCAAACCCAGCTCCCCAGATTAGAAGTCCGCACTCGTAGCCACTACACCAATGCTACAGTCACTCCTTCAAAGCAGCCACTTTTGCCTGGGGAGCTGATCTTTATAGTCTGGAGATGAGCAATAATTCCCGGAGATCTCCAGGCCCCATCTTGAGGTTGCCTATCCCTAGTTTGGAAATATTCCTTGAGGTTTGGAAGTGGGGCCTCAAAAGGGTATAATGCCTCCACAGCCACCTAACCAGCCAAGTGAGGCCCTAAACCCACACCAAACCATGAGCTAGCACTCATTGCATTACAGAACACAATGGGCTTTACTACTAGTTTAAAAAATAAAGTTTCTTTTGATTTGAGGCAAGTGCATTTACCTTTTGAGGCCAAAATGGTGGTGTGAAACTGCTGGGAAGGGGAGAAATCTCCTTGCCCCCTCCTAAACTTTTGTTTTCTACTGTTGTCTGCAACTGTCAGATGAGAGTTAGCATAGTCCCCTGCATCTGTTTTGGTTCCCCTCACAGGATTACTTATCTACTTTCTTATGAGGAGAAAGCTTTTTTTAAAAAATGCCTAAATGTTCCAAGACAGGGAAGAGAAAGCAAAAACTTCTCCATCTCCTAAAAGGGAGAACTGCTTTTGTATTTCCAGATCAGCCCAGAATCTTCCAGAAAGCAGCATGTTCTGGATACATTCTAAAACGTATCCACATTGTATTAGTTCATTTTCCAATTTAGGGGCCACTGTTTTGTATATTTACAATCCTTGGGACTGTTAAGCTGAGAACTATGAAATATACTTCAATAAACATGACCTCCAGCTGAGCCTATTGGAGACAACGTGAGTGAGTGCAACCCTCTCCTGATAGCACATTTTAAAATCTCTTATCTTCTGCAGGGTGTGTGTCCTGGCTGTAGTTGCCTCGGTAGCATAAGCCTTTTCCTCCTCCCCATCTTCCTTGCCTGCCTGTCTGCCAGTGGATACAAGCAAAGCTTACTTGGCATACATGTAGCCCTAAAGAGCAGAACAGCCAGGCAAAATGGAGTGTGGTTATATACAGAATCAGAAACCCTCCCCAAGCCAGTAAGAGGGTGCAGTGATTAGCTGAAAGTGAAAGTGAATTAAAAATGTCAGTCCAATTCCCAGCATTGTTAGTGTTGAGTCACTCTCTCCCCTCCCTGTGCCTCTTACCACCCAGGAGATCAAAATTAGGCAATAAGAAGTCTAGCTGTGCTCCCCAGTGACACCTTCCCAGACTGCAGAGAGCAGGCCATGAAACCAACATTTCTCTAGGCAGACCAGGGTATTGAGCGGTCATTTGTGAGCTGAATCCTGATTTCACAAAACAGCCATAGTTAGAAGAAATCCCAGTTTCCATGTGATGTCTGAAACAAGCCAGTGTTTCTTCAATGTATAAGATCCTTAAGCTGCTGGTCCAAGGGACCAGATCTTTTGACTGGAAGGTCATTGCAAAAGACAGTGAGGCCATGAAATCTGCTGTGTAATGAGATTAGGCAAATAGCAGTATTTTCTGTGTGTATAGACTGCAGTGTAGCAGGTCAGTTAGACAGAAAAGACCAGAAGAAAAATGATTGCCCATTAACTGAGAGCATTATTAGTGACAAGGTGTGATTAACAACTCATTAAATTCCGGATGTGAACAGTGTTTTGAAAAACATTGTGGAATAACCTCATACTGAAGCTGCAGAGTAGCATTGACTTTAAGGGGTTTCAAACAAAATAGCAATGTTATCAGTTCAGGCAAAGATAAAAGACTGTGCAGTTTGCAAGAACCCAAGTGTCAGTTTTCCTACACAGTGGGATAATTGTTTTCATATCAAGAGGGAAGAAATATGACCATAGGGTTAATAGGGCAAACACAACTCTTTACTCTGTGTTTGCATACAGTTTTAATCCCCTCCTGCCCTCCACAAGAAAAAAGAAGTACAGTTGATTGCTACTGTCCTCATGCATCCTTTGAGTAACTGAAAAAAGGTAGTGTTTTTGGAAACAGAACCAGAGTAGACTTTGAAGGTTAAGAGGCTACTATTGCTTGCCTCCTGGTCTCTGGCTCAGTTCAGATCATGACCTGCTTGTGTTTGAATACAGAGATACTCAAGTAACCTGACTCAGCATGTCTACTCTAAATGATTATGGGGGGGTGAGGCACATAGAGGTCTTTTTTCAGTGCCTCCTTTTTTCAATGCCAGTGCTTTAACTGGGGATGCCGAAGATCAAGCCCAAGGACCTTCTGCCTCTCATCCATTGCTCCTTTCCTGGACTGAGTTTGCTCATCTGTAGCAACAAAATCAGAGCCTCTTGTGGCGCAGAGTGGTAAGGCAGTGACATGCTGTCTGAAGCTGTCTGCCCATGAGGTTGAGAGTTCGATCCCAGCAGCCAGCTCAAGGTTGACTCAGCCTTCCATCTTTCCGAGGTCGGTAAAATGATGAGTACCCAGCTTGCTTGCTGGAGGGTAAACGGTAATGACTGGGGAAGGCACTGTCAAACCACCCCGTATTGAGTCTGCCATGAAAACACTAGAGGTTGTCACCCCAAGGGTCAGACATAACCCGGTGCTTGCAAAGGGGATACCTTTACCTTTACCTTTTAGCAACAAAATCACTCTATGCACAACAGAACTCATCACACAGTACTTTGTGGAGTAATTTAAGTAAATATGTTGTGCTTGCTAGTCAGTTACCTAAATTTAGTTTTCTCTGATTTTAGATTACGAAATGGTCAGCAACTGCAGGTGCTTTGCATTAGTAATGTAAATATATTACTCCCCCCACCATGTACAAAGTACTGAAAAATAGTTTCCCCAGAACTTGAATTATTTCTAAGCCTTATTGGACTGCATAGATCTATACCTTTAAAACGTGTAGCCTCCTGAAAGAAAGGTCATAGGAGCTGATCTCCCTGATCTTATGTTACTGGGGGTCCTGGCTTTCAATTAATGATGGCGCAGATGATAATTATTGACAGGAATAACGATGCTGTTTATATTGTGTTTTATTTATGGTGTAATCCTCCCAATAACCAGTGGGTTATGTCCAGATTACAGATGAAGAAACAAGTGAGGGCAGGTAACTTCTCTCAAGCTACTTAATTAATTCATGGCTAAAGTGAAATTTGAACTGGGGATTTCTTGGCTCACCTGCCTAGCCACTAAGCTACAGGAACTCTTAGTAATCCCTTCTCATTAGCTGGGACTGATCAATGCATATAAGATGTGACAGCAGCAACATGGTGTAGGATAGTGGTTTCCAGAGAACCAGTGGAATATAGTGGGTAAGAATATAGAAGATCAGACTTCAAAGCAGTCTTTATTAGCCTATAACCTACGTTCACAGAGGTTGCTGTGAAGGGGGATCATGGAAGCATCCTTGCCAGAAGGGTGAGAATATAAATTCAAGGAATAAATGAATGAAGTTTCCCACCTTCAGATATCTCTTTTTATATCAACATGTCTGCTAAGGGAAAGCCCTCTGTGTGGCTGTTACATGTTCCAGAGGATCGCGGTGGGTCCTGAGGCATATAACTAAGGTGGGACACAGTTCTTAGGGATCCACTGCTTTCCTGCACAGACTAGAACACACCTCATACTTTCTTCTGACTGCACATTATGGGAGATGATCAGTAATGGTGGGCAGGCTGTCCTTCAGGGAAGCTTGGCAAGCATTTTGCTTCATCTCCTTCAAGGAAGCCTATCTTAAGCCGAAGGCTCCCCAGAACCCAGCTTGACAGCCGCTGCTGCACTCCCAGAGATACAAAACATTTGGATATTGTTAAAAACTATTCCTAGAATGACAGTGGAATGGATCTCCTCAAATTTCCCAAGGGTCCATGTGGAATAGAAGGAGCATCTTTACTTAATAAATGTCTTAACCTGCCATTCCTTCCACCACATCACTGCGAGGTACGCTGGGCAAGTGACTGGCCCTGGTGATCTGAACCCAGATCTCTATGGTCCTGGTTCAGCACTCTAACCATTACTCTTGATATGTCCCTCATCAGGTTGCCTGCTCTCTAAATGCAGTCTCCATTTTTGTTTTCTGCATCTCTGGTAGCACCAAATGTCCTCTGTTTCTGAAGAATGGAGGCCAGAATGCAAGAAGTTGTACTTTAGGACTTGACAAGTATTAGTTGTCAGCTGCAGCTTTTAACAGTTGCTGAAATCAGCCATGGTTTGTTGTGTAGGGGGGTGGGGGACATCCCCTGCCCTTACAGAGTGCAGCATATTTCCTGTGCCATTCTCAAACTGGAAGAGACAGAGGAGGAATTTGTTTTTGCACCCTCATAGATTACCTATTCAAACAAGTTAATGTATTATATTTTACTGAGCTGATCCAAAGGAAAGGCAAAGTGCAGCACACAACACTATACTAGCATGGTCTCCTCAGATAGCAGTGCCGAGGCTACAATGGTCATAGAGAAGTCCCACGCTCGGTGGGAGGGGGGGATGGGAGCATACAGGTACAACTGTTTACTGCAGGGGTAGTCAACCTGTGGTCCTCCAGATGTTCATGGACTACAATTCCCATGAACCCTTGCCAGCAAACACTGGTAGGGGCTCATGGGAATTGTAGGCCATGAACATCTGGAGGACCACAGGTTGACTACCCCTGGTTTACTGCACAGATAGGATGTTCTGTCCAGGAACATGGATCAGGGAGACAGGAACACTTCGTCATCCATGTTGTTAGCCACTTATAGGGCTTCAAGTGGGCAGCCGTGTTGGTCTTAAGTAGCACAACAAAATTTGAGTCCAATGGCACCTTTAAGACCAACAAAGATTTATCCAAGGCATGAGGTTTTCATGTGCATGTTTGTGAGTCCCAACTTCTAAGAAAGCCAGTCTAAAGATAAGGCATTCTGCTCCCCATATGTTTTATGCCTCATCACATTTCAGCAGGGTAGTTTGCCCTCTTTAAGATATTGTGATGATACGTCAGTGATTTATTTGAATTGATCTGCTCAAAAAGAAATGGACCAGGATGAAAATGTTAAAATACCATTATTTTTGATGTCCGTATCAAGGATCTGTACGTCTCAAATGTAGCATTTGCTGTCATGCCCTCAAAATATAATTTTTAATCACAACTACCCCAATCCTTTTTTTAAGCCCGAGTGTGCTATTTACCACACCATCCTATGGCTAAAGGCAACAGATTCCAGAGGTTAATATTTCACTGTATTAAAAGGATTTCCTGTAATATGTTTTAAGTTTATTGCTTTTTGATTTTATCGCGTACCTTCTGGTTCTTGTATTACTGGAAAGGTAAACAGGATTTGCTATTCCATCTGGCCTTTCTCTGTACTATTCATAATTCCAGATACCCACTCCATTCTGCTTACTGTGGGTAATGAAAGCAGCTCTCAATGTTAGCAGCTTTTGCGTTCAAAACCTTTGAACCTCATATTTCCAGTACGATTAGTTCAATGTCCTTTGGGGAAGAGCAAAGAAATGAGAGATAATGGAGGGCGAACTTAAGGGGGGGGGGAGGAGATTCTAAGAAGAACGGCTCTTCTATATTAGACTCACAAACAAACTGTAAGGCACTTAC
This sequence comes from Paroedura picta, assembly GCF_049243985.1. Taxonomy (NCBI): domain Eukaryota; kingdom Metazoa; phylum Chordata; class Lepidosauria; order Squamata; family Gekkonidae; genus Paroedura; species Paroedura picta. Next base: position 153,216,253 of record NC_135370.1, on the reverse strand, counting down.
CCCATGATTCTGCCTCACTTGGCTGTGACACAGAGTGGAATACTGCAGGACAAAGCTAGGCACATGAATCTTTCCTTCCCAATCTTCCTCCGTCCTGGTGAAAGGAAACAGCCCATCCTATGACACTGATAGGCAGCAATGACACTTTTCACTCACAGGCTGACGTCTAGTAACTCTGATTGATGTAATCCCTTTAAGAACTGACTCACGCTCATTTTATTCCCCGCACTGTGTTCTTGAGGGTACTTCTTTCCTACCAATATCAGGCTTCTCTTGCTCAAACAAGGACACTCCACTGAAATAAAGAACAGAGAGCCAAAGCTAAGTGCTTTTAAGTGGCTTGGTTTCAGTCTGAAACAACCATTTGTTTACCTCTTTCAGTGTGAAATTAGTGGATCATAAAATGGATTAATTTTCAAAGGATCTTGGCCCGGCAAATGTCATTCCTCTTGCTGGTAGCCACCAGCAAGCTGACGTTTACAATGCACTTCAATACATTTTGATAGTCTGATTTTTTTATCCGTTTTGCCTGCCCCCCCCCCCCAAATTACCTATGGATTCATTATTACACCAGTACTACAATTTGTTCTAATCCATTATGCTATAATATGTAAGTTCTTAACGTAAGCCATAGTTTCTATTTTCCACATAGATGGAGCTCACTAACCTGGCTCCCCTCTCTTTCTGACCCCCTTCATACTTGGACAAAAAGCATAACCAGAGTATGGGTGATCATTCATTCAGTTATGTGTTTTCTCTGTGGAGTAAGTGCCTTTAAGTTGCAGGGTTTTCCAGGCAAGAGACTAACAGTGGTAGTTTGGCGTTGTCTTCCTCTGCATAGAAGCCGTGGATTTCCTTGGTGGCCTCCCATCCAAATATGGACCAGGGCTGCCCCTGCTGAAGCTCACAAGATCTGACAAGACTGGTCTAGCCTGGGTCATCCAGGCATGTTTTCTGTTCTTACAGAAGCATTGAGATGCCTCAGAGCTTTCCTCTTGGGCTTTTCCCCAGCAAACAATTGATTGCCTTCTTTGTCTTTCCCTTTGCGACACTTACCAACAGTGCTCTTCTTTTGGATTTAACTGCAGCTAAGAAGAACACCAGCAGCACGACTGTCAATGGGATGAGGCCCCGCGTGGAACCAGAGAAGTACTAAAAAGAACCGAGAAAAGTGCCTTTTCCCTTCAGGACACGCAGCTGTGCCCCACTCTGCTTCTGGCCAGTCCAGTCCAGCTATATTGACAAGCAGTGCTGCTTCCTCGGCTTCACTGATGCCAAATTTTAACTGAAGTCGCCATCATGGCTGTGTACCCAAAGTCAGGCAGGTAATGGCCGAAGAGTCAAGATGTCCTGTAAAACGCCAAAGCGTCTCATGGCAGGAGGCCTTGTCCTCTTCTGCATTGCTCTTCTCCATTTCCAACCAGACCTTGCAGCTCCTCAGTGCCACACGTGGACTGCTTTGACTGAGGTGGTCTTGTTGGTTTTTTTTAAACCAAACCTTGTTTAATTTAAATCTGTTTTAACTTCAAAGATGTGATTATATTTTGGTCAGACAATATAATCTAGGCAGTCTTTTAAAAACAATCAGGAAATGGTTAATAGAAAATGCTTTTGCGTGGAAATATGATGTTTTCTAAATTTGGTAAAGCCATGCGTTTGCATGCGACAGCATTTTTGCAACAGGAGTGCCTCGAATGATGCTTTGTGCAATGATTACATTATTGCGCTTAATAATAGAAGAAGTTTATATCAGAAACAATGACCTCTATTTCCTTCCCTGTGGGCAAAGCTCAGATTCTATTCTGTGCTTCGTTTGGTTCGGGACTGTTCTGTTTGTTGATCCAAGTTCAGCAAAGAACACATCCTAACCTAAATTTCCCCCAGCCTTGAGGAAATTCAGTTAACTGCTTGTTATAAGGGATTTCTATTGCTAAGCATTAAAATGATGCTCCCAAGATGTTCTAATAATGTAATGTGGTGCATGGATTCCAACTTGGTAATGTAGGTCTGGAGTCATGAGATTTCATGTTGCGTTGTAGACTTACCTGAACCACCTTCTTAAGAATTATTGGCAGGAGTGGTTGGCTTGAATGAGCCAGATCATAAAAAGCAATTTCTAAGAATCACATCATTTCCATTCCTGTGTTCTTCAGTTTATTGAAATGTCACCTTCACTTGAAAGTGTTAATGACGATGTACAGTATTGTAGCCTTATTTTGTGGCCTCCACTGATGCGATCACATTCCTTTCCTGTCCTTTCTAATAAACCCCTGAAGCAGCCTTGTTTTCACCTGTCTTAATGATTGTTGGTTTATTGCCCTTATCTTGGTTCTGATCTGTGAACTGTTTTACAGTTTCTAGCAAGGCCCTCATTAAAGTGTCTTGAGAACCAACACAGTAGCCAAACCAGAGATTGTCCCAGTGATATAAACTGCTTTTCAATGGCTCACTTGTGTCAGCTTTTCCTTTAGAAAACATCTCACTCTTCAAAGACCCTAGCTCTGCACACATGACCTCTTGATGCACAGCGCCTACACACTAAGAAGTGTCCACATGTATGTTCCACTTTATTTGCAATGTTCAGAAGAACTTGGGGAAGGTAGCGTAAGTGTAGAAACTTCCTCCTATCTTTGCTCCATGGAGACATCCAAGTGATTGCCCACAGTCTGTACGCACATGCCCACTCTCCCTCCCTCCAGATTCTGTCAACATCATGTGCAGCAGGCCTTTGATTCCTTTACTAGTAGTGCTTGATAAAGATCTCACATTAACTATCAGCAATTTCTAGGTTATTGTGTGCCTAATAGGGTGAGCATTATTTATAGGCTGGTTTGCTGCCTAGTAATATTGGCTGAATGGCTAGGGGAAGAAGGGTCTCAGATTCATTTTTGTCTTGAGCACAGCACATAGCTAAGCTCTGCCAAAAGAAGGAGTGCTTATGCGCTAGGTCTGTGAACTTTACTATACCTCAGAAGGTTTTGTTTCTCCAAAGGGCTCATCTCTCCTGTTCCCAGATGTGTACACTTCACCATTGTATGAGCTGGGCCCAAAGCATTAAAGGATATCTGTTTCTTTGAGTCCCATTGGGCATACAGAGCAAGGCAAAAAGACTGTGTATGCATGCACACACAGGCAGATGCAGTCAGCAGTACACAAGGCAGGCAAGGAAAAATAGTTTTTGTCCTAAGAGCATCAGGAAATAATAGGCAAAAACAGTTGCTAAACCATTTATGATTTTATTGCCTCATGGTAGCCCTTGAAAACTGTATGTTGACAAGACCTGCCTGAGTTAGTTCTTCCATCCCATGCTGTTTTCCAGATCAAAAGATTCCCTTCCCCGGCTTCTTTGAGCCATGAGAGGAAAAAAGGAAAGATACCTTTACTGACTTCTTTTTTTTTTACTGGAAAATGGCTGGAGGGAATAGTATTCTTGATCAGGGACATAGTATGGAAAAAGTTTTGTCCTCCACACACACTTCTCCCCAGCCATTGTGGGGCCTCTGTCGCTATTGTTAGGGCCAATTAACATGTTAGCTTGTACATCCTCTGTAGCTTGGGCCTTGATTTTTAATTCAAGAAGCTAAAACTCCATCCTCAGCTACTTGCAGAAAGAGTGAGATACTAATGTTATAGCCAAATATAATAACCAAATCAATCATACCACCTGCAGTTCCCAAGTGCAAGTCAACTGGATTAATTATTTTCATTCCCATTGACATTGGTTAATAATGGCCTCTGGGTTTTTCTTTTTTAAAAGAGATTTTGTTTTCTGTGTTGGCAAATGGTGTTCTGATTCTATGATCATTCTAACAGATTTCTCATGTTCATTGTGCAGCCAAGTCCCTTGTATTTCTAAACTGTTCCTTATTTTAGAGCCACTGATGATCATTAAAACCCGCTCACCTGCTTGCTTTGCACACAGTGGGAAGTTATGAATAATAGGAATCCTGTCCACAAAAACACACACACACACACACACACAGCTGATTCAGGCTGGGTTTATTGTTTGCCTGTCAAAACCTGGTTCCTTCTGAAATTCTATCACCGTTAAGGAAGAGGCCATATTGATGGAGCATTTTGGAATCTGATCACAGATAGTGAGTCAGGCAGCAAGTGGGAGCTGGGAAGGAGGGGGGAGGGCCTGGGACTGCGGGCCCGGTTGGGGGAGGAGGGAGGCAGCCACTGCCAGTGCTCCCTCCATCCCAAGCACCCCCAGCCATGCTAGGACTTGGCAGGGCTGCCCAGGTCGGGGGAGGGGGAGCCCACCCCCGCCAGTGCTCTTCCTGCTCCAAGCAGCCCCAGCTGCGGCCCCGCCTGTCCTCGGCAAGGTTCCCTGTGGAGGGGGGGGGGAGGCTAGCACCCATTGTATGAAAAATACAATGGCCTTTTCTGCTAGTATTTTAAATAGATCTGATCCAAAAAAGAGGGGCAAAAAAAAAAAGTATTTCTGTGAAAGTAGCCACCCATAAACAGGCCACAAATCAGAACTGGGTCTCCCATCCAGAGTGAGTGCATGATGTAATTTATATACTGCCCCTCACCATGACATCTTGGGGCAGTGTACATAAAACCAATGAAGAATGGGAAAAGTAGGGTTATCACACAGCCAAATCTTATTTGTTGGTGCCAGTATCACACTAACCACAGAATCTCTGATTGGATTGATGAATTAAGCAATAAGAAAACCACTTTTAAAAAATGGCAGAAAGGGGCAACATGCTTTTGTAGCACGTTCAGGATTCCAGCTTTCCCTGTTTCACATCAAACATTTCCTCATAAAAGTTTGGTTCTGCTCTTTAGAATGACATTTTTTATTCATCTGACATATTTCTAGCCTGCCTTTCTTGCTGAGAATTAGGTTGGATTACTGGAGTAAAGAATGAGAAAACAAAATGTAATTGCATGGCATAAGACCACCCTTCTAACAGTGATGTCTTATGCTGTATGATTTCATATTGCTTTTTCCTAACCTCCTATAAGAACTCTCTGGAAATGAAGGGAGTAAAAATAAGGGGGTTTTATGGTTGTTTCCATCTCGTCATCTTCACACAAAAAGTCAACAGCCCAATTTCTCCTTCAAAGCCCCCTTTGCACAGTTTTGTTTGAATATGGAATTTGAATTTATTTGTGCTATTTTCAGTCTCCCTTTCTCACTTGGACTCAAGCTGGATTACATAGAATGTGTCAATACAATCATCATCAACAACAACAACAACCTTTATTGGCATAAAAATAAGACAGATCAGAATACAATCAATTAGTTGTTAAGTTGTTGTTGTTATGTGCGAAGTCGTGTCCGACCCATCGCGACCCCATGGACAATGATCCTCCAGGCCTTCCTGTCCTCTACCATTCCCCGGAGTCCATTTAAGTTTGCACCTACTGCTTCAGTGACTCCATCCAGCCACCTCATTCTCTGTCGTCCCCTTCTTCTTTTGCCCTCGATCGCTCCCAGCATTAGGCTCTTCTCCAGGGAGTCCTTCCTTCTCATGAGGTGGCCAAAATATTTGAGTTTCATCTTCAGGATCTGGCCTTCTAAAGAGCAGTCAGGGCTGATCTCCTCTAGGACTGACCGGTTTGTTCGCCTTGCAGTCCAAGGGACTCGCAAGAGTCTTCTCCAGCACCAGAGTTCAAAAGCCTCAATTCTTTGACGCTCGGCCTTCCTTATGGTCCAACTTTCGCAGCCATACATTGCAACTGGGAAGACCATAGCCTTGACTAAACGCACTTTTGTTGGCAGGGTGATGTCTCTGCTTTTTAGGATGCTCTCTAGATTTGCCATAGCTTTCCTCCCCAGGAGCAAGCGTCTTTTAATTTCTTTGCTGCAGTCCCCATCTGCAGTGATCTTGGAGCCCAGGAAAATAAAATCTGTCACTATCTCCATTTCTTCCCCTTCTATTTGCCAGGAATTGAGAGGGCCGGATGCCATGATCTTTGTTTTCTTGATGTTGAGTTTCAAGCCAACTTGTTGTTAAGTTAATGCATCTTAATTGCCATTTGTAGGAATTTAGCCACTTTATCAATTGTATCTGGATCCTGATTGGAGAGAAGGAACTGTACCTTGCGTTTATCAGAGTAGCCAATACATTTAACTAGGAGTAAGTCTAGAGCTTTAGCCTGTATGGCATTGTATATGGGGCAGTGTCAATGCAATCAATAAGAAGGGATGTTCAATAAGCAATACAGTAGGATTAGGGTTGGAAGAATCAATCAGAAATCTAAAAACCAATCTGAAACAAAGCGTAAGTACTAAAATGGTTCCTAGTAGGATCTTAGCTTCAGCAAGCTAAACACAGTAGTATAGACCAGCGATCCACAACCTTTTCGGGTTGCGGACCGCTGCCAAGGGCTGGGGGGATAGGCCAACCCAGGGCCCGTGCAAACGTGCATGCGTGGACCTGCCGTGCATGTGCATTTGCGCCCGGTAGGGCTGCAAATGCGCACACGCAGCAGTTTTGCGCATGCATAGACCTACCACACATGCATGTTTGTGCTCCCAGCGGCCACCCTTCCCTCTCTGCCCTCCCCTCCCCTCCCACAGCAAGAAGCTTGCCGGGCCGCAAGCTAATCAGCCACTTCGGCGACCGATTTGCTCGATGACTGGCAAGCTTCTCACTGCGGGGGGGTGGGCGGGGAGAGGGAGCCGCAGCCCGCTGCCAAGGCTCTCGCGGCCCAGCATCAGGCCGCAGACCAGGGGTTGGGGACCACTGGTATAGACCATGGTCCATAATGATTTATCTAAGTAACATTCTGAATAATTTCATACAGTGCAACTCTATTGCCTGCATAGAAAAGCCCTCTTGAATAAATCACTTTTATATAGTTTTCAGAAAGCGAGATGAGAGGGAGAGCCTTTCTGGCCTTGTCAAGAAGGCCATTCCATGAGGTGGAGGGATTCTGAAGATTGTTTTTTGCCTTCCTTTTTCCTCCCTGCTCTCACTTCATTAAGAAGAGCTCTTTAATGTAGCCCACTTTTCACTGCCCAAAGTAGTTCCAAATCGGCTTACAGACACCTTTACCTTCCTCTGTTAGGTAGGTGAGGCTACCTGAGGGAGCTCTGAGGAACTGGGACTGGCCCACCCAGCTCTCCAGATTAGAAGCCGTGACTCTTAAATGCAGCAACACACTGGCTCTACAATTTCTCGAGTCCATTATTTAACCCTTACACATTCATATGTTTCCTTCTTTCTTTCCAACTGAACTTCAAGTTTCAGACTCTTTATTGTCGTAGCTGTTGCACTTGTGAATGTCCCAAAGAAGACAGGCTGATGCGTTTCCACATATCGCAACAACGAGATGACTTTCGACAGCTTATTTACGGTTACCGTAAAAAGCAACTTTTTCTAGTAATTCTTTTACAAATGGATTTCGATACATTGTTAGCTGAAGTAAAAAAGTGACATTGTCAAAAGACATCCAATCACATGTTGCTTAATTTCCAAGTCAGTATTCTGTTTGTTCTGGTTTGCTGAGTGCTGCAATTGTTTCTTGGCCAGAAGGAGGGTGAAAGTGGCCGCTTTTGGGAAACTGTAAGATGCACAGAGGTCCTCCCCAATGCCACAAGCCATACAACCAAAGGCAACCGCTGATCTTTGGCATGCTATGTTTCTTGACGTTTCTTGAGTTGTTTGCATGGAGAAGCATTCAAACAGGATTTGCATCTGAGACCAAAATGGTATGCTCTTGGAAGGGCTACACCCCATGATAGACGATTGGAAATAAGCTTCAGTTCCTCATCTTCAAAAAGGATGCAAGCTAATTTGAGGGAGCACCAAAAATGTATATAGCATGTTCCAAAAGACTGTTCTGTAAATGGCCAATTATACAGTTTGTCAGCCTTTCCCAATCTTTTGACCATAGAGGAGCCCAGGCCTCGAGGAGCCCTTGAACTGGGCCAGAAGTGATGCCAACTGGCCATGCCTTCCTGCCATGCCCAAGGAGGACCAGGGGGGGCACGAAGGTGGTTTGAGGCAGGAGTAGGCATCCAGGTTGCAACCCTCTTCCAGGCACAGTGACCATGCGAGAACACCGCCCCAAGGTCAATGGAAGCAGCCAGTTCCCTGCTTTCACGGCACTGCCAGGAATAGCTTGTGGTAGTCCATTAAGGCTCTTTGACATAAAGCATTCGGTCATTAAATTACTGTATTAAATTTGTCCAAAATTATCAAAATCTGACCATTACTTTATCATAATATTGTAGCCTCCTTTTAAAATACATTTAGAACATAGCATACTAAGGTTGTGCAGGAGGAACAGAGCTTTGCTGACTATTTCTCAAACACAACTATTATCAGGATGTGAAATCAAAGCAGTTTTGAAGTCTTTGTTTCATTCTCCTTCCTCTCAGGATGCATTTTCAGGAACACGGCATGACCTCCTCCCACAAGGAGATCGATCCCTCCCTTAGTCTAGCCGCTCGGATATTGATGATGATTTGAACTGTGTTAGTTTTGGGCAAAGATCTGTGAAACCATCTAAACATATATTATCTTTTGGTTCCAGATTCTAACACAACTTTTCAAAGATGGCTTTGAGGAACCTATAATGTAATATAGAAAGCACAGTTAGAAAACACAAAGTCTAGTTCATATACTCCTGGGGCAGTATCCCAATGGTCTGAGTGAGACATGAGGCCTTTTGTTCTACCTAGGGTTACCAACATCAGGGTGGGGCCTGGTGTGCTAAAATGATGGCTGATCTCTGGATAAGGTTGCCTGCCCTGTGCCTGCAAAGACCCGGAAATTTTGGGGAGTTGACTCTAGGGAGGGTTGAGCATCACAGATGGTGTGATGTCATTTTCTGGGGCACACTAGGAATTCTCCCAATCTCTATGGTAAAACTACTTTCAAGTACAGTATTATTGCACAGGTGTATTTATACATCCAGATTCATATAATTTTAAACAACTCATAATAGGTCAAGCGGCCTGGTTGTGCATTCGCGTTCTCATTGGTTATACACATTAGCCCCCAAATCAAGGCAGCTGGATTAGCAAGCAAACTGGTGGAGAGGCTTAGCAAACAAATCCACAGCTTCTTCAAGTGGAAAATGCTTCAGGAAAGTTATCTGACTCTGCCTTCTGATTCATAGCAGGACAAGTAGACACTGCACAATGAGAGAGCAACTGTGCATGTCAGCTGTGAGATCCATCAGCCACAAGCATGCCTTTAAGAGGTTTTTAAGATGGCCTGAAAACAATGAACTGACTTGTGATTGGGCATCTTGCCTGTTTGCAATGCAGTTGGCCAAGGCCTCTTATTTAACTAGTTATCAAATATCTTTTGTCTCTTTGCTCAGCAGTTTAAATACATCAACCCACTTTATAGCACTCCACTTGAATGAGGCAGACAAAGTTCTTCTCTGCCTTTCCCTACTTTTGTACTCAAACATCCCTGTGATTCTTGAACTCTGCATTGCCAACCAGAAACACTCTTCCAGCAGAAGGCAAAGCCAAGCAATCTCTTGTGCACAAAAAAATCTTTACCTCACCCAGGCCTAACTTCCAAGGAGTCTCTTGACTATGAGTCAGCTATTAAAAACAGATTAGACACTTTGCTAGATCATACCCAGATCTCCAGAAGTTTCTTAACCTGGGTCTGGCAATCCAAGAGAGAGATCCTGCATGCCACTGGGGAGTTCAGGCAACTTACAGCACACTGCCTACTTCATCTCTTCCAGAATCTAAATGTTCTTTTTGAATGCACACACTTCCTTGTCCTGGGTGGGTTATCTCCTCCCATAGGCACATGAATGTGCTTTATACTGAACCTGACCCTTGGTCTATCAAGGTCAGTATTACTGCCTTTGAATGACAGCCTCATCTCCATGGTTTCCACTTAAAATCTTCCATATCACCTATGACCAGAGCTTTATAACTGGAGATGTTAGGGACTGGAACTGGGTCCTTCTGTTTGCTATGGAGATGGTGTGCCATTGAGCCATGGCTCCTGCCACAGGCCCTCATTTCAATTCCAAGGGAAAATCCATCAGAGGCATCCGTGGACCATCTGCAAACACTTAATCACCACTGAGGAAACATCCACAATGATTAAGAAATTGTAACTATAACAGGAGGTGGAGTTAGCCACCTAATGGCTGCTGCAGGAAGTAGAGCAATCTATAGAAAATCAAGGAATGGTCATTCACAATGCTAATAGTAATTCTTCAGCGTTACAGGCAGAAGATCTTTTTGATGGGAAAGCTTTCAAAATTAAAATATTGTTTAAGAATGTTGCCTTGCATACATAAAGTTTATAATTAATCACCCAAAGAAGATCTTTGCGCTGTGCTGGCAGTTGCTGCTGAATCTTTTTTTAAAGGTCTGTGTACTTAACTAGGTTTCCAACAGTCAGTCAGAAACTCCACAGGGCAAACCCCCCCCCCCCCCGTGCAAAAATGAATCTGGCTCTGTCTGCTTGCTATAAGCATTTGGTAGGCACCAGCAAAGGTATCAGTGGGTGCGATAGCACCCATGGGTACCACTTGGGGAGGGGCTTATTTAGACAATGAACCCTAGTTTGTGCTCATCACTTTGGTCTGAGGTGACTGCTTGTGAGAGTCATTGTGGCATAAGCCCTTTTCAGATTTTCACTTTGTGGCTCCAAATGCATAAGCCACACACAGTCTTCCAGTTTCTTTCTCATTTGGATGGCAGCATCAGATTGTTGGTGTTCATACAGCTTTGAGGCACACGAACGAAGCCCCAAGTCTTTTAGAGAATGTGTTCACGTGTGCTGAAGCCGTAGCATATGATAAACAAGTGCATAAGCATATGAGCTCTGCTGGATCAGACCAATGGTCCATCTAGGGCAGCATCCTGTCTCAACCTGGCCAACCAGTTCCTCTAGAGCAGGGGTAGTCAAACTGCAGCCCTCCAGGTGTCCATGGACTACAATTTCCAGAAGCCCCTGCCAGCATTTGCTGGCAGGGGCTTCTGGGAATTGTAGTCCATGGACATCTGGAGGGCCGCAGTTTGACTACCCCTGCTCTAGAGGTTCAACAAGAGGGCGTAGAAGCCAAGGCCTTCCCCTGGGGTGGCCTCCTGGCTCTGGGATTCAGAGGTTTAGGGCCTCTAAATGTAGAGTTTTCCCTTAGTCATCATAGCTAGCGGCGATTGATAGGCATACATCATGAATCTATCCAATCCCCCTTTAAAGCTGTTTGTTCCTCCTGCCATCACTACATCCTCTGGCAGTGAATCCCATGTTTTAAGCACTCTCTGTGTGAAGCATTTCCTGTTGTCCATCCTGGATCTACTGCCCATCAGTTTCATTGGATGCCCTCGAGTTCTAGAATTTGGGGCGTGGGAGAAAACATTCTCTTAGTTTCCACTCCATGCATAATGTTATAAACCTCTATCATGTCCCCCCCCCCCAGTTGTCTCTTTTCTAAACTGAAATGGCACACTCTCAGCTCCGTGAGGTCGTGAAGATAAAATGATCACTCCGGAGAAAGGGTGGGATTCAAACAATGGGCTAAATTGATGTATTTAAAAATGACTAAGTTGGCTCTACAAGTGGTAAAGACGAAGCAGGAGGGTAGGTGAATGTTCCTGGAAGGTGCATCGCACTTGGAGGCATTTGAATTTATGCTTCCTATTCCTGCCAGTTCTGGAATGCTTTCCCAAGGATAGTAGCGGCGGTTTGTGATCTGATCTCTTTCCCCACTTCAGCTTGACAAATCCCAGACATTATTAAGGAGGAAACATGAAACACATGCTGGTCTGCTTCTGCTAACTTCATGAGAGGCTCACATACATCAAATATGTCACCAGTTAGTCCGCTTCCCTCTGCGGAAGAAAGAAAGAAAAGCGAGTTTGGGTTATAACATGCATCATGCTAATGGCAGTGTAATCTCCAGATAGAGTAACGGCCCTTGCAAGTCATCTCTGTGTCTTAGCAACCTGCGCTTCCCATGCTACTGCAATGAAGATTGCTTTTACAAGGAAGAAACTAGATCACATCTCCATGTAAGCCCAAGATATTAAAGGTTTAATGCCCAATTACCTTAATGAGTGTGTCCTTTGTGATTCCCTCCTATCCGACTTCCTTTGAGGCTGATCATTCCAAAAGATGCTGCTGTTCTGGAGTTAGGCCTTATACATATGTCAGTTTTGTGCATCAGAAATGGCTACGCAATTCTCTTTGTTTAAAAAATGAGCTCTACTAAGCCCACATTAAGATGTTCATCAATGAGGAAACATAGAAAGGAGGCCTAACACATCTTTATTCTTCTTTAGCAAAGGCCGTCCAAGTTTTATTGGAGACTTTTATCTGAATATGTTTCCTGAACAGATGTTAATGGAGTCTCTTTTTTATTCCACTTTCACAAGGCAATAAATATCTGGAAGTTACTAGACCAACAAAAATAAAAGTGTTTAAAATGCCTTAGCAATGCATTTCCCCCCCAACTGTAAAGATCAATACTGTAGGCGCTGTTTGTTTCAGGCAGAACGAAGACTGTGACTGGTAAATGCCGTAAATGAGATAGTTAAAAGGAATGTGCCACTTCGGATTTCGAGTGGAAGATACTGGCTGGGATCCACTGAAGTGTTTGCATAGAAGGATGGGGCAAGGAAGGATGTTCCCCTGCAAACCATAACTTCCTCACTTCTCATTGCAACCCAAAGTACCCAGAAACAGAATTTCAAGGCCTCTTTGGGCTGCAGAACAAATTTAGAGTCCGGTGGCACCTTTAAAACAACAAAGTTTCTTTGTTGGTCTTAAAGGTGCCACTGGACTCTACCTTTGTAATGCTGCTTCAGACCAACACGGCTACCCACTTGAATCTAACGTTGGGCTGCAGTAAAAGGTGGGAACTGAGAAAGTCACACTCTTAAAATGGAAATCCTTCCATCTGTAGAAATGTTCCAGCAGAGCCATGCAACAGCTTTTACATTATCCCCTGCATTTTTTAAAAATGCCCTGCAAATAGAAAATTAATGTGTCAGGAAGAAGCACGTCTTATTGTGCTGGCTTTCCCCCTTTAATTTACAATTACACTTTTTTAGTGCAACGGAGGGTTTAAAAAAAAATGCAATCCTGCAGCCTGAACTGGTGTCCGCTACGCATTCGACCACCTGATTTTCTGCTGCGTGTGTTGATCTGCATGTAATCTGCTTTTGCTATGAGACATCTTGTTCACTCAGCTTTCAAAAAGATTAAAAATAGCTCCAATGAAATGTGCTGTACATTTAAATAGAAAGTAAACAAAAGTTTGGGCAAGGCTGGGAAATTCTGCCTTAATTCACGCGGCTATTATGTGTTCCTGAAATAGTTTCTATCTTTGGAGGTGCCCTTAAGGAATTGTGAAGTCTAGGAGAAACCTGGCATTATTTACAATGAATGTCACACTTTCTATTCTGTTGGTTAGCACAGTGTTAACCCCATCCTGTCCTGTGTTCTCTGGCACTGCTCTTGCAAACATTTGCCTGCACGTAGGTCCTCCAAAGGGAGAGATTTTTATAAGGTTAGTGCTTTCAACACTAAGGGCCTGTCTTTGTAAGCAGCCGGAAAAAGACAACTCTTTCTGTAGTCTGAGATTCTAATTACACTTCAGATCCCAGCCATAACACATTTCTGATGGGATTACTTTTTGAGGAGGGTATTTGCTAATTAAAACCACTTCGTAATGAGATTCTCTCAAGACTTATCTTGTTAAATACCATCTAGCTTCTGCGAGACAAATCTTGTCTTGTTTGTAAATCGATGGGCTTGGAACAAGGTAGACTCATCACAGGCTATATTTTTTTTTAACTAGATACTGGTTTCAGATAAAATTCTTCTGGACTGCCAAGTCACAAAAGTTGTTAATTAAATTGCTGCTACAGATGTATTAACCTTCCCTCGGCTAATGTTCCTGATGGCTGAGAGATGAAAATGGAACAAATTGGATATAGCAAGCCTTTGAAATAGTGGGGTACATCTAGACCAAGTTGAATATGCTTCTGTCCCACTCGTATCTGTAGGAGAGTTATGTGCATGCTTTTTTCATGATAAATAAGGGGACATGTAGCAGGATCTTAAGCATGTTTGCTAAGTTCTGTGGAGTTCAATGGGAACTTGTACATAAGGAAAGCCCTGCTGGATACTTTTTAACACACTTTAGTTTTGGAGGGCAAATGGTTTTTTTTTTCCATTTGTTTCAAGTTTCCAAGCACTTTAAGGATGAAAGTGTCTTCCAGCAGTTAATGAAGCTTTTTTTTTTTTTTTTTGCTGTCATTGTTGCACTTGATCTTTTAGGCATGTGCAACCTTTAAGAAATCTGTTTACCTTCAAAATCCAAAGTGGGTTTAAAGAGCCCTTATGGAAAGAACATAAGGCTCAGTTCAAACATCACATAAAACCATGGTTTCATGAAAGTTACTATGGTTAGTACAACTATCTGAATCCAAGTCACTCAACTAACTGGGGTTATTTAGAGTATGTTGTTGGTATACTGTAGCAGTGCCTAAATTATGGTTTTCAGTAATGCCTGAATATCGACATCCTTGTATAACATTGGGTTAACTCTGGTTTGTTCTCTGGTGACATCCCTCCGAGGCTGCATAGAGAAATCAAGGAAACAAGTAGTTGTCAAAGCAAACCAGGATTTGAGTGGTTGTTAAGGGTGTGCGTAGTGAAATACCTGTGAAAGACATACAAAGAAGTTCTGTTTGGGGTGATTAATGTGATTTTCCAGAATGGTCTTAGGAATGTGGGATTCGTAATAGAATGAAACTACCCTCCCTGAAGGAATCCATATTATTTTGGAGTTTAGGTGATTGCAGTATGTGCTCACGTCCTTTCTTGATGCCACTGATTTCTCAAGCATTGGCATTTCTCCCTTCCAATCAGTTCCTTTCAGCAAAAAAGCAGAGAATGCTTCCAGCCAATCACCTCTGGAGGCAAACCACAGACAATTCTCTTTTTCTTCCCTCTTTGGGGTGGGGGTGGAGCCCTTTTGTTCTTTTATAGCATGGCCAATACAAAATTTGGGCCCAAACGTTTTTGGTTGAGGCCAGGGTCTGCAAATGAGTGCCAGCATCCCCCCCCCCCCCGGACCTAGTAAGTTAGATCTCCTCCCCACCCTCCCTGCCGCTCTGATAGCAGAGGATAGGAATAATGAGAGCTTCCGCCATGTTGGGATTGTTTTTAAAGTCTTTTAATGGGTATTTTAATGGGGATAAGACTATTGTGACCCGCCACGAGCCTATGGGGAGTGGCGGGAAATAAATCTAAATCTAAATCTAAATCTAAATCTAAATCTAAATAATAATAATAATAATAATAATAATAATAATAATAATAATAATAATAATAATAATAATAATAATAATAAAATGAATGACAAGAATTCCAATTGGATGGAAGATGCCTAAAAGTCCACTGAATGTCATGGGAGTCAGGAATGCCAATTGACTTGCATGGGTTCTGTTGGAATACATTACTGCAATTAAAAGTTGCAATGGATTTGGAGAGACATACCCTTGATATGAACTGGCAACCTCCAGAGTAGAATGATAGCCACTGAGCACAGCATAAATTATCCTGAGACTGGGATGGCAAGCTCCTGTAATGGAATGATGGACCCTGCACCCAGGCAGCCCCCAGAGAAGAAAGAGTGGCCGCACTTACCAGGCATCCACCACTCATGGGACAGCAAGTGGGCAGACGAGGAAGGCTCTCCTTAGCAGAGTGTCAGGGAGGGGGGAATGCGGTGCAGCACGTGTGCCCTATGATCCCCACTCTGCCTTGGAAGCTTGCTAGGTAAATGTGGGGCAGTCACACTCTCAAACTATCTTAGCTCACAAGGTTACTTTGAGGATAAGATGGGGGACTGGAGAACTTTGTATGCTACTTTGGGTCCCCATAGGGGAGAAAAGTTGAACATAAATGAAGTATGGCATAAGTAAATACTGGACCTGTAACTAAAGGTACCAATAAGCTATCATGACTATTAGCCATTGATAGAGCCTCGTCTCCATGTATTTGCCTAGGTTTTGTTTTTGTTGCTGTTGCTGTTCAAAGCCTCTAAGGCCACATGGAGCTGGGTAACCAGTAGAGAGCCAGCAGATACCTAGATAAAAGCAATGAGGTTGTGAGTGTCCTGCATAGTGCAGGTGGTTGGACTAGATCAGTAGTCCCCAACCACCGGTCCGGCGACCGGTGCTGGTCCATGGATCAATCAGTACCAGGCTGCGGCTCCTCCTCGTCCTCCTCCCCAGCTGCTGCCTCGGGGGCTGCCCCACCACTCGGCTGCCAGCTCATCTTTGGTGCTTTCCAGTGGCTGCCATGGCTGAGGCTCACCCTCGGTGTGGCACTGCACAGCTGCTGCTGGCAGCACCTGCTGGCAGCAGGGGCGGGAAGTCAGGGGTGCTGGCAAGTGGAGCAGGGGCTCAGGTGGTGGCAGCAACATCCCTTGGCAAAAGACTCCCCCCCCCCCCCCCGGGTCTCAGTAAAATTGTCAAGCATTGACCAGTCCCCGGTGATAAAAAGGTTGGGGACCACTGGACTAGATGACCCAAGAGGCCCCTTCCAACTCTATTATTCTATGATTCTATGCAGCTGATATATAACCTTCACTGGATTTGACAGAGAACTCATTGGGAGACCTGTGAGGCAGCAGTGATAGCATAAAAGGAACTTTTCCTTCCCTCTTGCAAACACTGAGGGCATCAAATTAATCTGCACATGTGCTTTCTATGTTGTGGTTTCCACCTTGTGGAACAACTTGTCTGAGGAGGTCAGTTGGGCCCATGCTCCTTTTATTTCACAAATGAAGTAAATCCAAGTCATTTGGGAGAACTTTTCTATAAACGTAATAGGGTTACACTATAACAGAATAGTTCAGGAGAAGGAACTGCAGATTTTATCACTGTGCATATGCTGTATTAACCTGTTGCCATTTAATTTTGCTTTCTACTGATGTGATCCCATTTTTCTTAATTATGTCACACTCTGTATTGGTCCTAATATGCTACGCTCATTCAGATTTCAATCAACCTAGTCCTAGCACACTGCTCATTAGAGGTCCCTTCATACTGATTGTATTGAACTACTCTGTGCTTATTAGATGTCTCTTTGTATGGAAAGTTATCAATTTACGCAGCGTAATCCACTTTTGGTGAGAAAGCCAGATTATGAATACCGTAAATAAATACGTCATAAGGCAGTGAGTTCCATACATTGATTGTGTATGAAATTGTGTGAAACAGTACTTATGTGGTCCTGAATCATAGAATAATAGAGTTGGAAGGGACCTAATGGGCCATCTAGTCCAACCCCCTGCACAATGCAGGACACTCACATCCCAATCACTCATCTACTGATTAATTCAAAATTTCTTTTGAATTAATTTCATCCCATTCATTCTGGTCTGTCCCTCTGGGGCAAGAGTGAACAATTTTGATCCATCCTCCATATAGCACCCTTTTAAATACTTGAAGATGGTTATCAGTTGTCTCCTCTCTAGGCTAAACAGACCAAGCTCCCCCAACCTTTCTTCATATGTCTTGGTCTCCAAACCCCTCACCATCTTTGTTGCCCTCCTCTGGACATGTTCCAGTTTGTCAACATCCCTCTTCAACTGGGGTGCCCAAAACTAAACCCAGTACTCCAAGTGAAGCTGAACCAGAGCTGAGTAGAGAGTAGAGCAGAGTAAAGCGGTACTATCACCTCCCGTGATCTGGACACAATACTCCTTTTGATACAGCCCAAAATCCCATTTGCCTTTTTAACCACTGAGTCACACTGCTGACTCATGTTCAGTGTATGGTCTACTAGATCTTTTTCGCACATACTACTGCCAAGACAAGTCTCCCCCATCTTATATTGGTGTATTTGGTTTTTCCTACCTAAATGCAGAACTTTACATTTGTCCCTATTGAACTTCATTTTATTCATTTTAGCCCACTTCTCGAGCCTATCCATACCGCATTTTACCAACTTGTGAACAAGAATATCATGTGGAACTTTATCAAAGGTTTAACTGAAATCCAGATAAACTATTTCCATGGCATTCCCCTGATCCAGCAAGGTAGTCACTTTCTCAAAAAAAGAGATAAGGTTGGTCTGACATGACTTGTTCTTGCAAAACCCGTGCTGAGTCTTAGAAATCACAGCTCTCAGTTCCAGCTGCTCAAGGACCGAGTGTTTGATTATTTGTTCCAAAATTTTGCCAGCTACAGATGTCAAGCTGACGGGTTGATAATTACCCAGATACTCCTATTTCTCTTTCTTGAAGATGGGGACAACATTTGCCCGCTTCCAATCATCTGGCACCTCACATGTTATCCAAGAAGTGTCAAAAATAATGGACAGAGGTTCAGAGATGACATCTGCAAGTTCTTTTAGTACCCTTGGATGCAGTTCATCTGGTCTAAAAGACCTTGTTTCATTTAAAGAAACTAGGTGTTTGTGGACTGCTCCAAGAGGATCCTAGGCCACCATTCCTGTCCCCCGTGTTGTGTTACATTTTTGCCACATTGATCACTATTTCCCTCACAAGAGAAGACCAAGGAGAAATAGTAGTTAAGCAGTTCAGCCCTCTCTTCATCATCTGTTATAATTATAATTCTTCATCATCTGTTACAACGACTAGATGGCCTGTGTGGCCCCTTCCAACTCTCTGATTCTATAATTCTATAATTTCACTTTCTTGTACTCACAGTGGTCCTATGGTGTCCCTATTCTTTTTCTTGCTTGAAATATATTTCTCGCTTGTTTTAGTATTTCTAGCTAGCCTAAGCACATATTGAGCTTTAGCTTTTCTAACACTCCCCCTACAATTATTGGTTATTTGTTTATACTCATCCTTGGTAATAAGGCCTTCCTTCCATTTTCTAAATGACTCTTTTTTATTCCTCAAATCTTTTGACAACTGCTTATGGAGCCAACTTGGCTTCCTTAGGCTCCTTCCATCTTTTCTTCTCAAGGGAATTGTTTGTGATTGAGCCTTCAGTATTTTACTTTTAAGAAACTCCCAGCCCTCTTGGATTCCCATCTCTTTAAGTCTTTCTGACTCGGGACTCTATGCAAGATACCTTTAAGTCTGTGAAAATCAGCTTCCCTGAAATCCAGTCTATACGTACGACTACATAAAGGTTATCTCTTTCCCACAATTGAAAATTCCAAAAGCACATGATCACTGCTACCAAGTGTGCCCACTACTTCCACCTCATCTACCAGTTCTTCCCTATTGATGAGAATAAAGTCTAAAATAGCAGAGCCCATGGTTCTCCTCTCTTCTTTCTGGGAAATGAGGCTGTCAGAAAGACAAGTTAAGAATTTCATGGAGTTTGCATTTTTAGCAGAGTTGGCCTTCCAACAGATATCTGGGTAATTGAAGTCACCCATGACCACTGATTCCCCCCTTTTTGAAAATTGTGTAATTTAGTCTAGCAGTATCTCATTCAAGTCCTCTGACTGGCTTGGTGGTCTCAATAATACCACTCTCATTTCCTACTCCTTTTATATTTACCCAAATACAATCAACTGAACTTTCATTCTCGGGTACCTGTATTTCTTCACAAGTATAAAGATGCCTAACATATATTGCTACACCTCCCCATTTCTTTTCTTGTCTGTCCCTTCTGAATAGATTGTACCCCTCAATTTTAACATTCCAGTTGTGAGTATTATCCCACCAAGTTTCTGTGATTCCTATTAGGTCATAGCCCCCATCCTCTATTAGGACTACTAGTTCCTCCTGCCTATTTCTCATACTCTGTGCATTAGTTTAGAGACATCGTAGTCCATCCTTTATGTTCCTCCTGGTTTTGGTTTTTGAACTTCCTTGTAAGCTAGTAGTTTCCTGCTTGTGTAACATTCCCTGTATGCCAGTATTATGACAGAGCAGTTTTGTTTGGCTTGCTAATTTTGGTATTGGCTTGTTTACTTACTAGCCAAACATCTTTTAGCCAAATGTCTGTGGAAATCTGCATCCAATGTTACCTGGTGGGTATTGTCTGAATGTAGGTTCCAGCGCTTGGCCATCCTTTCATCACTCTTGCAGTCATCATCTGATGATGGCTAAGTTGTATTGGACCCTTCTTCCTCTCTCTGCAGCTAACAGATATCTATTGTCTAAAGAGGGTATATCAGGTAACTTTGCAAGGAATGAGCATTGCTAAGAACGAGTTGCTGAGCCAAGCCTGGGGGTCATATATGTAACCACCTTCCTCCATTAGACATACCTTTTGCCTACCAAAATCCTTTCCCATAAAACATAGGCTTTTAACTACACAGGAAAGTTACAACAAAAGCTTTTACAGCTAGCTGCCAACAGGTGGTTAAGACCATATGTTCCAGTCACAATACACAATCCTACAAAGATAGAGCTGAGAAGTACAGAACCAGTTTCCCCAGCAGAGGCAGATTCCTGCTGTGCCAAAGCAAAACAATCTGGAAAGGGGTGGAGTGGGGTGGATTAGATCTACCGAAAAATCAAAGTATGGAGAAACCAGATACACATGTGTTTTCTAAATGAGATGAGGGGGTGGAAGACTTGACAATTTTTCAATATTGATATTTTTCTTTTAATGGTTTATCCAGTTTTTCTCTTAAGGGTACTTAGGATAAAACCTCAGCTGCACATCCCACATCTTGACCCTCTTTGAAATTACTGCCCAATATGTGTGCATGGGGTTAAGAAGAAGAACATGGCATTGAGTCACAGTTGATTTGTGGTGCTCCCATCCGTGGGACATTCTAGGTAAGAGGTGAGTAGAGAAGGTTTAACATGACCTTTCTACTTTAGTGGCTTCCAATCCAAGTATTGATTGTGGTCAACCCCGCTTAGCTTCCAAGTTTTTATGATCATGTCAAAATGGGCTATTACTACCTTACAAATTACTACCTTGTATCCCACCAAGATTCCCATGGTCATTGGAGACCTCTGATTCCCCCCAGGCTAATTCTATGGGTCTCTCTATCCTCCAAAAGCAGCACTTGGGGGGGAATAGTATTTGGGGCTGCTATAGCACAGCAGAACCAGTGAAAACCAACTTCCTTCCTTCCTTACACACAGAGAAAATAGGTAATGATCCAACACTATGTTTTACATGACTCCAGTTTGGTGTGCAAATCTCGCTATTTTTTAATGCTCAAAATATAATTATACTATTTGCAATTGAATTTAAATCCATATAATTTGAACAGCATGCATTCGTGGTCCTCTGGTTTCATATCGCTGTGAAAAAGGAAAACCTTCAGCACTAAAAGGAACAATATTCTTTAAACTGTTTTTCTTATGGTTTTAAGTAAGCTCATTTATAATAAACAACTATTGAAATACTTAGGAAGCTGTGTGGGTTGTTAATGTAATTGCAATCTTTTTGACCAACTTTGTCAAAAACGCTTCATGTTTCCTGACATCCTGGGAGAGGGAAAAATTTATGCAGTTAAAAATGGAGCAGCTATTCAGCTATTAGGGGTTATTAGCCATGATAGCTAAATGGAGCTTCTAGGCATGAAGAAATGATGGCTGAACTTTCCTAGGCTCAGTTCAAATTCAGTTTGGTATTTATGAAATTTCTCATCAAGCTTTTGTACAAAACTCTTGTGGTTCTGAACATTCATTCCTGGCTCAGAATATCGGTGGATATATACTACATGTTTGTGCCTTTTTATATTTCTCCTGGGAATTGTACTTACCTTTTGGGAGGTAAAAAGACCATCCTTATAAACTGCTTTTATGGGGAAATGCCTGGGACTAGCGATGGAAAGTGCCATCAGGTCACAGCTGCCTTATGGATAGGGTGGCCAGCTCTAGGTTGAGAAGTACCTGGTGACTTTGGGGCTGGAGCCGGGAGTGGACAAGATTTGGAGCAGGTCTATACCCTCCACTGGATTTGGGGCAGGGAGAGAATTGAGTGGTATATAATGCTATGGAGTACACTGTCCAATGGTTCTCAACCTTTTTAATGTTGCAACTCTGTAATACAGTTCCTCATGTTGTGGTGACTCCCAACCATAAAATTATGCAAGTGCTCTTTCACAGAAATTAAACTGAAACTGAACAATGGGGTGAAGATCCATTGTTCATGATTGTATATAAATTGTTTCCCCCCCCCTGTGGTTTCTCAGTTCTGCCTCTTGTCCCACCATGCCAATCTCGCTCTTTTCCACTGCTCCAGACAGACGCCTGCAGGAGGAGCAGCAACAATGGCGGCCCCCACCCCACCAAGCTGCTCACCATGCCATGATCCCTGTGAAAGGGGTCCCGACCCCAGGCTGAGAAGCACTGGCCTAAAGCATCCATTTTCTCCAGGGGAACTGATCTCTGTCACCAGGAGATGAGCTATAATTCCAGGGATTCACCAGGTCCCATCTCTACTTATGAATACCTTTTAGGATTTTCAAGGCAAGAGGTGTTCAGAGGCAGTTTGCATTGCCTGACTCTGTACTTCCTTGGTGGTCTCCCATACAAATAATAACCAGGGTTGACCCTGCTTAGCTTCTGAGATCTAATGAGATCTAGCCCATGAGAACAAAAGAACATGAAGCAACAAGGATTGAGAAGAGATGAAGCTTCATTGTAAAAATTTTTACTGCTTTTGAGACGCCACAGCACAGAGTGGTAATAAAAAGAATGATATAATAAATTCTGATGTGAATGATCATCCTGCTTCCAGTAGGATTTCAAAAATGAACGTTTGACCCTAGCCCCAGGAGCTCCCGCCTAATCCCAGCAACAGCTTCCAGGGGATTCAGCTTTTTACTCATCTCTTTTATTGAATGTTTCAACTGCCTTTCAGACAAGCCATAACAAAGGACCCTGGCCGTTTGTGCTCATCAGATCTCCTGGCGCTCTTTTAACGAAGTCTGGGATTTAGCCTGAAGTCTTGGCTATTATCCTGTTTGCATTATTACATACATCCTGTCTACTTTTCAGCAATTCCTGAAGGAGACAGGGATTTCTCCTCATTTCCTGTCCTGTTCTCCAAAGGGAGAGTCTCCTGACTGTTAAACAGCTTCTGTAAGAAGCAGATTTGTCTGGAAGGAGGATCTGAAGCCTAAGAAAATGGGAAGGTTACAAGACATGAGGAACGAATGACTGTGGACCATTTATTTATTGCCTGTTTTATCCTGGCCTTCCTTCAAGGGAGTTCAGGGCAGCATATAGGTCTCCTTGCCTCCATTTTATCTTCACATATCTTAGGTTAATCCGAAAGAGTGAATGACTAGTTTATGGATAAGTGACAATGTGAAACTTGGTATCCCCATTTCTAATTCAAAACTATTCTGAATACACCATTTGGTTCACTAAAGTTAATCTGGTACCCTGATCTTAAAGAATGGCACACAACAGCCTCTTCTGAAGCCTACTCAGTGCCTGGACAGAAACCCTCCCCAGAGCATATATACCAGAGACTTGCAATTTTGTTGACCTTGTAGGCATTTCTGGAATTTTGAGGGGGTATTGTGGGCAACAACCTAAAATGGCTGCTATTGGGTGCTGTGATCAATCACAAATTGCAGTGAGGTTGGAAGCCAAGTATCCAACTAGGGTAGAGGAAATTGTTTCTGAATGGGTTCTCCCCACAGACACAAAGGTGATACCTCTGGGATTCTTTTGAAGTACCTCCTTCTCCAATGAAGATGAGGAAAGAGATGATTGATTGGGCCTTTGCTTGGGGACAAGATGCTTCACTGAAGAAACAAGTGGGTACCAGAAAACCCACATTGTCCATGAGTGCTGCATAGTGGTTCACTGCTATACATGCATGATAGAAGAAAAGAAAAGTAAAAATGGATGGTTTGCACTTGAACAAATTTCATTTTGTTTTTTCAGAAAGGTAATGATTATTGTCTTCGGGAGTATTGGATATGGATAGAACCAGTCTCTGGAGTCCAGACACCAGATCTACTTCTACTGTTTTCAGTGGCCAGTAGTCAGCCCAAGTCATGATGCCAGGTTTATCACTCACTGAAAACAGTGGAAGTAGACCCAGCCTTTGGAGTCCAGATGCTAGGTCTGCTCTCCATTGAAAACAGCTGAAATAATCCTCAGATCCTGAGAGAGATATAAATTTCATTATTCCTGAATCCTGAAATTTCAGGAGTGCCTCGCAATCTGAAACAAAACAGAATATTTTGGCCTCTGTTCCAGATTTGGACAGATTCCTCATGAAGGCATTAAACTTGCGCCACCTCCAAACACACAGTTGGAAGCTACACATTTGCAAGCTTCCTGACGGGAGACCCCTCTCACATTTTCCTTCCACCTCATTGCGGCTTTTTGCCCCCAGATGAGGTGGCAAGGAAAAACAAAGCAAATTTCTCCCCTTGCTCCTTGACTTGTCAATCACTGCAAGCCACCAATCTTAGCACAGCAGCTATTTCAAGGACTCAAAATTCCATCTCCCAAGACCTATTTTTTTTTAAAGGGCACTTCCATGTTGCTATGTGGTAATGCCACAACACAAAAGCATTCCCTCCTCTTTTGGGGATTCTTGCTGTTATGGTCTCTATTTATGTTTGGGTCAATTTTTGAGAGGCTGGAAATGGTAACTGGACCCCAATGAGTGATTGTGTGAACAGTAAGGCTTAAAAACAAAGATCATGTATGCCCAGCTGATCAGGAGAGGGCTCCTTCATCACACACACACACACACCCTTTCCCTGTTAAAACCCTAATGCCAGAAAACACAAATGGGAATGTGTCTTGGCTGCCCGATCACAAAACCGCTGACGACAATTAACAGAATGTTTTTTTTTTTAACTTAGGGAATATTGCTTTGCAGTCCCACAGCAACGTGGTCCATGGCATTAAATATATATATATATATATATTCTAAAGCAGGAAATGGAAAGGTGAAGGTGAGCAAAAAGCTGCAGAGACTGTCACATGTTTCTCCCCACACACAGACTTGCCCCTGGTTGCTCCCCAATGTGAATCGCGACAAGAAGTAGCAAATCCAGTTTTGGCAATTTCCCTCATTACGAGGCAAATCTGGCCAAAACTCAGGCCAACGCCTGCACAGCCTCATATTGCTGCTGATGTCATATGGAAGCAGCAATAAAACCCGCCAGCTGTCCAGGGGCAAATTTCTCGTGCGGAATCGGTCTGGAAACATGCAAATGCACAACCCTGATAGAAATGTAATTAACAAAACACCTCATTTTCTGTGGTGTTGTTTGTATATCTATGTGAAATTGTTATCTGGCTCATAAGATAATGAAGCCTACACATTATGGCTGAGCAGCAATGATGTAGCAAGATGCAGCACTGAACTAGATAATCTCAGCTATCTGACCATTGATAATGACATCAAATTTTACTGCATACTGCTCTATACTTTAAAGTGGGAAGCACTGCTGAGCAGGGGATTAGAAGGCTTCATGTGGCAGGAATGTGTATTCTCATACCAGCTAGCTATCTTGGTGTAGTGGTTAAGAACACCGACTTCTAATCTTGTGAGCCAGGTTTGGTTGGCCGCTCCCCCACATGCAGACAGGTGGGTGATCTTGGGCTCACTACAACACTGATAAAGCTGGTCTGACCGAGCAGTAATATCAGGGCTCTCTCAGTCTCACCTACCTCACAGGGTGTCTGTTGTGGGGAGAGGAAAAGGAAGGCAAATATAAGCCGCTTTGAGACTCCTTTGGGTAGAGGAAAGCGGCATAGAAGAGCCAAATCTTCTTCTTCTTCTTCTTCTTCTTCTTCTTCTTCTTCTTCTTCTTCTTCTTCTTCTTCTTCTTCTTCTTCTTCTTCTTCTTCTTCTGTAAATAATTCACATTGTTATTTGTAATATGGATAATCTGTCTTAGTTCCTTAGCCTATAAAAACCAACTCTTCTTCTTCAAATGAATTATTTCTGTCTTTTAATAACTTCACAATGGCTTAAAAAATTGCAGAAGATGTACTCCAGAAATTTGGTTGAGATTTGGCTTGGGTGACTGGTATAATGCCTAAGAATTTCATTGCATTTACAATTATGCATTTAGTTAGAAGAAGAAGAAGAGTTGGTTCTTATATGCCGCTTTTCCCTACCCGAAGGAGGCTCAAAGCGGCTTACAGTTGCCTTCCCATTCCTCTCCCCACAACAGACACCCTGTGGGGTGGGTGAGGCTGAGAGAGCCCTGATATCACTGCTCGGTCAGAACAATTTTATCAGTGCCGTGGCGAGCCCAAGGTCACCCAGCTGGTTGCATGTGGGGGAGCGCAGAATCGAACCCGGCTCGCCAGATTAGAAGTCCGCACTCCTAACCACTACACCAAACTGGCTCTCTAGAAAATGTGAAAGTCAGCTCTTCAGACATGTGCTTTTATTGAAACTTACAGAAACAAATAAACATTGAATAGGTATAATAATTTTTTAAAAAACAAGGGTCCCTCCTCTCCTCCCTGTTATCTTCACAATGGCCCTATGAAGTAGGTTGGAATGAGTGTGTGATTGGCCCAAAGTTATCCACTGAGCTTCCATGACCAAGTAGGAATGCATACTGGGTCTTCCAGATCCCAATGAATAACCTCAACCACTACCTCATACTGGCATTTATCAGGTGGTTGTGATTCAACTCTAACAGCTAGTCCTGGCTGAATTGTGCATGCTGTTTGGTACCAAGTCCCTTGATAGTTGCTGCCTGGCCCGGCCCCAAAGTGTCCCTCCCTCGAAGGCCAAACTAGCCCTGCTTGCCTCCCTCTGTTTTTTACTGATAGAAGTCAAGCCTGGAATGTGGGCAGTACTGTTTTGGTTGTAGCAACAGTGACTAAGGACATTTTTTTTTAAGTTGCAGGCATTGCTTCTGTTTTAATCCCCATATTTTTATTTTTTTAAGATTTCAGATTTTTTGGCAAACCTGGGATTTTTCTCAGGATTGTAAAAGATTTGCCTTGACTACCTGTGCCCCCAATCCCTAGATTTAAGCATCCACAGATGGGGGTCACACTGAGAACTGGATAGAGTGATAAATAAAGAACCAAAATAAAACAAGACCAATGACATTTTATTGTATACCCTGAACATGTGGTGAAGTTTCCTGTCTGCCTTTCTGGATATTCTCACAGGTTTTGTTTTAGAAGCTTACTGAAGAACAAATATGAAAGGGAATGGCTTATTTCAAACACAGGGCCATTTGTGTAATTTCATGTTGCCAGAATACATCTATATTCCAAATACACAGGGCACTGTTCATAGGGAGCAATAATGTTTGTTCTGGGGTTTAGTGCCATTTTAGGATAGTTTTGCTAATCTGAGGATTAGGGCTAGGGTTAGGTAAACCCAGGGCAAAAGATATCAAACAACTGCAACAGCAGAAACAGAACAGTTGTGTCAGTCTTGTCAGAAAAAAAAGCGGCCATAGAAAGAAATACAGGGGAAATACTTTAGAATTCTGACACACGGTGGTGGGTATAATCACAAAATGGATGCTGCAGGAGGTGGAACCAGCCACAAAATGGCTGCTACGAAGTGTGGATCAGCCACAAACAGTCAGAGAATGAAGACTTGCATATTCTAATAGTAACTCTTTAGCATTTCAGTCAGAAGCTCTGCTTAACAGAATGCCTTTTAAAATGAGCATATTGTTTAAAATGCATTCTGGTATATATGCAGTTTACTTAGAGTCATGAATTAAATATCCTTGTGCTGTGGTGGTAGCTGCTGCCAAAGCAACTTTTTAAAAATCCACACAGCCACTGAGACCTCTAATGGCTGATCAGAACATCTGCCCCTGGCCACTTACTTTAGGCATTTGGCAGACACCTGGAAAGATGTCATTGAGCACTATGACACTCAGAGCCACCATATTGGGGACCCTGAATGCAATGCTGTGTGCTCTTTTTGTAGAGGTTCTGTTGTGACCAAAAAGAATCTATATACATCCCCTGTGCTCTGTCTTATGAAACCACGAGTGAGGTCATCTAAAGATTTGGGCTAGATTGTCACCAATATGAAGATGACAGCTTGCAATTCCAACAGATCCCAGGGAGGCTGTAGAAATCCCAAACCACTGCCCGTAGGCAGTTCTGGAATGGATGTAGGCTGCTGGTGAGTGGAAGGTCTAACCCAGGATATAAGGTGTCACACATACTGGATAGGGCTACATTCTCTTTGAAGGAAGAGGTGTTCTTGGACCCAGACATGTTGCTGGATAAGCTTTTGGCAGTTGTGGATAAAAATGCCTTTTACTAGTTTTGACTGGTATGTCAATCTGCAGCCTTTTCTGGACAGGAAAGATCTGGTCATTGTGAAACATGCACTGATTGCATCCAGATTAGATTACTGCAATGTGCTCTATATGAGGCTATGTAGAGCTGCCATTGAAAAGTGTTCAGAAGCTCAATTGTTACAGAATAATGGAGCCAGTATGTTGATTGCAGTGGGTTGTGCAGTCTTAACTCACCTACACTGGTTTCTAATGTGTTTCCAGCCACAATTCAAGGTGCTGGCCTTGATTTTCAAAGCCCTATATGGTTTGGAACTAGCAACCCCAAAGGGCCGTGTACTTATCATAAACCCCTGGTTCCTGCCCCAATTTTTAGACCCTGTTTCCGATATCCTGAGCCTCCCACCAGATTCTGGCATCCAGATGAGGTGGGGAGCGCCGCCCCACCCCCACACTCAGCTTGCATTTCAAAGGCTTCTCTTTGCTTCCCCGGCACCTCATCTCCCGACTTCAAGGTTGTTTCCTCGGAGCCCATAACAACAGTTGGGGAGAATAGCTTTAATACCGCTCCATATCAAAGGGCACTGTGATCCGACTTTCCTGTGTGAATACCCAAATCCCACCTAGGCTGGTTTCTTGCCTTGCCCCCACGGCCCAAGTATATAGGCCCTGCCATCCCCTGGCACGGTATCTCTGTCAAAGTTTGTTGTCTGCAAGCATATGCAACATATGGACCTCTTCTTTGCTGACTTCTACCAAATAAAGAATTTCTACTTAAAGCTTCCTACTGGAGCCTGAGAGTGATGTCTTTGGAGTGAGTTTGCTGGGGGTTCAGTGGCTTGGTTCCTGACAGTACTCCCTCTTGGTCATTATTTTCATCCTCAGTGCCCTGTTTTGGGTGCCCTTACCTTCTGACATTAGGTGAGTGGCCATTTGGGAGGGAGAAGCTTCTTGGTCATGGCTCCAAAACCCTGGTACACTCTGTCTCCTCCTATTGCTGTCTTCTGCTAGTGTGTGAAGACTTATGTTGTTTAGTTTTCCCTCACTGATCTCTCCCTCCCTCCTAATGTTTTGTCTTATAAATATTTTAACTCAAAAGTTTGTTTTAATGGTGTTTAGTTGCCTTGGTGGTCCTTTAATTACGGAAAGGACAGAAAGGTGGCATATAAATTTTGTAAAAATTTTGGCAAATGGGAACCCTGGAAATAAAACAGCAATATGGGAACTACCTGACATAGATGGACATCTGGCAGAGTGGCTGGGTAAGGCTCCTAGTCAAACATTGGAGACTGGGGATTCTGGGCAAAATGCAGATTTTTAAAATTATAATTTTATCATGGCAAGTCCACACATTATTCCCTATGTGATGTGATGTGTGATGTGAACAGATAATTACGCACAACAGTACACAGTGAACTCATTGTGGGGTAAGCACGTTATTTCATAAGATAAGAACCTTTCTATGATCATAGGTTTGTTGTAACAATTTTCCCTGAGGTAAATATTCAGCAAGTTTTTTGTGCACAGGGACATGTTTTTAAGTGGGTTTTTTTGTTTTTAAAGAAAGGGGGGGGGGGTACTGAGAAGAAAAGCAACATTTAAGCAGGCTATCATTTTCCAAATCTTCCCACTGCCTTTGAAGGTCAGATTTCAAGTACAAATCCATTTTTGTTGGGATTTTTTTTTTGTTTTATATAATTTATGTTGGCTGGCATTTTAAAATTGCAGTGGAGCAGTGAAAAGTCTGAACTCAAAGATATTATCTGCCTTTGTCAGATTTTTTTTTTAAAGGAGACAGGGAAGAAAAATTTCAAAGTCTTTTGCAAAGACCTGAGATAAGTACAGTGTTGTTAAGAGGGCTATGCATTTGTCAGTGCTGTAATTGCTCTTTATGTTCAATTTGTTCTTATATTTGTATGCCATCAACTGAAATATTTTCTCATTTCCCTTGACAATTTACAATAAACGCTGCAAATGTTTTATTCTTTCAGATTTGGGGGGGGGGTTGTTCTATGGTAAGCGTTTTACTTTAAATTCAGATCCCTTTTAGGAAATCTAATGTCTTTTGTTGATAGATAGAACTAATTTATGTGGAGCTAAGAGGAAATAAACAGGAGAATATGCTATACACAATCCTTGAAAAAGAGTTGTCTAAGAAGGCATTAGGGACATACAGTGGCAACTATTAAAACATGCCCTTTCCATCATTAGCACAGATTACTTTTTACAGTGCTAAATCTCTGCTAATTTGGGGCACCAACCTGTTCTCAGATGTGATTGTGGTAATGATTCTAATTGCTGCCAACTTGATTGTAAGCCTCTATGCTTTTTGCAGTAATTGCAAAAAGGTAAAATGCAGACTCTCTATAAATAAGACTCTCCAATAATGGTCACAAAAATGATGGCTATTAATCCCAACATTTTGGAAGGCATACTTAGGGTCTCCAGGTAGTACCAGGAGAACTCTAGCTATTACAACTGATCTTCAGACAACCAAGACCAGTTCCCCTGGAGAAAATGGCTGTTTTGGAGGGTTGACTTTATGGCATTATGCCTTGCTGAGGTCCTTTCCCTCTCCAAACCCCACCCTCCTCTGGCTTCACTCACAAACTCTCAGTGCTGGCAGCCCTAGGAGTACTGAATGCCATCTATAGCCATAATAGAAGAACAGTCAAAATGGCAATTTTAGGACCTCTGACTCACAGTGGATTCCAGGTTTTAGGGTCTCTGGGCAAGAGGCCTTCCAGTACCTGCCCCCTAAAGTAGAAGTCACAAGACTTCTTAGTTAAAGGAGTTTAATATGTCCCCTTGAGCCTCCTTGAACTCGTTTTATGTGGAAAGGTGGAAGTTCACATTATAATAAGATTATAATAACCCTTCTTTCCCATTCCACATTGGGCCAACTTGTGAAACATAATCTTTTTTGGCTCAAACTGGAACACCTGTTTGTCATGTAAATTTATTAACAGATGGCTGGAGGTGGGGGCCTATCATTTTACTAATTTTCCATTTGGTAATAGTAGCCTCTGATATGGGAATTTATACTGGATTGACTAAATCAGCTAATCAGCTTGTAGGATTCCACTGCCCATAAATAGCTGAGAGTTCTGGATCTTTGTCTCCATTTGGAAAAGTTTGAAATCAAGAATAGTAGATAGGGGTTAAGGCCTCCTCCATCTTGGTATCACAAGGAATAATAAAGACATTGCTTTGACTTCCTTTAGCACAATCTGTTTCTCTGAGATACTTCTCTCTATGTGCCAGTTCCCATACATGGGTATTTCTCAAGATTTCCACCTTGTTGTTTTATTTGGGTTTAGTCTTTCATTAGAAGGATGCTTTCTCAATGAGTCAGTTTAAATGTTCTCAGATGATTCTTGAATAGTGGCAGCAGATCACCAGGGCTTTCCAGAGAATCAATGGCCGAAGGGAGTTTGTCAGCCCGTTCCCCCTTTCCTTTTGGAATAGTCCCTATCTGGGAAGAAAGGCATAAGAGAAGTAAATGTATAAATCAAAACAAAATGAGTCCAAAGTGTTTCAGTTCCCTTCCAGTATAATAGAGTAGTTTTCATGGTGATCATCTGTCATATCCACATTGGCTAAATCTGGCCATTTAAAAAAACATTCACATATATCTAATGATCTATGAATCTGACAGAGCAAGATTACAGCCCTTTGAGCCTGTTGAAGTTTCATGGCTGATTGTCAGCAGACCTTCAGGAAAGCGAGGAGAGCCAAAGGGGGAAGTCAGCAGAAGTCATTGCCCTTTTATCTATTTTTAATAATGTTTTTCTTGATGTGTTTTATTTGTGTTGTAAGCTGTCTAGGGCTCCATAAGGGAGAAAGGCAGCTAATACATGTTTAAAATAAGTATGTTTAGCTTGGAGAAAAGAAAGCAAAGGGTGGGTGGGGACACAGAGTTACATTCTCCAGATACCTGAAGGGCTATTGCATAGAAGGGGACACAGGTATGTTCTCTGCAGCTCCAATGGGCATGATCTAAGAAGAGTCCTGCTGGA
The DNA here is from genome assembly GCF_049243985.1 of Paroedura picta. Taxonomy (NCBI): domain Eukaryota; kingdom Metazoa; phylum Chordata; class Lepidosauria; order Squamata; family Gekkonidae; genus Paroedura; species Paroedura picta. Next base: position 153,184,143 of record NC_135370.1, on the reverse strand, counting down.
TCAAACCAGTGGTCCATCTAATCCAGCATCCTGTCTCACACAGTGGCCAACTAGTTCCTCTGGAGGGCCAACAACAGTTCCTCTGGAGGGCCAAGGCTTTCCCTGAAGTTGCCTTCTAGCTCTAGGATTCAGAGGTTTAGTGCCTCTGAACATGGAGGCTAGTAGCTTCTGATAGATTTATCCCCCATGAATCTATCTAATCCTCTTATCAAGCTTTGTATTCCTATGGCCATCACTAGATTCTCTGGCAGCAAATTCCAAATTTTAATCACTTTCTTGTGTATCAGCGGTAGTGTATAAGAACTCTGCTTTATAACATCTCATTCAGTGCCACAGGTATGCAACGTGCAGAGAGTCATTTGTAGAACATAACTTGTTTATCCATCCACTGGCAGAGGTTAAAAGCAAATTTCTAATCAGGCTAAGTAAACTACTTTCTATGCTTTTAAAAAACGACAATATTTGGAAAAGCAGACATCCCACAGAAGAAATTTGACTGCAGTATTTTGACAATTGTAGTATTCCCTTCCTTGGGCTGCCAAAAAGGAATGAATGGGCAGCCATACCTGTGAAACCATTATTTTGAACATTACTGCATGTGTGAGAAAAAATGAAGAAGTATCTGCACCTGTTTTCTGATGTCAGGAAGAGGATTTATGTGATTGTGTCAACCAGCCTATTTCACATAAACTGTACAGTGAACACAATGGGCAGTGTAGCTAATGGCTAAAGAGGAAAATTGCTGTTGGCAAAGCTCCTTTCAGAGATTCAGTATGAAGGGGGGTTATTCAAAAAACTGCAGAAGAACATACCAAACATTTCATGCCACAGCTCTCAGGGCATAGCTACAGTTCTCCTCCTGCACTCATTAGGGCTGAAGAGTTCCCTCCTAGTATTTAAAGTCTTAACCATTAATAATAAGGGAAATTCCTAGGGCATCACTGTATGGAGGCCATTTTTATCTTCCATGCCAGTTTGGTGTAGTGGTTAGGAGCGTGGACTTCTAATCTGGCGAGCCGGGTTTGATTCCCCGCTCCTCCTCCACATACAACCAACTGGGGGACCTTGGGCTCACCACAGCAAAGCTGTTCTGACTGAGTAGTAATACCAGGGCTCTCTCAGCCTCACCTGCCTCAGAGGGTGTCTGTTGTGGAGAGCAGAAAGGGAAGGTGATTGTAAGCCACTTAGGGACTCCTTCGGGTAGAGAAAAGCAGCATATAAGAACAAACTCTTCTTCTTCATTTTCTTGGGGATGGGAAATTAGGGCTGGCTGGTAATTCTTCAAACATGGAAGCTTTACAGGGCTGCTGTGATTTCAGATAAGAGCCACAGTGGTGACCTGATTAGCATGCTGCCTTGTGAAGGCCTGGACATCACCTTGCAGATACTATGACCATTTCCTCATGGAGGGGTAAAATGTGCATGGCCTCCTGCTTGCAAACGTGGGATGGTGAGCCTCATGTTTGCAGCCCTCCTCATGGGAGACCCCTCCCATGTTTTCCCTCTGCCCCATCGCAGCTTTTTGCCTCCCAATGAGGCTGGAAGGGAAAACAAGCCCAACTTCTCTACCCAATCCTTGGCTTGTCAATCACAGCAAGCCACTAATCACAGCAGAGCTGTTCTCTCATGAAACTTTTTCCCCCTGCCCTGAGCTTCAAACATTTTTAAAGGCACTTCTACATTACTATGCAGTAATGCCACAAGACAGATGCATTTTTATAAAAAATTAAAATTGGCATTATACCCCACTGAAGACCCAGCCTGGAATTGACCCTGTGATCTTATTGTTATCAGACAGGCTGAGGAAGAGAAGAAGAGTAGTGGTGGCAGCCTCTAATTGGGCGAGCCTGGTTTGATTCCCCACTCCTCCATATGCAGTCAGGTGGGTGACCTTGGGTTAGTCACAGTCCTGTTAGAGATGTTCTCTCTGTTTCTTTCAGAGCTTTCTCAGCCCCACTTACCTCACAGGGTGTCTGTTGTGGGGAGAGGAAGGGAAGGCTTTGAGATTCCTTTGGGTGGTGAAAAGTGGGGTACAAAAACCCAGCTCTTCTCTTTGTTTTCTTGTTTTTAACTAAGCTCCCAATTACTTTAAATTATGTTCCCTCCCACAGCAAACCAACCCAGAAAGGACAGATAGGTGAAAGTAGGGTCACCAATCTTCAGGTGGGGCCTGGAGTTCTCCTGAAATTATAGCTGATTTCAAGGCTACAAATAAGAGTTGCCCCAGAGAAAATGGCAGCTTCAGAGAGCAAACTTGATAGTATACCATAAATTCTAGGGGAATTTATGATGTAAACCACTCAAAGACGGTATGCTGAAAGGGGTAGTCATATACATCTAAGTATGAATAAATCAAAAAATTATCCATGTCTCTGTGGCAAAGACCATGGGGACTCAGGGGGCAGCCTAGAGTGTCCCTGTGATGACATCACAATGTCCCCAAATGTCAGGAATTTCCCAGGCCACAATTGGCAACCCTACATAAAGGGCTGCCTTCAAAGGACCAGAATTGTGAACAGGGAAGTATTGGGGATAACAAGGAAGTGGGCCTCACCATGAGGGGATGCAGTGGGAAAGACTGGCTGGCATTTGTGCAGACTGGCCAAGAGTCAGCCATGGAGGAACAAAGGAACAGGGAGTGAGCAGAAAGAGCTGGAAGGTTAAATACTGGACCAAGAGGGAAATCTTGCCTGGGCCAAGGGACGAGGGCAATGGGTGAAGCAAAGAGTGTGAGTTGTACTGTTGGAGAGAGCCCGCCATTAATTCAGCTGGGCCAGAGCACTGTGCCAGAGCAGAGAAATACTTCAAAAGCCCACTGATTGGTCACAGCTGTCAGGAAATATCAGCCTTACTTGCTCCCAATCTTCTTAGCTATTTCAGGAAAGAAAAGACATCTGAAGAATTTAATGTTAATTATATAAAATAGCACACTAGGGAAGTGGAGACTGCCAGGGCCAACCCCGTATCTCATGTCTCACATAATTTGCCCACTGCCCTAGCAGGCAGCTCCTATTGCTTGCCCGTCATGTGAGTGGCAGCCCTTCAAGGCTTTGGGCTAATTCATCTTTAGAGCGATAATTCACTGTTCCTGTGGCTTTAAACCTGATTAATGAATCAAAAGTTGGCTCAGTTAGCAGCACTTCAGGTATCAGCTGGAAATTAATTAGTAGACGCGCTTTCATGAAACCTTGCGCTGTCCTCTCCCTGCCACGGGTGGTGCAATGGGATGGTTAAACAAAGGACCCTTGGATGGTGTTTTGGGATATAATGACCCTTTGGGCATAGGCGCACAGTGTGTAAGGAAAAAAGATTTTGGAAAGAGTATGGAAGGAATGACCTGGAGCATAACAAATTCTCCTCCTGGTGCCTCATGACATTATCAAGACGCAGACAATGGTAGCTGTGTGGACAGCCAGATTGTCTATGTGCTTCAGTCTGACTATGAGCCTCCCTATTTTAGAGTCCCAAGGGGCAGGAATGGAACAATCCTAAATCCTCCAACTTCAGAGTAAGGAAGACCAGGAGAGAATGTTGCAGTTGGAGTTTTCTGCCTTTCAGCATCAAGATCTTAAAATGCTGGCAGCATTGCTGGGACTCACCTTGCTTCCAGCTATGGTGCCATATTGGAGAAGGCAACAGTTATTGCTCCTCAGCTGTTGCTGATCTGGCTCTTATTGCCCCGGTTTGCCCATTCCAGATCATGCAAGGCGAGAGGAGGCAACGTGTCACTGGTTATCTCAAGCCTGAGCTTGGTCCAAGGGAGGGCCTTGTTAGGCTTTCCTTAGGTTTGTGCTGCGCCAATCTGGGAGATCCCTGAAGGCTGTAGTTTTAGGATCTGTGCTATAGAGGAAAAATATTGATGCCATGGAGTCCCATTCAAGGGACTTGGGAATGTTCAGCCTGGAGAAAAGGAGGTTGAGAGGGGACATGATAGCCCTCTTTAAGTATTTGAAAGGTTGTCACTTGGAGGAGGGCAGGATGCTGTTCCCCTTGGCTGCAGAGGAAAGGACACGCAGTAATGGATTTAAACTACAAGTACAACGATATAGGCTAGATATCAGGGGGAAAATGTTCACAGTCAGAGTAGTTCAGCAGTGGAATAGGCTGCCTAAGGAGGTGGTGAACTCCCCTTCACTGGCAGTCTTCAAGCAAAGGTTGGATACACACTTTTCTTGGATGCTTTAGGATGCTTTGGGCTGATCCTGCGTTGAGCAGGGGGTTGGACTAGATGGCCTGTATGGCCCCTTCCAACTCTATGATTCTGTGATTCTTACATTATGTAAGCCACCCTGAGCCCACAGGGAAGGGTGGCATAGAACTACAATAAATATAATTTTAAAAATAAATAGATCAGATAATTGGTCCACCTAGGCTAGCCCTGCCTGCTCTGGCTGCTAAGAGTTCTCTGGGATCTCAGACAAAGTTTTTTTACCAGAAACTTGAGTTGCCAAGAACTGAACCTAGGACTTAATGCTGGCACTAAGCTACAGAAATGCCTTGAGAGTGTGGTTGCTAGAGTGGAAGACCCATTCAGCCTAGCTTAAAGCACAAAGGTCGTTGGTCGATGTTGTGCTAGACATTCTATTTCAGCCAGTCTAACCAGAGCACCATGTTGGGTCTCTTAACTATCTGTATTGCTTCTATTATTCACAGCTTCCTTAGAAGAACCAGCCTAAAGCAGTGTTTAGCAACTTGGGATTAATAGTGTGTTCAAGAGCTGCTCCTGCAAAGTGCCCTCCAGTGAGGGTGCTATGTTTTTTTCATGTGCTTCATTCCCCTTCTTCTGCCTATGTTGGCACCTTCACAATTATTTTTCTTGAAACCTTGCCTAGGAAGCCTTGTTTGGTCTGATGGCACATAAAGTCCTGGAATATAGACAGGGTTAAACTTGAGAAAAAAGCAGATCCTCATACTGGATGCCAACTTGTGCTCAAAATAGGGAGCTCTAGTTCTTTTTGGTCTTGTTCCCCAAATGAAGACTCCCCAGACCATTTCTGCACAAGGAATTTGCCCCCGTACAGCCTCTAGTTGCTGGCAGGTTTTAATGCTGCTTCCACATGACGTTGTCAGCAACCTGAGGCTGTGCAGGGACTGGTGCGAGTTTTGGCCAGATTTGTCTTGCAATAAGGGAAATTGCCCAAACTGGATTTGCCACTCCTTATCATGCTTCACATTGGGAAGCAACCAGGGGCAAGCCCATGTGGAGGGAAAAACGTGTGACAGTCTTGGTAGTGTTGTCTCATCCTTGCACTCACCCTCACCTCTCTATTTCCTGCTCATGAGAATATATATATTTTTAAATGGTGAGGTCCACATTGCTGCGGGACTGCAAAACTACGTCCGCCAAGTTAAAATAAAATGTTCTGTTCATTGTCCTCATCTGGTTTGGGATTGGGCAGCCAAGACACATCCCCATTTGTGTTTTCTGGCATTTGGTTTTTAATGGGGAAAGGGGGGGGCTGTGATGAAGCAGCCCTCACTCAATCAGCTAGGTATCCATGCTCCTCATTTTTAAGCCTTACTGTTCACACAAAATCACTCATTGGGGTCCAGATACAATGACCAGCCTCTCACAAATCTATCCAAATGTAAACAGAGACCATAAGGAAACTTGGAAATGCATGGCTTCCAACTGTGCTTTTGCAAGCAGGAGAAGGTGTGAGTTTAACACCTCCATGCAGAAGCGGTACCACTTTGGATCAAAGTAACTCAAATTGTGCTTATAACATCAAATATCCTCATCTTTATCTTGAATAAATGAGTGGGAGTGTCCACATCCCCATGAGCTATTAGGCTAGATCTCTGGGATCTCAGACAAAGGTCTTTCACCAGACACCTAAGATGCCAAGAACTTGGACTAGAAATAGCCACTCCGTTTTTAACACAACACACATCATTCAGCTGACAAAGGAAAGAGGAGAAAGAGCAAGAGAGATAATAATCATAACATAGTTCCTAATCACTGAATGGAACAAGGCTGGGATGAGTGAAAGATGTGGTGAAGACTGAGGTTAGGTGATTCATTTTAGACAAGGGGAAGGTCACAAAGTTACCAGGCAAACACGTCCCTTCTTCCTGAATGTTTGAGGCCTGCCTCATGTCTGATCCGGGTCAACAGGCTTTCAGAATGTCTCTTATCCAATCATAAGACGCCAGAAAAATGGAAATGTAAACTTGGAATTGTAGGATATCTAATCCCATGCAAAGCTTGACATTTCATGCTATGGCATCATCATCCCAACTAAGGCAACTGCTAGGGCTCTAGAAGGCTGGTTGCCCCATCCCAGCTCTTATGCGCTTGGGCTGAGGCCCAAGAAACCACTTCTGTCCAAACTGCTGCTAAGACAACTATCATGTTTGAAAACGGAAGAACGTATTATTGGGTAACCCACAGAGCACATATTTTGTTATAATTATCTATGCTTTAAATAACAGGCAAGACAAAGGTTTTACCAAAAGGGGTTTTCTTTTCTCACAGAACTACTTTACTGAAGTACAAAAGCTACAAATAAATGCAGATACCAAAAAACATGAATAGAAATACAGCCAGTTCTTTGAAGTTTGCATACTTTCCCCTTTTCCCTTTATCTCATGCATGCCAAATCAATGGAATGGAACAGGAAACCTTTATGTTACTGAGACACTCCGCCCACCATCTTTTCTCTTGCAGCTGTTACTCCACACAAGGTCATGAAGAACTCTGTTTTGAGCACGACACACATCATTCAGCTGACAAAGGAAAGAGGAGACAGAATGAGAGAGATAATGATCATGAAATAGTTCCTAATATACACAAACACTAGTTTATGGGATACCCAATGCCACAAAAGAGTCAGCATTCTTCTAAGACTTAGCACTCCTAATAGCCTTGTCTTTGCTGCGAGGCTTTGACGACTTCCTCTTTAAGAGGGCATGACACTCTTCAGAACTAGGTCATTTAAGACAAGCCCAGCTGTGCACATAGGACCAGGTCATGTTCTGCTCAGTAAGTCAGCATGAACAAAACTGGCAAGCAACATCTTTTTGTGCCTCTGGCAAGCTCTGCAATGTGGTTGAGGCCCACTGGAAAAAAGGATGGGGGAGGGAACTGGACTGAAGCCATTAATTAACAATGTAAACAACTAGCCTAATAGCTCATGGGGATGTGGAATAGTATGGTATACCCTGATCTCATTAAATCTTGGAAACTAAGCAAGGTCAGTGCTTGGATGAGGGACCACCAAGGAAGACTTTGCAGATGAAGGCAACGGCCAGCCACCTCTGCTTCTCACTTGCCTTGAAAGCCCTTGCTGAGATCACCATAAGTCAGCTGCAATTGGACAATGCTTATATATCTGTATAACAGCCCTGTTTTCAATTTTCAAAAGAAATAAATAGCACCAAGTACTCCGCTATTTTTATATATGATATCCTTCTGCCTGCCATGATTTAAAGGCAATCCTTGATTTGCTTCTTTCCTACCTAGTAATCTGTTTAAGAAGTATTAGTGGTGGAATCTGAAATCCCAAATGTTGAATATAAATGTACTCCAACACAAGTATGTATTATTGTATGTTACAATTGGTGTTTTAAAAATTACAATGAAAAGGGTGTTGGGGAGAAATGCTTTTTGTTTCATACCCCCTGTGTCTCATAATCATTTTAATATACATTCAGCCTTCCATTTCTTGAGATTTAGTGAAATATAAATTGAGAGCACAATCCTAAATACATTTTCTTGGGACCAAACATATTTAGATAGACCTGAATAGGACTCTGAGTAAGACTTCAGATGCTCCATTGCCAACAAAAGGAGTCTTCTTCCAAAATAAGCTTGCTTATTTCTATTGTACCTTTCCACCAAGGAGGGAAGTTAGGGTTGCCAACCTCCAGGTAATCGCTGGAGATTTCTTGCTATTAGAACTGATCTCCAGGCAATAGGTATCAATTCACCTGGAGAAAAATACCTGCTTTGGAAGGTGGACTCTAAGGTATTATAGCTCATTTAAATCCTGCCCTTCCAAATCTCCATGTATTTCCCAAGTATTTCCCAAGAGCCAGTTTGGTGTAGTGGTTAGGAGTGCGGACTTCTAATCTGACATTCCGGGTTCGATTCTGCACTCCCCCACATGCAGCCAGCTGGGTGACCTTGGGCTCACCATGGCACTGATAAAACTGTTCTCACCGAGCAGTGATATCAGGGCTCTCTCAGCCTCACCCACCTCACAGGGTGTCTGTTGTGGGAAGAGGAAAGGGAAGGCAGTTGTAAGTTGCTCTGAGATTCCTTCTGGTAGAGAAAAGTGGCATATAAGAACCAACTTTTCTTCTATTTAATTTATTTTTATTTCTGCTGGAATTTATTTGCTACCACTCTTAGCAGAGCTAACGTGCGTTAGCTTGCATGATGATAAAAATTACAATAAGTCTGATAAAACCCCAATTAAGACCCCATGAAATAACCCCATGAATTCACAGAACATGGTGTTGCCAACCCTATGGTTGATTCTTGATATGATTCTTCTCTTCCTGTTTAATCCTCGGAACTGACCTGTGAGACAAAGTAGGCTGAAAGAGTGTCCTGTCCCAAACTCATTCATGAAGCTTCATGGCACACTGGGATTTGAACCCAATTTTCCCCAGACCGAGTTTGACACTCTGATCATTTAACCATGCTGACTTTAAGTGGAAAGGAATTCAAAATCGTTACAGTCCCACCATAAGTTTAAAAAAAGTCTGCCATCACATTATATTTCCAACATTTACCTACTTTTGGATCCTGAGTGGCACAGAACTCTATTGATACATTGCCTTATAAAATGTCTCTTTAAAACTTATACTCAGGGCATACTTTATGGATATCGTTCAGTTTTGAAATGAATTCATAGAGCTTTCCCCGTATGTTTACATTCTGTGGACTCAACATCCATGTTTTATATTTCCACAAGTATTTAATTTCTGTGGGTTCATTGAGAGATGTTTGTGTTATTATCCACTTTAATCCTTGGGATTAGGTGGTTTAGAAATCAAACACATGTAGCATTATTTATTTTGAAGATTTTTACATACTTTTTTCATCAAGACTTTCAGTGGCTTGGGAGAAATAAGAGAAACTTCTAATGCCAATCAATATCAGAGGGACTCTTTTCTTCCTTCTTATATCTCTGTAGATGTTTTTCTATGTCACAGCTCAGGGTGCCACCTCTGTGCTGGGAAGTTCCTGGAGACTTGGGCTGAGGTCTGGGGAGGGTCTTCAGTAGGGCATATTGTCATAGAGCCTTCCCTCCAAAGTGGCCATTTTCTTCAGTGAAACTGATCTTTGTAGTCTGGAGAGCAGCAGTAATTCTGGAAGATCTCCAGGCCCTGCCTGGAGGTTGGCAAATCTTCTCAGCTGTCAGCTTCATTTGCTTCTGTTCATAGGCCTCTTGAGATACTGATTCCTGTCTTACCAATTTCTATGGAATGTCTTGGAGTTTGTTTTTTGAGGGGGGAGATCATAAAAGCCACGGAAAACACCATTTGTACTAATGGCTCCAGAACAATTTACAACAGGTAAAATACATCTGGCCGGTGTCCAGAGACAGCAGTGTGAAGCGCATGGAATTGTACCAGCTGGTTTAGGAGGCTGGTACAACCTCCTAAAGTTGGGACAACTGCTGAAACTTCTGGCAGTTCAGCAGAACCAGGCTGATTTCCTCCCACCGTCCAGCCACCGGGCCCTGGCACGTAAATATCTCAGGACACATAGCCAAGACTCAGAATATGCTGCCAATTTTGTGGTGCACAGTACAAACAGGCCTGCCCACAGAACAACTCAACAAGAGCAAAGTTTTGCCACCCAAGTAGTCGGTTTGGGCCAGGGAATCATTGCACATCTGTAGCCCCCACCCAGGCTGTGCTGTGATTCCCTGGCCCAAACTAGCTACTTGGGCCAAGCCTGCCTTTCCCTTGTGAAGCAACCACAGGGAGAACTTGGCCTCTTGAAACAACATAGCCTTTGGCAAAGCTGCTTGTGAACCCAAACCAAACCCTCCCCCCCCCCCCAAAAAAAAACTGCCTCTGAGACAAAGGGAGGCCTAGCTCTTCTTTCCTTTCCAAACTTGTCATTGGGGAGGAATTTCTACAGTAAATATCCAGGGTCCTCACCCTTGCATGCTGGATGCAGAAAAGCCAGAACCAGACACTCCATCATATTCCAAAGGAGCCTAGAAATAGAGCACATAAACAGGCTAAGTTATACAGAATTCTATATGACCACTACCCCCCCCCCCAGTACTTATTGTATATAGCACAATAGAACATCCTGTTCCATTCACTAATATTTGTATGTGGTGCAAGGTTGCCAGGCTCCCTTCCTCATCACTGCTTGGAGCAGGGAAAAAATTAAAAATGGCCATCAGGACAACACTGCAATGTCACTTCTTGGGAAAACCTGAAAGTGACTCTAATTCTCTCTAGAAATCACCTGAAGCTCTATGGTTTCCTAGTTAAGTGTGACATCAGTTCTGGAGGATGCCAAGCTGCCACTGATAACTGCCTCCATACCATTGCCCCCTCTCCCAGTCTCCTGGTGGTTACCAGTATTGGCTTAATCTTATGAGCTGGAGTCCCTGTTATTTGTTATAATTGTGGACTGCATTATTCCCTTGTCCTGAGGGCAGTTGCTCCCTCCCCTTGTCTTCTTGGATATTGCTTTGAACATCTCCTCCTCTGTTGTGTGAACCTAAGAGCAGGAACCAGGTTGTAAGCAAAAGCTAACAATAAACCCCAGGCCTTGACACTAGATGCCAGGACCTTGATTTACTTGTGAGTGAATTCAGTGTCATCCCGTGTTTGCAGAGATGAAAAAATGAATCTTCTCTCATAATCCCCAGTTCTAATGGCAGCCATCTTGCTGCTCATGCATAATTGCCAAATGGCTCACAGCTTCCCCAACAGTTTACATGAGAGTTAAAAAAAAACAGAACACCAACAATGTGTAAGTATCGTGGCCCTACTGGGTCAGAAACATCTCAACTGCTATAGTAGTACATCTGTGAGACATGTGTTGGTGCACTCATTGTTTCTGGAGGAATGTTGTAGCACCCAGGAGGACCATGGTTGCTCCCTTTTAAGGTTATTGCTCCCTTTTAAGTGCCTAGGATGCAGAGGTGGGAGGAATCCCTTAGGATGCCATCTGGGATCAGGGAACAGGTTATTGCTGCAAGAGGAGGAAGAGGCTCCCCAACACAGTGATGAGGTCACACAAAAGGAAGGAGTAAGGAGTAAAGAAAGAACAGCTGAATACGACAAGGGACTGGATCTGAGCTGGTCTATTATGGCATGACAGTTAAAAGAGGAATCTAAGAACAGCTGCAGGCTCCCTGTAACAACTATGTATGTATATGTTGCATATCTGAACAGAAAGGAGAACTCTGTGTGGGGATTCCTCAACTGATTCTGCAGTGTTTGGGGAAGTACAAATGTAACCCTACCCTAAAGACCAATAAAGTAGTCTTATGGATCCTAGATTTTCATCACCGCCTCAACAAAAGCCAGGAGATTTTGAAAGTGATGCATGGGGAAAGCAGAGTTTGAGGACGTTGTGATGTCATCACAGGGACACTCTAGGCTGCCCCCTGAGTCTCTATGGTCTTTGCCACAGGGACATGGATATTTTTTTGATTTATTCATACTTAGATGTATATGACTACCCCTTTTGGCATACCAGCTCTGGGTGGTTTACATCATATTGTTATGACTACATAGTTCTATAGATACACTTAAAACAGTAAAAAGAGCTAAAGTCAGCTACCATTAAACCTTGCCTTTTTGCTCTCCCTTCTCCCATACAGGAGGTGAATTTTCAGGGGAGGATCCATTCCTTGGTGTTATTCCTAGAGCATCACAACATGGAGGCCATGTTTCCTCCCATTCTTCAGTTCCTTTGGGATGAGAAATTAGGACTAGGAACTGGTGATTCATTCTGTGTGGATAAGTGGAAAATTGTGAGCCTACAGAGCACCAGTTGTCCCTCTTTGACATGATCCAGTCTTTTAAAAGAACTGGCCATGTTGTGTTTGGGAGAATCCACATGACCATGAGAGGGGCTGCAGCTCGGTACAGTATCTGCTTGGCATGCAGAAGGTCCTAGGTTCAATCCTTGGCATCTCCAGACCATCACCTTGTGGTAGATTGCCAGCATCCGTGGATTCCCCTATGGTGGCACCAAGAGGGAATGAGTTGTGCAAGGGCGTGAGGATGGGGTATGTAATTTAAATGGGGTATTATAATTGTTGTATTTTATGTGGGGTTTTACTATGTAACCCACCATGAGACAACTTGCCGATGGTGGCAGGAAATATTATTAATAATAATAATAATAATAATAATAATAATAATAATAATAATAATAATAATAATAATAATAGGATCAGATAGTGTGCAATAGTGTGATGTGAAAGGCCTCCCCTGAGGTGAAGAACAGTTGACAAATTATCACATTTGGGAGTATTGCCCCACATAATACCACCCTGCTACCCCCTGCAAGCAGAGCACCAGCAGAGCACGGACAGGGCTGGGTTAGAATCTTTCTTGCTAGCTCTCTCTATTTGATCAGATTCCCCACCCCCAATGGACAGCATTCCCATTGCTGGACTTTGACTTGCATCTTTCAATGATATTGCCCCAGGATTCCAGCACCTGTCAGCTTCCTGAACAGATGAGGACCTGGTTTAGAGCTGGTTTCATTCACTGTTTCTAGGATTCGTTTGTGACCAGGCCATTTCTCCCCTCATTTACTGTGGTAGCTGGCTGAGGGAAAGAATTCCCCACAAGCCCTCAATAACTGTCAGAATCTGCAGCAAAAAGGTACGGCTCTAGCAACAGATACTCTGGAAATCCAAAAGGCTCCTGTGGTTTCTTGTAGCAAACATATTCAAATAGATTCCAAAGAAGTTTCCTCAGGTTGAAAGCAAACATCACATTTAGTCAAGTGAATCAGCTTCTTCCCTCACCTGGAATACAGGTACTTTTCCACTGAGAGTCTTGGAAGGTTCTGATCCCAGGCGTCACCTATTTCTGATGTGAGCAACCTTCTTCCTTCAGCTCCGGAACTCTTTTAGAATTTTAAGCCAGCAAAGTATCTTGAATAAAATATCTGCTCGAGGATGTTCCTCAACATGCCCCCTTATGGTATTGCGGAGATGTGGCCCTCCATCAGGTTATGAAACAGGCTGTGTGGCACTTGGCGAGTTACTACTGGGGAATTGGTTAGTAATGAAAGGCCATTTACTTGCACCATGGCTCCTAGCTCTGGAACACGGCCTGTTGGGCCCTTTTATGTGGCCAGATTATTTGTCTTTCCGACGCAATTTATCTAAAAAAGCCAAGATAATCAAATTACATGTGGTTTTAAAAATTTAATTCTTTGACACAGACTGACATCCTAATTAGAACTTTAAAAATAATAATGATCACTCTTCCCAGCCCAAAAACGTTCTCAGGAAGTAGACAGTGAATAACATCCCCAAAGGCAATTCTATTTTTTGTGTTGTTTATCAGAATTTCCATAGCCATATGTGCTGGCAACTGCAGCAGTAAGATCCATTGGGTTGAAGAAAATAACACCAAGTGCTTGAGAGTAACTTCTGAAGCAACTTCCAGATGTGGTCCTTGATCCAGCGTAAAATCATGCATGCAATTCCAGCAACTATCACCTCCCTCCTTCCCCCGCCCCCAAGTAAGTCTATTATTTGTAATGCCTTGTGTAACCTCTTCTCATTGCCTAAGGGCGAAACCAGATGTAGCCCTGTGATGCTTTTTACTGATTTTCAAACATTTTAGCCAGTGCAGCTCCTTGGACCGCACTTTAAAAGGGAAGATGGGTTTCATCTAGCCCCATGTTCTTGTTGAAAACAGCTTTCTTCCCGGGAGCGGTTCATTAAAATGCTGTTCATTAAGGTGGCTTTACCACCTCTATCAATTGATGGATGCACAGACGGTCCAAAGGACCATGGAACTGGTAAGGAGATGGAACAGGATGCTTAATCTTAAAAAAAAAAGAAAAGAAAGAAACCATGCAGCCTGATATGCTTTAAGCAATCAGCTGAAAATTAGGAAACCGAAACCAAGCAGACGGCATCGTCACCTTGTCAAACAGACCTTGCTCCTCTTTGTTTCAGATTCTGCACAAGTCGAACAATTTATTACAAGCGACAAGCGCGATGCTCCTTTTCATTCAGCCATATCTGCAGCCTCAGGCATTGATCAAAACTAAGGCAGCTGTCCTTGGGAAGTAATAACTGTACAATTGCAAAGCAGACACTGAAAAAAATCACAATTAAAAGAATAAAATGGAATCTCATGCTTAACTCTGGGGCACTAAATGACCTTCGGATATCACCTCCTCCAAGAAAGAATGGTCAGCAGCTGAAATCCCTCCGCCCACGACCAGCGGTGACCAGCTTTTCCATCTGGCAACTGTCCCCGAGACCACACAAATTCCCTTTCATTCATTGCAGTTGTTTGCAACTTGCAGAGAAATTAGAGAAGGGGAAATCCCTCAACGTGCTTGGTGCAAAAGATATAGGGCTGCCAACAGTGAAAAATGTTCTGTCCCTTTATTACAGTGTCAATCTATGTACATGGGCAGTTGAAGCCTTTCATGGAATGGAGGCAAATAACTTTCCCTGCTAAATAATATCCCATTATGCCTCTACTAAAAGGACACCCCCCCCCTCGGCAGCTGGCAACCTTAGAAAGATCCTGGACCCTTTTCTCCTGTTCCTCCTTTGGCACATGCATAGGTTACTGCAGTGGACAACAGTTGGTTGTGACCCTTATTTTGTGCTGGGCTTTATAGAAGGAAATACAGAGACTCTTTCTCCACAAAAGCTGGTGCAAATGCACAGATCATTCTTTCCCCTCTACTGGTCACCTGCATGCACAGAAGATAAATGAGGTAGGAAAGATTAGAGGCCACTATATAAGTTGCAGATGACACAAAACTGGGAGGAGTAGTGAGCACCCCAGAAGACAAAGATATGAGTTCAATGAGATCTGAACATGCTGGAAAAGTGGGCAAATGAGAACAAGATGCAGTTCAATAAGGAGACATGCAGAGTTCTACATCTAGGTCACAAAAATGAAACACATGACTACTGAATGGGAGATACACTACTGGGAAGAGGTGTGAGTGAACGAGATCTTGGGGTACTTATGGACTGTAAGCTAAATATGATCAGACAGTGTGATGCGGCAGTAAAGAAGGCAAATGCAGTTTTGGATTGTATCAATAGAGGCATCGCATCAAAATTACAAGATGTCAGTCCCACTGTAAACTGTATGCTGGAGTGTTGGTTGCAGTTCTGGAGGCCTCACTCCAAAAAGGATGTGGACAAAATTGAGAGGTTTCAGAGGAGAGCAATGAGAATGATCCGGGGTCTGGGGACTAAGCCCTATGAGGAAAGGCTGAGGGACTTGGGAATGTTTAGCCTGGAGAAGAGGAAATTGAGAGAGGGCATGATTGCTCTCTTTAAGTATTTGAAAGGTTGTCAGTTGGCAGGGAGCTGTCCCACAGTAATGGCTTTAAACTTCATGTACCTGCTAGATATCAGGGGGTAAAATTCATAGAGTAGTTCAGCAGTTGAATGGGCTGCCT
The DNA here is from genome assembly GCF_049243985.1 of Paroedura picta. Taxonomy (NCBI): domain Eukaryota; kingdom Metazoa; phylum Chordata; class Lepidosauria; order Squamata; family Gekkonidae; genus Paroedura; species Paroedura picta. The sequence continues at coordinate 153,168,527 of NC_135370.1, read as the reverse complement.
AAGGAGGTAGTGAACTCCCCCTCACTGGCAGTCTTCAAGCAGCAGTTGGACAGATACTTATCTTGGTTGTTTTAGTCTGATCCTGCAATGATCACTGTATTTAAGTAGCTTGTTCATGATTGTTGCTATATAATATTTAGTATTCTATTGTGCTCTGTAATTATTGTAGGAAAAACATACTTGCTTCTCCCCGGACCGTATGCTTGTACTGATATGGTGGCCTAGATACCGTTGCAGGGAATGGGTGACCTAGTTTAGATAACACTGATGCTTTCGGGGTTTCTTGCAATACTGTGTCAGAGTTTCAGATTAAGTATTCATGATTGAGAGTTCTATAAACAGGCTGAATTCCTTGGGGTTGCCATTATTGTCTCTCCTCCTGCATGAGGAGCTAGAAGTCAGGTAGGGTCAAGCTTGCTAGGAATGAGCTGCAAATGTTAGTTGCTCCCCAGTGAATTTATGATCTAATCGCTTGTTTGCGCTGAGCTCAACCCTGAGTATTAAAGCCCTCATTGAGAAGTGTGTCCAAAATTTCCCATTATTGGCAGGCATGGCACTCTTCCTATCAAACTAGCCCTATATTCGGTGTGAGAGGAGCACCCACTTATCATTGTCTGATGCACAGGGCATAGCTCTTCTCACTTTAGGATGCAAGAGAGAGCTCTTCATTAATTCAGTTAATGGAGTTAACTCAGACCTGATCAATCAAACACCAATTCACTTCTTATAACAGGACATCCAGTATGGTGCAGTAGTTAGTGCAGGGGTAGTCAAACTGCGGCCCTCCAGATGTCGATGGACGACAATTCCCATGAGCCCCTGTCATCATTTTCCATGGACCAGTAGTCCATGGGCACCTGGAGGGCCGCAGTTTGACTACCCCTGGATTAGTGTGTCAAACAAGAATCAGGAGACTCGGGTTCAAATCCTTGCTCTGCCACTGCTGCTTGCTGGTAACCTTGGAGCTGTCATACAGTCTCAACGTAACCCACCTCATAAGGTTGTGATGAGGAAGAGGAGAAGGATGATGCAGGCTCTTTTGGGTGCCCATTAGGGAGGAAGACCAGATATTTTTTATTTATTACATTTATGTACCACCCTCCCTGGAAGCTCAGGGCAGCTTACATGGAACATAGGAATGGGAACAATACAGAGAAGTCATTTGTCATTAATCAAAGAACAAAGGAACAATAAATGGAAAACAATAGAACAATAAATTCATAATTAAAAGGCGTTGATGGGCCCATGAATGGTCAGTACAGCCATTATTTTTAGTTTCATGGGAGGGAGGCTTGGGGGCTCAGTGGAAGAAGTTGGAGCTGGGAAACCTCAAGCGAATGCCTGGCGGAAGCAAATAAACACTTAAATGAAGCAAATAAACACTTAAATCACTTTTGCTCAAAACATCTGGGAAATGACCTAGAGGTTAAATAAAGGCCAATTTTTTTGCTCAGGAATTGAGTGCTTATTGTTTCCAACAGTGGCAACCAGATTTATATATTTATTTCCTAATATTTATACACTGTCTTTCGATCTAAATAGATGCCACTGCAGAAATATAACTAATTGTAACATGGCAGTTGAGTTCCATTCTAATTTTTGTAGGAAAGAACATTAAGATTGATTCCAAAATCTTGACTTGGATGTTTTTTTAAAACCAATGCTGAATAGTTATAGAAGCCCAACTGCAGTGTAGTTTCCAGATCAGTTCAGTTGAAGATCCTAAAAGGTATACATTCAAATTCTTATGTAAAAATAAACCTATGTACAAGAGGACATGAACATTCTTCTACTTGCTGAACTTTTTCCATGTTCCATGGCATGAAGGATTGCCAACTGCTTGCCACTGAAGAACTGTATTCCTAAAAAGGAACAAAAGTTAAGATGATTTCAAGTCTTTTCATACTATTGTAGTGTCTTTGTTTATGTAAAAGAGCCACCTCATTATTTTATGAAAATTACTTTGCAAGAAATGTCTGTTCCAGCAGCTGGTGTGATATATATTTAACATAAAAACCATATTGAATGTGCTGTATTCTCTTCTCAAAGTCACCATAACCCATAACCCAAACTCAAAGTCACCATCAAGGCAGCACACTAAGAAAATTTTAGAGAGGTGAGGCTAGGGTTGCTAGGGTGGACTTGGGTGACATCATTTCCCCCCCTCTCCCCTGGGGAGAGCTGAGGGAGTGAGAGCTGGGCCTCTCCAGTGGTAGGGCCAGACTGACTGAGGGGTGGGGCTTTGGCAACTAATATGTGAGCAACTAAATGCTCTTTTGCAAAATCTGGTGGTTGTTGCATGTAGATTACTTCTTTCATATTGCAATGCAAGAAAGAAATTTTGATATCTAGGTGGTCAACATGCACATTCTTGCTGGCTGCTACACTTAAGAGTGTCCTTACTGAGTGTCCTTACTGTGGTGTGTTTAACAACTGGAGTAAAAGTTTCCTCAAAGTCTACACCAGTGGAGATCAGTGGCCATCAGTCGAGGGGAGTGATTGGCTGTTTTGGCAAAGAATTAACATATGGCTGTATTTGGATGTGTGACACAGTGTACTAATTTAACAGAATTAATTGTTGCTCTATATTCCCACCGTCATGATGGTAGTTCATAGTCGGAGGAAGAGTGCTTGCACTCGAAAGCTCATGCCTTGAATAAATCTTTGTTGGTCTTAAAGGTGCCACTGGACTCTGATTTTATTGTGCTCATGCTCAGTAACCTTTGGCTCCCTAGGCCTAAATCCTAAACTGATGGAAATTATTAAAACAAAAATGAAATGGGCCCAGCATACCTGAGAGACCACTTATCTGCCTGAAGAGCACTCTTCTCTGCAAACTCCAGCCAATGGGTGGTCCCTGGCCCCAAGGAAGTACATTTGGCTCAACCAGGACCAGGAAATTCTCAGTTCTGGCCCCTACTTGGTGGAATGAGATCCCAGAGGAGATCTGGGCCCTGATGGAATTGGTACAGTTCTGCAGGGCTTGCAAGATGGATTTTTTCTGTCTGGGGCCCATGACCCTACAACATCTGCAGGCACTCCCCAACACAACACCCTCATAAAGACATCCAGCCTGGGAAAGATCTATATGTAATGCCAGTTTCTGGCTATAGGACCACAAATAGATGCTGTTGTTTCTAAATGCTACTAATCTGTTATTTTCTATACCATGAATGTTTCATATTTTATTATGTTGATTGCATTGTGTGTACCACCCTGAGTTGGTTCTGGAAGGGTGGCATAGAAATTCAATAAATAATAATCACACATCTGCAAACTAGGCTATTGCCTGTTGTTGGAAGGGGGCTGGTTTTTGTATTTGCTACAGACTCCGTGATTTTGCCTGGCTATCAGTGTATGTGTAAGTGCTTTTTATGTTAAAAACTTGGCACCAGTACTCATGCATAAGGTTACATCAGTTTCTACCAGTTCTTTCTTCAGGACTTGGGATAGTCCCTCCCCAGGTGCTAGAACTCAGAACCAGTGAGTGCAACCATAACAAAAGGCTTGTGAATAAGCAAAGAATGTACCTCTGTGTATATCAAGCAGTCCTAGGAAATAAAATAGCTTGCAAAAGGATGACTCAGATGTACATAGAATGAAGAAAGCTCTCCCAAAGACATCAAGACTGTGCAGTGACTGGTGGAACAGGGAAAGTACTGGGATGCAGAAAATGTCAACCATTATAATTATTTTTGGCAGGAATATCTCTTAAAGTGTTCTGTTTGGGCAGTGTCTCTGTCAGTCATTCTCTCCTGGTTCTTGGCCTTCCAGTGCTTGGTAAGTGGAAATCAGACAGGTAGCGCTATAATAATGGTCAAGTGTCAAGGTTCTGATTATTAGTCACTGTCAGAAAATATTGTGTGATTTGTATTAGGTCTGAATCATTATTAGCCAGCTGCTCATCAGTAGCAGTTACACTGGCTAACAGTTTGTTTCCAAAACCATATTTTTGGCGTTTTGCATGATGTCACCAATATCCAGCATCCAAGAAGCAAACCAATAGCTACATCCTTCATTTTAAAGTGCTAGCTGGGGAATCACATAAAGTGGATTCCCCAAACTATGTAGCACGGGCTAGAAGAGAGCAACCAGCAAGCCACACACCAAGGAAATGTGCGGAGCTGAAGTAGTGCTATGCCTCCAGTTCCCGCCCTCACACCCACCTCCCTCTCCTTTCTCCTGGGACTTTTTAAAAGCAAACTGCCTGCAGCAACAAATAGGTGTTAAGCCATCCAAAGAAAAGAAAAAAAAAGAACCCACCCAGTTAAAACACAAAGCATTCTTTTCTAAATCCCCGCTGAAAAAAAATCAGGCTCGAGATTAATTTTTTAAAGATTCAAGGCTCATGATTCCAAAAGGGTGGCATTAAAAAAAGCACTATGCATCTCTGATCAGATATATAGGTGTCTCAACAGAGAAGTTTTACTTAAAAAAAATAGCTGGCACCGCAGGCCCTTTAAAACATGGAGAAAGGTGATTAGATGCCCAGCTTGATTGACAGATGGAGAAGAGTTGCATGTAAAGTGCGTTGCTCTCTTCCACCATTTCAAGCAGGCATGCGGAGTGCTAAGAAGTGCGAGAAGGCAGCAGAGAGCCAGAAGGTGAGGAATGGCTAGTGGCAAATTATTTTTTAGCGTTACACCATTTTCTTGGCATAATGCTATTTTTTTCAATGTGCGGAACTGCCCTTAGTTTTACTTATTTAAGTTCTTATTAATTTCTTTTAGTTTCGGCTATACATGATGTGACTTTTTTGGGGGGAGGGGGGATGTTCTTGGAATGCAATGCCCAAACTCAGAGATTCATAGTATGGGGCCTGGTGACCACCTTAAAGAATGGTATTAATCGTAATACTTCCACACACCATTAAGATGTATACCATGTGGTATCTGTGAATGTGTGTTATCACACTCTTTCAGTGCATTCGGGGGAATGTATCCTGATTTTCTTTATCTCTTTTTGTTTGTCCCAGTACCAAAATGGGGCAAATGTAGCTTTTGTGTCTGTTTTTCCCTCTCCCTGAATCTGCAGTGTTGTCTATATGCCAGGGGATATTATGCCACAACAATAACCAAGCAGGGGCAATTGCTTCTATAGAAACAACATTCTCTCTGTGATGGTGAGCCAGCAATGTCATTGGCAGAAACATGGAAAAATAGGCCTATCATGAAAGGATTATTCAGACTTTCTAAATGTCACCAGGGGTCCTTTGGGGCACAATTTTGAGCTACCTGTAGCACTTAGAGACTCTTTTTTAAGTGCTGGGAAGATTCTGAGGATAAAATTGTGCTTCAAAGAGCTTCAAGAGCATTTACAGTACTTTCTCTAAGTGGTAAAAGGCACTTTAAAGTACACACTTGTATTCCATGGCTCTTTGAAAGCTTATAGATGGCCGTGGGAGCATGCTCTTTTGATATACCGACCCCCATAAATATACACTCGTGATGTCCCATATCACCTCTGAACCTTACTGAAGCTGTGGGAGGATTTTCTGTGATCTCTAAATTGATAATTATGTAATCATGGCACTTGAAGTTTTTTCTCTTGTGTAGGGTTCCTTCAGGTGTTATCTGTGGGCACCATGGCCCCCATTGGCAGCTTTCCAGGTACTTGGCATATGTTTTTGAAACTAGCAGGGCTTCTGATTGGCCATAAAGATTTTCTAGAAGATGCTTCTGGCAGCAGCTGCCACCACAGCATGTAATCCTCACTATGTGACTGAAGGTGAGTTGTGCGTATGCAAAAAAAATATTTTTAAACAATATGTTCATTGTAAAGGCATTCTGTTAAGCAGAGTTCTTCCTGCATGTAAAAGAGTCATTAGAGTCATGCATGACCTCACTTCCTGTCATTTTGTTGTTGACACTTCCTCTTGCAGCAGCCATTTTGTAGTTTGGCCCTATCACCCTGTGTCAGAATTCCAAAGGTACCTGTTGGCTCAAAAGGGTTGGGATAGAGATGTCCAACCCCAAGCGGGACCTCGGGAATCCCCTGGAATTCTAGCTCATTTTTGGACTAAAGCAGTCAGTTTCCCTGGAGAAAATGGCTGCCTAGGAGGTTGGACTCCATAGCATTACAATTCACTGAGATCCCTCCCCACCCCAAATCCCACCCTCTCCTGGCTCTACTCTCAAAGTATCCAGGCATTTCCCAACCCAGAGCTGGCAACCCAAGGTTGGGGACTGCTGTTCTAGTGTTGGTTGTCTCTCTACAGACACTGTGGGGAAAGAGGTACTTAAAAAGTCTAGGAAGGGATACCATCCCTCTCTCAGGCCTCCCAACTCTGGCAAGAGAAATTCCTGGAGATTTGAGGGTGGCGCCTGTGTAAGGAGAGGGATTCGTTCTAAAATCCCCAAAATGCCATTTTCTCCTGAAGATCAGTTATACTTTCTGGAGAACTCTGGGCCCCACCCAGAAACCAGTAACCCTACCCTCTCTATTGTTATAATTCTGCTTGGGTTAAATCTCTCAGGAGAGAGGCTGAACCCTGCATGGGAAGGAGGTAGGCATTCCAACCCATCTCCTTCCTTCTACCACCATGCCATTGAAGACAACATAAATGGCCATCTTCTATTCTATCCTCACATCAATACACTACAGTGAATTAGGTTAGGAAAAGAATGACTGACTGCCCCAATGTTATGCAATGAGCCACACAGCCAGGTGAGGGTTTGGATTTGGCTCTTCCCATTGCCAGCCCTAGATCCTGGCTGCTCCAGCACATTGGCTGTAATCAAAGGTAGGGGCCTACTGTCTGTCTGGGCCTGGATCCCTATGCTCAGAATTAAGCACCAAATGGGAAAATAGAAAAGCCAAGCCATCCCTTCCCTCCTAGTGTGACTCACTTTACTTGTGGACTGAAAGACAGCTAGCAATAAATAATAATTTTACAATAATAAAGTTTCACTTTCATATGCCTCCCTGCTTTCCTGGACCAGCCAACCTTGGAACAGGAAATGCCAAGATTCCGTGAGGGAAGGTTTTCCTGACCTCTGCAGAACTGGGCAGGATGACAAAACTCCTGGCATCCTTGTCAGTTTTTCTGGTTTGGAAGAGAACGCAGGCGTTCGGATGGGACCACAGCACACATCTAAATGCCTTAGATTTTGTCGGTTTGCTAACCATCTTGAAATTAAATGCACACTCAGATGTAAACTACTTGAAATGCCTCAGAGTCCAAGTGTTACAGATTATAAATTTGCCCACTGACCCTGCGAAGACGTAGATTAATCCCTGGAGTCCAATCCGTCTTTTATATTTTATTCCTGCCTTGATTCCTCATAGACCTGCTTCACAAGGGCTTACGCCAGGGGTAGTCAAACTGCGGCCCTCCAGATGTCCATGAACTACAATTCCCACGAGCCCCTGCCAGCATTCGCTGGCAGGGGCTCCTGGGAATTGTAGTCCATGGACATCTGGAGGGCCGCAGTTTGACTACCCCTGGCTTACGCAGCCGGCCTCTTGCTGTTCTCATTAAAAATGCTTCACTAAAAACTGGTCTTCACAGTCAAGCTTTGTTTTCTCCATGTGCTAAAAATGGACCATGACGGAGGGAGAGTTTGTTGTGAATTTGGCTTTAGGGTTGCAAACTTCCAGATGGCACCCAGAGATTTGCCATCACAATTCACCTCCAGACAACCCTTGAGAATATGGCTGCCTTGGAGAGTGGAGACTATGGCATCCTGGAACAGTAAAGGAAACAGATTGGGGACAGCGGCTTATCTAGGAACAATTAAACAGCATGTTAGTCCACTATACTCTAACCCAGAAAAGGTACACCTGTGTATGTGCGTGTGTGCGTGTGCATACGCGTATGCAGGTGCAAGTCCTGGATATGGATGGAGAAATGCTTTACATTAGGAATTGTGTTGCTTGAATTTCAATTTCCAATGGGCCTTTTTTCTCTTGCATTTGACTATCTACCTTTTTTAGTATATTAATTTATAACTTTATGATATTATACATCTGCTACAAAGTTCTCTTGTCATTCCCCAAACACAAGGGCATTGTAATGTGTAGTGAGGCCACATTAGATGGGGGCAAACAAGAGTTTCAGGTGGGCCTAGCAATGGAATATTTCAGAAAAGGGGATCTCTAGATAGATAAATAGAAAATATTTATTCCATAAAACAAATATTGCAGAATTTGGCAAGGGAGACTGTCATTTTTGGAAGGAAACTGTTGCACTATCAACATTTTTTTTTCCATAAGGAAGGAGCTGATTTAGAGTGGTGATGTGATTTATTTTATCAGGTTCTTGACAAAGAATGTCACAGAGGTTACCATAATTTCTATCAGAACTAAAAAAAGACAAAAGTCTCCAGTAGCAAAACCAAGGCAAAAACTGCTTGTAACATACTCTTCATTCATCTAAATCAGCTGGATTTTCTTTTGTGAACAAAAATTTGCACTACAATAAGTGTGTTGCAGCCAGATCCTAAGTAACCTTAGTTGGAAGCTGCTTCATCTGTGTTCACTGGGGCTCCCATCATGGTAAATATGCATCGCATCATGGCCTTAAACTGAATTCACCTATGCTTTATTGTTGTTAGCTGTGAAGTCGTGTCCAACCCATTGCGACCCTATGGACAATGATCCTCCAGATCAGTGGTCCCCAACCTTTTTATCACTGGGGACCGGTCAATGCTTGACAATTTTACTGAGGCCCAGGGGGGGGGTAGTCTTTTGCCGAGGGACGTCGCCGCCGCCTGAGCCCCAGCTCTAATTGCTTTCCCACCGGTGCCCCTGACTTCCCGCCGCCCCCTGGGGGGCACTGCCAACAGCAGCTGCACAGTGCCACACCAAGGGGGAGCCCCAGCCAAAGGTGAGCCTGCAGCAGAGTGGCAGGGCAGCCCCTGAGGCAGCAGCCAGGGAGGAGGACATGGAGGAGCCATAGCCCGGTACAGACTGATATGCGGACCGATACTGGTCCCCGGACCGGGGGTGGGGACCACTGTTCCAGACCATCCTGTCCTCCACCATTCCCGGTAGTCCATTTAAGCTCACATCACCTATGCTACTTGAAGCTTTTCCCAGGCCTTTTCCCATTGTTAGTATACACGATACAGAAAGGCAGTTCTAAATGTGCTTGTACTGGGTTTCCCAGTCGATTCAAGACCATGCAGGAAAGGTGATTATTGCAGATCTTTATGAGGCTAGATTCTAAGTCTAGTTTTGATCAGTTGTGTATGAGGTGGTAAATCAGCTTTTCTGCCATCTTATGGAGACTTCAAATTGGAGCTCAGATGCTGCTGCTAAAGGGAGGTAAGGGGTGTGGGAGAGATTCCTATTCATGGTAAAGTAGCACTTCAGGTTGGGTTGCTAATTTCCAATTAAGGATTGGAGATCTCCCAGAATTGCATTTCCAGTCAAAGGGATAAGTTCCCCTGGAGAAAATGGCTGCTTTGGAGAGTGGTCTCTATGGTGTTATATTCTGCTGAGATCCTTCTCCTCCCTGAACCCTGCACTTCCCATGATTCTCTTCCAGATCTCCAGAAATATCCCAACCCAGAGCTGGCAAGCCAAATTTCAGGTTCTAATGCCACTGGTGGAAAATTAATTTTCTACATGCAGTGATTTTCTTTGTTTAAAGGAATGTCCAGTCACAAGGGTCCTTATTTTCAGTCTGCATTGGCACACCCTAGACATAGTTTCACCACCACATCTGATGTGTGTGAGGATAAGTCTCCATCTTCAAGGTATCTTTGATGCTTGCATAGCAAAAAGAAGACTAATGTGATGTTCTTGTTTGGAACTGGTGACTCTTTCTCAGATGACTGTTGTGGGTTTTCCAGGCTGTGTGGCCATGGTCTGGTAGCTTTAGTCCCCGATGTTTCTCCAGTAACTGTGGGTGGTGTCTTCAGAAGAAGGACACAGCAAGTTGGGAATCATTCTGTGCCAAAGTGCAGAGTGCATGGACAATTGTTGGGCATTTTATTTATTTCTTGGGGTGGGGGTGTAATATATCAGATTCCTGTCTTATTTGGGAGTCTCCCAGGGGAGGGTCTGGGTCTAAGAAGTGCTTTTCCTGTGTTTGAAAGTCAAACGTATTTTTATTATAGTCATAGACCAGCACAGTCCTTTGTCTGGATAGAGTTCAATAGCAGGTTGATTCTGAGTGGAGTTCATTAGAAAGTCCATTAGAAAGTCCATTAGTTGTGGGCATTGACCCATATCAGGAGACCTCTGGAAACAAAGTGGAGCTGTATACCACCGGTTTTACTCTTTTCTTCTTGAGCAACAGGAGAGCTTGAGTGGTGTAGCTGAACTGCCACTTGTGATAGGGATACAATACATCCCCTATCATAACCATGCTAAGTATTTGCCGTCACAAAGACTCTCTTTTTGGATTGACTGTCTCCCAGGGATCAGCTGTTCATAGCCCTCCCTCCCTCTGCACCCCATGTCATACTTTAGGAGGCTGTTTATCAGTAAATTGTCCAGAATCATGAGCTCCTGTCATGGCATCTCTTTTCCATCTCATTGAAGAGAGGCTTTTATGAAATTCTGTCAGGAAAAGTAGACGAGCTCTCCCACCTGGCACAATTATATACATGTAGTGTTGAGTCCTGCCCAAGTCACAGTTTTCCCTGTATCTCATGATTCAAGAGAACAGATGATGTAAGTGGGAAGGAGTGAGTGTCTGGGAAAGTTTGGCTTCTCACTCATTTGGTTTCATTTTCCTGCTCTGGAGACCAGGACCTGTGTCAAGGGTGATGTCAGCCTACAAACTCTGAACTGGAAGATGACAAGGATTACAATGTTGACAGTCAGATCATCTGAAACGTTTTCCAGCTTTAGACAGATGCTCAGTCCAGCTACAGTTATGACTCAAGCCCAGTGTAAGCAATGGGACTTAGCAATGACTAACTTATTCCATTGCTTTTAATGGGATTTAAGAATGACACACCATAACTGGAGTCCTGCTAAAGAGTAGAGTTGCTAAATGTCAATCTTCTTGACTTCCTTGCTTTCACCTTGCATGAGCAGATACACTCACTTCTTTGTTTTTATACTTATGTATATGTTTTTTAGGGAGGGCACCATGATATAGCCTACTCTTTTCAGATCTCAGAAGCTAAGCAGAGTTGTTATTTGGGGGACCACCATGGAGACCTCTGCAGCTGAAGGCAATGACAAACTACCTCCACCTCACTTGCCTTGAAATCCTAGATGACACTTTACATACAAACACAGTATCATTTTCTGCATTGTTTAACACAGTGATACTCAGCGTGTTGGGAGCCATCTGTAGTTCTTCCAAGCATCATTCTCCAACGTCACACCTCCCATATTTCAGGGAAATGGGAAAGGCGGTAGCTCCCCAGGAGGTGAAGACTTTGTTTCCTGGCTTATCTCCAATAGCAGTTATTCTCTCTCCTACTATTGTTTGTTTATGTGCTTTAAATTAAATGTTATAATTTAAACTGTATTTTGATCATCTAAATGTTAAACCTTGGAAAGCACGGCACAAGCATCTTGTGACAGATGGAGAAGAGTTTGGTGGGTTGCATCCCAATCCCACTGGGTCCCAGAATTTTGCCTCATTTAAACAACAGGTCTGCAGAACTTCTAAAGTCTGTTTGTATTCTATTAGCTATTTCCCATACTTTACATCATGGGTAGTCAACCTGTGGTCCTCCAGATGTCCATGGGTTTTAATGGGTTTTAATGCGGTTTTTAGTGGGACATATGTAAACCGCCACGAGCCTTTGGGAGTGGCGGTCAATAAATTGAATAAACAAACAAATAAATGTATGTCCTGTCTCTTAGAAAAGCAAAATAATGAGATAAAAACATTTGTGGAAGGACTTCACAAACAGCAGGTCAAGGAAATTCAAGATTGCAAAAAAGAGCTCTCAGACAGGATTGATGGGCTGGAAGCTGTGGTAGATGATAACACCAAACAGCTAGGAGAACAAGACAGTAAAACTGAAAGGGTGGCGCTGGACTTGCAAGACTGGAAAATCACAGCAGAAGAGAACTTTGAGGTCCTGGAAACCGAAGCCAGGGCCAAAAATGTGAGGATAAAAGAGGCCTCTGAGAATTATGGCAGACAAGATCTTTGCCAAGAACTAACAAGATCTTATCCTCCCAGATGAGGATATATGCATTGACAAGGTCTATATGCCAAAGCAGCAGCGCACAAGAATCAACCAAAAGATATATTGGTATATTTCATCAGCAAACTTGCTAATATTTCTAATATCCTCAAAGAATGTGCCTTTTGGCCATAGATATAACAGCTCCATTGAATCAAAATTAGTTGTTATTTGTTGGAGAGACTCATTCAGGACTACTATATAGATATTCACTGAAACATTTCCAATTTGCCCTCTTAAAGTTCCATCGTGTTCTTGGAAAAAGACCTGATAACCAATATATGGAGTCCTAGCTTGAGGATTAAAGGTTGATGATGATTGTGTGGGAAAGCCTCAAAAACACATCTGTATAGAGGCAAAGTCAGATTAAACAAATGTTAAATTAGACCCTTTATTCCATGCCACTTATCTGAATGTGCCTCTGTCTTGAGCGTTGAAAATAAGATGTAAGCCATGTTCTTTATCCCAGTCAACAAGTTTCCATTTCTGGAAAAGGTAATTCAGCGAGCAGTGGCTGGACAGCTCCATGCTTTTCTGGATGAAATATCAGTATGCAATCCTTCCCATTCTGGCTTCAAGCCAGGCTTGAGAATGACATTTCTTTGGTTACTCTAGTGGACAATCTCTGGCTCATCTTGACAAGAGCAGTTCAGCATGGCTGATCCTTTTGGATCTGTTGGCTGTTTTTGACACAGTTGAGTATTTGCTCCTGGTCAACCACATTACTTCAGTGGGGATAAGAAACAGTACCTTAGGGTGGTTCTCCTATTTCCTCTAGGGATATTCACAGAGGGTGCCCATTGGGGGTGAGAGGTTGGCTTGATACAGAATTGCCCCTGAATTCCAAGGTTCCACATGGGTATGTCCTGTCCCCAGTACTAATATCTAAATGCACCATCTTGTGGAGGTCATCAGGAGGTTTGGAACTGGGTGCCACCAACACACTGATGATACATAGCTTTGCCTCCTCCTCAAGAAACAACCAGTATCTGGAATTTTGACTTTAGTCTCATCTTGCATGCCACAGCACAGAGGTTGGGGAAGAGTTGACTGAAGTTGAAACTGTGAAAAATAGAGGTGATGTGGCTGGGGAAGGTCAGGACACAGAGGTGGCCTTTATTACCAACTAGAAAGAAAGCCCATTTTATGGCAGAATAAAATGGGCACTAGGGGTGAGGGCCAGCGGGCAGGAACACAGAGGAGGCCAGGGCGACTGTGTGAAGGCCGTACATGCTGCTGGAGGGGAAGAAGCGAGGCTGCGCGGAATTCAGGAGAGAAGGCGGGTAGCGGGGTAAGGCCCAGGTTGCGGGGCGTGCTCGGTGTGCGGGGCTGATTCGGGGCGTTGTGGGAGGAGTGGGGTTTTGGCTGGGCCGAGAAGCGCTGCGGCTTGTATTTGGTTTGGCAGGGCGAGGAGGCACGGCCGTTTTGCAGGGTGGCATACCTGGGTTGATGGTGCGGGCGGAATGCGGCTCCGTGAGGGGCGGGGTGGCTGAGCGGGGTGGCTGTTTGTGGGGTCTTGGCACGCGGCGGGAGCGAGTGGCAGGAGCGTCGTCCGTCGTGGATGGCTAATTGTGAAGCTGGGCTCATATCTAGGTAAAGAGCCTGCTGCAAATGCTATTGAAAACATTCCAGTAATGTAAGGCAGGTATTGGAAGACAAAACCCCTGCCCAGTAAATGTGAGGCTTGACAAAGACTTGGCATATGTTAAAAATGAAAACAAAAGCTCCGGTGAAATCCTAAATAGCACTGCAGACTTTGAAGTCTATTGAAGAGTGTAACTGTGCTTAGGTTTGCACCTATTTATTATTGTTTACTTGTTTGTTTATAATTTGACTTATAGCCCGCCACTTCTGTTGCTGGCTTGTGGAGGGTAACAAAAATTTGAACTCCACAATAAAACCCCCATAAAACCACAAAAGCCCTTACAAACATAGATTAAGGCAGCAAAATAAAATACCCTCCCACAACTCCACGTAGCAGAGGGCATATAATCACCTCAGGGGGCTTATAGGGAGCATCCTTGTTGGCTTGGGGAGGGGCTTTGATAACTTCTTTGTGCCAAGGTAAGAAATTGGGAGATTTGTATGAAGGTTGGCTGGTTGAATTGAAGACTGGAAGTTTTGAAAAGGCGTGGATTTTGTTGTATATATGATTGCTGATAAATGTGTGTGTGTGTAAACACAGGCATTATACACGTGTGTGCATATATACATCTATATACGATGTAAAATTTTGATAGGTTTTATAAGTATTATTTTTACAAAGAATATAGAGGTCAGAAGTTTTTATGATAGCCCACAGGCCATTCAGAATCATTTTTTTAAAATTAATTACCTACATTTGTAAGATTCATGATAAAAAAAACCATCACTAAAGCAAGAAAATGCTCTATCAGTCTTTATCCAGAATGAAATGGAAGTACCTTTTAATTCCAAACCGTGACTATTTCTGAAAAAAGAGCTCCCTTCAAGCAACCCTCTGGAAAAACAAGGCAGCCCAAGCTTTCACTGTCGGAACTAATGATATGTGAACGGCACCTTCTGGCTTGTTGTTATAGTTCAAAGGACATGAGGCTGTTTGACAGCCCTCCCCGCTCCCCTTTCCAAGTCATGCTTTGCGGCTGTGATAGGTGAATGATATTTCAGCAGTCTGGCCCTTTCCCCCAGATAAAATGCCAAAGCTTCAGTTCTATGAATATCTTAGGAGCCGAATCTCAGCTCGGCATCTTGTCCAGTTAATGTTAAAATATCAAAAAAAAAAATCTATACTTCCTAGAAACCAGTGCAAAGGTTGGGAAGAACAGCAGAGATAAGATAAACATTTCCCCCTGCGTGAAGCCCTTTCACCTCTGTGGGGTGTTGTTTACGCAATGAACAGCCCAACACGAAAAGTAATCGCAGCCACTGTGGTGTGTCAAGTGTGGCATTTTCTTGTGCCGTTCGTGTGGCCACTTAATGATCTCTGCTGTTGGGAATCCCAGTTCTTTCTGTGAAGAAAGAAGCCCTGAGGCTAAGGAAACTATCCAAATATACTTAATAGGCAGAGGGGGGATAGCTGCTAGAAGGTGACCAGATGGCATAGACAAGGGTGCTCCTGTACTTTTTGTGTCTATAGGAGAGAGGGAAGTTTGGTTGGTAAAGTTTTTCTCAGAGCTTGGTTGTTCAGTTGTTTTTTTTTAAGGACAAACTGAAACTGCCTCAAATCCCCTCCCTTTCCAACTGGGAAAGGCAAAGTAGTTCTTACCTGTATTGCATCCGATTTCCCTTCTGCCCAGTTTTCATTGACACCTGGCTATTTCCTTAGTAGTGCTTAAGGGCCCAAAGACACATTGCATGGGAAGTCTATAATCAGAACTCCTGATGGATTTTTAATATTAGGAAACATCCATAGGGAGGCTTACCATATATACTCGCATATAAGCCGACCTGCACATCAGCCGAGGCACCCAATTTTACTACAAAATCTGGGCAAACTTATTGACTTGCATATAAGCCGAGGGTGGGAAATGCTCCATCATCACAGGCTCTCCCATATAGCCTCCCCCCACCCACAAATACAGAAAAGTCAAGAGGATGAACAGCTGCTGGTTTTTGTACCCTGCTTTTCACCCACAGAAACCAAAACAATTGTTTGGAAGAAGTGATTAAGAAGAGGAAGAACTGAAGGCAAAAGGGGAAAAAAATAGATCAGAGCCCCTCAGTCAAACTGTTGATGTCCTACAAGCTGCCAGAGCAATGATTGGCTGGCTGGAGCAGGCTTTTATTTCAATTACCCTATACACCCGCGTATAAACCGAGGAGGGCTTTTTTAGTGTGAAAAAAGTGCTGAAAAACTAGGCTTATACGTGAGTATATAGGGTAATTTGGATTTGGAGAAAGAGATAGCACATATTCTGGAGCTAGCAGCAGTTCACTGAGTGTGATTTCTTTCACAAAAGTGATACAGAACGAAAAGTTAATTTCGGTCTTCTCATGCCTTCAATGGAAGACTGCATATGTCACAAATACAACTGTGTAGGATTCTCTTCGTATGGCATCTGTTCCAAACATGCACATAGGTGTGTGTGTGTGTGTGTGTGTGTGTGTGTGCGCATGCACGGGGATTCCTGCTGACTCACTTCTCTCCTTGCATGGCTTGAATACACATGAGGAAGTGTACTTTTTAAAGGGTAGCATGGAAACTTCAACTGGTACAGAATACTACAGAATACTGATTGGAGCAGGTCATTTGCATCACAATGCTTCAGTCTTGGTCCAACTACCCTGGCCTCCAGTCAGCTTCTGTGCCCAATTAAAGGTGCTGGTATTGATTCTTAAAACCCTATACAGCTTGGGACAAACATACCATAAGGACTGCCCGCTTCTATATGAACCTGTTTGGTCACTGCAGTCATCTTCAAAGGCTTTAGGTATTTCACACATTCTGAATCTAGATGCATTGAACCTGACAAAGGGGCTTCTGAGCCATGGCACCAACATTACGAAATTCCTTTCTCAGAGAGATTAATCTGTCCCCCAAAATCATTGTCTTCTGGGAGGCCCATAATTACTCTTATTTGTATCCTGGCCTCAGCCATAGGGAAGAGCACCATTTTGCTTGAATTATTTACGTGTTTTAGTTGTTTATATATTTTAATTGGTTTTATATGTGGTGGCCACCTCTGGTTGGAAAAACCTGGATACTTTGGGGGTGGAGTCTGCTGAGAGCAGGATTTGGAGAATGGAGGGGCTTCAATGGCATATAATGCAATACAGATCACCTTCTAAGCAGCCCTTTTCTCCAGGGGATCCCCAGGTCCCATTTGGAGGCTGGCATTCCTAGTTTTATGATATGTATTTTTAAGAAGAGGTCCCTTCCAATTCTGTGATTCTATGATTCTATGATAATAGCTCTGATTGTTCAGTGTCTTGAGGAATCTAAGTTCAGTGGAAAGATAGCACAAAATAAATATTTAGAAGGCCTGGAAAAAGCTATCAATTTAATTGGTAAGATTAATTGCCTTGAAACCTCAAAATGTGCAGTGCAGCTGTTAAGTCTCCTTAAATTGCCTGGAGTACTTATTTATGCATTTTAAAATGTGGGTGGGTGCTCAGTTTCATTTTAGAGGATTACCTCCAATCCCAACAAGGAGAAGGCAGGTTTGGAGGTAGAGCTAAGATGCATGGGTAGAACATTGATTGTCTGGGATCAGTGTCACCACCCCTGCATGTACCTCGGGAAACTGTAAGCTCCACCAAAGGCATACCATCCCAGTAAGCCCCAGCCTCAAGGAAGTCACCTATCAGGTTGCAGCAGAGCATAGCTTTGACAGTTTGACTGAGGGGCTCTGATCTATTTGACTTTGACAGAAGTCAGCCAGCTTGAAGGAACTTAGCTGGTTCCTAGGGAGGATTGCCAGGCCTCCACCACTCAAGGCCCTTCCTCCCACTGCCAATTTGCAAGTCATCAGGGGACTTACCAGCAGGAAAATTGGGCCTCAGCCTGTGTTGTTGGCACCATGATGATGTCATTACTCTAAAGGCCATACCTTTAAAGAGATCTAGGGAGAAGGACTGGTGATAGAGATCTGTTGGTTTGGAGGCCTGTCACTCTGTAGGACCGGGTTGTGGAAGAAAGACTGACTGAGCCCTAGGGAAGCATTTAAAAGGCATGTCCAGGAGCATCCAAAGAGTAAAAGCCAGACTATTTCATGGCAAGGTGGAGCAGGTAACCAGCAAAGCAGACTAGGGAAATGGCCAAAAGACCCTCCCAACTGTTCTATTCCAAAGTGGTACCCTGGGATGCTTCTCCCGCTGAACCCAACAGAACCAACACTGGCTTTGCCTGTAGAAGATCCTAAACTGACATCTCTAGTTAAGAAATGATACAGTAGAAAGTGATATGAATACTCACTATCTAAGACCCTGGAGAATTTCTGCCAGTCAGACAATTCTGTCCCTGGTAGACCAATGATTTGACACAGCATTAGGTGATGTAATGGGTTCATGGGTTTAGGTAACTAATAATGAGAGACAAAGAACTGCACTCGTGCTTAGCAGATTCTAAGGCCATCCAGAGAATCATATTATTACCTCGCCAGTCCAAAGGCTGAACACGGGCATTACGAACACAGTCAAAGATTAAATAATTCTTGCGAACCCTGACTCCGATTACACCTGGGACGGGATGCCCAATAAAATATTAGCCATTGGGAGTTGAATGCAAAAGGCTAAGTTGCTAGTGTTGTGTTTTTTTGTTTGTTTTTTTGCAGAAAAAAGGCTAATATTTAATCACCAATGTGGATACTTGTCAGGAAAATGAGTTGCATCACCTGCCCGATGATTCCAGATGCTTAAAAAAGCCTTTGCCCCAAGAGCGAACTGCTGTCTAAGAGTTAAAAATAAGATTAATGGTGTGGTGAGTTCTAGGGGGACATGCCCTGTGGGGCAAGCACTAAATAAGTCATGTGCCCTATATAGTGACTGTGAGTTGGCTGAGGTCTTGGGCAAAGGTTAGGAAGCCTGCATTCCATGGCAAAGCAAACCGAGGCCACGTGCCTAAGGACAGCCAGGAGTTGGGAGGCTGGAAATGGGGTAAACTCAGAAAAGCAAACACCACCGTACATATTCTCACAGTAGTACTCTGTCGATCGCAGTTACCTCAGCCTGTTACTTTGTGGTTGCGAGTCATAGCTAGAATTCCTGATTGGATAACAAGGTGGGTTGGAGGGAGAGAGGGTGGGGAAGAAAAGGACAGGCCCTGACTGACTTTAACCGCCTTCCACATGGTTGATATTACTAGTTGCATGTAAAAATGAGGCTGAGGAAAACTTTAAAAAATAACAGCAGAATTTGATGTATATATTACAGTGACAGGTAAAGGTATCCCCTGTGCAAGCACCGGGTCATGTCTGACCCTTGGGGTGACGCCCTCCAGCGTTTTCATGGCAGACTCAGTCTTCCCCAGCCTTCCCCAGTCATGACCGTTTACCCCCCAGCAAGCTGGCTACTCATCTTACCGACCACGGAAGGATGGAAGGCTGAGTCAACCTTGAGCCGGCTGCTGGGATCGAACTCCCAACCTCATGGGCAGAGCTTTAGACTGCATTTCTGCTGCCTTACCACTCTGTGCCACGAGAGGCTCCATATTACAGTGACAATATATATTCAAATAGGTAGCCGTGCTGGTCTGAAGTAGCACAATAAAATCAGAGTCCAGTTGCACCTTTAAGACCAACAAAGATTTATTCGGGGTTGAGCTTTCGAGTGCAAGCACTCGAAAGCACCCACCCTGAATAAGTCTTTGTTGGTCTTAAAGTTGCTACTGGACTCTGATTTTATAGTGAGAGTATATGTGGACTTTACGTGTGTCCCCCTTCTCCAAGGGGTGAAGACGTCTGGAGGCTAGCAGTTCACTGGTGCTGGTTCACTTTAAAGAAGGGAGAACTGGACTGATGTCATTGTTGTAGTATTGGTGTTATTTAGAAATGTACAAGTCCAGTACAAGTGGAGGACAAGAGGCCCAGGGCAGCAGATCCACTAGCCACGTCAGATCCTTAAGGAGAGAGCTCCTGCACCCCACCCATCCCCACCCCGGCCCTTCAGCCAGTTCTAAGCAGAGGTTGCCTACTTCTCCATCTCTTCCAGCATCTTAGACCAGGGGTAGTCAAACTGCGGCCCTCCAGATGTCCATGGACTACAATTCCCAGGAGCCCCCTGCCAGCATTTGCTGGGAATTGTAGTCCATGGACATCTGGAGGGCCACAGGTTGACTACCCCTGTCTTAGACGATGCTTCCTTTCGACAAAGACAAATGCACACCTGCACCCTCCTTTCAGCCAAGGATGGTGTCACCTCCTCCTAGCCCAGTTTGGATGCTTGACCAGAGCCACTGAGGCCTCTTGGTTGGGATATCTGCATTCTTCAAGGAACATTAACATGTCTGTTGTCATGGGCCTTGATTTCCCTGAGGCAGTGATTTTTTTTAAAGTCTTAGCATTTGGCGTTTGTCTATTGTTGTTAAGGTTATTTCATAAATGCACATGTTTGCATAGCCTTGTGGGTGTCGTAGTAACAACTCTACCCCCCCCCCCCCCGCAAAAGCACCTGTGAGTCAGGAGAAAATGAAAACCAGCCATTCCAGCTACTGAACATCTGCAAAATTGTTTGGCAGCTGTCTGCATCCGATGGTGGCAAAGCAGGGAATTATAGGCTTGGGTCATGATGGATCCCAGCTGCTGAATGCAGGATGTCCACTGGCTAAACTATGTTTGCTGCAAAGTTCATAACATCCCTGGTAAATAAAAAGTTCCAAAGTCGGCATGCGATCATAGGGAACGCTAATCTGTACTTGGTTCCATTCTACTTCACCTCAAAAGACAAAGGCCAATAGAATGGGACTCTCAGGAAAATCTCAGTTGATGAGCATGCTGATATGGAGGCGGCAAATTATTTGAGACCCCCATAGACTGAACCTGGAGAAAGCCCTGCCGCTGTCCAGTCATGATAAAAGCATTGGGGAGCTATATAGGGTGAAGATGTGTAGGAAAACGGGTTGAACCAGATCCTTGTTGAGACTTAGGGACATGGCTGTAGTGTCCAAGGCTGATCTTGTTGTAGTTTAGACCAGCAGTACACACTTTGCACCTCATGGAGAGCCACATTTGCATGTGTGTTCAAGCAAGAAACTGGCGTGTATTTCCATCCTTGCCATGAGGTCTGCCTCTCAGGGAGGATTGCAGCTTACTTGTCTCTGTTGCAGCAACTGTTTTAAGGAAATCTCCAGATCCTCTCACATTGCGTGAACAGTGCTCAGAAGAGCAATAGGTACTGCCCGAGCTACTGAGTGAGTGTCACTGGTTTCATCCTGCATGAGACCATGCATCTTATATTTGGCAGACCTAATGCTTTGTTTTCTAAGGACACCACACCACAGCTTCCAATGTCCATGAAATATATTAAAACAAGGTATGCTGATAATCTCAGTTTCTGCTTTACAGATGGAGAAAAGAAGATACACATTCCCAAGTTTTGTTAAATTCTTGACTATACTGGAATTTGACCCAGGGCCAGAATTTTTAATTGTAATTTAGCTGCCAAAAACAGCCACATGGAGGCCAGTATGCTAAGGAATGAGCTTCCTGTTACCCTCACAACACTGTTACCCCAACTGAAAATGGTCCCATGGCCTAATATTAGCCCAATGTTGGGGGTATTTTCAAGTAGGAAAATGATATCTGTAAGAGTTAAACCTCTTTTCCCCTAGCACAATGGCCCCGGTCCATATTGAGTTCTTCTCTGACTGGAGTGGTCAGTTCCAAAGTACTTTAATCACTAGACATCAGTGTGAACTGGTTAAAAATATCCTAATTGTCAACTTTTCTGTGAAAAGTCATGCTGAGACTAAAGCTGCAATCCCAAACACACTTCCTTGGATATAAATCCTGCTGGAACCAGCCTTGTTTGCCAACAAGCTGGATCATTTAGCGTTGGGGTGTTAGCTTCAGACCCATTTTTAGGAGACAGGATGTTTGCTGGTGACATCCAGCTTTGTTGTGTGGGTGACCTTCACGATGCCAGCTCACCTTTGTGTTCCTCAGTTACCTCCATTAAAATACAGAGCTTTATTACCCTGTAGTGCCACACAACAAGGCTGAGTGTCTGAATTCATTAGCGCTTGACAAATGATTGCAATCCTGGGACCTCGGTTGCTATGGGGAGAAAATATTATTCTGGTCTCAAGAGGCAATTTATGGGTTCATCAGGCATTCAGATATTTAGTCAAGGGAGACCAACAAAAGGACTTTGACAGACAGGCAAAGATCTCTGGTACAGAACTGGCTTTAATGACCCCCAGGGCCCTCTCCAAAAAAGCAAAGAGGATAACTCCTCATATCCCCTAGCTAATATTTTCCTTGTCTCTATAAAACACCTTTCACTATCCAAAACCATGTGAGTTACTGTTTAGAGGCTGTTGGCCATTACTAATTCATTTTGTAAAGTGTTTTCAGGCAGCATGAAAAGAGAGAAGCCAATTTTTTTTTATTACACAAAACAGCTATATTCTGCATTGTGTGATAAAGCAACAAAATGAGCACCGAGAGCTCTGGAAATTATACCTCCGGCTGTGCTTGCTCTCTTACGATGACATTTGGCCTTTCAAAATGAAGGAACGGCATTTTATAGAGATATTGCATGAATGCCTATGAGGTCCTGGGCAAAGAGGGGTCGGGGTACAGAGGAGGCTGGGTGAAAAAGAAGACAGTTCCCAAACAGTTTCAAAGCTACACGACTTGAAAGAAACCACATGAGAGTGTGTGATAGAGAACAGAAGGCACAGAGAAAAGCAGTACCAGTAGCAAAAACAAGAATGGCACAAAGGCGGCAGTCATATGTTATGTTTTGCCAAAACCAAACCGTTCCAGTGGCAGATGTCTGGACTTTTCCTGGGGCTATGTGCTTTTTCCCAGAACTGCATGGAAAATTGCATTGACTTCAATCAAACTGCACCATATTGAGAAATGTAGCAAGGCAGATCTGTGGATTAGAGTTTAAGTCCAACCAGATCTAAGGATTTCTTTCAGTAGTGAGTCTGCTTTAATTCACAGAAGGGGAGGAGAAAACCCTCCTAGAAATGACTGGTGTCATTCCAGTGGACCACAACAAGACACAGCTCTAGGCATGTGGAGGAACCAACAGCACAACAACACACAGTTACACTAACTCTCCTTGCCAATGGAGAAAAGGAGCCTGGAGAAAAGGAGGTTGAGAGGGGACATGATAGCCCTCCTTAAGTATTTGAAAGATTGTCATTTGGAGGAGGGCAGGATGCTGTTCCCATTGGCTGCAGAGGAAAAGACACACAGTAATGGGTTTAAAGTACAAGTACAACAATATAGGCCAGATATCAGGAAAAAAATTTTCACAGTCAGAGTAGTTCAGCAGTGGAATAGGCTGCCTAAGGAGGTGGTGAGCTCCCCCTCACTGGCAGTCTTCAAGCAAAGGTTGGATACACACTTTTCTTGGATGCTTTAGGATGCTTAGGGCTAATCCTGCATTGAGCAGGGGGTTGGACTAGTTGTCCTGAATGGCCCCTTCCAACTCTATGATTCTATGATTCTATGAAAAGCTTTTGGAGCTGAAGCGCTTGGTTGTTCACAACTTGTTGATTCTTGACAATAAGGCATTTTCTTAGAATCAAGGAATAATAGAGTTGGAAAGGACTTTCCTTGGTCATCTATTCCAACCCACCACACAATGCAGGACACTCACAACCCTATTGCTCATCCACTGTAACCTGCCCACCCCCTTGAACCTTCACAGTTTTCTTGTTTGGAAACTGGGCTTTCTAACTCAGTAGATGTACAGGATCTAGCCAATATCTAATCAATCTTGCTTGGTGTTCCTCTTTACTACAACCTTAATCCCTTATGACTTTTGTCCTTACAGGTTCTATGATCTCAGGTTTAGCCTGTTTGTATGGCTACTTACAGAGCCTCTTGTGGCGCAGAGTGGTAAGGCAGCAGAAATGTTGTCTGAAAGCTTTGCCCATGAGGCTGGGAGTTCAATCCCAGCAGCTGGCTCAAGGTTGACTCAGCCTTCCATCCTTGCGAGGTCGGTAAAATGAGTACCCAGCTTGCTGGGGGGTAAACGGTAATGACTGGGGAAGGCACTGGCAAACCACCCCGTATTGAGTCTGCCATGAAAACGCTAGAGGGCGTCACCCCAAGGGTCAGACATGACCTGGTGCTTGCACAGGGGATACCTTTACCTTTTACCTTATGGCTACTTACATACATACATTGCAGTGAGCTCATTGGAAGAAGGATAAGATAAACATATGAAGAACATCCAAATAATCTATATGATAGCAATTGATGATTTGACTATTGCTTTGTGAATCATAGAATCATAGAGTTGGAAGAATCTATACAGGCCACTGAGTCCAACCCCCTGCTCAGTGCATGATCAGCCTAAAGCATCAATGATAAATATCTGTCCAGCCACTGCTTGAAAGCTGCCAGTGAGGGGGAACTACTTATCTTAGTGAGATACTTATCAGATCTCTATTAATCCTAGCTGAATTGCAACCCACATGTACTGGCCACCAGATTTCATTCAAAGCCAGCACAGCATAGTTGCTAGAATGCTGTTCTTGGATTTGGGGAACCCAAGTTTGAATGTCCACTCGCCAGTGGAATCTCACTGGGGGACCTTGAGCCAGTCATTCTTTCTCAGCTTGACCTCCCTTGTTATTGCAAGGATAAAATGCAAGTGGAGAGAAGAACAGTGTGCAGGCATCAGACAGTGAGAGCTGAGCATTTTTCCCCACAGGTTCTGTAATTTCACATGGATATTTATGTCATGGAACCATTGCTGATGGCTGGATTGTGCCTTTTCCAAATTTGAACTGGTAACTGGCATGCCAGTTTATGAGCTCTCCTAATGCAAAGGGCCAATCCATTCCAAGGCTCTGCTGCACCAGGAGATATTGTTGGCAGGCATCTGTGAAATGAAATGGTGCTTTCCTTCTTGTTCTTTGAGGTCAGAGGTCCATGGCACAATTTACTGCTATACTTCTGGACACCGACTGCCAAAATAAGTAGATTGTCCAGCAATCAGGAAAAAAGCTTGAACAGACACAATGGCGCCAAGTACCTTGCCTGTTTTTTGCATTATCCTATCTTTGACATTGACCAATGGAAACCTCCTTTGGTACAAAGCAAACTATAAATAAATAGACAGTAGGTAGATACAACCTGCACAGTGCACTTTCTTCCAAACCTGTGGCTTTAGTGGCGGGCCTGTGCTTTTGATCTTAAGGTTTTATGTTCCTTGTACATTTCCAGTCTCTCTCTCTCTCTCCTGGGTGTGGGAGTCTTCTTATTTTTAAAATTGCCAAGATGTTCTTTTCAGAGCAGAAGTGAGATACGTTTTGGCAGGAGAACATGTAGAGAAAATGCGTACACCAATTTCCTGTGCTGTACCTGTTCTCTGGATCAAACAAAGGGCTCAGATTCCTGGGGGAGGGTGCTCCTGAAATGACAGCTTTCACCAGCCTGAAATTTATTGCGAGGCACTCCCTATCCTGATCACTTCCTATGGCACACCTTTTTGGAATGGGCTGGAAGAAAGTTTGTGAAACAGACATGGGGGAGGGGGGAGAATCCAGCAGGAATTGGCTTCCCCACCCTCATTACTTCATGCTTTCCAGACCATCGAGGGTGGGGCTTTAGAAGAGATAATCACACTCAAAGCTTGAAAGTTGTTGCAACATGGTTTACCTAGGAATAACCTCTCTCTTAGCATTATATAAGCAGAATTTGACTACAGCACTTATTGTGGGGCAGCCACTCCCCTTACTTTAAAATAATATTGGCAGAGAGAAAACAAATTATATAGTTGCAACACAGACTCATAAATTGAAGTACATAAAAGAACTCAAAAGGAAAAGTCCTTCTCTTTCCTCATACACTGTTATTGTATTTTTGAAAGAGCAGAGCCAACTTATCTCCAAAATGCAAATGAAGAGATCCGAGCCACACCTGTCTTTGTCCTCATCCATTTATACCCGTGGCCTGCACAGTTGTCTCTTTTATGGAGATTACTGTGAGGAATTTCAGCTTCTGGGATTTTTCTGAGAATTTGTATGCACCCAGATTATGCTCTGAATTTTTGACTTGTGGCGTTCTCAAAAGCCTACCTGCACTTTCCCTGGAGCTCTGGTTTGGATAGCTCGATGCGGGAAGCTAAGCAGGGTCTATTATGTTCAGTATTTGGCTGGGAGACCAAGGAATACCAAAGTCTCTACGCAGAGGCAGGCAATGGCAAATCAACTTTGAATGTCTCTTGTCTTAAAAACCTTATGGAGTCATCATAATGGGTTATACATGACAGTCTTCTCGCTGCTGTCATTTTGGTGACCAGCTACTGAGGGCTTCTGAAGTTCAGGCTGCCTTTCCTCAATGTATCCACACAAAGTGACTTGAAATGTGAAATGCAAAATGAAAGCCATCTCCTCCTTCGCATCTGGTCCTTTGCATACATGTTGCTTTTACAGAGCTTGAGCTCTGAAGTGCCTGCAGTGCAGCCATCCCTTCAATTCATTGAGCAGTCCTTTCCTTTCTGCCCCCCCCCCCGCTCTCTACAGTTCAAAAATGGTGCTCTGCTAAATATAAATAGTCATTATTTTTCCCGGTCTTGGGTCATATTTGTAATCATTTTGGGTTCTGAAATGGGATCCGATTCATTCAAATGGCATGACATTCAAAATGACTGATTTTGTAAATTGGAGACTGCCATGAAAATATGATAAATGTTTAAACAGAATTCCGAAACACTCAAGATTGCCATGAAGGTAAAACTTTCCACATGACATCTTGACTGGGCACGATGATCATTTTCTCAAAGTAGCTTTTACATCAGATTTCGGTAGCTTGTGCTGGGCTGTGATGGAAACCAGAGGACTGGCAGCTTAATTGAATGTTTGGTGGAATGTAATTTTTAAATGATTTGCATAGACACATTGACAGTCCATCCAGAGCTGTAGGACATACTGATTGGTGTTTGATGTTCTGAAAATGATTTTGAACAGTGGCTGATCCTGTCCAAAGCCTGCAGGTTCTATAATGTCCAATGCTCACTTCATCGTGGTATATTAGCCAGCAAGGGGCATTTCAGACATTTGGCCTGTTAAATTCACATCTAACGCTTGATCCATCAAAATGACTCCTGAGTGTCTGTTACTATTCGCTGACTTCCCTCCTGGTGGTCAGTCTGTCCTCCCATCACCAATAACCATGCATTCTGATCTATTGGGGGGGGGGGATGGGATAGCTAGAGGCTACAAAACTGGTTATTGCCCTGCTCCCCTCCCTCTTTTTTGCCCCCTTAACCTTCTGAATTGACATAAATGTTGAAGCTTATGCAGAGATGGAATGTCTGATTTATGGAGTCATTGTCATAGTGCCGTGCCTACACTGATTGGAAAGTTGCACGGGTAAATCTGGCTTGGCTTCTCCCTCCCCCTCCCTCCTCTCCCTCCAGTTCTCTGTTGAATAGCAGATTGAAGATCTTCTGAACTGCTCTCTGTGTCTGGCTCAGAATGTAGTCGAAGGAATTCCAAAACCACTATTGGACCTTTGGAAGTAGCTCAGCGTGAATACAATGCGCAAGCTGAAGCCACTCACCGGGGTCACACGGATGGAACTGTAGTAACAAAGAAAGCGCATCATAAGGTTAACATTGCATGCACGGCCCCTGCCCACTCCCCAAATGTTCTGATGCAAATGACTTGAAGTGAAGGATAACAAGATGATCATTTTGTGCTGGTGGTGTGGCTTTTTTAAAAAAAGCACATGGGAACAGATTTTCACAATAGCCTTCCTATTCTGGCACTGAATTTCTTGACATCTCCAACTACACAGAGAGCCAATTGAAATACCGTTTGGCTTGAAAAACTGTAGAGCTGGCTATGCACTAAGCATGGACCTGGAGCAGCTTTTGAAATAGAGGCTTCATATATCAGCATCCTCTGAGGATATTGCTGAACATTTACCCAACAGCCCCTCTTTTAATAATGTTGCTCTAATGGTCCATAAGCACCATGACATGTTTACATGGGCTTCAAAGCTTTTCTGAGATAAGCCTGTATTGTTCAATTACTTAAAAAAAAACCCCAACTTTTCAGTTCCAAGGATGAGGTAGGAGTTGAGATTCCTAATGCGATCTCAAACCTGTCAGTGCCAGATCTCTCTTTGGTGTGCTGCATGTGAGGAACTTTGCATATGGCATGCTTCTGCACATAAGGACTTGTTCTTTGAACCCGGTCTTAAACTTCAGCTCATCAAAGTATATGCTTTGCCTATGCACCTTGCAACCCAGCGACCCAGATATAGGCTGCCTGTTGTGTTCGGCAAGGACTTCTGTTAATGCTGCCAGTCTGGGCCTGCAAACATGTATGTGCGTCAAACCATTGAGAACAAAACTTAAGTCTATTTGAACCTTTAAGACCAACAAAATTTAATTCTGGGTACAAGCTTTTGTGTGTAAGCACACTTCATCAGAAAAGTTATCATAAAGGACTTAGGTGTAGTTTTACTGTATTTTACAGCAGAAGTGCTTTACAGCAGAATGCTTCACGCTGAAGTTCTATAGCTGTTTACAGTAGTTTTATAGCTATCTTACAGCCCTTGTATTTGGCTAATATACATGCCATTTTCAGGCAGTGGTTTGTGCTTCTCATGCACCAGAGAGGACTTATTTTCATGCCATGTCAACCCCATTGTGGGTTAAGAGCAGAGGATGTGAATCAATGTAACTGTTTTCATCCTGGTGCAGCACAAGTTGTAAAGCTTGTTTTATCAATGGCAGGCCTTTTCCTTCAATCTGACAAATATGGAGAGTAAATTTTGTAAAGCATATATGTATACACAATAGAATTTTATTTAACCAAATCAACATGACCTTTTGCTTAATTAAATATTTGTATTTGAAAGGAAGATAACCATGATTGTGAGACAATTCCCTAAAAAGCATACACAATACATTGTAAAAAAAAAAAAAAACTTGTGTGCAAATTTAAGACAGCCCCCTATTTTTTATGACACATATGGGGGAAACAGTTCTTATTTCAGGTAACTGGGATACTTCCCCCCCTTATACCATCAATAATAGTACCATCTGCTTAGTTTGTATGCCCTCTATTTGTTTATTTGGTTTAAAAACTCCTTCACACTCCTTTTACATCCCTGCTGCTTCCCTGTCCACAGATTACATACAGAAGGCAAGGCTGGAAGGAATTAAGTGATGATCAAAAAGAAAACACAAAAGACCTAACTGATGCCTCTAGATCAGAGTGCCCAGCTTTTTTGAGGCTGTGGGCACCTCTGAAATTCTGACACAGGACAGTGAATGCAGCAACAAAATGGCTGACACAAAATGGCTGCTATAGCAGGTGGAGCTAGTTACAGAGCAGGCTGTCATGGCTTATCTTCAGTCTCATAGTGAATATCCTTGTGCTCTGGTGGCAGCTTCTGCTAAAGCAATATTTAAAAAAATCTGTATAGCCTGTTAAATCTCTAGTCGTCAGTCAGAAGTTCTGGTGGGCAAAGCCCCAATTGATCTCACATTCTAGAAAACACTTGGTACAAGCCAGGAAAGGTGTGTGTGTGTGTGTGGGGGGGGGGGGTGACCAGGTCCTCCTAGATTTATTTTGAGATGAGTGGGCAAGGACATTTGTAGTCAGATGTGTATTTTAGAATTGTATAGGATGGACTTCAATAAGAGATGTTGAGAGTCATCCCATGGACCAGAATGCTGGAAGAGAAAGAAGCAAGTGAAGGGTGGGCTCTCCTTTAGTGAGAGCTATTGTGTGCTCAAGCCATGACTATTCCAACAAGATGGAAACATGGCAGGGAATCCAAGAAGCCTATTTGGATGAATGGAGAACTTCAGGAAGAGCTAAAGAAGAAAAAAAGAAATGTTCAAGAAATGCAGGAAAGGACAGACCACTAAAGAAGAGGTTACTAGGTAATGTAGGTCAGCCATGAGAGAGGCCAAAGCTGAGAGTGAGCTAAAATTAGCCAGACAAACCAACTATAACAAGAAAAGCTACTTCAGATATGTGAGGAGCAAACAAAAGGTAAATGAGGCAGTAATCCTGTTGTTGGGTGAAGACAGAGAAGTACTGACAGAGGTCAGAGAGAAAGCAGAAAGGCTCAGTACCTCTTTTGCCTCTGTGTTTTCCTAGAAGAATATGGACACATGTAGGGATGGTAGTAGGCAAGGTATAGTGTCTGGGTGCCAGCTTGACATCGACAGAGAGGTTGTTGAGAGGCACCTGACTACACTGATGATGATGATGATGAAGATATCCATTCCGACCTTCGGCAATCCTATAGGAAATTTTTCGCCATTTGTTTTTGTCAATGACTACCTCTTTTAGTTGGTTCATGTTCATCCCTGTATCAGCTTTGATCGTGTCAAGCCAATGGATCCTTTGGCAACCATGTTTCCTTTTGCTGCTGACCATGCCAAGCATTAATGATTTCTCCAATGAGTTTAATTGCATGATGTATCCAAAGTAAGTGAGCTTTAGCCATAATATCTTGGCTTCTAATGACATAGTTGGTTTGCTCCCCTCTAAAACTATGTTGTTGGTAACATTGGTTGTCCATGGTATTCACAGCATTCGTCTCCAACATAATTCGAAAGCATCTATTCTCCTCCTGTCTTCTTTCTTCTGGGTCCAGCTTTCGCATCCGTAGCTTGTGACTCCACTGGATGAGTTCAAATCCCCTGGGCCATAACTTTATGGGGAGCTTGCAGAACACTTGTCCATCATCTTTAGAACCTCTTGGAAGACTGGATGGTTAGGTGGATAGGGAATTGCCTAGAAAACCACACCCGAAGTATGTGTTGGCAGGTATCATTGTCTCCATAGACACTGCTTTGGTAACCCTTGTTCTAGATAGCTGGTGGATCTGACCTATACATCTCTAAAGCAGAGGTGGAAGGTCAAGTTCCAGTATACTTATACTTTTATATACTTATACTTTTCCTTAACTGTGGTATACATTTTATCTGAGATTCTAGAATTGTAGTATTCAATGGTCTCTAGGTTTCCTGAAGGGATCTGGACCTCTTTACTTTCCTTTCTGTTTCTTCTTCACAAACCCTCTCATTTGAGAGAAGTTACTTTTTGAAAAGTTAAATGTGATTGTGTTGGTATTTTTGGGGCAACTCCATATTTACATAAATGTTAAAATTAATAGCATAGGGTCAATATTCCCAACCAGTGCTATCACATTTACATCCCTCACCTGGTCTTGGCCATTACTTAGGACCAAGTCCAGGATCACCTTGGTCCTTGCTCAGTTCTGTGACCATCTGCTCCGTGGCACAGTTATCGAGAGTCTCTAGAAACCCAATCTCTTTCTCCTGATTTGAACACATATTGATCCAATCAATGTATAGGTCGTTAAAATCACACACTGATTTCATCTAGATGCTTTCCTTAATTGTTTTGCTGCTTTTAAATGATCTTTTAAGCTGTGATCTGGAGAGCAGTAACAAACTCCCAGTGTTAAGCTTATTAGTACACTATTTCCACCTTCTTGGTGGATATTGGATTGTATACCTTCTCTGACATATGGAGCTACTCTGCCTCTGACCCTCCCTTCCCTATCCTTCTGATATAATTATTTCCAGGAATAATTGCATCCCACTGATTATTCTTATCCCACCAAGTTTCTGAAATGCCTACAACGTCTATGTTCTCCTCTGACACTAAGCATTCCAGCTCCTCCATTTTACCTTTGAAACTTCTACTATTTGTGTATAAACATCTACAAGTTGCCAGACATGTTAAGCCTGCAACCTTCCTTCTGTGGCTTCTAGACCTTGTCAGGCAGTCAATATTATTTGTCCTCAAATAGTAATAGTTTAAGAGATTTAACTGTTACTGTTCAAGAGGGAAATTGATGAGCTATCCCAAACCACAAACAAAATGTCTGCCGGCTTTCCCCCCAACCTTCTAAATTGCTTTGAACAGACAGGCCCATTTTTTAAAGATGTAGTACAGGTGCTTAAGAGAATGCAGTAGTCATGGGATAAATGGAAGGGTCTTCACCAGTCTTAAAAAAATGTCCAGAGTAATGGAAAATGGACACATTTCACATGTATACATGAAGCTGCTTTATACTGAGTCAGACCTTTGGTCCCTGAGGCTGTGTATTCTGACCGGCAGCAGCTCTGCCAGGTCTTTCACAGCCCCCCATCTTCCCGGGAAGTGTAGCTTTTAAAAGAGAAGATCTCAAGTGTTTGTTCTAAGATTTTGGATGTTCTGGCTGGAAAGGCAAAGGGAAAAAGTCATAACAATCCATTTGCCTTTCCACACAGTCTGTTTTCAAAGGCAAAAACCCAATATCCACTCCAAGTAAATCCATCCTGAGAACTTTATTTGGAAATGTCATGTTTCCCTACGATCCAATCCACCTTTGGTTTAGCAGAACCTTTGCAGATAATTAATGTATCCCTGTAAGAGTTGAGAACTGTTCATTTTTTTAAATTGCTCTTCTCACTGGGAATTATCCATTCTTCACATGCTGATCTGTATATAATAATTTTGTCCTGCATGAAGATCTTTTGTTGTTGTGTTGTTCTTTTAATATTTATCTTTTTTGTTTGGCTTGATCATATACAAATGCACAGCAGAGAGTAAAGGGCGATAGAATAACTATTGACCGACTTTTTGGAAGCAGCATATTTTTAGACCCAACAGAGGCAAAATGGGGCAAGTTGTGTTGATTTTAGAGGGGAAGAAAGTCTCTTTTTGTACTTTTGAACTTTAAAAAATGGCCATTCTTCTTAAAGTTATCCAGATTACACTCTCCAAAAATAATCTCACCAAAATATGGCTTGGATCCTCTATCTCTTTTTGACTAGAACCTTCTCTTTGTCCATTGCTATGGAGATCCCCCACTGTACAGCAAATTCCTTTCATGCCAGGCACTTATTGGCTTTTTGAAAGACATTGGCCTGGCATGAGAAGTGCCCAGAGCACAGACTCTCTACTGCAGAACATCACAATCCTACAGTGCTAGGCATATCTACGGACACTAGAGATATGTCTCCACTTCTGTGAGATGTGTGTTGCCTCCATGGATGAGGTGGAATGCAAGTGGGAAGAGCCAATCACTGAATTCTTGCCACACACTGACTTTGGAATAGCTGTAAATGGTCCACACTGTGTATTATTATTGTTGATGATGGTGAGAATAATGATTTGTGACAGCAAATGGTTGCTTGGCTGGGTTACAATGAATATGGGTCCATGACATGGGCAAAATGTGTAGCTCTTGTCTGCATGCTGTGCTCACAAGACTTATCTTCTTATTTGACATAAGCTGTGAAGGGGCTTAAGGTCATGATGTGATAGGCAAAGGGTGCAGCACATGCATCACATTGCATAAGCACTATAGAGCTACCTTGGAGCTCTTGCAACCCTCTGCTGGAAGACTGGACTCATCTCAGGTCCAAAGTAAGCTACTGTTCTCTTGCTCTTTGTTGATGCAAGCCCTCATCTGTGCTATTTAATAGTACACAGATCCATATGTTGAAATGAAAGCACATATTTGCTATTCACTCCCCCCAAGGCATTTTAGTATCACTGCAGATAGCTCACCAAAAACATCTGCCAAGACTAAGACAGAAGTCGAAAGCATGCAAAGAGCATGATGAGCAGTCAGGGACTCATGGGACAGGGATAGATACTAATATCACATTATAGCAGCTTGTTTTCCTGCTGCATGTTGCATTCCCTGATGGCATCAAGCAAAAAGTCACCACCTATATGCTTGATGTATTATCATGCTTGCGCAATTGTACAATGCTGACAGCTTTTTCTCAAGAACTAAGGCTTCCACAATGAATGTGTCAATCAGACAATTCAAAACAAATGGAAGAAGCTATAACCCAAACACTCTGCTTCTGTAACTGACTAAAGGCTTCAAGGAGAAGCAATATCTTAAATTTATTCATTTATTTTATTATTTTTATATACTGCCCTCCCTTGCGGCTCAGGCTGGTTTACATTGGAAACTGTCATAATGCAGTGCAACATAACAGACATCTTGATGTGAATATATAACATTCTTAACAATAGGATCTTGTATCAGAAAATAGGACATTGTCTCAGCTTTACTGCACTGCAGTTCAGCTCTTTTCCGTGGGTGCAGGTGATGATGGGAGGGACCTCTGGGCTGTGGTTGTTGGTTGGTTCACTTGTCTCAACTGAAAGCCTGGTGAAGAGCTCCATTTTACAGGATCTGCAGAACTGGCACTGGAATGTGATACAGTGTCACTTAGATTATATTGTACAGTACTTGGTTAAGTTCACATAGTCGGTATGCTGGAAATAGCATGTGTGCAACATTGCATGGGTTGACATGTTCATTCATTCTGATTTTATGCCTAGGCTTACCACCTGTTCTGGATTTCAAGCCCCTTTAATTTAAATTTTACAAAGATAGGTAATACAGTATCAGAAAAATATTATTTAATAATGACCCCATTATTAAACTTACATTGGGTTTATTTTGAAGTCCTTAGAATCCATCATGGGAGGGTACATGTATACTTTGACATGCATGTTAAGTTCAGTACTAGATTGTTTTCATATGTTGCATTTGCCATCCTCACTGCCAGAGCCCTTTACAGATGTTCAAGCATAGTAGATTGAAGACACAGAGGAAAAGTGTGAAACTGTGGCTGTAGACTTAACTTATGCCTGTTTTGTCTGTAGTCTGCAGAGATCCCATGCATGAATGAAAGGTCTATGAACAGTAGCCCTGCAGAAATATATGCCTGCACATGGCAACATACTAAGCATATACTATTTCTAGTTTACCAAACATAAACCAGAGCAAATGGTTATATACACATAAAATGACCTGAATTTGGAAGCAGAGATTATTGTATCATTTTTGTCCATTTCCAAAATTCTGTCATGCCAGTTTTGAATAGCTTCCTTTGAAATTGCTTTGCTGGCATTTTTGCTTGTCATTTATTCCTTCCGTGCTCCCACATGAGAACTTCACCCTGTGGTCTGGCTGTATGTATTCCAAGGCAAGGATATGTGACTAAGGTTCACTGTTTGTGATGTGTTAGACTCTTCCTCATTTCTTACATTACTCCTGGAAATAAATGTATGATTGCTTATCAATAAACACATCTTGCAATTATGATACAATTTCCTGTTATAGAGATCATTTAATTTCCTAGGCTGTGGAATTATGTACAAAACACAAAGCATAAACCCAACAAATTTCCCGCTTTGAACAAACTAAGTGGGGGCAGACAAGGAAGGATGGTTTAGAAAGATAAAATAAGCTGTACCCTAACATTTGGGACCTCTTTAAGGACTGGAGATGCCCCGGAGGACTGGAAGAGAGCAAATGTTATTCCAATCTTCAAAAAAGGGAGGAAGGGTGACCTAGGAAACTACAGTCCAGTGAATCTGACCTCTGTTGTGGGGAAGATAATGGAGCAGATATTAAAGGGAGCGATCTGCAAACATCTGGAGGACAATTTGGTGATCCAAGGAAGTCAGCATGGATTTGTCTCCAACAGGTCCTGTCAGACCAACCTGGTTTCCTTTTTTGACCAAGTAACAGGTTTGCTGGATCGTGGAAATTTGGTTGATGTTGTTTACTTGGATTTTAGTAAAGCTTTTGACAAGGTTCCCCATGATGTTCTGATGGATAAATTGAAGGACTGCAATCTGGATTTTCAGATAGTTAGGTGGATAGGGAATTGGTTAGAGAACCGCACTCAAAGAGTTGTTGTCAATGGTGTTTCATCAGACTGGAGGGAGGTGAGTAGCGGGGTACCTCAGGGCTTGGTGCTCGGTCCGGTACTTTTTAACATATTTATTAATGCTTCTATGATTCTATGCAATTGATGGGACTGTAAATTAGTTCTTTCACAATGAGTATAGCAGGGTTATGTATTCTCCTTGACAGGGAGACAGAAACCACTACAAAATGGTATCAGCTTTGTAACAGTTTATCAGGACCAAAGAACTCTGGGAATAATAGTGTGATGAAGGTTCTAAGAATTCCTATTTGAGGTGAGTTTTCCAACCTCAGTTTTCCAGGATCCTTTTGGGGGAAAGGAATATGTGCTCTGGGAATTTCATATTCAAAGCTCCCTGCAATTTTTAAAGCTTAATTTTCAGGTACTTGGGGGCCTGATTCAGATTGGGCCACAGTGCATGGTGAGGCCTCCCCCCGCACAATTTTCTCAGTGTAAAGAGTCCCCAGGGAACTACTATTTCCTCAAAATTCAGTTTGATAAAGTAACCACTGGAAGCTCTGGATATGGAACTCCCCGTGCCTGTGTGATAAGGCCTATTACTGAATCAGTTCAAGTCTTTCACATGGATAGAACCCAGAGCCATTTTTATAATAACAGAATGCTCTTTCCAATGGTATTTGCACTTCACTTTAGGCAAATTAGATGCATATATTACATGTGGTTTCAGGCAGCAATGTCTTGCATGCGCATAAGGTGTCAGGTTGGGTGAGAATGCCAGCAGAGAAAAATCTAGATGCAAAGTGTCTATCCTGAGCTTGCTTGTTAGCAATGGAATACAAATGGGCTCTTGATGGCAGCTGTGATGGTCTTGGCACCACTCTGTATTTTTGTTTTGTTTATGTGGGCAACCTGAAGAAGCCACTCTTTGCTGAAATTTCTTTTTCCTGTTGGAGAATATCGGGAAATTTGAACGTAACGTTTACCTGCTTCTACTTCATTCCATCAAGCTTCTAAAGCTTTCTGTAATTTTACTTCCTGGTGAATCCTAATAATCACAAACTGTGTTTTTATATGGGGGAAAAAAACCCCTTAGTTTACTGTCATCTTCTCCAACAAAACAGAAGTATTGATTTTAACTTAGCCACATTATTCAAAATTTCTCTGCTGTCAAAAACATACTTAAGTATCCTGTAGTTACCCCCCCTACAATGTTAAATAATTGCAATTTTACAATGTGTCAGAAAGTTTTGAAGGTTACTCCTGTAGCTTAACAAAGGATTTCCAGCTGGCAGGCAGCACAACGTGTATGAGTACTACAGGTGACCAATTGTATTTAGAGTTGCCAACTGCTTGAATAAAAAATGTCTTACCCCTTTAATAGTGGTTTAATGGAGTGCTATCTACCAAGTAATGTTATTTCCCCCATTCCATGAGGAGCTCCAGCTGCCCATTTCCACACATTCGGCCTCTTTTAAAAGCACAAGGCAATTTTCTCCAAGCCTTTGGGCAACCCTAATTTTGTACACATTGTTATTTGGGCTCAATGGTAAAACACTTGGGTCAGCTGTCATGTGAATTCATTCCATGTGTGCTCTAATTAAGGTTGCTGTTTTCATTCCTAAAGTCTGTGCCTTCACTTGCAGGCTAATCTGCAGATATTAGAAACAGAGGGCTCGGAGGGACCTTGGAGGTCATCTGGTCACCTTCTCAGGCCAGTCATAAGCAACTAGAGCATCCCTTGTAGACAGCCACCCAGCCTCTCCTTACAACCCTACACAGGAGAAAAATCTACCATCTTTAATGTTCTATCATGGAATATCTCACTTCTAGGGAGCTCTTCTTAATATTAAGTCAAAGCTTACTTCCTTGTCATGTCCACCCATTAGTTCTTCTCAGTCTTCTGGAGCAAGAGAGAACAAATTACTCCATATGTGGCAGTCCTGCAGATATTTGAACTCAGCAACTGTATATGTCCTTAGCCTTCCCTTCTTCAGGCTAAGCAAGCACAGTTCTATCAATCTTTCCTCATAGGAGTTAGTTTCCAAACCTCTTGCTTCTTACCATCCTGGATATGCTTTAGCTAGACAATGCCCTTCTGGATACAATAGGACATCATACTCCAGAAAGTGCAGAACTAGTCCTTCCTGTAATTTGAACTTTGTGATTCTTTTAATGTAGCCTAAGATTGCATTAAGTTTTTAAGCAGATGCATCCTACAGCTGGCACATGTTCAGTCTACATTGGATAAAGTATTTGATGGTTGTGGATGCAAGGACTTCTGCCAACAGAGCACAATTTTTCTCCGTCCCTCCTCCTGCAGTAGCCTATAATGCCTCCCAATCTTGTTCCTGGGGGGTGGTTCTCCTCCACCCCAGATTTTTGAGGTCATTGCCAGCTACTGTAGGAGCAGGAAGATGGGAAAAAAAACTCATCCAATGCAGGCAGAAATTATTGTGCCATGAAAACATTTGTCTGGATTAAATCTCTTGTGATATACTAAGGTGCCTAGACCCTTTCTGCATGCCCTAGTAGGTAATGGAATATTTACCTCTCTGTACCTTAACAAGTTTCATCAGTTCTACAAACCGATTGACTGTTAAAGGAACCAGCAATGTTAAGCAAGGTTTTAAAAACCTAGTTCTTTAATTCTCATTTTATGTTCTATTCAAACCCTACCCTAAACCATGCTTTCTACTAACTATAATTTAGCATACTGTCTCAATTCATAACCTATAGACTCATCACTCCACCTCCAGCTGCTGCAGTGCTTAAGAGACAAGAGTGAATTTAAGAATTTATGAAGCTGAGTGCTAAAAGAACCTAAAATGATAGTGAACAAGCAGCTGTAAATCACACTCTGGTGGTTCTACAGTAGAAGCTTAAATTGTGATTTGGTCTAATTCAGGCAAATCTAAGTTCAGAATGATGTTTGAGTTGAGCCTTCATGTGCAGAGTTTCCTTTCAAAGGCAGAATGCCATGCTAACTTACTACCTTATACAGGTTTGTCCAAATTGCCCTCCTTCCTCAACCTCATTACCTTCTACTGCAATCAGAGAGAAGGAGCAGGGCCACGAAGAGTAGGAGGATAGAGGGCAAAGTTGTAGCCCTCCTTTCTCACTGGAACTCAAGGCAGATTCCAGATAATGTGTCAATACCATCAACAAGATGGGACATTCAATAGACAATTTGGGTTGTAGATACAACCAGTAGTCTAAAAAACAGAACCGAGGCAAAGCATAAGTATTAACATGGCATAATATGACATGACATAAGTGTTAACATTAACATTTCCACACTGGAGGCTTCATGCCAGGCTGCAGGCTGGAGTTTGAATCAGGGCAGGTTGAACTGCCTCTTCCTGCTCTCACACAGGGTAACATTTGGCCCAGTGCACCTCATCCACCCCCCAGATATGTGCTACTGCACAGGAGTCAGGGCAGTGAAGTTCCCAGTGTGGAAACAGTCTGATTCAAAACTATACTATGGGAACTAACCCAGAGCAAAGTATACACTAAACAGCAAACCACAGTCCCTAATATTTTACCCAAGTAACTTTGTGAAGCCTCTTGTAACAGTGCTACCTTATTACCTGCTTAAAAATTCCCTCAAGGATAATTCAGGTTTTTGTCTTTTTTAGAGAGCCAGGAGAGTGGGAGTCTCCCTGACCGCCTGAGGATGGCCCTTCCACAAGGTGGGGGGCCACAATGGAGGCAACATGTTCTGGCCAATACAGAACTGGTTAGATTACATGATTTACTTTCATATGATATTTAGGTAATATCTGAGTAATGTGAAGAGATGAGAGTCCACTGTCTTGGGTGTCCATGGTCGCTCTTGACAATCTTGATCAAATTCTGTGCCTTGTAGGAGATTCCTATCCAGTTAAATGAATGGTTTAGTAAACAGAAATGGAAATGAGAACCATACGGAATTCAATGTTAGCTGTAATATAATTATTGTATTCAACAGTCAATTATTTAGAGGGATATTCTTGTGGTCTCATGGTAGCTAATCGGAATACATTACCTTCAGTCTAAACATCTCCACTTAACATGCTTGTGGACTTGGATCCCTCAGATTAATGATGATCACAAAAGGGGTAATCCTATATTTTTATATCTATTTTCATAAAAACACACACACCATTCCACGATGGAAAAAAGCTGAATCCATAGGGAAGTTCTTTTTCTCATGTCTCACTTCAATGAATGAAAACTGCACATTCATTTTGGTGTTGCTTGAGAATTTATCCATAGATTACTACAAGAACATACAAAAATAGTTTTCTTAAAAAAATAAGAACTCAACCATATGAATGTATCTAGATTTAAAGCGTGCTTATACTCTCAGAAATCAGACCAGGCAATATTAAACATCTAATCATGATATTTCAAGATGGTAATACGTTTATGTTAGTTTTTCTTACCCAACCCTTCTTATCCCAAAAATTCAGAAGATTCCAAGCTGAGAGTACTGTGTTCTGGAGGCCTCATTTCAAAAAGGGTATGGACATAATTGAGAGGGTGCAGAGTCCTGGGGACCAAGTCCTATGAGGAAAGGCTGAGGAACCTGGGAATGTTCATTCTGGAGAAGAGGAGGTTGAGGGGGACCTTATTGCTATCTTTAAGTATTTGAAGGGTTGTCACTTAGAGGAGGGCAAAGAACAGGTCCTGTTGGCAGCTGAGGATAGAACCCACAGAAATGGCTTTACACTATTTGTAGAATGGCACTATCTAGATATTTGGAGGGAAAAATTCAGTTGGAGTAGTTCAGCGGTAGAATCGACTGCCTAAGGAGATCCCCCTCACTGGTGATCTTTAAGCAGCAGTTGGCCAGATGCTTATCCTGGATGCTTTAGGCTGATTTTGCATTGTGCAGGGGTTTGGATTAGATGGCCGGTAAGGCTCCCTCAAAGACCCTCTTGTGGAGCAGGGTGGTAAGGCAGCAGAAATGCTGTCTGAAAGCTCTGCCGATGAGGCTGGGAGTTCAATCCCAGCAGCCGGCTCAAGGTTGACTCAGCCTCCATCATTCTGAGGTCGGTAAAATGAGTACCCAGCTTGCTGGGGGGTAAACGGTAATGACTGGGGAAGGCACTGGCAAACCACCCTGTACTGAGTCTGCCATGAAAACACTAGAGGGCATCACCCCAAGGGTCAGACATGACCTGGTGCTTGCACAGGGGATACCTTTACCTTTAAGGCTCCCTCCAACTCTATGATTCTATGGTTCCCAGGAAACATATCTGTGGGCACCATGACACTCTTGGCATCACATTGGGGATCATTTCTACAGGCATTTGCTCTCTCCTAAAAATCATAGAACCCATATAAGTGAATCTTGGTGCCTTACATTCGTGATGCCAGCTCAGAGAGGGATCCAAATTGTCTCCATATCTTTGAGTACTGAAAGGAATAGTTTGAAAACATGTCTATGCAGCTTTATGCTCATTGAGGGCTTTGTGTGCCTTCCTGCTCTTTTTGCGCCACAAGAACTAGGTCTCTGGACTGAGATGTAAAAAGTGTGCCAAGTCAGCTTGGCATGACCTAAGCCTAATGCAATAATCTTCTTCTGTAATTTGATATGTGGCCCTTGCCCCAAAGCCCTGAAGTTTAAAACCCCCTCCAAAACCAAGACTTTAAAAAAGGTGTTAACATTAGCTATGTAAAGAATCTTCTGTGATCCACATTACAACATATTTAACAATTTAAAGTAATGTGCAAAAAATGCCCGGTGTGTTTGAACAGTGGTTTTAGTCCTGTTTGAAAAAAGAAGCATGCTTATTTAACTTATTTAAAGCATGGTCTGAGATTGTGGCTAGTGGGTGCTGCAGCTCTACAAATAAACGAGCATGCCAGCATTACCTTGGAAAAGGAGAGGAGCGGACACCCTCCCTTTGCCAGCCTCTTGCCAAGTTCTAGTTAACCCAGTTACAGTACAGCCATTGTTGTATGTTTAGCGGAGCAAGCTCCCAAATCCACATGGCATTTTGGATTTGCATCTAGCAATCCTTACCCGTTAGAGCAGCAGCAGCAGCAGTTCAGTGGTTTATATGCTGTCAGAACACGGAAGGCAGAAAGTGCCCCACACCCCAAGGCACCCCGAAATAAAGGGAATTTATTTTCCTTTATGCAGTAAATAGCATTGTACAGTTACCGAAAGGGATGTTTGGCTATGGTGCCTTGGGGTGGGGCCTGGAGTTCTCCTGGAATAACAATTGATCATCAGACCACCACGATCTGTACCCCTGGAGGAAAAGGCACATTTGGAAGGTAAACTCTGGGCATCACATCTTCACTGAGTAGGGCTCCCAGGCTGCCCATCACAGGTGTTTACCATAGACACTGAAGAGATTCCTACAGCATTATTGATAGTGTGATATCATTTCCTGTTGCATAACTGGAAGTGATGTCATGACATTACACTACACTGTTTCTCACAGATTCTGACCCCCAGTGCTCTTGCCAGAAAAGTTCTGCTAACCCTGTTGCTAAGCTTCCACCCAAACTTTTGCCCTTTTCAGGAACCATCCCCCAAATCTCCCAAGCTGAAGTCAGCACCCCTAATTGTGGTTCCTTATTTATTTGATTTATTCATTTAAACATTTATATCCTGCTTTTCCTTGTGGTTCAAGGCAGTTTACAACAACAGTCAAACCTTTCAGTTTAAACAAAAACAAAATAGCAAACCCCAAATGAAGGCAACATCTGCTGTTCTCACAGGAGGAGGAGGGTCAAATCCTCAAGTGAAAGACAGAATAATACTTGAGCAAATGGAGGGATGTCTTTTAATTGCTTCTTCATACAAAAAGCTCACTTTAAAAGCCCTCTTAGATTGTTTATGCACTGGGAACTTCACTGCCCCAGCTCCCAATCAGGAGAACAAATTGGGGGCAGATGAGGTGCACCAGGCCAAATGCTCCCCGTGTGGGTGCAGGAAGAGGTAGGGCAACCTGTCATGATTAAAACTCCAGGCTGCAGCCTGGCATGAAACCTCCAGTGCGTAAACGGTCTTAAAGTTTCTTTAAGAGAGAGTGTATCTAACCAGCCTACCGTCTACTGTGCTAGTTTTCCTTTTGAAGGGCATTTCCCCATCCAAATAGAGCATTCCAATCTGTGGTCATCTGCAGTCTGAACTGACACATTCCATTCTGTTGCCTCAGGATTCTGCCACCTCGTTCCCACCTTTGCTGTTTCGTTGCA
Organism: Paroedura picta; assembly: GCF_049243985.1. Lineage (NCBI taxonomy): Eukaryota > Metazoa > Chordata > Lepidosauria > Squamata > Gekkonidae > Paroedura > Paroedura picta. The sequence goes on along the minus strand of NC_135370.1, from coordinate 153,125,928 downwards.
TGTATTGACCAGGCCTAAGTAAATGGTCTGTTTCTATTAGCAGCAATTGCTTCAACAGATATTGGAGATGCTTTAAAAATGTTCTTATGGCAAATGTGCACATTAAAGTTCTTCAGATTTCAGCATCCTCCAAGTCTCTAGGAATTAAATAACTTGTGGGGAGGAGGTGGAAACAGAGCTTCTTCTGGTGAACATTTATATAAATGTGCACACATGGGCAGCAAATGTTCCCTTTTACCCTTTCATGCTTTCCCCTTCCCACAACTTAGTCAGATAGTAAATGCTGCTGAAGGTATTTGAGTTTCACTATTCTCTAATAAGTACAACTGGATCCATTATGAGATTCAGATTACACTATTAAACATTCCTAGGAAATTATTGTGGTCACATCCATAAAACTCTCTGCTTCCTGCTTCAGAATACAGTGCAGGCCAGGTCGTTCCTGTGTAAAATGAACACAGCATACAACAGAGAAAAATTTTCATCAGTGTGTTGTGTGTATATGTGTTGTAGTGCGTGAGACAAACACTCCTTTTGGGATGGGTATCCTTGTTCCCCACTGCTCTTCAATAGTGTTCCAAGGAAAAAAGGGGAAATATTTGGTGTTGCATTGGCAATGATGTCATTTCAATGGCATGATACTCTAGGATACACCTCATACTTTATGGTTTTATCATAGAAGTTTTAGTGAATCCTAGAGTATTGCACTGATATGATGACATTGCTTCTTGAAGTGACATCATGTGCTGGAAGTGACATCCTGTATCAGTGCAATGCTGAATAGTTTCTCCCCACCCCAAAAATTCTCCAAGCAAAGTGCCACCTTGGGCTGGCAACTCTATTTTCATTTGTGAAATATTCAAAGGCATAGTTACTCTGGGATGAAACTATGAGGATTCAGTTTAAACTCATTTGTTGAAATATTTAAAGGGTAAAACATGCTAAAGTACACTAAAGGATTAATTTGAATTACATTGTTTTCCCCTAGATATGGGAACTTTACCCAAGGTTTGGGTAGGCCTGATATGGATCAGGACCAGAGTTAGGGTGGCTAAGTCTGGGTTGTGAAATTCCTAGAGATTTGGGAGCCTGGGGAGGATGCAGTTTGGGAAGAAGAAGGACCTCAATGAAATATAATTCCATAGAGTCTACCCCCTAAAACAGCCATTGTCTCCAGGATAACTGATCTCTGTCCAAACTCTAGGTCCATTCCGCATGACTTAAATATAGCAGAAGTCTTACCTTTGGTAAACGCTACAAATTCAAGGTTCCGCATGACGTCGCACACAATCTGCAACACTCCTGCAACATTCCCGCAAAAATCACTTCATTGTAGTGCTTTACGGGAAATTGGGAAAGGTGGATTCCCCCTGAAAAAATTGCTACACTTCTGCGCACAAGCTGCAACACATCAGTGAAAGACATGTGTGTTCTCAATGTAGCGGTAGAAAGAAAGTCCCTCCCCCGCTCTCGCCCCTGAACTTCCGGAGAAGCGATCGCCATTCCCCCCCCCCCTAGACTGGGGAAAGCAACGAACGAGCGAGGCTCAGAGGCTTCTCCGGCTAAAGTCCCTCCAAAGAAGTGAAGTGAACTTCCAGAGAAGCGAGCACCTGAGAGTCAGCGCTTATGCCTCAGCAGCAGAAAGACCTGTGGTCAGAACGGCTCTGGTTGAGCTCATGTGGAGTGGCACTGCCCGGCAGGCAAGGCGATAGGCAAGAAGGAACCCTAGAGCGGGGCTGGGCAGTGGCGGTGGCGGCAGCGGCGGCGGCGGCAGCGGCAGCAGCAGCGGCAGCGGGGGGGGGTCCCTGAAGACAGCAGCAGCTCCCGAGGAAGAAGACGGGTGCCCCACCCCCTTCGCAGCCCCCCCCAACTACTGGAGTGTCAATCGCCCTGCAGCAAGTCCAGAAACCTCCCCCCTCGCTTTTCAGCATGCCAGCAGCCCACAGTTTGTAAGGGGATCTTTCCTGGTCAGCACACTCCTGGCTCAGGAGGAGGGGGAAAGCAATGAACGAGCAAGGCTTCTCCTGCTAAAGTCCTTCCACAGAAATGATTAACACAGTAAAACAAAGCTCCCTACTGCAAGTGTCTTTAAAGTTCCCAAGCACAACACAGCCCCCTGTTCAGCACTGCCTGTAATTTCGGCCACAAATCGCACCTGTGGGGGGGGGATTTTTTTTTCTACTTGAGGAGTGTGTAAACGATTAATCGCCAGCTCCACATCAGCAAAAAGGTCTTTCTGATGCAACGATTGAACACAGATTCGTTGCAACAGGTGTGTTTGGTTTAAAAAAAAAAGTTCTTAAAGGGAAAGGGGCTTTTCGGGAGCATGAACACAACAACCCATTGACTGTTCCGTTTGATTGATGGCCAGGGGTGGGAAGAAGCGCAGAAAAAAATCGCTTCCTTTGTTGCGATTCCAGTGAGACCGGAAACCTGTGGGGAATGAATGAAACGCTACTGGGACTTCTATATTCCACAAAATATAAAGGTATGCGGAATGACGAAATTCCACTATTTAAAAAAGCGTTTCTGCATTCTGTGAACAATTGGCAATATTGGTCCTTGTGCAGAATGGCCCCTAGTCTATACCTGAAGGGGCTAGAGTACATGAGGAAAAGAGATTTCAAATACCCTGGCCATTTTCATGGCCCAAGGGAGGGGCATTACCCTATTTGCGGTTCTTCTTGGTCTGATGGCATATACTTTGGTTTCCCTAGTGACACATAGTACCCCTCAGGACTGAATCAGATTGGGAAAATGTAATGGGAGGGAGGTTTAGGTCCTCTCTACTTATTCACCATGTTTCTGATCCAAATTGGACCTGTGTATACCTGGGAGGTAAGTTTCTTAGTATGTCCCTAAAACTCATAATACACATTTGTCTATGGAAAATGGACCATGTAGTTAGACCCTAAAATCCTTGGCAACTTTATATATTCTTGATTCCCTTTGTAGATGCCTAGAGATGTGCATAATATACCCGAAGTTCTGTTGAGAAGCGCAATGATACAAGACAATCAGTAAAGGATTGAAACCTTCCTTATTCCTTAGATAAGAACCTTGAGCTAATAACCACTGCATTTTCTGCATAAACGAACCTTAACAATATAGTTCAAAACTGAGAATGATGTAAATGATAGGATAATTCAAAACTAAAGGGAAAGGTCCAGTGGTCTGTAGGGTTCTTTTGCATGTACTCAAATGGAGTCAAGAATGAACAGCAGCACAAGCCAAACATGATTCAAATAACTTCCCCCACATTGTGAAGTCAGTCCTAGTGGACTTTCAGACTGGATATTCAACCAAATGCTTTGACATATGTCCCAATAGTGATTCACCACATAAACTTTTCCAGTATGAGGATAATTAGTGATCTTGAAGGGTTTTATAGCATTCACGAACCTGGCTTTAATAAGCTAAAATTACTAAATACTCCAGTTGGGGTAATGACACCACATAAAAAACATGCGCAAGTCAACCGTCAATCACAACTGTAGGAATTTTCTGTCCATGGCTGCCCTAAATCACTTTAATAAAAATCATATGGCGTAGTGTAGACAGAAAGTACTAAGACTGTTTGGCTGCCAAGCAAGAGGCGTTTAGAGGTGGCTTGCCACTCAGGCTGAGAGTAATGTGAAAAGGTCAACCAGCAAGCTGAATGGCACAAGCGAGGATTCAAACCTGGATTTCCCAGATCCTAGTCCAACACTTTAACCACTATACCACAGTGGCTCTAAATTACATATCTGATACTAGGAGACCATAGAACATACATGGTGAATGGTGAAACATATCCAAGAGCACCTACTGCTTATCATGGGGCATTGCAGGTTAAATTAAGTAAGGTCCAGTAGAGAAGTGAAGCCTGGGAGAAGTGGATTCCAGTTCTACGCTATCTGCTTACCCTGCTTGTGGCTGTTTGGACCTTTACTGTAGCTTTTTAAAATTCTTGTGAGTTTAATTGAGGACAACAGTAAGATGTTTTACTGTTGGGATTTTGGGCTCTATCAAACGGAGTATTGTGTCCAGATCACAGGAGGTGATGGTACCACTTTACTCTGCTCTGGTTTGGCCTCACTTGGAGTACTGTGTTCAGTTTTGGGCACCCCAATTGAAGAGGGATGTTGAAAAACTGGAACGTGTCCAGAGAAGGGCAACAAAGATGGTGAGGGGTTTGGAGACCAAGACATATGAAGAAAGGCTGGAGGAGCTTGGTCTGTTTATCCTAGAGAGGAGACGACTGAGAGGGGATCTGATAACCATCTTCAAGTATTTAAAAGGCTGCCGTTTATGCACTGGGAACTTCACTGCCCCAGCTCCCGTGCATGAGCATCAATTGGGGGCGGATGAGGTGCATCAGGCCAAATGCTCCTCCAGGTGGGTGCAGGAAGAGGTGGGGCAACCTGCCACAACTAAAACTCCAGCCTGCAGCCTGGCATGAAACCTCCAGTGTGTAAACGGTCATATGGAGGATGGAGCAGAATTGTTCTCTCTTGCTCCAGAGGGACAGACCAGAATGAATGGGATGAAATTAATTCAAAAGAAATTCCATCTAAACATCCAGAAGACGTTCCTGACAGTTAGAGCGGTTTCTCAGTGGGACAGGCTTCCTTGGGAGGTGGTGGGTTCTCCATCTTTTGAAATTTTCAAACAGAGGCTAGATAGCCATCTGACGGAGAGGCTGATTCTGTGAAGGCAAAGGGGTGACAGTTTACAGTAGATGAGCAATTGGGATGTGAGTGTCCTGCATAGTGCAGGGGGTTGGACTAGTTGACCCATGAGGTCCTTTCCAACTCTTATTATTCTATGATTCTATGTTAATGTATTTTATATTTTATATTTCTTTACTGTTCTTGCATAACATGGATAACATGGGTCATTTTAACTATAGTCATTGCAAAACTAGGGCTTAGTTCACAAATGAAGATTTGTGCTGTGCTGACTTAACAAATGTTGTTTTCATCGTCTTCACTCTAGCCTCCCCCTCCCCAGTGGGAACCTCAATAGTATTGCAATGAGAGGCGTGCTGAGGAACAAGCTGGGTTGCGCATGATCATGAATCATTTGAAACCATAATTAAAACAACTGTGGATAATAAACCAACTTCAAGTCATGACTCAGATCCTGATTTGACAGATCCTAACTAATCATGGTTAGTGGACTGGCCTATATTTAGGTGATTACAGCAAATGCAGTTAATTGAATTAAACTACACAGGAGTAGGTATCCCCCCTCCCCAGTACATGTGCTGTTAGCAGCATATAAATCATTTTAGATCTGACCCAAGGTCAAATCTCCATCTTAGCACCAAGACACTCCCGTTGCAGCTGAGGCTAGTGATGCAGGAGAATACAACAGGAATTGCTAGTGCCCATTACCATCTGCTGCAGAGCTGCCAGCCAAGCCCAAAGTGAATCCCAGAGATACTGGCAGTGTCATTGGTCCAAGGGAAATACCACCCTCATCTCTCCCTGCCATTTGGTTTGCTGGCACACCAACACATTTGAAAGAATATGCTGCATATTTTATATTTGATATACAGGAACAGGTTGCCTAACTCAGGGGTCCCCAACCCCCGGTCTGCGGCCCGGTACCGGGCCGCAAAGGCCATTGTACCGGGCCGCCAGCGGCTGCGCCTGCCTCCCCCCCTGCAGCGAGAGGGGGGGGAAAGAGGCCGACACGACAGCCGGCGCGGCAGTGACGCTAACGCGCATGTGTGGGACTGCTGCGCATGCGTGTTTGCGCCCCCTGGTGGCCAAAATGCGCATGCGTGGCAGTTCTGCGCGTGAGCGTTTTTGAGCAACGGCGGCAGCCGGGCCGCTGGCTCTCCCCCACCTCCGGAGGCGGTCCCCGACCAGATGAAGGTTGGGGACCACTGGCCTAACTTACACTATGGGTTCAAGTCAATATCATTCCTCCATCTTGGAAATGTAATGATTCTTAGAACACCAAATTGGCTGCAAAGTAAGTTGTAAATATACATAGTGCTTATTTAATTGAGTTAGACACAGGCAGCATACACATACAACCTTTTTAGCTCTTGCTTTTAGGCAAGCAGTGGCCTGTATCAGTTGTTTCAGGGCAAGAAGATAAAACGGGGCTTTATGAGGGTGAATCCCCCTCTACTTCTTTAGTCTTGATGTCTGACAACTAAAGATGGATACCTTGTGCATATGTTATGGCCTGCTAAAGTACCCTAGAGCAGGGGTAGTCAACCTGTGGTCCTCTAGATGTTCATGGACTACAATTTCCATGAGCCCCTGCCAGGAGTTGCTTGCAGGGGCTCATGGGAATTGTAATCCATGAATATCTGGAGGACTACAGGTTGAGGATCCCTGCCCTAGAGGGTAACTACCTTTCAGACCTTACCTTTGTCTTCGGAACTCAGGACTACGGCTTTAAAATAAATAGCCATGAGCTTAACATGGTAAGTAAGCCAGTGTGTAGGGAAAGTACTTTTGGAGAGGAGCTAGAGGTCTTGGTGCCAGTATCACTGTTCAAAGCTCTTCCACTGAATTGGGAAATATCTTAGACTGGTCTGTGTATTTTAGTTTCCTTTTTTGGTAAATGAAGAAAGCTTACCCTTAGAATTTTGTGTGGTCTGATTGTAGATATTCTCTACAAAATGAGAATATGAAGGCTCTTGAATGAAATGTGCCAGTGAAATATGAAATACTTTGGGTGGGGGGGGGGAGAAAAATGGAAAAGCTATTTCAGTGAAGAGAAGGTCAGGGCAGGTTGGAGCCAAGGATTTCTTCCTGTCCACACGAAGGGCGGGTTGATGTCTCTAACTCTGTCCAGCACAAGGAAGAAAAGTTGCCAGAGGCTGCAACATTTAATCACTCACTGAATGTTTTCCCAGGATGTCTGAATGCACATCCAGCCACGATATCTGTGGTTTAACCTTGTTCAGTTTTCCATGGCCCAATGAAGAGGGGGATTGTCCAAAACCGGCTCTTTTTTTTAAAATGTGTGGTTAGTCCAGTAAAAGAGATCACACCTCCAGCTCCTTGTTTAAAAATTATTATTTTTGAAACAAGTTGGGAAATGATGTAATAAGGAAAGCTGAAATAAAAGGAGATGGTTCCCCCCTTGCCTTGCAGAAAGAGCATTGGATGCCATTAATACAATATGTCAATCGAAGGTCAGTACAAGAATACGCTTAAAAGGGCTCAACAGATGATGAATAAAGAGTAGGCTACATCTGAAAACAATACTTGTACATACTTCATTTGATTTTATGTGCTCCATTGAAATTCTGCTTTTATCGAAAAAAAGGGATGATTTAAAAGATGGTTCTCAAATTAAGTGTCACTTTCCTACCTTTAATAGGGGGGCCAAATTTTCCAGGACAATTTCACATAAACCCAGATAGTATTGCTGTGACCGTCAGTATAAAACATCAAGAAAACAGGGTCTCTGAATGTGCTTTTTCAAAATTTTGAGATGGCATTTATTCAAAACTCAACCAAGATCTGTAAAGTTTGAAAAAGATGGAGAGGGAAAAGAAAGTGCCCATTTCCTCTCTAGCCCGCCCCTTCATTTACCATCTTTGCTCCCATCATTGTCCTGTTTGTCTTCACACTGAAGACCTTTTCAGACATTTTGTCCATGTGTATTAAGAGGCTGGCTTCATAGTTGTTTAACGGTGCGAACTGCACTGAATCTCATTGTGGAATCTAAACAAACTTAGTGAGAATCAATCCTTCTGATATGTCCAATCATCGCTGTCTAAACAGGGGCCACAGGCATATCACTACATATGAACTGGCTACTGGATTTGTGAGTGTTCTCATGTATCATACTGAAGCTGTACAGGCAAGAAAAATATGGCTATTGTGGATCTGCATAGGAACTCCAATCTAGCAGCTTGTTGTTGAAGGCTCCCTTGGAAATTTTCTGCCAAAAAGCTAAATTGAAGAACCTTATGGACAAACAAGATTTTCGGGATATAACCTTTTGACTCTGGTATCTGATGAAGATAACTTCATTTATTTATTTATTTATTTATTTGTTTGTTTGTTTGTTTGTTTATTTATTTGACATGCCGCCCTCCCTTGCAGTTCAGGGCAGTTTACATAGGAATAAGTACAATGCATCTTTATATAGAACATGGGAATAAGTACAACACAACACAGCAACGTCAAGTAAATACAATAGCAGTAGTGAACTCATAACCATTCCAACAACTTTGACTCTCAAACGTTTATACTTGCATATCTGGTTGGTCTGTAAATCCCCGTGGACTCACGTCTACTGCAGACCAAGATGGTTCCCATGTAATTGTGCCAAACAGGGTTGTGCAATTTGGATTGAATCACTCTGAATTGCTCCAAAGTGGCCCAGCTTCAGAGACAGATCGCTCCGAGGCAGCCCAAACTGTACACCCATCAAAAACTCGGAGCCGGAGCCGCCTGTTTGGAGCAATTCAGAGTGCTTTGGCAGAGGCTGCTTAAAAGTTGAAGGGACACTTACCTTTCCTTCCCAGGCCCTGGCTACTCCCACTCTGTTTCCCACTCTTTGCCCAGGCCTGTCCAAGGCAAAGGGGCAGGGAAGGGAGGGAGACCAATGGCTGGCCTCCCTGTAGAAGGCCAGCCAAAATGCAGTGCATTTGCTTCTGCAAATGCATTGCAAATTCTGAGGTCTTGGCGCCATTGACTTTAATCGGAATTTTGATTTTTCTACCTTTTCTGTTGCCTAGGGGGAGGGTGGTTTAAGTTGCAGCCTCCAAACCTTTTGGATAGCTCCGAGAGGCTCTTCTGTGACTTCACTCCTGTTTCCAAGAATATTGGACCAGGTTGTCCAATCCTAGGGGCTCCCAAATTCAGTGCCTCCATCTCTTCATTATATCCAATGGAGAGTTTGTCCCATAGGATATAATGGAGCAGATGGGGGCATCCTCTTTGGGAGCCGCTAGAATTGGACCCCTTTGTCCAATCTTTTTTAAAATTTTGAGGAGAGTCAAGAAAGAGCCTCTTGGAGCTACCTAGAAAGTTTGGAGGCTGAAACTTTAACTCCCACCCCCAGGCCCCTGGGAAAAGCCAAAATTCCCACTAAAGTCAATGGCACCATTGACTTTAATGGGTGCCAAAGCACTTTGGACGTTTTTGAATGGGTCCAAAGTGGTTTCAGTCCAAGCTGAATCAGTCCGAAGCAAATTGGACCTTTAGTGCACAAGCCTAGCGCCAATGTCCTGAAACCTTTAAGACTGTTATCAAATGCTGAAGGAGACTGAAATGTTCTCATAGGGTTTTCTCAGTGCTTCTATTTTTGATTCCTGATTTAAGTTCATTTATTTTCTCAGATAGTAACGATCTGGCTAATTTGAGCAAAGTACATGGCAGAAAGACAACATGCTAGCTAATTAAATGACACATATAGTCAACTCTGGTCCTATTTAAATAATCCACATTTTCATGTCCCACATTTGGTTGTTGTGCATGTACTCAACAAGAAAACATCCTGCATTCCAAAAGGCTTTTTTTTTAAGCAGACACCTTTTCCCCTCCCAAATTATCCATCTACTGGTCTGTCTGTCTGTCCATCATACCTTCATAAATGTATGTGTAGTTTCATGTCTTTTGCATTTACTGAGAATCATTGTAGCACAGCGAGTGAGACAGCGCTGAGCTTGAAACCTCTGGTTCATTGGCAACCTTACTCCCCTAGCAAGAATGAACCTGTAGGTAATCGTAGGCCATTTGCTGTTCTCTGAGCCTCATCCCAGGTATGAGTAGTTTCTTGAGAGATAAATGGGACTCATGCTGTGATCATTTATTCTGTTCATCGCTCGGGGATCGGGCTGATGCCTCCTGTGTACTAAAGCAGCTCTACCGCAACCTGAGCAATTGTAATTGCATTCCCACACATTAAATGATTCCTTTCCTCCTTCCAGGTGAAACGTTATCTGTTTTGTTCTCAGAGTTTAAATAACAGTTACTATTTTCTTCTTATTCTTTGGGCTCAACCGACAAGCCCTTTTGGAAAATGGAAAGGAAATGATGGGTTTTTGGGTGCATGCGTCTGTATCCGGTGTGCATGGAAAAATGCAAGAGGAGTCTAACAGAAGCAAACGTCTCCTTTTCCATTTGGCACTTCTTGCCTACTTGAGTGACTTGAAATTTCCATTCCATCTCCAGCCTGGTAAAAATGGGTAGCAGTGTAATTTTACCATTGTGATTTGCATTCCATGCATTTTGTACTACAAGATGACATTTTCGCATAATAGAGAGGCTTTTTTGAGGAGGAAAACACTGTGTAGAGCATAACATGAGCTGGGATTCACTTGTGTAGCCTGTTCACAATAGCAGGGCTTTAGCCTGGAAGAAAATTAAGCAACAGTAGAGAACGCAGGGCAGTCTCACACATCAAAAATATGCAGAAGCACTTCCAGGTAGACATTTCTTTTATTAGAAGTCAAGGCTTAGCGCAGAACCAGAATCCCTTATAGTAAATGAAAGGTGTAACTCTGCTTAGGCCTGCACTAAAAGTCTGGGAAGATTTGGGGGTCAGATCTCCACTCAGACAGGCAACTCACTGGGTGACCTCAGGCTTGACAGTCTCTCTCCATGTTACCTCTTATAGACAGTTTAAGCACTGGAGGTTTCATGCTGGGCTGCAGGCTGGAGTTTTAGTTGTGGCCGATTGCCCCACCTCTTCCTGCACCCCCACAGTGGATCATTTGGCCTGGTGCACCTCATCTGTTAGGAGGAAGTAAGGAATCAAGGCATATTCGTTGCAACGTGTGTTTTTCTTTTTCTTTTTAAACTGTTCTTAAAGGCAAAGGGGCTTTTCCAGAGCATGGTAATACCCGCCCATTGGCTGCTTGTTTGATTGATGGCCAGGGAGTAGAACAAAGCATGACAAATATCGCTTCCTTTCCAGAGATTTTTGCCGAGACCGGAAACCTGTGGGAAACGATTGAAACGCAACTGGATTCCACTACAAAGGCAGGTATGCATTACGCCGAATTCCACTGTTTTAAATTGCGTTTTTTCTTTTTGTGATCAATTTGCCACATTGATCCTGGTGCGGAATGGGCCTCAGTTTTCTCCTGATTTGGTAATCACTTCTTATCACAGTCTCAGTTAGGACCGACTCTGACAGCTGACCAACCAGGCTGCTGCAGACTTAGCCCCGTTTTAGTGTAAAAAAGCCTTTTTGATGTACATCTATGCACACAAACAAAGCGAAGCTAAACAAAAAACCATCAGGGCCTGTAATATAAGCAGATAAAGTAAGTATTCAATCTTGGCAACTACTCCTTACATTTAGTTTGTTTAACATAACTTTATGATTATATTAATAATCAATACAATAAATGATAGTTTCAAATTGAACAGCAGCTTTGGCCTGCTGTAAAGTGAAATGACGAGATGTTATCTGTTTAGTCGTGTCCGACCCTTGGCGATTCTATAGGAAAGTTTTCGCCATACGTTTCTGTCAATGACTGCTTCTTTTAGTTGGTTCATGGTCATCCCAGTATTGGCTTTGATTGTGTTGAGCCAGCAGATCCTTTGGCGACCCTGTTTCCTTTTGCCGCTGCCCATGCTGAGCATTAATGATCTTTCTAACAAGTTTGATCACATGATGTGCCCAAAATAAGTGAGCTTTAGCCGTAATGACATACTTGGTTTGCTCCTCTCTAAAACTATGTTGTTGGTAACTTTGGCTGTCCATGGTATTTGCAGCATTCGCCTCCAACACCATAAAGTGAAAAGCAGCAGTTAATTCCTCTGTCCAGAGACTCTAACCCCGGTGCTTGCAGCCTATACCTTCCCCTGATCCCCAGGCTTTCCTTTTAGGAGGCACCGAGAGCAGCGCATGAAAGGGAGAGTCGTATGAAATTCCATTCTTCAAATGGAGCTTTGCTCATGAGCCTTTGGATTCCACTCTGTATTTTTAACAATTCTAAACATAATAATGCTTCCAACCAAATTACCTGGGACAGAAATCAGGGTGAGATTTTCTTAACTCGATCCTTCGGCTACTACTTGAGTTTTGTGGTTATTTTCCAGTTCTCTGGAAAGGAGCCTGATGTGGTAAAGAAGTGTGTTTAGGACCTCGCTCATTATCCCTCTGAAATCCTGGGGGCTTGTCTGAAAATAAAGCAATTAAAGTTAACTTGGTTAGGGCTAAGGCTGCTGGACATTTTGGAAAATGCCTTTCAAAGGCCAACCCTAACAAATATTTTATTGAAGGAAATTGTGGTGAAGCAGATATACAGACACATCAATTCCCATTGAATTAGCAAAGAGGAGGATTAATCCTTTGTAACATCGTTAGAGGGAGCCTAATTGTACAACGCTTCTGAAACTAAACCAAAGAGATCTGTAGACTTCATCTGTGGTTTGACTATATTGTGAATAACGGAACAAATGCTGCCCATAAGGAATTTTTTAAAAAGAGAATATCCTTAATTTTGGTGCCTATCGTCTTTCGTGGGAAAAAGTCATCTAATGACGTCTCCAGCAATTCTGTAATTGGTTACAGATTCCTAGTACAATTATTGCTTCAGTCTCACTTTTCCACTAAAGTCACTTAACAAATTACATTCTGTTTCTCTGCGCCTGGAAATATCCAAGCACGCTGTTGGCAACCAATGTACGCTTTGTTGACTGATGTACTTAGATAGGCTCTCTTTAATGTGCCGGCAAAACAAACCCTGAATTTTTATGGGAATGCCATGTATTTTTTTGTTAGCAGGAACTGGTTCAAAATAAGGTTTCAGGGTTCATAATATAATAATAAGAATGTTGCTTAATTACAATCTTCACCCAGCAGGGTAAATAGAACATATTTATGGCATGAAAAATAATTACTATCCTTATTAGTATCTTGAACAATGACATACTAGGATGAGGATAAATAAACAGAAGAACCAAGGTAGGACTAGAACTTCCAACTAACACCTTCCCCCCCCCCCTCAAGCCCAGCCTGTCTTGCCTTTAACACCAACTAGATTAACAGCAATTGAAAAACAAAGCTTTCCCCCTCTTAGAGACATGAATTCTTATTGCTTCTAGTGATAAAACGAGCAATCCCATCTGATCCGGAGAAACTGAAATGAAGAAGGGGAAGGTTTTCCATACGCAAATAACCTCCACATCTGCAGGAAAATATGAGTTATCTTGAGAGCCAGTTTGGTGTAGTGGTTAGGAGTGTGGACTTCTAATCTGGCATGCCGGGTTCGATTCTGCGCTCCCCCACATGCAACCAGCTGGGTGACCTTGGGCTCGTCCCAGCACTGATAAAACTGTTCTGACCGAGCAGTGATATCAGGGCTCTCTCAGCCTCACCCACCCCACAGGGTGTCTGTTGTGGGGAGAGGAATGGGAAGGCGACTGTAAGCCACTTTAAGCCTCCTTCGGGTAGGGAAAAACGGCATATAAGAACCAACTCTTGTAATGTTGCCACGGAACTCCAGCAGAAAAAGAACAGAGTGGCAGCCCAGGCCCTGGTCTCCTCAGTGACCATGGGTTGAATGGAAAGCCAACAACTTGCTGGACACAGCAGAATGCCCAAAGGGGCTGGGGGATGAACAAATGTTTTCTTATTTCCCAGCCTCAGGAATATCTGATTTATTAATGATTTAATATATTTTAAATCCTGTCCTTCTATCAAACAGCTCAGGATAGCAAACATGGTTTCTTCTTCCTTCATTTTGCCATGGAAACTTGCTGACCTTGGGCCCACCTCTCTCTCCCTTTCTTTGTCTGTTAGTCCAACTGACTGCCCAGGATTGTTGTAAGGATTATTTGGAGGAGAGGAAAACATTGTAAGCCACCTTGGGTCCCCACTGGGAAGAAAAGTGTGGTACACATTTATTTAATTGTGTTGTATTTATTTGCTAGATTTTTAGGCCAACCCTCTCTAACAGTAGGCTTAGGGGGGCTGACAATAGTTAAAAGCCCATACATAAAATTATTTGCATTAAAAATCAATATCACTTAGAAAAAAAAACATGTTACATCACAACTCCAAAAGTCTGGGAATAAATAGATCAAAAAGGTTCTCAACCCTAGACTTAGATGGAAGGGGTGAGGAGTAGTAATTGCTGACACCAACCTCAATCATATACTTGATGAAAGAGCGCCATTTTCTAGGCCCTTCAGAACTTTGACAGCTCCGATAGGGCCTGAACCTCTAGTGGTAGCTCATTCCACCTGGCTGAAGCCAGGGCTGAAAAGGCCATGGCTCTGGTTGAGGCCAAGCACACTTCTCTGTGGCCAAGAACCACCAACAGATTGGAATTGGTGGAACAAAGCATTCTTTGGAGGGATTTCCTAAGAAATTCAGGTCCCAGACCATGTAAAACCAACCCCTCAAACTGGATTCAGAACTTGACAGGCAGCCACTGAAGCTGCTGGAGAACATGTTGAATGTGGGCTTTCCACTGGATCCTTGTAAGGACTTGATGGCCATATTCTGGGCCAGCTAAAATTTCCAGACCAGGGTTACAGCTAGGTGGGTGTACAATGAGTTACAGTAATCTAGTCTGGAGGTGACCATCACATGGATCACTGTGGCTAGGTGTTCTGGGGCCAGGTAAGGTAGCTTTGCCTGGCATAGATGGGAAAGTGCCTGATGAGGTACTTTTGTGACATGCTGTGATAGATCCAAACAGAAGCCCAAAGGAAATTGTCTAGGACCTGGGAATCCCTAATGAGAGGGGGCATTCTTGAAGGAGAAAAAGATGGGAGTGGCCTTGGAGGATTCTAAGGGAGAGAATTTCAATGGCAATTGGGAGAGTTAAGGAGTAAAAGAGAGACTAAGAGGGAGGAGAAGGTCTTGGGAGAAAGTTTAGGAGGTTTGATGGAAGAGAGGAGATATAAGAGATCCTCTGGACCAAAAAAGGTTGCATTTCTCATAAAAATGGTGAAACTGTGGCTGCCCCTGCTCTCAAAGGCAATACAGGTTCCTAGTGGCCTTAAGGTATGCCCAACTTTCTGATAGAGAAGACAGTTGCGTCTGAATGCTCATAAACCTTTGCTGGTCTTAAAGGTGCTATCAGACGCACATTTTCTTGTGCTCCTTCAGACCAACACATCTGTCCACTTGAACACAGTCAGAACAAACCATGATTAACAATTCAATTGCAACAGGATTCAAATCCCAGTTTGATGCTAAACTCCATACTCCGGTTTGTTGGAGCATCTGGATTCAAATGTCAAAATTGTTCAGGGCTTCATCAAACCTCATGGTTTATCATGATGTCTGAAAGCAGCCTGTCTCTGTGAGCTTCACTTGCTTAAAGATGGTAAAAAGGAATTTAAGAAAATTATTACTCTGATTATCGAAGATATTCTTTGCAAGAAGGCAAAAGCATATACCAAACAACAGTTTGGGGGCAGCTTATACACTTTCAAAACTAACAATTCATAGACCAAATGCTTAGTGATAGAACTACAGAAAACCCTATTTGTTATGAGGAAATAACTAATTTCCTATTCATTAAAAAAAATGTTTCCTGGAAAGTTGCAGTCATATCTAGAAAGGACATTTCTCCACCTTGTTTATATTACTAGTTATTTGCAGAGTTACATCTCAGCAGTTACACTTTTTTAATTCTAATTTATTTATTTTAGTTTATTTTTAGATTTCTAATTTGTGATCGAAGGGCTAAGAAGGGTGTAACTGCATAAAATTCCTTAGCTAACACTCCACTATCCATCTCTTTTTCTTCTCTGGTGATGATGGCTAGGAAACATCAATCTCTCTGATCCAATTCCTTTCTTTTTACCTCTGCAGAATACATTTGCAGCTTGTGCTGACTTTGTTAAGCTATGAGAGTTCTCCGCAGGCTCAGGGTCAATGGGCCTGAATGTTTGAGGAGAAAGAAGGCTTTCCACATGTGCTTCATGGGGATGCATCCGAGAAAGGCTGTTTAGATGCCATCGGGAAGAATCTGACTGAGAAAACATTTGGTTCTAATTAAGTGTGAAGGTAGCCATAGTGTGGAGGAAATTAGCAAACCAAATGCAACAGAGAAGTCAATGGGTAGAAGAGACATCTCCATTATCCTCTCTCCATGCTAGCACCATTCACCTTAAAGGAAAGGATGGTGCATTGAAGAGAAACAAGTGTGTGCATGAATTGGACCATCGATGCATGTTCAAATCTATGCATGTACTACAAGCTGTGCATCTAGCTACCATCTATGCATGTACTACAAGCTATGGGATTATCTGAGCAGTCAAATTAGAGTATCCTGGGCCTATTCTGCACACAATAGATAATGCACTTTCAATGCACTTTAGAAGTAGATTTTCCTGTTCTGCACAGAAAAGTCCAGCTGCCAAAGCACATTGAATTATCCTATGTGTGCGAAATGGGCCCTGTACTTATCACTTCCAATAAATCTGCTTCTAACTTTCCAAACATTTATAATCCACCTTTCTTTCATCTGGAAATGCAATTGTCATCCATAAATTTCCCAGGTAGCTTCCCATTCAGGCACTGACCAGACCCAAAGCTGGTGATCTTAAGGATATATCACCCATTCATATCCTAAAACAAATACGGAGACATGATCTGATGATCCAAGGATATTGTAAAGTATAAAAGTAGCCTTGAGAGGGCAAGTTACTGCTTTGCTGGTCTTATAGTTTGAGCTCAGCAGGGCTCCTGTATGGCAGTCTGTAGGACCTTTTATGCATGGCGGCAGCTACCCTGCGCTGCTGCCATGCCGTTGCGACGGGGCATGATGCCCCACTATTCCCCGTGTACACACAGGGTGGGGCATGCTGGGCTGCCCTGGTGTAGCGCGCGCGCTTTACACCATGGCCAGGAGGGCCGGATCACTGCCAGCTGAGGTAAGCGAAGCGGTGGGGGGAGGTGGGGAGGGGCCGGGGGGAGTGGGGGGCCAGGCCCTCTCCACACGCACTGGTGGGGGCAGAGGGTCACCCCTGCCCACTCCGCGGCTCCACAGAGCTCGCTGGGGCATGTGGAAGGGACACTGCAGGTCGAGGCTGGGCGGGCCGAAAGACCTGGCACTGGTGATTATGCACAGCACCGGCCCGCATCAGCCCCTGCCGGCCCCTGGCATACCCAGGAAGCTGCGGAAGTTCCCACATTTGCTTAACGCGGGCCTTCTGTAGCCCTGGGCCGGGACGCGCCCACGCTGGCGGCGGTGGTGAGCAATATCGGGGATTTTTCCCGAAGTGCTGCCACCACCAGCGCGGCCATTATGGCCCATGCATAATGGGCCAAGGTGAGCAAGCTGATCGAGAGCTGACTGCAAGAGAGCTAAACAAAAATCTTCTGAAGTTGAGGCAAGCTGACATTTTCTGTTGTTCACCCCTACTACAGATATATCACCCAACTGTATCCTGGGGCCAACATCTCCTTAGTTAATGCAGCTCTCTCTACTTTTGTGACATGCTGAAATTTGGATTTTATTGGGGTGTTTTTTAAGAGTGCCTGTGAATCCTGAATTGAAGCAAGTGGTTGGGCTATTATTGATTTAGATGTTTATAGCCTTTGCTAGCTTTTACTGTAAACAAGATGAATCCCAGTTTCTAAATAAAATTCAACTTCTCCATTAAATTCAAACCCTGCACACTTCTCATGTCACCTTGCTATATGTGCAGTGATCTCCTGTATGTATGCATCAGGACAGTCTCTTGAGAAGACTACAGTAGCGTGCTAGACGTGGCTAAGTAGGGAAAGGAGCATTGAGAAGCTCAGGATAATATGGAAATCAAAATTGCTGTTGGTAAAAAGCAAATTGACTTTAATTTACTAGTTTTGGGACATCATGAGGTTGCTTATGTTCATTCCAAGGCGTGTTCTGCCATGGATCTCCTCTACACTGTAGGGATATATTCTAGACTTGAATTGACACTGTGTCCTTCCCAGTGGCTGCTTGTAGGAACAAGCTGTCTTCCATTATGTGCTATTAGATCCTTCTTCTTACATGGTCCAGGTGCCAAGAGATCATTTGCCCTGGCTCCTTTCAAAAGAGGCATAAGGCAGAATTGGCCAGGGCCAAGAAGGCTTCAGGCCATGGGGAGGATGGAGTAGCCAATGGGCGGGTATGAATGTAGATATATGTAACAAAATTTTGCTGACTGCTGTTGATCGGTCCCATGCCATTGAGGCATTGGCTGTAATGGAGGGTGTGTCCAGAACAGGATGCTGCAAATCTTTTGGTGGGGTGCACTGGAAAGGAGCGTTCTTGGTGCCAAGCAGCATCATTCCGAACGTGGTAGGGGCCTAGTAGCATATTAGGGCAGGGGGTGAAGCATGACACCTCTCAGCACAGAGTTCATGTGCAAGTGAGGATAAATAAGGCTGGTGGGAGTACCAGCAAATTTCGGTTTCTTGTAATCATTATTGAGCATGGGCAAAAAAAGAGGTGGCATTAGTTTAAAAAATGCACTCATAGAAAGGTACCTTTAAAAGTGATGTGAAGACTAATACCAAGAGTTTTAAGAGCCACCAGATTGGGTCAGAGTTTTCTCTCGTATTCCGCACATTAGACCAGGCTCCCCCCGCCCACCCGCCCACCCGCCTCGAAGGTGCACGTGATTAGCTGTCGCGTAAGCATATGTGGCCATGAAACTGGAACGAAGGAAGATTGCTTCATCTCAGTGTGCTCGAGACTGCTGGCATTGCAATTTTGTTCTCTCAAAAAATCCCAGAAATGCCAAGTCTTACTATTCAAGTGATTGCAAAAGGAAAAGTGCTTAATGTAGCAGTGGTGGTCCTGGTAATCTGAGATGTATTTTTTATTAACATCTGTATACCCAACTATTGGTGGGGGCCATATTGTATTTACAAAAAAAAAAAAAACTGCTGGAGGAAGCTTTTCTAAGAATCTGAGCGTGTGCTTTTCTCTCTCTCTCTCTCTTCCAGCAGGGCAAGATTTTAATCATGTTGCAGATTTCACACTCAACCAAAATCACAAAGCATCCAGTCCTCAGTCAGCCAAAATGCAGTTTGGCTGAGCTCATCTATCCTAACAGATACATAAAGAAATTTCCACACATCGCAGAAACTGGAACGCTTTGGGGCGAAAAGCATTAATTCAGTTCAATAACAGCCTTTGGAATAGGATTCTACGCCTGCTTCATTATTATTGTAATAAGTCTGATAGGCCATTCACATCAGCGATCAATTTAAATAATCATATTGAGTTGGGCGACTGGGCATTTGGGGAATCTGTGTGCTCTCTAGACCTTTTCCTTGGGTCTGCTTTGAGTTCTGGAAAGGCAGGAGTCATAGGATGGTAAAACAGCCTGGGACCAGCAGAGGGTCTGGCTTGGCAGTAGATAGGAAGGTAGAGAATTTAAGCCAAGTAGGGATTACATTTCATCAAAGAAAGGAGTATATTTCATCTAAGATCAAGAAGGTCACTAGCTAATAAGAGTAAGGATAGTGGGGGAGGGGGGAGGCAAAGAGTTGGTTCTTATATGCCACTTTTCTCTACCTGAAGGAGTCTCAAAGTGGCTTACAGTCGTCTTCCCTTTCCTTTCCCCACAACAGCCTGTAAGGTAGGTGAGGCTGAGAGAGCCCTGATATTACTGCTCGGTCAGAATCGCTTTATCAGAGCTGTGGCAAGCCCAAGCTCACCCAGCTGGCTGCATGTGGGGGAGCACAGAATTGAACCTGGCTCGCCAGTGAATTCCACACACTGTGACCAGGTTATAGGGAGCAGACAACTTGTTCCATCAGTGTCTCAGAACCGCATCTCTATGTCTCTATCTCAACTCTGACTCCATTTTAAGGGATAGGTTCCCAACTTGTAGCCTATCATTCTAATGCTATTCTTTTAGGATGGCCAGGAGATGTTTGGCAACCAATGAGAAGGCTGTGTGCAGAGATATGGGGATATGGCGACAACACAAGCTGAGGATATCCTTGCTCAATTTATTTTAATTGTTTCTAATTTAACTTTAGCTTTAAATATTAATTGTTTTAACTTATTATATGTTATGGAAAATTGATGTACACCACCCTGAGCCAGGTGGCTGGGAGGGCAGTATAGAAATTGAATGAACAAACGAACGAACGAACGAATGAATGAAACTTCAGGTTAAAAGACAACAAAAGAAGAAGTTACATAGGTACTCTCCAGGAACTACTGAAAACTCTTGGTAAAACAGTAGAGTTTCTGGTGATTCCTAGAGCTACCTTATACCATTTCATTGGGGGCAGGGCTGGTATCACAGGGTTTTAATTTTTTCCCCTTCTACTGCCCTCAGAGAGGCTGGCGGTAATGAAAGCAGTGGCTTGGCAGCCTTATGTTCTTTCCATATGCTCTTACCAGATATGGTCCTTGTGCTGGAAGCAAGGACCAGATACTGGGAGGCCCTGTATGGTACAGGATTAGGTCCTTAGGGAGATCTGACTCAGGAGGTATTATCTTTGGGGGTCTGAACTTGGAGGTCTCTGTGACTCAAGGACCTCCTGAGGGGATCATCCTAAGGAGCAGAGACAGAGTCTGGTTTCACCACAGCAGGTTCTAGAACTGCCACCTGAAGAGCCTGAAAGTACAGAGCACAGTGTGATACCTTACATGTTTCAGAACATAAACCACTTTATTGGAATATACCCAGTATTGTACTAAAGTTGCTTTTTTCACTTAAGGCACTGTTTTCTTTTCCCATGAGGGTTAATGCTAAAGACTATTATTGATACTAGGAAAATATCCTTGAAGTAAGAGACAGGCAGCAAGCCAAGCCCATGCTGTCATGCCCTTGTCTTCTGTGCCAGTTTAACCTGAAAGTCCTCATGGTTGTCAAAACTTTGTTTCAGACTTGCATGGGGAGTTCTGGACCTTCTCAAATGTCCACAGACCTACTGAGGCCACATCCACAGCTGTTAAAGAGCATTTACAGCTTCCTTCAGAGTCCTGTCATGTGCTGCTTTAGGCAACCCCATAGTGGCTTTTAAATGTGTTTCCAACTTAATTCCTTGGGCAGTGGAGTGAAACCTTTGCACATAAAAACTGATTCCTCTCCATGTCCCTTTTGTTTGTACAATGACATGAGGATTTTTGTATTGGATCTGACCAACATGACATGTTCTTTAAGGTGCTTTTAGGTACCTATTATGCCTGAAATTTAACCTGACCCCCACCCCTCATTCAACATTTTGTCACATTTGTTGTAAAAAAAAACCAAAAAAAAACATAATCACATGTTTACATACAGTCATCTTCAGTGGTAAATGATTTCCTGGTTTAGTAGGATAATAGCCATAGATTTCCTTTCTAGGAGTACAACCTGTATAATGTGCAGATATATATGCTGAATAGATAGTATTCATTTCCTTCATTTTCAGCCCTTGATTTTTGCTGAGACTCAGAGCAGATCTGTCTGTCTGTCTGTCTGTCTTCAATCAGAAAGCATAAGGCACCTGATACACAATGCAGTAGGACTAGGATGACAGAATTAGAAAATGATGCAAACAAAAACCTAAGGCATGATGTGACCTTAATTCAGAATGTAGACCTCAAAGATAGAAGATAATGCAGTAACAGCAGGATGACAGATAATTAAACATTGCAGTACGCTACACCTCCATTCCCTGTTTGTCTGAAAACCTAAAAAGCAGAACTCTTAACTGTTCAGAACGAAGCATATATCCATTCCACTGCACATGTGCAGGCTGGAAATGAAGCCTTCTGCTGTGATTCTACACCCCTCCCCACCCAGTTCTACCTAACATAGCATGACAATTGTAATATTCTGTGAAAGCTTGATTTGGATTTTGGAACGTTGCCCTCAATGACTGTAAAATGGTTGAGCTCCCATGATGCCTCTCTCTAGAAAGCAAGCTCTTCTTTCTCATTGAGTTTGCAAATGAGACCTGTTGCCTTCAGAAACTGTAATATTCTGAGCAATAGATTTGTGCAAGAGGTATTCTTCTCCGTATCCACCGATGCTAAACTAAATGCTGAGCTCATGAAAACACACAGCTGCTCTCAATAGTCATTTGTGTTGTTGCATTGTTGTAGTCTTTCCTTGAAATCTGCTGTTTTTTTAGAACTCAATATAACAAACACTAAAACATTCCTCAGTCTATGATTATAAGTACACTTATTTGAAAGTAAGCCTTATTAAAATCAATGGGAGATCCTTCAAGCTAAATGCTTTTAGGAATGGGGTGTTGCTCTTAGTGTAGTGCAATTTATTAAGCGCCCTTATTGATGACCGGCAAGAGCTTCTATTTGTTACACTGCTGCTTCCTTCAGTGTGAAGTTTGTTATTGTATCTGGTCCCAAAACTGATTTCAACAACCCTATCAGATTTGATTAGGCAACATAAAGGAAGCTTCTGTACATTCAAATGCACTGGGGCACATCCTAGGTTCCGCTGAGCACCTGAAAAGAGGTTTCTTAAATGGGACTTCATACACCAATGCCATCATCGACCTCTTTGCCCCCCTTCTCAATATTGCTTTTGAATGTTTCTACCCCATTAGACTTCCTAGAATAGAATGCACATAATAGAAGTTTTATGCGCGATGGCAGGGGGGGAGTGAATGAAATAAAAAAGGGCGATGTAAAAAAGCAGGGATGAAGATTCTTTTCCCATCCCAGAATTGGTGTACTCCTAAAGCTGAAACGTTAAAGGATTTCCAGACAGTGGATTTGTTGGATACTCAGTGCTTCTGAGATCTATAAATCAGGTAGAGAATGAAAAGTAGGTTCAAGTGGTCTATCTGGATCAATGTAGCTGATTCTGCATGGGTGGAAAAGGCAGAGAGGGTGGTCATATGGAAGTGGGGCTAATCCCTGCTTCCACATGACAGAGCCACTGGGCAGGCCCCCTCCCTGGCCTGCCATGGATCGGGCCCTCAGTTGCCCTGAGTTAAGGAAACACGGGAGAATTCCTGTTCCCTTAACCACTGCGGAGGCCAACAGGGTGTGTCGCGTGGCAGCATGTATGGACAAGAAAGAGACACGCCTTCCAGGCCCGGCTCCTTCCTGCTCTATGGTGGCCCAGAGGGGACAAAAAGATGACTTGATCAGCTTCACGGTACTTTGTTGTGCTGCGGGGCAGGCCAGGACAATTTTATTTATTTTGCAGGAAGGTGGGATTACATTCCACGCAATGAGATTGGACTAGCCAGACAATGGTTGCTTTAAGGCAGCCTGCCATCTTCTGCACCTCTGTGTGGGTTTCCAAAGGCCTATAATATAGCCTTGAGATGTCCTTTGGTTTAGCACATCTGGGTCATCATTGTTGGAAGAAAGCTATGACGCTGCTAAGGGGAAGGGCATTTGCATATCCTAGCTAATTCCATCTAGCATGGGGTCACCACTAGGACTCTTTCCTAATAACTGAAGGAAGCATAAAGTTTTCAAAGTCCATGTTTTTGGTCATAGATTCAGACTCACATTCTGGTTACCAGCCACAGAGATAAGCCTGAGGATGAGAATGAAGAGTTTTGTGTTTGTGATGAACCTTCTTAAATACTTCTGAATTTTGATCTGATTCCAGAGGAATTTGAGCAATACCAACTTTGAAAACAGACAGGAACAACGGCAGATTTATTTATTATATAAAGCCCGGGAAACTTCCTGGTTTGGGGCATTTACTTGTATAGAAATAAAGCTTCTTATTGAAGATACTTGTTTGCTTATTTGATTTATTCAGTGCTTTTTCAGCAAGCTGGAGCTCAAAGCAGCAAACAAATATAATCTCTTCTTTTAGAACTGTGCCTTGAACTGAATTACTAATCAGAAAAAGACTATCCCAATCTTCCTAGTGAAGGAAACATAAAGAAATACCCGAACATCACAGTATAACCATTAAGGCTGTAATTCTGGAGAGTAAACCCCATTGAATGGAATATTTGGCTAATTATGCATAGGAACAGGCTGCATGAAAGTAGTCTGAGCATGATTGTTTGCGAAAGTGATCACAGGAACTTGATACTCTAGACCAGGCATTCTCAACTAGGATTACGTGTAAAACAGAGAAGATCCCAAGGGTATGAGGTGCAATCCTGAAAATTCCAACTGGAAGTTTGAAATGTGTTTTTAATTGAAAAAATAGAAGCCATTCAAAAACAGAGTAAAGAAAATGAAAAAAATAAGATCTAAAAATGAATGTAAAGAAAACTGGAGCAGGGGCTACATCTTCTCTCATTCAGTTTAGATGGCAGAGTAAGGAACTGTTGTTTAGGAATGCTTTCACCTGGCCTTTAAAGCTTTTGATTGTGTTAATGTTGTAATATTTCTGGTCAGCTTGCATTTACCTGCCCTGTCATAAGTTGTTTTGATCAACAAGGAAATGCAGTATGGAAATACAGTATATAAATAAATATGGGCAATTCTCATTGACTATTATGGGACAGGAGAATTTGTTCCCCAGCGGGTGGGATGCTATCAAAATCGGCCGTTTACCCACTCAATAAGTTCAACTCAGTATAAGGCAGATGCTGTAACTTAATCAATATGAGGGCTCTAGGTGATGTTGACATCTTGGAAATATATATTTTTATAACATGGTTTTATGCCTGAACAACTAAATTTGGATTTATTGGAGTTGAGCAAACATGGGAAAGAACTGTAGGGAGAGGGAGATTGATAAAAGCATATTTGAAAATAACTTTATACTGCAGTATGTATTTCACCTTTCCATAGGCTACTCTGGCCTTTTAGCAGAGAGGAATGGATCTACCAGAGTTTTATTTCTCTGTGCTAGTGGTATGATCCAGCACTTATGAAACTGCCCATGAGACGGCTGATAAGGTGCTAAGCGTTAACCCTTGTCCAGCTCATGCCAGTGCAGACTTTCTGGTACTTACAACATGATGGTAAGAAAATATTTCTTTATATGTTATTGTAATTACAATTTCTATAATTCCTATAATGGACTCTGGGGAATGGTAGAGGACAGGAAGGCCTGAAGGATCATTGTCCATGGCGTTGTGATGGGTCGGACATGACTTCGCAACTGACAACAATAATTCCTTTATCAAAATGAAAGAGAGACAGAGAGAGAGACATAGTGTGTAGACATCATGCTTAATTTTCCATCTAGAATGATTCCCCATAACTGAGTTGTTATGAGAGAGATCCCTGTGGTCTTTGTACTCTGCTTTACAAAGTACACTTTCGGGACACCTACTCTTTGAGACAGATTACTTCTTGAATCAAACCTCTTAAAACATCAAGGAGTTCATAACTACACTGAGTTGAACCATATAGGCATCTGGCATTGATCAAATCTTTCTCTAATTAACCATATAATGTTAAATGAAGCACTGGATTGAAAAATATACGCGTAAATTTCACAGAATTTCTTTGATGGGAGGCCAATATTCTGAGGAGTGGAAAGTGTCAAATCCACCATGGATTCCAAGAGGGGTCATAAGATGGTGGTGGGGAGTTATTGTCGGCACCGATAGAAGTTCTGTGTGCAGCGATGCTGGCTTTAATGAGGGTTGATGTGTGGCAAGGAGAAGACTTTCTGTAATGCAAGTAATTGGATTAAGGAAGAGAGCTACTTTAATGGATTTTTGACACAGGGGGAGGTCTTGGTTAAAGCCATGCATTGGAATTCTTTAAAGATCCTTGGCTTCCTCTCTGCTCCCAGAGTAAATAAGACTGAATGGAAAAAGTCATGGTCTAGCTTATTTTCCCTTGTCTCTTGTCAAGCGAATCAAGCACATTTATTAATGTCATTGTAGGACTGAACACTACAACTGCTTTCTCTCTTATGCATCTATGCATACGGTGAGGGGTTGACCATTCCAGTGCTTTCTCACTTTTTCCACTTGGCAGTGAGGTCTGATTTTCCACCACACAGGCGCAGTCAGCTATTTCCACAAGCTGGAAGTCATGACATCATAGCAGTTACCTTGTGGCAATGGCTAGCTGTGCATGGCTCACTGAACAGTGTATGTTCTTAGGTTAACCCTGCGAGGTCACCATGTGTGTATATTTGGACTAGAGCATAAGAGAACATGACTATACAGTAAAGTAGCTACAGTCATTCTCTCAAAAACTTTCACTGTGTTGATTAACTGGACTTAATTGATGGGGGAGTGTTTGCTTTCCAGTTTTGTGGTCTTTTTGTTTCTCTAATGACTCTTCCTTGGGGATGTGGCAGCAAATCACATGACTGGAAAGAGATCAGAAGTATTTCTGAATTTAAGCTGAAAATGGGAATATCTTCCAAAGAGTTCATGATATTCATTGTAATTAATGTTGATCATTCCTTTTCCAAATTTTCTTTGGTTCATTTCCACCAATACTATTTATGTCAGTGTGTTTTCTTTAAAACAAATGTATTGGTGATGTGTTTTGCTAAGTAAATTTCCTTTCAACATATTCTGGTTTATCACTATAGCTTTTGAGCCTGGAAAACCTGTGAGAACAAGCTGTTTGGTGAGGTTTCTTAAACTTCCTGCCAAAGTACCACAAGAGCATAACTTCTTCTGGTATTTTGTTCCTTCTCCTTGCAGACCCATCTGGAATTCAGAAGTGGAAGAGCCAGCATGGAAATTTAAAAAGAAAATTGGAAAGCTGAAAAGTTCACCAAACATTTTGGAGCCACTGATACGCGCCTCTGTGTGTGTGTGTGAGAGAGAGAGAGAGAGAGAGTATGTTTAATAGTTTCTAAATCCTTTTCCAACCCTAACCTTTTATTCAGGCTTATGACCTAGCTTTCTCAATTTAACTTTTCAAACGACTACTCATGCCCTGCTACCCAAGAATCAGCAAACTGTGGTCTTGCCTGAATAGTAAAAATATGGAAGACATGGGCTGTAAAAAGTTTCTGCTTCTTATCTCTTGTATTCTAATGTCACATTGCAAAACTTTTCAATGCTGTCCTTGTTGTTAGGTGCGAAGTCGTGTCTGACCCATCGCAAGCCTATGGACAATGATCCTCCAGGCCTTCCTGTCCTCTACCATTCCTCAAAGTTCATTTATGTTTGCACCGACTGCTTCAGTGACTCCATCCAGCCACCTCATTCTCTGTCGTCCCCTTCTTCTTTTGCTCTCGATCGCTCCCAGCATTAGGCTCTTCTCCAGGGAGTCCTTCCTTCTCATGAGGTGGCCAAAGTATTTGAGTTTCATCTTCAGGATCTGGCCTTCTAAGGAGCAGTCAGGGCTGATCTCCTCTAGCACTGACTGGTTTGTTCGCCTTGCAATCCAAGGGACTTGCAAGAGTCTTCTCCAGCACCAGAGTTCAAAAGCCTCAATTCTTTGACGCTCGGCCTTCCTTATGGTCCAACTATCACAGCCATACATTGCAACTGGGAAGACCATAGCCTTGACTAGACACACTTTAGTTGGCAGGGTGATGTGTCTGCTTTTTAGGATACTGTCTAGATTTGCCATAGCTTTCCTCCCCAAGAGCAAGCGTCTTTTAATTTATTTGCTGCAGTCCCCATCTGCAGTGATCTTGGAGCCCAGGAAAATAAAATCTGTCACTACCTCAATTTTTTCCCCATCTGGACATCAAACATCCTTGGAGCTAAGCTACTATAGCCTGCTGGGCAGCTGCTCTTCATTGCCAACTCCTAGGTGCTTCAGAAATGGTATAGTGGTTAGACTTGGGAGACTCTGGGTCAAATCCTCACACTGATAGGAAATGTACCTCGGGCCAGCAGACTCACTCAGCCTAACATAACTAACAGGACTGTTATGGGGACAAGTTGGGAAAGAAAGAACTGAATTGGCCCCACTGAACTGTGCAGAAGGAGACAGACTATTATCAGACAGGGATGGCAGATAAATCTGGAGATGGAGATAGACAATTAACGTCTTCTACCTTGTATTCCCTTTTCTGCTGCACAGAACTAAGATGAGATATCTGTTAATTGGGAGTATCCCCAGATAACTTGATTTATGAAGGGGAAGGAGAAAACAGCTACAATGAATCTGGTTCCTAGTTATTAAACACTACACTTGATCTTAGCCAAAAGGCCGAGAAGCGATCAAGTGTAGTATCCTAGTTATTATATTGTATTGCCATGAAAGCAGGGAACTGGTTGCTTCTGTTGACCTGGGGGTGGTGTTATTGTATGGTTACTCTGCTTGGGAAAGGGAGAGGAACCTGGATACCTACTCCTAGCTTTCTTTCTTTTCCCACTCAGTCCTTCTCGGGTATGGCAGGGAGGCGTGGCCAGCTGACATCACTTCCTGCCCTATTCAGGCATTCCTTGAAGCCTGAAAAATATTTTGGAGGCCCCTCTGCCATCAAAAGGTTGAAAAAGGCTGGTCTAGAGATGTTATAATTTTCATATGTATTTTCAGGTAATGCCCAAGATATACCAACAAATGAAGAGAGCCTTAGAAGCAATTGGTAGAATGATGTAGATTCATAATGACCTCATGTTTGATCCTCCATGCAAGGTATCCCACTGTGTGGATTTGAAAACAAAACACTGAGTTCCATTCCGCACATCTGCCAATGTTGCTGGATGCCCGCAACAGCTTGAACCGCTACAATTTGTAGTAGAATTTTGACATTTCGCACAGTGCAAATTGTAGTGCAATATTTATGCACCCATAGCGCTTTTCTGGTAATGCACATTTCCGGTCTTGCAGGAATTGCAAACAAGGTGCTCTATATCTGTGGCTCTTCTGTTTAAAACCTTCTGTCGAATGAAAAGTGTGATTGCTTGTTCGTTACTTTATACTTTTTGTAAGGGGGGAAAACGCATTCCTATCTCCCGGAAGCGTGGGGGCGGGAGCAGAGGAGGGACCTTCTTCCTAATGCTATTTTGAGAACACACATATCTTTTGTTGATGTGTTGCAGGTTATTCTCAGGAGTCAAGTGTTTTTTTTAAGGGGGAATTTACTTTTTACGATTCTTCCCAAAGTGCTATAAAAAAGCGAATGCTTTGGAAGTATTGCTGGAGTGTTGCAGTTTGTGTACGACATCATGCATAATGTCAAAACTGTAGCATTTAAGTTGTGTGGAATGGACCTGACTTTTTTCTCCCCTGCCATTGATTCATGGTAGCCTTTGGTTTTCAGAGGCTAGCTTATGTCCCATTTCTGGTTAGGCTACGAGGAAAAGTGGCACCATCCAACCAGACTCAAGTCATATGTGTCTAGTGGGTTTTAATGGGCAGGTTAAACACATGGTTAAAGATCCCAATGAAATCAGCAGGACATTGAAGTTAGCTGGATTACTTCCATAGTCATTATCTTATCTGCTGTTAACAGTAAGGAACAACCCCTAGCACTAAATATATTCAGTAAGAATTAGTAATGCCAATATAAACTGAAATAAAATGGGTAACAAACTGCAGAACATTCTGGACTAAAGCAGAAGCAATCAGGTGTGAGTTACTGTGACACTTCAAATGTGGCTTGCTATAAAGGACTTGACAGTGAAGAGGTAGAGGACAAATTCTGTGTGTGGCATTAAGCTTAGGTCTAGGCTATTTTCATTTCACTTCTCCATATATTTGTATAAGTCCCACCATGTTAAAAAAAATAGATGTGTGTATCCGAACTTCATCCTAGTTTTCTGAGTGGAGGTTTGTGTACAGTGGAACATTCTACCATGTAAATATTCACTTGCAATCTGAAAATGGTACAGATCAGACAAACGTTTTCACCTCAGGGAGAACTAGGCCAGTCCAGATTATGAGCTTCATAACTTTCTTGAGCTGCATCTGAGGAGAAACCTGCAATATTATATGCAATATTTTTGACCCCAAAAAAGTATTTTTATTTCAGGCATTCCAAATTCGAATTGTTTTTCTTTTTAGCCTTTTCCTCATTCTTGAAGGGACACATGAAAAGTTCTTTTTCTCAGAACCAATGGCACTGGTTTTAAAGGAAATATTTTGGTTTTCACTGTTATCATGACATTTTTTGCCTCAAAAATGCAAGTACATTTTCAGTTAAAATGAGTATCTATAGTAAATTATAACTCACATTATAGAATCAGGTTGGTGCACATAATTTTCCCATCTTCCATTTTGTCCTCACAAAACCCCTGCAGTGTCGATAATGTTGATAAACTTGACAACTGGCCTGGACCAAAAAAAAAACCCTGTCCCTTTAATACAGGTACAACAGAATGCTATGTTATTGGCTCCTGTGCCATGAAAAGCATCAGTTAACAATTTCCACATATTAAACCTCTGTTAGACACACAGGACATTTTTCTCCACACCTATTGGTAACTTGCTCTATGCAGGTCTACCCTTAGCTCTGACCCAGGAGTTTACAGTAGAAAATGCGGCTGTGAGGCTCCTCACTAGAACACCTTGGAGGGCCCACATCCAGCCCAGGTTACGTCATCTGCACAGGTAACCAGTCTGTTTCTGGATCAAGTTTGAGGTATTTGGTTTTAACCTTTAAGGCTATTCATGACTTGGGCCCTGCATATCTACAGGTCCGCTTGTCTGCCTATGCCCCCCGCAGGGCACTCCGCTCTGCAGGTACAGATCTGCTGGTTGTCCTGGTCCCCCAGGACATTCACCTGGCCTCAACAGGGCCAGGGCTTTTTTGGCCCTGGCCCCAGCCTGGTGGAATGAGCTCTCAGAAGAGCTAAGGGCCATGCTGCAGTTAACAGCTTTCTGCAGGGCCTGAAAGACAGGGCTCTTCCACCAGGCATATGGTTGAGGCCAGGCTGAGGTCTGAGAGTTACCATTAGGGGATCCCCTAGAACTAGTGAGATCAGGACCCTCACTCCTAATGAAAGAGCTCCTGACTGCAGCTGGGCAGGGAAGGAAATGGAGAGTTAACTCTAATGAATAGCCATCTTTTAATATGTTGGAGGATTTTTAAGGGTTATGCTGTTTGATTCTTTTATTGTAAACCGATGCAAGTTTTTGAGAACGGCGGTATTTAAGTTAAAATATAAATAAACAAACAATAAATAAGAAGCAGATACTCAAAGTAAAATAGATCTCACTCAGTAAAACTGGGGGGAGCTTTAATTGCCATGTATCATCTTGAGTAAGTCATTACAGTTTTGTGAGTGTTTTGAACTAACAGACCTGCAAAGAGTATAGATGAGATAAGAATTACAGAGCACATTGAACATTAAAGACACTTTAAAACAGATCATTAACAAAGTCAGGTGAGCTTTTCAGAAAAGATTAGCTTGTGCAGATGTTATAGCAACCAATTTTTGGCAATTCCAGCAAGACCCATATTAATGAATGTTGGAAAGAAATTGATTTGACTTCCTAGAGAATGAGGAAGTACGTTATTGCTATGATCCAGCCAGGAACAGCACTTTCCTGGAAGCAGGTTTTAATACTTGCATCCCCATTTCAATGAGGAACAATTAGGGTTAGCTGCTTTTAAAGATGCTCCCTATAGCTATCAGTTTGATCTACAGCAATGACCAGATTATGTTACTTAACACCACACTGTTAAAAGTTTCAACTGTTTAGTTCTGCGTAGTAAACCACTATGAAGGAGACAGTCTGTTTCTTCCCCTGGGCAGTTGGGTTCCTCTGGGAACAATGTGTGCAAAATGGCCCGTACTCAGATCCAGCTGTGTGCATTCAGCCATTCCAAAATGCTAACATTACAGAGATGTAAGGGTCCATCTACAAAATCTCCATGTTTATTCAGAGAGGGAGAAGGAGAAACTCCCACTGAAAGTGTGGTTCCAAGTCCTCATATTGTTCCCTAAGGTAGCCCACCAGGTGTTTTACCACCTTCGCCAGGCAAGGCTACTAGCTCTCTACCTGTCTCCCGAGCACCTGACCACAGTGATCCATGTGACGTCACCTCCAGAACTGACTTCTGTGACTCATTCTACGCGGGCCTGCCCTTGTCGCTGACCCAGAAATTGCAACAGGTGCAGAATGCGGCTGCAAGGGTACATCATGGAGGGCCCACATCCAGCTGGTATTATATCATCTGCGCTGGTTACCAGTCTGTTTCTGGATAAAGTTTAAGGTTTTAACCTTTAAGCCTATATGCAGCTTGGACCTTGCATAACTGTGGGACCGCTTGTCTGTCTATGCCCCCCGCAAGGCACTCCGCTCTGCAGGTATGAATCTGCTGGTTGTCCTGGACCCCTGGGACATTTGCCTGGCCTGACCCAGGGCCAGGGCTTTTTCAGTCCTGGCCCCGACCTGGTGGAAAGAGCTCTCAGACGAGCTGAGGGCCCTGCATGAGCTTTCCGCAATTCGCAGGGCCTGTAAGACAGAGCTCTTCTGGCAGGTCTATGGTTAAGGTCAGCCCAGGAAAATCTCATACCCCCTTGGCAGAAAAGAAGATGGAAGATCTGAACTGGAAGTCCCTACTAGCCAACCATCGCTGTGGGTGATGGGGCAGCACTTGGGGTCCCCCTGTGACTGAATTTTAGCTAGCTCTACGGGATTTGAATTGTTGCTGCCATGTTTTTTTTTTTTAATGGGTGTTGTAATGGGGGCAAATGTTGTATATTTTATTGGGATTTTTAGTGTGGCCCACCGTGAGCCAGTTTGCTGAGAGCTGCGGGCTACAAATTGAAACATAAACAAAAAATATAAATAAATAAACAACCACAAGAATTTTGTAAAATGCAGATGCGGAGCTGTTGAAGAGGGTAAGTGGGAGCTGGATTCAATTATGCCAAAACCTCTTCCATTCCATATAGTTGATCAGCTGTTCTAGAAGAGTTCCATGCATGAAAGGGGCAGGCACTCCTTTGGACTGATTGGAACTTGGGCAGGCCTACTTTTGAACATCCTGAGAGTGTAATCCCTGATTTCTAAAGCTATATTTTAGAATATGTTTGATATCAGTAGGCACCACAAGGAGCTCCTGGTTGCACATGGCTATATGTGGCAAGCAGAAGAGTTGGAAGGCTCATGCCTTCTCTAGATACCTCATCAGAGATGAATATCATTTATTTCAGGCTTGGTTTGCTGAAAAAAAATCTTGCCACCATCAGAAATTAACCAAGTGCTTCCTATGAGCATGGACCAGTTGAAGGGCTTTGCTCTCACTCCTTCTGCACAAGGGTTTGCAATGGATGCAGTCAGATAGGGGAGTGCCCCATAATAACTGGCCAGGCATGAGGCTGATGGAAGGAGCTTTATTCTTTCTCCCTCTCCTCCTGCTACTTGGCTGACCTGAGATGGAGTCAGTGCTTTGATTTCATGACAGACTGCTGACACGACACTTAGGATTCAGTGTTATGATCCCACCTCCTGCTGCCAGTGTGCTCAAGAGTCACCTGCCAGGGCAAGTCCATAATAGGTATGTTTGTGCAACTGCTGAGAATAGATTCTAGGCATTGTTATTGCTGTGCCAGCATTTTCCATCTACAACTGGCATAGCACGAGGGCTATTCACATTTCCTTGCTTTGCTGTGATAGGAAGAAGGCACCTCTCCTTTTTGCTCCCTGGTCCGTAATTGTAAGAACCTCCTAAAAGCCATGTCAACAATGCAACCAGTTGCAAGATGCAGTGGAAAGTCAAAAACAGAAGCTGTTCGACTGGCCAACTACAGGGAACTGCAGGGGTAGTCAACCTGTGGTCCTCCAGATGTTCATGGACTACAATTCCCACGAGCCCCTGCCAGCAGTTGCTGGCAGGGGCTCATGGGACTTATAGTACATGAACATCTGGAGGACCACAGGTTGACTACCCCTGGTATAGACTACTTGCGCTCTTCTAGTCCCATTAAAGAGTTACCACCTCTTTTAAAAGAATTGTTTTAGTCTTGCAATTTAGATACCACAGTTACCCTTTGGAATTGCAGCAGGGAACGAGTGAGTTTACATTAATGTTTTTTTTTCTAACCCTCATTAAAACAAACAACTTCATCATTGTCAACAATTACTCCTGATGACAAATTGTGTAATGTAACTAGAATGATTTTTTTTTTGCAACATACCTGAAGAACCTGCCATACAATGTTACAAGCAATACCAATTCCCAATGGAAAGCAAAGGAAACATGCCTTTGCACAGGATACATAAATCCTGATTAATGTAGCAAAATGCAATCCACAACCTTCTTTCTGGGTTTAGGCGCATAAATTGATTCAATCAGAAATTTAACTTAAGGGTATTCTCTTATGGCATTTGTGGCTTTTGAGAGGTGCCTTAATTATCCCAGGGACTCATTTACAGAGCATTAGTCAGATGAAACCTGGCGCCTTCAATAAAGTCTGACCATCCGAGATCTGTAGTAGCATGAACTAAATAGATTTTAATCAGCCCATCTGAAAACACATGGAAACAGAAGGGCAATAATGGCTTGCTATACACATACAAGAGAATGGGTGAAGAAGGACATAATACAAAGGAAGAAAGCTCACAGACCTTCTTTCCACAATGAAACCAGCATACCACCACATTGATACCATCCTGTTAAGAAACAAGCATTTCTTAATCGAATTGTGGGTTAAAATGTCCATGCTGGCCATACTGATGTCTTCCTTTTTGTGTTGGGGCATCTTCCTTCTCTTCCATTTGAAGAGAGTGTCAAACATTGTGCTGCGGCTCTCTGTCTGAAATGGAGGCAGTGCTGCCTCCTTGTGGGAAAGGCAAGGTCCTAGGACCAAAGGAGAAGGAGAGAGCAATAAGAAGGGAGGGAGCAAACAATCAGGCAGAGAGGGGAAAAGACTAGGAATTGTGTTTTATTTATGCATTCATTCATTCATTCATTCATTCATTCATTCATTCATTCATTCATTCACATACTGCCACTCTCCAAAGTTCTCATGGCGGTTTACAACATAACAAAATACAGTAACATACCATAAAAGCCCATAAAAACACCCCTTACAGATAATTAAGCAGATGGCAATCAATTGCAAAGAGAATTCTAATCTCCCAATCCCCCTCCTCCAGCCCGAGGGTCAAGTTCTCTCCTGCTGGGAGTGAGAGACCAGATCTAGTCAAGCATTCAGGGGGATCTTCTGATGGCAACACTGATACTCCGCCCTGGCCTCAGCCATACACCTGGCGGAAGAGCTCCGTCTTGCAGCCCCTGTTATGTTTTCATTTAATTTCATTTGGGTTACTGTTGTTATTTCATTCATTTTCATATTTTGTGTTCCCTTCCATTGGTTTCCATTGGGAGCCCATTTCTAGCTGTAATTTTATTTTCATCCAGTTGAGATGACATTCTTAGGGAATTCCCAATGAGAACATCCATGCCAAACTGCAGAGAGATAGGAATTACCATTTTATAGTGTCACCATTTTATAGGCAATTAAAGACAAAAGTATATTTATAATTGGTTATATAGGAACTCCTAGGCTGCCTTTCTCTTTGGTAGGTGTAAAGTATATTTTCCTCTGTTGATTAGTTACCAGCCAATGAAATCCCTCCCCAATGGCATCTTCTCTGTCATGTGCTCCTATAGATTGGTACAGCACTGCGCAAAAATAACGTGAACACAACCAATTCTGAAGTTGAACAGCTCTGGAGAAGGAACATTTCAGAAGCATATAGGCCAACAGTCACTACCCCATTGTTCCAGAATCCAGCCTGGCCTGAAGGAAATTCCCCTACCATCCCCAGTGGCGATCAGCAATTCCCTGGTATGCAAGGAAGGGCCATAAGAGACAAACACTGGCACATCCCTTCCAGGCTACCCACTCAGAATCTGCCTAAGTTCATAAAATCAGCATTTCTCTCAGGTGACTATCTAGCCACTGCTTAAAAACTTCCAAAGAAGATTTGGCTGATTCATGCCTGAATCAAGACTGATTTGGATACTTTTGGGCTGGACTGAATCAAATTGCACTTCCCTAGCTCAAACTGGAGCCATATTGTTGGTGAAGTTTAACCCATATATGGTTTGCCATCTGAAACTGCCCTTCTCTGAATTGTCATTAGGACTGGGAAGTAGAAAGACAAAGCACTCTTTCTTTTTCTCTCTTTTTTCTCCTTTCTAAGTCAGATTCAGAAAACCTTTATTGGCATAAAATTCAATGTGCATAGATGACAAAAGTTTAAAAAATTTCCATCAGAGGCATATGAAAAACAATGCAAGTCTTTCTGAGTCAAACAGTGTGGTAATTGGAAAGGAATGGTTGACGTTGATTCAGCAGTTTTTGTGGCTTTTTCAAGGAACACAAAGCAAGGAGTTTAAAGGGATTCAGAGTCCCTTTAAATCCTGTTGCTTTCTGCTCTGTCCACAAACCACCACAAATGGCCTTAAAAATTCACCAAAATTTTGGGCAGTAGATCTCTCACAAATTTTGGTTCACAAACCAAAAACAAGGCAAAATTCGTGATTTGGTTCATGCCCTTCCCTATGTATCATTCATCCCTCAATTTTCTGTTTAGTTTTTGCAAAACTTCATATCTCATTACTGGCAGAGACTGTAAATAGCTTTTGCCTGTGGTGCCTTCAAGCAATTAGTTCCTGGAGTCATCCTTTCATAGCTAGCATACCATTTCAATGTTGAGACTGAAGTTGGCCGTAAATTATAAATTAAGAATTGCAAAAACGGTAGATGAAAATCAGACCCTCTGTTTCCAGCTCCCCATCAATCATGCCAGCCTGATGTGCTGCAAGGACTGTGACCATGCATAGTGTCCCGACATTTATAAAAGGAGGACAAAATTAGTTACCTCATGAACATGGTGCAGAACTTGTATAAAGGCTGCCTAGCATCTTATGAAACTCATCTGAAAGGAAAAGAGCAAAGAGCAAACTTGACAAATTCTACAACTGCAGTACTTAGAAACAGCTGTCCAAATCCTTTTCATCATATTCTCGTCATTTTCCTATTGCCAATATCATGTATTTGAGCAAAGCATCCTAAACCAGATTCTTCAGCCCTATTCCTTAAACACACATGGACTAAAAGACCCTCAGTTAAAGAGTTGCAGAGCATTAAAAATTAAATAATTCTTGTTTAACAAGCTCTGCTATTGCCTTCTGCTGGTGCCAGAAGCACACATAAAATGGTTGAAATATCTCCTGCTTGACAAGATACTTAAAACAGCATCTTCTCTCCCTGCTGAGAAAAAGAGGCAATTTAGGGAAGCCAGTTGTTAAAATACGATAGTTCTCTTTATGGGGGGGGGGGGGGGGGAGAGGGGATAACAAGAATGGTGTACAAAAACAGCAAAGGCAAAAAAGGCAAACAAAATATCTGTCTCTGATGTCTGCAGTTCAGTTCTAAGTATATCAGAACCATGACACATGACGGACAACCCAATTAGCTACTTGTCAAAAGCCAGCTAAATTGTGTCTTCTGTTTCCAGCTGGGTACTTTGAGGGACATAAGTTTGAAAACAAACCTGAGATTAGGCTATTTAGGAATTGTTCTAAATCTGCCAAGTCCTTGACATTGAAAGGGTTTAATTTGTTCACCTAATCCAGCTTTTAATAGCAAGAAAGGGGGGAAAAGGGTGGCAAATTGTTGATGGTGTAACCCGTACAGCACTTAAGAGCATGACGTTCGGTCTTTGGGGAAGGGTTTCAATGTTGTTGTTAGGTGCGAAGTCGTGTCCGACCCACCGCGACCCCATGGATACTGATCCTCCAGGCCTTCCTGTCCTCTACCATTCCCCGGAGTCCATTTAAGTTTGCACCTACTGCTTCAGTGACTCCATCCAGCCACCTCATTCTCTGTCGTCCCCTTCTTCTTTTGCCCTCGATCGCTCCCAACATTAGACTCTTCTCCAGGGAGTCCTTCCTTCTCATGAGGTGGCCAAAGTATTTGAGTTTCATCTTCAGGATCTGGCCTTCTAAGGAACAGGCAGGGTTGATCTCCTCTAGGACTGACCGGTTTGTTCGCCTTGCAGTCCAAGGGATTCGCAAGAGTCTTCTCCAGCACCAGAGTTCAAAAGCCTCAATTCTTTGATGCTTGGCCTTCCTTATAGTCCAACTTTCACAGCCATACATTGCAACTGGGAAGACCATAGCCTTGACTAGACACATTTTAGTTGGCAGGGTGATATCTCTGTTTTTTTGGATGCTGTCTAGATTTGCCATAGCTTTCCTCCCCAGGAGCAAGCGTCTTTTAATTTCTTTGCTGCGGTCCTCATCTGGAGTGATCTTGGAGCCCAGGAAAATAAAATCTGTCACTACCTCAATTTCTTCACCATCTGGACAGCAAACATCCTTGGAGCTAAACTACATCCTCTTCAGCAGCAGTGGTTGGGGCATAGACCTGGATTACTGTGAAGTTGAATGGTTTGCCTTGGATTCGAACTGACTGCTTTCCCTACTCTCTTATATATTATGAACGCTACTCCATTTATTATCTGCTTTTTAAAAAGTCACTTGCAAGATCACACTGCCCAGCCTGCTTTAGGTGACAATGCCTGAAATCCTAAACACATTTATTATTTTATTTCTTACATTTGTATTTGTACTAGACGGTCAGCTCCATTAAACACAACAGTATCTATTTGTGGCCTGAATTGTCACATTTTGGAAGGTAAGCAGGGTTGGACCTGTTGGCTTGGGGACCACCAAGGAAATCCAGAGTTGCTATGGAGACACAGACAGTGACTTACCATGTTGCCATAAATGGACCCTGACTTTTATTTTTATTTATTTATTTTTGGATTTATATAACAGGCTCGCGGCGGTTTACAATCTTGTAAAATACATATCCAATACATAAACAAAGCAATCAATAACTTAAAACAATCCTCCCCATTACAATGTAACTCTAAAAACTCTATTCAGCTGATGATGGTAATAATTAAATTAATTAAAAATTCATCCCCACACAGTGAGACCACTGGGCCAGTCTAAGTGTCAGGCAGATGTCAGCCATTAAGGATAATATCAGCAGGGAATCATGGCTTGGGGAAAGTCTAATACTGGCCCAGAAACCTAAGGGGAGGGGGGAACCTGATCATGAACCCCGGGACCACTACCCAGTCTCAGACAAATGCCCGGCAGAAGAGCTCTGTCTTGCAGGCCCTGTGGAACTCAGAGAGCTCCGTCAGGGCCTGCAGCTCTTCAGGGAGGTCATTCCACCAGGTAGGGGCCAGGACAGAAAAAGCCTTGGCCCTAGTTGAGGCCAGGCACATTTTCCAGGGTTCCGGGACCATCACTAGATTAATTCCAGCAGAGTGAAGTGCTCTGTGGGGGGTGTAAGGTGGTAAGTGGTTCCTTAAGTATGTAGCGTCCAAGCTGTGTATAGCCTTCAAGATTAAAACCAAAACCTTCAACCTAATCTGGAAACAGACTGGTAACCAATGCAGCTGCCTCAGCAGAGGCTGGACATGGGTCCTCCAAGATGACCTAGTGAGGACCCATACAGCTGCATTCTGCACCAGCTGTAATTTCCAGATCAAGGACATGGGTAGGCCCACATAAAGCGAGTTACAGAAGTCTAACCTAGAAGTGACCATTGCATGGATCACAGTCCCCAGGTGCTCCAGGGACAGGTAGTGCACTAGTAGCCATTTTTGGCACAGGTCGAAAAATGCCATCTGGGCTACCTTAGTGACCTGGGCCTCCATAGAGAGTGAGGCATCCAAGATCACTCCTAAGTTCCTGGCTTGGGGCAGAAATGACAATTGTACCCCATCTAGGCAGGAAAGACACACCTCCTGCTCCTGCCCCCTTGGACCCAGCCACAGTATCTTTGTTTTGGAGAGGTTGAGTTTCAGGCGACTCTTTGTGATACATCCTGCCACTGCTTCCAAACAACTGGCAAATGTTTCTGGGGGAAGATCTGACCATCCATCCATCAAGAGATAGAGTTGGGTGCCATCTGCATATTGATGACACCCCAACCCATAACCCCAGACCATCTGGGCAAGAGGGCGCATATAGATGTTAAACAAAGTGGGGGAGAGTACCGCTCCCTGTGGCACTCTGCGTGGTAGTGCAAAGGAGTCAGATAGCTCCTCCCCCACCGCAACCCTCTGCGACCTGTTCTCTAGAAAGTAGGTCAGCCACTTAAGGACTGTCCTTCGAATCCCAGTGTCAGCGAGTTGGTGGACTAAATGCTCAAGGTTGACCACATTAAATACGGCTGACAGGTCTAATAATATGAGAATGGCCGACCCGCCTTGATCCAGTGAGCACCGGATATCATCTATCAGGGTGACCAGCTTGGTCTCCGCCCCATGGCCAGGATGAAAACTGGAGTGGAATGGATCCAGGGCCAAAGTTTTCTCCAAAAATGCTAGGAGTTGGTCCGCAACATCACTTGACATCACTTTCCACCACTTGGTAATGTCCTGAATGTTTCTCTTTTAGAGTTTCACAGGTCAATGATATTGTGTTAATACTAAAACTGAGACCCCCCCCCCCCCAATAAGGCAAAACCCACTTTCATTTTGGCCAGTGATAATTTTTATGAGGCCAGTTTTGGAAAGTTCACAGCTTTCTAGTCATGAAGTCTCCAAGTAACTTTCCACCCTTAGAAGGAAGTAATTTTGCAGTCCCAAGAGCCAACATGGAGAACCGGGTTTGATTCCCCACTCCTCTTCCACCTGCAGCCAGCTTGGGACCTTGGGACAGTCACTGTTCTCTCTGAGCTCTCTCACAGTCACCTACCCCATAGGGTGTCTGTTGTGGGGAGAGGGAAGGTGGGCAATTGTAAGCTGCTTTGAGACTCCTTTGGGAAATAAAAAGGAGTACAGAAGTAAAAAGCGAGGTACAGAAAAAACGCTTCTGCTGTTGCTGCCGGATGCCAAGAGCCAGTCTCCTAGAAGCTGCCTGCAGAGCTCCCTCTTTCAAAGACTGCACAGTTTCTCTGAGCCGTTCTACAGCATGACAATAGGACAACTTAGCTTTAGGCCTGGTTCAAACCTTTCTTTCCCCCTTCAATCCGCACATGCCATATGTGGATAATCCATATTATTATTTTTTTATCATAATTTTGTTTATTATTATATAAAGCATTTACAGAAAAATTGAGAAGAAAAAGCAACCAGCTGATATGGTTTGCCATCTCTTTTAACATACATATTCAGTTCCCATCACATATTATTCCTAATCTAGAAGTTTTTACCATTTTTCTTAGCCAAGTGATTGTTAATACATATGAGAGTATGATCTGTTATAAGAATACATTCTGTTATTATCTTAAATGATATTAGGTCAGTCTCCTTCATAAATTGGCCCTGACCCAAGAGTTACTACTGCCGTCTTGTTAATGCCTATGAAGTATGGTTTGTCATCCTCTTTTAGCATACATATTGACATACATATTCAATTCCCATCACATATTAATCCTGATCTAGGAGTTATTACCATCTTTCTTAGCAAAGTAGTTGTTGATACATATGAGAGTATAATCTATTATAAGGATATATTCTATTATTGTCTTAGATGATATAAAGTCAGTTCCCTTCATATATTGGTCCTGTCCTAAAAGTTACTGCTGCTGTCTTTCCCACAGGAAGTCAGGAGAATACTCCATTGTTCAACTCATCCTTCAGGTGGTCGCAGAAAATGAAATTGTGTTTTTTTCCATAGTAGAGTGTTTCTGATTGTCCTTCTGTCAGGGCCAGAGAAATCTCTTACTTGATTCTTGCTGCCAATTGCCTTTGAGTTGGCTCTGAATACTTTATCAATCTGGATCTCTTCCTCTGGTCGCATAGGAATATCTCCTGATAGCTTCCTGGTTGCTGTCGCTTTTGAATAGACTCTTTTTATTTTGCTGATCCAAATCATTTCCTGCTCTGAATAGACTTCCAGGTTTTCGGTGCTTTCTTTCCTTGAATCTGTTTTCCCAGGTTCTTCAAAGGTAATTTGGGTTTTTACATCTCTGGCTCTCTCCCTCTCCTGTTGATTAACTTCCAAACATTGAGTTTTCGTTTGATTTATTATTGGCAAAGCTGTATCAGCTGTTCTCTCTCCGTCCAAAAGCTCCCCCTTAATCCCACGGATTTCCTTTTCCAGCTTATTGACTGCTTTCAGTATCTTTGAGTTCCCTTCGCATAACAAATGGAAAAGCTGTGCCTTAGTTAATTTCTCCATAGTTCCAGGCAGTCACAAATTAGAAACAGAAAGTCTCGTACGGTCTCGCGGGAGCACGGGCGATCCCAAATTATCAGTTTGTCAATCTCCGTATCAAGTAAGTTACCCCCACTGAACTTTTTTCAACAAAACTTCAAAGTTCTTTCTTTGTTTGGTTAGTGGGTATAATTAACTAGGAGTCTCTCACTCGGCGAAAGAGGGAATTCACTTGTAAATTGGTTGAGAAAGGGGGGGGGGTAAGAGCTTGTGGAAAAAGAAAGGGAAGAGCCAGAAAGCTTTCAATTCTTACTGTTGCAGACTCCAGCTTTCTGTCAGCGCTTCTGTCAATCTGGTAAAAGATGGTCTGGGAAGAATGTAGGGTCAGCTGGTCGTTTCAAGCTTGTAAAGTTGTTTGCGACAAGGACGCCATCGTGACCTTGAGCACAGGCCGCTATTAATCCAGGGAATTCGGTCCCCCTACCTCCCCACGGATCTGTAGGACCCTCAGGATGCCGTTCCCGGTTCCTGGGGCGACCGGCGAGCAGATTTGCGTATCTGCTCAGGTCAGCCAGGTGCAGAAGCCCCTGACCCTCAGCATGGCTGAAGAGCTGAACAGAAGTCCAGCTTTTTATGGCGCCATCTTCAGTCGACTCCCTGGATAATCCATATTATTATTGTTTCTTATTATATTCATTACCTGATGCTCTCAGCAAGCTGGCTTGTGGTGGGTTACAACATTAAAAACCCCACAATAAAATATAACTATCCCCAACTAAAACCATTCTGAGTCCAATGACCAACTAACCCTCTACCCACCCCTCTGTTCGATGACACCCCCGTCCGACACCTCAGGGGGGGAAGATGTAATGGGAAGAGAGCCTGATGTCCTGGCCGAAGTGGGCCCTCAATCTTATATGAATATATGCGTGTGAAGCTGCCCTATATTTGGTCACATAATGGCTCCAAAAAGATCATTGTTCTCTGCTCTGGCTGTAGCTATCCAGGCTCTGAAATGGGGACAGGAAGGGGTCCTTCATAGAATCATAGAATCATAGAGTTGGAAGAGACCATATGGGCCACCTTGTCCAACCCCCTGCTCAATGCAGGATCAGCCTAAAGCATCCAGGAGAAGTATCTGTTCACCTGCTGCTTAAAGGCTGCCAGTGAGGGGGAGCTCACCACCTCCTTAGGCAGCTGATTCCACTGCTGAACTGGTTTTCCCAGAGTTCAGTCTGAGTTCTATGGCAGCTATCTTCTTTGTCTCAAAGCTCTCCTTCTCCATTCTCTTTGTTTCTGTGGTTGCTCAACTATCAGCAGAGAAAGATCCCTCTTTACTTGTTGTTCCTGAAAAACTATTTGCTCTGGGTAACATTTCATCTCTAACAACAGCAAATTGTTCTGTTCTCAAAACGCGCACACACCACCACTTGTTTTTCAGTGCATCTGCTCAATTCTTTTGGATGGGAATTCCATTCTCTGCCTGACTCTCTCTTTCTTTCTCTCTTTTTTGCCAGGCACTTTTCTCGAACTCAATAAACGGTCAAAATGCTCATAAGGAACAGAAAAGGGGGAGGAGATCTTCCCTGGCAGAAGGTGAATAAACTAAGCCTTTCTCTGGGCATCAATTTGATGCAAACTGAAATGATTAGTTTCTCAGTAAGGGGGTTAATAAATCTGTCGGTGACTGCATTTGAAGAGCGAGTAAGTACAGGCACTTGCTGAGACAGGTTGGTTCTGGGATTTCATAGGATTTTTCTAAGAACTGAAGGTCTGCCTGCTGGGCACCCACTGTACTTCCCCGTCAAAAATCAGAATGTCACAAATGTTTAATCTGCTATTCCTTACCTCCTGCTTTTCCTTCCCACTCCCTTCCTACTTCTGGTATTTTTTTCACATCTGACCCAGAGTTCTTGGAATTAGAAAAACAAAGATTAGATTAAATGTCTGAAATTTCCGCTGCCAAAAGTTTTTACCTGAACAAAAGAATCTTTTTTTAAAAAAGCCCATATGAAACAGATTACTTGGCTACTGTGAATGATAAATTATTTAGCATGACACATCTCTCCCAGAGTCATTTCCTAATCCAGGAGCACATCATGCCTTTCCTCGCACCTGGGAGACCCCTGTTCTTGCCTACTTGTTGCGTTAGACCATAAGAATGTGGTGGTCAGCAGTGGATTTTATGGAGCTTGCAAGGGGGTGGATGACAGCCAAACCAACGCAATGGGGAAAAGAAAGAATGTACCTGGAAAGGAACAGTCATTGGAAAGAATGCTTGGTTGAAGGGGGTGGGCAAAGAGCCAGCAGAAAGCCACCAATATGTTTTCTGTTCATTCACATGAAAATAAACAGCCCAACCTAATACTATACCCCCAGATGCAGGTTTCTAGATCAAATCTGTGGATATGAATTTGCTGGGTCTCCCGGGCACACGGGACGTTCGCCTGGCCTTGACCAGGGCCAGGGCCTTCTCGGTCCTGGCCCCAACCTGGTGGAATGAGCTCCCGGAAGAACTAAGGGCCCTGTGGGAGTTAGGAGCTTTCCACAGGGCCTGCAAGATGGAGCTCTTC
Organism: Paroedura picta; assembly: GCF_049243985.1. Classification (NCBI taxonomy): domain Eukaryota; kingdom Metazoa; phylum Chordata; class Lepidosauria; order Squamata; family Gekkonidae; genus Paroedura; species Paroedura picta. Next base: position 153,081,572 of record NC_135370.1, on the reverse strand, counting down.
CGCCAGGCATAAGGTTGAGGCCAGGGTAGTTCTCCCATTAATCCATCTGAGGATCCCCCCAACACTGAGATCTCCAACATCGAGATCATTTGTTAGATCTGCAGAGGAAAGAACGCACAGTAATGGGTTTAAACTACAAGTACAACAATATAGGCTAGATATCAGGAAAAAAAATTTCACAGAGTAGTTCAGCAGTGGAATAGGCTGCCTAAGGAGGTGGTGAACTCCCCCTCACTGGCAGTCTTCAACTGCCAGTTGAATACACACTTTTGGATTGGATACACACTTTTCTTGGATGCTTTAGGATGCTTAGGGCTGATCCTGCATTGAGCAGGGGGTTGGACTAGATGGCCTGTATGGCCCCTTCCAGCTCTATGATTCTATGATTCTATGATTCTTTCTACTAGACTGGCTTCCACCCTTTTCTGAAAATCATTTCCCACCAAGCTGAACATGGGGGAAGTTTTTAATTGTGATTAGAATTATGACCACTGCTGCTTATATGTTATATGATGTAATTTGGGGATTTTATGGGGATTTTATTGTGTTTTTAACTATTTTATGTTGTTGATCACCCTGAGACCTAATTGGAGAATGGCGGTCTAAAAATTAAATAATAATAAATAATAATAATAAAAATAAACCTGAGCTCCCCCTAGGAGCTAAAATGACTAAGCTAAGGTGATCGTACTCTGGTCACATTATGAGAAGACAAGAGTCAATGCAGAGGACAGTAATGCTAGGCAAAGTTGAAGGTGGCAGGAGAAGGCCCAATATGACTTGGACTGACTAAAGAGAGCCAGTTTGGTGTAGTGGTTAAGAGTGCGGACTTCTAATCTGGCATGCCAGGTTCGATTCTGCACTCCCCCACATGCAACCAGCTGGGTGACCGTGGGCTCACCATGGCACTGATAAAACTGTTCTGACCGGGCAGGAATATCAGGGCTCTCTCAGCCTCACCTACCCCACAGGGTGTCTGTTGTGGGGAGAGGAATGGGAAGGCGACTGTAAGCCACTTTGATCCTCTTTCGGGTAAGGAAAAGTGGCATATAAGAACCAACTCTTCTTCTTCTTCTTCTTCTTCTTCTGAATTAAAGAAGCCAGAGCCCTCAGTTTGCAAGACCTGAGTAAGTTTGTTAACAGTCAAACATTTGTGGAGGGTGTTAAGTTCATTATTTGTTTGTTTATTTTTTAGATTTATTCACTGCACCTATCAGGACAGCAGGATCATCACGGTTTACAATAATAAAATAAATGCCATAAAATCAATAAAACCCAGTCCCCCAGCCACCCCCCCAACCCACCAAACCTTAAAAATTAAGTGGGCCAGTGGGCCAGTGGGCCAGCAACTCAGAGCAGGTGTTCAGGAGAAGGGCCTTGTAGATATTCCCTGCCGTGGCCACAACCAAATGCCTGTTGGAAGAGCTCTGTCTTGCAGGCCCAACGGAACTGACAGCTCAGTATTTTACTGTATATGTGGTTTTATTGCTATGTACTGCCTCAATTCCATATGGAGAGGGGCAGTATAGATATACTCACCCCCCTTGGGAGTCTTACTCCTAAAATACCAATCAACAAAGGGGTAAAACAAGGATGCATTTTGGCTCCCCTCCAATTTAACCTTTTTATAAATGACCTTGCTCTGTCCCTATCCCCCAATTCTGGCCATAGCCCAAAAATTGGTTCTCTTCACATCCCACTGCTTTTATACGCAGATGATGCGGTAGTGCTGTCCCATTCACAAATTGGCTTAAAACGCTTACTGGTTCAATTCCTGGACTTCTGTGAAGTAAACAAACTTTCTCTGAACTTTGAGAAGTCAAAAACTTTGGTTTTTGGAAAGCCATGGAAGCCTCTTAAATGTAATGTAAGAGGTAACAACAAGTTAAAAGCTTCAAATACTTGGGAATATTTTTTCACCATAATGCAAATTGGGCTACACAGAGGAAATATGCAATTACATCTGCAAAAACTAGTGCCCTGGCAATTACATGTTTCTTCTACTCCAGTGGTAACCAGTACGTGCCAGCAGCCCTCAAAGTATTCAATGGGAACCTAAGTGCCCGACTGCTCTATGGCATCCCTATTTGGATCAATGCTTTTAACCAAGCCGTCGAAAGTCTCCAATCAGTCTTCCTTCGTAAAATCCTTGGGCCCCCAAACTGTGTCTCTTACGCAGTCCTATGTCTAGAAACCAGCCAAAGACTATTGGAAACCAGAGCATGGTTGTTAACAATCAAGTTCTGGCTTCGCATTCATTTTAGATCTGACCCCAATAGTCTAATTTCCCTTATGCTATCTGAACATGAGTCATGTACTTGGTTAAGACACATTGAGGGAAAAATTACATCTATAGGAATCTCTTTAGACTCCTTGTATCTGGTATCTGAAAAGTCTGCATTTAATTCAATTAAACACAGACTGTTAGACATAGAACTGCAGGAACTTAGCAGTAAAGCTAGAAACGTTTGCTCGCCATTGAGCTTAGGGATCTCACCAAGCTCTCAGCCCCTAGCTGCATACTTCTACCATCTAAGTATCCCACAACAGCGTAGAGCATTCATGTTAGCTAGAACTAATGCTGTACCTTCTGCTGTTCTATATGGGAGATTTCAACAGACCCCGCATTCAGCTAGGTTGTGCTCCTGTAGACAATGCTGTATAGAATAAATTACACACGTTTTCTTCCATTGTCCATTTTATTCCTCAATCCGAGCTAAATTTCTTAACTCACTGCTGTGTAAAAGAGAACTGCATTCAGATGAATGTAAGATTCAGTTTGTTTTGACATCCCAGAACCCTGATATAATTGCAAAGTTTTTATATCTTGCCATGAGAAATCGTGAATGTATTATGTCTTACCCTATGTCTTTGCCTGTGTTTTCTCTAGCAGTGGATCCTTTTGCACTTTCCCTTCTTATATTGTACTTTTATATGCTATTAAAGGCTTGTTGTTGTTGTTGTTGTCCTTCAAGCTGTTCAAGGAGCTTGAAATATTCAGTTTTACCAAAATTATGAGATAGATAAGAACTATATTTTAGACCTAGAGAGGTTCACTGATGAATCTAGATTTATTTAGGCCAATATTAATGTTGAATCCATCCCCTTTCTTTCTTTTTTTACAACATACTGGCTAAACCACATAATTCTTCTTTTCTCCTTCTTTTTATCCTTTAGCTGGCGAATGGTGGAGCAGGTTGTCCTCTCAGCCACTACACTGCTGTAGGTGCCACTGGATCTTTTGCCTTGTTTATAATATGTTTCCACTGTTGGTGATTAGTGGCAGTAGTTTTGGCCACGTGGATAGTCAATTGCTGGTTTCTAAGGACTTCCTTGATCCTTTTAAGCCATGTTTTCTTTGGCACCAGTCGTGGGATCTTTAGAATAATTACATGAGTGCATATTCCAAAGAGAAATGCACATAGACCTGGGCAGTGGCACCTGTTAGGTCTCACAGAGGCTCATATGGGTGGCAGAGATCCCACTGGTGGTCTTAAGCTATTTATGGCTTTAAAGGTAATTACCAGCACTTTTGATTGGATTTAGAAACAAGTTATAACCAGCGCAGCTGGACAAATAGTGGTGGAACATGATCCCAATTTTCATCCTTGCAGCTACTTTTGCATCAGTTGAAGTCTTCAGACATTTTTCACATTTTGCACATAATAATCAAGTCATGTGCTCTTGTGACAGAGAATAACTGTTACGAGGTATGCATATTTGGTTTAGCTGAGCCAGGGAAGATAACGAACAATGCCCTTATTGGTAAACATCCCAATGGGTGGGTTGGGGGAGGGTGTATTTTCTAAGCCAAAAGCAGATTACAGAAACGTCTCAGCTACTGGTTTAGCTGACTTGAATAAAATCTGAATTTTTAAACTTTTATTTGGGGATATTCAACTATAACAACCAGCTGGGTTGGCAGAAGCTCTCATCTTCTGCCATTGCAGCTGTACCTCAGGTCTGGGAAAAGGAAAGGAAGAAGTAGACTCCAGTACTGACGTGATTTTAATTCTGAAAGTGTTGTAGTCCATGTTTGGTATATCTGAAAAAATAAAAATTCATGGCCTTTTCCCTGCCTTTCTCTAAGGTTCATCTGTATCATGACAACATTCCTAAACTGATGACTCAACATAAAATGGTAACAAACTGTCCTGACCATCTCCGGATGTTGTATACCATCAACATATTCATTACACTGTACTCCAGGTCTCCAGATAACTTTGGTCAGTGGTTTCATATGTTAACTAAAGAAGAAGAAGAAGAAGAAGAAGAAGAAGAAGAAGAAGAAGAAGAAGAAGAAGAAGAAGAAGAAGAGTTGGTTCTTATATCCCGCTTTTCTCTACCTGAAGGAGGCTCAAAGCGGCTTACAGTCTCCTTTCCCTTTCCTCTCCCCACAACAGACACCCTGTGGGGTAGGTGAGGCTGAGACAGGCCTGATATTCCTGCTCAGTCAGAGTGGGAGACAATAGGCCAGATTAATAGAACCTTCTGAATCTTATCCACCCTCTCTAAGGAAGCATGAGGCAGTTTTCTATATCAGACAAACAATCCGACTATGGATAATAACAAACTCAGTAACACCAGCATGCCATACTACTAAAAGCAGCATTAAAATTCACTACAGCAACACTAAAAGCGACAACAGGAATTTCAATGTGTTTTTTTTAAGGACCTGACTCAGTAAAACGCAGTAATAATCTGCCTGTATAGGTTTTTAAAAAGGCTATTAAAAGGTAGCAGAATTTCAGCACAGCATCACCATCACTCAGACAAACCCAAAAGAGAAAGCAAAAATAAAAATCAATTCCCCGAAGCCTGCTTAACTGAAAAAGAAGCACTTTGGGGTTAACAGTAGGTTAATGAATAAACAGAAGCCTTTTTGGTTGACAGAAGTTGCTTTACATTGTATCCATCTGGGTTCTACCATCTCAGTGATCTTTATATAAACAGACACCGACCCTGCTTCCTAAGTAGTGCTCTTATTAGCAAAGCACTGTGAATGCAAAATGCTCCCTTTCTTCTCTGCTCAGTAGAGCTTCCTGTACAGCACAATGAGGTAAAGTAGCTGGCAGAAAGAGACTGGAGTTGCATGTCCAGTCCTGTGCCCAATTTCGCCGCTGTCACACAACGCACATAACTTGTGCTACGCCTTCTTGGGTCTCATTAACTAAGTATCCAGAAGTTGAGCTTGCCGTTATAAAGAGTGAACCCCTCCTTTGGGGCTTAGTGATGTAATCTGTTGCTGTATGAGATCTGTTTGAGCATCTTTTGATAATTCAATAATGTGGCAATAACAGTTTTCACACTGCTGGGGTCTTTGAATGATATATACCATAGAATGCAACTGACTAGGAAAAGAATGGAAGCGTTTATATATCAACGCTTTTCCTCGAAATCTCCTCAGAATGTTATAGGAAGCATAAGATATAGGCGCTACTTAAGTTCCTTATGAGTTCAAAAGGAAATGGCCAAAATGTACCGAGTTGCAAACAACAAGCACATTGATGGGAATCGGGCCAAACTGTACAATTTTATGGACTTGTGCCCTGATATTTTCTCTTTAATGACAACAACAAAAAAGCCACAGGAAGCATTATAGCTCGGCTCTAAACACTTTATACATAGGCTTGGCTCTACTGCTAATTTCAGGAAGGATTTGCAACTGTGAAACCCAATTTACTCACCTCCCTCCTCCCACTGCACCCTGAGATTCCCTTGAAAATGCTGCTTCTTGGCAGACGAGGGACCACCAGGATAAGTGTGAGATGAAATTAGTGAAAATCACTACCTTTTCTCTCTGCAGAAAGCCTCTGCAAGATGCAGTAGACATGTTCAGTCAGTTAAAATGAATGAATCATATACAATGGGCCTGTGAAAAACCCTGAGACAAGACCTTGGAGAACTAGGGAGAGTGTGCATTTTATTGCAGATATCTTTGATGGTCGAGTGTATGTATGAGAAGAGGGCAGTAGGTGTGAGCCAATCGCTTGTTCTGTTGGGTTCATGTTTGAGTATCTATGACTGGCTGCCAAACCAGTTTATTTGTGTTTTCTCAAAACTACACATGTGCAAAGATGCTGATGATTCAAATTGATCAGCAGTCATTAACATTTCTAAGGACTGCTTAGCCAAATACTGCAGGGTAGAATTTTATTGAAACATATCATTTATTGTTGACAGATTTATATGATTCGTGGGTGATCTAAAGAATAGTCTACACAGTACAGCAATTATGAAGCTATGATGAGGAAGTAGCAGACCTCAGCTGGGCTATATGAGAATATGAGAACAGCTGTTTATTTGTACCTTGCTTTTTACTAACTGAAGGGGTGTCAAAGCGGCTTACAATCAACTACCCTTCTTCTCCCCACAGCAGACACCCTGTTAGTTAGGTGAGGCTGAAAGAGCTCTGAGAACTGTGACTGGCCCATTCAGTCTCTTGTGGAGGCAAGTAGGGAGGAAGCCAGCTTGGTGTAGTGGTTAGGAGTGCAGACTTCTAATCTGGTGAGTCGAGTTTGATTCCCCACTCCTCCACATGCAGCCATCTAAATGATCTTGGGCTCACCACAGCACTGATAAAGCTGTTCTGGTGTAGTAGTAATATCAGGACTCTCTCAGCCTCAACTAACTCACAGGGTGATTGTTGTAGGGAGAGGAAAGGGAAGGTGATTGTAATCTGCTTTGAGACTCCTTTGGTTAGAGAAAAGTAGCATATAAGAATGCCTTCTTCTTCTTCTTCTTCTTCTTCTTCTTCTTCTTCTTCTTCTTCTTCTTCTTCTTCTTCTTCTTCTTCGGAGCAGGAAGTCTCCAAAAGGCTAATCAAGTGCCGGAGAAGATTATTTGAAAAATATCAGGAAGTTTCTAATCTAACTATGCTAAATACGCATCTCCTCCATTGCCCCCCTGCAGGATTTTCTTCTCATGCTGTTAAATCATGCATATTACAGATCTTGCATATTCCAACAGAATAAAGTCCCCAATGTTTCCTAAGGGTCACTTTAAAGTGGGAGTAAAAGGAAATACAAGAGATAACTAAAGCAGATGTTATTTCTACTAGGAGACTTCAACCACCATCATATTGACAAGCTCATGTTCAAGTCACGATGTAGAAATGAGATTCCTAGACACCATAAATGTATTGGATCAGTTGGTCACAGAATATGGGGACCAGATTGTCCCACTTTTGGAGGGACATCTGGGGGCGCCTGGCAAATTGTACTTATGTTGCAAGTAAAAAAATATATTTTAAGGTAAAGGTATCCCCTGTGCAAGCACTGGGTCATGTCTGACCCTTGGGGTGACGCCCTCTAGCGTTTTCATGGCAGACTCAATATGGGGTGGTTTGCCAGTGCCTTCCCCTCAATACTACTTTTGCGTTCTATAACACTTTTTGTTGCTCCATATAGACCAAAGTTTTAATCATGAACCCCCCCCCCCCCGGTCAATGCTGTCCCGCTTTACCAATGTTAAAATCTGGTCACCTTATCACAGAGTCAACCAGAGGGGTATTGATCTTTAACTTCATTCTGAGCATGTCTGAAGACCTGCTAAGTGATGTACAAACTGGGAAGTACTATTAAGGTATGCATTTGTGTCAATGAAAAATTACCCTAAAAATCCAAAACTGTAACACTTGGTTTCAAAAGCAGGAACTTTACAAAAATGTGGGGCAAAGGAAACACAAGAAAGCGAAATCCATAGAAAATGCTTGAAAGCAATTTACATCCAGGTAGAATGCATTCCACAGGTTATCAAAGGCACTGCCAATTCTAAAAGAAGTCCTGCATGGTTAACAATGCAAGACAAGGAAACTATAAAAAGAAGCTTCTTCTTAAAAGTATAAGGTCTCCTCAATTAATTGAAGGGACCACAGGCTCTGGCAAAATTGTCATGCAAAAAGAGATTTTGAGGAGCAGGTTACTAAAAGCATCAAGACAAACAATAAACAGTTGGTTAAACATACCCAGAGCAAGAAACCAGCCAGAGAAGCAATTGGGCCCTTGAACAAAGGATTGCTATGGGAGTGGCAGAGAAGCTTAGTGATTTTTTTTTTTTTTTGCTTCTGTGTTCACTGCAACTGCCACTATTTTCAGGAACGAAATTTGAATGAGTCAAATTGAAAGGACAAGAGAGAAAGTTCTAGACTGGGTGGAAAAAATGGTGGGTCTCCAGGACCTGATAGTATATACCCAAGAGTTCTTGGGGAACTCAAGTATGAGATAGTTGTATATGTATATGTAACCTGCCACAGTATATGTAACCTATCACTAAATTCAACCATTGTATCAGAAGATTGGAGAGTAGCAAATGTTAACATCAATTTTTACAAAGAGATTAAGAGAAGAACCAGGAAATTACAGGCCAGTCAGCCTAATTTATGTCCCTGGAAATTTAGTAGAAGCAGAATTCAAAGAGAGAATTGTTAGGCACACAGAGGCATGAAGTCTGCTGGAGGGCTATCAGCATGGCTTCTGCAAAGGAAAGTTCTGCCTCACCAACCTTTTCGAATTCTTTCAGAAAGTGAACACATTTGTAGAAAATGGTAATCCATGAGACATTACGTATTTGGACTTTCAAAATACTTTTGAAAAAGTACCTCACTAAAGACTCTTGAATAAGCTTAGCAGACATGGGATAAGAGGGCAGATTCTCTCATGAACTAAAAATTGGAATAATGACAGGAGGCACTGCTTGGCCTGTGTGTGAGACAGAATGTTGGACTAGATATACCACTGGTCTAATCCAGCAGAGTTCTTATGTTCTTAATCAGGTCTCTGCATCTGGAGAACAGTTAAAAAGCTAAACCTGGAGGTATTCATGCATTCCTATAGAAGAAGAGTTGGTTCTTATATGCCGCTTTTCCCTACCCGAAGGAGGCTCAAAGCGGCTTACAGTCGCCTTCCCATTCCTCTCCCCACAACAGACACCCTGTGGGGTGGGTGAGGCTGAGAGAGTGCTGATATCACTGCTCGGTCAGAACAGCTTTATCAGTGCCGTGGCGAGCCCAAGGCCACCCAGCTGGATGCATGTGGGGGAGCGCAGAATCGAACCCAGCATGCCGGATTAGAAGTCCACACTCCTAACCATTACACCAAAGAGCTACTATCAGGCAGGAGTGGGTTATATGGATGAATGATTTGACACTATATCTCCAAATGTTTGTGTGTCACTAGATGTGTAGGACTCTTTAGTTCTTTTGCTATTTAGTCCTTTGGTAGGACTGTTTAATCCTTTTGCTTCTGGCAATCTTTCTAAGTAAGGACCACCCCACCCCACCCCGCTTAGTACCGTGGGGAACAGATGTAAGTACTCAGATCTTTTCCCTGTGAAATTAAAAGCACTTTGGGATGTCATTTTTAGCAGGAAAAAGTAAAAAAGGAGCTAAGCATTCTTTTCTCCATAGCTGTTCTTTCATCAAAACTAATGGTCTTTGGAAGACATTTTCAGTTAAAAAGGAAAATGTCAGAGAAAAAGTTCATGTGGCTACATGTAATGTGTCACTTGGCCCTGATGTGCAGGTTTCATGTTTTTCATGTGGTGTGCCAATCCCAACAAATAAATATATTTGAAAATACTTTCTTTGGTTATAAAATGGAGGCAATTTTAATTTGTAAAGCATGTGTGTGCAAAATAGTTTATAATATTGCTTCATTTGTTACAAAAAAACACCCACATTTATCCCTTTTTCCTTTTCAAAGGCAACTACAGAGTTTAAAAACAGGGTCTTTAAACAACGTTAAAATCCAATAAAACAGCAGTGATGTACTGCAGATAAGTCTCTTCCCCCAGTTGGCCCTCAAAAGCCCTTGTTGAACAATTCCACCTTACAGAGTCTCATGAAAGCCAGAATTAAGGAATGTTTTTGACCTTTACAGATAGATAACAAGGATCCTACTTACAATCAGCTAAACACAGCAGTATAGACCCCATTCCATTAACATAGATCTAGGTGGGTCACCGTGATAGTCTGAAGCCACAGAACAAAGCTGGAGTCCAGGGACACTTTTAAGATCAACCAGCTGAATTCTGGGTATAAGATTTTGTGTGCATGATATGTGAAGAACGTTCAGCCTCACTTGGAGTACTGTGTTCAGTTTTGGGCACCTCAGTTGAAGTGGGATATAGACAAACTGGAGCGTGTCCAGAGGAGGGCAACAAAGATAGTGAGGGGTTTGGAGACCAAGACGTGTGAAGTAAGGTTGGGGGAGCTTAGTCTGTTTAGATTGGAGAGGAGACGACTGAGAGGGGATTTGATAACCATCTTCAAGTATTTAAAAGGCTGCCATATAGATGATCGAGCAGAGTTGTTCTCTCTTGCCCCGGAGGGATGGACCAGAACCAATAGGATGAAATTAATTCCAAAGAAATTCCATCTAAACATCAGGAAGAAGTTCCTGACAGAGCGGTTTCTCAATGGAACAGGCTTCCTTGGGAGGTGGTGGGTTTTCCATCTTTGGGAATTTTTAAACAGAAGCTGGATAGCCATCTGATGGAGAGGCTGATTCTGTGAAGATTCAAGGGGGTGGCAGGTTACAGTGGATGAACAATAGGGTTGTGAGTGTCCTGCATAGTGCAGGGGGTTAGACTAGATGGCCCATGAGACCCCTCCCAATTCTATGATTCTATGATACTATGAGTGTTCTATAGGAATGAAAGTGTCACTGAGGACAAGAATGCAATAGCAGTTCTAATAGACCTACAGAAGAGACAGCAAGATTATTCATAGTCAGAGTAGTTCAGCAGTGGAATTGGCTGCCTAAGGAGATGAGTGAGCTCCCCCTCACTAGCAGTCTTTAAGCAGCAACTGGACAAATACTTAACGTGGATCCTTTAGACTAATTTTGCATTGAAAAGGGGGTTGGACTGTATGGCCCCTTTCATGATTCTATGTCTCTATTCTATGCTAAGAGTACAGATACATACAGAGAAAGATGGTACTTTAAGTATGTGGGACTCAGGTAATTAAGGACTTTAAAAATAATTAACGGCTTTAGAAGGGCTAGAGAATGACTCAGGACCTTAGAAGGGCTAGAGAATTTGAGTATGCCGCCATCTGTTGTTTTGTATAAGGGTTTTTATGGAGTTTTATATTGTAATTTTAATGTTTTATCTGTAAACTGCCATGGGATGGCTATTGCCAAAAGTGGCATTATAGAAACTGAAATTAAATAAATAAGTTGTATTGTGAACACAGACTGAAATCAGTGTAAAGACTGAGTGACCTAATTGAGGACCAAGTGAAGTTTTCATGTTGTCTTCAAGGATAGGACCATGTACAGAGTATTATAGAAGCCTAGTATAAGTGGCATAGATCACTATGGACAGGAGTGGTCTTAGTTGGCACAAGTCAAGATTGGGTTCCCTGCACTGTGGGCCAGTTTTAGCTGTAGGCCAGCCCAGGCAATTGATAGATTAGGACATGTTTTCCCACTGTTCTCAGATTTAAAACACAACTGTCAAAAAAGAAAAAAAACGAAGGACATTAATTTGGAGATCTTGTCAAAAAGAGGAGAAGTCAAGTCCTGATTGATGTTGCCTCTTAATATTGATATTCAGGGGTGGTGACTGTTCAATCCCTTTGGAGCAAGGAGTCCAAGGGGCGAAAGTTTAACATGGAATATATATTGTGCAAAATGCCCTATAGGCAGGAATAATAGGCACGAATGCACCATGGAACTGGCTGCATTATGCTCCCTTTGGCCCATTCAAAAGCTTTCCCTTCATATATTCACACCTCCCGTGGTACAAGACAAGTTCCCCATCATGTTATCCCGTGAAACGTAGATATGTAAATGTGTGATTATTCCAGTAATAATTTGGGATCGATCATATGTCCACTTGGCACCTGGTTGAAAGTAGATGGGGGGATGCCCACATTATAGATTCTGCCCACAGGGTAGTAATATTCATGAACTTTCTCCAGGACATGGAGCACATAAATGGGGAGTCCTAAGACTCTACAATTCAGGGTGGAAAATTGCATTATTTCTATTGCTACATTTCTATCTGAATTATGACATTCCTGTTTTTTTTAACTTATACATCCTATCTGTGCATAAGTAGAGTGTCAGCACAGGCGGCTATCTTGGAGATATATGATGTGCTGAAAAAACACATCAGATCCCTCCCCAATAAGAAGGTTGCATTTGTGAACATTAAAAATAGCATGTCTTACAAAAACTTTTGGCTACCACTTTTCCAGCTGGAAAAACAAAGGGGCATAAAGCTGTGCTTGGTGGACTGGTTAGAAACCATGCTGTATAAAATAAAGGAGAGAACTTCTGAGCCTTGTTTTTAATATCCTGTTGTCATATACTTCCCTATTGATTTATTACATGATGAAGCTTAGAGACTCACTTAAAGCTTTATACAATTTCTTACATTGCCAAAAGACATGAGACAAAAAATATAGTCTACATCCTTCCCTGCAAACTAGCTCAGTGGGATAAAGATCAAACTACACGGACTTCAACAGGCAGACCCAGGAGATCCGTTAGAGTCATTGTACTTCTCCAGAGTATTCCACATTCCCAGCTGGAGAAGATGCTGACACCTCTGGAGAGCTTCTGCCTGTGGTCCAGAGATGCTCGTTGCACACAAGGGTGTTCGGCTGAAGAAGCAAGCAGCTTTGGCCTTGCAAACTATCTAAGTAGGGATTGTCCCTATGAAATCCCTCCTCTGAAGTATAAGCATGGTAGATTTTTTTAAATACCTTCCTTCATATAGGTCATTGCATTCCACGTCTCTTGTCATTTGTACGTCATTACAGTACAACAAAGAACATCCCCCCCTCTTGCTATAGAATCATCAACAATTGGCTCTGGAAGTCACATTCCTTTCAGCATCACACCATGCTTTGTCGCTGTGGATACCATTGTGATGCCAGAAACAAAAGATTAGAAAATAACATAATATTCTCTGTCCCTTTCCAAAATGCTCAGTATTATATCAGCATGAAGAGAGAGCAGATTGATCTCCTGAGAAACAGCCTCTGGAAGCTGACAGTTTTGTTTGATTTTGCCTTTTACTTGTGCCTTAGACTTTCCAAGATGACTTTTCATATAGACATTATGGAACAGTGATCTCTGGACTTGTATATTCCTTTAGTGCCATAAAAATAAGGTCATTTATTGATCTTAGAGATGACTGTCCCTTGCTGAGATGTAGGGATCCTTTGGAATTATAGCTCATCTCTAGGTAACAGAGATGTTCCCCTGCAAAAAAATAAAATAAAATAAATGGCTGCTTCAGAGGATGGACTCCATAGCATTACACTCCACATGTAAATTACATTGTTTGTCCATATAAAAGAACAAGATAGGAAAGGAATTGAAAATAAAATGGCTGATACTATAACACTCTTATATAAATGAACGGTAGGGCCTTACCTGGAATACTGTGTGCAGTTCTGGTCACTGTATCTCAAAAAAGACTTCACAAAGCAGTGAAAAAGAGAAGAGGGCAACTAAGATGAACAGGGGGTTGGAGCACCTTCCCTATCAGGATAAGGTCTGGGACCTTTCAGTTTAGAACAAGAGACAACTAATGAGAATATGATAGAGGTTTATATAATTATGCACAAGGTGGAAAGAGCTGACAAAGATAATTTTTTCTCCCTCTCCCAAAATTATAGAATTTGAGGGAAACCAATGAAACTGGACAGCTAAAACAAAATACTTTTTTAATACAGTAAGTGATTAAAATGTAGAATCTGCTGCCAGAGGATGCAAGTATGGTTCCAGCACAGACAGCTTTAAAAGTAGATTAGAATATCCATGGAGGATAGACCTATCAGTGGCTTTTAGCCCTGTTAACAAAAGGGAACCTCCATATCTAGAAGCAGTAAACTTCTGAATACCAGCACAAGGAGGCAACATCAGGGACGGCCATGAACTGGCAAATTAACTAATGTTCATGACGATGTTTGGCTGGTTCAGGATTCGCAAACTGAAGTTCGTGACAGGTAAACCAGCACAAACTTTCCATGAACTTTCAAGCAGTTCATGACAGTTTGTGTGGTTCATGAAGGAATGTATTTCCAGATAGACTGTCTCCGCTCAATCAAAATGTTTACTGAACTTCAAAGCAGCAGGTGGGAGATTGTAGAGCAGTGGATGGCAGGGTGAGGTTCTTTGTGTGTTTGGTGTGGTAGCTTGCACTTTTGAACCTGCACCTGACATTTTCCCTAAAACCACTTTCCAGACTCCCAAAATCCAATCTGCACATAATTTGGAGGCATCTAGGGAAGTATCGGGGGAATCATAGAATCATAGAGTTGGACGGTATCTCCAGGGCCTTCCAGTCCAACCCCCTGCACCATGCAGGAACTCATAACTACCTGTCTATCCACAGTGACCCCAATTTCATGCCCAAGTGATCCCCCCACCAACAAAAATCTCCAGAATCCAGTCCAACCTGTAGTAAATTCACCTACCATCCCACAGTGGCAATTAGAAATTCCCTGGGTATGCAAGGAAGGGCCACAAGAGACAAACACTGGCACATCCCTTCCTGCCCACCCACTCACAATATTCCTAAATTCATAAATCAGCATTTCTGTCAGATGACTATCTAGCCTCTGCTTAAAAACTTCCAAAGAAGGAGAACCCACCAACTCCTGAGGAAGTTTGTTCCACTGAGGAACCGCTCTATCAGGAACCCTGCAAGTTTGGTGTCGGAACCTCCTGAGCCTGCACATGTCATATCCCCAGAAATCAGTTCACTGGGGCAACCTTCTCTGAGAGACATAACTCAGACTCTGTAAATTTAATCTTCACCAAATCTGAAGAGTAGATAGAGGAGAGTCAGCCAGAGACCTCCAGCAAATTTGGTGTTTCTATCAGGGGGGGGGGGGAGGTATTTTACCTCATAACCTCATAAACCTCAAACCATTTTATTTACTTCTACTAGTTTGTGACAGTTTGTAGCTCGCAAGCCAGACACACCATGAACCAGAAAGCAATTCACACAACCATAAACAGAAACTATTTTCCTTCTACATTGCTATGTTTTGTCAGCTCAGGTGGGATGCACAGGATTCTGTTAGAATATAAGAGAAACCATGTTGGATCAGGCCAATGGTCCATCCAGTCAAACATTCTGTGCCACACCATGACCAAACCTCAGATGTTATCAGGAGGTTCATCAGCAGGGCCACTATCACTATTGCTCACAATCACTAAGACCCAGGCATAGTGGTCCAGTGACTAAAAACTACTGATTGACCTCTACTCCATATGCTTATCCAATCCCCACTTGAAACTATGTCTGTAGTTTCCTCAGGCAGTGAATCCCCTGGGTTGATTACTCTTTGGTGAAGAAGTACTTCCTTCTATCTGTTCAAAGCCTAGTGCCCATGAATTACATTGAGTGCCCAATGAGGTCTTGTATTGTGAAATGGGAGAAAAGTACTTCTTTCTCAACTTGCATAATTTTGTCTCTGTTGATCATGAAGCATTTCAGAATCCAGTGCATGGAAATGACATGACTGGAACAGATCAGAAAAGCTAGTTTCCTAAAGGTCATATTTCTATGTCAGGTTCATGTGTTCCTTGAAATAATCTCAGCCTTTGGGATTAAAAAAAAACACATATGAAGGTTGGGAGAGTAGTGAAGGAACAGACTGTCCTCAAGATCAAGCCCTCTCTCTAGGTTCCAGTCTTTTCATTTTGTCCTGCTGAACAATTTGAAAACAGACGTTTTAATGACATTTACGGTGCTATCCCAAGCAGAATTACACTCTTCGTTGCCCATTGAAACCAATGAGTTTAGAAAGGCGCAGTTCTGTTTAGGACTGCACTGTTAGTCATTGACTTTTGTTCCTTGCAGGAATGTCACACGCCAAAAAATTGTTTCTGAAAAGCTTGGAACCCTGAGAAAGGTCAGTGTTCTTTTTCAGTCACATGGCAAG
Organism: Paroedura picta; assembly: GCF_049243985.1. NCBI lineage: Eukaryota > Metazoa > Chordata > Lepidosauria > Squamata > Gekkonidae > Paroedura > Paroedura picta. The sequence continues at coordinate 153,065,659 of NC_135370.1, read as the reverse complement.
ATATTGTTGGGGGAAGAAGGCAAGGGAGCCTTTTCAAGTTGATTGAGCCAACAGTTGAATATGGTTGGAACGACTTTCTTTCAAAGTTAACAACATTATGGCCTAAATAGGAAGGAAGGGGCTGGCACACAAAGAGACAAATCTGAGTAGATTTGGTCATATTGATCAATTAGTCAATTATGACTATAATGAATACTTTGTTATTTTATTGTTATTACATGAGTTGTTACTCACCCTGAGCCTTCAGGGAAGGGTGAGTTATAAATATATATATATATTTTAAATCACTATTATTATTACATTTCAACTGAATAAAAATTGCTTTGGAGAAACACTTTCCTTAAATTTAAATTGGGCAGGCAGCTTTCATGGCTGGCATCATCTTGAGTAAGAATGTGTCTTCTACCGTAGTATCTCTCCCCTGGGGGATTTTGTAGTATTTTTACATTTAGTGAATTAACAAAAGAAGCTGCAAAATTAATATTACCCAAATTTGATTGGATTGGGGAATTTACCTTGTGAGAGGGGTTCTAGGTTCTTTCCCTTAGAAATTCTCACCGAGACCAGTTTAAATAAAATGAAAATGATCTTATTGGAAAATAAATGTAAAATAAAACTAGCATATTTGCATATGATTTAAACTAAGCAGCCACACAGAGGAAAACAGAGGTGAGATGGTGCAATAGAGGGGTACAATTGGAGGAGAATAAATAATATATCTTCCTTTATTACATGTAGGGATGCCAGTGCATGCCTTACAGCCAGATTTGAGTCTGGAGGGTAAGGTTCGTCTGAAACAATGGACTTTATGAGATAGCTGGTGTAACATAAAGAAATCTGGGAAGCAGATTATACTGTCTGGAGTGGACAAAGCATGTGGCAAGATCCTGGAGGTTTCCCAGGATAACACCAGCAATTGTCTCTGGGGAGGGGAGCAAAAAGGTAGCAGCTGAGTACCCTTGTGGGCTGACAATAATATCACTCAAAGAATCCAGGCATCTTCTAGAAAGCACGGCATCTGGTGAAGAGTACACTTCTGTCTCCTGCATAAATGCCGATATTGCTGGCTACAACAACATCAGTGAAATAAAAAACACTGTGGCATAGATCGCAAAACCAAGGTCAAGGCATTCAATACTAGAACCTTGTCGCATATTGGAATAAAAAAGAAAACAACTTTTATATGCCACAGTGCTTTTTCTTTCATTTCCTGTGGCTTCCTAGAATTATTTGTTTCTGATCTTGCTGGTCAGTCTAGGTGAAACGGACTTACATTTGTACATCTTTAGCACTGAGATGTAATTACAGAGCAATAAAATAGCAGGATGCAAGCAACACTGACAAAGCGTGTTTGCAGACAAACTTCCCCTGAAAGACCATTAACGCACTGGAGGTTTCATGCCAGGCTGCAGGCTGGAGTTTTAGTTGTGGCAGGTTGCCCCACCTCTTCCTGCACACACATGGGGGAGCATTTGGCCTGGTGCACCTCATCCAGCCTCAATTTGTGCTCTTGCACAGGAGCTGGAACATTGAAGTTCCCAGTGTATAAATGGTCAAAGTGAGGAGGGGATTGACCACTGACAAATCAGGGAACCCCTTTGACAACTTTACATCTACGAAGGAAAATGTCAACTACCAGGAATTTTCATCAAGTGGTCCCAGAACAAGGACAAGTATTTGAAAGCTTGTCATTTGGAGGAGGGCAGGATGCTGTTCCCATTGGCTGCAGAGGAAAGGACACGCAGTAATGAGTTTAAACTACAAGTACAACGATATAGGCTAGATATCAGGAAAAAAATTTCACAGTCAGAGTAGTTCAGCAGTGAAATAGGCTGCCTAAGGAGGTGGTGAGCTCCCCCTCACTGGCAGTCTTCAAGCAAAGGTTGGATACACACTTTTCTTGGATGCTTTAGGGTGTTTTGGGCTGATCCTGCGTTGAGCAGGGGGTTGGACTAGATGGCCTGTATGGCCCCTTCCAACTCTATGATTCTGTAACAACTGCTCCATCTTTATATCTCAGTGTTCTTTCTAATAATTTTGAGGCAAAAGAGTGATTGTCCCATTTGTCGTACTGAAAACTACTCTGGCTAATTTTTTAGCACACGAGACAAGGCAAAATAGAGTTAATTTTATTTCTTCTGAAATTCATACCTCGCCATACAGCTTAGTATGATTCCTGTGAATTATATGTGATGGACAGACACATAACGGTCTGTGGCCGCTGATGCCAGTTTAGAGGCATTTAAAAATTACTACATAGGCTCATCATTATCAAATCTATGGGGTAATGGAACCAGGTGATCTTGTTCCCCTCGCCCTACAAGTTTCCAGGTTCCAAAATAACGATTGGGCTGCTTTGGCACTTGGACAGGCATGGTGGTGGTGGTGATGGGGGACACCACTGCATGGTCCTGCTATACCATGAGCTTGATCAAGACTGAGCCCTCACAGCAATTTTTCAGTGACTCTAAAATGGTGCAGCAGCCACAGGTTGTCCCGTGCCCATCCCTGACTGGTAGCATTGGCTGTCTCTGCCCCTTATTCTACTAAAGTGAGTGGAAGTTCCTGAGAAAGAATTTGTTCCATGGTAGGAAAGAATTTCCACTCACAGTGGGTGAAAAAAGGAGGAGAAGGAGAAACAATAGTTCAAGAGGTTATGAGTTTCAATCAACGAACCCTCAATTTTCTTACAGAGCAATGCATCTACCTGCTTGTCCCATCTTTGGGGGAAAGCATCAAAATAATCCTATCTCATTACAAATAAATCTAAGAAGAAATAGTCAGTAAATGATAGTGGAAAATAGCTTTATCTTTTATAAATAATAATAATAATAGAAATAATGGAAATCTTTAAAGGGAATTCAACTTTTGGACCCAAGTAAATCTTGGATGCCTTCATTTATATGCTGATGAATTTAATGCCTTTATGCCTCAAATTCTGATGGATTATTTTGGATGTCAGTGAAGAAAAAGCAACAACAACCTTCTGTGATTCTGGCTTCAGCCGAATGGTAAAGTGCATATTTCATTACGTTCCTGGGTAGAAGAAGAAAGGAACCACACTTAGCTGCAAAAATCTTGCCTTTCATGTCTAAGACACATTTTAATTTGCATGAAAGCTGTAATAAAGCTATCATGGCTAGGGGATGAAAATATGGGGTTGCTATTGTTTTGTGCCAGAGAGGAACAAGAAAAATACAAAAGGGGTCACATGAAACTTACTGGAAATCTGAATTAGCTTTTTGCATGCAGACATACCAAGGAAGAATTCATGGCTCCACAAAATTAATCTGAAGTCATTTTACAGATGAGACAATGAGGCAAGTGGATAATGATTTTCCTGGGGCTACTGAGAGTGGGATGACATTTTATGGGTACTTCCAAGATCCTTTCCACAGACTTTTGCAGAATATAGTGATGGGATCATCTTTCCCCATTTTCCCTTTGAAAATTGTGATCCCTATATAGTTCTTACATGAGCAAGGGGACATTTTTCTATGGTGGGAACAAACTTAGCAGAATGACAGTAATCTTCAGCAGGAAAATGGGGTCCAGGGGAACAATTTCAAAACCCATCTGCATGAAAAGCACATTTCACAAAGCATATCTCTCTCCCAGCCCTGTGTAACATTTGTTTAAAATTCCATTTAAAGGATCTATCTATCTATCTATCTATCTATCTATCTATCTATCTATCTATCTATCTATCTATCTATCTATCTATCTATCTATCTATCTATCTATCTATCTATCTATCTATCTATCTATCTATCTATCTATCTATCTATCATCTATCCATCTATCCATCTATCCATCCATCCATCCATCCATCCATCCATCCACCCACCCATCCACCCACCCACCCACCCACCCATCATCTGTTTGCGTGTCTGTCTGTGTCTATCTTGCTGTCAAGTCACAGTTGACTTATGGCAACCCCACAGGTTTTTCAAGGCCAGAGATGTTCAGAGATGATTTGCCGTTTCTTACCCCTTATTACAACTCTGGTGTTCTTTGGAGGACTCCCATCATAATACCAGCCAAAGTCCACCCTGTGTAGCTTTTGCCAAAATTGGGCTATCTGGGTCAGGGCCTCAGAAGTCTATACATTTTTAAAATATTTCAGCTACACATAAAATGACATAAGTACATAAGAAGCTCCCAAGTGGATCAGACCAGCTGTCCATCTAGTCTAGCATCCTGTTTCATACAGTGGTAATCCATTTCCCCTAGAGGGACAACAAACAATATGGAGACCAATGGCTTCCCTGAAGCTGTCTCTGATATGGATGCAGTTCTACCTCTCACTAAGATCAGTCTTCAGTACAGATTTTATTGTTACCCTGGGCACTGATTATGTTTTATTCAGAAATTTTAAGCGACTTGGTCAGCCAAAAAAAACACAAAGTGTTAATGTAGCGCTATATCTATTACACTATTTTGTAAATATGATCCTCCTGGAGAAAAACATACTCCTCTCAATATGCTCCATTACTGCTTGTTCTGGAGAGATGCATGCACTGGATTTATACATCCAGATATGGACATATAAGTCATTCATGCTTCCATTTTGTGCCACATCCAAAGACATCTTGCATTTCACTTCCCAGATTCTCTGATATGACCTCACTGTTCTCTTGGTCTTCTAGAAATGCTATTGATTGTTATTCCCCTCCTTCTTCTCCTTCCCCTTCTCATATAACTACATAAATTAGAGATGAGGCTTCCTGTGAATTTCACAATCAGATGTGAACTGAACAGTTTGGTGTGTTTAGTTTGAATAACAGCAAATGCCCACTGAACAGGTTTGCACCAGGTTTCGCAAAAGTATGCATGTCCAAAGTTGCTGCCAACCGAAACTGAGCAACAGCAGTTACTGCTGCTAGGTCCTAGCACCAAAGGGTAGGATTAGGATTTTATTAAACCACAACATTTTAAAATGACTGTTTTCTATCAATTGTGACTGATTAGTGCATTAGCAATGCCTCCTGCCCGAACTCCCACAGTTCCGCAGGGCCTGCAAAAGGGAGCTCCTCCACCAGGCATTTGCCTGAGATCGACCACAGGTCTCCCCCTCAGAGATCCCCTCCATGGCCTGGAGCAGCCTGACCTCTCTAGGGGGTTTAGCTTGTTATGTTGTTATTGTTGGGATCACTGAAGTTGTTTTGTTTAGAACCCCTGTTGGATTGTTATTGTTGTACAATGGCTATGTTGTATGTTGACTTGTTCCATGTATCCTCCTATGATGTTGTATGTAAACCACCCTGAGCCATAGAATCATAGAATCATAGAGTTGGAAGGGGCCATACAGGCCATCTAGTCCAACCCCCTGCTCAACGCAGGATTAGCCCTAAGCATCCTAAAGCATCCAAGAAAAGTGTGTATCCAACCTTTGCTTGAAGACTTCCAGTGAGGGGGAGCTCACCACCTCCTTAGGCAGCCTATTCCACTGCTGAACTACTCTGACTGTGAAAAACTTTTTCCTGATATCTAGCCTATATCGTTGTACTTGAAGTTTAAACCCATTACTGCGTGTCCTCTCCTCTGCAGCCAGCAGAAACAGCATCCTGCCCTCCTCCAAGTGACAACCTTTCAAATACTTAAAGAGGGCTATCATGTCCCCTCTCAACCTCCTTTTCTCCAGGCTGAACATTCCCAAGTCCCTCAACCTATCTTCATAGGGCTTGGTCCCTTGGCCCCAGATCATCTTCGTCGCTCTCCTCTGTACCCTTTCAATTTTATCTACGTCCTTCTTGAAGTGAGGCCTCCAGAACTGCACACAGTACTCCAGGTGTGGTCTGACCAGTGCCGTATACAATGGGACTATGACATCTTGTGATTTTGATGTGATGCCTCTGTTGATACAGCCCAAAATGGCATTTACCTTTTTTACCACTGCATCACACTGCCTGCTCATGTTTAGTTTACAATCCACAAGTACCCCAAGGTCTCGTTCACACACAGTGCTACCTAGAAGCGTATCCCCCATCCAGTAGGCATGCTTTTCATTTTTCTGACCCAGATGCAGAACTTTACACTTATCTTTATTGAATTGCATCTTGTTCTCATTTGCCCATTTTTCCATTGTGTTCAGATCTCGTTGAACTCTGTCTCTATCTTCCGGAGTATTTGCCAGTCCTCCCAATTTGGTGTCATCTGCAAACTTGATGAGTAGTCCCTCCACCCCCTCATCTAGATCATTAATAAATATGTTAAAAAGTACCGGGCCGAGCACCGAGCCCTGAGGTACCCCGCTACTCACCTCTCTCCAGTCTGATGAAACACCATTGACAACAACTCTTTGAGTGCGGTTCTCTAACCAATTCCCTATCCACCTAACTATCTGAAAATCCAGATTGCAGTCCTTCAACTTATCCATCAGAACATCATGGGGAACCTTGTCAAAAGCTTTACTAAAATCCAAGTAAATGACATCAACCGAATTTCCCCGATCCAGCAAACCTGTTACTTGGTCGAAAAAGGAAACTAGGTTGGTCTGGCAGGACCTGTTGGAGACAAATCCATGCTGACTTCCTTGGATCACCAAATTGTCCTCCAGATGTTTGCAGATCGCTCCCTTTAATATCTGCTCCATTATCTTCCCCACAACAGAGGTCAGACTCACTGGTCTGTAGTTTCCTGGGTCATCCTTCCTCCCTTTTTTGAAGATCGGAAGGGCGATCCATATGGAAGGGCGGTATAGAAATCAAATAAATAAATAAATTTCAACATTTGCCTGCTAGGTGGCTCAGTCATGTGTCAAGGACAGAGCTAAGGAGAAGAACTCCATAGGATTATGTGAGGTCTTTGGTTGAGGCCAGGGTGAGGAAGATCTGGGCCCTTCCCTGTGCTAGACAGGCATCAGGCTACCCTTGGATTTGTTCCCCTTGAGGCAATTTTGCAGTCTGTTGATCTGGGGAGAGAGAGTTCTGCAGCAACCAAAGGTGGGTTTTAATGGGTTGATGAACAGTCTAACTGATCATTAAAAATTTTGTTTCCTTGTTCACAAACAGGATGTGAGCCAAATTTGTGGAGGTCTGAATATTCCTACTAGATATGAGAAACTTCCTAGATCTTGAGAATTCACTTATCTTCACCACTGAGTAGTGAGACTCTATTTCTCTTTTAAGACCTTGGAAAGTTCACAGGGCCTCACCTGCTTTTCAGAAGAGGCCTCTTATCTTACTCTTAATTGGCTCTTTTCATGGGACCCTAAAGATAGATGCCTTGGAACATATGAAACGTGATTTCTAAAAAGTGCATTAAAGCATGCACAACGTATCTTTCATCAAGAATTAATCACAACCAACTCTATACATCTGGCACTGGGGACAACAACTGCTCCAGCAAAGCTTAGTTGTCCTCCTTTGAAAACTGCTTTCCCCTCTGTCCACATCCCCAGACCTCCTGGTGCCTGCTTAGAGGGCCTTACAGTGAGTGGCTACAGCCATCTCACCTTTCCACTGTTTTGATGTGGAATGTGTACGCACCTTTCTTTCAAAGTACTACACAAATAATCAAAATGTACGCGACACTGGGAGCTCTGTGGTCAGAAATCTCAAAATTTCCCTTCACTACCTTCCCCTGTATTGGCTCTCCCACCATATCATGTCCTTTTGACCCAAAGACATTACTGTATTTTCCTTGTGATGAGCTGCACACCAATATTCATTGGTGTGATCTTCTTAGTTCATCAAATCAAGAATGATAATGGCGTTCTATGGGAAGGACCAAACCAAACACTTTTTCAAGGGGCACTAAACAAAGAGCAAAATGTAATGGGGTTATCTGTAGAAATTGATGAATCATTGCCACTGTTTCCCAATGTCTAAACTGCTTAAATGGTGTTGGAACTGTCATATGGGTTGCTCAGGTTGCCAAGATCCTGTATTTACATGCTTGGCTATGATACTTTATTCTCTTGTGTGATCCTCTGTATTAATCTGGATGGTTATTTAGGATTCTTTGTTCTGCTTTGTTTTATGCATTAACTTATTAGCTAGCATATAGGGCTTTTGGTGCTTAGGTAAATTCCTTTGTTCTGCTACTCTTTAACACCTTGCTGAACCAGCTGGTGCAATTGGGGCCGTCTGGCAAATTCTTGTCAACTATTTTGTTATTTCAACTCAGGCAGGATGCTGTGTCTCCTTTGAAGCTTCAGTGTTCTCTTACTGGCCTTGGAGACTAAGAGACTATAGCACTGCTGTGTTTTTAGGTGTATTTTATAACTTTTGTTTTGTATCTCCTAGTATGGGAAGAAGGCAATCTGGCACCTGACCTTTTGTCCTCCAAGAAAATGCTCTTGGGCAGAGGGATCCAAGGGGTATTCATATAAGGGTGTAGTAATAAGCAAACCTCAGTTTCAGCAAGGAATGTAGTCTTCCTGCTTTGTTTTTTCCTTAATAAAGAGACTTCTCCACCAAATAATCTGCTTACTGGTGGAGGCTGACTGAAGACCTGGCAAATGTGTCTCTTCTGAGGATCTGACAAATGTTCATACAAAAGCTATCATTTGCAAACCTGGGGGCACATTGCTCAGTGATAGACTATATGTTTTGCTTGCAAAATATCCTAGGGCTAAATCTTTGTGGAACTGTTGCTGGTTCGAATAGACAATATGGTCTACATCAGATGATAGTTTGGCTTAGTAAAAGGCAACTCCATATGTTCAGCTGCCTAACATATTTGTAACACTGGTGCTCTTCTATGGGTGCAGTCGATATGATGCAGCTGCAATTTTCCAAAACAAACGAAGCTGTATAGGCAATATGACTTCAGGATTATCAAATAAGCATGCTGGATTTGCTATGCAGAAAAAAATCCTTTCCATTTAAAATGTGTGTATAAATATCACTGAAAACTGCAAATGCAAGTCCTGTGCTTTTGTTGACAGAAAAGAAAGACTGAACTTGTGATCCATTGTTTGTAAGGAATTTCTGAATGGGTCTGCTTGTAAGTGGTGCCCTTTTCATTGAAGTACATGTAGTTTTATTCTGCCATAAATAAAAGAAACATTATGTACCATTTGGGCATGCTTCTTGTATGCTAAGTGAAATATTGGGAGTAAGTGATGCATTTTTTAAAATGGATTTTCCATATTCTCCATCATTCACTCCAGAAATGTTCAAGATGTACTGTCATCCATCAGACTAAACAGAGAAAACAGAACATTATTCCATTCTTGAAATGTTTCAGTGCCCACACATCTTTGGTTCTCATGACTTTCTGATTGTTCAGTCATTTATATCAAAGATGTGTTCACCAGTCAGGAAGTGTATTATGCTCCACAGTTGAATGTTACATTTCATAACATCTTTCATCCAATATCTGCCTCCAAACAGTTCCTTGAATAATATAATGTAAAAAAATGTTAACCAAAATTGTGCCAAAAAAAGTTTTAAAAAAAAAGCAAGTACAATATTTTCTATCAAAGATATTTAAGCAGCAATCGATGCCACAACTGATCCACTGGGACAATGTGTACAGGTCAAAGTCCATCTGCACTCAAATTCTGGATCCATTTCCTTTGTCCTAACTCTCCTGTAAAGACCAGAACTTCCTAGTGCATCAGACTAATGTAGGAATTATGTGGTAGAGTCCTATGATAGAGGTGTACACCTTCCAAATGCTGATAGGGAGATGCTTTTTGGAATGGATCTTTTAAAAAGTCTGTCATCTTCGGGACCCCTTTAAGGACTGGAGATGTCCCGGAGGACTGGAAGAGAGCAAATGTTATTCCGATCTTCAAAAAAGGGAGGAAGGATGACCCGGGAAACTACAGACCAGTGAGTCTGACCTCTGTTGCGGGGAAGATAATGGAGCAGATTTTAAAGGGAGTGATCTGCAAACATCTGGAGGACAATTTGGTGATCCAGGGAAGTCAGCATGGATTTGTCTCTAGCAGGTCCTGCCAGACCAACCTGGTTTCCTTCTTTGACTGAGTAACAGGTTTGCTGGATCATGAGTTGTTGTCAATGGTGTTTCATCAGACTGGAGGGAGGTGAGTAGCGGGGTACCTCAGGGCTCGGTGCTCGGTCCGGTACTTTTTAACATATTTATTAATCATCTAGACGAGGGGGTGGAGGGACTACTCATTAAGTTTTCAGATGACATCAAATTGGGAGGACTGGCAAATACTCCAGAAGATTGAGCCAGAGTTCAACGAAATCTGAACACAATGGAAAAATGGGCAAATGAGAACAAGATGCAATTTAACAAAGATAAGTGTAAAGTTCTACATCTGGGTCAGAAAAATGAAAAGCATGCCTACTGGATGGGGGATACGCTTCTAGGTAACACTGTGTATGAATGAGACCTTGGGGTACTTGTGGATTGTAAGCTAAACATGAGCAGGCAGTGTGATGCAGTGGTAAAAAAGGTAAATGCCATTTTGGGCTGTATCAACAGGGGCATCACATCAAAATCACAAGATGTCATAGTCCCATTATATACGGCACTGGTCAGGCCACACCTGGAGTAGTGTGTGCAGTTCTGGAGGCCTCACTTCAAGAAGGACGTAGATAAAATCGAAAGGGTACAGAGGAGAGCAACGAAGCTGATCTGGGACCAAGGGACCAAGCCCTATGAAGATAGGTTGAGGGACTTGGGAAAGTTCAGCCTGGAGAAAAGGAGGTTGAGAGGGGACATGATAGCCCTCTTTAAGTATTTGAAAGGTTGTCACTTGGAGGAGGGCAGGATGCTGTTTCTGTTGGCTGCAGAGGAGAGGACACGCAGTAATGGGTTTAAACTTCAAGTCCAACGATATAGGCTATATATCAGGAAAAATATTTTCACAGTCAGAGTAGTTCAGCAGTGGAATAGGCTGCCTAAGGAGGTGGTGAGCTCCCCCTCACTGGCAGTCTTCAAGCAAAAGGTTGGATACACACTTTTCTTGGATGCTCTAGGATGCTTAGGGCTGATCCTGCGTTGAGCAGGGGGTTGGACTAGATGGCCTGTATGGCCCCTTCCAACTCTATGATTCTAAGATTCTATGATTTTATGATTCTAAGCAGAAATCTAGCTTACCTGGAAGAGGGAGATTCTAAAGCGTTTCATCCTTGTTCTTTTGAAGAGTTTGCTAAATGATATCCATAAGCATTCTCAACTAACACAATAAAGGCAACAACAGACAAATCCCCCCCCCCCAAAGGAGTACATTTAGTCCCTTTCCCACATACCTCTCCCATCCACACCAGCAAAGCATTTCTTAATAAAGTGTACAGACATTTGCAAATGAGGGACACGTGAAAGATTCATCACCATATCACGTAGAAGCCAATGCTCTCCATCTAGCTTCTGGCTTAGAAAAAATAAAAATATTCTGACTGACTTTAAAAAAAAATTAAGTTGGCTACGATCAAAATGGCTAAATTGCTCCGGTGGCTTTTTTATATCAGAGCCTGGCAACAGTGAGGTGATCTTCTTGTTAGGAGACCCGAAATGACTGCAGACATCCTGCCCTGACCAGGGAGATCCGGAACAGGCTGGCAGAGGTCTAGGAAAACACAGCCTCCTTGCTCTACTTAGCTCTGCCCTTTCCAGGCTGGCACTCCAAGGAGTTGAACGGAGCAGGTATAATAATAAAGAACAGCTTTCCTGGGGAGGTTGCCTTGCAGAAGCCTCCAGAATGAAGCGAGCCCAGCTGAAAGGGGAGGGAATCCACTCTCCAGCAGACAGAGATAATGGGGCGGTTGATACTAGACGCCTCGGTAATGCCGAGCAAGGTCTGACCTGGGCAGGGCCATGCGTTCTAAGGTCCAGCCCTCATTCTCCGAGGAAATGGAATGGGAATTGGTTGTTTGAAAAGCCAAAGTCGAGGGCAAACGGTCGCAGTGCCAAATGCACATGCAAAGCATTAGGGGCACATTATACCAGGAAGAGAGATTTTGTTTGCATTTCCAGCTAAGAATAGCTCTTGTGGGTTTATTTTGCTTTGCCCTTGGATTTTGCCAGCATTATCTTTTGCCAAGCAAAGGGCACTGTTTCTGAGCGGCTCCTCTGGATCTCTTGCAAAAGAGAGGGGCTGATGCAACCATACTGGCTCATTTCATTCTGCTTTCTTTCCTCCTCCCTTTTCAGGCAGAGGTGCTACTGCCTTCTAAGAAACTATGAGAACAGGCTGTGTCCAGATCCGCAACCAATCCCCTTGCGCATCAGTGATCATTTTGATGCTGTGTCATATATAGAGTGAAGGCAAAAGGTGTGGGACTGTGTAGGCCCATGACTAGGTGGCAACATCAGGCAAGAGCTTTGGTTGGACTGTCACTGCAACGGGTCCTGCAACATTCTACGATTTAACCAAAGAGCTTTGTCCAAATACCGGAGTGTCGTCATCTCCCAGTGATGGGCTGACATCACTTCTGGGCACATAGGGTGTGACAGCAGCTCATTATGAGACTACTGATGGGGGTTCCCCCTCCCCCCCCTCCCCCCACTGCCCAGCTGAGTAGTGGCAGGGAAGCGGCCACTCAGGGTGGTGTATCCCTCACTCCCAGTGGAGGAATGATCAACATGCTGGGTACTGTGTGAAACAGATGTGGGACTAGATGAACCACTTATCTGATCCAGCAGGACTCTTCTTATATTCTTAAGATGACCCAATCTCCTGCCTCCTTAAGAAGGAAAAAGCCTCTTCGTTTCAAAAATGATTTGGTTTTATACCAGAACTACTTCCTTCCGAGGTAAAGTTGCAATAGGAGACTTTAAAGCAGGGGTAGTCAACCTGTGGTCCTTCAGATGTTCATGGACTACAATTCCCATGAGCCACTGCCATTTGCTGGCAGGGGCTCATGGGAATTGTAGTCCATGAACATCTGGAGCACCACAGGTTGACTACCCCTGCTTTAGAGCATGTGACTTGAGAATGGAAATATTTATATAATGTTTCATCATTCTCCCTCCTGTCCGGAGCAGGACGCCCAGCTCTGCAGCACTTGTGCTGTTGGATTGGTATTTGATTGCTTGGCAGTTGCACTGTGATGTCCAAACAGGCTACCATCTTATTCCTAGTGCTGTTTAACATCACTGTGAAACTGATAGGATAGTTTTGCTGTGAGGCCAGTAGCACATTTCTCCTTATCACCAGAACCATGTGCAGGCATAAGAATTCTAAGTGTCACTGCAGTGTAAGCAAGGGACTGAGACTATGTAACTCCCACATAACTCCACAGAAGTAGGAGTTCCTGAAGTTGAGAAGCCAAGATATTAGAAAGACCAATCCCCAGTCATTACCCTGCATATCTAAAGGACCGCCTCTCCCCCTATGCCTCCAGAAGAGCCTTAAGATCTTCAAATATCAACATGTTGGTGGTCCCTGGCCCCAAACAAGTTCCTCTGGCCTCAACTAGGACCGGGACCTTTTCATCTGTGATTTCAGCCTGGTGGACCTAGCTGCCAACTGAGATCCAGAAACAAGTTCTGCAATGCCTGTAAAACAACACTCTTCTGTCAGGTTTATGATTGAGGCCAGCACAAACTAATATAGCCAACAAAATCTATGGGCCTCCGTCCATTCATCTCCCACCACAAAACTGAAAGGCAAACTCAAAGGGAAAATTACAGGATGGCTAAAAGTGGACTGACAGGCAGATTGACTTATTAGTATGATAGGCAAGAAAATGGAGCCCTTTTATTGTTGTTTGAACTGTAATTTTAATAGTACACCGTGTATATGATGTATGATGTGAATGGCCCTGAGCCTGCTTGTGGGGAGGGGTGGTCTATAAAACCAATAATAAATTTAAAAAATAAATAAGAAAAAGAAGTTTAAGAGAGCAACAGGGCTATAAAGGTGATTTATTAAGGCAGAAAGATTTTGCTATGAACATTAAACACACACTTTATAGAAAATGGAAATAAATAACACTGATGTGTATTTTTAATACAGCTGGATGTGCCTGTTGTGGGAACCAGAAAATATGATTTAGATGACTTTGAATGAGATGTGGGGAGGGGGGGCGGATTCCTTAATGTCACCAGAAGCTAGCTGAGTCATCCCAGTCATAAGAGAAGCCATGAACTGAACAACAGGCACAGTCTGTTGACCTATACCAGCCCAGTATCACATGTGGATGGTAATTCTACGTGGCAGGTGATTTGTAAACAAATGAAATAACTGTATACAAGAGAGGAATGGAGTGTTTTCCTCTGGACTTCATCATCAGACCCTGCCCAGGTAGCAGAATGTTTTCTTTCAAGCAACGCCAACCCTAATAGGAAGGAGGTGTGTTTGTCTCAACAATTTTCTTAGGTGACTGATGCAAATTGGAGCCACGTGTTTCAAGACTGGGGAAAACATACCCTGGTTTGGTCAGCAAAAACACATCATGTAATCATTTTCAGCTAGCATGACTTGTCCCTAGGTAACCGGTCACTCTGTCACTCTGGCCATGACTGTCTTGGATGGAGGAGTGAGCAGAGGAATCCTACTTAATATTTTTCAAAATACGATCTGCTCATTCCTTGAGCAAAGCTTTCCACTGCTAAAATAAAGTCCCTTTTAACAGGAGATTATTCTAGCCATACGGGGTTATATTTTTCAAAGGGAATGGAAAAGATATTGGTATGCTGATCAGAAGATTGCCTGTAAACCTTTTGTAGATTTCCCCTAGAATCATAGAATCATAGAGTTGGAAGGGGCCATAAGGCCATCTAGTCCAACCCCCTGCTCAACGCAGGATCAGCCCAAAGCATCCTAAAGCATCCAAGAAAAGTGTGTATCCAACCTTTGCTTGAAGACTGCCAGTGAGGGGGAGCTCACCACCTCCTTAGGCAGCCTATTCCACTGCTGAACTACTCTGACTGTGAAATTTTTTCCTGATATCTAGCCTATATCATTGTACTTGTAGTTTAAACCCATTACTGTGCATCCTTTCCTCTGCAGCCCTCTTAGAACATTTCATGAATTGGTTCAGTCCAAAATGCAAACCACATGGGCTGCTTGGGCTATGTATTCTTTTGGTAGTTCTCTCAGGGCCTGGATCTCAATTGGCAGCTCATTCCACCAGGTTGAGGCCAAGGCCAAAAAAGCCCTGGCCCTTGTTGAGGCCAGAGGAACTTCTGGGGAGGGGTGGTATACAAGTGTAATAATATTATACTTATTATATATTAATAAAATAAGAATGCACACACACCAGCTATTGTTTCCTTAAGCCTATGTGTAATTTGATAGAATATAATACTGAAGATGGTATATAATTCCACCCAGTTTCATAGAGGGGGTAACACTAGATGTAAGATTTAATCACTTCCAGTGTCCATTAGGATCACAGAGAGGCAGTAGTTTCAGGAATGGAAAATGTTACTCACTTAAAAATGTTTGCAGTTGCAAGTTCTTCCTTGTCAATCGGTTACCTCTTGTGCGAACCTCTCTTGGCTTTCCTTCCACTCTTCAAGCGGTGAAAGTGAAATTTCTTACTGGTACCAACTTTCTTGGGCTCAAAGCCGAAACTAGAAAATGCCACTTTTTTCTAGTTCTCCCTAGCAGCCTATACTCAATGGAAGATAGTCCATCTGTAGCTTATTTATTTTATGTATTATTAAATTTATAAGCCGCCGCTCCAGGCCAATGAACTCATGGCAGTTTGACTCAAGCCGCAGAAAAAACCTTGTGAATTAGCTAAGAAAGAAGGCAAAACTGAATAGCTGTATTAGCACAGCTGAGTATTAATTGGAAAGCTTGCCAGGCACCTAGCTAACTAAATAATTCAATGGCATTATGGAATGGTCAGAGGCTTTGATGTGTGCTTTCACAACAGAATCCCGTATTTCAAACTTCAGCTATGCTTTGATGATGCTGGTATCTGCCCAACAAGCACAAGGCTTTGAGCTTTGGTCTGCTTGGTTGCTAATAAGGAGGCTACAGGGCTCCAACACTTCTTTCTGGTCCTCAGAAGCCATGGAGACTGGCTTAAATATGTACTGGTTGAATGCATGCAAGAATTTTAAAAAGTGGACAAGGAGTTTCCTGCGAAATGGAAAAGACTGGAGAGTTTTCACCAATTTCCTAGGAACAGGACTTCTTGACTTCACTGACTGTGCTGTCAAAGTTAAAGTAAATCTCTAGTATTGAACTAACTCACAACAAATTAGTGGTGTGCAGAAGTTTAATATCTCTGTATCACAAACGGAGATTCTGAGAAATTTGACCATAGTCACTAAGTGCAGGGCCAAGAGTTTAAAACTGAGATCTCTAGAACTCTACTTCCAGTGAGAATGTTAATCTTACAGAGCAAGACTGATGCTGAATTTGCTTTCTTGTGGTGATAGAAAATTTTTACAATTCAAGATTTCTCCCCTTCACACTAAAATTTCAGGGAAGGGGGCAGGAAGATAGCATAGTGCAGCACATGAGAACAATTTTTGGCAAAATATTTAACTGCCAAAGTCCAGAATGAAAAAAACAACAACAACTGTGTGTATAACATTTTGTATAATGTGTTAGGGGGATTTTCAAATCTCTAGTATAACAACCCCCCCCCCCCCCAGTTCTATTTAGGAAAGAAAAAGATTTATTCATTCAAGGCTTTTCACGAAGAAAGCAGGCAGTTTCATTACGAATAATTATTCTGATGTCAGCAAGATCATACTAGCATA
The DNA here is from genome assembly GCF_049243985.1 of Paroedura picta. Taxonomy (NCBI): domain Eukaryota; kingdom Metazoa; phylum Chordata; class Lepidosauria; order Squamata; family Gekkonidae; genus Paroedura; species Paroedura picta. Next base: position 153,049,066 of record NC_135370.1, on the reverse strand, counting down.
CTGAACAAGTTTCAAAATTCTTCATTTATATGATAAAACAGACAAAAGCTGAGGGTCTAATACAGCCTTTATCAAGATTTTTACCATTGAGAAACCCCTGAAACATTCTTCAGGCTTCAAGAAATCCCAAAAGTGGTGCAATCATGTGGAAAAGTGGAAACAGAGCTGTGTATTCGCCAATGCAGGGCCCCTACCCTTCCCAGCCCGTCCAGGCCCGTCACTGGCCATTTTAAGGGGGGGGGGGCGGGGGTCCTACACAACCATATATGGTCATATGACCTGATAAACGTTTAAGAAAGTAAAATATATATATTAAAATTAATTAACTCCCACCCATTTGGGCAATCCTTCTAGGGCCATCAAGAAATCCCAGGGTTTCACAAAACTTTTGTTGAGAAAGCCTGGTCTAGTACTTCAAAAATAATTAATCAATTCTGTTCTCAAACTGTTCTCAAAATAATTTACTGCACTCTCTGTTTAGAGAATATTCTCATTCCTAAGAGGGACATAAGAAAAAAAAAACCTTCTACACTGTCCCCTGAAATATATGGACAGAACAGACCCTTGACTGAGATAAGTTTGGTTGCTTAGCAATCAGCAGGTAAAAGAACAGTTGGGGGGGGGGGGGTTGAGAGGAATCTAATATCATTAAAATTTAGCAAGCAAAATAGCCTCACAATTTAGAAGCCATTATAAGAATCTCAGTCTTACTTGGTAGTCGATTTCAGATGGGTAGCTAAAATTCCTTAACATTTCCCTCCTTTGAACCTTTGTTGGATCACAAGTTAGAAATAATAGATTACAACACTTATCTTCTTTGCTAAGAGGTTTCCTGTGTATCTATTTGTGAGGTGGCTGTGGTATGTGTGTAATAATGCTGATAAATGTTGATAAAATATAGGGAGACAGCAGAAAGAACACCAGGTGAGCTTACATCTCCTGAGCTTTCCTGAAGTTCAACCTATATGTGTGACTACATACCACTTTTCTCTTCCCCAAGATCACAAAGTCCAAAATCACATGGTCACTACTACCAAGCATACCCACAACTTTTATCACATCAACTAGTTCTTCCCTATTGGTGAGAATCAAGTCTAAAACAGCAGACCCCCTAGTTGCCCCTTCTACTTTCTGGAAAATGAAGTTGTCAGCAAGGCAAGTCAATGTATTGGACTTTTCAGTTTTATCAGAGCTAAAATAGATATCTGGGTAATTGAATACTCCCAAGACCCCTAGGTCTTGTCTCTCTGAGAACTTTGTGATCTGGTCTAGGATCATCTCATCCAAGTTCTCTGCCTGGCCTGGAGGTCTATAACAGACCCCCATCATAATACCACTATTATTTCCTACTCCTTTTATTTTTATCCAAAGACTCTCAGCTGAACTCTCATGCTCAGACACCTTCATCCAGATGTAGTCTCCAGAGCAGATATCATGGCATGTGACCTGTGTGAGCAATCTGATATTGGAAAACCTGATTATGCAATACTTTCAATACTCCACTCAGTTATAACACATATTTAGCATTGTCAGTTGAAAATTCTGAAACAGTGTTTCTGTGAGGGTGCTTCATACCCTATAGGCCAAGGGTAGTCAACCTGTGGTCCTCCAGATGTTCATGAACTACAATTCCCATGAGCTGGCAGGGGCTCATGGGAATTGTAGTTCATGAACATCTGGAGGACCACAGGTTGACTACCCCTGCTATAGGCAAAGGCCTTCCAAACTAGATTTTAAAGGGTGTCAGCTGATATATGCACTCTCTATCAGGGGTGGAAAAACTGGGCCTCTCCAGATGTCCATGGACTATAATTCCCATGAGCTAGCAATGACTCAGGGGAATTGTAATTTATGGACATCTGAAGAGCCCCAATTTGGCCACCCCTGCTCTATATAATGACAGTTCAATTAAACCCAGTTACAATTTTTGCAATGGAACAAAAACTCATGGATGTGCACTGAGAAGTCATATGGGGGCTGGTGCTTATTTTTAACCATGTTTTTAACCTATGGTTAGCTATCCCCCCTTTGTGGGCAGACTACATGCCCATCAGACAACAGATGCAGAAGAACATGTTTGGGAAAATAATGTAGGGTTGTGCCAGTTGCATGCTCAACAAGTCTTAATAGTCAAGTCATGATAGGCCAATGAGTGGTGCCTTTTGGTATTCAGGTTTAGGGAAAGCATGCCTGAATCTGGCTAGTTGAACTGACACCATTGCTGGTTCTAGTCTCTTTGGCTCTCCCTGAAATCACAGGCAAAACGGCCCCAAAATTCCACAATAATGGCAAGCTTGCAACTGTCTATTGTTGGAAAATTATTTTGATAGTGGATTTTGTTGGAGCCCACTATCTTCCCGTGCACTTTGTTTTTAATTCCTGAATTTGCAAAGTCACGCATTTAGTGGAGAGATTTGCTTTCTTAAATTTTTCCTGATGTGGCAGCTTGTAAAATTTTATTTGGGGGCTGTTCAAGATAGCACAGCACAGAAAGTTTTAATTTTTGTCAGTTGACAGAGAAAACCCTCAAGAAAGAGAAGCGCCATTTGGAGTTCCTGGTTATTATCATTAGGATCAATTTTAGAATATTGATGCACTTAAGCACACAGGCGCTCATAATAATCCCTTGGACTCTATTTTTGTTTAGCTTCACGAATCTTTCTCCAATTTACTTGCTTAACAAATGTTTTCTCAAGTGCCTTTATCATAGATTCCTGTAATCTGGTAGCATCCTTCACTACCCCTTCATTAACTGGTTCACTGGGTTTTGGGGTAAATGGAGGCCAAGTCATGCTGCCCTTATTTTCTTCCATATCTCTTGTTTCATAATTGGAGTAAAATCACTGGATTCAACACATACTATTTCTAGCTTTTCTAAATTTACTAGGAAGAAGAGCAGTTTTGTGTATCCCACTTTTTGCTACCCGAAGGAGTATGAAAATGCCTTATTTTGACCATTTGGAGGTTAAAAATCAAGTGATATCTTTAAACATTGATGTAAATGATGAAGAACTAGAGAACTATTACTGAGGAAGGTGTTTTCACTGAAAATGGATATTATCTGGATGCCGTTCTGGCAGAAGTCCTGCTGATTAAAAGACAAAGAACACCACATTGAAAGGACTCTCTTTACGTTTAATTTATATTTTATCATATTGCCATTGGGGTAGGTCTCTCCTTTTCTTCTTGGTTAACCATATAGACCATCCTACATTGCTTTTGTACCACTTCAGGGTTAGGGATGAAGCAGTTCACTCCAATATTGTTCCTTGGTTTGATTCTACCAATTAGTGTCTAGACAGGTGTCTCCATTCAATCCCAGAATGATGCATTCACAGTGAACGCAACAATTTTCGGGCGACTTCGTTTTTCCCGTCTATGCTACCAAAATACTTAGGCGGATTGATAAAACATACCTAAAACAATTTTGATTTTTTGTGGTGTGTGGTATTTTGCTGATTCACACATATTGTATATATACCCATGCATACAGTGACATCAAGAAGAAGAAAAGAAGAAGAGTTGGTTCTTATATGCCACTTTTCTCTACCTGAAGGAGTCTCAAAGCGGCTTACAGTCACCTTCCTTTTCCTCTCCCCACAAAGACACCCTGTGAGGTAGGTGAGGCTGAGAGAGCCCTGATATCCCTGCTCGATCAGAACAGCTTTATCCAAGGCCACCTAGCTGGTTGCAGGTGGGGGAGTGCGGAATCAAACCCGGGTAACCAGATTAGAAGTCCGCGCTCCTAACCACTACACGAAACTGGCTCTAACAAGGTTGTTAAAGCATTCGCAACTAATGGTAAAATAGAGGGGAGAAAGTGGCAAATGTGAAGGATGTCATGTTTATGCATTTTAACACCACTTTTCATCTCAGGGGCTCTGTGTGGCAAACATGGTTCTCTGCTCTTCCCTCTTACCCTCAAAACCCTGTGAGATAACTTAAGCTGTGAGGGAATGCCGTCCCCAAAGAGCTTAGTTGGAATGTCAAATTGGGTTTCCTCATTCTAGTCTAACATGCTAATCACTAAATCATTTTAATAATTCCGCACAGTGGTAAAATACTACACAAAAAGAATCTTACGGGAATTGCATGTATCAACATACCCGGGATGCTTGGTTTTTGGTTTTGTTTTTTACAGTGTTCTGTCAGTGTTTTTAAAAATCACAAAAACACACCATTAGAACAAAAATATTTACAATTTATATAGGTAAACTCTGTTTTTGCCTCAAAAGGGGATCCCCAAGGGGCTTCCAGTTTTACTTTTACAACAGTAATACCATGAGGTAGACCAAGATGAGCAGCCTATAGGAGTAGGAAACAGCAAGAGCTCAGTAGTACTTTGAAACCTGAAGATATATGGAGAAATGAACAGTGACTCAAGAAAGCTAATACCCTGCCACAAATTTTGTTAGACTTAATGGCTACTGGGCTCTTGCTGTGAGATAAATTAAGGTGAGAAGCAATGACTGGTCCAAAGCTGGTCAGCAAGTTTCCATGACAGAGTGGAGATTCAAGCCTGGGTCAGATCCTAGTCCATCCTTCTAACCCAGTAATGTCTAATATGGTGCCTTTGTGCATCATGCCACAAACCAACACCTGTCTTGGCACTCATCAATTGTTTTTAGAAAGCAAGCAAAGCCAGGTAAGGTTGTTTTTTTCCCCCAAGCAGGGCTTCTAATTAGCTACTGGAGACCTTATTGGCTGTGCAGATTAAAAGGAATCCTGTTAAATAGAGCTTCTCCTTATATACTGTTGAAAAATTACTGTAGAGTTATGCATAACTTTGCTCTCTTGCTTTTTGTGGTTAGTCCCACTTTCTGTGGTTGTTACTTGATAGTCAGCTCCACCTCTTGTGTCATCCATTTTGTGGTTCTGCCCACTGCCCCATGTCAAAATTCCAAAAGTGCCTGTAGGCTCATATAGTTTGGGGGCCCAAATTGAGTAGAAAAATTTGGTAGGTTTCAACTCATTGGGCTTAGATTAACAGACTAGAAAAAGATTCAGAAGAGAACAACTGAGAATGCTTTGCTTCTGCTTTGGAAATAAGACCAGGCGAGTCAGAACTCCAGAACTGAGCGAAGGATTCAGAGGAACAGAATTCAGAAGCATTTGTATTCTGCCATAGGCTTCTTTCGCTGTAATCCATTGTGTGCCTGATGACACATCAGCAAATAGCCTTGTAACCTTTCTGCCACTGATCAGAGCCCATGCAAATGATTTAATTAAAAAGGGGTTTTTATCTATTTTGCCCAAACAAGAAATTAACAGTTATCTATTAAATGATTATTACTCATTCACATCAAATAGATTCCAACATGAGATTTTAAAATTTATATCTAAAAAAGCTAGGATGGGAAGTTATGCAGCCCTCTAAACTTGGAATGTAAAACTACCCTCACAATAGTTAATTGTTTTTAATTTTGTAACGTAATTAATCTGTCAGTCAAACAGCCTCTTAAACGTTCTTTCCATGGAACCTAAAGAATTCTTTTAAAAACACTGAAGACTCCAGCTGTGGAAGTGATGGCTGTGATCTCCCATCAAGCTTCATTATAACTATTAGCGCATTTTATTTCTTATTAATGGTTTGGCCTTAACTGGGATCAGGCTGTTATTGAGATATCCTTGGGTTCAAAGGAGTATGGGCCCCAAAGGAAATTTTCTGTGGCAGAGACAGCCTTAGACTGTGAGAAAATGGCCTTCTCGGGCACCAGATGGTGTACACATTAAATGTGTGTATGTGTTGGTCGGGGGGGGGGGGGAGGGGAGAGATATTTGTCATTTTTTTAAAAAACCACAATCTCGTGATGCCTTAAAGACTAACAAATTTACTGTGGCATATTCTTTTGCTATACAAATGACTACTTCTTCTGATGTATATTATGAGAACTAGCTGAAAAGTCCATTGCATTCCTGAAGCGCACACTGGGCCACCTGGCCTCAGTGCTGCACCGCATCTCCCCAGACTTCTGGTGGGGCTAGTGCTGATCCACCCAGGCCTCTTCTGGCACGCTTCCTGGAGCAGGACTACAGGCGTCATGTCTGTAGTTATATCCATTTCAGGGGGTGTGCTAGAAGACATGTTCCACATCAATAAGGGCTTGGCAGCTCTACTCTGCTCAAAGGCTAGTTAATGAGTATAAGGGGGGTTGAGGAAGCCATGTAAGCAGCCCCACGCTCCTTAGAGAAAGAGTTTGATAAAGCATTTTTAAAGGTACATGCATTATATTACTATGCTAAGCACGAATGAAAACAAAACAGTAAATAGCTCAGTCAGAGTGAGAATGGACTGCTCTCTACTGAAAGCTGGAAAAGTAAGATAAATAGTGTACATAAAGCTAAATCATTATGGAATGACTGTTCAAAGCACAACCAGGATAATTTTGGACCTGCTCACTATGTACATTTCTTCCACATTCCAGCATTATGCTAATTCTTTCTGGTATCCTGTCCCAGTCCCTTGCTAGATAGAGCCAATCGACTGATCTACTCACAATACTGAAGCAATAAACATGATACAGGGCTTTGTGAATGTGTCATTACTGAACAGCTGGTGGTGGTGGTGGGGTATGTGTGTGTGTATGTGTGTGTGTGTGTGTGTGTGAGAGAGAGAAAGAGAGCACCCTGAACTTTCAAGTGTCCAGTCATGTTTGTGGTGCTTCTCTTGGGCTAGGGAGATTCATTTCACGGCTTGGGCCAGTCACTCTCTCTCAGTCTACAGCACCTTACAAAAAGAAACCAGAGAATATCCCACTGCTTTATATACTTATATTAATTTATATTCTTGTAAGCAGTTTCTAGTCTTCATCTTTTTGAGTGGGGCTGGAACACACTGATAGCATATCTGCTCTGCATAAAGAGGTTCCTATGTTTAGTCACTAGCATCTCCACTAAAAAGGATCAGGTAGATAACGATGGGGAAAAGACTGACCTGAGATCCTAGGGAGCTACTGGTAGGGATGCCAGCCTCCAGGTGGGACCTGGGTGTTATATTCATGGGTTCAAGGAAGTCAGGACCGTTGGAAGTTCAATCAGGTCTTTATTAGGATCCCAGCATGGTGGTACAAGAGACAAAACTGAACTGAGAACCACCTGAAAAAACCCAGCTTATATTGTGAATGGATCTTCCCGCCAGTGCGTGCTATTGGTCAGTTTCAGTTTCAGTTGATGGGATCTTGAGACAGGGATCTAGCAGTGCATTGGTCAACTCCATTTTCCACACCAATCCTACCTCAGACCTCAAACTCAGCTCTTGGAAGAATCATTAACAGAACCACAAACGTAACACTCGGAATCCCCTGGAATTACAGTTCATCTCCAGACTTTAGAGATCAGTTCCACTAGAAAAAATGGATGCTTTGGAGGGTGAACTCTGTGAAGTTGTACCCACACTTAAGTAATTATCCTCCCCAGCCTTCAATCCCAAATCTCTAAGAGTTTCCCAGTCTGGATCTGGCAACTCTACTCTACCTCACTGGTAACCGTAGGGGAACCTGCCAAATCTAGCAGGTAACATTCTAGCTTTTGATAGACCAAGAATCCCACTTGAAATAAGTTTGGGCATACACTTTCCGCCTGTTCTTCCAGCTTCTTGATATAAACCTGGGTATGGCCAGAAGGTCTGTGAGCAGGAAAGGAAGAGAGAGGAGAAAACCATTGATGCCAGCTGCAACCCCTAAGAGCTGAATTATACACTTTTGTATGAGTCAGGTCTTGGTTTCCTAGACCCAATATCAGTCCTCTTTTGCACCATCTCAGCGCTTTACTTTCTTCTTGTATGCTTGCTTAGTTTAAACAGTATCAAAGATTTGTTAGGGACTTTATTTTTGTTTTTCATTAAAATCCTTTTTGGTTAATTTTAAAGTTTGCCTCTGTCTGGAATTTCTGGGTGGATGCTCCTATATACACAGGCATAAAATTATGCTTATTATCCCTTTTGCTCAGCTTGTCTCCTAGAATCATGAACCCCCCTCATCATATATTTGGGAGCTCCTGGCCCTTAACTCATGCCTTATGATGGCATGGTGGTAAAGAAAACGATTGCAACCTTCTAACTGATGATACAGTTATTAGTTGCCCTGACGGATGACCTTCATCGCCAGTTGGACCAAGGCGGGTCGGCACTGCTGATATAACTAGATGTCTCAGCAGCGACACAGTCGATCATGAGCTTCTAGCTCACTGCCTCATCGATGCCGGCATATGAGGGACAGCCCTTCAATGGCGGATCTCCTTCCTCTGGGATTGTGGACCGAGGGTTGCAATAGGAGAGAGAACATCAGACTGCCGACAACTTACTTGCAGAGTCCAACAAGGAACAGTACTTTCTCCTATCCTATTCAACATCTTCATGCGCCCTCTTGCACAACTGGTACGGAAGTTTGGGCTGGGTTGCCACCAATATGCAGATGACACCACCAATAAGTGGATGACATTCTCCTGATGGATGGCCCCCCCATAGTCTCCCCCAGAAACATTAGCCAGCTGCCTGGAAGCAGTGATGGGATGGCTCAAGCACATTTATCTGAAGCTCAACCCTTCAAAAACAGAGGTCCTGTGGCTGGGTAGGTAGGGCCCAAGTGAGGAAGCGTACTTACCCACCCTGGATGGAGTACAGCTATCAGTGACCCACTCCGCCAGGAACCTGGGCATGATTCTTCATGCCTCCCTCTCAATGCAGGCTCAGGTCACGACAGTAGCATGGCTGGAATTCTACCACTTTTGCCAAGCCAAACTACTAGAACCCTACCTGGCTCCAGAACACCTAGCCACATTGATCCATGTGACGGTCACCTCTAGGCTAGACTTCTGCAACTCGCTCTACACAGGCCTGCCCTTGACATTGATCTGGAAACTGCAACTAGTCCAAAACGCAGCTGCCAGGGTCCTCACAGCAACACCTTGGAGGTCCCACATTCAGCCCATCCTGCAGCAGCTGCCCTGGCTTCCGGTTGAATTCCAGATCAGACTTAGGGTCTGGGCCCAGTGTACCTGAGGGATCGCCTCTCTGCTTACACCCCCCAAAGAGCCTTACGCTCTAGCAATTCCAACTTCCTGGGGATCCCTGGCCCCAGGGAAGCTCGCTTGGCCTCAACCAGGGCCAGAGCTTTCTCCATCCTGACCCCCACCTGGTGGAACAAGCTCCCAGAGGAGATCAGGGCCCTGATGGAACTTGAATAGTTCCGAAGGGCCTGCAAAAGGGAGCTCCTCCACTAGGCATTTGGTTGAGGTCAACCTGAACCATCCCTTCCCAAGGGCTCTCCTCCTGAGCTCCCTCCTACAGCATCCACTGCAGTTCCGCCCAACCCACTGGGCTATCAGTATGAGTTACTTTAATATTTAATTTTTATATGGTTCCATGTTGCTTGTTGTTGCATTTCATTCATCATTGTTAATCTAAGTTATCTGTACTGTTTATGTTCTGTTTCATGTGAACTGTCCTGAGCCTCCAAGGAGGGCAGTATACAAATATAATAAACAAACAAACAAATAAATATACCAGTCTGCCCTCGTTCAAGTCTTTGATTCTTACCCAGCAGAGAAAGTGGCCTGTTCCTCTCTGGAATGTGTTTTTTTTTTATAAGCTCATGCACAGAAGCAATGTTTATGTTATAGCTGGAGTTGCTGTCCTTATATCAAGGCAGGATGAAGAATGAAATAAGTTTTTGTTGCTACTGCTTATGTAAACAATTGGAGGTTGGGGGAGAAAATGCAAGCAGCTTTTTGGACCTGTCAGAAGCTTATGGTAGGCTGGCCTAGGAGCTGCAGGGTGATCCCATGAGATGACATAGGGGGGAGGAGACCCTAGGTTATTGGCCTGACCTCTAAGGGCATCATCTTTCCCAGCCTCCAAGAAAAGGGTATTTAGCACTATATAATCCCATTGTTGGCGCACAGATTTGGGAAATCCCCTGTGTCTATTTCTTTGCTGCAGTAAACAAATAAATATTAAAAAGGCTTTTATTTCAATGTAACCATTCGGGAATGATACAAAAGAACCCTGCTTAGGATTGGCTATCACTTGAATGAACTGGACCATTGTATCTGAGACAAGCTGGAGTTATAGCTGGTCCTTTTTTTGTTTCCTTCAGATTGCATTTTTGTTGCACCTATTAATATTGTAACCCACCTTGGGTTCCTTTGATGAGAAAAGCAATGAATATGTCTACTAAGTAATACATATTCATAGTATACATCGATCCATATATGTTGTGCATAAATGCTGAAGGGCTTTTACTTTTTATTGATGCGCAATGAAAATTCTGTACCTTTTATATGGAAAAAAGTGCAAAAATACAGAAAATGGCACAAAAATATTCATTATTTAGTTATTTATTTGCATTTAAATTTTTAGACCGCCACTCCTGGAATCAACCAGCTTGTGGCAGTTTACATAAAATCTAAAAAAAAAAACTCCATTAAACTATACATACAAAACCAAGATGGTGGTAAAATCACAACTACAGGATAATCTACTTTGCCCCCACCCACTCTGACCCCCATACACAACAGCTACCCAATCCTCCAGGGGGTAGCCTCAAAAAATATATTCCGGCTGGCTTTGGTTCACACAAGAGAGGGGAGTAATTGAAAAGCAGATTTTCAGATCCAAACAACAAGAGAAATCTGAAATCATCCCCAGAAATATGTATTTGCAATGACACCGGCTTATCTTACAACGAAGGACGACAAATATAGCTTGTTGTTGGCAGTTGCTGCTCAAGTCTGTTTTCCAAGCAGATGTTGGCATCAGTTTTATTGTTTCCATGTCATTCTGTTTCTTTGCTTTTGCCAAAAAGACTTTTTGACTTTTCCTTCTTCTCAATGGGAAGGGAAATGGTGTTGAAAGGCATAGAAGCCATGTTCAGCATTGGACTTTGTCAAGCCGGGTGTAGAATCACCGTGCTGGCTCGCTGCTTCGTCTTGGCCCAGAGTCATATTGATTCTCTCGTTCTCTTTTTTAAAAAGGCCTCATTTGGTCCAGAACCCAGCAATTATCTGCACTTGATTTATCAGGCAAAGATAAAATCCTCATGAAGAAGGTCGGTGCCAAGCTTGCACATGGTTTCATTATTAATGGAAAACTACGAAGCAGCAAACGTGTTTTGCTTTCTGAACTCCATTCTTTGCCAATTAAGCACTGGAATGCAAAGCAGAAGGATAAAACATTAACATTATTCTTCCCCCCCCCCCCTTTTAAAGAAAATCCTTACATTTGGTAGCAATAGCTTATATAATGATTGCTCCTTGGTTCATCCAGAAGCTTTGTATTGCTTGTGGGCTGCTGTTTAAAGGGCAGTGTGAGGTCAAGTATGTAGTCCCCACCCCCTTCTTTCCCTGCTTCTTCAGGTAGTCTTTCTCTATAACTGTGCTTGACACATAATGGGGAGAGTAGCAGGTAGGAAATTGTGGGATACAGAATGGGCATCTCAGAGTCCTTTATCTTGTTACATGTCAAGCTCCATGCGGCATTCTCACTTACTCAAGGCTGCTGGTATGTCAGAAGCAGCTCATAACTTTAGTTTATGCTGTTTTGTCCTGGCTTATGCTGCTACCCAGGGCATTTGGAGGCTTTCCAGAACCCCTCTGCACTGCTAGATGACTTAGGTCTAACCTCGCTGGCTTGGATCCTAAGCTGTCTTTCTACTCAAAGCATTTTTTGTTTGTTTGTTTATTAAATTTATATCCTGCCCCCCACAGCAAGCCATCTCGTGGCGGATCACATCACTAAAACACCCCATAAAGCATAAAACACATGTCCTATTAAAAGCCCTTACGTTACAGCAGAAAAACTTGATGGTAAAAAATTCTCATTCCTTTCCCCCAATGGAATGACTGCACCATGGTGCACCAGAAGGTTCACATTTGCTGATAGCCACCAGAGCGATGATCTACAGATAAGGTGGCCGTATCTTCTAGGGGGGCCCGACGATTTTCCATGCCCGGCCTCAACTATAGACCTGGCGCAAGAGTCCTGGCTTACAGGCCCTGTGAAATGCTGGTAGTTTCCGCAGTTTTACTTGTGACACAGCGGGATGCCATTTTTGGCTGATTATCCCCACTCTGTAACCTCCCATTTCAACCACTCATCATCTTCCTAGGGCTCCACTGGCCGACAGAGAAACAATTACAGGAAGTGCAGGGGACTGCGGTGTTACCATTTATGTGACATAGTTCTGTTCATGCTGCATAGTATTTGAACCTCTGAATTGTGTCTGTGTGTGTGTGTGCCATAAATGCTAAATGTATTATCGTCAATAAAACAAAATTCAAACAGCAAGCAGACCAGATTTGACAAATACCTCAGTCAATAACAAAAACTAGTCATTAACTTCCAGGACTGCCATCAGGGGAGGTCTAAGGGGATATCTGGTAACCTTCATCACTGTAAAGTCCAATGGAGCTGTTGGAATCAGCTTGGTGTTATGGTTAAGAGAGGAATGCTGTAATCTGGAGAACCGGGTTTGATCCCCCACTTCTCCAAATGCAGCCAGCTGGGTGACCTTGGGCCAGTCGCAGTTCTCTGAGAGCTCTCTTAGCCTTGCCTACTTAACAGGAGAGAGGAAGGATAGGTGATTATAAACTGCTTTGAGACTCCTTAGGGAAGCCAGTCCCCAGGTTGGACTTGGGAATTGGCCTCAACCAGGGCCAAGGCTTTTTCAGTCCTGACCCTGGCCTGGTGGAATGAGCTCCCAGATGAGCTGAGGGCCCTGCGGGAGTGTTCAGCATTCCACAGGGTCTGTAAGATGGAGCTCTTCCACAAGATCTATGGTTGAGGCCAGCCCAGAAAGATCTGGTACCTCCCTGGTTGAGAGAAGAATGAAAATCATGACTTGGAAGCCCCCACTAGCTGGCCATTGCTGTGGGTGAGGGGTTGGTGCTTGGGGTTCCTCCTGTGACTGGTTAATTTAGCACCATGGCCCATTATGCACGGAGTGGAAGGTCTGCATTCGGGCTGGAATGGCGGCAGCTAAAATAACCAATTATGCATGCTGCAGGCGGCAACCGGGCACAGAGTCAACATATGCTGCCGAAAAAGCCGCGTTAGCGAGATGAGGAAGAAAGTGGAGCTTCCCGGGACCAGGGCGCAACCAGAAGCGGCTCCAGAGTAGCCGCGTGCATAATCGGATACTCTAGGTTTTGCCGTCGTTGCGTTCCGTCCCATGCATAAGTGGTTTGCTTCGCTTCTTCCTCCTCCTCATTCTCCATGCCGCCGTTTCAGCGGCCATGCATAATAGGGCCATGAGGTGATTTGGCACTGCCATAGGAGGTTTTAATGGGTGTTTTAATGGGTCAGTATTGTCAGAATCACATGATTGCTGCCATGATTATTGTGAACCAATGTGTATCCATCTTGGGTTCTGTATAACTGGCTTGTCTGCTTTGGCCTTCTGTTGACTGTACTTTATAAACTGCTTTGTTCTTCTTTGCAACATTACCAGACGGTCTTATCCGTGTAGTAGCTGTAGCTAGCGGAACCAAGGTCGGGGAGTTTTGGGTTATCATCTTGGCTGCTTTCCCGGATGGCACCTGGACTTGGGAGGGGGCACCCTCGCTGGCAGTGAGGACATCTTTGAGCAGGAATACTTTGGGGTAAAAGTACTGTCATTTGAATGTACTCGCCAGTTTTGGCTTTGAAAGTCTAAGGTATCGATCTGCTTGGATAATAAATGCTTTCTTCCAGAGAAGTGATTGTTTCCAGTCTGTCAACCTGACAAATATTTTATTGGGGGTTTAGTGTGACCCACCACGAGCCATCTTGCTGAGAGCGGCAGGAAATAAATAAATAAATAAATAAATAAATAAATAAATAAATAAATAAATACATACATACATACATACATACATACATACATACATACATACATACATATTATAGCTCCTTTCCAGGTTGTAGAGATCAGTTCACAAAAACATTTATTGTGCACAACCCATTAAGTTAAAAAGTTATAAACACAAAAAAAGCCCATAGGCTTATCACTGAAATCACAAAATATGCCCTATACAATGCTAGCCCTAATGCATTTCATCCCCAAAATAGGTCTTCCTCAGAGGTCTCATCCTGAACACACATGTGATACATTACAGAATTTTAAACAAACAATAGAATCCAATAGCACCTTTAAGACCAACAATGATTTTTTCAAGGCATGCGCTTTCGAGCGCATGCACACTTCCTCAGACTAAATGAACACCAATTGAATGCTCATACCTTGAATAAATCATTCTTAAAGGTGCTATTGGACTCTATTTTTGTTGTGCTACTTCAGTCCAACAAGGCTACCCCCTTGAATCTATCCTTATAGTAGAGAACTCAGCCAATAAGATTAAAAAATTCAATTTATTCTCTTTGAGGAACAAGATCAATAAAAATGGAACTGATAAAAAATGTCCATTTATCAAACGTAAATCTCCTTCACCACAGCTGCTGAATAGTTCTGGTGTGTATCAGTACCTACTGCCTCTAGCCTCTACACTAGGGATGCCAGTCCCTAGATGGAACATGGGTATCCCCTGGTTTTATAACTGATCTCCAGGTGACAGAGATCAGTTCCCCTGGCAAAAATTACTGTTTTGGAGGGTGGACTTCATAGCATTATACTCCATTGAAGTCACTTCCCATCTCAAATCCCACCCACTCTTGGCTCCACCCCCAAAGTCTCCAGGTATTTCCCAACTTCTAAATCACTATACCGGTGAATCCCAGAGCCGGGCGGCAACATCAGGAAACAGCCTTGGCTTTTAAGTCCTGTTGCTGGTTGTCCAGAAGAACTGGTTGACCACTGTTTGAAACAGGATGCTTGACTAGGTGGACCCTTGATCTGATCCAGCAGGGCTGTTATGCTCTTATGAAAGGAAATGGTAAGCTTCAAAGGCACCTTAAAATGAATCCCATAAAATATTCTACCATGTAAACTTAGTGTTATTAACTGTGGTGCAATAAGACTGTAGCTAAGATTAACCACTAACTAAAAGGCTTTGAGGCAACATTTTCAGTATTATATTCTCCTTCACACCTATTGACATTAAGGAAGATTTGAAGTTATTCTCTTACAGAGTTTTATCTGGAGAGCTGGGTCTGATTCCTCCACATGCAACCAGCTGGGTGACCTTGGACTAGCCATAGAGCTATTCTCACAGAGAAGTTTCTCTCAGAGCTCTCTCTGCCTCACCTACATCACAGGGTGTGAGGAGAGGAAGGAAAAGTGATTGCAGGCTGCTTTGAGACTCTTTCAGGTAGTGAAGAGTGAGGTATAAAAACTAACTCTCCTTCTAAATTCAACAGGCCAGTTAACGTTGGTACGTCCTATTGGATAAGTATGGTGCTACATGACAATTGTTAAGCTCATTAGTCCTTTTAAAATATATATTTATATATATCATAAAGTTGAATATAGCTGAACAGTTAGCATTGCAGAGCTTAGACCAGGGGTAGTCAAACTGCGGCCCTCCAGATGTCCATGGACTACAATTCCCAGAAGCCCCTGCCAGCATTCGCATTCGCTGGCAGGGGCTCCTGGGAATTGTAGTCCATGGACATCTGGAGGGCCGCAGTTTGACTACCCCTGGCTTAGACAATGAGGGAAGATAATGTTGGTCTTTTATGAAGTAAAAAGCGCAAAACAGTCATAGGGAGGCGGCTGCTATTTTATGACTTATTGGGCACTGCAAGTAATTTGCTGCTAAGCAAACTCTGCTGCTACCACTGAGTTGGTTCCCAGGCTTAAAATTAGATGTGTGGTTAAATTGCTTGGTGAATTAGGTCTATTTGTGTTGATTTTGCTAAACTGATCCAAATGGATGGAAAATTCTGGGCCAATTGTAACTTTTTTTTTGTATGCCATTTAGAATCATACGGTAAAATAAATTGTTACCACTGATATTTTATTTGAGGAACTAAGGTAATTTTGAATCACAACCAGGAAATAAAGGTTTTGGGTCTCAAGACGGCTGTCCACCTCAAACATTTCTGAAATGCTGAATATTTTAAAGCAAACTTTAGGAAGATGTTTTGAGGAGCACAAACAGAGAAAACTCTGTCCAGATAGGAAAACATCTGCTTTAACTGACATTATTGCCTGGCTTTCTAATTGCAAGAGGAATTTTAACTGGCCAGGATTATCAGTCGTGAATGGAGTTGCCACTCTAGCAGAATACTATATTGCTTATGGGCTCCCTCCCTCTAATTAAAGACGTACTAACTCCAATTGGATATAGCCTATTTTTTCCCTTAAAATTAAGGCAGTGTTTATTCTGTTGGGACTGACACTGATCTTTTTGTTTTAGCCCATCATGAAACAACACATAGCAGATCTTAGAGGACCTTAGTAAGGCTTCTGGTTATTTGCCTACACAATTTATAGTAAATAAGAGAATATATTTCCATCATTGAGTGATATTAATCAGTACAGCCACCATCCTGACAAAGTTATTTTACATTTGTTACCACACTGTCCTGATGCTTGAAGCTCTCGGGGCTAGCTCTGACTATAGCTTTAATAAGACTGACATGCCCAACTAAGTAGAAATGATTTGGGCATACATCAGCCAGCAGTTCTCATACTGCCCGCGTAGGTCACAATGAATCTATGGTTCAGTCTCAAGGAGTGAATGATCCACCATGATGGGCCTTATCCCTAGATAGTGGGATTGTTTGACTGGCAAGCAAATTATTTGGGTGGCAAGTAAATCGCCACCCAATTTTGTCCTTTTGTCAAGATTTGATTGAGCCTCCATAGTATTCCATACTAAGAAAACCATACACCTGTTCATTCCTTTATAAATCACACAATTGATGGGAACAATACTTCAGAAAGCATGATTTATGAAACAATATCAAACGAGATGTCCAGAAAAGCAAGTTTACTAATCTGCTGTATGTGGAATATCACGGTGAATAACAAAAAAGCTACGAATGGGGCTAATCCTTGCTGAAGGCTTTATTATGTTATTTAACAGAATATTGACAGACCTTAGCCATTGCTTTTCCATTTTATCTGAATAACTAAACAGGAAGAATGATGACAACTCTCACTAGCACCACAACCATTTCAATCAGGGTACACATTGCTACTTGAGTGTGTATATGGAGTATATGGAGAGCTAGTGTGGTGTAGTGGCTAAAGAGCAGCAGCCTCTAATCTAAAAAACCAGCTTTGATTTCCTACCAGCTGAGACACAGTTCCCCCAGAGCTCTCTCAGCGCCAACAAAGTTAGGTGATTGTAAGCTGCTTTGTAAGCTTCAGTGGCTGAAGGTTATCCAGTGAGCTTCAAGTAGGTAGCAAGTTGTTCAATGGTTACTTTTGGGCCTGGTCCCACTGAATCTTCCCTTGAAGGCCAAAATAGCCCTGGAAAGGGCTCGGCCCTTTACTAACAGAAAGCAGAGCTTGAAGGCCAGCAATATTGTGGTTGCCCAGCAATGGCCAGAGAGGACTGGTTTCTTAATTCCACAGGCACTGCTTCTATGGGGCCAGAGGGGGTGTCCCCCAATAAAGTTTTTTTTAGATTCCATATTTTTCTGCCAACCCAAGGCTTCTGATTTGTAGAAAGATCCATCTTATCTGTTCATGACTCAAATCTCCAGATTTAAGTCTGCACTGGAATGGGAGAAAATCAAGGAAGTCCAGGGTAGCTATTACCCAGACACAGGCAATGGCAAGCCACCTTGGAAAGTCCCTTGCTAGGAAAATGCAGCTGAAGCAGGAAGAGTCAGACTGCTGCCCCTCTAATGACTCAAATGTCCTTACTACCCCCCTCTACTGCCCCAGAATTCCTTATTGTACCCCTGGATCTTTCCACCGCCCCCAGGTGGGGTGTACTGTCCACTTCAGGAACCTCCACAGTAGGCTGAGAGTCCATAAAGTCTCTCTGGAACTATGTCATACACAGGTCTGCTCCTCTAAGTAGCCTTCTATTGTGACAGAAACTGTGTCCTTGGCAACTTGTGGCCTCAGAGCTGCCAAACTCAGGCATTGTGACAAGAGTCGTCACTAATACCTCAGCGCAGTACACTCAGCTCTTGATCTGATATAAATTTCTTAACTTAAGAAAAGACTGAAAGGGGCCAGTGAGATATGAAGGAGAGTTATATGGCAGAAGGATAAAATATCCAGCTCCCCTCTTTTGAGGGAACCAATAACAGAACATCCAAGCACTAGGTGTTGCCGTGATGAACATATCTTTCAACATATGCAATAGATTTTCTTGCATTCTTGATTTTTATCTGAGAAGCTTTTCCCACTGCTGTCAATAATTATAAACAAACCTTCCTGTTTTTCTATAGAGAAACTGCTATTCATACGGGGTTGGGCAGGGTGTTTAGTTAGTTTTTGTTCCAAAATCAAGGCTGACTCATCCAGGTGTGTTTTATTGCCAGGTTTGTTCACTCAACAGAATTTACAGTGAGAGATTTGATTCTTTTGCACGTACTGCTGTAGAACATCAGTAAAAGATGCAGGGGATCTTTCCGACCTCTTGTCCACTTTCTCACATGCAGGTTAGTTACCTGAATTGTAGCTCTCCTGAAAAGGGCTCTCTAAATCCCACTAAGGGCAGCACTAAAATACCAGATTTGTTCACATACTGCTTTGGTTCTGTTCTCACCAAAAGGATGTGATCTATGTGTTAAAGTGGTTGTCCAGCCTTACTTTCTGGATTGTCCAGGAATAAAATGCCATCCTACTTTTTCCCCCTGATCTCTGATTTTCTTTCCAGTTGTCTCCTTTCTGAGCCATTTTCTTCTTCCCTTGGTGTTTGACTTTTGACAATATGGTTTCCCAAGGACATCAATGGATTCTGGGGGAGGAGAAAGCCAGGAAGGCTTGAGATCATCTGCACCTTCTGATGACACAGTGCAGGATCAAAAATGCTTAGAAACCTGGTTGAGTCAAGAGTCAGCAAAAACCAGAAGTGAAAGCAAGCTGGCAACTCACCATATCAAGTTTTCTTATATGGGCATTGAGGAACTTTGCCTAAGTATGGAATAGCAATAACAGACTCTGCAGTATGAGTTGATAATGAAAGTTTTAGGGCGCATGAGTGAGAACTGCAACCAAGAGTATCAATGTTGCCTTAAGGGGAAATTATGCCAAATGTTTGTGGTGAGTAATTGTCTGGGTTTATCCCAAGAAACATTAACGTTATGCTAATGACTGGCATTACCCAACCTATTTGCAGTTCCTTGTACTTAGCCAAAGGTATCAAAGAAACAAAGATGAACAAATTCCGTTACATGAGTTTTGGCATTATCATAGACATCTCTGTATTGGAACTAGCAGTGTCTGTATCTGAGGATCTTGCATATATCCTTGTTCTTTTCCCCCTTCATTTTAACCTATGCCAAATTGAAATCTTCAGTCAGCTAGAGATGCTAAAATGATTATAAAAGCAGACAATAAAATGTCTATAGAAAATACCTACAATGATACATTGCTCCAAAATTACAAAACACAATCAAAACAAGAGGGCAAGGTGATACTTTGTGAAAATGTCTCCTAGGTTCCATAGCTGTGGAACAGACAGCTTCTGTGGGTGATTTTCTACAATACCTCATGACTGGGAACAATGGTAGGAGTATCAAGAAGGTACACTTGACTTTGGTTGAATGGAAGGGTTGATTGTCTCTAAGGATGGTAGCACTCAAGCAGAATTGTTGTCCTCCAACACAGAGCCTTCATCTTGAACTTGCCTCTCTTCCCCAACAATATGTCTTCATGCTTGGAAATAGGCTTACCAGCTCTGGTTTAGGAAATAAATGGAGATTTGGGAGGGGAGACTGAGAAGAGAGGGCTTTGGGGAGGGGAGGGACTTCAGTAGGGTACAATGTCATTGAGCCCATATTTCAAAGTGGCCATTTTCTCCAGGTGACCTGATCTCTGTCCTCTGAGATCAGTGATAAATCCAGATCTCCATGCCCTCTGGAGGCTGGTCAGCCTACTGGGGAAAAAGCTATGCTAGAAAAGGCACAAATTCATCCTCTTTCATTGAATACCAAAGATAAGACCGTGCAGATTTGGGGAAATGTGGTATTCATATTTTATTTGAGCTATTTATCTATTTGGTGATTTTTTTCTACTGTTTTTACTCCACTAATCTCAGCCCATCTCCTCAAACTTCATCAAGTGAAACTTCCTCTACCATTTCTCCCCTATTCCATGAAAAAACATTCTCTGTAAAAATTTTGACCACAGAACAGGAGCAGTATCCATTAAAAAGTGGCAAATGTATGAACCTCTCTTAAAGCTGCCAAGTACTGAAATTCTTGGTCCATCAAGGTCAATGCTACCTATTAGGACAGCTTTCAGATGGAGCCTTTCACCCCTCTTACTATCTAATTCTTTTTAGCTGGATTCAGGGAAACAGCCTAGGATCCTTTGTGTGCCCTTCCCTTGAACCACAAGCCCTTACACAGCCATATACAAAAAAGTACTTGCAGTTATCCAGATGGTTGACTTGTTTTGTATATGTGTTACTCATAAAAAGCTGAAGCAAAAACTTGGCAGAGTGGTTATGGATGTAGGCAATCATTGAGGCCATTCAGATAAAGCAAATAATGTTAAATGCCCTGGTTTTCTCCCAAAGGTCTGGAGGACAACATACTATTGTTCAGTTGCACAGAGGATCCAAAAGTTAGAGGTGACGTACTAAGGACTCTGATGCCTCTGCTTGCTCAGTTACTACATGGCAGGCAAGTCAAGTCTCCTTCTCAAAGCCACATGAATCACCCAGTCGGCAGGCTCCTATGCTCACCCTTTTTGAGTGCTATGTGCGACCTCTAGAGGAGGGAGTGTGTCATCATTGGCCTCAGAGCTTTCAGTGTGCTTGTTGGTACTTACATTCCCCCCCCCCCCTTTCCTTTGGAGCTGACTTACAGAGCTCTCAGGAATGGCAGAGGTAGGAATGAATGAGTACTGCATGGAGCAAGGTGACTGTGGCCTCCCAAGGTGAGCAAGCGAGAAAATTGTAGGACTTTATTAGGGGCCATACGATTAGCTTGAGTTTCCTTTTCAGTTAGGTTCAGCCAGGTTCCTGAAAATGAGAGCTTTTATTTTTGCTTAAATTATATATTTTTATAATTTTATCAGGTTGCTAGCCCTGTGGGATGTCAAAGGAGATTGTAGGGTTTGAAAAAAACCCAAAATGCAATACAGTAATATAATTCCCAAGATAAAACAAGAGGGAGCAGAATTAAATAAAGTTCCCAGCAATCTAAACACCTCCCTGATCAGTAAGGTTTCAACTAGGCTTGTTAGAAACCGAGCTGAATGCCAGATGGGTAAGACTAGAGAAGAAACGCTAAGAGAGGGATCTCATTACGGCAAGGACCCTCTATCTCATCACCATTTGGGAAACTTCTAACGAGCACCAACGTACAGCAGCTTTTCATGTGCTGGTCTTCAGTCACAAAGGGGAATAATTGCTACGGGGGAAGATTTGTGCTTTCCTTCAGCAAGCCCAGCCACCTTTTTCACAGCACTCGACACAGGAATGCCCATATTTCTCAACTCCATACCAAGCCTTGCAGTAGAATCCTTCAAAGAATACTGTGTCCTCATGAATGTACAGATTGTACTGTATGTCTCAGTATGCTTGTCACCTTTCCCAGAGGCAGAAGAAAAGAGTCATTGTGTTTTACTTAGTGGACATGATATTTGTTGACTAGAGTCCAGATGTCACTGAAGTCAATGGCATATTTTGGACCTCAGATATCTATGTATTTCACATGGTTGATAGATGGTATATTCAATTTACCTGTGAGTGGGCACCACACATTCTGATTTACTTCCAAATAAATGAGCAAATCCACACTGGGAAGCCATAACTAGCTGAATGCACACAGCGATAGACTCCCTTGTGTGCTTGCCACATGTAATCATCTGCTGAAGTGTAAGGTTATGTGTACAGAAGCAGGAATTCAAAGCAACCAGCTTTTCTGTATATATTTCAGTCTTAGTTTACTTATCTTTATAATGAAAATTATGGTGATTCAGGGGATAGGGATGCGACAAGGAAATAATCGTTCTCTCAGATATAGATATACAGCAGTACCTAGATTCTTGCCATTTGTCACATTCTGAAAATTGAATTAAGGAAAGCAATGCAAATGAAGGCTAAATTCTCAACTTAACCCTGCGGCCAATGCAAATAGTTTGTAATTTGGCTCATAATTGAAAAGTATCCAAGCCAGCTCTTCATACCTGTGTTACCAAGGACAGGAAGCATGTTTCATGCCTGTCCTGGTAATCTCTCTGTGCTCCACTTTCTCCTATAGGATGGCATGGTTGACACATTGATATGTCCTTGCAATGTAAATTTGGGGAAATGGAAGAGGGGGGGGGGATTTCTTTCTCATGCCTGTCACTGAATGGCCTGGCCTGTTCTGGGAAGTGTCCTGTGCCCTTCACCCCTTTTTTCTGAACTATACAAGGCTTCTTTTCACTTTATGTTGATGTCTTAATTCATTTAAATACAGCAAAATAAAATATGCTTCCTAGAAGGAGGGGGAAGTAAAGAAGGCCAGGAGGAGAAAATCAAAGAAAGAAGGTTAGACATGGTGCCTTAGCAAACCCAGTTCATTTTCGCATGGGTCCTGTTGATACATTACAGTGAACATAGGTGCAATGTGCATGTGCATACAGAACCTGTTTGTAAGCAAGATCCAATATGGGTTCACTTTACAAATGAAACTGGAGACCAGTATGTTCAGCTGTACATGTGTTGAATGTAACATGAAAATTACTCTCTAAAAACCAAGTGTACATTATTCCCAGATTATATGCGCATTCACTGTGACTTGTGAATAGCATTAGTGTCTTAAGGATCATGGAGTCAACTTTTGTTTGTGATGACAGTAAGGCTATGGCTGACTGAACCTGGAGTATAAAGTATTCTTGTGGATTGTGTCTACTTTTAAGCAGCAGGCAAGGGCAAGCCTGATTTGGACTTGGTTTTGTAGTATTCCATCCTTACCTTTATTTAGCACATTTCCATGTAAGTGATAATCACACTGCTCTCTTGAAGTAGATTATGTGTCTTCACAGGCATTTCATTGAGTGGTAAATTAATCCCAAAAAAGAGAGCTGGAAATGCCAGCTTGTGTAGAGTTTAAGAACAGTAGCCTGTAATCTGGTTTGATTCCCTGCTCCTCCACATGCAACCAGCTGGGTGACCTTCAGCTAGTCACAGCCCGGTTAGAAGCTGTTCTCACATAGCAGTTTCTCTTAGAGCTCTCTCAGCCTCACCTACCTCACAGGGCATCTGTTCTGGGGAGAGGAAAGGAAGGCAGTTGTAAGCTGCTTTGAGACTCTTGGGAAGTCAAAAGTAGGATATAAAAACCAACTCTTCTTTTCCTCCTCTTCTGCCTCATCACCAGCCTCCACAGGCTGACTCCTGATGGAGAGTGATTCTGTGTGCTTGATCAATCTGTGTCAGAGAAAGGGTCTCGCATCCAAGGTTTCCTTGCCTGCTATCCATAGGATTAGTTCACTTGAACTGACATTGCCATGCTTGAGCTGTCTGTCCACAGTGGGCTATTCTTCTCAGCAAAGTCACAATGCTCAGTCAATGACAACGAAGTCAGTTTGGAAGGGGAAACAGATTGCAACTCCCCCTTCCCACAAAGAATTATGATTTCATAGGCAATTCCCAGGAAAGAAAACAATCTCAGCTTCAGGAAGTATGTAAGAACTGATTTACTAAGACACTGAGTCATTGATCAGAAGGTCTCTGTTTCAAATCTTGTCTCTTCCAAGACTCATGGGAACATACAGCTGGAAGGGACCCAAGGGGCATGTAGTCCAACTGGGTAATGCAGGCAATTCACATCAACCTCTCCCTTCCCTCTCCTCCAGCGACCCCTGCTCTTTGCCCAGAAGAACTCAGTAGGTGGCTTTAGACTAGCTACAGCTTCCCATTTGCAGTCTGGAAATTAGGGCATGGACCTTACCTTTGGCTACTTCCAGTGGAGGAAAAACCACTTAGAGGAAGTCTCCTTAGTATGGAAGAAAGCCTCAAACTTTGCTTAGTGTACATGCTCAGCACACACCAGTATTTGAACCCTGGAAATCCCTATACAAGTCGTAGCTATTATTATTGGATGAATGCTGGAGGGGAAGGCAAGCAAGGTCAAGTTCAATTTAATACTGTCAAGAATATTTTTTTTATATTGGCCCATTCTTTGTACTATCAGGATGCAGTGGAATATTTATTCCAAGGCACTTGGAGTAGTGTTTGTGAATGGTGCACATGAGTGTCTCACAGCCATCTTATGAGCTAGGCCAGGCCCAAAGTCAACTAGTAAGCTTCAAAGCTGACACAGGTATTTGAACACAGATGTCCCAAGCAATCAAGCCACTACCCCCACATTGAGCCCACACTATTTCTAAGAGATGACCTTTGGGGCAGATTTCAAGATGCTAGTGTGATACACACTATTTTTTCTCACTATTCTTTTGTATCTGATTTGTTTAATCCTTATCTCATGGTGTTTTATGTTTGAGAGGGCTGGAGTGGGTAGGGAAATAGAAGGCTTTTCAAATAATCACTCATTGAGAAATGATAAGATTGGTTCTAGTAAACCCAGTTCTAAATAAAGTTTCAGGTTCAGATTGTGACTTCACGCTGACTATAGGCATGCTACCAGCTTTCAGTTCTCTAATTTGTAAAATGGGGATAATCGATTTACCTGTCACCTAGGGTGCATGTGATGTATACGTAGTTGCCCTCCGTCCCTTGGGGTTTCCTTGGGGTATCCATGGGGTATCCATACATCCTAGTTGATGGGTAAATCGATTCTTCTCATTTTACAACTTAGAGAACTGAGGCTGAAAGACGATTACATGCCTATAAATGTGAAACCACAATTTGAATCTGTAACTATACTGAGAACCAGGTCAACCAGAACCAATCGTATCATTTATATATTCCAAATGTAACTATAGCATCTGCTTTGTCATCCTGCTGGAGCATTTGGATATACCAGTGGAAATATGGTTCCCTTGGACAGGAAAAGACTGGAATAAATCAAAGTATTATTCTTGGGTGGAGGGTTCTTATAAGTAAATGCAACCCTTTGAAGCAGCATAATTGGGATGTGTGAAGCACTCTGATTTCCATTATCTCTGATTTGGGGTCACTGTCAGTCAGCTGACAAACTTCAGTGTTAAAACAAAAATGGCGTGAAGACCTTGCTCTATTTCTCCTCTCTTTAATTCCCTTCCACATAAGTGGATGAAGTCAGACCTGGGTGTTCCTTGTGTTTCCTTAAATACCAAGAAGATGACAAAAGATATTTCAAACAGCCCATGCTTTTGTACTTGGTAGTTGTGGGAGGGAAATGTACCAAAATGTGCCCTAGGATGCATCATCTCACACACCTTCCTGGAAAACAGCACAAAAAGAGCAAAACAGTAATTTGGAGAGAGAGAGAAAAAATCCTACCAATGAATTAAAAATCATTTCAAACAATAGACGAGCACGTTTCTGCTGCACTTTCCATGCCATGTGAAAATATTATCCCAATGTTTGAAAACATTTCTGGAGAACAACACACCCACCCCAGAGGTAGCTGGAGAATTCTTTTCTTTTAAAACTACAAAGCAAAGTTCTTCCCTCCCCACTCCCTTCTCTTTCCTTAAAAAAAAGAAAAGAAAAGAAAAGAGTTTTGAGAATTTTACTTTTCTATTCAGTGCAGTCCTGGCCAAAGTAAAGCCCTCTTTTACATTGACGTCAAGATCTTTACTAAGATTAGGGTTTCATTTCTCTATTGCAGCAATTAGCCAGGGAATGTATAAAAGGCTTCAGGGAAGCTAGCTAAAACTCCAGAGGGAAAGCACTTTGTACCACAGACAGATAGGGAGAGGGAGAGGAAGCGGAGAGTGGCAGGAGAGAGACGGAGCCGAAGGGAGTGAGAGAACAGCAGAAAGTTTGTGTACAAAGACTTCCCCCCCCCCTCCAGTAATGTTTCACCTGATAGCTTGGGTGATAAAGGACTGAGGGAGCTGCTTACTTTTGTACTGAAAGAGCTGAGAGTTAGAGGGAAGTTAGCCGTGGTTCTGCGGCAGTTTTAGAACTGCAAAGAGTTGGCAGCATAGCTAGCTCTCGCTCGCTCGCTCTCTTTCTTTCTAATGGACTGAATAGGGCTACTAGTTAAGGGGGAAAACAGTTTGACAAGAGTTTCTGGGAGAATTAAAAAAACAAACTAAAAGCAGTTCAGGGTGGAAGGACTTTCACGCCGGCGTTTTGAGTTTCTTTCTTTCTCTTTTTTAAACCTGCCTTGTTGTATTGAGCCAGTTTTCTGCGAGGAGACAGGGGCACAATGGGTTTTTGAGAAGCACCTTGTGTTTTGTTTTGTTTTGTTAATGAGGATACAGGGCATGACCAGGGAACTCAAAGGAAGTTTTTGAAGAGCAACATCGGGAAAGAGATGGGTCTGTTAAGCGTGGACCTGTTGATCACATTGCAGATCCTGCCGGTTTTCTTCTCCAATTGCCTCTTCCTTGCACTCTATGACTCGGTGGTCCTCTTGAAGCACATGGTGCTTCTCCTGAGTCGCTCCAAATCTGCACGTGGTGAGTGGCGAAGGATGCTGACATCGGAGGGGCTGCGCTGCGTCTGGAATAGCTTCCTCCTAGATGCCTACAAACAGGTGGGTTGATAGAACTGGGCTCTTGGAGATGCCGGTTGGAAAGGGGATTGTGATTGACAATAGGAGATGCGTCTGAAGTTTAGCTTCAGACTGCAATGGAGGTAAGTTTCATGAAAGGAAGTATTGAGCGCGGAAGAAGCGGAGCCAGGATATGAATTCCTGATGCCCATTCAAGGTTCCAAAAACGTACAACTTCATTAAAAGTTCCTTTAAACTCTAGTTATGCTGTGTGGGTTTAGGTATTGTTCCTGACCCTGCTCAATGCTGTGGATTTCTGTGTGGCTTCCTATCTGTTCAGTAGCACTGTTGAGATGTTATAGATTTTTAGGGCTTCAACTGTTAATGGTGGTAATCTTTTTTTTTCATAGGAAAAAAAGAGACCCCCCCTCCATATAGAGATATAACATTATATGTATGCAAGGTAAAATGTCTGGGTTCCAGCATGTTTCCTTTGATTGTAACATAATTCATGGGGGAATGAATATGTGCAGAAGTACAGAGTGTATAAGCAACTGTACAGTCAGGATTTCCCAGCATTAAAATAACAACATTACTGATTCTAGATGTCCTGAAAAAGGAATGTTATATATATATATATAAAATACTTGGCACTTCCTACTGATTCCAGATGTCTAGACAGAACTGAAAGTAAACAGTCTACAAGGTGCCCATGCTAAACAGGCTGCTATTGTCCCCATTTTGCAGAATAGGAAAGTGTGGTGAATGAAGTTCATGCCAGAAAATTAGTTAGTTAGTTAGTTAGTTAGTTAGTTAGTTAGTTAGTTAGTTAGTTAGTTAGTGTGCTTGCTTGCCTGCCTGCCTGCCTGCCTGCCTGCCTACCTGTTATACTTGTAGGCCGCTGCTCCCAGCCTGCCAGCTCCCAGCGGCTAACAACAGATAAAATAATACAATGAAATCCCCACAAGCCCCAGTCCCATAACAAACTGTAACCATTATCTCAGGCTATTGCTAACAGTAGGGCCATTATTAGGGACATGGGTTCCATGCCGGATGAAAAGGCTGGGATGATGAAGCCCTTTGACATCTGTGCTTTGAAATGGATGTGGTGATTCTTGCTGAGCTTCACCAGTAGGAGCTCCACTAGGAGCCCTGTTGCCTTCAGCAGTCTTCATCTACAGCATGTGAGGA
This sequence comes from Paroedura picta, assembly GCF_049243985.1. Taxonomy (NCBI): domain Eukaryota; kingdom Metazoa; phylum Chordata; class Lepidosauria; order Squamata; family Gekkonidae; genus Paroedura; species Paroedura picta. Next base: position 153,021,270 of record NC_135370.1, on the reverse strand, counting down.
TTGGGTTAACAGACTGAGGGACAGTGGAAATTGAAATGATCTTTCTTTTTTAGCTGCCAAACTGTGAGCTGATAGCTTGGTGTTTCCCCATCTCATGTGGAGAGGATCAAGAACACCCTTTTAAAATGAGAAGTTTAATGCTTTTATTGGGCTAAGTAACAATGAGAAAGCCTTAAGTTAAGGTCTTGGGGGGGGGGGGGACACTGCAAAGTCCCCAGTTTTTCGTATGGGCCAGTGCACCACTTTGGGTAGAAAACTGAAATAGCTGCTCTGCCTTATAAGAAGGCACTGATGTTGCTGTTCTCCCAGTAGTTCAGTCAATTGCTTTTTCTTACACTATTTAAATATATTGTTTGTTTCACTGTGAAAACTGCCATGAGTTTTCAAGCTGTTGTGAGATTGGCCTAATTCATCTGTTTAGCCCAGTTCATTCCCCTGGACACATAAATACTTCTTAGGAATTCCTTGCACCATGGAGAGCTCCCACAATTACATCAGGAAGAAGATGAGGTGGCTGGTACCCAGGGTTAAGGAGATAAAAGGTTTCCCACTTGGTATGTAGAGCTGGCTCTTTTTTGGGGTGGGGGAGTTCACGAAAGCTCTGTATTATCCCAAGTTTCTTCAGGAAGGCATCTAACTGGACCCTGTAGCATATGCTTAGAGCAGAACTCATGGGCTGAAAATAATCCACTGCTTCATTGTACCTAAACTCTACATACCCTAGATATCTTGGGTTTAGTAAGTATCACAGATCCCCTTAATAATAGTTTATATTCTTAAAGGCTACTATGATCTTCCAGAGTGCTGATTTGAAAGTTACTTTGCCAGGGATCCTACAGAGATGAACATCTATGCAGAATAAAAAGTGGATCAAAGCAATACAGCGGGTTAGTAGGATAGCCAGTGAAATAGAATGTGGAATCCTTCATCCCTTATTCCGGGTTGTTTGCTCCATATTGAAATTGTGAGTAGTTTGGAGTTCCTGGAAAATGACAAAGGAACAAAACTGCTGTTAATCATGGTGGTCAAAATGTTAGATATTTTCTGAATATCTTCTGTCAATCTAAAATGTCCAAAAGCAATAACAAAAGTCTATCATCTTTGTTTTCATATGCAGACAGCAATGGCAGAAAAACACACAAATTAACATTCTTGTTATGTTTTTTTCGATAGTTTGCACACTGATAAACCCATGAAAAGCAGGGACAACATTAATTTGAGGTATCTTTTCCAGCAGTTTATGCAGAGACATGAGGGGCATAAATCCCCTAAGAACTGGGCTTTGGGTTGTTATGAATGTTGGCTTGAAATTTTCCATGGGAGAATTGCACACAGGGAGCTCTCTAATATAGAGAATATGCACAACATTGTAGTTCTGCAGAAAGAGGGCTTGTCCAAAGAGATAGCATCTCCTCCTCCCTGTAGCCTGAACTGATAAGGGAAAATTAAACAGGTGATAATGACCTCTCCTTTTACAAGGATGCTTGCAGAGAGAAAGAATGTGACCATATGAGAGAGAGAAAAAAAATGGCAGAACAGGTAGAAGGGACTGAGTCAGTGCAAGGCCAGGCTCTGTGTGGAGAGCCTTTCTCTTTACCAGGCTTCCAGATGTGACAGAATTTAATTTGTCTTTCCCCCCTTCAATATAAGCTATGCGTGGACACCTTCAGCTTGCACTGTGGGCAGCAACCATGAGCAAAGGAGCTAAATTTAAAGGTGGAGAAAAGAGCATTATTTAATGGGCTTATTCAGCTCATGAGTAATATGTTGCTAATGCTGGCCTAGGTTGATTCATTAGCAGAGGCTGTTGGTGATTCTCTCGTGTTTGTTTAATTTTTTTTTCTCTCTCTATGTGTATTTTTAACCAGCTTTGGTACAATTTCTACATTCCTGCTGAACTTTGCTTTCTGATTTGAACCCCTGCCAGGATCTCTGTGTGGACTGTCACCATGCTGTTCCCTCCTTATCACTGGAATAGCGACCCCCAAGAGAGGTTCCTTCCAACAAGGCTAATTACCCTAATGAGGGTTAATGGTCTGAGTTTTTTAAACGAGGTGTCTTTATATTATAGGGGAAGAGTTCAAAGAGAGGACTTGTTTTGAAGGACCCTGGTGCTCTTGCTCCAGAGAAGTTCAGTAATGTTGCTGGGTGCCATCAGGCTGAAAAAGGCAGCTGAATTCCATCACATATTTACAGAATGATGTCCCTGTTGGGGAAACAGGACGATGAAAACCCCTGATTGTGTATGTGCAGGATGTCTACGATATTCCTAAATTATATAGGTCATCCAGCTGAGTGTCAATATAGACTTTGTGGCAGGCGGGCCTCCCAGGTTTGATCTATATACAGTGACATGTACACACATTTTTATACACACGCAGTATTTTTATAGTAATGCAGACAGTCTCCCACTGGGGCTCTTTGAAAAAATTGTTTTCCTGTACCAGCTTCTGCTTCGGTGCTATGGTGAGATTGATTTTATTAAATACCCAAAGGTAAGAGCAGACAACAACATCAAGGGGTTTAATGATGCATTCCAGTGGAAGAAGTGGAGCATTCTTTTGTGGCACTTCCAAGGCAAGTGCTGAGTATTTGCTAGAATGCCCAAACCCTGCCTTTTCATCTCAGTGTCTCCATATGCCGATCCCTAAGAAGTGGGTCTCTTTGGAATAAGAAACTCCAAAAGCTCATGCAGGATATGATGGATTTTCTTTCGTTATGCTGAGGCATGGTGATCCATATGGGAGTTGTTTGAAGCTCCAAATATTGCTATTGTCATTGCAGCCTGTATTTTCTAGAGTAAGGCCAAGAAGAAGAAGAAGAGTTGGTTCTTATATGCTGCTTTTCTCTACCCAAAGGAGTCTCAAAACGGCTTACATTCGCCTTCCCTTTCTTCTCCCGACAACAGACACTCTGTGAGGTGGGTGAGGCTGAGAGAGCCCTGATATCACTGCTCGGTCAGAACAGCTTTATCAGTGCTGTGGCGAGCTCAAGATCATCAAGATGGCTGCATGTGAAGGAGGAGTGGGGAATCAAGCCCGGCTTGCCAGATTAGAAGTCTGCACTCCTAACCACTATAACAAGCTGGATCTACATCTAACCATTAAACCAAGCAGGCAGGATGAGGGTCAGAACAGTGGTCTGTATACAGGCTTTTCGTACACATATAAAAGGTTGCAGGGTGTTTGGAGTATGCTCTGTGCTCTGTGTGGTATTGATGCTTGTCTAAGGTTTTTGAATTAGTTTTAAAGTCAGTATATTGGGGGAAGGGCACAAACAGTCTCTCCAATTCAGGGCTAGGAATGCCACCTCAGAGTCTCCCCTGGATGTTATTAATGCAGGCCCAAGTGGAAAGAATCCTGATCTTTATAGGTCCAGAGCTTAATATTCTACACTGATAGTCCTCAGCCACTCAAAGCCTTTTGTTTAAGATGGTTCGGTTGCCTTAGCTTAGGACATAACAATGCAAACCTAAACAGAATTATAGCCACCTAAGCATGTTTAAGTTCACTTAAATGGATGTGATTTGTCCCAAATGAACCCTAAGTGGTCCAAAACTAAATAGTGGGCATATCCAGTCAATGAATTTCTGAGATAATAACGTAGTATTTGAAGGCATGTTTGGCAGGAGGGGAAAAACCTCTTTCTATGGAGTAAGCTGTATGAGAAACTTAGAGAAAGCCGCATCAAGGATCAGTTTAGCACATTGACTTTCCAGCTGATCCCAGCTCTAGTAGCCCTCCCATAGGGATTTTATAAACCTGAGAGTGCCCCTCAACAGCATGACATCACATCTGGTTTTCAGTGCAAGTACATCAGAGCACTGTCATGATGTCGGTGTGCAGCCCTGTTTTTTTTTCTTTCTTTCTGCTGATGCTTCAGTGGCTGGCAGGCCACAAAGCAGATTGCTAGGAAACAGATTGCTTTAGGATGCTTTGGGCTGATCCTGCGTTGAGCAGGGGGTTGGACTAGATGGCCTGTATGGCCCCTTCCAACTCTATGATTCTATGAAACCTGGCAACGCTACTTAGTGTTCCTCACTGGTACACATTCTCTTCCAGTTGGAGGCAATATAGACACTTGTTACTGAAATTATGAATACCAGTAATTGCATATGAGACTAGAGTGGGTTCCCACTTTACAAGTGTTTTGCAAATCTTAAGGGTCTCTCCTAGGTCTACCAATGTTCGGGGGGGGGGGATGTCGTTCTTCTAGAATTATGACTCCTCTCCAGATCACACAGATCTATTCTTTTGTAGAAAAATGGCGTCAGAAGAGAGATTCTATGGCCTTTCTTCCCGAAGAGTCCCTCCCCCCCAAACTCCCCCTCCCTAGGCATTTCCCTATCCTGAATTGGTAACCCTAGTCTCTACTAGCCTTGGGTGTACAATTCCCTTCCTCAGTGTCACTATACTCTTGGTGGTATCTGAGGTCCGTTAGTACACTGGGGTCCAGTACACTGTAGAAGTAGCACAGAAGGGCTCCGTTTGTGAGCAGTGCAATCCAAGTCACCCTGCAAGAAGGCACTTCCCTGTACCTTCTCCTACTGAAATCTTCTGTGCCTCTCCTAATTGGGCAGCTGTGGCTCAGTGGACCTCTATCCAGGAACACTGTGGTGGGCAAAATGGGAATCTCTCACAAGAAGGAGAGCGGGCAAAAAAAGGGAGGTACCCCAAAACCTTCTCTTCTCTGCAAATGGAAATACCATTGGGATTGAGAAACTGCTGTTCATAGTAGCAAAACAGCATCTGAGGATCCAAGCTAGAGAATGTTAGTGTTTCAAAATGACATGAACCACCACATAGATAAATGTGAGGAAGCCTCAGGAAGGGAGGTTGTGTCAATGATCAGTTTTTTTTTTTAATCCTGCTAGCATCCAAGACATGGAATAGGAAACATATTTGGCTATTATTCATTGTTACTCAACTCACTTCTTCCTAGAGTGAAGCACTTACAATGCTTCCCAGAATGACATCCTGATACAACCGCTGCTCACATGAGATAGTGTTGCATAGTGTCACTGCAGAGACAATATTTACAAAGTCAAGCATCGCAAAATAAGGAATAATAGCTGGGCTTCTTTATGACTTTTTGTCTGTTTGACACGCCAGTGGGAGAGCATACTATTTTGGCAGGCTTTTAGGGCAGTGGAACAAGCCCTCTTAGCCTGAGCCCTTCTGTTTTCATCATCTTTGTTTGCTTTGGCCTGAAGTTCAAGGAAGTGCTTTTCTTTGTATTTCACAGCAGCAAGAGTATCTTTTGAAAGGAAGCTCTATTTAATTTTTCGCCAGTAGTTCTAGATCCCAAACAGACCTTTCTAACTTCTTTATTAAGAAACAGTAAGTTATTCCTAGGACTGCACTTAGGTACCATGTAGAGTGGAGTGAATTAATCTCCGCAGAATGTTAGGAACAAAAATCTACAAACTGTTTTTATAACACATATCGCAAATTGTTTCCTATGTAGTTTTGGGAGGCTGAACTTGATAACTTGAGCAGGGAATGTACTCTTTCCTATGCTTCCCCCCAAATCCACTGAAGTTGAAAGGAAAGGGTATCATCCTTGATGTGGGGTAAGGAGGTCATTGTCCTATTCAAGAACTTCCACAATCATCTCCAGAATATCACTGATATTATCCTTGACAAATGCATAATCTTCCCTGCACTAATCTTTGAGATACCCAATCTTATTTTCTTCTGATCTAGGCCTACTCAAAAATGCCTACTTTTTCTGAGAAGCTATCTGTCAGGCAGATCTAGGTCAATAGTGTTCTGAGATTGGTTGAAAGCTGTCCAATAAAATTTTGTTCTTCCAATTGAAACTAGCAAGGTTTAGAAGCCCAACTGCTTGTGGTTAGTGTAGAATAGATGGTCAAATAATATACTGGCTGAGATTATTATAAGGTCAGTCAAATTTTACAGGAATAGATCTTACCACCTGGCTAATTTTAAACCTGGCCTTTTTTCTTTCACCTTCAGGATCATCCTCCATGCAAGTTTCTCATTTCACTCATCACTGCTAATATACATGTGGCTAACTCCTCCTCCTCCTCCTCTTCCTGCTGTTCTATAGTCTCTTGATCACAGCCTGTGTTTCTTTTTCACACATCTACCAAACTCTAATACCTGCAGATTATCAGCATTAATCATTTTCTGTCAAAGAGTTGACTAAAGAAGAGGTCATGGCTCAATTTCGCTTTTCATGTGGAAGATCCAGTTTTTGTTTAAAGAATCTCAGTTGTAGATATTGGGAAAAGACCTTTCCTTCACCAAGTGTATGGAGAATTCGTACCAGGCAAGTAGACCATATTAAACTATGTTTGAGTTCAGTAGTATATTTAAAATCAACAAAGTTTTATTCAAGGTACTAGCAAAAAAATACAGCAGTCACTAGGCTGCCCATGCTTCCTTTCAATATTGCCCGCCAGCTTGCCAAGGTAAGGGGGCATATTGAAAGAGGCCAAAGACCACCTAACTGATGATCATGAATACTGCAGCAGGGAAGTCCCCTTAAATGCTCCTGGCCTTGGCTGGGAGCATTTAAAGGCAGCCAGATCCCTTCCCTGGTGTTACAGCTGATTTCGACAGCTGTACTGCATGGGTGGGAGCTCATTTTAAATGTTCCTGGCCTTGACAGGGAAAGTTTGAAGGCAGAAGGACCCATCCATGTATGACATCTGATCATGACAGCTCCCCTGAGTTGTCATAATCAGTTGTAACAGGGGGAACAATCCTTTTAAATTCTCCTCACCAATCTGTGAAGGTAGGTGGGAAGTGTTTAAATGGAGAGGACCCAGCATTACAGCCCCATGGCTGTCATGATAAGCTGTAATGCAGGCAGCATCCTCCCTTTAAATAAGCTCTGCCTGTGAAGGTGTGTGTTTGTGTGTGTGTGTGTGGGGGGGGGGGTGACTTGAACATTCCAAGGCTCTGCCTGGAGGCTTTGGAATGTTCAACAGGTTGTAGGAAATATGCACACTCAACTATGTAATAAACTTTCATACCTTGAATCAAACTTTGTTGGTCTTAAAGTTGCCACTGGACTCAAACTGGACTCAGACCAACAAGACTACACATTGGAATAATATTAAACTATATGAAACAATTACTGGATGTTATGAGGCAGGTTCAGATATTTTTAGCCGGAATGCAGTTAAGAGAGGACAGAGAGGTTTTGTTGCCTTTATGATTACCAATCAGCGTAACTAGGGTGCAGGATGTGGCTAAAAAGATACCATTTTGAGGAGGCAGTTCAAAATGATAATAATGACAGCCAACTTTGTGAGGTGGGCATGAACTCTCAGAGGGTGAGCTTTACTCTTTTGTTCCCTGTGAGTTCTCCAAGGACTCTGGTTGATTCTGAAACAATTTTGAATTAGGGTGAGGGATCACTACACCACACATATACAGTTTCACCTAATTCCTCCTCTAGTCAAAACCAGATGATTCTAGCTTCTGAGAGGTGAGGGACAGAGGGTGGAGTGCAGGAGCAGAGGAAGAGAAGGGTGGAGGCTCATAAGCAAGTAGCATCCCAGTGAGTGGAGGAAGAATGGGATGTTTAGCTTCAAGGCCTCCAGTTGCACCTCATGGGTGTGGTTTTTCAGGAATGATATACAATTTATGTAGCCTCTGACACAATCTTGGATTCCACAGGAAAAACAAACAAATACAATAGTAGCTATTAATTATCTGCCTGCCAATAGCTTATGAAAACTGGGAGGAAGCCCTGAGAAAGGCTTCTGAGAGGTTGCCCGTCAGTGAATGGAACAAAATCAAAGTGAAGGTCGTCCAAAGTATTTAAGAGCTCAAATGGATTCTTTACATAGCTCTAACACAACGTGACTCTGTTTTAAATGGCCAGTGCCATAGCCTGCTAATTATCTGACAACATCTATTTTCTGTAGGGAGTTGACACAATCTGCCACAGAGCTCAAAAGTGTCTAATGACAGGGCTTACAAACATAGGATCTGAAAAAGAGTTATGATTTTATCCCCAAAAAGTAAGGAGGAAGAAAGTGCAAATGCTGTTATGCTTTGTTCATGCGTGTTCGATGGGAAATGTTAGCACAGCAGTGGGAGTTCTATTTCTAGTTGGTGGCTTATGAATGGGTCTCTTTTTCCCCCTCCCTCAATTAGCTCTTTTTCAGCTTGCATGTAAAAACAAAACGAATCATTCTCTTGCCACTGAATGAAGCTTTAAAAGGATTTAAAATAAGTATTTGGGCAATGAACTAAATTTCTGTCCCTGAAAACACAAAAAAGAGAATGTATGAATATGAGACTAGAATGGTTGGATCAGAGCAAATGTCCCCAGCACCCATGTCCCCCAGCCCTCTATCTTTCCTCTCATAGTAGAAAACCTGATGCCCAACATCTGAGATGTTTACAAGCAGGATAAGTTGTTGAAAATCATCCAGTATCCCTGTGCTACCAAATCACTTCCATCTAATGGAGATACTATGGATGAATGACCTCCAAAATATCCTATGGTTAACAGCCTTGCTCAGGTCTTGCAGACTGAAGTCATGGCTTCCTTGATTAAGTTAATCCAACTCGTATTGGGTCTTCCTCTTTTCCTGCTACCTTCAACTTTTCCTAGCATAATTTTCTTATCTTCAGCCAGCTTGGTGTAGTGGTTAGGAGTGCAGACTTCTAATCTGACAAGCCGGGTTTGATTCCTCATTCCCCACATGCAAGCAGCTGGGTGACTTTGAGCACACCCCAGTGTTGATAGAGCTGTTCTGACCGAGCAATAATATCAGGGCTCTCTCAGCCTCACCCCCCTCACAGGGTCGCTTTTGGGAGTAGAGGAAAGGGAAGGCAATTGTAAGCCACTTTGAGACTCCTTCTGGTAGAGAAAGCGGCATATAAGAACCAACTCTTCTTTCCCAGTGAGTCTTTTCCTCTCATAATTTGACCAATGTCCAATAGCATCAGTTTAGTCATTTTAGCTTCTAGGGAGACCAAGCTTGATTTGATCTAGAACACACTTATTTGTCTTTTTGACAAACCACTGTATCTGTAAAACTCTTCTCCACCAGCATCCCTAACACCTGAGAATTGCTGATATATTGATACTCAATAAAGAGGCTTCACTTTAATTCTTATGCTCTTTGCTAGACCTGATTTTATTCCATGCCACCTGAGTATCAACTTATGCTGCAGCAATTAATTCACAGGTTAATTAATTAATTAATTATATTTATATACCACCCTCCCCAAAGGTGCAAGAAGAAATGCTTCCTTTTGTTTATCCTGCATCTGTTGTTAATCAGTTTCTCTGACAGATTCCTATTTCTTCTGTTATTTCAGAAACAGAAAGACTACAGCAATTACTTTAAATTCAGTAGATGTGATTACTTAAAACGTTGATAAGGGAGGTGTTCTAAACTTTCCTGTGGGCACTAGAAAGAATACAAGCAAAAAAGGCAGTTTAAAGGTTTATTGTAGCATAAGCTATTTTGGGCTATAGCCCCTCTTATCAGATACATGGAATGATTCCTCACAATGCATATACACACTCATACAAATATGCACATAGATTTTGCAGAGTTGTAAATAGATTTTAAATTATTTTAAAACATTTTCATGCTATCTTTCCAGGCAGTCCAGGTTCTCCAAGTTTGTAAATCATCAAAACATCATCATCAACATCTATTAAAATTGAAGGTCAGCCAAGCAGTTACCAAGCACAGATCCATCAAAGCATTAAAGCATTTCTCACACACACACACACACACACACACACACACACACACGTAAGTCAATTAATCAAAACAGAAACAGGTAGGAACATGTAACAGGTAGAAGGGTCAATGAGGCTCATAGAGAGAATGCCAAACAAAGCAGAAAAGTTGTCACTTGCTAGTGGACAAGTGATAGAAAGGTTTGATCAAATCTCCCCCTAGAGGGAATAAGAACACTGGATCAGACCAGTAGCCAATATAGTCCAGCATCCGATTTTACACCACAGCCAGCCATGTCCCCTGGAGGGCAAACACGGCATAGAGGCCGAGGCTCTCCACACTGTTCCCTCCCAGCACTTGTTTTCAGAGATTTGTTTCCTCTCAATATGGATGCTCCTTTCAGTCACCATGGCTAGTAGACATCAGTGGACCTCTTCCACTTCCAAAAATCTGCCTAATCCCCTCCCTGGCAGTGAATTCCACAGTTTAATTACTCATTGAGTAAAGAACAATTTCCTGTCAATTTCATTGGGTCTCCCCTATATCTAATTATGGGGGAGTGGGAAAAAGTATCCTCTATCCACTTTATTCATCCCACACATAATTTTATAAACTTCTACCATGTCTCTACTTAGCCCTCTTTGTTCTAGACTGCAACATCCCATCAGCCTTTCCTCATAGGAAAGGAAATACCCTAATCCACAACCCTACAGTTTTAGTGCCATGACTGAGAAAGCACATTCACTGGTCATGGCCCATCTAAAACCAAATGCTGGAGACAACTGAAGCAGGTCCACCAAAAGTGGTCAGGCAGGTTCATACGGAAGCTCTTTAAGTGTTAAAAGAGTCAGAGTGGTGGAGTAACATCTGGGAGACCCCAGGTTCAAACTCCATGAGGCCTGCTGGTGACCTTGGGTCAATTACTTTCTCTTTGCTAACCAACATTACAGGATTGTTTTGACAATAAAATTTGGAAGGAAGAATGCTGTAAATGATCCTAAACTCTTCAGAGAAAAGGTAGATTTAAAAAAAACAGATAGAAAAGATTTAAATGCTTTGAAATGCAAGATGTAAGCCTGACATTTGAATACAAAACTACATACAAGCTAAATACAGTGGCCATTCACATGATAGCAATAACACAGTCATCCCAGTTACTTTAGTAAATGTAATACCTGTCTTGGGTGAGACATGTATTTCAACACTGATGAATACAATTAAACTTACTGATACAATTTCATTCAGTAGTTTCACACTGGAGTCTTAGGGTGCCTAAAGAATCCTGTTTGCTTTAGCTCTAACAGACTCACATGCTCCCTGATCCATTTGTAGAAGGAATAAAAAATCCTAGTCCATTTTCTGTGTCAGCTGCCACGGAAAGCACACTGGGTAGCTAGAGGACTGGTTAGCACAAAAGTCCATGATTATGCTGGAGCTAGAGTTATTGCGTGTGAGGGAAATTCTCTGGGTTTGTTTCTCAGAGCAGCTCTCTTGCCTGCCTTTGTCTGTAATTTCAAAAGAGGTTTGGCAGAGCAATAATTTTTATTTTTTTGGATGACATTTCATTGTGGTGTGTTGTGGGTATCTTTCCAAGAGCTAATTCTGCCTCCCTTTCAATAATGAAGAGAAACAGCAGAGAAACAAAAAAGCCCCACAAAGCGAACGATCAGTGAGGATGTCAGGCCCATTCCAGAGCCTGCTGGAATAAAGAAGCTCTTTGGGAATGTTAGCGCTTCATCAAGACCAATTAGCAGGAGATGCTGCTGGTTGTGTTGGAGCATTAACTACTGGGCAGGGTTGGTTTTCTGGAGTGCTAGCGCTGAACAAGGCACCGACCTAATTACTCTAACTGCAAGAGCAGAGGAGGCCTTGTGAATGTCTGTTTGGCAAGCCTATCTCATTAAGGACGAAATCTCCTTGTGTTTGTTTGGGCTGCTAGGAGCAAAAAATTAACACGATAGGTAACCTGTGGCCATGAGATTTCCTTTGTTGCTGTGGGAAATGCAGTGACGCCAGTCATACTAGAGGAGGGCTTGATTACTTTCCAGAGAGGTGATGACGTGAAACCAGCTATTGTTTTCCTTCAAAAGTTTATTGTCTCCCCCTGGTTTGTAAGGTACTGCTCTTAGAAGACAGGCATAGAGAACACCCTTTCATTGTAGGAGAATAACTAAAACAATGCCTGAGCTCAAAGGGCACTTAGTACATGAATGGCCAAATAATAACAATGAGCAAGAGAACCAGGTGCTCTCCAACTTCCAGATTTTAAGAATCTATTCGTTTTTTTAATGATGTTATATAATATGTAGTGGATAGTGGATGGTTCAGATGGATGACACAGTTACATAGATGTTGCTTTGCTTTTTTACCCACTGGATAAAGGAAACACTGAGGTTTGTCACATGATCATTTTGTAGCCTGTAAAAATTGCATCTTGTATGTGCTGGGTGGGAAACCAGATGTTGTCTCGTGTTAACCCCACAAGTAAATCCAACAGGCTTTCATGAAAAGAGTCTGAAACGTGAAAATGGTGAACCCTGACAAGCAACTGGCTTTAGGCCAGTTTTAGTCATCTTCTGAACCAAGTCATCCTTTCCTTTCCTTTTTTTTTTCTTAACACACATTTCTTACACACCAGGAACTTGTGGTATACATGTATTTTTCTCATACTTCAGAAATTCTGTTTGAGAATCCCTCTGTTTCATGTTGTAATGAATAATAGACCAAATCACGTGATAATCCTGGATGGGTCTTAGAAAATGCATATGATAGCCATGTAATCAAAGGGATTGCCATTTCCAGTTATGTGTTTATGCTAGCACATCCTTAGTCATCAATACCCATGACTGGGCCATGTGAATAATACATCCTCATTTTGACCTGTAATAAAATAGTTCTCTATATTTTCATTATTTCCTAAACTCAGTAACTGGATTGTGAATATTCTCCTGGTGTTCATTGAAAGAATCCTACCTTTGAAGATCTGGAGCACAGATTTATTGGAAAAATAGAAGCATATGTAGATAATGGCAGAAATGTACATATGTTTCTATATTTTCATTATATTTACACTATATTTATATTAATATCTTGCCCTTTCATCAGCAACTGTTTATAACTGCTGTCATGGGATCATTTATTATTTTCATTTCTGCTCTGAAACATGTGGTAAAGACCTATATATTAGGTGGGACAGCTGTGGGGGGAAGCTCTGCCTTCTAAACTGAAGAATATCCAGTGTCCCATCCCTCCCTCCCCCAGCCACTCTGGCCAGTCTTCTGTAGATTCTTTATATCCCAGCCACCCACAATCAAATAAAAAGGGGGACACAAGTTTTAAATTAAAGATTGGTAGCATGTAAGCTAGATGTTGCCAAGAGCAGGGGTAGTCAACCTGTGGTCCTCCAGATGTCCATGGCAGGAGCTCATGGGAATTGTAGTCCATGGACATCTGGAGGACCACAGGTTGACTACCCCTGCCCTAGAGGTCTCTTATTTGGAAGCCTGCTAGACTAAGGCTCTACTTACATTTGAGATAAACAGATACCCCTGTTGACTTGGGTGGAGATTATTTATTTATTTATTATTACATAGAAAATGAAGCATTTAATCATGTAGATATGAGATGTGAATAATTTAGATGTAAATGTAAAGTTGGCTCTCAAATAAATAACCCCTGATTCTCCTTTCTCTAGACAGGGTACCTCAGCAGGTTCAAGGCTGCTCTTTTCTCTCACAGAGCACCTTACCACAGACCCTACACACACCAGTTAGGAATGATAGGCCCTTAACTGGATGTTTGTCCCAGTTGTCCATCCCAAACTAAAAGCCAAATACAAGCCTGCCTAAGCTCCTTTCAAGAGCCTCAAAATCCCTATTCAGAAAGTTAAAACGAAAAGAAAAGGTTTAGTCACCTTTCTTAAACTGAGACTGGCTAACCTCCTCCCATCCAGTGGAATTCCATGGATTCTGATTGGCTGACAATTGCTTAGATTTGCATGAGACCTAAATCATGACTGATTCAGAGCTCTGGAGGAGAGGCAGGAGTTTTAAGGATGATTGCTGCATACACTAGTGAGTTTTCTCCCTGCCGCCTCCCTCAATCTTGTGTTTGAATCTTTGGTCTAGCTTCTTCTTCTCACTTGCTTCATGCATCTGAGGCTGTGAGCTATGGTCCATGAAAGCAATAGATATGTTAGTCTTTGTGGGACCATAAAAGTCTTTGTGTCGTTTTGGCTGCAGCAGACTCACAGAGCTACCTATTGGGATATCTCATTAATATAACAGAGCTTTGCCCAGTTATAAAAGAATGATACTGAGTACAATAATAAATCTCCCAACAAGTATATTGCAAAAAAAGTAAACTTGCGTTTATTTTAGTAAATCCAGATCACATTCAGTTTGCAGTCAAAGAAAGAGAAAGGAACTTTTTAATAGAATCATAGAGTTGGAAGGGGCCATACAGATCATCTAATCCAACCCCCTGGTCAATACAGGATCAGCCTAAAGCATCCAGGATAAGTATCTGTCCAACCACTGCTTAAAGACCACCAGTAAGGGAGAACTCACCACCTCCTTAAGCAGCTGATTCCACTGCTGAACTACTCTGACTGTGAATTTTTTGCCCCTGATATCTAACTGTTCTACGTGAAGTTTACACCCATTACTGCAGGTCCTACCCTCTGCTGCCAACAGGAACCTCATCTAAAAAGTACTTCCCTTACCACAAATGCCCAACTTGTCCCGCATAATGGGTGTGAGAATATGAGGACATTGTATCTATAGGAGTGACCTGTGGAGATTTGTGTCTCCATGGAAGGCCATGTGAAGCAAGTAAGAGGACAAAGCAAGAGAGAGAACAGAGGTCAGAGGGCAGCTCCCAAATCAAGACAGAAAAAGGCAGCCAATTCAAGGAGATGACACCTACATACACTTAACATAATGTAGAACACACACACCCATACACTGATTTCCAGGCATGCTGAGTTGCTCACTGCATTACCTACCTGTGTTTTTTTTTGCTTTGAAAAATAATTTTGAACTTGATTGCCTACTGCAGGGGTAGTCAACCTGTGGTCCTCCAGATGTCCATGGACTACAATTCACACAAGCCCCTGCCAGCGTTTGCTGGCAGGGGCTCGTGGGAATTGTAGTCCATGAACATTTGGAGGACCACAGGTTGACTATCCCTGGCCTACTGGGTCTCATGCTATGAAACTGTTAATTTGCAACCAGAGCTATAGGAAACATGTTCATATAATATTTCATAATAAGAGTGGGAGAATGAGATAGAAAGAAAACTGAACAAGCCCAAATTAATATTATGGGAAATTACATGATGGTGAGTATTACCGGAAAAGTCAAAATGAGCTTCTATTTCCAATAGGATTTACATAACACCATTTCAGTCAGAGACTGCAGATTAGATTTCAGAAATCAGCTAATCTCCATAATTCTAGTTGATATAAATGTTTCTCTTTTATAGACAAAAGGATGAGGCACTGATAAATTATAAAGCTTAGCCAAAATCATCAAATGCATCAAAAGGAGAGTTAGAAAAAAGTCAGAGAAGCTTGGTTCAGTTGGAACAGCAAGGCAGAGTTTGTGGGTATAAGAATGAGTCCAAGAGATTCTCCAGGGCTTGTGCTCCTTCTTCCTTTTCCTCTTACACGCCAGGAAGACATTTAGAGATTTCTATGTTCATGGCTATAGTATACCACAGCAAAGTTTTCCATCAATCTGGGATTCCAAGCTAGGAGTCATTTTGAAAGTAACATTTAGCTACAGTTTCCTGAAAATCAAGAAATGTGTAAGTAGTTGGCACTATGTAATTAGAGGAAGGAGTACATGAACCTGAGATTTCCCAGAGTTTAGAACAATATCAGCTAGAGATCGGGGGGCGGGGGGTGGAATTCACAGAGTAGTTCAGCAATGGAATCCAGCAAAGGAGGTGATGACTAGTCTTGAAGTAGCTGCTGGACAGATACTTTTACTGGATGATTTAGGCTGAGTCTGCAATGAGCAGGGGGTTGGACTAGATGGCCTCTATGGCTATTTCCAATTCTATTATTCTATATAATAATCATGAAGTATGGTTTTGAACTATCTGAATTTATCCTGATTTTGCCACCTATAAACAAGATGGGGAAACAAAAGAATTGCTGTTTGAGCAACTCACTGTTAATTGTTCTGTAAAAGCAAACCGGAAAGATAAGTGGCAGTGGATCACTCTAACTTATCATATCTTTCTTTTAGGTGAAACTGGGAGGAGAAGCTCCTAACTCCAATGTGATTCACATCACTAATGGCACTGATGAGAACACCACCAGATGGAAAAGCTCCAGTGGGAAGTATGGAACTGAATGTCACCTTCTAGACTTTGCTTCTTCGGAGCGTCCATTAGTGGTCAACTTTGGCTCAGCCACCTGACCCCCCTTCACAAACCAGCTGTCAGCCTTCGGCAAGCTGGTGGAAGAGTTCTCCAGTGTGGCTGACTTTCTGTTAGTCTACATTGATGAGGCTCACCCATCAGACGGCTGGGCTGCTCCTGGTGTCTCATCCTTCTTTGATGTCAAGAAACACAGGAACCAAGAAGACAGATGTGCAGCTGCTCACCAGCTCCTGAAGCGTTTTTCTTTGCCGCCTCAGTGCCAGATTGTGGCAGACTGCATGGACAATAATGCCAATGTGGCATATGGGGTCTCCTTTGAACGTGTATGCATAGTACAAAGACAAAAGATTGCCTACCTGGGAGGTAAGGGTCCCTTTTTCTACAATCTCCAAGAAGTTCGACTTTGGTTGGAGCAGAACTTTATGAAGAGATGAACTTCAGACAACGTCAGGAAGAAGTGAAATCCAAACTTACCAGAAGAAGCTAGGTTGATAGTACTGCCCCTCTAGAGTGGTGAAGAAGGGAAAGGAACTGTACTGTTTTGAATAGGCCTTCATGACAAGGTCAAATTAATACAACAGGCAAAAAAATCCCATAATATGCTTGAGAATTGAATTCCCCTTGGCTGCCCAACAGAGAGTTGAGAAAAATTGTACCTTTAAGGCTGCTAGATGGTTGCAATGATATTTCTGTGCTTTGAGTAGATGACTACTGTGTTTGATTCAGGAAAACATTGCTTCCTAAAAACAAAAACAACCACCTCTCTCCAATTTGGAGGCTCAGCCATGACCAAGACCAAGGGAAAGCTCTTTATCCACTGGTGCTTGAGGTATGTAGTTGTCATAAATAGCCATTTTTGTAATAGAGAGGTACGATATTATAAATCATACAAATTCCAGCATCCTCTACAAACTGGCTTGTCAGTCAGTTGTCCTTATTCATTGTAACTAGAAACTTGTGTTCACAACTGGAAAACTTCCTTTGCAGCATAGTCTAATTACAATCCTGTAACCTCTTAAATCCAGTACAGATGAATTGATGTCAGATGATGGAGTAAAAGGGTTCTAAGATGTCAGGTTATATTGTCACATTTGAGCCATTTAACTGTGGCTTCAGGTGCTAATAGAGCATTACAGATGTTACAGTAGTCGCCAATGTGGAAATGACTCAAGCTATTTTGGGATCTCAGGTCATACCCTGCAAACTAGTTTTCTTATACTGTGGTGGCTGAGAAGTCCATTGTGCATTAGACTGATTCAGACAACCCCTATGCTTATCAACGTGTGTGGCCCTGCATTGGTGCATTGGCAAATGAGTCTTGCATGTGTGATCTCAGGGGTAAGACACCCTAAGACAATGCCTCTGAACCCATGAGTAAGGACCATGGGAACATGTCTTTAAAGCCACAGAAATATTTTTCCTGCATGGAGACAATTTCATGTCGTGAATAATAGATATAAACTGAGTGGGAAGTCACTGCATGAACCACAAGGCAGTCTCTGTTGGACAGAGGAGAGAACAATTGGGCATGTGGCAGTCCTTAAGGGGAGAAACAGGAAGGAAAGTAAGGCAGCATAAAGGTAGAGCAGAGGGGGACAAGTGCAAGAAAGAGTCTGTTGCAGAGGAGCCCAGTTCAAAACTTCCAACATTGAGACTGCACAGACTTACCACTGTTGTATCAAGTGCAAGGGTTTGCAGTCACACAAGTCCTGAACTAGAGCTGAACTCAGTTAATGCTTGCCCTGAATGCATGGAATTGAAACAGTTTATTTATCAGTATGCTTGCTTCCTTTCCTAGAGAAAACAGCAACAACCCAATGCAGTTAGAATTAGGAGTTACTGTGTGTTTAGGCCTTTTTAAATATATATATATATATATACACACACATACACACACACACACACATATATATATATATATATATATAATTTATTGCATTTGGAAACAGTGATGCAGAAGGTGTATTTTTGTGTAAGGGGGAAAGAGGGGAGGGGGAGGGGGTTACACACTACTTTACCTCATTGATATTGAAACTTAGTTAAATGTGGTTTGCGTCAATGTATTTCCTCCTAGGAGCCTGCAATTAGTTTTTAATCATACTTGTTGGTTGAGGTTAGTTCAGCATGAAAAAGGCTTCAGCCACAGGGCCATTGAACTGCAGTGCTACGGCAGACCAGCGCCTTTGCCCAACTTCCATGACCTAGGAAACATTCCTCTGAGTAGCAGAGCTGTTGCCCTTGTTCCTCATTAAAAGGTGGTTGAGGAGAACTAGTTTTGTGAATGGGCTGGATTTTCATGAGAGTGGGATCATGTGAAGTTGTTTTGAAAAACGCTGACACTTGGAGTTCAGTCTAACCGGGAAGTTCATCAGCATAGGGTTGTGATCTCTGGGTTGGAAAATACTATGGATATCAGGTTCCTTCTGGCCACTGGTGGTGGATGGGGAGGGGCAGGTTGGCCAGAGCAAGGTTGGAAAACTCCTGGAGATTTTCAGATGGAGCCTGAGGAGGACCTCAGAGGGGTACAAGGCCACACAGTCCATACTCCAAAGCATCAATTTGCTCCTGGTGAACTAATTTCTGTAGTCTGTAGATGAGCTGTAATTTTTGAGTATCTCCAGTTCCCATCTGAAGGCTGGCATCCCCAGTAAATACCTGGAGATTTTGGGGGTAGAGCCTCAGGAAGGCAGGGATGGGGAGAGGAAGGACCTCTGCAGAGATAATGCCACCCTCCAAAACCACCATTTTCTTCAGAGATATTGAACTCTATTTTCTAGAAATCAGTTTTAATAGTGGGAGATCTTCCAGCCCCGTCTGGAGGCTGGCACAAGCTCCATTGAAATGAACAAAAAGTTCACAATATCACAAAGGAAGAAAACATCCTCATGGCTTGTCAACTTGGTTTTGAAGTATTCTTTCTTTTTGTGTAACATGAAGATTAGGAAGGAAGGCAGATGGCCTACAAGCCTATTTTCCTTGATTGTTTTTTTTTAGTGACACTCAAAGTCTCCCCTTCCATAAGTGGACAATGTTGCTTTACTCCTAGTTTCAGCTAATGCACAAAGGCATGCTTTGAAATATGCTTCTCCATACTGCAGGTATGCAAACTTGACCGTAAGATATGAATGATATTTTGCTGACAATTCACCTGCGTTCCTTCCCTTCCTTCTATGTTCACACTGCACATGAGCACACAAATACTGGTCAAGAATGTCAGAGAAGCTGTGGGCAAATGAACTTTCAAAAGCAGGTAGCCAGAGGGTGAAGAGATGAGGAAGATATTGTTACAAGAAATTTATAGACAGGTACCATGCTGGTCTTTTATCATTGTAAGAAGAAAAGGGCCATACCAATGAAGAAAATAGGGGAAAAAACAATTGGGAAAGAATCTTTAATATTTGTGAAACCCCAACATGTTTCACATCAAGCCATATCGCTTCCCATTCTAAGTAGAATGTTACTTGCCCTTCTGTAAGTATGAAACTGAGATTCTGTCCCCGCAAGCACAAATTGTTTCCCCCCCCCCCTATTTTCTTCTTTTCTCATTGTGGCACAAGACCTTTTGTTTGGCATATACATCCAGATGTATGCTTTATAAATAATCACCCGGTGTGTAGATTCCTAACAGGCTTTAATTCTAAAAAGTTGCCTTTTCTAGATTTTTATATATATTTGTTCTTGAATGCTGACTTTATTCATGCAGCGATCATAATAACAGTAAATTTCTAACCCAAGTTACTCAGATATCCCATTGATTTCAGTGGGGCTTACTTCTAGATGAGAGTTTTGGCAATTAAATCTAATTTACTGAACTCAGATTCCTGTTTCCAATAGTCTGCCGGATGGAAAAGCAAGGATGATTTTTTTTGAGCCTCAATTATGGTTGATTTCATGATAGTTCATAAGAAGCTGATGGATCTTTGACCCAAACATTCAAAGATTATCCTTAAAAGCTCAATACGATGGAATAATACTGAATTCATACATCCCATTCATTCATGTGCTTTATTCTGCCATTGAACTCAATGGAGTTAATACTTTGTTTAGTCTTATCTTAGCCATATCCCCCTTCACATGCTTAAGTTCCCAGTTAAAGGATCACAGAGCCAATGAAATGAAAGACAGGTCAGAGAGTAGACAAATAAAGCTAGGTGGATCAATGGTCTGGCTTAGTTGTGTGTTCGTTTTGTCTGAGGTCACTGGAATGCCCTTGTCAGTTTTTCAACATCCACATGTAATACTTGATCTGATCAAAGGCAATCACATGTCTTGAAAGTGCTTGAAAAGACTAATAGAAGTGTTGTCTTTATCTGTGAGTGGCCATTAGAGGCTCAGGTTGCAGTCCTGTTCACATTTACCAAGGAAGAGACCCTATTGTAAAGACCTGGGATTGCTATGTCAGTGGCTTTTGCTACAACAGATTCCTCTGGGCATGACCAGTATATAATATCTGCTCACTGGGTTCATTCGCACCACACAGAATAATTTTCTGTGATCACTTTAAAATTAGTTGTCATATCTGCCCTTTGACTGTTCCCTTTTCTTGCCTTGTTGAGGAAAATGGAGCATTCAGTGCGATTTTTATTTTTCCTGCTTCATACAATCACAAACTTGTTTTATTTTAATTTTTTCTGCCTAAGTCCCTTCACATTTATGATCACTTTCATCCCATATCTGTTTCTTTGGTAAATGGTTTCTTTTCATGTTGTAGATGGAAACAAAGAAGACAAAGAGAATGACTATTCTGGATGGAGCCACAAATTGATTTACATTTTTAAGCTATCCTTTATATTCTTTCTTTGTGTATTTCTTAAACTTCTCAAAAATAATTTTGTCAAAACTTCCCTTTCCTTCTCATTTGTGTGTTTTGGAAAGAAAAACTAACACATTCCCTGTGACTGTTGGGACATACCTTAAACTCACAAGAGGGATTGTGAGTGACTAAACTCTAATACCAATTTGCATATCTAAAGTCACAGCAATTTTGCATGGCTGTTTTCTTCTTTTTGGATTTCTATTATGCTGTCCTTTTTGTGTGCAAAATGTTTGTTATTCATAGCTGTGTGTTCTTCGCACAGTGCGAGGATTAGAAAACCAGCTTCTGTCAACAGAAAATCCATTGGCTTTCTTTCTCTCCCAACAACACAAATCTCTGACCCTTTCCACTAACTTAATTATGCCCATCAACCTGTAGAGCTATTATAACAGGAATTCGTTTTGTTTAAAAATTGTATAAGAAAACAGCAGACCAAAAGGCTGAGGAAGTTATATTTTTTCCCCTTTAAAATTAATTTGGAAAGAGGAATTTTAACATTATATTTTACTGTTGGGCTACAGTTGCAAAATTCTTTGTTTTAGGAAAAGGCTTTGCATTCCTTGGGTGTGACCCCCTTACTGTTAATGAGAGACATATTGTCAGCATTAGACCATCTCTTGAAAACAGCAGTATAGAGTGAGAGTAGGAGAGGTTGATAATATTAGACAGACAGGCTTCAGGATACATATGAGAAAGTGTTCTTGAAATTAGCACATGCTCTAGTGTTAATTGTTCGGGTGCATTATGGAACGGGCTTTGTTCAGAAGCAGGCTACTGGATGGATCTGCCATATTAGGATCTGGTTGCTATGCTTCTTTGCTAAAAAGGTCTCTGTGTCATTTCCATTATTGTCCTACAAACAGGAGGTAATTCCCTGGCAAATTACCTTTGAGAAGGACCAACTGTCTTGCCTTGTCATTTGAACTTCAAGTGTCACCGAAGGGATGAGAAACTGAACTGAAAAATTACAGGGAAAAGTACATGTTGAAAAAGTGCACTGGGTTGTAGCAACCTAATGTAGCTACCATTGATAAGTATTCTAAGAAGTAAATCGATAATGTAGCATCCACATTAAGCTAGTTACAGTTCCAGAAACTAATTTTTGAATGATTTATAGACTTGTAGAAAAATAGATTTCACTTACCACTGTGTAATTGGAGCATCTTATTTCTGTTTTGTGCTTGGGCCAGTACAGATTTAAGGCCCGAAGGCAGTGGATGAAACTCAGTGCTACTTAAAAAAAAAAGTATTCCATACTTGTGCATGAAAGTTTATGGTAGGATCACCTATTTGGAGGGAAACTAGTATGAATAGTATGTAAAGCTTCTCATGAACTTAACCAGTATTTTGTGTGCGGCCTTTTGTGCTGCTGGATGTTGGACTTAGCTATTCAAAATCTGCATTCAGTAATATAACCAAAGCAATACAAGATGTACCAGGTAGGGAATACTGGCCAGTTTTATTCAGCTTCCCACTGTGTGAGCTCAGGATTCATATTGACCAAACTTTGGCTGGACCTAAGACTTGGTATGCAAGGATGAGAGATGAGGATGAAGCAGAGATACTGGTGTCTTTATGAAGATCACTGACAAAAGAGTGACTCTACTCAGTTGGTGTTCAGATGCTTCCACACTGGCATTTCTCCTTTTTTGCCTTGCTATCTCTACCTTCAGAAATGGGAATGCATTTGAAATCCATTAATATGAGTCCTGGGTAAATATGGTGGGAAGCCACTTGTTTGTGTGTATGCATGTATCTTTGTTTAGACATCACAAATACACTCTGTAGAACAACCAGCAAAAACGTTACATTATTGGTGCTGCGTGGACCATGTACTTTATAGAACTGTTTTTTCCCCCTTGTATTTTAATAAAAATGGAAGAAAAAGAACTGGCTTTGCTTGTGTTTGCTATTATTATTATTATTATTATTATTATTATTAGATTTATATCCCACCATTCCCTTGCGGCTCGTGGCGGGTAACAATATCACAAATCCCCATTAAAACCCCATTAAAACAATAATAACATTGCCAATATTACCAGCATGTCAAGAACGGCAGCTCAACTTCCCCCCCTCCCTCCCACTACTAGCGGGTGGAGAGGAGGTCCTGATGATGTTTTGCTTCGGGTCCGGAACCCAAGTCCCGGGGGGGCATTGATCTATTATCAGCCCCAGCCTCAACCATAAACCTGGCGGAAGAGCTCCGTCTTGCAGGCCCTGCGGAACGTTGAAAGGTCCCGCAGGGCCCGCAGCTCTCCGGGGAGCTCATTCCATCAGGTAGGGGCCAGGACCGAAAAGGCCCTGGCCCTGGTCGAGGCCAGGCATGCTTCCCTAGGGCTGGGAACGACCAACAGATTTTCACCTGCAGAGCGCAGGGCCCTGTTGTGAGTGACAGAGGGCCTTATGGATCATACACTTCTTGAAATGGTGGAAAGCGGATCCTCGGAGTGGTTGGATCCCCAGTGGCAGGTGGGAAAGAAAGAGAAAACAAGGCCATTGGATGGGGGCAGTGCATCCAAACCTCAGCACTTTTAAACCCTGGGAGAGATTCAAGCACAATACTCCCATTAAAGTCAATGGGAGGTAAAATTGCTTTATCCTGGCTGAATGTGTTTAATGTCTATGGTGAATGCATGAAGCTGCCTTGTGCTGTGTGAGACCATTGGCTTCTCAAGCTCAGCATCGTCTACACTGACTGGCAGCAGGTGTTCGGGGGTCTTACACATAATTGCTACCTGATCCTATAGCTGGAGATGACTGTGATTAAACCTGGCACCCTCTGTACATATTCTACCACTGTGTCACAACTGGAATCCATTGCAGAAAAATATAAGTGACAAGGGTGAACTGTGCAGTTGTTCGTGTTCAATGTAACACTCAGATCGCTCATTGAAGACATTCTTAGTGGAGCAGCTTAACATTCTTGCAAATAAAGAATTGTAAAAGCATTCTTTTTTTTTCTTCCAGTTATGCCAGTTTTCATACAATATCACTGATTCATGAGGGTAGCCATGCTGGCCTGAAGTAGGAGAACCAAGTTAGAGTCCAAAAGTATATTTTAAAGTCCATATAAGAAGGACTATAATCATCATCTTGACAGCAGTTTTTTCACAATTACTAGGAATATTGTAGAAAAGAGCAGCTGTTTCAGTAATCCATTTCTAGCAGTGGCCAACCAGAAGCTAAACATGAAGGTCTTGAAATCGAAATCTGCATCTAATGCATGGCAAGCATTCCTCTCCCACTTCTCAAGGCAAGCTGTTCCCAGCAAGAGGTACTTTTCAGTCACCTATCGTACCAAGGGCCACTGTTCTGGGGTCAGTGACAGGCTTTGCATCCAGCACATCACAGGTTCATGCTCTGCCACCCACAGTTAAATGACCTCATGTAGTAGTTGGGAAAGATTCTGTTTTCTTCAGGTCCTGGATCAGAGTATCACAACAGTGAGCTATATCTCAGTCTTCTTTGTTGATATATGACTGGTTTCTTCATGGAGGATAGTAGATCCCTCAATACATGGTGGGAATCCAGACATGTGCTTCCTTTTAGGCCATGAACTGTTTTCTTCTATCTATCAGAGCACTGCATTGAAGGGTACTTTTCCCATTGCAGTAATAAAAATGACTATTGCTGGGCCACAAATAATCAGCAGTTCACCTCCTGCTACTGCTGTGCTTTTAACATTGTACAGGCAAAATGAGTCTTGCATGCATACCTTGCTCCTCTGGTAGCTTAAAAGAAGCCCCACCAGCAACAATGCACAAATTAGATACAAGAAAAAGAAAACTTCTCTATCCAACAGGACCCCATAACATTTACAGTGCTCAATGGGGTGAATAGAATCCAGAAACATCCATGGACACACTGTTGCTCTGAACACAAAAGAGAAACATTCTTAAGGCATAATAAAACGGCAGCTCAACTTCCCCCCCTCCCTCCCACTACTAGCGGGTGGAGAGGAGGTCCTGATGATGTTTTGCTTCGGGTCCGGAACCCAAGTCCCGGGGGGGCATTGATCTATTATCAGCCCCAGCCTCAACCATAAACCTGGCGGAAGAGCTCCGTCTTGCAGGCCCTGCGGAACGTTGAAAGGTCCCGCAGGGCCCGCAGCTCTCCGGGGAGCTCATTCCATCAGGTAGGGGCCAGGACCGAAAAGGTTTCCCAAGTTTACACTTTCAACAAAAGGCCTAATTATGGCTAAAGATCTTGATCACAGAGAACTGATCCATTTGTGCTAACGTCAGTATCTCCTGTATGGTTCATCGCATTGATTGACTCGCTGCGTTTTGTCTGCTTGCCTCAAATTTGCCAGTCACATCAATAAACCCACTGGTGTACATGTTTTAATGAGACAAACATGAGATATTCTGGGAATGCTTACTGTTAGCTTGGAACACTCGGTCTTCAGGCACCATTGGGGTGAGTAATGAGATTTCTCTCACACTTATGCCAGCGCACAGAAACACACAATTGTCATCTGTTTCATAAACCATAGGCTAGAACCTGATACAGAGCTCATGAGAGAAAAGGACACATTACATTGATTCCCATCCGCTTTAAGTTAGCATCTGAATATCTTCTTGAACCAAGGCCCACTTCCTTGCTAAGTTCCCTTGCTGAATTAGATTTCAACATTTTATATAGCAGCAAGTATTTGTGAAGTCTCAGAATGATACCACCATTTGATTTTAGCTTGGCAAGCTCAATGGACCTCTGGTCTAATTCAGTAACAGTCTTCTTACAGCAGAAAAGATGTTCTGTTGGCCCAGAAACAACTTTTATTATGTGTTTTGTTTTTGTTTTTTGTCCTAAGAAGAGCTTTCCTGGATGGACTAGTCTGGACAACCAAAAACAGGATATAATGTTAACCTCTCTGCTCCCAGGCTAACTTTGAGTTACAAGGAAAGCAAAATCTCATGTGAAAGGAACCAGGCACAATCAAAATATTATCTAAATACTTTATTTCAGCTGCAACACTGAAGAGCTTAAAGTAACAAGATTCATTCCTTCATTTCAGCTTCTTATTACAGACTCCTCAACCCAAGAGGATAAATTATCCAACCACACCCCAAAAAACCAGTTCTTCAAAGAATAACAAAATTCTGAAAGTTAAATTCTCCACTACCTTCACCTGCTACTGCCTCTGAATACAGAGGGTCCCCTTTAATCATCATGAATAGCAAAGCACATCCCAAAAACAAAAAAGACAGAAATTACAAGTAGTGATCCCAAGGGCCACAGGGAGCACATTTGTATATGGTGACAATAATGAACCAAGAAGACATAGAGCTAATAATCATCAGTAAAACTTATAAAATCCAAACTGATTACTTACCCACTGCTGGATTGGCCCTGATCCAGGAATGGCCCGCCCAGGTAGTTTAGACCCAATCAGGAGGCCGTCCTCAGCCAGGACAAACTTAATAAGGAATCAGCTCTCCACTTCCAATTTCCTGCTTGTTTCAGAAGTTTGCTGGGTAAAAAGGAGCCAGCTTCAGAGCATGACCTGCTGCCAGTAAGGTGCTCTGGCCTCCTGGCCTCTTTCAACTCAGTGGACATGGGGGGGGGGAGCTGGGGCCCCGGAAACATCCCCCCTGCTCACCCGCTGGGACCCAGGGCACTCAGAAAAAGCCTCTATCCTGGAAATCATGAGTAAGTTATGTGAGTTTTGCAATTTGTAATCTAAGGGTAGAATAATGCTTTGGGGGTAACTATCACAGGCAACTGCAGTAGGGAAAATAATACTGATGTGGGTGGGACAGCGAAGATGCAGACTTTCCCTTTCCATATGGATACCACCTTGGTCTTGCTGCAGTCTTTCCAAGACCATCACAACAAGGCAAATTTAAGACCAAAGGCATGGAAGATGGGAAAACAGTAGAGGGGGCACAGAAGCACCATGAAGCCATGGGGACATGTGGAGAGGGAAGACACTCTTTCCCAATAGCAACTTCCCAGTAACACCTTTCCAGTAGAAGAAGAGTTGGTTTTTATAGCCTGTTTTTAACTTCCCAAAGGAGTCTCAGAGTGGCTTATAATAGCCTTCCCTTCCTCTCCCCACAACAAGACACCCTGTGAGGTAGGTGAGGCTGAGAGAGCTGTGAGAGAAACTGCTCTGTGAGAACAGTCTCTAAGAGGACTGTAGCTAGCCCAAGATCACCCAGCGTGTGGAGGAGCAGAGAATCAAATCAAGCTCACCACATTAGAAGCCACTGCTCTTAACCACTCCACCAAATTGTACAAATTGCCCTTCCCTTAAAGAAATGTAGCTAAAGCACAGGCAGAAGAAGCTGTTGCAGAAGGATGATGTAAGTGTCTTTTGACTTGCTCGTTACCTGTTATGGGATTCTTTTCCTTTCAATTTGGACCTTCTGGCCAATGGCTTCTCTTAGCAATCCAAGGAGGGAGACACTCAGGTATTTCATAAATGGAGATGTGATTGTGGGGTTAATAAAGTTTGCCATTTCATAAGAAAGGAATACTTTTGGCTCCTATATTCTGTCTCTCTGTCGTTGTGTGTGCATGTGTGTGTGTGTAGGGGAGTGCCACACAGCCCCATCCCAAACAGCCCTTTTCTCCAGGTGATCTCTGCAGTCTGGAGAGGATCTTTCATTCTAGGGGTTCTTCAGGTCTCATCTGGAGGCTGGCATCCTTGAACAATGACAGGGATGCCAGACTCCAGCTGGGACCTGGAGATCCTAATTCTGGGGTTTCTTGAAGCTTGAAGAATGTTTCAGTGGTTTCTCAATGGTAAAGAAGTTGAGAACAGCTGTCTTAGAGGCAGTCATTGAGAAACCAACTGTAAGTTTTTTGCCAACCAATGTTTTCATGTTTGTTTGAAACATACAACTCTTTTTGATTTACTTTGACATTGAACTGAAGAATGTACAGACCGAGAGGTTTCCAGTTCTTCAAGCAAATTTTGCTATCATTTAATATTTTCATTGAAAGAAACTGTGACAAGTTTATGAATTATTTGATGTGTATTGTTATTAGAAATTACTGCCATACAGCATTTCTCTTTGTTTCCCACCTGGAACCTGGTATCCCTACACCTTTTTGGGACCCAAAACTAGAGTCCCACCACCCAAGCAGTCCTTTTCTCCAGGGGGACTGATCTTTGCAGCCGGGAATGACCTACAATTCCAGCAAATCCTCAGGTCCTAACTGGAGCTTCACATCCCACAACCTCTCTGGGGCACAGTGCCCCAGAGTCCCCCCTCCCAAACAGCCCTTTGATCTCCTGAAACCTGGAGAACAGTTGCCATTACAGAGTCCCCCCTCCAGAACAAACATTTTTTTCCCCTTGGGAGCTGATCTCTATAGTCTGCAAATGACCTACAATTCCAGGAGATTTCTAGACTACACCTGGAGACTGGTGACCCCTTGGTTAGGAATGTTCCTTGAGATTTGGAGGTGGAACCTCAGTAGTCCAGGGGACAGGAGAAGGAATATCCAGCTTGGCCTCTGCAGTCTGTCCTTCCTTCCTTCCTTCCTTCCTTCCTTCCTTCCTTCCTTCCTTCCTTCCTTCCTTCCTTCCTTCCTTCCTTCCTTCACACTTTTGCCATGTATCTAGCCCCCAGGAAGGCCACAGTGCAGGTGTGCATTCTAGTGCCTATTGTTTCCCCAGGCGCAACAGGCTTTGCCTCTAATAGTGCATCCAT
The DNA here is from genome assembly GCF_049243985.1 of Paroedura picta. NCBI lineage: Eukaryota > Metazoa > Chordata > Lepidosauria > Squamata > Gekkonidae > Paroedura > Paroedura picta. Next base: position 152,992,712 of record NC_135370.1, on the reverse strand, counting down.
ACAACTAGGAACCATACTAAGTGTATTGTTCAAACTGTCCTAATTGAAAAGGTACTTTCAGCAAGACCATCCCTGGGATTAGAAATAACTGTTTTCTGCTTTGCATGCTTCATTAAACATACGCATGTTAAAAAACAGAACCCACATCACAGGAAAAAGATGCTTTTTAAATCCATTAGTAAAAGCATGAATCTGTTTCTGCTCCTGAACAAACAGATGTTGTAGAATGACTCAGAGGAGTCCTCCCTAGCTGTGTTTCTAGCCAGATGTGTTTTGAGATGTTTCCTCAAAACTAGTTCAGACATTTACCGGGAATGTTTATGAATCCAAGCCAATTTCAATATAGTGGAATATTTTTGGTGGTGGGTACTTGACTAAGCAGTTGTATGAGTCTCAAGTATCACTCTGAAGCTTTGATCACACTACTCTGTATAAAGAAAACTAGTATCAAAACCTCTTTTAAAAATGGGCTTTGAAAGTGGTGGCAGACAGGAGGGCTCCCACAGAGGGCAATGGCCCAGCCAGTGAGTGCAGCTGCAGCTCCTCACTCCTTGGTGATCAGGAGGCCTGAGAGCACCATGGAGGCTGGGCCACCTGGGGTGGTGTGGACATGTAGAGCATTGCCAGCTGGCTTCCTCTTGCTTGCTGGTGGCCAGAAGGCTTGGGAGCACAGCAGCCCAGCCATAGAGTCTGGGTGATGCTACACCCATGACAGTGTACAGTTAGATACCTCTCCCAGAGAGGCCAGGATGCTTGGGATCATGGCAGCTCAGCCACCAGGGCCAGCACTGTGCCCACAGCAGAGTGTGGCTGGCCACCTCCCCCACTTCCTGATGGCCAGGGGGCTTCAGAGCATGCTGGCCTAGCTGGTGAGTTGGGCCACCCGGACTTACCTTCTGCTTGCTCTTCCTCCTCTGCCCGGAAGCAGTTTTCTCCAGAACAAAAGTGAATGGGCTATTTCAGTGACCTAAGCACTTGTATCTCTTAGCCCACCTAATCCAACTGAACTCTTGAGCTTCCCTATATTCATGAGCTTTGTTCCGGGCCAGGTAAACAGATAAGACAAGCCATTACTGCCATCATTATGGGCTGGATCATTACACGGAATACCATCTGCTGGTATTTTGTCAAGCCTCCTTCTAGTAAACTGCTGTTAAATTGCTTCTGATGCTCACTTACGGGCAGTGGATAAATTAGTCCACTTGATGAATATGTAGGAAATTGGTTAACTATTTTTTAATTGTCCCTGCTAGCATCAGGTGTCAGTCACGATCTATTTAATCAGTGACAGGAACTTAATTAAACATATTCTAAATCAGATTGCCTTGTCAACAGCCAGGGAGAGTGGAAGCCATTGTGACAATCAATGAATTTGAGTTCTGTTGTGGCTGGCTTCTTTTTCACTGTTGGATAGTTCAACCGGTTGGATGTTGGGCTTCTATTCATTTAATGTTCCATTTTCTTGCTCTGGGGAAGATTTCTGCATAGAGGTCTGTGTCAAAAGGCCCTTGGACATCGGTCATGAAACTCGAGTAAATTGGAGAGAACTGTGGGGAATTTTCAAGAGTGTTCAGTCACTTAGCCACAGCTCACTACCGATTCATGGGAACTCAACATTTGCCTCTGCTCCTGTGATAATGTTGACTCACAATCTGCCTCTGAAGATCCGGTGTACAAATACCAGCATTAATGTGAAGGATGAGCTCACTCCCTTGCTTTTGAATGAGAGTCCAGTCTTGGGAATTAACACTGCCTCTGCCCTGCTGTCTTCTGAGCACAGCTGTAGCACAGAAGAGCCATTGCAGTGTATTGTTCTATGTAAAAAGCAGGGTCTTGGCCCACACCCTTGTGTACCACTCTACGAGTGTTTGTTTTTACACAAAGGATTTAGGATGCTAGCTATAATCAAGCTTTAGGGAATGCAAAAGATTTTTCTCTCTTTGCTTCCCATGACATTCATCTCTAGTTAAAAATATCTGGAACCCCAGCATGTAACCCTTGAGTCCCTGGGGCCAGGTTCAAAGTCTTCTAGGTTAATGTTCATAAATTCCAAAAGGTGAATCCCATTTATTTAAATGCAACAAAAGCAGCAACTGTGGAAAACCTTCCAGAAAGATATCAGTACTGGTTCACTAATTATCCCAGAGCAGTGTCCTGCTAGTCAGAACACATTTCATAGACAGCCAGACAGCTGCAGGAGCTCTTCCGGCAAAGACGATGGACATGTCTTTGCTGTCCTAGGAGCAGTTCTCCTTTTCCTTCTGGCATGACAAAGTGGGACAGTTCTGAACCAGGATGCTGACTTTCCAAAGCAGTCAATTCAGAGTTCAACTGTCAGTAATTCTTGTTCTGCAACTCTTCCCAGAGAATTATTCAAGTCTTTCCATATAGCAGCAGCAGTTCTTTCTCCTCTGTTCTTTTTAGGATCAAAGCTTTGGAAACCAAGCCTTGCCCTTCAAAGAACACTACCTCCAGAGGTTCTCAATAGAATTCCTTCTTTCTTTCCTTTTCAGCTGCCACAGCCTTGCTTTACAACATGTATACTTTCCATGGTGACTCTTTCAAAAGCATGCCACATGAGCCTTTGCTTAATATGCAAATTGACATCAGCTATCTGCTAATTTGTTCTGGCCTGAGGTCCATCCAAGTAGCTGTGCTCTACTAATCCGACGTAGGCCCAGGCATACATATTTGTGAAATCACAGTGGCTTGGATTCTACATATGAAGTTTTAAAATTATTTTGAGTTTTCAATTTGTTATTCAGTGCCAGAGAACACACTCCCTCTTCCTCTAAAACTTTACTTTGTACAAGGTCTATCCTAGCAGCATCTCAAGCAGGCACACCTGTACAAATATTTATGAACAGGGATGTAATTCTTTCAGTGACATGAATGTTGCAAGCAGAATGTATGTAAATTAAATATTTGAAATCAAAGATTTCCAAAATCCATCAAGTACCTCGAAGGCATCCTTTTTGAATCCCCAAATTATGCACGATTTCACTATTCCTTTATATTTCCTGTTGTCAGAATCAGAATTGCTTGTGAGTCACCGTAGAATGGAGCAATCCATGTCTCCTTAGGGGCATCTTATATGTTTGCGAAAAGCCTGTTGTATAATTAATGTTGCAGAAGGATTTGTGAACCAGAAAACATTTTAAAAATGGAGAACATAGTGGCTATGATACTACCAAACTTTACAGCTTTTTCTTTTGAGCCTATATACATGTCCCTTTTTAGTTGTGTATCCAGGAAGACATTCTGTTCAAAGCTTACATTTAAAAAAACAAGAAGAAATCCCATGTTACCATCTTGGTCAGCATTGAAGACTGACGGAGGGTGGGGGGAACCTAAGTCATTAGCCGCTTAAAATACATTTTATCATTGCCTGGAAATGACAGAAATGATCAGGGTGGGGTTACTAGTTTAAATACAATAATACGAAAATATGAAATATTTGTTAAAATATGAATAATACGAAATAATACGAAAATATTTGTTAAATATGAAAATTTGTTTTAAAAACTCCTAAGAAAATCATGAAATGTGATTACATTCTGAAAAGTAATAAATTCTTGGATATTTTGGTGTTCCTGTAGCAGAATTCCATATTCCAAAACACAAACAAACCCTGTTATTTGATTTCCCAAGCTAAATGGTATAAACCCATCAGAAGCTGGACCCATTGTTAACTGGTTTAAGCAATGCTTCTCTTAGGGCTGGCAGGCTTAAGTAACCTTTAAAAAAATCAAATTCTTCCAATGATTTCTCAACCTCTGCACCATACATGTCCATTCTTGTGATCAGTACATAGCCATGGCAGCTGAGTACTCTACTTTTTTGTTGTCCTCTACAATTCTAAAATATTACCTGCATGTTTATGCACTGGAGGTTTCATGCTGGGCTGCAGCCTGGAGTTTTAGTTGTGGCAGGTTGTCCCACCTCTTCCTGCACCCACTTGGGGGAGCATTTGGTCTGGCATGCCTCATCCGCCCCTGATTTGTGCTCCTGCATGGAAGCTGGGCCAGTAAAGTTCCCAGTGCATAAACGGTCAAAGAGAGTTTCAAGCTACCATTAATTTAATGGGATCCTCGGTATTCCTCCATCTCATCCACACTCTGCAGTCTCAGTGCTTCCTGAGTTTCCCTGCCTAACTGTCTTCAGGAACAAGATGCTGGTGAGCTGATGAAGGTGGAAATTAGCCACTACTCAATCATAGGCTTGGATCCCAAGGTGCTGTTTCATTGGCACAGGAGGAGCTCCTCTGGAACAAAGGCTTTTCTTTCTGTGGAGGTGATTTTTGTCATTTCCACCTCCAGCTGCACACTTCCATTTTATTCCCCACACTGTTTGTTTGTGAATAATAAGCTACAGGAACACAATTGGGGGCAAGGGAGGCAATCAGAGGAGAGAGGTTAAATGAATTGTCTGTGTGCCCACACACTAGATTTGTACTTATTTCCAGTGACTATTCCCCAGTTATTGAGAATTCTCTATTCCTGGAGAGGGCAAATGATTGTTTATCTGAACTATCCCTGAAAGTCAAGGTAAAACTGTAATGGGCTATGTTTTGGCTCATTTTCTAAAATGTACAGAATAATATACATGCATTCAACACAACAATAAGCTGTTAGAATAAGGCAGACCAGGCGTCCTTTTAAATTAAAAAAAACAACAACAAAAACAGTGACAGGTATTCCTGTGTGCCAATTGTGGTTTGAGCACCAATTGTAAGCGGTACATTTTGAGCACTCAAAAGTGTCACTTTTATCACTCACAACTGCACCAAATTATATCACAAGAATATACATTCTTCCTATTGGTGCTGGGTCAAAATTTCCTAAAGATCATATGATCAGATACTCATAGGATACTCATAGGAAAGTGGTGATGTTACACCCCCTTTTATTCAGCATCTCCAAATCAGGAATTTCTTACATACAAACCAATCTCAGACTTTGTAACCAGCAACAAACCGCTGGGAGTGGCGAGTAAGAAATCTAATAAATAATAATAAGATGAACATTATCTGGCCCTTCGCTCAGTCTAAATGTATCCTTGAGCAAGCAACCAAAGAGAAACAGTTGGTAGCCCTAAGTTATGCATTGATGAAGAAATCTGAAGAGGAAAAGCAAAATTTATAGTTTGATTGTAGAATTTATCAAATAGAACGACAGCCACTGACTGCACAGGTGCCAAAGTAGCACATGCACTTGAAATGCAATTAGTTTAAGTGTTGCATGGCCTGCCCCTGATCATCCTGGGCTATAGGGAATCTGTACAGGCAATAAATAGCAAGCATGCATTACCTGTGGCCATGCTCTACAGCAGGGGTAGTCAACCTGTGGTCCTCCAGATGTTCATGGACTACAATTCCCATGAGCTCCTGCCAGAAAACACTGGCAGGGCTCATGGGACTTGTAGTCCATAGACATCTGGAGGACCACAGGTTGACTACCCCTGCTCTACAGTGTTCTCTGTGCAGATGTAAAACCACTTGCTTTAAATTGCCAAGTTACCATAGTGGTCATATGTGGTGCTCCGTCCAACAGAAACCATCTCTGCAAGCCAGGCAAGTTTTTTGATGCCTTGTTTGAGAGACTCAAATAAAGAAAATCAATTAAACTTCAAAATGTTCATCCAGGTTAGTGCTCTTGCAGTGGTACTTAGACAGCACAACTTCCAGGCAGATTTAGCCTCCTGTTTCATGGATAGACTGTTAGTTTATAGACATTAGAGATCCTTATTGATTTAGCAAATGAAAAGGAGCAAATAGTTTAAGTGGTAAGACCATTGTTGGGTGTCGCACAGGGCTGTCAATCTTGTTTATCCCTCCTTTTCTTTTATTAGCTTGCTGTCTTCTTTCCTTGTCTTTTCTCTGGTGTGCTTCTTGTACACAATCTGTTTCTGTAATGGAAAAAGGAAACAGAGGATGTGCTTATATTTCTGTAAAATGTCTTAAACTGCGGCATCCCTTTTAATTCAAAATCCACTATCCAAACATCTCATAATTTGAATGCAAAAGGCAAATTTCTTCCTATTTAGGGAAGATTAAATTGCAAAGTGTTGTTAGGCAGATTACGTTACTACAACGGCAGGAAGAAAATGAGAAAATAGTTTTCCTCCTATGTATGTATTATAAATAATTAAAAATCAATGTACTCTTACCAAGGGAGCAAGCAAAGGGTGTTTTCTGCAAAAGTTATTTTGCTCTTTTTTCTGGTTTACTGGCTTGTTCTTTTTACTAAACCACCATGGCAGACTGATTCAGACCCAATGCCACCTTACTGGATTTGCAATTTAAACAGGATAATCCCCACTTTAGATAATATATAAGAATGCAACACAAAAGAAAAACAACAACAGCAACAAAAAACAGCCACAGAAATGAAGACGCTCATTTGTCCTTGTGTCCTGGGCAGAGTCTGCACTTACTTTCTTTATTCCATTGTCAATCCTGTTGAATTCAGATCGCTTTGAACTCGGGTCTTCTTCTCCCCCCCCCCCACCTCCCCATTGAAACAGGGAAGTCTTCTGCATGTGGTTAGGGAGGCTCAGAAGGTGGGGAGCCAAGCCTCTTTCTTTCTTGAAGGGGTGGGAGAGAGGATCGAAAAAGGCAGAGGAGGGAGGAAAAATCCAGGACCGACAGAAGTTGAGAGAAATTAGGGGCTTCTCCTTTAAGGCAAGCTTGTCACATGACCAGGTGTAGCCTATCAGAGGTTTTCTACCACGGAGTTTTCTTTCCCAAATGGATATTGAGGATTAAAAGCAGTCTGAGATATCGCACAATAAAGGTAGGGTCACTCCGGATCAATCCTTCTTGCTGCAGAAGGAAAATTTAAATCGCCCAAAATCCAAACGGAAATCGCATTCTGTGTAGAAGGCAGGGACTGAATCGATCTGGGGTTGGAATAAAAGCTCTGTGCAGTTTACACCCTGGATTTCAATCAACAATCCCATAAAGTGCCAAAGAATTTGGGCTGAAACAGTCATGTTTTATCAGAGAACGTCTTGCTGTTTTTAAAAGACCCATTTGCCCTTTCTGTAAGTGTTAAACACTCACTTTAGAACTGATCTGCCAGGTTACATTTCAGTTGATTTAGTCTCACACATCTCAGTGTTTCCAAATCAGCAAATATCCCAGGAGTTCTTGAGAAAGAAGCTTGTTCTAGTAATCTGGCTCACCCCCCCAAAAAAAAAAACCTTGTTCTGCAAGGCAACCTCATAAGGGGAATGACACTGTGATAGATGCTGGGTGTCGAAGGCAAAGTACATGATCATGAGAACTACTTGCTTTCATGGTTGCAAAGGCAAATCTGCCTGTGTTCACTGCAGCATCAATTTATACAAATTCTCAAAACAGCAACGGGTGCCTGGAATGGGGGGCTTTTTTCTTAATTGCGGGGCAGGAGGGCAGTTTCCGGTGCACAAAGAACACAAACACAAATGTATGGGTAGATTTTGGTATAAACAGGGCCACAGCTTTTATTGTTATACAAACTGAGTGTGGGCACACCAAAAGTGAGGGGGCGGATCCAGACCTGCCTCTCCTCATGCTGCAGCCAGCAGACCACAGCCCCATGGGAAGGGAAAACCCTTCAGCAGGCCTGCCCATGGGGACTGAGCGACACACCAGTCAAAGTCTCACTAACCATCAGCCCTGCTGGACCCTGGGAAGGTAAAGCACAGGAAAGCCCCATGGGTATCAACCTCTCTTGGAGCTTCTCCAGCCACCCCGCCATGAGAGGCAGCCAACTCCCCACCTGGGAAGCCAGCAACCAAGCACATGGACAGCCTCTTAAGAAGGCTCCCACACATGGGCTGAACCCGGCGCACAGACTCAGGCTCTGCCCAAAAAGGATCCTCCCCCACCATTTTTCACAGTCAGAGTAGTTCATCAGTGGAATAGGCTGCCTAAGGAGGTGGTGAGCTCCCCCTCACTGGCAGTCTTCAAACAAAGGTTGGATACACACTTTTCTTGTATGCTTTAGGATGCTTAGGGCTGATCCTGCGTTGAGCAGGGGGTTGGACTAGATGGGCTGTACGGCTCCTTCCAACTCTGACTGTGAATTTTTCCCTGATATCTAGCCTATATCGTTGTACTTGTAGTTTAAACCCATTACTGCGTGTCCTCTCCTCTGCAGCCAACAGAAACAACATCCTGCCCTCCTCCAAGTGACAACCTTTCAAATACTTAAAGAGGGCTATCATGTCCCCTCTCAACCTCCTTTTCTCCAGCCTGAACATTCCCAAGTCCCTCAACCTATCTTCATAGGGCTTGGTCCCTTGGCCCCAGATCATCTTTGTTGCCCTCCTCTGTACCCTTTCAATTTTATCTATGTCCTTCTTGAAGTGAGGCCTCCAGAACTGCACACACTACCCCAGGTGTGGTCTGACCAGTGCCGTATGCAATGGGACTATGACATCTTGTGATTTTGATGTGATGCCCCTGTTGATACAGCCCAAAATGGCATTCACCTTTTTTACCGCTGCATCACACTGCCTGCTCATGTTTAGTTTACAATCCCAAGGTCCCCAAGTATTGTCCTGGCAATTAGAGTCAAACATTTGACCTGGCAATTTTTAGGAGTGTTTCAGCTTCCTCGGAAGAACTGGAATGCATCCAAACAGGTAACTACAATAATTTGACCGCTGGTTATTTCTTGTCTATGACAATTCCTGGATTGCAGAGACAATAGAAACAGCGGGGTTTGAGTTGGTCGTGTTTTGCTTCTTCATCTAATCCATGCGCCCGAAGGCATGTTCAAGACTGTTCTTTGTGAGATTCTCTTTGGGAGTTGTTTTTTTCTTCCCAGACTACTTTTAAATGATAGGATTTACCCTTCTCCCATTGAGATTTGCATTATAATGAACAGAAAGCCGCCAGATGCACAGCAGTTTTTGAAAGGCCTTGAAAAGTCCTCCATCATTTTTCTTAGCACTTTTCTTGCATCTTAGCCCAATGATTTGACTTCAGCAAGTGATGCTTAGAGCAACTTGTGAAATCCAGTTATCTTGGAAACAGAAGAACTGGAAACTGGGAGGCATCAAGACTGGGAAGCTGGCTTAGAAGAGTTGGTTCTTATATGCAGCTTTTCTCTACCAGAAGGAGTCTCAAAGCGGCTTACAGTTGCCTTCCCTTTCCTCTCCCCACAACAGACACCCTGTGAGGTAGGCGAGGCTGAGAGAGCCATGATATTACTGCTCAGTCAGAACAGCATTATCAGTGCTGTGGGGAGCCCAAGGTCACCCAGCTGACTCACCAGATTAGAGGTCTGCACTCCTAACCACTGCACCAAGCTGGCTCTCCAATGCAAAGCCAGTCATATTCAGCCTACATTGATGGCCACATCAAGCAGGGACCTGAGAATTTTCTGGGTGGAAGCATGACCTAGAAACAGATTCAGTAAACAAAAAAATTAAACACCATTTGGATATAACTTCATTTCAAACCACCCTGATCGGCAGTAAACCTGCAAGTGTCCCATGGCATGGTCACCTTCTCCTTTATCCTTTCAAGCAGAGATGCCAGGAATTGAACTGGAACATTTCTGCATACTAGCAGATGTTGCATCTCTGAGCCACAGCCCCTTACCTGTACACAGGGAGTCAATTCACAATTTCAACTGTGAATCAACCCATACCAACTAATCAAGAACAGGTTCCTCAAGAGCTGGGCATGCATTTACGACCAGAAAGGAGCACTGGCTGGAGAATTTCACAATGTCTGAGGCAGCTCACTGTGACAAAATGCCAGCAATTCCTTTTCAGCCTGGTATTTCCAGGTGCTAAATATACCCTTGGGCTCTTTCCTAGAGACAGGCAGCTTTCACCAGCTGGGAATGCCCTTTGAGTGAATGCTTAGGAGAATATGCTATAGGGTTGCTAGGCTATCACCAGTGTCTCCAGTAGACACTTCTCCTTGGAACAGACATTTTTCTTGAAGTTTCTTGAGGTTGTGCAGTTGTATCTGAACTTGTGTATTTATGCCAGTGTGTATTCAAGACGTCAAGAAATTTAAGACATGGCATATAGAATCATAGAATCATAGAGTTGGAAGGGGCCATACAGGCCATCTAATCCAACCCCCTGCTCAATGCAGGATCTGCCCAAGGCATCCTAAAGCATCCAAGAAAAGTGTGTATCCAACCTTTCCTTGAAGACTGCCAGTGAGACATGATGCATAAGACATGATGCATAAATAATACATGATGCATAAATACAAACAACAGATTACAGAAAATAGTTAATAGAGTAAGAAACCTGGACTGCAGAAATTAGAAAACAATGCAATAAGAGCAAGAAAAATAAAATGCTTGCAATAAATAGAGCCACGAACTATAGGCTTTGTCAAGGAAGGAAGGAAGGAAGGAAGGAAGGAAGGAAGGAAGGAAGGAAGGAAGGAAGGAAGTACAGTCAGATCTGAATATAATGCTGGCATTTCAGTTCTGTCACAACACTGCCTCAATTGAATAATGAAACAAACATTGACTGTTTCCGCACTGGGAACTTCAATGCCCTGTCTCCTGTGCGGGAGCACAAATCCAGGGTGGACAAGGTGCACCAGGCCAATTGCTCCCCCATGAGGGAGCAGGAAGAGGTGGGGCAACCTGTCTGGCTCAAACTCTAGCCTGCATCCCATGCATCAATGTTAATGGCTGCCAGTTTGTCTGGAAGTGCCAGTAGTTGGTGTGTGCATCTTTGTTAGGCAGCTCACAGCTTTCCGTTTTCCACAATATCACTTAATTACCTAATCCAGCCACGACCCTGGGGGGGGGGGGAACGATTTCAGCTAATCCCTAGGTATAACAGCAGCTTTGAGTCAGAAGGGAACTAAACTCCTCCCCCCACCACCACCACTACTGTGCAGCCACAGCACTGCATGACAAGCTGGGAAATACCAAAAACTGAAGGCAAGAGAAACCAGTCTGAGGCTTGGCTTTTTGGTGATCATGGCTATCCAAAATGTGTATTTTCCTGCTCAATGTGCCCACTAAGTTCTCAGCATGTATCTTAATCACAATTAAAGAACAAGTGTACTTACATCTCAATATGAAATGTAATGGATAGTCTTTTCCTTAATGAATATTGTCTTTTTTTTTAAGGGACCTTTTAGGGGGTGGAATTTTTCTTTGGCTTCTTGGCCAATTAGAAGACGGATTTGGTGCTACATTGTTATTGGTCTAGTCAAAAGGAAAGATAGCCGAGCCTTCCAATTGATGTGTCAATAGGGTTATGGACTGTAAAGGCATTAAGGGCCAAAACTGATGTGTGTGAAGACACTAAGGGCCAAACTGGACGTTACAGAGATATTACAAAGATGTTAAAGAGTCATGTCCATGTGCTATGTGCAGTATTTTATGTATGTGGAACAGAACAAAGGGGAAAACAATTCCCCCTTAGTGTCATTTCAGATGGGGGAAAATGGCATGCAGGGGAAGATAAGAGATCCTTCTTTCTGCACATTGCAGTTCTCAGCTCAGTCAAGTTCTCCTTTATGTTTAAACAGGCAATCCCTACAGGTGATGGGAGAAAAAGATCTGAGTTTGGAGAACCCAGATTGGACTCCTAAACAATTATAACTTCTAATTTGGCCCCAGCGGTACTGTGCTGAGAAAAGTTACACCCTTCTAAGTCCATTGAAGTCAATGGAGACAGAAGGGTGTAGCTCTTTTTAAGACTGTACTGTAACACTCCTTAATCCACTTTAGTTGCCAAGGCATTTATCACATGGGTGTGTGCTGCTTTTGAAGAGAGTGTGAGATAGCCTGCTGACATACTTTGGCTATATGCTGAGAGGTGACATATCAAGATGCTGCCATTGAAATCTCCGGGCCCTTTTTAATTTATAGTTAGCGAAGATATCAAAAACAGATTTTGCCAGGAGTCTCATTTTTGTGGGAGTCTCATGCAGGTTAGAGTCTTACTTTGCAGTGTGACTTTCCTTGAGCCAGAGGATGCTTGCTAGTGAAATCCTCAGGCTGGTCAAGAAAGACAGAAGGAGAGGAAGAAAAGTGATTTCCAACAAGGCAAAACCGGACCATTCAGGATGCTATTGCTGAAATACAACCGGCACTTTGATTTTAGGCAGCCTATTTATTTCTAAGATATGCCTGGCTGCTTAGCTTAGGAAAGATCTCTGTTTTTCAGGCTCAGTTGTGTTTCTGCTCTGCTGCCTCTAATTCATCACCAATAGGTACGGCTGGATAATTTGGCTAGCAATCTTAGGACCCACTCTCACATGACACTTCCTTACAAGAGAATGCTTGGGCAGGGAAAAGGTGCAAAATCACTCTGCTCCAGTCCTAGCCTGCCCTGAATCTAGTCTTGCCCCAAATCCAACTCTTCACATGTTGTGAGATATTCATTCACCTTTCTGTCAACCATGATGTACTGCAGGGGTAGTCAAATTGCGGCCCTCCAGATGTCCATGGACTACAATTCCCAGGAGCCCCTGCCAGCAAATGCTGGCAGGGGTTTCTGGGAATTGTAGTCCATGGACATCTGGAGGGCCGCAGTTTGACTACCCCTGATGTACTGTCTTACTTCCCCTGTGCTTTAATATCAGGATTTGCCAACATTGCTCCCAGAAGCAATAGCCTTGCTCTGTTTCTGACAATCCAAATGGCCATAGTGATGTGAGGGGGAAAAACGAATTCTGAAGGAAGGTTAGCTTTTCAGAAATCTAATAGGGTTCTAATTTTAATTGTTTGTGAAAACATTTGGCAGTTTTCTTTTTCTCCCTTTGTTTTTTGTTGGATATATCATAATGCTCTTATTTCTCTCCACTCTAATATGAGAAATCCAGTTTATCGGATCATTGCTCTTTAATTGTGAATCCCCGTTAATAGGATGCATTGCACTGTTTTTATTTCATTGTTCTTTAATTGTGGGACCCAGTCTCATTGCACTATTCATTATAAGCATTACCCTCGTCTTTATTGCATGGTTTTTATAATTCTCTAGTCAGCCTTGAACCTCAATGAGAAAGGGGAATGACAAATGAAGTAAATAAACAGTGGCCGCCCTAGGTATTCCGGGAATGGAATGAAAGGAGTCTACTCTCATACTCTGCATGTAAACGCACAGTACACATTTTAGGTCATCATAATTCTATACCAAAAAGCCTTGATTTTGGCCTGCTTTAACACTTTGCCATCATCCCTTTTGGAAGGGAGATATACATATATCCTTCTCAACATGTTTGCCCCTGACAACTGGACACAGTTGAAACCATTAGTCATGTGCTATTGTATTACCCTGAGTCTAGGGATATTTAGTGGCTATGCATAACTCCAGTCTCACTGAATTTTCCTGGTAGATCTGACAAATCATATATATCACAAGATGTCATAGTCCCATTGTATACGGCACTGGTCAGACCACACCTGGAGTACTGTGTGCAGTTCTGGAGGCCTCACTTCAAGAAGGACATCGATAAAATTGAAAGGGTACAGAGGAGAGCGACAAAGATGATCTGGGGCCAAGGGACCAAGCCCTATGAAGATAGGTTGAGGGACTTGGGAATGTTCAGCCTGGAGAAAAGGAGGTTGAGAGGGGACATGATAGCCCTCTTTAAGTATTTGAAAGGTTGTCACTTGGAGGAGGGCAGTATGCTGTTTCTGTTGGCTGCAGAGGAGAGGACACGCAGTAATGGGTTTAAACTTCAAGTACAACGATATAGGCTAGATATCAGGAAAAAAAGTTTCACAGTCAGAGTAGTTCAGCAGTGGAATAGGCTGCCTAAGGAGGTGGTGAGCTCCCCCTCACTGGCAGTCTTCAAGCAAAGGTTGGATACACACTTTTCTTGGATGCTTTAGGATGCTTAGGGCTAATCCTGCGTTGAGCAGGGGGTTGGACTAGATGGCCTGTATGGCCCCTTCCAACTCTATGATTCTATGATTCTATGATTCCATTCTCCTTTCAGATTGTTTTAACGAACCCACCCTTAAGGTGGACAAATTTTGCATCTCAGCATGTTCAGCAAGGCAGCAGCTAAGTCTTTTTATTAATTGTGCATATACTATTGAAATCTACCTGTTATTTGGCTGTGAAATTGTATTGTATGTTGATGACATTATTTGTCATCAATAATACATTAAAATGATTATAAATGGGAGCTCTTCCACCAAGTCTATGGTTGAGGCTGGGGTCAGCGAATTAGGGACATCGCTCCCCCCCTAGAAGTTGGAGTGTACGCTACTCCCCTATCCTTTCCTCTTCACCTCTTTGATAATTGGAGGAGGGATGGGATTTTTAGCCGTCATGTTAGTAGATTGATGTTTTAATGGGAATTTTAATGGGGTTAGTTGTTGTGATCCACCTCGAGCCTATCGGGAGAGGCGGGAAATATAATAATAATAATAATAATAATAATAATAATAATAATAATAATAATAATAATAATAATAATAATAATAATAATTAATAATTAATAATTAATAATTAATAATTAATAATAATAAATAATTAATAATAATAAATAATTAATAATAATTAATAATAATAATCAATCTATGGCATTTGAATCCCAGTTTTCTTCTATCATGGAATTCAAGACGGCTTTTCCAGGATGTCCAGATCTCTGGTCCAGGCACTGATCAGATCCACCTTTAGCAAGGCAGCTGTATGATGTTATCTTCAACCATAACTTTTTATGGATAGATTGCTATCCACAGTCCTGCTACCCCTACTGTGAGGGGGAGTGTAAAAAGATGGGGGAAAGAACCTCTATAACAGTCTTCCTGAACCCCGGGTCGCGGATTGGTACCGTGCTGTGGCAGGGGGGAGGGAGGTGCAGGTGCCGGTGTGCCCCCCCATGGCATGGTGTTTGCTGCACTGGGAGCAATCGACTGCTCAGCAGCCTCTCGCCCCCGGCACAGCGAGCGCCATGCTGCACGGGGGGGGGGGGTGAGGCATGGACGCTGGCATGCAGGCAGGTGCTAACGTGCAGGAGCAGAGCTGGCGCACCTGCGCATTTGTGCATGGCGCTCGCTGCACCGGGAGCAATAGGACACTTTGGCTTTGGCAGCCAATCAATCCTGACACAGTGAGCACTGCGCTAGGCGGGTGCACCCACCTATGTGCCAGCGCCTCCCTCTCCCCAGCCCAAAAAAGGTTGGGGACCGCTGCTCTATAAAACCAATTACGCACGGCGGGAGCCACAATGGCTGCCGCCAATTCCTATCAGCAGGGCAGCGTGTCCCACTGCTTCCCATGTATGCACATCCCCCAACGCACATGGTCTGCCCTGAAGTTGTGCATGCACATGCACAACCCCGGGGCCAGAGGTTGCTGCCGCACCTTGCAGCAGAGGTGGCAGCAGGAGGGACAGGGGGGCACAGGGGTCTCACCACATGATGGTGGAAGAGTAGCATGCTACTCTCCCACCATCGTGCATTGGTAGAAATGCCGTTTGGCTCTGCAGCCCCATGACGCAGAACCGGGCATTTTGTGTCCATTCAAGGACACTATGGGTGGGGGAGGAGCGAGGCCATTTTCCCTATACACACAGGCCTATGCACATTTTCCCTATACACACAGGCACAGCCCAGCATGGGCACCAATGGCGCCCACGGTAGGTAAGGGAATGCTGAAAAATCAGCATTCCCTTCCTGCGGGGCGTCAGAGGCACTAACGTTGGCCCGGGCCGGGAGGGAGCCAGGATGTTGGCAACGTCTTGTGTTTGCCAGGATTTGCCCTGCTGATGTACAAGCACTGGCCCGGCACAGCCCATCCCATCCTTAATTGTTCTAATTTTCACAAGGCGGTAAGATAATATATATGATTAAATTGTTCATGATCTGCACATTTTGCTTGCCCTTGCTCTTAATAAACATTGACTCAAGCACTCTCAGTATCAGAGGAGACACTTCACATACGTAAGACATCTCAATGTGAAAAGTAAATGTTGTAGATACTTAAAGAAGGTGGCTAACAACAGACAGAGAAGGGATATGTCAGCAGAGCACATGTATTTGTGGAGGGGAAGCCACAGGAAAAATGTTGTCAAATGTTTGAACTTTTTTGCCTGTGACTTGTAGATACCGGCGTATAAGACGACTGGGCGTATAAGCCGACCCCCCAACATTTCCACTCAAAATATAGAGTTTGTTACATTACATTACAGTACTATGGGCCACTATGGGCAGCTATGTCTATCCCAACTGAAGTGCATCTGGCGTATAGGACGACCCCCCCAATTGGAGGCATGTTTTTCAGGGGGGAAAAGTAGTCTTATATGCCAGCAAATACTGTATATTCTGATCTCTCAGATGAAGTATGCAGTACTACCATTTTTGGGGAGGCACTGGATTTTTTCAAACCAGAAGTTTCCCCCTTTCTGAAATCAAGACCTTGTTTTTAAATTAAAGCAATCATGTCACTAACAATAAAGCTTGCTTTAAAAAGCTTGCACCTATTAGTGTCCTGCGTCTGAGGCTGGCCACTCACTATCCTAGTCATAGATTTACTTTCCATGTACAGGTTAGCATGTGGCCAGCAAGCAGCAGGCAGGATAATCAGGGTGGCTGCCTGGAAAAAGTGGAATTAAAATGTAAAAAGATACTGCTGCTTTGCATACACAAATCGGTCTTTACTGGGAACCATGTGAGCAAGAATTAAAAAGCCTGAAGGGTTTGCAATGAATGTGTTCAACTAATGTAACTGTATAAACTTGGCTCAAATTTATAAGTTATAAAATGCCTTGTTGTATTTTGCGGCTTCTCGAACTGTGACTGGGGGGAAAGAGGACTGAAACCAAACACTTACACGTATGCTGGGGCCAGTGATCTGGATTAAAAAACATCACCATTAAGTCTTGTGTTATTTGTGCAGAAAAACAAACGTTTCCGTAGTAATCCATGCCTTTTACCCCTTGGGACAATGAGGTCATATTACATAAGGGTGGGGGGGAGTTCAAAGGTTGCACAAGGCACTCAAATCTCTTTTTTAAAAGACCAATTTGATAATACCTCAGTCTGCTGCTGTTTTCTTCTCTTAACACTTTGGGGGAAAGCAAAACCCAGCTCCCTGAGAAAATGGGATGTGTCCCAGCAGGTCATAGGGCACCTGGTTATCTTGTGGAATCAGTGCAACTTTAACCACAATGCAGGTGTTTCGACTGTTGTCAAGGTGTTGACAGTTCTTGTCAAGCCCATTGACAAAGCAACTTTTCTGGTAAATCCTGGCCCAAGCCTAAGGGAAAGAAATCTGTGATCCAGACTTGCCTTCCACTTGATATACCATGTTATCTTTCTTACACATACAGAAAAGACAACACATATCTACAAACAATTAAAATAACATGGTGATTTTGACTTGATCTTGGTGAACGATCCTCCTTAAGCAGATCTTTGGAGAGTGACATTAAACCTATCGAAATAAATCTTTAGCTAAGATAATGTTGGATTGGTATGTGGATGATGCATACCTACCGAATTGGCCCTCAGTGGGGGTTTTTCCCAATAGAAAAAGGATACTCTCCCACTGATGGCCAATTGTGCCCCCCCCCCGCCTCCATCCTCCTCCTTACTGCCCGTTCCAGGCATTTGGGAGGATGAAAAGCCAACAGCAGGAAAAAGGAGGCTTTCTGTGCTCCATGGCACTGTGCCAGCCTCAGAAGCCTGTCTCCCCTGACTGAGCTGCCCTGCTCTGTCCCAGCCCTCCCACCATGCAAGTAGAGGGAGGATGGCTGGGAAAGCTTTGCAGTGCTGTGCCCTGTGGCCTAGTGCTGGCCTCAGACGCCCTGCTCTCTCTCGTCCCTACCACCCACCAAGTGAGCAGGGGGAGGGTGGCCAGGTGTGCTCTGCACACTGCACCCAATAGCCTTGTGCCAGCCTCAGATGCTCCCCTCTCTACTGTCTTGCCAATCTGCCAAGAGAGTGGGAGAAGGGTGGCCAGGTGAGTCTGTGGCACTATGACCCAGAATGCAGCACATGCCTTGGCATCCCTGTCTCTCCCATCCCTTCTGCCCACTAAGCAAGTGGGGGAGGAGTGGCCAGGTGAGCTCCACAGCATCTGTTCAGCGTGTCCACCCTGCTCTCTCCCAGCTCTCCCACCCAACAAGTGTGTGTGGGGGGTGACCAGGCATGACTGAAAGTCCAAATGCCCCTTGAGTTGTTAGTCCTGGGAGAAAGGGAGTCTCCTAAATGGCATGAGGGTGGCCTTGGAGGCCTACAACAAAAGGGGAAAAGCTGCCTCTCTTTCACTTATGGAAATCATCTGCAAAATCCAATCAATTCACCCAATTTTACATAGTAAGTAGAATAGGTGAAAACCACCACTTGTGGGTCAGCCAGAGCATAGGACTCCTCAGAGGAGGTGGGGCATGGTATAGCCAGCCCAGGGGCAGCAGAAGCCTACTATCAGGAAGAGGAGGTGCAGGCATGCCAGGACTCAAGAGCTGGTGCAGAATCACCTCCCACCCCCAGCTCTGATACAGGAGCTGAAAGCCAGTTGCCCATTCCTAGTCATCCAAGATGACCTACACTTTGGAAAAGATGCGGAAGGAGTTTGTACAAAGAGCTCCAAGAAAAAAGGCAAAGCGCAAGCTTCCCGGCTCCATGCCAGGTACCTGCTGAAAGCAATAGAGTCTTTGCAGGACTGTGGCTGAAAAGCTGGTGTGGAACTTTAAAGTCTCCCAGGAGAGACTGTACTGCATGGATGCAATGCAAACAGCAGGCAGTATCTTGCTTTGATGTACTTCTGGAACCCTGACTTCAGACTGAAATGACCCTGTCCTTTGGAAACCCCCCTTGGCTTTCTTACCTCTGAAGAACTGTGAACAGATGCTGTATCCCGACACCAGGAGCCAGTAGGCTATTACATAGTGGCAATTAATTTGTAGCTGGCATTAGCTGGAGCTGGTGTACAGTTTGGGAAAGGGAGCTGTTCAGGCTGCGTACTTGTGATCTGCTGCCGACTGAAGGAGTGCTTACATTCTTCCAGTACTCTCTGCCTATATGCTTGCAATTATTGTAAACAAGCACTTGTAACACCATTAAGTCCTCTGTGCTCTCTTATCCGCAGGATATTAAACCCCAGAACATTGTCCATGGATCTTCTCACCAGCGCTCAGGGAAGTGGGGAGCATTAAATGAGACACATCTTTGTGAGCTGCTTTCTTTTTTTTCTACATTGATTGTGGTGATCATGAATGATTTGATAATTGTTAGAAATCACTATGTGGACTAGTCCAGGGGTAGTCAACCTGTGGTCCTCCAGCAAACACTGGCAGGGGCTCATGGGAATTGTAGTCCATGAACATCTGGAGGACCACAGCCTGACTACCCCTGGACTAATCCCTTCATAATTATTGATTGCACCTTTCCTTGAAGGTGCTCAAGGCCGCATGCATAGGGACCTCTCCTTTTTCCCCTGCAACAACCCTGCCAGATGAATTAATCCGAGAGATGGGTCCTTTTCAGTTGTTGCACTTTTGGGGCTCCTACCTCATGCGCTTCTATAGCATGCTATGCTCAGTCTCGGAATATGCATAGTCACCATTTTGTGAGATTAAGGCAATGCGTGTGTTTTCCAGCATCAGTACATGCAAGCAGAAACTATTTTTTCTAAAAAATGAGTTTCTGAGTGCATGAACCACAGTTGGAAATACCCTTTTCATACAAAATGACAGGTGTGGATGCTTGTTTCCAGGCGGGGCCAAGGTATCCCCCGGAATTATAGCTCAACTCCAAGCATCAGAGATCAGTTCCCCTGGAGAAAATGGCTACTTTGGAGGATTCCATGGCGTTATACTCCACTGAGGTTCCTTCCTGCCTCAAATCCCGCCCATTTCCAACTCCACCCAACTCAGAGCTGGCCACCCTAATGGCAACTGTGTGCATCAAGATGATGATTAGTATGTCCTTCTAGTACATGAGATAGGAAGGCCAATAGTAATGACTGAAAAAGGCTAATCTCTCAGTTTAACATAGTTGACAGGCCTACAGCAGGGATGAAGTGGGAAGCTCCTATGCATAAGCTCCTTGTAAGAAAGATACAAATGTCTTCCAGTCTATACCGTTTCAGTCCTAAACTCCTAGTTCGGGAAGATACTGCATCAATCTTTTTCTTCCCTAAACATATTAATGAAATTCAATAGAAACATTACTGTCAGAGTTGAATATCATTGTCAAAGTTGATGCCTGCTTTGCATCAAAAAGGTGTCAGCAGATTGGGAACACCAACAATAGTAATGGGTAAAATGAAAAAACTTCACGATGACAAATGGGAAGGGAGCATATTTGTAGCACCTTTCCAAGGCACAGGAGCACATGTACAAGGGAGAAGTGTACATGTGAACAGATGGAACACAATACTACGAGATGGGGGTACATGGTGCTGTCTACAATTTGTGGAAATACAAACTGCAGTGGAATATGCATCAACTTCTCTCTGAAAAAAAAGACCAGGTGATACAGAATTCCATAAACCATGGGGAGCTATCTCTTCAGCCTTTTGCTACACTTTCTAGGATGCTTTATGACAGTGGTCCCCAACCTTTTTATCACCGGGGACCGGTCACCGTTTGACAATTTTACTGAGGCCCGGGGGGGGGGTAGTCTTTTGCCGAGGGATGTCACCGCCTGAGCCTCTACTCTGCATGCTTTCCCGCTGGCACCCCTGACTTCCCGCCACCCACTGGGGGGCACTGCCAGCAGCAGCTGCACAGTACCACACCAAGGGGCAGCCACAGACATGGCAGCCGCCGGAGAGCACCAAAGTTGAGCCAGCAGGA
Organism: Paroedura picta; assembly: GCF_049243985.1. Taxonomy (NCBI): domain Eukaryota; kingdom Metazoa; phylum Chordata; class Lepidosauria; order Squamata; family Gekkonidae; genus Paroedura; species Paroedura picta. The sequence goes on along the minus strand of NC_135370.1, from coordinate 152,971,972 downwards.
GAATGGCAGGGCAGCCCCCAAGGCAGCAGCCAGGGAGGAGGATGAGGAGGAGCTGCAGCCTGGTACCAACTGATCTACGAACCGGTACCGGTCCCTGGCCCGGGGGTTGGGGACCACTGCTTTAGGATGCTTTAGGCTGATCCTGCGTTGAGCAACAGGTTGGACAAGATGGTCTGTATGGCCCCTTCCAACTCTATGATTCTGTGATTCTTCACTGTTTATTCTATCCTGTCTCTTGCAGGAGGAAACTGGAATGTAGCTGCAAAAATGGAAAAGGGGAGAGCTGTTATTAGTTGTAGGAATTATAGGGATTGTTTGAGTATCTTGGTGTACTTAGAGAGTGGTTACAGAGTGGTAGCCTCTACTCTGGAGAACCAGGTTTGATTCCCCCACCCCTCCACATGTAGCCAGCTGGTTGACATGGGGCTACTCAGGTTTTCATAGAGCCATTCTTGCAGAAAAGTCCTGTCAGAGCTCTCTCAGTTCCACCTACCTCACAGAGTGTCTGATGTGGGGAGAGGAAGGGAAGGCAACTGTAAGACATTTTGAGACTTCTTTGGGCAGTGAAAAGTACGGTATAAAAACCCAACTTCTTCTTGAACTGGTCCTTGCAGCATCAATGTCTTCAATATTAGTATAAAAACAATGTTTTTAAAGAGCAAAAAAGAACTTTGTATTTTTGTATGTGTCATCCATCCATCCATCCTTTCATTCATCCATCCATCCATCCTTTCATTCATTCATTCATTCATTCATTCATTCATTCATTCATTCATTCATTCATTCATTCATTCATTCATTCATTCATTCATTCGCCCTCCTTTACATTACTTGTATTGGAACCAGCTGAACCAGTTTTTTTTTTTGTTGTTCTGGAAGAGGCGAAATGCCAGTAGCAAATGGGCCAGATTAGGATGGCGAATATCTGAGTTCCTATGTAGCTGTGGCAATTCTAGCTGTGGCTCCTTCCACGGGTCCCTATTGCCAAGAACTGTACCCCTGAAGCCTCTCTAAATTTGCAGGGGTCACTAAGATCGCACCTTACATACTCCTGCCCAGCTATGCCCCGTCTGACTCTGAATCAGTGCATTTTTCATCATATGGATTTTCTTCCTTCGTTGTTCTGCTTGTTCATTTTTTCTTGCAAGTCTGAGTTGCAGTTGGCTGCCTTACTTTTCTGTTCTCAATTTCAGTCTCTGGCTCGGCCCTGTTGGATGCTCAGTGAAGAAGAGAAACCATTTCTGGCAGATTTGATCAAACTAATCAGAGTGAAAGTGAACTACTTGGTAGCAGATACGATTAAAGCAGGGTGGCCGTTCGGATCAGCCTTCACATCTGTAGCCTACTGCCAAAAGATTTGCTGTTGACAGATACAATTAAGCCTTGGTGTGATTCTCCAAGCCTGCACCAGAGCTAGAGGAAATCAAACCATCTCTTGCTTTCGAGTTCATTAATGACTGGGTCAGGGGTTTCCCCTCTTTCTTCCCACCCTGATGTAATCATTATCTTCTCTTAATTTTTGCATGATTGCAATTCACAGCTTTGGAGAGCTCATAAACATGCTTAATACAAGTCTTCCCTTGAGGCTCATTATTTAAACTAGCAAATGCCCATCATAATGATGGGAAGGTTGAATATTACTACAATCCTTGTGGGCTCCAGGTACATTAAACCGTCTATCTGTACAATTAATAACCTCCAGGTGGGGCCTGGAGATCTCTTGGAATTACAGCTAATTTCCAGGGTGTGAAAATGGACTCTCCTGGAGAAAATGGCATCTTTGGAAGGTGGGCTGTATAGCATTACATCCTGCTGAGCACCTACACATCCCCAAACTCCATCCTGCCGTGGCTCTGCCTGCAAATTTCCAGGAAATTCCCAACCCAGGATTTACAACCCTGTTTCTTATAGTCTGGCTCCCTTCTGAACCGGCAACCAAAACCAGATTCATCAAGCAAGAGAGTGTAGTGAGAAGAGACAGGGTTTAGCTGCCCTCACCTGCACACCCCATTTCCTATAAATAAACCTGCACACACATCCTGCTTTAGAATCATAGAATCATAGAGTTGGAAGGGGCCATACAGGCCATCTAGTCCAACCCCCTGCTCAACGCAGGATCAGCCCAAAGCATCCTAAAGCATCCAAGAAAAGTGTGTATCCAACCTTTGCTTGAAGAGCTCACCACCTCCTTAGGCAGCCTATTCCACTGCTGAACTACTCTGACTATGAAAAACCTTTTCCTGATATCTAGCCTATATCGTTGTACTTGAAGTTTAAACCCATTACTCCGTGTCCTCTCCTCTGCAGCATCCTGCCCTCCTCCAAGTGACAACCTTTCAAATACTTAAAGAGGGCTATCATGTCCCCTCTCAACCTCCTTTTCTCCAGGCTGAACATTCCCAAGTCCCTCAACCTATCTTCATAGGGCTTGGTCCCTTGGCCCCAGATCATCTTCGTCGCTCTCCTCTGTACCCTTTCAATTTTATCTACGTCCTTCTTGAAGTGAGGCCTCCAGAACTGCACACAGTACTCCAGGTGTGGTCTGACCAGTGCCGTATACAATGGGATATGATATCTTGTGATTTTGATGTGATGCCTCCGTTGATACATATGAACAGAAGAACAGATTGATAAATATGTGGACCCTCTTGATATACATTTTTAAGAGCAGTTTATTGTCTTTTATCAACCCAGGTTGTCATTTGGAGGAGGGCAGGATGCTGTTTCAGTTGGCTGCAGAGGAGAGGACACACAGTAATGGGTTTAAACTTCAAGTACAAAGATACAGGCTAGATATCAGGAAAACATTTTTCACAGTCAGAGTAGTTCATCAGTGGAACAGGCTGCCTAAGGAGGTGGTGAACTCCCCCTCACTGGCAGTCTTCAAGCAAAGGTTGGATACACACTTTTCTTGGATGCTTTAGGATGCTTTTGGCTGATCCTGCATTGATCAGGTGGTTGGACCAGTTGCCCTGTATGGCCCCTTCCAACTCTATGATTCTATCCGTAAATCAACATGACACATCATATCCATACTATACATATAAATGAAATAAATGTACAAAGGGTATGTGAGCAGTGTTCTGCACGTGTGCAAATTAACAAATTAACAAAACCAACATTGAAAAGCAGGAGACTGAAAACAATTGGCAAAATAGAAACAAATATAGTAAGATAGGAACAGAGCACAGTTGCTCTTCCCTAGTTTTTCATGGGCTCCTCACTCATGCAGCATATGAGGATACCCATTTTCACTGGATAAATGATTTTTTGAGTCTTTTACCCAGGCTTTGTGCTGGCATCCAGTATTCATTTTCTATGTACGGTGTTCCCCCTCCCCCTCATTGCATAATGTAAGAGCCGTGGTGCACCTGGACTCTCCTCTCAACACTGCATATTATTAAAAAGACAAGATTATAAAACATTTATGCTATGCAAACAAATAAAAGCAGTGAAAAGATCTGCTGGTTGCTTAACTTGCAGGAGCCCACACGTTCTTCCTGATGAATAAGCTACAACAGGTCCAAACTTGTTTCCTGAGCCTCTGGGCTTTCCCCTTTGTCCCCTGGTATTAGTATTTTGCATTTGAAGGCATTAAACAATTAATCATCATATCATCATAATCAAACAAGTATTAGAGTGTGTTTGCATTGTGCAGACAGAGAGAGAGAGAGAGAATAAATGACAAAGGATTCGGATAAGGCACTTCTAAAGTCAGAACCACTGTACAGTTTTCAGTTTTAATAAAAATTACTTTAGCACCTAGAGTTGCCCATAAAATTAAGAAGTTTGTCACATGAACATGTATTGGAGATTGCTCATACTGTAAGTGCTATTGTACCTGCCAAGGAAGTTCATCCTAGCATGCTCACTTGCAGAGTGCACCCAATTTGATTAGGGAGGTGATGATGGTAGAGGAATGGCTAATTTGCCCCCTGCACGTGCTTTCTGGGTCAAAATCGACCATTCCTCTGAAGCTGCTTTTAAACTGCTGGAGAGATATAGATGCTGCACGTGAATTTCCTTCTCTTATTGTAGCACTGGTGATTTTGACTGGAGGAAAAGCACATTGCAAAAATTAACCACCAACCCACAGTGGCATTGCTCGAGTCAAATTCATTCTGGGCTGCATTGTATTCGAATCTCATCTCACCTGTGAAACCCACTGAAGCTTTCTCGAGTCTGTTTCACCTCCAGAAGTTCTTAGAGTCACTCTTGTGTATCTGCCTCTCTAATGGATCTAGGTCACTTCTGTGCAATTGGATATTATCCAAGAGTTCCCTTTTTTCTTCAGTTAAAGCAATAACGTTTCCATTGAGCGCCATAGCTGGCAGAAGGATTTACATACATTTGGAAGGTGCCTGCTCCCAGCTGTGCAAGAATAGGGATCAAGGGGCACATCTCCACATCATTCCATGCTGTTCTGTGCTTGGCTCATTATTATAAACTTGCAAAGCTTCATGTCCCGCCCACTGCTCCTATGTGGCCGCTCTGCCAGCTGTCTCTTTTGTAATGATGCAGGCTCCGTTTTTATGTATTCCGTCTAATGGGAGCAATAGAGTTTTAGAAGGTCTTGGTTAATATTACCACTGTCTGTGTGTTTTTCCTCCCTCTTCATAATACTGGCTTCAGTCTCAGGCCAGAAGGCAAATGCGAGTCCCTTCCAGCTACAGAGTGCCAGGCGATTTACTAGACATGTAATCATTTTTCCCCCTATTACTAAAACTGGCACCTGGGACAAGGCTATTAGAATTTTATCTGTTCTCTCAAATCTCTTGCATAGTACCATTTACTAACAGCATGTGGACTGAGACCTCAGAGGCAGGGCAGCTGGAGATAATAGGTTACCATTGACTAGGAAGCTCTTAAGATACTCGTTAAGAAAAATAATCCTGTGGAGAGAAGAACAGAACTTGAAGATTAAAATTAGTGGGTTGAAGACAAATAATTGCTTGTGGGGCAGATTGTTCCTGCTTCCTCCTGTCTTTTGTGTTTCCCCATATCATATGAAAAGCTTTTTCTGAGGTTCAGTGTGGATTGCGGAGAGTCCCCTATATGAGTGGATGTGCCTTCCATACATAAAGGCAACTTTGGAGTCAACCTTGTGATGAATCTTCTAAAAATCCATAAACTACATTGCATTGTTGCATATAATTTTCCAGAAACAGGTTATATACAAACTAGCAATAAAGTCTGTTGTACAACAGATTCTAGGCTGCCCACACTCCCTTTCAATACTCCCTCCCAGCTTGCCAAGGGAGGGAGGGTGGGAGTACTGAAAGGGACTGCAGGCCACCTAAAAGGTGATCATGACAGCCGTAGGGCAGTCAGCTGTAACATGGAAGTGAGCAGTCCCTTTAAAGGCTTCCAACCTTCGTCAAGAGCTTTTAAATGCTGTTGGATCCTCCCCACACTTTGTCCCCCCATTACAGCTGATTCTGACAGCCCCAAAGCTATTCTCTACCTTTGCAGGCAAAATTTTGCCTGTGAAGTTAGTGGTGGGATTGCGACTTGAATGTTCCATAGCCTCCAGGTATGGGTGGGGATCAATCTGGAGTCTTTGGGATGTTCAACATGTAAGAAGAATCCAATGCTTTTTTATATATAGAATGATATTATTCAACAGTTTTTTAAATTATGTGGAGGATACAATGATCCAAAGGGAGTTCATTTTATTTCATTTATTATCTACCTCTGTCCCTGAAGATAGCTTTAGGTGGTAGCCATGTCAGTCTGCATCAGAAAAGCAAAATTTGAGTATAGGACAACCTTTAGAGACCAGGAAGATTTTCAGGGTAGAAGCTTTCAAGAGTCAAAGAACTTTCATTCTCAAAAGCTGATACTCTGGAAATCTTGTTGATCTTTAAGGTGCCCCTAGACTTGAATCTTTCTCACTAAGATGGGTAGGATCAGTCAAGAACCCATGAGATATTCTGAAGGTCCAGCAAAATGTTTCTTCCATCCATATTTACCATGGACTTTGAAGTTACTGGAACAAATTCTAGCAAAAGAGAAAAATGTGAAATCCATTTTAGCAATCAGTTCCATCATCTGACGTAAGTGATGCTATGTTTTGGTTTCAAAGCAGAACTGGGGAAAAAAGGCTCTGGAAGAAGCCCCTACCCCCAGGGCAATGTGGTTCCCACCGCCTCCACAGTTGCTCCCATATCACTTCCAGGAACACATAAAAACTTCCACCCACATCCCTGGGCTTCCTTCTGGGTTTATATAATATTCAAGCAATACCTGCCCCCTGGGAAGATACTGCTAGCATGTAAACATGCAAGGAAGCCCAACCACATGGTTGGATGTTTATATGTTGGCTGGGCTCCTGTGCCTTTAAAAGTTCCATGGCTCACACAAATTTAACAGATGCAGCTGTCCCCTGCTTCAAGAAAGCTCTATGGGGGAGGGGGGTGGTCATTGTTTTGCCTGTGATCACAGTTACCGCCAGACCAGGCCAGAATTTAGAATTAAATGCTGATTGTCAGAAAGCCATTTTAAATTAACACCAAGAAGTAGTATTTGAGCTTCAGGCGGCCATTTTAAATTGCTGTGTGTTATGTGATCCTGCATTCTAATTGGTGCTGTTTGTTCATATGCTCTTGAATAAGGCAATATGCCATGTCTGGGAGTAAGCTAGATGGTAGCTCCAAGGACAGCTTGGCCTTTTAACTTGCCAGGAAATTTCCTGGTGGGCCACTGCCCCAGAAGGACACTGGCAGCCAAACCCCACCATCTTTGCCAGTGACCACGTGGCTCAGATCCTTTGTTGATAATCAGTGTCAGCTCATGCTGTCTCCCCTAGCACTGCTGTCATGGGCAGGGGGGGGGATGAGCCAGAGGGTCAACCAGAATTGGCACCACTGAGTTCAGGGCCACTGACACTAGGGTATGTACAGATAAGGAAGGAAGTCCCCCAACCCATCAGTTGTTTATTATTTGGGGCAATTACTGTTTTCAGAAGCAGTATATAAACATTTTGAATTGCTCTTCAAATAGCTAGGGTGATGATGGTGGAATCTGATTGAGATTGGCTTTTGAGAAGCTGGTCTGAGCTGAATTAGACTGACCCACATGCCATTCAAAGGAATTTAAACTTTCTTTCCTTCATCATCCTGCAGGCAAGTCAAGTTGTATCCTCCAACATGCAGGTCACTCAGTGGAACAAAACCCAACTTTCCCTATTTTGAATAGGTATGTGTTTGAGCTGATTCTGAATTGGACCTGTGTACAAGCTACTTATGGAGATGATACCACTCTAATGGGAGAAAGTGAAGAGGAACTAAAGAGCCTTTTGGTGCAGGTGAAGGAGGAGAGTGCAAAAGTTGGCCTGAAACTCAACATCAAGAAAACGAAGATCATGGCATCCAGCCCTCTCAATTCCTGGCAAATAGATGGGGAAGAAATGGAGGTAGTGACAGATTTTATTTTCCTGGGCTCCAAGATCACTGCAGATGGGGACTGCAGCAAAGAAATTAAAAAATGCTTGCTCCTGGGGAGGAAAGCTATGGTAAATCTAGACAGTATCCTAAAAAGCAGAGACATCACCCTCCCAATGAAAGTGCGTCTAGTCTTCCCAGTTGCAATGTATGGCTGTGAAAGCTGGACCATAAGGAAGGCCGAGCGTCAAAGAATTGAGGCTTTTGAACTCTGATGCTGGAGAAGACTCTTGCAAGTCCCTTGGACTGCAAGGCGAACAAACCGGTCATTTCTAGAGGAGATCAGCCCTGACTGCTCCTTAGAAGGCCAGATCCTGAAGATGAAACTCAAATACTTTGGCCACCTCGTGAGAAGGAAGGACTCCCTGGAGAAGAGCCTAATGCTGGGAGCGATTGAGGGCAAAAGAAGAAGGGGATGGCAGAGAATGAGGTGGCTGGATGGAGTAACTGAAGCAGTTGGGGCCAATTTAAATGGACTTCGAGGAATGGTAGATGACAGGAAGGCTGGAGGATCATTTTCCATGGGGTCGCGATGGGTCGGACACGACTTCGCACCTAACAACAACAGCACAAGCTACTTAAAGAGAGGAATGCACATATCTCATTACACAGCCTGTGTGTAAACAAATTCAGATCAGTCCCATAGATAGGGTTTTTAAAGGGGGGAAAAACAGAGCCACACTGTAGGGTTGCCATATCCCCTGTTCTGGGCACGGATCCCCTGCTTTCCAGATGCACCCCCACCCCCAACTTCTCCTAAACTGGAAGAATGCTGCATTTTAATGCAACTTGCTGACATCACCTGGAAGAGATGTCAGCAGGTTGGAGTTGTTGGAGGAGGGGTGATGCTCTAGTTTTTGAGCACAACTCTATAGTTTGAAGCAAATTCTACCATAGAGTTTGCCCAAAAGCCAGAGCTGATGTCATCATGTTATATAAGAAGGAGTTGGTTCTTATATCCCACTTTTCTCTACCAGAAGGAGTGTCAAAGCAACTTAGAGGCAATTCATTTACCATCCCACAGTGGCAATTAGCAGTTCCCTGGGTATGCAAGAAACAGCCACAAGAGAGAAACACTGGAGCCTCCCTTCCTGCCCACCTACTCACAATCTCCCTAAATTAATAAAATCAGCATTTCTTTCAGATGTCTATGCCTAAATACTATGCTTAAAAACTTCCAAAGGAGAACTCATCACCTGCCAAGGAAGCCTGTTCCACTGAGGAACCAGGATGTTTAGCCGAAAATTCTTTTGAATTAATGTCAACCCATTGATTCTGGTCCGGCCCTCTGGGGCAACAGAAAACAACTTTTCTCCATCTTCTATATGACAGTCCTTCAAGTATTTGAAGATGGTTATCATATCACCTCTTAGTTGTCTTCTCTCCGGGCTAAACAGACCAAGCTCCCTCAACCTTTCCTCATGCAACTTGGTCTCCAAATCCATTTGATGAAGCTGCCATGTAATCTGGATATCGATTGAAAGTCTGAGACAATTCCAGGTTGAGTTTGTCCATTGCAGAGTGTGTTCCTCTCATAATAGGCATTTCTCAGTTCCTTGAATGAACAATGATCTTGCATAAGCAGAAGTGCCTAGTGCTAGATAAACGCGTGCTCTGCAGTGGAGAATAACCACCCCTCCCCCTGCAACAGATGAAGAAAAGTGCCAGCAGAAAGAAGATAAAGGATCCAGACCACAGGAATCTGGGAGATGTAAATGTAGCAACTCTAACAGGCCTAGGAAACAGGAAGAGTCTCTGAGTTGTGGTTGGATCTGCCACAGCTTTTCTGCTCCCACACTTGTGCTTTTATAACAGCCAAGAGAAAGAAATTAACAAGGTCAAACTGTCCTTGGCTGGGAGATCAAAGGAGAGCAACAGGTTAGAGGCCAGGTCTAAACCACATTCCTTTAAAATCCTCCTGAAGAGGAAAATTCTTCTATGGACAGCTTCTTCCACTCATGTAACATCATTATGAAGTCACACCTGCAAACCTCAGAATTTAGGGTTCTTCTGAACTATTTGGGGAAGAAGGTCCTGTCCATTTAATAGAGACTTAATGGGAAGTTATTTACCAGATTCTGCTATTTTCTTTCATGACATGAAAAGTTCCAGCAGTTCATTCTTCCTAATATGCCTTTATTAAAAGAATACAACTTGATTCTCCAGATCTACTGTGTTGGGATATGCAAGATCTGTAGTGATGGGTTTCTCAGACTGACAGAACTAACTAGCCAAATCTACTACACAGGAAAGTAAGAAAGGCAAACCCTGTCCTAGGACAATCTGGGCTAGTGCTAGGCCACTTACTTCTGTGAGACCCAAATGGATCTACTTACTTCCTCTCCCTCCCTAGGGCTGCAGTTCTCCCTTGTGAGAACCGCAATTAGTAGACTGAAAACAGGACTGCCTGTTACACTCCTGTAATTGCTGCTGAAACTGGTGTAGTGGTGTCCAGGGAGCATGGAATTTTAGGGGATGTTATCTTTATGGTAAAAGTCATAGGAGGAGACTTCCTAGAACAGCATGGAGGATGTGACATCACTTTGGGTACAGGGTTCCTGGTCGTGAAAGGATTTGCAGATGCTGTTCTAGGAAATTCCTCATGGTCTTTACCATGGAGATAGGGGGAAATTCCTAGATCATCACCATCAAACTTTTCCCCCTCCTTTTTTCTCCTACTGCTAAAATTAGTGGGGGCAAATGGCAACCCTAACTCCCATGCAAGAAAGAACTTCAGCATAGCTTAAGTATCACCACACTTCCCTTCCTATTTTAGAGTCACTGTGGTAACTTTAGGCTCCTACATGAGTTTCTTTACTGTTTAAAGAAAACAAAGGACTTTTCAGACTTTTACTGTAACACACTTCACTGCTTCATGTGGATTAAGAAAGAAATACATTCATCCAGTGAGCAGATAAATGCAGGTTTAAATGAAAACCTCATAAAAAGAAAAGGCAGGCAGAGGCCAGTTTTCTCTGGAACGGAAGGAACAAATTTAACAAAAACTGTGTTATTACATAGGTATCAATCCCTGTCTACTGACCCAGCAAGCATTTGCTGGTTAGCTTGAAATGTTGGAATCAGTTCTTGCTCTCTCGGAGTTTCTGCATATAAAAACACGAAGGGGGAAAAATCAATCCAGCTGTGAGAGATACAGAAAACAAACATACAAAATTAACTAGCCCTGTGGAAAAAGCAGAATAAAACAGTATTTACAGAAATTATGTTTACCAGCTGCTACTAAATTAACAATTGGAAGTGAAATGTTTTGTTGGATAACTATAAGTAGTTATATAATATTTGTGGCATTGTTAGTATGGCCAAATTAATGTTCATACTGATTATAACTGATGCTTTAGTATGTATGCTTGTTTCTTTGAGCTGCCTTGAGCCTTCCTTGGAAAGGCATGGTAAAAATTGCAGTGGGTTGGATCCTATTAGATTTTCCACTGGAGCACTGGGGCGATAGGTCCCATAAAAGCACTACTGGCATCATGGAAAGTTGTCTTTCTAAATGTTTTTCTTTCCATACAACACAAAATGTTGAAATTTGTTTTCATTATTACTATCAGCTAGACTTTAATTTCTCTCCCCTTTTTCATAACATTGTACATGCTCATGTAATAAAAAATAATTTCAGATAAATGCAGATATTGCTGATAGCCTATATAGGAGAAAATGTCAACCATACATCTAACAACTGGAGGATCTGCAAGGATTGGCAGGGGTATCTCATTTCCCCCTTGACCACCATTTCCTCTTTCCTTGAAAGTCCCCCTAGCCTCTTCCTTTTTTCTGTTTCCTTCTTTTTATCATGTTCACCAGAAAGCCTTTATCTGCCTTCCCATCTTCAGCTTTCCCTTCTCTACTTGCTCCAGCAGCCTTTACTCAGGAAAGTATGTCACAATTGCTGGACCAAGCCACCAGGTATGTAACTGGCAAAGACCTCTTCTGAGGGGCATCTCAATTTCCCTGGTATCCCCTTCCTCACACTATTTACTTTCCCCCTTATTCTGGAAACCCCCATATCCTCCTCTTTCCCTGCTCCTTCTTTTCTTCCTGCCCATCAACCAAGCTACATTTTGTAGGGGAAAAAAGAGGACATAAGTGCGTCAGCCTCAACAAAGGCCAGAGCCTTCTCGGTCCTGGCCCCCACTTGGTGGAACGAGCTCCCTGAGGAGATCAGAGCCCAGCCCGGACTTCCACAATTTTGCAGGGCCTGCAAAAGAGAGCTCCTCCACCAGGCATTTGCTTGAGGTTGACTGACTCGGAACATCTATGCCCCCCCCCCTCAGACGCCCTTCCATGACTGAACAATTCGATCTCCCCAATGTTATTGTCATTTATGTTGTGTTGTGAACTGATACTTGATAGATCGTGTTATGATGTTCTATTGAAATTTGTGTGTTATAGATTGTTATAATGTTCCATCTAAACCACCCAGAGCTGCAAAGAATAAGCAGTATAAAAATCCGAATAAATAAATAAATTTATCTGCCCCCCATCTTCAGCAACATTGATTATTTATATTATTCATTTGTCAAATACTTTCATTTTAAGGCTGCCATATTCATTGTAAGGTTACCAGGTACCAAAACATCACCTGGACATCACTGAATGATTACATCACTTCCTGTGAGACACTGGCAATAAGGCCCAGGCCTTTCTTTTTCTCTCATAAATCCCCCATCCTCTGCCAGTTGTCAGGAAGTGACATCATCATGCCAGTAATGTTTGGACGATGCTATGGTATTTCAACTGAACTATGGTAAAACTGTCTTCTAGCATAAAATGTTTGTCCAAATACCAAAGCATTACCTGGACATTGCTGGCATGATGGCATCACTTCCTGTACTATTCTGGCACCAAGGCCTAGGCCTTCTGCTTTCTTTTTCCTTCCCACTGGCCAGCTGATTGGAGGCTGGGGGTAGAGCCTAGTGATGGAGGACTCCTACCTCCACCAAGGGATTTGGCAACTTTACTTCATGTACCTCCTACCTTTCTGCCTATGGGGTGTTAAAGCAGCTTACATCATTCTCTCCTCATTAAATTTTATCATAATAACAACCTTGTGAGGTAAGTTAGGCTCAGAATGTATAATGGTCCATGGTCACCCAGAGAGCTTTCATGATGGAGGGGTGATTCAAACCGGGTGTCCCAGATTCTAGTTCAAAACCCCTAACCAATCACTATACTGGTTTTCACAGGGTGGCTGCTATTAAATAGCAGCACGTAGGCAGTCCTGGGTGAGTCAGGTGGTAGCAAGTTGCCCAATGGTTGCTAACAAGCCTGGCCCTTTAAGTCCTCATCCAAAGGACAAAACATCCCTAGAATCATATAATCATATAATCATAGAGTTGGAAGGTACCTCATGGGTCATCTAGTCCAACCCCCTGCACTATCCAGGGCACTTACAACCCTATCGCTCATCTACTGTAACCTTCCACCCCCTTAAGCCTTCACAAAATCAGCCTCTCCGTCAGATGGCTATCCAGCCTCTGTTTAAACATTTCTAAAGATGGAGAACCCACCAACCGCTCTAGGTGTCAGGAACTTCTTCCTGATGCTTAGACTGAATTTCTTTTGAATTAATTTCATCCCATTTATTCTGGTCTGTCCCTCTAGGGCAAGAGAGAACAACTCTGCCCCATCCTTTGTATGGCACCCTTTTAAATGCTTGAAGATGGTCATCAAATCCCCTCTCAGTCGTCTCTTCTCCAGGCTAAACAGACCAACTCTCCCAACCGTTCTTCATACATCTTGGTCTCCAAACCCCTCACCATCTTTGTTGCCCTCCTCTGGATATGCTCCAGTTTGTCTACATCCCTCTTCAACTGTGGTGCCCAAAACTGAACACAGTACTCCAAGTGAAGCCGAATCAGAGCAGAGTACAGCGGTACCATCACCTCCCGTGATCTGGACACGATACTCCGTTTGATACAGCCCAAAATACCATTTGCCTGGAAATCACATGAAAATGATGTCAGCATATTGAGGGGAATGTTCTGTCTTTTGGGCAAAATTCTAGGGTTGAGTTTTGTCCAAAAACCAAAGTGAGCTCCACACCTCATGCCTGCTCCCCCCAAAATGTGGAAAGACTCCACTTGCATGTCTCCACCACCTGCAGATGCCAGCCCACCCGTGTCACACCCAGCTTGCCCCCCCACACCTGAAACTTGGAGAGCCTCCATTTGTGACTCTACTGCCCACAGAAACTGCCTGCCATCATTGTCCTCAGCCTGTTCCCCCTTCACCTGAAATTTGCAAAGTTGCTGTTGGTATGGGACATCTGCAGTCGAGCCTCAAAGAGCAGCTCTGCAAGTTTTGGCTGGGAGGAAGCAGGCACTACAGCAGCAGAGCCACACATGGAGGCTCCACAAGTTTCAGATGGGGAAGGATTGAGGGATTTCCCCCACTTTCTTGGAACCCTGAAGCAGGGGTGGAAGTGCCAAGTGGGGAATCCCCAGGCCTCAGAGGCAATCTGCCACTCCCTACATTCATAGGATGAACCCTATAAACTTTTTGACTGGTTCAAGATAAGGACTGGAGATCATAGCCTCTTCCCCTTCATACTGATACCTATTACCACATGGGCATAGGGTTGCCAACCTCCAGGTGGGACCTAGAGCTCTCCAAAAATTACCAGTGATCTCCAGTCTACAAAACTTAGTTCCATGAAAAAAATGGATTTTTTAGTGAGTGGGGCCAGGGCTAAAAAAAGCCCTGGCCCAGGTCGAGACCAGTACGAAGAAAGAAAGATTCACAATGAACAATCAACAGAAAAGAAAGGGAACCTTTCTAAGGCAATATGTTTGTAATATATACAATGAATAAATACAATTTCTTTTACATCCTTTATATACCAGAAGGAACGACCATAACGGCTTCTAGATCAATTCCGTTTTCATTGGCTTCATCAGTGGTTGAAACCTCCAATCCTAAATTCAAAATGTACAGATTATATTCATATTACTCAAATTAAACAATGCAGCAAAGAATTACCTCAAATACACATACCTCCAAAAACAGTTTGTAGTATCAAAGGTGGCAAAATCCTATCGCCTTTCCTAAAACATTAACAACACAAATATAAATCTAATCTTCTATCTATATATCAATATTTGGATTCATATTGTCAAATCACAATGAATATTGAATATTGAAAACTTACCTTATATTATTATTATTATTAATATTTTAGTATCAATCGGCCATAGGCTCTGTAGGGTACTGCAGGAAATGCTAGTCAATGATCACTCCCTATGGCCGATTGATACTAAAATATTAACAATAATATGAGCCCTCCAAGATGTCCCAGTGAGAGCCCTTGCATCCTTGCAGGGTTGGCATGGCACAATGTCAGTGGCTCCCAGGTTGTGCTGGTAGTGACATGATTGTGTGGTGGTGTTTGTGCCTACCCTGTGGTAAGTACCCATGGTAAGTAACTGGCGACTCTATTCATGGAATGAAACCTATTTTCCCCTTTTTCTGCTTGCTGCTGTACTGAATTTTGGCACGGTGCTAGGGTTGCCAGCAGGAGATCTCCTTACAGAGCAGGTCACCTGGAAACACTAGCTTCAATACATTTTTTTTTGTTAGATGTCTCTTCATTCTGTAGATTTTAAGAACTAACATTGTGTAATCTTGGTTTTCAGTGAGAAAGGTGGACTATAAATAATGTGAATAAATAAATTGATGGAAAAAGAGGAGGAGCTGAGTCATGGCTCTGTAGCAGAGCATCGCTTTTCCTTGCAGAAGGTCCCAGGTTCAATCCTCAGCATTTCCAGTTAAAAGGATCTGGAAGCAAGTGATGAGATACTGGAAAAGAAACAGTAATAGTTCTCTATCTTCTGCTACCTTTATCTATCAGACTTTATAATGCTTTTGGTTCTAATCTGAACATTCTCCATTTCTTCCCCTGGAGATGTCTGAATGCTCCTTTTCAACCTACAATTCCCATGTTTCCAATCCAACAACATCTGTTTTTCTTATCTTGGATGTGTCTCTTATTTTCACACTTAATTTCCTATGAAAGCCTTCCTGTTCACTTTGTTTATAATATGCTTTCACTGTGAAGCAAGGATATTACTTGGTCAGATCCAGAAAACATTTGCAATGTACCAAGTTTTGTCACTGATTTTATAGAATCAAGAGTTGCCCTATACGAAATGCAGTGAAGGTTCTCTGGAAACACTGGTTTAGTCATAAGAAATGTAGGAAAGTTTAATGATCTGGGAAGACACAGATTGTATTTTTTTTTTAACCCTAATTTTTCAAAGGTCAATAAATATTGAAAACGTGGCCTCTGGAATTTAGGCCTTGGCACCGACACACACACCTCACCCATCTCCAATTATTATTCTGTATAAATGTTCTTGGAATTCTTTGTAATGGAGCAGGTCAATGGACTTTAGTGTATTTAAACAAAGCAAAGAGTTCCAACTACATGCAAAGCTGCTCTGTCTGCCTGCGACTGAAGCAGGTGATATATGAGCACCCTCATTGGCCAGCTCCACTTTGCTATCTTAGAAATTAGAATTTCAGTGCTTCTATAAACCCTTACCAAGATCTATATGGGGTAGGGGCAGGGGTAGGTTGTGAAGTGCATACTAACATCACCATCTGGATTTGGAATAAGAAATATACATATGACATGACCTCTTTATCTGTTTTATCTGGCTGCAGTGCTGTATTGAAATAAATTTGATTTGACATGACCTCTTCAAGTTAAACAATGAGATGCTGCAGCAACAGCAATTGTAGTAGTTGTCGTTCTCATTGTTGTCCTAGTACCTCCCATGGGAGCCTGCTATACTCGTGGGGCTTGTGTGCTCCAATGAAGTAGAGAGCTATGCTATGGGTGGCACAGCTGCTGGCAGGATCTCCCTTAGGGATGGGCATGGATGGGAAAATGCAATTTTTTTCCGTTCATGGTTTGTGCCAAGCCGTGTTCATGAGCCAGGAACTGTCAAGAGCTAAATGAACCAGTTCAGTTTGTGAAGGTTGTAATGTGATAGAATAACCTCCTTCCCAAGCATGCTACAAAGTGTGCCACCAAATTGACATAGAATCTCTGGCCGAGTCTTGCCTTTAAAGTTTGGTGAGGATTGTTTTTATGGCATTCCAAACAATGGTCCCCCAAAGAAAGAGCATCATTTTCCATTGTTTCCAAAGGAGGGGGGGGCAAGCAGCAGAAAAAGTAAGGACAATAGAAGCGCAGAATAGAATCAAAATCCAAGATAATCAGTGCAACAAAAACTGAAAGTGGGGACATTTTTTGCAAGTCCAGCAGAACCAGTACAATGTATTAGGTGCCCAGCAATATTAGTGCAATCACAGAATGTCTAGGAGAACCCAGTGCCAATGTGGCAATGACAGCTCAACAGGACTGCTGGCTGCAGAGGAGAGGACACGCAGTAATGGGTTTAAACTTCAAGTACAACGATATAGGCTAGATATCAGGAAAAAGTGTTTCACAGTCAGAATAGTTCAGCAGTGGAATAGGCTGCCTAAGGAGGTGGTGAGCTCCCCCTCACTGGAAGTCTTCAAGCAAAGGTTGGATACACACTTTTCTTGGATGCTTTAGGATGCTTAGGGCTAGTCCTGCGTTGAGCAGGGGGTTGGACTAGATGGCCTGTATGGCCCCTTCCAACTCTATGATTCTATGATTCTATGATTCTATGACTGATCTCAAACACAGAATCCAAGACAGAGTATGTGCAAGTGTGTGTGAGAGAGTTTTGTAAGCCCAGCAGAACCAATGCAATAATTGGTACCCAGCAGAACGCAATGCCAAATCAGCAATGCTAGCTCAACAAGACTGATGTCATACACAGAATAACTATCCTAGCAATGGTGGCTACAAACCCAGCAGAACCAGTGCCCAGTAGAACTTTGGTGCCCAGAAGGACTTCTGATTACAAACAGATAAATACCTGGAGTATAACACCCCTGATAATCCCAGGAGACAGCAGAAAAGAAAAGAAATACAGCAGAAAATCGTGACGTACCAGGACCTATGAGTAGAGTTAAAAAACCTCTGGGAGAATAAGGTTTCCTTCATGACAGTTGTCACTGGAGCCCTTGGGCTGTGCCTAAAAATCTCAACAAGCTTCTGGACATTCTGGGCATTGATCAAATAATACCAGCTCAGCTCCAGAAGACAGTGTTGCTTGGAACAGCTAGAAAGCTGCAAAGATACATCTGCAATTCTGAAGAACTTGGCTAGACCTTGAATTGCAGAATAGAGGCATTTTCCAGATTGCCTTAATGTTCCATTTTCATTCTCTGGTGTTGCCATTTCCCCCCTCATGTCCAGACAACTTTATTAACATCCCTGTTCTGTCCTAGGCTTTCCTAACCCCCCCCCCGACAATAGAATAGTAGAATCAAAGAATTGGAAGGGACCTCCTGAGTCATCTAATCCAACCCCCTGCACTATGCAGGACACTCACAACCCTAGTGCTCACCCACTGTAACCTGCCACCCCCTTAAGCCTTCACAAAATCAGCCTCTCCGTCAGATGGCTATCCAGCCTCGGTTTTAAAAAGTCCACTTCTTTCCTAATCTAGCTTTCCCCATATGCTCCTGCCACCCAAACTGTGGAATGAATTAAGATAATCTCTTGCTCAGAATCGGGGGGGGGGGGATCCTGTTTTGTAGATTACTGCCCAAAATCTGGGTGGTGAATTTTTAAATTTTTTTGCATTCCAGCACTGAAAGATTTCACTGCTAGAAAGTGTCTGCACTGAAACACAGTCCCATCAGGAGGCCCAATACCAGCTCCTACAGCTCTAGTTCTACAGCAACCTGGATCAGAGTCAATCTTCAAGGTGATCTTGGGAGAGGGGGAAGAATTCTGCAACTTCAGTTCCTTAAAAATGAGTTCTTAAGATCTTTATCAGAACAATGCACAGAGAGATTGAAGAATATACACATCCTTATCCATGGTTCCTCTATATATTTGTGAAACAGCCTGGGAGGTGGGACGTGTCCGGCTGTCCAAGTTGGAATAGGGCCAATCGGGTGGCAGCCAGCAACTGATTGGCTCTGCCCCTACAGCTCCTGCCCTCCATCCCTGGATGCTAGCCACGTTCCTCTCACACACGCCAGAGACAGAGACACATAGAGCCCTGACAGACAGCACACAAGCCCTCATTCCCTCTTATCTCTCCTGCTGGGAGGGAGGCAGAGAGACACACAGAGAGAGCTGCCGCAAGCTGCTGACAGAGACACAAAGAGAACTGCGACTGCTGTGACAGAGGGAGAGAGAGAGAGAGAGAGACAGAGAGCTGCCCCAAACTGCACACCAGCCCTCCTTCCCTCCTACAAACCTGCCCTAATTACCTGCTATGACTTCTGCTGCAGGCACAGACATGCAGGGAGAGGGAGAGAGAGACATACACACAGAGAGATCTGCACCTCCTGGTGTTCCCTGGGTCCTAGCGCCATTGCATTCCTGCTTGCAATGGGGTTTCTTGCTAGTCTTAATATAATAAAACTAGAACCAAAGCCTGTTGTATCCAGGAATACAACGGGCGCTAGAGCTTGGCAGTGGGAAGAGGCAGGGGAGGAGTTGTCCATGTCTGTAAGGGCATGGGGTTGAATGTGTGTTATGTGAGAGGTTGTGGTGGCGTGGTGACAAATGAGGGCTTGGGTGTGGAGATGTGGGCATCAAGAACCTGTGATGTGGAATGTTCATTGAGTATGGGAGAGGACTGACCTTTGGGAATTGTGGCATAGTGGTTACAGATGAGCTTTCCAGAGCCATGTCTTCAGATATGTAAAGGGGAAATCAGACTGGAGACTCTTCTTAGGGGGAAATTACATGGCAACCAATTCCTCCCAGTTCTGCATTCAACATCATTTCCCTTCTTGTCCCCCTGCCCTAATACACATGGGGGTAGTCACAGTACACAGGTATCTAACCTGCTTCTTCTGTCTCCATTTTTTTTACTGTTGATAAAATATTATGTGGCCAAATCCTTCTTTCACAGCTTCTCCTTAGAAGAGCTGGATTTTTGTACCCTGCTGTTTAATACCCAAAGGAGTCTCAAAGTGGTTTTTACATTTGTCTCCCCACAATAGACAACCTGTAAGGGATGTGGGGCTGTGAGAGGTCTGAAAGAACTGGGAATGGGCTGCAGTGACCCAGCAGGCTTCAGGTGTCTCAAAGCAGTTTCCAATTGCCTTCCCTTCCTCTCCCCATAGCAGACTCTCCGTGAGGGTGGTGGGGTAGAGAGCCTTAATGGCAACCTTAAGAGGAGGTCCCTCTGTGCACAGCGGTCTTGACTTTAGTCAGGTTTATGCACACCTAGGTAGTGTAGAATTCCAGAAGATGAATCTACACCAATCTGGCAACCTTACCTCCTCTCTGCAATGTTTTCTTGACCTAAAATATGTCAGGGGGTGCTAGGTAGCTGTGGGAGCATTACACACTTTTGAGGCCCCACTTTCAGACTTCAAGGAAAATGTTCAGACCAGGGACAGCCAACCTGACCTCAAGGGCATTTCTGAGGAAGCTGAAAGAAGCAGGGGTCCAGACATTGCTGAAGAAACCATCTCTGGATTTGCACGAACCAACCAGCATGTGTGTGTGACCCAACCACCCCATCTTGTGGGACCCAACCACCCCATCTCTCATTTTGCATTTCTGGGGATAGCGTAGAAACATAGAATAATAGAGTTGGAAGGTACATGCTGGAACATCCAGTCCAACCTCCCTGCACTATGCAGGACACTCACAACTTTAACGCTCATCCACAGTAACCTGCCAGCCCCTCAAGCCTTCACAGAATCATCCTCTCTATCAAATGGCTGCTATCCAGGCTCTGTTTAAAAGCTTCCAAAGATGGAGAACCCACCAGCTCACGAGGAAGCCTGTTTCACTGAGAAACCACTGATGTTGTTTACTTGGATTTTAGTAAAGCTTTTGACAAGGTTCCCCATGATGTTACGATGGATAAATTGAAGGACTGCAATCTGGATTTTCAGATAGTTAGGTGGATAGGGCATTGGTTAGAGAACCGCACTCAAAGAGTTGTTGTCAATGGTGTTTCATCAGACTGGAGAGAGGTGAGTACCGGGGTACCTCAGCCCGGTACTTTTTAACATATTTATTAATGATCTAGATGTGGGGGTGGAGGGACTACTCATCAAGTTTGCAGATGACACCAAATTGGGAGGACTGGCAAATACTCCGGAAGATAGAGACAGAGTTCAACGAGATCTGAACACAATGGAAAAATGGGCAAATGAGAACAAGATGCAATTTAATAAAGATAAGTGTAAAGTTCTGCATCTGGGTCAGAAAAATGAAAAGCATGCCTACTGGATGGGGGATACACTTCTAGGTAGCACTGTGTGTGAACGAGACCTTGGGGTACTTGTGGATTGTAAACTGAACATGAGCAGGCAGTGTGATGCAGCGGTAAAAAAGGCAAATGCCATTTTGGGCTGTATCAACAGAGGCATCACATCAAAATCACAAGATGTCATAGTCCCATTGTATACGGCACTGGTCAGACCACACCTGGAGTACTGTGTGCAGTTCTGGAGGCCTCACTTCAAGAAGGACATTGATAAAATTGAAAGGGTACAGAGGAGAGCGACGAAGATGATCTGGGGCCAAGGGACCAAGCCCTATGAAGATAGGTTGAGGGACTTGGGAATGTTCAGCCTGGAGAAAAGGAGGTTGAGAGGGGACATGATAGCCCTCTTTAAGTATTTGAAAGGTTGTCACTTGGAGGAGGGCAGGATGCTGTTTCTGTTGGCTGCAGAGGAGAGGACACGCAGTAATGGGTTTAAACTTCAAGTACAACGATATAGGCTAGATATCAGGAAGAAATTTTTCAGCATTTCAGCAGTGGAATAGGCTGCCTAAGGAGGTGGTGAGCTCCCCCTCACTGGCAGTCTTCAAGCAAAGGTTGGATACACACTTTTCTTGGATGCTTTAGGATGCTAATCCTTTAGGGCTGATCCTGCGTTGAGCAGGGGGTTGGACTAGATGGCCTGTATGACCCCTTCCAACTCTATGATTTTATGATTCTATGATTCTATGATAGTTCAAGAACCAAAGTCCATGATAAGTCATGGAATTCCATGAACATTTAAGGCAGTTCATGGGGGTTGGGTTGTGCCACTTCTTGGACAAAGCAGAAAGCCACAACAATGGATCAACAGCTGAGATTGTTCCCCATCACTCTCATATTTTGGGCAACTCAGGAGGCTGGTAGCTGGGCTGTAATCAGACTGAGGTGGCAGTACAGCAGCCAGGCCCACCCCAGAGCCCTGAGTGAGGATGGTAGTGATGGAGGGAGGTGGCTCCAGTAGGGAAGAAGGCCACTCCAGCCTGGGGACCACATGGGTTGGGTATCTTCCAACAGTGGTAACAAAGCCTTAATGGGTCTCTGGCTAAACCAGAGTAAAGCAGTACCATCACCTCCCGTGATCTGGACACGATACTCCTTTTGATACAGCCCAAAATCCCATTTGCCTTTTTAGCCACCAAGTCACACTGCTGACTCATGTCCAATGTATAGTCTACTAAGACTCAAAAATGCTCCTCTCAGAGAAGAACACTGATGTCTCTAAACAAGTAGCTAAATAGTGTGCTGTAGCTTACAAGTTACATCAAACATATGTTACTACCAGAAATTCATTATGAATTTTGTTTGTTTTTGTATTTATATACTGCCACATTCCCTTAGGACTCATGGTGGTTCACAATAAAATGATAAAAACCAGTAAAATTAAAGGTAAAGGCCACCCAGCTACTGCTTCCAAACAACTGGCAAAAGTATCCGAGAGGGAGTCCAGCTGGCCATCCATCAGGATATAGAACTGGGTGTCATCTGCATATTGATGACAACCCAGCTCACAACTCCAGACCAAATGTAATGTTTTCTTTTAAGCTATCTCTGTTTACTGAAGTCACTGAAGCAGTAGGTGCAAACTTAAATGGACTCCGGGGAATGGTAGAGAACAGGAAGGCCTGGAGGATCTTTGTCCATGGTGTCGTGATGGGTCGGACACGACTTCGCACCTAACAACAACAACATCTCTGTTTAATATTATTTTAAATGCCCTAGTTTTATGAGTACTTACTGGTTTGTAATATTTTGGAATAATTATAGTGTTGCTCTGGGTTTTCCAGTATCTTTGTACCTGGCTTGGGGCCGTATATCTATGAATCTGAATCTGATTGCTAGAGCTATGTAGCATGGGGTTTCCTAGTGTTCTGAAAAAGTTTCTGTAAGATGAAAATTGAATTTCTCATGGCATCCCATGATAAATATGCCTGCTCTCAATCAAGCAGGCATTGCCTTTGCAATTACAGAATAGCCCAGTTAATACTGCCTTCTAGCATTACAGCCTCCCCCTAGACAAGCCACTGGGAGCTCATGGATGGCACTACACACTCATAAAGATCCTTTTGAAATCCCCCAGAGCTGTAATGCAGGCTATGTCATAGAATTCTGATGTGATCTAACTTGTTCCCTTCTATGGACTGAGAAGGGGAGCACAGAGGAGGAGCACAAAGTGGTGAATACATAGTGACTCAAATTGTAAAGGGACACTTCAGCCTCCTCCTTGCTGCGTAGCTTGTAGATGACTAATCTAACATCCCTACATTAAATTGGAACCGTGACTAATCAATTTAACTCTTGAGAGCTTTGGCAAGCCAGTCACAGCTAGCAATCATAACTGGAGGAAATTTTAAGGGATTCCCAGCATGAGATGTATGAGAGAGGTGGAAAATCTAAGATGGGCTGGAGTTAGGGGATCCATACAGAAGGGCAAACAAGTTCACACATGGCCAAAACAGGTTGAGATGCAGGTGGGATTTTTATCACAGACTTCTTAAGAGGATTAAGCCACTTAATTACTCAAGATTTCATTTATATGAGTCACTGAAGGAAGTCAAGGGGTGGGGGAAAAACCTTTGGTGTAAGTTCTTTCAGTGGGTGATCTCAAACTCCAGAAAAGATGTTCAGGTGCACACATAGACCATTTATGCACTGGAGGGTTTCATGCTGGGCTGCAGTTCCTGACAGGGGGGTGGGGCAGTGAAGTTCCCAGTGCATAAACAGTCATAGTAAGCATTGCAGACATGGGCAGGAAGTTATTCTGCAAAACACAGAGCATCTACACTTATACTAGGGGCTTTAAAAGCCGGATCTTCAAATATAGCAACTTATATCCGCTCCTGGATATTGCAGGAGAAAGGTAGGGTCACCGCAGATCAATCATAGATGTTGCAGAGGGAAAATGTAAAGCACCCCAAACCAAAATGTTAATCAAATACAGTGCAGGGAGGAGGAGTTTATTCAGGCTGGGAGAGGATAAAGAGCAAAGTGCAGACTCAACCCTACTGTCCTGCCCCCTTGTGATAAAAATAGCATGTTGGTAATTGGCTTTGATTTTAAATGATGGAAGTCATTTCACTGGATCATAATGAATGCCTTTCCCCTGCTTTTGTTGGGAGCATCTAGGAGATGGGGAGGGAGGAGAAAGGAACTCTGGGGAACCTCCAAAGATGAGTCATCAGAAATATCTGAGAGCCTAGTAGTGCAGTACTATCCAGAACAGAGTTGGGTGCTTTGGTGTCCAAAGCGGCCGCTCACGCCCAAAGCAGCCAATACCGTGTTGCAGGGGGGGAAGGGAGGTGTGGGCGTTGGTGTGCCGGTTGGCGCACACACACAGGCACTGTGCCTGTGTGCGTGCGCCAACCAGCGTGTCTAAACCCAATGAATTTAGGTTTAAGTAACTGCTGGTTCCATGGGGATATTGGATTGTAATGTGGATCTACAGCCAATGAATCCACCAATAATCATACACAGTTTGGAATGAGTGATCAAACCTTCCTGTTTGCTTCAGAGTACTATAAAGAAAAAAAGATGAGTATTTGGCTCTAGGGATCAAGATTCTTTAGTCTGTTCTGATAACTTTTTGAACTTATGCGAGTGTACATGAAGGTGCACATTGCTCTTGCCACACGATCCCACTCAGTAAGGACATTTGTACGCCTAAAGATTCTTCCCCTAAAATCATACAAGTGTGCTTCGAGGCAGAGGTTGCTGCCATGATTTCCAATCTAACTGAAGCATAAATTTTATCCCCTTTTAATGCCTGGAGGGTGCTTTTGAGTATTCGCCCACAAGAAATGACACTAAGACTTTCTACCGGCAGCTGTCTTTGGAAATGTCTCCTCCATGCTGAAGAGCTACTTTTCTAGAAACTGCTGTGGGGTAGTGGTTAGTGTGTCTGGGCTGGGACAAGGGACAGACTGGGTCATGTGCCCACTCTCCAGGAAGCTTGCTGGATAGAGTCAGGTCAGTTTCTCCCTGCCTTACCAGATTGTTCTGAGGGTGTACATGTGGAGGAGATAACCTTATATGGTGCCTCCACTGGAGGACAGGTAGGATAAAAATGAAGAAGAAGAAGAAGAAGAAGAAGAAGAAGAAGAAGAAGAAGAAGAAGAAGAAGAAGAAGAAGAAGAGTTTTTTTATACCCCACTTTTCACTGCCTGAAGGAGTGTGAAAGCAGCTTACAATTGCCTTTCCTTTCCTCTCCCCACAACAGACACAATATGAGATTGAGGCTGAGAGAGCCCTGATATGACTGCTCATTTAGAACAGTTCTAACAGGGCTATGATGAGTTCAAGGACACCCATTTGACTGCATGTGGAGGAGCTGGAGAATCAAACACTGTTCACCAGATTAGAAGCTGCCGCTCTTAACCACTACACCAAGGAATAAGAAAAGTGTGGTAAACAATATATATATTGTTTATATATATATTCAGTCTCTGTGATTAACTGTGTTTTTTTCCTTCTTTTAAAACTGTATATTACCTTTGACCCCTGGTTTAATACTGAAGTACTGGGAAAGGCTGCACATGGCTGCCAGCTTTCCCATCTGTGAAGGTCTCAAATTTCTTCCCTAGTTCCTGCTGACCGGGAACTTTTGCATGCCAATTTGGAGGGAATGTACTGGCACGTTCTTCTATTCTATGCCAAGCATGAGCTCTACCATTGAGCTATACCCCATCCCTAAGTAGAAACCTGTTTCATCTTATTGTGACACAAGGATGGGACTTCAGTTGGCCCCCTCATGGCAATTATTTTCTTCTAGCATTTTTTTGTGCAATAGTAAATTGATGGGAACTCTTTTAAAGCAGCTGTGTGTCGTAATATGTGTTTATTTGAGGACCCTGTGGCTATTCTCGTATAAACCTTTTACGTGATCGGCTGTGCTGTATTACTGGCATCTTTGTAAAACAGCCATTTCATTTATACTAACTGAATTCCTTTCACTATGTCAGTAATTGAAATAAGTCAAATTTGGAACACGTTGCTGTAGCATTTTTCTAAATTAACTCTCCATGCTAGCACCTTTTAACAGCTTCTCTCTTCTAGTTTTGGTATGCCATCCCTAGCATATGTCCAACATGTACCCCCAACATCTTTACACACATTTCCATTCTATTGCCGAAGGCAGTCTGTGCACAGGAAACACGTTTGCTGCGTAATGCATGAATCAGTCCGAAGCCTGTTTCATAATCATGATTTCTCATTTGCATATTTAATTGAGGCAATTGCTTGCTCTCTTTCTGTACAGCTCACAGCAGTTTCTAAACCACAGGACAATCTAACATGCCATAAAAAAAACTATGTAAAATATATATTTTTTAAATCCTCAGACCACCATGAGAGAACTTGCAATCAATAAGATTTCCTTCAGAAAGGCCCTAGAGCAGGGGTAGTCAAACTGCGCCCTCCAGATGTCCATGGACTACAATTCCCAGGAGCCCCTGCCAGCATTCGCTGGCAGGGGCTCCTGGGAATTGTAGTCCATGGACATCTGGAGGGCCGCAGTTTGACTACCCCTGCCCTAGAGCGTAGGTGTGTTTCACCAGCTATCATAAAAGAGAGCAGAGCTGGAGCTGACTTCCCTTTACTGAGCAGTTCATTCAAAAGCACTTGGGCTGCCACAGAAAATACAAGCTGTAGCTAATCTAATTTCCCTCAAACATTAGGAGACACTCTAAGAGCAGTTAAAGAATGAAGCCAAGTATCTGGGGGAAGGGCCTTTCCCTCCCTAAAAGGCTTCAAGTACAAATTGGACAGTCATCTGTCAGGAATGCTCTAGCTTCAGGTTTCCTCCATTGAGTAGGGGTGGACAAGGTGCCATTTAAGGCTAGAACTCTATGGCACAAACAGAGAACACCCAGGGCTGGGAAGAGTAGTGGAAGGTGGAAAAGAGTGAAGTACTCTAGGCTAGAGCATGGTTTTGGGTCTTTTTAATTTGTCCATTCATGATTTGGTGCTTTTTAACTGGTTCATTAACAACCTGGAGTTGGGTGTAAGCAGTGAAGTGGCAAAGTTTGCAGATGACTCTAAGGTGTTCAGGGTGGGGAGAACCTGGGAGAATTGTGAGGTGCTCCAGAGGGATCTGTTGAGGTTGAGCGAATGGGCTTCGACGTGGCAAATGAGGCTCAATGTGGGAAAGCACAAAGTAAAGCACATTGGAACCAAGAATCATCATATTGTAACTATAAATATATGTTGATGGGGTCTGAACTGAAGTTAATTGACCAGAAGAGTGTGATTGGAGTCCTGGACAGGACTATGGTCTTGAAAGTTTTAAATGTGTATTCCTGTCAACTACCAGATCTTGGGCGATTTCCACACATTAGTAAAAATAGCATTATGCCAGTGGCATGGTAAAGCACTAAATTTTATCGAGCTTCCTAGGCCCTCCTCACCTTTTTTCTGTCTCACCTTTGTCTGCCACCTTTTCTCACATCTCACCCTCCATATCTGCTGCTGGAAATGGCAGAAGAGAGCAATGCGCCTTATACATGTTGCACTTCCACCTCTCAATCAATTCAGTCAAGCAATCCCTTTCCTCCATATTTTGATGCAATTGAAAGGGCCCGCGATGCCTGCTCATTTATTATTTTTTTTTAATTCATACTTCTCCGCTGCAATGCCTGTGCATGGGACCATAGGTGCATAGTTCTTTTTGAATGCCACCCCTTATGGGATCACAAGTCCTTTAATAACTTAAAAAAATTAAATCATTCCTGATTTTTGGGGAGGAGAAGAAACTTTCAAGAGGCACACTTTGTGTTACAACACTGAAATAAATATTTTATTTCTGGGATTACCTACACACATGTCTACCTATTCGTTGCTCCAGGCACATCACCATTTTAAAAAGAAATTCCCATCCCTGGGAACAAGGGAGAGGGAGGCGGGTGTGAGGATGGGATGAAGCAGGCGACTTTAGTATGTTTAAGTCTCTTTGGGTTGGTGTATCCACTTTATGCAATTCCCGAACTCATGCTTTAAAATGGAGGATGAAGTGAGCTGTTGGCTGGCCAGACGTTGGATGTGGGTGATGTCATGCAGAACGACTGGAATACAACACCTACATTAGGTAAACATTTTGCTATATTTATCACATGCGGAAGTCCCCTTGGTGTTCTTAAGTCTTTTGAAATTAATGAATGCTTTCCAATAACACATCGGTGTCTGTCAGTAAATCAGTTGGTTGATAGATTACTTTAAGCCATATTGACATAATCACATACCAGCTCTATACCTTGTGCAGTAGAAACATTTATTAAACTTATGGTCGAACTCCAAATCTTCACTAGCAATGGATTTCGGTCAGTGGAATAGGATTTTCTTTCTTCTTGCACTCACCATGGATCAAACTGTCCCTCTAATACTGATCCTGGGCGATAAAAGACCCTTTCCCAGGAAGATTACGTGGCGAGAGTTGGAGGTCTGCTGCAGGAGAAGGGAAGTGGTGGAAATTGCTGGTGGAAAGTCCTTCCATCCATTGAAATTTCAAGTGACATATGGTGGTTTCATGCCAGGGTGGGTGGGGGAAACTGTGAAAGGCCTCTTAGATATGTGGGTAAGGGAGAGAAGGAAGTATTCTGGGAAAGTCACAATCAAAGTGATTTCTGGGTCAGATGGGGGAGTCTCCCAGGTCTTGTTCTCTATCTCTGTGAGAGGAAGAGGGAAATCAGTGCTGAATTCTGGTAGGCAGCCACGTTGCTCTGAAGTAGCAGAACAAAATTGGTGTACAGTGGCACCTTTAAGACCAATTTTTTCCCATGGTGTCATCTTTTGTGTGCATGCACACTTCCTTTGCTAATGTCTGGGGAAGTGCGCATGCACACGAAAGCTGACACCTTGAATAAAACTTTGTTGGTCTTAAAGGTACCACTGCAGTCAAATTTTGTTGTGCTGAATTCTGAAAAGCTCAGGGGTAGGGAAACAGAGTGTCAAACAACACTTGGTGCATGACATTTAGGTGTGTGAATCTGTGAGCGGGAGAAGAGTAGGAGAAGGGAGAGCCTTCCACCCACCCCATTGCTACTTGCATTTTCCGACTGTGGAAAGAAGGTGGTTATTCTCTTTCTCCTCCTTCTCCTTCTCTCCTCCCCGCACCCTCACATCACCAAGCCCCATCCACCCATCTGCCCTGGTGGCCAAATAGGGTAGACACACAACTGAGTTGAATGGGTGGTATTTATTTGACATCCAGTCCTATGGGTTTTCAACGAAACACTTGCAAATGCTGGTGAGTTTCATAAAATTGGCCTGTGAAATTTTAGTTGAAGCTTGGCTTATTTTGAGGATATTTCAAGTGATCCTGACCCACTTGCTTTTCTAATAGGACAATTCAGCAGGAATTAGATGTTTACAGAAACCTGGGATGAAGGCCTTGGACTGGATGGCATACGCAGTAAATACAACTGGAGGCCAAAGGTATGTTTGGACCAGGAAAGTGAAGGATGAGCCTGGAGGGCAATAATATTGCTTTGGTCCCCAATCTCAAGATTTGTTCATCTGTCTCTTTCTTCCGAAGACAGAGGGCATATGAAGGTGGGGAATGGGATTAAGAAGAAACTGCCTTTTATTTCATACCAGAAGCTTATCCAAGTAAAGAGTTGGCCTAAGAAAGTATTTTTTTTAAGTTAAATCTGTCACTTCTGATTCATGCAGCAACATTTCTCACAACAACTATTCTATTTTCTTTTAACAACACTCTCATGATAAATACAACGGACAGAAAAGAACCGTGACAGAAAATAATGATATGTCAGAAGCACAGTGTATGCATTGAAATCCCGCCTCAAGTTTCCAGGTGGCATCACAAGCTCATTAAGAGAAGTTCTTGCTGCCCACAGTTTGTTTTCATCCACCCCTCCTCCTCTTTCTGTTTTTTAAAGCAGAGTTTCTGTCACAGGCAAATCACTTTCCCCAGGGCTTTTTTTTTCCTCCAAAAAATTCTTGTTCTTATTTCCTCGCCTTCTGACTATTTGTTTCACATAAGGGGAGAAGTTTCAACGGTTGCTCCATCAATTTGGCCTCTGCAGAGGCGGTTCCTCCCACCAATGGCTGTGCACCTGTAGGACACACAGCCTCAACACCGGCCTGAACTTGACGTAAAGCTAACCACGCATTTCCTTGGCCTGATTTCTGGGGGGCCATCCCTTCCAAAGAGATAAATGCTAGCTCTCAGCTGCCGCCCCCCCCCCCCCTGCCCTTTCTGCTTGGAAACCTGATGCGGGGTTTCATTCTCTTGTGGATTTTGGCCCAGAGAGTGGTTTGCATCAGGCCACTTCACTGCATCTGTAACAGATCAGCAGTCAGCTGTGCTGAGCGAGTGCCAATCCGAAATGAATTCAGGCCACTGATACAATGACTGCACAGGCAACCTGATCCAAAAGGCCTTTGAAGTCCATGGAAAGTCTCTTTGTTGCTCCAATGTCAACCCCTTAAATCATGCACACATGAGAAGAAGAAAGGGGAGGGTGAATCTGGTTCTCCTCCTTGCCAAATACGCAGGCCTTTTGACCTCATGAACTCAAAGGGAGCGTCTCCTTCAACTGCTCATAAAAATTGACACTCCATCCTCTAATAAGGCCAGTCTGTCTACTCACTTGGGTCACAACCCAGCCAAAGTTAAGGCCTTTTCAAGACAGAATGATTTATAGAAAAGAAAATTAAAGGGGAGGGGGAGGTTGATCCATTCATACTCCTAGGAAACATAATAATGCAGTCTTAATGTGCATCCATGCAATTGCTGCCTGGAGTTTTTATAGGACCTGCCCTTGTGCCTTAAACAGAAATCTGATATGGGAATATAGCAGATGAAACTTTTCCCAAAATGGTCCAAGCTTCACTGGCTAGCATCTCGGAATCAAAGAGGGCAACCCTATGAACATCTAACACTTACAAGACAAGTGATTCCATTAGACTGGCAAGCCAATTCCAAGTCCTTTCCCTGGGAAACAGGCATTACTACTGAGCAAGCATAGTCCTGACCTGGGTAGCCCAGGCTTCTCTGATCTTGCCAGATCTTGAAAGTTAAGCAAGGTCAACCTTGGCAAGTGTTTGGATAAGAGACCTCCATGGAGGCAGGCAATGGCAAACCACCTCTAAACATCTCTTGCCTTCAAAACCCCATGGGGTCACCATAAGTCAACTGTGGCTTGGTAGCAATTCCCGCCCCCGGCATACATGGACTGCCCCAAAGTTGTACATAAGCATGCACAATTTTGGGGTGAGAAAGGTCCACCATGTCTAATGGTGGCAACAACAGCAAGGGGAGTGGGGAGGCATGGGGATTCCATCGCAGGATGGTGGGGGGGGGGAGGGTAGACATGCTTTGAACAGGGCATTTTGTGTACCCGCAGGGACCCTGTAGGTGTGTCCCTTATGCCCTGGCCTGCCCTGGCTGGGCCTCTACTGGCTGCCAAAGCAAGACAGGGAATGTGGAAGAATCCGCGTTCTCTTGCCTCGGGTCATCCGAGCCCCTGATTTGAGCCAGAGCTGGGAGGGGGCTAGGATGGCAGTGACATCATGTGTATGTGAGGATTAGCCCCACTCCCCTATTGCCACCTGCCTGGCCTTTCTGCCTCGTGAATAATCAGTCATGGTTGCACAAAGAAGGCAACCTCTCTCTTCTAACACATGGCCTTTGTGTCAATTAAAGGAGTTCTGGGGACTTAACTCAGGTTGCAATCATGCCATTTTAGCTGAAGCAGAGCACTTTCCCTTACTAGTTTTTGCAAGGTCGGAGACAGCCAGGACTCTGTTACAACAGCTGGAGATTGCAGGAGCTGATTCTGCTTTACTAAGCCATTGGTCCTGGAAAATATTGGCTTTGCCTGCCCTCTAGTGGGTAGTGGTACACATTGTTTTGATTTTCTCCACCTCTTTAAAAAAAGTGGCCTGAATAAATCAGACGGTAGAGGTGTGCATTCAGAGCTACCCAAACCAAAAATAAACCTGGAAATACCTTATTGGCATTTTCCAGCTATATTTTGGTTACCCAAATGTGTTCTGGTTTTCTTGGGGGGGGATCTCAGGGAAATCCTGGATGTATTTGAGAATTGCCGGTAGATCCAAAAACAAGTTAGGCGCATATTGCCCCTCCTCACAGCTGTTGTTGAGCTTCTACTGAAGTCTCTTGAAAGTTTAAAGGGACTGCAGAAGACAGCATGAGAATCAGCTGTGTTGTGGGGGGGAGCAGACTGTTTCCACTGGGATGGCTTGGGGCTGGCTTCTTGTACAGCCCAGTTTAAATCAGGCCAGCCCCAGAAGCTGCTGTGCAGCAGGGATCAATCTGATAGCCATGGGACCAATCTGGGGCCAGCTTCTCCTGCAGCATGATGGCAGGAGAAGACAAAAATTGCACCCCCTAGTGGACAGTTAACAGTTTACTTCATCATTTTATGGTTCAAATGAAAATGGTTTTACTGGTCTGTTCTTGTATTTCTATGGGATGGCAAACACCTAAACATAACATGGGTGCATGATTTAGGGCAAGTTCTCCCTCCTTCCTTGATGTGTTTTGATGCACTTACCTGGGTAATATTTCCACACAGCATACTCCCATATTTACTGTAAAGAAACTAGCATTCCTTTCTGCTTTCCCCTGTAATATATAGTAAGGCTGAACCACCAAAATCAGCCCAGTGCTACCCAACCACACACTGCTCACCAGCCATTAATTATCCTCTATTAGTATTAACAAAAAAATACTTATGTTTTAAATGCAACAAATCACCTTTAATGTAGTATATTACAAGGACTTTGTATTCCAATAAAGCCTTTTTAATGTTCTGACAGATACAAGATCTTATTCACTTCAGGTCTCACAAGGGAGTTCCTAATTTTGAAGCACTCAAGGTGGCAATCCTAGGGCTCAAGAATCTTCCAGTGTTTTTCCTGCACGCAAGTGAAAATAACAGAGGAGGAGCACAAAGCTACTGGTCAACTATGTTTGGCCTTGTGTGCCACATACTTGTCTTGACTGATCCAAAGGAATAGTATGAATTGCAGTTGCTGGAGCAGGGACAAGTAAAGGCCAGTGTAGAGTGAGTTGCAGTAATCGAGTCTTGAAGTTACCATCATGTGGATCACTGTGGCCAAGTGTTCTGGGGCAAGATAGGGCACTAGTAGCATAGTTTGGCAGAGATGGAAGAATGCCAGCTGTGCTACTCTCATAACTTACGCCTCTATTGATAAGGAGACATCAAAGATAATACCCATATTCCAGGCCATCTGTGTAGTTGAAAGCTGCACCTCATCTAGTTTGGGTAAGTGCACTTCCTGATTTGGCCTTTCTTACACAGAACCTCTTTGAAGAGCTCAGCTTCAGGCAATTTGCTCTGAGACATTCCCCCACAACCCCCAAACACCTTGCTAATGAGCTCAGACTGGCATTCTGGCAGCCGCCCATCAGGAGATAGAGCTTCAGAGTAGCTTAGCAAGGAGATGCATAAAGGTGTTAAATAACATCATGGAGAGAATCGCACCCTGAGGAACCCCCATACGAGTTCACAGCAGTGCTACTGATTCTCCCCAATACTGATCCTCTGTCGTTGATCATGGAGGGCCACTGCCTGTCCTGACCGTAGACTGCATTCTCATTATGCTTCTGACTGCTGCCTTTCTCAACATTGGACTGCATCTCTCACCTTGGTGTTTTACCTGTCCTGCTAGGCAGCACATCATAATTTGGAATTGTTTGATCCGAGTCTCTTTCACTACAAGTCCTGAAGCATTGGTCATAAAGCTACTGTACTGATTGTAATATTCAGAGATCTTCTGAGTAGTTCTGGGATATCAGAATTTAGATTGGGTTTACAGCTCTGCATAGGAAATTTCTAGATACTTGGGGCAGAGTTTGGGAGAGGGGAGAGAGTCATAGGAATGTTTTCTCCAGGGGAAGTGATCTAAAGATCAGATGTAATTCTGGAAGAATTCCAGGCCCTACCTGGAGGCTGTAAACCCTAAACAGGGTTCTTAACTCTGACAATGGAAAGTCTGGAAGATTTGGTAGTGGACTCAGTAAAGTGGGATTGGAGGAGAAGAGGAATCTCATTGTAGGGTAGCTAGTCTCCAGTTGGCAGCTAGAGATCTAGAACTACAACTGGTCTCCAGATTATATAGAAATCAGTTCTCCTAGAGAAAGTGTCTGCTTTGGAAGATGGCCTCTATGGCATTATACCTCACTAAAGTCCCTCCGCTTCCCAGGCTCCATCCCCAAATTCTCCACTCTCCAAAGAAGCCATTTTATCTCTGGCAACTGGAGATCAGTTGTAATTCCAGGAGAACTCCAGATCCCATTTGGGGGTTGGCAATCCTAACCCTAAATCTCGAGTCACTCCAGACCAGGTTTTACTTCTAGCTCTGGATAGGTTGGATCTAGGCCCCGGGTCATGAAGGAGTCTGTTTTTCCTTTCTTTGTTTCCTTTTTGCTCTGAAGAAATTATATTTGCCAAAGAAAACCTTTAAAATATTCCTGACTGATAACCTCTTAGACCAACTGATGATACCACAGCCAAACATTGTCTGGAGCTAACGACATTTTGCTGGTGCAAGTGTAGTCACTGGGTGGGGGTGGGGATTCCAGAGGAAGGATCTTCAAATGGAATAGCATGATCTGCATTTTTATACTCTGGAATCATCTAGTATCATGATCATCGTGTTATGGGTTTTTTTAAGGCCTTTAATAAAGCCTTGAGAAAGAAGCCCAGGCACCTTTAAAACTTTCCGCTCAATCAACTACAGCGAATACTCATTTAATGATTGTCGTTTTGTACCAACAAGAAGTAACAACGCTTTGAGCAAAAGGAATGGAATGAGAGAAAAATTGCCTAATCAGCTCCACTCATGCAGTTCTTTGTGTGAGAGAGATTATTGGATTCTCAGTCTGTGCAGAATTTTAATGAAGCTCCGTCTTGCTAGAAAATCCGACCCTTTGTCAATAGAGTTCAATAACTCGACCACCCATGTAATAAGATGTACTGGCCCGAAATCTTTCCTTTGCCCAAAAGCTGGGTTCTGCCCGAAGCTGTCTTGAAAAACAGAGACACCCTCTGTCATGTTGCCTCAACTCTTGTGTTGCCTAGAGGAGAATGGTAGACCTTTAACACCTTGCTCTGCATTTCAGTTCACCCAACATCCAATTCTCCACCCTGTACATAAAAGCTTTGCTAATAAGTGATCTCCTTAACATTCCAATTTGTCTTCAGTCGGCTTGACCACAAAGACCCACTTTACTCTCTTTTCTTACTAGAGATGAATGAAACCAGTGGCTCTGCCAACATCTCAGTCTTCTTACACAGTGGAGTGGCATTTTCTGGGTGCCTGTCCACAAAAGAGAATATGTTGTTTCAGCCACGCAGGTCTCAATTAGTTGTCAGCATTCCACATTCAACAGCACAGATAGCTCTCCAAGCAGTATGTTGGTAGTCTATTTAACGTAGTGGTTACAGTGGCAGAGTAGGACTTGGTCTACAGCAGGGGTAATCAACCTGTGGTCCTCCAGATGTCCATGGACTACAATTCCCATGAGAATTGTAGTCCATGAACGAACTCCTGAACATCGTGGGAATTGTAGTCCATGGAAATTGTATCCTGATCTACAGGATACAGCTTGCCATGTTCCAGGTTGGTGATGTGATACCAAATACAAGTTCTTGATATAAGTGTTGTTCATTGCGAATGTTAATCTGCATTTTCTATATATATGTGTGCTCTTCTCCCTGTTCTGAGTTCCACTGACTTCTGATCCCATAAGTCATCGCTCTCTAAAGGAAGTTATAGAAGTGGCCTAGACACATTGATGGGTCGATTGTCTCTATTCTTTCAGGGACTTCGGAATTAAACTCAGTGGCCTGAAGTTAGCCAAAGCCTTATTCTTCGGGAGTGTCAAACGAATATTCGGAATACAAGTGAAAAAGACAATGTAAAATTTTTGTTGATTTATTAGCAGATTGTCTATACTAGGCCAAGGACAGCAAAGAACCTCATTTATATCTCCAATTTGCTGTGATTGTTTGGGACTGACAAAAAAGCCTGTTTGTTTGTTAGACTTTTATCCTGCCACTCCTACCACAGATGGCTTGGAGCGGCTCACAACCATAAAAACCAGAGCAATCAATAAAAACAATTCCAATAAAGCATTGATTTACAATAAACAATATGGCATCAGTTGCTTATACTACTAAATATGTGACAGACTCTAGCATGATGTGTGATTTTTTGTAATGGGGGGGGTTGCTTTTAGATAGAGGAGGGGCCATTAAATGGTTATCTCCTGGCCTCAACCAAATGCCCGGTGGAAGAGCTCCATCTTGCTGAACTGAATTCCATCAGGGCCGTCAGCTCTTCTGGAAGCTCATTCCACCAGGTAGGGGCCTGGACTGAAAAGGCCCTGGCCCTAGTCGAGGCCAGGTGGGCTTCCCACCATGCAGGATTATCTTATAACATTCAGTACGACAGGAGGAAAAGCCCATTAATAACTACTGCCCATCACTGCAAAATGGGATCTCCATGCTCTGGACAGTGATACATCTGGATGTAAATTGCTGGGAGGAGGGAAGGACAGGCATGGATCTGGTGGGATATCTGGTATGGGAAAAGAAGGCTGAATTTCCAGGGGAATCCTAAGCACAACACCCTTCTAAGCTTGTTCAGTGGGTTTAGAAAGCTTAACTTTGTTCTGTAGGTAGACCATTGGTCTGATCCAGCAGGATCTTTTCATGTTTATTGAATAAGCTTAAGCCATTTACTCTCAGCCAAAGGTAACTCACAGTCTTCTTGTGAGGGTGAAATGGACTAGGGGAGAGCCATGTATGCCACCCTCTGCTCTTTTGTATGAAGGGTGAAAACAAAATGGGGTAGATCAATAGATTCTGCAGCAAGTCACAGGATCTATTTTATTATCTGTTGTAGAAACCGTGTATCAACTAGAGCAAGTAGTTGTCTTCTTTTCTCTGCCAGTCTGATGTCAATAAACATTTTGATGTGTTCATCTGCAGCAGCAAATACGCAGCGATTGCACTGGAAGCAGAAAATGACTGATACTTGTAGGGTCCCAAGATGGTACACATCCCGTTACGCAATGTGAATATGATTTCTAACAATCTAAGTCTTCCTCTGAGACAGCCTTTTTCAGGCTTTTGACCATGAACGAACTCCTGAAATATTTTTTCAGGCTTTGAGGTAACCCCGGAAGTGGTGGCATGCCCCTTCAGAGAAGTGGGTACAGAAGTAAGATGTGGAAGCCAGCCAAATGATCGATCAATCATTTAACATTTCTATGGAAGAAAGAGAGACTAGGCCTGTAGAGCAACAGGGGAAGTGGTCT
This sequence comes from Paroedura picta, assembly GCF_049243985.1. NCBI lineage: Eukaryota > Metazoa > Chordata > Lepidosauria > Squamata > Gekkonidae > Paroedura > Paroedura picta. The sequence continues at coordinate 152,934,836 of NC_135370.1, read as the reverse complement.
AGGGATGTCAGTGGCCATCCAAACTTCTGGGAATGGTCATATGGCCTCTGGGGAACTCCCACTGAAGCCTAGGGTTCTCTGGAACCATGGTTGGGAATTTCTACCCTGAAGGATTAACTTTAAAGATTCTATTGCAGGGGTAATCAAACTGCAGCCCTCCAGATGTCCATGGACTACAATTCCCAGAAGCCCCTGCCAGCATTCGCTGGCAGGGGCTTCTGGGAATTGTAGTTCATGGACATCTGGAGGGCCACAGTTTGACTACCCCTGTTCTATTGGATATCAACCACAGTTGCATAAATTTAGGTAGATGCCAGTTGGTTCTATTCTTATTTCTACCTTTAGGTAGCCAGTGCGGTATAGTAGTCACAGGAAGCAAAGGCTAATCTGGAGAACAGGGTTTAATTCTCCACTCTTCCACATGCAGCCATCTGGATGACCTTGGCCTCATCACAATTTTCTTAGAGCTGCTCTTGCAGAGCAGTTCTCTTAGAGCTCTCTCAGCCCTACCTGTTCGTAAGCCACTTTGGGAGTCCTTTAGGTAGTGAAAAGCAAGGTATTAAAAACCCACTCATCTTTTTCTTCTTCAGACCCCTCCCGATCTATAATGGCATAATTAATGTTGCCAAGGAACGTAAGGTAGCAATTTTTGCTTCTTGCCTATTTGAATTTTCACGATGGGTATTGAGGACAGGACTGTTATGAATTGTTACCTAGGTTAGAAAAGAAATGGGCAGTTGAATGTTGCCCTCCAGATATTCTCTTTTGCTCCCCACCAGTCTGTTCTCAGGACCTCCGCTAAACCGCTTTGCATCAGGCAAAACTCTGTGCCTGAGCTCTCCTATGATGTGGCGTAAAGCTGATTCCATAGCTGCTGACAGAAAACATCCTCGTTGATAAAGAGGCTCAGAGTGGTTTCAAGCACCAGCCAAGGGCCTGGATTATCCAGTGAACCTTGGCGTTCATTTAAGGCAGGTATCTTAGAGGTTGGCATCGTTGTTCTATCTGTACTTACATAAGGAGCTGCAGCTACTTCAGAAGATGAAGGATGTTGCTGATCTCAGTGCCAAAGGCCAGATTCCATTTGTTGGTTTGAATATCCCTGTAATGCACGAGAGTCTTCACTTCTAAGCCCCAGCCCTTGATAAGCATTGTGAACAGCAGCTCCAGGGGAGTAGGCGCAATGTGCACAGGTGGGTACTAACTGCGGATGTGAAGCCAGGCAAGAGCAATTAATGGTGACACCTTGATACCTTTTGAAGCTCTTCTGATAAAGAAAACAACCCTGCAAGTGAATGAGCTGGGTGTATTCCTAGGTAGCTGATTGCTATTTGTAATCAAAATATTTATCCTATCTGTCTGTGCTAGCATTAAGAGCCAAACGATGTATTGCGTGAGAGATTTTTGACTGGATCTCAGGACTAGAAAGTAGCTGCAGAGGGTGTCGGCGGATTGATCAGGGCCACGGCGTGAAAGAGGGAAAGCTTAACATTTCCTCCATGTTATTTCCTCAATACAAATCCCCCCCCTCCCCATCGCTTCTTGGCCTTTTGGCTATGATCAAGTGTACAAAACCTTCCCCCTCCCCCACCCCACCAATCTGCTATTGGTTACAGCGGGAGAAATTCACCATATTATATCTGACCCTTTTCACCATCTTTCTCAACTTTTTTACCATTGAGGAGCCACTGAAATATTCTTCAGGCTTTGAGGAACCTCAGATACGGAACGATCGTGCAGAATGTGGCATGGAAGCACAGCTGTATACATAGCCACCTGGGAACCCTCTCCTTCCTGCCCCATCAACAGCTATTGGGGGAGGGGAGTTGATATATAGGATCATATCACACAATAAATGTTTAACGAATTTAAAACTATATATATTTATACAAATTAACTCCCACCCATTCACGAAGCTCTTCAACCCCTAGTTGAGAAAGCCTGGAGTAATAAATAGAGTAAGGTGGCCAGACATCCCACATTTGGCGGGACAGTCCCACATTTTGGGGCATTTTCTCCATGTCCCGCATCGTTTTTTAGATGTCCTGTGGCGTTCTCCAGTTGTTGTTTTTTTAAAAAAAAAATTAAATTTATATATTTTTTTATTTTAAAAAAATTCCCCAGCAGGTAGCCCAGCAGGCAGGCCGGGCTCAGAAGGCCCCCACGCAGGTGCCCAGGCTCCAGGGTGGGGCTTGCATGGTGCCGCCATTCCCACCGGCGCCTGCCGCTCTGCTGCCGCCTGCTCGCACCTTCCGATCCGTCGGTGGGGCTCTTTCCGGGCCGCCACCACCACCCTTCTTGATTTCACTTGAGGGCAGTCGGGGGAGGAGGGAGGGAGGGAGGGCCCATCTGCTGCCGCTGCCGTGCTACACTGCGCTGCTCTGCCCTGCCGCTCTTCTGAGGCCAGTCAGGGGAGGGGGGAGGGGTCGCCACTGCTGCTGCTGGGCGGTGCATCCCGCATTACGGCCCCAGATTTCTGGTCACTTTAAAATAGAGGATCAAGTATAAACAGCTATTAGCCAAGATGGTTAAATGAAACCATTGTCTAATGGAGTTCAAAGAACCCACTGCTGGAGGACAAGCAAATGGGGAGAGATTTTGCCCTCGTGCCCTACTTGGGAGTTGTCCAGAACCAATTCCCTTGCCACTGTTGGGCCACATTAGCTCATGATCTGATCCAGTAGGGCTCTTTTTGTGGTATCATCTTTGATTCATGTGAGGACAGGATGACACCCACAGTACAGTATCATTGTTATTATGGACTTCCCTTTGCACTGAAGATTGCCTTTCTGCTACATTGTTTTATTTCCGGTACCAGGGATTGATGTTGTAAGTACTATTTTATCCTGGAAACTCTTGTTTTAAGCTGTGTCTATGGTATGTTTTTATGCTTTATGTTTTTTGTGCTGGGATTTTTGATAATGTTTTTTTCATCCATACCTTAAGTGTTTTGCTTTCATTTTAATTTTGTAAGGTGCCTCAAGCAGGTTCCTGGAATGGCAACATAAATTTCTACATAGAAAGAAAGAAAGAAAGAAAGAAAGAAAGAAAGAAAGAAAGAAAGAAAGAAAGAAAGAAAGAAAGAAAGAAAGAAAGAAAGAAAGAAAGAAAGAAAGAAAGAAAGAAGGTGCTGGTCTAGCTGTGGAGAATCTCCTTGACAAACTTCATACTGGGTCACTTTTTGCTTCCCTCAAAATGTCTCTTGGTTTATCAGAAATTTCCCAATTTGCTCCCTAATACCTCTTTAGGAAATTTTTGGGTGGTAACTTAATGTCTCTTACTCCTTTTTAGTCTCCTTCAATGTATTAAAAGGCACAAAGATCTAACTGGAGACCATATTAAATATCCATACTATGTTCTTCAGAATTCTTTAGTTTAGTGCTAATAACAATAATCTACTCCTCTCATATACAAGAGGAATAATTTAACACATCATCAGCCCTGCTATTATCTAAGTGCTATTCATTGCCTTCATTACAGTAGAAGCCTTCTTGCAACAATGAGGCAGCATAACCAAGTGGTAATCAAAATCAGTCACATTTCCATGGATAACAGCTTTGCATAATAGTGGGGAGGTGAAAAAGGCCATTTTTCAAATGGAATGGATGTGAGTGTAGAGAGGATGGATTCATTATCTGTGAAATGGACAGAGAAGGGATTCATAGAGCATCCTGTTCTTTTGACATGCATGAGAAGGTGAAGTACTTGGTCAAGCCAAATGGCAAGGCTGAAATATTCCTGTTCCTCTTTATGTATTACTTGTCCAAGGACTTTTGGTGCATTATCAGCACCACCCCAGGCAGAAGAGTCTTAGAACACTATGACTTTATTTGGGATGGCACTGAATATGTCCAAAGGTGGGAGCTGAAGACGTGTGTTAGATCAGGCACTTGCATGATTCATTTCCTGGCATTGATCCACAGAAACAAAAATATGTCAATTGAATGGTTTGCAAGTAGTTTGCAACTCATATAAGCAGGACAATTTCTCAAACATAATTTAATATGTATATTGCAATCTAACCATAATTTTAAAACAACCCTGTAATATATATTTTTAAAAATACCATGCTGACACTATAACTGGTTATGTACAGCAGCAGGCATGCCGAGCTTCTGCCAATTCCTAGAGGTGGAATAACAAAAGGAACAGGGAACCTTGTGGCACATTCAAAAAGAAATAAACAAACTCACCACAATGGAATGGCAAATATCAAATTAATTATACAAGTAGAACAGGTATACAGATATTCTTACAATTAGAAAAGGTATTTAAAAGGTACACAATTAACAATCTTATGTTTTCTTTATAAATGAACAGTAACTCACACTTTGTGGATATTCCCAAAAGGACCCAAGTCCTTTGTTGGTTGTCAGAGCCAAAGACAGGTCATAAGAAGGTTTTACTCTTCAGCCAAAAAAGGTTTAAGCATGTCTCTCAAGTGATCTTGAGACATCAAATAAGACATCATGTCTCTCAAGTGATCTTGGAGCCCAGGAAAATAAAATCTGTCACTACCTCCATTTCTTCCCCATCTATTTGCCAGGAATTGAAAGGACCAGATGCCATGATCTTCATTTTCTTGATGTTGAGTTTCAAGCCAACTTTTGCACTCTCCTCCTTCACCCGCATCAACAGGCTCTTTAGTTCCTCTTCGCTTTCTGCCATTAGAGTGTTATCATCTGCATATCTGAGGTTGTTGATATTTCTCCCTGCAATCTTGATCCCAATTTGTGACTCATCTAATCCCGCCTTTCTCATGATGTGCTCCACATACAAGTTAAATAGGCAAGGTGACAGTATACAGCCTTGCCGAACTCCTTTCTCAATTTTGAACCGATCAGTGATTCCATGTTCAGTTCTCGCTGTTGCTTCTTGACCTGCATATAGGTTTCTCAAGAGACAGATAAGATGCTCTGGTATTCCCATCTCTTTAAAAACTTGCCACAATTTGTTGTGCTCCACACAATCAAAGGCTTTAGCATAGTCAATGAAGCAGAAGTAGATGGTTTTCTGGAACTCCCTAGCTTTTTCCATGATCCAGCATATGTTGGCAATTTGATCTCTAGTTCCTCTGCCTCTTCAAAATCCTGCCTGTACTTCTGGAAGTTATCAGTCCACATATTGCTGGAGCCTAGCTTGTAGGATTTTGAGCGTAACTTTGCTAGCATGAGAAATGAGTGCAATGGTGCAGTAGTTTGAACATTCTTTGGCATTGCCCTTCTTTGGGATTCGAATGTAAACTGATCTTTTCCTATCCTGTGGCCACTGCCAAATTTGTTGGCATATTGAGTGTAGCACTTTTACTGCATTGTCTTTTAAGATTTTGAATAGTTCAACTGGAATGTTGTCACCTTCACTAGCTTTATGGTTGCTCAGACTTCCTAAGGCCCATTTGACTTCACATTCCAGGATGTCTGGCTCCAGGTCAGTGACTACCCCATCGTGGTTATCAGAGATGTTAAGCTCACTCTTGTATAGTTCTTCTGTATAATTTTGCCACCTTTTTAAAATCTCTTCTGCTTCTGTGAGGTCCCTACCATTTTAGTCCTTTATCATACCCATCTTTGCATGAAACATTCTCTTCATATCTCCAATTTTCTTGAAGAGATCTCTGGTCCTCCCTATTCTATTGTTTTCTTCTATTTGTTTGCACTGTTCATTTTAGAAGGCATTCTTATCTCTTCTAGCTTTTCTCTGGAATTCTGCATTCAATTGGGTGTATCTTTCTCTTTCTCACTTGCCTTCACTTCCCTTCTCTCCTCAGCTATTTGTAAAGCTTCCTCAGACAGCTATTTTGCTTTCTTGCATTTCTTTTTCTTTGGAATGGTTTTAGTTGCTACCTCTTGTACAATGTTGCGAACCTCTTCAGGCACTCTGTCTATCAGATCTAATTCCTTAAATCTATTTGTCACCTCTACTGTATATTCGTCAGGGATATGATTTACTTCATACCTGAATGGCCTAGTGCTTTTCCCTACTTTCTTCAATTTAAGCCTAAATTTTGCAAATTTCTGAACCACAATCGGCTCCTGGTCTTGTTTTTACTGACTGTATAGAACTTCTCCATCTTTGGCTGCAGAGCACATAGTCAATCTGATTTCTGTGTTGACCGTCTGGTATTGTACATGTGTTAGAGTCGTCTCTTGGGTTGTTGGAAAAGAGTGTTTGCTATGACCATTGCTATGACCATTGTATTCTCTTGACAAAATTCTACCAGCCTGTGCCCTGCTTCATTTTGTACTCCAAGGCCAAACTTGCCTGTTATCCCGGTTATCTTTTGGCTTCCTACTTTAGCATTCCAATCCCCAATGATGATAAGCACATCATTTTTTGGTGTTGCTTCTAGAAGGTGCTGTAGGGCTTCATAGAACTGGTCAACTTCATCCTCTTCAGCAGTAGTAGTTGGGGCATAGACCTGGATTACTGTGATGTTGAATGGTTTGCGTTGGATTCGAACTGAGATCATTCTGTCATTTTGGGGATTGTATCCCAAGACTGCTTTTCCTACTCTTTTATTGATTATGAAGGCTACTCCATTTCTTCTGAGAGATTCTTGCCCACAGTAGTATATCTGATGGTCCTGTGAATTAAATTCACCCATTCCTGTCCATTTGAGTTCACTGATTCCTAAAATGTAGATGTCCAGTCTTGTCATCTCTTGTTTGACCACGTCCAGCTTGCCTTGATCCATGGATCTGACGTTCCAGGTTCCAGTGGAAAAAAAGTCTTTGCAGCATCAGACTGTCTTTTCGCCACCAGTTCCCTCCACAACTGACCGTTCTTTCGGCTTTGGCCCAGTCACTTCATTCATTCTGGTGCTACTTGTTTTAGCCATCTGCTCATCCCCAGTAGCATATTGGACACCTTCCGACCTAAGGGGCTCATCTTCTGGCATCATATCATTTTGCCTTTTGGAACTGTCCATAGAGTTTTCATGGCAAAGATACTGGAGTGGTTTGCCATTTCCTTCTCCAGTGGATCACCTTTTGTCAGAGCTCTCCGCTATGACCTGTCTGTCTTGGGGGGCCCTGCACGGCATAGCTCATAGCTTCACTGAACTACGCAAGCCCCTTTGTCATGACAAGGCAGCGATCCTTGAAGGGGTTGTCTTCACTATCAAACTCTATTTGCAACTCTGCAGATGGTTGAATGTTTGTGTGTGTTTAAAATTTTTGTATTCATGTACTTTATAGCATATTGAAATATTATTGATGTAGGTTTTGTGGTGTGTGTGTTTTTCAGTTTTGCATTTGTACAATGTGCTTGCAGGAAGTCCTCTTGGTCAAAATGCATATTAATATGATGTATTTTAAATATGTTACTAGTTTAATGGTAACTATGATTAGATGATTAGAATATAGTACAAAATATTAAATTTTGTTTTCAGAACTCTTGCATTTTTATCTAGTCGTCCCCCCCTCCACCAGGCTGCGCTGTACCATCAAGCAACCTCCCCTGGGGATTGGCTGTGGGTAGGGGAAAAGTTTTTTTTAGCTCTTTTGTTTGTTGAGGTTATGTGGCTTTTATTCTGTAAAGATTTAATGGGTTTTATGTTTCATGTAACCCGCCTGGAGGTGTTCAAGAGAGGCGGGCTAAAGTGAGTAAATGAATGAATATTCATTTCAAAACAGTTGGTCCGTTTCAGTCACTTGACATATTTTATTTGATCTTTTCTCAGTTTTGGTTTTGTTGGTTTCATTTGAGATTCGTTGAGGTTTTCCCCACTCCCTTGTCTGCTCTTCTTTTTAAAATTGCTGTTTAATTTCATAGCAACTCCAGTTCAAGGATCTCCAGTTCTTGGTGTTGAGAAAGACCTCCAACTTCTCATGGAGTTGGAGCAAAAACTCAGTGGTATAGCACTCTGCTCTTTATGCATGTATAAGGTCACTGCTATGTAGCAGATGCTGGTTAAACCCCCTTTATTCCCCAAACCCTAGACAGCCTCTACTGGTGAGAGCAGAAAACAACAATGACCTGATTTAGATACCTTCCTATGATCACAACTTTAACTATTCCTTTTTTTCTTCTGAATTTCATTTTGCTTAAATTCCAGTCAAAAGTGGTCAGAGACAGGAATTTATTGATATTAATGCTCACAAAAAAAAGTTATTTAGGAAACCAAACATAATATCAGCCCATATTTTATTTTCCTACTTAAATGCTGGAACTGTAATGAGGAAAAGTTAGCAGACAATTACACTAGAGTATCTTAGCAGGTTAAGAAGTCCTTAAGAGGTCTTAAAGACTTCATTGTACAACGCACAATTAACTTGTGAATTTCATTGCCATAACACATAGTCATAACTGTTACCTCAGAAAGTCTTTTTTTAAAGGATTAGAGGAATAGATATTTGCTACAACAAGCCAAATGGAGACTCCATGATTAGAGGGAGTTTACTTCAGGGTAAAGGTAAAGATATCATCTGTGCAAGCACTGGGTCATGTCTGACCCTTGGGGTGACGCCCTCTAGCATTTTCTTGGCAGACTCAATACAGGGTGGTTTGCCAGTGCCTTCCCCAGTCATTACCGTTTACCCCACAGCAAGCTGGGTACTCATTTTACCTACCTCGGAAGGATGGAAGGCTGAGTCAACCTTGAGCTGGCTGCTGGGATTGACTGCATGTCTGCTGCCTTACCACTCTGCGCCACAAGAGGTACCTGCCTGTAAACTTTCAGTAGATGAACGGCTACGGATGATAATAGGATCTTGAGGTAGGATTCTTGTTCTAATCCAGCCAGGTGATTTTTAATCTTCTTATCTCAAATATATAATAGGCAGAGGAAAGTAAAATAGGACAGGATGATTATGGTGCATTAATTCCAGGACTCAAAGAACAATTTTTTTTTCTAATGTATCTCACTTGAATAAGTTATTAGTGGGAAGCCCCACGGCTGTACTGACAGAGCCTGTTCCACCCAATGACACTAGACTTGCTATACCCCTGTTGGTATGAATCTGACTAAATGAGGGAAGAAGAGAGTAAAGCCCTTTTACAAGCCCTTTTATAGAACAAAGAGCAGGGACAACCCTTTGAAGACCAAATACTTTGGCTACTCTACCCAAGGGTCAGCCCCAGTCTGTGAGAGAACTGCTTCCTTCACTTTCCTTCCTTCACTGCCCATGTCCTTCAATGAAGGTGCATAGGTGGAATGAGAAAGCTGATGGATAATGGGGCTAATATCCAGGAACCTGGAGATAACATTTAACCCAAGTTAAGCATAGTGTAGCACAATACTTGATCAAATACATTTTAGCATGAACGTAAATAGTATCCCAGCCGAATGATTATCAAATGAACAATTGCTATGCTGCTCAGCATACAAGTTTGTGTGTAGGAGGGATGGGCAGGAAGATTTTCATTCGCTCAGGGCACACACAAAAAAAGCTGGGATGTCCCTGATGGAGTCTCTGGTGTAGAATTAAAATTATTAGAAAAAGGCTGGATTCAATTTATAAGCAGCAGAGAGAGGAGAGCTATTGTAATATTGAAATGAGATAAATCATCTTTAGATGGAAAGGGTTAAAGGTCCCTTGTGCTTTGAAACGCACAGCAGTTCTGGAGAGATTGTCCTTTCCTCTTCATTAATCATACTGGCACCAATATTATGAGACTTAATTATTTGCCAAGATTAGAAGATGCAGAAATTCTTTAGCACTCATTGTCCTCTATATAGACAGCAGGCGATTTTGTTTTTGATGAAGCTAATCTCAGACTGCCCTTCCTCGAGCTCTTTCTTGAAAGCTGCCTCTTATCTGACATGTCCAAACTCCAATATCACTTGCACATAATGCTTAGATTTATCTATGGCTGGGATCCATTAGCAGATTGTATGTGTGATTTGCTGATTCCTGTTTCCCACTACAGAGTTCTTGTTCTTCCCTCATGCTGTTCTGAGGAGGGTCTCTTGCTCCCCCCCAGACCAGCCTTTTGTTTTGAAGCAGGAGGGAGGAAGTGAGAAAACTGTTTTCTGCTGACCAAAATAATTTCCATCCATCGAATGGAATCCTGTAATGCTCCAAGTTGGTATATCGAACAGACTTGAGCTCATGAAACTATGTTATTCTGAGTCAGGCCACCTGTGTATGAAGACCAGGACTCTCTATTCTGACTGATGGTGGCTCTCCAAGGTCTCAGGCTGAGGTCCTGCTACCTGAGTCTTTTTACTAGACATACTAGGCTTCTCCAATTAGAGCTCTTGGCTCTCAGCTGAAATACATAGATTCCTGCTGCTGAAAAGTATTGTATAGTCAAATGAGAGTGATGTCTTCCCAGAAGTTTTGGAAATGAAGGGGCAGCCAGGCAGAGCCCCAATTTAAAATGGGCCTTGGAGGTGGGACGGAGAAAGTACAACTTTCAGTGATGAAAAGTGCTCTCTCCCCCAAGGCTGTGGCTATCCCATAAGGGGGAAAGGCAGGTGCCGTCTCTTGCTTATCCCTTCCTTCCAGGTTAACAATAGTGTGATGATTAAAATTGTGCAGGGAGATCCAATGCAGATCTCCCAGTGTGCCATCTAGTTTAGCCCTAAGGATGGCTTGAATTAAAACAAGTATCCTGCTTGTGGAATTACATCTTTGCCCGCTTATTCACACCTGCAAACTGTCTTTGACCACTGCAGTGCCCGAGTGACGAGACTGCATGTGTGAGCCATCCCACAGTGCCTTTGAGTGCTTAGGGCAGGGGTAGTCAAACTGCGGCCCTCCAGATGTCCATGGACTACAGTTCCCAGAAGCCCCTGCCAGCATTCGCTGGCAGGGGCTTCTGGGAATTGTAGTCCATGGACATCTGGAGGGCCACAGTTTGACTACCCCTGGCTTAGGGGATGCAATTCTGAATTTTGCTCAGCAGCCACCCAATGTATTCACATTTAGACAGGGAAGTGGCAGTGGGCAATATAGCATTTCGAAGCAGAGTCCCGTCCCCCCCTTCTAAACTCAATGACTTCAAAGGCTTTAGGAAGGTGCAGCTCTCTTTCGGATGATGCTGTTGGCAAGTGGTTCACTTCTGTCCCTGTAGTTGGGAGGGAGACTTGAAGGTAGTCCTGGTGCCACTGAACGCATGCAGGATCCATTTGTCAGCCACTCAATAAAGGGAGTAGTGGAGATATTTAACAATTTGCCTTGATGGTGGCGTGCGTTTTCTAATTTATTGGATGCTTGCTTCTTTCATAGAAGCAAATTATGTATCATTAATCTTCCTGGAAGGTTGATGTCCTGCAGTTAATTTACTGATTATTTCCTAAGATAATATACCTGCTTGAAATGTACTGCTTAATCAATATAGAAAAGTCGTCTAGGCTATGAATGAACTTAAGCATATGCCACCTGCTTACTTCACTTCTACTCTCAAAGGCATTCAATGATATTTGGAAGTAACACTTTTGATTTAACATTTTCCAGCAGTGTATGAGGAAAGAATAATAACTGATTCACCAGTTTAGAATGTGGTACCCTGCATAAAATGAGATAATGATTTGCCATTAGAAGACGGAAAACCAGGAGTTGGTTTTTATACCCCACTTTCCACTGCCTGAAGGAGTCTCAAAGCAGCTTACAATTGCCTTCCCTTCCTTGTCCCACAACAGACACCCTGCGACTACAAGGTAGACGAGGCCAAGAGAGTTCTGAGAGAAACTGCATTGTGAGGACAGCTTCTACCAGGACTGTGATTAGCCCAAGGTCACCCAGCTGGCTGCATATGAAGGAGTGGGGAATCAAACATGGCTCACTAGATTACAAGCCACCGCTCTTAACCACTATGCCAAACTGGTTCTCTCATATCTAGTCGGTCCTTGTATCTAAGGAAAAATGAACAACCTCTCTCACAATTTTGTTGGACTGGACCAAATGCAGCTCGTGGGCAGGGGGGAGAGGGAATAACCGTTTTCCTGTTTTCTTCAACAATTTAGTGATTCGGACCACTGACCTACCGATCTCAGCGTTTTCTGCTCTGATGGTAGTAGATTTCCAGGGTTTCAGGGAGAGAAAAGTCTTTCCGACTACATTCCTCACCATCATCATTGAATCTATGGTGAATAGCAGGACAACAGAGCAATGGGTGTATTTATTGTTTTATTGTATTTTAAACCAAATTTTAACGTGTTGTAAACAGTCCCAAGCCTGTTCATAGAGAGGGGCAGTCTATATATTTAATAATAAGCAAATATAAATAAATAAGGGTCCTTCTGCATTACAGAGTATGTGCATTACCAGTGATCCATGTTTTCCAAATATTAGTTCTGCTTTCTTGTAGTTTGTCCCCATCCTTTGGTCCTCAGAAGTATTCTCACTGGACCAGGAGGAGCTACTCTGCTATCAAGAACAGTCCATATTTGTGTTTGTCCAAGCCCTTTTAGAAGGCATCCAACTTAAATATTAGCTATCATCACCCCTGCTTACAGTGATGAAATGCACAGGTTAGTAAAATTGCTATGTCTGTTCTCTACTTACCACTGAGTGGGCTCAGATATGGGGACATGCAGCACCACCCTCAGATCCTCCAGCAGAGGCAGCCTGGGACTGGAATGGCCATCATTTGACTCTGGCCATTGTCATTCACGCCCCAGAACATTCAGCATCCAGATGCTGTTTCCTCATGATTTCCATGCATAGTAATGCAGTACTAATGTATTGCAATGGAAACTGTGGGAGTCATTTGGCATTCCTTGCTGCTAGTATTCCTCCCCAAACCCCACCCCTGTCCAAAAATGTTATGTCTGCCTGACACTTGCTCCCCCCACAAGCCATTGACTCTGGGGACTCCCATGATCCTCTGTTCCCTCAGTGTTTCTTTCACTGATGACTTCCTCCTAGATAACAGAAGCCCCCACCTTTCTAGAGCAGCCACACAATCATGAACTCCATCCATTCACTCCAATTATTTCCCTTCTTCCTCCCTTCATTGGCATATATCATTCTCCTCTCCTCCATTTTATGTTCACAACAAATCTGCGAGGTTGGGTTGGCTTATCGTATGAATCTGGCTCAAGGCCATCCACCTAGGTTCCATGGAACAAGTGGGGAACCAATCTAATCTCATATTTTAGCCACATCACCAAGCTGGTCCATTCACCTAGACCACCCTCTGCCCCCTCCCCCTTCACACAGCAAGATGTAAAGTGAGGGAGGAAATCTCTTGTTAGTTCACCTTTGGAGGTGCCACTGGGCCCTTGCCATGTTTGGTAGATGACTATGACCAGTGGGACCTGCACAGTCCTCCACAGCCATCCAAGGCACTCGAGAGGCCACCCTCTTAGACATAACAAAGGGATGCCCACAGAGGGAGTGACAGGTGGGCTGGGAAGGAAATGGGGCAGGGAAGGGTGGGGAGCTCCTGTCATGTAGTCAAAAACAATCAGACAAAAGACACAATTGTGGCCCAAGACAGATCTGCAAACCATGATGTGGTTTGAGGACACCCTTTGCTACTTCCCTGGGCCTGTGGGGAAGAGGACTAAGAGGAAGGGGATCCCCGGCATGGCATGCATCTAAGTGGGATGGCATTGCAGGTAGAACTGGGAAGGACTGGCCAGGTGCTATGCTCCACTTCAAGGAGAGGGCTGGAACTGCAGACTGAGCCAAATGTGTGTGTGGGGGGGGGGGGGGACAGGAGGCTGGACTTGCCACACCCTCAAGTCTCCCGGTTGAAGCTTCACCTGCAGGAATGTTAAGCATAGATCTGTCCAGCCATGATAAGGTCAATCTTTCCTTCCTCTTATCTCCTCATGTGGCACTGAGTTGGATTTGCACCTGAATTGATCAAGCCTGGCTTCTTCAGTGTGAGAAACCAGAAAGCAGTTGCACATCAAAGAAGCAAAATTCACAAGAAGGACCCCCCCCCCCTTTCCAGGAATTAATCCCTACTTTCAGAAGTGATTGAAGCTGTTACCTTGTTTTTAGTCTTTTTCACTGAGTAACCATCAGTCAGTTTTCATTTGCAAGAATGACAGTGTAGCCTTTGGTAACCGCTGTTTTGGGTGCCTGGCTACATTTGCAGCACTCCCTGTAAGCTGCGGAATACTTTGCCCTTTAAGCAGAGACATGCACAACCACCAGCTAACATCTCCGTAATGAAACATTTCCTCCTTTTGCAAGGACTCCAGGCTGCTTTGCTTTTGTGAGACAAGAGTGGGAGATCAGATTCGAGCCATTAGCCGGCGTGCCTCTCGCTCAATTGGCAGCTGCATTGGAAACAGATGCACGGTGGGCTTGAAATTTCCTCACTAGGTCTAAAATAGGACGCGTAGGACTCAATCACAACTTTAACACATTAAGCCAATTTCCAGCATTTAGTAAAGGGCCATTTCCTTCCATATCAATTAAAGGTAACTGACAGAAAGTGCCCCTTTAATAAGTAATACATAATACATGCCACCCATTTCTCCACCGTTACTTGTCTTAATAATGGCCAAATAGTGTGAATTTCCAGGTGACCTAAAGGCACTCTTGAATAGAAACGGTGGATATTACTATGACATCATGTATTCATATGGCTTTTTCTGTGATTAATAGATTGATTAAAGGCACTTTTGTGGACATTTCCTATTCATGCTTACTTGGAGCAAAGTACCACTGAGTTCAATTGGGGTTATATCCCAATAAATTAGTTCAGGATTTCTTCCTCGATGTGACAATGAACATTGTTGTTAACATCTATATTCTGCCTTTCTGTCAAGAAATCCTTGGTGGCGTGCATAGGGAGTCTTTGTGTCTGTCTGTCTGTCTGTCTGTCTGTCTGTCTGTCTCATTCAGCTTCATAAGAATCCTGAAAGGTAAAGAATTATTATCCCTTATTTTTGCAAGTGATCCCTTGGAGAAAGAAGGCTGCAGCACAGAAGTAATGTTAAAGTACAGAAATGGTGTGGCATGTATTCAAACACTGAAGTGCGTATTTGTAAAACCATGAGTACTACAAATGTTCAGTTGGACAGAAGCATATCTATTTGCATGCTGTGCTATATTCACAGGCTGCAATTTCACACGTGCTGATTTACTGGCTACTAAAGTCTGAGTGGCTTATTTCCAATTAAGGATGCCTACTATTACAGCTACAATCTCCAGGCAAAAGAAAGAGAGACTTGTTCAGCTGCCATGAGATCAGGTGTGCCATCGTCCTGTTGATCAGCACTTATAGCCCCTTCTTGTGCATATCCCAGCAGCATAAAAAGTTCTTCAAAGAACTATGGCAAGATGAACAGATTTCCTTGATTAAGCCTGTTGGCAAAACATGTAGGGACTTTTGGAAATACAACTGACCAATAAAATAAAAATAATTTTACCTGATTTTGCACCATCAGCCTTGGCCCTATGTTTTTATCTCCTGTGACTGGTGCAGCTCTTTATTTTCTTGTGACTCCAGTGACAACTGGTTTCCAACATCATTTTTTTCAGTTTGATCCATGAAGAATGCTTAAAACCAGTTCAAGTCTCCTTCCTTGAAACCTAGGCCTATTGTGCACATACAGGTTTTCACTGATGTCAGTACACTGACCCTTTTAAATCATTATTTTAAAAATGGTCATGTTTATGCGTGTGCTTTGAAACTGCATTGTTTTTTCTGCATATGATTATGCATTTGCAAGACTAACGGCAGCAAATCCTTAAGTGGAGGGCAGTTCCTCTGATATGCTAGACGCTCATTGGCGGGCCATTGTCATTGACAATGTCACCTGACCACCATTCTGGCACATGCTGCTGGAAGGGACACATGGGAATTGTAGTTCATGGATACTGACAACTCGCTTCTGTGGGAGCACACATCCTTTTGAAAACACTACAACCTGTCCCTCTCATAGGTATGCTGTTCTTTATAGAGACTTGATTGAAATGCCTGCAAATTCTTGAGGGAATTAATTAATTAATTTCTTCTGTTGTAATGTTGCCATAGCAGAGGTGAGAGGGTCTGCACCCAGCAAGGAGTGCCTCAAGCTGTCCCTTCACCCATTGGTGTATGGTGGCACAAGGGAAGATAACAAAAACACGCTAATGTTTATGCATGCTAAAACAGGTATCAGTACCATCATAACAGAAAAGTCATTGTAAAGCTAGTTTGAAGAACTGCGTGGAAAAGATGCTGTCGCTGCTGTGGGGGTGGGGTGGGGTGGGGTGGAGAGTGCCACACAGAATCAAAAATAATTTGGTGGGTTTTCATGGCAAAAATGGTACCACATACAGAATTTTTTTAAAAGACATTTTTGGGGGCAGTCATTTTGTGAGGTTTCCTGACATACATAATACTTCCTGCTCTGGCCTCCACATATTTCAAAAAGATAGCATGATGTACTATGTTGAAGGCTGCAGGTAAATCCAACAAGAGCAACGGAGAGGCTTGACCTCTTTGAGATTATCAGATAAAGCGAGCAGAACTGCCTCTAACCCATAGTCTGGCCTGAAAAGTTAACTGTTTAGGGCAGATTAGCTATTCAAAAAGACTTGGAGTTCATTTGTTCCCACTCTCTAAATCACTTTGCCCAGAAAGTATAGATTAGAGATTGGGCAATAATTGTTCACATCATTTTTCTGTAGGGATGGTTGCTAAAGCAGCCTCTTTGAATAAATGAATGAATGAAGCCCAGATTTCCACTTGAAGATAGGACTGCATATTTGCCAACACTTATTTCAGCATCTATACTACCACTACCACTATCACATCACAACTCATTAATTACAACTCAAACGTCAGGATGCTTCACACTAAGGATGACCAAATGTTCCTCATTTTATTTTGCATATGCACATGTCTTTCAGAAATGTTTTGGGTGGTTCTCTGTTTTTGTAGATTTGTGCATGATATGTGCATGTTGTGGATTTTTGACACATCTAATGTACATCAGCTAGCAACCTCTGCTTATGAGTAGGATTTTCATTAGTAGAGCAGAACATCCTTGGTAAACCATCCCAATGCTACTTCTGAGTGATGGGGGTGAGGCGGAGGAGGACTGACCCAAAGTGTGTAGGAGAGACTGGTATAAATCACCTCTACCCTTCACTGGGGGACATTTTCTGTATAATTCAACCCACCCTGTAGGTATGTTACATATAATAGTGATTTTTCAATACATAAGGGTCATTGTGCCCATTATTTTAAGGGGAAAACCTGTGTGAGGAAAGAGAAAATGGCTCTAATTTAAAGAATCAATGGAGCAGAAATGAAACAAGGATTTCCAGTAGGATGCCAGCTCTGAGTTGTAAAATACCTGGAGATTTTTGGGATGGAGACTAATAAGGGTGGAGTTTTTGAAGAGGGGAAGAACTTCAATGGGGTACAATGTTCAGAAGATGGACTGTATGAGTCTATTTTCTCCAGGTTAACTAATCTCTGTTGCCTGGATTTTGGTTGCAATCCCAGGAGATCTCAAGTCCCCTCCTGGAAGCTGGTAACTCTAATGTTCAGTTCAGGTTAAAACACCAGCAACAACAAACGTGCCATCATTCTGACTTCACCCAGGCAAAGTTAATAGCTGCAAGGACAGTTCAACAGTGAAACCAAACCATTCTGGGGTCACTAGCCCATCTGACCTTCTGAGTGGATTCCCTGCATGCCGTCACTTTCTCTGTTCTGCAGAACGGAAGCAGACCAGACTTCAGTGTGCAACGTCGCCATGCCTTTGCTGCATTTGAAAGCAAGAGCTCAAGTGTTTCAGCCCAAAATTCTTTCTACCTTTTTGCTCCTTTAATCTTCCATAGAATTGGCTCCAAAGGGAGTCTGCTTATTGCAGGCTACAAAAGCTGCAGGGGGAAAATGTTCCTAGGGCAATTGCTGAGAAAAAGTGTTAAATTTTCTCTCACAGAGCATGAAGTGAAGCTATATTAGTGTCTGCAAGACTGGGTGGTAATTTCCACAAGGCAAAACTGCAGTGAGGAAGTGGCCGCTCAGCCAAGTTTCTGCTAATTCTTCTCGTAATGGAGCAATTACATCTGCCGGCCAGACTAGCAATATCAGCATCCTAAGTCTGCAATCCAGCATTTAAATTTTTTTAAAGAGCCTTTCTGCTTTTTTCAGAATCCAGAATACCATATAGCTAGTGAACTATACAGAGAAACATGGGTATTGTTAAGGTATAGTTTGAGCAGTGGTTCTCAGCCAGGGGGTCGGGACCCCTTTGGGGGTCAAACGACCCTTTCACAGGGTTCACGGCAGGGCAAGCAGCTTGGGGGGGGGTGCCATCCACACAAGAGCCTTGCAAAGTAGATCAAGATATAGTGTTCGTCTGTCTGGAGCAGCAAAAAAGAGTGAGATCAGCATGGTGGGACAAGAAGCAGAACTGAACTGGTGCCTATCTCAGTGGCTGTCATCAAGAACTCACTTACAAGCTCCAACTGAGCATCCTCTGCTGCAGATGGCACATGGGCATCCATATTAGGCCCTCCCTGATCCAACTGGTCCTCTTTAGCCTGTGGCCTTGGTCCCACAAGTCTTCTGACAAGGACTCCATGCCTGTGTTGGTCAGAGGGCACAAGGCCTAAGTTGTATTATATACAAATGAGCCTGTTGAGTTCCTTCACAAGCAGCTGAGATCAGTTCTTTGGGCAACCTAGAGGATCTTCCTAAGCTTACATTATAGCTGTAATGACTACCCCAAAGCCACTAAGAGAAAGGTTTACCAGTGTCAAGGTGGGGATTATAACTTATCTACAAACTGCAGAGGTCAGTTCCCCAGGAGGAAATGGGTGTTTCAGAAGGTAGACTGTATGGCATCATATCCCCGCTGAACTCCTTTTTGTCCTCCAACTCTGTTCCCCCTAGGGCAGTGGTCCCCAACTCCCGGTCCAGAGACTGGTACCGGTCTGTAGATCTGTCAGTACCGGGCCGCAGCTCCTCCTCGTCCTCCTCCCTGGCTGCTGCCTCGGGGGCTGCCCTGCCACTCTGCTACCGGCTCACCTTTGGTGCTCTCCGGCGGCCATCATGGCTGGGGTTCCCCCTCGGCGTGGCACTGCGCAGCTGCTGCTGGCAGCGCCCCCCAGTGGGCGGCAGGAAGCCAGGGGCACTGGCGGGAAAGCAAGCGGAGCAGGGGCTCAGGCGGTGGCGGCGATGTCCCTCGGCAAAAGACTACCCCCCCCGTGCCCCAGTAAAATTGTCAAGCGTTGACTGGTCCCCGGTGGTAAAAAGGTTGGGGACCACTGCCCTAGGGAGTGCCCCCAAATATCTAGAGATTTTCCAGAGCTGAAGTTGGCAACCACACCAAGGGATTTTTATGGCACATGAAGGTTTTGAATCTCAAGACTCCCCAAACCTAGTCTAAATCTCTTATTATGCCACACAGGCTCCCTACTGGCCTATGCTACTTTGCTCTTCTTCTGGTTGTTAGGATAGTATCCCAATCGGCTACCCAATCAGTTTGGGGAGAAATGCAGGGAATAATAAGTAACTTTGACAAATTAAAAACTCTACTCTACTACAATACTAGTTGTGCCATAGTCCATCATGATTTTATACTTTAGTTCACTTGATTTTAGCCCCTATAAATACTAGTGCATACTTAGCTCAGTTTTCCCTTTCCTTCGGTCTCTGCTTTTTCTCCCTTGTGCTTTTCACATCAATTTTTCATTCCCCACCTAGGGCTCTTTACTTGATCATTTTTCTTCTGGCTCCAATGTGCATGAGCTCACCTGACTTCTTGCTTTCTTTCTCCATCTTCTACTAGTCCATCTTCTACTAGTACGAGGTATTATTAGGATGCCATGACAAACATTTGAGAGCAAACCTCAGATTTCACCTCACTGTGATTGAACTTGAGCTTGGTGGCAAACAGCTTTTAGGCTATGCAGTATCTGTGATGCTACAGTTTTCATCTCCTTCTGCCTCCCAACCATTTTTAAAAGCCAAACCATGAATGCAGTCAATCATAGCAGTCCTTCCACAATGACACATTTGTGTTGGGAATGCCAGAGACTCCCAGTCAATCTGTGTAGGAGATTTCTCCCCAAGATTCTATGATTCTATATGCTTTTTGCATGTTGATGTTTTTACATTTAACGTGTATGGGTGAGCTCTGTATGTACTCTTTTATTTTTGCAGTAAAATACTTTAAGTATTTTTCCAATCATGTGTGTATGTTGGGGGGGGGGGAGGTGTGGGATAAACTATGACTCCTGTGGAGCTATGCTATAACACATATATGAAAAATTATCAGCTTACACATAGCAGAAACCATTAATGTCACCTAACGAACTTGAACAGAATCTGAATGATCAGACACAAGAATTTTCCTTGAAATTTTAAAATACTTTTCTAATTTGATTACATTTTCATTTTAACAATGGTATACGAGAGTCACATAGGTGCCATTGGATCATACATGTGAAATGGGCTGAAGTGCTTTGTGAATGTGCAAACTGCCTGTTGAAAATCTGGCTCCATGTTACAGCAGGTGAGCATGACATGAGCCCAATCAGCCACAGGAATGTATAGCTTTAAAAGGGAATTAGATAGATTCATGGGAGAGAGGCCTATCAATGGCTACTAGCCATGCTAACTGAAGGGAACCTCCACATTCAGAGGCATGTAAACCTGTGAATCCCAGAGCCAGGAGTCAACACCAGGGAAGGCCTCAGCCTCTGTGCCCTGTTGTTGGCCATGCAGAGGAACTGGTCAGCCACTGTGTGAGACAGGATGCTGGACTAGATGGACTACTGATCTGATCCAGCAAGGCTCTTATGTTCTTACTAGGGGTTAAGCCTGCTTTAAAAGCAGACTAGAAGCTGGCAGCCCCCTCCCCTCATGCCAATGGTAGGAGTGCCCCCACACCCTGTCCTAATGGTCCCATGGTGAGGGCAGGTGGGGTGTATATGTGTGGCACCACTGACCCTGCTTTTAAAATGGGACTTGCCATGCCACTCTCCATGCTGGCGGGTGAGTGCTGGGGACAGGAGGGTGGAAGCCAGTGGGGAAACCCCAACCACCACCTGTTGTCAGGGCAGGAGGCTCAGAAATGTCCGGGAGCCGGCAGCAGCCCCCCCTCCCCACATGTGTACTGTGAGTGCATGGGGTTGGGAGGAGGCAGCATCCCCACCGTCCCACCAGTGCTGCTTCTCAACCCAGGGAGTGAGCAGGCAGGATGGAACACCCCCCTGCAGGGCAGGAGGTCCTGCTGCACAGGCAGGGATCCAGTGGGAGTCTCCCCCTTCCACATGCTCAGAAGTAATGTTGAAGTATAGAAATGGTATGGCATGTATCAAAGAAGAAGAAGAAGAAGAAGAAGAAGGAGTTGGTTCTTATATGCCACTTTCCCCTACCCGAAGGAGGCTCAAAGCGGCTTACAGTCGCCTTCCCATTCCTCTCCCCACAACAGACTCCCTGTGGGGTGGGTGAGGCTGAGAGAGCGCTGATATCACTGCCTGGTCAGAACAGTTTTATCAGTGCCATGGCGAGCCCAAGGTCACCCAGCTGGTTGCATGTGGGGGAGCTCAGAATCGAACCTGGCATGCCAGATTAGAAGTCTGCACTCCTAACCACTACACCAAACTGGCTCTCAGGTGCTCAGGGTAGATTACAGATAGTTTAAAACAAGCATTAACTCTTTTACGCTGCTATTTCATTAAAATCACATGAGCACACACTCACACACACACAAACTCAATAATAACTAACAAAAAGACATGTCTAAACATTAGCACTCCCAGCACAAGGTGACTATCAATATTATGGTTCCTTAATTTGCACAAATATGGCTGAAGATTCTTCACTTTTGTACAGTTGGACCATGAAGTAAGCTGACAGGAAGTCAGTTAATTCATTTGAAACGTGGGGCTGGATGATAGTTTTACAGATACTGTGAGCTGTCAAAAAGACATATAGAATCATACAGTTGGAAGGGGCCATACAGGCCATCTAGTCCAACCCCCTGCTCAACGCAGGATCAGCCCTAAGCATCCTAAAGCATCCAAGAAAAGTATGTATCCAACCTTTGCTTGAAGACTGCCAGTGAGTATAAAAGTGAGTTCTCGATAAAATCAAGCCAGAATTCTCCTTAGAAGTTAAAATGACCAACCTAAGGCTATTGTACTTTGGATATGTTATGAAAAGACAAGAGTCATTGGAAAAGTCAAATAATTCCATGAAAATTTGAAGGAAGCAGGAAAAGAGGAAGCCCCAACATGAGATGAATTAACTCAATCCCAGAAGCCAAGGTCCTCAGCTTGCAAGACCTGAGCAAGGCTGTTAAAGATGGGATGTTTTGGAGGGCTTTAATTCATAGGGTCACAATAAGTTGGAAGCGACTTGACAGCATTTAACTTACACACAGCAGAATTTATCATTTCATTTGACGTCTCCTTCCAATACCTCACACGGGGAAGCTGGTGAAACTCACCTTTTTAATCTTCTTGTTCATGGGACCAACCTCCTTGTACACAGCTGCCTGTCACGGCTGTTTGACAATCTCTTCTCTGCTGCAAAGTAGCCTAACTGAGCAATCTTTATGGATAAGGAGGGAAAAGCTGCTTCTTCCCTGAAACACTACCCGGTTCCTTTCCTATTCGTGGCATATGGAGGTAAACATGGGTCCCAGCATGACAGGTAGGAAAAGGAATGGTGGGAGGGGGAGCTCTTGAAGGAGTTTTTCTAACATTCCACAAGACCTCTGTATAACATGGAGCTGGCCTTCATATACCTGAAGCTAAACACCATGAATATGTAAAGTTTGGCTGTAAATGTTGACCGTGACAGATGTTTCTCCAGTCTTTGAAAAAGTGGATAAACAAATCTGGGACCATTGATTACATTTTTTTGCAGGCTTTATTACCCCCCCCCCCAAAAAAAAAAAACACACACACACACACACACAAAAACAAGGTAATAGTTGGAGTACAATTGCTTGAAGATAGATTCCTGGAAAAGTTATGAGTTTGAAATAAATACACGGGGTCAAGGCTAGCATCTTTGTTTCACAGATGATGTATTTCAACTCTCCTTCTGCAGTGCCACAGGCCAAGCCATGCTGCAGTGAAGCTCAGGTCCCCGAGGTTCAATAATGTGCTTCCTGCAGGGAGCAGCATTTCAGAAGAAGATACAAAGTATACATAATGTGCATAATTGTCCACCATCATATCCTGGAGGGAAAATTCTCCGCCCATAACCACAATTTGCTCTAAATCGTGAGGACTGATGACCCTTTTAATTTCACCCTAGGAAGCATAACTACTATTGTGTAATCTCTCCTTGATAAGTGGTAAGCTGCTTTCTGATTTCTCAACAGGGCATGCCAGTGATTGAAGACCTGTCATTTCCTGACAGCCCCCTCTCTAAACTTAAACTGCATGTTTGCGAAACCTGAAGGTCTGGGATCTGAATTCCACAGTATATTTTATTTATCTATTATTTTTATGATGCCTCTCTAGGGACCTGCCAAATGTACCTAACAATTAGGAAATGCTGCAATTAAACAAAAAAAAAAATACAGACGAGGTGCCATCTGTATAAACCCAGCATAGTATACCTAAGGTTGTGGGCAATGGAATCATCTCAAGCTAAGTGGCTGTAAATCATAATAACTTAAGGAGATCCCTGGTGGATTTATTTATTATTTAAAATATATAATTAGATTTCTATACCACCACCTCTCGAAAGACTTGTGATGGTATACAAATGAAACCATAAAATCCGATAAAACCCAGGCCAGTGCTTCATATATTCCAGCACCCCAGTGACCAATCAGGGCTAAAAACAGGGTTCATTGTCCTTACCAATGGGAATTCCCTTTAGTCTGCCCATGGCTAGAAGCCAATGATGGGCCTTTCCTCCCTCCGATAAGTGAATAAATGGCACAGTAATAGAAAACTAATCTTAAAAGGTCATTGCTAAACCAGATGGAAAAAGCTCAAAATAAAAGCTGGTTAGACAAGAATACTTTAGCCTGTTAAGCAAAGGCCAGAAAATGAGATGCCATGCATGACTCAAAGGGGAAGGCATTCCATTAATAGTGCGACACCACAGAGAAAGCTGTCTCTAGTTGCCACCCACCTTACCTTCAGGCACAGGTTAAGGCTCTTAAAAGGCAAACAGTACAGTACAGGAGACTTGGATATATAGGGATCCTGGCCCCGAACCAGTTAGGGCTTTAAAGCTAAGCATCAGCATTTCTTTGAAATGTATATTGGCATATTGTCTATTGAAAAACTTGGCATTCCGTATCTGATCTTTGGGAGAAGATATCCTAAGGACTCTTTCCTAAGTAGGCACCATTTAATAATATTGGACTGTCTTATCATCGGTGAAATTTGGAGTATTTGTAGACTGAATAGAAAATGATTGTATTAAAAAAAAACCCTTAATGACAATCATATCCATACCAATTTTTCCAGAAAGAGAAATAACTTCTTGGATTTCTTACTTGCACTACTGAAAACTGAAGAAAGTGGCACCTTTAAGACCAACAAAGTTTAATTCTGGATATAATCGTGCATGCCAAAGCTAATACCCAGATTAAATTTTGTTGGCCTTAAAGTTACCACTGGACTCAAACTTGGTTCTGTAGCTTCAGACCAACATGCCTACCCACCAGAATCTAACAATGAAAACAGTTCATTTTACCATCCATAAAACAAATCAAATGTTTGACAGTAATGAGCAAGTTGTTTTATTTAACTTCTTTTTTTAGGGAAGTCCAATTAGTAATGTTATGATTGGAAGAGCTAATTTTAAAACTTTTATTGAGCATACTATTGCAAGACATAGACAAATGGCATTGTTGTTAAAAGAAGTCAGGATCAATTCTTCACAACTCCTTTGTTAGTAATGAGGCATTACTAGGAAAGTCAAACAGGAGAGGGGCTGGCTTTGGATCACTTTGCCAGAAAAAAGGTTTGAAGCAAAATCTTAGTTAAAAAAAAATGTACCCTGAACCATTCACCAGCCCCAGCAACCCACCCACCCCCACCCCAAGAACCACGCTGTACCCTGCACTTAGCCAGGACGCAGAGAACCCTAATCCAGCTAGAACAGAGTTGTATGTGTACGTAGATTAGACTCAAATAATGTGTGCCCTCAGAATGTGCAACATGGAACTATACTAAGGATCATGATAGATTGTGGGAGGAATTGGCCTTCAAGGCAACATACCACAGAGACCATCTGTTCCTTGGGAGAGTATGAAAAGGATGTCAGTACAGCTTGACTCCATTACTTTGTACAAGCTGGAGGAGGGATTTTTAGCTTTCTTGCAGTGCCATCCTAAGCGCAGTTCCACCTTTGAAACCCACAGACTTCAACGATAATAGCCTAACTCTGCTTAGGATGCTGCTGTTTGTTTCTTCATTTGGAAAATGTGGGGTGGGGAGAGGCAATAAAGCGTAGCAGGCACTATGTCAAAGAAAATGAATCCTCCCCTCTACACACACAAATATCTTTTCCCTTACAGCAAAACTTGTACTGTATAAGACCCCACTTGTATTTTGCCTTTTCTCATTGAAAGCATTTGGCGGAGAGAAACAGGTCAATAGGTCAGGAAAAAAATAGTTTAAAAATGAAGTAGCCCTCTCTAGACAGACTGCAGAAGGGGTTCACACAGCCACTCGCCCTGATAGCTCCATAGATTTAAATGAAGTTGCCTTATATTGAAACAGACAGTCAATCCATCATCTACTAAGACTGGCGGAGGCTCCCTAGGATCTTAGGCAAAGATCTTTCACATCACCTTCTTGTTCCTTTTAACTGGAGATAACTTGGGGTCTTCTGTCACTGAGCCTCAGCCCCTCCCCCCTTGAATGATTTGCACAGAGCCCCCCACACATCTAAGTGTCTCTATATAGCCAGCCCTCTATGATCATGACCCTGTATCTGTTTGTGTGAGGAAGACTCTATACAGCAGACCTCCTTCTCCACCCCGCTGGTAGTGGGGGTTGGGAGTGGGGTTTCTGCCATGTTGGGCTTTTTAAATGTCTTTTAATGGGTGTTTTAATGGGGATTTTATAAGACACTGTAACCCACCACGAGCCGGTCAGGGAGTGGTGGGGAATAAATTGAAAAATTAAATTAAATTACATTAAAATTAAATTAAAGAACAACAAGAACAACAAGAAGTTGTATCCACGCTTCTTGCATTTTTTCATACATCTTTTCCCCTGTCTTTTCTCTTCATATTGATGCACATACTTGGCTCTAAAGTGTATGCAGACTGTCTCCCTACTGCCCTGTGCTTCAGGCAGGCTTTCTGTTTGAGTTTGGTTTCTTTTTCAAGTAGCTGCAGGATTAGCTGATCAAATGTTTGTTCAACATTTTCTTTTTCTTTACAAGTCTCTTTTGAATCGAAGAGATGATCTTCTGGCTTGTGCAAGGGCCAGTCTATCAGCATTGGGCAAAATGAGACTTCTGCTGCAAAACAAGTTTCCCTTGAGCTCAGTCTAGGAAACAATGTGCATCTTAAATGAGGTCTAGCTGCCCTTTCACAGCAGACTCACAAGTGTTACTGTGTACATCTGCATGCTTCCTTTTATCTCCTATTTTGGGGATTCCCTGGCATGTTTCATAGCCTTGGTACTGGAGACATTCTATCCCAGAGTCCTCATACTGTCCGTACACAATTTGTGCCATCCTGATTTCTATCAACCAGCTGCCTTTGAATTCTGCAGTTTGATCTGTGGAGTCATCCATGATCACAGCCTTCACAATTCCCCTTTGGTTGCAATCTGGCCCTTAATCACATCATTGATTGCCAGCCTTATTGACATGCCCCCTCTGCCATTTTCATTCAGGCTTTGGGAATGGGAACTATGGAAATGAAGATAAACAGCTGTGCAATCCTAAGAAGTGTTTCACCATTTTAATTCTATTGCGATCTATGTATTTAGAAGAGTGTCTTTGATTAGGATTACACTGTGGATAATCTAGCAAGGGTGGTATGTGGTTAAGATTCTTGTGCCACTAATGATCTTCAAACAATGTGAACACATGAAGCTGACTTATACAGCATCAAGGCTGCCATTGTCTCCTCAGACTGGCAGAGGCTCTCCAGGGTCTCAGGTAAAGTCCTTTCACGGCATCTCCCTGTTCCTTTTAACTGGAGATGCCAGAGATTGAACCTGGGAGTTTCTGCAGGCCAAGCAGATGGTCTACCACTGAGCCATTGTCCTTCGCCTAAGCAAGATTTGTGATAGGTGTAACGAAGGAATTGCTGATATTTCATTATGCATTGTCCAAAACTCTGTCACAAATTATGGAGCAAATTCTTATAGGTTATCTGTCCTGAAGGAACAGCTGGTCCTTGATGATTGCTGGGCATTGTTAATGTTCACCTGTTACTTCCTGACACAACACACATAATTTCTAGTTTGTTCCACTAGTATCTTGACTTCCAGGACCTTCAGAAGTATCAGTCAATTTCAGATTCTCAGCCAGGGTGTATTATTAGTGGAGGTTCCTTCTAATAAACTTATAAGATTTATGGAGTCAGTTGTGCAGAAACAACACTGACAGCTTCAGTTTTCACCATCTCAGCTTCTACAGGACTGATTTCAGATTTTTAAGACTCATTTTACAGCTTTGGATTACAGTTTGTAAAATTACAGGAAACTTCTAAGAATTCTATTAAATTCTGATGCAATAATGTTAGAGGTTTCCTTTCCTTTAATCGGATTAAAGTTCATTGACTAAAAGTCTTGAGCAGCCAAAAACTATGTTTCATTCCAAAGAAAGCAGTTACAGATAGCCAGGGCACAATCCTCTCCCCCATGTTATTCAACATCTTTATGCGCCCTCTGGCCCAACTGGTACGGAGTTTTGGGCTGGGTTGCCACCAGTACGCTGATGACACCCAGCTCTATCTTCTCATGGACGGCCTCCCGGACTCCCCCCCCCCCGGAACCATTTGCCAGATGTTTGGAAGCAGTGACTGAATGGTTCGAGCAGAGTCGCCTGAAACTCAACCCCTCCAAGACGGAGGTCCTGTGGCTGGGAGGCAGAGGGCAGGACCAGGCAGCGTGCTTACCCACCCTGGCAGGAGCACAACTTACCATCGCGCCCCAGGCCAGGAATCTGGGTGTGACCATCGATACCTCCCTGACTATGGAGGCTCAGGTCAAGAGAGTAGCGAGTCAGGCGTTTTTCTATCTTCGCCAGGCCCGACTACTAGCACCCTACCTGTCCCCTGACCACTTGGCTACAGTGATCCATGTGACAGTCACCTCCAGAATAGATTTCTGTAACTCGCTCTACGCCGGCCTACCCTTGTCTCTGATCCGGAATCTCCAGCTAGTGCAAAACGCAGCTGCTCGTGTCCTCACTGGTACACCTTGGAGGGCCCATATCCAGCCTGTGCTGAGGCAGCTGCATTGGTTGCCAATTGCTGCCCAGATCAAGTTCAAGGTTCTAGTTTTGACCTATAAGTCTATATGCGGGTTGGGACCCACATACCTGAGGGACCACCTACTGCCCTATATCCCCCGCAGGGCTTTATGCTCAACAGGGGAGAATCTCCTGATCATTCCTGGCGCTATAGAAGTGTGCCTGGCCTTGATCAAGGCCAGGGCCTTTTCGGTCCTGGCCCCTACCTGGCGGAATGAGCTCCCGGGTGAGCTGCGGGCCCTGCAGGATTTACCAGCTTTCCGCAGGGCCTGCAAGACGGAGCTCTTCTGCCAGGTTTTTGGTTGAGGCCGGGGTCAGCGAATGAGTGCCAGCATTCCCCCCCCCCCCGGACCTAGTAAGTTAGATCTCCTCCCCACCCTCCCTGCCGCTCTGATAGCAGGGGTGGGAATAATGAGAGCTTCCGCCGTGTTGGGATTGTTTTAAAGTCTTTTAATGGGTATTTTAATGGGGATAAGACTATTGTGATCTGCCACGAGCCTATGGGGAGCGGCGGGAAATAAATCTAATTAATAATAATAATAATAATAATAATAACAATAATAATAATAATGAGTACGGATAAATAAAATTACTGCTTTGCTAGTGTTCTTTATGCTGGTGTGAAACTATCTGTAATTGAATTAACTCAGGCTGGTCCTATGGTGGAGGCCCAGAAAGAACATCCAGAAGATGCTGGCCTCCCTGCCCTGAGAATCCATCCACCAACCACTTCCTCCAAGCACTGACAAATCCCCTTAAAGCCTAAATTTAACTTATTATTATTATTATTATCTCCCCATGTGGAATGAATCTAGGAGCCCTTGAATTAAGAAGCCCAATTATATAGGACACAGAAGAAGATGAGTTGATTCTTATATGCCACTTTTCTCTACCCGAAGGAATCTCAAAGCAGTTTACAATCACCTTCCTTTTATTCTCCCCACAACAGACACCTTGTGAGGAAGGTGAGGCTGAGAGAGCCCTGATATTACTGCTCAGTCAGAACAGCTTTATCAGTGCTGTGGTGAGCCCAAGGTCACCCAGCTGGCTGCATGTGGGGGAGCAGGGAATCAAACCCGGCTCACCAGATTAGAAGTCCACACTCCTAACTACTACAGCAGGCTTGGAGTAGATATATTTCCCCTATTTTACTTTAAACCCGCATTTCTCCCAACTGTGAATAGTTGATAACTACTATTTTAAAAATCCCTCAAGAAAACCAAATAATTAGCATCTAAGCCAATTTAAAATGACTTGTTGACTAGCACTGAGGCTATTCTTGAAGAGCGAGGAAAGTGACCAGGATATAAACAAGCTTAACTGGATAACTTTAATGAGGCTGCTGGATATATGTATGGTCTTTGGAGGCCTGATGACTCTTTAAGTTCATCCCAAGTGCGATTTCTTTCAATCCTGCATGCTGCTAATAGGTATGCTTTATCTGCTTTCCAGGTGCCACTGAAGTCCTTGCCGAATGCTTCAGCAGATCCTCCACCACATATCTGTTTGCGATTTCATTGACTACCTGAATGCTGTCCAAGACAGCAATGAATTGAGGAGAAAGCACATTTTAAACAATAGCACCAATTAACCTTTGCAAGCCTTTTCTTCTGGTGTCTCATCTTGGGTAAACAGGTCAATAAAGAGACTGGCACCTTCATTTCCAAGCATCTATATCATAGCAACCAGTCAGGGAGCTAAGCAGGAATGGGGAAGCACTGAGCTTCCAGGTGTTCACAACCTTAGTTCTGCATCTTTTCAGTTAATCAGTTATCATCAATCAGTTCTGTAGGGCCTGTAAGACAGAGTAGTCCCACTGGGCTTATGGTCAAGGCCCACAGTGACATCCACAGAAACAGTTGGCTTCACCACTAGAAGGATGAGAAGTCATAAGATCAGCCCCCTGGTAAGTTACTTAATTTTTCTCCTACTTTTTATTTAGGAGAGAATGTGGGTGTCCCTTTGGAAAATGTTCTTGACATCCATATGCATGCTGTGGAATGCGCCCAGCTCCTCCCAGCTTGCCAGCTAACCACAAGGGGGAGAATGGTTGGCCTGTTAATAGAGGCTTAACATGTAGAAATGAGAAGCTGGAGCTTTTTGTCACATGGAGCCAAATGACATCACCTGTTGCTGGCTGAAAATCAAACACATATTAAAGGGTTAGCTGGAGGGTGTTAAGTAGGGATGCTAGCCTTCAGATAGGACCCAAGTAATCCTTGGAATTCCAGCTCATCTCCCGATTACAGATAGCAGTTCCCCTGGAGAAAATGGCTGCTTTGGAGGGTGGACACCATGGCATTTATTCCACTGAGGTCCCTCTCTTCCCCAGGCTTATTTATTGTGTCTTATTTATTCCTTTCTTTTGGTGCTTGTTGGATCTGCTGCAGGCCAGGAGAGAGGTTTATACGGCACCTGCTCTGAGATGCTTCAAAATTAAGCAAACTTTTTTCTTCTTGGAAAAAGCTTCAGAAACGTTATGATTTGCAGATCTGCAATGTCTATTGGAAGGACAAATTTAAAAGTTGGCAACTGTGCTTGTAGTCCAGTAGGAAATGGTTTGCAACCTGTGCTTCAGAAACTATCTTAACACAGTGCGCGGCGCCATGGGCGCCGCGGACTAAATAAAGCCGTAAGGGCTTAGGGGGAGGAGTTAGGGCAGGCTCTGTCCGGGATGAGGAAGGGTGCCTCCGGACAGACAGACCATCGGCCGGACCAATCAGCAGGCGCGAAGCCCGGCCGATTCCCACCCTGTTGCTCGCTTGCCGGCGGCCTGACACATCGGGAGGCATGAAGCACCTCCGATGTGTCAGGCCGCCGGCCAAGGGAGCTCCCGCCAGCCGCGCTGTGCGCGACTGCCGGGGCCTCCCCACCGACCTGCCCACATGGCAGCAGGCCGCGCCGCCACCCACGGCCACTTCCTGGAACGGCGCCATCACTGCGGCCCGCACCCCACCCCGGCCGCACCCAACGGACATCGCCCCAGGACTCGCATGGATGCCACCGCCCGCCAACACTTTGCCCGGGGCCGCCGGCCACGGCCCCAACCCAGCCTGCCGCAACCAGCTACCTGGGCCACTGTTGGACCCGGTGCCACCGGCCACAGTGCCTGCCACGCCGCCTGCTGCGCCTGCCACGCCGCCTGCCCCACTGTGCACTCCAGCCTCACGCCGGCTGCTGTCACCTGCCTTCTACGCCGGCCGCCCCCACTGCCAGCCTCACGCCGCATCGCCAAGGAAAGGAGCTCCAGGTAGGCCACAGAGCGCTGGCCCGCTAGCGCCCGCTGTATTTCGGGGGCAGCGGGCTTATTCACTAGTTTTGTAACAATAAAATCAGAGTCCAGTAGCATCTTTAAGACCAACAAAGATTTATTCAAGGTGCAAGCTTTCGAGTGCAAGCACTCTTCATCAGACTATGATGAAGTATTGCGCTATTTCAGACCAACACAGCTACTCATTTGAATCTATTTTGTAACAGATACAACCAGATCTGTTGTGAGATTAAGCAATCTATTAAATGTTAAATTACATTAAAAGGAAACTGCTATAGTTAATATATAAACAATTGTTTTAGAAGCCTAGCTGGAATCAGCCATTGTAAAATTTATTATTTTATTTCATTTCATTTTATTTATTACATTTGCATAGTGCTCTCCCCTAAGGCTCGGGTTGGTTCACATAGAATGTAAATAAAAACAATACATCAAACTCAGTGATTATAATGAATGAAAGGTAACAGTAATAATAACAATAAACAGTGAAAATAACATTCTAACGGAGTAATAATTGCATGTCGTGTATAGCAGTGGTCCCCAACCTTTTTATCGCCGGGGACCACTCAACGCCGGGGACCACTCACCGGGGACCACTCAACGCCTTTTACTGAGGCCCGGTGGGGGGGGTAGTTTACTCCTCTACTCTCAGCCACTGCCCTAACGCTCTCTGATCGTTATGGTAATGTTTAAACATCCCTTCAAAATAAGATACAGACACACCACAACAATGAACATAAGGAACATTTTATTTTCATGGACATTTTAACTCATGACAATGACAAATCAATGGGAACCCTGAGCTTGTTTCTCTGCAACGAGATAGTCCCATCTGGGAGTGATGGGAGACAATGATATCCGAAGTATGTTGTAAAGGGCTGGGGGGGATGAAGTAAAGGGCCGGGGGGGGGGGGAGAAGGCATCCTTCGGGGCCCACCTTCAATTAGTCGAAGGACCACATGTGGTCTGCGGCCCACAGGTTGGGGATCGCTAATGTATAGCAAGCATTGCTTACTTTGGAAAGCAGGATGGGATAGGTTATTTCTTGAAGAAAACAGGACCCGCAAGTGGAGAATCCGATGCTTTGGGTCAATCCAGGATTATTTTCTCTGAGTTTTGTGTACCAGATCGTACCCTTGAAGGCTATGATTTCAGTGGGTAGAACCTGCATGCACAGACAATTCAACCAGGAAAGCATTCCCCTTTCACATTATCACATTATCATAGTTTGGAAAGACAAAATAGGGTGAGAGGAGAGCTATCGCTATGGGGTAAACATGGATAGATCCTGTTTTAATGACAAAAGCCACTGCAAGAGCATAGAAAGCATCCTTTCTCACAATCCTAAGAGGCTAAGAGTAGATTCTGCCCACCAATTTTTGCCTTCAAAGCATCTCCTCAATTCCCCTCCCACCACCCACACATGAATGCAATCTCACTAGTCACGGAGTGCTTCACATGCAAATGAAAAAGCATAATGTTTGCCGCATGGCCCGGCCTGCTCACGTTGATGCTCTGCTCCTGATGTAACAGCCCGTGTTGTTCTTATTAAATGTATAACAGTGCCAAGAATTGTGACGGGGCTGTGGAGTACAAACTAATTATCTCTAACAATTCTGCCTGCTTATTTCTCGCATGACTAGCCTACATCTTCAGTAGAGCTGGTTCCATAGCCAAACTCAGCCTTAAGGGCTCTTGATTGGTTCAAAGATATTTTGTTGTTGTTGTCCATAAAGATGAAGAGGAAAAATACGGGCCATTTTCCATTTTATAATACTGTGTCTGCATTTCCAGAGTAATTACCTAGTATACTTCTCAAATATCTTCTAGGTGAAGTGGCTGGAACATGTGACACAAAAGTGGAGGATACGGCAGAGCAAGCTATTAGTTCAGAATTTAGGGGACCAAATATATACCCATTTGCTGGTAAATGCAAAAGTGTAGTTCTATATAATATGGTGACACAAGTTCCCCTTGCAGCTGATTCACTGTCGTTTGCACCTTCAAACTTTTGGATTCACATGATATGTATCTGATATGCTAGAGGTCTCTCCGCTTTGTACTTCATGGGCATGTCAACAAGCCATGTTAAAGAGAGGGAACAAGAATGTAGAAAATATACTGTCAATTCGCAACTGACTAGTGGTGACCCCATCCTGGGACATTCCAAACACAAGATGAGCAGAGGTGGCCTGTCATTGCCACACACCCCCTATAACAGCCTCTGTCTTCCATGGTAGTCTCCCAATCAAGTAATGACTGTGGCCAATCCTGATAGACTGCGTCCTGATAGACTGCGTCGATAACACAGGTCAAAGTGTTTAGGCACATCTAGAGAACAGGTCAAAGTGTTTAGGCACATCTAGAGATGGCTGTAGCCAAAGGATAGTGTCTGGGTGGCAGGTTAACATGGATAGAGAGGTTGTCGAGAGGCATTTAGCTGCACTGGATGAGTTCAAATCCCCTGGTCCAGATGAAATGCACCCGAGAGTACTCAAAGAACTTTCCAGAGAACTTGCACAGCCCTTGTCCATCATCTTCGGAACCTCTTTAAGGACTGGAGATGTCCCGGAGGACTGGAAAAGAGCAAACGTTATTCCGATCTTCAAAAAAGGGAGGAAGGATGACCCGGGAAACTACAGACCAGTGAGTCTGACCTCCGTTGTGGGGAAGATAATGGAACAGATATTAAAGGGAGTGATCTGCAAACATCTGGTGGATAATTTGGTGATCCAAGGAAGTCAGCATGGATTTGTCTCCAACAGGTCCTGCCAGACCAACCTAGTTTCCTTTTTTGACCAAGTAACAGGTTTGCTGGATCGAGGAAATTCGGTTGATGTCATTTACTTGGATTTTAGTAAAGCTTTTGACAAGGTTCCCCATGATGTTCTGATGGATAAGTTGAAGGACTGCAATCTGGATTTTCAGATAGTTAGGTGGATAGGGAATTGGTTAGAGAACCGCACTCAAAGAGTTGTTGTCAATGGTGTTTCATCAGACTGGAGAGAGGTGAGTAGCGGGGTACCTCAGGGCTCGGTGCTCGGCCCGGTACTTTTAAACATATTTATTAATGATCTAGATGAGGGGGTGGAGGGACTACTCATCAAGTTTGCAGATGACACCAAATTGGGAGGACTGGCAAATACTCCGGAAGATAGAGACAGAGTTCAACGAGATCTGAACACAATGGAAAAATGGGCAAATGAGAACAAGATGCAATTTAATAAAGATAAGTGTAAAGTTCTGCATCTGGGTCAGAAAAATGAAAAGCATGCCTACTGGATGGGGGATACGCTTCTAGGTAGCACTGTGTGTGAACGAGACCTTGGGGTACTTGTGGATTGTAAACTAAACATGAGCAGGCAGTGTGATGCAGCGGTAAAAAAGGCAAATGCCATTTTGGGCTGTATCAACAGAGGCATCACATCAAAATCACAAGATGTCATAGTCCCATTGTATACGGCACTGGTCAGACCACACCTGGAGTACTGTGTGGAGTTCTGGAGGCCTCACTTCAAGAAGGACATCGATAAAATTGAAAGGGTACAGAGGAGAGCGACGAAGATGATCTGGGGCCAAGGGACCAAGCCCTATGAAGATAGGTTGAGGGACTTGGGAATGTTCAGCCTGGAGAAAAGGAGGTTGAGAGGGGACATGATAGCCCTCTTTAAGTATTTGAAAGGTTGTCACTTGGAGGAGGGCAGGATGCTGTTTCTGCTGGCTGCAGAGGAAAGGACACGCAGTAATGGGTTTAAACTTCAAGTACAACGATATAGGCTAGATATCAGGAAAAAGTTTTTCTCAGTCAGAGTAGTTCAGCAGTGGAATAGGCTGCCTAAGGAGGTGGTGAGCGCCCCCTCACTGGAAGTCTTCAAGCAAAGGTTGGATACACACTTTTCTTGGATGCTTTAGGATGCTTAGGGCTAATCCTGCGTTGAGCAGGGGGTTGGACTAGATGGCCTGTATGGCCCCTTCCAACTCTATGATTCTATGATTCTATGATTCTATGATATGTCAACAAGATATTTTGGGTTACCCAGGTTATTCAAAGACTGTCTTTGGCTGACGTTACTAGGAATGCCCAGTAATTCTATAGTAATAAATGAGATAAATTTGGCTAACAACTTTGTTTCCATGCTTTGTGTTCCACTTTTATTTAGTTTAACAGTATGCTGCACCCATCCACTTCCCTCCCTCCAAGGCAAGATTTTCCCTCTGCTTTTCTTTCCATTCTATGACTGAGCTGCCCTAGTTATCCGTTTTCTTCTTTCTTGAAGATCTCTGACAGTCCCACCCTGTCACAGTATGATATTTTATTTGTTCGTTCATCCCAGAAATCTGAGGAACATGAGGGAAGGATCTTAAACGGCACTCAAGATATTTTGAAACTCCAAATTAACAAAATATTTTATTCAATATATAGAGAAAAGGGCAGGTGAAATCAGTGGGTAAAACTTCTGAGATAACTCAAAGAGCTCTGAAGTAAATCAGCATATGGACAGACTTTAGTTCATATATTTCAGGCTATTGAGAGTTTCATAAGCAGTTTTCAGTGACTCGGAATTTGTAAGATGAGATGCTTTTGTTCCAGTGTTTCTCATACATTCCAGTTCACTTTCTTTGAGTATTCACTGACTCTTTTGGTTTCCAGTGTCAAGATCCTGGTTACCTGTTCACCTGTTTCCATGTTCTTGCCATGGAATGTTTCTTAGATCATTTTATGTTCTGCTGTACTGTGCACTGTTTTTGTTTACAATTTAGAGGATTTGGAAGCATTTTATTGTTTTGGCCTTGCTAACCTGATGTATCTGTTAGGAATACCTTTGTAGTGTCTAAGCTGTTGTGCATGCTTTTGCATGGGAAATATTGTGCTTGGTATCTCATCCAGTATGCCTAATTTCAAACTGGGGGGTAGGAGATTTAGAGAAAGCTTATGGTCTACTTGCTTCCTGTTCAGCATCTTCTTCAATAAAGAGGTTTCCTTTAACAGCAAATCTGCTTATTGAAAGTTTGTCTGGACCTTGACATTCAGAAGGCTGGTAAACTCTATCAAACCGCTTTGCTAAAGAGCTTTACTGACTCTTAAGGTTTCAACAGCCAGGGATCTTCCTACTTTCCAAAGCTATCTCCCTGTTTTGACTGGGTGGGGACATTTCTTCTCTCATTAGAATAGTGATGCCCTTTTCTGGCCTGAATGGGAGCCTTTGCCTAACTAACCACTCATCCTTGCCAACCTCTCTTAGTATTCCATCTGTGTTAGACTGCTTTCAGTCAGGCCTGGATTCAGACTAAATCCTCCTCAGCATCTAGTTCATAACTCTTTCTCTGCTCAACTTATGCTAACCAATCAAATCTCTTGGAGCTACCTGTCACTCAAGGCTCTCTGTTCATGAGAAGAAGTAACTCTTCATGCCCTTTAACTGTTTGCATAGCACTTGTAAGCTTGGAAAGTGCAGTCTATCACAAAAAGTCATTTTAATGTACACTCATGATCTTCTATCTGGTGCTTGCTGGTGTTTCTGCTGGCTACAATACATTTCTTCCCCAAAGCAAAGAACTTATTCCACCTTGCCTCCACTTCATTAGATGGCACTTCTGAAGAACCCAGGAGGTGTAACCTTGGGCTCTGCAGGGAAGTGGCCACATGTCAATAAACCACCTACCTAAAACTGGAGGATGTTTTGTTTGAAACATTTTCTAATTACTCCACTAATGGTCACCATTGTGTATTTAGTCATACCTTCCACAGCAGGTATGGAAGGTGGTGACATCCTGTTGTTGTTGTTAGGTGCGAAGTCGTGTCCGACCCATTGCAACTAGGGTTGGACGATTCGGCCGCTTTGGCGGCCGTTCCCGCCGGCCGCAGCCAGTGCCGCGCCGCGGGGGGGGGGGGAGGGCAGTGCCAGCAGCGGCATGATAGCGGGAGTGGTTGCACCCGCTGTCACGCCGCTGCCGGCACTGCCCTCCCCCCCCATAGCGCGCTACTGGCTGCGGCCGGTGGGAACGGCCACCAAAGCGGCCGAATCACCCAACCCTAATCGCAACCCCATGGACAATGATCCTCCAGGCCTTCCTGTCCTCTACCATTCCTCAAAGTCCATTTAAGTTTGCACCAACTGCTTCAGTGACTCCATCCCTGCAGTCCTGATCCCAATTTGTGACTCATCTAAACCTGCCTTTTCTCATTATGTGCTCCACATACAAGTTAAATAGGCAAGGCAACGGTATACAGCCTTGCCAAACTCCTTTCTCAATTTTGAACCAATCAGTGATTCTCACTGTTGCTTCTTGAACTGCATATAAATTTCTCAAGAGACAGACAGACATCCTGTACCCCTTCTCTAAATTCCAAAAGTGCCCAGAAACTATACAAGGACTGTCCGTTCCTCTAAGATAGGCTTGTATAAGTTTTGCTTCTTTCCATATTATATACTTTATGTCTTTATCTTGCTGGGGCTTCTAAATCTGGGGTCCCTTCTCAGGATGCCCTGGACACCTAGGCACAAGGTCCCCCTCCCCTGAGGTCAGCTGGCAGTACATTCTGGGGTAAGGCTATTTTGGCCTATGCTGGACTGGTGAGTTGGAAGGGAGTAGAATGAGGTTATACTGCCAGGGAATTTTATAATTTGTAATTTTTTTACTGATGTTTATTGGGCTTTTATTGTAAACTACCACAAACCTGCTTGGTCTGGGAGTGGTGGTCAATAAATTCAAATAATAAATAAAACAAAAATAAATGCCCTACATGAAAATGGACAATTGGGTTTAATGAAGACATGAGGCCTGCAATCATCTCTGTGTACCTGTCTGGGAACTGGCTTTTTGATGCCTACTTCTAAGATGAAGGATTGAGTTGCATTAAGGTTAAGGTATCCCCTGTACAAGCACCGGGTCATGTCTGACCCATGGGGTAATGCCCTCTAGTGTTTTCATGGCAGACTCAATACGGGGTGGTTTGCAAGTGCCTTCCCCAGTCATTATTGTTTACCCCCCAGCGAGCTGGGTACTCATTTTATCAACCTCGGAAGGATGGAAGGCTGAGTCAACCTTGAGCCGGCTGCTGGGATTGAACTCCCAGCCTCATGGGCAGAGCTTCAGACTGCATGTCTGCTGCCTTACCACTCTGCGCCACAAGAGGCTCTTGTGTTGCATTAGCACAGAGTTTTAATAATGGAGCAGAAGACATAGGTGCTCTGAACCAAGCAGCGGTAACTAGTGTAGACAGGATCTTTTAGAAGGCCACTACCGCTTCCCATCTTCAGGCAAAATATCTATTTTATTTGAATCCAAGGAGCCCAGGGCAGCTTGGCGTTCCTGGTGCTGGGAGATGTTCCTTTTTAAAGCTGACTGGTCTATAAAGGGTCTGAGATGGTTGGCTGAAATTCCATCAATGGAAGCTAATGGTTAGGAGATTGTTTTTCTGAATTGGTAAACTATCTTTGTTAGGGGACACGGTGTCTGAGATCAGTGATCTGTGGAGATGTGTGAGTGTGGAACGCAGTTCTTGCAGTCTGAATTTCAAAGAGAAAAGACAGCTTAAGCTGGCTGCAGGCAAAACACCCTGATATATAGGATCACTCTATGGGAATTAGAGTTGGGAAATTCTGGGAGAGTTGGAAGGTAGAGGCTGGGGAAGGAGGGTTTGGGGAAGGGAGAGACCTCACCAGGGTGTAACGCCATACAGTCTACCTTCCTAAGCAGCCATTTGCTCCAGGAGAACTGGTCTTTGTAATTTGGAAACCACTTGTAATTCCAGGAGATCTCCAGTCACCACCTCTAGATGGGTGACCCTATTTGGAAACCAGTACCTGCTCTGTACTGACACCCCACCCAGCATGCTTTATTGTTAAACAGTTGAACTAAGACTGTGGAGAGCTGGGTTTGAATTTCCATGCAGGTGTGAAGCCCACTAAGTGCCTTTGGGCCTATAAAACAAACCGGGATGCTTACATTCTAGTACCTAGAATCATAGAGTTGGAAGCGACCTCCAGGGTCATCTAGTTCAATCCTCTGCACAATGCTTAACGCAAACTATAATACAGGTGGAATCCTAATAGATGGCACATTCGCCGACATTTAAGATTTGCTGGACAGTAAGATTATTTTAGAGCATTTTTAGAGGTATCCAGTAAAGCTGAATTCTTCTACTCGCCTTGAGTATACTGTTGCTGGCATCTCTCACTATTAATATCTTTTCAGATCATTTCCAGGGGGTGACTGGGCTTATTTGTATCCATTTGCCTAGAATGACTCTCTTGGGAGAATTAAATTAATCCTTTGTAAAACTGTTCATTATTTTATACATCAACCACACAAGGTAGGTTATAAATTAGAGAAGCGAAAAAAGAAATGCAATAGGGCTGGATATAATGAACTTTCTTTTTTTTTTTTTTTTTTGCAAAGGACTATATCAAATGAAAGAGAAAGATTGTGATTCAAAGGAACAGGCCCTACTCAGTTGGTGCTCTTGGCTATATGCTATGGAAATGGAGAGATGAATCCAAAGATGTTGACCTGCAAGTGCATCTTGCACAGAAAGAAGGAACACCTAAGCCTGTCCATACTTTCATACTCCTCTCAATTCTTTCCTTTCTGTGAATATTTTGAACAGTAATTCAGGTGCACATAATGTGCATGGCCTTGGCAACAGGGTGCTATCGTTCTGTGACACAATCAGTGGTCCAGGTGAACTGTTGGCTGAACTATTCTGCAGCCTACCTAGAAAATCCAGCAAGGCATTGTAAGGGGTTGTGGTGTCCCTATAAAGAATGGTTCAGTTGGTCATATTGATGCGGACAAAGCTCTGCCTAAGTGAAAGGGAACTGAATGGGCAAAAGGTTGCCCATGAAATCAGAACTCACAACAGATCATTGCTCCTACGCTGTTTGTGAAGTGCAGTAAGGGAGGAAAACCTCTATATTATAAGGTTCCCTGCAGAGATACAATATGGCTCTGGGGCAATTGGTGCATACAGAAATACTGTGCTCAGTTCAGGCCCAGGTTGGCTATTGTCAAGAGTTTTGGCTGCCTCCCAGAGCAGTGCTTGACTGTTTCCTGCAGGAATTCACTTTTATGTAAGGAACATGGTCATAAGGGTGAGCATCTTGAAATTTCTGAACTGAAAATATACAGGAAAATAACTGGTTCCAGTAGTTCCTATGACTTCCTGAATGGTAGAGAAAGATCTGGGGTTCTCAGACATTATGAAAAACATCCACCACCAAATCCTCACTGTTTTTCTTATTGTGGTGCTTACCATCAGCAGGAGTCGAAGCTGTCTTGGTTTTCTTTGATGCACCTGTTTTCTAGGGCAATGCCATTTCTCCTTTCCAACTGCATCCTTTCTCTCCCAATGATTCACTATTGGAGACATGCCTCAGAGGAGGCGTTTCTGAGGTCTACAGCTGCTGCCCTGAGCCCGATGTCATTTTCAGAGAAAGAAGTCTATGCTATGAACTCCTTAAACAGTAGTAAATAATTAAGGTACTCCTACAGTAGATGTCAGTATGAAGGCATGTCTCACAGCTGTGGGATTATTGATCCCTCTCATGCACATACATACACATACATGCTCAAAATTCAAACTATTTTCAAGGATGCAGTAATGGGAGGGGTGTGTGTGTGTGTGTGGGGGGGGAGGTATTATGCAAAGGACTGCAACAAAGAAGGTTGGTGCAAGATAGGGTAGAGTTGCCAGGATGGGAAACTCCTGGCATTTTGGAAATGGAGCCTGGAGGGGATAGGGACCTCAGTGGAGTACAATGCAATAGAGTCCAGACTGTAAAGCAGGCTTTCTCAACCAGGGTTTCATGCAACACAGCAAAAGGCATTGGGATTTGTTTAATATTCTGGACATTAGAGAACCACTGAAGTTTCTTAGAACTCCTTAGAAGTCTGTTTCTTATACTCTAACATTTGATGCAACATACTGGTAATGCAGTGCCCTAGGTCCTACCCCTCCTATTTCATTTTAGCACCTTGCTAGAGGCATGAGCTCAAGGGAGAGAACACAGAGGTTCTTGTTCTGTGAGTTGAAGTCTGGGGCAAGTAGCCTGGAGCCCAGACATTCCACCCAATAACTGGGAAAATGTCTGTCAGTATGGGAGATGGATAGAGGCATCAGTATTTATTTGCAATTTTGGGACTGATCCATACTTTGCTTGAACTAGCACTAGCATCAACACAGCATAACTGTAGCCTTGGACTGCTTTCTGGGCTCCCTGTGGATGGAAGCATGCTGAATGTGAGGAGTATCTTAGTGGTTATGGGGGTAATTTGGTCCTGCCACAGGATGGATGTTGGATGGACTACATCAGTGCCATTGAGAAGTAGTATTTAAAATGTTATTTCTCTGTGACCATTGTTCATGATCATCCTAGTTTATTTAAGGTACTCGACATCTGCTAACTCCTAAATCTGAAATGTTATTATTTCAGAAACATAAAATTATCTGTCATATCTTTGCAAATATGCTTTGATTTGGATACTGGGTGTAATACACTCCAAGCATAAGAAATGCCTAATACATAATCTGGTCTACTTATGGACCATTTTGCCTGGGTTACCATGGTGGATATTGAGATCCTGGGATCTGTGAATCCTTGCCCATCCTCAGTTCTAAAACCATAGAAGTACCACATAAATGAGCCCTTGGTGTTCATAATAAATCAATTACTAACTCATGGTTCCTTCCCTTGGTCACTCGAAGGGGAGGTTTTCCATCTACCAATTTA
This sequence comes from Paroedura picta, assembly GCF_049243985.1. NCBI lineage: Eukaryota > Metazoa > Chordata > Lepidosauria > Squamata > Gekkonidae > Paroedura > Paroedura picta. Next base: position 152,892,554 of record NC_135370.1, on the reverse strand, counting down.
AAAATAATCCCTACAGAATAATTATGTGGCTAGTGGTTGCCTAGTCTTTAATGTGTTCTTCCCAGGCAAAATAATAGCAAGAATGGTAAAAGACCAACTCATGAGCTCTGGAACTTATTCAATGTGTTTTCAGGCTGGGCTATGAAACATAGATGGCCCTGATGGCTTTAGTTAATGTTTGAATGTAGACAGAAGTCATGTTTGATTTGTTGTTCTTAATGGATTTAATTGAAGCTTTTGATACAACAGATCATGCCATCCTGTTAGACATTTGGAGGCAGATGAATGTAGATGAATTCCCTGATACTGTACATACTGGTACATACTGTGCCAGTAGCTTGGACTGGTTTAAGTCCTTCTTCATGCAATGGACTCAAAGGGTTGTCATAGAGACCAGTTATCTTCAATGTGAGCTGTCTTGTGTGATTTCACAGAGTCAAAATAGTCCTCATGTTATTCAACCTCTATGCAAAGCCTTTAGGATAAACCATTTGTAGTTTTGTAAGTGGAAGTCATCAACAGACTGATGACACTCAGCTCTGTATCTGTAGAGATATTGATCCTAAGCAGGTCTGTTCAGAATCCTAAGTCTACTTAGTGGGACTTACTCCCAGAAAAGTGTTCTTAGGATTGCCTTGCAAAAGACTGTGTTCGTGAGTTGCAAACTGATTCTGTTGGCTTACTGGGGAGTGGGGGAGAGAGTGTATGAGGGGAAAATGAGAAGGCAAAGACAGTGATGAAGATCTGAATAGGATTCTGAGTACCCTGCTTAGGACTGCATTTTAATTCAGCTAAAATGGTCACACTGTTGCCAGTAAAACCATCCTACAGGATTTTTTCCCCTATTCCCATAAAAGTCATTGGAGTTAGTGGACCAAGGGGTATTTAAAATTAAAAACATACTTCTGAAGTCTACACTTCCTGATAAACTGAAGCAATTTTAATGTTTACCAAATATTGCTGGGGGAACTTTGACAGGGTTTCCCAACTGCCTGGAATAAAAATGCCCTCTCTTTTGAATAGACACAATGAGATGTTGTCTACTTCTGTGCCATGAAAATGTTCAGCAATCCATTTTCATATATCAAACCTCAGTTGAAGGATTAGGATAGTTTTCTCCAGGCCTGTTGGAAACCCCATGAAACTACTTGATTGTCCCTGCAGCCCTCTTTTTCTTTCACATTCTACTGCAGACTTCCATGCTTCTTGAATTTTCTTTTCAGATGTTGCCTGAGGAAAAATAACTCTGCTTGTTTTTGTATTCCTCCTCAAATGACCTCTGTTGTTGATTCATTGAGTGGCATTGATAGATGGGACTCCTTGCCCTTCTGGCTGCAGGAGCTGCAATGATGGAATACCAGGGTGAAAGGGGAATGGTGTCACAGCCGGGGGTTTTAGAGGTCAGAGAGAAAAATGGGTATCTGTGTGGGGGGAGAGGAACAGTTTTCATGACAAAACATGTCACTGGCACAAACTATGATTTTTACATGTCCCACCATCGGTCAAGCCAATATCAGTGCAGACAATAACTTTCCCAGAATTCAGTGTCTAATAATTTTTTAAAATCTATTTTCCATAGTCATATCTATGATTGGGATAGCTCAGGCTAACCTGGTCTTGTCAGATCTTAGAAGCTAAGTGGGGTTGGCCTTAAATGAGAGATCACCAAGGAAGTCTAAGGTTGCTATAAAGAGGCAGGCAATTACAAATGACATCTTACCTTGTCTTGCCTTTAAAACTCTAAGGCGTCACCATAAATTGGCCATGATTTGACAGGCTAGCCTAATCTCATCAGATCTTGGAAGCCAAATAAGTTCAGCCTTAGATGGGAGACCACCAACATAGTCTAGGGTTGCTGTGCAGAGACAGGCAATGGCAAACCACCTCTGAACTTGTCCTGCCTTGAAAACCCTATGGAGTTACTGTAAATTGGCTATCAGCAATTAGACAGCAAAAAAAAAAAATCCATATGGAAACTGGATGGGTATAGCCACAGCTTAGTAAAATCCAGGTGTTGAACATATTCCAGAATTCTGTCTCCAACTGATGGCACATTTGACACATTTTCATTTCCAAGGTATCAGGAAGAGTTTCCCAGGTCTTCTATCAGGAGTCCTTTTTTTAACTGCAGATGCTGGGATCCTGAACGTTAACACCATTCCCACACAGAAAGCACAACAGCTGGAAGAAAAGTAACTGTACAGTGCTAATAAATGGCCTTCCAAATTATCATTTATAATCTTAGGGGGAGGCTTTCCTTTTGACCTAATTCCCAGTGGCAGATCATAAAAAGCATATGAGAAATCTCGGGGGAGAAAAACAGAACCTAGTCCACATAGAACTGCACTGAGCTGAGACCCTGGAGAACTCCTGCCGGACAATACTGACCTCAGTGGACCAAGGGTCTGATTCAGCATAAGGCAGGTTCATGCGTTCCTCTATTCATTCTCTTCCTTGGTAACGGCTTAAGTGACAAGGCTCTATAATCTATCCGAGAAATGCGGACTATAAATAACATAAACAAATGAATACTTAAGGCTTCAGAATACATATCCTTCTGCCTGTGAAAGACAAGCAAGCCAAGGGGTGCAATTCTGTGCACAATTGCCTGGGAGTAAGCACCGTAGCAGGACATTTTGGAGTAGACATTTATGCATGGGCTTGTGCCATGGATCAAGCAAGCTCCAAAGGTAAGAACCTAATAGGTGCCTTGAATGGAGTGGGGTTGGGAATTTTGCTCACATGTTTGAGGCAACATAGAAAGCTTAGGCAGAGGCTTGCAAGAGAGTCATTCCTAGATTACTCTCAGAAGTGCTAGACAAAGCTTCCATCAGATCTGACTTATCTTTAGCAGCAGGCAACAGAGATTCATAAATGAAAGACCAAGGCTGACATGTTTACTTGAGAGCCTTTTAAATGCCTTACTGAATTAGGAAACAATGGAGACATTGAGGGAGATATTTATCTAATTTTCCCAGGGTATAAGAAAGAGAAAAAGAAGACTGATCAGCAAAGTCAGAGAGCATGACAGGAAGGGAAAAGAATGGAATGGATTAAGGGAGTGGGGCTTAGTGACTGATAGGACACAACAGATACCAGCAGAAGATAACTGTGAAGGCCCAAGAGCTGCTTTTTATCTTCTGTATGGCTATAAATGAACAAAGGAAGAATGTCATGATGATGGGCTGGTGTTTCCAGATGTTGGCCTGCTCTAACAAACCAGCATGGAAAGGGAAAGCCAAAATGACAGTCAACCAATGGGAAGACATTTTTTTTAATTGTAATGCTCATGCCAATGATCTGCCATTCATCCATGTATGTGATGTTAATGCTTTGCACACTGTTTCCAAGTCATAGGTTTAACATCTGAGAAAAGACACTTGGGACCATAGCTCAGTGGCAGAGCTGAAACATGTGATGTCCTGGCCCTTACCTCATAGAATGAGCTCCCAGAAGAGCTGGGGGCCCTGTCGGAGCTTCCACAGTTCCACCAGGCCTGCAAAACAGAGCTTTTCCACCAGGATTTGGGTTGAGGCCAGGGCAAGGAGTCAGGGGCCCCTCACAAAAGTTAACAGCTTCTCCTAGGAATATCTTCCCTGAGGCCCAACTCCTTAGGGTAGAGACTCCCTAGGGTAGAGAAAAGTAACAAATAATACACTTCTCTGTCAAGTGAGGCATAAATCAAGCACAAATTATAGGTCAAGTTAAGTTTTTAAAAGTGCATCAGAGATGTCCACTCTTGTCATAGGTTTATTGAATTCATTTATGAACTTGTATCTGTTTGGGATTTTATAGGCTGGGATGTGTCAGTCCCTGCCCACTCACCACCAATGCTCATGTCAGAATATTAAAAGAGCATGATGCTAATGTGTGTGCATAATCTGCAAACTCTCAGAAAACAGAGTTATTGGAGTGGGAAACAGGAGAGGTTAGGAGATTTATTTAGTTTTCATGCAACTCAAGGCAGTCTCCTCTTGCTGGGCTACAGGGAACCATTTGGATAGAATATGACACAAAAAGCTTAAATTGGAGGGGAAGCCAGCAGTCCAGGTCCCTTACTAAGAGAAGGCGAGGTTCATAAAAATTAGGCATTATAACATTATACATAGTTTTTCTCTTTGCCATGGGTGTATTTTCAAAACCAGAGCATGCATTTGAACGGCTATATTGGATCATGGAACAATGCTCACATGACCTTCGGCACTTAGCTTGAGGGCAGGGGTGGAGGTGATGCCTGCATGAACTAGAGACAGAGACGTGGTGATTCTGCTGTAATGATAAGAAGCTGGGTTTATATAGCACTAGCTCCAGTGACATAAATAAGACAATGTCATTGGCAGTGCCAGTGACTCAGTGCATTTGTATTTCCCACACCCCTCTATCTGGGTGATATCATAGGCACTAATCATACCCATGTACTCAATAAATGAGTAGGAAGAATTTATTGGTGGCTTCTTATCTAAATCTGGTCTGAGTCATTCTTCTATTACACTAGGATGAAATCAGTGGCATCAATCCCCACTTGATTACTTATTCCTTGGGGAAGAATTCATTCCTCTGCTCATTTTGGCAGTCTAGTGCCTTTGCTAATGAAAACAGTCCAATAATCATAGTATAAGCTCACTTATAAGAATATCTGATAAGTCCTGTTTTAGTGAGAGCCAGTTTGGTGTAGTGGTTAGGAGTACGGACTCCTAATCTGGCATGCCAGGTTCGATTCTGCACTCCCCCACATGCAACCAGCTGGGTGACCTTGGGCTCACCACAGCACTGATAAAACTGTTCTGACCGAGCAGTGATATCAGGGCTCTCTCAGCCTCACCCACCCAACAGGGTGTCTGTTGTGGGGAGAGGAATGGGAAGGCGACTGTAAGCCGCTTTGAGCCTCCTTTAGGTAGGGAAAAGCGGCATATAAGAACCAACTCTTCTTATGAATCAAAATAACTTGTCAATATCCTCTATTAAGGAGCCTTCAAATTTGTATGGGAACCCATGGCTTAGAGGTTTATCACCGGTTATTTGATGAGAAGATACATAATGGTGGCAAGCATCCCTAAAGGTTTCCACCACTACAGAGCTTTTGCTGCAAAAACTCTTCTTTGCTGATATGTATAGAGCAGCAGGCCAGCGCCCATGCATTGGAAGGTTGTCTCCCTGGTTGTCACCCACTTCTAAAAGCAATTAGGGTCTCTAAAGATGGCCATAATTTTCAGGTGTATTCAGCAGGGATTAGGCAGTCCTTCAGGAACATTATTCCCAAGCCATATAGGACCTTGAAGGTAAATGGTAGCACCTTGAATTGTGTCCTGAAACAGATTAGAAACTTGTGTAAATGGCACAAGACTGGAATGAAATTGTCTCTACAGCCCATTCTAGTCAACATCCTGGCTGCAGCATTTTGTACCAACTGAAGTTTTCAAATAGTTTTCATGGGCAGCCCCATGTAGATTGTATTGTAGTAATCTAATCTAGATATAACCAGGGCATGCAACACAATGGCCACGTATCTTTTCTGACCACAAAAGGGTATAGCTGGCTAACCAGTCTAGTAAAAGTCTCCTGGCCACAGCTTCACCTGCTTATTCAGCAGTAGGCATGGGTCTAAGACCATACCTAGGGGAATGCAACCCCATCCAGAATCAAACCCCAGGTCAGACCTTCCACCCAACAGTAGCACTTCCATTTTGTTGGGAATAAACTTCAGATTATTAACTTTCATCCACTCCAAAACTGCCTCCAGACACTGTTCAGGATTTCTACAACCTACCCGGAATCAGATGGAAGATTAAGATAAAGCTGAATGCCATTCTCATCCAGACCAGGGCTGAATCTGCACTGGGCTTCTTGTCCCCAGTGGCCCTGAATTAAAGAAAGTCATCTATACATTTTTCAATTTCCATTTTGATATTTAATGCTTTAAATTTTCCCTCTGTGACATGTATGATTGATCTGCACTGACCCTACTTTTCCCTCACGATATCCAGGAGCAGATATAACTCACTACATTTGAGGAAACCACCCAGAGAGCCCTGGTATTACATGTAGATGTTCTCCGTTTTGCCAAATTGACTGCTTCCCCAGTGCCTCCAAAGCTGATGCAGCAAAGCAGTATGTTGCTGATTGGTAAGGGTGTCAGTTCAAAGACTGCCTGGTTCCTGGTTGCTATTCCCTTGCAATACATACTTTTGCTCTCATTTTGGGATTTGTTTTAAAGTGACTGCGCTCCAAAAGCCCACACTTCTGTGAGCAGAGATTTGCCTCTTGGATTTTCCTCCCCTCTCCCCCCACCCCGCTTCCACAGGAAAAGAAAGATAAGCAAGCAGACTCATGCTCTACTTGCCCCTCCCCTGGCTTGCTCTGGCTGTAAACTCTGGAGTAAATTGGCAGGAAATAAAGCACTCTTCAGCCTTGTGCTCCTTCAATTCTGGCTGGAGCTTCACCCAACATTCCCCCAATCAGGCAGGAAGGAGACCAAAAATTGGGACCACATGTTTAAAATTGGAGAAAAGGAAGGCTGTATATATATATGTTAAAATTGACCAGAATTTGGCAAAATTTACAGTGGAAAAATGTGTTTCAATTCTACCCAAATCTCTGGATAATCTCACTCAACAGTTTCATGCAGATGTTAAAGAGCATATGGGACAGGGCAGAAATTTGTAGGACCCCATAGGTCAAAGGATAAGGGGCTGAACAGCAGTCCCCCAGCACCACCTTATGAAACCTACCCTTTAGGTAGGACTGGAACCACTGCAGAACAGTAACTCCCAATCCCAATGTAGACAGGCAGTCTAGGATACCATGATTGATGGTACTAAAAGTCACTGAAAGATCCAGGGAAATCATCAGTGTTACACTCCCTCTGTCCATCTCTGAGCATAAATCTTCCACCAGAGTAATCCAGGTGGTTTTACTACTATAACCAGGCTTAAACACAGACTGAAAGGTGATAATATGTCTCAACCAGGAAAGCATAGAGTTGACTAGCCACTATCTATTCAATCGCCTTGGAACATTTGAGACTGGTCAATAATTATTGGGTTAGCTCCTTTAGAAGCAGATGTGCCACAGTCTGTTTCAAGGCTGGGGCAACCATCCTCTCCTTAAGGGCACATTAACTACCTCTTGAACCCAGTCAACCCCCCCCCCGGAAAGACTTAAGTAACCAGGAAGGACAAGGGTAATTCAAGCAGGAAGTAGGCCTCAAAATCTGAAAGATCCTGTCAACCTCCACTGACTGAATAAACTGAAAAATATCCTACACAATCAGACAGGTTTGTGTAAAGGATGACTGCCTGTAGATTATACCACTGTGTAGACTTTGTGCTATCTGTTGCTGTAAATAGGTTCCTACGGTGTAAAATTTGCTTTCATTTAACATGTCACATTTTAATTCTTATGCTGTGTTTCACCTCCGGTTGGCTTCCAGATTTCTACAAGTCAGATCCAACTGCATTGCCTAACGAATGTATCATTCTGTTGATCGTATTGATTTAAACTTTGTAATCTGCCTTGAGTCCCAGTGAGAAAGGCAGACTACAAATAATGTAAGTCAATAAATAAATAACCTAGGAGGTTCCAGGTTCAATACCTGGCATATCCAGTTTAAAGGATCAGATATTATAGGGGATGTAAAAGCATATTTCCTGAGATAGGCTTGTGAAGCCACCACCTGGCACCCCTGGGGGATCTATAGGGGCAGGGCAAGAAGTGGATGTGATTTTGGACGAACACCTGGACATGACACTTTCAAGTCAATCAGTACTCTAGAAACTGTGTTGTAATACCATAGAGCAACTTCATGTTATTTATATCCGAAGGATCACCTCTCCCTATATAAGGCTAAGGCTACCAACCGTCAACTGGGATGTAGAGATCTACTGCAATTGCATCTGTTCTCCAGAGTCTAGGGATCAATTCCATGAATACAATGGCTGTTTGAGAGGGTGGATTCTATAGCATTGTGCCCTGCTGAAGTCCCTCCCTTCCCATCCTCCATCTTCCCCCTTCTGTATCCTCAAGAATCCAGGGACTGGCAACCCTAGAACATCATTTCTGCCCCCACGGTTTTCTTGTGGCAAGCCCAAAGGTTTGGGGGGCGGGGTCTCCATTACAATGCCCACTTGAAGTAGGCAACTGGCATCCCTACATAGGGATCCAGGTGCCAATCAGAGTGGATAATACTGGCCTTGATAGACCAAACAGTTTCATATGTTTCCATTTACAATTTTTTAAAAGCAATTTTCAGAATATTTAACATTATCTTAACAATAACAATATTGCCAATATAGGATAATCGGGCATTATAAGAATCCACAACAGCTTTCTGTTTCACACAGTGGACAACTAGATGGCCCTTTTCTGGAGAGCCAACAACAGAGCATAGAGACCAAAGCCTTGAGGCACTCTATTGATGCCTTGTGGCACTGGGATTCAGAGGCTGAGTGCCTCGGAATGTGGAGGTTCCATTTAGTCACCATGGCTAGTAGTCACTGATCTCCCCAAGATCTTTTTCTCTCTGTCTTAGCAAGTTCACACGCCTTTATCCTGTACTTGAAGATGTATCATTTTATGCTTATTAACATTAAACTTCATTTGATACATTGTTGTCCACTAACCCAATTTGTGGAGATCCTCCTGGAGCTCTTCATAGTCATCTTTATTTTTAACCATCCTGAATAATATTGTGTCATCTGCAAACTTGGCCACTACATTACTCATCCCTAATTCCAGATCATTTATAAACCAATTAAATAGCACTGGCCCAAATACTGATCCTTGTGGGACTACCCTGCTAAAAACCCACAAGATTTGTGGTTTTGTCAGTGTGTACTTGGGTATCTGTGGCTATTACCCAGAGATTAAGTTAAACAATTCTGATCTAAAACCAGAGCACATCTTATTTATGTGTCCAAACCTGGATGTTGTAAGAAGCTACAAATACCCTTAACAGTTTTAGGAATTTAAGCAGTACCAGTCCAAGCAGACATAGCTTCCCACAGTGGTCACAATGTAAAAAATGGGTTTATACTGAAGTTCTTTCCAGGCTGCCCTTTTAAGCTGCCCTTGGAGCCAAGTTGTGTCAAACAGTTGTAGTACATCCCAAGGACAAAGTTCCAAAGTCCCTGAACAAGCACCAAAAGCCGTGCCCTGACAATACGTGACAAGGTGCTTGACCTCCATGTGTGCTAGTCATAAGGCACAGCATGTGGAAGCAATTATTAGGGCCCAGTTCCTCAGAGATCCTGGTACATCAGAGTTAACTGAGTGGCAAAGTACTCACTGAAGAGTGCACGGGAAGGGGGGGAGGGATAGAAAAAGTACTATAACCCAAATACTGCTTTCAGCCAGAAGAACACATCAGAAAAGAAGGCATAATTTCTCCTTTCATAGGACAAGCTACTGTTCCAGGCAGGAGAAAATGTTGCTGTGATGCAGGGGTAGTCAAACGGCAGCCCTCCAGATGTCCATTGACTACAATTCCCATGAGCCCCTGCCAGCATTCACTGGCAGGGGCTCATGGGAAATGTAGTCCATGGACATCTGGAGGGCTGCCGTTTGACTACCCCTGCTCTGATGTCTTGGTGTAAGGAACAAATCAGACATTCTCTTTTTTAAGTTCACTTCATAGACCCAACTCAGGTTCCCCACACTAGCTGTGGGGAATTATTCTTTTAAAAATAATGTAGAACCTGTTTGGGCTCAGATTGCTGCTGTGTAGGGTGGAAGGGCTGCTTTCTTCTCCACCCAGTCATTTCCCTCACCAAACAGACCATAGAACTTCTAGGAAGGCCTGGACTCAACCCATAGGCCCGGTGGAAGGGTGCCATTTTACAGGTCCTACTGAACTTTGACAGCTTTGTTGGCGTCTAAATCTCCACAGGCAACTCATTCCACTAGGCAGGAGCAAGGGCTGAAAAGGCCCTGGCTCTGGCTGAGACCAACCAGATGTCTCTGGGGCCAGGGATCGCCAACAATCACAATGTTCTTTGGGGAACATACTGGGGGAGGTGGTCTCTCAGATACACAGGGTCTTGATTGCCAAGGTCCTGCATTTTTCCTTTATGGAACCCTTTCTAAAGCTAATTTCCCATTCTCTTGGTTGTTTGGGTAACAACATGGACTTTGCTTTATTTTTAAAAGCCATTCCATGCAGCTGCTGTGCAGTGAACCTGCACTGGGTGCCAGTGCCTGGGACCTAACTCTTCAGGGCCCTTAGCTTTTCCAGGAGCTCATTCCACCAGTAGGGGCCAGGACTGAAAAGTTCCTGTCCCTGGTGAACGCCAGGTATACTTTACACAGTCCAGGGACCACCAGATGGTTAGAACCTGTGGTGCACAAGGCTCTGCAAGGGTCCTAAGGAATTATATGGTCCATCAGATACACTGGGCCCAGACTGCAAGTGGTCTTGAAGGTCAGAACCTTGAACTGGATTCAGAATTCAACCAGCAAGCAAGTCAGCTGCCTCAGCACAGGCTGGGTATGGGCTCTTCAATGTGTTCTAGTGAGAAGAACTCTAGTAGCTGCATTCTGTGTCAGCTACAATCTCTGGGTCACGGACAAGCGCAGGCCAGCATAGAGTGAGTTACAGAAGTCTATCCTGGAGATGACAGTCACATGGATCACTTTGGCTGGGTGTTCCAGAGCCAGGTAGGGAGCTAGTAGCTTCGCTAGGCATAGATGGTAAAACACTAGCTGGACTACTCTATAAAAAGGGAGGCATCAAAGATTATGCCCATATTCCTGGCCAAGTGTGAGGTCTTCAATTGCAGCCTGTTCAGGTAGGGCAGGTGTGCTTCTTGTCCCGGTCCTTTCCTACCCAGGCACAGGACCTCCATCTTGGAGGGGTTGAGTTTCAGGTGACTTCACTTGAGCCAGATTGTCACTGCTTCCAAACAACAGGTAAATGCTTCTTGGGGGGGGGGATCAGGGTGGCGGATCAGGGTGGCGGAAATAGTGCCGGATGTTATCAGTGTACTGATGGCCACCTCGCCCGAGACTCCGGACCAGTGGGGCTAGAGGATTCATAAAGATGTTAAATCTTAAATCTCTTAAACCTTAAAAGGCTTTAGGGATTATTATGCCGCCACCTACTTTTCTGTTTCTATTTCAGTTGGTATTGTTTAAAGGATTTATGGGCTTGTATATCATAATTTTTATCGGTTTTATATTGTAAACCGCCACGAGACGTCCTGTCATGAGTAAAGAAATCTAAATCTAAATAAATAAAAATAAATAAGTAAAAATAGTGCTTAATGTTTTCGGTGCAACATACCTGGTTGCTTTTCCTAGCATTCTAGGTAGAAACAATACAACTTGTAGGAAAATGGCATTAATCTCATTCATTTCTTTTAATCACTGTTCTGTATTCTATTTCCAGTAGTTAACTAAAACAGTGATTGTTCCCACTCTGGTTCTTAGGGTGATCAGCCCTTTGCCTCCTACAGTTTTCTTCCTTTAGCCACATTTTCTTTTTATTCCCCCCATTATAGCATTTTAATAAATAAACTGGCGGATGAAGTGCTGCTCCTAATTGGAATGAGCATTAATATTCCGGATGCAAATTGCCACTTCTGGACATCTCTGTGCAAGTCACTGCATTCCCACCTTCACACTGGGCTAGTGAGATGACTGTTGCTAAGCAACACTGCAAAGATGCAGTATAGAGATCAATCCCATGCTTTGGTCACTGGTTACTTTTCAATGGTTATGTGGGTCATTGGTGAATTTGTTCCGCACATTTTGTTTGGAGAAGAGATGTGGACCCATAGGGGTTAATGAGATATTTTCTGTGAAAAGGCATAACAATGGAAACCATTTTGTTGCTGATCTCATTGTTTACCCTCAATACATTAGACACTCTCTGCGGAGAGTGTCTCCTGAATCTTTTTACCCCATGAAATCACCTAGGCAGGATGACCTTGCCTACTGCATCACAATTTGAAAAAGGCCAGGCTTCAGCAATACAGCACTTGGACAGAAAGGATGTTTCCTCTGAAATAATGCTACTGATACAATAAACATTATCCCACATTTTGCTGAGTGAGAAACTGTTGACTTGGCACATTGCGAGAACAAGTGTAATGAATCCAGGTGAGGTGCTATAAGAATGATGCAATACAAGACCGCTTCTCAAAGCGTCTAAGTAGCCATGCTTTTTCACTTCTTCTCCTGTGATATGAAACCAGGTGATGTTTGCCCTTTCTGCCTCCTTACCCTTAGAATCATGGAATCAGAAGGGATCTCCAGGGCCATCTAGTCCTACCCCCTGCAGAATGCAGAAAATTCACAACTACCTGCCCACTGACAGTGACCCGAATTCCATGCCCAGATGTTGCCCCCCCAAAAAAATCCCCAGACTCCCTAGCCAGTCTGACCCGGAAGAAATTTGCCTCATGTGTCCAAAGTGGTGATCAGCATTGCCCTGGGCAAACACCATCACAATCCCATCTGCCAACCCGCTCATAATCTGCCTAAATTCATAGAATCAGCATGACTGTCAGATAGCTATCTAGGCTATGTTAAAAGCTTCCAAAGAAGGAGAACCCACCACCAACCGAGGAAGCCTCTACCAGTCAGAAACTTCTTATTTTGTTGCCTATTTCAGTGACTGTGGTTTGTGGGCAGGGAAATATGAAGTGCAATGTTGCCCTGTTGCTTATTTCATCCCCTTTTATCTCATGGAAATAAAGGATCACTGATTGGTGTGACAGCCACACATTTGTATGGCCCTGCTGCTCAATATGAAATTTCCAACCTGTGCATTTCATCCGGTGCATTTATCCTACAAAAAGTCACAGATATATTGCTCACGGGTTCCCCCAGCTCACAGTTTTTCTCCAGAGGATCTCAGCTTTAGTCTTGTAGAAATTCTTGCCACATTTTGAGGCCTACCATAACTGCTTAACACTTGAGATTTAACGAGCCATTTCAGAGGGCTTCCTGCAATTACTGTTTTTACCACCTGCCAATCATTCCTGTGATGGAAATTTAGATGACAGGAGGATTATTCTCTCAGGCTTCAGATACATGCTGAAATCCACCCCCCCACACACACACACACACTCACACTATTTAGTCCACTTGGGTGACACAAAAACGCACAGGTATCGTTACACTCTTATTCCTGTAAAGAGGCTGTGGTGGGAATTTACTTCCTGGAATGTATGGGAGGAGCAGGGAGGGAGACATTGTTCCAGAGAAAAGAATGAGAAAGAATAAGTGTATGTAAGATGCACACAGCTTATGTAGAAGTGTGACTGAGTGTAAAGAGAGTGGTTCGCACACAGAGAGAAATAAGCCACAACCCGTATTTTAAGTGAGTGGGTAAACAGTCACTGCCATAATAAATCTCTGAGGCATTTGATCCCTATAAACCATCTTAATCCTTAGGGCTATTCTGGCAATGAGAGATAACTGCTCTGAAGTAGGAATGTTCTTAGCATAAAACCTGGGCTATGTTTATTCTGTGTGTGTTGATTCTCCCCCCCCCCCAACCTTAAAAAAAAATTAATAAACAGTTTTATAACATCCTCTCTTCCCCACCCCAGAGGCCTCTTTTGAGTGCTTTGTCTGCTAGGTCTGTCAGCCCCTCACTTCACTAATGAGAACTTTAAAATTTATGGCTTATTATTGCCAGTAAGAGTTCAGGCGAAATGGAGATACATCAGAACACAAAGGGGGTTATTAATCCTTGCAGCGCTTGCAGCAGCTTTCTATCAAGGAAGGGAAAATGCAGTCTTGGGCAGCACAGAGGAAATTGCCATGGAGAACTCAGGACATTGTTACTAGTGCAAGCTGCTAGCTGGAGCAGACCTGGCTGCTCTGCAGTTTCCTCACTTCCTAAGCAAAGATAACCCTTCCAGGCCCATAGACTTCAATGGAATTAGAAAGCTTTGACTTCACTTTGTTTCTGTGCAACTCATCAAGCTTTATTCATGTGTACTGTTGCCGTTGAATAATGTGATGGTTTTGGTCCATAGGGTCAGCTGTGTGATGGCCCATTCACACATGCAAAAGCATCACTTGATGGGGAAGTGAAGACTTTTGAGAATGGAAGGCCCAGACATAAATTGCTTAGATCAATACACAAGACAGGTTTGGTTTTTAAGGTCCGTGATGGCCAGTTCATATGTAGGCTATTGTTACACACCTAAGTAGCCAGCATGTGAATTGCGATTGATGGTAGACAGCCAGACACATGGACCTATTCTACTGTATTTGAGACACTGTGAGGCATTAAAAGCTCTGCTGGCAGATCTGTGAACACTCATTCACACAAAGAAATCAGCACTTGATGTTGCAGCCATGAAGTCATCAACATGCATGTGTGAATCAGGCTTGGCGATGCATGTGTGAATTAGCTCTTGATGATAGATTGCTGAGCATGTGAAAATGAATCAGTTGAAAGGCAAAGTGTTTGAAGAAGTGTGAGGCTAAATCATTGAAACATCTGTGGTATAAAATCTTGGATAGCTCATTAGTTCATGCAAATGATCAGCTTCCATGTGGTGGCCATAATGCATCTAATGCCCTGAAGTAAGCAAGAGACTGTAGGAGACGAATCGAATTAGCCTCTTGTATTTCTTTGCCTAGGAAGAACCTCTTGTGGTGCAGAGTGGTAAGGCAGCAGACATGCAGTTTGAAGCTCTGCCCATGAGGCTGGGAGTTCAATCCCAGCAGCCGGCTCAAGGTTGACTCAGCCTTCCACCCTTCCGAGGTCGGTAAAATGAGTACCCAGCTTGCTGGCGGGTAAATGGTAATGACTGGGGGAGGCACTGGCAAGCCACCCCATGTTGAGTCTGCCATGAAAATGCTAGAGGGCGTCACCCCAAGGGTCAGACATGACCCCGTGCTTGCACAGGGGATACCTTTACCTTTATTCCTTTGCCTGCCATGGGAAAGTTGGTGTGGTTTTTCTCCACTGTTACCATCCATCATCATCTCCTGATGTTTGCATGTTTCCATTTGAAACTTGAAGTATATGCAAAGTTGTTCTAAGCATTAGAGCTGCATTATGGCTTTCAATAATATCAATATTAAACACTATTTTTGATATAACTTCAACATTTTTGTTTTCTGTTTCAGGCAAAATGTAACAGATTTTCGTGAACCCTAAAGACTTCATTTTTTTTCTGATGTGAGAAAAAAGTTAAAACATTTCCTTCAACCCTAAAAAAAAAATAATTTTCCCCTTCTGAATTTAAAAAGAAATTAAAACATTTTTTCCCAAGCCCCTAAATGTATAGTGGGCCCTAGTGCTGTGCCTACTATGCCTAATGGATAAGCTGGCCCTGGTTGCATGGCTATGAAGACAAGAGGGAATGATTCTTCTGTTGGTTCAGTACAATATCTATATGGCCCTCTTGTCAATAAAAGGATGAAATAGAGTACATGTTGAGAGTTGAAAGTCAGGGAAATAGAGAGAAAGAATATTTCTATGAGTGCCAGAAATCATACGCAGGCGCAGTACTTTTTTCTGATCCCTTTTGCCTTCTCTGTTCACAGCGGAAATGTTGCATAGAGCCAACGATGCAGTTCATTTTCTAATATATGTCCACTTGCATTTTGGGGGGAAATGCTTATTGGATGGTGGACATTA
The DNA here is from genome assembly GCF_049243985.1 of Paroedura picta. NCBI lineage: Eukaryota > Metazoa > Chordata > Lepidosauria > Squamata > Gekkonidae > Paroedura > Paroedura picta. The sequence goes on along the minus strand of NC_135370.1, from coordinate 152,876,953 downwards.
AGACAAGTCTTCAGACTAATGCTTGGATTGGATGCATAGTATTGTTGGGACAATGGAAAGGAAGAAGGGAACCAATATTCATTACAAGGTAGTCAACCATTCGAACTCTTTCTTGTATTCAGTGCAACATCCTTAATATTGCAGTTTTTTTTTTAAATAATTACAAATAGGTGGAATACTTCAGGTCTAAGCATGAAACAGTAAACCTGGGTGGAAAAGCAACAGGGCAGTTTCCAGAAAGTTAAGATTGAAATACCTTTTGATTATTTTTTCCCATTTCCATTACCTATGATGGAGAAACTTGCAACCATTCCTTATTTTATGGCCACTTGAAGCTTCTCAGGGTGGGAATGAGGAGTTGTGGCTGAGTGTCTCATGTGTACATATGTTCCTGACCAGCTCTGCCGGTCATAACTGAATTGAAATTCTATCTATCAATCTGAAATTGTTAATCCATCAGTTGGAAGTTCCTTGAATGGGACCATCCAGTTATCGAGAATTCTCGATAGAACACTGCTTGCTTCTCTGACCTGCATTTCCACTGTGTTCAGGTTCCTGAAGAGTTTATGGCACATGAATATGATGAATGCTCATATGGTGAATCTATCTTATTTGTTTGTATTATGACATGCAGAATTGTTTGAGGACCAAGATATTCTGGCTGCTCTCAGATGTGGCTCAAACCCACTGACTGCAGAGCCCCTCCATTAAAGAGGGGCAAAAAAAGAAAACATTGTAGACTTACCTGCCTCTTTCCTTTTTGGGCTGCATTGTACACACATTATTACCCTTATTAGCACTGCTATCAGGTATAACAGTTGTTTCTTCAGATTCAGAGAGAAGCAGTTCCTGAGTCACAATGTTACAGCTGTCCTACTGTCGAATGCATCCTAGGTACAGATTCCATCCATGCAGTATTAATCTAAAGTCCCCCAATATGGACCACTTTAACTTGACCATCTCTTATCAACATGTTGCATTAGATGCAACAAAGAATCATGGTAAACCTTAACATATTGTGGTATAAGCATTCCCAGACCAGAGCCCAGGATTGTGAATACATGTCAGCAGCATACCTGATTGGCCAAACAGAATCAGGCCAACTGCAGGCAATCTAGAATTATTATTATTACTATTAAATGTATTCCCCGGCACTTCTGTAGACCGGCTCATGGCAGGTTACAATTAAGCAAGTCCTTCTAGCTAGATTGGACCTTGCATAGCCAGAACACCTGATCTGGGATTTTGGAGTTCTATCTGAACTTTATATCTTCAGTCAGACCAGGTAACATCTGGAACAAAAACCTGACTAAATAATTTGAGTTGTTTATTTCTTTATTATTTTCTTCCCTGTTTTTGCACTGTTCTTATATTTATATACATTTGTACATTGCTTTTCATAAACCTTTTAAATGATACTCCTGACATATTATTTGGGTTTTACGGCTTCATCTAAACCCAGGAACCTGACCTATGTTGGCTACATACAGTAAAGTTGTTTTTGAAACTCACCTTGCAGGGATGACTTTTTGGTGACTATTCAGTAGGACTGCAGACTTGGTCCCTCAGTTAAATATGAACCCTGGAACAAATGCCTAATGTTGCCTGAGCAGACATGGAACAGGGCTGATTCCTCTGTTTGTTTCAGGTTTGAACAGGTGTCTCTCTTAAATAGTCCATTGTTGTCTTTTTGGTTCAGGCTATTGGTATAAAGACAGTGTGAAGTAGGGATTAAGAGAGGCTGGGTTTGATTCTCTGCTCCTCCACATGCAGCCAGCTGGGTGACCTTGGGCTCATCATAGCTGTGATAGTGCTGTTCTGACTGAGCAATCCTGTCAGAACTCTCTCAGCCCCACCTAGCTCATAGGATGTCTGGGGGGGGGGGGGAGGAAAGGCAATTGTAAGCCTCTTGGAGACTCCTTTGGACAGTGAAAAGTAAGGTATAAAAAGCAACCTTTCTGAAAGACAGAGCAGGTAAGGTTTTGTATCTATCTGTCTATCTAGTCTAGTCTAGTCTAGTCTAGTCTAGTCTAGTCTAGTCTAGATCACATAGTATCCAGAAGTTCTATAGTGTCATGAGTGATAACATTCCGGATTCTTTGTAGTTCATCTTTATGGTTTAAAACCACAAAAGTTTATGCCACAAGTTTAAAATACTGCAGGACTAATTTTGTAATTTTTTCTATATTATTAACGTACATTTTGTACTTTAGACCCTTGTTTATTTCTATAAAACTTATCTCTTCAAGGAATGTTTAGATGTTGCATTTCTATATCTTCTTCCTTTATCCAGAGCACTGAGTGTTGCTTATCATGAAGACCTGTGTGTATAGGAATGTTTTCAGTTTTTTTCCTCCCTCTTTTGTCAGAAGATGTACATAAACTCGCAGAGAAAATTGTTTCCAATGGGATTACATTTCAAAAATGCAATCCCTAATGACCTTAAAGGAATTAAAAGGCAGCTCGTTTATCCTCCATGTTCTAACCTTCACCAGATAAAAAAATAAAAGATGCATCTACACTATGTATGATTTCGTAGCCATTTATCTGAACAATGACGAAAACATTTTCTGCAGGCCACTAATGAAACTTGACCAAAGAAATCAGATTTATAGCCTTTCAAATGATTTCAAAATGATCTTTCGGAAATCATTGTGTGACCCTCCTGGCACACAATGGAACAGAGCTTCCAGGCAAAGATTGAGGCAGCAAGAATTGCAAATGACCACACACCAGGGAAGAGTCAAATAACTAGGATGAAGGTCACTGGGGGATGCTTGTGCTTCTTGTTTCTCTTTCAGAAAGCCCATCATACAGCTGGAAGACAACTCAGCACACAATAAGTGGCAGGAGAAAGAACATTCCTTCATTCCTACGAACCTAAAATTAAGATTTGGCATCAAATTATCCAAAATTATGGGAAAAAGTGTCCATATATTTATTTCTTTTAAATAAAAAGCAGAAGTCCCCAGTTCAGGTTAGGACCATAGCATGGGAGCGTTACTTCTTTCCCATTTTCCTTACTTGAAACAGATTCCCTTTCCAAGCTACAGGTATCACACAGGAGACCTGTAGAGCTTGGATCCTAAGCCTTGTTTCTGCTTACATCCTTCTTGGTCCATTGAGGAGATGGCTCTCTGCAGTGTCCCTCTGGCACTAGGCTCTTTTCAACTCATTGAAGGGCATTGGTCTTGTATGAGTGCAAGTACTAAGCACTGGAGGCTGGTACTCCTCAATGGGAAAAAGTACAGCACAGGAAGAAATAAAGGCTAGGTTTCAAGCTAAACTGGGCAAAGAATATTTCTGTGGGGCCACAAGATCAGGGGAAATTCATTCCCCATATTTCTGGCTTTCAAGGCAGTTATTTCCAGCGCCTCATTTGCTTTTGCACTCGCATTCTGAGATCAGATGGCATTGTCAAAATGGCACTATCCTTCTCATGTGGCTTGATAACATTAGAAATTTGCAGGCCTGTGGAAGGGGTCCACACAATAATTCCTTCCCAACCATGTTGTATGTCTATCTTCCAATTTATAAAGGTAGATTCTAGAGTAAAACTGCTGAGCTGGATTTCACTGGGAAATCTCATTGTATCCTCCCCACCTGAGTTGAACATGTGATTTTAATTGCAATAGAAATTTTAATTACTTTGCAAAACCTGTGACTCCTTCATTTTGTTAATCCAATTAGCATAATTAATAGTTGAACTCTGTAGTTTACATGATTATATATTGGCCTGTGCTTCTTGCACATTATGGCCCCTTGATGTTGACATTTCTTTGTAGCTCTGACATAAATCATCTACACAGCAAGAATCCATTCATTGCATCTGAATTGGGCCAGATGGCCAGACTCACCGTATCTTGTCAAACCACAGAAACTAAGCAGGGTCAGTCCTGGTCCATATTTGGAAGGGAGACTATCAAGACATTACAGGGTTGCAATGCCATAACTGGAACGTGTCCAGAGGAGAGCAACAAAGATGGTGAGGGGTTTGGAGACCAAGACATATGAAGAAAGGTTGGGGGAGCTTGGTCTGTTTAGCCTAGAGAGGAGATGACTGAGAGGGGATCTGATAACCATCTTCAAGTATTTAAAAGGCTGCCATATGGAGGATGGAGCAGAATTGTTCTCTCTTGCCCCGGAGGGACCGTCCAGAATGAATGGGATGAAATTAATTCAAAAGAAATTCCATCTAAACATCCGGAAGTAGTTCCTGACAGAGAGGTTTCTCAGTAGAACAGGCTTCCTCGGGAGGTGGTGGGTTCTCCATCTTTGGAAATTTTTAAACAAAGGCTAGATAGCCATCTGACAGAGAGGCTGATTCTGTGAAGGCTCAAGGGGGTGGCAGGTTACAGTAGATGAGTGAAAAGGATGTGAGTGTCCTGCATAGTGCAGGGGGTTGGACTAGATGACCCATAAGTTCCCTCCCAACTCTATTATTCTATAATTCTATCTATGACTCGAGGGCAAAATAAAAGGGGGGGAAGTGTCACAAGACTCTTGTTTACTTTTGCTGCAATGGACTGCATTGTCAATCAGCTTTGCAGGAAAGCCAGGTTGTCACAGGGAAAAGTCACTGAGCAGTCATCTATATGGCCCATGGATCTAGGTTACCAATTCTAGTTTGGAAAATTCCTAGAGATTTGGGGGCAGAACTAGGGATGTCATTCTATAGTGTCTGCCCTTTGGAGCTGCCATTTCCACTGGGAGAACTGATCCCTGTGGTCTGAAGATCAGTTGTTATTGAAGGAGACCTCCAGGCTACACCTGGGGATTGGCAAACCTAACTGAATCCCAATATTATTTGAGTTGAAATTATCAGAAAATGGGTCCTTGTATTCGTTTAACGGCCACTCAATAACTATAGTCTCAAAATTCTAGCTAATGTAAAGGTCACAAGTTGGCATATAGCCTGTGATTGCTATATCTAAGATCTATTTCCCCTTTTGTCTACCTACCTTGTGTTATATATTTTGCATCCTAACCTTATGTAATGATGGCTCTATATGCCAACAAAGGTTTACTGACTGATTGAATATGGACTAATTTATTCTTCTTTCTGATTTTAAAACACTGTCCTGGAAGATAATTTTGCCTCCCTAATAACTGAATTTACCTGTACAACCTTAAATAGGGGATTGCTGCTTTAAGGCATAGCACATTACACAGAAAAATAGGAAGTAGGTACAATGCAATGTGTTGGTTACATAGTTTGGTTTAGATGTAAAGCAACCAGGTGAAAATCACTGCTTAGCCAGGAAACTATCTTTGAATGACCCCAGGTAGCTCGTTCCTTCTCAGTCTAGCCTTCTCCAAAGGGCCGTTACAAGGAACAGAATGGGATAATGCCATACCTGACTTGCTCTGAGCTACTTCAAAAGGACTAAGACAATACATACACTGGCGACGCTCTTGTGACGCCCTGAATAAATCTTTGTTGGTCTTAAAGGTGCTACTGGACTCTGGTGTTATTGTGCTACTTCAGACCAACATGGCTGCTCATTTGAATCTATGGATTTTTCCTATAACCAGATTTCTTATGAAAACAGGAAAACTCTTTCTTTTAAAGAGTTTGTTACCCTGGAAGGAGAAGAGCAATCCTACACATAGTTTACTCTATCCATTTGATTTAACTGGATTTAGGCTGGAGTCATTCCATGTAGGACTGCACATTTAGATTCTGAAAACTTCTTCTAGAAGAGATGAGGAATACCTCTCTTTTACCATTTACACACTGGAGGTTTCAAGCCATGCTGCAGGCTGGAGTCTTAGTCGTGGCAGGTTGCCCCACCTCTTACTGCACCCACATGGGGGAGCATTTGGCCCGGTGCACCTCATCCATCCCTGATTTGTGCTCCTGCACAGGAGCTGGGGCAGTGAAGTTCCCAGTGCATAAACGGTCACTAAGACCATCCAAGAATGCAGAATTCCAGAGAAAAGCTAGAAGAGATAAGAATGCCTTCTTAAATGAACAGTGCAAACAAATAGAAGAAAACAATAGAATGGGGAGGACCAGAGATCTTTTCAAGAAAATTGGAGATATGAAGAGAACGTTTCATGCAAAGATGGGTATGATAAGGGACCAAAATGGTAGGGACCTCACAGAAGCAGAAGAGATCAAACAAAGGTGGCAAAATTATACAGAAGAACTATACAAGAGCGAGCTTAACATCCCTGATGACCACAGTGGGGTAGTTACTGACCTGGAGCCAGACATCCTGGAATGTGAAGTCAAATGGGCCTTAGGAAGTCTGAGCAACAATAAAGCTAGTGGTAGTGACAGCATTCCAGTTGAACTATTCAAAATCTTAAAGGACGATGCAGTAAAAGTGCTACACTCAATATGCCAGCAAATTTGGAAAACTCAACAATGGCCACAGGATTGGAAAAGGTCAGTTTACATTCCAATCCCAAAGAAGGGCAATGCCAAAGAATGTTCAAACTACCGCACCATCGCACTAATTTCTCATGCTAGCAAAGTTATGCTCAAAATCCTACAAGCTAGGCTCCAGCAATATGTGGACCGAGAACTTCCAGAAGTACAGGCAGGATTTCGAAGAGGCAGAGGAACTAGAGATCAAATTGCCAACATACGCTGGATCATGGAGAAAGCTAGGGAGTACCAGAAGAACGTCTACTTCTGCTTCATTGACTATGCTAAGGCCTTTGATTGTGTGGAGCACAACAAATTGTGGCAAGTTCTTAAAGAGATGGGAATACCAGAGCATCTTATTTGTCTCTTGAGAAATTTATATGCAGGTCAAGAAGCAACAGTGAGAACTGAACATGGAATCACTGACTGGTTCAAAATTGAGAAAGGAGTTCGGCAAGGCTGTATACTGTCGCCTTGCCTATTTAACTTGTATGCAGAGCACATCATGAGAAATGCGGGATTAGAGGAGTCACAAATTGGGATCAAGATTGCAGGGAGAAATATCAACAACCTCAGATATGCAGATGATACCACTCTAATGGCAGAAAGTGAAGAGGAACTAAAGAGCCTGTTGATGCGGGTGAAGGAGGAGAGTGCCAAAGTTGGCTTGAAACTCAACATCAAGAAAACAAAGATCATGGCATCCGGCCCTCTCAATTCCTGGCAAATAGAAGGGGAAGAAATGGAGATAGTGACAGATTTTATTTTCCTGGGCTCCAAGATCACTGCAGATGGGGACTGCAGCAAAGAAATTAAAAGACGCTTGCTCCTGGGGAGGAAAGCTATGGCAAATCTAGACAGCATCCTAAAAAGCAGAGACATCACCCTGCCAACAAAAGTGCGTTTAGTCAAGGCTATGGTCTTCCCAGTTGCAATGTATGGCTGCGAAAGTTGGACCATAAGGAAGGCCGAGCGTCAAAGAATTGAGGCTTTTGAACTCTGGTGCTGGAGAAGACTCTTGCGAGTCCCTTGGACTGCAAGGCGAACAAACCAGTCAGTCCTAGAGGAGATCAGCCCTGACTGCTCTTTAGAAGGCCAGATCCTGAAGATGAAACTCAAATATTTTGGCCACCTCATGAGAAGGAAGGACTCCCTGGAGAAGAGCCTAATGCTGGGAGAGATCGAGGGCAAAAGAAGAAGGGGACGACAGAGAATGAGGTGGATGGATGGAGTCACTGAAGCAGTCGGGGCAAACTTAAATGGACTCCGGGGAATGGTAGAGGACAGGAAGGCCTGGAGGATCATTGTCCATGGGGTCGCGATGGGTCGGACACGACTTCGCACATAACAACAACAACAAGACCATCCAAGAGACTCAGTTAGTGGCCCTGTTTGGGCCAATGGTCTGACTCCGTTGACCAGGCAGCTTTATCTGTATATTCTTTCCACCTTTGAAAAGAAATTAACAGCAACATTCAGGGCTTTGGGAAGAACATTTTATTGCTAAGCATATCCTTGAACGAAAAGGCATTTATGAAAATAAAAGAACAGGGTAGAGGAAAAAAAAAAGAAAGGGACGGAAGGAATAAAAAAGCAAAAACGACACATTAATGCGAAAGAAAAATCTTTCAGGTTCTGTCCATAAAACAACAGGGATATGGTAGAAGCCCACATACATAAATGCACATGTTCCCCAAAAATTGTCCAATAGAAACAGACGCCAACAAACAAATAAAAAAGGAACAGAAAGATGGGTTTTTTTTCTAAATAAAAAAGATAAGGAAAGAAAGCAGAAAATCATTTCACAAGACTCCAAGACTCCAAGAACAGCAGCAATCTTTTACATACATCAAGATATAATCAACTCCGTATATGTTCAGCCAGTTAGGTTGTCTAAAATCGTGCTTTCAGACCATTTTTTAAAACCTTTCTTTATTTTATTTTTCCCCATTGTAGTGTAAAAAATAATTAAAAATTAAAAAAACCTCACACACACTGAAAAGATTTGTTAGCCAAGAAAGCCTCTCCTCAGACCATTTGAGAAGGCTACCTTTTTATTATTTTGTTCCCATGTGCGTGTGTGCATCGGATAACACTTCTTCAAAGTCAAAGATTCATGCGACTTATAAACACCAGCAAGAGTAGATTTCTAAACCTAAACAGCTGATTAGATTTCATCTGTACATAGAAAATGGTACATTTCTAATATGCCAGAGTCCTCTAAGCAATCTGCGTGTTTTTTCCTCTCTCTCTCTCTCTCTCTCTCTTTTCTCTTTTTCCTTTTTTCAATTTTTGCACATGATATTTGTGGCCAAAGAAAAACCCCGTTGGACATTTTTCCTGTACAATAAGTTGATCTCTTTCAAATAATAGATATATATATTTTTAAAAAATCAATAATCAAGATTAAGTACATTGAATAGAATCAACAACCTAATGAAACCTTGGAGCATTATGTACATCAGTGTACCCATCTAGAAATTACACCAGCCAAAAAAAAAAACTGTAGTAAAATATGTAAACAAAATCTTTTTTTTCCTTAAAATCTTTTTGACACAGATAACTGTGACAAAGTTTAAATGCACACTCGCTTCACATTTTCAAAGTTTAGCTTTTTGTTGTTTTGTAAAAACATTTTTTCTTTACAACATTCTCAATTCATATTAAGACTTTAACAGCATTTCTGTTCCAGTCGTCCCATCAAACATACTGTGATAAATATATCTGTGTATATATATATATATATTTATATATATTATACTATTAATAAGCTCCTTTAATTTATTTTATTTCTGTATGTCATAGTGACTTTTTAGATTTATCTTCTTTCATATAAAAAGAGAAGGGAAAAGGAGACTAGGGCAAAATGGAAGGACAGCGAATCAGAAATGTCAATCTACAAAATTAAAGTGTTACATATGAAACATACCTTCATGATTTAAAAAAAAACTGAAAAATAACCAAAAACACACCCCTATTTTGTATTCCTCTATGACATGTTTTTGGCTTCTGTGACATGGTGTCACCGATTGAACTCAGTATCAGTTAAACACTTGATTCATTTGATTATTAGTAAGTTTTGTTTTTTGTTTTGTTTTTTTTGCATTCATGCATTGCAGTCAGCCAAGGAGCCAAAACCCAGAGAATGGCTCCTTTAATATTTTTTTCTTGCTTTGTCTATTCAGTTCAGAATGGCTAAGTATTTTTGTCTGTCTGTTTTGGTCTAAGTCCACGTTTTATCATTTAGCTGTGCTACATTATACTAAATGGTAGTCCAATACAACCAAGGGGTCCCTCCCCCCTCTCAAAGAAGAACCAATATTATCTCTTTGTGACTTCAGTTAGAATACTGGAGCCAGATCCTGGGGGCGGGGGGGGGGAGGCCCAATATTTTCACTGTCATTCTCAGCACCACCACCACCAACACTCCTTCACATTTTTAAAGGAAAAAGTTACGTTAACAACTTACTGCAGACAACAGATTCAAGAGACAACACAACCTGATATGTAGAGCGAACACCATGGGTAGAATTTGAGTTCATATATATGGCAATAGTCTCTATTACTAAAATTTCCCCCCATATTTCCTCTTGATTTATGTCCTGGCTCATTCTTCCCAAAAACTCTCACAGAAAATGAAAAAAAAAAACTGAGACAAAAAGATAATGAAAACCCCAAACCATTTATTTTGCTTTCCCCCCTCACATCTTGAAAAATGTTACGAAGGCTGGACAGGGCCAGATCAGTTGTTCTGCTTTTGTTTCATAACATCACATTTTTTTTTCTTTTTCTTTTTTTTTTTTTGTTATTTTCTAAAATAATTAAACTGAAAAAAATAGCGTACAGTCAAAGATCATGAACATCATTAAAGACTCACTTGGAGATACGAAACAAGTAAGCCATGGAGTCTTCTGCGTTTGCAGAAAAGTTCAGCTGAGGAGGAGGTCTGAAGGCTTTAAAAGTCCACCAACATGGTAATGCTGCATACGCCTTCTTCAGAACGCTAAGTGTGCTTTATAATACAGTAGGGCAGAGTTTGGGGGCTCCAAGCGATGACTGGAAGCTTAGCAGTCACGGCTGAAATGTTTATTCTCAAGATTTTTTAAACCACCAACTGTAGCTCCCAATCTCGTTCGCTGTAACAGTTTTGATTCGGTGATATCTCATTAAGTATTTATATATTTATATATATAAATAAGCAAAATTTTTACACGTAATATTCCTTGTCCTTGTTTTTCTGTTTCTTGTGGCCGCTCTTTGCGCTCTGCTGCTTCTCCTTCATGAGCGTGCCGTTGCTCTGGGCTGAGTTGCTGATGTAGTTCCGCGTCTCATCCACCTGATAGGACCCCTCGTCCCTGTTCCTGTACTTGTACATGGCGTACAGGAGGATCAGGATGCAGAGGGCGGCAGCAGCCACAATGCCGACGACCATCCCCGTTGTGCTGCTCGACTCACGGACCACCTCTGAGGCCCCCGGAACCCGTCTGATTCCTGGCTCCGTGGGGTTTGCTGTGGGCACATTACGGAACATGGGGGAAGTTATTAGCGGGCTCTTCAGTTTTGTGCTGTCTAGCTCATAGGCAGTGGGCAACGGAAGCAAGACTATGTCAGGCTGGGGTTTGAGGTCACGGTTATTCATGTTGCCGGCTGGCAATTTGGGCACCATCCCAGTCGAGGACGAAGCTGTGGAGCGGATCAGCTCAGGGGACAAAGATGTGGTAGTAGTCCTACCAGTTTCGGAGGCTTTGTTAGGTCTAAAGTCCTTGGATTCCCACTTGGGTGCATGTGCTTTGTAGCCACCTTCGAAGATTGAAGTGGAAAGACTCTTATCTGTTACCAAGGAGAAGGTGGTGTAAAAATCTTCATCATCAGTAGGGGGTAGGTTAGAGTCAAAGGTTTCCCCTGAGCCATACCCAGATATCACCAAGCCATCATCATCACAACCATCGCTGCCTTGGTCCGACAAGCAAGGTAACCCCGCCTCAGAGGTCATGGACAGGGAATCTTTGGTGGTCTCAATAATGGTGAGGAGGGGGCGGAAGGTAGTGGGGAGTGTAATGAAAGGTGCACGAGTAGCAATAGAAGGGATATCTAAAGGGTCTTCTACAAGAAGAGGGATAACTAATTCACCTCCTGGACAGAAAAGAAAAAAAATAATATTAGTACCTTGAATTTATAAATATATATTTAGATTTCAAGTTCACCATCTCAGATGCAAAAGCAGCTTTTCTGCCCTTAATTATTCCAGTGGTCAAGTCTTTCTGGGCCCTCTGTAGTCTGCCCACCCTCCCTTGCTTAGATGCAGGAGAGACCAGATCCACCCTCTTTTGTTAAATGTATTTTGATCTATATAATTGGGTTTCTGAAGATACTCTCAAAGCAACTCTGAGCCTTCAAAAATGTATGTTTCTACCTAATTAAATATTTTGAACATTTGGGGAAATGCATGTTTATAATGATGATATTTAATCAGATTGTGGGTTGCTTTGTAAAGGAGCAGACCAGGACACTATGCTATGATCCCCCCCCCCAAGAAATGTGCATATTATCTTCACATGGATCACAGCAGGAACTGCTCAGACAATGCCTAATTTTGTAATTCACTACTCCCAAGTAAAGAAGGAATTCATTTCAGTACAAAATTAACATTGCATTGATATATCATGTTCCTTGAAAAGTGGAGGATTCATCTGATATTCTGTTTACATCTGTTTTATGCATGAGGTATTCAAACTACATTGAAGGAAAGGACATGTATTTTATGGATTGGACACAAATGTTGGAAGAAGGGAAAGTAGTCTGTTATAGCCTGATGTCATCAGATCTTGGAAGTCAAGTAGGATCAGTACTTGTATGGGAGACTACCAAGGAAGTCTCTGTAGAGGAAGGCAATGGTAAATCTTATCTGCTTCTCACTTCCCCACAAACCCCCTTGCAGTTTATCCCTCTCATCTTCCACAATTGAAGGTCCTATCATTCTCTTCTCTTTGGATTTATTTCTGTCCACGTTATCATTGTTTCTGTCCAGTCTTCTTAGAATGGGTTTGTGACAATTCATATTCATGTACGCTCTAAAAGTGGAACTGAGCCAAGGTTTTAAAGTAGGACATTGCAGAACAGAGGTGGTGCAGTGCATAAATCAGAAAATGTTAACATGAAACCACACTACCTTTTGAATGGGGAATTCACATTCTTGAACATTATTCAAGATTTGCAAGACTGTTGACAGTGTTCCTTTAAGTGTTATTAATATCAGTGCAGACACCATTATTTAATAGCATTCAGCTACAAATTTACTGTGCCATCTGTGACACACAACTGGAGTCATAAGTTTGTCAGTTTTTAATTGCCCATCTGAAGTCTCTTAATTCTTAAATTCTCCTATGCTGATACATGCACTTAATGTGCAGCTGATCAGCCCATCCAAGGCCTATATAAAAGGCAACTTTCCTTCCACCCCCCATAAAAAAAAATTGGTTTTACCTATTTGGTTATTGTTCCTTGGTAGTTGTTGTTCCTTCCTGATTGCAAGAACAGTGAAAGCTTCTTTTCTAAAAAGTAACTTTCATTTTAAGAACTATTGTATTTAGGCATGATTCAGTGGTGGGTTCCCCCCCCCCCCCATATACCTTGAAATTAATCTTTGCAGCCAAAAAAACAGAACAAAGGTGTGCCCGAATGTGGTGGAGGCAGGGAGAAATAATCACTTATCTTTAGAAATGCCTTCATAAGAGCAGTCTTAATACAGCTATACCTTCATAAACCCACTGACTTATGGGCTTATCAGGGTGTAACTACATTGCATTAAAGCAATTAGGACTGCATTGTATAAAAGCAATCTTGGGAGGTATTTTTAAAATAGTGTTTTTAATCTAACAATAAATAATATTTAAGTAAGACCTCACATAGGAACCCTGGCAACTGGCAGACTGTTGCCAGGAATAGTAGGGGACAGATAACAAAGCTTTTCAGAATGGCAGAGATCCTACAGATGGAGAAGCCAAGAAGTCATTCCTAAGAGGTGATTCCAGGAGAAATATACATGTTTTCACCAAAGATTCAAAGATAGTTTCAGAATGTTCACAGGAGTGGCTTGATGCATTCCAATATCAACTATACCTCCTCATTTTTCACTGGAAGAATGGAGGGAATTCAGCAGGGGTATAGAGTACTCCCCTAAAAGCTGTGATTTTATCCAAGGGAATGGATATGTGTAGTCTGGAATTGGGAGACCAGTTGTAATGCCAGGAGAAGACCAGGCCAACCTGAATATTGGCAACCTTAGAGGACCTGCCACAGAGCATGTGGAAATGTTTTGAGTCCTCCTGACCCAGGATTCAGCACTGACATAGATTGTTAAGAACTTGCTTTCTGTCTCAAATGAGAACTTTCTGAATCGTTCATGTAGACAAAGTGCACTGCCTTCCATGATAGTTCTATCCACTCTGCTCTGTAAGTCTTCTTAGTGCTCATTTTTTTCAGAGTATGAACAGCAGCATCTGAATGGATGTCAGAAAAACTGGGAGGAGAGGTCCAGAGAATCAAATGTGACATGAGTGCCACCACAACAAGAGACTCATTGGTGAAACTACTGCTTGTGAATTTAGCCTCAGGCCTCTTGTAATACTCAGAGGTTTACTGCATGATCCTGGTTAGCATAATCTGAGACAGTTCTAGGCCAGGTTTAATTTATGCCTCTTGATAGGTAGGATCAAAGAAAGGCCTCTGGGGGACCTCTAATATGGTTCCTTCTTCCTTCTTTGGTTCATAATGTTTGTTCTGACTAAAGTTTACCTAAGAAAACTCTCAGTATACTGTTGAGCAACAGGATTTTTTTTTATGTCTGTGAGGTAAAATAGTAATGGAGGGGAATATTCCATTTTTCCTAAGAGTTCTTCCCCACAGGAACCAGAAAAACCAAGGCCAATATATGCTTATCAGAAATTCTGTAAATTTGTCATACATCAGAGAAGTCAAAGCTGGGAGTGAACTGTGATTGGCCAGGAAAGCCTACTATAACAAGAAAAGCTTTTTTAAATGTGTGAGGAACAAATGTAAGGTAAACAAGGCAAGAGGCCCACTGTTGAGTGAAGATGGAGAAACTCTGACTGAAGACAGAGAGAAAGTAGAAAGGCTCAGTACCAATTTTCTCTCTGTGTTTTCCCAAAGGAATATGGACACATCTAGGGATGGTAGTAGGCAAGGCATAGTGTCTGGGTGACATGCTGACATGGACAGAGAGGTTGTTGAGAGGAACGTGGTGACACTGGATGAGTTCCAATCCCCTGGGCTGGATGGTGTATACCTGACAATACTCAAAGAACTTTCTGGAGAGTTTGCAGAATCCTTGTCCCATCATCTTTAAGACATTTTGGAGGACTGGAGAGGTGCCAGAAGGCTGGAGGAGAGTGAATGTTATCCTAATTATCAAAAAGGGAAGAGAGATGACCCAGGAAACTACAGGCCAGTGAGTCTGACCTCAATTGCAGGGAAGATAATAGAGCAGATTTTAATGGGAGCAATCTGCAATAATCTCATTTCAAAAAGGACATGGACAACATTGAGAGGGTTCAGAGGAGAGCAATGAGAAGGATCTGGGGTCTGGGGACCAAGCCTTATGAGGAAAGACTGAGGGACTTGGAAATGATCAACCTGGAGAAGAGGAGGTTAAGAGAGGCCATGATTGCTGTCTTTAAGTATTTGAAAGGTTGTCACTTAGAAGAGGGAAAGGAAAGGTTCCAGTTGGCAGCAGAGCATAGTACCTGCAGTCATGGCTTTAAACTATGTGGAGAACGATACTGGCAAGATGTCAGTGGGGAAATTCATAGAGTATTTCAGCAGTGGAATAGATTGCCTAAGATGGTGGTGAGCTCCCCCTCACTGAAAGTCTTCAAGCAGCAGCTGGACAGATACTTATCCTGGATGCTTTAGGTGGATCCTGCATTGAGGCAGGGGGTTGTACTAGATGGCCTGTATGGTTCCTTCCAACATTATGATTCTATGAAATTGTGAAAACTGGGTATGACAGGGGTTTTGTTAAAGTGTGATAATGCAAGTTACATGTGTAGTATCAGTTCATGAAGAACCCCTGATCTGCCTAACAGCCATCCATGCCACTGGAATGGTGGTAGAAGTTGCTTCCTCTTCATCTACTTCAGATAACTCTGGAAATGTGTAAAAATGACCAACAAACCACATGAATGAAGCATATAGGAGCAATCACAATGATCAGGTGATGTGTAAAGCAGATATATGTTTCATACCTGCAGTGAACCACCAAAAAGAATACGCTGGCCTAGTCAATGACAACTCAGCAAAGAAGGAGACAGCCAGGAGAATGGCTTCTTGGGACTGTTGCCAGGAGCAATGGCTGTATTTCACTTCATAGTAAGGTGAACATCAGCATGGTGGTCCAACAGTCAGGATCTGCATGGCCGTATCTTTGAGCCCAAGGAGTTTGGGATGAAAGACCCTCATATCTATTTAATTATTTCTGACTTAGACAAATGGAAATAAAGGTGTGTGTACATGAAGGTTCAAGGAAGGCATTAAGGAAAGAGCGTGTGTGTGTGCATGTGCACATGCGCATGTTTGTGTGTGTGCGCACACGCGAAGAAAATGAGTTGAGAATTCAGAATATGTTTCATTATTCTTCAGAAGGTGAAAAAGTCTTTCCAGGTTTTGTTCTAGCCATAATCTTAAATCTAACCCATTCCCTTTCCTTGTGTGGTTTGTACTCCCAGCAGAAGGTCACACATTTATTGAAATGATTTGTGCTGACAACAGAGTGCTTCAGGATGAAATAGGAAGGAGCAGCTAAAACGGCTTCTTCTGCTGCATTAGTGATGCCAAATCAGCTTCTATTTGGCCAGATAAAAAATGCAACAGATATAATGAACAATCAGTTCGGAGAGGATTGAGGTCTGCCTGGTGGAAAATGATAGTTTGGGAACAGAAAAATGCCCAAGGTCTGCCGTGGTGTTTTTCCTCCCACCCCTTCGTCTTGGCATACACACTCCATATTCTTTACGGTCAGTATTTGAAAATCTGGGACATATACTTGTTTGATAGGGTTCTGCTTTCCTTTAAATTAGCACCATCGCTGGGGACATAATAGGTCTTCTTTAGCCTTGAATGCTGCCCTGCATTTTGCTTTATGTGTGTATTTATAGATATATAATTCATACCTCTGGGGCTGATCTCCAGTAAGGGCCCTCTGGCACTGGAATAGATGGAGTGTTGAAAATTTAATAAGAGCCTTTCTGAACTGTAAGGATGTTGTGGGCAAATCATGAGAAGCTGCATCCTCTCCAATCTTTATTTTTATTGCCAAGATGGTTTTACTAGTTTGCCAGTCATGAAAATGATGCAGGGAGGACTAGGGGCGGGAGATCAGCTACAAAAAGAATCCTGAAAGACCCTCCTTCAAAGTCTCAAGGTGTCCAACATTCTCACTGCCTTTCCCAGGTGTGGTAGAAAGACTTTAAATGCCAGCCAGAAGTCCCAGCATAGCAGACCCTCATCTCAGGTATTTGTTTAGGTTTATTCCCATCAGGGGTGTTTTGGTGAGGAAGTATTCTGATTTGGAAAAAATACCCTATAAATAACCCCCCACCCAAAGTACAGTCATATCCCTCTATCCCTTGAGGAAAAAGAGATTGAATTTTTAAAACACTCTAGAGGTTTTTTCCCCCTTGTTAGTATGTTAGCAACAAAGCAAAAATCTTCCAGAAACGGACTTTGAGCTGTGGGAATCCTGATGCTAATATGAATCTGCCTTTGCAATGGAGCATTTTTAATATTCTCTTGCCTGTTTCTTGGCTTATCTAATTGAAGCTGACAAGCAATACCACAAGGAAGGTATTCTTCCATTGTGGACAGCCTTCCCTTACTGAGTGATAGATATCGGATCCCTTGGCTACTTTCCTAGAAGGCACTTGTTACCACATACACTCCTCAAGATGTCATTCATCTTGAATGAACTGAATGAGAGGCGACGTTCCAAAGAGACAGGCAGAAAGTATGGAATCTGAGAGCAAATGATGGTGGTTATTTAGCCCACATCAGGATTCATATTCTGAAACCAGAGCTCAGAGAGTTTTGTATTTCTGGAGCCTTAAGATGTGTGAAACATCTCATTTGATTTTAGTGGGTTTTGCAACTGTTCTGCTCTATAGTCCTGGATATCCACAGAAATTTCAGAACATTTTGGATTTCTTTACTGGCAGGAACCACAGGATGCAGTCAGATGTCAATCCAAAGGAAGGCCCTTAGGGATACCAGTCTCCAGGTGGGACCAGGGGATGGCCGGGTTTTACAGCTCATCCCCATGTGATAGAGATCTGTTTTCCTGGAGAAAATGGCTGCTTTCGAGGGTGGACTCCACAGCATTATACTCCATTGAGGTCCTTCCCTTCCACAAATCCTGCCCACTCCTGGCTCCAACTCCATTATTCCCAGGTGTTTCTTACCCCAGAGGTGGCAACCTTGCAGAAAGCAGTTGTTGCATTCATCTTCCATTTTTTAGCAAGGAAGATGGAATGTGGAGCAGGAATACAATGGGAACAGAACTGTGTTCATCATTTACTTCGTAGGGCTCATCTTAACCATTGGCTCTTATATATATATTTTAAAGGGCCATGTAGGTGGCCCTGTCTGGGCCTGGACAGCTACCCTGTCTGGGTGGTGTCCGGGTCAGCGGGCCCTGGAGTGCCCCTGGAGCACCCACCTCCAGGAGCCGAGCGTGCAGGGGCGTGTCCAGATTGGGATGGCGGTACCACCCGGCCATCACGCTGACCACGGGCCCTATGGTGAGGAGGGCATGGGGCTGGGGAAGCCAGGGATTACCGAGAGGGAGGGGGCCAAGGATGGCTTCCCTGTGGCCCAGCAAGCACACCCTCTGCCTCTAAGAGGCACCAGGTGTGTTTGGCAGGCCGCAGGGAAGCTGCGGGCTCGCCGGGGGAGGGAGAGAGCCAGGGATTGCTTTGGGCGCACTTGGTGCGCCATGGGGAAACAGCCATGGTGAGGGGGTGGGGAAGGGCCCTTTCAAAGTGTGTTCTTATGAACAGACTTTGAAGCTAGTGACTACATATTATGTAGAAGGTTAATCATAAACTATCTGGTGTTTGGGAACATTATATGATTTCACAATGCACATTGGCATTGCACATTAGATGGGATGTCTTAACTAAGCAAACAAACACGTAAATATTCACTTAAGGCTGGAAATATCAGTATATATTTCAATGCAGTGCAATTTTAATGCTAAAACATTGGCAGTTTGTCCATTGACCAACAAGTTTTGAAATGTTTCCTTGAATTTTAATGAGCATAACTAACCCCAGTTTAATGAAGGAACACTTTGTTGCCAAAAATTGCATGAATCTGATGATAATGTTTTCCATGTTTTACTAGACACAAAGTAAAACTTTGAAGGGAGTTAGGGGTACACATGAATTTAGTTGGATGGTTGGCATATTTTTGGCCCCATGAAATTCGGAACAGCTATACCATTCTCATTCAGCATTCATGGACAGTTGTTTCTTCCAGATTCAAAGTTTAACAGTACAGCTGGGACACTGGACAGAGAAATAAGCTGCAAAATAGGCTGTTCCCTACTCTGGCATTTTTTTGTTTTTGTTTTAATTTGCTCTTTGGTCATGTTGAGATGTGCATCACTACCCACTGGGCCCAAACCATTGGATAGACACATGTGTTCAGGGATTGAGGTTTCTGAAAATCATGCAATATGACCACCTGTGGATATGATCCTGGCTACTTTCATATGGGTCGTTAAGGCTAAGTCTCATTAAGGCTAAGAGGATGGAGGAGAAGTCGTACTTTGCAAGTTATAATAACTGTATCCTGATTTAGTGTATATGTAGACAGAGAACATCACTGCTACATATCCCATCACTGCTACATGTGATAGCTTGGGCTGGATTTGTCAGTGCTGCGCAACAGCTAAATTACATCAGCCTGAGGTTTTTACATGGGAAGTACCTGATATGGTCCTCTTTAACAAATACAATTATTTTTATTATATGTCTGTAGTTTCGAACCTTTAAAAATTCCATTCTGTTCTGTCAGAAGGAAATGACTGCCTCCTGACCTCTACCCCCCCTCCCCTCCCCCTTTATTTTTACAGGAATCCATGCAGGAAAGAAAAGTCTCCATAGGACTGGAGCTTGGACAAGGTGAACTTGAAAATGCTGCTAGGGGAAAAAAATGTTTTAGACTTTTAGTGTCATGTTGTGAGATTCATCGGCAAAACCGTATCTGAGGATGGTGCGCTCGAGAGTATCTTCTGGACCAAAATACAAGGGGGAGGGGGTAATGGTCAATATTGAAATTTAGAAAATTGTGGAAATCGTTTTGCAGGAATGGAATTCAGACTTCGAAAGTAAGGATAACTTTTTTTTGCCCAGTATAGATGCAGTACAATAGAAACATTCCCTTGGTTCATTCTTAGTCTTCCCACCAAGGATTCTCCTTGACAGGGATTAGTGGTAGATGGAAAAACTATCATTGGTTCTGTTCTCCCCTCCTATAAAGAGTGCAATCATGTCATTATTAGCAATGCACTGATCAGAAAAGACAATATTGAAACAAATACCTTGTAAAAAAAAATAAAACAACAACAACCATAAATAAACCAAGGAACACTTCCTTAAAAATGAAAGCATAATTGTTCAGCAAAACATAATAAAATCACAGCAAAGATTAAAGCTTTTAACTGAAAGCAGTGACAAGAAGGAGTCATTCACTTTTAAAAGAAAAAGATCAAACATAAGGTAACTGGGAAACAATAAATAAGACAAGAAAGGACAAAACCCAAAAGCATAATTGATTTGTTAAAAAAAAAAGAATATTAAACGTACATATAGAAATAGTCAGAAGAAAGCATACCACATTGATTTTTGTATCATCAACTTACATCAACAAATTGCCCGCATGTTTTTTGGCATGAAAGAAAAATTTACAAAAGAAAGTTGTGTAAGAATGTTCTTGGACAAGCAGAATTGCCACATTTGAGAAACTTTGCTTTTTATTTTGCTGTCGTTGTTTTTTGTTTTTTTCCCTCTTTTTATTAAAAAAAACTTTTTTATCAAAATGTGTATTATTTTCATTGTTTTTAAATATAATTATTTACGACAAAAGGGTGATACAGGGAGGCAACAACACATACATCCACACCACATAACATGAAAAGAAAAATAATCATAATCCTGCACTAGAACAAATTGGAACTTTTTTCCCTACTGTGTTTTTTGTTCTTGTAAATTCAGAATTTTGATTTTCTTCACAATAGCTCTTATATAACTTTTTTTTTAAAAAATTAACAGTACGCTTTATAGAATTTGTTTTTGCTTACATCCCTACAGACCTGTGGTGCAAATCTCCAATCACTGCTCCAATGCAACCTCCACATGAAGGTATGGAATTTACACACAAGCAGTGCTGGACAAATCACACCTTTAATGGTGTTTGAGAATCAATGCTTTTCCTTAAAAAAAAAATCAATTGGATATATATTTTTTAAAAACATTTTCATTTCCCCCCCTTAGAATTTGGGGTGTGTGTGTTTTAAGGAATGAATGACTGCACATAAAACTTTAAACAATGCTAAAGAAAGGGTGGGTAGGTAGAAGAGTGAAGGGGGGGCTTATGGGAAGAAAAGATGCCTTGGGTGGATGAGGTGGGGCTGTACGGTCTATGAGTGTACTACACAGATGAGGATGATGGGAGTAAATGTGTAAGTCAGTTGCCATGTCCATGTAAGTGCAGAACGGAGTGATCTAGCAGCATTAGAGCTTCTGGCTGTAAGGAAGGGATGGGCAATATACAAAAACAAATGAGCATATTCATGCCCATCAACAAAAAGAAAGAACAGAACTCTAACATTGACAATCTCACAAACCCTAAGCTGCAACTTCTTCAACATGCAAGTTACAAAAAAATTACTAAGGAATATAATAACTAACAGTTTCATTAACGTTCTCAAATGATAAGAACAGTTCAAAGCTCCCCCTTACTTAAAAAAGCAGTAAAATATACAAACTGATAATAATAATAATAATAATCAGATTAAAAAAGAAAACAAAGAAACTAGATTTTATGCACTGAAATCAGAGCAACTTCAACTGCAGCTCCAGCCAGTTTCCTTTTGCTACCAAAGCCTCAGCAGCATATGTTTCTTATCCCAATTATTAATAGCAGGGTCTTTTCACACTTTGACTCTCCAGTATAGACAGCAAGGATTGTTAGAGCAGAGGGCATTTTGCAAGAGATCCCTTTTCCAGCTCAACTGTAATATTTCTTCTTTTTTTTTTTTTTAAAGACTGACATTTTTTTTTTAAAGTGAGTTTGTAGGATTCTGCAGTTGAGGTCCTCCCTTATTCAAAGAGGGAGATAGAGGGGGGGAAATCAGAAAACAATTCAATAATGTTTATGTTGTTAGATTGGAAGAAACCAAATCTAAAATACTAATCCAACGATTGAAAAGAAATGACATAAAAAGAGGCATATTTTCTTTCTTTAAAAAAAAGGAAAAAAGGAAAAGGAAAAAAAAAATAAAACCCACGCTGTATTCCCAGCAAGAAGAGAGAAGAGAACAACTGTCTCTGTTTTTTGTTTGATTGTTTGTAAATAAAAAAAAAGTATTCCACACACTTTCAAAGATGAACCAACCAGATGCAAACATCGAAAAGGAGGAACAGACAAAGCAGTCCAAGGACACTTTTATCATTTGGGATTAACTCTCCCTCTCCCTCTCTCTCTCTTTCCTTATTAAGTCCCATATTTAATGTAAATGTTTGGCAGGAAAAAAAGTCCACTAAAACCCACCCCCTTCTCTCTTGCACTTGCTTTTTTAAAATTTAAAAAAGCAAATTCTCTTTACTTTTAAGAAAAAATAAATATGATTGGAGGGAACATGCAGTCTGGATGTACGTCATAAATAGACATAGGAAAAGATATAAGAAATTGGCTGAGATTGACAAATGGGTTATAATAAAATAGCTTTTATTAACTATAGGATGTTAATAATAATAATAATAATAATAATAATAATAATAATAATAATAATAATAATAATAATAATAATAATAATAATAATGCATGCTTAAAGTAAGTTGCATTTAGGGAAAGTAGAAGAAACAGAACAGCAAGCTAGGTCTGGAGGATGGGGTAAGGAAGGAGAAGGACATTTAGCAGAGGAAGCAATTCAAGGAACAAGTATATCATTCCAGGACTCTCCAGTAGGGACAAAGCACATTCTGCCGGGCACGGTGCAAGCTGTAGAGGAGATCATCAGGGAAAACAGGGAGGATGGAAACTGGAGAAGGTACTGGGAAATCCATTGGCAACTTTTCATAACACTACAGTTGGGAATCAGGGCCATGAAACGTAACCTTCAGTTTTCCAGTCTTTCATAATAACCAATAATTGTGGGGTGGCTACGTTCCCTGGCAATTGTTTGCATAGCTGTTAATCCTTTTCAAAAGGGCTTTTATAACTCGGGACATCACACACAACCCGATCATATACATTCCCCAGCCCCAGGGAGAAGATCCCATAGGGTTCAATGAGGATTATTCCTTTGTTTGCATTCATAGGATTCAGCCTTCAAAGCATAAGCACATTTCTCATGTGTAGCCCCAAGTTTTTCCTTCACAATAAGGCGTATCCATCCCCTCAAATATGGGAGTGCTTTGGCTTTAACTTGCTAATGTGCAGGTGAGAACTATTTTTTTGCTGGGACTGCATGGAGTACTAAATATTTGCAGAGTGCAAACAGTTCCAGTAGGTGAGTGAACAATTTGTCAAGTGTTTAGTACAGAATACTAAAGAAAGGTCACAGAATAAAAACAGCAGGGGTGATTCTTCTCAATAAGCCATTGGACTTTGCTAACGTGAGGAGCCAATGGATGGCAGTAGCCTCATGCATTGAGCCATAATACAGAATGCAAGATGCTTGGGTTACTGGAGATTTCGCAAAGCACGATCAGCTGTACTTTCAGACCCCACTGAGAAAGCAAGGGAAAGTGCTGAAAGCATGAATTTAAAATGCGCAGAATAGAAGTAGGCACCGAAAGATATGTTAAACCCTCCGCCAATATTTTCTTAGACGTCTTAGTGAAAAAGTGTCCCGGGCTGGTTGAGATTGAATGACAGTGGATGAGAATTGTTCCACCTCCATGGAAGGGCATCAGGTGTCTGTCCACATGGGCCTTTTGGAAGCCGTATATGGCAAGAATGACCTCTGCCACTACTGGAGGTGAGCACTGGAACTCAATACTGCTCCTTTTAGAGACTGGGTTGGGTAGGGGAAGGCTTAACCAAGGCAAAGATACCTGGATGGGCTAGCTTCAGGGACAGTATAATCTCAATGTGTTACTAGTTGAACTGAGCCCATTTGGGATGCCTTTTGGGTGACATTTGTAGAATACAGAAGTACAAAGAAATTGGGCTTTGTCAGATGGAGCTGTTTCTAATGCAGAGTCCCTGATTGCTAATCCCTACCAAATTTCTTAGCCTTTGGCTTAATCCAGCCTTGTGAAATTTCACAAATGGGCTTTTAATTATGCCTCGACTCAGCTTTCAACTGGAGATCATAGTTTGTGCCCAAGCTCTTGTAAAACTCCATTAATCCTTGCCACTAAATCTTCAGGCAGTAAAGTGGGTTAGAATTCATTTAACTGCAATTCTGTGGTTCTGTCAGTCTCCTAGAATCCTACTGTTTTCATTCAATGCTCCTGATTAATCTTACAGCTAATCTACAAATCTCCTCCTCTTTTACCTGACCTGACCTTCAGACAATAGACCTTTGTGCTGCTATGGCTGCTGCCCTACACTCTCCACTGTGTACCATAGGAGAACAACACCTACGAATGCGGAACACCTGCCTTGTAATAGTTAGAAAGAAAGCATCAAGGAGCATGACCCTTACATAAAGTTGAATTTAACAAAGAGCTTTAGCAAGACGTATTATGAAATGTATGCTAGAAAATCAACTTTTGGAAGCTACAAATTTGTCCACTGATTGTTGCACACCATCTCAGTCATTCTGCAAACATTCAGGATCAGACATTCCGGTGACTTCCTACACACTTTGGTTCCTTTTCATTACTTAGATGACATTCATATGGCATGGTCTGTAAAATATTAACAATATATGTATAAACTTCAAATGGAATAGTAGAAACTGTAGACCAGGTTGGATGTTTTTCTTCATTTTCTTTAATCTACCATGGAATGATCTGTTCCGGACTGCATTTGGGTCTCATATATTTTTATCCCACCCATTCTCTAAGGAGCTCAGGGTTCAGAGTTTGTCCTTTCTTTGTTTTGCTCCCACACTAACCAGGTGAAGGAAATCATTTGACAGAAAATTCCTACCCCAAGATCATGCAGTGAGCTTCATGGCTGAATAGGATTTAAAAGACCCATTTCTAATCTCTATGCCACACGACTATTTTATATTATTTAGCAAAGTCATCCCAGAGCTCGGGTTGCCAACTCCGTGTTGTGAAATTCCTGGAGATATGTAGGTAGAGGTTGGGGAGGCCAGAATGTGAAGAGAAGATAGATTTCAGCAGACTGAAATGCCAAATTTATCCTCCAGAGCATCCATTTTTCTCCAGGGGAACAGGTCTCTGCAGTTTGGAGATCAGTTGTAATTCTGGGAGATCTCTGGATCCCACCTGAATGTTGGCAACCTTTCCAGTGCACTTTACAGCCCTGACACAGAATTTCCTGATACCCATGTGACAGATCCTTCAGTTTAATGACTAGAAGGACAGCTTAGATTGGCTCCCAAAGGCACTGGCACTGGGATTTCTGTGTACAGAAAATGGCATCTGAACCAAATAAGCTGGAACAAACAGACCAGGGTATAACTAAACATATGTCATGTACTCCCCCTCCCAACACAACTGCATTAATGGGCTATCAAGATAGGTAATCACTCATTCCTTCTTTCCTGCTAATAATCTTTCACCCCCCTCCCCCTTGTCCAAATGCCACGGGCCTATCAGCCTCTGCAAATAGGTATTTTCTCTTCTTGAGAAATCCCTCCTCAGACTTCCCCTACTCTTATCCGTATTTGTCACAGATCTGGAACCTCCAGGGACATCATGCTAACTCCTGGACAGACCATCAACCTTTTAACCTTTCTTTAGTGATCCCATCAAGTTACTGTTTGAGGCTTCAAGCTATAATGCATGACTAGAGGTTATATTTTAGTCATAAAAAGCCAGCTATTTGCCACAATTGTGTGTGCAGTTTAATCCTTCTGGACTGCTCACAAAACTTCTGCATTGCTATAGAGAAACACCAAAATGATACACAATCCGCCCCTCCTTTTTTTGGGGGGGGATTCGTGGTAGTTCGGACTCTGTGTCTGGAGAGAATTGTGAGAGGCTGGAAATGATAACTGGACCCTGAAGAGTGATTTTGTCTAAACAGTGAGATTAAAAACAAAGTGTACAGACACCTAGCTGATAGGGAGAGGGCTGCTTCATAACACGCCGCCCCCCCTTTCTCCATTCATTCTCCACTGCTAGAAAACACAAACTGGACTGCGTTTTGCCTTCCTGATCCCAAAAAGATCATGGAGACTTTACAGAAGATTTTATTTTACCTTTGATAAAGTAGCTTTGTAGTACTGCAATAATGCAGACCATGCCATTAAAAAAAAAATTCTCAGACAAGGAAATGGAGAGGGGAGGCCGGTTGCAAGGGTGGGACGAGACTACAGAGACTATTGTGCCTTTTCCCCACCATATGGGCTTGCCCCTGGTTGCTCCCTGGTGAGAAACAAGATAGGAGGTGGCAAATCCAGTTTTGGTAATTTCCCTCATCCCGAGGCAAATCAGGCCAAAACTCAAGCCAGCTCCTGGACACCCTCGGGATGCAGACAATGTCATGTGGAGAGGGTCTAAAACCTGCTACCAACCGGAGGCTGTCCAGAGGCAGATTCCACATGCGGAAATGGTCTATGTTTTTTTTGTTTCCTTTTTAATTTTGACATGTCTCTCTGCAAGGAAAGTTTTCCACCTCGCTTTGTTCAACCTTGTTTGGAAAAGTTTTAGAGATGTTTATAGCTGTCCTACTCTGGCTGCCTTTCTTTACATGGGATATACTGGTTTCCTTTCATTACTGGACAGTTGCTGTGGGGATCATTTTGAAGCACATTCCTCCAGAGGTAGGACAGAGAGCCACATCAACAAACTTCCTCAGCATTTCATCCTATTGTAAAGTTTGTTAATAGGCACAAATGAGAAGATTTCAAGTTACATATCCTTGTAAGTAGGTTAGCTAAGCTACAAAGGTGAGGGTTTCTTTTTTTTAAATGCTCTCTTATCTCATCATTTGCTTTGAGCTCCCTACACAAATGGCTGCAGTGTTACTTCAGACGGAGCATCAATTCATATTAAAAACCATTGGGAAAATGCACATAGCTTAGAGAGGTATGTAGATGGATGGATTGTAGCAACAGAGCCTCCCCTCCCCCAGCACAATAATTGATCAGGCACAGGCAAATCTGTTAAGAGGAAAGAACTACGATCCAATAAATATTAGCCCAGCTATAACCATGTTTAGGTGGAACTTCCTTCAAAACAAGTACATGTAGGATTACAGCCTTTGACTGCAGGAGTAGATATCATACAGCTCAGCATTTGGCATTGTTACTGGTTGAGTAATCAGACCCTGAAAACCTATCTATGTTTATCCTGCCTGCAAAGACATGCCCTCTGCCCTAGAAACTGTTCCAATAATTGAACCATTGGGACTTCACTCGGATTATTAGTTGGAACCAGACTGCAAACTTCTAACTGGAAAAAGAAGAAGAGTTGGTTCTTATATGCCGCTTTTCTCTTCTCGAAGGAGTCTCAAAGCGGCTTACAATTCCCTTCCCTTTCCTCTCCCCACAACAGACACCCTGTGAAGTGGGTGAGGCTGAGAGAGCCCTGATATTCCTGCTCGGTCAGAGCAGTTTTCTCAGTGCTGTGGCGAGCCCAAGGTCACCCAGCTGGCTGCATGTGGGGGAGCACAGATTCAAACCCGGCTCACAAGATTAGAAGTCCGCACTCCTAACCACTACACCAAGCTGGAGATGAATTATTAAAGTCCAAGCATAGAGAACTTCTGTGCTGATGTATGCAAATAGTTCTTGCCAAAGTATGAACAAACGATTTACCACCTCACACCCTTTTTTACTATTATATTTAAAAGGCCAGAGACTTGGAAAATCAAAAAGCTTAGATAGTAATGTCTTCTTCTTGAGGCAGGAAGTCCAAGACTTACCACAGAGAAGGATGTACTCTCAAGATACTCTCTTATGCCTTGGGTTATGGAGTACTAAGTCTTTACCTAGGGATTCCATCTTGATCACATACAAAGAGACAATGGGAAGAAGTTCCAGCTCTGAGAAGTGTGACAGTACAATAGACAGTTTCTGCACTAGCTAGTACAAATGAAGCAAGTGATGCGGCAACTACATGGAGTTAAAGGGGAAAAAAGATATACAGTGCTAGATGTACAAATATATCAAGCAGGAGATACTCTCAGATGTGTCGGTGATGACAGTAACTACCCACAAAGAAGCTTGTTGCCCTTAGGAATAAGGGAAAGGGACAGCATCATTGAACAGAGACTTGGGACAACCATGGAAATTTTTCAGCCTCCTGGAACCTGAGGGAATACAGCTTGCAAGTTTGTTTCTTCACAAGACTCTTTCTCCAAGGAGCTCAACATAGTATACCTGGCATCCCTGTTTTATCCTCCTAACAACCCTTGACAGAGACAGGGACTATCCCAAGGTGAGCTTCATGAGTGAATGGAGATTGAGTCTCCCTCATCCTATTCGTATTTACAGCACTTGCTCTGCAAACAATTAAAAGAGTTCAGCTCTATCCTACATAGCTTGAAAATAAAAATAGTGATGCTTAAACAACGCATGGTTTAATTTTGTTTGTAAGATCAATTCTAGTGCAAGCCATTACATCTCATATCCTTGGTACAGAATGTGGCTGCTAGGGTCCTCACAGGAACATCTTGGAGGGCCCACATTCAGCCAGTGTGAAGACAGCTATATTGGTTACTGGTGGTGTTCTGTATCAAGCTCAAGGTCTTGGTATTGACTGTTAAGGCCCTTTGCAGTCTGGACCCCACATATCAGAGGGACCACTTATCTCTCTATGCCCCCCACAGAGCCTTGCACTCTGCAGATACTAATGAATTGGTGATTCCCGGCCCACATGAAGTGTGCCTGGCCTTGACCAGGGCTAGGGCCTTTTTGGTCATTGCCCCCACTTGGAGGAATGAGCTCCTGGATGAACTAAGGGCCCTGTCAGAGCTGTCACAGTTCCACAGGGCCTGCAAGATGCAGCTCTTCCACCAGGCATTTGGTCAAGGCTAGGGCTAGAACTAGGGCTAGGACAGGAAGGCCTGGAGGATCATTGTCCATGGGGTCGCGATGGGTCGGACACGACTTCGCACATAACAAGGGCTAGAACATCTTTGGGTTCCCTCCTTCTCATCTCTATGGACATTTAACATTCTAGTTGTTATCATTCCCCCCCCTTCCCCCAATACGTGAAGTTTTATGTGGAGGTGGTTCCGTAAACTGGAGCCTATTGCTGGAGGAGGGAGAGAGATAAGAGGTAAACTTCTTGATTGCTGTTTTGTGCCATATGATTCTGTTTTAAATTGGGGTTGGTTTTAGTATGATAATATTATGTTATATACTAGAAAGGTAAAAAGGAAGAGAGTGATTTAGAGAGAGCTTAGCATTGGGAAGTGTAAGGGGAGGGGTTCTCCAGTCTGTAAGAGAATGAGGTTGAATATGTGCGTTGGGGGGGGGGGTTGTGGTGGCATGGTGACAAATGAGGGCATGGTATGGATGGGTGTCAAGAACCTGTGGTTTAGAATGTTAGTTGAGTATGGGAGAGGACTGACCCTTGGGAATTGTGGCATAGTGGTTACAGATGAGCTTTCAAAAGCTTTCAAGCACCCAGCAGGCCTCAGTTGTCTCTAAGCAGTTTAAAATCCCCTTCCCTTCCTCTCCCCATAACAGACACCCTGTGAGGGAAGTGGGAATGGTCCACAGTCACCCAGCAGACATAAGGTGTCTCTAAGCAGTTTAAAATCGCTTTCTCTTCTTCTCCCCATAACCGTCACCCTGTGAGGGATGTGGGGCTGAGAGCTCTGAGAGAACTGGGAATGGTTCAGTTACCCAGCAGGCCTCAGGTGTCCCTAAGCAGTTTAAAATCACCTTCCCTTCCTCTCCTCTTAAATAAGCTGCCCATCCATCCCGACCTCTGCGGAACACTCATGCCTTCCAGGACATTGTCCTGCATCGTGCCCAGGTCTTTTAAAGTCCCACTTCCGCCTCCTCTTGCGACGCCCAGCCAGAGCCAACTCCCTGCCTCCCTCCCTCCCTGCCCCCCGGCCAGCAGGATGGCCGGCAGCAGTGCTCTGCCCTGGCCGGCCCTGTGGCTGGCCTATGCAGGCGCGCCACGCAGAAGCTCGCCCTCAGCCCCCACCTGACCTGAGCTGACAGAGGCCATGCAGGTGCACAAGACGGGCTCGTGGGAGAGGTTCCTGTGAGGCGATGGTGAGCCCAGTCAAAGGGAGGGAGGGAGGCTGTGGCGGCATCCCACCTTACGTTCCTTCAACTCTGTTTATCTTACCTATAACAATTAGCCTGTCAGGGAAGTGGGGCTGAGAGCTTTACTAGACCTGGGAATGGCCCACAGGCACCCAGTAGGCCTCAGGTGTCTCTAAGCAGTTTAAAATTGCCTTCCCTTCCTCTCCCCATAACAGTCATCCTGTCAGAGAAGTGGGCTGAGAGCTCTGAGAGAACTGGACCCACAGAGCGCCCAGTCACCCAGCAGGCCTCGGTTGTCCCTAAGCAGTTTAAAATCACCTTCCCTTCCTCTCACCATAACAGTCACCCTGTCAAGGAAGTGGGCTGAGAGCTCTGAGAGAACTGGGCCCACAGAGCCCCCGGTCACTCAGCAGGCCTTAGTTGTCCCTAAAACCTGAGAATGGCCCACAGGCACCAAGGAGGCCTCAGGTGTCTATCAGCAGGTGTCTCTCAGAGGTTTAAAATGGCTTTCCCTTCCTCTCCCCATAATAGGCACACTGTGTGGGAGGCAGGCCTTAGGGCCGCACCCTGATTGGTCCATATTCCCTCACAGACTCCTGGGACACGCTCCTCCCACAAGACTGTTTTACAAATATATAGAGGAACCATGGATACAATCTTTTACTGAAGTGTAAGCCACCGTGAGCCAGCCTGCCGAGAGCAGTAGCTAATAAAATAAAAAATAAAATGCAATAGCACAATGTTCTCTTAAAGTATCTGGAGCAACCATTACTTCGATGACTCAACATGGATTCTACACAATGTTAACTTCCAAGTGCGTATTAGTGACTTGTACACCACCTTTTAAAGCTTTTACAATGGTGCAGGTTGTGTTAGTAGCCTGCCCATTTAATTCCCTTCAAGTTAGCTTGGGAAGCCAGTTGTACAATATAAGAAATGTCTTTTTGCAAAAGAGTTGCAGGGGTAGGAGACATTGTCAAAACTTAGATTGATCAAAGCATTTGGGAGCTGCTTCTAACAAGTGCATTTTCCCAGACAGCACCCACAATGCTACTGTAATGTGTGAAGTAGACTAGATTGCAACTCAAGTCTTAGTGAACCGGGTTGCTTTCCTGATCGATTTGATGACCCAAACGACAGCTTAACATAGGCTCTCATCAAAGAGAACAGTAAGCAAGAGAAAGGAAAGAACTTAAAAAAAAAGTTAATTTAAAAGAGAAAGGTCAACAACACAGAAGCAAAGGAAACCTGTTTTCTTTTTAAAATGGTAAAGGTAGACATCTAAACCCCATGGGTCTAGGTTTTTTTTTTTTTTTTTGCCATGAGGTCTTATGAGTAGTTTGGCTTCCATCGATCCAAGACCCTGAGCTGGTCTTTCTATTTGATTGTACAAATGTTTAGATGCACTAGGGCTCCCCTAAAACCTTAGAGAAAAGTAATCGGAGACTAAATTGCACTGGTTATCAATCTGTGCTTTGAACTCAGTTCTCTGGGCAGGCAAATCCTTGTAACTACAATGAAAACGCATTGGAACTGCCTGATACATCAAAGAACCAAGTTCTCAAAATTGCCGCAGGGGAGCTTTTTGTCGCAGAAATTTTCAGTTTGCTGCCTGTGGTACAGGAAGGGTGTTTGCTGCACGGTACTCTGTTGCAAAGGGAAACGGAGGATTCAGGCGGCCTTTATGGAGGAGAATGTGTGTTGTTTGGTTGCTTAAAAATGAGTCAAGCAAAGCCAAGGCCTGATTCCTGCACATTCACTTTGAGAGAGAACAAAATTGCAGGGGCAAAGAAGGCTGGTTGGTTGGTGGTGGTTCTTTTGTGGGGAGGGAATCAGATGACTTGCTGGAGATAAGCTCAGCTGCTGTTTGCAAGGACAGGAAGATCTCGAGTCCTTCTGTATCTTCTCCACTCTTTAGTTTCGCTTCTGGCAGCCCTCTTCCTGCTTCTCACCCAACAATTGACATCCCTTTATCTGACCCCAAGCCTTTCATATTTCCTTCCCCAAGCCGATTGTACCCTAGAACAGTGGTCCCCAACCTTTTTGTCACTGGGGACCGGTCAACGCTTGACAATTTTACTGAGGGCTGGGGGAGGGGTAGTCTTTTGCCAAGGGACATCGCCGCCGCCACCTGAGGCCCTGCTCCGCTTGCTTTCCTGCTAGTGCCCCTGACTTTCTGCCACCCGCTAGGAGGCGCTGCCAGCAGCAACTGTGCAGTGTCACGCTGAGGGGGCGCCCCAGCCATGGCAGCCACTGGAGAGCACCAAAGGTGAACCAGGGGCAGAGTGGCAGGGCAGCCCCCGAGGCAGCATCCGGGGAGGAGGACGAGGTGGAGCCGCGGCCCAGTACCAACTGATCTACAGACTGCGACTGGTCTCCGGACAGGGGGTTGGGGACCACTGCCCAACAAAGTCTTGTCCAGCTGCACAGTGGGGAACTGTCAAGGATTTGTGAGGACAACCTTCATTATCCATACAAATCCCCTCTATTCTCTTTCTATGTGCAAAATAAGAATAGAGCTGAAGAGCTAGTTTTTTATACCCTGCCTTTCATTACCAGAAGGACTCCAAGGCAGCTTTCCCTTCCTCTCCCCACAACAGACACTGTGAGGTAGGTGAGACAACAGGTCTGTCAGGTAGGTTATGCTAAAAGTATGTGAATGGCCCAGAATAACCCAGTGAGTGATTCGAACACAGCACAGTGGGGATTTGGACCTGGATCTTCTACATCCCAGTCCAAAACTCTAAACCAGGGGTAGTCAAACTGCGGCCCTCCAGATGTCAATGGACTACAATTCCCATGAGCCCCTGTAAGTGTTTGCTAGCAGGGGCTCATGGGAATTGTAGTCCATTGACATCTGGAGGACCGCAGTTTGACTACCCCTGCTCTAAACACTCCTCCTGTGATTGCTGTTGAATAGCAGCAAGCAGCTGGGTCACACATATGTTATCAAGCACACATATGTTACACATATGTGGGTCACACATATGTTAGCAAGCAGCTGGGTCACACATATGTAAGTCACACATATGTTATCTAACTGATTCAAGGGGATAGCCATGTTGGTCTGAAGTAGCGCAACAAAATTTGAGTTCAATGGCTGCTTTAAGACCAATAAAGATTTATTCAAGGCATGCATACACAATTCCTCATGCCCTGAATGAATCTTTCTTGGTCTTAACGGTGCCATTGGACTCAAATTTTTATATGTCATCAAGTCACTCTTGGTTGTAGGTCAGCGGTCCGCAAGCTTTCGGCCGCTGCGGACCGCTGCTCCGGAGTGGGGGGAGATGGCGGCCTGGGGGCACGCACACGCGCGGCAGCCCCAGCGCAAACGCGTGCGTGGCAGTCCGCGCATGCGCGTTTGCGCCGTCGCCATGCCGGCGGCCGTGGGTCCCCTTCCTGGCCACTAAAGCGGCCGATTAGCTAGCAGCTTGGCAAGCTTCTCTTCCCTCCCCTCCCGAAACAAGAAGCTTGCTGGGCCGCGAGCTAATCGGCCGCTTTGGCGGCAGATTTGCTTGCAGCCTGGCGAGCTTCTCGCTTCGGGGGAAGGGAAGAAGGAGCCGTGGCCCAGCGCCAAGGCCCGCGGGTTGGGGACCATTGTTGTAGGTGAATACCCCTTTAAAACCCAGAATAGCTCCATAAAGGATGGATAAACCTCTTCCTTGATTTTACTGATAGAAATGAAGTCTATAAGGCTAGGAAAATTGTAGCAATTGCCTAGAAGCTTCCACTGAAGGCACTTAATTTTGAAGGCTATTGCTTCTGTTATTTAGGCCCCCCATCCAATTAAAAAAAAGATTTCAGTGTTTTGTTATACTTAATTTTGCAAATCTGATGCTTTTCTCAGTTTATAGAAATACCTCTTCGTAGCCCTGGTCTTTGGATTTATGGGGCCACAGGTGGGGCCATGTTAAGGATTAAATATGTTGATGCTTAGTGTCCTCAAATATGGTCATTTAGATATGGCATCTTCTCACACTACATTCAGGGCCAGACACACACTATTCTCCAGTACGAAGTAGATAATATCTGCAGCAAAGGCCCAGATAATGACAATAGTGGCCCCTATATGACCATAATGGAAACAAGATATTCCCTGTTGCAATGCTTTGGCTATGCAACTCCACCCCCACCCCCACCACCAATTTGTGTTGCTGAGCGTCAGTGTTTCTGATTGAGTTTGGTACATTTTCAGATTTCATGTGATAGTGCTTATTTTGGGGGGTGGCCACAAAGGAATATTGGTCTTGCCTTGAACTTCCACAAGGAATTCCAGAATGCATTTCTAGGAAGCCTATTAAAAGACAAGTACATGAAAAGTAAGTTATAAGCCTATAGCAGACAACTGGGGTGGCCTTACAGCAAGCCTGTTTGTGAGCACCACAAGTTTGGGACCAGTTGCCCAGAGGTATCCATTGCACCACTAATCTGTTTGATATTTGTAAAATTAAACTGCCAGAGTGGCTTCTGCTGATTAATTTTGTTTTCCAATGTATTTTGAATTGCTTTATTGGTTCTTTGCCATATTGTTTTATTCTAAGACTAGCTTGCTGATTTTTTAGAATTGGGAAATTGTGTACCACTTTTGACGCTTGCATAGAATGCCGATTGATCTATTTGATAAACAACAAAATAACAGTGCTATGGAGGCGAAGAAAATATTACCAGATGTGTGAACAGATGTCGCATTTAGCAAAAAAAAAAAATACACGGATGATTCCAGTAGCAGTGCTTAAAACTTAGAAGCTGGCACTTCAGCATATGGGTACGAGCCTGAGAAATGTTCAGTGAGCTTGGCTGTGTGATTTTAGGTTTAGTAGTTATATGAACACTTAAACTTGTCTTTCTTCATTTTACTATAGCCAGCAATCTCGACATTTATTATTTGGAAAGTAGCTGTAGGATGGATTTTGGGGCTGCTAAGACCCATTACATTTGGAGCTTCCTGCGTGATTATTAATACACAGTAGCATAATAACCACCAACAAAATGAAACTTAACAGTGAAGCAAATCTAATGGGATAGAATGTTAATTAAGAGGAGCAGGGAACTCATCACTTTAGTCTTCCTTCTATTACAGAATAAGATGTTATATGGTGGGCTTTTAATAGGAAAGGCTATTAGTATCTCATAAGACACTAATTTCCTTTATTGCCGTTGCTTCACAATTGCAACTTTCTTTCATACTGATGTGTTCATTATTCCTGTTCATGGTCCTTCGGCAAGATTGGAATTTTCGCAAAGGAATAAACATTTATCCATATAAACCTGGCATTGGCACAAGCTGAATCGCTGAGCTGTGTAGGCAACTGTGGTCAACTCAAACCACCTAAGGCTATGTGCGCATTTGAAAAGAGACATGTCTTCAGATTTCAGATTGTGGAGGGTGTGGGGTATGGGATTTTACATCTGAATGCTTCTCCATCATGAAAGATGGAAAGATGTGTTGTGGAAAAAATAGACTGGGACATTTCTCCCTGACGTGTTAATTTTCCATATGCAGGCAATTTTTAACTGACATGCAACAAGCCTTCAAATATAAAAACCTTTGTCAGCTTTCTGAAAACTGTACAATCCTGGGAGGAATTGCAGCATTTCCCAGCGTTTGAATCAGCTCTGTACAAAGAACTATCCTGTTTCAGGCTATGTCAGAATTTAGTTGAAGTGAAGAAAGTTCATGGAAGAAACCATTCAGATAACTTCATTTAGCTTAAAGGAGTCAATTTATTGGTTATCCCCAACCCCAAGGAAGCCCACCTGGCCTCTACCAGGGCCAGGGCCTTTTCAGTCCTGGCCCCGACCTGATGGAATGAACTCCCGGAAGAGGGCCTGTAAAACGGAGCTCTTCCGCCAGGTGAGGCCGGGCGGTGAGGAGGATCAGCCCCCCCCCCTCACGAAATCTGGCGGTAGTGAGTGCCAGCCCCCTCCACCTCCCGTAGCTGAGGCGGTAGAGACTTGATGATTAGTATTATGCCATCTATTGTTGTTATTGTTGTTATTGTTGACTAATTGGCTGTTATTTACTGTAATTTTATGTTATTTTTATGGATTTTAGGGAATGGGATTTTATGTGAGCTGCCTCGATCCTTCGGGGGGAGGCGGGATATAAATAATAATAACAACAACAACAACAACAACAACACTACCACTGGAGATACAATACAAATTATAAAAGCTATCCATTAATCAATCTATATTAAATATTTGGTCTCTGATCCTAATTTTCTGAAACAAGATCAGTGTGTGTGTGTCTGACAGTGGACAAACTATCTATATTCTAGAACAGGGGTAGTCAAACTGCGGCCTTCCAGATGTCCATGGACTACAATTCCCATGAGCCCCTGCCAGCAAATATTCAATATATATGTTTTCATGTCCAAACACACTTCATTGGTTTAAAGGGAGCCACTGGACTCAAACTTTTTTCTGCTGCTTCAGACAAAAATGGGTACCAACACCCACCTGAAATCCATATATGTTTTAGTTGACTATTATCTTTAGCTGCTAACCTGCTGACAACTCACATTCTTCTTGCCAATAATGACCAGGCAGCCAGATAACTGACAGACTGTTTGCGGTCTGTCTTGGGACAGCTAAACATAGTAACCACAGGATATTTGGCTGCTGAACATGGTTGCCGTGAAATCCTGGGCATTGCTACTTATCTCATGTATAATATTATGATGTCAAGGTAGCCTTGAAACCCTTCAGTTTTAAAAATGGTTGGAGTGTTATTTTAAGAGCGGGAAGTTACAAGTTCAAATCTTCACACTGATATGTAGCTGACTGGATGACCTTGGAATCAGTGGTGACCTTGGGGTCAGTGATGTTCAGGATTGTTATTCAAAAGGCATGGAACCTTAGGCTGAAACGTACCAATTGAGGTTCCTGATGACAGTGCATTCTT
This sequence comes from Paroedura picta, assembly GCF_049243985.1. Classification (NCBI taxonomy): domain Eukaryota; kingdom Metazoa; phylum Chordata; class Lepidosauria; order Squamata; family Gekkonidae; genus Paroedura; species Paroedura picta. The sequence continues at coordinate 152,840,053 of NC_135370.1, read as the reverse complement.
GGGACACAGAGGCACTGGAGAGGGATACAAATGGATCCTGGGATCCAACCTCATATACCCTGCTGATGGAAGACTAGGAAACAAATATGAGAGATGATAAAATTATACAAAGTCACTACAAAAAGATGCAAGTGACCTGAAAACTTTGTGGTATGTGTTGTCTTATGGTGATCTTATGAATAAACTAGCTTCAAAGCCCGTTCATGAGAACGGGCTTTGAAAGGGTCCTCCCCGTGAGCTTCCCAGTTGATTTCCAGGCTGCTGGGAAGCGCTGAGGGCAAGGGGGATGGTGGAGGGTGGTGGGGGAGAGGGAGGGCTTCCCGGGGGCCTGGCAAGCACACCTGGTGCCAGGCCCCAGGGAAGCACTCCCTCTCCCTCCTTTCTGGAGGTCTGGCAAGCACACCGGTGTGCTTTCCAGGAAGCACTCCCTATGCTCCCCCCCCCCCGTGGCTGGATGGCTTCCCAGGGCCTGGAAAGTAGATCCGGAGCCTCTGCGAGGCCCTGGGTGTGCTTTCCAGGCCTTGGGGAAATGCTCCTTCCCCCCCCCCCACGGCTGGGCCTCTTACCTGGGGCCCTGCAAGTTGAGCGCCGGAGTCACAGACATGCCTGACTCTAACAACCAGGCACGTCTGTGAGGCAAGGGTGAGGGCTTGGTGAAGGAGGGTGTGATCTGTAGGGGCAGGGCCAATCAGCGTGCAGCTGGCTGCACCCTGATTGGCCCTGGAGAGGTCAGACCGTTTCACAATTATTATGAGGTACCAAATGGATAAGATGGCCTCCAAAATGTCTCTTCATTGACATTGCTCAGGTCTTGCAACCTGGAGGCCACAGTTTCTTCTGAGTGAATCCATCTCATGTTGGGCCTTCCTCTTTAACCTCTTCAGGTTTTTCTTGCATTATTGCCTTTAGCTGCAATCTATGGTAACCCAAAGAGAGTAAGCCTACTGGCACTGTTCTGCTGCACAGAGACCAGCAAAATATATTCAAAATATTAGTAATCCCCAGCTAAAAATCCCCCAAACATAATATTTCCTCTTAAATGAATGTGTAGGAAACACAGCGACTGTGCTTGGAGAAATGTTGTAGGGAAAGCAACTGCCTGAATTTGGAAGAACCCTCAAGCGTGTCTTATCCATTCAGAGCATGTGGACTGGAGCCGAACATTGTAATGAAATACAGTAAGTAATGGGCACGATATATACCTTAATCAAAACAAGCTGGAGGATTCACGGGCAGAGGAATGTGGAACACTGGGTTGCTCTCACTACAGCCTGTCAGCTCTGTGGCAACAAATAGAAATTCACCAGCTTGTCTGTTTCAATAGAAAGTGTAAGATACAGCTAATTTCCAATGTGATTTTCTTCCTCAGGTCGTAATAAAGCAATGAGCAAGGAATTCTCGGCCTTCACTGATTCTGACAGGATGGAACCATGCTCGACAGTGTGGGGGATAAAGCTATCTGCTATGAAAATAATGCCTTTCTCTCCCCACTTCCCCGAGTCCTTAAAAACGCATGTGCTTTAAAAAGACATACTTTAACCAGCACTTTGATTTCTGATTTCCCCTGTGTTGGCTCTTAGAATTCTGAGGTACTGGCCACTGTGCAATTTCCTACATGGAAATGTTTTTCAAACACCCACTGAATTGCTGGTTTGCCCTTAGTACTGATTTCATAAGCTGAGCATACAAAGTTGCCTTATAATGGGGGCAGACAACTGGTCCACTGGACACTGGCCTATCTAGTTGCCAGTTGTCTCCTGCGATGGACAATAGAGCTTTGAGATTTCAGGCAGAGAAAGTTCCTTCTCATTATGTCATAACCTAAGATGCCCAAACTGGAAATTTCAGGGACTGAATCTGGAATCTTCTGCATGCGGCGGATATGCTCCATCACCCACAATGGCATGCTCCACTTAAGAAATCCCCCCAAAGACCAATGCTTCTTTTATAGGAGTGTTTTAACAAGATACAGTGCAGCCCAGTGCATATAAATACGGGGAATGGGGAAAAAAGAAGAGTTTGCTTTTTTATACGATCAGACTTCTGGGTTTTTGTGAGATTATATTTTCATTGGATTCTAGCTTCCTCCATCCATAACACAGTCTAATCATAAACTTTTTTTTTACAAAGGCCAGCTGAATCTTGCTGGTTCAGTTGTTTGCGTGGCAGATTTCACCAGAAGTACATTTGACTATCACATTACACAAGTTTGACAATGGTGATCATTTGTTCAGTTTAGTTTATGCTGACCAACGGTGAAAGTCTGACAAACTGGGTGGCATTAGGGTTTCCCCCAAGACTGTGTATGTGCAAAGATGCTGCCCATTCACATTGAATGGTATCTATTAGTGTCACTAGGGACTCCTTGCCCTGATCTGGATGACCCAGGGTTGTCCAGTCTGGTCACATCTTTGAAGCTAAGAAGGTATGCTCTGCCTAGTATGTGGATGGGGCACCATGAAAGAATCCCAGGGTTGCTGCGCAGAGGCAGGCCATGGCAAGCCATCTCTGCTCAGTTCTTGCCTTGAAAGCTCTGTGGGGTTGTCATATATTGGATGTGACTTAACAGCACTTTCCACCACCATCACCATCACAAGTACAGCGATATAGGCTCAATATCAGGAAATATTGCCCCCTTCAAGGATCGCTGCCTTGTTGTGGCAAGGGGGCTTGCGTAGTTCAGTGAAGCTATGAGCTATGCCGTGCAGGGCCACCCAAGACGGACAGGTCATAGCTGAGAGCTCTGACAAAAGGTGATCCACTGGAGAAGGCAATGGCAAACCACTCCAGTATCTTTGCCATGAAAACTCTATGGACAGTTCCAATAGGCATAACGATATGACGCTGGAAGATGAGCCCCTCAGGTCGGAAGGTGTCCAATATGCTACTGGGGATGAGCAGACGGCTAGTACGAGTAGCGCCAGAATGAATGAAGCGACTGGGCCAAAGCCGAAAGGACGCTCAGTTGTGGAAGTAACTGGTGTCGAAAAGACAGTCCGATGCTGTAAAGATTTTTATTCCATAGGAACCTGGAACGTCAGATCCATGAATCAAGGCAAGCTGGACGTGGTTAAACAAGAAATGAGAAGACTGAACATCGACATTTTAGGAATCAGTGAACTAAAATGGACAGGAATGGGTGAATTTAATTCAGATGACCATCAGGTATACTACTGTGGACAAGAATCTCGCAGAAGAAATGGAGTAGCATTCATAATCAATAAGAGAGTAGGAAAAGCAGTCTTGGGATACAATCCCCAGAATGACAGAATGATCTCAGTTCGAATCCAAGGCAAACCATTCAACATCACAGTGATCCAGGTCTACGCCCCAACCACTGCTGCTGAAGAGGATGAAGTTGATCAGTTCTATGAAGCCCTACAACACCTTCTAGAAGCAACGCCCAAAAATGATGTGCTTATCATCATGGGGGATTGGAATGCTAAAGTAGGAAGCCAAAAGATAACCGGGATAACAGGCAAGTTTGGCCTTGGAGTACAAAATGAAGCAGGGCACAGGCTGGTAGAATTTTGTCAAGAGAATACAATGGTCATAGCAAACACTCTTTTCCAGCAACCCAAGAGACGACTCTACACATGGACATCACCAGACGGTCAACACAGAAATCAGATTGACTATGTGCTCTGCAGCCAAAGATGGAAAAGTTCTATCCAGTCAATAAAAACAAGACCAGGAGCTGATTGTGGTTCAGATCATGAGCTTCTTGTTGCAAAATTTAGGCTTAAATTGAAGAAAGTAGGGAAAAGCACTAGGCCACTCAGGTATGAACTAAATCATATCCCTGACGAATACACAGTGGAGGTGACAAATAGATTTAAGGAATTAGATCTGATAGACAGAGTGCCTGAAGAACTATGGACGGAGGTTCGCAACATTGTACAAGAGGTAGCAACTAAAACCATCCCAAAGAAAAAGAAATGCAAGAAATCAAAATGGCTGTCTGAGGAAGCTTTACAAATAGCTAAGGAGAGAAGGGAAGTGAAAGGCAAGGGAGAAAGAGAAAGATACACCCAATTGAATGCAGAATTCCAGAGAAAAGCTAGAAGAGATAAGAATGCCTTCTTAAATGAACAGTGCAAACAAATAGAAGAAAACAATAGAATGGGGAGGATCAGAGATCTTTTCAAGAAAATTGGAGATATGAAGAGAACGTTTCATGCAAAGATGGGTATGATAAGGGACCAAAATGGTAGGGACCTCACAGAAGCAGAAGAGATCAAACAAAGGTGGCAAAATTATACAGAAGAACTATACAAGAGCGAGCTTAACATCCCTGATGACCACAATGGGGTAGTTACTGACCTGGAGCCAGACATCCTGGAATGTGAAGTCAAATGGGCCTTAGGAAGTCTGAGCAACAATAAAGCTAGTGGTAGTGACAGCATTCCAGTTGAACTATTCAAAATCTTAAAGGACGATGCAGTAAAAGTGCTACACTCAATATGCCAGCAACTTTGGAAAACTCAACAATGGCCACAGGATTGGAAAAGGTCAGTTTACATTCCAATCCCAAAGAAGGGCAATGCCAAAGAATGTTCAAACTACCGCACCATTGCACTAATTTCTCATACTAGCAAAGTTATGCTCAAAATCCTACAAGCTAGGCTCCAGCAATATGTGGACCGAGAACTTCCAGAAGTACAGGCAGGATTTCGAAGAGGCAGAGGAACTAGAGATCAAATTGCCAACATACGCTGGATCATGGAGAAAGCTAGGGAGTACCAGAAGAACGTCTACTTCTGCTTCATTGACTATGCTAAAGCCTTTGATTGTGTGGAGCACAACAAATTGTGGCAAGTTCTTAAAGAGATGGGAATACCAGAGCATCTTATTTGTCTCTTGAGAAATTTATATGCAGGTCAAGAAGCAACAGTGAGAACTGAACATGGAATCACTGACTGGTTCAAAATTGAGAAAGGAGTTCGGCAAGGCTGTATACTGTCGCCTTGCCTATTTAACTTGTATGCAGAGCACATCATGAGAAATGCGGGATTAGAGGAGTCACAAATTGGGATCAAGATTGCAGGGAGAAATATCAACAACCTCAGATATGCAGATGATACCACTCTAATGGCAGAAAGTGAAGAGGAACTAAAGAGCCTGTTGATGCGGGTGAAGGAGGAGAGTGCCAAAGTTGGCTTGAAACTCAACATCAAGAAAACAAAGATCATGGCATCCGGCCCTCTCAATTCCTGGCAAATAGAAGGGGAAGAAATGGAGATAGTGACAGATTTTATTTTCCTGGGCTCCAAGATCACTGCAGATGGGGACTGCAGCAAAGAAATTAAAAGACGCTTGCTCCTGGGGAGGAAAGCTATGGCAAATCTAGACAGCATCCTAAAAAGCAGAGACATCACCCTGCCAACAAAAGTGCGTTTAGTCAAGGCTATGGTCTTCCCAGTTGCAATGTATGGCTGCGAAAGTTGGACCATAAGGAAGGCCGAGCGTCAAAGAATTGAGGCTTTTGAACTCTGGTGCTGGAGAAGACTCTTGCGAGTCCCTTGGACTGCAAGGCGAACAAACCAGTCAGTCCTAGAGGAGATCAGCCCTGACTGCTCTTTAGAAGGCCAGATCCTGAAGATGAAACTCAAATATTTTGGCCACCTCATGAGAAGGAAGGACTCCCTGGAGAAGAGCCTAATGCTGGGAGAGATCGAGGGCAAAAGAAGAAGGGGACGACAGAGAATGAGGTGGATGGATGGAGTCACTGAAGCAGTAGGTGCAAACTTAAATGGACTCCGGGGAATGGTAGAGGACAGGATGGCCTGGAGGATCATTGTCCATGGGGTCGCGATGGGTCGGACACGACTTCGCACATAACAACAACAACAACAAAAGGAGAGAAGGGAAGTGAAAGGCAAGGGAGAAAGAGAAAGATACACCCAATTGAATGCAGAATTCCAGAGAAAAGCTAGAAGAGATAAGAATACCTTCTTAAATGAACAGTGCAAACAAATAGAAGAAAACAATAGAATGGGGAGGACCAGAGATCTTTTCAAGAAAATTGGAGATATGAAGAGAACGTTTCATGCAAAGATGGGTATGATAAGGGACCAAAATGGTAGGGACCTCACAGAAGCAGAAGAGATTAAACAAAGGTGGCAAAATTATACAGAAGAACTATACAAGAGCGAGCTTAACATCCCTGATGACCACAATGGGGTAGTTACTGACCTGGAGCCAGACATCCTGGAATGTGAAGTCAAATGGGCCTTAGAAAGTCTGAGCAACAATAAAGCTAGTGGTAGTGACAGCATTCCAGTTGAACTATTCAAAATCTTAAAGGACGATGCAGTAAAAGTGCTACACTCAATATGCCAGCAAATTTGGAAAACTCAACAATGGCCACAGGATTGGAAAAGGTCAGTTTACATTCCAATCCCAAAGAAGGGCAATGCCAAAGAATGTTCAAACTACCGCACCATCGCACTAATTTCTCATGCTAGCAAAGTTATGCTCAAAATCCTACAAGCTAGGCTCCAGCAATATGTGGACCGAGAACTTCCAGAAGTACAGGCAGGATTTCGAAGAGGCAGAGGAACTAGAGATCAAATTGCCAACATACGCTGGATCATGGAGAAAGCTAGGGAGTACCAGAAGAACGTCTACTTCTGCTTCATTGACTATGCTAAAGCCTTTGATTGTGTGGAGCACAACAAATTGTGGCAAGTTCTTAAAGAGATGGGAATACCAGAGCATCTTATTTGTCTCTTGAGAAATTTATATGCAGGTCAAGAAGCAACAGTGAGAACTGAACATGGAATCACTGACTGGTTCAAAATTGAGAAAGGAGTTCGGCAAGGCTGTATACTGTCGCCTTGCCTATTTAACTTGTATGCAGAGCACATCATGAGAAATGCGGGATTAGAGGAGTCACAAATTGGGATCAAGATTGCAGGGAGAAATATCAACAACCTCAGATATGCAGATGATACCACTCTAATGGCAGAAAGTGAAGAGGAACTAAAGAGCCTGTTGATGCGGGTGAAGGAGGAGAGTGCAAAAGTTGGCTTGAAACTCAACATCAAGAAAACAAAGATCATGGCATCCTGCCCTCTCAATTCCTGGCAAATAGAAGGGGAAGAAATGGAGATAGTGACAGATTTTATTTTCCTGGGCTCCAAGATCACTGCAGATGGGGACTGCAGCAAAGAAATTAAAAGACGCTTGCTCCTGGGGAGGAAAGCTATGGCAAATCTAGACAGCATCCTAAAAAGCAGAGACATCACCCTGCCAACAAAAGTGCGTTTAGTCAAGGCTATGGTCTTCCCAGTTGCAATGTATGGCTGCGAAAGTTGGACCATAAGGAAGGCCGAGCGTCAAAGAATTGAGGCTTTTGAACTCTGGTGCTGGAGAAGACTCTTGCGAGTCCCTTGGACTGCAAGGCGAACAAACCGGTCAGTCCTAGAGGAGATCAGCCCTGACTGCTCTTTAGAAGGCCAGATCCTGAAGATGAAACTCAAATATTTTGGCCACCTCATGAGAAGGAAGGACTCCCTGGAGAAGAGCCTAATGCTGGGAGCGATCGAGGGCAAAAGAAGAAGGGGACGACAGAGAATGAGGTGGCTGGATGGAGTCACTGAAGCAGTAGGTGCAAACTTAAATGGACTCCGGGGAATGGTAGAGGACAGGAAGGCCTGGAGGATCATTGTCCATGGGGTCGCGATGGGTCGGACACGGCTTCGCACATAACAACAATCAGGAAAAAAACTTTTCATAGTCAGAGTAGTTCAGCAGTGGAATAGGCTGCCTAAGGAGGTGGTGAGCTCCCCCTCACTGGCAGTCTTCAAGCAAAGGTTGGATACACACTTTTCTTGGATGCTTTAGGATGCTTTGGGCTGATTCTGCGTTGAGCAGGGGGTTGGACTAGATGGCCTGTATGGCCCCTTCTAACTCTATGGTTCTGTGATTCTATTCTATGAAGTCAGGGACTACTTAGATCAGGGATTCCCAAGCAGGGCTCCCCATAGGACCAGGGATCCATGAAATCTCCCCGGGGGCTCCCCAGCCTTTCCCCTATATCCTGCCTTAATGGACTCAGCTATACTTCCAGCCTGGTTCTGGGGCTCCTTGAAGCCTGAAAAATATTTCAAGGGCTCCTCCATGACCAAAAGGTTGAAAGAGGCTGACTTAGGTGAATATAGAAGGATTTTATTTTATTGAAACCCAGTATTTATGGATGGCTGATTTATGAGTGGTCTACTTTAAATAGACAGTCAGTTCTCTATCTCCCTTGCAGTTTAACTCCGCCTTGCAGCAAGCAATTGTTTAAATAGGTAGGAGACTCTATTGGGCTCTATGAGTACATGCATGTATGAAAAACCAGTTGCACATTACAGGATGGTTAGTAAGGTCACAGTGAAACAGCCTGCCAGACACCCATGAACTCAGTAGTGAACTCTCTATCAAGCTGACCATCATAATTAAAAAAAAATCAGATCTAGGTTTGCAACCCGGACATCCCCTGCACCATCAGATGCTCAAGCAGCCCTAATTCAGAGAATGCAAATGCATTGCTGTCTATTAAATCATTACTGGTTTCGGCTTAATCAACATTCCTGGTATTTTATCTATTTAAAACATTTATGCTTGTGCAAATGTTTTTTTTTTCCACTCTGAACTTTACAGCAGAAGGTAACTTTAGATATAGGGATCAATCCCGCAACTGTATAGGGATCAATATAGGTGTTGGACATATGAGCCTCTTGTGGTGCAGAGTGGTAAGCCAGCCGTCTGAAAGCTTTGCCCATGAGGCTGGGAGTTCAATCCCAGCAGCCGGCTCAAGGTTGACTCAGCCTTCCATCCTTCCGAGGTCAGTAAAATGAGTACCCAGCATGCTGGGGGGTAAACGGTAATGACTGGGGAAGGCACTGGCAAACCACCCCGTATTGAGTCTGCCATGAAAATGCTAGAGGGCGTCACCCCAAGGGTCAGACATAACTCAGTGCTTGCACAGGGGACACCTTTACCTTTATTTAGCAGGATACATCAAGTACAGTGGATTAATACAGCACAGACACATGTGTGTTGCACTCTTAAGAAAAAAGTTTACTTCAAAATTAGGGAAAGGGTTCTGTGGACGGAAAACAGCCTCTTCTTTCTAGTTCTGATCAACTCTTGTTTCTTTGTTCCTTCTGACCCTAAGAAGGAAGGAATGAAAGTTTTCCTCCAAAGTTCCACCCCTTGTGTACTTGTGGAATAGCATGGACTATCCTCAATGTCTTGATTAGCCAACAGTCAATCTTAAATTAACCTCAATAAGGATAAACTTTCCCGCTTTCAGTGGGAAGAATCTACTCTACACCTAATTAGTTCTATGCAAAACTTGCTATTATTAGCTTACAGAAACTTGAACCTGGCCCTTTCATGAAGAGGGGTTACTTGCAAAACTCGATAATAACAATCCCTCGGCAGTACCTATTTATTTTGATTGGGTAGGACTGAAGTGAAGTTGTACAGCTGGTGTTAGGACTGATATGGTTTTGGCAAATGCTAGGGCATTTGAGGGTTGAGGAACTTACCACTAATCCTTGGCAGTGTATGATCTGAGATGTCCTACCCACACTATCGGGTATGTATGGTTTCATAGAAGTGGGTGTGGATTCATGGCTATATGAAATGGGTGGCGCTAATTGGGGATAACAATTTTTTCTCCCTCCCCACTCAAAAGATTTTGCTATGGTTATGCAGCAGTAACGAAAAGCACACTGCCCATCCTCAAACACAATAACGCCTTTTGTCTAAGGATGGAATATAACCAGGTGAGCCCAGTAATCCTTTTGCCCTTGGGTCCATAAGAATCCAAAGACAATCATGACAGCCCATCAACTCAAGCTCCTGGGGACTCAGTCCTAAGAATCTTTCAGTAGTCCATTTTCATTACCATTGCAGAGATTTGCTGTTTACAATAATACATAATCCATATTTTTGTTACCTTTTATGTGGTTCTAGTCATTAGCTGTAATTTGCAGGACTTTATGAAAATCTGCTGCATGTTTTTACCTTTTAATCCCCGGATATGACAACCCTTTTCCACCTCCTGAGTTTGTTCCATTTCCTGATTAAGCCTTCCTCCCCACTGCTGCTGATTTCAAATCTTCAGCTGCATATTCAAGGGATGCTGCATTAAGAAGGGAACCATTCTACTCTCTTATTGTTGTGGTCGTGGCGTTTCTGAAATGATGATGAGCTTAAATGCCAACTACATCATTCCCAGAAGAATACAAAATTGGATCCAGTTCAAGAGAAAGGCAGGAATCCACATTATCTGACTAATCTACTGAATCATAGATGCATTATGATGTGGGATTTAAAAAAAAATGTGTATGTCCAAAACACCTGGGAGGCAGTAAATATGCTGGAACATGCCCTGCCAGCGGTCCTAGTATGAAATTGTGGTTGAGTAACCCCAAGAGGAGTGAGATAGTACCTTCTTAGATTTGATTGCTATAGAGCAAAAATATGTTTTCCAAAAACAAGGAAAATTATATGAGTAGAAGAAAAACAATGACCGTTTACACACTGTGTAGGAACACAAATTGGAGGTGGATGAGGCGCACTGGGCCAAATGCTCCCCTGTGTGGGTGCAGGAAGAGGTGGGGCAAGCTGCCACAACTAACTCCAGCCTGCAGCCCAGCATGAAACCTTCAGTGCATAAATGGTCAATGCGATACAAAGGGCCAAACTAGATGATAAGGCATATTTTAGGATGCCAGGTATATTTTGGGATAGAAACAAGGCAGTGATGTTCTAAGCCACTTTGAGTGTCAAATGGAGAGAACAGCAGAATATAAATAACTGCAAAATACACACGATAACAGAGGAGACTGGAAGAGCCATTTAAAAGCCTTTCCATGTCAGCCTCTTGACCACATGTGGGTCCCATGGGGAGGCAAGGGAAAATCTACATCTATTTTGCACTGATGAACTGAGGAATCCCTCCCTCCCGGCACTTCTCAAGGATCCTGGAATGTAATGGGGGCAAGAAAGGAGAGAGATTGTCTTCCCAGCGATCATCATATTTGCATTTTTAATTTCAAAATAGGTCAAATGTGTTTCTTAATTGGCCTTTCTGTGCATTTTACTATATCTGGTTTCCTGTTTGTTTGTGAATCACACTGCAAAGTATGCCTAATAAACATCTATTGGGAAGCTGCACAAGTTTTGTGAATAGATGGAGAAAGATAAGCTTCTTATCTTGGCTTTGTATCAAATCTTTGTGTAGGCAGACTCTTAAGACAATCAGAGAGTCAGCATTAACTCACTAAGAAGGAAATGCGCTGTATTCTAGGAGACTGAAGAAAGAAGCTGAACTAGAAGGAAAGGTTACAGCGACTGTTATAATTGAAAGAAAATGAAACATGGTTGCACAGAGAACTTCTTTTGAAAAAATATACACAGAGGAGTTTTCCGAAGTGTGTTTGTCAGAGATTGAAGGAAATGCTTCACTTCCTACCTTTGAGACATCTGATACCATATGTCAGCTCATTTTTGTTCATATTAAACTATAATTGTGTATTTTTATTGCTGATCCATTGTTAAAACACACACTTCCTAAGAAAAGTGCTTAAAATCTGAAAGTTTGAAATGTGGGGTTGTCAATGGCGGTTCTAGTTAATGCTGGGAGGAACATCAGGGGGCAGTAATAATGGATCTTAGGAACGCAAAGGGAGTCCTTGAATGAAATGACTGAAATCTGGGGTAGCCAATGAGCACAAATGGCTTGTCTGAAGTGACTCGGTGTGAATTCTTCTAGGACTGTTTGATAGTTACCTCTATATAGGCCTTGAAGGTGGGACCTCATGCAAGTGAAGCTCACACATTTCCACAGCATTAAATCTTTCTCTGTGGTCTTCCTGCTCTGATATATTTGTCTGGCTTCAATATCAGGACCAATGTGGGATTCCAAATGCCATGAAGGGTTATTTTTTTATTTTTTTTATTATTTATTATATTTATATACCGCCCTCCCCAGGGGCTCATCTGGGGCATCCAGTTTGGGGACACTGTTAGAGTACGGGCCTGCAATACTAGTCCTGCCTCTGCTTCCCCCTAGCTTCTTTATTAGCCAAAAGATGAGTTTTGCTTCATTTTCAGCTTGCTGCCCTATCATCCCTGTTGTCACAAGAATTCTCCCTCACCTCACTAAATTCTTGAGAACAGGCAATAAGAGTGTCCTCTATGAATGTTCCATTGTGGGCTCTATTGTTGCTGTCCTGGCGTATGTCACCTTGTCGTGCAAAAAGCTGCTCCTGAGGGAATTCTTCCTTGCTGGGATGTGAACTCTTGCCGGGGACTGGCCATGGGCTTTCTGTGGAAGGTTTCCTTTGACGAGTGACTTGTGGAGGTATCTTGATGAGAGGGCTGAAGTAGCCATGCATTTTTCTTATGTGTTTGGGTCACTTGTCAGAAGTGTTTGCATCTACTGGTGCATCTTCCAGGAATATGTCACCTGTTTGCTTCACAGTACGGATGCCTTAGCCCTCTTTTTAGTGGTTTGTGCTGTATTTCCTTTGTTCCTTCTGATATTATGTTCTGTGTGGGTAGAGACAGGGCAAGTTGGGGAAGTGTGTTGCCACTGGCCTGCATTTGGTGGATTGCTTCCATATATAGCAGATAAGGGGGAGTCCTGATAAGGGGGAGCAGTATACTGCTCTGTGTCTGTGGTTTGGTGGTAGTTTCGTTAGGTCCTTAAAACTGGGTCTTTTTTGTAACCATCCCTTTTATTTACTGAGAAAATGTAGGATCTTGACTAGCTTTTGATGATGTGCTGGTATCTGTGGCTAAGGTCCAAGCTGCTCGTGACCCTTTGGTTCCTACCGTGTTACCTCATGCATTATACTATTGTTGCAGATCATCATGAAGATGGAAAACAGCATAGGCAAGTTATTTTCTACCTGGAAACCCAGTTGTGTGAAGTATTCATTTCATGCTGTTGGCTAATGTTAATGACACCAGATCCCAAAGATGGCGGTTGTTACAATCATACAAAACTACATGAGAGCCAGTTCACACAGACTTTCCTTCTAGATAGGAAATGTATAAGAAACGGATGATAGTGACTACACTTGTGATTGCAAGTAGATGTTTGTTTTAGACCTGTTCTCTTCTGCGGAGGGTGGTTCAATAGATGGGCCAATCTAACTGGGTCCTGGAAGCTAAATGGGTGTGTAAAGTTCCCACCAGGACTCTTTAGTCTTCCTTTGTGACAGACTAACTACAAACATTGCAAAGTAGATGCACCAGTGGGTGCTTTCATCTTTAAACAAGCCTGTTACAATAGATGTGCTTCAGGCATTGCATTTATAGGAGCTTGTTTTACCAGCTGGTTCTAAAAATACCTCTATATTCCTGTCTTCTTCATTTTGGATTACTTTACTTCTTAGGGGTGTTTCATGCCAGGGAAAGGAGGGGGAGTCTATGATAGATATGGAAAATAGCATCTGTTTGGGAAGATCACAAAGCTTCAGGGATGGACTTTGAGTCTCGTGGTTACTGTTCAAAAACAATAATGAAAAGCTATGAATGAAACAACTGAAAATGCCACTATGTCCCTGCCTCCCTTCTCGCTTTTTACAAAGCTAATCAAAGGGTTTATTCTGCTAATACAATCAGTGTGCATTTTTGTGACAGATGTTTCTGTGAGGTAGAAAAAGTTCCGCTAATCTACAGATGGGTTTAATTTTCTGGATGTCGTGTCAAGGGGGGGGGGGAAGCGAAAGCTGAAAAAAGGGAGGGGGAATGCATGATAATTAAAATAAATTAATTGATGGTGGCAATTGTGACTCATATCTGCCTAACAGAGAATGATGCACATGGATTATATGTTTTCCTTTTATGAGAAAGGGAGAGAGGAGCAAGATAAATATTCCTGTAGCCTTTTGCTTTGATATTTTAAAAAAATGAAGCTAGCCGACGATTTGCTAATGTTCAGGGATAATGCAATAATAACAGGCTACCCATGTAGAAGTGATCCTCTTCATTTCTGCAGTTTCTACATTTGTGCAACTTGATTATGCTGGCAGAGCCAATGTGGAGTACTGGTTCAGTTGTCGGACTGGGATCTGGGATTGCCAGAATAAACAGCCCCCCGCCCATCATGGAAGCTGGCTGGGTGACCTTGGGCCAGTTGCACTCTCTCGGCCTAGCCTGCACCGTAGGGCTGCTGTGCAGTTAAACCAGAGGTGAGGAGAAGGATGTAAGTTGCTTTGAGTCCTCACTGGGGAGAAAGACGGGGTATAAATAAAGCACAAAAATAAACACATGGTCATGTTATCTGTCTTTTCCCTTTTCCAAAGCAGATTCTATCAACCTGAATTTTGTTGTGAAATTTTGTTGTGAGGGAGACTTTGAGGATTCATGGATTATGGATCTTACCATTGTCAACAGATGTAAGAAAAAGTCCATATCCTCTGTGGACCCTTTAAGTAACTCAATAAAAATGGAATTCTAGGACAACACATAATTTTCAGTTAATGCTTCCAGCACCTTTATCTAGCTTGGTGTAGTAGTTAACAGTGATGGACTGTAATTTGGAGAACTAGGTTTGAGTCCCCATTACTCAGCATGCAGCCAGCTTGGTGATCTTCAGCTAGTCACAGTCCTGGTACAGTTAGTCTCATAAAGCAGTTAGAGGTCTTTCAGCCCCACCTACCTCACAGGGGGTCTGTTGTGGGGACAGCAAGGTAAGGTGATTGAAAGCCACTTTGAGACTCCTTCAGATAGTGAAAAGTGGGGTATAAAAACAACTCTTCTTTTTCTTCATCCTGTGACATTACTTATCAGATATGTATATTGTAAGCACCAGCATGCCAATATTACCAAAAATAGTTTTTACATATATATGGTATAAACTACATTTTATATCTTTATGCCTTGGGGACTCCTAGTTAGGTGGAAAGGCAGCATACAAATGTTTTAAATATATATCTGTTCCGCATAATATATTTCTAGTATAAGGTGCTTGGAGAAGGAGCATGGAGGAGTGGCTTAAGTGCCACTCAGTGCTCAACACCCACTCAAGGTGGCTGTCCTGCCCCTGAGTGCCTCCTCTTCCAACCAGCTTGTCTGTCTGTCCAGCGGCCAGCCAATCGCCTTCCATCCCCTACCTCTGAACACCCCCTTCTCCTACTTCCCTCTGAGGCTCGGAGGCTACCAATCCCTGTTGTGTGAGAGCTGCCCCTGCTGGTTAGTTCCCTTCCTGGGGTCCTCCAGCATGCAGCCTTTCCAGCCCCCCCCCCCCAATCTAGCACCTGCTGTATTCCTGAACGCTTGGCCCCTAGTATAAAATAAACTATAATCTACAATGTGTCAAAAGAGAGCTTTTGCAACGGCTTTTGCTTAATAGGAACATGTATATATATGGACTCCTACTTTAAATATTCCAGTCTTCTACTGTCAATCCAAATTTATAATTCTTTCATTTTATATTGATTATCTGTATCCTACAAAGCTAAAAATGTTATAAAGTCTTAAAAGCAACATTTTCTTTCTGAATGGTAATATCCTGTGATATTGTCCCACTGGAAAAGCCAACCAATTTTTATAAATACAATTAAATTAACAAAATAGAGTCAACCAATGCATAACTGCACCTGTTTCTGTTTAAAACATCACTGTGTTCTGGGTACAATTCATCATTTTCAAAGTACAACGGGTGAAAACTTGTAATTGATAGAGTTTGCCCCCCCCCCCCGGTCAACTAGTGGTAGGCAAGAATTTTTTGTCTGTGTTCACACTCTCTATACAACTGGTAAACAAAAACTGGATTGGTGATACAGCTGTGATCATAAAAGCAGGAAGCTCTTACTAATGACTATAAGTAGAAGGGCAGAGTAGCCATCTTTCTGAAACTAAAGTGGTGCCCTTTGCAATTTTATGTTTTTTAAAAAAATAATTGCATCCATGCTATTCAACAAAATCAATAACATCTTTTCAGCAGGTTCATTATGTTTACCCTGCTCTTGCACCTCACTGCCAGGCGACTTTAGAGAGACCCAAATATAGCCTCTCTGGTTGTCCCCTAAATTATGATGTTCACATGATAATTTTATTGGGTGACCCAATGATGCGATTCCATTATATACCCATGATTACTTGTCATTGCAGGTTATCACACTATGCAAGCCAAGCTGCGAGGAAATAATCCTATCAAGGATTGGCTGTCGCTTAAATTACAAAGAGAATGTTGCAGATCTAAAAGCCTCATTCAGAATCTCAACAAGAATAACCTATTCTATTTCTCTACTGTGAGAATTTTCCAGAGCTCCCAGGGGACTATTTGTGATGTAGCAACCCTCATATCTGTCCGTCTCCTTTACTTCTGTATTCGTGATGCCTTCCATTCCTGGCAATGTCGCCAATAAATATGAAATACAAACAGTATCCCTACAAATACTGGATTTTCACATTTCTCTTCTAGAACTCGCTGTCTACGTAGGATCACCTTCATTTTCTGTTAATAACAGTTAGAATCATAGAATCATAGAATCATAGAGTTGGAAGGGGCCATACAGACCATCTAGTCCAACCCCCTGCTCAACGCAGGATTAGCCCTAAGCATCCTAAAGCATTTTCTGTTCTGAAAAAGTTCTGAAGAACTGAGGAATGGCTCACGAAAACTCATACCCTGTCACAAATTTTGTTAGTCTTTAAGATGCTACTGGACTCTTGCTCTTTTCTGCTGTTAACAACATAGTCTATGATTTAGGATAAGCAAGTGTGTGCCACAATATGATTTCCCTCCTTTTAGAAGTCTGCAATCCTTTGATTCCAGCACCTTTAGCACATTTATTTCACTACACATTTATTCCACTAATCCTGGAATAATGCCCTGCAGTCCCCCTGCTACAGAAGGGGGACTGCAGGGCATTATACACTTCCAAGGTATACCCTTTTCCAAATCCTACTTTCTCAGGCTCCAACCTGAAATCTCCAGGTATTTCCTAATCCAGAGTTGGCAACCCTATCATGAGTGGAATTACTAAAATATGAATTAGAGCAGGTTCAATCCATGTGGTTTTGGAGGTGGATGCCTGATTATTTAAAATTCCTGCTATCTTCTGTACGGTTCTGAAAAACTGGGTAAGAAATTAAAATCTTGCATAGTGAAAGGCAACATATATATAATCAGTTATGGTCTGCCCATTTTCTAAAAATAAAACAGATATTAACACCATTACTTCCATCCCAGCATCTCAAAGATCTCTTCTGCACTTTTTGCTAAATCTCTTACTATTGCTTATCAAGATTCTAGACAAATGAACCTTTGTGGTAAGCCTCTTGCCCCCAACATACCTCTATAACGTAATCCACTCAGAATTCCTGCCTATAGACTTCTTCAATGACTCTTTTCATATTACTTTTGTTCTACTTCTCTCTGCCATAAGCTACCATGGCAACAGAGGGTGTGCATTGCTACATGTATTCAAAAGTAAATGTCACAGATCTTCATGGGGCATAGTGGCAAGCTATACAGTATGGGGGCACAACACCTGTGATAATGCAGCTTGTACGGATTTTCTATAAAGTAGTTTACAGTGCCATTCTAATCTGAGTTTCAGAGGGAAGCTATGTTGGTGTGCAACAGAACAGCTGGATTCGAGACCGGAAGCACCTGAGAGACCAGCACAATTTTTTTTGGGGGGGAGGGGTATCACCTTCTGAGAATCAAAGCTTTCTTTGCCAGGGTTTGATGAAGGCAGTTTTGACTTTCGAAAGCTTACAGCCCAAGAAATATTATCGGCCTCTTAGGGATTACTCATGGAATGCTCTGCTTTTATCATGCCTATTTTGGCCCTTATAGTTCAGCAAATATCCAAACAATCATAGCAGTATTAAATTAAATTACAATCCCAGCATTTTGCTTCTAGACAAGGAATATGCCTCTCCTGTGCAGTGTACAACATCAAACATCCTTTTGGTTCTAAATAAAATAGGTATATAGTATATAACATATTTGAAGTACTGCATTAGCCAAGTATCTATGCTACACTATCTAAAATCCCTGCCACTGATTGTGCTAGGTAACTATAACATATAAAGGAGTGTGCATACTTCCAACAACATGCAGAAGATTCCAGTGCCTCCAGGCAGAGACCTGCCCATCCAAGAAGGCTTCGGAATGTTCGGCATGCTGGCCCAAGCATGTTCCCCCTGCAGCTTTGAGGGCAAAGCTGCCTGTGGTGGGGCATTTAAAGAGATTGGGTGGCCACCTATCAATTGACAGTCATAGCAACAAAGGCTGATCCCCAAGCTGGAGAGGAATTTAAAGGGATTGGGCAACATGGCTGTCATTCTCAGCTGGTAGGCAACTGCCCACTTCCTTTAAATTTCTTCCCCCCACCTTCGAAGGCAGCTTTGCTTGACTTCCCTCTGTGTGTGTGTGTATCTGCAAGGACTAGTGTGCCCCCCCCGCTCCATTCCCTGATTTTTCTGCATGAGTGTCTGTGTGCCTAGAAGGGCTAGCACATCCCAATGACTCACTCCCTGACTTCTCTGTGTACGTGTGTGTGCATGTATGTGTGTGTGTGTACAAGGGCCAGTCAGTCATTCCCTGACTTTTCGCTCTGTCTGTCAGCATCTATGCATGTGTTTGTTGGTGCAAAGTCCAGTGTATCCCCCCCCCTCCATTCTCTTGCTGCATAGCACTTACTGCTGTCAGGGAAAGGGGTCACCTTCCTGGATTCCTCTGCCCTCCACCCAAGGAGGAGTTTTCTGGTCATTCAGAGAGTGAGAGAGTAGGGGTGGCATTCCACAAGAGTGCAGTGCCCCAGAATTCCCCCCCCAGCAGCCATTTTCTCCAGGGAAGCTGCCCACCGGCCTCTCTGAGGAGGGCATTGCCACCACTGTTACAGTGGGCCTTGATAACAGTAATAGACTATACCTTTGAATATGCCACTACCCAAAATATTCTCTTTCCAGAACTCTATAAACTCTTAGTTTCAAGTAGGCCAATTTCTTTTTTCTTTCCTTTAGCTGATTCTCTGTGATTCTTAACATAAAATGATCAGTTTTTTGTGGTTTTTATTCCCCCTCCCTTTAGTGAATCCTGGAACCCACTTTGCTGTGCATCTTGTTATACTCCTATGATTTGCTCTTGATGACATTGTACCCCTTTACAATAAAAAGTAAGAAAGGCATTTTGATGGCTTATACAAAGGTTGAAAATAACTTTTCCCCCTTTCTCCTTTTGTGACCTATCTGGAAGAAGGTTATGTCATGTTCTTGGAGGAGATGTATAACATCTCAGCAGGGAAGGTCTTCAGTCTGTATAAGCAGAAAGACTTTGAAGCACTCCAATGTTCCTGAGCTTGTGTGTTCTTTTCTGATAAGTAAAAAATGGAAGGCTTCTTATTAATGGCAGCTTCTCAGCCTAACCTAGTCTAATCCAGACATAGTTTTGATTAGGGATGCCAATGATTTTGCAACAGTCCTGTTGAGCAGTAATATATATTATATCTTTGACACTGATGATCAGACTGTGAGGTGATCAAGAGTACACCCAGCATCCATTGAACAACTCAAACAGCTAATGAACTAGTATGCAACTCACTGGTAATCAAAAGATGTCTCAGAGATGGTCAGAGGATCAGCTGGGAGTCCCTCTCTGATATTCCAGTGTTTCTCAGCATCCTAACCATTGT
The DNA here is from genome assembly GCF_049243985.1 of Paroedura picta. Lineage (NCBI taxonomy): Eukaryota > Metazoa > Chordata > Lepidosauria > Squamata > Gekkonidae > Paroedura > Paroedura picta. The sequence continues at coordinate 152,820,389 of NC_135370.1, read as the reverse complement.
TTGCTGGGGCAATGCAAAGTTTCAGGGATAACTGTAAGCTGACTCAAAACTTATGTGGGATCAACTAGGAATGGGCTTCTGATTAGGTACCAGCTTGGTGTTGTGGTTAGGAGTGTGCCCTTCTAATCTGAGGAGCCCGGGTCAATTTTGTGCTCCCCCACATGCAGCCAACTGGGTGACCTCGGGCTCACCACGGCACTGAGAAAGCTGTTCTGACTGAGCAGTGATATCAGGGCTCTCTCAGCCTCACCCCCCTCACAGGGTGTCTGTTGTGGGGAGAGGAAAGGTAAGGTGATTGTAAGCCGCTTTGAGACTCCTTCAGGTAGAGAAAAGAGGCATACAAGAACCAACTCTTCTTCTTCTTCTAGGTGATATGACTATATATTGTCATGATCTGATCCCCCTCCCCAAATGGCCAATGATGGGTCTGGAGATGTTGGGAAGGGGAGGGGCCTTGGCCATACAAATCTTTGCTGGTTGAGGCTTATTGCATGTAGTAGTGACTGGAGTCCAGAGAGATAAGTACTCTCATTTTAATTTAACTGTGGGGGGGGGGGGGTGAAGCAGCATAGACCTGCACCTGCCCTGTTCTGGTGTGTGTGTGCGTGGGGGGTGGGGCTGACAACTGGTATAGGCCTGCCCTGGCCCTGTTTCTGCAGGCTCCCACTTCAGGGTGGAAAAAGAGCTAACTGATAGCCAGTCCATAGTGTGGGTATGATTCTCTTCACAAATCAGCTGAAAATATGTCTATGCTGTCACATCCTATGCTGTGGGAGTGTCCTGATGGTGTCACATACAGTGGGAGTGTCTGAGTGATGTCACTTCTGGTGACATGTCTTACAGGGCCATGTAAGGAAGGTATGACTTGCTGACATCACTTCCAATGTTTCTTGAAGCCTAAAGAAGGTTTCGGGGGGGGGGGGGGGGGTCACAACAGTAAGAAGTTTGGGAAAGGCTGCTCTGGTATTATGCGAGAAGAAAAAGCTCAATCTATTTTTATAACCCCTTGCTTTAGTTTATAACCCTTAATCATCTTGGTTGCCTTTTTTCCACCTCTGCAATGTACCTCTTGAGATATGGTCACTAGAACTGCAAATATTATGCAAGAGATTGGACTAGATGACCCTGAAGGTGCTTTCCAAGTCTATGATTCTATGAAATAGTATTCCAAATGAGGCCACACAAGGGTATTACAATATTTACCATTATTTGTAGTCCTTTTTTTTTAATAAGCCCCAGCATGGAATTTGCATTTTTCACCACTGCTGCATTTTCATCAAACTATCTACTGCAACACAAACATCTCTTTTAATCTCAGATTCAGCCTGTTCAGACCCTATTCGTATATATTTAAAGTTCAGATTTTTTGTCCAATGTAAATTACCTTAGCTTTGCAAACACTGAACTTCATATGCCATGTTGTTGCCCACTCACCCAATTTAGAGCGATTCTCTAGGTGTTCTTCATAATCCATCTTGCTTTTCATTATCCTGAGTAAATTGGTATCATTTGCAAATGTGGTCACTGCACTGTTTACCTCCATTTCCAAATAACTGATAAACAAATTAAATAACACCAGTCCCAATACCAGTCCTTTGAGACCCCACTGCTTGCTTCCTTCCATTGCAAGAAATGTCCATTTATTCCTACTCTTTGCTGTCTATTGTTTGCCTAATTTTAAACACATAAAATGACTTGTTGAGACAAAATCCTAAGCTTATTCAGGAGTCTTTAGTGAGATACCTTGTCAAAAGCCTTTAGTAAGGCCAAACATATAAAGACTACCAGAACACCTGTGTATGAGTTTGTTAACCTGCTGTCTGGCCCTCCCTCATTTGGATTTGGGCCTGGGGCTGCCATATCATCTGGGACCTTTCTTCAGCAGTACGTCTTGATGTGGGTCTCAGAATAAAGACAGGAGGAGGCTTCACAGCACTCCAGGAACCTCCCTCTCCTGCTAGCTTCCTCCCAATTGACCACGAGGAGAGGAATTGGCTCTTATTCCATGACTTAACACTGAACTGTCTGATAAAGGGTTTCCTGGACTTTTACCACATGGGAGAATCTGTGCTGGTCTGCTGCCAGGTATATGAGCTAGAGCAGGTTCCCCACCTCATCCTGCTCCTGCATGGGAGACCATTTGGCCTGCTGCACCTTGTCTGCCTCAAATTTCTGCTCCCATACTGGGGTGGTGAGGTTCTGCCATGTTGCAGGGCAGTATGGGCCTTTTTGTTTGTTTAAGAAAATGGTATTGCATACCGATGCAGAACCACATTCTTAAACAAACATATATGTCCAAGGTGGCTCCACAGCACTGTGCAGCATGGCAGAGCTACCTGGAGCATTTTTTTTGTCCCTTCTGGGATGCCGTACCCAGGCAACGGTGGGGAGGAGCTGGACAAGGTCACCCCAACTCTACTCTTCTAAACAGCCCTGGCCTGACATAGGCCCCATTGATGCATGGGGCAAAACACAGATTTATCCACAGGGAAAAAGACGGCCTGAGTTGGGCCAGGCCTGGGATGGCCCTGGGCCAGTGCTGATATCATGTGGAACCTGAAATTTGCCCTGTGACCAGACAAGCTGTGAATGGGGCCAAATTCTGGGTGCATAAAAGGTCCTGGAGGCAACCTCCCACAGCTTGCCCCAGTAGCCATTCTAAGCTGGGCTGCTGAGATATCTTCAAATGACTGCTCCCCCTGCCCCCTGCCCCTCATTCCCTCTGACCTGTCCTTCAAGGCTGGTCCCACTAGCCTCCTCATGCCCACAGAGAATGAGGCTCCTTAGGCTGTTGTCTGGGCTGCCTAGCCACTTCCAGCTTGGGTGAGGACCTGCACTTGTGGTATGATGAGGCAGAATAGCTCAAGCTGCCACCAGTATTCTTGTTTGGCTTGAAGTGGCCTGATTGGTCTGGAGTGGTCACACCCTGCTCACAGCAGTGGCAGGGGTGATCTGGGATGGTTCTGGTCTCCACAGGGGCTGCATAGGTTGTGGCAAAGCCCTGATCTTTATGTAACCCAGTGCTGTATTACTTGTTGCCTCCATAAGTTGTACTGAGTACAGGAGTGAGCTGGCCACCCCTCAGACACCTGCTGAAAGAACTCCAAAATGGTGGGCAACTTTCTCCTTAATCTTTGTTCCTTAAATGTGATTAATAATCCTTTCTTTAATAACAGTTTCTACTAATTTTACTCAGAAGAGCTGTTAGGCTAACAGGTCTGTAATTCCATAGATCTCTTATAGATTCCTTTTTAAAACAAATTAGTAACAAGGAAAATTCTCTGAAATGATCTTATTCACTGGAAGCATTTTTTTAACTAATCCACTCCCTAACTCTTACATAATGATTTAAAACCCAACAAAGAAAACTTTAGAACTCATTTGAACATTACATTTAAGTACTTTCTTAAACTGGAAAAAAACAACTCAGTATTTGTATAAATTCAAAAATGAAATTTCAGAATCTATCTATAAAATCCAAACTTGAATGTTTTTTCCCCTAGCAGAATTAAAATTATAGAACTACAGTGGCTTTATCACAACAGCTTTGGGATCCTTGCAGAATGTGCATCTAGCTTTTTGTGCGATGATTTACCTGCTCTGCAGATAAAATAGATTTTGCATTATCTTAACATCATTTGCCTAAATTTCTAGGTTATGGATGTGAAATGGTTATTATTGCAATAATATCACTTGAATAAAGACACTTATACCAGAATCCACTTGGTTGTCCTAAGTATACAAATGTATTGCTTAGCATTTCCACAGGGCACTTTTTATAGAAATAATACAGCCTAGGCAGAGGAGCTATTACTATGGTTGCTGGAGCTTGGTAAGGCCATTTAACTGCTTTCCCTATGAAGAAGAATTTGCTGTCTACAAAGTAACTGGTGGGGGAAGCATTGGAAGTACTTGTAACTCAAAAAACTCATCTTTATAGTTGCTAGATTCTTATATAAAAACCCAGGCATCAAAGTTAAGAGAAATTGTGATCCGGTTTTGCCCCTTTGTGGAATTTCCTTTAGGGAAGATTGAAAAGGTGGGAGAAGGAGGAAAGGGAAAGGAAGCGAGAGAACTGCAAGGAATTAGAACATCTTACGAACAGAGAACAGAATCACACAACAGCACTAGAATAATGGATCTCAAGACACAGTAACATGACAGATGGACACAGACAAGACGTAAGATTGCTACTCAGAGAGGTTGGGAGAGGGAAGGAAGCAAACAAAAAATCAACACAAAATCGAATTAAAAACAAATGTAGGGGCTGCTGAAGTAGCCAATGGTATTGCAAAATTATCCAAAAAGAAAGTAAATTATAATAAACAATTTTGAAAAATACCTCCCCCACTGCTATGTTGAAAAGTATGCTACAAACTTGCTGGGTTAGCCTTAATGCGTTGTTTTGGTGAAATACAAGATGGAGTCATCACAACTCATGCATTAGTTAATGGAGATAATAAATGGTTAGTTGAAAGTTTGCTGATGTCTACTGCATGCCACAAAAATGAGCCTGCCTGGACCCCAAAATAAACAAAAATCAACACAACAGATATGCTGCACTCGCAATAAAATTCTTTTTATGCCATCAGCAGTTTGTATCTGAGAGTAAGATGGGGTCTGCTGGAGGGTGATTAGAGGGACTTTCCCCCTGTTACATTTCTTTTATTTTTAAAAAAATAAACTGCAGTATGTCTACAAAGAAGTAAGGCACTCCACAGAAGCAAAAAGGGAGGAAGAAAGAGGGATATAAGGCAGATTAAAATAAAGGAAAACAAGACTCTTCATTCTTTTGTACACAACTTTCTTGGCGAATTTACTTGAATGTGGAAAATTTGAAATCTTTGGGATGGCAATAAAAGATTTTTTTGCCTTAGTTTGATTGCAGATTTACATCTTTCTTGAGTAGCCGGAATTATTATTTCATTGGAATTACTCCAGAAATAAATTTGCTTTAAAAGTACAGCAAATGGTTTTCAAATTAAAATGAAATGGCAATATGGTGCCATCATGATCCAAAAGACAAACAAATAATAAATAAATCAAAAGGAATTATCAATCACCAAAAATTCATGCGGCACAAGATGAGGTGAAACGACAGAAAATGTTCTTCAAATATATACAATGCATATATCTATCGATATTGGCCCAGGGCGGAGCCTGGAAATATTGACGGATATACCTGTATAATTTCTAAAAATCTCCTTGCCCCAGCCCTCCCAAGGATAACCGGTAGATGAAATTATCATTTCGTAAAAAAATAACACAATGAAAAAATCTAAAGAAAACTTAACATGCTTTGCACACTAGTAAATAACCATATCATGCAGCTGTCCACATTAGTGGATTCTAGGAATAGATGAGGGCATGAATTTCTGTGTAAACATGTGACTGGATGATGGGGGCTATTGATAAGATTGGGCTTTTACATTATTCTAGATTATATATATATATATATATGCACACACACACATATATATATATTGTACATTGCGTACATATCAAATCCTTGAGATGGGTTTTGGGGGCTTAAAAAGGAGAACACTCAGTACATTAAACTTAAAGCACTTAAAAATACAAATTAAATTAAAAGGAACTCTATAAAGCATCTGCATGACCAATCAGTAGAACTTGCTCCTTTTCTTCTTTTGTGGCCAGAAAAAAAATCACACATGATTGAGAAGTTCTATCAAATAGCTGTTTGTTTTAACACGACTCTGACTTTGTACTCCTGTTCTGAAAGCACAGCCTTCCATTCAGCTTTATGTACATGTTTGGGTTTAGCGTTCTGGATTTTCCCTAAACCTAAAGGAACCAGTGAACACCCAAAGAAGCCATGCAAACAAGGGGGAATGACACAGCTACAAAGTCTTGCTTCTTTCTAAAATATTTTTTTAGGCAATCTATGACCTATTATGCATGGTGGTAGTGGCACCAGGCCACCACTGGTTTATTCTGACAGGGCAGCATGCCCCACCGCTTCCCTTGTATGAACAGGGGAAAATTTCCCCCACTGGACACAGTCTACCCTGGAGCTCTGCATGTACACACATAGCCAGGATGGAAAGTTTCCACCATGCTTCACCACAGCAGCAGCGGGTATGTGTGTGTGTGTGTTACTTTTGTGGAAGTAACAAAAACATCTCCATGCTGACGTGAAGCACTGCAGAGCCAAACAGGGCATTTTCTGTCCCTGCTAGGTCACCATAGGTGGGGGAGGATCCAGGCCTGGAAAACCTGACTGTTCCCTGTGCACATGGGCCTGGCCAGGCCTGGCCACTGATGGTTTCCACAGTGTTAAATGGAAGGAGGAAACTATCCGTGTTCCCTTAACGCAGAGTGCTGGAGGCTCTAATACAAGCCAGGCCTGGGAGGGGGCCGGGCCAGCAGCGATGTCATGCATATGTGGGGATTAGCTCCACTGCCATGCAAGTGATGGCCTAGCTTTTTTCCCCATGTATAATCAGTCTATGAGTAACCATTCTGGTCACATGGTGAGGGACTCTTCATTGGTTATCTTCAGCTGAAAGGTGTTGCTTTGCAGGGACAGTAATCCTAAAAAGATTTACACCCCGCAGTTCCAGACAATGGGCTTACAAGGATATAACTCTGTTTGTAAATAGACTGTTAAAAGTCCATCCAAAGTTTTATGGGAGAATAGAATTCCCCTTAAAATAGAAGATGCTTTCTGTATACAAAATGGATGTGGCCACTAAATCCAAAGGGGTGTGTGTGATATATCTGTGCAATTTATAAATGTTCATTCATCTAACTTTGCTAGTTTCAGACATGTATATACACAAACTATGTTGGAATGTTTAATTCAATACTCTGGATTTTTTCTTATTTATGGTGCATTGATTTCAGGACTTGCATTCCTTTTAGTTCAGGGTTTCTACAGCATTACTCCTCTAAGTTTTGAAACTGCATCATTATGGATGAACAGGCACTGCTCTCTTTGTTTCTCAGAAGCTTGATTCATTCACTGATGCCACTTCTCAAGATTCTATACCACTGCAATCCATCACCAGGGAAGTAGCTGTGATATTGCCTTCACAACATCTCTGCAGGCAATGGATAAGAGAAGCAGATTGATAAAGGAGAGAGGCCTCTATTTTAAATGCAAATTTCTTGGCAATCAAAGAAAGGGAGGGGAGTGTAATGAGGTCCTAAAAGATTAGCAGTAGAATTTAAATCAGTGATTCTTAGCTGCTGTTTAAAATACATGGTACTTCAGCCTTTTATACATGAACTTTGCTACCATAATTTTCTTGGGCTCTCTAAAATGAGCACCATGCCTAGATCTAGGGTAGCCTCAACTTTTGAGTGGTCAACTTTTCCTTTTTATTGACATTGCATCCAGTTGGTTGGATCTGGTGATCTATGACTAAAAGTTGCCAAAAATCATACATCATCCCCACTTTCCCTTCTGAAGAATCCCCTTCTGACCCCATGAAAGTTGTTTCTTGGGGGGGGGGGATTGCAGTACCTGTGTGGAAAAATGGCCATGTGAGTTGGTGGATGGCAGTAAAGAGGGGAAGGGAGAAAAAAGCATTCTTTCCTATCTCTTATTTCAGCAGAACTCTGCTGAAGGAAGAAGTAGGAGGAAGCCATTTCAACCCCTTCCCCTCCCTAATGGCTGCCCACTGACCCATGTGACTATTATTCCACCCAGTTTCCATAAGCAGCTTTTCCAGGGTTGTACAAGACTGGAACACGGGGGAAGCAGGAAAGTTCTGTTAATCATTTTTGTCAGTGGATCGCCAGATAGAGCCCATCTTGTCAATGTACTACATGTGGCTATAGTAAGAGCTTCTGAAACAAGCTGACAATATACTTCCACGTGTCACTCTCTCTAGTGTTAACAAAATCAAACAAACAAACAAAGGCTACAACCCGTTGGGGCGCATTCTCTGCATGCGTCTCACGAGCCTGAATGAGAGCTGTGCAAGAACAAAGATCACAGATCTTTGCTATCACAGCATCTGTGGTCTTAGCTAAGATCTGAGAATAGAGGACTTCAGGGAAGAAAGGACTGTTTTGAAAGTAATATTCAAACTGCCTGATGGTACGAGAAGCAATGGATCAATACAATGTATGTGCTATTGATGCTTGAATATCTTTTTCAAAAAGGCTTCAGAGACTCATAACAGGGAACACTTCTGCCTTATCCTTCTACTGCAGAGTGCATCAGCAGAGTCTCTGCTTTGTAACAGCAGGTTGTTGTAGCTTTTGGATGGAACTTCTCAGCTGCATTGCCAAGCACTGCATCTTTAGATACTGCCAGAGCAAGTCCTACTCCCAGACTGTAAGCAGAATATGAAAGGTGGAAGAGAAATGTGAAAGCTGTGGCCTTGGGTAACTTGTATTCATTACTTTATTAATCTGAAATGCTCCAGGAAATTACAAGCAGGATAACCTGAAGTTTAGTTTTTAGCCAATTTTTTTTAATGTTGTCGAAATAATGGAATCACCCCATTTTCTTAAAAAAAAACAACAACACAAAAACAAAACAAAAACCTGACCCAAACCAAAATAAAGCAATCAATCAATAATAAATAAAATAATAGGGTGGTTTATGTGTTTCTTAGTTTAGGACAGATTCTCATAAAACTCCATTTTTACAATGTACACAGAAATTCAATGAAATTCTGTTCTCTATTATATAAATGCTTAACTCACGGCAAGCCTCAAAATTAAAAGAAATAAAGAAATATTAGAAAAAAATTGTTAAAGTAAAACAGACTACAGTTGCCTGCTGAATATTACACTGTCATATCTATCCCACCGGAAGAAAAGCCATCAAATCATCAAAATGCATTTAGGCTTGAAGGGAGAAATTGAGTCCTTTTCTTTCCAGTTGCCACAATCCATTTTGACTCTTGAATGGATACGTTTTGAAGCATCACTGCTGCAGGTAACATGGCACAGCTTATTGAATTTGGATTTTTTTAATGCTTTATCCTTTCCCAAATTGTTTGGGTATGCAGAAAGCAATATTATGGTAACTGCCATGTTAACCGCGTTCAAAATCCCATGGACAAATGAACATGCATGGCATATTCTCACATCCATCAAGGAGGATAAAATAAAAGATATAGTAATATTTTTAATTAGTAGCCCAAATTTTAATACACTCATAAATATATGAGCCTTTTCTTTCTCCCCACCAGAGCCAGCTTAAGAATTACTACAAATATGTAGTCTGAAAGAGGACAATAAACCGAAGAGGCACTGGTTTAAAAAATTTGGTTTCCTTCAAAGATGGCTTCCCCAAAATAATGACATTTTGTGTTTTTCTCTTGCCAACTCCATGGGATTGGATGCTTGGCTTTATGCATTGATATCAGATATACAGTTCTGTACATATATACATACATCACATATACATATATAAGAGTACCTACATATGTATACCGTCACACACATATATATGTAAGCTTTGTTTATTGCAAGTAAAATAAGAAAGCAAGCAAAATACAAGACTGACCTGGCTTACCTACACTCTGCTCACATTCAATGAGGTCTTCGTCATCATTGGAACATTCCGCTGATGAAACGAGGTCATCTGTTGTCTGATGGGAGAATAAAAAGGGGACGTCACTGAAAGGAACTTAGTAAAATGCAACTGGGAAGACAGTAGAACCAACGACAACAACAGTATATCCAATAGAGTTATACTACTTCTAAATCCACTGAAGTCAGTAGGTATAAAAGTGCGGAATCTCCCTTTTTCTTTTTTTTACTTTACAATAAATGTCTCACAGAGACCGATTATGCACGGGCTGGAATGCCTGTGATGGTGGTGACAGGGTTGTGGGGGAAATCACCAATTATGCATGATGTCACTGCCATCCACGGCCTGGCCCGTCCCAGGCCCTCAGATCCTTCCGTGGGCCTGGAACTGTTGGGGGTGGAGGCGATGGCTAAGTTAGGCTAGCCCTGTGCATGATCGGAGGAACTGGGCTTTTGGGGCCGGCTCCTCTCCTGAACTACAGTGTCCCTGCAGGGATGCCTGTTGTCCCTGCCAGCTCCGCAGCTCTGCAGAACTGAGGCATCCCCCCACCCCCACCATGGTGGGAGAGCAGCATGCTGCTCCCTACCATCATGCAGTGGGGGCCCCATGCCCCCGATCCCCCTGCCACCGTTGCTGGCCTCACATTGTGTGCATGGGGCCGTGGCATCGGTGCAGCCAGCATGCACTGGGGGAGCACCTCCTCTGTGCATACACGGAATGGCAGGGCTTTTTTCGCCGCCGCAATGGAATGGAGGCAGCCTGGAGTAGCTGCCACCATGCATAATGGGTCAGAGGCATCAACTGGGTGTGATATCTCACTGTTGACATTTCTTATTTATTTATGTATTTATTATTTATATTTGCTTTTATTAACTGCCACTCCTGGAATCGGCTGACTTGTGGAGGTTTATAATAAAAATCTATAAAACCATATAAAACACAACAATGTTGGAAACAAAATCTAAACTATGTCCTTCTCTCCACACCTGTCCATGCATGATGACAGTAATCCACCACTGCCCTTGGGAGAGGTATTCCATGCTCATATGTTTGGCACATGGGGGCCTATACAGGAAGGGACCTGATCTTCCTGGCCTCGGCTCAACCAAATGCCTGGTAGAAGAGATCCATCCAGCATGCCCTGAAGAACTGTGGTAGTTCCATCAGGGCCTTAGCTATTCCAGGAGCTTATTCCACCAGGTTGGGGCCAGGACTGAAAAAGCCCTGGCCCTGGTCAAGGCCAAGCTTACCTCCCGGGGACCGGGAACAAACAGCAGATTCAAGCCCGCAAAGTGAAGATCCCTATGAAGGGCACAAGGAGACAAGCAGTCCCCTAGATATGTGGTGTCTAGGCCACAGATGGCCTTAAAGGTAAGAAACAGAGCCTTGAACCTAATCTAGAAGCTAAGTGTTAACCAATGCAGCTGCCCCAGTCCAGGCTGGATATGGGACCTCCAAGATGGTCTTGTGATGATCCTAGCAGCCATATTTTGCACAAACTGCAATTTTGGGATCAGAGACAAGGGAAAGCGTCCATAGTGTAAGTTACAAAAGTCTAACCTGGAAGTGACCATTGCATGGATCACTTTGGCCAAGTATTCTGGGGACAGGTAGGGTGCTAGTAGCCTAGTTTGGCACCTATGATAAAATGCTACCTGGCCTACCTTTGTGATCTGTGCCTCCATTGATAAGGAGGCATCAACGATCACCCCCAAATTCTTGGTGGTAGGTACAGCCGTAAGCTGCATCCCATCCAGGAATGGAAGGCTCACTTTCTGTTCCTTCCCCCTCTTACCCAGCCACAGGACCTCCATTTTGGAAGGGCTGAGTTTCAAGCAACCCTGCCAGAGCCATCCAGACACTGCTTCCAAACATCTGGCAAATGTTTCTGGGGAAGAGTCTGGCCAGCCATCCATCAGGAGAAAGAGTTGGGGTGTCATCCACATACTGGTGATAGCCCAGCCTAAATCCCTGGACAAGCTGTGCCAGAGGGGACATACAGATATTAAAAAGCATGGGGGAGAATATCACCCCCTGTGGTACCCAACCGGTGAGCACAAAGGGGCCCGAGAATTCTTCCCTTACTGCCACCCTATGTGTCTGGTTCTGGAGAAAAGAGACTAGCCACTGTAGGGCTGCCCCCCTGATCCCTACCCCGGCAACGCATGGTCAATCATGGCCATCCCTACCCCAGCAAGGCATAGTCAACCATGTCAAACCCAGCTGACAGTTCTAAGAGCATGGGGATAACTGAGACACCCCAACCCAGCTGATGCCAGAGATAATCTGTCAAAGCCATCAGTGCGGTCTCCATCCCAGGTCAGGATAGAAGCCCGACTGGTATGGGTCAAGGGCTGAAGTTTCCTAAAAAAAAAAATGCCAGGACCTGGTCTGTACCAGCCCTCTCAACTACCTTTTCCAGAAATACAAGATGCAAGACAGGGTGGTAGCTGCAGGACATCTGGTGGTGTATTGGGCAAATGGTACACTAACCAGATGGCCAAGTTCTCGATCCACTCCCACCCTAGGCACATTACACCCCTGGAATCCTGGGAGAGTCCATGTAATTATTATAATGTTGCCCAATGTTTCCAATTATCATGATAATGGCTTGCATTTTCAAAAATTGTTAGATGTTCAAAGTATTTCACATAGCTGGGATTGCCAGTGTCCAGGCGGTAGTTGGGAGATATTTTGGGATTAGAACTGAACTCCAGACACTAGATATCAGGTCACCTTGAGAAAATGGCCACTTTGGAAGGTGGATTCTATGCCATTATACTCTATTAAAGTTCTGCCCCTCCTCAACCCCACCCTCTTCAGGCTCCACCTCCAAAATCTAAAATTTCTAGGTATTTTTCTAATCCTGAGTTGACAACCCTATACATAATATTATCCCAGAGAAGCCGACACTATCATAACCCTAAAAACTAGATCAGTTATATGACAATCTGTGGAAAATGCAGATCATAGAGATATTATATTTTGGTTTAATGGTACAGGCCCTGACCAGGATGGCCCAGACTAGCATGATCTTGTCAGATCTCGGAAGCTAAGCAAGGTTGGCCCTAATTAGTATTTGGATGGCAGACTGCCAAGGAAATCCAGGGTGGCTATGCAGATGCAGGCAATGGCAAGCTACTTCTGTTCACCTCTTACCTGGAAAACTTTCAAGGGTCAACCAAATGTCAGATGCAATCTGACAGTACTTTCCACCAGCAGTGTGCTCCTGAGGATATTATTTATAATCCAGTAGAACATACCTTTTGCACAGATAATCCTTCTTGTTTGAGACAAATGTGGCCCATATGGTTAAACTTGCAAGTGTACTCTGGCTACACAACAAGCGTAAAAGAACTGAGCAGTATATTTCCTTCTAGATACATCTACATAAAGTAAAGCACATGGACTGACTAAATTTATAGTCAGAGCCCTGCTAAATGCACAGAGATGAAGCCCAGCGAGATGCTAATGGAATGGCCAGAGCACAGCAGGTGGGGTGGAAGGTCTGGCAGTGAAAAGGCAAAACCATCATTTGTGGCCCCAGTGAATTGCAGCACATGTTCCTTCCACTTTCCAGCCAGTGATTCTTTTCTCCATTTTATTTCTTTTTTTTCCGGCTCCTGTTCTAATTAACAAGCAGCATGTACTGCATTGTGTTAAGGAGAAGTGCAATGGCGTCTCTCCTCAGCAGCAACTCCTTCATGTAATTGCTGCAATTAGCTGAATTACTAATGGAGACACCATTAGGGAGATTCAGTGTAAGCCTCTGGACATGGGCTGTAGTGCTTCATCAGAGAGTACAAAATTATCCTGCTGCTGGCAACAGACGTCCGATACTGAGTTATTTTCTCTTCCCTGTCCATCTCTTGCATGGTACTGGTAGGGATGAGGGAGTGCAGATTACACAAGAATCTGGAGCTGTGTAAGAATATCTGCATGCTACCCTGTAGGACAAAACTTGCAGTGACAATCATGGCCAACAATTATCAGAAGCTGTTTACAACTAATCCTCAGACTTCAAATTCAGTGCTATAATTCTCTTTTGTCCTCTGTCTTCCTATCTTGAATATGCCAATGAGGAAAATTAAGAACCAGGACCAAATTGCACTGGTTCTTTCCATTTATGCATTAAATTCCTGCCCCCAGCAATGCTAGCAACAGGACTTGTGCTACACATGGTTGCCCTTGATATGTGTATGGGAATGCTCATATTCTGGTAACATAGCATAATTCTACCATGTAGCATCAGGAAATTTATCCAAAGAAGAAGAGTGTCTAGGATAAGAGGTGGTCATTTTATACAGTGGCCATACATATAAAATGGCATAGGCCTTGACCCTGTATATACATTCCCTCCTACTTAGATTTATGCTCCACTCCCAGATTCAGTTTGGAAGCAGAATGTGTCCTGAGGTTGTCTACCAACCCACAACACAGGGCCTACTCACAATAAAATCAAATGTAACAGAATGAAAATATGAATGGAGACAGAAGCAGGAATATGGGAACCTGATTACTCAGTAGCTTGAGGACAAATCTCTCTTTGGGCCCTGTATACATTTCAAGAAAAGGATGTTTCTATTCTATTCTATTCTATTCTATTCTATTCTATTCTATTCTATTCTATTCTATTCTATTCTATTCTATTCTATTCTATATACACGCACACAATACCCCATCTAACTGATTAATAACTCCTAAGTAATGGGAGAAAACGCAGAACAGGAATTGGAAAGGTTTTATGGTGGTGGTTTTATTGTGGTGTGGTGGTTAGAGTGTTGGACTAGAATCAAACTCCTACTCAGCCATGAAACTGAGTGGGCAACCTTGGGCCTGCCACTTCCCTCTCAGTCTAAATTACTTGCCATTGCTGTGTGAGATGTTTAGAATCCTGCACAAAATCTTGAACTCATTGGAGGAACAGTGTGATAAAAATGAGGTAGATTAAATGACCATTTTTTCCGACTATGCATAACCAGGCTCTACATGAGAAAACAATTCAATCTAGATATTACTGCAACTGTTCCAAAAGCATGTGAAGTTTTGGTAAAGAAGCTCATCAACAGATGAAATCTTATTACTACAGGAGTTCCCAAGAGTGGACTTCAATATTTTTATCCCAAGCAACCTATTTCTATGCTCGCTTGCTAGAGAAATTGGTGTGCACTGCTTGATCAAAAAATAAAACACTCATGCCCTGGGGGAGGCCTGCCCATTTCGATGAAATTTTATTCATGAGCTCTACCACATAAAGTGTGAAATAGCAGCAGTTAAATACCTCATGGTTTAGTGACTTGATTCACAAGGGGTGAGAGCGGTCATCTCAGCTTTAATCCACTTAGTAAAACTCAGTCCCCCCAGTACCCTCCCAAGTCTCACTGGCAAGCTCTTAATTCACTGCGTAAAAATGAAACAGCAACCAAAGTGTTTAAAAAAGAGACAACAAACAGCATTGCAACATTGGCCATGGTGAAATCAACACCACAGGCAAATTTTCACTAATTTTATTTTATTTTTTAAAAAATCTATTAAACCAATTAATCAGAAGGAGTTATATAATTGTCTGCTTGAAATAAAACAAGAAGAGACAAGTCAATTCCAATATAGTTAGTGTATATACACAAACAACTTTGAACATCTGCTTTATATGTCGGGTTGCCAGATCCATGTTGGAGGTGAGGATTCCTCTGCCACCAGGCTCCACCATTCCACAATTGATCAGCTGGTCAGGGGAGGGGTGAGCTTACCCAGAAAAAAAGGAGTCCCCGCTGACATAACAATTCCAAGTCTATGGAAGTGATGTCACTACATCACCAATGTTGGGGTGATGCTTTATGATTTGGGGGAAAAAATCTATGGTAGAATCAAATTTACCGTAGACTTTTGCCCAAATATCAGCTCATCATCCTGACATCACTGTGTGATGACATCACTTTCAGGTCACATCAGAAGTAACATAGACATTCCATTGCAATTTTGGTTGGGCCTCTCTCCTGCCCCTGGTAAGCACTCTGTTGGCAACCCAATTTAAATCTCTTTTATGGTTAGCAGCCTGATCTATCCATGCTACAGTTGTGACCTAATGATTTCTTATAACAGAAGGGAAAGTCACATTTTTAGTGTACTAAGAAACTAAGAATATATAGATTTGAGACCCATTGGGGGATAAAATAGCTGTATGTCTGCAGATGGAACACGAAAAAAGGACAGTTCACACAGAAAAACAAGGAACCTATCCAAGGCAATATTCTTGTTTCTAGATAATTTCTGTTTTCAATATCTTTTCTTCAGTGGTTGAGTCCAATATTTCCTTATATTAGTATTTTAATAATATCTATAGGCCATTGGCTCAAAGGTATCTTTGACTAACATCCCCCAATACTGTAGGATTTCTCCACACTTTCACTATTGTTACAACAATCTTATTGTTGGATTCAACCACTGAAGAAAAGAAATTGAAAACGGAAATTATCTAGAAACCGTGATGGTTGATTCTCTATGTATATTAAAAATGTATTAAAATTGAATATGGTCACGGCTTACAATATATATTGTCAGAACAAGAATATTGCTTTGGATAAGTTCCTTGTTTTTTTTGTCTGCGGATGGAGACAAGATCACCCTTAATTAAATGATACATCCTATGCATAAGAAACAAAAGTTTTTAAATCCCTCAAGTGTCCACGTGGAGAAGCTCACTGCAGATGTCTCAGAAATGGGGCCACTATGCACGTGTGTGTGTAAATACAAATATATATATCTATATATATACCATGTCATTTTGATTGCATGAAAAGACCTCAAAAGTGCCTCTAGACTAGCCTCTGAAAAGTCCACATTGGCCCCAGCAACTGGTGTTCAGAGATATTTTGCCTTTGAATATGGAAGTTCAGTTTAGCCATCATACCTAGCAGCCATTGGGATATCAATTTTCCATGCCTGGTGCAGCCACTATTTAAAGCCACTCAAGTCAGTGGTTGTCAATGCAACTTGTGGTAATGAATTCAATAAGATAACTTATGTGTTATATTAATTAGCATACAAGAAACAGATTCAGACAATTCCCTAGGGGTGCCAAGTTTTGTTTTGAAGCATCCTGATACTTAGGTAGACCAAAGGCAGAACATGGAGTATGTCAGGCAACTGTGCCTGGGACTTAAATAGAATAGCAAAATTTTCATTTTTTACTTGCATGCTAGGTGGTGGAAGAAATTGGATATTAAGTGAATGAAGTGACACTCCAAATCTAAGACACAGGCTCATCCCAGTTCTGTCAACTGAGCTGTATGAATGGATTGAACCCAAGGCCTTCAGCAACACACGTCTTCAAGCCAACCATTTCTCAGAACATTCTGGATCTTGGTGGAATGGAGGAGGAATAACATTGGTTTCTTGCATCTACCCACATTTTCCTCCCTGTAGTTGGTGTAGGGGGATCCACAATTCATGCCTATCTTTACTCTGAGTCCAAAAATGATGCACAGTGAGGGGCAAGTCTGGTTTTCCTGGGTACTGTGTTAGTTATTCTGTAATAAAGTAGGCAAGATGGATAGCTAATGTTTTGATTTGGAAGGTTAAAAAAGGCAGAACCAAAATACTTACCAACCCTGCATATTAACTGCATAAAATATAAGATTCTAACAAAATATTTCACATTATCCAATTTTAAAATATGCATTTAATCTTTTCTAGAAAATGTCTTGGCACTTAAATTACTCATAACACTAAAGGCAGGTATTATAATAACTTTCAATAAAATATCTCTCTGGATGGAGGACTTTTTATTGTTCTCTGAAAGAACTTTTATTGTATTTAGGTTATTATTATTATTATTATTCTCCCTCAGATTCTGTGCAATGTTTATTGAAATTGCCTTGGTATCAACTAGGAGCAGCTGAATGCTCAGAAGTTTGCATCTAACCTTGAGGATTTATGAACGTATTTACCTTCAAATTCCCTCAGTTTCACAGAACTGTCTCTAATGAATTATTGTTTCTGTAATCACCCCCTTCTAATTATTCACTTCAAGGGTTCCATCAATCTCGCTTTGGAGCCAATCCTGAGTCTGTGTTCATTACTATACATCATGGCCATTGAGGGAAGTTTCTGAATAGCATGGCAGGAAACGGTCAGGACAATTACATACCCTCTTCCCCTTACTGACAGCCCAAAGGTGGAATTTATGCTCCAAATCTACAACCTTTGACCTGCTGTTCCATAGAAAATGGCTGTCTTTGCAATCTTCCTCAAAGCACAGTCCTTTCCCAACCACCTTTATTCACTTGGTGTGCTGTTATTTGATGGGCTTTAAGCACCAGATAAAATAAACCCTGCCACAGAACAGTTTTATGAAATTATAAATAACACACCCAGTGAATGATGGAGTTCTCAATTTTAGAGTGAACGAAAAGAGAAAGGCCTATAAATTTTTCCCTCAAGTCCAGCAGATAAACTGTGCCACAGTATGTTCTTGATGGCTGTCTCACTTTTTAAAAAGTGGATTATATTCTTTCATCTCTGTCTTGGAGGTTTGTTTTTCTCTCAACTGCTGCATACCATTTTTTCCTGCTCCATCTTACCATCTAAATTGGATCTTCACAGAGCTTTGGGATGAAAAAGGAGCAGGTTCCAGTTCGGCTTCAGCTAAGGATCCACATGCTACACAAAATGTAAACATTGGCCCAAATATTTAGCCAAGTAGGAGATGTTCACACTGTGTTATCTGAGGGCCTTTTCGCACGGGGATCTTTGTTGCAAATTGTTTGCGGAATGAAAAATCGCCATTTAAAATAGTGGAATTCGTCGTTATGCATACCTGCCTTTGTAGTGGAATCAGTTGCGTTTTTTAGCGTTTCCCACAGGCTTCCGGTCTCGGCAGAAATCGCTAGAAAGGAAGCGCTATTGCCAAGCTCGTCCCGCCCCTGGCCGTCAAGCAGCCAATGGGCAGCCGTTAGCATGCTCCCAAACAGCCCCTTTCCCTTTAAGGTAAAGGTAAAGGTATCCCCTGTGCAAGCACCGAGTCATGTCTGACCCTTGGGGTGACGCCCTCTAGCGTTTTCATGGCAGACTCAATACGGGGTGGTTTGCCAGTGCCTTCCCCAGTCATGACCGTTTACCCCCCAGCAGCAAGCTGGGTACTCATTTTACCGACCTCGGAAGGATGGAAGGCTGAGTCAACCTTGAGCCGGCTGCTGGGATCGAACTCCCAACCTCATGAGCAAAGCTTTCAGGCAGCTGCCTTACCACTCTGCGCCACAAGAGGCTCTTTCGCCACAAGAGGCTCTTAAAGTATCCCCTGTGAAAGCTCCGAGTCATGTCTGACCCTTGGGGCGACGCCCTCTAGCGTTTTCATGGCAGACTCAATACGGGGTGGTTTGCCAGTGCCTTCCCCAGTCATTACCGTTTACCCCCCAGCAAGCTGGGTACTCATTTTACCGACCTCGGAAGGATGGAAGGCTGAGTCAACCTTGAGCCGGCTGCTGGGATCGAACTCCCAACCTCATGGGCAAAGCTTTCAGGCAGCTGCCTTACCACTCTGCGCCACAAGAGGCTCATACCTTTAAGAAAGGTAATTTGTCAGGCTCGGAGAACTGAAGATGGCGCCATAAAGAAAGCTGGACTTCTGTTCAGCTCTTAAGCCATGCCGAGGGTTAGGGGCTTCTGCTCCTGGCTGACCTGAACAGATACGCAAATCTGCTCACCGGTCGCCCCAGGAACCGGGAACGGTGACCTGAGGGTCCTACAGATCCGTAGGGAGATAGCAAGACCTCCCTGGATTAATAGCGGCTTGTGCTCAAGGTCACGATGGCGTCTTTGTCACAAACAACTTTACAAGCTTGAAACGACCAGCCGACCTCACATTCTTCCCAGACCATCATTTACCAGATCGACAGGAGCAGAAGCTGACAGAAGCTGGAACCTACAACAGTAAGAATTGAAAGCTTTCTGGCTTTTCTCTCTCTTCTCCCACAAGCCTTTCCCTCCCCCCCCCCAACCAATTCACAAGCGAATTCCTTCCTTCCCCGAGTGAGAGACTCCCAGCTAATTATACCCATTAACCAAACAAAGAGAGTGCTTTGAAGATTTATGGGTGAAAGTTCAGTGGGAGAATTTTACTTGATACGGAGATCGACAAACTGATAATTTGGGATCGCTCGTGCTCCCGCGAGACCTCACGAGACTTTCTGTTTATAGTTTGTGACTGCCTAGAACTATGGAAGAATTAACTAAGGCACAGCTTTTCCATTTGTTATGCAAAGGAAACTCAGAGATACTGAAAGCAGTCAATAAGCTGGAAAAGGAAATTCGTGGGACTAAGGGGGAGCTTTTGGATGGAGCCCAAGATCCGGAGAGACCAGCTGATGACGCAGCTCAGCTAACAGTAAATCAAGTGAAACTTCAATGTCTGGAAGTTAATCAACTGGAGGGAGAGAGTGCCAGAGATGTAAAAACCCAAAGTATCTTTAAAGAAACTGGGAAAACAGATCCACGGAAGGAAAGTACCAAAAACCTGGAAGTCTATTCAGAGCAGGAAATGACTTGGATCAGCAAAATAAAAAGAGTCTATTCAAAAGCGACAACAACTAGGAAGCTATCAGGAGATATTTCTGTGCGACCAGAGGAAGAGATCCAGATTGACAAAGGATTCAGAGCCTCCTCAAAGGCGATTACAAGCAAGAATCAAGCAAGAGATTACTCTGGCCCTGACAGAAGGACAATCAGAAACACTCTACTATGGAAAAAAACACAATTTCATTTTCTGCGACCACCTGAAAGATGAGCTGAACAATGGAGTATTTTCCTGGCTTCTTGTGAGAAAAATAGCAGTAGCAACCTTTAGGACAGGTCCAATATATGAAGGGAACTGACTTTATATCATTTAAGACAATAATAGAATATATCCTTATAATAGATTATACCCTCCTATGTATCAACAACTACTTTGTTAAGAAAGATGGTAATAACTCCTAGATCAGGATTAATATGCGATGGGAATTGAATATGTATGTTAATATGTATGCCAAAAGAGGATGATAAACCATATTTTATAGGCATTTAAAAAAAAAAAAAAGAAAGGTTTAAAAAAAAAAACAGACCCATAGCAACGAATCTATGTAGATTCGTTGCTACGGAGAGACCCATCCAGCTGCCTAATGTGAGCTGTCGTTTGATTGTATGATCGTTTGCACGCTGCCTCGAGTGATAAACCCCCCCCCCCTTCTCACGGGCCCGATTTTCGGCTGAATTTATGTGTAAAAAATAAAGGGACTTTATTTCAGCAAACGGGCTTTTAAGTGGTTTGTGCTTAGTGACTAAAGGTGAAGGACTGAAGCCAGGGAAGCCTCTAAACAGAAAGAGGCTCGCCGGTGCATTTATCCTCGCTCGCTCGGAGAAAAAAAAATGGCGATCGCTTCGCCGGAAGTTTGGAGGAGAGAGCCAGGGGGAGGGACTTTGAAGAACCAGCAACAATGGTAACGCACAGGTCTTTAGCGCTACTGTTGCAGATTGGTTGCAGGAGTGTATCGCTATCCGGAGGGTGAATCCACTTTTCTGGATTCCCCTGAAAGCGCCACAACGAAGCGCTTTTTGCGGGTCGGTTTCAGGATTGTTGCAGATTGTCTACGACGTCGTGGGTTATGGCAAATTAGTAGCGTTTCCAATTAGCAACCATTGTGCTATTTTGAAGCCGTGCGAAATGGCCCTGCGTTTTCAGATGTCCCTAAATCCCTCCCACTGAATATTTAGAATGCTTTCTTTAAATATCTTGCACATCCCGTTGTGGATGTAGTTCACTCTTTTTTTTTTTTTGCAAATTAGATAGCTAGGGCAGCTTATATTTGGTTGCTTGCCATGCTTCCCAAGCTTGGGAGATCATGTACAGGAATCTAACACTTTTTTTCCCTTCATTTGCCAGTGTAACAATTGCCAGCATGGAAGTAACAATGAAGAAGGTATAACCAGACTACTATTAAATTGCTGGTGGCTCAAGGTGTCTTCTCACCACCTCAGCACTGAAACACCCAACCTTACCCAGGAATCAGAGGTGACAATCTTTTCCCTGCCTCCTGCTGTCTTTAAGAATAACGCAGCAAGTCATTAATGACATATAGGGTTTCTTGAAGCCTCATAAGATTTTTTTTCTCTCACAAGAGTTCAGCCACCATTTTGTTTGCCCTGGCAACAGTTGACCAGGCTCAACTCTTAAAAGAAAACTTAAACAAAAATACTCCAAAAGTAAAGAAAAATGTCTCTCACGCACAGTGCATGTTGCCCCTCCTTGAGCCTTCACATCTCTAGAAATACTACGGCCATTCCGCACAATGACCAATGTTGCCAAGTGTTTGCAGTATGCAGTAACAGTATCTTTAATAGTGGAATTTTGTCATTCTGCACACTTTCAATTTTAGAGGAATTTTGAAGTCCCAGTAGCAGTCTGTTCATTCCCCACAGGTTTCCGGTCTTGCCGGAATCGCAACAAAGGAGGCAATATTTTTCCACACTTCTTCCCACACCTGGCCATCAATCCAACAGAACAGCCAATGAACTGTTGTGTTCGTGCTCCTGAAAAGCCCCTTTCCCTTTAAAAACTGTTTTTTTTTAAAGCGGAAAAAGCAGTAGCAACGAATCTGTGTTCATTCATTGTCTCAGAAAGAACTTTTTTGCTGGCGTAGGAGCTTGCGCTTAATCGTTTACATGCTCTTTAAGTTAAAAGAAATCCCCTCCCCCATTGGTGCAATTTCTGGCCGAAATTACGGGCAGTGTTGAACAGGGGGCTGTATTATGCTTGGAAACTTTAAAGACAATTGCAGAAGGGAGCTTTGTTTTACTGTTAAGCACTTCTGAATTGCTTGTGGAGGGACTTCAGCTGGAGAAGCCTTGCATATTTGTTGCTTTCACCAGTTTAAATGGAAAAAATGGCAATCGCATCTCTGGAAGCTTGGGCGAGAGAGCTAGGGAGGGACATTCTTTCTACCGTTATTTTGAGAACACACATGTCTTTCACTGAAGTATTGCAGCTTGTGCTCAGAAGTCGACCATTTTTTTGGGGGGGAATCTACTTTTCTGGATTCCCCCAGAAGTGCTACAAAAATCTGTATGCTCCTGGAGTTTGGCGGGAGTCTGGTTTGTAGGTGACTTCATGCGGAATGTTAAAAAAAGTGTTTACAAACTGTAAGACTTCGGCTACATTTAACTTGTGCGGAATGGCCCCTAGGGTTTTCCATATGCATGATGGTTAGGATACAAGTGTATTCCCAGCATACTGTCAGAAAAAGGCAGTAGAGGGGCAGGGCCTTTGAAGAAGGACTTGTCAAGGCCGTGCGCGGCAGCAACCACTAGGTGACCTGCTACCACCCTACTTTTATAAACTCACCCTATCCTGGTTGCTTGCTACTGTTAAACAGCACTTACCACATGAAGGCCAGTGCAGTGTGACAGTGATTAGACTTTTAGATTACTATATGAAAGACCCAGGTTCAAATCCTCATTCTGCTGTGGAAGCAGCCAATTCCTAAAAAGGCA
The DNA here is from genome assembly GCF_049243985.1 of Paroedura picta. Classification (NCBI taxonomy): domain Eukaryota; kingdom Metazoa; phylum Chordata; class Lepidosauria; order Squamata; family Gekkonidae; genus Paroedura; species Paroedura picta. Next base: position 152,797,348 of record NC_135370.1, on the reverse strand, counting down.
TGACATCATTTCTTTTCCCAGAAGTGACATCACTCAATCACAGACAGTGATTTCTTGTCTTCTTCCTGCCACTTGCTGGAGTGCTGGTGGGCAAGGTCCACTGGAGGCTACATGGTACCTGCCTCTAGTGGGCACATCAACACTATCACTGGGTTACTTTACACCTCTCTCTCTCTTTCTTTCTCTCTCTCTCTCTGTGTTTCTGCCTAACCTATAACACAGGGTTGTGAGGATAACTTGGAGCACAGGAGAATTATGAAAGCTGCTTTGAGCTCCCATCATGGAGAAAGATGGGATATAAATGAAGTAAAAAAATAATAAATATAGCAGAAGGAAGGAAGGAAGGAAGGAAGGAAGGAAGGAAGGAAGGAAGGAAGGAAGGAAGGAAGGAAGGAAGGAAGGAAGGAAGGAAGTTTTGGTCTGCTGTCTTGCTAATCTGCAGATGCATCTGGCTGACCACTGTTGGAACCAGGATGCTGGATTAGACAGAACTTGGCCTGATTCAACAGGTCAGTTCTTATGGGAGGATCCTTTCCTTACCTCTCCAGTCCCTCACAGAAAGCAGCCCATAAAAATATGTAGGATAGGCTTCTAGCCATTCACATTTCTGTTTAAATAAGGAACTGGTACTGCAAGCGGTCTCATTGTAGGAACAAATCCTTTGTTATAAGCCCTGGATCCTGATTAACTGGGAGCCAGTCATTAACCAGCGTGACCTTTATTCTTTTCATCAAACTGAGTTAACAACAACAAAGGAGCCCAAACTCCCACCTTGGAAAAACTCCCACCCCTTACATTTCTAGCCAGTGTGATCCCTGTGGGACATCCAAATGTAAACCATACTTTCTGCCAAATTATATCATTAAGTAGGGCTCAGAATTGGACTACCCACTGTAACAAAATCAGCCACTCAACCATTACCACAGCAGACGAGAGATTAAATAACTAGCCGTGCAAGTTAAAAATGGTGCAGAAAAACAGCCTCCATTTCTGCACTTCATCTGTGTATCCTGTCTAGCATCAAGTGTTGTTTTGAAGAGAGAGAGAAAAGGAGGGGGGGGGAGGGAGAAGGGCTTTGCAGGCTGAAGTTAGACAAGGAAGCACAGTTGTTGCTCCAACAGAATTTGTAGTCAAAAGCCGCCTCTTTGGAATCATATTCTGTTGTCGAGCATCAGAGAATTTTGATCTCATCCCTAAGCACTGGTAAGACAAAAGAAGGAGGAAGAGAAGTTGGCCTTTCTGCCATGGCTGAGCTTTTTCTTTTTTATTCTCCGCTGTAAGCAGGAAGGCCAAGGGAATCCAAATAAGCAAGGGGCTGAGAAAAGGGAAGAAAAAAGAAGGGGAGGATTAATCTAGTCCGTTGTGCAAGGCACCCTGGCAGAGGAAAGAGGAGTATTGAACCACAGCAGCTTAAACCAAATTTCAATGTACCTTCCCAAAAGCAGAAGGAATGTAATGCTACGTGGTGTTCCGCTGATAAGCAAATCCTTCTAAATCCTTTCAATTTATTTCTTGGCCCGGAGAAATTACATATTATTTAGTGGCTAAAAAAAATAAATAAAGCATACATCTCAGGGAATCTAGATTGCTTCTTTATTGATTACACATCCTTGCTCTGGTATTAGCACGTACAAAACACAACCTCTATATACCTACACTCATTTTCCTCTGAAATTCCAGTCCCCCAATGAGCTTTTGAGGAAAAAAGCAAGTGTGACCAAGATGCTAGGGAACAAGCTTCACTAGGGACTTACACATCTCCCTTCTCCACAGACTAGAGGATGGCTTCAAACTTTGCCTACTGGAATGGCAGGGTACAAACTGCCTTTTTTTGGTCTCTAGAGCAGTAACTGTGGTCAGAGACAATGCAATTATGAGGCTAAAATTAGTTTTCAGTCTTTGAAGCTTGTATCAGGCTTCTTTTATTGGCCTAGTATACATAAACCTGATGGTATATTTATTTACTACACTTTTTACCCCACTTTTTTCCTAATAGAGGCTCAAAGCCGTTTACATTGTTCTCCTCCCTTTAAGCTTGCCAAACTCAAAATGAGACTTGTCACTCTCCCAGAATTACAGCTGATCTCAAGGCTATCTTTGGAGAAAATGGCAACTTTGGGAGCATAAATAGATCCAATGGGATTCGAGGACTCCATCCTCAAATCTCCAGGTATTTCTCATTATGGATTTGACAACCCTGCCTCTCCTCCACTATATCTTTACAACAACCTAGTGAAGGAAGTTAGTCTAAGAGTGTGTTATTAACCAAGGTCATCCAGCATGCTTTTGTGACAAAGTGGGAATTTGAACCTGAGTCTTCCAGATATTTGATCTGATACACTGATCACTGTAGCCTGTTGACTTAATTTGTGTATGTACCCCAGTAATGTCTTTTGTCCTTTTCCTCACAACTCCAGGCAGATGAATAGCTTGGTTGATGGGTCAGCCACTCTACCCTCTAGCCATGCTATCACCACAGTCACAAGCAGCAATTTCTGCAAATTTTTTTTTTTTTGGGGGGGGGTGTTAGCCATGGGGAGGGAGGGGTTTGGGAAAGGAAGGGATTACAGTGGTATACAATGCCATTGCCCCCTTCAAGGATCGCTGCCTTGTTGTGGCAAGGGGGCTTGCGTAGCTCAGTGAAGCTATGAGCTATGCCGTGCAGGGCCACCCAAGACGGACAGGTCATAGCTGAGAGCTCTGACAAAAGGTGATCCACTGGAGAAGGAAATGGCAAACCACTCCAGTATCTTTGCCATGAAAACTCTATGGACAGTTCCAATAGGCATAACGATATGACGCCGGAAGATGAGCCCCTCAGGTCGGAAGGTGTCCAATATGCTACTGGGGATGAGCAGACGGCTAGTACGAGTAGCACCAGAATGAATGAAGCGGCTGGGCCAAAGCCGAAAGGACGCTCAGTTGTGGAAGTAACTGGTGGCGAAAAGACAGTCCGATGCTGTAAAGATTTTTATTCCATAGGAACCTGGAACGTCAGATCCATGAATCAAGGCAAGCTGGACGTGGTTAAACAAGAAATGAGAAGACTGAACATCGACATTTTAGGAATCAGTGAACTAAAATGGACAGGAATGGGTGAATTTAATTCAGATGACCATCAGGTATACTACTGTGGACAAGAATCTCGCAGAAGAAATGGAGTAGCCTTCATAATCAATAAGAGAGTAGGAAAAGCAGTCTTGGGATACAATCCCCAAAATGACAGAATGATCTCAGTTCGAATCCAAGGCAAACCATTCAACATCACAATGATCCTGGTCTATGCCCCAACCACTGCTGCTGAAGAGGATGAAGTTGATCAGTTCTATGAAGCCCTACAACACCTTATAGAAGCAACGCCAAAAAATGATGTGCTTATCATCATGGGGGATTGGAATGCTAAAGTAGGAAGCCAAAAGATAACTGGGATAACAGGCAAGTTTGGCCTTGGAGTACAAAATGAAGCAGGGCACAGGCTGGTAGAATTTTGTCAAGAGAATACAATGGTCATAGCAAACACTCTTTTCCAACAACCCAAGAGACGACTCTACACATGGACATCACCAGACGGTCAACACAGAAATCAGATTGACTATGTACTCTGCAGCCAAAGATGGAAAAGTTCTATACAGGCAATAAAAACAAGACCAGGAGCTGATTGTGGTTCAGATCATGAGCTTCTTGTTGCAAAATTTAGGCTTAAATTGAAGAAAGTAGGGAAAAGCACTAGGCCACTCAGGTACGAACTAAATCATATCCCCGACGAATATACAGTAGAGGTGACAAATAGATTTAAGGAATTAGATCTGATAGACAGAGTGCCTGAACAACTATGGACGGAGGTTCGCGACATTGTACAAGAGGTAGCAACTAAAACCATCCCAAAAAAAAAGAAATGCAAGAAATCAAAATGGCTGTCTGAGGAAGCTTTACAAATAGCTAAGGAGAGAAGGGAAGTGAAAGGCAAGGGAGAAAGAGAAAGATACACCCAATTGAATGCAGAATTCCAGAGAAAAGCTAGAAGAGATAAGAATGCCTTCTTAAATGAACAGTGCAAACAAATAGAAGAAAACAATAGAATGGGGAGGACCAGAGATCTTTTCAAGAAAACTGGAGATATGAAGAGAACGTTTCATGCAAAGATGGGTATGATAAGGGACCAAAATGGTAGGGACCTCACAGAAGCAGAAGAGATTAAGCAAAGGTGGCAAAATTATACAGAAGAACTATACAAGCACGAGCTTAACATCCCTGATGACCACAGTGGGGTAGTTACTGACCTGGAGCCAGACATCCTGGAATGTGAAGTCAAATGGGCCTTAGGAAGTCTGAGCAACAATAAAGCTAGTGGTGGTGACAGCATTCCAGTTGAACTATTCAAAATCTTAAAGGACGATGCAGTAAAAGTGCTACACTCAATATGCCAGCAAATTTGGAAAACTCAGCAATGGCCACAGGATTGGAAAAGGTCAGTTTACATTCCAATCCCAAAGAAGGGCAATGCCAAAGAATGTTCAAACTACCGCACCATTGCACTCATTTCTCATGCTAGCAAAGTTATGCTCAAAATCCTACAAGCTAGGCTCCAGCAATATGTGGACCGAGAACTTCCAGAAGTATAGGCAGGATTTCGAAGAGGTAGAGGAACTAGAGATCAAATTGCCAACATACGCTGGATCATGGAAAAAGCTAGGGAGTTCCAGAAGAACATCTACTTCTGCTTCATTGACTATGCTAAAGCCTTTGATTGTGTGGAGCACAACAAATTGTGGCAAGTTCTTAAAGAGATGGGAATACCAGAGCATCTTATTTGTCTCTTGAGAAATTTATATGCAGGTCAAGAAGCAACAGTGAGAACTGAACATGGAATCACGGATTGGTTCAAAATTGAGAAAGGAGTTCGGCAAGGCTGTATACTGTCGCCTTGCCTATTTAACTTGTATGCGGAGCATATCATGAGAAAGGCGGGATTAGAGGAGTCACAAATTGGGATCAAGATTGCAGGGAGAAATATCAACAACCTCAGATATGCAGATGATACCACTCTAATGGCAGAAAGTGAAGAGGAACTAAAGAGCCTGTTGATGCGGGTGAAGGAGGAGAGTGCAAAAGTTGGCTTGAAACTCAACATCAAGAAAACAAAGATCATGGCATCCGGCCCTCTCAATTCCTGGCAAATAGATGGGGAAGAAATGGAGATAGTGACAGATTTTATTTTCCTGGGCTCCAAGATCACTGCAGATGGGGACTGCAGCAAAGAAATTAAAAGACGCTTGCTCCTAGGGAGGAAAGCTATGGCAAATCTAGACAGCATCCTAAAAAGCAGAGACATCACCCTACCAACAAAAGTGCGTTTAGTCAAGGCTATGGTATTCCCAGTTGCAATGTATGGCTGCGAAAGTTGGACCATAAGGAAGGCCGAGCGTCAAAGAATTGAGGCTTTTGAACTCTGGTGCTGGAGAAGACTCTTGCGAGTCCCTTGGACTGCAAGGCGAACAAACCGGTCAGTCCTAGAGGAGATCAGCCCTGACTGCTCTTTAGAAGGCCAGATCCTGAAGATGAAACTCAAATACTTTGGCCACCTCATGAGAAGGAAGGACTCCCTGGAGAAGAGCCTAATGCTGGGAGTGATCGAGGGCAAAAGAAGAAGGGGACGACAGAGAATGAGGTGGATGGATGGAGTCACTGAAGCAGTAGGTGCAAACTTAAAAGGACTCCAGGGAATGGTAGAGGACAGGAAGGCCTGGAGGATCATTGTCCATGGGGTCGCGATGGGTCGGACACGACTTCGCACATAACAACAACAACAATGCCATAGAATCCACCCTCCCAAAACAGCAAGTATCTCCAGGGAAACTCATCTCTATAGGTTGAATATCATTTGCCATTCCAGGAGATTTCCAGGCTCCGTGGAGGATGGCAACACTAGAAATCAGAAATCGTCATGCACCCTCTTTCCCAGAGGGCCTCTAATACCCTCCGCCATTGCTGTGGTGTCTTTAGCTGAAGACTCCTGGCAGACCTCAGATGTGAGGGGGGGGGGGTTGATGTCACCCAAATTCCTCTTCCTCTCATCCAGTACTCTTCTGGCCCCAAGTTGATTTCTCTCTCATCATCTGCTGCAGGCTGGGCTCATCCTTCCCAGTTTGCCCTATGGAGTCTCCTTTTATCCCTCCCACCCACCTGTGCAATTCCCACTCAAATCAAGCTTGCCATGGTTCACCCAATTTGCCCCACTTGGATCTGTTTATATCAGGATCCATTCAGCATTTCCAGGGTGTCACCCGGCTTCTCAGCCAGTGACCTGAGACTCCCTCTAGCTGCACTTCCCCCTTGCCTCCTCTAAATCTGCCCCACCAGCTGAGTCTACTTCTTTCTCCAGTCTTGCCCTCATAAAGAGGCCTGCTAGCTGGAGACACCTTGGCCCAACTTCTGACAGCTGGGGCTCACTGTCCTGCCCCCCTCCTGGTCAAGGTTAAGTGTTGGGGCTTGGAGGGGCCCCCTGTCGAGGAGGGGGGCTTTCAGAAGGCAACATTCAGACCCAGCTTCTGAGCACTGGGTCGCAAACAGAAGTCTTCAGTGGGAAGGGAGAAATCAGTGAACCCATTAACCTCCATGGAATATTTTCCCTATATATATATATATATATATATATATATATATATATATATATATATATATATACAAGAGACACAATTATTCCATATTTATTTCTGATCACTGATAACAACAGGCAACAAGCTGGACATTGAAGAAAGATGATTGATTTGAAATGTGTTGGAGGAGGCTTTTACAGATATCATAGATTGCCAAAAAGACAAGTAACTGGATTCTGGATCAAATCAAACCCAAACTCTCTCTAGAACTTAAAATGACCAAACTGAGACTATTGAAATTTGGTCACATTATGAGAAGTTCAGCCTGCAGAAGAGGAGGTTGAGAGGGGACATGATTGCTGTTCTTAAGTATTTGAAAGTCTGTCCCCTAGAGGAGGTCAGAGAAAAGTTCCTGTTGGCAGCAGAGGATAGGACCTATAGTAATGAGTTTAAACTATGTGGAGAACTATATCATTGAGATATAAGTTCAGCAGTGGGATTGACTGCCTAAGGTGAGCTCCCCCTCACTGTCTTCAAGCAGCAGCTTAACTGATACTTAATCTGGATGCTTTAGGCTGATTCTGTATTGAGCTAGATGGCCTGTATGGCCCCTTCCAACCCTGTGGTTTTATGATTCTCTAAGACTGGAAAAGATAATAATGGTATGAAAAGCTGAAGGCAGCAGGAAGAGAAGAAGACCCATCATGAGACAGATTGACTCAATCAAAGAAACCATTGCCCTCAGATTGCAAGACTTGAGCAAGGTTGTTAACTGTAGGGCATTTTGGAGGTCATCAATTCACAGGTTTGTCATACATCAGAAGCGTCTCAATGAGAATACACAATAGCAACAGTAGGCTGCTGTCCAAAAAAAATGGGATCCAGCTTGGGTTCCAAACTTGGAAGGCCATTCCAAATCTCTAGTCCTGTTACCCTGAGGTTGCTGCTTATCCTAGGATCCCTTAAACCTTCTAGTAAAAAAAAAAAAGGCAAACATAAACCATTCATGTTCTTGCATCTTATTTGCTTGGCACAGGACAGCACCAATTTCCAACAGCCAGAGGCTCAGCTTGCTTTGGAATCATCAGCTGCTCTTTCCGACTTCAGCTGCCTCCAGCCCAAGCGAACAGCCTCTCCACTTGTTGTGTCAGCCCCGCATTTAATAACTGTGTCAGAAGAATATTTTTCATTTACAATCTGCTTCTTTGCTGGAAATCAATATGTCGTTTTGCTGACATGTTTTGCCCCAGCCTCTTGGACATCTTTATTTAGCTGGTCTTTTCTCTCTTCAAGAGGAGGGAGCCGTGTTTGATTTTGTTCTCTTATTGATTCGATCGTTGGAGTGAGAAATAAATAACTAAGTACAGTGTGGTGGCTTTAATGACAATCTTTTAAGGCTCGAGTGTGCGGTGACGCACTGCTTCTTCTTCTAATGGCGGGATCGAAATGAAACAAAATCTATAAATTTAGATTACCATGCATTAAAACGACACAGGTAGTCGCATATACAAGCTGAGCTGCAAGATCCCCCCCCCCAATGTCTTCGTTTAACACCTCTCGGCTCTCTATTTTTAAATAAATGAAGGTTCTGTCTTCCCACTACCATTCCGCCTCTTTCTGTAGAGCTGTGATTATAGGTTAACAAAATATGCCCCCTGTTTGGGATGGTCTTTGAAAGGCCTCCAGGGAAGACAGACAGTAAGTGTGCTCCCTCAAACTTTAACTGCAGATAACCTGTTTTTTTAGGAAGGGGAGGAAGCCCAAAGCTAGGGCAAGGTGTTACAAAGGTAGTCCAAACCTCTACAGCAGGGGTAGTCAACCTGTGGTCCTCCAGATACTCATGGACTACAATTCCCATGAGCCTGTGCCAGCATTGCCTCAGCATTGCTGGCAGAGGCTCATGGGAATTGTAGTCCATGAATATCTGGAGGACCACAGGTTGACTACCCATGCTCTACAGGTTTATTCAATATGGGATCCTACAGAATAAACATGGAGTGGCTTGAGCAAACCCTACTGAGTTCAATGGACTAATCCCAGCTGTGTTCCATAAGTTGCCGGTCTTTGTTGTTGTTGTTACTATTATTATTATTAATTACATCTGTGTTCCACTATTCCTCAGGGAGCTCAGGGTGTAATTAAAACATTGACACTATTGCGCTCCCTTATGTATTTAGGAAACAACCTCCTGGGAGGAGACTGTCCAGGGCCTTGTCCATCCAGGTCCACCCTGATTGGCCCTCCCCCTCCAGTTCACACCGTGCCTCCTTGCCTGCAAGAAGCCTTGTGGCTGCAGCCTCAATTTCCACCCACGAGGAGAGAGGCAGTGAGAGGGCTTTGCCACCCGCAGGTACGCTCCTGCTCGGAGGGAGCTGGGCAGAGGGGAGAGTTTGGAGCCTCCCTGCGGGCCACAAGACCCTGTCACCGGAGGCTTTCCACTCCCTTTAGCCCACTTTTCAGCCCACAGGGAGCTGTGGCCACCCTCCAACGCCCTCCTGCCTGCCGCCACTTTTAAAGCCCATTTTTAAAATGGGTTTTTATACTAGTACAATAGTATAAATACAAAAGGAAGAGCAGACTGAAATATTATATATTTAAAATCCAGAAGTTATAGCTGAAACTAATTTGCCTAGCTGTTGCCCCCTTAGAGGAGAGAAGAAGGTTACCAGGTATTGGTACTGCTGGCACTTTATTGGTTGTAGTTCAGTACCTAGCTGGGGAGGGAGGGCAGCGGAATTTTATATGTTAATTTTCAATGCCTCAACCATAAGCCCAGTGGAACAGCAGGCTCTGTGGAACTGTCCAAGGTTCCACAGGGTTCTGAGGTTACCAAGAAGAGTGTTCCACCAGGCCAATCTAATTTATTTTGGGCTGAGGATCCTCAACAGATTCTGGTCACTAGATTTTAAAGTCCTTTGAGAGATGTAGTGGGAGAGGCAATTCCTGTTAAGGAATTGGTTATAATTTACATATACAAAACCTTGGTTTGGTGGCTCATAATTTGAACAACTCCAACAGCCATCTTAACCCAAAATATGGCTTCTTCTCAATCATCAGGAGACAGATAGCCTCTCCTCCAAATATTCAGTCTTCCTTCACTCTGTCATCCTTTGTAACTCTTTGTGCCAGGGAATACAGAAGTATATGTGAAAGTGAAAATATTAAGCCCCTGGCAAGGCTTTGGTGAATTACAAGTTATTTCAGCCTACTTTAGTGCAAGCTGATGATGTCACACAAAATAACGTATATTGAACCCTGTGGTTTCAAAATCACTTGGTGCCATGCAAAGAGAAGGACATTAGAGAGAAAATTCTGTACTCTGCATAGCAAGCAATCAGGTGATATTGCTGTGCTTTGCTACCACCAAAGAGCCACCATAAGCGTATTCAACAGCAGCAACATTTCACTTTCTGCAAAGTGAGACTTCCAGTGTTACAGAAGTTTTGCTTCCCTCTAGCAGGAAAGCTACTATGATTTTAATACCTATCTAGTATAGTTGCCAATTCTGTGTGAAGTCAGCAGATGGGGACACAGAAGTGGCTACTGGTGATGGCATGATGTCTGTTCTGGGGAAATCCAGAAATGATATGACTCTTTAGGGATCATTGAAAACTTACAGATCCATCACACCGTTGGCCTGACGACCATTTTTAAAATAGTTTCCGGCCACCGATCTGAGCAGCAGTGGGAAATGAAGTGTGAGGGTTGGCAACACTAGCTCATGATAGAGAACTTCCTGGAAATTTGAGGATGGAGTCTGAGAGGGCAGAGTTTGGGAAGGGGTGCAATCTAGGTGGAGATGTGATGTCAGCCCACCTTCCAAGGCTACTGTTTTCTTTGTGGGGATTGATCTCTGTGGTCTGAAGATGAGTCATCATGCCAGATGAACTCCATGTCCCACCTAGAGACTGGTAAACCTACTATCTAGTGGTGCCACTGAAAGCATTAATGGCTATTATCAAATATGGAGTTATATGTATTTCCTGGTGCTGATAACTCCCCCATAAAGGCTGGGGGAGGGCTTTCAATGAACAGAGCAGGGAAAAAATACTTTCTACTGCCAAGACAGACTTATTTAAAGCATATGTGGTGATGGACTTTATTCATAAAGTGGCAGAACGGATTTTAATAAATATGCTTTAAACGCGTCTCCTTTAATTACAATGTTTAGAAGTACCTCAGAGTCCAATAAGATAAACATTTAGCTTCGAGTATTTGCAATAATGCTTTAAGCTGATTCTTTCCTAGATCTAAATCTTCAGCAGAGGAATGTACTGTTAACAGTTTATCACTCCTTGCACTCCATTTGCTTACTTGGCATACATTAACCTACTCATGGGAAATGATGTTTAAATACTTTCACTCAGAGGGCAGAAGAATTAGCATACGGGGGGGGGGGGGCATCTTCAAGTACCTTTAAATACAGAATTAATCCTTCCTAACAATATCTTTTCCCGGGGAAGCCATATTAACATGTGGAATCAGGCCCTTAATAACTTAATAAATCATGGTCTAATCAACACATAAACATATCCTTTTTTGCGGGGAGGGGAGTCTTCAGAATTAGTATACAAACAATGTGTCCTTTATGGTTGCCACTTCATCCTCAAGAGAATATCATTTATAATAACTAGAAGCCAAGATGGCAGACATGGATTGATGCCTCAGTGGTTAGAGGTGCCACTAAAATTCATATTCCCTGTGTTTGAACTACAAGTTTCAGAAGCTAGCAGTGCTTAGCATCATCTGGATGAAGAACTACTCAAGTTGGAAGAAGGCTTTAAACCTTGTTAAGCAGAGTAATAGGCCACAAAGAAGCAGCTGGTCCAGTTCGCCAGCTGACAGATGAGAAGAAAGCTCTCTTTCACTACTTATTCCCAGACTTCCTGTTACTTGGAAGCTTTTGGGGAGGAAGAAGAAGGAGGAGAAGGAGGAGGAGGAGAAGGTGGTTGTTATATGCCACTTTTCTCTACCAGGAGTCTCAAAGTGGCTTCCCTTTCTTCTTCCCACAGCAAGGATGCTGTTAGGTAGCCCTGATATTACTGTTCGGTCAGAACAGCTTTATCAGTGCTGTGGCAAGCCCAAGGGCCACCCTGCTGGCTGCATGTCGGGGAGGGCAGAATCGAACAGAGTTTGCCAGATTAGAAGTCTGCACTCCTAACCACTACATCAAATGGCTTTGGCCTACCTGTGTGACCTGAAGTTGACTGAGCAAGAATGACATCTTTGGATTGTGAGGCGTTGCTCAATTAAAACGTCAACTCGGTGTGTGGCAGCAGTGAAGAAAAATGAAAATTCCATGCTAGTAGGGATTGTTAAGAAAGGGATGAACAAGAAAATAACCTGGATTGTGATACCATTATGTATATATTTCACAGCTAAACTTGGAATAGTGTGTAAAATTCTGTTCTCCCCATTTTGAAAAGGCAGCGAGTTTTCTGATCGTTTTATTGTAGATATGATTGTATTTTTAACGTTGAATATGTTTTAATAATTTTAGTCTTATGAAGTGTTGTAAGCCACCCTGAACCCTTGGGGAAAAGCAGCATATACATTGAAAAGTAAATAAATAAAATCATGCAACAGGAAAGAGTCACCGTCTTCTCATTTAGCAGCAGCCTAGTATAATAGTTAAAGAGTGGTTGACTGGGTTTCGTTTCCCACTCTTTCACATGCAGCCAGTTGAGTGACCTTGGACTAGTCACAGTTTGCTTAGAGCTCTTTTTACAGATCAGTTCTATTGCAGCTCTCTCAGCCCCACCTACCTCACAGGGTGTCTGTTGTGGGAAGATGAAGTGTTTGTAAACTGCTTTGGGGACTCTTTCAAGTAGTGAAAAGTGGGTATAAAAACCTCAATTCTTCTTCACTAAAAATTATCAAGTGGGTGGAGCACTTTTCTGACAAGGAAAAACGAATGCATTGAGACTGGGAGGAGGAAGAAATATGACAATGAAGGGAGAACATGATAAGATAAGTTGTAAGGTAAAGGTAAAGGTAAAGGTATCCCCTGTGCAAGCACCGGGTCATGTCTGACCCTTGGGGTGACGCCCTCTAGCGTTTTCATGGCAGACTCAATATGGGGTGGTTTGCCAGTGCCTTCCCCAGTCATTACCGTTTACCCTCCAGCATGCTGGGTACTCATTTTACCGACCTCAGAAGGATGGAAGGCTGAGTCAACCTTGAGCCGGCTGCTGGGATTGAACTCCCAGCCTCATGGGCAAAGCTTTCAGACGGCTGCCTTACCACTCTGCGCCACATTATACAATCAACTGAAAGCACTTCATTTTAGAACTGAATTTATTGGCAGGGTATTCCTTCCTGAGGGGGGAAATATTTTTTTGTATATACATCATGTATGTGTTTAATTCAATGTCACTCTTTGTTTGTTTATAACATTCATTAGCCACCTTTCCTCCTTACGGAGTTCAGGGCAGTTTACACAATAGGTAAAATACATCAAGAACATAAGCACCAAAATTTAAAATCACTACTCAGGGCTGCTAGTAAATTTGACCAAAAGCAGTCCTAAATAAAACTGCTTCCTAAAAATTGAAAGTTAGGGGGCCAGGTACACCTCCCTGGAGTGGTCATTACATAATTGTAGGGCTACCACCAAAAAGGTCCTCTCTTGTGTCCCTACCAAACAAGTTTCTTTGATTGATGGGACTGATCTGGACGACCTATCCCTGAGATCTTAATTCCCAGGAGGAACATATTATAGATGGCCTCTAACTTAGATGACCTTTAGAGGAGAGTCGACAACTTCATAAAAGACAGGACTGTCAACAGCTATGAACTCTGATAGCTAATTATAACCTGTAGGTTCAAAGATAGTATGCCACTAAAGATCAGCTGTGAGAAAAGTTAAAAGGAAACGCTGATGTTTTCATGCTTGGGTGATCTCAGGCATACCATTAATTATGTAAATAAAAAGAAACAAAAGCCCATAATATCTGGCTTTCTGAAGACATCTGGATGGCTACTGTGGGGAACAGGATGCTAGGCTTGATGAACCTTGAACTGATCAGTTATAGGGGCTCTTTTTATAAGTCAAACAATGGGCAGTAGTTTAGTGTCAAAGAGGCTCACAATTTCTGAAAAGCAATGGAGAATTTATTCTGTGCAGTTTTCTTCATGCAGTCAGCACCCCCAAGGCTGGCTTCATCCTCTAGCAGTTACATCATGCAGCAAATTCTTGGGAGGTCTCATTTGCCTGTCTCCGGTATCTTTCTTTGTGGACCATTATTATTAGGCATCCAGCCTAGATCAGAGAGGAATCATTTTGACTTTTCGCTTTAGGTATACAAATGTCTACAGATGGTCCTGCCACACCATTATACCTACCCTGCTCATATCTTCTGAGGTTTGACAGTGTGGTATTCTTAGTTTGTTATATATTTCCTTAAGTGATGTGCATACACATTCATGCAGGCAGGAGAAATAAATCTAGGGGAAATGATGTACATGTATTGACAAATATATAAACAGGGCGGTCAGGGAAGGAAGAAGGGGGAAACAAGGCCAAGGAAGTGAAAACCAAAATAGAGTGCATTTTTATTACACCTCTATCATTTTAGTTCTAGTGGGATTTCTGTAATAACGGTGGCTACCACATTTGAAAATGGAATTGTGATTCCTATCCAGTGCTTTAGAAAAAGCACAGCTTCTGTTACTGTGAATATTGAAAGTGACATTTTTTTCTAACACCACCAACTGATTAAATAGACTAAATATGTAAAATAAACTTTCCCTTTCAACTGATTAATCAATGGAATGGGGATACATTTGGGTAACAACTAAACCATAGCTTGGGTGATCTTGGCAATACTGAAGTATAATTTAGCACTGATTTTTTTTAAAAAATAATTACTAGTCCTTGTTAGAACGAAAAGCCATCTTTAATATTTTCCTTTTCAATCCTTATTACTCTAGGACATCAAAACTAAAATTGGCAGAAAATTAAATAACTTCCAATTAAAGTTGATCCTACTGATTAACAAGGCATTCCTATGCAGTTATTCCAGTCTAAGTCCATAGGTCTCAGTTGGGTAGCTACGTGAGTTTGCACTGAAAATCAAAGATTGCAGCCCCAAATTGATGTCGGAATTTCATGCTTTCAGTATATTTAAAGCACTGATGTGATTTATAGCCTGATCGATTCATTCCATTCAGTTCCGGATCCCCTAAAAGCTGGGGCCAGTAAGAGAAACTCACTGCTACAATGAGATATCTAAAACAAAAGCATTCTCTGAGGTCTGTTGATAAAGCCGTTTGTGCTTTGCTGAAGAATTAGAATAAAGCAATATTACTCCTCCTCGGCTTTGGTAAATGTGGAAGATCTCAGGCATGTCATTAATTTTAAAAAGAGAGAGAAAAAAAAACCCAAAGCCTATAATGTCTGGCAATAAGCACACCTAATGGCCCAAGCAACATATGGCAATCTAGAATCAAATTCTGCCATTGGGTAAAGCAACCTCCTGTGGATAGCCAGCCATCACATACATTCATCCCACCACCCTCTTCCATGCCCTCTGCTTTATCCAAACATGTGTTCCCCATGATATTTAACAAGGGTATTTTTCTTATTTATTTACCTCCCCACTGGATTTGATTAGGTTTTTTTTTTTTAAGTCAAGTCAGTCGTGTGTGTGTGTGTGTGTGTGTGTGTGTGTGTGGGAGAGAGAGAGAGAGAGAGAGTGTATGCATATGCACATGCTAAAGGACACAAAGGGAGAAACTACAAAAGAAATGAAATTGATTTTAAAGACCCAGTAGACTCTTCGTTGAATGTACTTTCCAAAGGCAGAGTTAAACAGAGTTTGGGTGGCCTTAACAACCTTCTGGAACACATAGAGCTTATCTCAGGATTGTTTGTTTTTTTAACTGAGCAGGCACTCAAAATGTACCCAAGTGGGAGGGGGGGGGAAACTTGTATGTGCATGTGTTTTAGAGAGGACTTTATTGTGCCATCAGTTTCTGCATCATCAAAGTTGACTTGCAAATGGATGACCTTACCATGTGATTGGGGGAATGAGCCAGACAGGTGACTGAATGCAGGGGAAGATAAAATGACCAGAGGAGGAGAAATGTTCAGCCATATGGAGGTAATTTATTCTTGATCAGTAACACTGTTTCTTGTTTCTATATCCAGTCATGTGATGAAGCGTTTTTGGTTGTCATTAACGGTATTAGATAAAAACTTCATAGAGTACTTAAAAAGTTGAAGAACAATTTAGGCAGAGCACAGATGCAATTACACATACTATTGCATCTGCAATTACTGATTATTGATTATGCATCCCTATACTTCTACTGGTTCACTTATTGTACACACTGAATAATTACTAACTACAAAAAACGAGTGTACGTTGACTAATTGAACCAACTCATTTATTCAAAATGTATAATTCCAAAACAGTTTGCTAAGGGAAGCCCTGAGAGGACAGCTAGTGGACTGGGAAATGTGTTAATTAAATCATTAAAGACCACTGGGATACCCCCCCACAAACACACACACATCACTAGCATGAGAGGTTGCTGTCCAAATGAATTTGCATCATTAAATGTTCTAGCCTTGATTCCAACGGTCTTTGACCAAGAAGTATCTACAAGAGCTGGCTCATTTTACCAGACCCCATGCAGAGCTTCATCAGAACAATCCACTGGCTGTTATGTCTTTGCTTTAGTTACTGTTCTGGGGGTAGCTCCTGTACAATCAAGCCTTACACTCAGAGCGGAGGTTGCAGATTCCTCTGAGTGCAGACCTCTTTTGCTCCTCAGAAGCAAATTCTAGGTGAGTCATGCCCTTCCAGTTTTGAAATAACTAAGAAAAATGTGCTCGGTTTGCCACAAGGATAGGGAACAGCGGATTAAAGTTCAGCACTATAATGAAAATGAGCCCGTTTGCTGGCTTTGGACAATAACGGGCTGGTGGGAGAAGAGGCTGCCAGCCATCTCCATCACCAGTAGCAGGCCTTGCATTCACAGTGGAGTCTGGGATCAAAAGCTTAGACGATTTATCCTTCTGAGATTTGTTCTCATAGCAATGATCAATTTCCTGCAATTACCATTGGGAAATGAAGACATCTAAAAGCTAGATGCCTACTGGTAGTAGTAGGTTCCTGCATGTACTCTTCCAACAAAAAGCTAACCATGTAACTGGAATTTGTAGCTACCAGGCCTCTTAATTCAGTGCCTCATAGTTCCTTTTATGAGTTGAGCATCACATCATGCTAGATGGAAAACCTGACACATACCAAAATGCCAGAGGCCATAGGACATGTAGGCTGGCTGACCCCTTAGTGTGGATGTCCAACTTCCTACATGCCCCAGAGTATCGTTCTCCATAATATCAGAGGTTTCTGCTTTAGGATTCTTTGGGCTCATCCTGTGTTGAGCAGGGGGTTGGACTAGATGGCCTGTATGGCCCCTTCCAACTCTATGATTCTATGATTCTATGATTCTAATAAATCTGTCAGTCACTAATGCAAGATGCTAATGCTGTCAACCAAGCACCATTCTTTCATTAAAATCATGCAGGAAAGACTGTGGGGTCAGAGCGCTCTTTGCCTTCCCTTGTCTGCACTGGTTCAAACCAAAAATCAAACCAGTGGAAAACTAAGACCATTACATGAATATGTAAGAGGTAGTGACAGTATACATTGCTCAAGTATTTCTTTCCCTGAAAGCCATATCCCAGGACAAATGGCTGCAAAGATTTGTGTGGCAGAAGACAAAAGGAAAAGCTTCATAAACGCAAAGGATTATTAAGAATAAGCACAGCATTTACTGCAAGTCAATTACATAATGTGAGCTGCAAGATTATCATGGCCATATTATTGCCCTATAAAGCTAAACGGCAAAACACAACATAAGGAACAATTGTGCAGTGTCCAGGTGTGATGGATTTGTTAGTCTCCAGCAGTGCTTTTATTCTGAGAACTGAATAAAGCTGTACACTTCCTGGTTGAGGCACTTGCATAAAACCATCCCTGTAACCTGCAGCCACCACCTTATATCTACTACATGACACCAATATCCACCATGACACTAAAACACGTGTCCCTTAATGCCAAAGATGGAAGTGGTTTAAAATAGCTGAGGAATCATGGAGGATTGCTAGCCTTTGTCCTCTCTGGGAACCCAGGTGAGGTTGAATCATACAAGTATCCTTATTTGGAGGGGGGGGCACTGTATTCTTCATATATCTGGGAGTGTCAAGCATCAATGACCCCACAGGCGACTGCATAAATTGGATAGCAGGTCTAGCCCTTCTCTTCCAACAAAGTTTTCTACTTATTCACAATGTGCAAATGAGTGAAACCAATGCAACAATCTGACATGGCACAGATGTCGACAGATGTCAGCTCATTAAGTTCTACTTGCTGGCTCCCACCATCTTTCCAACAGGCTATATTAATTGCTTCTTATCTGGTGATCACCCCACCCCACACTTCAAGGCAATTCGGGTAGAGTATTTTTTTAAAAGCTGTCCCTTAGTAATTTACTTTATTCTGCAAAGTGCCACTAATTTGAACTGGTTTCAGGATGCTGCCTCATTAGCTGGCTGTGACAGAATGTTTGGTGGATGTCTCATCTGATATGCAGTGGCAAAGAAATCGGGGGGGGGGCGGGGGAATGAAAGTATTTCTAGAAATACTAGTTCAGAGGCACCCAAATCCCAGATGTTAAATAGTAAAAAATGAAGGTTGTTTAGGTTTATGTGGTTTAATTCTTAAGTGTTCCAGCTTTCCAACAACCAACCCATTAAGAATGGAAATGCATGGAGTAATCTGTCAGTGGATGCAAACACATAATCAGAAAGAACATAAAAGCCCTGCTGGATCTGATCTGTTCCTGCATTCTGTTTGTCCTATCTATTCCTGCATTCTGTTTGTCCCAGCGGCCAACTCGATAACCCCAGAAAGCCTACCTTTCAGTATGTTGGCCAGGGATATAAGGTGGCCAACTTTGACTTGAAAAATCCTGGAGACTTGGGGAGGAGGGCTAGAGAGGTTTGGAATACCTCAGCAGGGTTTAATGCCATATAAACCACCCTTCAGCAATTTTCCAAAGGAGAATTGATCTTTGTCCTCTGGAGAGCTGCTATAATTCCAAAAGATCTCCAAGCCCCACCTGGAGGTTGGAAGCGCTGCAGAGACAGAATCTGGAACTGGGTCACATCCCTTGACGTGGTGTATATGGTCACGGATACCAAGATTTCATCCAGGTTTTAACAGAGTTCTCCATAACACTGCAAACTGGTTATGTGCAGTTTAGACAGTAATGCTACCAGGTGTATTCACAGATGGTTAGAAAATTTAGCTCAATCAGTGATGATTTCCCCAGTTTGTAGTAGGCACCTCAATGCATTAGTGATGTAACAAGCAAGGCTGTGATGGTAGCAGCTGATACACTGGGAAGGAGATGCTCTGCCCTAACACTCTTCCCTGGGAGAGGGAAGAGGAATTCTGTTCCAGCTTGGATGTATGAAAATGTGTGCAGATGACCCACAGTGCAGGGAGGGAGAGTAGGGACAGACTCAGTGGCCCCACCTCTGCCATTGTGCAACTGCTGGGCATGTTAACCCTGCCTCCTGCCTCCTCACAATGCTGAGTCATGTGCACAGTGTGAATGCATGAAGGATATGCCTGTGTTTGAAAATCAGCATAGCTTACACAGGGAGGAGGCAGGAACTTCCTCTGGGCACTAACACCACGCAGGCAGCTCAACAATTGTGAGGGGGCAGGGCTAGTGTGCCCATACCCCTTCTCCCTACCTACCCAGAGAATGAATGGATGGAGGGTTATCTGCAAAGTGATCTTTCAAGTAATATATCCTTTTCACTTACACTCTTTTCCTACTGAAAATCAACCAGCTGTTTTTACTTCACTAGGAAAACCCAATTGCACATGTGCATTTTCCACAGCACACATGGCATTTTTCAGTAGGAAATTGTGCAGGGGTTGAATTTTATTTTTAATTTGTGGGGGCATGGAACATCCTAAAATACATACTTCTACAATAATGCTCATGAGCACACAAAGCTGCTTTTTACTGAATCAGACTATTGGTGTCTGCTCTGATTGGAAGGGGCTTTCCATGTTTCTGGCAGAGATCTTCACACCACCATATAGTACATCTTTACAACTGAACATGTTAGGAATTGACCTGGGATGTTCTACATGCAAAGTACCTATGGTCCCTTCAAAGACTGTGAATTGAGGCATTCATATAATTTAATATTTAACACAGATTCAGGAAGGAAAAGATTTCCAGTACAACCTCAATGGGCTAACTAACACTTTTTGCTTCAGCAGATGAGCAACATGGACTAGATTAATGGCTGGGGGGGCTTTCAGGGTCAAGCTTATCTCCCTAGGTAAAAGGGAGATCTAGAGATAACCCACACATTCTTCCAGTTGCTGCCTTTAGGTAGTGACAAACAATGTTTTTGGTTTTTTTTTGCTGCCCTTGTCAGAGGCAAGGGGGGCAGAATTTATCTTTGTTCCACACTGTTTGAATTCCAAAGTAGGTTGAGACACATTTTCCAAATGACTGATGAGTAATGGATAAGAAAGACTACAGAGCAGAACTTTAAAAAGTTCAAAATGAAATGAAGGGTGTTAAAAGACCAAATTATGAGAGATATGAAAGAAGAACTCAACACATTTGATACTAAGGGAGAAAAGATATCTAAGATTTTGATTAGTATCAGAAGTCTCCAATAAGGATATTAGAGAAAGGATTATTGTGGCTTGGCAAATTTTTGGGATGTGGAACAAGAAAATTCAAACTGGGGAACTGATAAGGTTTATAGAATAAACCCAAAATTGGTTAAAATAAATAATAGGGAGCTCCTCCACTAGGCATTTGGTTGAGGTCGACCCAAACCAATTGGTCAACCCAAGCCAATTGGTCCTACTATGACTGCCACTAATCTGCGTAACCCACTGAGTCCCTGTAAGAATTGAGCTGAGGCTCTTTTGCAGCTCCATCACTCTCTAATGTTATTGCTGTGATCATGTTAAGGTTACTGTTGTTATAATGTTATGACTGTTATCACCTGTTGTTACCATATGTTATCTGTATCTTTTTCCTGTTTCCTGTAAACCGCCCTGAGCCTTCAGGGAGGGCGGAATATAAATAAATAAATAGATCGATAGATAGATAGATAGATAGATAGATAGATAGATAGATAGATAAATAGATAAATAGATAAATAGATAATCAAGAATAAGAGAATCAAGAACAAGATCTGTGAGACTCACATCAACAGCTGCAAAAAACAAAGGAATCAGATGACCTAAATATGGATTTGGAGAAATCAATCACCTAAGTATGGATTACTGATTTCTAACATGGAATATAAATACAGCAAATGCTCTTCATAAGAGAAGGAAATTTTTCCAATATTTAAGAAAGTTAAAACAAATCATTTTGTGTTGACACGTGAAAAACATTACAAAAAAGATACAAAAATTTTTATT
Source organism: Paroedura picta (assembly GCF_049243985.1). Taxonomy (NCBI): domain Eukaryota; kingdom Metazoa; phylum Chordata; class Lepidosauria; order Squamata; family Gekkonidae; genus Paroedura; species Paroedura picta. Next base: position 152,776,263 of record NC_135370.1, on the reverse strand, counting down.
CATAAATTTTGGGGTGATAAGTCCATTTCAGAGCCTCTTGTGGCGCAGAGTGGTAAGGCAGCAGACATGCAGTCTGAAAGCTCTGCCTATCAGGCTGGGAGTTCAATCCCAGCAGCTGGCTCAAGGTTGACTCAGCCTTTCATCCTTCCGAGGTCGGTAAAATGAGTACCCAGCTTGCTGCTGGGGGGGGGGGGGTAAAACGGTAATGACTGGGGAAGGCACTGGCAAATCACCCCATATTGAGTCTGCCATGAAAACGCTAGAGGGCGTCACCCCAAGGGTCAGACATGACCCAGTACTTGCACAGGGGATACCTTTACCATTACCCTAAATTCATTTCAGCAGATAATACAAAGAAAAAAAAATCTTTTGAATTATATATCCACAGTTAAAGCCAACATTGGTACTGGTAGATGACAAAGTTAGATATGTTGGGGTTGGGATTGATAAAATGTTTCCTGTAATTAGTCAGCAGTAACCAGGTTTGGTTAATCAGCTAACTTTTTCAAGTCTCCATTGCGGATTTTCTTGTATATGCTGTTTTGCATTGGAAGTTTATGTTCCAAATGAAGGGGCCTTTTTAGAAACATTGGAAGTTTATGTTCCAAATGAAGGGGCCTTTTTATGGATAGAATGATTGCATTTTCATATATTAGTTGAGATTTAAAGGGTGATTGGAATGGTGTAACTTCTCTGCAAATGACAGATGCTCAGGTAACAATATTAAGCATACACAAGGGAAATTATCAAAAACATTTTTTGATTTGACTGATAATTTAGCTCTGATGGATATATGGAGATAGAGAAATGGTAAGAGAATGTACTTTCAGAAAGGCATAGTTGGTTTTTTGAGAATTAATATGTTTTGGATTTCTAAAGACTTAGCTACAAAAGTTGAGATTATACCAAAGACTTTTTCAGATCATAATCCTCTAACTTTGGTTTATAAAAGGGGGAAAAAAACAATGCTTTTAGTTGGAGAATGAATGAAGCACTGCTGCAAAAAGAAGTTATTGTGGAAGACTGCAAGAATAAACCAAAGGAATTCTTTTGAACCTAATCTTAGTCAAGTTATTGATATGAGAATAGTTTGGGGTGCATGTGAAGTTTTTATTAAAGGATATCTAATTAAACATAACTCTGAAGTGAAGAAAAAGAAGAAAAATATAAAATGTTCTAGGTGAGATTAAGAAAAAAAGATGCATAGAAATCCTAGGGAATACAAATATTACTCAACTAGAATTTTGCAACAACAATTATCTATGCTTACGGTAAGAGAAATGGAAAGAAAATTTAATTATGTTAAACAGAAGAATTTTCAAATAAACTAGGAAAATGGATGGCATGTAATTTAAGGAAAGAAAAAGATCTGGAAAGAAGGTGATATCATAATAACAAATTGACAAATACCTTAGGAAGCAAAGCCTACCAAGGCTTAGAAAAGAATAAAGATTGATTTATGAATGGCCATATTTCAATAAGTGAAGTGGTACAGGCTATTAAAAATAAATCTGGAAAGGTGTTTAACCTACATGTATTATCTGGTTTGTATTATAAATTTTTTGAAGATGAAATGTTGCAACTTTTACAAATGACAATTTTACGAGGAGAAATGAGCTAATATAACCTTCATATGGGTTTTACCAAAGTATTTTTATTTCAGACAATTCCTAATTTGATTTCACTTGTAACATTTAAACAGTGGCAGAAAGATATATTTAAATTTGACTGGCAAGGGGAAAAAAAACAAAAGTAAAATTTAACTTATTGCAAGATCCAAAAGAAAGAGGCAGACTGGGTTTACATGATTTGAAATCAATGTTTGTGGCCTAATGGACATGATGTACAACTAGAACAATGGGAAAATATGTGGAAGGGTCTTAAATTTAATTAAGCACTAATCTTAGGAGAACTTTTATAAAATGATGTATCATTGGTACTTGTCACTCAAAAGGTTATCAAAAATGTACTAAAATATGTCTAATACCTGTTGCAACTATGAACAACATGGCCATCTTTCATCTTTAAGATGAAATGAGAAGGCATAAGAAGGCATTTTTATTGCAAAGACATGCTTTAATCCAGAAGATACTAAAGACTGATATGCAAATTAATCCAGAGGCATTCCTTTTGGAATTAATGGGAGAACAATTTTTTAAAAATGGAACATTGCTTTTGTATATGATTACAGTAGTGAGACTTATATGATCAGAAAGGGAAAAGCCACAATTAAAGAATGGTTGAAAGATGACAGAATTGGCTGAAAGGGCCAAAGTTACTGCTTTAATTAAAGAAAAGACAACTACAGTGCTTATAACTATTTGGAAAACTTTTATGGACTTTCTGCATGATATGAACAAAAATTACATGATAGTTTATGTCTTTGAGGATTAAGAGCGGGGAAATATGAATGTATAGAAAAAAGAGTGGCTTAATATTTTTATATACTATCGTAGTGTAGCAGATAACTTATAATCATCATAGATAAAGTCAGAAGCCTCTTCTATTCCATTCACGTTGTTTCTCCCCCACTTCTTTGACTTTTCTTATTTGGTATTTGGTATCTTTTTCCTTTCTTATCTGTGGTAATCTTTTAAAATCTTGAATAAAAGTTTTATTTAAAAAGGAAGGAGCATAAAGAAAAAAGTATTTACATGTCAGCACCATAAATCTGTGGACTGCCTGCTATGCAAAACTAGCATACACCCATGCCCACACACCCCAATATTATAATCTGTGAAAATGTGAGAGTGTGAAATTGAACCCCGTATATCGCAATAAACTTTGGGTCTGAATTCTTGTAAAAATTAGAGATGAGATTAATTTTCAAAAGATTTCTGCTTTTATTCAAGTATCTTTATTTCAATTTCATGTCATAAATGAGCCTTGGAATTTTGTTTTATATAACAGGTTATGTTTCCTGAGACTGGAATTTTTTCCTTTTAAAATCAATGTATGTTCAATGTTATCTCTAAATTGATAGCATAAACATGGCACATAAGTGGTATGAAAAAATGGCATATAAATGGCATAAAAGACCCATTTCCTCCCAATGAAGATCTATAACAATGAGGAAAATGAGCTGGAGTGCAACCAGTCAAACCACAAGGAATCAAAAAACAAAACAAAAAATGAAAAAATGGCCCTATCATATCAAAGCTAGTAAAAGCATAGATAAAGTCAGTCTAGTACAGTTTGAAAACAATGTCCTGCAATCACAAATGCTGTGGTGCATCTTCCAGGCATCCTTTATTCTGAAGGGGCACTTAACATTTCTCCAGAGAGAAATAAACATCAGAATTAAAGAACAGCTCCTGTCTAACTTGCCAAGTATGCACCTTAAGAATCACCACAACAATGGTGCCTAAGAATGAAAGATCATACTCTCCGATGCTTGCCCAGCTTCCAATGATATCCACCTTAGGATTTGAGAGAGAGAGAGAGAGAGAGAGAGAGAGAGAGAACAAAAATGTAATTGCCTGCCTATCAGCTCCGCTATCATAATTACTTTCAAACTCTGACACGGGTTGAATCAGATGAACAACCAAATCAATTTTTGTAGTTGGCAATCAGTGCATTCTTAGCTCATAAATTAAAATGTCAGCACTACAGTGAGTATAAAGTGATGCCTGCTTGGCAGATGAGCCCCAAGAATCATATTTAGAAAACGGCGGATTTCTCTGTTGCTTCTTCCATTGTCAAAAGGCTCATCCATAAGCCTACAGAAATCCCAGCTGCAAAATGCTAGATGCATGCTTTCACAGAGATACAAACATGTACACGACCACACACCCAAGTACACACAAGTACGTACATGATTCACTTCAATCCAATTTGTAGCTGGTTAATACGATTTACAATAAATTGCATTCAGCACAGGTCTCTTCTATTCCTGGCAGCTGGTTACTCTGTTCTAGAAAGTGAAATTTCACTCTGAGTGGAGCGGCTGTCTCTTCATCTAATGATTGTGTGTGTGTGTGGGGGGGGGGGGCGGTAATCTGACCTTATATGATGAGGCTAACCAAGTGAACAAAAAGGCCTTGTGCATTATGTGTATCAATGAATTGCCTGCAACTCTGGGCTACCAAGAGCTGTGTGTGCTTTTTTTTTTTTTTTAAACATGGCTGTTCTGAAGCTGCCTAGGCATAGATTTCATCTAGGTGCCATCTCCAGCATGGAATAAGCTAATGCTGACAATCTTGCTGGGACAAGGGCAGGGACAATCACTTGGGGCCAAACAACATGTTCTGGTTTTCAAAGGGTTCCTTGGAAGTTCCCTGGAGCCCACTTGGGTTCCACATAAGCCCCATAGGGAATGTCTTTTAAAATCAGCTCAGAATTCCCTCACATGGAGCGGAAGGGCTGCTGCCTTTCCCTATGAAACCAATTTCCCCATGTCAAAACAGTGTTGGAGGAGGAGTTAGTTCCCCATTTTTGCCCATGAATATTCTGTGCACGTGGAACACCAAGAAATGGAGAAACAAGATAAGCGCTTCTGGTTGTCCCCTCATTGGATGAGCTCATGTGTTGTATGCAAAAGATTCCAGATTCACTCTTTGGCATAGGCAAATGCAGTCTTGGGCTGTATCAACAGAGGCATCACATCAAAGTCACAAGATGTCATGGTTCCACTTACACTGCATTGGTCAGACTCCATCTTGGGTGATGTGTGCAGTTCTGGAATCCTCACTTCATAAAGGATGTGGACAAAATTGAGAGGTTTCAGAGAAAAGTGACAAGAATGATCCAGGGCCTGGGGACCAAGTCCTATGAGCAAAGGCGGGAATGTTCATCCTTGAGAAGACGTTGAGAGGGAATATGATTGCTTAGAATCATAGAATCATAGAATTGGAAGGGAACTCCAGGGTCATCTAGTCCAACCCCCTGCAGAATGCTTTAAGTATTTGAAAGGAGGGCAAGAAAAGGTTCCTGTTAGCAGCAGAGGAAAAGACCCGTAATAATGGGTTTAAACTAAGTGGGGAATGATGTCTGCTATCAGGAAAAAAAAATTCAGTCGGAGTAGTTCAGCAGTGGAATTGAGTGCCTAAGGAGCTGATGAGCGTCCCCTCACTAGCAAGCAATGGCTGGACAGATACTTATCCCAGATGCTTTAGGCCAGTGGTCCCCAACCTTTCTGAGGCTGGGGACCGGCAGGGCATTGGGCCACGCCCGGGCGTACCACGCCCGCGCATCGGGCCATGCCTGTGCATCGGGCCACGCCCGCATGGCCCACGCATGCGCGATGCGCGGCCCTGATTCCCTCTCCCCGCCCTCCCGCAGTAAGAAGCTTCCCGGGCCGCATGCTTGCGGCCTGGGAAGTTTTTTACTGCGGGGGGGGCGGGGAGAGGGAGCCGCGGCCCGGCACTGGGCCGCAACCCGCAGGTTGGGGACCACTGCTTTAGGCTGCTTTGGGCTGATCCTGCGTTGAGCAGGGGGTTGGACTAGATGGCCTGTATGGCCCCTTCCAACTCTATGATTCTATGATCCTCCATTAAGCAGGAGATTAGGCTAGATGGCCCGTATGACCCCTTCCAACTACATGATTCTATGATTATGTTTCAAGGGCATTGGTCCTAAGGCTGAAGTTGCCCCATGGGGCACGGTTGATCATGACTGACTGTCTAGCAAAGGGGACATAACACCTTCCTTTCACAGAGTAACAGATTTTCAAGCTAAGGAATAGATTCTCTTTTGCACACCCATCATTAGACCTCATGATTCTTTGGATATTAATATGGACCAGTTGGACAACATCAATCCAAAAAACTTTCAGGAGATAAATAGCTGAGAAAAGAAAGCCTGACTGGAGCAGTAGTTTAAACACATGGAAAGGCTGTTCAACAAGTGAGAGAGTTCTTTTTATCTTCTGCTGCCTCTGTGGGAATCTTCAACCCTGGCACACTGTTTACTCTCAGGACCCTGTTGAGGTTTAGACTGGGGCAGGTGTAGGCCTGGGAGAGTCACAGGGACTAGAGGGCTCACACAATTACAATTAAGTCTATAAAGGAAGGGAGGCAGCCTTGAGTCCTGAAATTTATCAAAACCGAATGGAAGCAGGAAAGAAAGGCAATCCTGTGCCTACTTTTCAGTAAGTGAACAAGGAGAAGCAAGCAGGTTAAGGCTCCCACAAGACGTGATTTAAAAAAAAAACTGAATTGTGTCAGGAGTCACTCCAACCTAATTTGCTTTCTTTAAACCTGCACAGATGTTCTGGGGACCTTACTTCCCCAAACACTGCAGGGCATGGTGTGGATTGAGACTGCAGTGCCTTCCTCCCCACATTGATTTCCCAAGCTGAAACAGCCCTACTGTCCGGATGAAGTAATCACTGAATATACAGCCCTGCACCAAGGCAAATAATGCTCCTTCTAGGCTGTTCCACTGGGGAAAAGGGCACAAAAGATGCCTGACTCAGTGAAAAAAGAGAACGTCTTGTTCAAGATGCATATGTGGGACAAAGCAATGATTTTTTTAAAAAACCATGCTCCCTTCTTAGATTTCTGAGGGAATACAGGCATCTCAGCTGAAGGAGGCTTGAGTGACTAAGCCCTTGCACAAGAAGTCCAACCCCACAAATAAACTGGGCAAGTCCTGCCTGCAGTTTCAAATCCCCATCCCTTATCATCCGTGATAATATTTGAAAAGTAATTATTGCTCTTGATGATAATTTTTCTCTCTCTCTTTCACAAAGTGGCTGGTTTTCCTTTTGAAGTCTGCTTCACCCTCAAGGAAAAATCCGTTTCTCAGCAGATTTCACCCCTCCCTCTCCCGCTTCACTAGTAAAGGGGATTAAAACAAGCAGAACCGAACAGCAGTCAAGAAGATGGGAGATTGCAAAAATAGTGCAGGAGGGAGGTAGGCAGAAAAAGAACAGGTAAGATGGCAAAACATTCTGCTTCCTCATAAGGGTTAATGCAAATATCAGCAGACCTGTTCCAGCTTTGCAGGTGTCCGTAATTAATCCATCCTGTCCACAGGCTCTTATCTCCATCAAGATTGGAGCCAAGAATGTGGCAATTAGTTTTTCTGAAGGCCTGCCATCCACAAGAAGGGAGGGAGGGGCAGAAGTGATAACACTTCTAGAGAGTTCCTGTGAATGTGGGCCCTTACCGGACTTAGAGCATCATCTGAAGACAGAGGGCCAAGGCGTACAGTTGAGCTAAAGATCAAGGGAAAGGAGATACTGACTTGGTGATTTTACAGGACAGAGGCATGGACTATGCTGAGTTGTAGAAGAATGCTAGAGTCTCTGGTTTTTAACTCTGGAGTTCTGTGATGGTGCCATTTGAAGTCAGGTACCAGTGCCTTCGCCGGAAAAGTCAGTTTTATTGGTTTTTATATGCTATTTAATAATTCAGCAGTAGCAATTCTTTTTCTTGTGGTATCTAATAAATATTTCCCCTATTTTTAAAAAAGGAAAGGTATGATATTTTGCTTGTTTCTTGTATGTAAGAGATCCACAGGTCTGTACTACTGGCCTGTCAGAAGGGCAGAGGCTCAATGGGACTCAGGTCTGGGTGTTGACAGCATTCCAAGAATGTATTTTGGAAATTAATGAAAACAAAGCAGGGGAAATGCTAAAATGAAACACTTGAGTCTATGCAAAACAGAAAATCTAACTCAGAAAGGACAATCATGACTCATAAACAGTATAAATATGCTTGGCACACTCTCCGCAGAGATGCTAGGCACAAATGTTCTCCACTTGATCTTGAAATTAAATATTCTACAAACTGGATTTGCCTCTGTATTTCAACATATTAACAATTCCTAAATTGAGACAGCGATATATGATTGTGCCCTGCAACACACTCCCAACAGCTCAGATTTCTCCAAGTACCTCCGAACTAATGTTATTCTGACTGCCAATGTTATCCTGACTCATTATCCCATGTTTTCTTCTATTGTCCAAAATATGCAGCCGAAAGAGATAACAGATTGAGAAAATGGATGCTGAAATATTCATCCTTTTTTAATACGGTAAGATTAAGCCTGGTTTTGAGCAGTTTGTCTCATAACTGTGTTGTGGATGTGGCAAACTTCTGTCTTACTGTTGTTGATTTGTTAATTCCTGAAATCTTAGGTGCATATCTTCTGGGCTATTAAACCTCTGTAAACATGCTGGGGGGCCCTCCACCATTGCCCATGGTGAAGGTGGTGGGATGTCGGGTGCAGAGCAGGATGAAAGATTCCAACTTCAGATATGGGGTCTGAACTTGCAGAGACAGAGAAGGAAAAGATTTTGAGGTTGCAGTAGAAAGAAGAGTTAGTGCTTATATGCTGCTTTTCTCCAACTGAAGGAGTCTCAAAGCGGCTTACAGTCGCCTTCCCTTTCCTCTCCCTACAACAGACACCCTGTGAGGTGGGTGAGGCTGACAGAGCCCTGACATTCCTGCTCGGTCAGAACACTTTATCAGTGCTGTGGCAAACCCAAGGTCACCCAGCTGGCTGCATGTGGGGGAGTGTGGAATCAAACCCAGCTCGCCAGATTAGAAGTCCGCACTCCAACCACTACACCAAGCACAACGAAAGAGTCAGCATGGTGTGCTGCAGTGGTTGAAAAGACAAATTTTATGTTAGGGATAGAAGAAGATTCAGGTGGGTAGCCATGTTGGTATGAAGTAACAGCAGTAAGTATAAGTCCAGTGGCTCCTTTAAGACCAACAAAGTTTTATTCAAGGTATAAGCTTTTGCACGCATGCATTCAGATACCTATCCAAAGATGTGTGCACAAAAACATATACCTTGAATAAAATTTTGTTGGACCTAAAGGTCACTGGATTTCAGAGACCTATGTGAAAAAATAGGCTTGCACGTGAAAGCTTATACCTTGAATAAAATCTATTGATTTTAAAGGTGCTACTGGATTTCAAATACCTATCTGAAGAAGTGTTCTTGTACATGAAAACTTTTGCTTTGAATAAGTACGGAAAATTATTAGGGCATTGGATCACCTTCCCTATGAGAAAAGGCTGAAGAGTATGCCATTTTTCAGTTTAGAACAGAGATAACTAAGGGGATATTATAATAATGATTAATAAATTATGCCCAGGATGGAGAGAATTAACAAAGAGACATTTTTGTTCCTCTCCCAAAATACTAGAACTTGAGAGCATCTAGTAAAGCTGATAGGCAGAAGATTCAAGACAGACAAAAGGCGATACTTCATTACCCAGAGAGTGATTAAAATGTGAAACTTGCTGCCCAAGGATGTAGAGCTGGCTAAAGGCCATTGTTAGGAAGATTCATGGAGGATAAATGTATCAGTGGCTACTAGCTATGATGACTAAAGGGAACCTCCACATTCATAGGCAGTCAAGCCTCTGAAGCTCAGTGTTAGGAGGCAACATCAGGCAAAGTTCTTGGCCTCTGTAGCCTATAGCTGGCCCTCCAGAGGAACTGGTTGGACACTGTGTGATACAGGATGCTGGACTACGGGGAACTCTGGTCTGATCTTATGTCTTATGATCCATGGAAAAGGATCAAGAGGGCTCCATGAAGAGCTCCAGAGCTTTTTCCAAAAGTGAAGCAGATGTTCTTATGCCTCTTATTTCGTCTTTTGATTCTTTCCTTTCAACTCCATGGCAGGACCCTCCTGTCCTGACAACTGAATTTTGAGAACTGCATGTTTGCCGCTTCAATGTTGACTTTCCTCTCTTAAGTTTCTTCAGAACATAAAAAAGAATATCAATTACAAATGTTTCACATTAGTAAGTCTGAAACTTAATTCTGGATTTGCTTTGTAAGATTTCTGAGAAGTGGACAGCTATCAAAGAGCCAAAGGTGGGAGGGAGGGCCAATTTCTACATTATCAGGAACCCCTCCATTTCCTTCAGACAGTGGTGGTGGTAGCAATGGTGAGCGTGGGAGAGTATTTTGCTGACTAAGCCCACAGGTATGTTGAAGCACCTTCTACTTCATAGGTGCTCAGAAAGGCCTTTGAAATCCCAATACAAATAGATCATTAAAGTCTGACCTCCTGCAACACTGGAAAATAATTTACTTTTTAAAGAAATCAGTAAAACCTTTGGAATAATTTTTTTGAAGAACATAAGCAGCTGTTTTATACTGAGCAAGACCACTGGTCCATCTAATTTAGTACTCTCTTATCCTGAATGGGAGTGGCTCAGGGTGTAGCAGAGTGAGGTTTTTCCTACCCAAGATCCAGGATATAAGGACTGAATCTTCTGCATGCGAAGCCACTAACTCCCATCCTTATTTGTTAGAGGTACCAGACAAAATTCCTTCAAAGGCTAAATCTGGTCAATCCCTGATTGGTTTCCAAATGGTGCGGAATCATGTAACACCATGCTGGGAAGTTCTGTTGCTTCTCCAAACCTCTTCCCTTCCCCTCCAAAAAACCCTCCACAATCTGAGCCCCAAAGGGGCATACAAGTTGCAATGAAACCAATACAATTCACACCCTGGCTGTCATGGAATATGTTTATTTTGTCCATAGGACACCTCAAACGGAAGCATGACTAATGGGGGGACATTCAGTTGGCTTTTGCTGCCACCTGAAGAACTATTTTTACAGGCATAAATCTAAGATGTAAAAGCTGGCAGAGAATTCATCTCCATCTGGAGTCAGCCATGCAACTTGGGAGCAGGCACAGGGCTACAGCGATAGGCTAGCTCCTTTTTGTTTTGCTTCTCCCACAAACAGATTTCCAGGCACAATAACACTTTCTTTGCCACAGGGTTGAGGACCCTTTCTTGCTCTGTAGATCATCGGCAGGTTTCTTCACCTACTGCTATTTAAAACACGCGCTGCTTTTAAAGTGAATGAAATGAGTTTTGCTCCCGTCCTTGGTGCTAGACTATTTGCATAATTATGAAGAGGGTTCATGGAAAAGAGTCAATCAGATAATTCCCCCATGCAAATTAATGATCTTTCAATTAACGTGGCAGGTTGTGTGTGAAAACCATGCTAATGCGGCAGTGGATGTTCCCAGTGGCTCTTCAGCTGTCTGCATATAGCCAAAGACATGTCTTCCTCATTCTTCAGTGTTTAGATACGGTAAAGGAAATTAATGAGGTGGGTGGTGGGTGGGATGAAAGGCTTGCTGCCCCCAAGGGTGACCCCTGCACTGGCCCCTTTTACACATCTCAGTTGTTGCATTTCTGTATTCATGCATTTGTATTTATTTATATTGTGCTTTTCTCTTCAATGGAAATGCAAAGGAACTTAGAACATGTTCTCCCCTTCCCCTTTCCCATTTTTTCACACACACACACACACACACACGAGAGGTAGATTAGGTTATGAGATCATGATCAGCCCAAGGTCAACCAGAAAGTTTCTCTGGTAGCACAGGGATTCAAACAGATCCTAGTTCATCACTCTGTTCACTACACCATGCTGTGTCTCATTCAACTGCATTAGCACCCATGACCATTTGTCTATTGAGGTCTGTATTGTTTACTTGGACTGGTATGTACAACCGGATTGTTTTAGCAGGAGATGCTGGGGATTGAATTTAGAACCTTCTGCATGCAAACCAGATGCTCAGCTATTTGGATTCCAAGCTTTCAATTTAGGATTGACAAATTGATGGACATTTGACCACAGAAATCTCACTTTGAATTTTCCTGTTCCCATCAGGGGAGGTTCTGTTGTTCTTCACCAGCATCAGTAATCTTTAATGACTTTTTGAAAAGAAGCCAATTCTGACTTCATGACAACATATCACTTCCTCCCCACCTCCACATTGCTATAAAGCAGCAAAATCTACATATCCACAAATCCCCAAGAGGCAATCCTCCCAATCCAGCTGCACCCAAGTTTCAACTAAAAATACTCATAGCTCTCCCTCTTGAATTCATACGTTCCCCTCTGATACCAAACCCTGAGAAATTGAAGTCATTTTAAATGCCATAATATGTCAATAATCTTTTTTATAATTTAGAAGATGACTTCAACAGTGGTTGCTAACAAGCAACAGGTCATGTGGTTACCACAAATACAAATAAACCAGAATAGCAACACAAAGATAATCTAAACCAGGGTTAGTCAACCTGTGGTCCTCCAGATGTTCATGGACTACAATTCCCATGAGCCCCATGAGCCAGTGTTTGCTGTCAAGGGCTCATGGGAATTGTAGTCCATGAACATTTGGAGGATCACAGGTTGACTACCCCTGATCTAAACCACAGAAATTGCCCTTTTATTCCACAACAGCAGGAAGAAAATGCTCTGTCCCAGATGGCCCAGGCTAGTATGATCTTGTCAGACCTAAGAAGAAGCTACACAGGGTTGATCCTGATTAATGCTAGGATAGAAAACCAGCAAAGAAATCCAGGCTTGCTGAACAGAGACAGGCAATGACCAATCATCTGGATTAGTCTCTTCCCCTAAAGCAGCAGTGAAGCCTCAGTTCGATGGTAACTGGCCAGTCAGGGTGTTGTGCACCTCCTATATTATGTAAGGAGCTTGGGTAGTGACAATACAAGTGCTGCTCCACAGTCTGGGATCACTGGGAGAGTGATTGCAAACCATAAATATGGGAGGACACCCAATCTAATCCGGGTATTTATTTATGTGTTTGCCATTGTTTGCTTCCAGCTTTAATGCAGATGCAGTTAATTTGAAGTCAATAAATAGCTCTTGGAAGAAAACTAATCTGTGCGCAGCTGCAGTCAATCAGCGCACCGAGAAGTACGCACCAGACCTGAACACCCTGCTGGAACAGATGGCTTTGCCATGGCTGCTGCAGCTCATGCCAGCCTCCCCATGAAGGTTAAGTTGGAGCACTGAACCAGGGGGATTTCAACTTGCACATGGTCTGTGTCTCAGACCCAGAAGTTGAGAAGGCAGCCAGGTGTTTTTCACCTGATGGCTTCCCGAGGCTTATGGCAGCTATTCAAGACATGCCATTCTTAGGCATCAAGGAGGGAGACACACACCAAATGAGCAGCGATTGTTTAGTATTTCTAACAATAAACTCAACTCACCATTGGTTTCGGAAGGTGCCTCAAGTATTCATTGGCCCAAATGTGAATGCGAAAGCTGCACACCATGTTGTGTCATGGTGCTGGTGCCGGTAAAAGGCATTACACTGATTTTGGTTTGTTCTGGTATGAATGAAAACAACTCTTGCCAAATGTGTGTGCCATCAAGTCACAACCCACTTACAGAGACTCTATCAAGGGGCTTTCGAGGGAAGTGAGAAACAGAGGTGGTTTGCTCTGGCTTCCTTTGCAGTGTCTTCCTTGGACATCTCCCATCCAAGTACTAATCCTGGTCAATGTTTGGGATTGAGCTACAGCATGACAGCTTCCCTCCCTTGCCAAATGTATGGTGGTGAATTTATTTATTGGGATAGTTATACCCCATTTTTGTCCCCGATGGGGTTGTAAATGGTTTACAGCTGCAGTTCACTTTCACCTTCACAGCAATGGTCTGGTAAGGCAGGAAAGGCTAAAAGAGAGTGACTAAGGCCATCCAAGAGTGTCGTCACAGAAATTGGGGGCAGTCATAGCAGTCTTCCATGTTGTTAATTATTTTTAATTATTATTTATTATTATTTATTTACTAGAGGCAAAGTCTGTCACACCCAGGGAAATGGCACTAGGATGCACAGCTGCACTGTGGCCTTCCTGGGGGATGGCTACATGGCAAAAGAATAAATCATGGAAGGAAGGAAGGAAGGAAGGAAGGAAGGAAGGAAGGAAGGAAGGAAGGAAGGAAGGAAGGAAGGCAGGCAGGCAGGCAGGCAGGCAGGCAGGCAGGCAGGCAGGCTGCATAGGCCAAGCTGGGTCCCCTGGGGCTGGCAGAGAGCCTTTATTCCTTCTCCTGACCCCCCCCCCCCCCAGACCCTTGAGGTCCCACCTCCAAACCTCAAGGAACATTGCTGATCAACCTCCAGGTGCAGCCTGGAAATCTCCTGGAACTGGAGGCCACCTGCAGACTATAGAGATCAGCTCCCCAGGGAAAAGGTCTGTTTTGGAGGGGGGACTCTGCAATGACAACTCATTTCCAGGCTCCTGGAGATGAAAGGGCTTGCTTGGGAGGGGAAAAGTCAGTGGCACTGTGCCCTAGAGTGGTTTCAGGATGCCAATCTCCAGTTGGGACCTGGGTATATGCTGGAAAGTCATTTCCAGGCAACAGAGATCAGTTCTCCTGGAGAAAAGGGCTACTTAGGAGGGGGACTCTCTGGCTTTGGATCCCATGGAGGTGCAGGGATGCCAGACTCAGGTGGAAAACAAAAATAAATGCTGGGTGGCAGTAATTGCTAATAACAATCAACATCCAATAATTCATAAACTTGTTACAAATTCTTTTAATATTTAATTGATAGCAAAGTTTGCTTGGAGAACTGAAAACTTTCCCACCTGCATGTTCTCCAATTCAGTTCAATATCAAAGTAAATCAAAACCACTTTGTGTGCTATAAACAAACATGAAAAGGGGTGGCAGGTTACAGTGGATGAGCGATAGGGATGTGAGTATCCTGCATAGTGCAGGGGGTTGGACTAGATGACCCATGAGGTCCCTTCCAACTCTATGATTCTATGATTCTATGATTCTATGATTCTATGATTCTATGATTCTATGATTCCATGAACATGGGTTGGCAAAGAACTTACAGAGGGTTTCTCAATGACTGCCTCTATGTCAGTTTTCTCTACTTTTTTTACCACTCAGAACCCCCAGAAATATTCTTCATGCTTTGAGAAACCCCAGAAGTGGAATCTCCAGGTGGAATCTGGAGAACCCCCAGAATGAAAGCTCCTCTCTGCAAATATCAGTTCACTTGGAGAAAAGGCCTGCATGGGAGGTGGGTGTCTCTGTGGCAGTGTGCACCAGGGAAGATCAGTGATGCCAGTCTCCAGGTGGGAATTGGGGATCTCCTGGGATAAAAGCTCTGTTCCGGAGTGCAAAGATACACACACACACAGAACACAAGACAAAAGCATTCTTCCCTTTTCAAACTGCAAATCTTGCAAGCCCCACAATCACCTTTCCATGTAGGAAATACCTGAGTGTCTCCCTCCTTGCATGGCTCTGAGAAGCTATTGGCCAGAATGTCCAAATTTAAAGGAAAAGAATCCCATAACAGTCAATGAGCAAGTCAAAAAAGACTTACACCATCCTCCTGCAACAGCTTCTTCTGCCCATACTCTAGCTACATCTCTTTAAGGTGACGGCAATTTGTACAGCTTGGTGTAGTGTTGAACTGATATCTGCAGTCTGGAGAGGAGCTTTCATTTTGGGGGCTCTCCAGTTTCCACCTGGTGGCTGGGGGGGGGTGGATTTTGGACTGCAACAGAATTGGGGAGGTGAGGAGGCCAAGCTTTGCTGACAGAAATGCCCTTGTATCTATGGAAATCCTCCAGTGGATGTTCATTCATCGTAGTGTTTTGGTCCAGACTACAAACATCCTTTCAAAGCAAACTGAAAAGAGTAAGCCCCATTGGATAGGCTTCAGTAAGATTCTGAGTAGACCTTGCTTAGGATTGCACAGTTATTTGGTTTGACAGAAAGGTGGGGTATCAGAGATTGGCAGTTACTTTGTTTTTGAAAACAAGACCAAAACAGAGTAGACACCTTCTGGGGTCATGTGATGGGCCTCATATAGGGTGCTTATCTCCACTGGAAGCACAGACTGCTGTTAGGATCACACAAAGCTTCCTGATACTGAATCAGATCATGGGTTCATCATGGTCAGTACTGCCTGCTGGCAGCAATTCAGTTGAGAGCTCTCGCATCACCTGCTTCCAGAACCTTTAACTGCAGATGCCAGGGTTTGAACGTAGGACCTTCTCCATGCCAAGCAGATGTTCTACCCACTCCTCACATGGCTCCTGACATATATATTTTAAAAACAAAATATATGCTGGGCTGAAAGATTTGGCTTAGCAACATGTCCCGATTTCAAACAATCACTTCAATGTGTGACTAAGAAGGCACGATTAAGTTGGCTTAAGATGTTTCTGCTGGACTGGTTATAGCAAAGCTTTACAGCTGATCACAGAGTAATGCTAGGAGATACATTTTAGTACATTCTGCTTGTGGCATCCTGCCGCTATAACAATCAGAGGATATTGCCCTATTCTTTATGTAAGAAGCTTCTTTATGAGAAGGATTCTGCTGGCCAGATAATTTTTAACCAGTTAAAATATTTTATTAAATACAATAGGGCGAAACAGCCCACATTTAATCTGCAATAAACATTATACCCTTTAAAAAGATGAGCAACAGCTGGAGAGCGTAGGAGTAGGGAATGCATAAAATTGGAAAGGTTCTTTCAGACATGCCTATTTATTAATCCCACCTGCCCCCTTCCCTAGTTGTTATTAGATGACTAATGTCTGGTGGGTGTCATTGCCGGAACAAATCTTGAATGAAAGAGGGCAGGGACTACACAAATGACACGGTCGTTATGGCCTGATTAGTTGATCTAGGGAAATAATGGTCCCTTCTCACAAGGGCCGTTTTGTTAAGGCTGATAGCTCCTAGAAAATGCTTGCCAAAGCATTTACACTGAAGATCCCTATGCTGATGCATCTTCACAGACTTCAACTATTGATAACTTCTCTTTGGATGTGTATGGATGAGTTCAGTGCTGATCACTATCCCTCCTTCAAACTATCCCTTGACTTCTTTGTTGAGGTCAAGAGAGCCATTATTAACCCATAGGAAAACTACAAAGGATGCCAAAGAGACATTCTTGTATCGTTAGTACTTCAGAAGACACATGAACAAGACTGCTATTGCTAAATATGAATGTGAGCAACCACAAGCAAAGGAAGTTGAGGGATGATTGGGCCTGTTACCTGATGGAGGGAGGAAATCAACTCTCATGGCCCTCCTACTGGGGATACCAAGATATGTGGTTGGTTTTCTCCATGTCCCTGACACCCTAGGTCAGTGGTTTTCAACCTTCCTAATGCCACAGCCCTTTAATACAGTTCCTCATGTTGTGGTGACCCCCAACCATAGAATTCTGCTAGTGTTCTTTCACAGAAATTAAACCCAAACTGACCATTAGCGTGAAGATCCATAGCACATAAGTTGTCCCCCCCCCCCAGGGTTTCTTAGTTCAGTTCTGCCTCTTGTCTTGCCAAGTTGTGCTGCCACTTGGAGCGCCTGGAGGGAGACTGTGCTGAGCTGGAGGTGCTGCTGGAGCAGCTGATGGCCAAGCACAGGTGCCTTCAGGAAGAGAAGCAACAGTGGCAGCGCTCCCCCCCCCCAGCCAAGCTGCTCACCCTGTGTGACCCCTGTGAAAGGGTCATTCGACTCCCAAAGGGGTCTCGACTCCCAGGTTGAGAACCACTGCCCTAGGTGATGATCTAGGCCTTCTTGGTAGACAAGCTGCCACAGGAAACTACCACAGGCGAATGAAATTTTCCCTTCCCCAGGACTGTAGCCCCATTCTGTATTGGGCTGCTCCATAGGTTTCCTTTGCAGCTCACTTTTCACTATCCAAAGAAGTTTCAAAGCAGCTTACAATCGCTTTCCCTTTCCTCTCTCCACAACAGACACCCTGTGAGGAAGATGGGACTGAGAGAGCTCTGAGATGACTGACTGGCCCAAGGTCCCCCAGCTTTCCAGATTGAAGCCTGCCACTCTTAACCACCATACCATGCTGGCTCTCAAACCCAAACTTGTCATCAACTGCACATTCAACAGGGAGCTGCAGCTAGTCTGGGCTCTCCCGTGCACAAGTCTAAATTATTTTAGGCACATTTATGCCAAATCCACACTTTTAGCTTGACAATTAAAAAAAACAACAACAATCTTAAGCATAGTCTTGTATTGTCTAGTCCCAGACAGCTGACCACTGGGCAGGGAATTCTTTAGCTCCAACAACACACACACAGTGACGGCTCTTAACAATCTGTACAACTCCTTTCCCTCATTTGTTTCCAATTAAAACACCTGCAGAGCCCTCCCTCAATCCATCATGCATTAGCTTTTTCATGAGCTGTTCATAAATAGGACTTTAATGTGGCCAGGAGACGTTGCCACAACCCGAAGTGCTTAAAGACGGAAAGAATTGTGAGGAGAAGAGCACATGGTACCAGAGCAACATCTAAAAGCCTTGATGTCATGGGTGGAGAGACGACAGAGTAAATCAATAACATTTGACAGAGTGGGGAGAATCCTGTCTTCTGTTATTAGACCTGCTGGAGCACAAGGCACTAGGTCAAATGCTATCTGGCAGCTATCATCAGATGATGGAAAGTCAGGACTCCAGGGTTCTGTTTCTGGCCCTCTCACTGATTTGTTTGGAAAGGAACAACCTCACTGTGTGCTGGCATTCCACAGAAAATCACAGGTGGCCAATGAAATTTCATCAGCGAAATCCTCTCAATGGAAAGAAGCTACGAATTGAAAACAGACATCTATAATCTTCCAGTCACTGGAACCCTTCTATCACAGGGCTGAAATGCAGCGTGGCATCTCTAGAACAACCTAACTTTTAAAAGTGACCTCTTTACAGTTAGATTCAAATGGGTAGCCGTGTTGGTCTGAAGTAGCACAATACAATCAGAGTCCAGTAGCACCTTTAAGACCAACAAAGGTTTATTCAAGGCTTGCACTCAAAAGCTCACGTCTTGAATAAATCTTTGTTGGTCTTAAAGGTGCTAATGGACTCTACTTACAGTTTAGTGACACACTAAAACTTTTTGGTAATTTTTGTAGAAGCACAGATACTTGCTAAGAAGAATTTTCGAAAACATATTTTTCACAATTCCAGATTCATGGCTGCATAAAACATGTGTGGCTGGTTTTAATGAATTGCCTGCCCTCCATTCAGAACAGCAGACTTTCTAAGCAGTATATCACAGGGCCAAATTATCTATGTGAAGAACAGGATAAAGTAACTTCACTGTACATATTTCAATGGTGCATTAATTTATATTTTATTTATGTTTAAGATATCCCATCAACTAACTCAATGGGCTCTTGCAGGGCTTTCCCTAAAAACAATAAGATGAAAATGAGGATGCACACAATCAATAAACAGTTAAAACACCTAACATATAAACTGTAATCCATAAACAGATCGAAGCACCAAATTCATATCTCATGTGCAATTGACTTCATTGTACAGCAGTTTGCATAATTAAGCCTCTGTTGTTGTTTTTTTTGTCAGAACCTTATAAATTCTTTAAGGAGACTCATCACCAATGGTGAGCATGAACTATTTACTGTGAAGGACAGAAAATCATATTTGGAAATAGGGATCACAGGATAGCATGTATCCAAGCGTGCAGTTCCTCCCTGCATGCGCACACACATGAACACACAAACATTTCCACTTGCAGAAGGGGGGGGGAATTCATGAGTCTCCCCCCCCCATTGCAAAACTTCACTTTGCTCCCTTTGCTGCTCTTGATGGTCAGTTGACCCTGAGGAACAATTGAGTGAGTGTATGGAAGATGCAGCAGGAAGAGGAAGTAGAAAAATTCCACTCTGTAAAGTCTGTGGATTGTTTGTTACACACTTAATTGTTCTGGTGGATTTGTTCTGCTCTGTATTTCCCTGGTCTTGAATTAGGGTTTAATTAGAAGAAATTGAAAAATTAATTCCAGAATTGGTACACGTATGTAATTCTTCAGTAGATGTTCACCTCCACCTGCCTTTCCCTGGCACTTGGCATCATTAATGTGAAAGAGGAAACTATGCAAATGAATTTAATGAAAGTTGTACAAAGTGCACAGGGTGGTGATCAAAAGAAAGGGCTTGTCTTTGGCCAGGGTGCATGGTACATGGAGCTGGAAACACCCCAAAAAATGGGTGAAGGAAGTTTTTTCTCCCTCCAGTTACAGAATTTTGTCAGGACCCTGGACAGCAGTTATTTTGTTACCAGCAGCACAAGAAAAACAGGATAGAAGGGAATTTTTTTTACTGTGCTTCCCTAAAGGAGCAGGGCTGAGGGGTCTGTAGGGCATGTGCAGACTTTGCTTAGTCCAAAGAAATGTATCCATATCTTATTTCGAGTAAACCTTAAGAAGTTTCTTTGGATACAGAAATAGAAAAGATGGGGCGCGGAGTAAGTACAGATGTAATCAGGAAATCGGAAAGGAATTTAGACAAAATCAACAAAAGCAAAAAGAGAAATAAAAACACATCAGTTAGCCAAACAAATTCCCTATCAGCATTAAAAATTGAATGGCAAATGTGATGGGCAATGAGATTCGGCTCTCCCCACTCCTCCAGGTGTGATCAGAAACAGAACAAAGGACAACAGGGGTCTTGTTTGATAGATTGAAAACTGGGACTCGGTCACCTCACTCACCCAGAAACTGAGGGGGGTTCTTTCTTTCAGCTGTTCCAATGGGGATTCTGGATCTGATCTAAAGGTATGGTGCCAGCCATTCACAGGTCCTTCTGTTAACTGACCTGGCTATTGAAGCAGTCTGATTTCAGGAGGTTTTTCCACTCCCTCCTGAATATGATCCATAGAATCATAGAATAATAGAATTGGAAGGGATCTCCTGGGTGATCTAGTCCAGCCCCCTGCACCATGTAGGACACTCACAACCCTATCACTCATCCACTCTAACATGCCACTCCTCTTGAGCCTTCACAGAATCAGCTTCTCCGTCAGATGGCTATCCATCCTCTGTTTAAAAATTTCCAAAGATGGAGAGAACCCACCACCTCCCGAGGAAGCCTGTTCCCTGCCTCCTGTTAAGCGTTCCTTCTAGCTAAGACTCAGTTGACACAGTAGGATCATTTCGTCTTAGGGTGGCCTGTCACCACGCAAAAGCTGGGTGGCCTATCACCAAACATTCAGTTCCCAATTAAAATCAAGACCAGATAATTTAGAATTCCAATACCAAATAAGACTTCTGGAAGTGTATGTATTAATGACATCTTGATTTAGACTTACTAACATCCAATCTGTTTGCATTACTAACTGAGAACGGTGTTCCGTCTGCTATTATTTCTTAAAATCCAGGGTCTGATGACTCTGAACTTTCAGTGACTTCTCAGAAAGACAGCGGTGGGAATACATAGCCAAGCTTGGCAAATCTTGGTCATAAAATTCCCTCTCGAAATTCCATTTTATCACCATCTTTCTTTGCTCCCATGATGGTAAGCTCCTTTCATTAAATTAAGTGGAAGTTATGGTTGGATGTGGCTGAGAACCAATGCAGAGGATCTCACAGAGAGGACTCAGGTGTTCTGGCAATTTTAAGCAAATGATGAGAAACATTCATGTTCTCCCAACCCACAGGAGAACTGTTAATTGGATCTGCCACCTCGATCACTGCAGTTATGATTTAGGTCTATGCTAAAGATTTTCTTCCACAGCACACATAGTCCTGTACTTATTTCTACACTTAAATTACCAGTTCACTGCTTTGACATTTAGAAGACAGGAAATCCTCCCAGCTGCCTTTCGTTTCCCAGCAGACAATGCAAAAAGACACAGGTGGATCCCTCCATGGAGACAGGAATGGAAGATATGTTTCCCCTGAGAAAATGCAGAATTTCTCAGCTCCCATTTTGGTAGTCTACGAACAGCTCTCAAAATTGTTACTGTACCTTTAAGACACTCCTTTTGATCTGGCCTAACAGTCCTAGTTTGGTGACTGCAGGTAGCAGTGTACTGTAGGGCTTGGTTGTCTGTAAGTAGTTGTTGTTCTCTAGTTATACCTGTAACTTCTTTTGGACTCCAATAAAGTTGGTTGAAACTGTGTTTTCTGTGATGGGGATATATCTGGCATTCCATGCCCTTCTTGAAACAAGTGAGGTTGTATGGTAGAAATCTGAGCCAGTACGAATCCCCAGAGATTTTACCAAAAAATTCCTAAGAGACATATATGAATTCAGATATTTGTGCAGCAATATGCTGCAGTGATTAGAGTGTCAGAGAGCATCTGGCAGACATGGGTTCCAATCCCCACTTGGCCAAGAAAGCTTGTTTGGTGATTTCGGCCAGTGTCTGCCTCTCAGCTTAACCCACCTCATCTTGTTGTTATGAGAATGAAATGGAGGAGGGGAGAACAATCATGTAGTCCACTTTGGATCCCTTGAGAGGGGAAAGGGAGTATAAATATCTCAATGAATAAACTGGGACCAAACACTGATGACCAAAGGTGTCAATAAAGTCCATCATTTACAGCTAGTGGGGGGAGGGCAAGGTTGGAGATGATGGCATGGGAGGGAGGGGGCATAAACTCAGAAGCGCTATCACTTTGTTAGTTTTAACATATGGTTTTGGGGGATCTGAGAACATCACACTGATGCAGTGATGTTACTTCCAGGTTTGGCTCAGAAATGACATTGCATCATTAGTGGCACACCTTCACCACCGCCCATTTCCCCCACTGCCCTGTCAAGTGGCAATGGGAACAGCAGGCAGAGAGTGGGACGTCTCCCACCATAGATGGAGACCTTGCCAGCCAATTCCCCAACTAGGCCTGCAAGTAACAAATCAGTAAATGCAGCCAGGCATAGGAGGTGCCTATCTATATATAAATGAGAAATAAAACAATATAAGTATATCCCTCCCTTCTAATGCTCAGGGTGGGTAACAACATGAAAGCAGATACAAAAGTTAAAATTTAGACATTAGATTTGACAGCCTGCAAAGAAACCATCTCCTGACAGCATTCTCTAGGGCTGACTCCCTTTGCTATTTGCATCAGTCCAAGGCCATCACTCTGTCTTCAGTAGCCACCAGTTCTCCCAGGTGGGCTTCCAAGGAAAACTCCCTCCAGCAGAACTGGCAGGAGCTTGCTCTGCTTGCCTGCCCTGGAAAGCTGGAAAGCACTTCAGCAGTAATCAGAGTAGACTGCTGTTACCAGACCTTTCAACAGTTCTGGTGAAGGAGCACATGGTGCCTTGTCCCAGTAGAATGAACCCGCTCGTTAAGAGCTTTTTCCATTAAAACAATCATCACCTTCTGACTGCAATTTAAATGAGTGCTTCCCATCTATATCAGAGCTGAAAAGAAAATACCGTAAGGGGGGAAATGCTCTGAAATGAGATCCCATCTATGCATAAAATCCTATATGGTATTCAAGAGTCTGCTACTACATCACAATTCATGAGCTCCCATTGTCTCTCTGTCTCAGAGCTCACTTGTTAGAGAGTAATAAGCTTTCTGCATTCCTTCGTAAGCAGCAGAGCGAGGATGAGTGTAGGTGATATCTCTGTATTCGTTCGTAAATGAGAAAGAAAGGGAGACGGGCATGGAAGGCGTCCTGCATTCTACATTTGCAGTGGAGTATGAATGTACGTGCTGGCATGCAGAAAAGCTTCTGCTTTACAATGATGCACGTTTCAGATTATATACAGCACAGAGAAGAGGTCAATGCATGTCAGCATTACACATCAGTGGAATAACTGTACAGATCTTGTGAAAGGAGGTGTGCTAGTGGCCTGTGCAATAGAAATGTAGGGATGGACTTGTGTTGTTTTCTCCTAGCTGAGTCCACATTATAAAATGACCTGTTTGGCCACAATGACTCTCAGTTTCTAAAGGCTACAGGAAATTGAATAGCCCACGATCTGAAGATTTCGGCATATTCATAAAAAATGCAATTTTGGTAGGACAAGTACATATTGTTGGATTGCTGTATTGGAAGGCTAAGGTCGAATGACAACGTATCTGTTTACATTTTAAATATGGCCCACAGTGTTGCAGATGTGACTGGGGCAGCTGCACATGAGAAATTCTGGATAACCATTTCCTTGATGCCATTTCTTGAAACTAAATCCTCTGCCTGAAGGAAGACAGACTCATTTCCGCCTTTGCTGGGCAAACTGCAGTGAGGAGGAAAATAAGGTGAACATTAGATCACGAGAACAGTATAGGGGAAAGGATTAAATAGCCATTACAGCTCTTGTAAAAATGGTTGCATTAAGCCCAAATATAGCAGGCGAAGCAACCACATATCTACATATAATATGTAGTTTTGTTCATATGCAGGCTGTACGGCAGTGCAATCTGGATGCAAAATTGTGATTTTACAAAATATATATAATGCCAAAAGATGCCTCCAAAAATAATGCAACAGAACAATGTAAAAAATGTTTAATACCATTGATTTCCATTGCAAAAAACTAAGCACATACTTAACTCTCTCAATGAAATCAATAGGACTTAAATGGTTGACTTCATTAGGATGACACACATAATTAATTTCTTGCAGCAAGGAAATGAAAAAATGCAAACTTGGACCAGAGGAGCTGCTTGATTCAGCTGGCTGAGAAGGAAGAAGAGGGTCAAAATGCATGATTGACAATGATATTTGCATTGTTTTCATTTGGGAAAGGGGTAAATGGTACTTTTGTCTGAACTTTACGACTTCAAACCACCCCTTGCCACTTTTCTACACTTCCTGCAGAAGTTTGAAGAGATGTCTTACCGGGCAGCTCTATTTATAGCTTCTCCACTCGAAGCCTATTGGTCTCAATGTGTTTCGACTGGGGTAAGTCTGCATAGGATGTTAATCTCCAAAATGAAAGCTGTTATAAACATATCTTTCCCCTGTTCTTCCACTCCACACTGATTGCGGGATAAAGAAGATGTGCAACACCCTTGAATCCGCCACGCCACCAGAATTTATTAGACATTTACAAATCAGACAAGGCAAAAAGAGACTAAAGTGGAAAGAAGCCATTTTCAGAAGGGAGTCGAGCACAACAAGGAAATAAAAAGATGAATAAACCTGTCACTGGCCTTTTCTTTATGGAGCTCAGGCATAGTTATTAGGTGCCTGGGAAGAAGGCACACTAGATATATGGCTCCTAATACATCGTCCATAATACCACACTGTGCAGAAGGCATACAACTTTTCAAACAGTTGTCAGCACTGGAAATAAATACAGTGTTTTATTGAGAAAAAATGACCGGAAGGTTATCGAATGAGCATTTTGGGTGGCATGTGTAAAGAGCTTGCAAGTGCCTTTTTCTCCCCTTACTCTCCACTCATGAAAAATGAGGAAATTATTATGTGTTTATTATTTCCTTCCTAATAAGTTGGGTGCATTTTTTTTTACTGCTCATAAAAAGTGATTGAGAGGGCTGGCGGGAATGAATAGCGTACATTTTGCCAAGCTCATTTGTGCCCAGCTGTGCTTCTCTCCAGCCCCCATCCCTGACCTTCCCATGGCAGACCAACTTGTTCCCGAGCTGCCCATTCCCACTGCCTTCATGGCTGGCAGGTCTGCAGCTTTGTGCCCTGGAATGCTTGCTCGGTTTTGCCAGGTGCACCTCAGCAGGCAGATGCATCTCAGCCCTGCGCTGAGTCCCTGTTCCTTCCTGGACGTTTTTATTCAGCTTCCTTCTGGAACTACTATAACAAAATATTTAGTATGCGGGGTTCACACTTGACACAGCCATTGGCCTGCATCTGATCACTAAGCTCCTCAAAGTTTGAAGACTTCTACTAGCCTCACAGATCAATTGGAGGTTCAGTTCCTCAGTAGATACTAGCCACTGGGACTAAAGGAATGGGACACGCCCTGGCTGGAAGTTTACTATCCCTAGATGAATTACTGAAAAAGGCTGTTTGGAACAGAAACAGATTGAGATGTAGACCAGCAGAGTAAGTGGTGGAGTAACACTTTGAAAAGTGGATAGATGAAGATGATGCAAAGCAAGGGGGGAAAGTCTTGGAGAGGTTTAAGAGAAATTGTGAGTCATACTTTCCTCAGGCTTCCTGATAGCCATTCACATAGTTGTCAGTGGGTGGTAAAAATGGGGTCTCATTTTATGGTGGCCGGCTTGGTATACATGTACCACATAAGAAAGTTTGGGCAGATGAAGTAATAATTTTTTGTCCAAGTTAGTCAATTTTTACATGTATTTACTAGGCAGGCTTGTGGTTTTTGTTGTGTTTCTATGAGACAGCTTGCACACTTAAGCAAGTGTAGAGATCTCACGTCCACTGGCATAGAAACTCTTGTGTTTTTGTTAATCCAGAACTAGGGATCGATTCCTCCTCCAAACCAATTCTTTTCTAACATCTTTTAGAAATCAGTTTAGCCTTGTACATTCTGTGAAGGCTGCTTTGTCGATTCTCCTCTAATGCTTTCTTCCTTTAGCCGTGGCTTGCCTGTCAAACTGTTGAGGAGGAATCATTTGACTCATTCTGCAAAAAGTTAAATCACTGCTGATTCTAAACTGATATCAGATACATCTTGGCTCTCACAGACCTACCATTGGGGAAATGTTGTCATAACTCTACAATACAGATCGTTTCAAACAAAGGACATCTCATTAACCCACTGAGCTAACCCCTTTCATATTACCCCTCCTCACTTTTGGTCCTTAACTCAGCCATCATTATCACTGCCTTCTCCAGCCTGGTACCCACTACATGAATAACTTACTGTGGATGCAGCACCAGGACAAATACTAATGCTTATCAGTATTTCCTTATTCATTTATTCATATCCTCATATATTACCATCTTCATTTTAGAATTTATGCATTAACACAAGAGAAGAAGAACATACCACCACTACAAAGAACTTACAATTTAAAACTGGTCTTTGGAGACAAAGGAAAGGCATGATGAAGAAGGGGGGAAATAATGGCAAAAAGGAAGAAATGCAAACAAATGCAGCCATGCATAATATGGAACTCAACCTGAATAACTCCACATAGGATAGCGGCATTAGGGATCTGAAGGAATGGCATGGAGCCCTCTCTCCCCTTCCCTGGCTCAGCCATAGCCCATCAGCTAGCCGCATTCATCACCCATCCCTGCCACATGTATGGAACATATGGACCACGAGTAGCTTGACTGGTGGGTTCTGGCAATGGCCGGGTTGGGAAGAGGGAGGAAAAGGTCAGTGTTAAAGTGGGGGACAGAGTTTTCTTTGGATGACAAATGATCTGTGGAGCATGTAGGAAATAGCAACTTCAGAGGGTAAAATCTGTGGCATCTGAGTTTTCTCCCCTCCCCAAACTTTACCAACCCAATCTCCAGGAATTTCACAAGCTGGAGTTGGCAAACTAAGACAGAGTGAGGGAAAGCTACTGCAGATAAAGTGACTTTTGAAACTGCCTTGTGTGAGAGAGAAAAAACCTCTCTACTCTTTGGCAACCTTAGCTCACTGCCTTGTGATCATGGTGGCATTCAGGGGATGGCTGTGGCTCACCGGGGAAGTCTCTGCTTTGCATGCAGAAGGTCCCAGGCAATTCTAGTAACAAGCCCTTCCAACAAGCAGCGAACAAATTATGGCACTCTATAGGGTCCTCCAACTCTGCCATAGAACTACACTGCGTCTATTGAGAGTTATGACCCATGGATTGGAGACTGTTTTATTCATTTATTATATTTATATACCACACAGTTCACTTAAAACAACAATGCAGATAACTTAAGATTAACAATCATGAATTAAGTTAAACAACATGCAATATGGAATAGTAGAAGAATGTGGAAAACATTAAATTAACTCCTACTGATATCCCAGTGGGTTGGGTGGAATTATGGTGGGTGCCCTAGGAGGGGGGCTCAGGAGGAGGGCCCTTGGGAAGTGGTGGTACAGGTCGACCTCAACCAAATGCCTGGTGGAGGAGCTCCCTTTTGCAGGCCCTGTGGAATTGTTCACGTTCCATCAGGGCCCTGACCTTCTCTGGGAGCTCATTCCACCAGGTGGGGGCCAGAACACAGAAAGCTCTGGCCCTGGTTGAGGCCAAGCAAGCTTCCCTGGGGACAGGGATCACTAGGAAGTTGGAAGTGCTAGAGTGTAAGACTCTTTGGGGGGTGTAAGAAGACAGGTGATCCCTTAAAAGTGTTAACCAGAACTTTAAGTCTGATTTGGAATTTAAACAGGAGCCAGCGCAGCTGCTGGAGGATGGGGTTAATATGGGACCTCCGAGGTGTTGTGAGGACCCTGTTTATTCCATTGTCAATCCTGTTGAATTCAGGTTGCTTTGAACTCAGGTCTTCCTCTTCCTCCCCCCTCCTCATTGAAACAGGAAAGTGTTCTGCACATGGTGAGGGTAGTTCAGAAGGGGGGGGGGGAGCCAAGCCTCTTTCTTTTCTTGAAGGGGGGATAGAAGCCAAGCAGGGAGCCTGTTTCTTTTCTTGGAGGATTGAAAAAGGCAGAGACGGGAGAAAAAATCCAGGACCGACAGAAGTTGAGATAAATTAGGGGCTTCTCCTTTAAGGCAAGTTTGTCACATGACCACCTGTGGCCAATCACAGGTCCTCTACTATTTAAATCGCCCCCAAATCCAGATGGAAATCGCATTTTGTGTAGACGGCAGGGACTTAATCAACCTGGGGTTGGAATAAAAGCTCCGTGCAGTTTACACCTAGGACACTGTGGTGACTGATATGTGATGAAAGTAGTATGTAATGCAGGGGTAGTCAAACTGCAGCCCTCCAGATGTCCATGGCAGGGGCTCCTGGAAATTGTAGTCCATGGACATCTGGAGGGCCGCAGTTTGACTACCCCTGATGTAATATAATTCAGAATTGAAATCTCTAGTCTCAGGACAAAATAATAAACTGAGCACCTTGTCACTTGTGGGGATGCTTCCATGCTTGAGTGGAGACAAAGGGGAAAAGCCACTAGTATCTTTTAATTATTTCTTTTCACAACTGGGAAAGTGTCTACCATTAATTAATAACCTTGGCATTTTTATTTCTCCAATGTTTTTGTGAACTACAACTGAACTCAAAAGGACTGATTAGCTGCTATAGCAAAGAATTACGATGCTGCACAATTTGAATATTATGACATAGCCTTTAGAACAGAGAGGAGAAAATCCCCTACTCAGCCAAAGGAGATGGCTCTGAAGAGTACTGAAATCATAGAATCAGAGAGTTGGAAGGGGCCATACAGGCCATCTAGTCCAACCCCCTGCTCAACGCAGGATCAGTCCTAAGCATCCTAAAGCATCCAAGAAAAGTGTGTATCCAACCTTTGCTTGAAGACTGCCAGTGAGGGGGGACTCACCACCTCTTTAGGTAGCATATTCCACTGCTGAATTACTCTGACTGTGAAAATTTTTTCATGATAACTAGCCTATATCGTTGTACTTGTAGTTTAAACCCATTACTGTGTGTCCTTTCCTCTGCAGCCAACGGAAACAGCATCCTGCCCTCCTCCAAGTGACAACCTTTCAGTTACTTAAAGAGGACTATCATGTCCCCTCTCAACTTCCTTTTCTCCAGGCTGAACATTCCCAAGTCCCTCAACCAATCTTCATAGGGCTTGGTCCCTTGGCCCCAGATCATCCTCGTCGCTCTCCTCTGTACCCTTTTAATTTTATCTATGTCCTTCTTGAAGTGAGGCCTCCAGAACTGCACACAGTACTCCAGGTGTGGTCTGACCAGTGCCGTATACAATGGGACTATGACATCTTGTGATTTTGATGTGATGCCCCTGTTGATACAGCCCAAAATGGTATTTGCCTTTTTTACCGCTGCAAAAATGGCATTTGCCTGGCCTGGTACATTTAGAAAGTGTCTTTAGAGAATTTAAGAGTTAGTTAAAAACTCAATATGAGAACTGGTGTTTCAAGAAAAGGGCTTTGGGTGTTGGAAAACCCCTGGAAACCAAAAGAGTTAGAGATTACTCAAAGTAAGTGTACTCAAGTATTTGAGGGAAACCTGGAACAAAGACTCTCAACATAAAGTTTTAAGTAATTGTGAAAAGCTTAAGAACTGAAGTCTGCCCTTGTGCTAGTTTTACCTCAGGAATTTCAACCTCTGATTACACCTGACCTTTCCCCTCTATGTTAAATAAATAATTTTGTTATTTTTGAATTTAAAAATACCTTCAGTTTTATCTAAATTGCTTAAGTTAAAGTGGGCTCCTGATCCCAAGCCCACTCCTGCTGCCCATGCTGTGAGCCTAGCATAAAAACACAAAGTGGCTGAGTGTTGTAAGATCCCCCCTACCCCTGAGCTGCATGTGTATTGGTGATCTGGGTAATAATTGAGAGGCTGCTGTAAGGAGTAGGCAAAACCACTCTTTCTGCCTCTTCGAACAGTGTGGCTCTGCTGATGTTAGACCAGAGGGGTCACCTGGCTCTGCTGATGTTAGACCAGAAGAGTTACCGGACCAACTTGGGTCCCACAATCTCTAGCTTAAACTTCCAACATTTCCCTGCCTTGGATCACCTGGTGGCCTTGGTCAAAGATGCCACATGGATGGCCACAGAACATATAATCACACCAGGATTTGCTTGACCTGGCTCCCACCATAATATGGCCTCCCCTGCTTCTGCATGCAGGGAAATTAGTTCAACAGCACCCTACCATTGTGGCTCAGGGATAACTGGGAGCTCACAAAACCCAGCCACTTCTCATTTTTACCCTGGGCTCACAGCACTGGCAGCAGGAACAGGCTGAGGAAGGGGTTTGTCCCCATGCCAAGCAATGTGGGAATGTCTGCCCAGTGCTGCGCTACTGGCTCTCCAATCTGTCCATGTGGGGTTTCCTCACACCAACTCGTAGCTTGCCAGCTGTTGTCCTTTATATAGTTGGTATCTCTGGTACCTGGCATTATGTTTTCTAGCACACATGTCCCAGCCCAACAAATTACATTTATGTCAAATCTGGCTTCCATAACAAATGAGCTCAACACCTCTGCATCTAATGGTTACACCATATTGGCCTTTACAACTGTATTCTACATATTTTACAGCTAATAACCACTGATACATCTTGCCTGAGCTAAGGTCCATAATCATAATGTGTAGCAGTACATTCGGTAAGTTAATTATGCATTGTATGAAGAATTGTAACCTTTTGTTTGTCCTGAGTCTACTGCTTCTAGTATTTGAGAGAAATTCATTTCTGATGGTATTTCAAATGAGGCATGAGGAGCTATTAACTAGGCTTGCCAGCTCTTGGTTAAAAAATACCAAGAGATGGGAGGGGTGAAGCCTAAGAAAGGCAGAGTTTGGGAAAGGATGGAACTCATCATGGTCTAATGGCCCTGCAAAGCAGGGGAACTAACCTCCCATCATCTGGAGATGAGGTGTAATTCTGGGAAACTCCAGTACCCATCTGGAGGTTAGCTACCCTTCTAATCAACAGAGCTGGGTGCAGACAGTAAGAAAACATGGTGGAGTAGCTTAAACGTGGGCTCTCTTGGTAAAGGTATTTGCTATGCACTGCTCATTCCCTTCACTAACATGGCCAGTGGTTTTCGTTGCAGACCTTCACTTTGCCCACTGTGCTATTCTTGAGGTCAGCTCGCCCCAGGAACAAAATTTCAGGGAGGGGAAGCAGTAGTCCGCAGCAGGAGGGGACAGCCTGATAGTCTTGCTCTACAACGTCTATGGATATTTGGATACATGCCATTGTCTTCACTTCCAGCTTCTATGGCAGCAGAATAGAGAGGTTAAAGTATTAGGACAGAACTGAGATCTTGCAGATCAGGGGAATCAGGGGCCTATATCCTGACATTGCTCTCAAACAGTCCCGTGATGCTATAAAGAGAGGGGCCTGACAGTAATGCAGGAGTGATGATGAATTATAGACTATCTGGCAGTGTGCAGCCCTGTTGAAAGGACAAATATTTAACTGGGTCAATCCTAAAAAGAACAGAAAAGGACAAAATGTCCTGTGCCTTTTCTTCAGCATCAGCTTGATAATACTACAATCCGTCTACTGATACTGCAATGCTCTTCTAGTGTTACTGCATCTGTCATCCAAATAAATCAAAGCGATGACATGCCTGGCTAGAAAAGGGGTCTTACATTTGCCCAGAGGAACCTGCCATAGCTTCAGAACATTCCCACTGACTATGCTCTGTTCCCATCTCCTTGAAGCTCTCATCCTCAATCTCTGAATTAAGGCCGGCTGTCGCTGCTTCACTTCAATGGCCTACCTGTATGACTTCATCGCTGTACTGGGCAACAGATAAATCGGCAATTCAGGCAGGCGGAAAAGGCCGGGGCACCATGGCAATGATTTGTCCTTTCAATAAGGGTGAGTTACATCCTCATTTAATTAAGCCTTCTATTCACACTGCTGTTAAACCTGGATCGCTTCATTTTTTTTTCATGCTACATAAACAAGTTTTATGGATCATTACATGGAAAGGTGTGCAGTATCATATACGCCGAGCTAAATAATAAAAAAAGCCTTTCACAATAAGAGAAGACTCAAATGGCAAACACATTTGGTTCAGATATTTAGAGCTCACAGGTAAATTACACAGTATATTCAAAAACTCCTATTGATATCGATCGCAATGTGTCTTGGCTCCTTCAGCATGCCAGAGGAACAAACATTTAGCAGGGGGAAAAGACCGAGTTCTCTACCACACTAGATAACATGGTGGCAAGACTGGAGACACAACAGGCAGGTCATGTGATCAGCTCCTTGCATGTGTATGGCAGGTCTCTATCATTTGCTGCTGCAAACTATCCCTTGCAAGATCCCATCGTTTCAAGTTTCTTTAGTGGCTGCCAGTGTTTATATCCCATCCTTCCTCAAAGGGTCTCAAGACAGCATATATTTCCTCTACTGAATTTTACCTTGTTAGACTGAAAGAGAACAACTGTTCCAGGGACATTCTGGGAGCTGAGTGGATTCCCCCAGTCTTTTTAACCATTATACATTTTTTTTCCTCTCTGAAAATCCCTGAGATCTCTGTAGCCTGCCTTGTATGGAAGATTCTGGGTGGGCAGCTACAGAATACAGGATGATCTTGAGAGGCTCGAGAAGTAGGCTAAACTGAATAAAATGAAGATCAATGGGGGAAAATGTAAAGTTCTGCATTTAGGTAGGACAAACCAAACACACCAATATAGGATGGGGGAGATTTGTCTTGGGAGTAGCATGTGCGAAAAGGATCTAGGAGTCTTAGTAGACCATACATTGAACATGAGTCAGCAGTGTGACTCAGTGGCTAAAAAGGCAAATGGGATTTTGGGCTGTATCAAATGGAGTATTGTGTCCAGATCACGGGAAGTGACGGTACCACTGTACTCTGCTCTGGTTCAGCATCAATTGGTGTTCAGTTTGGGGCACCACAGTCGAAGAAGGAGGTAGACAAACTGGAGCATGTCCAAAGAAGGGCAACAAAGATGGTGAGGGGTTTGGAGACCAAGATGTATGAGGAAAGGTTGGGGGAACCTGGTCTATTTAGCCTGGAGTGGAGATGACTGAGAGGGGATCTGATAGTCTTCTTCAAGTATTTAAAAGGCTGCCATATAGAGGATGGAGCAGAGTTGTTCTCTCTTGCCCCAGAGGGACAGACCAGAACCAGTGGGATGAAATTAATGCAAAAGAAATTCTTTCTAAACATCTGGAAGAAATTCCTGACAGTTAGAGTGGTTTCTCAGTGGAACAGGCTTCCTCGAGAGGTGGTGGGCTCTCCATCTTTGGAAATTTTAAAACAGAGGCTGGATAGCTATCTGAAGGAGAGGCTGATTCTGTGAAGGTTCAAGGGGGTGGCAGGTTACAGTGGTTACAGTGGATGAGCGATACGGTTGTGAGTGTCCTGCATAGTGCAGAGGGTTGGACTAGATGACCCATGAAGTCCCTTCCAACTCTATTATTCTATGAGTCTATGATTCTAACAGAGAAGGCATACAGCTCCTTTCCCGTTTGGGACCCATCCAAGGTGGCTTTGAAGGTAAGTCCTCTGCAGACCTTTAGACCTGGAATGGAATAATTGCAGAGAGTGTGTGCTACTTCCTCTCTAGTCTTGTGACTGGGCTCCTGAAGGCAGCAGAGACTCTCCACAGCCCCTTGTTAATGGAAGGGCAAAAGTATGGAAGGTCTGCAAATGGTTCCTTTCTGCAACATAATTCTGGGTTCCTTATGAGTTTATGGAGGTGCATGGGAAGAGCTGTTCCCACAGTCATGCCACTGTCAGCCAGCTCCAAAAAGGGCATTCTTGGAGCTGAACAGCTGTGACATGATAAGGGGAGCATAGCTTCTCCTCCTTGAGGCAGCAAAATGAATTGAGTGGGCTCAGTTCTTTCTCTGTGCTCCATGATGCTTTTTGCTGTTCTTGCAGTAGTAGTATGGTGAAGTCTGAATAAGAGTATTCAGGTTATTCATCTGCAAAAGAAGAAATGGGCTATAGGGATTCAGCTTGGATGAAAGGCCTCCAATTAGTTTGACTATTGTTTCTGAGCCAGAACAATAAGCAATGCAACCCACCCTACAGTGAAAGGCATCTGAGCAACTTTACACCTTTTGTCTGGCTTGCTGTACTTATACATGGCTACTACCGAGAAAATAAGATCTACATATACACATTTTCTCTTAGAAGATTCACCAAGGTAAGCAATTATACTACCTTTCACCAAACATGAATAGAGGTAATCATAGAGCAATCATACTTTCGCCCCATTAGCAGCAGAGACATGAATTCTTAAAAATGTCTGCACTAGCCTTTTCATCTGAAAAGAATTTTATCCCCCCCCCCCCGTTCACATTACCCAATAGTAGGAATGTTTAAGAAAATTACACTTTAAGGAGCTATTGTTTTATCATGCACAGAGTTGTTTTAATAGTGACATGATATAGTAATTATATGCTTCGGGTTTTAAAACGTTCTAACATCTGAGTCTTCATAATAGGATAATGTAAATTAAAAAAATACACAGGTGTATGAGTGCACATGTCTGTACAAATGAAAAACAAAAAAGTGGGATTGAAATGGGTTGCAGGTTAAAATTTACATGCACCATCACTGAACGTCAAGAACAAGTTTTCCTGATTTGCACCAGATCTGAGAGTTCTAATGTGTCCCACTTAATATTTCTGGTAAGGCCTTGGAGGAGGAGCATTTCTCATGGCTTAAGTGCCACTCAGCGCTTAACACCCACTCAGGGCAGCTGTCACACCCCTGAGTGCCTCCTCCTCCGACCAGCTTGCCTGTCTGTCCAGCAGCCAGCCAATCGTCTTCCATCCCCTACCCCTGACCACTCCTTCCTCCTTCCACTTCCCTCTGAGGCTTGGAGGCTGCAGATCTCTGCCATGTGAGAGCTGCCCCTGCCACTGAGTTCCCTAACAGCTGCCTGCAGCCTTTCCAGGTCCTGGGGGAAGGGGTAGGCCGTCTGCAGAGTTCTTCCACTCCACCCCCCCTAATCTAGCACCCATTGTATTCCTGATTAATTTCAACTCCCAGAAGCAAATACCTGCATGTATCTTGATGTGAATCACGATCCCTTGTTGAATGTATTTATTTATGGCCATACACTCAGTTTTTCTTCTCAGTGTCTACTCAAAGTGTCCAGTATCAAAGGCTCTCCAAAAATGCAGCAATCTTTTTCGTTTACCCAAGCTTATATAGTGCTTCATGCAAAGAGCTGGATCAGGGCCAAATACATAAAGCAGAAACATGAGCTGGTAGTTGTGAATTTCCTGCATTCTTCAGGGGGTTGGACTAGATGACCTTGGAGGTTTCTTCCAACTATGATTTTATAATACTCTATGATTCTATAATACTCTATGATTCCTCAAGTGGTAGATTTTGGAACATGGCCTGTCTGACCTACTACTACTTAGCTGACCGATTGCTTTCTGGCTGACTGCTACCCTGGCCCAGAAGATGGCAGCGAGAACTCTTCTTACTCCCCCGCAAGCCTCTTTAAAATCAGCCCAGAAAGCTGCACATGCCAGTTGTCAAACTCTTGAGAGATTCTTCCTTCATGCAAGAGTTCAGCCACCATTTCTGACTGTCTGTTGCCAGGGCAACCAAAATGGTAGTGAAACTCACATGAGAGTTAGCAATCTCTGCAGAGTTCAGGAAGCCTTACGGGGGATGCACAGCTTGTTGCAGTATTTTAAAAGCCAGATGGACAACAAAGAAGTAAGGAGAGTTACTTTATCCAGTTCCTGAAAAGGGGCAGTGGTGACAGTATGGGGGAGGTATGCTGGGGAGGGGGATATTTTAGTTGTTGCTCCACCTCAGACAACAAAATATCTCCCACCGTCACTAAATAAAGGGCTTTCCCCCCAAATTCACTGAAATCTGCTATACTTCCCCCCTTTTGGGGGGGGGGGGCAGAGAGTTCAGCCACTAGATCATGCAGCTGTTATAAATGGCTATTACCGACCCTTGAATGGTTTTCTAGTAAGTACTAGATGGCAATGAAAAGCATTTTTTGATGAAGGGAACTGTGATACAGCTAAGTTTTATAGTTATACAAAGACATAAGGGTTTTTTTTCCTGTAATCAGTGACGCTGGTACATCCAGTACTTCTACAATTGTAACTCATCACTCAACAACTTCAACTATCCTCTTCTCGAATATATACAGATCTAGTCGAGATAAATGCGATAGACCCTTTTAGACTCAGTCATAACAGAGAATCACACTGATTCATCCGAGCTCAAACATGGTTATTTTATGGCTGAGTTTGTGCAATTCTATTTCATCACACGAAACGGCGAGCAAGACTAGGCCAGCCTGGCTATGTGAGGTGGATTCATCAAGCAGAGACTACACTCAGAGCTTTCTGGTGTCTGTGCAGCACAAGCAAGCCAGTAGGAGCAAACTGATCAAAGAAACATTTGGAAAACCACATTAACAGCCCCCCAGATTCTGAAAAATGTGATACTGAATGTAAGGAGGCATCACATCATTCACTCTCCCTCTCTCTCGTGGCTGTGCTCCTAGTGGAGCAGCATAGAAAGGCTGTGGGGAGCAATGGTTCTCATACTGCTAAAGTAATGTCAGAACTAAATGAGTCTATAACTAATATAAGCAGAGTATTCAAGAAGTAAGAACCAGACATCATTATAAAGCACCTGCATGTATATACCTAGATCCCTTTTATGTCATCTCAAACATGGATTTCATCAAGAAATAAAAGACACCAGTCAGTTAGCTCCGCCACCTCCTGCAGATCCCTGGCTCCAAAGAGGCACGTTGGGTCTCAACAAGGGCCAGAACTTTTTCGGTCCTGGCCCCCACCTGGTGGAACGAGCCCCCTGAAGAGATCAGGGCCCTGCCCAAACTTCCACAATTCTGCAGGGCCTGCAAAAGGGAGCTCCTTCACCAGGCATTTGCTTGAGGCCAACCGACTCATGTGCTGATTCCCCCCCCCCTCAGATG
Source organism: Paroedura picta (assembly GCF_049243985.1). NCBI lineage: Eukaryota > Metazoa > Chordata > Lepidosauria > Squamata > Gekkonidae > Paroedura > Paroedura picta. Next base: position 152,739,290 of record NC_135370.1, on the reverse strand, counting down.
CCCTTCCATGACTCACAAATCTGACCTGCCCAGGGATTGTCATTGTTGTTCTGTTAAAAATCACTTTCAACTGTCAAAACACTGCTCTGGTTTTCATGTTATGTTATGATTATGTTATGCCATGTTATGTTATGATGGTTATTTATTGTATTATTATAATATATATTCTATGTAAGTATTCCACCACGTTTAATGTAAACCGCCCCGAGCCATAGGGAAGGGTGGTATAGAAATCTAAATAAATAAATAAATGTACAAAGGCAAACATCAAGTTGACACTTCAGAGAAAACATACAAGCAACTGACCATCTTAGGAATGATGGTATCTTCCATCATAATCACAATGTGCAGGGAAAAGAAGTACTTGATGTATTTTGTCCCTAAACCTGAATAAGTCCACACTGGTCTCTACTTGTGGACACACTAATAATAGTCCGTTCTTTCCACAAAGAAGCCTGCTTCATTTTAAATCTGTATTTTCAAAAAATGAAGCACCTCTCTTGCAAGGACAACTTCATACAGAATCACAGCAGCAACCAGATACTGCAGAAAAGTTTCCTAATGCAGAAACAGCCCTGCTGGATCAGAAAAGCAGTTCATACCATCCAGCATTTCTTCTCACAGTGATCAACCAGTTACTCTGGTGGGCCAATAACATGGCATAGAAGCCAAGACCTTCCCTTGAGATTGCCTACTAGCACAGGGCTCAGAGGCTGGCTGGCTGGGAACATGGAGGCTCCCAATAGTCGCCACAGTTAGTAGCCACTGACAGACCTGTCCTCACTGGCGTGTCTAATCCCCTTTGAAAGCTGCCTGTGTCTGTGCTCATCATGACTGGCAGCAAATGCCACATTTTAATCATTCATTTAGCATAACCATCAACTTCACTGAGTGCCCCCAAGTTCTAATATTGAGAGAGAGAGAGAGAGACAGAGAATGTTCTCTCAATCCTTTTCCCCTGCTCCATAACTTGATCATTGCCTCATTCTCTCGCCTTTTCTAAAAATTACAGAAACCTTTAACTCCCAGTTTTGAGAAGACAGATGTTCCTCCTAGAAACTGGTGCTCTAAGTCTAGGGACTTGAAAGGACCAAAGCTACTGCTTGCTGACAATCCATTCTGGGACATGAGTCATCCCTTTGCACTCTAAACAAAGCATGTTCAATTAGCAGAACAGTAGAAAAGACAAAAGCAGTCACCTAGCTGAACACTTGTTAAAGGAATCACATCAAAATCATACGATATCATAGTCCCAATGTATACCAAATTGGTCAGTCCCCAACTGGAGTACTTTGTGCAATTCTGGAGGCCTCACTTCAAAAAGTACGTGGACAAAATTGAGAAGGTTCAGAGGAGAGGGACAAGGATGTTCCAGGACCTGGAGGCCAAGCCTCATGAGGAAAGTCTGAGGAACTTGGGAATGTTCAGCCTGGAAAAGATGAGGATGAGAGGGGGCATGATTGCGGTCTTTACGGATTTGAAAGGTTGTTACTTAGAAGAGGGAATGGAAAGATTCCTGTTGGCAGCAGAGGATAAGACCCACAATAATGAGTTTAAACTCCTTAGACCAGGGGTAGTCAACCTGTGGTCCACCAGATGTCCATTGACTACAATTCCCATGAGCCCCTGCCAGCATTTGCTGGCAGGGGTTCATGGGAATTGAAGTCCATGGACATCTGGAGGACCACAGGTTGACTACCCCTGCCTTAGACTACCTAGGGAGGTAGTGAGCTACCACACACTGACAATCTTTAAGCAGTGGCTGGACAGATACTTATTCTGAATGCTTTAAGCTGATCCTACATTGTATCAGGAAACTTGATATGCCCTGAATTATTCTCCAACTTTGATGTGTTCCTGTTGCTATTTTCATGATATCTAAACATATAGGAGACCTTTATGTTACCTTTCCAAAATCCTATTCAGCTTACGAAGTAAAACCAATACTTTGAAATCATCATGAAAATGTATGGCATCCAGTTTAAAATGCAAATGAGTGGCATGGATATATATTTTTAATGCAACTATGATTTGGAACAGTTGACAGGAAAGAAAAAAAATGTTCCTTCTTCCCTTCTGGTCATGTAATCCTGACAAAAATAGAAACAGCTGCTGCAGTTGGTTTGCTAAGGTTTGGGACATCTCATGCCACTGGCACTGGGAACTGACTGGCTGCTGCAGAAATTGCCTTGGCTGGAAGAAAGCTCCCTTCTCTCCCTTTAGTCCCACACTAGACAAGTAGAAATGACATTTTTGACTTGGCACCGTTTTCTGCTCTGGTTAAGAGGGGTGCACTGAATATGTTTCTCTGTCTGAAGAATACAGAAGTGGTAAAATTGCTGAAAAATGTTTCTAATAGGATATTCCCTTCACATCCCTGGATCACCACCCAGCCCTAACCAAATGTCTGGTGGAAGAACTCTGTTTTGCAGGCCCTGCGGAACTCAGAGAGCCCTGTCAGGGCCTGCAGCTCATCCAGGAGCTCATTTTAAAGGTACGGATAGCAAAATTGGAGCAGAGCTGCTGGTGCCTGTGCTTTAAATAAATACTAAGTTTCAAGTCAATTGGACCAAGGGATGAAATTTTATGGACCCCTAAATAGTGTGCCCCTGGTCATTTTCTATTAATTTCTTTTAGAGGGATAAAGTGGGGGAAACCACCTACGAACTGCTTTCAATGAGAAAATTCATGTTTGCAAGTAGCAATCACTCAGACCCGACAGAAAATCCAGAGAATCTCTGAAGTAGAAACTGAAAAGAGGAACAATTTTGCAAGCCCAGCAGAACCAATGTACAGAATGCCCAACAGAACCGAGAAGCACTGTGGCAATATAAGCTCAACAGAATTAAAGTGATAGTATAGCAGAACAAGTCCAAGTGTGTGTTTGTTTGTGTTTACAGTGGCATCTTTAAGACCAACAAATTTTTACTCAAAGTATGAGACTTTGTGGCCTTAAAGATGCCATTAGACCCCTTTTGGAGTGATAAAGAATTATTATGGTTTGGGGCTGAAATGGACTCACTTTATTATCATCTACTCCAGATTCACTTTAGCTCTTTCTGAAGGTATATGCATCTGCACACAGTATATCGATAACAAAAGAACAATATTAAAGCTACTTTCCAAGAAGTTTAATGATAACTAAATTATTGCTTCTTAAGAATAGCAAGTTGTGGAGTCTACAGTATTACATACAGTATCTGAAGGCATAAATCTTTGTATTACTGGCTATTAAAACGAACATTAATTCAATTTTTTTAAAGTATCAATACACTGGATTAGTTCCCTGATGGTTTTTCCCCAATTTTCCTAGAAGTTAAAATTAAGCGTACCCAATTTTGCAAGTCCCCCCCCCCAAAAAAAAAAGTTTGTAAAGTTTTACAACTTTCTCTCTCATCATTATGGAAAGACATCTGGATTTAATTATTCATCTACTGCGTATTTCACAGTTTGATCACATTAGTGATTTCATGACAGGCAGCGGCTTAATTGCACCACAGATAACAGTTCCTAATCTTTGGTATTCTCTCTACCCCCTAGCTCAACTGGCTGCTATGAATACTATTAACTTAGCATCTAATTTCTTTAACCTATGAGAACCTGTTAACTTCATAAGATTAAAATAGTTCCTTAAAATGTGGGAGAATGGGAATAAATAGGAGGGTGAGACATCGCTATTAGAGGAGGTGGGATTATGAATATTTAATTGTTCTTAGACTATCTTCCTGCAACAACGGCAGCACCAAAACTCCAGGCAACTTAGGAGACTTGCAAGATGCCATGCCTTGGCCAAGGTTAGAACTTCTGACCTCTCTCATCATCCATTATAATTACCCAAACAATTCAGGACCCTAACAGAAAGAATCAAACCCCATTTATCCTAGCAATCCCCTCTTAGGTCAATTCCTCTATCTTTCATCTCCTGTAATTTTCTAGATAAATATGAAGAAAAGATTTCCTTTCTTTCCAACACATATGAGAAAGTGAACTCTGACTCACAAAATCACATACTTGAAAAATGGTGTTCATCTCTAAGGTATCTCTGGACTTCTATTTAGTTCTCCAAGACTAATAGCTATCAGGAGCAGCTGATAGGGTTACTTTCACACTCCTCTTCTGCTTGCAAATCCCACTGTTTCCAATGCAGGCTTTAACCAGGGTTAATCATGTCTGAATCAAGAATAATCATGATTAATGTAAAACCTGTTTCAAAACCTGGGTTCAAATTTCTGACCTGATGTCGTGATAGATAAACCTCCTTCCAGTACATTTTGGAATTAGGCTGGGAAAATTATTTCAGCTGCCAGATTCAACTTGGTTTATTTTGACCTTGTTTCTGAAATTGAGAATTCATCTTGCTCCCTAGAAGGTGATGGAGGTAAAACCTGAACTGCTTCTCTCCCTCACAGGCACCAAAAATTATGCTCAGCAGCGTTTCAGACATGACCTATGGGATTACTTCTCCAAGGTTCCATGGAGCCATTATTACATATATATATATATTGCTATGGAGGGAGGGAGGGAAGAATAATTGTTCAGAGCTTTGTTTCATGACAACATTAATTGATTAACAGAGAATAAATGACTAACCATACTTATGGTTGTAGCTGTCCTACACTTCTCAGGCAGGGCCAATCAGGACTCCTTGGAAGCAGGGCCTACAGGTAGAAGTAGTGAGGCTTAAGAGTATCAGCTAGAGCTAGCACCTCACCTCCTTTGACATGGGAGTCACTGGACTGATCAGAGGGGCATGTCACAAGGATCAGCTAATGAATATTTACTTAGCTAGTACCTGGTTAAATGTGTGATTTGTACTACACATCCAACTGTACATTCACTGGATATAACATCAGAATCAATTAAAGCATGTATTAGAAACAATCAGTTATATATACTACATGAATTCAATGTGTTCATTGCAACACTAACAGGGCTTGTAAGGAAGAGGTGGGAGAGGAAGTTGCATGTGAGAGAGAAAAGATGGGAAGAGTGAACATGAGGTCCCTTAACCACTGTCTATACCTGTAGAGGAGACTGGCTTTCAATCATCTTGAACTTTGGGGCAAAAAGGCAGGAAATACATAAGGCAAACAAAGATAGAAACTGCTGCACAGGCTGAATTGTGGAGCAATTTAAAGGAAAGAAAACACACAGTCCTGAGTAGATCACAGGTTACTGTGGAAGAGTCACGCTTCCCTAAGTTTGACTACTCAAAGAACCCAGCCAAAGGTCTCTGAGATTTTTCCAAATGATTTTTGTCCTTGGCTTATTCCCACCAACAACTGAGATTAATGTTAGGTACTTACTATCGATTTTGTTCATTTAAAAGGGCAAAGAGGTCTTTTTTTTTCTTTTCTTGAGCAATGCAACAACACTAAGTTTACCTATGGGTAAAACTTTTCATTATGATTTTAACTCTATTCCCTATATAGCTTGGCATTTTGTTTTCACTTTTGGATGCCTCTGTGTACTAAGCAGATGTTTCAACTAAGCTAACAGGCCCTTGAGGTCTATTCCCTAAATAGTTTCAGTAGTTCAGAAACCAGAAGCATGTATGCAAAAAGTCAAATCCTTCCCAAATATCCATGTCTATACTGATAATAGATTTTGCTTACATGTTCAGACAGTGATTCCTACGATTAGGATATACAAATGCTGCTAATTTCACCATAGGAATAATTGAAGAAGAGCAACTATTTTCAAATATGAGATCTTCTGCATTCATCTCAGTCCAACCTAATTCCAGACACATGTAAGCCCTTAATAAACATAAGATAAGCCATGTTGGACCATGCCAATGGCTCATCCAGTCCAGTGTTCTTTGTTACACTGATTTTGCCAGAGTGCAACCAGAAAGTCCACCAGTGGGGACAGAACTGCAGAAGACCTCCCTATGTTGTCTGCAAGCACCAAGAATACAGAGCATCACTGCCCTAGTCTAGAGATGAGCACAAACTGGGAAAATGAAGTTCATTTTGGTTCATACTATGCCCAATTCATGAGTTGCAAACTGTCACAAACTTCTGAAGTTCATGATGTGGTAGAATCATATCATGTCAAACAGGCAGATGTTTGTTGAGGTAAATGTTTGCTGAGATGGATGTAATTCCATGAGGTTGGTGCTGTGTTATGAGGCAGATGTTGTCTCATGAAGTAGGTGTTGTGTGAGGGAGATTTATTTGGAGGGTAAAAGTAAAGGGAGGTCCAGGGAGGTCCATTTTCTTCATGAGGTGATGGAGTACTAGGGAATCAGGTGCTGCAGAGTGGGTGAAAGGCTATGTTCACAGAGGAGAAGTGTTGGCCATTCACAGCAATCATCTCACTGATAAAGTGAATGGCTGCTTCCTCAGCCCCCCACATAGCCCTTTGGGATGCCTGTGGTATCCTTCTTCCTTCCACAACCACCACCCTTTGCACCTAATTTTACCCTCATGGCACACAGAGGTGCTCACAATCAGGAGAAGTGGGAGGGTATAAATGTGGGTCCTCAGTCAAGATACCCTGTGCTTGGCATGAGCAGAGAGATGGGATGGCTCAGAGCCTAGAATGCACCTAAATCCCACCAGGGGAGAGGTGTTCACCATCAGAAGTAAATGAATGTGCTTTTAAAAAGTTCCCTCACCCTCTTTTTAACGGCCAGCACCCAACAAAGGAGGGGTGCAGAGCTGAGCTGAGGTTATTTATAGCATTCAGAATGGGAACTCTGTTACTGGCAGAGTAACAGAGAAGTGCATGTTAAGCCCCTATTACTATTTCAAAGGCTGGGAAATTCCATCCTGTTAGTTTGAAGTTGATAAACATTTTGATTGAGCAGAAACAGGTAGGAACTCAGAAGTTGAGATGTACAATAAAATAATGTAAAACTTGTTGATTACTTATTATAGGGCACAATTGAAAAAAATAATAAAACTTCATAGAAACTATACAGAACTAACAGCACAGAAGACCAAATGCAGAAACAGTCTGTCTGTAAATGATCTGCCACGGACCACTTGAAAGTTTGTAGAAGGTTCATGCCAGTTGGACATTCTTTATGAGAACTGAATATGGACTTTTCAGCTTCTTTAGACATTCTTTTAAATAAAAGACATGCCAAAACATTGTTTGCTGAGACAAATCTTGAAAATGTGGGTAATGTTGGAGCAGAAGGAAGATTCTAGAAATGATGAGACAATATACCTTATTTCAAATGTCTACTACAGAGGAACAAAGTAAAAAATGATTTGTTAAGACTATTTTGGACATCCTTAAAAATGTTAAATGCTGTATTATCAATTGTGCATCTATCCATAACGGTTCTATCCTACCCCCATTTTACTAGTGGAAATGGATGTCTCTGTGCCCTAAGGCAAGGGTAGTCAAAACTGTGGTCATCCGGATGTTCATGGACTACAATTCCCATGAGCCCCTGCCAGAAAATGCTGGCAGGGGCTCATGGGAATTGTGGTCCATGAACATATGGAGGACCACAAGTTGACTACCCCTGCCCTAAGGGATTCTTGGGAAGAAGCTATATGACAGTGTAGGCTGGAACTTTTGACTCCACACAAAAGGTATACCCCCAAGTCAATTCTCTAAACATTTTATTTTCTTTCCCCCAAGGATTTCATTTTGGTTACTTCTTAGTGACTGGAAACTTCTGACACAGATTCAGCAATGGCTTCAGCCAGACTACCCTGAGGCATTTGTTCTGGCCTCCATCCAACCTAGACTTTAATATTCACTGGCACCTAGGGACAAGCACACACAGAACACTATTCTGCTCCTTGCTCTTCCCTTTATTTAAGAGAAAAGGGCAAGATGACAGTTATGAAAAATGGGAACTGCGACAACAGCCTCTGCAGTAGAGAAACACAAATTGTTCTGCCATATCTGACTGAGTCCAATCTAATTTATGTAGCCTACCATTTTGGTTCCTCTATTTCTCTCCCCACTTGAGTTAAGTAGCTTGTAACATCTTTAGGAAATATTAGATTTCCCATAGTGCCTTTAGGGATGTATCAGCCATAGATCACACATTGGCAACTCCTTGCTCTACAGTCTTTTGGCTCCATTCCTCTTTTTAAAAAAGGGGCCCTCACCAGAGAATATGTTCTTTTCTACTGCAGAGTTAAGTAAGGCAACAGGGTCACTGCAAAGCGGACTTTAGTGTATGTTAGTGATGTCCAGTGTGAATAATGCCAATAGGCTACCAAGCAATGCATCAATGTGCAACTTATGGTTTTAGAAGAGGCGTAAAGGGGTATTCAGGCGGAACATGGCTACAGCACTGTCACTGTACAATGAAGGAAGTGCATCCTGGGGCAAAACACAGTCCCTCTAAGGTTTTGGCTTTTCCATTTTTTTACTTAAGCCTGTTGCTGAATCAATGCACTTTCCTACTACAACCACTTACATCAGAAGGCTATCCTGTGCTTGCATTCACAGAATATTTTTCTCACCACCAAGAAAGGTTTAATTCTTTAGAGGAGCTGTGAATAACCCTCCCTGGTTCCATCAGAGAAGTATTGATGATTCTTTCAAATAGCAATCCAGGCACATCCCAGACTAGACAAGGCTCACATTAGGTTGCCTGTTTCTCACCACAGCCTGTCAGCATAAGAGGAGTAGAGTGAAACCAGCCCTGCAATTAGAGGAGGCTGACAACAGCCTCTGTTTGGCTGTGTCTAAATCAGAACAGATATATGCACCATCTATACATGTAGTCTTTCAACCCTCAAGGCTCTACAGACCAATCGCTTGTGCTTCTTCCTGCTTTTCACCAAAATGGCGGCTTCCAAAGTGATTGCCACATTTTAAAACCAACACAGATTTCACAATTAAAAGATGACCAGGGAGGGGGGTTCTCATGAGGATCTAGGCAGGACATGAAATGGAGGGCTATCTGATTTCTCCCTCTGGCTTTGTGACTCAGCTACTGGGAAGAGAGAGCTCTTGACCAGATCTAGAATCAGGCCTGGTGAAATGCTGCCTGGCGGCTTCCTCTTTGCCCTTGGTCTGAGGAATGGCAACTGGGGACAGAAAGAACTGAATTCTCTGCTGGATCTGGGCTGGGCCTACATTATGTAGTCTATTAACCTTCTGGAATAGCATCAGCCCATGATAGTAAATGGATGTAATGAAAAGCTTTCTTTACCTCTGGCACAGCATTGGCTCCAGTATAATTTTCAGCTAAATTTGTCTTCCAGCTTTTTAGTGGCTCCTGCAGGCTGCTAGCAGGGTGTGAGATAAAGCCCTCCCAAAGGTTAATGAAACAAGCTCCTTTCATCTTGCAGGTGTTGGTACTTAGGCCTCTCTGCCTACTTGGGACTTATCATCTTCAAGGCCAGATTTAAGAATGGGATAATTGGCTCATCATGAGAACCTGCAGGCCACAGGACTGGAGGGAGAAGTCAGGAGTGATGAGGTTATTTTCTAAAGGATTCCAGCAAGAACACATCATGATTAGATTGATCAAACTTGATAATAAAAATATAATTCGGCTAAGTGTCTGGAAGAAAACTAGTTTGGATTCTGGCGGGATAAAGGCCTGGACTATGATATGCTTATATTCTCAACCAAGGTTACTAATAATCACAGTAACTCCAGTTGGGGGAGATATCCTTATCCATCCATGGTTCCTCTATATATTTTGAAACAGCCTGGGGGGGGGGTGGAATGTGTCCAGCTGTCCAAGTTAGAATACAGCCAATCAGGGTGCAGCAAAGCTGGCTACACCCTGATTGGCCCTGCCCCTGAAGCTCCCACCCTCTGTCCCTGGACTCTAGCCTCTTTGCTCTCAGATGCACCTCAGTGCCTGGAGCCAGCAGCAGGAAAGGGGAGAGGGCCCTGGGCACAGGGTCGTGGTGGAGGGCCTGCTTACTGCATATTAAGGAGCTCTGTCCCAGGGCTGCGAGCTGCGGCCCAAAGCCACCTTAAGCTGCCTGACCGGGGCCAGGGGAGGGGACCCAAAATTAGTAATTAACTAACTCAGGGAGGAGTCAGGAGGACATCTGTTCATCTGTCTGGTCTGCAGTGACCTTGTTAAATTCACACACAATAGAGCTGGAATGGGAGGGAAGAGCTGAATCTGCTGCACTCCCCTATTGGCTCCTCCCATTTCTTCCCACTCAGAATTTCTTACAGTCTTTCTTACTGGCAGAAATTCTTACAGAATTTCTTACTGGCAGAAAATGGCTGGAGGAAGGCTGTTACATACAAAGGCATTCAAAGTTACAAGTGATCTCCAAATCACACAGATCACTTCCCCTGAAGAGAACTGCTGCTTTGCATGGTCGGTTTTATGCAAACTAAGATAAGATGAATGCTTCCTTGTTTTGTTCAGGCCAGGTACTGCAAACACACAATTGAAATTAACTTCTTATTTAACAAGCTTTTGATTTTATTCGTGATGCCATCATACTGTATACATGTGACTTCCAAGGGGTTGGCAGGGAGGTGTGGCCAGTTGGCCTCACTTTTGAGGTTACTTGAAGCCCGAAGAATATTTTAGGGGTTACTCCATGGAAAAATGGTTGAAAAGAGCTGACATAGATGATGCTTGAACTTTGGCCTTCTAGTATGCAAAATAGTATTTTTGGGATTTAGGTCTATTGGATCTGAAACATTTTTGGTATGGTATTTAGATCAGAAACACTGAAAAATAGACCTGAGAAGAAAAAAAAAAGATTTTAAAAGCCAGCCAACCCTAGTTCGGGCTTGGCTTTTCCTGTGATAGGGTTTAAACTACATCACATGAGAAGTTGTCCCCATACATCCCTGCCCCATGTGGACCTGACTGTGAGAGCTTCTGTAGCTGGGCGGGTTAAAGCGCCCATCAGCAGAAGCTGTTTGCAGGATCTGTGTGTGACATCCCAGCACATCCAGTATAGCTGAATATGACTGAATAAAAGTAGGAAAAATACAGGGTTTTTTTTTTTTAGTAGCTGATCATATCAAAGAATCTGTAACCTTCTTAAATGATACCCGAAAAATAGCCAGACACATACCACTATTTCGGAATGTAAGATTCTGCCATCTGATGTGGAGAGCCAGTTTGGTGTAGTGGTTAGGAGTGCGGACTTCTAATCTGGCATGCCAGGTTCGATTCTGCGCTCCCCCACATGCAACCGGCTGAGTGACCTTGGGCTCGCCACGGCACTGATAAAACTGTTCTGACCAAGCAGTGATATCAGGGCTCTCTCAGCCTCACCCACCTCACAGGGTGTCTGTTGTGGGGGGAGGAAAGGGAAGGCTACTGTAAGCCACTTTGAGCCTCCTTCGGGTAGAGAAAAGCGGCATATAAGAACCAACTCTTCTTCTTCTTCTTCTTCTTCTTCTTCTTCTTCTTCAAATGTGATATATAGTTAAACTAGATTTTTTGTTTTCCTTGCTGTATGATTTTAGAGGTTATGTTGCGTAAATTCAAAATTTATATTTCTCTGAGATATCCAAATAAATTATATACATTTTTACAAGAAATATTTTCTTGTGCACACCAGCTCTGAGAGCTCATGGGGCTTGACACAGGGGGACTAAACAGAGAAGCACTGAGTCCCTTTTACTTTCCTGTGTGCTCTAAGTCTAAGGCCTACTGAGATAGTTTCTTAAAGAGGTAGCAGACAACAGATTAATGCAGTCGCATAGCCCTGATTCTTGAAGTGTGAGACTCTAACAACAACACAAAGGAATTCCAGTTTCAACATGACCTGATGCAGATGACAGGCCCACTGTCCATCTTAGTACAGGTAATATACACTGGACAAGCAACTCAGTATTAGCTTCACATTTGGAAATGGGGAAAAATACTGAAATGCATCACAGTGCTTTTCTTATTATACTTTCCCTCTGCAACAAGCTACTTCTTCAAGTTCGCTTCCTAGGAGTGTAACACCAAATATTACACTGAATATTTGTGAGCTTCAGTTTTTGCTGTGAGAGGTGCTATTTTGGAGGGTGTAAAATAGGCCAGCTACTTATGGTTCTGGAGCCAAAATGCTGTGTAGTACAGAACCAAATATGGCTTTTATAAAAGACAGTGAAATATTGAATTTATGGCATCCTGGAGTGGCATACAGATATACTAGAAAAACCAGTATGTGAAAGCAGTGGCAGGAAACCATTTTTTATAGGACTAAAGAGCTTCTTAAATACGTTTTACATAAAGGTAACTGATGAAGGTGAACAGTTGCCATAAGTCCATGTGTGAACTATGCACAGATGTATGCTAGTGTTCTAAAACAATCATGCAGGTGGTTCCTCTGTATACTTATTACATATTATTATGAGAACTCATGTGTGACACTTCCTAAGAAAGGACTTGCAGCAATGGTATTCGAGCTGCAGAAGCTTGATGGGTCATTAACCGTGTCAGTCATCACTAATATTGTATATTTTTGCATGTGTAAAGCTTTAATATACAGGCTTTTTGTTGAGGTCTTGTTCTGAATTTTAATATGCGTTGGCTTTTCACTTATAAAAGATTGCTGTCTATAAGATGTTCATGAAAATCCTGATTTTCTCCGTTTTCATAGGTTTTGCATCTATTTACTGCCATTGTTCCACTGGACTAACACCGCTTCTGTGGGAGGGGAACACATGCGCACTGAAGAGGCAACTGAGCCAACACAACTATATATGGGGAGGTAATATGAGAAAAAGAAAACTATGGCAAAGCAAGCGGTACTCTATGGAATAGTGCCAAAATGTGCAGGAGATAGTTCCAGCTCTTATCATTGGTTCATTTTGAAAAGTACAAACCATTTTCTCAAAACCACTTAGCGCTTTTTGAGCAGCCTCACGTTGACTTAGAATTAAAGCTTTTAAAACTGTCTATTTTAACAAGGAGGAATCTCATCAGGACATAAACGCTTCCCTTTGTGGTGGCTGTTCCAAATAAAAAAAGCTTTAAAGGACTATTGGAGTGAATAAATAAGAGCAATTGGGAGAGACTGCAGCACAATTTGTTAGCTTCAAAGGTCAAGTCAGCCGATGTTTTTTATTGGATCCGATTACCTTAGGGTGTTTACGGTGCCTTGACCTAAAAACAAACAAGTCCTTGTGGCAGCATTTCCATATATTTATGTCATTTCAGGACTAATATGATCAGCTCTTCTGCTCTACTGCTGTGCAGCTAAAGCTCAGCAGTCATTATGCATTGGCCCTTTTTGAAATCCTGGGCAACTCAGAGTGGCAGAGCACTACCCATGATGGCTTTCTGGCCCATCCACTGTTTGTAGCTGTTGCCTTTGACAAACTGTGTGAGTCAGCTTGGATGACTGCCTGGGGTGGGTTGTCAGTTGAGAGCTGGCACCCAGGAGGAGTCAGGGGTTGGGACATGGGATGGGATGCCATTAGTACACCAAAGTGGCATCACTTCCAGGGGAACCCAAAAGTGATCTCGCACAACTCTAGGAATCGCCAGAAATATCTGACTGTTCCTGGAGCTACATGGCATCAGTCCTACGTTTGGCAGTGTTTTTCAATTAATTTCTAATGACTTTATCTCCAATAATTTGATGGAGGTGGCAGACAGTGGGGGTTGACAGAGTAAGTTCTCCTACTGTAGTAAGAGACGGTCATTCTTCTGCTATGCTTGCTTTTAAACTGAGAACCTAGGTAAGGCTAAGCTAAAACCCAGGCATGGATCCATCAGAGCATTTCTATGAGCTAAAGGGAGTCCTGTACATAGAGCAGTTATACCCACTCTGCATCTTGAGCGCTCTATGATCTGCTCTTCTGTGGCTCTTCTGAGCACTGTTCCACAGTATGCCATGTTGCTCTGCAGTTGAGCAGCTAGATTTGAGTCCAGTAGCACCTTAGAAACCAACAAGATTTTCAGGGTATAACCTTCCTATAGTCAAAGGTCCCTGCATAGAGTTTTGACTCTTGAAAGCTCATACCCCAAAAGTTCATACCCCCCAAATCTTGTTGATCCTGAAGATGCTACTGGACTTAAATCTAATTGTGCCCTAAATTTCAGGAAACCAGGCAAGTCCCTTACTCTGTGGAACTTGTGGTTGGTAGGTGTTTTCCACCTTGACACAGGAGAATGGATAAACTGTGACCCTCCCTCAGGCCAGGGATATGAGTAAATGCATTGAAAATAATTGTTAATTTTCCATGAGCTGCATATTGACTGCTGCTGCTACCGAGCATGACTTTCTCACCTTATGTTCCACTGCAACCCAACATGTCCATAAAAATGCTGTTCCTGCGGAACAGGAAATCTCTGGAAACAGGACTGGGGGATAGTTTGAGTGCAGTGAGCAGCCGGAAGCAAGAAAGTTACATTCCATGGGTAGAAATACTTCTGTTTGCAGAATAACTGCAGGAGATCCAAATCTATGATTCCCAGAAAGATAATGGATATGCTAGTCATTAATCCCAGGTGCATGGCCTATAGTAGTCATGACAGAAAGAGGGAAGGGACTGAGAGGAGATGGAGAGAGACTTTTGAAGAAATCATTATGGATTGAATATGGATATTAGGGTGGTGAAAGGACTCCCATAATAGGAGAAGGAAAGATGGGATTGGGCAGATTTTAGAGGATACAACGAATCTTGGGTCCTCAATATTATGACGTATGTACATTTAAAACCTTTTGGCAAGATATTGGAAGAGTACAAAATAACACTGCATTAAGAGCAGGTCTATCACATGGCAGACAGCTGTATTCTGTTATTAGCTCTGAACACTGCACACACAATTATTGAGTGGAACAGTGTTATACAGTTTTTATTTTTGCCAATTCTCTTCCTATACTTGTAGTAGAGATCTTGGCTCGGCAATAGCGCACAGACACCCTCCTCCAGTAGAAGCTTCCAAGATAAATCCTTGAAACCTTTGTTAAAAGACCTTGGGTTGGATCCAGTTTTTTCAAAGGAAAATTGAACTTTCGTGCCCCTCCCACTGCATCCTACTGATCTCCACAAAGTGCTGCTCCTGGGGAATACAGGAGACTGATAACTGAGCAAAGGGAGTCTGCAGCAGAAGAGGAAGCTGCCAGTTTAGTCTGGATCCAACCCCTTGGGTGGTAGGGCTGGAATAGATTTTTGCCTGAGATACTCAGGACACCTAATATCAGACAGCAGTAGCCAGCACTGAGATATATGAATCTTTGATCTGGGGTGGGGTCCCGCTCAGTAATAGGAAACAAATTTAGCATGCAGACACATGTTCGATTCCTAGCATGCCTAGTTAAAGGGTATTTGGGGGCAGATGTTTATAAGTTCTTTGCCTGAGACCCCTGGAGAGCTGCTAAAAGTCAGATCAGACAATGCTATGATGAACTAAAGATTTGACTTACTAAAAGATAACCGTTTAGGTCTGATTAAATCAAGAGCTACCTTTATTCATAAAGCATCATCTATGCAGATAAGCTCTAGGGGAAAAAAATCTTAACCATCAGAAAAGAGAAAGATTCCTATGCACACAAAAGCAATAAAAGCACTTCTAAGTGACCCCTTCCATTTCTTTTTCTTTTTTCCCCTCCCTCTCTCTCTTTTTGCAAGCATCTGAGCACAATGGCAACAAAAGCTGGAAAATGAATTACAATACTTTGGCAAATGAATGATGCAACATTCACATGATGAAAGAGATGACTTAGTAGCTGCTTTATCCACTTGATTGTTACTGGGAAATTATTCTGGATACTTTGTTAAAAACTCATTTTCCTCCTCCTCATTTGGCCTACATAAATGTCTGGTCTATACTCAATTGCTCTTGAACTGCAGTTGCCTCTACGCATCAAATTGCTCTTCCCCCAACCTTGTGTATACTTGCACATCATCACAATTCTTCTTCACAAGGTTTCCCATGGGAACCGAATGCACAAGCCACTTGAATAGATCCACTTCATCCAATAAAGGGCAACAGAGGTACATCCGTCAAGATCACAAGTGTTCCAATGCTATGGGGCAGCACTCCCTTGGATTAGCACCGAATCAAAGAGGAAAGCAAGAAAAACGACTGCGTGGATCTTCTGAAGTTGGTTTAAAAAACATGGTTTACAGATTCCAAGGAGCCAAAAATATTAAGGTACTCTGTTGGTCCATACAAGACCAACAAATCTAAGAGGAATGCACCACCTGTCAGGCTCCAGTGTACAGATGTCAGACACATGGAAGTCAAGCCCATCTGCCCATTTTACAGTTTGGACGGCATCAATGGCAGACTAAAGAAGTCAAATCCATTCTCCTTATGTTAACAAGATGTATCAAAATGTAACAAGCTTATTTAACTTCAACAAAGCTTACTCCTTTGCAGTGTGGGGGTGTCAGTAACGTAAGACCACATCAAAACAGCCGTGATGGATCAGGCCAGCAGTACAGCTAGTCCAACATCCTGTTTCATCCAGTAGCCAAACAATTCCTTGAGAGGTCCAAGAAACAGAGCACAGAGGCCAAGCCTAGCATTGATATAAAGAGGTTTGTTGCTTTTGAATATGGAGGTTCCTTTTAGTCCCTATGACTAAACTGGGTACCAGTTTCCAGTTTCCAGGACAACATGCTTCTGAAGAGAGAAGTACCTTGAATTTGTTTAGTGTTTGCTTAGTGTCGCAAAATCCAGAGGTCCCCTTCCTAACATGTTTCTTTTGCTGCCTGAACTCAAATGCCTTCCGTCCCGCTTTCCTTTTCTCTCTTGACAGTTCAGAGACGAATGATGCAAACACCCTGCAGTAACTTTACATCAAATGCTCACAAACCATTTCTTTCAGTAAAGCGCATGTGCTGGAATTGGCCATTGTAGAAACTGTGTGACAGCTGCTCTGCTCTTCTTTGTGCCTCTAGCCGTGGCAAAGGCTCATCTGAGCTTTCTGCAATGGAGCTGTTTTCCTCTGGGCAAAACCCCATGGATAGGAGCAGCACCCAGCTGTTTCCTCCTCCACAACTGTGGCACTGCTTGTTCCTTCTCTACTCATACCAGATGTCCATCAGAGAGAACCTGAGCCAGGTTTGTGTTGGACTAATGTAAAGCTGTGGAGGGACATATTGCAAAAATAGGTAGATATGGTCTCCATACAGAAGTCAGCTGTGAAAGTTGCAACTGTCCAGACTTCTTCCTCAGCTGTTTTGGAGAGTTTCTAAATGTGTTGACTTTTGCCCTGCTGGAACCTAGTTTGCAATCTCCAAAAAGCAAAGACAAAAATCTGCAAACATTTTCAGCTCAGATTCAGATTTTCAGCTGATTGATCATATCGCCTGCTTAGAAAGTGTGTTTAAGTCATGCATCCACGGTGGGAGAAGTCATTTTAAACTAAGCCCACTTCCTGTTTTTGTGCATTAAACAAGCATTCACAGAATCCCTTCTGCTAATCATCAGCCTGAACTGCACACAGAAACCCCAAACAAGGGGTAATGCATGAGGTGAGTTTTAGAAGCCACTTGGAAGCCTTTGACACAGTATGTCTGAAACTTTTCCATTAGCTAATGAGTCATTCCACTGTGGAAGTTCTTTTACCTTTCTAACAAAATCATGAACAAATTCCCTTCTGATATGTGGGACATCAGATGGAAGTAGAGATGACATATACCAACAGGAGAGGGACTAAGTGCCTGTTGGCAAGTTTTGCAGAAACAACAAAACAGTTTGTTGAAGGAGGCGAGGGACGGAGAGGTAACAGGAACAAGATTTTTTACCAGGAACAACCATGAATCAACAAAGCAGAGGACAGAAGAGGAATGGAGACTTAAATAAAGGGCTGGTTCCTATGTACAATTTACCTGCTATGCACATCTACCTGGGGACTTTTAGTCAGATGTCAGCTACAAGTTCTCTGCTGGTGACCCCATTCTAAGTAGTATGGAGTCTCAGTTCAGATTGTAACTATAGTGTGTGGGAAGAGTATCCTGCCTTCTGTCCCATGTTTTTTTTTTCCAGTGGGCTACATTTATATCTGCCAGTGGGACAAAGAACATTCCCATGGAGGGGAGGTCAGGAAAACAATTTTGGGGGAAGGAAGATCACCTTCTCCCCATGTATTTCAGTCCAATGTGAACCAGGACCCCGTGCGGAACTTGCAGCTGAGGTCTGATTAAAATGGGGACAAATGTAAAACATAAAATGGAGTTGGGCCAGTGGGTAGCAAAGAATGGGACAGTGTCCAAGCACCAAACACGGGAGCAGAAAGAATGACAGGGATAACAGCTACAGAGAGAAAAATGATCAAAGCTTTGAAAGAAAAGGGCAAGCATTGTGGCCATATAATGCCACTGTGAATTATTTAGGGACAACAGTTTCCACTGCCAGAATGCCAGAAACATTAACCACTAGAGAACCTTCTGCAGGCACAAAAGAGATCGCTCAAAAGTTCACTGTATCAAAAGTAAATTTCTTTAATTAAAACAAATCCAAATGTTGTCATGTGCATCTTCTACACACCAGAACTTCCCCTGAGGGTTGTAGATAAACCGAACTTGTAGAAATCCCAGAAATCATCCATCCATCCATCCTGAATACAACAAATTTAAATGTTCAAATGATATAATATGTTTTAATTTGTTGCGTTCAAAATGTTTCCAGTTAAAATTATTAAAACCCCAAGGGGCAGGCAGCCTCTCTCTAATGGGGGGGAGGGGGAGGGAGCACTGTGCTAATATAGAGGTCCAGTATTATTTCCTATATGACTTCTCTGTTTCTGCATAGGGAGGCCAGTTTTGCTGTTGATTTATGGGCTGGCCTGGTGGAACAGCTCTATCTTATAGGCCCTGCAGAACTGTTTGAGGTCCTACAGGGTCTAGTTTCTTCTGAAAGAGGGTTTCAGGGCAGAGATGGCCTGGCTCTGGCTGAGGCCAGTTTTAAGCATTAACCTTGTGTTTCTCACTTGGAAAACACATGTGTCGATTAGTACCATCTATGGTCTTCTGACAATGCACTACAGGGTTCACCACAGTGTTCACAGGCATGGATTTAGTGCTCAGGTATCATACCTGGGGGCGTGTCAACAAAAAGAGTGCAGTGGCTAAGGGATATTCTCAAGAGGCCGTCAAAGAAATGAAGCAGTCAAAGAGGGAATTGGAGCAGGAAGGAAGAGAAGAAGAAATCTGCCAAAGGGTTTTACATAAAGTACAGCATTGTGGCTACCAGTCAATCTAGGAGCCCCTCTAGGGTACAAACCACAATGCTATTTGGACTACATTTCTTTTGTATAGTGTCTCTACATGAGCTCGAAAAGCAAAACTGTCACCTTGCCCAGTCAGAATGAATTTTTGGGCAATGCGGTGCCAAGGCAGATCAATCATGTTATAATTGGCATTAATTGATACTCCCACATGTTGTAACATTCCTGACCAGTACTTGAATGACTTTCAAATAAGGCTTTTTTGGGGGGGAAAGAATAAGAATTGTTTTTCAGCACATCTCCACAGTATGCTACCTAGAAAAAGGTATGGTTTTTGGAAGAAAAGTTTGAGCTACTGATGATTGATACTTCAAGCACATCAATTAGTCCAGGACAATCTTCTTCTAAAATATATGACTGGAAGATTGGAAGATAGCCAAGTTATATTTATATGTATGCAGTATTTCCATACACCTCTGCTAAACATCAAAAATAGTTTTGATTTTTTTCCTTAAGGACCCAAGGTCAAATCCCTGCTCACCATTGAACTTTTGGGCAAGTTTGGACCAATCATGATTTCTCAACCTAATCTACCTCACAGTTTATGGAGAAAACAGAACTCGTCTGTCACGAGTTCCTTGGGGAAAGAATGGGATAAAAATGAACAAAATGAATAAATCAGTCATAATAACCCTTGACATATGTTCTGCTTGCCCTGATTGGGGAGAGGGAGGGGGAGAGGAAGCAGACAGGAGTATGCTGAGCCTCTGCCTCCACATGGTTGCCCCTGACTAAGCTCTGACCTGGATAGCACAGGCTCACCCAGTCTTGTCAAATCTAAGAAGCTAAGCAAGCTCAGCCATGGCTTGTACTTGGTTGGGACATCACCAAGGAATAGCAGGACAATGGTGCAGAAGCAGGTAATGGTAAACCACCTCTGAACATCTCATGCCTTGAAAATCCCATCAGGGATTGACATAAGTCAGATATGACTTGACAACGCAAAAAGAAAAACAAAAGCAATACATATGTATCTTTTCTCCTGGTATTCATGTTGAATGCTCCTGGTCACAGAGATAACGTGGATGAATGCACACTTTCTCCACATGCAAGCGCCACACTCATGAGCTGGTGATGGCTGGTGGTCTGGACACTGTGCTCATGTGCATTCCTACTGTATGCACATTGATTTAACATGCGGATGAATCATGTGCAGAGGGGCTAGTGATGGCGTCCTTTGAGATGCTGGCGTGGACAAGAGTCTTTTGGACAGAAATTCTGATAACTGCCACAGATCATTATGTCTCCTTTCCCAAAAATCTGCTTCCCCCCCTTCCCATCTGCAGCATCTTCAGTTCAAAGATATCAATGTGAAAAATACCACTTTGTGTATTCTCCCACATCCATAGCAGCTTAACGCCTCTTTTGAGGCAATGGGAAATGGCAGCGCCTAATCAGAGCCACCTTTCACTGCCATCAGAGATGAGGCATCCTTCAAATTTTCAGAGGTGGAAGCAGAGCAGCTTTCAGTCAGTGGAGGAGGAAACCTTGGTTTTCAGGGGAAATGACCTTCAGCTACTGCAGTCATTAAATGGGTTTGAATAGCAGAAAAGTGCTCAGTAAATTCAAAATGACCAAGCTTGACAGAAGCAGAGAAATGGTCAGGCCGGGCCATTACCTTCCTTCTGCCTTTAAAAACATCCTGGCGGTGTAAACTGTAATTTACATCCTTGAATCCATTTCATCAGTGGCTTGCTTATTAAGAGGGCAATATGGGCCAGCTTTCACTCCCTGCTCTTCACAAGGAGGAAAAGATACCCATGATATCTCAGGGCCCAGGGATTAGACAAGGAGCAACTGATGCTGAAGCATGTGGACTTGATCTGTGTCTCTTGGGAAGACCACTAGAGGACCACATAAGCCACCGTGTGCTTTCTAGAAGAACAGTCTAGAAGTAGAATAAATAAAACTAAACACAACCCACTTAATCCTTCAGCAGCCTTTGATGCTGATTTGGGGAGAATGCATTCCTGACAACAGTCTTCTGAGTAGAAAAGCCAATCTAGCTGCCCAGTACTATGTTCTTGGGACTGAGGTCATGACCTAGTGGCTCAGATGATGCACAATTACCCAAAGGACAATAATGAGGCTGCAAGCATTCCATGCAATGGATCGGATGAATTCACAATGTCTACAACATTTGGCATCACTTATATTACAAAGATTCAAGCTAATTGGGGGCAAGAAACACCATTATATATAGACTAGTAGAAAAGCCCATTTATAAAAATGGGCTGTTCCAGGGCCTGGCAGAAGGCTGGCCAGCCCCCCCCCCCCAGTAAGGAGCAAGTGCCCCATGGGCCAGCAGCAGGCTGCGGCCAGCGGCTGCAGTGCAGCCACCCCCGCCTCTCTGGCCAAGGTGGCCAGCTTGGCGCCGGCACCCCCCTCCCCGGTCAAGGCTCCCGGCTTGGTGGCAGCGGGAAAGGCCACTTGGCCCTGGAGTAACACTCAGAGGGGCCAATCAGGAGCCACAAAGCCCCTCCGGGTTTTTATCACAGACTCTGCCCGCCCCTTTCTCCTCCCAGTTTGCCCTTATTTATACCACTCCGCAGGAGCAGTTTACAGATATTGACACAACAGAAAGATAGGCCAAGGATACTGGTAGCCCAATTCAGTCTCCACTGAACTGATACTCCTTGCTACGCAACAACAGAAGTGATTGCCATCTACTCGACTGATCCATAATGGCTGCCTTCAGTCATTCATCTGCATTTGCATGGGCACGGAGGGCAATGGGGGGAGAGTTAGAATTCCACTGTTTTTGTTCCTGATCTCCTTACTCTTCATACTTGGAAGACAACCTACTTGGCCAAACCTGAATACGTGGATGATGTTGTATGTGCATCTAGGACAGTCTGTTTTTCAAATGTCTTGATTGTCTGATGGGTGTGTGTGTGTCTATACACAACCTTGATATACCACGGAAGTATGGAGACTGAGAAGAATGTGCCACACAGATGACGTCGATCACCCCCTCCCTCCACCATGTGTTCATGATTGAATGACTGCTACCTTTAAGCTAACTCTTGGTTCAAATAGATAGAACCAAAGACATTCCCAGCAACTCAAAAAACAAACAAACAAACAAACAAACAAAAAACAAAGCCAGCATTTATCAGCTCTATGGATGGGAAATCAGAAATGAATCCACCAGATCTTCAGAGGATGGGGATGTTATGGTGTGGTACATGAGCCATGTGATTCCCATGGTTGGATATCCTCCCCATCTGGTAATGGTTGAGAAACAGATTTGTGTGGGATGGGCAGATGGCGCAGAAAGCTCCTAAATCAATAGCACTGCTACTAATCAGATTGTGCAAACCCTCTGTGCTCTTTTCTCCTTCCCCTCTTGCAATGGCCCTGCTTCCTATCTTTGTCCTTGCCATTGCCCATCCATCCACCTGCCATCAGCTCTCCTCTCACCTGTCATGCCCCCTGCTCCTTTGGTAAATTAAGCTCTTTGAACAGGAGGAAAAACTATTAGAAAGGAATAATGGTAATGATAAACAGCACCCGAAACGCATCTCGCTTCTCCCGCCCTCCCTGTCTCCCCTCATTTTCCAGTCGCCCAGAAAGAACAGCATTAATCACTGGGGCAGGCGCTGAGAGATAAAGCACAAATGGAATTTAGCTGTGCATTATGGTGTGTGCATGGGTGTGCCTGGGCAAGAGGGGAGGAAAAAGCTGCCGCATAGTCTGTCATTTTACATATTTATATGGTTGGAGTCAGTCAGGACCGATTCTCCATTGTTCCAGCAGATTAAAATCATACATGTCCTTCTGCTCTCTTCAGAGGTCACCTTTCAGAAAAAGGGATAAATATAGTGACTAGTTAAATTTTTACCATTTTTAATCTGTCTGCCATGGGGTTATGAGGCATTGCATTCATCCAAAAGGGGCAGGGTGGGGAGAGCCAGCCTTACAATTTCTCTAGATGAAATACACTACCTATTTACAGCAAAACACTGTGACAGCTTTTCTTCTTGTTGGCTGACTGTTTCTTGGGAAGCCATGCAGTAATCTCAAGGAAATAGTATTAGGGGGCAGAGATGATCCCAAGATATTTTGGTGTGGGAGGGGGGGGTCCAAATGTTTTCCTCTCAGGGTGGCAAGAGTAAGATTATTACCAGTGATGTAGTAGTTACAACTCTTACTGGGACCTAGGGCACCCAGTTTGAAATCGCCACATATCTATGAAGTTTACTCAGTCTCACACACTCCACAGTGCTGTTGCTACAATAACAAGAGGAGGGGAGAACCATGTAAACCACCTGGCATTCTTGAGAGTACAAACAGGCTAGTAACATCATCAACAACTGAACAGGCAACAATTTGCTGTTGTTTAATGGCACCTTTAAACCCTCTGTCTGCCTAATGGTAGGGACAGTCCTGTCATAAAATGAATTCCATCTGCATCAGCCCAAACCCACAAAATGCTCTCCTTATTCCAAATCCTCCCTATTCTTCGGTAAGGAATTGTGCCTCAAAAGCAAACTCATCAGTTTGCTTGTTGGGATGGCTCAAACTGTCGATCAAGACTGATCAAGGAGCTAGTGCCAAATCCAAAAGCTTGCAATGAATGGCAGATGTAGCTCCACTTCCAGTGACAGCTCACCCCACAGACAAAGAGGAATGTCATGGGAACCTTCATTTGTTGCATTAGCTGCATAGCACCGTTTCTTACTAAAGAAAACCCAAGGCGTTAATTAGATGGTTTCAAGAAACAGGTCTGTCAAAACAGCCAAGTTGCATTTCTAATTTCTACACTGTCATCCAAATGTGAGCCAAGAAAGGTAAGAGACACATACCCTACAGAAATCTCTCAATGAGCCCTGCCAGAAACAAAATGAAAATATCAGCCTTGGAAGTATGTTGGCAATGCCTGCAGTTCCCAATCATTTCCCTGCAGGGTATGAACAGCAAGCAAAGCAGACACAGTACGAAGAAAGCAAACCAGATCTCACTTTCTGAGCTAGAAAGCCATTGATTCTTCTCTCTTTGTTCCTAAGCAGCCGTTTGCTCTTTCTGGTGTCATACTGAATCCTATCATATGAAGAATGGAAATGCAAGCTTTCTTTCTTAGATTGCAGTAAGGTCTCTTAAAGGTAAAGGTATCCCCTGTGCAAGCACCGGGTCATGTCTGACCCTTGGGGTGACGCCCTCTAGCGTTTTCATGGCAGACTCAATACGGGGTGGTTTGCCAGTGCCTTCCCCAGTCGTTACCGTTTACCCCCCAGCAAGCTGGGTACTCATTTTACCGACCTCGGAAGGATGGAAGGCTGAGTCAACCTTGAGCCGGCTGCTGGGATCGAACTCCCGGCCTCATGGGCAGACAGCTTCAGATAGCATTTCTGCTGCCTTACCACCCTGCACCACAAGAGGCTCTTACCCTTTGTTATATTATTTAGATACAACATCTTTTTGCATTGACAGGGTCAGCCCTGATTTGTACTTGGATGGGAGACTACCAAATATATCCAGGGTTGCTATACAAAGGCAGGTGATGGCAAACTACCTCTGAAAGTCTCTTGCCTTGACAATCCTCTGGGTTCACCATAAGTCAGCAGTTATTTGATAGCATTTTGTCTGTGTACATTTATATACATGCAGGAATTGGTAGTTCACCAGTTTTAGAAGAAAAAACAAACAGGTACCAAGATTGACTGCTGAAAATCTTACTTTCTGATGTGGAAGTCCTTCCCTCCTGTGTGTGCAGGGTCTTTCTAGAACTATACTTATTACCCTGAACATTTGGAGACAAGTAGAATCACTCAGGTATCCCCCACTTCCTGTCTCTATTAACTGAATGCCTGCATGAAATCTATGCACTGTTTGTCTATCAAGGTAACATTTGACCAGCAGTAGTGTCAGGTTGAGTACTTTCACTTCACCTATTACTTGATCCTTTTAGCAGGAGATCCCAGGGGATAAACTGAGGATCTTCTGCATGCCAGGATCTTCTATGACTGAGTCACAACCCCTGTTATGAGCATAGATGGCCATAAACAGTTGCATGCCTATATGCTCTGTGCAGACATTCAGCTGAATACTTGGAGGTCAAGAATGGGGAAAATGAACTCAGTCCCATGAGTTCATCACAGCAGAGATCAGACTTTCTCAATTAGGGTTTCATGAAACCCTGGGGTCCCAAATGATGTTTCAGGGGTTTCTCAATGATAAGAAAATTGAGAAAGTCTGGTATAGAACCTCTGTAGAGGAAAGTGCACACTACATTAGATTACAGATATTTTCTTCTATACTAATTAATCCTTGGAATATAAAACAAAAATAAAGATGGAGCCAAATCCAAGTTTGCCCTGGCACATCTGAGGCTCCAGAGTGCTTAGAATCATACAACCCAAAAAAAATCAAGCAATCTTTTGTTTTTACCTGTCCACATTATCTGCCTTTCTGGCTGGCAGAACTGGATTCACATTACGAACCCTCTTTAAAATATCCACACCTCAGGGTATTTCTTTGGCTGCATTCATAGTTGTTCTGTTTTTGCTTTCTGCAAACCATATTGTAGCAAACGTGTCCTAGCAGACATGTTTCAACAGACTGTTACAGAACACCAGAGGATGTTCAAACTTGTAATTCCATTCAGAAAGCAAACTGGCTCCAGAAACACGCCATACGCTTGTCAAAAGAAGTTGAATTTCAAACACCGATTAGTCACAACGAACAGCTTTTGGGCAAACTTGCAGATCACAATTTACCCTCTCACTTATAAAACAGATTAACAAGCCTTTTGGAAAACACGCATTTGAGAAAAGTCGTCATATAAATAATATCATCTCCGTGTGCCCGGTGTGTCCATAACACACCCCCACATGTTTGCTCATTTACAGCCTGTTGAAATCATGCCTAGCAGATTCTGTTTCAAGAATGGCCATGAATACACTACAAAGAGACAAATCCAGCCACAATTCAGAAGTGCTTTAGGGGCCAGGCCTTGCGAAGCAAGACTGCAGTCACATCCTGGAGGCTCAGTGTGTGTGTGGGGGGGATGCACCAAAGCACCTGCTGCCACGCAATGTTTAGAAGAAGAAGAAGAGTTGGTTCCTATATGCCGCTTTTCTCTACACGAAGGAGGCTCAAAATGGCTTATGGTCACCTTTCCTTTCCTCTCCCCACAACAGACACCCTGTGAGGTAGGTGAGGCTGAGAGAGCCCAGATATCACTGCCCAATCAGAACAGTTACTTTATCAGTGCCCTTGCAAGCCCAAGGTCACCCAGCTGGCTGCATGTGGAGGAGTGCAGAATTGAACCTAGCATGCCAGATTAGAAGTCCGCACTCCTAAACACTACGCCAAACTGTATTGCTTTAGTGTTGCCCCTGATGTTACTTTGTTCAGCTCATGGCCTGTTTGCCAGGTGTGATTAAATAGTCAATTTATTCACTGGCTGTTCTGTGGTTTTCAATCTGTTTGTGTGTGTTCTGCATGAATACACTAAGAGCAGCAGGGGATCAGATGCCAACTTCCAGCTTATTGCAGTCAGCTTCTGGTCTCCCAGTTTGGGAGTCCTGGCCACCTGCACACCTTGGCATTGGGGCTGGGGAGCATAAATAAGAAACTACTTCACTGGGGAATAAACTAGGAACAGTGTTTCAATCTATGTGCATGTGTAAAGTGCTGTCAAATTGCAGGTGGGCAACTGGCAACCCCAGCAAGGGGCTTTCAAGGCAAGTGAAATACCAGGGTTGCCACTGTCAGTTCTAGGTTGGGAAATACCTGGAGACTTTTGGGGTGGAGCCAAGAACAGGCAGGATTTGAGGTGGGGAGGGACCTCAATGGAGTATAATGCTATGGAGTCCATCTCCCTACCCCACCCCATCCCAGCAGGTTTTTTCCTCCAAGGGAACTGATCTCTGCCACCTGGGGACTGGCATTCCTATGGAATGCAGAAGTTGGGTGCCATGGCCTTCTTGTTCAAAGTCTTCCTTGGTGGTCTCCCATTCAAGTACCAACCCTGTTTAGATTCTGAGATCTGACAAGATTTGGCTATACTATGCCATGCCATATCTTGGTGTAGTGATTAAGAGCAGTAGCTTCTAACTTGATGAGCAAGGTTTGGTTCCGCATTCCTCCACATGCAGCCAGCTAGGTGACCTTGAGCTCGTGTCCCCTGAGGAGTCATATCAGGTCTCCCTCAGCCCTACATGCCTCACATGGTACCTGTTGTGGGGAGAGGAAGTCAAGGCAATTGTAAGCTGCTTTGAGACTCCTGACAGAGAAAAGTGGGGTATAAAGACCAACCTCTTCTTCATCGTCATTCTGCTCAATGCCTCCCACCCCTTCAATTGCAAAGCTGGGACAATAAAATTACAGAACAGAAACTCCTCCAACTTCAAGATACAGCAATTTTTCAGGGGGATGGGGGGGGCACACACACAGAATCTGACTTCCAGCTCATCTAGGAATTGACTACTGATTTCCCACCTGCCACCCCCAGAATAATTGCTGTGTCTTGTCAAGGGAAGACAGAGATGATCTTACACTTCTCTGTGTCCCAGCTTTGCAAAGTGATTTCTCTGAGGGGGCGGATGGGTCAAAAACCTATGCCTAGTTGAGCTAGGAGTGGGCTACTGATTGAGTCTTAGCCAGGCTGATATACAGCAAAAATTCTTACATGGGAGGTAAAAATCAGACTCTCAGATGATCCCCTGATCAGTGAAGTGTCAGATTCTGAACAAACCTGTCTGGCAGCTATTCGCAAAGTACCTTAATATATCTGTGTTTGAATTATGGTCCGCCTTAGAGTTTGAAACATGGGGTGCTGGACAGGTTTGCAGCAAAAATCTGCGGCATCTGTAGTTAAAATGACAAAGCTGGGAAAAGAGCAACAGCTTCAGTAAGCAAGAGCACAAACAGATGCAAGGAAAGGCATGATACTGCAGCAGCAGGAATCACCTAATAGGTTATCCTGTACATAAGTATCTGGGACCAAGCAGCACTGGAAAAAAATGTCTAAGAGCCTACCTAGATGATACCATGTTCCTGAGTCCACCACAGAGAAATGCACCATTTCAGAGTTTGTTTTCATGTGCCCAAATACATGGCTGTTTCAAAACATGACTCCCAAAAAGCCATAGATTGGATTGTTTTAGGGAGCAGAGCAAACTATGTTTGGGAACAAACCTTCCACATAGCCCTATATCCTGTAACAACAGAAGGTGTGACTTCAAAATCAGCTGCATCAGAACATGGCTGAACTTCCAAGTCCAGAAACATGGGTGTCAAAACTGTATTTTGTAAGAAAACAGAATAGCACCATCTCCTGGTTGGAGGTGGCACATCTTCGCGGCTCCTGATTGGCCCTTTCGAGTGTCAGTCAGGGAGGTGAGGGGGCCGCGAGAAGAGCGTTTGAAGACGTGGCGGCCGGGGGAAGAGCCTTCGTCGGTGGGAAAGGAGCAGGCCCACTGTGTCTCCACCTGCTCCTTTCCCACCGCCAAAACCGGGACATCGGAAGGGGGAGGGGGGAAAGGCTTCGGTGCGTGGCGGGCCTGCTCCTTTCGCCGCGCCAAAGCAGAGACCTCGGGGGGGAGGGGGGAAAGGCTTTGGCGCGGCGAAAGAAACAGGTGGAGATGCGGTGGGCCTGCTCCTTTTGCAACACGTAAGCAGAGACTTGGTGGGGGGAAGGCTTCCACCCCATCTACCCAGCCAGACCCCCCTCCCCACTACCCTCTGCCACTGCTTCCCCGCCCCACCCACCAAAGCAGAGACCTCGAGGGCAAGGGGGGTGGGGGAAAGGCTTTGGCGGCTGGGGGAAGAGCCTTCGCTGGTAGGAAAGGAGCAGGCCCGCTGTGTCTCCACCTGCTCCTTTCCCACTGCCAAAGCCGGGACATCGGAGGGGGGGAAAGGCTTTGGTGTGTGGCGGGCCTGCTCCTTTTGCCACACCGAAGCAGAGACCTTGGGGGGGGGATGCTTCAATGCAGCAAAAGGAGCAGGAGAAAGGAGCAGGAGAATGGAACCTGCTCCTTTTGCCATGCCGAAGCAGAGACCTCAGGGGGGGGAAGGCTTCCTCCCCATCTACTCACCCAGCTCCTCCTCCCCGCTACCCTCCGCTGCCACTTCCCCGCCCCCACCCACCGAAGCAGAGACCTCGGGGGGGGGGGGTGAAGGGGGTTGGGTCAAAGGCTTCAGCACGGTGAAAGGAGCAGGCGGAAATGCCGTGGGCCTGTTCCCAGGTCGCGCCAAAGCAGACTCCTTGGGGTGGGAGGGGGGGGAAAGGCTTTGGCGCGGTGAAAGGAGCAGGCCCCTTCGCCGTGCCAAAGCAGCGACCTGGGGGGGGAAGGCTTCCACCCCATCTTCCCAGCCCACCCCCCTTGCCACTACCCTCCACCGCCGCTTCCCCGCCCCCACCCACCCACCTACTCTTCACTACCCATTGCTACCTCCTCCTCCCCCAACTGGACCTTCCCTCCCCTTCCTCCCACCCCTGCCCCGTCCCCTTTCAGCCCACCTACCTACCTCCCTTCCTGCCTTCCTTCCATTATTCACTTTGTCCTTCCTTCCTTCCTTCCTTCCTTCCTTCCTTCCTTCCTTCCTTCCTTCCTTTCCGTCCATCCACTCCGCTAGCGCCCACTTTATTTTGGGTACAGTGGGCTTAATATCTAGTAGGTAATAATTATGCTATATAATTATGCAAACTTCTTAACTTTGAATCAACTACTGCCCATCAAGAATGCTGCATTATTATTAGCATTCAATAAGAACATAATGACTATCAGACAACACACTGTTAACCCCCCATGCCCCAATTTGATCATCGTTGTTCCCTCAACAAAGTAAGTTCCCTTTTGGACTACCCCCTCCCCCCAATGAGATGACCCTTCATTATTTGCTTCTTGTTTCCCAAATATATACCTAGCACTTATGGCAATTTGAACTTCTCATCATATAACAACAAAGGTAGACAAGACAGAGTCATAAAAGAACTGATATATCTGCTTTTTTCCCCCTGTCATTTTTTAAGTTTTGGGACATCTGTTCTGATAAAGAGTTCTGAAACTTGGCAGAATGTGAAGCCGTGTGTTTCATTGTGGTTGGCCTTAGTAAAAAAGATTACGCCAATTTTATTTCCTGTTCTGGATATATTGCAACTTGCTTGCTTATGCTAAGCCAGTCTAGATCTGGCTGGGACTCTTGGGACTCCTCTGTAAGCCATCTTGAGTTTTACAATGGGGGAAAAAAAAGATCAGATATAAATGAAAGCAATCAATAATTAGAGAGAACAACGTGTTCTAACCACTGAGGTGCTAGAACATCATAAACCACGATGTCACATTCATGCAAAGCTTATGATTGGTGCACAATTCTTTTTACAATGAACATAAAAGTGGAATGGAAATTCCTTAAAAATCGGGAAGGGAAAAAATCATTTTCTGAAGAATGAATAGTGAAGTAAGATTCCAAAGCTGGGCCTTTCAACTCCTTTCGTTTTTTTCATTAGTGTTATGCAGTCAATGGATGAAAATGTCACTGGAGACTCATAACAAGCAATGAGCAAATTAGAGGCCAATTGCCTTCCTCCAAACTTACTTTCTAAGAGAGGAAAAGAAAGTACCTTGGCAAGTGCAAGAGGAAAGAAATGTATTTCTCTCTGGATGACAGTTAGAAGCTAATTGGACTGACAAATCTTCTCTGCCTTCCTCCATCGCGCATCAAGAAAGTAAGTATTCCCAGGGCAGTGCCTTCTGGGAAAGTGTTAATCTGTGAACCTCAGGATAAACAAAGTCCAGTGGGGCAGCTTTGTGGGGTTTTGATAAAAAGATGAGAGGCCCTTTGCCTAATTTCAAAAGGAGAGCCTATTGGCTTTCTTGAGGATCACTTAATCCTTCTACCTTAGCACTCATAATGGAAGAGGAACTTTATCCAACCTTTTATACTCTGCCCAAACAGCTGATTTCAGCTTTGAAGCAGCAACACATACCCAGCCCCAGAAACTGGCTTACGGAGAGGACACAGTGCCAGTTATGCTCCTGGAAACCTCTATCTCATAATTCCTCTGCCAAATTTAAATTTTTAATCACTGGAACAACATCAAGAAACAGACTCAACTGCAATGGCTTTGACACTGCTCTGTAGAGGCCTATGAAAATGAAATGATTATTTAAACACACAAATTTGCTTATGCAACTATTCATAGAATAATAGAATCATAGTTGGAAGGGGCCATACAGGCCATCTAGTCCAACCCCCTGCTCAACGCAGGATCAGCCCTAAGCATCCTAAAGCATCCAAGAAAAGTGTGCATCCAACCTTTGCTTGAAGACTGCCAGTGAGGGGGAGCTCACCACCTCCTTAGGCAGCCTATTCCACTGCTGAACTACTCTGACTGTGAAAATTTCTTTCCTGATATTTAGCCTGTAGTTTAAACCCATTACTGCTTGTCCTTTCCTCTGCAGCCAATGGGAACAGCATCCTGTGCTCCTCCAAATGACAACCTTTCAAATACTTAAAGAGGGCTATCATGTCCCCTCTCAACCTCCTCTTCTCCAGTCTGAACATTCCCAAGTCCCTCAACCTATCTTCATAGGGCTTGGTCCCTTGGCCCCAGATCATCTTTGTCGCTCTCCTCTGTACCCTTTCAATTTTATTTATGTCCTTCTTGAAGTGAGGCCTCCAGAACTGCACACAGTACTCCAGGTGTGGTCTGACCAGTGCCGTATACCATGGGACTATGACATCTTGTGATTTTGATGTGATGCCCCTGTTGATACAGCCCAAAATGGCATTCGCCTTTTTTACTGCTGCATCACACTGCCTGCTCATGTTTAGTTTACAATCCACAAGTACCCCAAGGTCTCATTCACACACTGTTACCTAGAAGCGTATCCCCCATCCAGTAGGCAAGCTTTTCATTTTTCTGACCCAGATGCAGAACTTTACACTTATCTTTATTAAATTGCATCTTGTTCTCATTTGCCCATTTTTCCATTGTGTTCAGATCTCGTTGAACTCTGTCTCTATCTTCTGGAGTATTTGCCAGTCTTCCCAGTTTGGTGTCGTCTGCAAACTTGATGAGTAGTCCTTCCACCCCCTCATTTAGATCATTAATAAATATGTTAAAAAGTACCAGACCGAGCACCGAGCCCTGAGGTACCCCACTACTCACCTCCCTCCAGTCTGATGAAACACCATTGACAACAACTCTTTGAGTGCGGTTCTCTAACCAATTTCCTATACACCTAACTATCTGAAAATCCAGATTGCAGTCCTTCAATTTATCCATCAGAACATCATGGGGAACCTTATCAAAAGCTTTACTAAAATCCAAGTAAACGACATCAATCAAATTTCCACGATCCAGCAAACCTGTCACTTGGTCAGAAAAGGAAACCAGGTTGGTCTGACAGGACCTGTTGGAGACAAATCCATGCTGACTTCCTTGGATCACCAAATTGTCCTCCAGATGTTTGCAGATCGCTCCCTTTAATATCTGCTCCATTATCTTACCCACAACAGATGTCAGACTCACTAGTCTATTGTTTCCCGGGTCATCCTTCCTCCCTTTTTTGAAGATTGGAATAACATTTGCTCTCTTCCAGTCCTCCAGGACATCTCCAGTCCTTAAAGAGGTCCCAAAGATGATGGACAAGGGTTCTGCAAGTTCTCCGGAAAGTTCTTTGAGCACTCTCGGGTGCATTTCATCTGGCCCAAGGGATTTGAACTCATCCAGTGCAGCTAAATGCCTCTCAACAACCTCTCTGTACATGTCAACCTGCCACCCAGACACTATCTCTTGGCTA
The DNA here is from genome assembly GCF_049243985.1 of Paroedura picta. Lineage (NCBI taxonomy): Eukaryota > Metazoa > Chordata > Lepidosauria > Squamata > Gekkonidae > Paroedura > Paroedura picta. The sequence continues at coordinate 152,706,433 of NC_135370.1, read as the reverse complement.
CTGCCATCTCTAGATGTGCCTAAACACTTTGACCTGTGGGAAAAAAAAACAGATGTAAAATAGGCGCTGAGCCTTTCTGCTTTCTCTGCATCCTCTGTTAGAGTTTGTCCATCCCGCCCCACAGTGGGCCTATTGCCTCCTTTACTTTACATTTGCTCCTCACATAACTGAAAAATCTTTTCTTGTTACAGTGGGCTTCCCTGGCCAATCTTAGCTCACTCTCAGCTTTGGCCTTTCTGATGATTGATCTACAGTGCCTAGTAATCTGTAGGTACTCTTCTTTAGAGCTCTGTCCATCCCTCCATTTCCTGAACATCTCCCTTCTCTTTCTTAGTTCCTCTTGAAGTTCTCTGTTCATCCAAATAGGCTTGTTAGAGCTCCTGCAGTGTTTTCGTCTTTCTGGGATAGTCATTGATTGAGCATGCAATAGCTTTTGTTTGAGTAGCGCCCACCCTTCACATGCTGCCTTCCCTTCCAGCATTCTTGTCCATGGTGCTCCCTTCCCTTCCAGCATTCTCGTCCTGGAGGCATGCTGTTCAAAAGGAGGTCGCACCTGTCCTTTCCAAGCTGTATTGCAGGGGAGTCAGTGAGAGAGTTTAACTGGGTGGTGGCCTCAGACCAAGGCAATGAGGAGAATGACACCAGAGTACCCCTTCTAAGGCAATCTGAAAAATGATGACTAATCATAGACCGGGATGACTACATAACACTTGTTTGCACCTGTGGCTTCTTATCCAGCAACAGAGAGATGGTTAATACAGAACACTTCCTTGTGTGTTTACATCCTTGCTGGAATTAAACGTTTTGGGTTGCAGTCTTGGTAACAAGCCCAGATCTAAGGGGTGCATCAATAGTATCACCTGCAGGCCATTTTCCTGGATCTCAGCTCCACTGAGCAGACTAGGTATGGTACTGAGATCTACTTAGGATTGCTCTCCAGGGAGAAATGAATTCCAAATATAATTAGATCTTTATATCCCAACTACGAAGATCTCATTCAGCAAGGCACTAGGACTAAGGTATTATTTGCCACGGTATTATTGATTCTACAAACGAATAGAAAAAAGCAAACAGATTATATTCATTTTGTGGGAACCTTCTTAGATCTTGCTGTCAGTGGGACATAGAGCAAAAACTCAAACAATTTGTATTTCATTTTACAAGTTATATTTACATTGTTGGAGAGGTCCCTTCTGGGTTTGTGTGTGTGTGTGTGTGTGTGTGTGTGTGTACATGCACCTTTTGCGGCTGCATGACATCTCACTCAACCCAATTCTGTGTTTTATTCATCCGTTGTATTTTATTATTCAGCCACTTTGTTGAATATTGCTTAGGAATGTTATAAATCAGAATGGACTTTGCATTTGGACGTGGGCCGTTTGATCTAACAAAACTTGACAAGCATACTTCCCTGACTAATATTTAGTTCAACTCTAATAGAATAATGTCTGGTTGGTAAATACCAGCTGAACTTCCCCCCTCTTCCCTCATAAAAAACCCCCAGAAAACTACCTCAGTCTTCCCCTACTATGAATGTTTTGATATATTAAGGGAAGGAGTTTTAATTGAACATCATTATTTCCAACTGGTTAAAGCAAGAAGAAGATACCACTTAGAAGACTAGCCGGGGAAGGTCTTGAACTTGGCTACAGAAGTAGAGCCTCTGTTTTAAAAAACACGCCAGACAAGACATAACTCTCTGTTAGATATGAGGAAGTCCCATCTACCAGCTGGCACTCCAGGACATTCTGCCACTCCACGCTGAAGTACCTGATAGCCATATGTCTCTGTGTTCTACCCAGAGCAGAGCAGCAAAGTGAAATTCCCAAAGAGGATATTGTTAATACAAGAGAATCTGGCATGCCAGGGCCCCGAGGTCTCTGAGAGTAATTTAATACAACACATGTCCTTTCCAAACAGGCCAGAGCTTGAAGACAAAAGCAAATGCAGGTGTTAAGAGGTCAAAGCAGCCCTTTTATTCGGGGTCTGCAAGCTGCTCCGATGCAGAAGTGCTTCATTAAATGAGGTGTCACAAACAAGAAATCCCAAGTAGGCAAAGGAGATATTTTTAACTAAGCCAGTTTCTATTGGCATGTGCACCTACAGACATTTCAGTCACCCAGAATTCCACAGAGTTCAGAATAGGGCAGCTAGCTAAATTGCAGCAAAAGATCCTTGGGGCAAAGGAAGTGGTTTTTTAAACCCATTTAACCTAAACAGTGGCCTAATCACAAGCTTGTTAGCATTTCAAACACCTGCTCAGCAACACAGTCACCCGACAATCTTACAGCCTGTTAGGACTGTTGTAATTACTGTGCCACAAGAGTTTTTTACATGCCGATCCAAACCTAATACGAAGTGGACTGTACAAGGCTTTGGGCATAACCCATGTATAAGCCATCTCACAGTCAATACCTTTCAAGGGCAACACAGCTACCGTGGCCTGTGCCATTCAGAAGAAACAGAAAAACCCTTCCCGGGATTATCAGTTCTCAAGGCTCCGAATAACATGTTTTTCATTCTGAAACAGTATTTAATAAAATATCATTCTGTCACTATTAATCAGAAGCCCAGTGGCACCTTAAGGACTTGGCACACGTTGTCCTGAGTCAGAGCTCCGCTCACCAGGCACGTAGACCATGCATTTATCTCATCCGCAGTATATTCATGCAGAGAGAGACAAGTAATAGGGAGATGGGAGTCAGGAGGCTTTAACAAAGGTAAACCAGTTAGAAACCGTATCCAACAAAAGAGAACCCCATCAAGTCAGAGACAATCAAATTTATATCACTGTTAGGTGTAGAGTTAGGGAAACGACAAGAGCCTCTTGTGGCGTAGAGTGGTAAAGCAGCAGATATGCAGTCTGAACGCTCTGCCCATGAGGCTGGGAGTTCAATCCCAGCAGCCGGCTCAAGGTTGACTCAGCCTTCCATCCTTCCGAGGTCGGTAAAATGAGTACCCAGCTTGCTGGGGGGTAAACAGTAATGACTGGGGAAGGCACTGGCAAACCACCCCGTATTGAGTCTGCCATGAAGGCATCACCCCAAGGGTCAGACATGACTCGGTGCTTGCACAGGGGATACCTTTACCTTTACCTAGGGAAATGACGTTGAATCCATTCTATATGTCCTGAAGAATTACGCAGTGCTGTGCTGTTGAGATGGGAGAATGTCATGTTGCTAAATTCCTTAATGTGTACCTAGAAACTGAAGCTGAAGGAGAAAGGTAGGCCAAAAATGTCCTTACCAATTTGTTTTCTATGTACAGGAAACATATTCTTTTAAAACCCATCTGAAGACTCAAACATTTGTATTTCAGGAGGTACAGCCCATGTGCACACTAGAATAGTCTCTAAAGGGCAATAGAAAGAGAGAGGAGATGAACAGGAGCCCACAATAGGAATGCCAGCTCAAGGTTAGGAAATTCCTGGAGGTTTGAGAGTGCAGCCCGGGGAGGGTCGAGTTTGGCGAATGCAGGGCATTCATTCGGATAAAATTCCATAGAGCTCACTCTCGCAAGCTGCCATGTTCTCTGGGGGAAATGATTTCTGTGGACTGGAGTTCAATTACAAGCAATGCAAGAATGCAAAACAGAACACCAATATGAGCTCTACATGGGGCTGCCCTAAAGGATTTCTTTTTAAATAATTGGAGGAGAATGCTGCAGCCAGGAAGATGACTAGGTGGGTCATGGGGGCTATTTTACACCAGCGTTGGGCCATCTACACTGGCTCCCAATTGGTTTCCAGACACAACTCAAAGTGCTGGTCTTGACCTTCAAAACCAAATATGGCTTGGTAGCAGCATGCCTGAAGAACTGCCTACTCCCTTATGAACCCACCTTCAACTACAGACATCTTTGGAGACCCTGCTTCAGGTGTCCTCACCTTCTGAGATCAGGCAGACAGCAACCCAGGAGAGAGCCTCCTCAGTCAGGGCACCAGAGTCACCTCCCCAGGACGTTTTGTCCATCCCCTTCTACTGTCATCTTCCACCATCGGGGGAAGCCTTTTTGATTTTGTTTGGCATCTCCTCAGTAATCTCTCCTTCCAGACCAGTGTTTTAATTGTTGTTTGTATGCCATTATGCATATTTTACACTGTTTTTAATTTGTTTTAATGAAATGTACATGTATGGTGGTTGATTTTAACAGTTTTAAAATGTGATTTTCAGGGATGTTTTAAATTGTTAGCTGTCTTAGTGGCTCTTGTGAGGGGAGAAAGGTGGAATACAAATGTTGCAAATAAAGAAATAATTAAAAATAATGAAGTGTGCTCTTTCTAAGCACAAACAATTCCAAGATTCAAACCTCTTTGGTGTAGTGGTTAGGAGCGCGGACTTCTAATCTGTCATGCTGGGTTTGATTCTGCACTCCCCCACATGCAGCCAGCTGGGTGAACTTGGGCTCGCCACGGCACTGATAAAACTGTTCTGACCCATCAGTGATATCAGGGCTCTCTCAGCCTCACCCACCCCACAGGGTGTCTGTTGTGGGAAGAGGAATGGGAAGGTGACTGTAAGCCACTTTGAGCCTCCTTTGGGTAGAAAAAAGCAGCATGTAAGAACCAACTCTTCTTCTTCATCTGGAAGAAATTACTGACAGAGCGGTTCCTCAGTGTAACAGGCTTCCTTAGGAGATGGTGGCTTTTCCTCCTTTGGAAGTTTTAAAGCAGTGGCTAGATAGCCATCTGACAGAAATGATGATTTTTAGAATTTAGGCAGATTGTAAGTGGGTGGGCAGAAGGGATTGTGTCTGAGCTTGGCTCTTGTGGCCCTTTCTTGCATGCCCAGGGAAATGCTGATCGCCACTTAGACCCATTATGCACGGGGGGAATAACGCACATTCGGGGTGGAATGGCGGCGACTAAAATCACCGATAATGCACGGAGCCGACTGCAACCGGCCGCAGCTTCGGTGCTCGCCGCCGAAAAAGTCGCGTCAGTGAAACGCGGAAGAAAGCGCAGCTTCCGGGTGATCGGGGCGCAACCAGAAGCGGCGCCCGGATCGCCGCGTGCATAATCGGTTACTCTGGGTTTTGCCGCTGCTGCGCCCCGCCCCGTGCATAACCGGTGTGCGTCGCGTCTTCCCCCTCCACGTTTCCTCCAGACCAGACTGACCAGGGATTCTGTTTTTTTTTTTTGGGGGGGGGGGGAGAATCATCTGGACATTTGGGGTGGACAGGTAGTTGTTAATTTCCTGCATTCTGTAGGGGTTGGACTAGATGACCATGGAGGTACATTCCAACTCTATGATTCTGTGAGTTTACAATTTAATTAACTGAGGTCATTCAATTTTAAACCATCTTATCCTGCAGCTTCAGTTTAGATAACATTCTACTTTGCCCCTTCCCCATCAACACAGAATACAATGTGCCAAAACTCAAGAATAGATTCTGATGTACTTTTTAAACTTTACTTTTTAAAAAATAAATTGTCTTTCCTCTCAATTATATGACATCCCTATACAAGTCTGTTACCATTTGGACAAGCACTGAAACACGTTAGAGGAGCAGAGTTTTCCTTCACATGCAAAGTGAACACTACAGCTGCAGAAATTGTAAATGGGCAGCCCAAGCCATCCTGAACCCTAGCTGCCCACTGATCTAGTGCAATACAGCTTAAACCAATGTAAAGAACCAAACAAAACCATCAGGCGACTGAAAGGGAGGATCATCTTCCATTGTGACAGCAATAAACTGACCTGCTCTTGAGAAACAGTGAGCTGTAATGGAGGGGCATATTGACTTCTATCTCCCTTTCAGTGGGAAGAGTGAAGTGTCAAGAGTTATTGCTTTAATATCAGCCAAGATGAGGCCATTTGTTGTAGTGTGGGTGAATCCAGGAAATCATTGCTTTAACCATGTTTTTTAGAGGCTGCTCTACTCTTTATTAAATCATCCAGATGCTATTTCAAGAAGACAATGGCTCCAGTATGTCTTTCAGGCTGCCATGTATATGAGGTAGGAAACATTCTGAGAAATATTTGGATGGGACTGTTTTACAGATTAAATAAAGTGAATATTTGAGTGATCACTGATACAAAGTTATTTAATCGGATTAGACGAGCTCAAAAAAAATCACAAATTCTCATTAAAGCATGAAATATTGAAAAACAAGACCTGGTTCTTGATATTTAATTTCTGAGGCCCTATAGGAAAATCACCTAAAATAAGTCAATAGAAGGATTCCTATTCTATACACCAGTGGTCCCCAACCTTTTTATCACTGGGGACCGGTCAAAACTTGAAAATTTTACTGAGGCCCGGGGGGGGGGTAGTCTTTTGCCGAGGGATGTCACTGCCACCGCCTGAGCCCCTGTTCCACTTGCTTTCCTGCGGGCGACTGCTCAGTGCCATGCCAAGGGGGAGCCCCAGCCATGGTGGCCTCTGGAGAGCACCAAAGGTGAGCAGAGTGGCAGGGCAGCCACTGAGGCAGCAGCTGGAGAGGAGGACAAGGAGGAGCCCCGGCCCGGTACCAACTGATCCATGGACCCGCACCGGTCCCCGGACCGGAGGTTGGGGACCACTGCTATACACTAATAGCAAAATTGACCAAATCTTTGGATATTTTAATCTGACTACTGGAGTTATGAACAAGCAAGACAGCTCTTTTTAGAATACTGAAAAGGACTCCAAATTTGCAGGGTTTGGAGGTTCAAAAAACCCCAAAATGATGAGGGGCACCTATACATTTAAGCAACAAATTCAGTGGCTGTTGCCAGGCAGCCACAACATTTCAAGATTGCTTTAGTCAGTAAAGGGCTGGGGGAGAGGGCAAAGTTCTTTTCAGGCCTATTTTTGGCCTTTGTGGGTAGATTCACTGGGGCCAGGCCAGACTAGGGTTACCAGCTTAAGGTTGGGAAGTCCCTGGAGAGTTTGTGGTGGAGTCTGAAGAGGGGAGGGTTTGGTAAGGGGAGGGTCCTCTGCCAGACATAATGGCGTACAGTCCATCCTCTAAAGCAGGCATTTTTTTCCAGGGGGACAGATGCCTCTAGTCTTGAGTTCAACTGTAATTGTAGGATATCTCCAAGTCCCACCTTGAGGTCAGCGACTCTATGCCTGGCTGAAACTTCAGGGAGACTTAATACCACCCGTTTGTGACTTAACTAGGCCTGGATGCTTACTACTGTTTTGCAGCAGCCACCCTATGAAACCCAGTGTGGTATAGCTGTTAATGCTTCAGAATAGGGTCTGAGAAAGCCGGGTTCAAATTTCCATCTTGCTGTGTATGTATGTATAAGACTAAAACAAATAAAACAATATATGCAGTGGTCCATAGATAATGAAAGACGATAAGAATTTGGGTCTCTAGTTCTCTGGTGGCGTAAATTTGGCTCAAATTTTCCTTGCTGCTACTGCAAATAATGAGACATTAACTGATTAAGGGTTGGTATCTGATAATAAAAATACCATTTTGTCTAAATTGCAGGGAAGTTCTGGCCATTCAAAAATCCCTCAATATATTTGGCTCTCGGCTCCAGGTATAGTGGACAATCCAAAACATAATGATAGAGATCTTGCTGTGGAAGCTCACTGGGTGATTTTGTTATGTAGATGGAAAGGAAGAGAAGAGAATAATATGTTGCTTTGGTCCCCAGGTGGGATGTAAATAAATAATAAATGTAGCTGAAGATGTGAGACAAATGAAAGGTAGGATGGTGAATGGCTGAGAAGGAGAGAATGGGGCAAATAAAGGGAAGAGGATATGGGAGTTGCCAGGGGAGGGAAAGAGGAAATAGTGTGGGGAGGGAGGTACGGGGGGAAGTGAGGCAACCCTTCCCCAATTCCTTGACATGTCCCTACCATGCCAGTAGGCCTGGATCAATGGCTGGCACTGCACATCGGGCCATGGTTTTCCTAGGTAGAGGGGGGGCAGTTTGAGCCAAATGAGCATATAAAAGTAGGCTGGCTGCTGACTGAGAAGGATATAGCATTACCAACTCTGGGCTAGGAAATTCCTAGAGATTTGGGGGTGGGAAACGGCTGCTTTGAGGAGGGGAGGGGCCTCAGAATGGCATAATGCCACCGACTGTATACTCCAGAGCAGCCGTTTCCTTCATGGGAACTAAGGTTACCAATCTCCAGATGGGGTTGAAGATCACCTAGAAATATGACTGCTCTCCAAATCATCAGAGGCTCTGGGGACTTCAGAAAAGGGAAAGAGGAAATAGTGGGATGGGGGAAATGGGATGCCTCCTGTGAGTCCTTGTCCTTCATATCTGATATTCTATAATAGCCAAGTCATCCAAAGACCTGTGGACCGAGACAGATCTTTCTACAAACTTGAGCTTCTACAAAGCTCCAGCTTTGCAGAAAACATTGAAGTCTTTAAAAACAAAAAACCACTTCAGCATTATAAACCCCAAAAATGATGAAAGAAGCACCTGTAGCGTTAAGAAATGGATGTTCTCCCTTGCTGTTGTTAGGCAACTACAACATGCTTGGTTTCTGTAAGTAAAAGGCAGGGGGAGCGGACAGGGCTCTTTCCAGGACTGTGTTTGCCTTTGAGAAGAGACTCATTGAAGCAGGAAGCACTGGCTGATTAAATACAACATAACTTGCAGGTCTCAACTAGGTCTGGCTGCTTGCTAATGTTCAACAGAAAAAGAGCCAGCAATGGATATATTTGTGAATAGTTTCCTCTGGATTACCTTCACTGAATATCAAGATTTAAACAGGAAAAAAGAGAAACTTTTTTGCTTATTTGTTCATTGTATATGCATAGCTATTGGCCATGCATGGATCGTTGGTTCTTTTTCTGTAACATATTGTCTTCATTGCTAATGTTCAACAGCAGACACACTATGAAAGCTGGTGTGGTGTAGTGGTTAGAGTTGCAGAGTAGGCCCTTGAAACCCTGTTCTGACCTGGAAACACACTGGGTGACTTGGCCCACTGACACATCCTCAGTCTAACTTACCTCACAGTCAGAGCCAAGATTGAGCAGTAAGAGCATTGGGATGCTTCCCAGTGGTCCAATGGCTGGTCCTCTGACAGCAGGGCTGAGCCAGACCCACCCAAGCCTTGTGCAGAATGGGAGAGGCAGCAGCCAGCTAGCCTGAGGAGATGCAAGAGAGACAGAGCCCAGCTCACCAGATGCAAGTGCACTTGAGGCACTGGTGCTCGGCCAATCCCTCTGTGAGGTGATACACAGACTGGACCCAAGCTCCAGAAAAGGCAGACGTCAGCACCCAGGCTGGTCAAACCCCATGTAAGGCAAGGTGAGGCAGACAGTGGCACCCAGCCTGGCTGGGCCCTGAGCAAGGTGAGTCAGAGGGCAGCACCCAGCCCAGCCAAGCCCTGCATGAAGACTGGCATGAAGCGAGATCAGGCAATGGGCACACAAGTAGCCCAGCTGAGCCCTGTGCAAAAGCAGAGGGCAATGTGTGACTGAACCCCATGCAGGGCAAGGGAGAGGGCAGTACCCAGCTCAGCTCAACCAAGCCCCATGCAAAGTGAGGAAGGTGCCAGCCAAGATGAAGGAAGCAGTGCCTGTTCTGCTGAGGCAAGGAAAGCAATACCTGGCTAATTGGTAAGGCAGGCTGCCTCTTCCTTCCTCCTGCCATTCCCTTTTTGTGAGGGAGGGCAGGGTCAGATAGACTGCCTCTTCTTCTCTTCCTCCCTCCTTTGGGGCTGGGGCCAGGGCAGGTTGGGGGAGGGGCCCTTTCCCAGGGTTCTTCATTCCCAGTCCACCCTGTTCTAAGGACAAAATGGAGAAGAGACTGAAGTAAGGTGCCTTGAGACCCATTTTGGAGAAAGGTGGACTATGAATGAAGAAATTTAATAATAAATATAGGCAATGATGGAGAGGCAGATAAACTGTGGGTGGCTGGATGGGAAGGAAAGAAGGAAGCAGAGATGGTTGAGGCTATGGGGATTGCCGGGTAGAGAGACTGTCTCAACATAAGGTTAATTCACGCCATAGTGTTTCCCATGTAGGGTTACGAAAGCTGAACAATGAAGAAAGTTGATTAATTTAAAATGTGGTGTTGGGGGAGAGATTTGTTTGTTTGTTTGTTTAGCTTCTATGCCACACCCTCCCAGCATGGCTAGCCCACAATGGCTCACAACATAGTTAAAACAGTAATACACAATGGTAAAAATCCCCTCCTTTCTACCCCAACCCTCCCCCCCAACCAAGCTACTAATATACTGCTGTACATGTCCAGAAGATAGGAAAGCAATGAAAGAGCACCAAGGGACCAGAGGAGGGGCCGGATCTTATTCAGCCTTGTGCTCTGTGGGTATCAATCTGTTGGTGATTCCCAATCTGCAGGAGGTTCACCTGGCTTCAACCAGAGCCAGGGCTTTTTCAGCCTTGGCCCTGACCTGGTGGAATGAGCTCCCAGATAGGTGAGGGCCCTGGGCCTTCCAGGAACTTTTGCGGTTCCACAGGGCCTGCAAAACAGAGCTCTTCCGCCAGGTCTTTGGTTGAGGCCAGGGCACAGGAGATCAAGGGCGGCCCCTCCACAACTAAGAATTACATCAAGAATGATATTTAAGATCAGCACCCATGGGAGTTTGAGCCATGAGGCACAGGTGTGAGGGGGGGATGGGAAGATCTGAGGGGGTAGGTTTTTTAATTTTCTCGCTGCTGAAGTATGCTGTATTAACTAAAGATCAATGGTTTCAATGTTTTATGTTTTGGGTTTTTATCTTCTAAATGTAACCGCCAGAATACGACTTTTGATAGTGGTGGTAGTGGGAATCCAATAAACAAACAAATAAATAAGCCTGGCCTCAATCAAACATTTTTACAGATATTGTGGACTGCTAAAAAAGATGATGTGGGTTCTAGACCAAATTAAGCCTGAAGCTTCCATAGAAGCTAAAATGAGAAAACTGAGGCTATCATACTTTGGGCCCATAACAAGAAGGCAAGAGTTACTGGAAAAGCCAAGAATGCTAGGAAAAGTTGAAGGCAACAGGAAAAGAAGACCCCACATGAGATGGATGGACTCAACAAAGGAAGCTACTATCCTCAGTTTGCAATCCCAGAGCAAGGCTGTTTACAATGAGATGTTTGGGAGAATGTTAATTCATAGGGCCACTGTAAAAAGAAGCAAATTGATGACACTTAACACACATACACACCCATGTGGAGTGAAAGAGGAAATAGTGTGGGAAAGTTGAGATAGGGGAAATGGGTACTCTTTGCTCATCCTTACAAGTTTCCCCCAAGAGCCCACCCTGGCAACTGGCTCCACACAATTCAGCCATTGTTTTCCTGGGTAGAAAGTGTCGGGGTGGAGTTGGACAGAAAACTGAAGATGGGGGGAAATGAGAGTAGGCTGATTTATGGATGGGAAGGAGAGTAGGCAGGAAAGGGGCAGAGGCTATGGGAAAGAGGGACATTAAGTCTACAACTGCTTGCAGATTCCTGCTTGTACGTTCATAATAGAAATGAGTCCTGGGTGATTTTAGCCTCATAACACATTATAAGTAATTTTAATAATTGTGACTGATTCACCATCATTTAGTATTTCAGAATGCAAAAGAGCCAGAACTGTGGCAAATCACAAGGGTGGTAGTGACAGTAGTGAACATTTTTGCCAGCTTGAGGGGCATCTTTTCCAAGACTAGGGAGGCAATAATTATCACTTGGACCTCACCGTTGATTTCCTGTACACGGTACTTCTACCAGTAGGGTTGATTTTCCATACCTTTCCTGTCTGGCTGAAGCCAAAGGGACACCCAGAAACGGTATGAGGGGGGAATCAGATGCCTGCAGCAAGAAGGGAGAACTTGACCCCTATTGAAAATGACCCCTCCTCCCATCTGCAGAAATCCTCCATAGGATCCAAGCTACTGGCTTGACATAGACCAGTATTGTTGAGGTCTCAGGGAGTTTTGGGATACCAACATGGCTCTATTAGCTCATGTGGGGTGGTAGGGAGGTGGAAAAAACAGCAAAATTCTTTGGTGCTTAGCATGGAAATTCATAGTATCATCAGGCTAGCCTGATGTTGACAGATTTTTGAAGCTAAGCAGGAGCTAGCCTTGGTTAGTGTTTAGAGGAAGACTATCCAGCAAGTTCAGGGTTCCAGAGAAGAGGCAGGAAATTTCAAGCCATCTCCCAATGCCTCTTGTATTGAAACCCAATCGGGTTGCCATGAGTTAGCTATGATTTGACAACATTTTCCATTACCACCAACTGGAAATAACAAACAGCATTCCCAATAATAAGTCCATGAGATGTTGTACTTAACAAAACAAAACAAAACAAAACACACAAACCAGAATAAGAAGTTGACAAGTTTTAAAGGACCTGCATTCGAAGCTTGCTGAACAATGCCTGTTGGCCTGTCTTTTCTGCTCAGTGTAGGCAAAGAGAATAGATCAGGCGATCCATAATTACTTTGCAGAACAATCATTTGTACTAAGACAAGAACATAAGCTGCCACTGCTCCTTCATCAAAGCAATTACATTTGATCTGTAGATTTGTTCCCATCTGTAATCGCTGAAAAGACATTGTGAAGGTTTGTGCGGTCCTTAAAAGGCTTAATGAAGCTATAGTCATAGAAAAACAATACGCCAACAAGATTTTAAATGCCTCTGATGGAATGACCCCTGGATTTCTGGATGCCTATGTTTCCTTTTCTAATGTTATTTAGTCAAAAGCAGGGACTCACATTAAACTCTACAATCAAGAATTTGGCAGTTAACACATTTAGCAATAAAGAAAAAAACACAAAATAAGTAATTGTAGCATTATTTGTTAGGTTTTTGAAATAATGCAGAGTGATTGTTCCCTTTATATTGTTTTTCACCATTCAAATTCTGATCTTCAAATGGCTACAAACGTTTGTTAACTTAAAGTAAGGTATCAGCAATATCACAGATGCCCCTGACTTCATTATTGCATACACAGTAACAATTCATGCCCTTCCAAATCTGGGGAGCCAAAGTGCGCGCTTTAGTTTGTGAATTAGGAAAGAACTAGACCCTGAAAATATGGTCAAGAAAACAAATAAATAAAAGAACTGTTGCTTATAAACTAAGAGACTCACCTGAATGGTGGGAGTGGAACGATTTTTTCGGGTTGTAGTTGTGGCCATAGTAGTGGTGGTTTCCATGACTGTGGTTGACATCTCTGGAGGCATGGAGGTTGTGGGTGCTGTTCCCACGATGGATGGTACTTCACCAACAAGCCGAACGCTTCCGTTGATCTTGATGTTGGGGTTGTTCTCTGCTGCCATGTTCAACACTTTTAGGCCATTGTAATAGAGACCGGAGAGCTGGCCTTGGAAGAGACGCCCTCTGTCTTTTCCTCCAATGGCTATTTTCGCCTGGGTGTTGAAGATCGTTAACTGTCGTCCTAAGTGAAGGGGGGGGTGAACATTATTATTGCCATGAATACTTTCCCTTTAAAAAAATAAGAAAAAAAAAACCCTTCCATGCAGTTTCTGGCCAGAATAGACTGAAAAGCAAAATTTGTTCCTGAAGATGGTGGTGATGACAATTGTGGAGGTTGAATGGGAAAAAATGCCATGCTGTAAAGGGCTGTCTTGGTGTGTTACAAATAATTATAAGCCTGGAGAAGAAAGCAATGGATCCAGACCTTCGCTCCTGTTTCTGTAGACGTAAGCACATTCAGGAACACCATGATCCCAAGCCTTGATCCCATTCCAAACTTAATAGTCAATTCTTTGTATCTCATTTTAGAAACTAGGAGGTATTTATTCCAAGGCAAATCAACAAAGCCTCCCTGGGTGTCAGCCCGCAGTAAAACAAAGAAAACCTGGATCCTTAAATGCATCTAGCTCAGAATCAGCCCAGTCCAATAAATCAGCCAAAGATGAAGAGAGACAGAAAGATGCTAAGAGATGAATATGTATATGGTTCCTTGAAATATGTAACAGCTGGGGACAAAAGGTAGTTCAGAAGAAATGTTGTATTCTTTTTAAAATGTGCAATATTTGATTATACTTACCGTGAAAGATCCCCCCCCCTAATATTGCATCAAGGCATACAAATAAACTTGTGTTGCAATGGCAAACTTATATCCAGCATTAATTACTTCAGTTTGCAGGTGGGGACTTCCACAACTACTCAGTCCTCTGTACAAGACTGTCCCCTCTATACTTGGCATCAGGGAGATGGGAACTAACCTAGCCTTTTCACTGACAGTCTAAGTGTAGGATTTTTTTTTGGTGGGGGGAGAAGTTTGTATGATGGAGGACTGGATCATGAGAATGTCTACTTATAATCTGAAGCATTGAAGTCTAGACTCAGGTCTACTAGTTCAACTGAGACCTCATTAAGACCTGCCTCAATGAAGCCATGGTTAGCTCCCAGATAGACTGGAGGGCCCCTTCAAAGACCAAGAGCCAGAACTACAGTACAGTTTCCAAAGTTGATTGCCAGGATAAGTCCTGGTCTATAGCAATCACTTCTCTCCACACGGCTTTCTGCCTTTATCCACAGGAAGCCAAATTTGATCTGGGCACATGACTAGGATTCCCTTCCTTTGATGCTGAAAAGTAAAGCAGAATGAAGCTAATTGAGTTTCTTGGGATCTCAGAAGTCTGTTTCTTCCTAATTCTACCTATGAAAGCTGGGAAACTGCACCTATAATCAGAATGGACCCCAACAACAATTGCCAGTTCTCCACACACACACATACCATCAAGGGCGAGTTCACACAATTAGTTTAAGAGACAGTGAAAACCTATGACAGACATTTCTCCTTCCTTCTTGCTACTTTCCCATCCTTCTAAGGCAACTGCAGAGGTGATGAGGAAATATGATCCATGATAATAGCATTTTCACACATCCAGGTAGTTAAAATGACAGCTGCAATTTACACATGATAAACCTAGTATGTGAGTTCAGCCGAGATGGGTTTCATATACTTGACAGAGGGAGGTCTTAGGAATATATTAAATGCTGCTAAGCAAAGAAGCACCTTGACCAAGTTTCAGAACACAAAGTAGAAATGCTAGTAGTTCAATCCATCCAGTTTCCCCCACATTTGCACAGGCATGCCCATCCCCTCCCCACCCTTCTCCACTCCACACTCACCACTTTCTTTCTCTAGTCCACTGTGACAAGAGCCAAATGCCACCATGTGCAGGGCAGAGCCCAAATCCCACTGTCCATTCCCCTCATAGCCAGTGGTTAAAGTAGATCAGAATAGGAGGGGGAGCTCACCAATTTTGGTCGTCGTGGCGGGTCTTGAAGTCAAGTGGTGATGCGGTGTTGCATCATCTAATGGTGACAGGATGGATCATGGGGAAGAGAATGGGGACAAGAGAAGAAATGTATCTGAAAGGCGTTCCTATTCCTCAAGGAGGACCCTAGCTCACCAAGCCAAGTAGATGTGTATGTGAGAAGCCTAGAGTTGAGAGGATGGGGGTGCTCAGCCCACTATCATTCCAATTTAAGAATGCCTGGACTTGACCAAGATGGATAAGTGCACAGATGTCAAAACAGCAAATTAAAAGAAAAATGAAAGGATTGAGATTGTCTTCCCTACCTACATTTTAACGTATCCCCTGCTTTTCTCCTCATTACTCTCACACTGCTCCTTTCCTTCCTCACAGAGTGGAACTGGGCACAGAATTTTACTGATGGAACACTGCCGTTGGCAAGGGGATAATAGCCCTTCTTGCAGGATACACTTTTTAAAAAGAATAATTGCTCCAATGGTAATCTTAATCTCTTTTATCAGTCATTATTAGATTGCAGAGATGATTGTAGGAACATAGATCCATCCTAGCAATTTCTTTCATGTAATGACATGATAGCTGCAGTTATCACACAAAAAACTATTATGGGTTCTTTTTACTGCTGGCCAGACAATTCTGCTCATACTCCCAGTGTTGGACACATTATTCCATTTACTCCTTCACTAGTTCAGTATACTTTCCAACATACATCTCAGGGTCTGATATCAGCTGGTGGGAATGACACTGGAGAGAGCCCCTGAATTATCAGCCTTTGCTTAAGCAGCCTCTTCCCTTTAACATTCCTTGACCTTTTCCCAGAGTTGTCTCAGAATTCCACATAATGAAGATTGCGACACAAAAGTTGGGCCAGAGAGGTGTCACGAAGCCTCAGGCCAGCCCAACTTTGTCTGGAAAATAGGCCAAATCATCCCACAAGGTCATGAAAGGCCAGCCAGCCTAATGATGTCCAAGCTGAAGGTTGGCCTTCAAAATGGCAGGACCTATAATTTCACCTATCTCCACAAGTGCTTTGCTATCCTTCCTTTCAGTTTTCAAACCCAAACCAGCCTATAGTGCCTTCTATTCCTTCCTAGTTGGGAGGAAGCCTTCAGAATAGTTCACAAATTACAACCTTGGGGAGTGTGACTATACACAGGCAGGAGAGAAATTATTCCTGCTGGCTGCACACCCACTTCTAATTGCATTTCATATAACAAGTGAACAAGAGCCTACGCATTCACAAGTATCTGTGTGAAGTCCATTGTCTGCGAGACTGGGAAGCCTGGTAAATGCAGTATCCAAAATGCATGTACATCCACTTATTCCCAACAGCTTTTTCTCCCCACTGCAAATACCAGGCGAAAAGCCAGCAGGCACCCTAAGCAAAGTTACACACTTCTACATCCATTCAAGTAATTGAATGGATAGATAGGTGTAACTTTCTTTGATGTCTCACTACAAGAGTTCCAATCTGTGAGGAATGAGAGCCTTTTTTTTTAAGGGGAGGCTGTTTATCCTTCCTAAAAAGGGTAAACATGAATTGTTCCGATAGACTAGCTCCACCTACCCCATGATGTTGACCCAGTTCCTGAAGATGCATGAAGTACATTGTGTTTCCCTCTTGAGGAATATCTTCTTCTAGTTCAGGAGCTGAATGCAAGGCATGCGACACATACACTGCACAGCTACACTTGGTAACACAGCACTGACACTAAAAATGTGTCTCTTCCAAAAGGACCATCACTCATCTCTGGGGACGGCTCCTGCTAAACCACAGCTTTCATGAGAGGTGTCTCTGTTTGAATGATCAAGTGGAAAACAATGGGCCAAAAGAAAGGGCAATGCAAAGAGGAAAGCATGCATAACCAAAGTGTCATGTCAGACCTCTGTCTCTTCTCTCCTCCTGTGTCCACACATTTTATTCTTGCAAAATAAACCTCATTTTTGCAGAGCTCCCCTCTCTTTCAAAAACCCCATTAAAGTGATTAAGCACTAATCATCATGATTACAGGCATTCAGAGTGGTAGGTTGTTGACACAGCTCATAAAAACCAAATCTCACCCACTCATGCTTAGTTAGGTTTAGCTACCACATTTAATTTTTTTGCTATTTGTTTAAAACTTTTAATTTGGCTACATGTATTGTTTGGCTTTTCCTGTTGACAAAATGCCGGGGCAGGGGGGTGGAATCTGAAATATCTTCACATCCAAACACAGAAAACCACACTACTGAATACATTAATCTGGTTCATAAAGCTTAACTGGATTTTGGACTTAAGCCTACAAGCCTTTATTCAGCAGATAAGCAGCTTTCTTTTGAAAAGTGCCAAATGAGGAATACTGGTATTGGTAGTTGCGGGACAGCAGTGGTGTATGGCTACGTGACATCTTGGGAAAGGTGGACACCGGATCTACCCTGTAAGGTCCACCCTCTCCTTTTGTCAGTCTTTTCACATGTGCAATCTAAATTATTTCACCCTCTGCTGCTTTCTATTAGAATGAGGAAGAAACCCAATGGGGTGCTAGCAAGAACTGGCTACCAGTAGTGCCAAACTGGAGCACTTCCTCTATGAGCTGAACACTACATTTTGCCATGAGGGATGCTGAGCAGCCCTCGGTTGAGCATCTGTGACTACTCAGGTAGCCTCATGGCTACTTGTCCTGGATCAGCTCATATAATAGAGGAAAGCAGCATGCCCAGAGTTTGTCTGCACATCTAAGGAACCCTTAAGCTTCACTTTCTACAGGAAGGGAATGATGGACAGATGTCTTGTTGCGGGGAAGGGGGTTTCTTTTTCCAAAATTCACTTTTATAAAAAATATAGTTATTGATTATTCTTTTTCTATTCCCCACTCCTATTTTCAAAAGGGTATTTCTCTTTCATTTCTCTTTGAAGACAAATCACTGCACCCTTTTGTAACTTCAGCCCTTACAGCTGTATGTTCCACACTACAAGGTATACTGTAGGAGAGGGCAAGAAGGTTTAGAAAGAGACAGTCTGCGCAGAGTGAGATTTTGACATTTTTCACAAACCTCATTCCTGCCCTTCCTCTCTTCAGATCTCACTTTCATCAGAACAGGATGGGTTAGAAACAGACTTAAAATCTGGTCAAATATCAGGGATAAAGAGGAATTAAGAAAATTGTGAGGGACAGCAAGCCTGCCCATGAAGGCACACAGGTGGACCATGCAGTGCCCTGGCAATCCTAAACAGTCTCATTCCTTCACATGTCAATTGGGCTTCTGTTGTGAATGTTGGTTTGCAGATTTAGGCATTGCTAGTGGCTCTTCTCCTTGTTTCCTGAATAACTTACATTACAATGGAGGAGTATGTTGACCCACATATACACAGTGAGTAGCAGAGAAAGTGGCAGAGGACTACATGTGTATAATGATCTGCATTTAAACATACACCTGCTGCATACATTGAGATGTTCCAAAATACTTGTAGCTCAAAGCATATTTTAGTTTTGCATCTATTTGCCAGTGATGCAGTTGCAAGCCCCGCACAGGAGGATCAGGCCTACTCCCTCACGTTGTATTCATATTAAGCATTTTTATTTATTTCTGAAAAGTTCACATAGCACAATCATAGTTTACTCTGGAGTAAATACTGCTGTGTTCACTGAGATGTATCTCCTGGCGAACATGCACAGGATTGCAGCATTAATGGGCTAATTTGACTTGCTATGTGCTCTGTAATCCCATTCCAGTTGTAAATTAATTTGATGCATATTGCCATTATCTCTGCATGTCTCTGTGACATCCTTTGCAGAAGTACTTTTAATTTCCTCCCCATGCACTTAGGTCCCTTTGAAATCAAAGACACTTAAGCACTTAATTATGCACTTAAGGGCTCCTGATTGCACTGGGATTGAAGGACATCTAACTTCCTCTGGATTGTACCCATTGTGTTAATTGTAAATGATTCCATCGTACCTCCATTATATCTGGCAGATAGCTGTTCTCGGTGCTGTCTCTTTGATGGATCCATCCATCTAGACATCCATCAATTTATCATATTCCATTTTGATAGCTATCTACCCTTTCACTCATCATCTTTATGAGGTCTTCTGACATAAGACTTTCTCGATGCATTAGGAAACGAATGAATGGTTGGATGGACAGGCGAGTGCAGATCGGTGAATAAATGATGTGCTGGTACATGGGTGGGCATTTCCCCCCGCTGTTTCCCACATTAACCACATAATCAAAAGTACCATTTTATAGTAACAATAATCTTGATGTTGTGGAAGACTCTGCTGTCTGTAGATGTTGCATGATATGGCTAAATGCTACGACATGCTTAGAACAGATTTCCTTTTAAGCTAGCGAGAAGTATCAGTATCCACTCAGTTCACCCTCCTGCCTCCAGGAAGCAATTGAAATCCCAGAAATAGTCAGACACCCTCCCCGCATTTGCTTCCTGTAACAATATCATCTTTGTCACTGTAGTCATAATCATCACCCATACAATGGCAAAAAAGAACCATTACAGAATTCATAGTCATATTTTCTCAAACAAAAATTTCAGCATGCTTATTTCGAGCTTAGAGGAAGCAATGGAATGGCAGACCAAACTCAAAAGTGGGAAACAAAATTGTACACAACAAAGATGGCTTTCTCAGGCATGTGGAGTTGCATCACAGTGTTGGCTGGACATGCATTGGTTTAAACAAAAGCAAGGCTGTTTTAGTCTTTAGTGTTAAAGGGACTTTATCAATTGAGATTAGCAAAATGAAGTTATCCACTTTTTAGTCTACTAAAATTTAATGCATAATTTTCATCAACTCAGGACAGATTCCCAAGACTCAGTCAGCTTTAGCAGATCATTGTAAAAACATCATGGCTGAGTGTGCACTAATCCTGGGGTGGCCAAATTATGGATCTCCAAATGTCCATGGACTGGCAGGTTCTCATAATAATTATAGTCCATGGACATATGGAGACCCACAGTTTGGCCACTTCTGCACTAAATCAAAATGCACCCTACCAGCCATGATTGGTAGCACATTAGTAAACTTCTGTGTTTAACTGGGGTAGGTCACAATATGTAGCTTCTGGCTGGGTTGAGGCTGGTGGGTCACAAGTTGTATGAGCTTGCTTAAGATTGCTTAAACGTATTCCACTCAGTTCTTGCAACTCTGTAAAGTACTTTAGGATTATTATTCCTATTCAACTAATGGAAGACAGAAAGTACTTGTCTAGGATCACCTAGACACCAGAAGCTATATTAAATTGTCATGAACTAAACAGGTTGTTTATGATAAAGAATGAGCTCATGGTCATTCTCAGGGTCATGTGCTATCCTTCTTCTCCCTTCCAGTATGGAGCCAAGATGAAAGATATTCTCCTTTGGACTTTTTGGATGTAACCCCAATCTGTGTTGTCCTAATTTTGACACTAAAACAAACCGGTGCTTATTTCTTGAGCACAAACTGAGGTTCTAAATTAGAGTTTAATTGTGACATGGTTGTTCCAAACTCCAGTCTCTTACTGCATCCAAATTCAGAGGTCAGAACAAAATGTCAAAACAAAGTCTTTGGCTCCATGCCTCCTAAGAAGAGAAGGGAGAAGCCACATGCTGCCCTGAGAATGTCAGGTCCATTCTCATCATGTACTACATTTTTGTCCATTACATCTGGATTTAATCCTCATTCTCTTTAAATTTCCCCTTGATTTATTCATTTACATTTCATGATTACATTTCATGATGTCTTAGACCCCCACACTCAGGTGAGACAGGCTCATTTATCCCTCTGAAAACTACTACCTTAATGGAATCTATTGCCCCAAGATGTTTTATTCTTTCTACACTTCCCCCTATTTGTCAGAGCCTTTGTGAAAACTGCTAATTGAAGACAAACAATGGTAACAGTAGACCTGGGCCCAACACTCAGCATGTCCTTTTAGACAGAATGGATTTTTAAAATAAAGTTTTATTCATATTTCCCAATTTTCACAATTTGGAGTTGTTATGCATTCTTTTCTTTTTTTAACTATGTTTACAGGATCTAGTTGGGGGACCTTTAAAGAGGGTCAAGTTGGATGGCTCTAACTGCCAATGCAACACCCCATATTTGAAAATAAATCTTTAGATTCAGTGCTTGCACTCCTGGGGGCAAAAAACCCCACAGGCAAGTCAAAATCCGGTTGGCCATAACCCAAAAGGTTGCACATGGTGCCCTGAAGGCACAGAAGAGTTTCTACAGATTATTTTTAAAACTTCTGCTCATAAACTGTTCTCAAAAGGGAGGGAGCTTTCAGGGGAAATCTTTAATGCAGACTGAGCAGGTAGAAAACAATGGTGTATGTGCAGAAGTACCCACCTGCATCAACAGAGCTCTTTGGATCCTGGCCTTTGAAATCAATAGGAGCCACCTAACTTCTTCTGGAATAAATACAAATCTAACTTCCTCTAGAATAAGTACAAGTCTTACTTGAGACATGCTGCTCAGGCAAAGACGAAGCCCCTCTAACCTTCTAATTGAATGCATTTAGCACATGTTGATGGCTCACTTAAATGAATTCACATTGTTTTAAATTCATATTGGAAGTTATTCACAGACTTATCTTTATCGTTTACGAGGGCTATGTATAACTCCTGGAAATCAGTAGAGTTTCTTCCTATGTAACTGTTGGATAAGACTAGGTCAACCTAGTCTCCCATCCTGTCTCACACAGTGGCCAAACAGCTACCCTGGAGAAATATCAATAGAGCATAGAATCTGAGGTCTTCCTTTGATGCTGCCTTCAGGCACTGGGATTCTGAGGTTTGTTATATCTGAATGCGGAGATTCACATTTGCATTTGTGCACATTCAAAGGTGTGGGTGGCCAGTCCAGCAAGACAGATGGGTCACCCAAACAGCATCACTACACTACAATTTCTGCATGAGGTACCTGCAGGCCCACGCTCACAACCTGCATGAGTCACCTCTCACTTTCATTACCAGGTGCAGCAGGATTCCATGGGGAACTGCATGCAAGGTGAAGCTTTCGAGATTGAACAGAATTCCTGGGACAGGGTGACTGTGCAATGTGAGAAACAGCCATGTTTGATCCACCACTGTCATTCCAGTGCAGTGATTAAAAACAGCTGCTCCTCAGTGTGGCGGGACCAAGAAGAGACTTGGCTACAGTCAAATGACTGCACATTTTTTAAAAGAAAAAACTGAATAAAAGCAGATTACTTTGGTCCTCCCAAAATAGTTTATTATTATTATTTAGTTAAACCTTATACTGTAGTTAAATTGCTATGATGCATATCATCATTGCTGTTTTGTTTGAAGTGGCATCGTAACTTTTACAACTTTTGATTTTTCCCCTTTGTTGGATAACAAGCCTAGAAATTTGTCCCTTTAACTTCATTTTAATAGCAATGTGTTATAGCATGATTTATTAACATATGGCAGGCAGAAGTTGACACAAATTATAATGAAATTAAAAGAGCCATTTATGCAGCAGGTGATTAAGAATTTAAGAAACATTTATTTGCAGGCTTTAAAATGAGAGTTTAGAATCAAATGGATTTAAAATGAAAGTTTTAACAACTGTTACCTTTTTCCTGCAGCCATTCCTCTACGGGCCGGTTATATTTGAAGGGGATTTTCGGTTTTACCAATTGGAACGCAGTATCAGTGTTGCCTTTAAAGTTTAAAAAACAGCTTAAAAACAATCTGAAAAGTCAATGAAATAGTTAAAAAAAACATCCTAGCTGTGTCTTTCATGCTTGTTTATGAAGGTATTTAAACATACATAACCATGCAGATATATTTAGTCTTCTTTAATGTGGTGGAGAAAAGGTAGCTTGTTCATTGCCTGGAATTCTGGAACGTCAGAGGATTGGAACTTTGAGACTATTTCCCTTTGTAATCCCTTACATGACACATACCTATCCTATCACAGGCTCATCCAGATTCTATCACACACTTATATAACCCAGAATCAGCGCTGTCACTGATGCTATGCAGTTGGAGGGCTGGGGCTATGCAGACAGGAACATAATTCATTCAGAAGAGGGTTAGATCGCCATAGGGCAAAAGTAAATTCATGCTTCATCCCAATGGTGCCTCCAGGTAAACTTGACTATACAAATGAATGACTGCCTTTTGCCCTTCATGCACACAATACATTTGTCAGGATCAGGCCAGGCAAAGAGGGATGGATTCTATCGACCAAGTTAACACAGTGACAGAGGATAAAGCTAACATGCCCATCAGTGGGATGCCCTTGTGACTGCTCTCAGCACATGCAAGTTGCTTCCTATATCTGTATAATAGAAAGCAATTCAAGCATGAGCTACAGTAGAACTGATGTGGAGCTGTGTCCCCTTATGAAAAGAAGGAGGAACCTGAATGTTTGTGAATTAACCAGAGCCAAAAGCAATTCAATAGAAAGCAGTCTCTTAAATGGATGGCATTCTTTCCCACTGAAAAAGCCATAGCTCAACAGAAGAGCCTGTGCTTTGCAGGCAGGACGTCAAAGCCTGTGAACTCTGGTCAAAGGGATCAGGTGGTGGGAGAAGTGGAAGACCTCCACTGGAGACCTCAGGGAGCCACTGCTGCTCAAGGGTAGGCAATACTGACATGGACAGAGCAAAGGTCTAATGTAGAATGAGGCAGCTTCATGTGCTTAAATTGTTCCCTTTTCTGCAGCCTATCCATATCAGTGTTAGAAAACCAGAAGGGACCGACCACCTTGGGTTCAAAGGGACAGGATATTTGCAGTCCCATCTGCCAGGTTCAGCTCAGATTTTGAGCTTGGCTTTCAAGCTTGTTAATGCCTCCCGCAAAAAACAAAACAAAACAAAAATGTAATGTTATTCTGACAGACTGACATTTGTCTGGCGGTAGTTCATGTTTGATTTTGAGCTTATGTAACATTAGCAGTCAGTTTACATTTGGATGTCGGGACTGTTTCTTTCAAGTGAGACAGAGAGCAGGCTGCAGCCTGGATTTGGGTTAAAACCTCCTGCCGGGACATTTAAGAAGGGGAAAGCTCTGTGGCTGGGCTGGAGCAAAGGCCGGGACCGCAGTCAGTTAGCTGTGCAAAAGGCCGGCTGCAGGGAGAGGACTGAGCCGATTCAGCCAGCCTTTGCCATGACAGCAGAGGGAATAAAGCCTGGCGCCGTTTAGGCACGACTGCTGCAAATATCAGTTCCCTTTGAAGTAACAGTTAATTAAGTGCCATGGCCACATCGTAGTCTCCGCTGAACTTGTGCCTCGGGCTCAGCGTCAGTTACTTGGCTCTGCCCGTAGGTTCTCCTATTAAGACTAGAAAGGCAATGTAAAACGGTAGGAATACACTCTGTCAATCATGCTTCCGATTGCATTAGTGACATTGCCCATTGCCTATGGCATACAATTATCTAAAGGGATGTACCCGACAATTGAGGATCACTTAAACTCTAATAGAGAGATCAAGAATGCCATTCTCAAACCACTTGACTTGGGAATAATTCCAGTGGCCATTTTGCAGGACTATCTTGGAAAAAGCTGCTCGAGGACTGAGATCAAGATATCAGTCTCTTCCTCCTCTCTCTGTTTCATGAGTCCATAACATATTACAAGTTGAATTGATAAAAATAATGAACCGGGTGTGTTGAGACAGTGCCTCTCCTTTCTGGAGATAGAGCAGGATGTGTAGTCATGTTAGTTGGCCTGTAACATTAGGAAAAAGCAGAAGGACTAAGGGATTCATGAAAGTTCATGCCCTACTACAAATTTTGTTAGTCTTTAAGGTGCTACTTCATGCTCGATCTTTTCTTCTTCTTCTCTGTTTATTCTATTATTGGGTTAAAATATCTCATTGATTTAATTGAACACAGTTGCCATTGTGCACAGAAGGAGCCAGCAGAAGACCAGCAAATCTCAGTCTGGTCTCTACCAAGACCCAATTTTGCCTCTGGCATCTTCTTTTGTTCCTCAGCTAGAGGAAGTGTCCATAGTCCAGACAATCCTGGACTGATTTATATGCTGCTATTTATTCCCAGTTTCTTATGAGTGATTCCAGCAAAGAGGACCTTGGGTATTTTGATTTGCTTTTCACATCAAAGGAAATCACTCTGGTTTGAGTCTTGTGCCTGGCCAAGGAACTTAAAAATGCTAAGGGACATTGGATGGGATTGGGCCCAGACAGTGAAAGTGAGGCTGGCCAGATCTTAATGGCAAGACTTGTCTGGAATGCTTTTTCTTGGCATTCGCTATAACCAGGGTGAGGGCTACAGAAATGGTCAAAGCAGTTGGGTGTGATTCCATGGGGTTCCCAGGTCCCACCTGGAGCCTAGGATCCCTAACCGAGAATCACTAACATAAGGCTAGTGTGAACAAAGTAATCCCCCCCCCCATACTGTCAGCAGTGGTGTCATCCATTCTAGCACCTCAGTCACCTCGTTACCATGGGGGGGGGGCAGGTCTCCTACTATAGCAGTACATTTATTGGCATTGCCCCCACTGAAGTTCTCTGCTGCTGCTTTAAAGCTGGTGAGGGGTGGGGTATGCAATGCCACTTCCAGTGCAGAACCATAACTGAGTCTGGGTGAATCCTAAAGCAGTGGTCCCCAACCTTTTTATCACTGGGGACCGGTCAACGCTTGACAATTTTACTGAGGCCCGGCAGTGGGGGTAGATTTTTGCCGAGGTACGTTGCTGCCGCTGCCTGAGCCCCTGCTCCACTTGCTTTCCCACCAGTGCCACTGACTTCCCGCTGCCTGGTGGAGGGCACTGCCAGCAGCAGCTCCGCACTGCCACGCCGAGGGGCAGCCCCAGCCATGGCGGCCGCTGGAGAGCACCAAAGGTGAGCCGTCAGCAGAGTGGCAGGGCAACCCTCAAGGCAGCAGCTGGGGAGGAGGACGAGGAGGAGCCGCAGCCCGGCACCGATTGATCTACGGACCGGCACCGGTCCCCGGACCGGGGGTTGGGGACCACTGTCCTAAAGTATCACTCCCATGTGATAGTGTCTCTTTTACCTCTGTGTTAAGTGTGACATTGTGTGTTGGTGTGATGCCTGAGCCTGTCCTGCCTCCTAATTCCTTCCAGTGGGTAGCTACTCTGCAGTATGTCTAGACCAGGACTTGCTTCCAGACTGTCAAGAAAGCTTGAAAGACCTGTTTCAATCCAACCCCAGATCTTCCTGATAACCAGGACAAACATTACCAATCTCCACCACAACTTTGCATATTTGGATTTTAAAGTTAAGTTTAAGTTAATTTTATTATGACGGTTATTTTGGTTTTTGCCAAAAACACCTTTGAGCGTTGGAATGTAAATCTCAAAATATCATACCTTTGAAAACTAGGAAAAAATAAAGGACATTTGAGAATTCATAGCAGTTTAAATGGCAACATTAACGACTTTGCAAGCGCCTTTTAAAATTTTAATTCCTCTCCCCCCCACACCCCGCATTTACCTCAACCATTAGTCAGAATGATTTAAGCACCTCACCATCCCTTAAGCATGCCTTGAAGAACAACCACCTCTTTAACCAACATGCATGAAAATGTGTTCATCACAAGTACTCCATGGACAAGACGGAGTTCAAGGACAAGCTGTGCATCATCACCGTATGCATAATATATTTAATAGAATTGGCACCCAAAATCTCATTCAGAACAGTAGGCTTCATGTACCACATTATTATTTTTACATGACACCGTTGATGAAAATAACATAGTCATTGTCAGGAAGCAGTAACATTTTAAGAGGGGGGGGGGAAATCACAGTAGCAATCAATTCATACCCCTTGAAACATTCATATGGGCTTGCTTAAGGGCTCTAAGCTCACAGCAGATGCCTATTGGATTGTTTCAACATGTGCCTCACCATCTCTTAAGCATGCCTTGAAGAACCACCACCTCTTTAATCAACATGCAGCTCTTCTGAGTTAAAACCTGATTCAGGGCAGAGAGAAGAAAGCTAAGTGGAGATTGCTGATACTGTAGGTTTAAGTGGAAACATGAAATTTCACAAGTAAATACAAAGAATACAAGGGTTGTAATCATTGGGACTTGTTTGTGTGGTTTAGAACTGCAACTCACAATTGTCAAGTGATTTAGTTTTGATACTTGTGGCCAACAGAATATTAATCTCTTATTATTCCTTTGATCTATGCATGCTGGACCCTTATATACACTAATAAACCAGAGACTCTTGGGTCTTTGGGCAAAAACTCTGTGCAAGAAGTCATTTCACCATATAATTTTTGCCCAAGGACCTGAGCATTTTTGCCCAAGGGCCAGCAACAACAAGGCACATACAATTCTAAAGTTACACTAATAGACATTTTTAAAACATTTTAAATCAAAATATATTAATCAAATTAAATTATTAAACCATCCCCCTTCCATATAACCTTATAACGGGGAACTCTGTTTCCATTGGGTGGTTGGGTTCCATTGGGTGGCAGGTTATAACCCTTGCAAAAGTTAAGAAGCACTATTTTGTTCTACCCCTAGTTTGAGAAGCACTGTTTTGTTCCATAAAATGTTGCATTTCATCCATGAATGAACACTGGTTTGGGATGGGGGCTTAGGACGAAGATGGGGAAATGGGCAGACAGGAAAGATTAAGTTTGGAGAGCTTCTTCTGTTCATGCATTTGTAGGACCCAAAAGTCTTTTCTCCCATTTCTTTTCTGATCTCTCCATCACTTTTACAGTTCCAAGAAATCTCCTCACTGGAAGGATGAAGCTATCTACTTGGGAGCTCTGACTCTGAGGTGTTCTGTTATACTTTTGTAATTCTGATTTTCAGAGATTTTCAAATTTTTCACCATCACAGCAGAATATGCCTCCTATGCAAGTAACAGTTTGCTTACTTGCTTGCTTACACTTACTTTTTAAAAAATCCTTCTAAACCAACTTGATTCCATTACACTAGTTTCTAAACCAAAAGGGCTCTCCAGCCATGGAAATAAAAGAGCAATTCGGACACTGACAAATGCTGCATCTTAGTCCAGACACCAGTAATGAAGATGCACTGCTGTTAAAAGCAAAGCAAAATGGCTCAAAGGTTCCAGCAAATTGCAACAGGCAGAAAGAAAGCATTTGCGTTCAGGTGGAATATTAATGTAACCTGATATGTTGTCAAGTGCTTGGAGATGCTAATCTGAATGCCGTAAGGAAAGAAAAATAATTCATTGGCCTTAAATTAACAAGGAAGGAAGTACAATCTGGCATCCAAGTGGGGGAAAAGGTTAAGATTCCCAGTCACTGATAAAGTGATGCTTTACAAAGGAGAAACGGCGACTAACAAGAATAACCAATGTTGCCTATAAGACTGTATGGATGGATGTGACACTGGTGATGTCCCACAAACCCTATTCATTTTAGTGATTAAATCCAGGTGGAACAATTGTCTCTAAGCCCAGGGGAAATAAGGATATTAGAAAATTCACCAATGGGAGTCTTTAGCCAGTATATCCCAGATGACACACCCATTCATGTGTCAGGGAGGTCCACTTAGCAATGCTACATCTTGGGTGAAAAAAATTCTTAGATGGAGCAGATCAAGAACACGGGTGAGGCAGTACACCCCCAGACTTTGTCAGGCTAGGGCACTGCTACAAAGCCATAGGTTTAGAACCAACAAATATTCTTAAAATCTCTTGGGCATTTAAATGTGTCAAACAAGAGGGTATGCATACATCGCTATGGGCTGATTAGCTATATCTGGATATTGGGCCAGTTTGGAAGCTAGGAATGGTTAAGCATACTGCAAATGTCTAAGTGAACCTGTTCCACACTTAAACTTAACTTGTTAAACACTCATCATCCGACTGTGAACTGATCAGAGATATGTTGAGTGAGTCAGCTGTTAAATAATAGCTGCCAAAAAAGTTTGCAGCTACCTCTTGGTCAGAAGCTCACTCACAGCTGCCTGGGGAATCACCTGGGAGTCAGGTTCTGACCCCAGCCACTCAGCAAAATAGCCACACAGTGCAGCTGCAAAAAGGAAAAGAGAAAAAAAAGCAATGCTTTTAATCTCTACATTGAAAAAGCAGAGAAAATAGCTCATTTTTCTTTCAACACTGAATCAGATAAAACAGAATGCTCCTTATTCTGAGCTCCCCATTGCAAATGGGAGAGGAGAAAGAGCTAGTTGCTCTCCTATTCTCTACATCAGGGATAGTCATCCTGTGGTCTTCCAGATGTCCATGGACTACAATTCCCATGAGCCCCTGTCACAAAAGCTGGCAGGGGCTCTTGGGAATTGTAGTCCATGGACATCTGGAGGACCACAGGTTGATTGCCCGTGCTCTATAGAGAAATGA
This sequence comes from Paroedura picta, assembly GCF_049243985.1. Lineage (NCBI taxonomy): Eukaryota > Metazoa > Chordata > Lepidosauria > Squamata > Gekkonidae > Paroedura > Paroedura picta. The sequence goes on along the minus strand of NC_135370.1, from coordinate 152,676,996 downwards.
GCTGGGCCCCCTTCAAAATGTGCTGCAGCTCAGCAAGTCTGAAAGTGTCGGGAACCCGCTTGCTAACTGAAAAAACAGGGTGCCCCTTTGAAGAAAACGTCACGCCAGGCCTGGTGAACGATACAACAGGAACAAGCTTTATTTCAGCAACGTGGAGTCCGCTGGTATGGAGTAAGAGCTTCCACCGAACTCCAGGTGGAAGCTCCCTTTTATACAAAACCCACCTCCTTAGGCTGTATTGCCCCACCCAGTACTTGCGGAGGGAACATGCTGATACAATCATGACTCATGCACATATGCGAGGTTTTCCGGGGTTCCTGATGGCCCATTTTCCTGGAACGAAGGGCCATCTCCGGGCCCTTGTCAAAAGGTGGAGGGGGACATTGAGGTTTTTTAGCGGCCATTGCCACCTCAACGATCGGGTGGGGCGCCCAGCTGCCGGCTTGCCTATGATCACCATGCCCTACCTCCGTGATCGCGGGCGCCTCTGATGGCGGGGTTCGGTCCCGTTCCCAAGCCACCAAGGACCGAACCACGACATTCTGCCCCCCCAAAGGTCCATTCTCCAGCCCCCCGGGACGGCCAGGATACCGCTTGTGGAAACGTTCAGTGAGTCGGGGCGCAAAGACGTCCGCTGCCCAGACCCATTCCCGGTCCCCCAAAGCGAAGTCCTTCCATTCCACGAGGTACTGCAACTTCCCCCTGTGGAGTCTAGAGTCCAGGATATCCGCCACCTCGTGGTGCTCCCCCCCCGGCAGGACCTCGGGCGCTGGCGGGGAAAACACGGGGTGCCAAACGTCACCGTCCGGAGTTTTTTTTAGAAGGCTCACGTGAAAGACGGGATGGATGTGCCGGAGGTTCTTGGGGAGCTTGAGCTTGACCGAAACTTCGTTGATCGGGGCCAAGACCTCGAAAGGCCCCAAAAACCGAGGGCCTAGCTTCTTGCTGGGCAAATTCAACCGTAGGTTCCGGGTGGAAAGGTAAACTCGATCCCCCGGTCGGATCTCCTCAGCTGGTCGTCTCTTCCGGTCGGCGTCCTCTTTCTGCGCTGCCTTGACTTTGTGGAGCTGCTCCTGCAGCGACTTCCAGCAGCTCCCGGCACGCTTCCCCCACTCGCGAAGGTCGGCCGATTCCCGGGCGGGGACCTCTCCAAGCTCCGGGAAGTGTCTCAGGTCTGTCCCGTAGACGACGGCAAAAGGCGACATCTCCGTGCTGCTGTGGTCTGCGTTGTTGTACGCGAACTCGGCCAGGGGGAGCAGGGGCACCCAGGTGTCTTGATGATAGGAACCGAAACACCGCAAGTACTGCTCCAGTACTTGATTAACCCGCTCGGTCTGCCCGTCCGTCTGGGGGTGGTAAGCGGAGCTCAGCCCTTGCTCGATGTCTAACAGGCGCAGGAAAGCTTGCCAAAACCGGGACACGAATTGTGAGCCCCGATCGGAAATCACCTTGTCCGGCAGCCCGTGCAGTCGGAACACGTGATCCAGGAACATCCGAGCCAACTGTGAAGCACTGGGGACACTGGCGCAAGGAATGAAATGGGCCTGTTTGGAAAATAGATCTACCACCACCCAGATCACCGTTTTCCCCTTGCTGGGAGGCAAGTCTGTTATAAAGTCCATGGAGATCACTGACCACGGCCGGGTCGGGACCTCGAGCGGGTGCAGCAGACCTTTCGGCTTGCCAACCCCCGGCTTGCAGGTCAGGCAGACAGGACAACCACTGACGTAAGCTTTTGTGTCCCGCCGCAGACTGGGCCACCAAAACCGCCGCCGGGCCAACTTCCAGGATTTTACGAAACCGAAGTGCCCGGCGGTCTTAGCATCGTGGCAGAGGCTGAGGGCTTCCCGTCGTAGCCCTTCCGGGACGTAGACAGCCTCCCCCCTCCGCCAGAGACCGGAGTCCAAAATCAAAGAGTCCCGGAGCTCAGCCAGCTCCTCGTCTGTCCCGTAGGCTGCCACTAGGCGGTCTCGGAGCGGGGCGGTCGCCGGGTCGGGCTCCCATTCCTCCCTGGCCCGACGCCTAGTGACGACCCCCCGTCCCAGCTGCTCCTCACCAAACACGGACCTGGTGCAGGGAGCGTACCCCTCCCCATAATGCGGCAGACGGGAGAGGGCGTCCGCGAGGAAATTCTCTTTGCCGGGGATGTGACCAAGCTTGAAATTGTACCGCGAAAAGAACTCCGCCCACCTCATCTGCTTGGCGTTCAGGGATCGCGGTTGCCGGAGCGCCTCCAGATTCTTGTGATCTGTCCAGACCTCGAACGGCTCCTCTGTTTCCTCCAGCCAATGCCGCCATTCGGTGAGGGCGAACTTAATCGCAAACGCCTCCTTCTCCCAGGTAGACCAGTTCCGCTCCGTTTCGGCGAATTTTCGTGAGAGGTAGGCCGCCGGCCTCAGCTGTCCCGCCTTGTCTCGCTGCAGGAGAACCGCCCCGGCTGCTGCGTCGCTGGCGTCGACTTGTACCACCATCGGCTGGGTTGGGTCGACGTGCAGTAGCGTGGGCTCAGACGCGAAAGCTTGCTTGAGGGCCAGGAACGCTGCCTCCGATTTCTCATTCCAGCCGAGCGCTGCGCTGGGCCGCGTGGCGCGAGGACCTCTCCCCTTGGTACCTAGCAAGTCCGTGAGGGGAGCCACTACGGAGGAGTATCTGGGGATGAAGCCTCTAAAAAAGTTAGCAAACCCCAGGAAGCTTTGTAGCTGTTTCCGGGTGCGGGGCCTTTCCCAGGCCAGCACCGCCTGCACCTTCTCGGGGTCCATAGCTATGCCCTGGGCTGAGATGCGGTAGCCCAAATAGTCCAGGGAGGGACGGTGGAATTCGCACTTAGCCAGCTTCACGTATAGGTGGTTTGCCAGCAGGCGCTTTAACACCTCCCTCACCAGGGTCACGTGCTCTTGGGGATCTTGGCTGTAGATCAGGACGTCATCCAAATAAACCACCACCCCCTGAAACAGAAGGTCCTGCAACACCTCATTAATTAGACTCATGAAAACCCCAGGTGCCCCGCTTAAACCGAACGGCATCACTTTAAATTCGAATTGTCCCAATTGACAGTTAAACGCTGTTTTCCACTCATCCCCCTCCCGGATGCGTACCCGGTAGTACGCCTCCCTTAGGTCCAGCTTAGTGAACAGAGTCCCTTTGCCCAGCCGGGCCAGCAAATCCGGGATCAGCGGGAGGGGGTAAGCGTTCCCCGCTGCGATGGCGTTGAGGCCCCGGTAGTCCTGGCACAGCCGTCGGGACCCATCCTTTTTCCGGACGAACAAGACTGGAGCTCCCATGGGACTGGAAGCGGGCCGGATGAAACCTCGGGCCAGATTTTTACCCAAAAACTCCCGGAGGTCCTTGAGCTCACCCTCACTCATCTTGTAGATGCGCCCTTTGGGTAGTACCGCCCCCTCTGGGATGTTGATAGCGCAGTCCGTGCGGCGGTGTGGGGGTAGCTCGTCCGCTTCCCGCTCGCTGAAAACGGCTGCGAGGTCTCGGTACTCTGGCGGGACCTCGGGCTCTGGTTTCTCCTGCTGCGCCGCCGCCGCTCCCCTGGGACGCGCCGCCGTCCTCTTGTGGCTGGAATTCTCGTGGGGGACCCGATGCCGTGCACCCACCGTCAAGTCGAACTTCAGGGTCCCCGCCCGCCAGTCCACCACGGGGTTGTGTTCCTTCAGCCAATCCAGGCCCAACACCGCCCGATATCCCGCTACGGGGACCTGGATCAGCCACCGCAGCTCTTGGTGGTCCCCTATGTGGATGGCGATAGGACCCACCTCCTTCCCGAAAGGTCCCCCCTGAATCGGGCTGCCGTCCATCTGGACGAAAACCAGGGGAACCTTCCGAATGCGCTTCGGTAGCCCCAAAGCCCGGGCTATCTGGGGGTGGACCATGCTGTGGTCGCATCCAGAGTCCAAAAGAGCCTCCCCCACCCAACTTAGTCCGTTCTCCGGGTTCCGGAGCTCTAAAATTACCACGTTCGGAGGTCGCGCCTCATGCTGTAGGGGTTTTCCCTCGCACCGCGGGACCTGCTGCCCGGCGCCGTCTACAGCAGGTCCTGGCCGTTTCCCGTCGCCTGGGCGCTTCCCGGTTCGTTGCGGAGGTCCTCCGCCCGGCGTGCCTGCTGGGGGCGTGTCGCACCTCCCCCCTGGGAGAGCCCGCGGTCCTCCCCCTCTTGCCGTTTGCACGCTGCTGCGAAATGTCCTGACCCCCCGCATTTCAGGCACAGACCTTCCCGGCGTCTCCTTTCCCGCTCGGGGTTCGGGGGTCGTTTGGGGCGAGAGTTGTCGGGGCCCGGTCTCGGCGCCTCGGCTGACCCGCCTTTGGCCTCCCGGGGGGGTGCGGCGGCCCAACCCAGGCTGGCTTCCAGCTTGGCGACCACAAAACACCACCCCTCCAGTGTAGACAGATCTTCTTCCGTCCCCTTGATCACGGCCCATTCCCTGAGCTTCGGGTTAAGGCCCTCCCGGAAGTACTCGATTTGGGTCTCCTCGTTCCAGGAGAACACCTTGCCTGCTTCCCTCCGGAAAATGTCTATATAGTCCATAACCCCCCTAGTACCCTGTCGAAGTCCCTTGATCCGACTCTTTGCCTTGTCCTCAGCCTGGGGGTCCTGGAATCGTCGGCGGAGCGCGACCACGAAGTCCTGCAGGTCCCGAGTTGCCGGGTCGCCGCGCTCGGCCAACCCTAGGTACCACTGACCCGCCTTGCCCTGGAGACACGAGGCCACCCCCCAGACCAAGTCCTCGGAGTCCTCATACCGGTCTCCATACCTCCGGGCATGCGTCAGCGCGTGGAGGAGGAACTGCGGGAGGTCGTCCGGCGTCCCGTCGAAACGCGCCTTAAGCTCTGGGGGGGAACGTTTTGGAGAGTAGTCCGACCCCCTCCGGATCCGGGATTCTCGGCGTCCGCCGTCTCGTCCTGCTCCGCTCCACCGGCTACCAACTTGCCCAACGACGCCGTGCCGCTCCCTGCCTTGCACGTCGCTCCTGCGTTGGTCCGGCTCTCGCCGCCCCGTCGGCTCACCCGCTCCCCCGAGATCCTCTGCTATCTCGCCTCTCCGCTGGCCGTCTCGCCTACTCGGGACTGAAAACTGCTCCGGGTCGGGGTCCGGGGCCCGCTCACCAGTACCGGGCTCGTCCTCGTCGCTGGAGACGTCCTCACTCGACGCGATCCCCTCCGCCGTTGTATTACCAGTCCCTCCGGGCCCGGCCCGAGCTTGCTCACGGGCTTCAGCTGCCTGCGAGCGCCTGGCCAAGTCCGCCATGGCCCGCCGCAGGTCCTCTAGGGATTCCTCAGGTCCTACCGGGCGAAGCGCCTGCCTCAGCTGGGTGTCCCAGGTTGGGGCCAACCCCCCAGACCTCGGCGCGCTCCCCGCCGTGCTTGGGAAACCCATGGCCCGGCGCCTTCCCTTGGCCGCCGCTGCCGAGGGTCTCGGGGTCCCGGACAGCTGCTCCTGGCCCCCCGATTTTCGGAGGAAATCTCCCGGGGACATTAAACTCATGTTCCCGGGGTTCGTGGGGGTCGAGACCGCCCCGTTGCTTGAAAACGCCATCTCTGGATCCGTCCCGATAAGCGCTCGGATGGGATGCCGACCCTGGAGTTCGGTGGAAGCTCTTACGATGTCGGGAACCCGCTTGCTAACTGAAAAAACAGGGTGCCCCTTTGAAGAAAACGTCACGCCAGGCCTGGTGAACGATACAACAGGAACAAGCTTTATTTCAGCAACGTGGAGTCCGCTGGTATGGAGTAAGAGCTTCCACCGAACTCCAGGTGGAAGCTCCCTTTTATACAAAACCCACCTCCTTAGGCTGTATTGCCCCACCCAGTACTTGCGGAGGGAACATGCTGATACAATCATGACTCATGCACATATGCGAGGTTTTCCGGGGTTCCTGATGGCCCATTTTCCTGGAACGAAGGGCCATCTCCGGGCCCTTGTCAAAAGGTGGAGGGGGACATTGAGGTTCTTTAGCGGCCATTGCCACCTCAACGATCGGGTGGGGCGCCCAGCTGCCGGCTTGCCTATGATCACCATGCCCTACCTCCGTGATCGCGGGCGCCTCTGATGGCGGGGTTCGGTCCCGTTCCCAAGCCACCAAGGACCGAACCACGACAGAAAGTCAGCAACACTTCCAGAATGGAAGAAGACTTCAACTTCCAGCTGATCAGCTGGGTGCTGGCTCTTGATTTCCCTCCCCTAAAAAAATCATTGAAGAGTAAATATTCCCAGCAGGGAACCAGAGGCTTACTCCTAGCTAATGCTTCTGATGAGTGCAAACACACACAAATGTACTTTGAACAGCCAAACTCTATGTCAGTTAATTGGCTTACTGATTACCACAAGCAAATGGGAAGTGAAACACCCTGGCAGGTGTTCATGCATCCCTAGGCAGCTGAAGATGCTGGGACATCACAGACCAGGATGCCACTCTGTTGTCCAACCAGTGTTAAACTGCCTTGTCTGCATGTTTCATAGAATCATAGAATAATACAGTTGGAAGGGCCCTCATGGGTCATCTAGTCCAACCCCTTGCACTATGCAGGACACTCACATCCCAATTGCTCATCTACTGTAACCGGCCACCCCTTTGCCTTCACAGAATCAGCCTCTCTGTCAGATGGCTATCTAGCCTCTGTTTGAAAATTTCCAAAGATGGAAAACCCACCACCTCCCAAGGAAGCCTGTTCCACTGAGAAAGCGCTCTAAGTGTCAGGAACTTCTTCCAGATGTTAGATGGAATTTCTTTTGAATTAATTTCATCCCATTCGTTCTGGTCTGTTTATCTTAGGCCTGTCCATTCCCAATTATCATCCCTGGAGATGTTGCTGCTTTATTATGTACACAGCTTTGAAAAGGTTCTTGAATGCTGCGTGTTCCTGTTCTCAAGTGTGGAACTCAGAGAGATGTCCAGTATTCCACAATACTCTTTGTAGTGTTAAGTGAAAAAAGGATTGCAACTCCACCCTTCACCTTGCAAGGCTCCCAGGAACGGTGTAGTCTGTATCAGATTTGGCTTGAGGATGAAGTTTGCTTTGCTATTCCCTGTGAGGAATAATTTATGTTAAAACTATTCTGTTGATCTTCACATTAGTGCTTTAGAAAGGAAAATCCTAAATATATACTGGAGCATCAGATATGTAGAACAGGCACTGTGAGAACTTGCTAGAATTTTTTTTTCATATCCAACTTTTCCACAGATTTATCAGGTAACCTACTTGTGCTTCAGTTTTCCCCCTTGAAGAACTATAATTAAGGGACTTGAACAGAAGAGCAAACTATTTTCATTATTCAAGTTTTCTTCAGCTCCCAAGTATTTGTCCTTTTCCTTACTGCATTTGAAAAAGTTACAGCACTTGCTATTCTAGTTCTGCCTTTCTTTTCTGTCCTCTCATTTCCTCTAGTCCAGGATGACCTTGACCTCCTCTTTCCTTCTGATCTTACCATTTCCTTTAGGTCTTGCCTTCTACTTTCATTCCTCTCATTGCGGTGCTTTTATTGTCAAGAGTTGAACTTCACACCAAGGCTACCACAACCCACAGGCTTTGGAACAAAAAAAGATAATGTGGGCACTAAGAGACACCAGGAATAGAAGACAGAATTAGCAGGCAAGTGAACTGAGAAAAGAAAGTCAGATAAAGTTAGTCTTATGGTCACCCAACTCAACTTGTCCTTACATTTCTTCTAGCTTAAAGAAATCTGACTGTAAAAAAAGATAGCACTTTTAGGTCTCTTTTTGCATTACAAACTTTCCTCAGGCTCAGTGGGATGATATTTGAGCTCTGGGCCTCTTTGTGCCACTACAGACTGTGTCGATGATTAAACAACAGGCTCACCAGAGAAGTAAGGAGTTTGTTATTCCTAGACAGAAGTTACATTTATTTTATTTTATTTATTACATTCAGATTACTATGAGGGAGAATATGTTAGAGAAGACTTATTTGTCAGGAAACTAACAGTGTGGCTGAGACAACTGAGTGATCAATCTACTTTGGACCCAACGTTTCTTTGAAGAATAACAGTTGGCTTTTATACCGCTTTTCACTACCTCAAGGAGTATCTCCCCTTCCTGTCCCCATAACAGACACTCTGGGAGCCAGGTGGGGCTGAGAGAGCCCTGATAGAACTTTGACTGACCTAAGGTCATCCAGCTTTCAGCATATGGAAGAATGGGGAATCAAATCCATCCGGAAACTACCACTGGTCCAGAATGTTGTGGCCATGGAGGTACCACATTCGGCCTGTTCTCTAGCAACTATGCTGGTTACCAGTCGAATTCCAGATCAGAATTAAGGTTCTGACAATCACCTTTAAGGCCATACGTGGTCTTGGCTCAGTGTACCTGAGAGACTGCCTTTCTGCCTACATCACTCAATGAGCCTTATGCTCTGCCACCTCCAACTGGCTGGTGATCCGTGGCCCCAAGGAAGCTTGCCTGACCTCAACCAGGGCCAGAGCTTTCTCTGTCCTGGCCCCCACCAGGTGCAACGAGCTTTCAGAGGAGATCAGGGCCCTTGCAGAACTAGAACAATTCTATGGGGACTGCAAAAGGGAGCTTTTCTGCCAAATATTTGATTGAGGTTGACCAGATCCAACAGCTTCTACTGGGCCCCGGAGCTTCAGTGTCTTGAATCGACCAACTATAGATGCATTGTATGCTATTGTCATGAATTTACTGTTCTCACTGTTAATCATTGTTCTACTGTTATTTATGGTTATCAGCTTTTCTGCATTGTTCATGTCCCTATGTTTCATGCATATAGCACCAGGGAGGGTGGTATATAAATGTAATAAATAAATAATTCAAGTTAGAGGCTGCTGCTCTTGAGCACTACACTAAACTGGCTCTGAATCCATCCACTTTCAGTAGTACAGCAATGAATCAAAATGCATAGAGACACTTAGGACAATGTATGTAGTTCTCCACTCCTTCCTTTTGTCTTGTGAGCTAGGTTAGGCCAAAATAGAGAGCAATTAGCTCAAGGTCACCCAGATCTACTTCACATGGCAGCGACCGTGCCAGGCCACCACCAGGAGTTTTTGACGGGGCCATTTCCTGTATCCCCATGGGGGACCATTTTCAGTGGTGGACCCCATCCGCCCTGCATTTCTGCTTCCACATGTGGCAACTAGGACAGAAAAGCTCTGCCATGTGTGTGCGTGTGTATGTGTGTGTGTGTGTGTGGGGGGGTATATTTAAAAATGCCACCCCATCCTTGTGAATTTTTTTTTTTAATGTTTCAGTCGGCCCCACAACGTTGTGAAGCACTGCAGAGCCAACTGGAGCATTTTTGGTCCCTACTGGGACATCACAGGAGGGGAAGGATCCAGGCCTAGAAGGCCCAACTCTTCCCCTTCCATACAGGCCTGCACTGGGTTAGTCCCTGTTGGTGCTCATGGCAGAAAAAGGGAATGCACAAATATCTACGTTCCCTTGCTACAGGGCAACAAAGGGCCTAAAACACACCAGGCCCTGGATAGGGCTGGGCTGCCACCAACGTTGTGTAGATGGGGATTAGCCCCGCTGCCATACAAGCACCAACCCGGCCTTTTTGCCCCATATGGAAAAGGTCCCAGTGGAGCTTCATAGCAGAGAAGAGACTTGATTGTTCTAGACCAGTTGAGAGTCAATATGGCATAGTGACTGGACCGGCAAAAACCCCTGCCATGGAAGTTCACCAGGTGATCTTGGGCCTATCACGAACTATCAGCTTAACCTACTTTACAAACATGCTGTTGTGAAGATAAAGTGGAGGAAGGTGTGATGTGATAAGTGGCTTTAATTTGAGAGAAAAGTGGGAAATAAACCATTGCACCACACTGGTTCTCAAGAACTTCAGAGCTCCTTTGTTCCTAATTCCTTCCGCAGAGTTACTGATCCACTCTTTTAACCCAAATCTTCCTGTTGAATATGAATGCGTTTGTGTTTCCTGCTGCCTTCCTTCTGACAAGGGAAATGCCACTGACACGTGCGCTGAAGCTCCTTCTGTCACGTCATGTCATCTGGGTTGGCCTGGGATTGCAGCTGGCACTGCTCTTTCTGCAGGCAGTGGGGTCTGGGAAGCACAAAGTTATTTTGCAAGCTGCCAAGCCCTCTGGCCAAGCTGTACGCTTCTGTGTGAGTGTGTTGTTATTATTCCCTTAGACCATAAAACTGAAACAGAAGTAACCTGACAGAGAAATGTAACAATATTAGTACCCGGAGGTTCTCTGAGCTTAACTGTCGTGCACAATTTCCCCTTCTCACAGTGATCTACATAGGCTGCTTCTCCATCTCTGCCGTAAGACCCCCTCATGTAAATACATGGTAAGATGATCTGCAGGTGAACCATAAGCAATTCCGTTCACAATGCCATAATAGGAATGTATGTACAATAGGAATGTAGCAACACATAATGAATGACACCAGCAGTTTCCACAAGCCCGCTACATACCCCATCATGCGGTAACATAGCCAAAAAATTTATGTGGACCTTCCATCTCAAAAGAGACTAACAACACCCAAGTTGTCCCTCCATACAACAGACATTTATTTAGCTATTCAATTTATACTCTGCTCCTCCCAGCGTGCTTGCTCAGGGCAACTTCCAACATCTAGTTCGGGGGTCGTCAATCCCCGGGCTGCGGCCCGGTACCCACAGTGAGAAGGAAGGGAAGAGGCAGGGGCGGCCGCCGGCGACACAAACACGCATATGCGCAGTTGCCATGCATGCGTGTTGTGCCCCTGGTGGCAAGAATGTACATGTGTGGCAACTGCGCTTGTGCGCGTTAGCGCCACCTGGTGGCGAAAAAGCACATGCATGGCAATTGAGCATGCACATTTGCGCACAGCTGCTGTGTATGTGCACGGCACCTGGGCCGTTGGCTCTCCCCTCACCCCTGGAGGCGGTCCCTGACCTCAGAAAGGTTGGGGACCGCTGATCTAGTTTACCAAACATACATAATAAATACAAAATTAAAATATTAAAAATTAAAACTTTAAAACCATACTGTCTTCAAAACAATCATACCAGCTATCTAGCCATTTGGTTCATTAGGAGCATTCAGTTCTCAGTTTCAGGGGAGGGAGCCCAGTTGACGTTTGGTCAGTTATCTTGGTGTTCATTGGCCCCAATCAAATGCCTGGCAGAAGAGCTCGGTCTTGCAAGCCCCGCAGAACTGACCCAGTTCCATCAGCGATCTTAGCTCTTTTGGGAGCTCATTCCACCAGGTTGGGGCCAGGACTGAAAAGGTCCTGCCCTGGTTGAGGCCAGATGTACTTCTTTGGGGCCAGGGATTATCAGTTGATTCCAAGTTGTAACCAAGTTTTGTTGTAAGGAGATGTGGGAGGAGCCTATCAGCATTCACATTTACCCCTTCCCAACACACCTAAGAAGGGAGTGCCCATTTTATCAAAACACCCTGTTCTATTAATTTAAAATGATTAAATCCCCATCCCTTCTCAGAAGGGGCTGTGGCTCAGTGGTAGAGAATCCGCTTGGCATGCAGAAGGTCCGAAGTTTAATCCCTTGTATTTTGAGTTAAAAGCATCAGGCTGCAGGTGGTATGAAATATCTCTAAGCAATAGCTTGGATAGTTGTTGCCAGTCTGATTAAACAACATTGATTTGTATAGGCCAATGGGCTGATTCAACAGCTTTGCATGTTCACAAGAGTGTTAATGTTGCATTTCTTTGTTGATGCTGATTATTCACTGCAGAATAAAAATATTGGCTTCACTATTACCCCTGTGACTCCTAGTCATACTCTAGAAATGGGGCAGTTGGAAGGGTCAGGGCGACTTTTGTAAGTAATTCTCATTCTCCCCCTCTTACTATACCTAACTTGTTGCAAACAAAAAATGAGATGACTGCATTTTTGCAACTCTGACAACTAGGAGCAAGACCAAGCAAAATGAAAAGTTTTTTTTCTGGTAGAAGAAGACTAAACAGCTTGTATTAGCCTAAATTTTTAGACCTCTGAAGCTAAACAGGGTTGCCTTTGATTAGTACTTGGATACGAGACTACCAAAGACGAAGTGGGTTGCTAAAGCAATGGCAAACCACCTCTGCCCAGCTCTTGCCTTGAAACCCCCATGGGGGGTCACTAGGAGTTGCCTGTGACTTGATAGCACAATTATTCTTATTTAAAAGACAAATAAGGATGCTTTAAGACAGAACGGCTGCATCTTTTCATGCATGGAATAAGAAAGATGCCAACAGACTGAAAAGGAGATTGTGTGTCCATGTGCCATCAAATCATGTTTTGTGTTTTGATTTAGATTTCATAAATATGATGCACTCATTCTAACCCCACAGGGACAATCAGCTCTACATTTCATCAACTTGTCAGACTTTAATCATTCCTCTTGGTAGCTCTCTCAACATATGTTCTAGTGCCATCTTCTAAACTGGGCATCCCCAGTGCTGCTTTTTAAAGTCTGCCTTTTAATTTATTCTGGGCTCCTTTTTTGATACAGTCAGAAGTGCTGTCGTCAGCCTCCAATTCTGGCTGCCAGGAAGCATTTAAACATTCGATTTAAGTCCCAGAAAGTGAGGAAGGGATGAAAAATTAAACAGTACAAACACCCAATATGAAAAGCAGCATTAGGGATTCTAAGCAATCCACAAAGCTGATTCAGGTTCCTAGGGTCAATACACAGTCCCAAATGCCACTGCCATGAAAAGGAGAGTTTGCATATGCTACCATCTAGGTCAGGGTGGCCAAACTGTGGTTCTCCAGATGTCTGTGGACTATAATTACCATGAGCCCCTGCCAATTGGCCATGCTGGCAGGAGCTCATGTTAATTGTAATCCATGAACATTGGGAGAACAAGTTTGGCTACCCCTGATCTACAGAATTCCCTAGGGAGAACACACATACACACAATCTTACTAACTCTTAACAGCTGCTGTTAATAATAATAAAAAGCAGTGCTGACCTGAGTGGACCAATGGTCTAACTTAGTACAAGACAGATTCATGCGATTTGTAGTGCCTCTACAGCATATTTCCATATTTGCTAATTTATATTGTTGCACAGCTAATTGATATGCCAAGCAAGAATTGCATCTGGGACCTTCTGCATGCAAATTATATACTCTAATAATATACTCTAATGTTATATGCTGTATGAGCCCCTGGGCCTAGAGTGTAAATATCTACCTACAGGTGAAATACGAGAAAGATGTATTGTGTCACTTGACATCAGTGGGTTGTATTATGAACACATTACTTAAATAATAAATTAAACTTCCTAGAAAAAGGATGAGGAGAGTTCAATGAGACACTGTAGACAAATGTTCCTTGGCCAGAGGCTCTTCTAGCAGAGAGGGGAATTTTGAGAACCTCTCTGCCATATCAGCTGCATAACACTCAACCTGGGCTTCTCTTTTCCCTTTATGTTGCAGGCTGGAGAACCTGGGCATGGCCAGAAGTCTTTGGGCATGAGCTAAAGCTTGAGACAATGGACCCTTAACGCTTAGCCTATGTCTTGTTGCCCATGCCCCTAAATGAACCAGCCTAGTGGATCCAAGAATGTCTGGGATCCAGATTGCTAACTCTGTTTTGTTTTATTAAAGTTATATTTTTGTAAGCTGCTTTGAGATCCTGTTGGAAAAAAAATGAGGTTCAAATAACTGAATAAGCTGGTTTGAAGGTGTGTATGTTTGTATATGTGTTTGTGTGTGTGAAGGCAGCTTCACATATATTGGGGCAAAATGGTTACAGAATTGCTATGCCGGGTTACCAAAAGCTCCTTCAGTCATGCATCATGTCTTTCCCAATGGTAGAGTCAAAACGTCCTGTGAGGACTCACAAGCCAGGTAAAATTATCGGCAGAGGAGGAGGTCGGAGCAGCAGCGAATAGCTTGGTACTTGTCACATCAGGGGGAATTTTTCAATATTTTGCCAATGGCATCCTGAGAACAAAAGACAGAAGTCTCAAAGGTGCAGACCCAGAGGTATAAAGTTCCCTCTGGCTTGACTTATAAGTTATTTCAGTCAATAGAGTCTATAACTGTCTTTTGTGGTTCTTTCTAGGAAATAATTTCAAGTGGTTCTGTGCTGAACGTTCATGATGTTCGATTTTTGTTGTGAAAACGGCCGCTTTGAAGGGTGTGAAGCGGCCCATGACAAACTCTTTACCTTCTATTGTTTTTCAGATTTCTTTTCACCTGTTGGCAACGATTGATTCCTTTATCTCCTGCTGCCTTGGTGCTGTTTTTTTGATGTTGTTTGTTTGTTTTGTTTTGTTGAGAAGACATACTGATTCTCCTGTTGCTATAACCCCACAGTATACACTAATGAAAAAAAAATAAAAATTAAGACTGGCTTTAAAACCATGGTAAAGCACAAAGATAAAAGGTTTTTTTTAAATAGTTTGTCAGTTGAACTCATTTTACAGCCTTCACATGTTTTATTTATGTACTAGCAGCAAAGCCCATTCCTAAGAACGGACCTTGAAAGGGTCCTCTCCCCTGGCCTCTGGCCAGGCAGCTAAAGGTGGCTTTGGGCTGCAGCTCACAGCAGATCAAGTAGGGTGGGCGGGGCCTGGCCACCTTGTTAGCAGGCTGGGGACAGAGCTCCTTAGCAGCAGTCAGCAGTCCGGGAGGCCCTCGTTAGCAGGCCCTCCACCACGACCCTTTGCCCTTGGCCCTCTCGCCTTACCTGCTGCTGGCTCCAGGCACTGAGGTGTGTCTGAGAGCAAAGAGTCCAGGGATGGAGGACGGGAGCTGCGGGGGCAGGGCCAATCAGGGTGCAGCTTTGCTGGCTGCACCTTGATTGGCCTATTCCAACTTGGACAGCCGGACATGTTCCACCCCCAGGCTGTTTCACAAATATATAGAGGAACCATGGATAAGGATTTGTTTATTATTGGATTTTTATACCACCACTCCCGGACCAGCCGGCTTGTGACGGTTCACAGCATAATGATAAAAACACGTTGTACACATTTTGAGAGGCAGATACTACTGGGAGAGTTAGATATCACAAGAGGCTCTCCCTGAAGCAAGACAACGAAAGCATAATGAAGTGAAAGGATCCATTTTTGAGATGGTACTCTGGGCACAAGGCCTGTGACAACAGTAGGCTTACCACATCAGACAGCAGCACCAGTGGGGAGTGGGGACACTTTTGGGGAGAAGAAAGGAATGACATGAAATGCTAATATCACCAGAGATCTCCCCTCAATGTCACTAACCTCTGGGTGAGAGAAGACACAAATCTGACTCTTCTGGTCATAGCAGAAGGCACAGCAGCAACATGCCCCTTGTTGATCCTGGTTCAGGAGCAGTTCACCTTCTCTGTCATGACAGTGGAGAGTTTTAAAAACCCCTCTGAGCTCCGCGGGATGCCCCTGCATCTCATCATTTCCTCCGCAGATACAGGCTACCCCTCCATGCACCACTGTGTCCCAGCCAGAGATATAGAGGGAGTGCTGGGCAGCTCTCCTCACTGGGAAAACTTTCTCCCTCTCGCTTAGTCATCCATTGTCTGGTGCCTGCTGTATGTGGAGCACAGGGTGGATGGGTAGTGATTTAAAGAGCAAGTGTGGCTCCAGGTCCAGAGCCTGGGCAAGGAGGAATGAGGTCCTCTCCCTGTGGCTGGTGCACATCAAAGCTGGGCAGAAGACCTTGAAGCCCTGGCAAAAGGCAGTAACTGGATCCCCTTTCAAAATAGAGCAGGGGGTGAAGGAGAAGGAGTGAGCGGAGAGAGATGTGCTTTCAGAGTTTTTGGGAGGGGTAAATTGCCTAGATTTTTTGGGGGGGAGGCTTCCCCAATTTCTTTCATCCCTGAAGCAGGGTGAGCACCAACAAACTGGGGGATCCCCAGGACCCAGGGGGATCTGTTAACTCCAGACAATAGCTACTAATGTATAGCAGAATTATATCCTGCTGTCCCAGTTTTTCAGGTAAAGTATCTCCTATTTTCTGCACACCGGACCACTGTCACTTCTGAAGAATTTGGAGCAGGCTTCAAGACTAGGCAACAGAGTGACTCCACAGAACGACTCCACTGCTGTCTGTTTGGGAGATTAAATTCCCCATAAAGCAGCCAAAAGCCACTTCACATGCCTCCTTCCCACTGCCCTCATTTGGTCCCAAAGGTCCCCCTTCTAAATCACATCTTTAGTACCTACAACAGCCGGAGCACTATCTGATGAAAGACCTCATCATAATCACAAACTCTTATGCGTTTAGTCTAATTCCTTTACAAATAACCTTGAGTCATGGCCATGTCCTCTCTTCCTATCTTAGGAGAGAATCGCACTTTTTCTTCCTCTCCCGTCAATCCCTTCCTCCCAAAATATTATCTTTTGCTGTCTTCTGGGTGGTTATGTTTAATCTCAGGATTAAGCAGAAGCCCGTGGTTTGCCTTGAACAGCTTATCAGCTTCCAAAAGACATTTACAAGGAGAGAAAGGCTCTGGTTTTGATAGCAGTAATTGTATTTAGCTTGTAAGATACAAGGCTATTTATCTCATGTTTGGGAAATCACAGAGGGGGGTGGGTGGGAAGAATGGAGAATGCTAGCTGATAAAAAAAAAGCTAAATACAACCAAAATGGAAGCCAAGAAGAAAAGCAACAAACAACCTCCCCATGGTTCTTTTCAAGTAGGAGGTTGATATTAGGAATGGACATTCCTTTGTTTAAAATTCAATGGACAAAGATAAAAAGAGTAAGGCCTGAGGTTTAACATGAATTGGATAAGAAACTGAACTTATTTAAGGAAATTTGCGTTGATGGCACTTGACCCTCAATTGCTCAGTTTGATTCCATTTAGAAACGTCCTAGAACTGACACTTTGCACAATATGGTTTCCTACCATTGCGTGGTATGCACCCACCATGGTTAAATTTTGTGCTGAATAATTTGAAGGATGTTTGCTTTTAATGATCACAAAATCTGAAGTCTAGAACAGGCTTTCTCAACTAGGGTTTTGTGAAACCCTGGAGTTTCTTGATGACTCTGGAAGGGATTTCTGAGCTGGTGGGAGTTAATTAATTTTAAAATATATTATAAAATTTTGTTAAATGTTTATTGGATAATATAATGATATGTGGTCATGTTGACCCCATCCCTCCCAAAATGACTAATGATGGGTCTGGAGTTGGTGGGAAGAGCCCTAGTTGCGCATGTACACAGCTATGCTTCCCCACCATACTCTGCACCATTGTGACATTTCTGGGGTTTAATGAAGCCTGAAGAATGTTTCAGGGGTTTCTCACTGGTAAAAGAAAGTTGACAAAGGCTGGTATAGAAGGAACATTCCTTCAGATCAATAGTGATACGAGGAGGTTTCTTTTTCCCTTGCAATGGGAGTCAATGTAAACCTGATGCTTTGAAATCTATGAAAGAATCTTCTTAGCATTTTAAGCATGTAGTAGTTCAACCGCTCCCAATTCAGATCAAGCCATAAATATGGTGCAGACAACAGAAGGGTTTCTTAGGCCATGGGAGAATATCCACCATTTTAAAGAAACTTTTGGGGCTAATACCAGCCTGGGTAGGTTTGATAGGCAAAATGTCAAGAGAGAATAATTAAACCTTCTCTTTCCTCCATGGTGGCCACAGCTGAAATGGGGACCTTCTATAACTTCTGCTGGGGATATCTGTTCATGGACCTTGCTCTGGTCCTGAAGGTCATGCCTTCTAATACCAATCGGTGGAATCCAGGCTAACCTGCCAGTTTTCACCTGCTCTGTCCTTGCCAATGTAGATTCCCCTCATGTTCCTCTCCAACGAGAACAGCCTGTTTGTGGAGGTCGGGGAGTTGAGTTCAAGTGGTGGCAGGAAAGTTCATTTCTGTTGATTGAAACCTCAGTCTGGATATTATTCTTATCCCTAAGTGTTCAAAATAAAAGTGCTATCCTTCTTACAAATATCTGCATGACAACATTAGCATCTTCCTGTCAATAGAAGGCTGTCTCCTTCCCCAGAGTGAGGTGTGTGTCTAGATGACAAAGCCAGGGAGTTCAGTTCTATGCCTATTAAACAAGCTGTCCCCCCCCCCTCTTTTAAATGCAAACATCTGTCTTTCTCAGACTTGCCTCCTGATCTGAAAGTTAAATCTAATTATACATCTGGCTTTGGTATCACTGGAATTCTTTTCTTTCTATCTATCCTTTTCCTACCACAGTACCATTCGAGAATTGCACAGATGGATAAAATATGCATGTGAAGCTTATTTTAATGTACACTCCATTGCTTGCAAAACCCAAGATCTTTTTTTCAAGCAAAGATAGAAGCAGAGAAAGACACACACAGAGAGACAAAACATATTGTCTCCAAACGCACAAAACCCCAGGGCCCCAGGTAACGTCCTCCTGTGCCAAGACACGAGATTTGTTTTTAACCCTTCTGAGCCATGCTGGATTCTTTCTTTACTCGAGGATTCTCTTTTTAGTTATTTTGGGTCCTACGGTGAAACATCCAGAATATGATGGGTTTGGCTATAATCTGTAACAACAGCATGCTAGAAGCTTCCCACACTTATATTAGCTCTATTAAAAGCTCAGTGGGAACACAAGCCTGTGAGCAGACTATGTACTCTGGTCAAATAATAAAGCAAGCTGAGATTTGGTCCAATGTCAGCTCTCAGCTGTAGGAGGTTTAGCAGGTCATCTGCTTTAATCTCACACCAAGGAGGAATTCTCACTCAGGTAAACATTTACAAGCACAACAGGAGTGAGAGAAGGGCATAGGTTTGGCCACCTCACATATACATTCATTATTTCAACCATGGTGGCTTCTTATTGGTGTTGTTTCTGCTTGGGGTTTGTATGCAAACAAGCACCACTGTGATTCATGAGAAAGCACAGGTATTATTGAGGACCATACCACATACAAAGTCAGTATGGGGGACAGACCTCCAATGGCTAATCTCCTTTCTCCAGGGTTATGATCAGAAGGTAGCGATAGGAGAGAGAATATCAAGCCACTGCCAGCTGACATGTGGAGCCCCACAGGGAGCGGTCCTCTTTCCAATCTTATTTAACATCTTCATGTTCCCTCTTGCTCAGCTGGTGTGGAGGTTTGCGCTAGGATGTCATCAATTTGCGGATGACACCCAACTCTTCCTCCTGAGTCTTCCCAAGAAGCATTAGCTAGATGCCTGGAAGCAGTGACGAGACGGCTCAAACAGAACTGCCTGAAGCTCAACCCTTCAAAGACAGAAGTCCTATGGCTGGGCAGGAAGGGTCCAAGTGAGGAATCGTGCTTGCCCAACCTGGATGGTGTACAGTTATAAGTGGCTCACTCCACCAGGAACCTGGGTGTGATCCTTAATACCACTCTCTCTATGGAGGCACAGGCACAAGAGTAGTGTGGCTGGCATTCTATCACCTATGCCAAGCCAAACTACTAGTGCCCTACAGCCCCAGAACACCTAGCCACAGTGATCCATGTGACAGTCACCTCTAGACTGGACTTCTGCAACTTGGTCTATGCAGGCCTACCTTGATCCAGAAACGACAGCTGGTCCAGAATGCAGCAGCCAGGGTCCTCACAGCAACACCATAGAAGTCCCACATTCTGCCTATTCAACCAACTGCATGGGTTACCAACCAAATTCCAGATCAGACTTAAGGTTTTGGCAATCATCTTGAAGACCATACACAGTCTGGGCTCAGTGTACCTGAGGAACCACCTCTCTGCCTATACCCCTCAAAGAGCTTTACACTCTGCCACCTCCAACTGACTGGTGATCCCTGGCCCTAAGGAAGCTCATCTCACCTCAACTAGGGCCAAAGCTTTCTCTGTCCTGGCCTCCGCCTGGTGGAATAAGCTCCCAGAGGAGATCAGGGCATTTGCCAGAGCTAGATCAATTGTGCAAGGCCTGCAAAAGGAAGCTCTTCCACCACCAGGCATTCAACTGAAACTAACAGCATCTACTGGGCCCCCTGAACATCTCCCCATGAAGCAAGCACCCTGAAGTGTCCAACCATGTGACTGTTAAAATGCTGATGTTGTTAAACTGTTATAATGTTGATGCTGTTAAACACTGTTCTCTGTTATCACTGTTACCACTTACTCATTTGACATGTTTACCGAGTTATACTGTATTGTTCCTTGTTCCCTACCTTTCATGTAAACCACCCTGAGCCATAGGGGAGAGTGGTATAGAAGAAAGAAAGAAAGAAAGAAAGAAAGAAAGAAAGAAAGAAAGAAAGAAAGAAAGAAAGAAAGAAAGAAAGAAAGAAAGAAAGAAAGAAAGAAAGAAGTTAAACCAGGAGAAAACGAAAATACAAGTATCGTGTCTTATGGCCAGTGACATATGGTCATATGTCTGAGGCCTGAGGAAGAAGTTGGTATAAGATGCAAAACTCCAGACAACCTTAGAAGTACAGAGCAAAGAGAGGCAACAGAATGTAAGTAATAGCCAGTCTCTGTGTGTGATACATTCCAGCAAGTGGCTTCCGATTTATAGTAACCCTGTATATTCATGACTTGCAAAATGGCCGATCATTGACAACTTTGCTTGGGTCTTGCAACCTGAAGGTCATGCCTTCCCTTATTGTGTCATGCCATCTCTCTTTTCCTGCTGCCTTCAACTTTCCTTGGCATTACTTTCTTTTCCCATAACTCTTGCCTTCTCATAATATGACCAAAGTACAACAGCCTCAGTTTAGTCATTTTGTCTTCTATGGAGATTTCAGACTTGATTTAATCTAGAACCAACTTTTTGGCAATTCTTGTGAAGGCAGCCTAAAACTGCATAAAACTTGCTCTATGTGGGCCTACCCTTGTCTTTGATCCAGAAATTACAGCTGGTACAAAATGTGTCTGTATGGGTCCTCACTAAATTATCTTGGAGGACCCATGTCCAGCTGCTGCTGAGACAGCTGCATTGGCTGTCAGTCTGTTTCTGGATCAAGTTCAAGGTATTGGTTTTGACCTTCAAGGCTATACACAGCTTGGGTCCTGCCTACTTGTGGGACTGCTTAACTCCTTATGCTCCCTGTAAGGCACTTCACTCTGTGGGTATGAATCTTCTGATAGTCCGGGGGCCCCAGGAAGCTTGCCTGGCCTTTTTGATCCTGGCCCCTACCTGGTGGAATGAGCTCCCAGGACAGCTGCAGACCCTGATGGAACACTCTGGGTTCTGCAGGGCCTAGAAGATGGAGCGCTTCCGCCAGGCATTTGGTTGAGGCTGGGTGTCATTGGTACTGGGTATTGAGAACAGGTTTTCCCCCCTCCAGGTTCCAGGATTTGGTATTAGACCTATCCGGAACCACTGTGTGATCTACCCCCTGGTTTTCTTCCATCACCAGTTGTTGATTACATTCTATACTGGCTCCAACTGCTTCAGATGTTGGGCGATGAGTTTTTGCTACAGTCTACAGCCCCACTGTGGTATTCACAATAAAGTTTTCTTTATATCTGTAGAAAAAAGTGGGATTTTGCCCACTGCCCTTGCTCCCAATATAACACACACAGCTAAACTTCTTACATACATGCAAGTTCCCTTCCAAATTTGTGGAGGAATGTCTGCACATACAACTGTATGTATGCATTGTCTTGCTGTCAGACTCTACCAATCAATGTCTATGTGCAGAAATGGTGCAGACATGATTCTACTCATCTGTTTGCATATACACTAAATATGCTATTTAGGGTCTCAGAAGGTGTTTCTTAGGTATCCATTTGAATGCATGGGGTGGAGGAGTGGAGTGAATAGTATAGAATCATAGAATAATAGAGTTGGAAGGTACCTCCTGGGTCATCTAGTCCAATTCCCTGCACCATGCAGGACACCCACAACCCTACTGCTGACAATGTAACCTGACACCCCTTGAATTTTCACATTGCACATTGTTAGTAGCTTCCCTCTCTAGATATTCAACTTGTTGTCTGGACAATATGTATTCATTCATATGTGTGCAAAGCATTCTATGCATGCTGGAGAATTGTAGATTCCTGGCATGACATTTCTTGGCACTGAGCTGATGGTTTCACTGCCTGCCAATGCAGTGCAACAAGACACAGAACATCAGCCCAATTTCCTCATCAACAGACTGCTGTCTGCCCTGGAAGCAACATCAAACATCTCTAGGAATCACCTGAAACTCTTTGTTTAATTTACCTTTTCTATATATCTGTACTCTCTTGATCCTTGTTCCATTTTGTCTGAGGAAGTATGCGTGCACACAAAAGCTCATGCCTTGAGCAAACCTTTGTTGGTCTTAAAGGTGCTATTGGACTCAATTTTTGTTGTGCTACTTCAGACGCAACTTCCCCCTTGAATCTATCTGAAACTCTTTGGTAATCCGCCTGAGGACCCCTAAACAGGAAGAGCCAGTCCCCAAACTACTGCAGAAAAGGAGAGCATCTAAGTATATTCATGTAAACCAGCTACTTCAACTTATTTGGGCTCAGCTTCTGCTTTGCAATGATAGCTTGGATCTTTCTCACTGGTAACAGTATGGAATGTCACAGACCGCTAGAAAATGCAAGGACATCATATTTAACAATAAAGATTACCATTTTGATTTCCCGAAGCTTAACAAGCCTTGAACTCAAAATTAATACTTTCCTTTAAATTTGACTTCTGGTCTTTCTTTTTTCCTGCCCCCGCAAATGCACATCACTGATGTACAAGTGTTTGAGATGTAATTGGATACTTTGTAAAAGCACTTGTTCAGTGCCCAGTTGCTTTCCTCATTTTCTTGCCTTTCTACTCTGAGCTAGAGGGTTCAGTTCTCAGTGCTTTAGAGCCCTCCCATCCCATTGGACTGATTTCATCTTAATTCCATCTTGACTGACAGTTCTCAGCAAGGCACTAGTTCTATCTCTTTGCCCATTTAATTAATAACCACTGGTCTTCCTATTTGCAAGCTTTACAGTTCAAATAAGGGCATGTCTTTGCATACAGACTACAGATGAGAGCCAGTAGAGTGGCTAGAGGGGCAGACTAGGGAAACGTGAAACCCCAAGTCAGAAAAACATTCACTGGAGGTTTTAGGGATGTACATGAACTGGCTCACAAACTAAAGTACATGATGAACTTTGGCCAGTTTCCAGACCAACCAACTAGAGACTAGAGGACCCAGGATGCAGTGATGGCCAACCTTTTTCGCTCGCAGAAGTGGTAGCCTTTCACTGGCTACTGCAACAGATCCCTGGTACTCCTTTCCCTATGGAGAACCATGAGTGGACAGGTCTTGCCCACCTTGCACTGCTCTGCAAAGGTCAAGGCTCAGTTCTCCAGAAGGCAGAACTATCCACTTCAAGGCAGACTTCTGGAGCAGCCAGCAGCATGGATACCTGTCCCTCACTGCCCACTGATGGCAAAGAAAGGACCTCTTAGTACAGACAGTTAAAGCATGGCCAGGAGGGGACTGTCTTGCCACCAGGCTATAAAGTGAATCTCCTGCCCTCCCAATAGTGTTCAGAGCAAGTGTGTGTTCTCCCACCTGGGTGACATCTTCCACTGCTCTTGTCTAGACCCAGCCAGGTTGGACAAGTTGGCCTTCCTCAAAATTATCATGGAAGAAGCATGCACAAATGACTCAAAACGGTGGCCACAGGAAAAACCCCAAATGCAAGCATTTCCCCATTTGGCAGCTATGAATTAGATTCGGCCTTGAAAGATAAACTCAATGTAACTGGGAATTTATTTGCTGTGGGGTAAGTGAGAGGGCAATTTGGGTCTGTGCCTGGAAAAGCAGATTTTAGTATGGAAACAGATGAAAAAGATATCATTTTAAAAAGGTGAATCCAAATTAAACTGCTAGTGCGGAAACGGTCAGGGTGAGCCTCTTGAACCTGCAGCTGTCATTTCCTCAGGGAGCACTTTCCTGGGGACACCGTTTTGGGAGGTCTGTAACCTGGACCCTGTAAATCCAATCCTCAGCAAACTTGAAAGGCAGAGAATAGTCGTATGGAGATCTTCTGAGTTTGGTGTCTCTACCTCACCAGGGGGCCATTCTACCATATCATGAGCCTCATAAACTGAAATGGTTCATTTGGTGCATAAAATCTCATGATGATTCGTGGCTCATGAACCAGGCATGCCAGAAGACAGGAACCAAAATGAGCCGCATTTTCTCAGTCTGTGCTCATCCCCAGTCAGTTTGCTCTCTCAGCTGAACTAATCTCCCTGTATTGTTTTGAGGGCAAAATGAAGGCAGGATAGAATCAAGTAGGTTGCTCCAAGCTCCATGGAGGAAGGATAGGATACAAATTGTAGCTAGTTCAGCTGTCCCAGCTGATTTTCAGAGAATGTTATGTATTATTTTATTTTTATGTAACAAATTTTAGATCCCACCTTTCTGCCCTCACAAGGGCCACCAAGGCAGCTGACAAATTAAGACGTACCTAATACAATCATTTTATAAAACCACGTAAGCCCCCCGAACCCCCCCCCCCCCACACACACCACATGATTGAAACCATTAAAATCAGCTAAAATATACAGAATGACATAAAAACAGCAATTACAACTTTGGTCAGGAAAGAAGTGTCACTAAGGGAATGCCACACAAAAAACTCTTTAGCCACTGGTGAAAGATGGCAACAAAAGGGCACAGATGAATCCACCTGGGGTTGTTTCAATGTCCATCCATTAATTTTATTGGCACTTTAAAAGAAGAACCAAGGGAATAAAGAGTGAACACCCCTTGCTGCCATACCAAAGACACTGGGGGAGCACAATAAAATCTATCCAAAGGGAGATTCAAATGTGCCAACAGGGGGCTAGTTTTGAAGGCAGAGGAGTGCAAATGAGGAACTCCTTTAAAGCTAGACTTTTGCATGCTGAAAAACATTTTTATATAAATTGTAAGCTTTTTGACATACAGAGGAATAGTAGGGGGAAGGGTTCCATTCCTTTCTGTTTCCACAAGAGTGCCTCTGTATTCATCTCTAATGCAGAAACAAAGACAAATACAAGGAATCCTTTCTAGCAACTCATCTGTGTGCAGAGAAACGAAGCATGGAGCTAATTGTGACACTGTGTTGATTTTACTTAAATGTCTGTGCTGTACAGGAGCACCTCTCTGCCTCACAGAAACACACAGAATGCAGCCTCTTCAAAACTGG
Source organism: Paroedura picta (assembly GCF_049243985.1). Classification (NCBI taxonomy): domain Eukaryota; kingdom Metazoa; phylum Chordata; class Lepidosauria; order Squamata; family Gekkonidae; genus Paroedura; species Paroedura picta. Next base: position 152,651,986 of record NC_135370.1, on the reverse strand, counting down.
CCTCCAGGTACACCAACCCCACTTCTGAAACAATTTTTAAAAATGTTTTCTGCACAATAACAGTTCTGGAGAGAAAATTGTTATATGTTTGCTTCTATAGTGACGTGTGGATGTGATTTTTCTAGGACAACTGAATGTTACGGCTGATGAAGTGTGCACCTGTGGGAGGGTGGATGAAGGAATGAGGGAAACCCTCCAAAAGGTGAGACCTTTAACTGGACTGTGTGTTAGAATTTCCTGTGTGTCGGGTTCCAGTCTGCAGACCAAGATTCAGGTGTGAACTGCAACCTCACTGGATTTCACTATAATCTCTAATAGAAGCTCATAATATGAGAAGAAGCAGAAAACTGCATATATAATTGGAGGTTTTTACACATATGGTAATTCACAGCTGGTCCCTTGGAAGGCTTCAATGGGCTGCTCATAGAAGGATGCAACCTATGCAAAGGTGGTGGGGAGAACATGCCTGCTGTAAATTATAATGCTTTCTAAAGAATACTGAGCATCTATTGGAGACTGTTAACTCTTTGGGAATATTAATGTACAGTCCTATACAAAGGAGGTATGCTACAGATTGTTGATAATGGTTCATAAATATTAAATTTCCAGCAGGTTTTAGTGAAATATTTGGAGTTCATATCTTTAGGGTTCTAAACATGTGCTGAAAGGGTTGATTCTGGAATAGATGGTTAATTTGATCCTGAATTCATTGATGAATATGCTCCCCATTCATCGTTCAGAAGAACTCTGTATATACATGTGTGATTGATTCCCTACTGATTAGGAATGGGCACAAACTGGGAAATTCCAGTTTAGGGTGTTCCTGTATCAAACCCCTGAAACAAACTGAAGCAAAACCCCTGAAATGAACTGGCCAATTCAGACTGGTACATTTTGCTTCTCCCTGCTTAGAAGCAGGGGGGAGAGAGTGAAATCAATAGGTTAAATGGTTGCCAGCCATTTAAACCTAACCACTGATGGGTCTTTAAATGGCAGGCAATGAGTTCAGAGGTCTACTTCACTTCCTGCTAGGTTCTTCACAGGAACATCTTAGAGAGCCCATATCCAGCCTGTGCTGAGGTGGCTGAATTGGTTGCCAGTTGTAGCCCAGATCCAGTTCAAGTTTTTGGTTTTGATCTTTAAGGCCCTTTGCAGTCTGGAACCCACGTATCTGAGGGACCGTTTGCGACCCTATGCCCCCTGCAAGGCTGTGCTCTGTCACTACCAACTTGTTGGTCAACACTGGCCTGAGGGAAGCTCACTTGGCCTTGACCAGGGCCAAGGCCTTTTTGATCCTGGCCCCTACCTGGTGGAATGAGCTCCAAGTAGAGCTGCAGGCTCTAAGGGAGCTGTCAGATTTTTGCAGAGCCTGAAAGACAGAGCTCTTCCACCAGGTCTATGGTTGAGGCCAGTTTAGGAGGAAGATTTGGTCAGACACTCCCTCAGGAAGGTATGCCACCTATTAGAACATCTTGCGTGATGATTGTTTGACATAGCCCTTTGCTGTCCCTTGACGGGCATACCGTTATGGGGAAGGATTGTTTTTACTGCCATATTGGTTTTTGTACTGCTCTGTATTCTTTTAGTCGGGTTTTTATGTTGTAACCCACCATAAGTCAGCATGCCGAGATAATAAATTATACACACACAGACGCGCGCACACACACACATATATAATTGTGTAACATACTCGCAATTGGAGAAAGATGCACAAAGAAATAATTCTTCCTTCCAACTAGCTCTTTACTGAAACAAACAGCAATGATCGTCTAGAGGGAAAATCACATGCAAAAGAGCTTCCTTCTTTGAAATTCTAGAAATGTCTGATGGAACTTTAAAAGATGTATTTCTCGTATATTTCCTCAGTAAGTTATTCTCTGTGCTATTTAACTTCTTCCCGACTCTATACTACTTTAGAATGAGCTTACGGGAGAAGTGTTAGGGGAAAACTGAATCTAAATGTATTTCAACTTATGGTGGAACATGACAATCAGTCCATTTAGACTAAGAAATGGTCTCCAAACTGCCAACACTATAAATGAGAGACCTGCAGTTTTACATTCTCATAATGTTTTAAAAGGTGATTTAGCTTTCTCCTTCTCTACTGTATGGCACTAGTATGTGTGATGTCCCTATCTAGGTTATTATTCAGATAAGTCTCCTTTGGAGAATGCTTGGGTCCTCAAAAAAGTGAGACTGCTGTATTTATTTATTTATATTTATATTTATATACCACTCTCCCCCGAAGGCTCAGGGCGGTTTCTTTCTCATGTACCATTATCTCCACTACAGTTTCTAAAATCCCTTTCTGTCAAACCCTTCACATGTTCTGAAGGAGGAAAGAGTGGGAAAACCTACTCTTACTTATTATATATAAGGCATATTCCATGATTTTCTCCTCCAACAATTTCTCAACCCAACATTTACTTACATGGAGTCAGGGAGGTCATTGGCTGTCATGGGAATGATGGACTGAAATCAAAAGTGGTCCAGAATTTAAAAGCCCAAGTGATTGTATTTGAGCATCAGAAACAAACTAACGTTTGTTTGTTGCATGTCCAATAACCCACAAACCATGGTATAATCCCAGTGTCTATCCAAGTGTCATAAGAAATCACCGGGCCATGTTTTTATTTTATTTTTTTAACAAAACCAACAAAACTACAAAGTCCAAGTGTACTATGGAAGTGCAGGGATGTTATTTAATGCAATCTCTGGTTGGTGGTGCTGTTTGAATGCAACCCACAGGCTGTATATTACACATGGATACCACATTTAGTGTATACTACACTATTGGTCCATCAAGAAAAGTATTTTCTACTCAGGCTGGCACCAGGCTGAAGTCTTTCATAACATCTGCTTTCTGACCCTTTTAACCAGAGATGCTGGGAATTGAACCTGGGACCTTATGCATTCCAAGAAGATGCTCTACCACTAAGCCATGGCCCCATCAAAAAGCCTTTATCAAAAACTAATTTCATTAGCAGCTTTCCTATTATTGTCTTAGTCATATGGGTAAGCCAATAAACCACATGGGGATGTTTCATGAGGACAAGGCCTCTGGACATACAGCAGGGGTCACTTAGGCAAGTGACGGGTAGCTATGAATTTCCTTCATTGTGCAGGGGCTTGGACTAGATAACCCTTGAAGTCGCTTCTAGCTCCATGTTTCTATGTTAACAATTTAAATATAAGATCCCTCCAAGACCTATCTTTAACATTTAAAGAGCCTGATATGAAACCGTTTATAGAGACTGATTGACAGAATAAAGTTCAATTGAAGTTATGGCTGTATTTAAATTACTGTTTATCCCAGGGCTGTAAATTCTTTGAAAATAACCATGAAAAATTTTTGCAGGATAATCAATAATAGGGTTGCCAGGTCCTCCCTGGCCACCAGCAGTGGATGTGGGGTGAGGGGAATAGGGTTGCTAAATCCCAGCTGAGAAGTGTCTGGCAACTGGAGAGTTGGAGCCTGGAGAAGAAAGGATCCCCAATGGCTGCTATGCCATAGAGCAGCCTTTCCCAACTTTCAGAGAAACCCCTGAAAGATTCTTCAGGCTTCAAGAAGTGGAGTGATCATGCAGAATATGGTTGGGAAGCATAGCTGTGTGCACCTGGGGCTCCTCCCAGGGCCCCTCCAGGCCCATCATTGGTGATTTTGGGAGGGGGGGCAGGTCAATATGACCACATATGGTCATATCACCAGACAAAAGTTAAACAAACTTTAAAAATATATTTCAAATTAATTAATTAACTTCCATTTGGGAAACCCTTCTAGGGCCATCAAGAAACCCCAGGGTTTAATGAAACCCTAGTTCAGTACGCCTCCAAAGCATTCATTTTCTCCAGAGGGATTGATCTGTAATTTTGGAGCATGCCAAGGTCCCACCTGGAGGCTGGAATCCCCAGTTAATATCAAATGAAAACAAATGCTTTGGGGATATTCCCAATTAGCTCTTGAAAGGTCTGAGGGCTCTTTTATTGCACATTTTTATTTAAATATTGCACATTTAAATTTACATTTATATTTACACTATTTAGAAACTGATATAGCAGACCCCAGTGTTTCAATTTAAATGATCCAAATTGTCCATGAAATACATGAATTATGTCCTTAACAGAGGCCCTATGTGAAATGGATTCCATGGCAGCCAACTCTTTGCAAACTATAAAAGTACAGCTTGCCATATAGGTGGTTGAAAAGTTCATTACTCAATATGGCTCTTTTAGAGGATCTTGTTCCACACTGATTGCATGTACATTGTTCTTCCAGAAACCACTGTACCTTAAGACAAATCAAATCACTTAGCCTGGCTGATGATACGGTCCTCAGAACGGTTACACCGGTTGAAGACTATTGTCTTGAATGAACATGCTACAACCAAGAGCAGAAACCAAGAGTAGAAATCCCACCACCAAATTACTCTGTTAGAATTACCAAAGAAAGATGACACAGCAACTTGTGTACACTTCTTCCGAGTACCATAATGACATTTAGGGAATCACAAATTAATCCTACAGTGCAATCTTAAACAGAGCTATAACCTTCTAAATCCATTAAAGTGAACGGCTTTAGATGGATGCAGCTCTGCTTGGGAATGCATGACACTGCCAGAAACTATATGACACACACTTTTATAGTGGCCTCCTAAGCAGAGTTACTCCTTTCTAAGACCACTTATTTCAACCTCCTTCCATTGAAATACCTACTACTTTGGTTTCCAAACATGAAATTATGAAGGGAGACAAAAAGTTATAGTTCCTAGTCAAAACATAAGAATTATTTATTGTTTGTGATTTCACCAATTCTTCCGTTAGCAGTATCAACCCTTTAAACCTAGCTTAGTCAGTTAATCCAGGGGTAGTCAACCAATGGTCCTCCAGATGTTCATGGACTACAATTCCCATGAGCCCCTGCCTGCAAACGCTGGCAGGGTCTCATGGGAACTCCTAGCTCAGACTGCTAACTCAATCAGTTGTTCAACCAGTTGACTTGAAACATTAATGATAGAGAATCTCAATGCAAAAGCAGAAAATGTTCGGTGACTGCAGAAGGGAAGGGAAGGGCACCCTGGCCCTTTATCCTGGGCCACAGATCCCACCCTTCCCAACAGAGCACTAGCAGCCCGGCTGCTATCGGACATAATTGTCAGACACAACTCCCTTCTCTATCTTTTTCTCTCCACTCGCCTTCCCTTAAATGCCTTTTCTTTGTAGTTTGTAACCTCTGACTCATGATTAATGGGTTCTGCCTTGCAATACATATTTTTAAAAGCAGCACACCCTGTCTGAATAGAGCACTGTCTGAATATGGCTCCTGCCTCTCCTTTCTCCAGCTTCCTTTCCTCACCCCACGTGCTGAATGTTTGGGTTGCAGTTCTGCACCAGCTTAGTCTAGAAGGTCTCTACTGTGCAGCATACCGCTTGGCTGAGGGAGAGAGAGGTCGGACTGGGATGAGGGACATCTGCAGGCTTTGAAGGACACCAGAGGACAGGGCTTTGTTAAATTTAAAGGGATCTTTTCCAACTGAAATTAGGACTATGGAAATTCCCAACTAAGAGCACAGCTGTGAGAAAGGAGGGAAGAATGGGAGGAATATTGCTGCAATCTGTAACATCTGAACTGTGCTCCTCTTTGTTTCTTCTGGCCCCAGGAATAAAGTTTGGGCATGGCCAGAGGAGTGAACCCTTGTGAATGGACAAAGGGCAAGAGCCAAATAGTCTCTTGTTCTTTGCCTTTTAGCTCATGTTCTGTCACTTTGAACTGGGTATGATTTCCCACTCCTTCACATGCAACCCACTGAGTGACCTTGGGCCAGTCACAGTTCTCTCAGAGCTCTCTCAGCCTCACCTGCTTCACAGGGTGTCTGTTGAGGGGAGGTGAAAGGAAGGCCATTGTAAGCTGCTTTGAGACCTATTTGATTGCTTTTTTATATTTTCGTTAAGCTGCTTTGGATCCCTCTGGGAAGCAAAACAGGGAAAAAGTGTTCTAAGTGAATTAAGTAAGTACTTGTGATTTCCTAACAGGTAGCTTTCCCTAAGAGAAAGAATGGTTATTTGTCATCCAAAATATGATCAAGCGATACCATGGGGGTTAAAGCATTTCCTCCCCTCCCTTCTTGTGTTACAACCCATTTTCAGTTATGAAAACCACACCGTTCTTGAGGCTGCTGAATCATTTTGGCTGTACTCCACAACCATGTGCTTCAGAGGATTCGCCTTCACCTTCCATGGAAAAATGAGAGGAATGCTCCAAAGTGTGCCAATTGTGGGTTGCAGTCTATTCCCTCTCTGCAGAATCAGGTTAGACTCAGAGGCTTCCAAACATGATGGGTGGGGTTGCTTATAAAAGACATGCATCCCTCTGAGTGCAATACCTTGTTTGCCAACCCAGTGAACATGAATTCAACTTCCTTACACTGCATGTGAGTCAGTTCTGCTCTTCATTCCTGCAGGCGGAACTGGGAATGTTTGTTCACTTCTCACCAATTCACTAAAGCAAGGGTAAGGTTAGTGGCTGGTTCAAGAGAATAAGATTCCCCATTCCGAAATTTACCTGAAGGATAATGTTCGTTCACCGGCCATCCATCCACCTGAAGCGTTGCGTTGCCGCCATTTCGTGTAAAGCGCACAACATGGTATTTGCCATCATTCACAGGGGTGCTCTCTTCTTTGATGGAGATATCTACCGTGCCGATGTTGAAGACCACACCGATCTTGCCTTGCTCCTGCAGAGAAACACACAAAACAACAAGTCTTGAAACCAGAATAATCAAGGAAACCGGGAAAGAAACCCTATGGATTACTTAAATATATGTAGATATGTACATAGGGAAGAGCTTCATTGATCGGTCATCACTGAAGTGAGAAAGAACTGAGAAATTATGACTTCCCCAGAGTCCTCCATTGACATTCACAACTAAATGTTAAATTAGGTTTAACTTGAATCCAGGTCCGCTTGTCCAAACCCAACACTGTAGCCATTACCCATTCCTTATTAACTCTGGAAGATGACCCAGACACTGGGAATAAGAAATGGGAATTATAGAATTGTGCAAATTGTGATCCAAAAATTGCAGGATGGAAATAATCTATATACTGTTAGCTATACGTGACCCCTATCTGAGGATAGCTAAATCTGTGGATTGGAGCCACACAGAGGCAGCAGATTTTCCTGTACTACAGGCTCAGCCACAGCACAAGATGCTGGCAGGTGCTGTGAGGCCAGATGTCATGGCGGTGGGTTCAGGCAGCTGCTGAGGGGCTGCCATTGAGAAATGAGGATGTTAGCAGCTGCTCTGGGCTCAAACAGCAGCAGATGCCATCGACAGCCACTGGCCCAGGGTGGTGGTGTGGCAGAAGTCGGATGCCAGGATCAGTGTTGGGTGGTGTGGCCTAGAGCCTCGCTGGCTCGGCAATGGGAGGGGTATGCGATTTCCGCTCCATGAGTATTGCCAGCCCTACGTTTTCCCTTATAGTTTTCAAAGGAGAATTATAGCTGTTGTATTCCACAGACTGTGAATAGTTTAGTTTACTGGCAGATCATTCAGGATGACAACTTCTAGTACTATCACCACTAGTAGTGCTTATTTTGTATATATATTTTAAAAAGTGCCAGTACTCATATATAAGTGTATAATCTGCACTTACATTTTTTCCATTGTAAATCTTGCGGAATTCTAGTCAATTTGAACCTGTACCTACAGCCTTCCTTTTCCTCCGATTTTAAACGCCTTGCCCTTCTGCACTTGTCCCAATTTTCAGTCTACTTCCCACTTGATTGGGGTGGGGGAAGTCAGGTGAAGCTCTAGCTGGCATAGAAGGAGCACAAGGCTGGAGAGTGCTTTATTTCCTGCAGCCAAAGCAAGCCAGGGGGAGGGGCAAGTGGAGCATGAGGCTGCTTGTTTGTCTTTCTTTTCCTGAAGGAATGGAGTGGGGGGAGGCAGCAGCCTCACAGATAATGAGGGGAGGGAAAGAAAATCCAAGAGGCAAATCTCTGCTTATCCAAGTGTGGGCTTTTGGAGCACAGTCACTTTAAAACAGATACCAAAATGAGGGCAAAAATAAGTTTTGTGAGGGAATGGCAACCAGGAATCAGGCAGTCTTTGAACTGATGCCCTGACCAATCAGTGACAGACTGCTTTGCTACGTCAGCATTGGAAGCACGGGGTAGGAAGTTAAACCAGAGCAGTTTCCTCAAATGTAGCGAGTTATATCTGCTCCTGGATATTGCAAGGCAAAGGTAGTGTTCCCATGGATCAATTATAGATGTTCCAGAGGGAAAATTGAAAGCGCTAAACATCAAAATGGAAATCTAATAATGTGTAGATGACTTTCTTTAATTTGGGGTCACTGGGGATAAAAAGGCCAGTGCAGATTCTACCCCAGTTTCACCAATCCCCCCTCCTTCTGCAGTTACACACTAGGATTTCTGAGAATCCCCTCTCTCTTTCTCTGGCTGAGAGGGCTGGGTTGAGGACTTGAAAGAACCATGAAAAAAGGTGCTGGAACTCAGTACCAGTGAGGACCATCACAAAAACAGCTCTGACTGCAAGCTAATGTAGATGGTGAACTCATAACTATTTAATCACAATGATATCTTCTGGAATTACAACTTATATCCCTGCTAAGCACCCTCCCTTCCTCAAACTTCACCCTCTCTAGGCTCCACACCACATCTCCAGGAATTTCCTAATGCAGAGTTGGCAACTCCAGGTGACTATCACTTGAGCTCTTTCCAGTGCCAGATGTGAGGCTGTGGCTTAGCAGACAAACATACCAAAGGACTCAGGTCCTGTCTCTGACATCTCCGGGTACAAGTATCAGGTAGTAGGCAATGTGAAAGACCTCTGCCTGAATTCTTGGAGAGCTGCTGCCAGTCAGTGTAGATGATGGTTTGACCCGGTCTGAGGCAGCCTTATGTGTCTGTAGCAAGGGTTCTGCAACTGGAAGGCAGCAATGTGATCCTGTGCACTTACTGCAGCCAAAACCCAGTTGAGTTTGAAATTAATGCTTATATTCCAGTAACAGTGCACAGGATGGGACCACAAGAAGCAGGACAGCTCTACTAGAGTTTTAACTTAGCCACCCTAGCTATACAACCTTTCTTATGACTAGTAAAACAATAAAAAGATCACAAGAAAAAATCAGCTGGCCCAAGTGCTGATAACACCAAGTCCTATCTGATACAGAGGGTCAGAGTTAGATTAGTGATAAACTAGGACCTCACAACATGAGGGGCTCCTAAAGAAGAAAAAAAAGTTGAATCACCCCCAGCCTGAGACTGCCATTTGGTACTTTCATTGTCGATTCCATAAACACGCTAAAGTATTCATTTATCATATAGGACCTTTTAAACTGATAATGTTTAGCACCTCACGATGTCATAGGGTTGGATCCAGACTAAATTGGCAGTTTCCACCAATTCCTCCTTCCCATGGAGCCCCCAGGCATGCTATTCCTCAGGGCTCCCTATCCCTCAGGAGCAGTATTTTCTGGAGAACATTTTGAGGGTGGTAGTGGGAGAGGGAAGGCCATTCTGCTACTGGACAATGTAGCCTGGAGCCAACCATAGCAGTTGACAGAAGTTCTCTTTCCCCAATTTCTTCTTAAAATCCAACAATGTGTTTCATTTCATCTTTTTAGTAGATTGGAAGTCTGTTTTTTAACCAGTTTCATGTTGCTCAATCATGTGAAGAGGGGAGGATCAGGAAATGAAGTTCTGCAACATTTCAGAATGTTAGATGCTCCAAGGCAGTGGTCCCCAACCCGCGGGCCGCAGCCCGGTGCCGGGCCGCGAAGGCCTTGGTGCCGGGCCGTGGCTCCTTCTTCCCTCCCCCCCCGAAGCGAGAAGCTCACCAGGCCGCGAGCAAATCGGCTGCCAAAGCAGCCGATTAGCTCGCGGCCCGGCAAGCTTCTTGTTTCGAGAGGGGAGGGAAGAGAAGCTTGCCGAGTTGCAAGCTAATCGGCCACTTTGGAGTGGCCACGATTTGCTGGCGGCCCGGAGGGGCCGGGAGGGGGAGCCGCAGCCGCCGGAATGGCGGCGGTGCAAACGCGTATGTACGGATTGCTGCGCATGCGCGTTTGCGCCCCTGCTCGCGCGTGCGTGGGCCCCCGGGCTGCCCTCTCCCCCCACTTCGGAGCAGCGGTCCACGGCAGCCGAAAGGTTGCGGACCGCTGCTCCAAGGTCAGCGATGTCTTCCCAAACCCTCCTGCTAGAGCGCCTTGCAGGAAACATCTGCAAGGGCTGAAGTTACAGAAAGGGTGCATTAATTTCTTTCTAAAGAGAAATCTCTAGTTAAAATAAATAATAAAACAAATAAGACAAAGTGAACTTTGAAAAAAAAAAAAAGAAATTCCCCTCCCCATAGCAATGTACCAATGACTTGGGGTGTGTGTGGGGGGGGTGTGAGGTAGCTTATGGCCTGCTTATGTCTGCCGAAGCAAGGAACTGGAAGGTGAAAATATGTGGTGGATGGGATTTGGATTAGTGATTCACAACTCATGAAAGCTGTAATAAAATATAGTTGTGTTGGACTGAGATCAAAAGTGTCTTAGATTGTCAGAATTTGCATAATCTTTTTATAAAAATGAGGTTGAAAATAGAAAGGACTGAAAGATAAGGCTGAGCATGGAAGTGAGCATCTGCTTCATGATCTCAAACTGGCCTTGATTCCCCCCACTCCCCCCCCCCCACAGTTCCTTCCTCTGTTCAAAAGCCTCCAAGCATCAAATAAAACAATATCAAATTGAACAGCAATGTGGCAATAGCCTGCTTGGATGGCCAGAATGGCTTGCATGAGTGCCAACAGAAAACTGGGAAAGAAAAGGAATGAGCACAGAAAAGCGAGGGCTCCCAGCTTCCAATGAGTTAATCCACATGCCATTCTGCATGCCAAATTGATGGTCTGGTGCTGGGCAGAATCCTACCTATGGATCCATGACTATAAGGCCCAATGTTATGCAGTGAGCTTCTGGACAGAGTAAGATTTGAGCCCTAGGTCTTCCTAGTGTAACACAGTACCCAAACAGAACAGACTATGCACCGTTGTAACATACATACTGTGTTAGATGTACCTCCCATAATGCTTAAAATCTCTATTCACCCACATCTGTATATACTTTCTAACACCTAAGGAAGACAACTTCTTCTCTCTCTTTTTGTGCTTTCTCAGCACCCTACCCCCCTTAAAATACACCGTGTTATTCCCACAGACATGGTCCAGAAGTCTTACATTGAAAGCACTATAACTTTTTACCCTTTCCAAGTTTCTGTATTATTGTCAATGACAATGTGTACCAGTCAGTCAGTCAGTAACCTTTTATTGGCATAAAAAGTATAAGACATATAAAAATAGGGTTTAAAATTTCAACAAAATAATAAAATGGGGTTACATGACCAAACAGATCTTAAAATGATTAAATAAACTATAAGAGATAAAATACAAGGTAGGCAGCATATTATAAAAGCATCTTAGTTAAAACTCTGGCAACTAAAATGGTTATCTCTGGGTCTTTGTCAGAGAGCAGAAATTGCAAGGTCATAGATTTACTTACAGAAGGCTTGTTTCCCAGCAAGGCAACAAAGCTGTCATCCCAACACTGCTCATATAAGGGGCAGTCTAACAAAATGTGTGAGACAGAGTCAGGGCAACCAGAACCACACGGACAGAGTCTCGCATGGTATGGGATATGGTGGAATCTTCCCTCTAAGACCTTTGAGGGGAAAGCATTCATTCGTGCGAGGAGAAAAGCTCTTCTCAGGGGTGGGACATCAAGGAGATGCAAATATGAAGGCATAATATTTCTCTGCATAATGATGCCAAAGAATGCTGGTGAGCAGACTCGAGGCTGGGTAGGTATGAGTTCCTGCTGCTCATGGTCTAAAATTCTCTGTTTAATAATCCGGAAGATACATTTTTCTTCCAGAGGTAGTAGGGAGTTCAGATCGATGCCAATGGAGACTAATTTTTGTTCAATAGCCTGGAACCATTGAAATTTAAGAGGGTCACTTTTTAGACAAGTTAAAAGGCTGCCAGTTTCTATTCTAAAAAACAGTCTGACCCAAAATTTAAAAGTAGCTATCCAGGCACTTGTCTCTACCCTAATTTGGCCAAATTCTGCGCAAATGGCATGGTAGGAGACACAGTTGGGAACCCCTGCAATTTGCCTATAGAAAGCAGATTGAACACCCTCAATAGATTTATTAAAGGCAGGAACCCATAAGGGGCATCCAAACAGGAGCTGGGACATTACTTTGGCATTAAAAATTTTAATTGCTGCAGGGATAAATTGGTGTACCAGTCTATTAGCTAAACTGCACATTCTCTCTTTGTAAAGTCGGGATTGCAACATACATTCTGCAGCAGAAGTTGCTATTCAACACCATGTTGAATACTCTAAAACTCAGCTGAATTTCTCCCCCTGTTGACTCCGGAAAGTCAATGCTGCAGACCTTTTGCCTCTGGGGTCTTCCTGAGCAAGTGCCTACTTAAATGTAGTCTAAGGAAGCAGGGGTAGTCAACCTTTAGTCCTCCAGATGTCCATGGACTATAATTCCCATGAGACCCTGCCAGCAAACGCTGGCAGGGGCTCATGGGAATTGTAGTCCATGCACATCTGGAGGACCACAGGTTGACTACCCGTGCAAGAAAGGACAGGAATGCAGAGCTTAGATAAATGTTTTAGCTACTTTCAGAGGGGGTGAAGAAGGAGAAGCAAACCTTCTTCTCAAATGAGGCAAAATTGGAAGGAAATGATGAGCTCTGGCCATATCTTTCATCAGCAACTGATCAGCATCACCAGCGGTAACATTACAAAAATGATATCTGCAGCGAGCTCCCAGCAATTCTATTATTTATAAATTAGGATAAAAAAACCCCGTAGCTTCATCTCCCTGCCTCTGCTTGGATTCGACAACATCTGTGAAACCCTTTGCTTCCAGTCCCGAAACTCATTTCCAAGAGCAGAAGCTGAGCGAACAGCTTGATCATCTTAGTCCCAGAAACAAAAAACAATCTCGGCTGCCGTGCCACAGCCAATCCCTTTCTCCCAAGTAAATCCCTTCCTGCCATATTCATCCTTCATCAGCATAAACACATTACAAGTTGATAAACTTTGACAGGAAATGGATACCCAAATGCACTGAAGGTCAGATGCTACTAAGATTCTTAAAAGGTGTTCTCAAACAGCTGGTAAAAGCATCACAGGTGAACAAAATCTCATTTCTATCATCCAATTGCAAGATTCCCCTCCCCCCCAAAAAAAGCTTAAGTTTCAGCAATCAAAATCAAATGCACATACTAGAGGCAAGACTTTCATGGTGGTATAGTGGATGAGATCTTGACACTTACTCTGGATCCATGTAATTATGCCGTAACAAATAGTAACAACTGGAGGGACTGCTGCCATGTTAATCACAGGTATGTATGATCTAGCGTGAAATACTTAGGATATGCTGATATGCACCCCTGCCAGCATGTGCTCATGGGAATTGTAGTCCATGGCCCTCTGGAGAGCCACAGTTTGGTCACATCTGGAGTGATGAACCAAGGAAGGATGCAGAGATTTTGGATCAAATGCCACCCTAGCCATGTGGAGCTCACTGGCTGACCTTGACATCATCTCACATCCTCACCTGCCAAACTCAAGCCTTCTACACATGACATTATACATGCTGAAATGAACATGCATATAGAGGAAGCAGGCAGGAGTGCACTGGCCCCATTCCTTGATACATGATGGCTCATGAGCATGATATATGTGCATGGGGAATTATGTGCACAGGCTCTGTTTTCATTACCAGGAATATGGCGATGGAAGCTAGATCCATATGCTTTGTGCTCCCAAACTAGTGATCATGAATGGCTGGGTGTTTGTGGTCACATTTGCTTTATGGTAATTGATTTTACTGAGCCTCCGGGGAGGGCGGTATAGAAATATATAATAAATAGAATCATCATGTGCAGATGCCTAGTGTTATAATAAGGATAAAATAATAAGGATAAAATGAGATATATTCTCCCTTGGATTATTTAAAGGAAACTGTTTCACTGATAAATCTTCAGCTTGCGCTGTAAGAAAAAAAATGAAATACATTTCAGATTCCTGGTTTCTGTCAAAATTTCTCAAATGTTTTACCGAAGGGAACTTCTCTGAAGCCGCTTTACATATCTCTTCAGGTAAAATTTGGTGACAATTTCGGGATTTCGCTCATTTTACAAAAAAGAAAAGAAAAAAGTTTCTCCTTCTTTTGACAATCCTTAAGGATTTAATTTGAGAAGGAAGTTCCTATTTCACTCAGAATTCCATTAAGGCAGGGGTAGTCAACCTGTGGTCCTCCAGATGTTCGTGGACTACAATTCCCATGAATTATAGTCCATGAACATCTGGAGGACCACAGGTTGACTACCCTGCATTAAGATACAATTAAGGTACAATTGTATGGCAACTATGAAATTAACATAAAACTTGCTACAGGACAAGTTTTACTGAATTGATAAATCATTTACAGTGCTGAGCAACTCCATTCTAAAACCCTATTTCACTTTAAGTCAACCAAAATCAAGAGGCTTAGAATGCAATAACTGCATAGGAATTTCCTGTCAGAGATGTTTTCTGCTCTTTATGTTACAACAACATTGTTCTCCATGTACTGAGACTTGCTTTCCCCACTCCAATCATGAGAAAGGATGAAATATTCATGCTGTATAATATTTCCCCCCCAAAAGAGCAAGACCCTAAAGCTGTCTTTTGCATTTCTAACAGTTTAGGTTAGTCTCTTCAGGCTTTAATCTTTACTACAGCCGAATTCTATTGCAGTCACACACTCTGAGAATAAAACACCTCAGGACTTCCTGGCAACCAGCCTTCATGTTCATATGGCAGGTAATCAAAGGTTGTGTTGGCATTCTGCAGCAACTTCGAAAGCTGAGAGCTATCATTTCTGGCTATTTGGTTTCCAATCCTCCCAGCTTAGCCACATATTCACTGAGCAAATATTTTAGCTTAAGCTCCCCATTTATATTGTGAATGAGCTAACTCACAGGGCTGCCACTCCAATACTTGAATGAGGACAGTACGTACTTTGTAAGCTAGGTGATGAGCTATATGGTCAGTCAAACATGCAGCAACTTTTGCTACCAAGCATCACTCCAGAATGCAAACAGCAGAAAGGAGTCACAAGTGTGATGTGTTACCTTGAGTCCAAGGACATAGGGTTGGATAGAAATGCTTGGACTAAATGTAAATAATGCATGAGAACACCAGTGAATATAGAAATGCCAGGGAGGCAAATCTCACTGCAACCCTTTGACAGTCTCAACTTTTCTGCCATTGAGGAACCCCTGAAACATTCTTCAACCTTTGAGAAACCCTTGAAGAGATGTCAGTAGGCCACATCTTCCTACCACACCCCTGGAAGTCGCATATTGCCAGAAGTGACATCACCCAAACACTCCCACTGAAGGTGATATCACCAAGCCATCCCCACAGCACAGGAAGTGACAACAAATAAATATTTTCAGATGAATCATAGAATCATAGAGTTGGAAGGGGCCATACAGGCCATCTAGTCCAACCCCCTGCTCAACGCAGGATCAGCCCTAAGCATCCTAAAGCATCCAAGAAAAGTGTGTATCCAACCTTTGCTTGAAGACTGCCAGTGAGGGGGGGCTCACCACCTCCTTAGGCAGCCTATTCCACTGCTGAACTACTCTGACTGTGAAAATTGTTTTCCTGATATCTAGCCTATATCGTTGTACTTGTAGTTTAAACCCATTACTGCATGTCCTTTCCTCTGCAGCAAACGGAAACAGCATCCTGCCCTCCTCCAAGTGACAACCTTACAAATACTTAAAGAGGGCTATCATGTCCCCTCTCAACCTCCTCTAATGTTCCACCAGAGTTCTCTGGAAAGTTCTTTGAGCACTCTCGGGTGCATTTCATCTGGCCCAGGGGATTTGAACTCATTCAGTGCAGCTAAATGCCTCTCGACAACCTCTCTATCCATGTTAACCTGCCACCCAGACACTATCCTTTGGCTACTGCCATCTCTAGATGTGCCTAAACCCTTTGACCTGTGGGAAAAAACAGATGTAAAATAGGCGTTGAGCCTTTCTGCTTTTTCTGCATCCTCCGTTACAGTTTGTCCATCCGCACCCAATAGTGGGCCTATTTCCTCCTTTACTTTACCTTTGCTCCTCATATAACTGAAAAATCTTTTCTTGTTACAGTGGGCTTCCCTGGCCAATCTTAGCTCACTCTCAGCTTTGGCCTTTCTGATGATTGATCTACAGTGCCAGATGATTTGTGAACAGAACCATACCTACACTCTAGGCTGGCTACCAGTTTTCTCTTCTTCACCAAAGAGAGTGTGAAGTGGGAGCCTACAGAAACAGGGCTAGGGGAGGCCTCTGCTGTTCTGTCGCCCCCACCCCAATGCCAGAAACTGGGCTGGTGCAGGTCTATGCCTCTCATATACACTTGCCCATGATAGCTGGGCAACCAAGTGACAGGCAGGCAGACTAAAAGCTTGGCAGTTCAGAAGAACACCCAGGTGGCCTCTTTATATTAACCGGTGTCCTAGACAGAGAGATTGCAGCAGATCTGGGAGGTTCACAACAGGAAGTGGTGCAAGACTGCCTCCCAGGGCACAGAATTTTCAGAACTAAGAGATTCTATTTGTGATCTCAGCTCACGCTGCTGTTTCTTCCACCGACCCCTGGTTCTGGTACCACAGGAAGTAAAGGATCACTGTTCTTGGACTGGGGAATGCCAGATGCAACAGGACAACTGAGAAACCTGCTTAGCTGGAAACAATATCACTCATCTCAGAATGCCTTTGAGAGGTAGCAACCAATTGTTCCCAGCAATCGAACCTGAAAGCCGCTGAGCGACCAGCGGCCTCAAACACCACTAAGCTCATCGTAAGAGACAGCCTGGCACACATCTCATAAGGCTTTAACTGTTAGGCATCTTGATCAAGGTGGCCAGCATAGTTGCAGGATGTCTCTCTGGGTGGCAGGAGACCTGTGATGCTTCCAAACGTCTGATCAGAGCTGCCTGACCAGGGGCAAAATTAAGCACATGCCTGGGATAAATCCTATAGCGCTGGACGAGACCATCTAGTGCCACAGAAGATGAGTAAACATGCATTTCATTTTGTCAGTGGCCAATTAGCTGCAGCATTACAGGATAAAGAGGGGCAAGGGGCAAGCATCCTTCAACAACATTAATCAATTGGAATTTGCTTTTTGCAAACTGTGCAACCAGGCTGCAAACTGTTTTCATGCCTTCTTCCTAAGGCAATTTATTGAGCTAAGGAACTGCTGGTATAATTATATAATGTGTATGTACTCCCCAGTATTCTGTGGCAAGGCAAATATGTAACAGGCTTTCAGGGTGGTTCAGTAGGACCACAGCTGGGAGACTGCATTTGCTGCTGGACATTTTATTACTGGACGGTTATTGACAAGAGAGTGAGGTTCTGGGGGGGGGGGGCAGGTGGAAAAAGC
Source organism: Paroedura picta (assembly GCF_049243985.1). Taxonomy (NCBI): domain Eukaryota; kingdom Metazoa; phylum Chordata; class Lepidosauria; order Squamata; family Gekkonidae; genus Paroedura; species Paroedura picta. Next base: position 152,634,470 of record NC_135370.1, on the reverse strand, counting down.
CAAATGGTCAAGTGATTGAAGGGAAGGACTGAGGGATGAAAAAAAATGCAGGAACATGAACCCATCACACCATCTAATCAACCCATTTCAGAACACCAAACAGATCAATCATCGCTTCTTACCAAAAAAAAAAAAAGCAAAGATTTCTCAGCTCCACTCGGATAAAAGATATAGCCTCTTGATTGAACAATAAATGCAGGGAGTCTTGCCAGATTGGACAGTTTCATTCATACACCACTAGAACAACACACAGGCTCAGCAGTATGCAGGACCTCACATAAAATAAGGAGGGTAAGAGCATGGTGCAATCTACTCTGGGTCCCCATTGAGAAGAATGGTGGGGTAGAGAGGAAGGAAATGAAGAAGGAGGAGGAGGAGGAGTTGTTTCTTATATGCCGCTTTTCTCTACCCGAAGGAGTCTCAAAGAGGCTTACAGTCGCCTTCCCTTTCCTCTCCTCACAACAGACACCCTGTGGGGTGGGTGAGGCTGAGAGAGCCCTAATATCACTGCTCGGTCAGAACAGTTTTATCAGTGCCGTGGTGAGCCCAAGGTCACCCAGCTGGCTGCATGTGGGGGAGTGCAGAATCAAACCCGGCTTGCCAGATTAGAAGTCTGCACTCCTAACCACTACACCAAACTGGCTCTCGTCAATATCTCCATTGCTGAAGAAGCTCCATACACATTTTTTAAAGGCAGAATGAGAAGTGATGCTCTGCATACCCACTCCTCCTCATGACAACATGAAATCCAATTATAAGGATTCCATTAGTCACCGGATGATTTTTGCCATTATACTTCTTCAGCCAGGCAACTTTGAATTCTTTGGGTATGTTTGCATTTTTCACTGAATTCATACACATTCCATGGGTCATTTGCTACAGCTTGGCCATTTGAATTCATGGCAGTGTCACTCCAGTAGCTGAGATGGGTGGTCATGGAAACTGTTCTCAGTATCAGCTATGAGAAAAAAACAGTCTCAGTTCTACCCAGGATTTAGAAGTGGAATATGATGGCCCAAGCAAAACCTTTGTTTCCATGATTTGCTTTGATACTCATTTAATTTTTCTAGTGTATGTGGACACGCGGGTGATCCTACAGAGGACCACAGTAGGTGGTCCACAGTAGGATCGGGTAGTCCTGGACTCGCAGCCACCATAACAGCCAACCAGTTTGAACTAATCAAGAGGTCTGTGCCAATGGGTTACCACCCTGGCCAGTCCCATTGTTCTCACTATGTATATGTATTGGGATCTTAGGGGGGTTTAGTCAGTGAAGTCTTGGTTCTGCTTATATCATGTGTCCTCACCAATAAAGGGCTGAACAGTTCCAGTGTCATGTGGTTCTTGACCCACATATTTTACAATTTCTATATTCACTTTTCTTGTATTTCAACTGGTTATCGGCCACTGCAAAAATCTGGAGGTAATTTTTTTTAAGCAGAGTGACAAATGGTTCTAATGAGCTTTCAATCCCATTCCATGCAAACGAAGGACAGAAGCATCAGCATATGCTAGCAAAAGAACAGGGCTAGGAAGCGAGGCCGAGGCCGGTTGCAAAGAAAAGCAGAAAGTAGAGTAGCAATATCGACAATGGGTTTGTCTAACAGATTGGCTACTTCATTCCCATGCTTCTTTCCTTTGTTCATGGGACCCTAGTGCAATTCCTAATGGTCCACGTTGAAATTGGCGTTAGGGGAAAGGCTACTGTTGAGTTTCTATTTCTGCACAGAAAGCTGGAGCAGATTGTTGGCTGAACACATGACATCTGGTGAGGCTGGCCTGGCCAGGGTCAAGCACTTACTAAATGCCACACATGAATGCCATGCCAGTTCTTTGAATCGTCAATCCCAGCTGCTGTGCTAACCATTTGAATGCTAAAAGAGAAAGACGGAGAGAACAAAATAAAGAGGTCAAATGGTGCCTGCCCTTGGATTTAGATTTGTCATGACACTCAGTGGGTTGGAAAGAGATGGTTTGCATGTGTTTATTCATGCACACATTATTATTATTACTATTACTATTACTATTACTATTACTATTACTATTACTATTACTATTACTATTACTATTACTATTACTATTACTATTACTATTACTATTACTATTACTATTACTATTATTATTTAATTTTTAGACCGCCCTTCTCCCAATAGGTCTCAGGGCAGTTTACAACATAAATAGTTAAAACACAATAAAATCCCCATAAAAACCCCAATTAAAAGTGACAAATAACATATAGCGGCAAATGTAACGTTAGTTGCTATGACTCTCTTTCTCTCCCCCCCCCAATGTCACCATTGTTTTTTGAAGTAAGTACATGGGACATGAGACTAACATTTAACTAGAACCTACAACTGGATGGTGATGGGAGATGCTCTCACATAACAAACGTATCCAGTGATAAACTGGTTTTCTTAGATACAGTAGTACATGGCTCGAAGATTTTATTTATTTGTAGCCAGCTTGGTGTAGTGGTTAGGAGTGCACACTTCTAATTTGGTGAACCGGGTTTGATTCTGTGTTCCCCCACATGCAGCCAGCTGGGTGACCTTGGGCTCGCCACAGAGCTGATAAAGCTGTTCTGACCGAGCAGTAATATCAGGGCTCTCTCAGCCTCACCTACCTCACCGGTGTCTGTTGTGGGAAGAGGAAAAGGAAGGTGATTGTAAGCCACTTTGAGATTCTTTCAAGTAGAGAAAAGCAGCATATAAGAACCAACTCTTCTTCTTCAATAATATCAGGGCTCTCTCAGCCTCACCCACCTCACAGGGTGTATGTTGTGGGGAAAGTAAAGAGAAAGCGATTGTAAGCCGCTTTGAGACTCCTTCAGGTAGAGAAAAACAGCATATAAGAATCAACTCTTCTTCTATTTATTGTCTGAGAGATATATAAACCACTCCCTTTCAGGGTCACCGTTTGAGGGTGGTGAACACGAAATTCAGTTTCCACAATTAGTAATTGATGATTGATAATAAAACAATAACAACATAATTAAAATCATAAATAATATATATATTTATTTAAAAAGTTGTGGCAGTTGCCACTTCTCAGCAAAGATGGTACGTTCTGGCTTGTCAATATTACATAACATGGTATGAAAAAAGCACCTTTAAGACCAACAAAAATTTATTCAACGTGTGAGCTTTCAAGTGCAAGCACTCATCCTCAGACAACACTCAGCACTCGAAAGCTTTGGATAAAACTTTGTTGGCCTTAAAGGTACTATTGGACTCATATTTTATTGTGCTGCTTCAGACCAACACGGCTACCCATGGCAGGGAAAAGGAAGTAGAAGATCGAAGGTTTAGTCTAGGCTCCGTTTGGCTTACTGATTAAAACTAGATGTTTCTATCCCGCTGGTGCTGAGCCAACCCATGAGAAGGTTGAGGGCTTAGAAAGAGTGTCTGGATCATATGACTCCTAAGCTCAAGAGGATTCTGCTTGGTGAGGCTGCAACCTTGTATTATATGTCTGCAGTTCTCTCTTACAGTCCACAGGCATGGCAGCACAGGGTAGTCAAACTGTGGCCCTCCATATGTCCATGGACTACAATTCCCATGAGACCCTGCCAGCCCCTATCCATGGACATCTGGAGGGCTGCAGTTTGACTACCCTTGATAAAGAATCCATGTCTGAAACATAAAACTCTCATTTGGAAATCTGTCCAAGGAGAAAAAGCAAGGGAAGGTAGACTCTTTTCGGGCCTCTTTGAGAATCTGAAGGGAATTGGGCATTCAGTTCTTCTCTACAGGATTATGCTTCAGATGGCTATTTTCTAACTTAATTAGTAACCTGTGGAATATCTAGCTCAGGATCTCCTAAACCTACTGTTTTTGTGAGGCTTGATCAAATATCCCCTTGCATTGACATCCAAGTGCAAATATTGTGAAATACTTAAATGTTCCTCTTTAAGAATATCATTTTATCCTTGGTCAGAGAATTCCACCAGTGGGGTAGCTATGTTAATCTAGCAAATTTTAACACATCTCCAGTGATGCCTCACAGACTAACAATGCTTCCTCCAGTATGAGCTTTTACAAATCAAAGCTTCCTTTCTCATACAATAGAAAGAAAACCCTTTTCAATATTATTAAGCAAAAAATCATTACATTGTTCAAGAATAATTAATCAGGGGAGATTCTCTGTGTCCTGGAATGCCTATAATCACTCTGTGACTTAATATACTTGATCCGCTGCTTTGCATTAGGCTTAGATAAATGATCCTGTACAGTATACACAATCCACTGCCTTCTACTGAGCCTGTCAAGGTCAGTATTGTCTTCTATTGTGCCCTGACCTGGTTAGCCCAGGCTAGCCCGGTAATCATCACATCTCGAAAGATAAGCAGGGTCAGTTTTAGTTAGTACCTGGATGGGTGACATCCAAGGAATACCATGAGTGTAATATGGAAGCAGGCAATGATAAATCTCTGAATGTGTTTTGCCTAGAAAGCCCTAAAGAACAAAAATAAAAGGAACCCAAAACCACCGGAAAGATGCTTCATCAAACAAAATAATATCAAAATTCATATATCTTATATGGTGTACAGAAAAACAAAATTAAAAACATGTAGAGCCTGAATATCAAACTACTTGCCTTACAACTAGTGCTCACTAAGCTGCACTGGCTCCAGATTGGGGATTGAATCTTGATACTAACCTTTGAAAGCCTAAATGGTCTGGGACTTTTGTATCTGGGATTGTCTCTTCCAATACCACCCCCCTCCCCCCAAAAAAATAAAGGATATTGAAGTTTGGTGATCAAAGCCTACTTATGATCCTTGACCATAAGGGGGTCAAATTGGCATCAACCAATGTCTTTTTGGCGCTGGTCCTAGCCTGGTGGAATACTCTGCCAAATGAGATTAGAGCCCTGTACGATTTATGACAGTTCTGCAGGGTTTGCAAGGCAGAGCAGTCCTGCCAGGCCAATGGTTGAGGCCAATAAGAATTACAGTTTGGTCTTTGAGACCTCTCTGCCTACACTACCAGCAGCCAATTGGATTTCCTAGGGAAATCATCATGCCCTCCCCAACTATAGAGCCAGATTTATGGGCAATATTTAGATTGCATTTTATTTTTTTAGTAATTTTAGCTGAGATAAGGCAGAATAGAAGTTTAATTAATTAATTAAGTTATTACATAACAATTCCGCATACAAAGCTGATGACAGGTCAAATGACCAACATAAGACTAGATATGTTGTGGCCTCAAGGGTCTTCCTCATTAGTCAATATTACAAACTTTTCTGAAAAGACACACATATGCAAATGCTGAACACATGACATTTTGGACATTTTGGGTTTCTACATGATAGAAGAGGTGAAGGTCTTAAAACACCAGGTACTTGCCCCAGAGGCAATCTTAGAAGTTATGGGCTTAACGGCCATTACAAATAATGAACTAATTCATAAATAGTTGAAAGGTGCCACACAGTTAGCACTTCCTACCCAGCACAGATTTCCTATGTGGAGTCTATCTAAAGTGCAATTGGCACTGTTAAAACATCCTTTTGAGTCACTTAAAAGAGTAGAGCTAAAATATCTATCATGGAAAGGGGCATTCTTATTGCAATTACTAAAGCTAGAAGGGTGTCAGAATGAGAAGCTCTATCAAATTAGAGCTGTGCATGTTTCATAAGAATTCAGTGGTACTCAGAACAGATCCCTCATTCATACCAAAGGTTAATTCAAGGTTTCATATTGATTGACTGATTATACTTCCCTCTTTATTTCCTAAGGCTTCAGCGTCAAGGGAAAGAGAATGGCACAGGCTAGATGTGAGGAGAGCATTAAAGGTATATCTGGACAGAACCAAAGGGTTTCATTTGTCAGAATGGTATATTTGTTGATAATGACAGTACAAATCTAGGAAATAAGGCTTTTTAGAGTATCATTGCAAATTGATTAGGCGATGCAGAAAACAGGCCTATGACACTTTAGGGCTAAAAAAGCCTATGGGAATTACTGCAGGTCAGCAGCTACGCAGAACGACCACATGGTCTTCTCACTTAACATTTGTTAAGCATTACAAAATTGATACACAGGTATCAGGGATGTTGTTTGAGTCTGACAGGTGTGTCTTGAATCAAGTCAAACAGAAAGAAGAAGTATGCTTTGGGCTGAACCTGCGTTGAGCAGGCGGTTGGACTAGATGGCCTGTGTGGCCCCTTCCAACTCTGTTTCTATGATTCTATGTAACCTTGAATAAAAATGATCACTATATGTTATCCACCCGAGGTTGAGCTGTTCTGCATAACCATTCCTGGAGGACTTCCCCCGCTGAAGGAGAATGGATAATTGGCTTACCTGAAGAATCCTTCTCTTCAGTGGGGCAAAGCCCTCCAGCACATTTTCCACCATTGTTATAGTTTGTATACTTGCATGTTACATTGCAGAGTTGTAAGAAGGTACAAAAGTTCTTCTATTGTTGTGAACTTACCTTAAACAAGGTTAAGCTTTACGTCTGACTATGTTTATTGTGGAGCTTTTTGGCTATTGTATGCCTGGAGAGGGTCAACCCACTACAGGCCAGTAAAGGCATACTCATTTGCATAGCCCTGCCTGGAGCGAGTGCGTGAAGGCGTGACCTAACTATTCCTGGAGAACTTCGCCCCACCAAAGAGAAGGATTCTTCAGGTAAGCCAATTATCCATTTTGCAAGCCCTTTAGTACTTTGGTCGTTCTGACAGGGCCTGGATCTCCATTGGCAGCTCATTTGGAGTGAGGGTCAAACACATTTCTTTGGGGCTAGGGACCACTAGCAGGTTGGAATTACTGGAGTGCAACACTCTTTGGAAGATATACTCAGAGGCAGATCCTTAGCTAAACAGGACATATTCCTCTTATAGAAATATGAGGTACGCATGAAATGAATCATTTTTACATATGAATATTAATTACCATAATAACCCATATTTGATTATAACACTCCTACACTGACATTTCCAGCTTAGAAATGCTTAGAAAGGCCAATAAAATACAGTTTGCCAATAATAACATACCTCTAATACTCCAAGACCACTGCAGGCCAAAAATGGCACAGGGGTAAGGGTGAAGCTCCATTTCTATGTAGTTGTGATCCTTTGGAAATGAAGAGAACCTCTAAGCCCTATGTGGCCCTACATGTTGCTGGAAAGGAATATGTGTATTCCATAATGCATTAAGAGACCCTGAGTTCTCCCCCAAACCCCCATAGAATGGACAGTTGATTTAATTAACCAATGGCAATTTTACTTTGAAACAGGGAAGCTTCTATGTGCTTTAACAGCAGGTAGCCTGGTTCATGGGTGCAATTTCTACTTGCCAATTCTAAGGACATTTCTAATTATCACATGGTAATGGGGCTAATAACACCATGTAAGCTATTGTGAAGTTGTACATGTTACTTTCAGTCATTTTTTCCTTTCTGCTCCTTCATGATGGATTGCAACCTGCAATTTGGCTAACAAAAGGAACAATTTCCAAGAATTGTCATCTCACGGCTTGTCATGCATGCAACATGTCAGGAATGAGAAAGAAATGCCCTCTTCAGGTAGCAGCACTGGAAAAACCTGCTTGCAAAATAAGAATATTTGCTTCCGTTCATTGTCTTATTTTGTAGTTTGGCCACAGACTCTCTTCCAAGCCTCCTCTAAACACAGGAGAAGTCTGCTTGCTGGGCAATCCTGCCTCCAAAGGTGGGAATCCTTGATTTAGAATGCTTAGGGCTAATCCTGCGTTGAGCAGGGGGTTGGACTAGATGGCCTGTATGGCCCCTTCCAACTCTATGTTTCTAAGATTCTATGATTCTATGACTCTGAAATTTTGTACTTTTGCCTCACCAGGCCAAATGCATTTTATTCTAGCACCTATTAGGGGTAAAGGATGGGAGATGCCAGAAGCACGCCGATGAAGAACAGTGCTGGAATCCCTGTTGCCATGGCATCAGTGATCGCAGCCAAGGTTTTTGCTGGCTAGTTGGCGATGTACAGCTGTGGGCAGGAGAGAAAATACAGGGCTTGTTCCCTAGGGTCATGTTTACATGACTACTGACTATTTGTGTACATTGCTGCAAAAGGAAATATCCGTGTCAGGATCTTTGCTGGCATCTCTCATGGGCTCTGCAGCACCAGCTACAAACTTTATTTGAGGCTGTACATCATTTCTCCCTTTTATTTGAGGCTGTCACAGGAAGAGGGGCCTCTGTTGCCATGGCGCCACAAGTGTGGAAGGCCCTCCTTTTAACCACTTGCCTCATGTCGACATGTCTGAATGTTGAACACCCTGTGAAAATCTCTTTGTTTCTCTAGGTTTCTCCAAGCTTCCCTCTTATTTTTCTTTTTGCGAGTTACCTGCTGGTTTGTTAGCTTTTTTGTTGCCTGCCCAGATGGTTTGTCTACCATGATATTCTTAATCCTTTTTTTAAAAAAGCAGTTGCTAGTTTCAGAACCTTTTAAGAATAGATTATTATTGGTACTATGAGTTTGGATGTATTGAGTTTACTATATATTATTTTATTTTTGCCCTACTGTTCAGTGCTGATTGAGTCATAAAAAAAAAAAAACAGTTTTGACTGACAAGTAAGATAGAAATATTTTAAACAGATACCTGATGTCCCAACGTGGCAAATTTCTCTTCCTCTCTGTGTGAATGTTCAAGACCTTACAATAGGGTTACCATCAGACCTGGTGAAAAATGTCCTGTCCCTTTACCATAGGCCTAATTTGTGCAAATGGGCAACCAGAGCTTTTAATGGCATTGAAGTAAAGAATGCTACGTAGCTAATACCATATGATTAAACCTCTGGTAAAGAACAGGACACTTTCCCCTCAAGTCCGTTATCAATCTTACTCTTCATCCACCATGCAGAAGGACTCTAATAGGCTATGAAAACAAAATCTGAGCCTCCTTGTTTGTCTAGATCAGGGGTAGTCAAACTGCGGCCCTCCAGATGTCCATGAACTACAATTCCCAGAAGCTTCTGGGAATTGTAGTCCATGGACATGTGGAGGGCCGCAGTTTGACTACCCCTGGTCTAGATCAGTGATTCCCAAAGTGGGCGCTACCGCCCCCTGGTGGGAGCTGCAGCGATCCGGGGGGGCGGTGATGGGCCACAGGTGCATTTGCGGGCGATGAATAACTGTAAGGGGCAGTGAAAGCATAAAAGAAAGAAGAGAAGATTTAGAAAATTTGATTTATGTATTCCGCTCATAACACTTAATTTTTCTTTGAACAACGTACTGGACGTTAGCTCGGTTTCAGCACACTCCCTCACTTGCATTGAGATATGTGCAATCGCGCACTGCTATTGTTCATGCGGTGCCACTGAATTGCCGTTCCAAAACACGTGAGTACTACGAGCATTGCTGCAGGCAACTGCCACTCGTGCGATTGGTCGATCGCATGGCCAAAGTCTGGAATTGCAGTGGCAGTACTACCAGCAGATTTTGGAGCACGCTATGAATCAGGAGATTTCCCGTAATTATTAGGGTAAAATTACAGCGTAATATAACTCTAAGTTAGATTGTTGTGATATTGTACAAGTTAAAGTTAACTAACAAATAGTGCGACTATAATTGGTGAGTATTATTTATTTGTTTTGTAATAATTATATGCGCTTTACAAACCTTTTCGCTCTGAAGAACGAGACAGTATCGCTCCGCACTTTCGATTCTCTCCGCCGAAGAGCGAGACTGTCTCGCTCTGAATTTTTGAATCATTTTTTTTCAAACTCGTAAACATACCAATAAATATTTATTTATTTATTTATTTATTTATTTATTTATTTATCATACTTATATACCGCCCTCCCCGGAGGCTCAGGGCGGTTTACATCATAACAGAGAACAATACATAAAACAGTCTGTAACATGTATAACTGATAACTAATAATTGTAACCAAAAATTGGTTAAACGTCAATATAAAACGTCATCCTTTATTTGTATTATGTTTTTAGTCTAAAACCAAAATTTCTTACTTATTTATCGGTAATTTATTTCTTTATAACCATTTTCTGATCCCTACTTAAGCCAGGGGGCGCTGAGTAATATTTTTTTCTGGAAAGGGGGCGGTAGGCCAGATAAGTTTGGGAACCACTGGTCTAGATCATATAGTTCAGTGTTTCAGCATGATAAATACTTGGTTCAAACCCTTTGTAGAGTGCCATAGACAATACATTCAAGATAACTCTCAATTTTTTGGAACAATGCATTCAATCATTTTATGAACCTGAAAAACCGGAACACATATGAAAAACAAATTGATATTCACCCACACCAATTCATGTCAAATTGTCCTGACTTTCCTCTTCTACCATCCAGCTTTATTTTTCACCTGCTTGTTCCTGGTGGTGGCACTACGAGGGTAGAGTTGCTAAATGACCTCCCTTGCCACCCCCTTTTCTCCCCCACCCAGGAGCTCAAACACATCATGTTTCTTCTTTCCTTCTTCTCCTCCTCTTTGAACCTAGCACAGCAATCAAAGTACACCCAGTAGGGCTTACCAAACTCTTGTGTCAACAAGAATGTCAACAACGGTAATAAAAGAGCAATTTAAGGCCACATTAAAAGCTAAACTCAATGGCACAGTTCTTCCAAAGCTATAAAAACAAAAGTCACAGCTCAAATGCTCCTATTGTTGTGCAGCCTAATGCTTAGTTGGGAAATAAGTATATAGTGCCGATCTGGTAGATTCTGAATACTTGTTCACACAATATGAATTTGACACAGGGCTGCAGGTAGTGACTAGAAAACCCTCCAATAGCACAGGACTGGAGAGATACCTCAAGGTGTTAGCCGAACTCTCTAGTATCAGAGATCATGACAAGGCTTTTTGTTGCCTATACAGTGCCTGAACAGTGTGTTATATGAGATCTTTGGAATCAGATCACTTGACATTTCATTCCACATTAGAAAGCAGCTCTGGGGGTGCCTATTTTGGTAGAAGTCCTAGTACTGAGATTCAAGAAGCCCTGCTGGGAACACGTGGCTTAGCTGCACAGCTTTTAAAGATGCCTGGGGATCAGGCCAATGACTGGAGGGTGGTAATAAGGGCAAAGACAGGATGTTCATGGAGAGGGTGACTGCTACAACCCAAAATCCACCATCCAAAACCTTTTAAATTTTATTTTTAGGTTTATAGGCTGCCCCTCTCCGAATGGTCTCAGGGTGGATCACAACTTGTAACAATTAAAAACCCACAAAATAAATAATCTAGTAGTGTTAAAAATTCATAGATCCAAAATTTAAACTTTGAGTTGGATGCAGCACAAATAGAAACACAAGACAAATTCCATGGAAGTAGGATGTGCTAAGCCAAGCTTATTGTATCCTCCACTTGTTTTCCTGCCTGCACAAGATCTGCACTACATTCAGTTAAAAAATGTAGACTATAAATCTGGTGATAATCCAATACAGCAAAGCCCACAGAAAACGGAAAACAAATAAAAGGGGAGGGGATCAATAACTTCAAAACCTGGGCAGACGTTTTGAAAAAATGTTGCATTTCAAGAGTTAAGCAAAATAGGATATTTCCTTTGGAAGAGAATTCTGTGCAATGGAAGGCATATTTATCTTTGGTGAGGTAAATTTTGTCGTCCCCCCCCTGATAGTAGAACATCCTCATTGGATTTCACTACATGAGTTTGGTGGGAGAAGAATTTATTTCAGATATGGCAGGCTTCAAAGGTTTAAAGCAACACTATGAAAGTGTTCCAGTAACAAATGGGAAGACAATGAAGCTCTTGTAAGACCAAGGCAATATGATTCCTGTGAAGGGGACAAGGCAACGTTCTACAGTGCTCTGCGCTAGTTGCACAATTCCATTATGATAGGCAAATCAAAAGTCTACAGGGCTCCAGTACAGCAACATTTTTGTCATCCCAAAAAGAGGACAGACTGGTGGATATCTGCCTTGGTCACCATCACCATCTGATCATCAAATGAGCACCCATGATGCATTTTTTTTTAATTTCACAGGAGAACCACCACTATCTGGGTTCCTCAGTACACAAGTATAAACATTTCAGCAACTTTCTCTAGATTAATTTAATAATTCCTTTGTCATTTAAAGGTAAAGGTATCCCCTTGTGCAAGCACTGGGTCATGTCTGACCCTTGGGGTGACGCCCTCTAGTGTTTTCATGGCAGACTCAATACGGGGTGGTTTGCCAGTGCCTTCCCCAGTCGTTACCGTTTACCCCCCAGCAAGCTGGGTACTCATTTTACCGACCTCGGAAGGATGGAAGCCTGAGTCAACCTTGAGCCGGCTGCTGGTATTGAACTCCCAGCCTCATGGGCAGAGCTTTCAGACGGCTGCCTTACCACTCTGCGCCACAAGAGGCTTTCCTTTGTCATTTACATATTTACAAAATTCATATCCTGCCTTTCTTTATACAGATCAGTTATTTTACCAGTTCCAGTTCTTAGTTACAGAGTTTTAAAATATGTTTATAGACTTTTCTTTCAGATGTTAACAATTCTTTTAAATTGAGAAGTTTTATTACTGTGTTTATCTCAAGACACATCTGTTTTTCTTTTATCTTTGTCTTTTATGTTAAGTTCCCTTGAACTCCCTTGGTTCTTAGAAAGCAAGTTTTCTTAGCTTGTCCCACCACTTTTCCCCTCCTTAGATGAACCAGCATCCTACTGCTTACAGTGGTAACTGAAGCACTTTCTCTCACACATGAATCTTGATGAAAAATACATACTGGATTTCCCCTTACTAACTAGGCAGGGATCCTGCTTCTCTTTTGTTGAAAGTTTTTCTTTCCAATTTGGTCTAATTTGGGGAATTAATGCCTCACTTTCCGAATTCTCATTGCCAAATAACTGCCCTAGCTGTCCAGACTCTATGTAGATTAGCTGTCAGTAGTAAACCCAGTTCTCTCACTAGAGTTTCTCCAAGCAGATGATCAGCTAAGGTTCTGTCAGAATCACAATAGGTTCAGAATGTCTTTCCTCCAGCACACACCCAAATAGTAACTCCCACTCAGCCGTTGCTGGCCAATCAGAAGGCTCAGAGCAGCCTGTAGCTCTGGTTCTGTCTACCTGGTGAGGATTTTTAACCCAACACTAACCAGTGCTGTTGTTTCAGCACTTAACACCTTATTTTCTACATACAACTTGGGGAAGTATTCTAGCTCTTTCTCTCTTTAGTGGTTTCCTTCCCCTATAACTACAGCTCTCAATATATTATTGCACTGTATGGGATTATCTGCTACAAAGAAGGCAGGACTCCTGTACTATTACTAGCCAGACAAGAATGTTGGCAGGTGCAATTGATTGTTTATTTATTTATACTTAATTATTTGTAGATTTATATACTGACCCTCTCCGTAAAACTGTCACAGAGTGGTTTATACAAAAAGTTCAATGTACTAATGCAGTATAGTCAGACAGTTACTTCTAAAACACTAAAACAAATGTAAGATTCTTTAAAATCAATTAAATCCACATTTATCATCACATCAGCATCAGCACTAATAATAATGAGTGGCCACTAGATGTTAAAACTGGGGAGCTAGAGGGAAGAAAGGGCAAGAAAGGGCAGGAGAGAGGCCCAAGATTTACATAGAATCATAGAATTATATAATGTTGTTCGTTGTCCAGCCAGCTTCAACTATAGGCCTGGCCGAAAAGGCCCTGGCTCTGGTTGAGTCCAGGTGGATTTCCTTAGGGCCAGGGATCCTCAGCTGATTTTCTGTATTTGATTGAAGAACTTTGGGGAACATAGTCCGAAAGGTAGTCCCTCAGATATGCAGGGCTCAGACTGTGTAAGGCAGTGGTCCCCAACCTTTTTATCACTGGGGACCGGGCAACTCTTGACAATTTTACTGAGGCCCGATGGGGGTAGTCTATTAGAGGAGCCGTCATTGGATGGCACTGGAGGGGCGGGGTTAGCTGGCGGCCGCTACGGTTCCTTTGATTGGGCAAACGGATGAGAAGGGCAGGGGAGCAAGCTGGCCTCTGTTTCTTTTTGCCATGGTTGCTGAAGGCAGCGGGCAGGATCCTCATTGCTGCGGAGTTGTGTGGGCTGCCCTGGGAATAAGACGCTCCTGGACGTAAGGTGAGGGAGTCCTAGTCAGAGCAGGAATGGAGAAGGGGAGCTTTGTGAGCTGGACTTCTGCGAAGTTGGGTCAACGTTGGTGGGCAGAAGCACCTAATTTCTTAGACAGAGCTGCGGCCCAGTACCAACTGATCTACGGACCAGTACCGATCCCCGAACCGGGGGTTGGGGATCACTGGTGTAAGGCCTTAAGCAGATCCGGAATTGGATAGTCAACCAATGGAGTTGCTGCAATACTGGTCTTATGTGGCCTCTCCATATGAGTGCCCAGGAAGCTGCATTTTGGGAAGAAAAATATCACTTGGTGAAATTCCTTCATCTACACCACTTTAGCATGTGCATGGACCCCATCCTCCTGTGCACATGTGGACATCTAAGCAGCTATGGCAGTATGTTTTTGAAGCTATGTTGGCACAACCTACAAGCTCAACTAAAATTCCTGAAGTCCTGACACATGGCTCCCTTGTGCCAGTGAAAAACCCACCAGGTCTACATCATACAGTCTACATTGTATTACCAGCTATATCTGTGTCAAATAAACTTTTTATGTTTCTGAGGGCTGCAGGGATACGGCTGTCATAATGAGGAAGTGAGAAGGAGGTCCTGGTTTGGCCTTGAGGGCTTTCTGAGTGCTGGTATAAGAGCCCTAATTAATGGTTGGAGATGTTACAGCAGGCTCACCCTTGTCATGAAGCACTGCCTGAGAAGAGGGAGCCTGCTTGTTGGCTTGAGCATGCAGCCGGCTGAGATTCAAAGCTCTCTTCAGCTGATTTTTAAAGTGTCTGGAGCCGTGACCTAATCAAACAGAATCCCTATTAGCTTTTCTCTTTAGCAAACGTTAACTTGGAGGGCAAAGGAAATGCAACAGCCTTTGGTATGAACTGAGAAGTGAAGCAGAAAGCACATTTGAACCAGGTTTTTTAAAAAAATTCAATAAGAATGCTGAACAGATCCTTAGGGGAGATGCACAGGTTATCTCACAAAGGAGTCTGAAATAGAAGAGGGGAGCCATTTGTGGTGCCTGAGCTGTCAAAATGGTGGCACAAGAGGCCCCCAAGGGCACTTACAAAATCACACTGATGTCTGCCTTCTGAGGCCGTCTTGAACAACTAGGCTTTGTTGAGCTTCCTTGAAGTGGGGAGAAGTGGGCTTAAGTCTCAGGGAGGCTACTCCATCACACTGGGGATCTGAGGAAAGTTGCCAACTCCAGCCCAAGAAATTCTTGGAGAAGAAGGGGTTTTGAGGACAGTCTCCAACTAGAATATATCATATCCCATGGTGATTGCCTTTCAAAGCTGCCCCTTCCTCCAAGGGAACAGATCTTTGTAGTGTGGAATTCAATTACAATTCCAGAAAAACTCCAGGCTCCAGTGGGAGCTTGGCAGCCCTAGGTTTGAGACTGATGGAATAGCTGCAGTGCTCACTAGGATTGGCAGCTCTGGGTTGGTTGGAGATTTGGGAATGAAGTCTTTGGAGGAGGTGAAGGACCTTAGTAGTGTATAATGCCATAAAGTTCACCTCTCAAAGCAGCCATTTTCTCTGGAGGGACTGATTGTTATAGTCTGGAGATTACTTGTAATTCTGGGAAATCTCCAGGTCCAACCCAGAAGTTGATAACCCTTCATGATTATAGAGACTACATGAATTCATGCCAAGAGAGAGACATTCAGGTATGTGGGTCACAGGAGGGGCCTTTTGAATGACCTTTTTAACGTAATTACATTCTGAAGCAGGGAAAGTTTCTGGTTTGTTTTCAGGGGGGACACCCTGATGTAAAGGTAAAGGTAAAGGTATCCCCTGTGCAAGCACCGAGTCATGTCTGACCCTTGGGGTGACAACCTCTAACGTTTTCATGGCAGACTCAATACGGGGTGGTTTGCCAGTGCCTTCCTCATTACCGTTTACCCTGTCATTATCATTACCCTGATATAGAACATGTTAAAATAATCTAGCATGCCATAGCATATTATCAAAGCATGGATCAGTGGGGTCAATCTAGATAATGGGGTCGAGGGCACGACTGACCGAAAATGGAATGTTTCTTTTAAATAAATAAATAAATAAATAAATAAATAAATAAATAAATAAATAAATAAATAAATAAATAAATAAATTTATTTATTTATTTTAAATAAATACATCAGGTATTTAAATAAATACACATCTCGCAGGTGGCAAAAATGCTTTCTTTCATTTGTTTTTAGCACAGATATGATAATAGCACAGATATGATATATATAGAATTATCATACTTGTGCTAAAAACAAATGAAAGAAAGCACTTTTGCCACCTGCGAGATGTGTATGTGTTTTCTTTCCCCACAGCAGAAAGGCAGGAATCTTGAGCTTTTAAAAGAGTAACTGAGTCTTCCCTTGTATTGCAGCCTATCCAATCAGTATCCCTTTCATTTTGACTGTATTCTGTTTCATCTTGTTCTCCCAAGGCTATTGGCCAAATGCACAGGTTAGAAGTAGCACCTTATTTCAAGACCCACCATATTTGGGTCTTCCCAGCATTTTCATTGTAACAAAATAACATTGTCTGATGCCTTCAGCCATATGTCAGTTATTCATATCAGGTCAATAGTTTCTTCTACTGATATATCAGAAAGTAAAGAGGTCTCATTCCAGCTTGGTGTAGTGCAGTGGTCCCCAACCCTTGGTCCGGGGACCGGTGCCGGTCCGCGGATCAGTTGGTACCGGTCTGCGACTCCTCCTCGTCCTCCTCCCCGGCTGCTGCCTCGGGGGCTGCCCTGCCACTCTGCCGCTGGCTCACCTTTGGTGCTCTCTGGTGGCCACCATGGGTGGGGCTCCCCCTCGGCGTGGCACTGCGCAGCTGCTGCTGGCAGTGCCCCCCAGCGGACGGCGGGAAAGCAAGTGGAGCAGGGACTCAGGAGGCGGTGACGTCCCTCAGCAAATGACTACCTCCTGTATGGGCCTCAGTAAAATTGTCAAGCGTTGACCGGTCCCCGGTGATAAAAAGGTTGGGGACCACTGGTGTAGTGGCTAGGAGTGCAGACTTCTAATCTGGCTACCCGGGTTTGATTTCACCATCCCCCACATGCAGCCAGCTGGGTGACTTTGGGCTCACCACAGCACTGATAAAGCTGTTCTGACTGAGCAGTAATCTCAGGGCTGTCTCACCTACCTCACAAGATGTCTGTTGTGGGGAGAGGAAAGGGAAGGTGACTTTAAACCCGTCTGAGATTGCTTCAGTTAGGGAAAAGTGGCATATAAGAACCAACTCTTCTTCTTCATGATAGATATGGTTGAAGTACAGGAATCAACGGGGGCCCTTTCAGCTTCACCCCTGAAGACAGAACAGTGATTAGATGGGGTCCAAGCCCCATTCCTTTCATAAACCACACCCCACTCACTGCTGCAGCTCTCTAACCCGTGAAGCATCTTAATATTCCTCTTAACCAGCAGCCTCAAGTAGTAATTTTAATGATGATCTGACGGTATAAGAGAGTGGCATGCACTTATATGATCTCCAAGGAACAGCACCAATAGGAAGGAGGGTAGCATTCCCCCACAGCTTGTCAAGATTGTAAGATGCAAATTTGTAGATGAAATGAGTGGGTGAGTAGGGTGACTATGGGGCAAAATAGTTGGTGGGAGGAGATCCCTTTCTGTCTACCTGTTGCCTCTCCTGCATTACACACATCTTGTAGAAGTGGTGTCATGAACACAATTTTCCTGAACATGTAGCTCCAGCCTAAGAGGAACACCATGAACCCAGTAAGGAAACCCAAGATCAGTTAAACCTAATCTGTTTTGTACAGTTGTTGTTAAGCAGATAAGAAGAGAGAAACCCTCACACATGCTACTATTAACTCCTTGGCAATAATGGGGAACAGAAAGGTTGCAGCTCCATAAACTTGCACTGAGATCTTGACAGCTGAGCTTCTTCAATTGCCTATTTCTAGAGACAGCAGATGAGACTGGATGGTTTGGATGACACAGAAGGACAATCCACCATTTTAGAACAGTAGCCAGATCATAACCTTTGCAATTGTCACAGATGGCATCTAATGGACAGTTCTTGTCTCAGGCAACCTGAGGCTTGGAAGCTTGTCCCATCGATACCCAGCACAGTGTGCTGCAATAAAGCCCACTGTTATTCCTAGCAAATTCTTCTAAAAGTAAAGGTAAAGGTATCCCCTGTGCAAGCATTGAGTCATGTCTGACCCTTGGGGTGACGCCCTCTAGCGTTTTCATGGCAGACTCAATACGGGGTGGTTTGCCAGGGCCATTTCGCACGGCTTCAAAGTAGCAGAATGGTTGCTATTTGGAAACGCTACTAATTTGCCATAACCCACGACGTCGTAGACAATCTGCAACAATCCTGAAACCAATCAGCAAAAAGCGCTTCGTTGTGGCGCTTTCAGGGGAATCCAGAAAAGTGGATTCACCCTCCGGATAGCGATACACTCCTGCAACCAATCTGCAACAGTAGCGCTAAAGACCTGTGCGTTACCATTGTTGCTGGTTCTTCAAAGTCCCTCCCCCTGGCTCTCTCCTCCAAACTTCCGGCGAAGCGATCGCCATTTTTTTTTCTCCGAGCGAGCGGGGATAAACGCACCGGCGAGCCTCTTTCTGTTTAGAGGCTTCCCTGGCTTCAGTCCTTCACCTTTAGTCACTAAGCACAAACCACTGAAAAGCCCGTTTGCTGAAATAAAGTCCCTTTATTTTTTACACATAAATTCAGCCGAAAATCGGGCCCGTGAGAGGGGGGGGGGATTTTTTTTTTATCACTCGAGGCAGCGTGCAAACGATCATACAATCAAACGACAGCTCACATTAGGCAGCTGGATGGGTCTCTCCGTAGCAACGAATCTACCTAGATTCGTTGCTATGGGTCGTTTTTTTTTTTAAAAAACCTTTCTTAAAGGGAAAGGGGCTGTTTGGGAGCATGCTAACGGCTGCCCATTGGCTGCTTGACGGCCAGGGGCGGGACGAGCTTGGCAATAGCGCTTCCTTTCTAGCGATTTCTGCCGAGACCGGAAGCCTGTGGGAAACGCTAAAAAACGCAACTGATTCCACTACAAAGGCAGGTATGCATAACGACGAATTCCACTATTTTAAATGGCGATTTTTCATTCCGCAAACAATTTGCAACAAAGATCCCTGTGCGAAAAGGCCCCCAGTGCCTTCCCCTGTCATTACCGTTTACCGCCCAGCAAGCTGGGTACTCATTTTACTGACTTTGGAAGAATGAAGGGCTGTCAACCTTGAGCCGGCTGTTGGGATTGAACTCCCAGCCTCATGGGCAGAGCTTCAGACTGCATATCTGCTGCCTTACCACTCTGCGCCGCAAGAGGTTCTAGCAAATTCTTCTAGAGATGCACTAGAGATGCACAATTTTTGACTTTCATGCCAGCATTCTGTATTTAAAAAAAAAAAAACATTTGTAAAACTACAGAGAATACTGCATAAAAGCTTGCCTCACTCTACTCTAGGATAACCATACTCATAGTCACCTGTCCTTGAAGTGAACTACATCTCGTGAGTCACAGGCATGCAGGAAGGTTTCAAGAGTCCTGGACAGGTTCTCTGACACACCAAGCCAAATGTGCACCCATTTCCACAGTGCTCAACTCCAGGGAAACTAAAGAAGAATATTTGTGTGGGCTGAAAACAGGTAGGAGTCTCTCGCTTTTTAAAATTCCATTCAAGTCCCTGTATTGTGTCTAGGAAATAGAAATGATGTCAGGTAAAGGAAACAAGAGCACAGGAAAGAACAGAAAATTCCTGGGCAGGTTACCTGGCATTTATGTGAAAGGAGACTATTGTTTTCCATACCGAACTGTCAATAATAGCATTGACATTCCTTGTGACTTGACACTCTTTTAAAGTTCCAGGACAGGTATAATTTCTTCTGCTGGTATTGCATAATGCCTACTCCCTCTCATGTCTCATCCCCAAGGATCAGGATGGAACATGTCCCACAAACAGGTTGATAGATGAGGCTGTTATATGGAGTGACAGGTGTCATCTTCCCGAGGAATGCAAGAATTAGGGATGACTCAATTTGCCCAGCTCTGTACCATTCAGATATGATCCATTTCTACTTCTGAGGATTCACTCTAAAGCACCTTCATTGTTTTGGAAACATGATTCCTGGGGGAGGGGGGGGAGAAGGATTTCAGGCTGACTTGGGCGGCATGAGGAAGGAGAACTGTGCTTTACTGGAAGGAATAATTAGATTCAAGTCCTGTAGCACCTCAGAGAGTTTCAGAGTAGAAGTTTTCAAGAGTCAAAGCTTCCTTCATCAGACATCAGTAGAAACTGAGATCTTTGAGCCCAAGTCAGAAGGATAAAAGGACTCAGCTACCTCTGTTTCTACTCATGTCCAATGGAGGGAGCTGTGACTCTTGAAAGCTTTTACCCTGAAACTCTTGTTGGTCTCTAAGACAACTGGACTCATATATAACTGTTCTACTGCAGACCAAACACAAACTACCATCTGAAACATGAGGGAGAGAAGAAGAGCTGTTGTTTTTTGTACCCTGGTTTTTTTTTACTACCCAAAGGATTCTCAAAGTGGCTTACAATCGCCTTCCCTTCTCTTCCCCACAACAGACACCCTGTGAGGTGAGGCTGAGAGAGTTCTGGGAGAACTGTGACTGGCCCAGGTCACCCAGCTGACTGCATGTGGATGAATGGGGGATCAAACCTGGTTCTCCAGATTGCCACACTTAAACACTACATCAAGCTGGATGTGTTGTTCTGGATTCTGGCTGAAATGAGCATTATGATGTGTGTTCTATACCTATTGGATACATGTTGCAATCCCTACTTCAGTCTTGTGGAACTGTCAATACACCACTGAATGGGAAAGATAATAGGATAGCAGTGAACCTACTGGAAAAAACAGCAGTTCCCAAAGTGCATGCAAACTACATATAGGACTTGATTCAAGCCCAGACTCAACCCAAGAACCCCTTTTCAGTGGATGAACTCAAAACCACCACTTAAGTGCTAGTGAGATCAATGCAGCATAACATGCAGTTTCAATTAAAAATTATGATGTAGTCTAATTGTGAGCAGCTGTAAGAAAATAGCCACTAAATGACAACAACAAACCAAGTCTGGAGTCTGGACCCAGTAAAGAATCCCTCTTGCCATCCAAAACACATTAACAAAAAATGTGCATAAAATGTGTCTGCATCTTTCTTTTTCCACATGGATAATCTGAATCATAACATCATATTCCTAGGCGAAGTCCAAATGGGGAGATTGATTGATTGCATGGTGTGTGTAGTGTAGCCAGGAAATCTGAGGATAGTCTGGCAGCCAGCCAAGGGAGGTTCAATCGTGGTTTGCCATTTCCTGCCTCTGGGTCATGACCCTTAGTGTTCCATGGAGGAACTACCATCCAAGTCCTTGACAGTCATGGGAAGTAATTTGGAAACATTCCTATTCCTAATGTGTATTCAGTTTTTCTTTAAGTAAAATGTAGTGACAATCTACGGACCATGCAGACTCTTTGACATGTTGCTAGGCTTCTTCAAATTGGAACCTACAAATTTGGCCTAATGTTTTGCTCTAGGCAAAAACTTGCTATTAACTCTGCAAGAGAACTATGAATCAAATCTGGCACCTAACCATATGAAGTGGTGATATTTCCCCTGCATGCTTCAGAAGAATGTCATGTTCTATGGGGTGTGCAGTCTACTTTTGGATTACTGCTAATGTTCCTACAGCTTACACTGCTTAGAAATTTTCTGGACTCACCCCATATTTTAAAATTTATTTATTTATTTATTTATTTATTTATTTATTTATTTATTTATGTTGGTTGGTTGTATCTATATCTTGCCATTTCTCCAAGGACTTGTGGCAGCCTGCAATAAAATGTTCATAAGATAATAAAATTCAAGTAAAACCCTCCAAGAATGGCAGACACAAAAACACCCTCTAACTCCTGAACAGACCAACTAGGGTGGGCACTATGATATACGTGCTCTAGCATGAGAGGCCACTTTGATCTTAACTCTGGTCTCAACCCAGGACCTGGCAAAATGAGCTCCATTTTGCAGGCCCTAGGGAACTGTGATAGCTCTGTCAATGTCCTCAGTTCTCCTGGGAGCTCTTTCCACCAGGTTGGGCTAGGAGCAAAAATGCCATGGCTCTCGTTGAGGCCAGGCAAACCTCCTTGGGGCCAAGAACCACCAACAGATTAGTACCTACAGAGAAAGGGCCCTACAGGGAACACATGGAGACAAGCGGTCCCTCAGATATGTAGGACCAAAGCTGCGGATGGGCTTAAAGGTCAGAACCAAAACCTTGAACCCGATTTGGGCCAAGATCAGCATCCAATGCAGCTGCTTCACACAGGCTGGATATGGGTCATCCATGAGGACCCTAGCAGCTGTATTTTGAACCAACTGGAATTTCTGTGTCAAGGACAAAGGCAGGTCAGCGTAGAAGGAGTTACAGAAGTCCAATCTAGAGGTGACGGTTGCATGGATCACTGTGGCCAAGCAGTCTGGGGACAGGTAGGGCACTAGTAGCTTCGCCTGGTGCAGATGATACAATGCTGTGCGAGCTACCCCAGTGACCTGGCCCTCATAGATAAGGAGGCATCCAAAGTCATCCCCAAATTCCTCACTGAGGTCAAGATGTTAAACTGAATCCCAGCTATGTTGGGTAGGTGTGCTTCTTGTACTGCTCCCTCATTGCCCAGTCACAGGACCTCCATCTTGGAGGGGTTGCATTTCAGACAACTCTTCTCTAGCCATCCAGCCACAGACTCCAAACATCTGGCAAATGTATCTGGGGGGAAGTCCAGACAGCCATCCACGAGGAGATAGAGCTGGGTGTCATCCCCATATTGGTGACAACCCAGTCCATAACTCTGGACCAACTGTTCCAGAGGATGCATAAAGATGTTAAACAGTGTGGGGGAGAGGACCACACCTTGTGGGACTCCACAAGGCAGTCGATAGGGCTGTGGCAATTCCTCTCCTATCGTAACCTTCTGTATCCAGTTCCAGAGGAAGGAACACAGCCATTGAAGGGCTGTTCCTCTGATTGTGGCCCTGGCAAGGCAATGGGCCAACAACT
This sequence comes from Paroedura picta, assembly GCF_049243985.1. Lineage (NCBI taxonomy): Eukaryota > Metazoa > Chordata > Lepidosauria > Squamata > Gekkonidae > Paroedura > Paroedura picta. The sequence continues at coordinate 152,611,355 of NC_135370.1, read as the reverse complement.
CAAGGTCTACTATCACAAATGCAGCATCACAAGAATAGCTGAACCGCCCCAATCCAGATAATGTTGGAGATCATCCACCAAGGCAACCAGTCCTGTCTCCACCCCATGGCCAGGACAGATGCCAGACTGGTATGAGTCAAGAGCTGAAGAATGCCAGGAGCTGGTCTGCTGCTGCACTTTCAACTACCTTACGTGGAAATGCAAGATGCGAAAACAGACCAGGTCTCATAGGTCCAATGATGGCTTTTTCAGCAAAGGGTGAACTACCACCTCCTTCAGCATCCCTGGGAATCCCCAGTAGCTAGGGTGAGGTTGACAATCTCCCCCAGAGGGCCTCCTATCTGTTGGTCACTCCATTTGACCAGCCAAGATGGTCACCCTCGCCGATCCCAGCAACTTGTCCGCTTCAGTTTCTGAGAGACGTTTTTAAAGTAATCTCTGAGCTCATGGGGAGCTGAGATCAGACTTGTCCCAGTGTGATGCTTAACACAAGACAGGTTAACTCACCTCCACCCCAGAAATGAGCCTTCACTCCCTGTTCCTTATTGAAAAATAATGTAGTAAGAATAGAAGTAGCCAGTCCTTGTGGCTGCAGCCCTTAATCGGCCCTAGGCTTGGTTGAGATACACTCATGGAATCAGGGAAAATATATTTTGCATATTCCATATTGGCTGTAATCATGGCTTTTGGGTTTTCTTTAGGTCCTTGATAACCCTAACCATTATTTAGATCCTAATGGAGACAGTGGTTCCCTTTCTTAATGGCTTAGTATGTACAAGAAAGGAAAAGGTTATCAGAGGAAGTTGGTGGAAAAGGCCATCAGCTTCATCATGTCCCCAGTGATATTGTGTACATATGTATGTGTTATCAAACTACAATTGACTTATGGCGACCCAGCAAGGAGCTTCCAAGTCAAGTGAGAGGCAGTAGTTTGGCTTTGGTATCCTCCACAGAGACTTTCTTGGTGGTCCCCTATCCCACTACGATACTTGTTTTGTTTCTGAGATTTGACAAGAATGGGTCATATGGTGCCAACCTTCCCTCCCTTCCCAGAGAACTGGGGGGAAAATTATTTGAAAAAAAAGAAAATAATTTTAGTTGAGGCCATTGGTCTAAGAGAGCATTTATTTCAGTAATTCAATGGAATAATTACATTATAATGAACCTTACAGACAAACTGAATAAGCACTGGAACAGTTGGTCACAGAGCCAACCAGAGAGGTAGTGATCTTGGATTTGGAGCTGAGTGGATGTCAAGAACTGGTGATAGATGTAGGGGGTTCTTAGACCAATTGGAAACAACATCCACAATGCTATTAAGTTCAGCATTTAGGTCAATGAAAAGTTACCCCTAAAGTCTAAACCTGGAATATTTAATTTCAAAAAAGGGAACTTTACAAAAATGAGCAGAATAGTAAAAAGTAAACTGAAGGGGAAATGCAAGAGAGTCAGATCCCTAGAGGATGTTTGGAAGCTATTTAAAACCACTAAATGAAGCCCAAATATTATGCATTCCACAGGTTAGGAAAGACACTGCCAACTTTAAAAGAAGGTCTGTGTGATTAAAAATGCAAGTCAAGGAAGCTATCAAAAGAAAGAGGCTTCTTTTAAAAAGTTGAAGGTCTGCCCCAAGGAATTGAATGGAGCCACAGGTTTCAGCAAAATAAGTTTAAGTCAATAATTTGGCATGCAAAAAGAGATTTTAAGGAGCAGGTTGCTAAAAGCGTAAAGACAAACAATGTATATTTTAAATATATATATCCAGAGCAGGAAACCAGCCAAAGAAGCAGTGGGGTCTCTGGATGACAAAGGAATAAAGGGGTTGATAAAGGAAGATGGGGATCTGGCAGAGAATCTCAATTACTTTTTTTTTTTTTTTTTTTTGCTTCAGTGTCTACTGTGGAAAGTGTGGAGCATAGACCCATGTCACAGCCTATCTTTTCAGGAAGGGAATCTCAAGAATTGAGATGACCAGAGATGAAATTTTAGACCTATCGGGGAAATAAAAAACTGATCCGTCTCCAGGTCCTGAGGGTACACACCCAAAAGTTCTTAATGAACCTTTATGTGAGGCTGACATTTGATACACATGTTCAGGAAACAGTTTTTGCTCTCTCATTTGTATTCAAATGAGGGATTCATCATTATCGTAAAGCAATACAAAACTGGAAGTCTGCACTTTCCTATGTACAGAAGATGTTCCCCCCCCCCTTAAGGAAAAGTGTGTGTGATAAAAATAAACGGGAAAGTCTTTTATGGTGCAATCATATGAAGAGTTACTCTAATTGAAGCCCACCAAAACCAATGACCTTGGAAGGGACTAGCTCTGCATAGGATTGCACTGTCAATTCATTCCTGCATTTGTGACAGGTATCGTTTCAGTATCTAAACGTTAACTGACTGGCAGTTCCAGGTTGTGAAATTCCTAGAGATTTGGGAGAACAGAGTTTGAGAAGGGGAGGAACATTAATAAGCTATAAGCTCATAGAGGCCACCCTCCAAAGCTGCCATTTCCTCCAGGGGAACTGCCTCTGTAGCCTGGAAATCAGTTGTAATTCTTGGAGCTTCCCAAGTCCCCCCTGGAGATGGGCAGCCCTACCCTTCTGCCAATCATGAATGTAACAGCACCAGGTTAGTCCCGGACAACGTAGGGTTCTGTAAGTACATTGAAGGCTTCCCAAGGATGTAGGGGAAATACTACTTGGTAAAGTAACTAATAAAAAGACCCCCCCCAAAAAAAAAAAAGCCCTGTAATGAGGACTACAACTAGGAGAGTCAGTTTATTCCAAATTATGTGTATTCCAAATTGTCCCTCCCTCTTGAGATGCCTCATGGACCACTCCAGCTTCTTTCTAAATTCATTCTAAAATGCACAATGCTCTAAAAAGTGCACACCGAACAGACCTTAGGATCCGCCATGAGCCATTGTATGGTGGGATATATATCACATAAAGAAATACATAAATAATTGCAAAACCCCACTCTTCAGTGAATTTTGGCATGTCATATTTTGTGATACACATATGTGCCTCTCTTCCTTTATCTATATTAACCCCCCCCCCCAAAAAAAAAAAAGAAACTTGAAAAACTTTTCCTGTGTCACAGGAAAGTTTATTAGCACAAAGTTAGGGAGGTTCACAACTCCAAATAGTTCACTGTACCTATTTCACATTCATAATGCATGAAGAAAAAATACCAATCAAACCATGATGGGTGATAAGTTGCTTTTTGTATCCTGCTTTTTACTACCTGAAGAAGGAGTCTCAAAGTGACTTACAATCACCTTCCCACAACAGACACCCTGGGAGGTAGGTGGGGCTAAGAGAGCTCTGAGAACGGTGACTAGCCCAAGGTTACCCAGCTGGCTGCCCACTTTTGATGTCCCCCCCCCGTCCAACAAAATTGAAAGCATAATCACAGGTGAGATGTTCATTGGCTTCCCTCTCCTGGGCTCTGATCTCCATCCAAATAACTCTGGATTAATGCACCAAGTGAAGCCATTTCATGTTTACTCCTTACAATTATCCTGACAGCCGACCAGCTGCCGCTGAGCTATTCTTTTGCCATGATGGCACAGGCAATGCAAAGTACATCCTCGCTTATCTTGCCAACAGGGCTGCTCCTGCTGTTTGCCTCTCTGGCATTCTGGCCCTTCCCTTTGGCTTTCATATACTTCCAGTGCCTTTATCGCAGCATCTTTGGCTATGCTGCAGCAGCTGAATTGCTCCATCCTCTTTGCCTGGCTTGGTAAGGCCAGGCAAGAAAGCTGACCAGGTGCTAGAGATGTGCTGTCAGGTCCTACACAGTGTTGGATGAAGGAATATTGTTGCTGAAGTCTGTTTTCACCACCCAGGAGCAGGAGCTAATCAGCTTTGCTCTCTGCCCCGCAATCCCCTTGAAAACACTGAAGCCTTAGATCAGGGGCAGTCAACCTGTGGCCCTCCAGATGTCCATGGACTACAATTCCGAAGAGCCCCTGCCAGCTTTTGCTGTCAGGGGCTCATGGGAATTGTAGTCCATGAACATCTGGAGGATGAGAGGTTGACTAGATGACACTCCTAAATGTTCACCAGATTCCGTATTGGGAGAGTTCAGACGTCATTTGAGTTGCCAAAGCTGGCAAGTTTCTGTGGTTAGAACTGACTTTTTAATTTTTATTTTTTTTTACCATTGAGAAAACTCTGAAAATGTCCTCAGCCTTTGAGAAACCACAGAAGTGGTGTCATTGAGCAGGATATTAATTTTATTTATTTAGATTTAGATTTATATACTGCTATTCCTGGGTGGGCTCATGGAGGTTTACAGACAATAAAAGAATAAAAACTCAGTAAAATCCCATAATTTCCCTTAAAAATATTACTACAACTACTAAGGCCACAGGCAAAAAAGACTAGCTAGCTCATCCCTTTGTTTAGCCAAGGGCCAATCTTCCTGTTGTTCTACTGATGTTCTCCTGGTGTGAGTGAGGTATCAGATCAGACAGATGGACAAATGGACATGGGGGGATCCTAGATTGAATATCATGACCCCACCCTGGCCTCAACCATACACCTGGAGGAAGAGCTCCATCTTGCAGGCCCTGCGGAAAGTTGACAACTCTGGCAGGGCCCTTAGCTCTTCCAGGAGCTCATTCCACCAGGTTGGGGCCAGGTCTGAAAAGGCCCGGGTTGAGGACAGGCAAGCGTCCTGAGGGCCTACCAGTAAATTCATACCCGCAGAATGAAAAGCCCTGTGGGGAGCATAAGTAACCAAGAGGTCCCACAGGTAAGCAGGACTCAGAACGCATATATGGTTGGGAAACACAGATGTGTACATGCCAACCTGCCCCCTCCCCTTCCTGCCCCCTCCAGGCCCATCATTGGCCATTTTGGGAGGGGGGTGGGTGGGCTGGCATGACCATCAGGAAATACTTCCAGAGCCATCAAGAAATCCTGGGTTAGGGTGTCTGACTAGAATCTGAGAGACCCAGGTTCTGCCTGAACATCACACTGAGTGAATTCACTGCATTGTGAGTGTCCTGCATTGTGTGGGGGGTTGGACTAGATGACCCGGGAGATACCTTCCAACTCTATGATTCTATGACTCTATGACTGCTAAGCAGGGTCAGCTCTGGTTGGGATTGGGAGGGAAGACTGCCAAGGAATACCAGGATCTCCACACAGAGTCAGGCAACGGCAAGCTACCTTTGTTCATTTCTCCCCTTAAAATACAGTGTGTCACTGTAAGCCAGATGCAAGACAGCACTTTCTACCACTGTGGTTTAGGGGTGCCCCATGTGTGCTTGTTTCCTGGGACTTAGTTATTTCAGCTAAGGTTACGTCATCCTCAGCCAAGGAGAGCAATACTACTGAGACAATCATTGAACTTCAAAACAATAAATCACATTTAACAATTTGTTAAAGAAACAGCTTGCCCTTGACAGTCTGCTCACCAACTGTGACATACAATAAATAGCTCAAGTTTATATGCCTTGAGCCATGCTAGAAGGGTTGTTGCCACGTTGTTCCCAAGGCAAAATAAACAAAGTCAACTGTTCTGGAAGGAATAGGTAACAAAGTCAGACCCATTATACACAGACTGGAATGCCCGCGCTGGCGGCGGCAGGGCACCAGTGAAAATCCCCAATTATGCATGCCCCCACTGTCAGCACGGGCATGGCCTGACCCAGGGCCATGGAAGGCCTGCGTTATATGAACGCGGAAACTTCCACAGCTTCCGGGATACCGCAGGTGCCTGCAGGGGCTGGAGTGGGCCTGCAGGGATACCGCATGCCCCTGCCGGCTTCGCAGAGCCGACAGGGGCCCCCACCATAGTGTGTGGAGGGGGCCAGCCCCCCCACTCCGCCCTGGCCCTTCCCCTACTCTCCCCCCCCCCAGCCGCTGCCACTTGCCCTGCCTGGCAGCGTCCCTGGCTACCTGGCTCCAGCGCTAAGCGCGTGTGAGTGCGCTACGCCGGGGCAGCCCCATACGTCCCGCCCTGTGTGTACATGGGGAACGGCGGGGCATCGTGCCCCGCCGCAATGGCATGGCAGCAGCGCGGAGTAGCTGCCGCTGTGCATAATGGGCCTCTGTCAAGTCCTTCTCAAGATGGAACTCAGAACTCTTTCACACTCAGTTTCCTCTATATTGTGATAAAATTATCTTTCCTACTGGAGATAATTTCCATGATGGCAATGACAGATTCACTATCATTTATGTCAATCATGACATGATTGTCGCAGACTACCTGCAAAACTCACACATCTCTGCCTGGCCAGAGATGATTCCAATGTGAAAAAAAAAATTAAAAGGGAAAGTGTGCTCTTGGTTCATTTGCCATGTTCTTACTCCTACTTAAGAAAGTACTGTATGTAGCCTGAAGGCCTACCATACCAACAGAGCTGATTGATATTCCTATAAGATTTGGTGTAGTGGTTAGGAGTGCGGACTTCTAATCTGGCAAGCCAGGTTCGATTCTGTGCTCCCCCACATGCAACCAGCTGGGTGACCTTGGGCTCGCCACGGCACTGAGAAAACTGTTCTGACCGAGCAGTGATATCAGCGCTCTCTCAGCCTCACCCACCCTACAGGGTGTCTGTTGTAGGGAGAGGAATGGGAAGGCGACTGTAAGCCGCTTTGAGCCTCCTTCGGGTAGGGAAAAGCGGCATATAAGAACCAACTCTTCTTCTTCTTCTTCATTACACAGCATTGCAGCCCAGGACCATACCATGACAGGGTTCAGGTGAGAGCTCACATGTTTCCTTGCTTTCCTGTGTCAGGAAGAACCTAACCCTAGTCTTAACAAGCTACTTCATGGGTAGGAAGTTGATTTTGTTATTCTTTGTTGGTTGATAGGGGGATGACCATTCAAACCTGCAATTCCCCAACTAGTTTCTGGAGTGGTAGAATCTCCAGTAGTCTATATGACATGAATTTCTGAAAGACATCAGACAACGGCATACTGACTGCAAAGCCATTGGTTAGAACACAAGAAGAGCTCTGCTGGATCAGAGCAGTGGTCTGTCTAGTCCAGCATCCCATTTCACACCATGGCCAACCAGTTCCCCTGAAAGGCCAACTACTAGGCATTGAGACCAAGGCCTTTTTTGGGGAGTCAAGAGTTAAATAAATTACATTCATACACAATATGGATCATTATAATATTAAGGATAGTTTCTGAATGATTATAAGATGCCACAAGATGTATGAGATTCTGTATGGAACAATGGTAAGCAGAAGTGGACTTGGAATTGAATGGGGCCTTGGGTCAAGTCCAGTTGAGCAGCCCCTGTGGTGCCACAAGCCAATAATTCAGGGACCAGTGAATTCCATGACACCACCAATGGTGACTGACCCACCCTTTGCTTCATCCTCTAAAATGGCAACAGTACAAAATGAGACAAAAGGCAAGCTCACACTGACTACAAGGGTCTGAGTCAAGTGGTTTCTTGAGCCTGGTACAGCTAGCACGGCTGTTGGGGCTATTAATGGCTCTCTAGGAGGACAGCAGCCCACTGGGAAATTAAGTTGTAAGTTAAATGTCCCATCTACTCCTGGTGTTAAAGAAAACTGGGTGGAGTATTTCTTTACAAATTACAATCAATAGTGATCACTAGCATTTTGATCAGCATTCAGCCTTTTCACGTCCTTTGTGGAGTCCTTCTTAGAGTGCAAAACTGAAATGAGTTACACCCATCTAAGTTCACTGAAGGCTTTGAAGTGTGTAATTCTGCTTAGGGCAGTGGTTCTCAACCTTCCTAATGCCACGACCCTTTAAGACAGTTCCTCATGTTGTGGTGACCCCCAACCATAAAATTATGCAAGGGTTCTTTCACAGAAATTAAACTGAAACTGACCAACGGCGTGAAGATCCATTGTCCATGATTGTATATAAATTGATATTTTCCCGGGATTTAGAGGAAGCACTACTGGTAGGAAAAGGAGGAGGATTTTGTGTGAATGTAGCCATTTTCTGCTTACTCTGTAGAACAAATAGAGGTCAAATCTAGTGCATGTGGCATATTCATAATTGATTTGTTTAATATTGATAGCGGGAGCACTGATTCATGTATTTAACTAGTATTCACCCTATAACTCTTATTATTTGAGTAATAATTTGATGTTGAATTGTTGTTTACTTCTGAAAAGGATGTAATAAAAGACTGAGAACAATATCATCTGGTTAATTTAGTGAGATGACTCATGGCTAACAAATACATCCATTCATCAGACTATGGAAGGTGCAAATAAATAAAATTAGTCAAAGGCCAATTCGGAAGGGAGGAGAAAGAAAGAACAATTTACGCTGTTCTGTTTTATGGCTGATTCTTCAATTGCCATGAAAGGAATAATGATCAACTGGGTGTGTGGAACGTAATTCCATGACAAAATGTTTTCACAGAATGAATAAATACACAGATGGAATTTGGCACCACAAAGTTTGGGAATAATTACTAGTTTAGAAAGCAATTCCTGAAGGTATGACTACTCATGGCTATTATCCACAATAGCTAAATGGAACCTCCGTGTATAAAAGCAGTACATATCTGAATATTAAATACTCAGAATTAGTAACTGAGGAAAGTCATCTTCACACCCCATTTTGGACCTTTCAGGCCCATCTGGTTGGCCACCATAGGCAGCAGAAGGTTAGACTAGGTGGACTTTTGGCCTGACTCAGCTGGACACTTCTGATGCTCTTTTGCTCAGTTCTATAACAAACATCCTCATCTGCGCCTCTAGTCCTAACTACCCCTAGAGGCACGAGCAAGCTTGAAGTACGATTGTTCAAACCAAATCAGCAACAGCATCTTCTATTTCCATATCAGAGGCATAAAGAGAAAAGTAGTGAATTGCTCAAAGATGATGCTGAAACTTTAATGCAATGGACTACTGTGGGTTTTCTTTGGGGGGGGGGAAGGGGAAACAAAACAATTTTGCTTCAGGCTAGACAAGGATTCTGATGCGCTGTATTGTGTCAGCCTGGGCTCTGCACTTACACAAAAACAAATCAGAAAGCCAGACAAAAAGATGAGAAGAAATGTCATCTCCTTTCACTCCTCACCACTGGGAATATACCACCTCCCAGCCTGTTTAGACATCCCATTTGCACAATACATCAGATGTTTCTCCAGCATCATGCCCAAGGCAGCATGGAGGTAGATCTTCAGAACGTTCTTGCAAGGGCTATTTAAGGCTATATGGGAGGAGGTATATCCTCAATACATTCTTTTAAGGGCTACAATCAAAATCTTCTAGCCCGTTTCATAACCATGATGAAAAGGAATTGAGAGAAATTGCTACTGGGACCAATCTACATCTTGTCATCATTGATTATCCACACCAGATCATACCATTAGATCTCAGTTGAGGGGGTAGGCTTACGTTGACTACCTGAATCAATAGCTGGAGGAAGGGCGCTTGAAAAACAGAATGACACCTCCCTTCCCCTCTTCAATTCTCCAGTGTGTCTTGTGGGTTTAACAACTGCCACGTCCTATTACATCATCCTGACATGAGTTAGGATAACAGGAATCTGGCCAGCCTTTCTGCATCTCCTGCAGAGGATTTTGTGGCAGGATATTTTTTTTAATGTTGCCATTGACATTCAGCTGTGTCCAGGTAATTGCGTCTGGGCTGGTACAAGGCCTTGGGGACTCTCTTGACCTTCTGGCAAAACACGGTAAGTACGTCTGCGAGCAAGAGGTCCAGGCTGCCAAGGTGTGTTTGCCAGTGTCAAACAGCTGGCCTTTCTGAAATGCTACAAAAGCCAGAAAAAGTGTGTGTGTGTGTGTGTGTGGAAATCAAAGCCTGGCAGCTCTTGCCAAATGGCATCTCCTGTCACTAGCATGACACAGGCTGGTCTGGAAAGTTGCTCAAGCTGCCTGAGCCAAGCGACATTAGCAAGGGGACAGAAGATGACAGCCGCTCACTCCACCCACCCAGATGGAAGGGAAAACAAAGCGAAACCCCTCGCAGAAAGGGCGGGAGGAAAAGCAGAGAGCTGAGGAGGATGGCAAAGGGAACAGCGTGTGATTTTGTTTGTGGGATTTGACTTCTTAAAGAATCCTGACTCTTACTGCTTCATCCACACAAAATATTTATTCTTGGAATTACTGAGAGAAATGCAGAAATAGGATAAGCGTTTATGCATTACAAGACTCCCTCCCTCTGACCTTAGACACTGTCACAGAACATCATGCCACCACTCGGTGGCAAAGAACAGCAAAGAGCTAAAGGGCTCCAGGTTCAAAAGTGGTTGATTCCCAAGCCTTGGATTTGGTCTTGGAATCTGTCCTGAAGCAGAATTTGAGAATCATGAGACATGTTCAGGGATTCCCAGGGAGTTCCAGTAAAAACAGCAACGATCCCTGCCTGGGGTTGGGGTGGGGGGTGGCTGTCTGTGAAGAAAACATTCTCATGTCCCAAGATCAGCTTGGAAGTGGAAAAGGTGGTGTTGGTGATTCAGCAGCAGGGTAGCTGCCACTTTCCGGAGTCTCCTCCTTCTCCTGCAAGCCTGGAGAGTAACATCCAAAGCTCCAAGCAAGGAGGAAACCTGACATTAGTTTTATGTTAAATAAAACATTTGCTTGTTTTTAAATCCTTCCCTTGGATGTTTTGTTGAACCAGATCTAAGCTGATCCATTCCACTTGGAATGGCAGCACAGTGTACCTGCCAATAGTTTTTTGGGGAGGGGGGATGCAAAACTGTTTAGCAGGCCTCAGAGTTGTTCACTGCCAGCACATCAGACTGTGTGGGATCACTTCACATCTGATCATCTCATTCAAACACAGAAGGTTCAGTTCTTGAATGCGTTTGGCATGAAATTCACAGCATCCCTGCTTCCACATAGAGCCACTGTGGGACATGGAAAAGACCCAGCCTGAGCTGTGGCCTACCTCACAGGGTTGTTGGAATGGGATATGTTACAGAGATAAAGTTCCAGAGGGACCGCTGTGCTAATCTGCTGCAGCCAACCCAAGCAAAGGCCTCATGGCTCTTCAAAGACTAACGAGTGGGCTCAGACTCACAAAATGCTTATACCACAGTAAACTTTAGTTCTAGGGAGGAACATTTTCCGGTTTATCTACTCGGCAATATATAATTGTCCTTGCTATTTATAGTGATGTTACATAAATCCCCCTTTTCCTTTTCAGTTCCTCTCTAATATTACTTTGTTTTCTGAATTTATATTGTAAAGCCCTTTGCAAATTAACTGTATGTAATGCATGGCAAGGGCAGGATTGTGAATATTTGTCTTTCTCAGCTCTGGGATTTCTTGTAGGGTTGGGTGCTTCGGCGCGGTGGGGGAAGGGAGGCATTGGTGCCGGTGCACATAGCACACATGCCTGGCGCACACACACCGGCTGGCGCACATGTGCCCATCCCTCTCCCCCTGTGCCATGGCACTGGCTGCTTCAGGCGTGAACGGCTGCTTTAGATGCCGAAGCGCCCATCCCTAATTTCTTGACAGCCCAGGAAGATCTTCCTGAATGGGTGGAAGTTAATTATTGTTTAATACCTTTTATTTTAATTTGTTAAACATTTATCAGGTGATATGAGCATATATGGTCATGTTAACCTGACCCACCCTCCCAAAATGGCCAGTGATGGGCCTGAAGAGAGTAGGAAGGGGAGAGGCCCTGGGTGGGCGTGTACACGTCTATGCTTCCCAACCATATTCTGCATGATGAGACCATTTCTGGGGTTTCTCGAAGCCTGAAGAATGTTTCATTTTCTCAATGGTGAAAAAGTTGAGAAAGTTTATTCTAGACAGATAGACATCTAGGCAAGCATACATCTGCCAGCCCACACTGTAGCCACTGACAGAGATCATTTAAGCAAGGTTTTGACACCACAGAACAAGAGAAGGGTCTGTTATAGCCATATTATATGTAACCTGAAGAATGCTACTGCCACCCACACTCCCCTCCCCGCCCTGCCCCTTGGCGGAATGCTGAAAGGCTACCCATTAAAACCGCAAATTGCTAAACTTTCTAAATTAACTCAAATTGTTGAATTAAGAAATGGTAGACAACATTAATCGGAAGAAACTTTCTTGAATGCTGGAAGAAAGAAGGTGGGAGGGTACATATAAATAACTATAATTGCTTCACATGGGCTTGAAATTTAGTTTAAAATAAAAAGTAATAACGAACAAACTATCTTCTGATTTTGTTTTGCACAGTAGATTTAGTGGGGTCCTCCGGAACAAAACAATATATTTGTTTTACGTTTATACTTATCTTGTTTTATCTCTTCGAACTGTGGCCATATTTTTCTTTTGCATGTATCAAAATTACTTTATTTAGAGCAGGGAAGAGTATGGAGAATGAACGTTTTTACACAAATGTCTCCCTCCCAGGAAAAGAATGCAGCAGACACTTCAACAAAATCATTTCCTTCATCTTCTTTTCCTTTCTGATGTCTCGCGGAGCACTTCGTCTCTTTTGGGGCTGACACCACTCAGGAGTTCGCCTGTGTTCTGACAGAATGAAGCTGTCTAAGTGACAGAGCAAGGGGAAGAGCCCCAAGGCAAGTGGTCTATTATCCCTCAAGACAAAAGTGACATGCAGGCCTGACAACTCTGCTATAATGAAATTACTTCTACCTTTACTGCCTTGTTTAAGGCAGACTGTTTCGTGCCAGCAGGAAACGTGCAAGACCAGATATCATACATGGTTCTTTTTCAAGAGAAGGAGCAAGCAAGTCCTTTTGGGGAAAGGGAGCTAGTAGGGGTGCTCCCCTGAGCCTCTGTCTCATGGGGGGGGGGGCAAAATGGTACAAATATCTTAAAATTCCATCTAACTCATTTGAGGTTCTTTATTTGGTTTCTGTATGCTTTTATTTTTGTTACAGCTAGGGGCCTCATAGAACTGGAATTTGCCTAGGCCTCTCTGGTGACCCTGGGCATGAATTTACAATTGGACACCCAAAGTATCCCCCACCCTATTTAATTCCACAGCAGAAGTTTGGCTGCAGTTGTGTGTCACAACTCCATGTCTTTGTGCTTCTGATGTTTGTGTATGAGAGAGAAGGCTGCCATGGGCTAGGAAAGACCCACAAGGTTTCCAATCAGCTGTACCTAGGCTTGCCAGGCATGGGGAGCCCAGGAGGGTGGGAGATTTCCATTGGGCAACAGTGTGACATCACTTCTAGAGAACACTGGGAAGTGATGTCAGTCCGTTCTGGGAATCACCATAGAATTCCTGATGAGTTCTAGAATCGACTGATCTCACTTGTCAGTTTCCCCTGGAAGCAATGTCATGCTGTCACCTAGCAGTGACTTTAATTTTAGAAGAATCAGAGAGTTAGAAGGGGCCATACAGGCAATCAAGCCCAACTCCCTGTTCAATACAGGATCAGCCTGCAAAGTCCAAGTATCTGTCCAGCCACAACTTGAAAACTACCTGTTGCTGACTGCCAAGGTGAAAGGGGAGGGAAGTGGAGCCAGGGTTGGGAATAAGAAAATCCCAGGTGTTCCACTGTTTGTGAACATATGTCATTTAACGTGTGGCAGTGTGCAATGCGCTTACTGGATCCAGTGTGTTTTACTTCCCCCTGGGGCTGCCAGTCAAAGTTGATCAATGGGACTCAGTCAGCAGCTTGTTCTATCAACCCTTTAAAATTCAATACAGAGAGGGGCAAAACAAATGGGGAAATGCATAGAATGGTACAAGGAGGGATAAATTCTTCATGAAATTATCTGCACCACTCAACAGACACCATTGCATGAAACTTGAGATGAGTGAGATATTTTACCAGGCTAATCAATGCTATTCTGGCTTCCTTTGACATTCCTTTTTTTATTTTACATACATGGAAGAACCCCCCCACCCCATTGACCTTGAATTTCACTGCAGATGAAAATTTTGCCGGTAGTCCCAACTCTATCCATTTTTCCTAAGGATAAACAGGATATTTTCAATGTTTCTCTCACACAGTATTCTCATATGTGACATTACACAATTGTATTGGTTGGGGGTTTTTTTAAAGTAAAATTTCGATGCAACCTCCCCTAAAGCCTCCCGTCCCACAAGTGTCTCTGATGGGGACCAGTGCAGAGAGCCAGTGTGGTGTAGCCGTTGGTGCCGAACTAGGATTTGGGAGACCAGGATTCAAATCCTTATTCTGCCATGGAACCTCACTTCAACCGTTTATGCACTGGGAACTTCACTGCCCAGCTCCCGTGCAGGAGCACAAATAGGGAGCGGATGAGGTGCACCAGGCCAAATGCTCCACCATGTGGGTGCAGGAAGAGGTGGGGCAATCAGCCACAACTAAAACTCCAGCCTGCAGCACAGCATGAAACCTCCAGTGCATAAATGGTCTTTCAGCCACCCAGTTTAACCTACTTCAGAGAGTTGTTGTTTTGAGATTAAATGGGAAGAAAGGAGAACAGTGTTGTAAGCCACTCTGTGTCTCTGTTGGGCAGGAAATCATGGTTTAAATGGTATAAATATCTAAACAAATCAACCATCTCCCGATATATACTCTTTACAGTGACACATACTGACCAATGCTGAGAAAATTCCTTCTGCAACACACAATGTGTCTCTGTGCACATTCTAGATGCTAGGAACAGTCATGCCCCAAAAGGAAGAAGGAGGCACCTCAAAGGTGGACTGTTGAGGCACAAAAGTAATAAAACTGTTCCATGAGCAGAAGAGAACAAGTTGAGTGCCTCAGATCCATAAGCATGGAAATGCGGGAAAAGGTGCAGGCTAGTAAATCAGTGCACGAGGCAGGGAAAAATATGGTACTCTGGCAGACAATGAAAGGAGCAGCAGAGTGAGGGGTAGCCAGAACGACAAAGCAGAGGGTATAGCCTGTGGCATGTGCTATTCAAAACAGACAGTTGCATGGCACAGCTAAAGCTAAAGCTGAGCTGCTTCTGATGAGACGCCAGCTGAACTGCATTTCCAAGAACATCTTTGGCTTGTGTAACAAGATAGGTTTTATCTAGGTATATAAACACTGCAGAGGCTGATAGGAGAGAGGAGGGAGAAGAAAGGGAAGAAACAAAGCCGCACCTTTCTGCCTAGCTGAAATTGTATTTTTAAGTGCACCGACTGCTTCTTTGGTGGTGCCCTGTAGGAGAGCCAGGGAATGATCACCATGCTCAAAAATACTTCCTTGTAAACTGCATAGTCTCATCATGAAATCTATCAATCAAAACTCCATTCGCTCCAATCTCAAACTCCTAGTAATAACACCACCGAAAGGAAACTGTTGTAATCACAGGCGGGTAATAACGGGTCGGCAAAATAGAAGGAGTTAGGCTGATACACGTCATGATTC
The DNA here is from genome assembly GCF_049243985.1 of Paroedura picta. Lineage (NCBI taxonomy): Eukaryota > Metazoa > Chordata > Lepidosauria > Squamata > Gekkonidae > Paroedura > Paroedura picta. The sequence goes on along the minus strand of NC_135370.1, from coordinate 152,596,076 downwards.
AGTCACACTCACCCTGGCCTGGAAGGACCCTTCTTTCCTGACTATTCAAAGATGGGGAGGGGGGGGCACAAAATCACTGCTGAACCAGAAATTGGCCAGGAATGCCCAGAACCATAGAATTGGAGAACACAATCCCAATCAGACGAAATTGTCTTTCTTGCCTAAGAACATGAGAAACACACCACTGGATTTGACCAAAAAGCCGTTGTGCTAACAGAGCTGCCCCGCTTTAAATCCACTGAACCAGAGTGACGTGCCCACTTCCAAGGCTCTTGAAATCAAGGCACTTAGAAGGGTGAATTTTGCTTAGGATGGCCCCATTGAGTGGCATGAAGTTCGCAAGAAGGATGTGAAGTCCCATAGTCCCCCTACTATTTAGCTGGTATTCAGAGCTATACTGCCTCTGAAAATGGAAGCTTCATTTAGACACATGGCTAATAGAGCTATCCTACATGTTTTCCCCCACCCCCCAAATCTACATGTAAAGCCATTTAAATCAAAAGCCGTCACCAGAAAAGTTGTGGGGTAGGGTCTGGAAGACCCGTATTCAGATCCCTGCTCTGCCATGGAACTCACTGGCTGACCTTGGGCCAATCACCATTAGTCTAATCTACCTCACAGGGTGTCCAGGCCCGCCCGATCTCCTGGGTGGGAGTCCGTACGTGCTGTTCCCCGAAATCATCCCTCTGACCCCAGTGGCTGATGGGCCGGCTCCCGACTGAACGGCCGACAGTCGACTGAAGAATCCCCGAGCACCCACGAATCCCAAAGCAGTGATGCGAGACACCCGCCAAGACAGCCTAGCCAGCAGCAGAGGAGCGGGCGGGCCGCCTACATGCCCGGCGGTCGCAGAAGCCGATAGGGCAGCACCAAGCAACGGAGACGCCAAGACCCAGCAGGTGGGCGGGTCCATAGGGGACACTCCAGCCTCTAGCCCTCACAAAGGGTCACTGTGAAGACAAATTATAAAAGAAGGTATCAACCACACGCATTACCCTGAGCTTCTTGGAGGAAGGATACGATAGCAGACGGGCAACTTGTAGCAGCAAAGCGTACATGCTAATTAGGAAGGATAATTATGAACCATAATTTCAAATCCCCACTCAGCCATACAAGCTTGCTGGGTGACTTTGGGGCAGTCACACATTCTCACTCTGACCTACCTACCTAAATAAATAAATACATCTTTATTCTTATAACCCGTCTTTCCTATACAGCTCTGGGCAGGTAACAACATGGTTACAACAATCCATTGAAAACATAATCATTGTATAGTTTACCCCCAAGTAATTGAATATAGCAGGAGGCTCAAAAGTTTTTGGAGTAGAGGTTCTTCAGTTTCCAGGCATGAGGCCAACAATTCCTTATGTTTTCTTCAGGTCCTGCTCTGTCTTACAGGCCTAGTAAAATGGGTTAAGGTCCCACAGGGCCCTGATCTTCTTCAGCAGAGCATTCCACCAGGCTGGGGCCAGGGCTTAAAGGTCCTGGCCCCAGATGAGGCCAATCCCACCTCTTTTCGGACAGGGATCCTGAGGCAGATGTTGGTCTGATTATCTTAATCCTCTTTGTGGAGGTGGGGGGGGTATAGGGGGAACTTTACAAGGTTGTTACAAAGATAAAATTGATGAAAGGAGAATGATGTAACCTGCTTTAGCTTCCCATCTGAGAAGAAAGGCATACAGGAAGCAAATGAAAATGAAAAAATAAAACAAAACACAAAAACAAAACACCTTGGTCTTGCATCTATTGCCAGTCAGTTCCATGTGATAAATGCCAACTGTAGTATGAAGGAGAGAGAACACGAAATCTTGATTAACCTTCTCAAGATTTTATATTTAATTTTATAAAGTCCTATCATGCCCCCTGATTCCATGATTAACCTTTTTTATAACCTGAAAATCCTGCCAACTGAAAGGTTTCTAACCCTGTGAACCTTCTGGATTGGCCTTTTCTCCTCCTTTTCACTAATTTAGGAGGTGCAATCCAAAATAGAGTTTTCCCCTTCTAAACTAGGGATGCCCGTCCCCCAGGTGGGACCTGGAGATCCCCTAGAATTATAGCTCATCTCCAGACTAAAGAGATCAGTTGCTTGCCATGGAAAATGGCCACTTTAGTGGATGAACACTATGGCATTATACTCCACTGAGGTTCCTCCCCACCCCAAATCCTGCCTTCTACTGGCTCCACCTTCAAAGTCTCCATGTATTTCCCAACCCAGGACTGGCAAACCTATTCTAAGCCCTTTGACCTCAATGGTTTAGAATTGCACTGAATGTCCTACTTGAATACATTGATGTATTCACAGGAAATACAATCCACTTTAATTTTGATCAGCAAAATTCCTGCGAATTCTTCACATGAACCTTATGGTATTTGACTGTGATTGCATAACAGATTATTTTTTCTTTGTAGAAGATCTGAGGGCCTATACAGTGAACAGCTGGGCAACGGGAAAGGTTGCAATGGCAAGAGGGGGAGAAATAGGGTTGCCAGCTCTGTGTTGGAAAAGACCTTGGCATTTCAGGTGTAGAGCCAGGAGGAAACAGGATTTCAGGTGGGGAGGGACTTTGGTGGAGTATAATGTTATGGAATCCACCCTCAAAGGAGCCATAACTGATCTCTAAAACCAGGGGATCCCCAGGTCCCACCCAGGGACTGGCATCCTTTGGGAGAATTCTTTAAGTATTTGTTCAAGCCAGGTACAGCACCACTTGAATACTAATGCTATTTTTGCTGCTGCAACTAGTGTGGTCCTCCAGAATGGAGCTATCAGTGTTGACAGATTCTCCAACAGAAATGCTGAACGAAGTCTCCTGCTGTTCTCTCCTGTCAAATTACACTTCCAGGAAAGCAAAGCTATGCCCACACCGACCTCGTTCACAAGGATGTCGTCAGTACCGGTGAACCCTCAGATTTCAAATTATACACTTCATCTTCCTAGTCAGGGACGTGTGAGGCAGGGAACTTGCTACCATGCTGACAACACATCATTTAGCCAGAAAATTCCAAAGACATAAGAGGCAAAGGCTAAATGAATCAAAACAAAGATGTCAAGTAATGAGATAATTCTTCCGAACAAAATAGGTCCATTTTCTCATGGAGTACCTAGCAGCACCAAGAGGAATTATCTCATTGATTAGTTTTGGTCTCAAAGGGATAAGTAGAGGGGGAAACATCTAGAATGCCCTAATCCTACCTGTTTGGTGGATGCTTGCACCCAGTTTCTCCCTTCTGTTACTGGTTTGGCAACCAATGATGCTGCATATCATTCTTCACCAAGTGATCCCAGATAATCAGAGATCACACAATAGATGTGTTGAGACGGAAACTATAGGCAGCTAGTTAGCTTAGTCAAGTGATAAAGATAGTAAGGGCAAATGGAATACATTGAAGTACGGACAGCTGATCTATGACTTGGCCAATCTGAGATCGCCCTAAAAACCGAACAGGAGCTAACTATTGAAGCCATTCATTCTCCTCACACATGCATGCTCCCTCAGAACTTTTGGCTTTTACCAGTTTTATAAATATTTTAAAGGGTCTTTAGATGTTATGGTAATGAAGCAAGAAGACCTCAAACAGTCCTTGAAAACAAACAAAACTAGCTATTTGAAACATTTTTATCCTGACCTTCCTGTAGATCAAGATTTCTCAATGGGGGTTCTGTAAAACCCTGAGGTTCCTTCATGGCCCTGGAAAGGTTTTCCCAAAATGGCTAGTGGTGGGCCTGGAGGGTCGAAAGGAACAGGCCTCAGTCATAAAAGCCAGCTTGGTGTAGTGGTTAGGAGCGCCGACTTCTAATCTGGCAAGCTGGGTGTGATTCTGGGTTTGAAGCTGGATGATGGTACCGCTTTACTTTGCTCTGGTTCGGCCTCACTTGGAGTACTGTGTTCAGTTTTGGGCACCCAAGTTGAAGAGGGATGTTGACAAACTGGAACGTATCCAGAGGATGGCAACAAAGATGATGAGGGGTTTGGAGACCAAGACGTATGAAGAAAGGTTGGGGGAGCTTGGTCTGTTTAGCCTAGAGAGGAGACGACTGAGAGGGGATCTGATAACTATATTCAAGTATTTAAAAGGGTGCCATATGGAGGATGGAGCAGAATTGTTCTCTCTTGCCCCAGAGGGACCAGAATGAATGGGAAGGAATTAATTCAAAAGAAATTCCATCTAAACATCTGGAAGAAGTTCCTGACAGTTAGAGCAGTTTCTCAGTGGAACAGGCTTCCTCGGGAGGTTGTGGGTTCTCCATCTTTGGAAATTTTTAAACAGAGGCTAGATAGCCATCAGACGGAGAAACTGCTTCTGTGAAGGCAAAGGGGTGGCAGGTTACTGTAGATGAATGATTGGGATGTGAGTGTCCTGCATAGTGCAGGGGGTTGGACCATGAGGTCCCTTCCAACTCTATTATTCTATGATTCTATGATACTATGATTCCCCATTCCTCCTCCACATGCAGCCAGCTGGGTGACTTTGGGCTCACCACAGCATTTATAAAGCTGTTCTTACTGAGCAGTAATATCAGGGGGTTTTCAGCCTCAGCTACCTCACACGGTGTCTGTTGTAGGGAGATGAAAGGAAAGGCGAATGTAAGCCGCTTTGAGACTCCTTCAGGTAGATAAAATCGGCATATAAGAACCAACTCTTATTCTTTGCTGGCCAAGGCTCATTGTGCTGACAATTGGAGTTCATAGAGCTACATAATCTCATTTTAATTTAACTGTGTTGGGAGGTGAGAGGGGGTGATGGAGTGGCAGATGTCCAACCCAGCCCTATTCTGGCCTCAGCCGAGTAGACTGTGGCCCATTTCTGGCATGGGGGGGGGGGCAAAGTGTGATGTGTCTGGATGATGTCATTTCTGGTGACATGTTATTTTGTGGGTGTGACAGGCAGGTATAGCCTGCTGGCATCACTTCTGGGGTTTTTCAAAGCCTGAAGGGTTTTAGGGTTTTTTAATGACAAAAAAGTTGAAAAGAGAAGCTCTAGAGAGTCTACATGGTTCTCCTTTCCCTCTTCTATCCTCATGTCGGGAACCCGCTTGCTAACTGAAAAACAGGGTGCCCCTTGAAGAAAACGTCACGCCAGGCCTGGTGAACGATACAACAGGAACAAGCTTTATTTCAGCAACGTGGAGTCCGCTGGTATGGAGTAAGAGCTTCCACCGAACTCCAGGTGGAAGCTCTCTTTTATACAAAACCCACCTCCTTTGGCTGTATTGCCCCACCCAGTACTTCCGGAGGGAACATGCTGATACAATCATGACTCATGCACATATGCGAGGTTTTCCGGGGTTCCCGATGGCCCATTTTCCTGGAACAAAGGGCCATCTCCGGGCCCTTGTCAAAAGGTGGAGGGGGACATTGAGGTTTTTTAGCGACCATTGCCACCTCAACGATCGGGTGGGGCGCCCAGCTGCCGGCTTGCCTGTGATCACCATGCCCTACCTCCGTGATCGCGGGCGCCTCTGATGGCGGGGTTCGGTCTGGTTCCCAAGCCACCAAGGACCGAACCACGACATTCTGCCCCCCCAAAGGTCCATTCTCCAACCCCCCGGGATGGCCAGGATACCGCTTGTGGAAACGTTCAGTGAGTCGGGGCGCAAGGACGTCCGCTGCCCAGACCCATTCCCGGTCCCCCAAAGCGAAGTCCTTCCATTCCACGAGGTACTGCAACTTCCCCCTGTGGAGTCTAGAGTCCAGGATATCCGCCACCTCATGGTGCTCCCCCCCCGGCAGGACCTCGGGCGCTGGCGGGGAAAACACGGGGTGCCAAACGTCACCGTCCGGAGTTTTTTTTAGAAGGCTCACGTGAAAGACGGGATGGATGTGCCGGAGGTTCTTGGGGAGCTTGAGCTTGACCGAAACTTCGTTGATCGGGGCCAAGACCTCGAAAGGCCCCAAAAACCGAGGGCCTAGCTTCTTGCTGGGCAAATTCAAACGGAGGTTCCGGGTGGAAAGGTAAACTCGATCCCCCGGTCGGATCTCCTCAGCTGGTCGTCTCTTCCGGTCGGCGTCCTCTTTCTGCGCTGCCTTGACTTTGTGGAGCTGCTCCTGCAGCGACTTCCAGCAGCTCCCGGCACGCTTCCCCCACTCGCGAAGGTCGGCCGATTCCCGGGCGGGGACCTCTCCAAGCTCCGGGAAGTGTCTCAGGTCTGTCCCGTAGACGACGGCAAAAGGCGACATCTCCGTGCTGCTGTGGTCTGCGTTGTTGTACGCGAACTCGGCCAGGGGGAGCAGGGGCACCCAGGTGTCTTGATGATAGGAACCGAAACACCGCAAGTACTGCTCCAGTACTTGATTAACCCGCTCGGTCTGCCCGTCCGTCTGGGGGTGGTAAGCGGAGCTCAGCCCTTGCTCGATGTCTAACAGGCGCAGGAAAGCTTGCCAAAACCGGGACACGAATTGTGAGCCCCGATCGGAAATCACCTTGTCCGGCAGCCCGTGCAGTCGGAACACGTGATCCAGGAACATCCGAGCCAACTGTGAGGCACTGGGGACACTGGCGCAAGGAATGAAGTGGGCCTGTTTGGAAAATAGATCTACCACCACCCAGATCACCGTTTTCCCCTTGCTGGGAGGCAAGTTTGTTATAAAGTCCATGGAGATCACTGACCACGGCCGGGTCGGGACCTCGAGCGGGTGCAGCAGCCCTTTCGGCTTGCCAACCCCCGGCTTGCAGGTCAGGCAGACAGGACAACCACTGACGTAAGCTTTTGTGTCCCGCCGCAGACTGGGCCACCAAAACCGCCGCCGGGCCAACTTCCAGGATTTTACGAAACCGAAGTGCCCGGCGGTCTTAGCATCGTGGCAGAGGCTGAGGGCTTCCCGTCGTAGCCCTTCCGGGACGTAGACAGCCTCCCCCCTCCGCCAGAGACCGGAGTCCAAAATCAAAGAGTCCCGGAGCTCAGCCAGCTCCTCGTCTGTCCCGTAGGCTGCCACTAGGCGGTCTCGGAGCGGGGCGGTCGCCGGGTCGGGCTCACATTCCCCCCTGGCCCGACGCCTAGTGACGACCCCCCGTCCCAGCTGCTCCTCACCGAACACAGACCTGGTGCAGGGAGCGTACCCCTCCCCATGATGCGGCAGCCGGGAGAGGGCGTCCGCGAGGAAATTCTCTTTGCCGGGGATGTGACCCAGCTTGAAATTGTACCGCGAAAAGAACTCCGCCCACCTCATCTGCTTGGCGTTCAGGGATCGCGGTTGCCGGAGCGCCTCCAGATTCTTGTGATCTGTCCAGACCTCGAACGGCTCCTCTGTTTCCTCCAGCCAATGCCGCCATTCGGTGAGGGCGAACTTAATCGCAAACGCCTCCTTCTCCCAGGTAGACCAGTTCCGCTCCGTTTCGGCGAATTTTCGTGAGAGGTAGGCCGCCGGCCTCAGCTGTCCCGCCTGGTCTCGCTGCAGGAGAACCGCCCCGGCTGCTGCGTCGCTGGCGTCGACTTGTACCACCATCGGCTGGGTTGGGTCGACGTGCAGTAGCGTGGGCTCAGACGCGAAAGCTTGCTTGAGGGCCAGGAACGCTGCCTCCGATTTCTCATTCCAGCCGAGCGCTGCGCTGGGCCGCGTGGCGCGAGGACCTCTCCCCTTGGTACCTAGCAAGTCCGTGAGGGGAGCCACTACGGAGGAGTATCTGGGGATGAAGCCTCTAAAAAAGTTAGCAAACCCCAGGAAGCTTTGTAGCTGTTTCCGGGTGCGGGGCCTTTCCCAGTCCAGCACCGCCTGCACCTTCTCGGGGTCCATAGCTATGCCCTGGGCTGAGATGCGGTAGCCCAAATAGTCCAGGGAGGGACGGTGGAATTCGCACTTAGCCAGCTTCACGTATAGGTGGTTTGCCAGCAGGCGCTTTAACACCTCCCTCACCAGGGTCACGTGCTCTTGGGGATCTTGGCTGTAGATCAGGACGTCATCCAAATAAACAACCACCCCCTGAAACAGAAGGTCCTGCAACACCTCATTAATTAGACTCATGAAAACCCCAGGTGCCCCGCTTAAACCGAACGGCATCACTTTAAATTCGAATTGTCCCAATTGACAGTTAAACGCCGTTTTCCACTCATCCCCCTCCCGGATGCGTACCCGGTAGTACGCCTCCCTTAGGTCCAGCTTAGTGAACAGAGTCCCTTTGCCCAGCCGGGCCAGCAAATCCGGGATCAGCGGGAGGGGGTAAGCGTTCCCCGCTGCGATGGCGTTGAGGCCCCGGTAGTCCTGGCACAGCCGTCGGGACCCATCCTTTTTCCGGACGAACAAGACTGGAGCTCCCATGGGACTGGAAGCGGGCCGGATGAAACCTCGGGCCAGATTTTTTCCCAAAAACTCCCGGAGGTCCTTGAGCTCACCCTCACTCATTTTGTAGATGCGCCCTTTGGGCAGTACCGCCCCCTCTGGGATGTTGATAGCGCAGTCCGTGCGGCGGTGTGGGGGTAGCTCGTCCGCTTCCCGCTCGCTGAAAACGGCTGCGAGGTCTCGGTACTCTGGCGGGACCTCGGGCTCTGGTTTCTCCTGCTGCGCCGCCGCCGCTCCCCTGGGACGCGCCGCCGTCCTCTTGTGGCTGGAATTCTCGCGGGGGACCCGATGCCGTGCACCCACCGTCAAGTCGAACTTCAGGGTCCCCGCCCGCCAGTCCACCACGGGGTTGTGTTCCTTCAGCCAATCCAGGCCCAACACCGCCCGATATCCCGCTACGGGGACCTGGATCAGCCACCGCAGCTCTTGGTGGTCCCCTATGTGGATGGCGATAGGACCCACCTCCTCCCCGAAAGGTCCCCCCTGAATCGGGCTGCCGTCCATCTGGACGAAAACCAGGGGAACCTTCCGAATGCGCTTCGGTAGCCCCAAAGCCCGGGCTATCTGGGGGTGGACCATGCTGTGGTCGCATCCAGAGTCCAAAAGAGCCTCCCCCACCCAACTTAGTCCATTCTCCGGGTTCCGGAGCTCTAAAATTACCACGTTCGGAGGTCGCGCCTCATGCTGTAGGGGTTTTCCCTCGCACCGCGGGACCTGCTGCCCGGCGCCGTCTACAGCAGGTCCTGGCCGTTTCCCGTCGCCTGGACGCTTCCCGGTTCGTTGCGGAGGTCCTCCGCCCGGCGTGCCTGCTGGGGGCGTGTCGCACCTCCCCCCTGGGAGAGCCCGCGGTCCTCCCCCCCTTGCCGTTGGCACGCTGCTGCGAAATGTCCTGACCCCCCGCATTTCAGGCACAGTCCTTCCCGGCGTCTCCTTTCCCGCTCGTGGTTCGGGGGTTGTTTGGGGCGAGAGTTGTCGGGGCCCGGTCTTGGCGCCTCGGCTGACCCGCCTTTGGCCTCCCGGGGGGGTGCGGCGGCCCAACCCAGGCTGGCTTCCAGCTTGGCGACCACAAAACACCACCCCTCAAGTGTAGACAGATCTTCTTCCGTCCCCTTGATCACGGCCCATTCCCTGAGCTTCGGGTTAAGGCCCTCCCGGAAGTACTCGATTTGGGTCTCCTCGTTCCAGGAGAACACCTTGCCTGCTTCCCTCCGGAAAATGTCTATATAGTCCATAACCCCCCTAGTACCCTGTCGAAGTCCCTTGATCCGACTCTTTGCCTTGTCCTCAGCCTGGGAGTCCTGGAATCGTCGGCGGAGCGCGACCACGAAGTCCTGCAGGTCCTGAGTTGCCGGGTCGCCGCGCTCGGCCAACCCCAGGTACCACTGACCCGCCTTGCTCTGGAGACACGAGGCCACCCCCCAGACCAAGTCCTCGGAGTCCTCATACCGGTCTCCATATCTCCGGGCATGCGTCAGCGCGTGGAGGAGGAACTGCGGGAGGTCGTCCGGCGTCCCGTCGAAACGCGCCTTAAGCTCTGGGGGGGAACGTTTTGGAGAGTAGTCCGACCCCCTCCGGATCCGGGATTCTCGGCGTCCGCCGTCTCGTCCTGCTCCGCTCCACCGGCTACCAACTTGCCCAACGACGCCGTGCCGCTCCCTGCCTTGCACGTCGCTCCTGCGTTGGTCCGGCTCTCGCCGCCCCGTCGGCTCCCCCGCTCCCCCGAGATCCTCTGCTGTCTCGCCTCTCCGCTGGCCGTCTCGCCTACTCGGGACTGAAAACTGCTCCGGGTCGGGGTCCGGGGCCCGCTCACCAGTGCCGGGCTCGTCCTCGTCGCTGGAGGCGTCCTCACTCGACGCGATCCCCTCCGCCGTTGTATTACCAGTCCCTCCGGGCCCGGCCCGAGCTTGCTCACGGGCTTCAGCTGCCTGCAAGCGCCTGGCCAAGTCCGCCATGGCCCGCCGCAGGTCCTCTAGGGATTCCTCAGGTCTTACTGGGCGAAGCGCCTGCCTCAGCTGGGTGTCCCAGGTTGGGGCCAACCCCCCAGACCTCGGCGCGCTCCCCGCCGTGCTTGGGAACCCCATGGCCCGGCGCCTTCCCTTGGCCGCCGCTGCCGAGGGTCTCGGGGTCCCGGACAGCTGCTCCTGGCCCCCCGATTTTCGGAGGAAATCTCCCGGGGACATTAAACCCATGTTCCCGGGGTTCGTGGGGGTCGAGACCGCCTCGTTGCTTGAAAACGCCATCTCTGGATCCGTCCCGATAAGCGCTCGGATGCGATGCCGACCCTGGGGTTCGGTGGGAAGCTCTTACGATGTCGGGAACCCGCTTGCTAACTGAAAAACAGGGTGCCCCTTGAAGAAAACGTCACGCCAGGCCTGGTGAACGATACAACAGGAACAAGCTTTATTTCAGCAACGTGGAGTCCGCTGGTATGGAGTAAGAGCTTCCACCGAACTCCAGGTGGAAGCTCTCTTTTATACAAAACCCACCTCCTTTGGCTGTATTGCCCCACCCAGTACTTCCGGAGGGAACATGCTGATACAATCATGACTCATGCACATATGCGAGGTTTTCCGGGGTTCCCGATGGCCCATTTTCCTGGAACAAAGGGCCATCTCCGGGCCCTTGTCAAAAGGTGGAGGGGGACATTGAGGTTTTTTAGCGACCATTGCCACCTCAACGATCGGGTGGGGCGCCCAGCTGCCGGCTTGCCTGTGATCACCATGCCCTACCTCCGTGATCGCGGGCGCCTCTGATGGCGGGGTTCGGTCTGGTTCCCAAGCCACCAAGGACCGAACCACGACACCTCACAATAACCTCGTGGGGTAAGCTGTGCTGAGAGTGTGTGACTAGTCCAAGGTCGTCTGGCAAATTCCATGCTAACGTGAGGGATCTGAACCCAGCCCCTAGCCCTACTGTCTAAACACACCACACTAGGTCTTGTTTGTTGATGAGCAACTGCTGTGTCCCCAACAACCCCTGCACCTCTGCTCACTACCTGTCTCCAGCATGTAAAAATGTGTCTTCCAGGTGTTCAACAAAGCCCTGGAAACAGGGCTTCAGTGGCTGAGGAGAGGCAGCCACTGAAGAAAGCCAGCTTGGTGTAGTGGTTAGGAGCATTGACTTCTAATCTGGTGATCCGGGTTTGATTCCCCATTCCCCCACATGCAGCCAGCTGGGTGACCTTGGGCTTGCCACGGCACAGATAAAGCTGTTCTGACTGAGCAGTGATATCATGGCTCTCTCAGCTTCACCTCCCTCACAGAGTGTTTGTTGTGGGGACAGGAAAGGTAAGGCGATTGGAAGCAGCTTTGAGACTCCTTCTGGTACAGAAAAGTGGCATATAAGAACCAGCTCTTCTTCAGGTGGTGAGGAGCTGTGGCTCCCTGGCAAAACATCTGCTTGGCATGCAGAAGGTCCCAGATTCAGTCTCCAGCACACTCAGTTAAAAGGATCAGACAGGAGGTGATGTGAAAGACCTTTGCCTGAGACCCTGGAGATCCAAGGCTGGCCTGCGTACATAGACAATACTGACTTTGAATGACTAAGGGCCTGATTCAGTATAAGTCAGTTTCATGTATGTTCATATGAGTGTGTGTCCACTGCCAACAACACCCAGCCCATGTGCCTCTCCTGCCATCTGCCTGTACACCCTGCTGCCTGCTTGTGAGTGCTCCACCACCCACACTTCCAGCCACATCCAGCTGTGCATTGGGAGGCCTGGTAAGAAGGGAGCGCTGGTACTTAGCAGAAGAGGGGAGAGAGGCCCCTAGGCACTGTAAACTGGCCCTGCTGGCAGCACTTGGACTCTTTCCCAAGCCTGCCCCATGCCTTCCCCAAGACTAAGACAGTCACGTCTGTGGGCTGGATTCAAGAATGTGCTAGTATAATAGGTCAGCAGTCCCCAACCTTTTTATCGCCAGGGACCGGTTAGCACTTGCCCTGACTTCCCGTCACCCACTGGGGGTTGCTGCCAGCAGCAGCTGCTCAGTGCTATGCCGAGGTGGAGCCCCAGCCATGGCGGCCGTTGGAGAGCACCAAAGGTGAGCCGGCAACAGAGTGGGAGGGCAGCCCCTGAGGCAGCAGCCGGGGAGGAGGACAAGGAGGAGCTGCGGCTCAGTATCAACTGATCCATGGACCACTACCGGTCTCCGAACTGAGGGTTGGGGATCACTGGAATAGGTAACACTTGTAGGGTCACACAAGCAATAGTGCAGTGATGACTGCCACATCATTGTCCATGAACTACCATGTGCAAGTGAAGAAGCCAAAGTGTGGCACTCGAGTTGCATTTTGAAACCATAAGAAGAAATGTTTTGAGCTCAGGTTCCAGTGGGCAGAGTGAATACTGGGGAGACAACTCCGTCACTCGACCACTCCTTTATCGCTCATCATTTCCTCTCTTCTATTTGATATTTTCGTTAGTCTTTGATTCTTTACAAAAATGGGGCTTCACTGACGTTGGCAGTTCTCTTTCAATCATTTCTGTGCATCTGGAGCAGCGCCTGTGACTATCCAAGCCTCCCCCCCCACCCCCATTGTAGGATGGCCACGAACAAAGAACAAATGAGCTCTCCTTGCCTGGGCCTGGCAGGCACCTCCCTATTTCACGCAAAAGGAAAATATCCATTAGCAACAAAAAGAGACGCAATTGCGGGCAGTTCTGACTTTATGCAGCAGTAATGATAGCATGATGCATGCGGCACGGTGACATACCAAACAGCGGTGCCATTATACTATTATTTTAAAAGCTAATAAGATGATTTCGGCAGAAGCCTTGTCAGCTTCCAAAAAGGCTCTGTGCTTTTGATTTGAAGCACAGATCTCAGGGATGGAAAAAGAGCCCCTGGCAGATCAGAAGCATCTTGCTCCAAGGGCCAGCGTTACAGCAGCCGGGTCACTGGAGGTACTGAAAAGCAAACTCCTCTGGTTTTCACTTGTGGAGACACAGCTCCGCTGTAATTGCCGGGTGATTACGGCATTGTGTTGGCATCTACTCCAGCAGCATAAACAGGAGATGAAGTGCCTTCCTGAGGAGAGCAACTGCCTTCTCTATCCACTGACGTCAATGGATTTAGAAGGGTGTAACTCTGCTGGGGATGGCCCTGAGAGTTAGGCAAAGTCCTGACACAGATAAGGTGACCCAGGTTGGGCTGTGAGAACCTGAACCGAAAGCCCACTTTAGCCAGGACTTCAGGACTTAGAGAACTCTGGTTCTCTGCTTCTGACTGACCTTGCAGAATCCTTTGTATGTTAAAATCGACATCATTGTGATTATGGTAAAGAGTGGCTTTGGTTTTGCAGACTCTAAACCAGGGGTAGTCAACCTGTGGTCCTCCAGATGTCCATGGACTACAATTCCATGTAGTCCATGGACATCTGGAGGACCACAGTTTGACTACCCCTGCTCTAAACAATATCTTTTAAGCCACACATTATCATAGGATTGCCAGCTTCGGTTTCAGAAATATTTAGAGATTTTGGTGGTGGAGCCTGATTAGGGCAGGGCTCAGGGAGGGAAGGGACTTCAATGTTGAGGTAAGGCCTATTTCTACCAAGATCAGTACATACAACAAAGAAGCATATTCATGATCGTAAGTAACAGATACCAAAGACACACTAAGACACAGTCTCAATTCAAATGTGATTGGTTTTACTATTTTCTTTTAAAATTGGAGGTGATGGCTGAGAGGTAGTAGTGAGGGAGCCACGGCAAAAAATCACTAATTGTGCAAGCGTGCCACAGCATTGTGCAAAACAGACACATCTGAATTCATTCTGACACATCAGCGCACCAAGCTATTGCTGCCTACCTGCAGCTACCAAGAGCAATGTGTGCTCAGGCATGCCTAGCCTCCACCAGACTGATGCATTCATTTTGAAAATCTTGGTGGTGGTGTGTGTGTGTGTGTGGAGGGGGGGGTGTGGCCAAACAGTCTTTCATTGTGAAGTTTTTCAAGTTATGTTCTCTTATTGCCTCCCCCTTTCACTTTCCTTTTTCCCAGGTTACAGTGAGCAGAAATCTAAGCACTAGAATCACTGATCCCTTACAGCTGCTGCTGGGGAACGCAGTGGGGGGGGCACATTCCAGGTGGGGGGGAAAGCACCACAAATTAACGTGATGTTCTGACATCACCCTGAACATTAGCACAGCAGCGACATCAGGGGGTGGCACTCTGGCTTTCAGACAAAAACTCTATGGTAAAATTAGCTTCTAACCATAGAATTTTGCCCCCTAACTAGAGTGTTGCTCCCAACATCGTCGATGTGCTGTCACTTCCTGGGATCTGGCAGCCCTACTAATCACAGCAGACATTAAAAACAGGTTTTAGAAATCACAAGACCTATGAAAAGGAAGATTATAGAAGATGCTAAATGAGGAAACAGACTCATTTGTAAAGTTGTCTTTGATAGAAAATATTTGGATGTTTCTCTTGGGTTTGAAAACCTCTTATATTAACATTAGGCAGCCCTGCAATCACCCTTTAAAGGACTAGCAAGTATTGCAGAACTCATTCTGTGCTTGAGTCCCTGTGCTTAAGCTGGAGCCAATTGTTGGCCAATGTTATGAGGCAGTTTCATATGCTCATATGGAAGAATATTGAATAAACTGGAATTCAGCTGATCCACACACTCAGGCATTCTGATAGCAGTTGCAGTTTTTCCAGGAGATAAACAAAAAGTATCACATCATTTCTTGTCTATGCTTTCAAATCATGTCCCAGCTTCCCTTCCCTTGTTAGGTGAGAAAAAACTGCAACTTGCAACAACCAATTTGCGGTAATAGCTTCATACAAACAAGCAATTTTTTTTTAAGTGATAGCTACAGTTTATCACTCCGAAAATGGTAAGTCTGTTCACACTGCGTGCGAATCATTCCTCGGCTAATTGAGATCTGGAGACTGGCAGGTTTAATGCAGTGTTTTTCAAATTGTGTTCCAGGTAACCCTGGGGTTCCTCAGAAGCTTATCACAATGTCTTGATGGAGAAGGTAGTAATGGCACCTCTTCCAGGGTGCCCTTCACTAAAGATGTTGCCCTTCACTCTGAAACTGCAGAGCAACATCGGGTATATATATTTATCCGCCGCCTCAGGTTTTCACGAGGCCCAATCAGCTCTTCCTGCTCATCCTAGTAAGAAATACCTCACAACTAGGGTTGCCAGGTCTCTCTGGCTTAGGGTTTTCAAGCCCCTCCAACAGCCAACAGGTATGGGAACTTTCTAGGAGTGGGAGGGAGGCCCAGGATATGTTGCTGAACATGTGGCGATCTCACTTCCGGCTTGTACTGGAAGTGACATCATCCCTCATGAAATCATGGCACATGCTGGAAGGTGTGTCTCCACATTGCATGCAACATAGCCTGGGCCTCCTGCTCCTGGCAAGTCCCCCTACTGGCCAACGGATTGGTAGCAGGAGTGGGGCCTAGGGGAAGGCGATCTCCCACCTCTAATCGGAGGCTGGCAATCTCACGCTGGCCACTATTAGGGGGCAAAGAAGTAGGGCTACCAGCTTCAGGTTGTGAAACTCCTAGAGATTTGGTGGAGCCTGGGGAGGACACAGACATCAGTACAATGGCATAGAGACCTTTTCTCCAGGGGAATCGATCTCTAGAATCTAGTGATAAGCTGTAATTCTGGGAGGTCTCCAGATCCCACCTGGAGGCTGGCAGCCCTACATACAACACTCAGAATCTACATTACTTGGGTTCTATGACAGATGCGTAATGGTTCCTTGGGAAACATTTCAATCTGGAAAGTGTCTCCTGAAGGTAGACAGTTTGCTGTTGATTGTTTTTAAGGATGTTCAGACAATGACCAGTTCAGCTGAAGTTCAGATCACCAGTCACGATCAGGCAGCTGGCTTTTAAACAATCAGTTCAGGTGCTCATGACCAGTTTGCGTCCGATCCAAGGGCTGCTGTCATGCATCCCATATGATACGATATGGCATGATCAGCTTTTGCACATATGCTGTCCCAAATTCTCCTGCTGTTACTCAATGCTCCTTACCACTTCAGTCTGCAGCAAAACCACAAATCCTCATGTGTTCATACTAGGCAACACTGCAACCTCCAGTTAAAGGCACAGGTGGCAAAGCAGAACACATTCTGTGCTTGAGCCCCTGGAGAGCTGGAACCAATTGATGGACCAATGTTATAAGGCTACTTCATATGCTCACATGGAAGAAGTGCATATAAACTGCTGGCAAGTCAATGATGTGGTTTGAATCATATGGCACTGTTCTCCTCACAGTTTTCCTCTGCTGCCAGCACCTTGGTGTACTTAAGGGGCCCTTGAAGAGCAGAAGTCGCTGGCATGATGATGTCACTTTTTTGCGACACCAGCAACAGGGCCTAGGTCTTCCTCTTTCTACTGGTAAGTCCGCCCTCCTCTCCCGCCCTCTCGCCCATGCTGGTTGCCAGGGTGGACCTGACAATCCTAGGTGTTTTGTTTTTGTTTGCATTAAAAGGTAAGCCCAAAGATTTTCTATAGCTTCTCCTTTTTAGAGCGTTCTACCAAATAACAGTAATTATGATTAATAATAGTTCGGCTTGCAGTTATTACATTCATCCTGGCCCACTGAGTCACATGTGTACCTTTGTCTAGATCAGGGGTAGTCAAACTGCGGCCCTCCAGATGTCCATGGACTACAATTCCCAGGAGCCCCCTGCCAGCGTTTGCTGGCAGGGGGCTCCTGGGAATTGTAGTCCATGGACATCTGGAGGGCCGCAGTTTGACTACCCCTGGTCTAGATGCTCCTAACAGGCACAGAGAACTCTGAAGTTGATTATATAATAAATGTGGCAAAATACTCACTAGGAAATGACAACATAAAATTCTTGGAAATGTTAATAAAGTTCCTTCTCCTCTTCTTGTTTCCCTGCCAAGGCACCTTTCCAAGGCACGGCAGAAAAGCTGCCAGCTGGATTATGTAAATTATTTTCCCCTTCTAAATGCCTAATAGCTATTTGATGTAATTCTAATAGTTACGTTCCCCCTATTCAGACATTCAAGTACATTAAATTTTCTATTCTGTGATTTCTTCATTAATGGCATTATAATAACTCAAACACCTTCAGCGGCTGCTCTAAATAAGGATAAGGGAGTTTTGTGTTTGTTTTTAAAAACGCATGCCTGAAGACTAAATAATTCATGAATATTTATAATTAAAAAATTAGAAACTAGAACAATCAATTGTTGTGTACGCCATACAAAAAGGCTATCCCCTATTAAGCCATCAAAAGCACCAGGCTGGAATATTAAAGGGGTGGGGTGGGGTGGGGTGGAGAGGCAGGTAGGCAGAGGAAATGAAATTCAAGAGCTTGAGAGTAGATCCTGTGTGTCTTAGAATCTGTTTAGACCATGTCCATTGTGGTCTTCTCCTGTAATCGTCCCGAGGGTGCCTAATCTATGTAACATTTTTCTGTTTGTTGCAGGTGGGAAGGGAGGTATGTTATAGCATCCATTTAATAGTTTCTCCTACAACTGGCATGGAGTCAAAAAAGTTCACACTTGACTTTTTTCTAGCTTAAAACAGGAACAAGGTGAATAGATGAGAAATGTTTACCAGAACACCTCCCAATAACATATTTTGCCCTTTTCATTGCCCTTGTTGGTGTTTGGAACAGAAACTGGGATCTCTTTTGCTGCTGGATGCTGACATTTCCCCTGTATTTATTAGCTGTGGTTGCCAGGTCCCTCCTGCAGGGTATGGGGGGCCTTACTGAGAGCAGCAGGGAGGCTCAGTGACATGCAGCAACATGTCTATGTCACTAACCACATGACTCACAAGTGACATCATCACTTCCAGGATGTTGAGGTGATGCTCTACTATTTGGGCAAAAACTCTGTGGTCAATTTGGCTTCTAGCACAGTGTTTTTGCCCAAATACCTGACCAGCCAAATAACTGATTATGAGTTGGTGAGGCCTGGCAGTGGGGGGCCCTTACGTCTACCAGGGAGGTCTGGCAACCTTATGTTTAGCCAAAAGGAATCAAGGTGGAGGGGCCCCCACCTGGTTCACCTTTGGCCTTCAGAAATTTCTCAAAGGACAGAGCCTACCCCATACCCCTAGCTCTTATTATTGCCAGATTCTATACCAATCACTTGTAAAAGCAGCATAATGCAACTGATAAACATAAAACTGTATGAAAACCATAATAATAAAATGAATGAAAACAACACCAAACTCCCCATAAATCACAGAACAGTAGAAATGTAAAAGAAATCAGCCTGAGGGTCTTTCCTGCTCTGTGATGATTTGAGCAGAATGGTTAGAAAGAAGTATCCCCTGTATAGGAAGCTGTGGAGATGGGATTAGAATGACTGAAGCATTTCCATGGATATGAAGATTTCCACCTATGAATAATGTTTTTTTCCCATGCTGTAGCCAAAAAGCTCCCCCCCCAAACAAAAGCAGGAGAAACAACCCCCACACTCCCCCCCCCCACACTCACAACAAGTTGCACTATATAAGGCTTTATGCTGCTTGGGTCCTACCTATCTGTGGGACTGTTTATATGTTGATGACCCCTGCAGGGCTCTTTGCTCTGTGGGTATGAATTTACTGGTTGTCCTGGGCCCCCAGGATATATGCTTGGCCTCGACCAGGGCCAGAGCTTTTTCAGCCCTGGCCCCAACCTGGTGGAATGAGCTCCTGAAAGAGCTAAGGGCCCTGTCGGAGTTGTCAGCTTTCCACAGCACCTGAAAGATGGAGCTCTTCCACCAGGTGCATGGTTGAGGCCAGAGCGGTACCTGGTGTTGTCATCTGAGGATCCCTAAGTTGAGGTCAACTAGGTTCCTCGCTCCCAGGAAGAAAGAGAGTTGTCGACCCATGCTGAATGAGGGAATGGGCTGGTATTTTATTTGTCCGCCATCTTGTTATGTTATTATTCTTGCTATGTTACAATACAACGGGGTATTTTAGGGTATTTTATTGTATTTTATTAATCTTGTAAACTCCTGCGAGAGTGGCATGATATAAATGAATGAATGAATGAATGAATGAATGAATGAATGTAGAGATCCTTCTGTTCCTAGAAACACTACAATGGATCCAAACCACTGGCCTCCATTGTACCAGGTGTCCGAAATCTAGTAGCAAAGTGAGCTGTTGCCCAGAATTTATTTGATATCTTCCAAAAGAAAAAGAAAAAAGGACAAGATCTCAGAATTCACAATACAGATTCCGTGACATCTACATTAGAGATGGGAACAACATTTACAAACAATATCATGAGCATATATGCAATTCTAGGAAACATTGGATTGTCTGCTGCCATTCCACACTGTTAATAGCAACTCCGTCTTCTGGCCCAAGGCACCAAGCAAGAGGCACTTCCATTACTAGAGCAGAGTGGCAGCATACCACCATCTTAAAAGATTCACTTTCTGAGTCCTTTCCAGCCCGCCCCCCCCCCCATGGCACCTGTGCAATATGTGGCATTCCTTGGACAAGGCAGTATGAACACAATGGCTCTGTTAATTAGGCTGAATTTGTCATTCACATATCCTTCCATTCCTTTGTGGATTACAGAACAATCCACTTGCACTATGCCCTAATGACTGTATGCAGACTGTGGGCACAGCTGTTTGCCCCACCTTAAAAAACAAACAAACAAAAATCTTAGAGAATACGATGGACCTGCTCCTCTTGACGTCCTGGCAGAAGAAGCATCTGTGTCCCTGTCCTAGGCTCCAAGATTTGGTATCAACTGACTGCAACATGGTTATATGGAACTCTTGTAAAAGAGTTGGGAACATCACACAGTTGTATGTGCAACTTCCTCCCACCCCACTGCCCAGTTGGCCAAGGAAGAGCTGCAGGGGTGCAGGAGCCTAAAAGAACCATGCGCAGGCAGAAACCATGGATTTATTTATTAGCCTTAATCCCACTTTTTAGTATGAAGGGCTCAAAAAGAGAGTGTAAAGTTGAAAATTGTAAACAAAATAAACGTTTAATATCTGAAAACCCAGAAAGCAGAAAACCAGAATAAAATAAAGGTCCAAGAGAGATCAAGCCCAGCCATACTCCCCAAGCATTTACATCCTTCCTCATAACAAATCCATAACAGATGCCCTCTAATGAAGGAGGCACAACGCCTGGAGAGAGTCTCAGGGTCTCATGATGAACTAGGGATGCCAGCCTACTGGTAGGACTTGGGGATCCCCCAGAATTGCAGCCCATCTCCAGACTACACAGATCAATTCCACTCAAGAAAGCTGTTCTGACCGAGCAGTGATATCAGGGCTCTCTCAGCCTCACCCACCTCACAGGGTGCCTGTTGTGGGGAGAGGAAAGGGAAGGTGACTGTAAGTTGCTTTGAGATTCTTTTGAGTAGTGAAAAACAGGGTATAAAAACCAACTTCTTCTTCTTCTTCACCTATGGCCAGATCAATGAAATTCATTTTTAAACACTTACCAGGAGTGGAAACTATATGTCATTTTTTTTTTTGCAGAGATGTTACACTACATGATTTCTAAATCTGCACTAGCCATGTAACCACTCTGCATATCAAAGACTGTGATACTTTTAATTGTGGTTGTTTATCTTCTACAATCTTTTATGTTCAGGTGTTCAGTCTTTTATGCAGTGCCTCTTTTAAAAGCAAATTTTATTGTGGATGCTTTCAAAGGAGCTTTTGAAAAATGGCCTGTGCCTATGAAAGACATTTTACAATTGCCAACTCTATATTGAGAAATCCCCTGAGATTTTGGGAGGAGAGCCTGGGAAGGGCAGAGCTTGGGAAAGGCCAGGTCATCAGCAGGGGAATATGCTTTATAGACCACCCTCCAATGAAGTTGTTTTCTCCAGGGCACTTGATCGCTGCAGTCTGGAATTTCATTGCAATTCTAGGTGACTTCCAGTTCTTACCTGAAACCTAGTAACCCTGTCTGTGAATTTTTCTCTCATTATTTTTAATGGAGGGTAGCTTGTAGCTTAATCATGGAAGTAGCCCTGGCAAAGGAAATGAGCATTTTCTTTTTGCTGTTTCCATCTATCTAGAGCACGGGTAGTCAAACTGCGGCCCTCCAGATGTCCATGGACTACAATTCCCAGGAGCCCCTGCCAGCGAATGCTGGCAGGGGCTCATGGGAATTGTAGTCCATGGACATCTGGAGGGCCGCAGTTTGACTACCCCTGATCTAGAGTCACTGGAAAAGACAATAATGCCAGGAAAAGTTGAAAGCAGCAACAATTGCAATGGATTGTCTCAATCAAGGAAGCACCAGCCCTCAGTTTGCAAGCGCTGAGTAAGCTTATTAAAGATAGGGTATTTTGGATGTCATTACTTCTCCCTGCCCCAACTCTCTCTCTCTCACTATTGAGGGGTGTAATTTGCCCAGCAACAGACTAGAGTCTCCCTTCTAAATATTTATTTATACACATTTTTTTAATTTATATTTTTATACCATCCTTCCCTACGGCTCTGGGCGGTTTTACAATGAAATAACTTGAAATAAACTTCATTTACAATGAAATAACATGGAAAATGCCGATTAAAACACAGGGGACTTCCTCAAAACATATTCTTTTGCTCCCAAAGATTTTGCCTTTCCAGTGAAGGAATTCCACTACCATTCAAAAAAATAACAATAGCATCATTTTAAATTGTAGAGCTGAGCTGTATTTGGTTTTCCTTGTCCTTCCCTGGGGTTATCAGCCCCAAGTCTTTCGATTTGTTCTGTTTAATACTAATAAGCAGTCTAAAAATATCCATAAACAGATTATAATGAGAATTATAAGGGAGGCTGGAAGGAATAAGACAAATCCGATGAGTTCAGTTGCTCTAGCAAAGGGCAACCCTATTTGCTACTGACACTTGCAACAAACTTGTTAAGTGTGGGTGATTATTATTGGCAAAAGCCCTGCAGGTAGAACCAGGGCATTAGCTCATTAGTGACCTGCTTAACCTTCAGAAATCTCCCATCCACAACAACAGAAAATCTATATGAACTGCTGAGTGTACAGAACACCACGTAAGACGTCAGCTCTGGCACAAACACCAAGGCCACCCCTCTCCCTCTCTGCAGCAGTAATGCACGCTTACCTGCCTGCTCCAAAAATTAAACCTCTCAAGGTGTTGCAAGCTTGAAATGTGCAGCACAAAGAAGCTTTTGGTTTTAGAGATCCCAAGGCGAGTTGTAGTCTCTGTGCATAGGAACTGACTGTCAATAAGGACATGCATTCCAAAACGAATCCAATCTAAACTGAATTAATCTGTTCTTCAATATCTTTGCAAGGACCAGTCTGATTGCTTAAAGTAACTAACATTTCATACTGTTTGCCTTTTATAGCAGCAGAAGGTAAGTGATGGACTGTCAGGGCAGAAGGTGATTCATTGGATAATCTAACCAAAAGGGATGTTTTCCATCCAGAAGCATTAACAGATGCTCCCATGAGGACTGCTATTGCTATGCATATTCCTGCTTTACACCAGAGCTTTCTACACTATATAAACAGACTGGGATCTGCTGGCTTGTTTTCTGCTTTGGAAACGTACCTTCTTGCCTATCTGCCCAGTTAAATATGCAAAGTTCCTGTAGAGAAAAGGCAAGTGTGTTTCTTGAACCCTTCTTGGATGCTTATTTTAATTTATTTCTTACATTTATATACCTCCCTTCCTGACAACTGGCTCTGGGCAGTTTGCAAAATTATCAATTAAAACAGACTGGTAGCTGCAGGATAGACTTCGGAGTATGCAGCTGAGGGAGGCAGAATCCTCCACACTATCATTTCTGATTCAAGTGCTTGAAGCATTAAGAAAATGAACTTGACTTCTTTTACATGAAATCAAACACTCCACTCCCCAACGTTTCAAAGATATATGTGCTAAATTGTTACACAGCAGCCTTTATGCCCAATGAGAGGTGTGTATGTTTTGCACTCAAAACATTTATCAGGGAGACCAAACACAAAGTATGGATCAGCCCATTATGTGCAGGGGGGGATAAGGCAGAACCCAATTCCACAGCCACATCTTGCTGATGACAACACGATGAATAAAAGCTAAAATATTGGGGACCTTACTTTCCAACAAACCCCTTCCTTGCTTCTTTCTTCACTCAGCCAAGTAGTCTGTGTGTGGTCCAAATGACAGAAAAAAGGAATTTTATCTATAGATGTAGAGAAACCCTCTTGATAGGAGCCAGAGGAGGTGTCTAAAGGTGCTACCAATCACAAAATCAATGGCCATTATCTTCTCCTAAGTTAGCCTAATTCTTTTCACCTACACCTCTGCTCTCAGCAGAAGCTTCCCTACGGCTTCCTCACTAGGCACTGGTGAATACTTAATCTTGCGACCCTGTTCTGTCCACCTAATGAGGCTGCCATGACTGCAATGCACCCTTCCACATTATCACCCTTTCTTCTTAAATGGCTACTTCTCAGTTCAAAACCTTCTATATGTCAGAAGGAAATTAGAGGAATATTACAGGCAGTTGAATCAGGGGAGACATTGCTACCAGACAACCGTGTTAAAAAAGCTCCTGTCAGTCCCAAGTGACAACAGTGTAGAGACAGATATACAACATACTCAAAAGAATTTTATTTATTTATATTTATATACTGCCCTCCCCTGAGGCTCATTACAATGAGAGCTCTATAATTCCATTTCCTTTATGTCCTTTCCTTTCTGCTTGGTGTGGTAGTTAAGAGCAATGGCCTCTAATCTGGAGAACCAGGTTTGATTCCCCACTCCTTCACATGCAGCCAGCTGGATGACCTTGAGCCAGTCACAGTTCTCTCAGAGCTCTCTCAGTCTCACAGAGTGTCTGTTGTGGGGAGAGGAAGGGAAAGGTGTTTGTAAGCCTCTCTGAAACACTCCTTTGGTTAGTAAAATGCAGGATATAAAAATCAACGCTTCTTCTATAGCAAAAGATTGGGTGGGGGGGGAGGGCATAGCTTAACTGCCATAGTTCTGGCAGTTTTGGTGGTAGCCGAGGAGGTGGATTTGGCAGCGGTGACAACTTCAACCGTGGTAGCAACTTTGGCAGCCATGGCAGCTTTGGTAGTCGCGGCAGAGGTGGCTACGGAAACAGTGGAGACAGCTATAACGGCTTTGGCAATGATGATGATGATGATGATGATGATGAAGAAGAAGAAGAAGAAGAAGAAGAAGAAGAAGAAGAAGAAGAAGAAGAAGAAGAAGAAGAAGAAGAAGAAGAAGAAGAAGAAGAAGAAGAAGAAGAAGAAGAAGAAGAAGAAGAAGAGTTGGTTCTTATATGCCGCTTTTCCCTACCCGAAGGAGGCTCAAAGCGGCTTTCAGTCGCTTTCCCATTCCTCTCCCCACAACAGACACCCTGCGGGGTGGGTGAGGCTGAGAGAGCCCTGATATCACTGCTCGGTCAGAACAGTTTTATCAGTGCCGTGGCGAGCCCAAGGTCACCCAGCTGGCTGCATGTGGGGGAGTGCAGAATCGAACCCAGCATGCCAGATTAGAAGTCCGCACTCCTAACCACTACACCAAACTGGCTCTCTGAAGTTTCCAGTGGATCCAAGAACATGTCTGACCTTCCTACAGGTTATGGGAGCAGTGGCCCTGGCTACTCTGGAGGAAGCAGGGGTTATAGCAGTAGTGGTAGCTATGTTGGCTATAACAATGGAGGAGGAGGTTTTGGCGGTGGCAGTGGGGGAAGCAGCTTTGGAGGAGGCGGAAACTACAATGATTTTGGCAGCTACAACAGCCGGTCTTCAAAGTTTGGACCCATGAAAGGTGGGATCTTTGGAGGCAGGAGCTCAGGACCACACGGTGGAAGTGGTGGTGGCTATGGTGGCTCTGGCAGTGGCAGTAGCTACGGTGGAGGAAGGAGATTTTAATTCCTCGGAAACAAAGCTTAGCAGGAGAGGAGAGCCAGAGAAGTGACAGGGAAGCTACAGGTTACCAGAGTTGTGAACTCAGCAAAACACAGTTGTGGCAGGGTAGAGCTGCCTCAAGAAGACATGTGTTAGAAAAAAAAATGCTTGTTGACAAACATCAGGGCTGTATTTATGACTAACTGTTTAACAGGATATTTTAGGTTTTTTTGTGTTCTGTGGAAAGTGCAAAGCAATCCAATGAGGACTTTTATGTAGACTAATTTTTTCCACACCCATGCTGTTTGATTGCTAACTGTATTAGACTGATCAAGACTGAATAAATGCGTCTCTTTAAAATATATATATATATATATATATATATATATATATATATATATATATATATATATATATATATATATATAGGTAATCGGTCTGTGTGTGGAGAGAAACGCCTCTCACATTATTGGCTTGACACATGTATCCCGATGTGGGTAATAACATACACACGCACATTAACCAAACAGTTGCAGAAATGACCAAACCAGAATATGCCATAGATGTGCAAACATCCCCCAGCCATCGATCACTGCCATGGGCTAGCTTCTCGATCTGTTCCTCCTCACTGATTGCATTAGATTGGACCTATTAAACATTTATTCCCCATTTTTCAAGAGGTCATGTGCAACTCCATCACTCACCCAGGTGCTTCCAGATTCCGACCACAATCTGAGGGAGGTTCTAGAGTTTCTCCCCCTCCCTATGTCATTCTAGGTGGGTGTTGCATTTGGGGGGGGATGACAGTGAGGGGGAGACAGTGTGAGGACAGTGAAGGGAATTTTGTCTCCCCAGTTGTTCCCTCTCTTTGCTTGGGCACAACAATTGATCAAGGGGTAATTGGGCTATTATATCAGCCACAGGATGCACAGAGAAAAACACAGTATCCTTGGGCAAATTGGAAAAAAAAAATGAATGTGAAGGTAAAATACAATGTTGCCTTTGACTTTTCATCTCTCTCTCTCTCTCTCTCTCTCTTCAAACTATTTAAACTGGAAATCGTCAGAAAAGGCATACATATACATATATGTCAAGGCACAGAAGATACACTCAGGTTCATCCGTTTGATTCACAATGCACTGCTTTGGATGGGTTCCTTTGTGGCCCAGGATGGATTGTTTATTTTATTCTTCCCTCCCATAGCATTCCTTTATTATCTTTGTTTCTTTTGTGATCCGGAGTGATTCTTTTTAACCTAAAAGTATGGCACACCATTATCCATTTTGGACAGGGAGGGGAGAGTCAGTCTCTGCAAAAGGATGATAGAAAAGTAGCCTAATGTGAGGAATGGAGGAGGGTTTGTATTGGTTCCCAGACCAGGGATTAACATTCCGTCTTCAGATTTGCCATAAAGAGGAAAGATAAAACGGCGGAAGAAGGTGCCAGCCCATTCACATCTCAGAGAAAAAAGAATGATATAAAATAAAATAAGTGAATGCATTCTAATCCATTAATAAGATGTCTTACACCAGAGGACTAAAATGTATAAAACAAATTTCATATTAATGTAAAAAGAATTATCTGTATTTGGAAAAGGAGCTGAGGGACAAGTAGGATATTAAAGGACCCCCCGAGAGCTGAAAATGAGCAGGTTAGTACATCCCTGCATGGGGGATGATTTGCTGAAGGCCAATTTCTTCATCGCTTCTAAGGGCAATTCTCCGTAGCAGGAAATGGACTTGGTTGCTTTATCAAGGACACTGTAATTTGGAAGTATCTGACAAAAGGGAGCTTTGACTTTCAAAAGCTTCTACCCTGGAAGGTGCCACTGGACTCAAATCTAGCTGTCTCATACTCCTTGGCATCAAGTCTGGCTTCAATGTTTATCGGCCTCCTTCAACACCCGCTTTTTGCTGTGGACTTCACTGCTTGATTTGTTCTACAAACTGAGGTGGGGTTGTGGCTCAGTGCCTACTTTGCCTGCGGATGGGTCAATCAGGTTCTATCCCTGGCATCTCCAGTTAAAAGGATCAGGTAGTAGGTGATGGGGAAGACCTTGACCCGAGACCCTGGAGAACAGCTGCCAGGCGGAGCAGACAATATTGACAGCTTCATGTGCCCATCAGCACACCTAATGAGCTAGGTAGCAAACACAGACAACAACTGTGTCATTCCACTCCAATAATATAATAGCATCAAAGTTTATGACACTTTATGGAGTACGCAAGGACTGTTACCCATTACCAGCAGCTTACAATCTACCATAAGAAACAAGGGGGACCAGCAAGGGAATGGAAGGAGCTCAAAGGAGAGACAATACTTTCCTGATCAACCACAAAACAATCAGGGAGAGTCTGGATTCATCAGGCTTGCCCTCAGCCTAATTTATACCATGGTTGCTTTGAGGATAAAATTGCATGGGTGAGTTGCTTCTCAGAGGCAAGGGTGGATAAAAACGTGAAATCATGTCAGTCACCATCACAACAGTTGCACTCATCAGTAGCAGCTCCCCTTCCCCCCCCATCTCAGTTGAGCAAGAGATTCCTCCCATCAGCAGTAGGTCTGTAATATTCCCAGGGCCTCTTGGAATGAACCCTTTGGATGGCAGGAGCCAGACACAAAGAGTTAGATGGGGAAGCAGCATGTGGGTCAGATGTTGGAGACATCGCTAATGAAATCCCAGCAGTTTGTTATGAAAATCAAATACAATCTGGTCACCATGGCTATTTAATGTAACATTTCACTGGTTGCGAGAGAGGTAATTAGGCTGCTGAAAATTGTCCTCGCATTCCCCATAATTCATTACTTGACCACTGCCAGAAATGCAATATGTGACAGGACTGATAATTAATTCTGTACGCAATCAGGGTAAAAGGAACAGTAAGGAAGACAGGAAAGGGCAGGAAGATCAAACCAGGGAGGAGGTTGTTGCCTAGTTCTCAATAAGGCCTTTGCCGCTTTGAAGCCATTTGACAGGTCAGAAATCAGTTCTTGGATCTCTCTCTTTTTGAAAACACAGTATTGTTGTGGATACATTTGCATGCTCGGCTGGCAGGAGCCTTTATATATATATGGTAAAGGTATCCCTGTGCAAGCACTGAGTCATGCCTGACCCTTGGGGTGATGCCCTCTAGCGTTTTCACGGCAGACTCAATACAGGGTGGTTTGCCAGTATGTGTGTGTGTGTTTGTGTGTGTGTGTGTGTGTGTGTGTATAATGACTTATTTGCAGGGAGTTGCCTCAATACAATGATCCTCTGAAGCGGGAAGAAATGGGGGAAAAAGCCCTCCCATAGGAGAGAACCACTTTGAGAAAACTTTAGTCACTGTTTTCAAAAAGAAGGAGTGAAAGAAACAAGGAGGAGGAGGAGGAGGAGGAGGAGGAGAAGAGGAGGAGGAAGAAGAGGGAAGTGCTACAAGGAGTAAGAGTGCTACAAGAAAGAAGTAGTAGTAGTAGTTCGTTCTTATATGCTGCTTTTCTCTACCTGAAGGAGTACCTTTCCTCTCCCCACAACAGACACCCAGTGCGGGAAGTGAAGCTGAGAGAGCCCTGATATAACTGCTTGGTCCAAATGGCTTTATCAGTGCTGTGCCAAGCCCAAAGTCACCCGGGTGGCTGCATGTGGAGGAGCAGGGAATCAAACCCGGCTCACCAGAGTAGAAGTACGTGCTCCTAACCAGTACACCAAGCTGGCTCTCATTTGAGCCAGCTCTCACTGTTTAAGGTTGCCAGATCCCACCACTATGAGAATTATGGAACTTAAAAACTGGATAAGCCTTTCTCATTCATGGAACACATGAACCATGAGACATGATAACCAACTAAGCTGATCAAATTGTCCATCCCAATGCCAGTTACCCATCTTTCCTCTATTGTTCACCAAGAGAGCAGCTTTTTCAAGCACTGAGCTACCATAGCTGTCAACCAATCATTGGGTGCTAAGAAAAAGTAAGGCTTTGTTTTCTTATTTATCAGTTTATCCATTGTTTAAAATATTTATGCCCTGCCTTTCAGCTGTTAGCTACTAAGGCAGCTTACAGTTCCTATTTGTTGTTGTTGTTAGGTGCAAAGATTCCAGCTTAGTTGGAATCTATGGCATGCAATTCCTTCTGAGAATATCAAGGTTCCCCTTCTACATTGTTGTTGTTGTTAGGTGCAAAGTTGTGCAAAGGTGCAAAGTTGTGTCTGACCCATCGTGACCCCATGGACAATGACCCTCCAGGCCTTCCTGTCCTCCGCCATTCCCTGGAGTCCATCTAAGTTTGCACCGACTGTGACTCCATCCAGCCACCTCATTCTCTGTCGTCCCCTTCTTTTGCCTTCCATCACTCCCATCATTAGGCTCTTCTCCAGGGAATCCTTCCTTCTCACGAGGTGGCCAAAGATCATAGTACCTCCTTGTACTATTTCAGACTTATTGTATGCCCACTTGTGTATCTACAGTTCCTATTATTAAAACAATAAAACATGTATGGAACAGAACCTCTAAAAAGATTAGCTTTAAAACAATAAGAAGTAGCATAAAAACACTTAAAGCACTAATACCAAGAAATGACAACAGCTTGGAGCAGAGACATAAACTTAGCCCAATTCCACTTGCATAAAGGCAAGCAGATACACAAGTGGGCATACAATAAATCTGAGATAGTCCAAGGAGTTATTATTATCTTTTTCTTGCATTTCCACCTGAGCAAAAGAACTACTGCAGGAAATTGGATTGAATACTGCATTGGATTGAACCCAGTATTAAAAATACAGAAGGCAGGGCTGAGTGGAGTCTTATTCAGCAAGTTCTTGGTGGTGTATGTGGTAGTACTGAAAGTTTAAGAATCTGGATGCTGGATGAGGAGAGGAGAGGAGCGGAGAAGAGAGGAGAGGAGAGCCAGGGTTTTGTACTCCATTTTTTACTACTCAGAGGAGTGCTACAAGAGAGAAGACCCTGCTTTCCATGTATGCAGCAGTCCCTGCACAGGCAAGGGTGCTAAAATTACTTTTCACTTTCTGCATCCTGCTTAGCTTCTGCGATCAGATGACATCAGACTAGCCCCCCTGCCTCTAGAGTTTTGCTTAAGCAGCTGGCTGTGCAGTAAGCAGAATGTCTATGAATGAACAGGCAGGTGATCCTTTAAACATCCTAATCCCAGATCATTTGGGAGGTAACAGCCAGCACTTTGAAATGTGCCCCCAAATGAATCATGGAAGGAAAGTGGTAGGACACATTCCCTATCATTTTCACTAGCTAATACCATCTCACTGTCAAAGCAACCTCAAAACAGTCCTGAACAAAGCACACAAATGTATAGTCATCATAGAATCATAGAGTTGGAAGGGGCCATACAGGCCATCTAGTCCAACCCCCTGCTCAACGCAGGATCAGCCCAAAGCATGTGATCAGACGATGGATTACTGTGGCTGGACCCCACCCCTCAAAGAAGGGTCATAGCTGGCTTGGTGCACCATCCAAAGTTGGTTAAAAGCACCACATTAACAACATAGGAACAGCCCTGCTGGATACACCAGTGGTCCATCTTGTCCAACATCCTGTCTCACACAGTAACTAACCAGTTCCTTTGGAGGGCCCACAACATTGCCACAGAGAAGACAGGAGCCCTCCCACCAATAGATTCAGATCTAAAAGCACCCCCAAACTGCAATTCTGCTCTTTTAGGGGGGTAACTACCCAGTCAAAACCAGGCTAAAGAACTGGTTCTTCTCATTGTACATACCATGCATGCCCCTGGAGTCATGACATTTCATCTATTAGTGACATCAAGGAAGACTCTGCTAAGAAAACCAAGGGGGGGAAAAAAACCCACAAAGATTTCTCTCTCACACACTGGCCATGCCTTTCAAAAGACCATCTCTGGCCTATGGTTAGCTTTGTCTTGTGGCTGCTTCACTAATTGGTGTGCCTCTGCTTTGTACATAAATAAGTGAACAGGGGCCCTTTCGCAGCTGGAACTTGTGTACATACCTTCCGTGCATGTTTGTTTTGGAGTGAAATATTTATTTCAAACTGCTTCAGTGCATTTCTTTCGTTTGAAAAAAACAACATATGAGCGACTCCAGAGAGTGTTTTCTTTTAACAAACAAAATACGAGACTGAAAGCTTCTCTCTAACTCATAGTACAGATTGTACTACAGTTTCTTATGATATAATTCTGAGTCCTCCAACCCTGGTTTGTATGAATTGCACTGACCACTAAAATTCCTTTCATTAAAAAATCCAAATTTGGGCTAAAATATTGTGATTATTGAGATGAATGCTGTCTCTCCCATGAAATCCCATGCTTCAATACATGTGTTATTCTTTATCACTCAGCAAGTAATAGTCTTAGTCCATTAGATAGCAGGGATAGCTGCTCTGGGGCCTACAGTTGGGTGAGGACAACTGTCTATGGCCATTCCCCCGGTAAAGGGGGGGGGGAGAGAAGGCACCTGCTGCTACTTGCACCTGTCGAGGCTCAGGTAGATGACTTCTGGCAGCAGCAGTGGCTTCTGCTCACCTTCCATGGAATGAAGGCCACCTCTTTCTTGAAAGCAGTGAGGTAGTAGTGATTCTTGAGCCTCACTCTAGACTCCCAGGATCCAGAAGTCCATCCCTGCATTCAGCTAACACAACTACTATTTAGGAGAGCGTGTAGAAATCAGGCAGCCATTACAATGGTGCTTGAACATCTGGAAGTTTAATTTCCCACTGGTCAAAAGCATGGCACCAACAGCGTATCCTGGCTACCCACAAAAAGTCCTAACCCTGCACTGAGAGGTAACACAAAAAGATTGGCCTGACAAACAGGGCTGGGCCCCTTGGCAGGTCCTGCACTTCTCTCTCCCCTGCAGACCTGCCACCACTCAGCAGCAGCTCCCTCACATGTACTTCCTCCCATGGGTTTGCATATTAGCTGAGAAGGTGAGAAGTAAGTTCATAATTCAAATGTGACCTCAACTATGACCTCCAAAGAGCTTGAAATCAGTTTCTTACTAAATCACATTACCAGTCCATCTAGGCCAGTCTTCTGTTTTGCAGTGGCCAGCCAAAACCAACATACAGGACACAGAAGCTAAGTCCTTTTTTTTTAACCATGGCTCAGCAGCTGATCACATGCTTTGCATACAGAAGGACCCAGCTCAATCCCTGCCATCTCCAATTGAAAGGATGAGGTAGCAGGTGATGTGAAAGACCTCACCTTGAGATTCTGGGCAGCCACCTTTAATCTGAGCAGACAATACTGACCTTGAAGGATCAATGGTCTCAATCAGTATAAGGCAACCTCGTGGGTACCATATATTAATTAAAGTGTTCATTAGTATTCAAATATTCCATTTAGCTCCCTCAGCACCTATCTAGAGAAAATAATATGGCCTCTCTTATGTGGATGAAAATACCTTTCTTCTTATTAAGAGGAGTATTACAAACATTGCCCGTATCTGGATAGCCCTATCACATCAGATCTTGGAAGCTAAGCAGGGTCAGGTCAGGTCAGGATTTGGATGGGAGATGGCCAAGGTTGTGATGTGACAGCAATCAATGGCAAACCATCTCAGAAAGTCTCTTGTCTTGAAGACCCTGCAGGGAGGGGGGTCACCATAAATCAATTGTGACTTGAAAAGCCTCCCGATGCAAACACTAGCAAAACAGTGTCAAATGCTGATGGCAGTTCCCCATCCTCCCCAGTTTCCCTCCTGACTTGTTATTCCACTATCCTTTCATCTCAAAATATTTATTAAAAGTATCAGATTTTCCTGATCTTTGTATAAACAGCAATAAAGCCCCATGGGATCAGCAAGTTTCTTTTATCCAGATATTAATGACAGAACCACCTAGCTCAGACTTTAATGATCTTTGTTGTTGAACAGCAAATTGTCCCAATGACATACACACTCACCTCCTTTAGGCTGACTGATTAGATAGGATGTGGCTGACATCAAATCAATAGTTAATAACAACACATCAGAACTCTCCAGGAATATCTCATCTTTCATTTGAGTATTTCAAAGTATTTTGCAAGCATACATGAGATGGTCTATTGTCCGTTTTGCAGAAGGAGGTGCACAATTTTTTTTCTTAGGATCACTCTATTCTTTTTCATAATATAATAGTAGCACGGTATAATCATACCCCACTTCCTTTATACATGAAAGGTAGATTTTCATTTTCTAGCATAGCCCTGAGAAAGCAGGCAAATTGTCTCTTTCTCCCTCTGATCTTTCGAGGTAGGACCAGTGTCCCTTTCCAGGGTCTTCCCCCCTCTCAAGTCTGCCCACATCTGTTATATCTCTGCTCTATCATACCTTAGTTTTCAATGTCTTGAGCAAAATGTACAATTACACCACAATTATTTTTGCAGTACTTTGTATGCAATAAGAAGAGGGGAAAAAACAAATCATGAATTGCAAACTGTAGCAAATTTACTTATTTATTCAGAATATTTACACGACACTTTTCTCCCACAGGATTCAAGGCATCAAAGCAGCTTACAAATGTAAAGTGATGAACACTTTAAATCAGTAGTGGGATTACTTCAAATCCAAATACATCCATTACTGATGCCCCTATTACTATAAAATTCAAACTGACCCTAGCTCTTTTCTTAAAATCACTCCCACCTCAAAGCTTTGAGGTGACCTTATTACTATAAAATTCAAACTGACCCTCGCTCTTTTCTTAAAATCACTCCCACCTCAAAGCTTTGTTTCCAACAACCACTAAAAACTCCAAAAAGCTTTGAGCAGCAATTCCCCTTTCTTGCGTGCTTTATGTCAAATCTTAGACTGTAAGCCCCTCAGGTCAGGGACCATTTGTTTTGTATTCAGTAAAAGTTTAGCACAGTGACAGGGCTATACAAATGTATCAATGGCTCTCACATCTTGAAGAAGAGAAGCATGCCTATTCTACATCTAGGATTAGAAAGACTGAATACTAGAATGGCACAGGACACCTTGAGAGCCAGCGAGGTGTAATGGATAAGAGCAGCAGACACTAATCTTTGATTCTGCACTCCTCCACATGAAACCCACTGGATGACCTTGGGCCAGTCAAAGTTCACTCTCTCAATCCCACCTACCTCACAAAGTGTCTATGTGGGGAAAGGAAAATTAGCTGATTAAAAAGTATCTATCCATCTATCCATCCATCCATCCATATATCTATCCATCCATCCTATTTATATCCTGCCATTCCTTGAGGCTCAGAGCGGTTTACATAGAACTGAAGAAAAATAGTACAAATAACATGATAAATTGAACAATAGCAATACAGTTATAACAGTAGAACAATATAATAACGGAACAAAACATGGTGAGAACATCCACTTTACTGTAACATACTGATAGCCCCATGGGATGGACATATTGGTGGTGGTTTTCATGGGAAGGGGCCAATGGAAGGTGATTGAATTCAGGTCAACCTCAACCAAAGAGCTCCCTTTTGCAGGCCCTGTAGAACTGTTTAAACTCTGTTAGCGCTCTGATCTCCTCCGGGAGCTCGTTCCATCAGGTGAGGGCCAGGCTGGGAAAAGTTCTGGTCCTGGTTGAGGTCAAGCGAGCTTCCTTGGGGCCAGGGATCACCAGGCAGTTGGTAGTAGTAGAGTGTAAGGCTTTTTGAGGTGTGCAGGTTTCTTGTCCTTTTCTACCTTCCTTTGCAGTATATTTGATACCATACATCGCTTCAGTGAAACACTTTAAAAGGTAGTTTGGCCTAATGCTGTTTATGCTCACAGCACACAGTGCTTGAAGTGTGTGAATAATTTGCAAAATTGTTTCTTTTCTCAAGAAGGAAAAAAATCGTCTTCATTTATTTCCTCCCATCTTTACTCCCAATTTCCAGCTGAGACCACCTGAGAGCTGATTCGAAAAAAAGGATGACGAGAGGGGTCTAGCTCTGTATTTTCATCAAGATGATTTCTCAACAGGTAACCTAAAGACATTTGTTAATTTCTCTCCTGAGTGGCTTTTGGAGGCTTTCCAATATTCAAACAAAGAAAGGCTCATTAACTAATTCCCCAGCATGGGACTGTTCCAGAGCTACAAACTAGAGACAAGGGCTCTGCTATTATCCAAATCTTAGAGTTCTTCCCTCAGTCTTGTGCTAAAAGCCAGGGGAAAAAAATCCATTCCTTGTATCAAGTCTCCCTTCCAAACACTATGGTAACAAAATTGTACTTCCATTAGAAATTGTTAAATACCAAAGGTAAATGCAACAATGCACATCGGCCAGAAGCTTCTTCTTTGTCCTCTTCAACCTGCTGCAGAACATAGCCATACATGGTAGGCCTTAGATATTAAACGCTTTAAATCAGTGATTCTCAACCTGGGGGTCGGGACCCCTTTTGGGGTCAAACAACACTTTCACATGAGTCGCGGCAGGGCAAGCAGCTTGGCTGGGGAGGGGGGGCGCCACCACTGTTGCCGCTCCTCTTCAAGGCACCCACCAATTTATATACAATGTATAACCAATTTATATACAGTCATGAACAACTGGTCAGTTTTGGTTTAATTTCTGTGAAAGAACACTTGCATAATGTTATGGTTGGGGGTCACCACAACATGAGGAACTATATTAAAGGGTTGTGGCATTAGGAAGGTTGAGAACCACTGCCTTAAATGATTTCTCCATCCATAGTTAACCATACAGATCCCCAGTGAAATAGCACCTTCTGCTCCTCTGATCATCTCATGGTTTGATGGAAAATTTCCAAAGGAAATCGTGTGTATCACTTTACCGGTTAGTCATCATCTTGTTATAGTGGTTAGGAGCGCTGACTTCTAATCTGGCAAGCCAAGTTTTATTCCCTCCAGCTGGGTGACCTTGGGCTTGCCAAAGGTGTTTGACCGAGCGGCAATATCAGGGCTCTCGCAGCCTCACCTACCTCTCAGGGTGTCTGTTGTGGGGAGTGGAAAGGGAAGGCAAATGTAAGCCACTTTGGGACTCATTCTGGTAGAGAAAAGCAGCGTGTAAGAAACAACTCTTCTTCTTTCCATAATGTTCGAGGGCCACTATAATTCCTTGGAAGAAACTGCATTGATAAAAAAGAATTGCTATGGAGCCACCATGTATTTCCTTGTACATCTAGAAAGCTACGTGTTATCCCAATACAGAATGCATCATTTCTGCATGGGAGATAGGGAGGCGAAACAGAAATCGAATGTGCCAGAAAATATCCCCAGATGCAAATATTCTAAAAAGTTATCATGGAACTGTGACAAACATTAAAAACGAGTATTTTTGCATATGCATACTGCACAATAAGGGAGCTATAAAGGAGTCTGGAAAACAGTCAACACCGTTTGTCCTGCTGAAATCGGATAGCACATTAGTCAAGGACATAGAAATGCTACAAATAATAAGAGTATCTTTTCCGGAACTCTAATATAAACGTGGCTAGTTTAATGAAAGTTTCTATCCCCACCATGCTAAGTTACCACTTGAAAAGATGAGTCTCTGTAGTCATTTTTTTATAGACATAAAGAAGATATAAAGATAGCAAAAGCAGAGAGATCACATTTGAGTTGCCAGATCATCAGCTGCTTCCAGATTATCTTGCATAGGTTAGGGAGAAAAATAGGAAGCAAGATTCTCTAGATATGGAGGAAGGGAGAGATAGCTGTATCGTGTGTATCACTGACTGAACCTCTTACAAGCAGCTTAACGTTTTCCCCACAGCACCCAAACAACGATAGCCTTTAAAGAAAATATTTCAAGAGGGGAAAATATTCTGTGCAATAACTATAAAAGTGCAGGTTAAGTTTTATACACCATCAAATAAACTGACCCTTCCTCAATCGCTGTTTATACAAGAGGGAACAAAGCAGCGTTCCTTTCTTTGAAGAATAAGCTGTTTTATGCGTACGCTAATAAAAATCAGTCATCACTCTTCTGAATACCTTTCTCAGTGAGTCAACTCTAGGTGCTAGAAGAAAGAAGCAGGTTAGCACATGTTACTTTATCTCCACCAAAGCTTCCTGTAAGCCTGAAAAAAAATCCATTGTAAAATTAGTATCCCTGTTGCAGAATTCCAAATAGCTGTGTTTTCGTAGTAAGCATCCATGAATGATCAAGAGAATAAATTCTTATGTTTATGGCTCATGTGAGATTAGAACATCATCCTTGTTCACTAGCTCTAGGATGGACAGAAGAGAAGGCCAGAGACCAGATGCCATCGTATTCTTGGATAGGATCATTTATAAGGAACAAGGCAAACAGGGAAGATGAACTGTATTCCCATTCAACTGTGGTGACAGCTAAATGGTATAAAGAAAAACTGCTCAAAGAAATTAATGTTAAACTCAACTTGAGCGGTGAGGTCAGCCATTTACTCAGCCACCTCCAAAGAGTAAAAGTTAGGTTTGTGCAGCCAGCTTGTTTCACTCAGCACACAGACTGACTGGTGGTATACATGGGTAAGTATCACTGGTCCACGTGATACTTGAAGCACAATAAAATCAGAGTCCAGCAGCCCCTTTAAGACCAAGAAAGATTTATTCAGGGCATGAGCTTTTGAGTGAGGAAGAGTGCTTCCACTCGAAAGCTCACACCCTGAATAAATCTTTATTGGTCTTAAAGGTGCTACTGGACTCTGATTTTCTTATGCTACTTCAGCTACCCATTTGAATCTATCATGATACCTGAGGATCACTAAGCAAGTGATGACCAGCGTCAGGGCTTTCTCAGTGATAACACTCTACCTGTGGTTTGCTTTCTCCCACAAAGCCCACCTAGCATCAAATTTCCTGGATTTCAAGCATACTCTGGTTTTTTAAATATTTTCCCCACCTCCTTCAGCATTTTAACTATCCTTCACCTTCATATGATATTTTATAGCTTCCCTTGTGTGAATTAATTTATGCTATTGATTTTGTGGATTGCTGTTTTATTAGTGGGATTGTTTAATTGCTGAGCGTTTTACTGTGGAATGGTATTGTTGAATTTATATTCAACATTGTTAATACTGTTTTGTTAGCCATCTTTGAGCATGATTTTGGACAGGTAGAATAGAAATACTCTGAGTAAATAAATAACGTGTGGCAGCTTTTCCAGGTTGATTTACTGCCAACCGAGTAATTACCCAGGTACCAGTGAAGTGAAATACTTAAAATATGAATTAATGTCTCAGTTGACTGCTCCATTAATTACTCTTTATCACTACATCACTTTGTATGTGCTCTTTTCATATTATTTCTTAATTTAGGCATTTATATTTTGTATTTGTTGAATACAAACCAGTTTACAAATAGGAAAACATCTTTTAATAACGAGATTTTGACAATAAGTACTTCTGCATTTCTAAAGGTAATGATTTCTAGCATTTACCAAGAGAATGTTGCAATTACTGGAACCAAATGTGGCTTTTTAAAAAAAAAATCATGCCTACACCAAGGTTCAGCAAGGATAAGTTCTGCCGTAATATCCTTTTCTTCCTTTTAATATAGTGACGGATGGAGCTGTCCACCATTTCACTGGTGCTGAAATGGCAATAGAGTGAGAGACTTGATTTGTTAGCAGATTTTGAAAGGGGGGAAAAACCCACAATTCCATCTCATTGAATAATGACCCATGCAATTGTAAACGATTAACTTAAGAACAGTATTTCTTATGCATTTGGAGGGGTGTTGCTGATGGCTAAGTCACCTTTGTTCACAGTATTTTATGTTCTTGGATTTATGCACATTATCTTTAATGTGCCAGATTTCTTTTATAGGGGATGATACAGGTTATAGCAACACTGACATTTCCCTGCTGAGATGATAATGCTGCAAAGCATTCAGTATTCAAAAACGTGCTTACAAACAGAAGCCCAAAATTTTCATCATTTTCCTCTGATCGTGTAATGATTTCCCTTCTGATGGCATTGCTAGAAATTCATTCTATAAAAGGGTATTTATTCTTCCCATAGAAAGGGAAAACAACACCTTAGTGGGCTAAGAAAACCCTAGTCAGCACCAGATAGAAGCAGATAGTGAAATCCATGGATTATGCATTTAAAACATATACTGAATCAGCATCACAAAGAGCCGGAAGAAACCACAAAGGGCCATAGAGTCTAGCCCTCCACCTTCTCGAGAGCTTAAAAATCCACACTCTCTTGATTTGTGCTCCTAAAATCTTCCAATGAAGGAGACTCCACCACCTTCCAAAGCAGTATATTGCATCTACAAACAGCCCTCACCATCCGAAAATGCTTTCTAATATTTAAGTGAAACCTCCATTCCCATAATTTGAATCCATTGCTCCTAATACTTGTCTCTAAAGCTGTGGTAAAGAATTTGGGTCCCTCTTCAGCATGTCTACCTATCATGTAGTTATAAGCACAGCTATCATTATCACCCCTTGTCTTTCTCTTCTCCGGGCTACACATGCCCAATTCTCTCAATCTCTCCTTATAAGGCATGGATTCCAACCCCTCTCTGAACATTTTCCAACTTGTCAATATACTTCTTGAACTGTAGCAGACAGAATTTGACACAATATTCAAAATGAGATCGAACCCATGTAGAATAGGGTGACATTACAACTTCCCTTGTTCTAGATTCTATCCTTCAAGCAATCCAACAGAATCACCCATTAGACTTAGCTGCCATATTGCACTGTTGGCTCATATTCAGCTTATTGTCCACCAGAACGCCTTAGTCCCTTTCACATGTATTGCTATGAAGCCAGGTATCTCCCGTCTCATATTTACTTATCACATTATTATTATCCAAAAGTAATTCTTAACACTTCTCCCTATTGAAATTAGTTTTTTGGCTATGATCCAATGCCCCAGTCTACCCAGATCTCCTTGAATAGCAGTCCTCTCCTCTGGAGTATTAGCCACTCCACCCAATTTAGTGTCATCTGCAGGTCTGATCAATATACCCTCTATTGTCTCATCCAAATAATGAATGAAAATGTTAAACAATACCAACCCCAATACAGAATTCTGTGGTACACAGGAAGATACCAAGTAGTAGTAGTAGTAGAAGAGTTGATTCTTATATGCCACTTTTCTCTACTCGAAGGAGGCTCAAAGCAGCGTACAGTTGCCTTCCCTTTCCTCTCCCCACAACAGACACCCTGTGAGGTGGGTGAGGCTGAGAGAACCCTGATATCACTGCTCGGTCAGAACAGCTTTATCAGTGCTGTGGTGAGCCCAAGGTCACCCAGCTGGTTGCATGTGGGGGAGTGCAGAATCGAACCCGGCTTGCCAGATTTAGAATTCCACACTCCTAACCACTACACCAAGCTGGCTCTCTAACTTGCCATTAGATCTCTAACTTGTCATTAGATCTCTGAATTGTCTGTGCCATGCAGAATTCTCTTCATACTTTCCCTCAGTACCACAACTGGAAATCTCTAGGCTGATGTTAAGGGGGAAAAACATCTGTTAATCATCTGAAAACTCCCCTCCTTTCACCTACCTTCTTATTATTTATCTTTCTTTGTTTTGTTTCTAGGATATTCACTCAAAATATATCCAAAGTAGTCTTTAGCCTTGAATTCTGTCTTTAGCAACAGCATGATAGGATCATAGCTGCCTTCCCAGGGACAAAAGCATGGCATAGTTATTTATTCATTTGATAGTTTTAGAAAGGAAAAACTAAGGAGGCCTATGAATATTTTCTACACTGATCTATGTATATTTTAATAATAACAGTGCTTTTCTACCAAAACCAGGAGAGCATGAAACACAATGCACACAATCTAGTACAACTTGCACAGCAAACTAATTACATTTATAAAGTCCATTCAAAATTCACCTGCAATACCAATCCGAAGTATCAATCCACAAAGCAAAACCATACTATACAAGAGACAGTCCAATCCAAACAGATAACATCTACGCCCCCCCAGGACCTGAGGATTGGGATTAGACACGAGTACCATCAGTATCCCCTCTCCACTTGCTAGGGGGGGAATGGGTAGTTGATTAGCCGCTCTTGCCAGGTAGTCATTAACTATTGACATGTTAATTGGTTTTAATGTATTTTATGGGGTTTTTATACTGTTGTAACCCGCCACGAGCCGCAAGGGAGTGGCGGGAAATAAATTCAATAATAATAATAATAATAATAATAATAATAATAATAATAATAATAATAATAATAATAATAATAAATTCAAAGTACCCTTGAGGCTCATTTCCAATGTTACATGAAACTGTAAGGTAAACAATCCTGGGGGGTGAGGAGTGCCCAGGGAACCACTTGGAGCTATGGCTAGGCATCTCCAAGATGTGCTGGCAGGGTGCCCAGATAGTGCTCTGCCTGAGTCAGGTGCCAGTGCAGAGCTGGCTCCTAAACCTGAGCCTAGCAGTATGGGCCATCTAAGCCAGAACCACCCAATGGTATGCCTCAGGAAGATGCGTACCAAAGACAACTGCCTATGAGGAGAGGCAGGAACTCTCCCATACTGGGAGGTTAACACATTCCCTTGACAGCTTCCCCCACCCTGCAGGTGGTTTTTGGTGTTTAGTAATTGACTCACTAAGAGCCTCTTGTGGCACAGTGGTAAGGCAGCAGAAATGTTGTCTGAAATCTCTGCCCATGAGGCTGGGAGTTCAATCCCAGCAGCCGGCTCAAGGTTGACTCAGCCTTCCATCCTTCCGAGGTCGGCAAAATGAGTACCCAGCTTGCTGGGGAGTAAACGGTAATGACTGGGGAAGGCACTGGCAAACCACCCCGTATTGAGTCTGCCATGAAAACGCTAGAGGGCGTCACCCCAAGGGTCAGAAATGACCCAGTGCTTGCACAGGGGATACCTTTACCTTTAATTGACTCACTAACTGGTGTGGATCAACGAGCCAAGCATCCATAGGACTCTTTTCCTTACAGGACTGGAGCCCTATGCAGCAGCGAGAGATGGAGTAATAGTAGAGTACTTCCTCAAGAGGACAGTAAGTGTTATTTGGATGGCTACCCATATGTCTCAGGGGGGTCTTCTGGCAACTGGATTCACAGACCCTGTCAGGGTCCCACAGGAATAACTGTAGCAGGCACATCTATGTTGTGAACTATGACTAAAACATTTATTTGGCATCGCTGCATGTGGTCATTGTTCCAAAAAAAGAGAGAGTGTAATTCTGCAAACAAGATGCATCTGAATTTTTCTCAGATGCACCAAGCACCTCATCTCAAATGCAGTCTCCCTGCACACAACTATCAAGCAGAACATAAGTTGAACCACCTGGTATTCAAATATAGCTAGCCTTTTTCTTGCTGAAGTGATTCCCCCTTGGTCTTGTAGTTAAAAAGAATGATTCCCCCTTGGTCTTGTGGTTAAAAAGAATGGCTTTGGTAATCTTGAGGCCAAATTCTTCCTAACAGCAAACTATCATATATTGCCATTCACAAGCACAAATTTCCCCAAATGCTTCTTACGTTAATGCATGCAAGACCCGTTTTCAACAAGGATATTTCAATGAGTGATTGTTAACTAGTGCAGATGATATTACAAAAACCCCAGCAGCCCTTGGGTCCGCTATGTATCTCTACAGTTGGGAAAATACCCAGAGAATTCTAGGTAAAGGTATCCGCTATGCAAGCACCTGGTCATGTCTGACCCTTGGGGTGGCGCCCTCTAGCGTTTTCATGGCAGACTCAATACGGGGTGGTTTGCCAGTGCCTTCCCCAGTCATTACCGTTTACCCCCCAGCAAGCTGGGTACTCATTTTACCAACCTTGGAAGGATGGAAGGCTGAGTCAACCTTGAGCCGGCTGCTGGGTTCTAACTCCCAACCTCATGGGCAGACAGCTTCAGACAGCATGTCGCTGCCTTACCACTCTGCACCACAAGAGGCTCAGAGACCTCTAAGGGCTATATAATGGGTTACATAACTACAGAATGATCTAACTTTGCAGCTCAGAGACTCCAGGAGCCATGACGGTGGTGTGATCCTCCCCATCCCCATTTAACTCATACACAACAGTGCAGATATGTGATCCAAATACATCTATGCAATATTATGATCCTATCCTCCATTAAACTTGATTTCAGTTATTATGGTCCTGTTACTTATTCTGCAAAACACAACAGGGCCTTGGAGTCACAGTACAATACAAATAACAGAAACAATAAAAATTATTTTTATTGAGAACAATGTGTAGAGTTTTTTTTCCCTCCTTCCCCCAGTATCACATTCTCATTCCACCTGCACAGGATTTGTAGGAAGACAGGAATTTCTTGGAACATGGCCCTTGCCATTCGAGCTCTGCAGTTCTGGAGATTCAATTATAACCTAGCAAGCAATCTCAGAGAGCACACACATTCAATGCTTGTCCACTTCTTTGTTATGGAGTGACAACCCTGACACTCTGTCTTTCCCTTGCAGCCAAGCAGCACTGCATTAATGCCTACAGCAGAAGCCCACCAGCAGCAGGGCCTCACGTCCCTGACATTGTCCTTTGCTTCCATTCTCTAAGCGTTCAGTACCATTCACTTAGCTTTTATTGCTCCCTTCTGCCACGGGATTGTTGTTATTTTACAGTACAGTTTTAGGCAGCTCATTCCTCCCATCAGAGACTCATTAAGAGTGAGCAATTTGGTGCTCAATGAGTTGTTAACCCCAAGTAAATATATTAAAATAATAGTGTGATAAATTCAAATTCAATTGCGCTGGGCATGTTCTTCGTTCAATAATGTTCTCTGTAGCAAGAGAAAAATGCTACTTAAAAAGCAGTTTTTGATCCACTGCGTTCCAGATTACACACACTTAACTTTGAATGTCCTATTCATTGTCTCCTATTTGAGCTTTACTATTTGACTTGGGTTCGTGGTTCCTCTCATCCTTTCGATGAACAGGAGATTTAAAGAAATGGCATGAAGAGGATAATATGTGGCTTTGAACGTCAGCTTTATCCTACTGAGATTTCAGGAAGGACAATAAGATGGTTCCTACTAGTAAGAATGGGAAGGTTGAAGCAATTGTCATGTAAGGGTCAGCAGACATAGCTTGAGGAGACTCAGATTCAAATTA
Organism: Paroedura picta; assembly: GCF_049243985.1. Taxonomy (NCBI): domain Eukaryota; kingdom Metazoa; phylum Chordata; class Lepidosauria; order Squamata; family Gekkonidae; genus Paroedura; species Paroedura picta. Next base: position 152,552,055 of record NC_135370.1, on the reverse strand, counting down.
TGTTTATTTATGTGAGTATCTATCCCCTGAGGAGACTCAGATCCAAATTATGTTTATTTGAGTATCTATCCCCTGCTTTCCCCAGCCCCCCAATGAGAACTCAAATCAATGTACAATATTGTTCTCACCTTGTCCCTTTCATTCAGAGAGGTAGGTCAGGTTGAGAGAGAGTACCTGACCCAGTGAGCTAATATGGTGGGGGAGGGGGAGATAAAGAAGTATGTTATTGTGGAATAGAACTCTAAACCAGCCTTTTTGACCATTTAGACACCCCTGAACTGTTTTTCGTGTTTCAAGGTACACCCCTCTGCCATCCCCCATGCTCTGGTGCTTGCCGGGAATCTGGCTCAGTCCTACCCCACCCACCCACCCCAAGTGAAAACAAAAATACCTCGCTTGTTAAGCCACCAGTGAAGTGGAGGAGCCTCAGCTGGCAAAGGTTTGAATAGCTGGGGCCCCTCTCCTTCCTACCCCCGGTAGAAAAAAAACATTATTCCTAGTTACAGATGATGTTTGCTGATTCCCACCATTAATCAACTCCACTCTTCTAACAACAACAACAACAAGCACTTGTCTTTAAACCAGCATCAGTATTATTTCGATATTCTAAACTAGTAAATCAGGAAAAACATCTGTCTGCATCACAGTTTCCCGCCATGAAGTTCAGGGAACGTAGGCACTACCTTGCTTTTTCCTCACTTCCAATTGTGCTATTTAGGCCTCAGAAAATGCTGAGATTCACAAGAATGATGGGATGGAATGCTGGGATGGAAAGCATGAGGAAGCATGAAGTGGGCTGCTATAAGAAGCAGGGCCTTCTTAGTCTTGGCACCTCCATTATGGAGGCTTTCAGATCACAGCTCTCTCCTAGGGAAGCTGTTTGGCTAGTGCTGGACTTCCTGGATTCTCAGTGCCCATTTCTCCCAGTTTATCAATTGAATTTATTTTCAGTTTCCTGGGTCCTCCTACCCTCTCTCTTTATCATTATCCTGGATTATTTTACTCATGACTGTTCTATGAGACCTATATTTTTATTTATGTTATCACTCCCATTCTTGCTGGGCCTTTATGCTGCTGTTTTAAATAGCTGCTGTAAAATATGTTTACATTTTCTTGTCGTTTTAATATTTTGAGTAGTTTTTACTATTATCCGCTGTGTATTTCAGCTTGTCTTTTTAGTGGCTAAGTCTCATGAGAGTCATTTGAGACTATTTGGTTGTCATCTGAGTATGAGGAATGTAGGATTGTTGTGAGGCTAAAACCGAGGAGGCGGGAATAACATTTCCGACTCTGAGTCACCACCAGGAAGGAAGGCAGAGTATAAATGAAGTAAATAAATAAAACAGCCCAAATGTCTCAGGATTCAGTGACAGCACCAGAGTGGCTTCCAATGGACATAAATGGAACTACCTAAAGTTGAATAGTAGATCTACATTCCAGCTGCAGGTGTGGCACGCAACTGTCTCTTTCCCTACCTATGTAGCACCTCAGCCACACCTTCCCTTGGAGAACTGTGACTGAAAGCAACCAGCCATAGTCAGCTGATCATCTGGTACCTTGGAGGTGAGAAGCTTATGTGCTCATTGGTGGCAATGAAACTGTTCACTTCATCTGTGTGTGAGTAAGACATCTTTTCCCTTCAGGGAGTATGCAGTAGAATCTCTGTTGAGCATCAAAGAGAAGCTAGGGTGTTGCAGTGGTTACAGTGCTGGACTAAGACTGGGGACATCCAGGTCCAAATTCCCAATCAGTCATAAAGCTCACCTAGTGCCACTGGAACAGTGACTCCCTCAGCCTATCATGATGATAAAACAAAGGAGAGAAGCACCTTCATCGTCCTGGATGTATTTTGGAAATGGGAGGGAGGTTTTTTTTAAGTGGCACATTCTTTACAGGTTTGTAGACTAGTGGGTGGGATCTTAAACGACCAAAGATCGCTATCAAGCATCTGATATTGGGTGATTCATGTGCAAGCTCTTGCCATTAATAATTTCCAGAATTACATTTTTCATGCGATTTAAAGTACTTGTGGTGGAGCTTTTACAGTTTATTACCTTTTGCCTGGCATGATGCTGAAAACTCTTTGGGTATGCTGTATGTGTTTTATTTTATGTTCCTTCATCGATAGTTTGTTTTGCAATCTTCCTTTCAAGCTGCTGCATTTATGGCCGTGAATGTCAAGCACTAAATACTGAGTGGAATCTGCCTGGGCTGCTGATGAATAAGATGCTCTGAAACAACTATGGAAGAGGGACCTTTATCCAGTGATTTTCAGGCCACTGAAATACTCACAATGGGATCCTCAGCAGAGCTGTAAGTCCACAGATATCAGAAGGCTGAGAAGGAACTCTGCATAGGAGTGTACTACTAGAGCCAGTTCTGAGAGAAGAATGTGATGGACAGGGGCACTAGGGCTCTTGCTAGGTCTCCAGGACCAGCATAGTGAGAAAGCGCCTTTTTCAAAGTGCCATGCAAGGAACATGTTTCAGCGGGACATTTTCCACACTGGATGCTTCTGGAGTTTTAGTTGGATCAGGTTACCTCGCCTCTTCCTGCTCCTGCACGGGGGAGCATTTGGCCTGGTGTACCTCATCTGCCCCAGATTTGTGCTCCTGCACAAGAGCCGGGGCAGTGAAGTTCCCAGTGCAGAAACAGTTCAGGGGTGGCTTCCCACCCTTTCATCTGAATGGGCAAAAGTTGGTCCCTTTCTGTGCCTTTACAGATTGGAGATTTCACAGTCCATAATTTCCTAAAATGGTGTGTTTTGTAACCGTTATTTACATGGCGACTGTCAGTAGACACTACAGCCAACTGTGGCTGGCAATAACTTATGCAGGAGAAACTAACAATCCAACTCATCTTCTCAGCAGATATCACCCATCCATAGTACTGAGTTCCGAGTAATAAAGGCTTAACAGGAGCTGTTCCGTACGATGGGGCAAGTGGCTGTGCATGTGTGGAGGAAGCATAATACTCTTGAGTGGTGACTGAGAGTAGTCCATCTTTCTTGCCTGCAGAGAGGGCAGGGTTCTCCTGAACTCAGGAAGCTTCCTTTTTACTCTCACCAATGGCCTATCTTGCTCTGCCTAGAAGTGATTCTGTAGGATGTCAAGTTCTTCCCAACAAAGGTTCTTCACAACACCTGCTACCCTAGCGATGGCAAGAGCATTATGCAGGCAAAGCATCTCTATGCTAATAATCAAGGCAGCCACATATTGTGATGCTTATATCCAGTGACTGGAGCTGTGAACAGGCAAGAGAGATCTTTCTACAGCCAAGAAGGGGCCCTGATCTTTCAGCAAAATGTCAAATCTTAAAAAGAAATACACTGGGGCTTCAAAAATGCTATTTTGAGAGGGGAGGCAGGTTGCCATGACCATATATGGTCATATAAGGCAATATATCAAATAATTAACTCCCACCCATTGGGGAAACCTGTCAAGAAACCCTAGAGCTTCACAAAACCCTGGTCTAGGTAAAGGCTGCTGGCATGGAGAGAGAGAGAGAGAGACCACAAGACAGAGGAGCAGATAAAGGTAGGTTGGCTGTTGGCTGTTGGCTGGGAAGGAGATGGGATTCTAAACTCCAGGTTAGTGTATTCCTAAATCTGAGGGAGAGATATAATGCAATAGACTGTACCCTCCAAAGCAGCAATTTCCTCTAGGGGAACTAGAGTTTCCACCTTTAGGTGGGAACTGGAGCTCACCCTGAATTATCCATGCTCTCCATATGTATAAACCAGTTCCCTTGGCTGCTTTGGAGGATGGATTCTATGGCATGCAATTCCTTCTGAGAATATCAAGGTTCACCTTCTACATTGTTGTTGTTGTTAGGTGCAAAGTCATGTCCGACCCATCGCGACCCTATGGACAATGATCCTCCAGTCCTGCTTGTCCTCTACCATTCCCCGGAGTCCATTTAAGTTCACACCGACTGTTTCAGTGACTCCATCCAGCCACCTCATTCTCTGTCGTCCCCTTCTTTTGCCCTCAATTGCTCTCAGCATTAGGCTCTTCTCCAGGGACCCTTTCTACATACCAATCCCCAAAGGTTTAGTTGAGTTTTCAGCCCTCCTTGCATACAATATTATTCTTGGTGACAAAACAGAAGCTTAGGTTGCATCTGCACATGCAACCATAAGCAATTTGGTTGACAAACCATTCACATGTTACTGTGAAAGAGCAATGGACCATATCATAGCCAATTATGTGTGAATGCATTTTTGTAGAAAAACATACACTTGTGTTGCTATAGCCTACCCTGGGCAGACCACTATGGCCATCACGAGGATGTTGCTCTGCCTGCATCTGGAGTTCAGACACTTTGCCACTGAAGTTAGCATTACACTTCCATGTGTGTGAGTATTAACATTTAAAAAAAAGCTAAGCACCTTAGGATTTACAGGTTTTGAAACTGGATCTCCAAAGATAAGTGGAGGAGTAACTACATTTCAGCTGCTTGGCTTCCTGGATGTATTTATATGTCATGGTCTGAAATTTACACAGCTCTTCTGCAGTGGGTTTTGGCATTTGGGAAGTTTAATTTATGTACTTCTTTATTGAAAAGCCCTGCTATGCCCATTTATCAGGTTTATGCATCCTAATCTTAAAGGAGTGAAAGAAGCAGGAGCGGTACAGAGTCTGGCAGCCCAGCATGGCGGTCTTGGCTGAGGATTTGCAATGGCTTTTGTCCAACAGTCTGCTTGACAGATGCTGGATGTGGGGAGGACAGAGATCTGTGCTGAGCTGGGATTTCAAACAAGAAAGAAGTTTTCTGAAATCCAGTGGAGAGGCAGAGTTGTGGAAAGGGATCTTGTATTCAGACGGGGCATCCTAGTATTCAGGTAAGGGCTGGAGTTAGAGAAAAGGACTACTCACAACCCAATTTTTAACTTCTTCCTCTTGTGATCCCATGACTAGTTTGAGTGTAAAGACTTTCTGGAGAAGCACAGGCCTCAAATCTAAATTCAGACCGCTTACTTTCCAACTGCTGGACTTATTATTTGAGGCCAGGACCTTGCAGAGGCAGTTCAATTAATTTCTGTCACACTGTGACATACACACAAAGGCCTTTAGGTGAAAAAGAAAAAAAGAAAGAAAAAGATCAGGGTGAACTTTGCAGTCCAAACTTGTAAGTTCCAGGATCAGCAAATTGCTGCTTATGTGATGTGGGGAAGGTTCAGATCTGTGGGTGTATCAAGGGATGACTTGTTATTCAATGGGAAGAAAGGGATCTGTTGAAATAGGGTGCTTGTGATGATGCAGGAGTGCCATTGGGGGTGTCAGATCCCAGTCAGGTCATGCACACACACCAGTCATCATTTCCTATTACCAAGTGGTGAAGGTGCATGTGTGAATGAGACCACACCTGTCTTGTTTCAGGGAGGGGAGGGTTGGCTCACAAACAAGGCTTTTGTACTCTGATCCCCTAAAGCAGGGGGTGGTCCTCCAGATGTTCATGGACTACAAATGCTGGCAGGGGCTCATGGGAATTGCAGTCCATGAACATCTGGAGGACCACGGGTTGACTACCCCTGCCCTAAAGGATGAGGAGCTAATGGATGCTGGGTGTGGTGATGGCATACAGCCCATAACCCAGTTTCTGGGTTATGTGCAATGCCAAAACATCTCATGACAACTTCAGCCATCTGGCTGGAAAGTGGAAGGACGAGAGGTTGGACTCCCCCGATCTCCCTGAACAATAACTGGCATTGTCAAACCTTGCAGTGCCAAGAATCAAATTGATAGATTGGTATTTTCCATGCCAAGTCTTGAGAACAATGCACCAGGCTAGTGTTGTGTGGCAGGACCGTGCTCTAGAGCCTGGCATACTGTCTTTGATAACCAGTGGGTCCCTCAATCATGTAGACTTAAGCCAAAGCCAGACCCTATTACAATCTGCCAAGACTCAGAAGGGCCAGACTTCATTTTCTCCCCTGCTTGTTCTCAGCCACAGATTCAACATGACAGCTGAAGCCTGAAACATGTTTTTCAATCCTCACCCCCCCCCACACACACACACACTGTTTTGCTGATTGAGTGGCCGGCAAAGCTACATTTGCCTAGAAGCTTCTAGGCAAGTTCCTTTGTCTCACACCTCTGACTAAGCCAATCTGTCAGGGGAAATCACTTCCCCCACCTCCATAGCTAGACCCATTGATATGATCTCAATTTGTGTAGACCCATTAAATCACATCTCCAGACCTGGCTAGGTCATTTCCCAACTTCTCAGCCATGGAAAATTCCATCATGCACCCATCATGCCCCTATCACACTCCAACCATGGGCACAGCACGACCCCCTGTCTCCCAAAACCTATAAAACTCTGGCTTTGCAAAGCTAGAGTGTTTTTCTGATTTGGGACCAATTCGGAACACCCTTCATGTCACTAGCTGGTCATGGCACTCTCTGCCTCTACCCTCTCTAGGACTGGAAAATATACTGATTGAAATCCTTTCCTCCCTTTTATTTTCCTGTCTGCTTGACTGTTAGTGTGCCAGGTATATGTTTGTCTATTTCTTTTTATTATTTTCTTTCCAATAAGGATTACTTGTTATTTTACTATAACTACTTGTTGTCTGCCTTGAGTTCCGAAGGGTGTAATCACCTCATAAACATTGTCAAATGATCTTTAATGCTACATTACCAAGCCTCTCGCAAAGCTATTCCCCACTGCTAAATATACATGTGTCCTGGACACGTGTGTGCACGTAACACTGGCACTATGAAGATTACATTTCTTACAGGGCAGGAGAGGCCGGTCTGTTGCCTGGTAGATGGACTGCTTCAAAAGACTGAAGAAAGACACATCACAACTCAGAGCACTATCCAAGGTGCAGTCCTGGGACACAGCAGGGCAACAATCCAAAGGTTCCCAGGGCTAATCCAACATCTCTTGCCAGCTAGGCACCTCCATGAGTTCAGGAACATACATATGACCCACAGGCAAGACACCCAAGCCAACACTGGATTTCGTGTTATTTCCGTAGGAGAGAGTCAGCATAGCTTCTTCTGGAAGCCACCCTTGAAAAAGCAGCATAGTGGTATCCAATAAGGCAGGACACTGAGAAGTGTGGTAGTTGGAGGTACTGATTAGAATTTCCCTCCCTCCATCCATCTGTAACACAGAGACTGGTATATTTCCCTGAACTTCTTGCAGGACTGGTAGAATTATAAAGGAATACATAGGAAGATAGATGAGGAAAAAAGAGCTTTTTTGTATCCCATTTTTATTTAATTCACTGCTCTTCCACATGCAAGACAGCTGAGTGAGCTTGAGCTAGTTATAGTCCTGTTACTGCTGTTCTTATACAGCAGTTCTATCAGAGTTCTCTCAGCCTTACCTACCTCACAGGGTGTCTGTTGTGGGGAGAGGAAAGGGAAGGCAATTGTAGGTTGCTTGGAGCCTCCCTCACATAGTGAAAAGCAGAGTATAAAAATCGCCTTCTTCTAGTTCTCCAGATTAGAGGCCACCACCCTTAACCACTACACCCAGCTGGATCTCAGAAATTCCACCAAGAGACAGATAGATAGAGGGAATGACTCAGAGAGAGGCAACCCTAAACGGATGCATATCAGATTTCTCACATGCCCAAGTAACACAGACTTAAAATGGTTTTGAAGCAGAGCGTGATACGGTGGGTGCACTGATGAAAGGAACCCCATAGGATGCAAAACACTTTTGCCTGCTTTAACTAGTTCTACTTTAAAAACAACAACAAAAGGTAATGTCAGCAGCCCATTTATTATTCACTGCATCCACTTATGACATTTTGAAGATGCTGTTTTTATGTCTCATAAAAGAATCAAAACTGAAAACAGCCGACTTTTGCAAAGACCTGCATTTCAAGATCAGAGGCACAATTAACGGGAAACATCTCCTGTGCGTGCCTCTTTGAAATGAAGACGAGAAACCAAGGATACAAGCACCTCCACAAGTCTCATCCATTTGAACAGAGCTTAGACAGAAGGTATTCCTAGGCAGATGTACAGGACAGCAAGATCCATTCCCGTCTGGCTTCTGACCTGGCCATGGGGTGGAGACAGCGCTGGTTGTCCTGATGGACAACCTCTCACGACAGCTGGACCAAGATGGGTTGGGCTGCTTGTGATGATTGATCTCATGGCAGCATTTAACATAGTCGATCATGAGCTTTTAGCTCGCCACCTTGCTAACATGGGGATACGAGGGACAGCTTCCAGGTGGCTGATCTCTTTTCTCCAAGGTAATGGGCAGAGGGTTGCATTTGCAGAGAATCTATCGTGCCACTGCCAACTCCCTTGTGGACTCCCACAGGGTGGGGCCCTCTCCCCGGTCTTATTTAACATCTTTATGCACCCTCTTTATTTATTTTATTTTTTATTTATTTCTTGATATATTTCCCAACACTCTCAACATGTGGCTTGTGGCGGGTTACAAAATTGATACCCAATTACAATACCTCCCCCCAATAAAATCCCATTAAAACAACATACAAAATATATATCAATCATGGCGGTAAAAATCAAACCTCACCCTACCATGTCTGAATGCCAGCTGGGCATCAAGGGGGAACAGCATCCACTTGTCACCAGTATGGTGGTAGATCTTCCTTAGGGGAAGCTAGCTCTTGCCTAGCTTGTCAGAATGTTTAGTCTGGAGTGCCCTGAATATGCCAATGACACCCAGTTTTATATCCTGACTAGCAGAAAAGCCCATTGTACAAAAAATACAGTGGGCTCTAGGCTCCCCCTCTCGCCTGGTGAGGCTGAGGCTGCTTGGGGCGGGGACCGCATTACCCGACTGCTGCCTCTTTGTGTGGCAGGAAGGTGAAGGGGGAGTCAGTGGGGTTAGGATGTCCCCTGCCTGATTGGTGCACCGAGGCGAGTGACTCCCCAGCAGCCCAATCAGGTACGTGATGAGTCCCAACTCCTCCCACCACTCTCATTATATGAAAGGAAACTATTATTAACAACAAAGTTTGGAAAGTGACCAGCTTAATAGAACTATAGCAGACAGGAACCTATTAAGTCTACCACGGTATATATCCAGGCATTGTAAAGATACCCAAAATTGAACAAACCATTGTTGAGAATATCTATGAGAAAACTGGATATCAAATCCAAATTAGGCTTCTGCTAGTTTTGTTGGGCTACCTGACAGAAAGTATTAATGATAAATGGAGGAAATGAATACATTTCTTGTAATTGCTGCTAGAAGTACACTGGCGGGAAGGAAGAACAAACAATAGCAAAAAGAGAGTATTGGATTAAGAAAGTTTGGCCTGCCATAGTATTTCATTCAATGAGGTCTTTTACAAGGAGAGTAGAATGTATTATACCTGTATTGCATTTTGGAGCAGAGCAAAATACCTCAGTTCACAGGGACGAATTCTGAATTGAGGTTATTTTATTTATTTTTAAATTTATTCACCACCCTTTACCAGATGTTTAGCAGAGTTAATCATATATATCAGATCATACATCTGCAGCACAATATCAGGTGAAGTTGAGACAGGTGGGTAGCTATGGTGGTCTGAAGCAATCGTGTGCATGCACATGAAAGCTTCTACCCAGAATTAGACTTGGTTGGTCTTAAAGATGCCATCAGACTCAAACTTTGTTCAAATATCAGGTTGGTGATTTCAAATGATACACAAATTTCCACCTTTCCCATCTCTGTAGCTGATGACCAAATATGTACCTCTTCATGCTGACCATGCTCTCTCTGGTTTGCTTCTTCCAGACCACCTGCTCTGACCTTCTTTTCCTCAGTCCTTGGGGTACTCCCAGTCTTTTTAAGGTGGTCAGGGATGATGGAGGGTAAGGTTGGAGGGAAAAGAGGTAAAGAGGGGGGTGGAGGGTAAGGTTGCTAGACCCATATTGGTAGACTCCTAGAGATTTGGGGGGTAGAGCAGGCCTTCTTAACCAGGGTTTCATGAAACTCTGGGGTTTCTTGATGGCCCTGCAAGGGTTTCCTGAATGGGTGGGTGTTAATTAATTTTTAATATCTTTTAAAAGTTTGTTAAAATTTTATTGGGCGATGTGACCCTATATGGTTATTTCAACCTCCAATGATGGGCATTGGGGGGCGGGGAGTGGCCCCAGGTGGATATATACATCTATGCTTCCCAACCATATTCTACATGATTACACCACTTCTGTGGTTTCTCAAAGCCTAGGGAATGTTTCTGGGGATTCTCAGTGGTAAAAAAGTGGAGAAAGGCTGGGGTGGAACCTGGGGACGACAGGAGCTGCAGTGTGGTACAATGCCAAAGAGTCTACACTCCAAAGCTTCCATTTTCTCAGGGAAACTGATCTATCAAGTCTAGATACTGCACCAGATAACTGCCTGGAGTCTAGTGACCCAAATTAATTCCCTAGACCTGTTGCCTTCCTTGATTCCTCATCATTCAGCTTGTACTTCTTTGACTCCTCACTGAGTGAGATCTTCTAGCTATCCTGTAGTATCAGAATAACCTATTCCAGACAGAGAAGCTTTTCCCACCCAGGCCCTTTGTGTCATTCCAGCATATTGGAGACCTTCACCACTACCCTCCACCATAAAATCTCACTCCCTCTTTCTGTTCCTCTCTCTTTGTATTGCCAAATGCTGGATCATATATCAAACTGAAGATGCCTTGTCTCCTATTCTGCTAGCTCATTTGCATGTCATTCTTCTTTTGTACCATCCCTCGCATCTTGTTGTTATGGTATGTATGTAATTTCATCAGGCACATGGCTTGATTGGGAAAAGAAATAAGCCAGATGTTATAGGCACAATGTGCCATTCCCTGAGGATGCATCACTCTCTCACACAACCCTCCACCCCCCAGTTATATTTATCCAGGGTGAAGGATACAAGAAAATAAAATCACTAACTTGGAAAACTCCACTGGAGTGAACAGGGTTGTCATTTTTCATAGTCACGGCCATCCTAGGCTGCAGATGGATAGGCACGTTGCTGCTTTAACATATCCCACAAACCACTTTTGCCTAGCCAGGAAAGCACTAGGCCTTTTGCGTGTACCACCATGTTCATGCGGAGTCTCTTGTTCCCAGGTCCTGCCTCAAAGGGTCTTCACCCTTGCCACACCTCTCCAGCCCCCCTGCCACATAAAAGCCTCTGCTCCCTCTCGACTTCCCAATAAATACCAATTCCCCAGTGCAACCTTGAGATGGTTGGCTCACACTGTCAGCCAGACCAGAGTAACGTGTGCATACAATGGACATGTATATCAAGGGGCCAAATTTGGCAGGTGGGAACTGAAAATAATGCCAGGATATCTCTAGATTCAATTCACACAGGGCAAAAGTAAAGCAGGGATTTTAGTGCTGAGAATTCAGCAGCATTCTTTGTTGTTGTTGATAATGATGCTGATGCAAGGCATAAGGGATCAGTAAGATCTCTCAGGCTCCAATCCTGGGAGTAAGTCCCACCAAATGAAATTTGATGTTTTCCCAAATAAGCCTGGTCAAGATTTCTCCTTGGGTAAGCCAGTGCTGCCTCCTCCCCGCACAATCTCCTCTTTCCTCATTCATCCAATTCGTAGACTGAGGTTTCTATTGTGATATGGATGCTGATGCAACAACCAGAAATGTAAATACCTGGCAGATTGCACAGTGGTACCGAAAAGTACCTAAATATCCATTTTAACAATCTGCTGATTGCTTCTGCCTGATGTCTTCATAGCCCTGAGACTGAAACACTCCAGTTCCCCAGGCAGAAGATGCTCTGCCTTTTTTTCATCCAGCAATCATCATCACAGAAAAGAACAGCTGTCTGGGTCTCTCTCCTCCTCGCCTTCCAAACACAAAAGGGCAGTAATGATTTCTGAAGAACAATGTGGAATTGTGTGCCACCACTGCTGGCAAAGGTATCAAGTTCAAAGCAAGGGAAAACACAGGACAGAGGGGGTCCACAATCATTTTGGAAGTAGTCCTGCTGAAGCGTCTGTTTCCACAAAAAGTTTTGTTTTGCAGTGCTCCTAGAGAAAGGCCCTTTCTTTGACTTTCAGCCTTTCCATTTATTGTGAATAAACAGGTTGACAAACAGTAAAGGGTTGTCATGTGGGCAGAAGTATTAAGAACATTCCTTTCTTCTCATTATTTTTCCAGTGGTTCTTGGGTTCCATTTCCATATTGCCTTTTAACTGCATTGATGGACTCTCATGTCATAGCCATATCTCAAGGCTATAGCACTCTTATACTTGACAGTTTATAGCAAACTATATTATAGACACTTTTATAGAATAAACAGTACAATTAGGAGGATCACTTGTTGATATAGGAAGGATGAGGCAAGTCAAATTTGTCAAGGACCTACTGCACAGCCAAAGTGAAGTGCTCAAATCTAAAATTAATTCAAAATAAGCCTGCCCAACATTCAGCCAAGGATTTTTGTGATGGCTCACTTACTTTGGACACATCATGCAATCAAACTTGTTAGAAAAATCATTAATGCTTGGCATGGTCAGCAGCAAAAGGAAATGTGGCCGCCAAAGGATCTGCTGGCTTGACACCATCAAATCCAATACAGGAATGATCATGAACCAACTAAAAGAAGCAGTCAGAGACAGGGACGCATGGCAAAGACTTTCCTATAGAATCGCCGAGGGTTGGACACAACTGAACGGATGACATCATCATCAGTGACTAAGCCATGTACTGGAATTTCTTTATTAGGCCCAGGATATCATCAGTTTTGGTGGAAAACAGCATATAACCCCTCTTCTGTTTGATCTCTATGGGCAAACCAAGGATGGTATCTGAGAAAATAGAACTCACGATAGCATGCATTGCCAAGTTTGTAGAATGCTTGATGGGATTAATCTTCTGTTTTGATACTTTTTATATTCAGGAACTTGGCGAGGGGACTTTTGTCCTCAGACAAAACCTCCAGGGAGGGTAAAATTATTTTCCACAAAAACAGTTGGCTTCCAGCCACAATGGTCTCATGACTGAAGAGCTTGACCACCAATGCCAATGAAAAATATAATTTTCATCCTAAAATATCCATCTTATGACCCTCTCTATCCGTGGGGACAGAGTGATAAGCCTGGTCGTCCTTGGATTGCATTTCTTCCATCACTTGAGTTCTCGGTTTCAATAGGCCCAGGGTTGCAATAAGCTCAGGAATACTGACGGGGCAGGTTGGTGAGTTGCAGATTTGCACTGCTACTTCTCTCTAGGCACACTGAGTTGGAGGGGATCAGACTCCTTGTGCCCTGGATCCAGGAGACAGAAGCAAAAACACCTCCAGTGAACTGGATAGCAATTCTTCACCAATTTGAATTCTGGAGACTCCACAAATATGACCTTCTGAGGGTGGGGGTGCTGCAGGTGCATGTGAGGGTGGGGGTGCTGCAGGTGTATCTGTATCCCTGGGCAAGAACAAGTTTCTGGCTCTGTCATGCAACATACCCTGGAGGCATTTAACTGTAAAGACGTCTTTAATAGCATGCATATGTGGGACTGCACAGAAGATCAATGATCAACTATGTTTTTCAGGTCTTCTGTCCCTCCAAATGGCCTATCAGAAAGATCATACATTGCATCTATGTGTACCTACTATACATGAGAATTAAATGTATGTTCAGAGAGCATGTATCTTAGAGTAACAAGATTCTGGGAGCCAACTATGAGGGAAATTTACCATCTTCAAGTCCTGTTTGAGAAGGTAATGGGTGTGGTATAGAAACTGAATTTGGAGCTGGGAAAACCAGGTGGCAGCCCCTGATATTCCCTGATGCTCATGGTGAACATGGAACATTCACTTTCTTCTTGTCTTACCCATTTCAGAGAGCTGTGAGGACACACAGTAGAGTGAGGGCCATGTAAACTGGCTTTAATCTCCAAGGAGGAAGGGTGGAATAAAAAACAAAAATTCGCAAAACAGATATGTATCTAGCCAGCCACTGAGTGAAAGAGCTGAGATGTGCCTGTTTCTCATAGATCTGTATACACAATTTATAAAAGATGGAGGAAAGCTGTCAAGAAGGATTAGACAAAATACTGCTTCCCTCCCTGTCTCTGCCGACACTCGGCAACCCCCTCTAATAACCCAAAGAACATCCTCTTTTTAAAAAGCTGAAACGAAAGAAGAAACAAAACAAAGAGCCAGATTCCAAAAGTAAGCTATCTTCCTAAATAAATTCCTGTATAAGAAATAACCTTGAAGATGATCCCACCCAATAAATCAGCAGACAAAGGAGAAGCATATTTACATAATTCCTTTCCATTCTTCATGCCTCTTTCCCCAAATAAGGCTGGAGAAATGGTAGAGTAATTAAGGTTTATCTACAACTCGGCAGCTGCAACTTACCCTAGTGCTTATAAAGAGGCACTAAAGAATCCCAGTGTCAGGGCCTGAGGGACTACTGGGCACAATCCCAATTCTTTTGGAAAGATGTTAAAGGTACTTATCATCTTCCTGCACGGAAAGCACCAATTGAAAGAGGAGCAAGCTGGTGAACTAGCAATACAGTTGCCACCAGATTTTACCTAGAGCAAAATTTCAAGGCTCATTTGGAAGTTCCTGCTCAGGCAGCATATTTAAGGAATTTCTGGAGATAAACCAAAAAGAAAAAGAAGAAGAAAAGACCAGACAGCAGCATAAAGAAGCTTAATGATTGACTAGTTTTTTTTTAAGTTTCTGGGAATGTTTAGACATCCATAAAATAAAGGAGGGATGTTAGATCTCTCACTACCCCAGATGACTAAAGGGTATCCAAAGGTTTCTGAACACCACTGCTAAGAAGCAACATCAGTGGTTGATCTTGGCCTCTTTGTCCTGTTTTTGGCCCTCTGGAGCAGCTGGTTGACAACTGTGTGAAGCAGAATGGTGGAATGGATCCACTTATGGTCTTAAATATAAAACAAAAGATGCAAAAGACTCTATAGTCAATCTGCAACTAGAGAAGCAAAGCTCTTGTTTGAATCTAGCAGTCCATCAGCAGAAGGTGCTTATGGTCACAAATCTTCCCTTCTTCTCTCCCCTCCACTGCAGCCATTTCTTCATCTGGAAAAATTAATTGGAACCTACATGGAGCAACAGCCCATGCAGTTAAGTGAGCTGCAGTGAAGAGAAAGAAGGAAAGAAATTGCTCCCTCTCTTTGGCTAGCAGAGGTCCACTAAGCCTGTGTTTTGTTTTTTTTTACTTTCTACTAGGTCCTGCAATCCCAGTGATCAAGTCATCAACTATAGGAACAAAACAGAGGCCAGCCAAAACCAAACAATATATGAAATCAATGGGGCTTATTGGCTTGGTTTATGGAATAATTCAAGGAAAGTTACCTTAATGTACAACGTTTACTTATCAGAAGGTCGAAGTAGTGTGATCAGTGGCAAAGCTGTTACACTGATAATACTTTGTTGTGGGAGGAACTGATAAAGCTCATAAAGAACTGAGCTATGAATCAGAGTTTCTCCATTTCAGGCCTAAGCTGTGCCATAAATTTACTAGATGGCTTCCAGTGTAATCCTAGTCAGAATTATGCCCTTCTAAATCCACTGAAGTCAATGGTCTTAGGAGAGTGTAATACTGTTTAGGATGAACTGTTAGGCAAGCCAGAGTCTCTTCAACCCACCTACAATACCTGCCTTTTCCTGCCTTGTAGAAAAGATCACATTAAAATACTCGGATGCACTCAACCACAGACTTTTGAGAGTAAAACTTTTCCACATCTATCTCATGCTGCAATCCACTGGCCCCCCTGAAGTTTTGTCCCAGGTGGAGGGGGATCAGGGGACCCTTAGAACCACACAGAGCAAAGTGGGGGTCTGTAGTAGAGCTGGCAGAAATTGCTGCCTCTTTTCCAAAGACTTAAATGTCATAACTGGAGATATGTCCCTGTATTTTAGATACTTCTTACACTCCAAAGTTTGATGCAACAGGTAAGTAGCATCGCCATCAGACTGGATCCATTGACCTGGATTCAAAGAACCATACAGATAGCTCTTTCCCCCTAAGGAATTTTTGGAGTTACTTTTCTCACATGTCCAACATGGCAAACCTCTTTTGAGCCTGAGAAGGAATGGCAAAAGCCATTTTGAATATGTGGAGGGGAAGTCTGGCATTTAAATAGGGGCCAAAATGAAACCTTTGCATAAGCATAGCCAAGCTCTGATGGAGTTCCTTGAATCCTAACTCTCATGGAAGACCCCTAGCCCTTCTGGAGTCTCCTTCCAGGTACTGTGATTTGAGATGTATGTTCATGAAGGAGCCAGAGCTTTGTCAGCCATTGCACTCCCGCTTCCTGTTCACTGTTAGCACTTTTCCTCCTCCTCCTCCTCCTCCTCTGCCTCCTCCTCCTCCTCTCCCCTCCTATCAAATTATAAAAGGAAATTCATACAGGCACAGGGCTTGTATACTTGCTTGTTTGAACCACTTTATGAGAGCCTTCAGGAAATGAAAATTTTAATTAATTTCTCCCCACTCAGATCAAACTTGCGGATAATGCTGGAATAAGAGAAATTATTTCCCAGCAGCTTTGAACTGAAGCAATTAGACAACGTTTTGGTTCCTTCCACCCCTAAAATCAGCTCAGATGAAGAAGCGTAGCATTTTGTCAAGGCCAACCCTTCTGTTTCTGCTGTCTCTCTCCCTTCCCCCCTCCTTCCTTTCTGGGAAGGAAGAATACGTATGATTTAAAAAATTGTGATGCTCTAGTCAGTTGGTGGATCAAATTTAGAGCAGACAGACAGCAGCAACTGAACTGCATCTCCGCTTGCAAACATATAATGCAGTGTGTGTGTGTGTGTGGGGGGAAACTGGGTTGGATCCAACTAGGCTTTCTGGCAGTAAAAAGGGAAGGAAGGAAGGAAGGCCATGACAAACCCTCCAAAGCAGCCCTTTTATCAGGTGAAATGATCTCTGTCATCTGGAGATCCATTATAAGCCATCTTGGAGGGTGGACTATATGGCAACATATCCCTGCTGAGCTTCGTCTCCTCCAAAACCCTGCCTTACCCAGGCACCACTGCCAAATCTCCAGGAAATTCCCAAGCAAGAGTTGGTTACCCTTGGCAACTTACAGGCATTAGGAGATACTTAAAAAAAAAAATCCAGAGGTTCTTCTAGTACAGCATTAGCATTGCCAGCATTATCACAAAACCCCATCAGGTTGAGAAAGATGATGCCCTCCAAGACAACACAGAGAGGCACAATCATTTAAAACAGCAAAATAACCCCTTGTGAGTCTGAACCAGCTCCTGGGTTGAAATTGAGGGTACTTCAGGCTTACCGTTTTACTGCTCAATCGGGGGGGGGGGGGGGGGGATACCAGCAAATTATGTGGTTATTTCCATAGTTTACATAGGATAAGCAAGGAAAGTTGGAGATACTAAGATTCAATGTGATTAAGAGCTGCGGACTTGAATCAAGGTCTCACAGCGCAATTGCTGCTAAAGCAGCAAACCCAGGGTTTTGTTTTGTGTTTGCTTCATCATAGTCGTTGCAGCAAAGACGGAGGGAGCAGCTTTGAGCCATTTTTCTTCTCTGAGCTATAATGAAAACAAAAGAGGTGGTGGGGAGTGGCTGAATTCCAATGTTCTACCTCCTGCTGTTGTTACTACTCTACCCCCATGTAAATCAGATGCCCTACCATTGAGCCCCTCATTCCCTCAATATTACACTGATTTCTTTGAACCTTTGTCTAGAAAATTAACAGCCTCAGCTGGCAATGAAACATGGATCTGGTACTGGAATTCTGAAGGAATATAGAGTAAGAAATCCAGTAAGGGGGCTGAAAGACTTGACCTCAATCCTCCTAACCTCTAGGGGTCATGTTTCAGGTACTAGAAAACCCACTGCACCAAAGCCCAGGGAAGTCTTGCCTCCACAGAATCAGTTTGCAGTGACATGGAATAGGACAGGTGTAGCAAAGCCCTTGACTCCTCCTTTGTACCTCTCCTCCCCCTCACCTCCCCAGTTCCACCTGGATTCCTTCAAATGGATGGTCACTTTGCCTGTTTCAAATACTGGACTGTCTGGAAACTTGAGCTCAAGTTCTTTCTGTAGCCGGTGATAGACTGCTCTTGGCGCCACAGACCTCTCTTACAAGAGACAGCACAATCCAAACAGTATACCCTTGAGGACCTATTTTGTAGTCTATGATACAGCACAAATGTACCAAAGGTTTACAAGGCAAACTGTGGTTACATCATGCATGTGGCACACTTCCAAGTCAACTTGATTAGTTTGCTAGCAGCCCATAGACACAGCCCAATGGCCACAGCGGCAGATGAGAACAGTCAGAAGTGTGCTTTCTTTTCTTTTTAAAATATCCATTTCTAGCAGGATGTAAAGCAGAACATAATACCGGAGGTGGTAATTTTAAGGGTTCAGGCACAGTTCATTCCTCTGTTCATTTCACAGGCCAGAAGATGCAAAATACAGTTGGCGAGAGGAGAGACCATTCTCAGGCACAGAACAAACCCAATTACACTGACCAGCCCTTCAAGCAGTAGGATGGAGACATACCATCATTCAACAGGATGTCCCACACCAAATGTACAAGTGGCTTTCATTCAAGGATGAAGAGCCTAGCAATTACTTGATTTTCATAGAATCACAGAATCATAGAGTTGGAAGGGACCATACAGGCCATCTAGTCCAACCCCCTGCTCAACGCAGGATCAGCCCAAAGCATTTTAAATGGTTGCCCTCAGAGGATCAGAAAGGTAACACACAGAGGTCTATTAAGAGTAGCTGCAGAGCACTGGGCCACATTATTCTTATTTGTTTATTTGTTTTTAGATTTATATCCCACCACTCCTTGGAAGACTCATGGCAGCTTCCCTCACTACCATTTCTGTCAGCTCCTTCCTTCTGGATTCTGTTTGCCTCCCTTCTGAGGAAACATGTTCTGGACTACAGTTTCAGCTTTCAAGGGCTGGTTTTGAGTCTTCAGTATCTAACTGGGAGCTCTCCCCATCTTTCTTTCTCCCTTTCCATTTTTCAAATATTCTGCCATACCCCAAGCCCAATCTTGGCTGGGTCCTTCATAGCACATAGTACAGAGAATTGAGCATTCTCTCTATGTATCTGTCTGGGTTGCCCATCTCTTGTAAAACTTGCACAAGTTTCATCCGCTAGGCTTAACAAACGCCTGCTAACTCCTGTAATTGCTGCCACTGTGTCGACCCACATTCAGCTTGCCAGAAGGCAAAAAAACCCAGGCTGGCCAAAACAGGGAGGTGGGGGGAGGATTCACAATGCAATGATATTAGCATTCAAGACATGCTGTTTACCTTATTGGCAATCTTTGCAACATCACTACAGGGTAAGCCACAATGATCGTCCTCATAAGACAGAAATATAAGGCAATAATCAGACAATAATCAGACTTGCACCAGACCATTTCCACAGTACAGATTTACTCTTTTCTTAACCTTTGATTTGGATTCCGATGTGATTCTTGACATTTGCATATTTCACAATAGGGCTTCTGAACCAGGATTAGACCTGATGCATGCATTTCCCAGGTTAACCAAATGTACTCCAGATAGAAGACCTTCTGGCTTGCTTATGTATGTATGTATGTATGTATGTATGTATGTATGTATGTATGTATGTATGCATGCATGCATGCATGCATGCATGCATGCATACATAGTAAACTTATTGTGTAACTACAAAGACAATTTTTTAAAAAGTGTGTGTAGGAGCATTCCTTGACAGCCCTGTCCTGCTCACTGCTTTCTCCCTCTGGTTCGGCCTTCCTGGTTGTCTTCTTCCTCTGCTGTCTCTGGTCGCAACCTATTCCCCCCCCCCCCACACACACAAACCCCTGGGGTACCATCAGGCCAGGGGCTGGGAGCATCTTTATCCCTTTCCCTCAGCATTGCAGAAGACTGCTCAGTGGTCCCTTTGGACATCGCTATTCTTTTCCTGCTCCCTGCAGTGAGCAAGTAGGGAAGGAAAAAGGGAAAGCAGCATTCAAACAAGACAAGGAGAAGGGAGGCCAGTGAAGTGGGCAGGCAGACCACAACCCAATAACAAAACAACATACTTGTGTGATCATATTGCAATGTAATAAACAGAACTTTTCCCCTTAAATGCCATATATTGCAGGAATAACATGATGTGAATCTTGCATTTCCTCACTACAAACATGCAAATTACCTCCCAAAGGGGCAGGGGGAGGAATACTGGAAAGGAGGATTCAAAAATTGTGGGGTAAGTGGCCATGGAATTCAGATCTACTCTTGGGGAGGGGAAATTTTGTGCAGAATGTTTAACATTTTCTGAATCATTAAGACAGCAGAAGCGGTAGTTTGATGTACTGTGGAAATGGTCCTATTGGGTTCATTGCTTGAGACAGATGAAATCTGAACAGGGACTTACTTTGCCTATCAAGATGTCTTAGACATTAGGCTACGTCCCCTTGAATAACGGTTACAGCAAGCAAAGAAATTGGCACGAGCAGTCTCACGCACACCATTCCATTCTCATTTTGCCATCTATATATGATTTTGATCTTGGTTACCCTAGTGTAACAATGTGGGCTTGCAACTTAAAACAAAAAAAAAGTTCTTTGTGCTGATATTAGCTCTGGAATCCGAGCAGCTCTAAGGCTCCCCTGCCACAGCAGGGTTACCTTGGGAACAAGGCTTGATGAAAGCAAAAATTAAATCAAAGATAATTGATTGAAACTATAATTGATGAGGAGTTAAGAGCACTAGAGAATAAAGCCCATTTGCTTCAAGCATTGCTTGGATATTGTACGGCTGGCCAGATTCAACATGCCCCAGGGTAATATCCAGAACTCAGCTTCCCTTTGTGTGTGTGGGGGGGGTTCCCCCACCCCCAGGAAACATGTTACTTTTGCAGGCTTTCAGGTTTCACTTTACAAAAATAATTGCTGAATAAGCACTGCTGAGTTCTGCCAGGTCTTTAGCATCTCTGTGCAGTTCGTCATTCTCTGGTGCAGACCTGTAATGTGGTATTGGGCTTTGGCTGAGTATCTTAACTTCCATTCTTTATTGAAAGGGAACAGGCTGACAGTTTCTGAAGGAGGTTAGGAAAAGGTGCAGCAGCTGGAGAGGTCTTTAAAAGAAGAAACAAAAATGCCCATCATGGCTCTCTATTCTCCTCCTATTCCTTTCCCCCTTAATCTTTCTGGTCATCTAATGCTATCAGAATGCAAAGCCTACAGGTGTGACCTGAATATCCCCTGTGTGATTTCATTTCTACCTGATGCAAACGGAACCTGTAGATCTTTATTTCTGCATCATTTTCTGTTTCTTTGCACTGAACTGTTCCCATAAAATGTACAGATTTTTCAAAGTTTTTACGTTGACAAATCGGCATCATATCTATAAATTACATACTTTATACATATAAATAATATAAGAACTGTACACAATACATACAAGGGAAAAAATCAATATCAGCACTGAGATGGCTGGATCAAACCTATTAGTGACAAGATCTATAAACAAAAAGATACTGAAAGGGCAAATTTGCATTTCCTAGTACACAATTTCCTTCTTTGTTCCATATCCACCACTTTTCTCTCTTTCATTAAAGAAATGTGTACTTCAGTTCAAGATATTGGTCACAGAAAGATGTCTAAAATGCTTCATACATCTTTGGGCATAGATAAATGATTATCATTATATTTCGATGGAGCACAACCTGACACGAACCTGTTCACCCATCAAAATACCTGAGAGTTGTGAAACAGAGCATAGTTCTTATATCTTCCTTAACACAATCCCTGAGGTGGCCATGGCCTCTGCTGTAATTGAACTTGCTCTCCAGTCAGCATATCAGTCACATCAGTTGGTCCCTTTCCTGGAAGCTGGATACTGAATGGAAGGAGTGTTTTCAAGCATTGTCCCTCCTTGAAAGGCGGGCCCCGCTAGTGATTTCAGGCAGTTTGTCCCCTCCTTGGAAGGCAGGGCTCCGGGGCAGTGATTTCAGGGATCACTTACCAGGGCTGCATACCATAGAATCATTGGGTTGGAAGGGGTGACATAAGCCATCTAGTCTAACCCCCTGCTCAGTGAAGGATCAGCCTGAAGCATCCAGGATAAGTATCTGCCCAGCCACTACTTGGAGACTGCCAGTGAGGGGGAGCTCACCACATCCTGAGGTAGTTGATTCCACTGCTGAACTACTCTGACTGCAATCGCCCCCCCCCCTTCATTTGAAGTGAAGCCTTGAGAACACAGTATTCCAGATGCTCTCTGACCAATGTGGTATACAGTGGGACTATGAGATCTTATGATTTTGATTTGATGCTTCTGTTGATATAGCCCAAGACTGCATTTGCCTTCTTAACTGCCCCATCACACTGTCTGCTCATATTTAGCTTGCAGTCCACAAGTACCCCAAGATCACGTTCACACACACTGCTACCCAGAAGTGTCGCTCCCATCCAGTATTCCTGCTTCTCATTTTTATGACCCAGAACTCTACACTTCTCCTTACTGAATTGCATCTTGCTCTTATTTGCCCACTTTTCCAGCATGTTCAGATCTCGTTGAACTCTATCTTCTGGGGTGTTCTCTACTCCTCCTAATTTAGTGCCATCCACAGATTTAATGAGAAGGCTCCCAACCCCCTCATTCAGATCATGGATAAAATTATTGAAAGGTACCGGACCCAGGATGAAGCCTTGTGGCACTCCGCCGCTCAACTCCCTCCACTCTGCTACCATTGACAAGCAGTCTTTGGATGCAGTTTTCTAGCCAGTTTCCTATCCACCTAACTATTCAAAAATCCATTCTATAGTTCTCCAGTTTACCCATCAGAATATTATGGGGAACCCTGTCAAAAGCCTTACGAAAATCCAGGTAAACAACATCAACTGAGTTTCCACAATCTAATAAATCAATCACTTGGTCAAAGAAGGAAACCAGATTGATCAGGATGGAGGCAAAACTGTACTGACCTCCCTGGATCAATACATCGTCCTTCAGATGATTGCACATCGTCCCCTTTAAAATCTGCTCCATTATCTTCCCTGCAATTGAGGTTAGTCTCACTGGCCTGTAGTTTCCTGGGTCATCTCTCCTCCCTTTTTTGAAGATTGGGATAACACTGAAGATTTTTGAAGATTGGGATACCTAGCATTGTAATCCCTTCCTCGTTGCCAGTGTTAGATCCATGGGTTCAGAGACGAGGACACTGGGAATTCATTTCAGCTCCTTATTGTAAACCCAGCATGATGGTACAAGAGGCAAGAACGGAAACGGAAAACCCACACAGCCCCCAAACCTATATCAATAGCAGAACAAAAGGATCTTCCTGTCAGTACATGCTGTTGGTAAGTTTCACTTTAAAATGCCTGGATCCTGCAGACAGATCCAACACATGTTGCCCAACTGCTTACTTGGGATTACAATCCTGCCTCGGACCTCAAGCTCAGCCCTCAGCAGGTCTACAGGTCAACATTTGTCATTTCTCTTCCATCAGAGGATCACCAGGACCAGTTTCAAGCCAGCCCAAGTTTTCCATCTGTGCAATTATTATGGATTGGATCCTACAACTGAGTCCCATGTGTACTACATAGTCTCTGCTGAGCACCATGCTTCTTCTCCCACTGAAACCTCAGCCTGCAAAAGATCAATGGTTTTCAAAGAGCCTTTGCAAAACAAATGCTAGCAGAAGAGGGAAATGAACTCCACAGCCCAGACTACCTATTGTGCATGGCACTTGCTCATAGGATCCAAGTCTTGTTTGTTAGTGCCATGAACATTGGTCACATAAACTTTATTTTGCACATTTTAATCTATATATTGTTATCTTTCACTGTGCTTCTGAGATCAGGCAGGATACTGGGAACATAAAGCCCAAGGAAAACAGAAAGGCATCAAAAAGATCAGGAATGTGAATGTCTTTTCATGGTTAAGAACACACACTTGTGAATATTTAAGGTGATTCTACTGCTCTTGAAAATCATTTTTCATTCCTCTGCTGAGGTTTTATCGGAGATTAATGCAACCCCGGTGAGTCTGTGATATCACAGCAGGCATTCCCTCCCTTTATCCTGACAAGAGTTGGTAGATACTGTAGCTGCTACTGCTGGAAGAATTTGCATGAAGGAATTTGTAAGTGTCTCATTAAAGCACAGGCAGCAAAACCTCCCCAGAAGAACGCCAAGTGCTTCAAGGCCAAAACAGAAAAGGCTATTGACATGAAAAATATTAGGGGCTATAGAGCTGGAAGGACTCATGGATTCCCTTTCCTGTGTTCTTAATTTCAGGATATATTGTTACACCTTTTCATTTCACAGAGGGAAAGACACTTACTTTGCTGTCAAAAGAAAAGGTGGAAATCAAACCAGATTTAGTGGTACATTGTGATAATTTACAGGGTTCCCCCTTCCCCTCTGTCTTTTAGAAGGCTGTATAATAATAACAACACTCATTTTCTAATATGGTTCTCAGATATATTTGGAAGTTTCTCAATAACACTAGCAGTGGATAAGGTTGCCAACTGCCTGGAGAGAAAAAAGTCCTGACACTTTGGTGGTGAAAAGTGTCAAGCCACAGATAACTTAAGGGGCTCCTGGGGGTTCTCAAAGCAAGAGACTTTCAATGGTGGCTTTCCATTGCCTGCCTCACCCTAATGACCCCGGTATTCCTTGGAGGTCTCCAATCCAAATACTAACTAGGGCCAATTCTGTTTAGCTTCAGAGATCTAATGAGACAGGGCTAGATTGGTCTATCCAGGGCAGAATCTGCACGGAGCTTTTATTCCAATCCCAGGTCAATTCAGTACCTGCGGTTTCCACTGAATGCTATTTCTATTTTGATTTTGTCTAATTTAAATTTTCCCTCTTCAACAAGCATGATTGATCTGGAGTGACCCTACCTTTTCCCCGTGCTATCCTAAAGTAGATATAACCCTCAATATTTGAAAAATCGGCATGAGAAAGTATGCAGATCTCCGCCTATTCTGAACTTTCTGCTGAGCCCCTATAGTAGAGATGCCTTGATTGGCCAAGGCTTCAGTTCAAAGGCTTCCTTCCTTCTCAGGCTGCAAGTTTGCCTTAAAGGGGAAGTTTTAACTTCTCTCAGCAGAAGCTCCAGAAGCCCTAACTTCTCTCGGTAGAGATTTGCCTCTTGGTTTATTTCTCCCTCCTCTGCTGTCTCCAATCCTCTTCCCACCCCTTCAAGAAAAGAAAGGAGCTCCTGCTAAACTTGGCTCCCCACCTTCTGAGCTTTCCTAACCACATGCAGAACAGTTTTCTGTTTCAATGGGGCATGGGGAATAGAGGAAGACCCAAGTTCAAATTGATCTTGATTCAGCAAGATCCACAATGGAATAAACAAAGTAAGTGCAGATTCAGCCTAGGTCAGAGTCCTGGTACTTTAACAGAGGCTACATGGATTGTTAGTTAACCATTCAAGTTATTTACTCCATGCCATGAGAAGCTGGAGCTCTCCATTTGGACAACTTAAACCTCTGTTAGAGGGGAGTGTACACAGGACTGAACTTTTTGATAATAGGTTGGATCCTATGAACCAACTGTGTAAGGATGCATTTGGATAGGATTTTCCCCCCTGTCCTTCCTCTTCCCACCCCTTCGCAGTCCCCAGACACCTCCAAACCTATAGAAGTGGAAATTGCTCAATCCATTTAAACAAACAAAAATAAACAAACAAACACAGGGCCTAAGTGGTTGCAGTAAGCAGGGGAAAAAAGTTTCGCATTGCTCCTGTACTTATGCCACTTCCCTGAACCACTAGGAAGCAAAGAGAGGCAAAGTAATTTTGCTCTGGTTACCCTTCATTTTATCCTCCCGGGCCACATGGTCATATGTTCATGTGAGTCCTACAAACTTAAGCATTGGTGTTTTGAATGTCTTGGGGAACTTCTGGAAGAAAGAAGAGGGTAGGAATGAATGACAGTATCAGAATCCTGATGCATATGCTCCATAAAATCCAAACTACAACACCCTGCAGTAATATTTGAATGCAAGCACACAAATTTACCAGACCACTCCACTTGTCAGTAGAGTTCTATAGGCTGGCATTCAGCTAGTATTAAAGCCCTCAGCTGTCATGACATGTGATAATCGCTGTAGTCAACCCAGTGCCCATATGCTCTGAAAATACAGACCTTCCATCTTAATAATTACCACTGCACCTTTGTATATGAGATTCTGGGAACGTAGCAATCATGGTGTCTGTGGGAACTCGCCCTCAGGAGGAAAGCTGTTATCTCTCCTAGGCAAATAGTCATAGTAGTCACAATTAGAAGCCAATGTTCTCTTGTTAACATCACTTCATTCATACAGCCCCAAATGGTGCTCGTGTTTAAATGACACCCTCGGACACAATGGGAGCAATTTTGAATTTTCTGATGAGATTGAAATATGAAAACCAGCTGTGGGAGATTGCACAACTTCTCTGCAATGATTTATTTCACCCAGCCTCTTTTCCTGAACTCAATGGGAATCGCTGATGGATTTCAGGGGTGCAGTCAGATAGGTATTGGCGTACTGGTATTTATTTGCGTATCATCGTCCTGAATTTTAACATCCTACATGCCTTGCATAAATTGCCTGCCCCGTGGGATGAATGCTACTGATCCTCCCTTAGGAACTCAGTGTTTTGTAAGATAGTCTGAAAGACAAAGGCCGATAGAATGCACATTATTTCCAACAGCAGAGTAGTCATTGAGCGTAAAGGGTCTTGGATTGACACCAAACATCATGGGAAGATCAGGTTTTGAATGAACCACATTCACTGGGTGCAGCTGGACTGAAAACGCAGCCCATTTGGTTTAGCAGGCCAGAGTTCTCTTTACCCAGTTGTCCAGATGGGCACAGAAGAAATAAATACTTTAAGGCCTGGGTTAGTGACCAGTTTTATCAGGAGGCCATGATAATATTTGAAGGGGAACAGAGATGGACTGATATCTAATAGCCATCATCATCTGCCCAAATTTGGCAGGAATTGCACATTCTGACTCTTCATTGGATTCTGGATTTAGCAAATAGTTTATTCTAAGGATATTTGATTTGACTCTGATAAGCCCCCAAATACTCAACTCAGTGTTTATTCAGGAACTTTCTGGCTTATCTGAGCCAAATCACAGAGAAGCCTGAATCAAATTGGGCTTGATTCTGCTGATTCATGCTGATTGATAAAGACCGCACCCAACAGCTAATCCTGAGCTCTGAAGCTCAGATGGGTCTGTTGGGGAGACCTTTAAAGTGCCCAAGGAATAATTGATCCCCAGCTGATTGTTGGGCTCTGATTTGGAGGAGAGGGACCTAGATCCCTTTAAATGCTTTTCCCATCAATACAGAGCCCAGCAAACAGCTGATCCTCCTCTGTGTATGGGGCTCTACACTGTGGGGGGAGGTATTTAAGTAGACCTAGGTCCATTTATATGTGTTGCCCCCTCCTCAATGCAGAGCCAGACAAACAGCTGATCCTCAGCTGTTTTTCAGGCTGTGCACTTGGGGTGGAGGCATCAGGCGTTTGCTGGCAGGGGCTCATGGGAATTGTAGTCCATGAACATCTGGAGGACCACAGGTTGACTACCCCTGCTTTACAGGATAGTATCACTTGCCAGCTAAGTTATAGAAGCTACAGAACCCAGGAAGGTCACAGTGCAGGTATCTGTGCTAGCATCCACTGTATTCTTGGGTGCAACAGGCTTTGCCTCTAGTAAATAAATAAACATGGGTTGGATCCAGACTGAAATTTCCAGTAGCAAAATGGAACTCTCCTGTTTCTGTGTTCCCACTTCAGCCTACCAAGCTCTAGAAAAATGCAGACCCTGGAGGATAGGGTCCCCCTGAGGAGCAACATTCTTCTGCAGCAGAAAGAGGGAATCAGCGGGAACTACCAGTGTGGCCTGCATTTAGTGCAGTCCTTTTTACAGAATCTTTGGACCCTATGAAAAGTTCTGCTATCTCAGCCATTAAAACATTCTTCACTAATGAGCTCTACCTCAGGAGTTATGAGGCTGATAGATTGGATACAGCATCAGCTGTACCTCATAATACTCCTGCATGTTTTAATGCTGGAACTGGCAGCCATCATGAGCCACAAGGGCAAGGGTATCAATATTGTTAAATAAAGAAATAATTCTGAAAGGGCCAAAACCCACTGACACATGAACCTGCCTTCTACCAAATTACACTTGAATCTGTCATCAGTCTTTCTCTGATCCTATTCAGTGGAGATGCTGGGGACTGATCCTGTGATCTTCTGATCTCAGGCAAATTCTGTATCAGTGAGCTATAGCCCTTGGGCATGCAGTCTCTAGCTCAAGCCTCTGGATCCCTGACACCAATTGCTATTCTCCATGGTTTTCATACGCTCAGTAGGCTTCATCTCCCCCCTCAGTTCAATCAAAAGTTTTCCATCTTCCTTGCATTCTTTGTGCTGAGAAATCTGGCTTCTGGATTGAGAAGTTCTACTGCCTCTATCAAAAGCCAACACACAACCCCCTTAAAAAAACAAAAAAAAAAACACCTTTCTGATTCCCAGCCACACCCAATTAGTACAAGTATACACCAAATCAAACCATGTTTCATCAGGTACATTGGGCATAGTTCCAAAAAACAGCACTAATTGTATAACTGCAGCTAACAGTACTTACAAATTTCACAGGCAAACTAATCTCTGTTGAAAAACCAAACCCATAACTCCCCCTGTGTTCCCTACTACTTCCCCTGCTTTTCCTTGCCATCCTGGCACTTGCTGATGCACCTTCCCCAGCAGCACAAGCCAAGACCTGGTGCTTGAGCAGCAGGTCCGGGTGGCTGCTTGATACATCCAGCCATTAGAGCTGCAATTTTCGGTCCTCAAGCTGAGAAGCCAATATGGCAGAGAGCTATTTGCAGGAGGGCTTCTGCATCCTAGTGACAATCATTTGAGACCATTTTCTTTCCACTGAAGAAACCTGCTTGCAGGAGGAACACAGTATGCTGGCAGAATGGAATTCAATTACCTAATCCTGTGCCTGACCGCAGTTTGCCCTCTGGTCATGAACACAAGACACACACAGACACACACACAGATAGTATACACAGTCCTCCCCCATATATCTATGGGGGAAATTATCTTGCTAGCATTTCCATAGCAGGTAGGGAGTTTTGTTTCTTTGTGGATTTTGCTTTTGCTTAATGGGGGTGGGAACTTCTCTCACAAGGCCAATTCCTGACAGTGCTTTTCCTCTGAAAGGAAGAAGAAGAAGAAGAAGAAGAAGAAGAAGAAGAAGAGTTGGTTCTTATATCAGCAACATTGCTGTCAGCATTCCGCAAGGCCTGTAAAATGGAGCTCTTCCGCCAGGTCTATGGTTGAGGTTGGGATTGGTGAGGAAGAACATTGCCCCCCTGGGGGGTTTGAAGGAGTCATCATCACCCTCCATCCCCCGATGCCCTTGTTCGGGTAGGGGAGACTGGTATTTTCCGCCGTGTTGGGTATTTTTATAGTCTTTTAACAGGAGTTTTAATGGGGGATTTGAAGACTACTGTTACCCGCCACGAGCCTATAGGGAGTGGCGGGAAATAAATTGAATACTACTAATAATAATTTTTAAAAATAATATGCCGCTTTTCTCTACCTGAAGGAGGCTCAAAGTAGTTTACAGTCACCTTCCCTTTCCTCTCCCCACAACAGACACCCTGTGAGGTGGGTGAGGCTGAGAAAGCCCTGAACAGCTCTATCAGTGCTGTGGGGAGCCCAAATTCAGCCAGCTGGCTGCATGTGGGGGAGTGCAGAATCAAACCTGGAGTGCCAGATTAGAAGTCCGCACTCCAGTTCGGTGTAGTGGTTAGGAGTTCGAACTTCTAATCTGGCATGCCGGGTTTGATTCCCCAATCCTTCTCAACATGCAGCCAGCTGGGTGACCTTGAGCTCACCACAGCACTGAGAAAACTGTTCTGACTGAGCAGTGATATCAGGGCTCTCTCAGCCTCACCCACCTCACAGGGTGTCTGTTGTGGGGAGAGAAATGGGAAGGCGAATGTAAGCCGCTTTGAGCCTCCTTCAGGTAAAGAAAAGCAGCATATAAGAACCAACTCTTCTTCTTTTTCTTCTAACCACTACACCAAACTGGCTCTCGAAGGAAAGATAGAAGGAAAATGCTCCCAAACAGCCCCTTTCCCTTTAAGAAAGGTTTTTAAAAAAAAAAAAACAGACCCATTGTAACGAATCTGTGTAGATTCGTTGCAACGGAGAGACCCATCCAGCTGCCTAATGTGAGCTGTCGTTTGATCGTATGATCGTTGCCACGCTGCCTTGAGTGAAAAAAAAAATCCCCCCCCCTCTCGCGGGCCCAATTTTTGGCTGAATTAATGTGTAAAAAATAAAGGGACTTTATTTCAACAAATGGGCTTTTCTGTGGTTTGTGCTTAGTGACTAAAGGGGAAGGACTGAAGCCAGGGAAGCCTCTAAACAGAAAGAGGCTCGCTGGTGCGTTTATCCCCGCTCGCTCGGAGAAAAAAAAATGGTGATCGCTTCGCCGGAAGTTTGGAGGACAGGCTCAGGAGGAGGGACTTTGAAGAAACCGCAACAATGTTAATGCACAGGTCTTTTTCGCTAGTGTTGCAGATTGGTTGCAAGAGTGTAGCGCTTTCCGGAGGGTGAATCCACTTTTTGGGATTCCCCTGAAAGCGCTACAAGGAAGCGCTTTTTGCTGATTGGTTTCAGGTGTGTGGCAGATTGTCTACGACGTCGTACGTTATTGCAAATCAGTAGCGTTTTCAATTAGCAACCATTGTGCTATTTTGAAGGCGTGCAAAAAGGCCCTAGTTCATATCCAGGTGACAGAGATAAGTTCCCCTGGGGGAAATGGCTGCTTGGGATGGTGGACTCCATGGCATTATACTCCATTGAGGTTCCTCCCTGCCCCAATCCCACCCACTCCCAAAGTTTGTAGGTGTTTCTCAACCCAGAGCTGGCAGCGCTAATGGGGAGAACCCCGGGGTGTGTGTGTGGAATAGGAAGATTCAGGAGATTGTTTACAGTCACTATGGCAGCTCTTGTCATAAGCTAAACAGTGAGATGTCCATTCGTGAAAATAAATAAAACCAATGGTCACTTCGTTGTTTTGGTCCCAGAGTCCAATATAAGCCTGCCTGGATGGGAGACTCACCCTGCCTTCCCCATTTTGTTCCTCATCAGAAAGGGTGGATCATTCCCTCCCCCCTCCCCCTCCCCACCCCCACTGCTGGCACCATTGTCTCCCCTGTCTGCCCTTGTTTTATTTAACAGATGTGTTCATTTTATTCAGCAGCCAGAAGAAAGGTGATTCGATGAGGCTCATCTAGTGCAGGGGCCAGGCTGACCTGCCCGTTTCACTTTCCCTCGGTCTCTCCCCAGCCAGTGGCAGTAATAGGAGCTCAACCGTTTTAAAAGCAATCGATGCTGAGATGGTGTGGGGGCAATTACCAGACCGGAGGGCTCAGAGCGTTTCCAGTAAGAAAAGAAAGACTGGACAAATAAGGCATCTCTGCAGCCAGGCTGTCCCCTCTCCTGTAGAGAGTTTATTTTTCCTTTGGGAAAGGGGGCAAGATTTCCAGCCTCAAAAAGGAGGCCCTCAGACCAAACGGAGGAATGAAGCTCACAAAATCATGGTCGGTTTTAATTCAGCTCACAGAAGAGCGCTCAAATCCTGGTCTAATTGCCTTCTCCCTGCACTGGAGTGGTGGCAGTAAAGGAATATCGCCAGAGAACACGCCTGATTTTGTTTTTCATTTATAAATCTGATGCTTTCTCATTGTAAAAAAAAAGAAAGGGAGAGGGGGGGGAACTAACTCTGGTTAATAAACCAACTAAATGACCATATTTAATAGAGCGGCACTCAGACAATCAGCTCCTCATCGTTGGTTTAACTAATTCATGGTTTTGCATTACTGTCAATCCCATTTCCAGCTGCTGAATGTTTTTTTGTGGTTGCAAACAAATGGCAATCCCAAGAGAAGGGTGATTGAGCATTTCTGATGCTCCACAAAGAAACCAAGAAAACTGGGGTATTAGATGCTCCCAGTTTCACTCCAGCCTCATTGTTTGATTTTACCTGTCACATTTATTCCCCCTCCCCCTCCTAGTCTGCTCCGGGAAGTGTTTCATATTCAATGAAGCAGCACCAATAGCTCAAAATAAGCTACTTTCCCCCGCTTTAAGCACAACAACCCTGGGGCGGCAACAAAGCTTGAGAAACCGGGCTGGATCACTGCTTTCAATTCCTGGATACCAGGACCTTATTTTCAGGTCATAAACACGTCAGGTTCCAGGTTCATCCAGGGGTGTGGGTGTGTCGAAATGCCCAAAGTCCACTGTCAAATGGTTAAGCAACTTGCCACAATACCCCAGAACATTGCTGGTTTTACTTTATTGATAACAAGAATGAATTCTACCTGGGTAAAAGATGGATTGGCTTCAAAATCTTTCCTAGCTGCCCCCAACCCGTCATCTTGACTGAAACTCTCTTTGTAACTAGTAATCATTTAACCAGTGATCATTTCAAAGAGAGAGCCCTAGAGAGAGGTGGCTTCTATCACCCAGAATAGTGTGAATAGTAAATGCTGAACTGTCGGTCTGCACCCACCAATAATGCCCCCTCCGTGAAGGTTATTTATTTTATTTTAGGATTTTTATACTGCTCCCTTGTGACTCATCACCTCAGGAAGGTTTGTGAGTACAGCTTGGTGTAGTTTGTTTACAAGAGTGGTTAGGAGTGCGGACTTCTAATCTGGCATGCCAGGTTCAATTCTGCATTCCCCCACATGCAGCCAGCTGGGTGACCTTGGGCTCAGCACAGCACTGATAAAGCTGTTCTGACCAAGCAGTGATATCAGGGTTCTCTCAGCCTCACCCTCCTCACAGGGTGTCTGTTGTGGGGAGAGGAGAGGGAAGGTGACTGTAAGCCGCTTTGAGACTCCTTCGGGTAGAGAAAAGCAGCATATAAGAACCAACTCTTCTTCTTCTTCTTCTTCATCATATATCCAGATATACATTATCCATAATATATTTAAAAAATAAAAATAAAACAATGATTAAATTATTGTTACTAATTAAAAACTCTAGCCTCATGGGTGCGAGAGAGGGGGGAAAAGGGGAGGATGGAGGGAGGCCTGGATAAGATGTTCAGTCAGTTTTTTTGCTGGCCTCAAAAACAAGCTAAGTGGAAGAACTCTGTCTCACAGAGTTCCTACAGGGCCCTGATCTCTCCTGGGAGCTCCTTCCGCCAAGTGGGTGCCAGGGCCAAAAATGCTATTATGACATCCCCCCTAACCCCATTCAATAGACACATTTCTATGGACCATATTAGCAATTCAATATTATGATGTTATGATGGCTATGGTATTCCCAGTTGCAATGTATGGCTGCAAAAGTTGGACCATAAGGAAGGCCGAGCATCAAAGAATTGAGGCTTTTGAACTCTGGTGCTGGAGAAGACTCTTGCGAGTCCCTTGGATTGCAAGGCGAACAAACCAGTCAGTCCTAGAGGAGATTAGCCCGGACTGCTCCTTAGAAGGCCAGATCCTGAAGATGAAGCTCAAATACTTTGGCCACCTCATGAGAAGGAAGGACTCCCTGGAGAAGAGCCTAACGCTGGGAGCGATTGAGGGCAAAAGAAGAAGGGGACGACAGAGAATGAGGTGGCTGGATGGAGTCACTGAAGCAGTAGGTGCAAACTTAAATGGACACCAGGGAATGGTAGAGGACAGGAAGGCCTGGAGGATCATTGTCCATGGGGTCACGATTTCGAACCTAACAACAACAATTATGATGTTTCAATTTTTGATTAGATTTTTATTTTTTGTATCTTGGAATTTTACTTATGTTACTTATTTGATTTTACTTATGCTGTGATCCACACGGAGTCTGTTGAGATAGTGGGGAATAAAGCTTCCCATCTAAATAGATATAAATAAATGTTACTTCTGATTAATGGCAGTCTTATGAGCTAATGTCCTCCGAAATGTCCAGTCATTCACAGACTCGCTCAGGTCTTTATTGACTCAATCCATCACATACTGGGTCATCTTCTTTTCCTGTTGTCTTCAATTTATCCTAGCATCACTGTCTTCCCCTTTCTCTTCTCAAAGTACAATAGCCTCAGTTTATGTCAAAATAATATATATCTGCATATATTGTTCTTTAATCTGGAATGTGTAGGGCGTAAGTTTATAGGGTTACTTACTGGTGATCCTTCCCTACCATCCCTTCGCAGGAAGGGGAGGGGGAGCTGCCAAGTTAGGTAAGCAGCAGGGACCCTTCAGGTAGGAAGGCAAGCTGCCTGTCTGGGGAACAGCAGCTCTGCTGAGAGGGAGAGAGGCTGGGGATGGGAAGAGGGAACAGTGCGTGACACCTATCAGTGACATATGCAGGGCCGGGTTTTCCTATAGGCTAACTAGGCTTCAGCCTAGGGCCTCAATATTAAGAGGGGCCTATATTCCACATTTTTATAAAGGTTATTACCAATCACAACATGTTTCATTTAACATATTGATATATATCACAGTAATGATGTATTTTATTATCTCTCATGGGATTTACAAACTTAAAAATGGGAGGTGAAAGGGACACATAGGTGGAATAGCCTAGGGCCCCTTTTCATGTAAATCCGGCCATGGACATAAGTGCCACATGATAAAAGCTTGCAGCAAACACACGGAAGACATTCAAATGTACAGATCCGACAGCAGAGTCAATATAATAAAGCAGGGACATTCCCTCCTTCTTTCATCAGTAATCCGTTTCTACCCAGGGCTATTGAACGGGAGCTGAATCTCAGCCAGGCACAACGGAACTGAAGGCCTGGAAGGATTGCTTCTTGTCTTCACTGTCGCACAAGTCCTGACACGCTTGGAGCACTCTGGCCTCAGGTGAGTGTGCCAGCCAAGCACAGCGGGTCTTCTGGAAATGTCCAAGGTGGCTAAAGCCTAGCTGGCGGAGGCTGGGGTATCACAAGGCCCAGCCAATCTTCTCTTCTCCACCCCCGCTGCTGCTGCTGCTGCTGCTGCTGGAATCAAATGCCATCAGTGCCCTGGTGCATTTTTTATGAGCGATGCACTCAGTTGTATCAAGAAACCCTGGAAGCTTCCCGAGGGATGTATTAGCACAGCAGCTTCATGCACACACACGCACACACACCACACACACACACGTGCGCACCCCTCTTCCAAAGCCGCCAGCTTCACAGTGAGCAACTCACGCTCCAAACTTTCCCGCTCCAGGGCTTGGACTAAATGCTTCCATTTATTCCAGTCAAAGTCGAGAGGGGGAGGGCGCAGCAGCGGAGGCAGTGAGCGCCAGCACCCTGGGATTTCCTATCACTCTTCTGAGACGGCAATAAGATCCTGGAGTGCCGGGATATAAAAATACTGATACAAAAATAAAAGGGAGACAGAGCCGGGTGAGATTGGCCCATAAAGCCATCAACGTCCCGGTCTCACTTATGTTGCGTCTCCACTCGTCCCATTAACCTAAAATATTGCCCATTGGAAGTGATTTTTAATGGCCCTCTGCTTATGCTTTGGCGGGGAAGAGGGAAAAAATACACACGTTCTCGCAGATATAAGAGCTGGGGTTATTTAGCTTTCCTTTATATCCTCCCTTCTATCTTTCTTTCCTTCGGCACCTTCTATCATCCCTTTTGCTTTCAGGGCCGTCCCCCAGATTCTCATAACTGCAGCACTCAGGGAGCCAAAAATCATTCCCGGATCGTCTCAAAGCTAGCCCGGTGGCAGCAAACAAGATGTTCCGAGATTGCAGCGCTGCTTGGCAGAGCCATCTCTCAAAGGCATAAAGCTGCTTGCTTCAAACACCTCTCTCTGTTTCTCTCCCTCCCCTGCCCTCAACTTTTTGGCCAAGGTCTAAGTGAAAGGCAGAAATGCAAACACCAAACTGCCTAGTACCAAGGCAGATGCTAAAAGGAAAAGGGTGTTTTTAACTGTGCTGGTCCTACACTGACCCTTATGCAAACAGAAGGAACTTTTGTCTGGTTCCCCAACTCACACAGGATGGTTATGGATGCCAAACTCCATGTAGAGCCTGGAGGCCTCCTGCTATTACAACTGATCAACAAACAGCCAAGACTGTTCTGGAGATAATGACCCCAGGTTATTCTGCAGAGTTTTGGGAGCAGAGATGCCGCACATGGGTATTGCAGAAATACAGTGCTGACCCCATGCGCACACATATGCACACATTTGTCTACAGAGCAATCCTAAGCAGAATTACATGTATATAATTAGCTCTAATGTTTTCTTTATCCATTTTCGGTATTACGTATCCCTAAGCCTATCTAGGAGCTAAAATTCTACATCAAACGATCACTTTAAAATCACAGCAAAATTTCCAATACTAAAATGTACAAATAAAAGGATTTATAATCATAAAACCACAGAGTTGGAAGGGACCCCAGGGTCCTCTAGTCTAACCCCCTGTACGATGCAGGAACTCACAACTACCTGCCCACCCATGGTGACCCCAATTTCATGCTCAAGTGATCTCCAGATTCCAGCCTGGCCTGGAGGAAATTCACCTACCATCACACAACAGAAATTAGCAATTCCCTAGGTATGCAAGGAAGGGCCACAAGAGACAAACACTTTAAAATTTAAAAGTAAAATATAAAAAGCAAACACTCCTACTCCCACTTTGAAGAAGTTTGTGTGCCCACAAAAGCTTACAACTTGAATGAAATTTTGTTGGTCTTTAAAGTGTGACTGGACTCAAACCTTGTTCCGCTTCCAACAACAGGCATTTTTTGCCATATGAATACAGAAAACTTTTTTAAAAGCTTTAAAAGCACAGGGACACAAAATACTTTATATCTGAGAACAAGTCAAGCCAAGCAGAGCAGTTCTTACAAACTACCAATGGGCAGGCACAACAAAGTTAATCAGGTATGCCACACTCAAGCTGAACTCCCCCACCTCACCCCCAAGGCTTTGTCCCATGGCGATAGCTCACATCATCAGGTCCCTCTGCTCCCAGATTTGGAATTGTGATGGACCTCAATGTAACTTTGCCATCACCATCACCTTGAGATCAACTGAAACATGAATCTGGCCAAACAGAAGTTGGGCCATTGTTACTTTGCATGTCCCCATCTCATTTAAATTGGCTTCCTTTGCTACCGGTCCTACAGTTGCACACAAGCAATCAATAGCTTGCGGGAGATGTCGGGCAGTAACGGCAGGAGCTTTAGAGGGTAGAGGCATGAAAAGAAGCATTGCATTGATGCAACGATATCACTTCCAATGAAATGTCATTGTGTCAGTGCAATGCTCTAGATACCCTAAAACAGTGGTTCACAACCTTCCTAATGCCATGACCCTTTAATACAGTTCCTCCTGTTGTGGTGACCCCCAACCATAAAATGATGCAAGTGTTCTTTCAGAGAAATTAAACCGAAACTAACCAATGGCATGAAGATCCATTGTTCATGATTGCATATAAATTGGATTTTCCCCGGGGTTTCTCAGTTCAGTTCTGCCTCTTGTCCCACCATGGCAATCTCACTCTTTTCT
Organism: Paroedura picta; assembly: GCF_049243985.1. NCBI lineage: Eukaryota > Metazoa > Chordata > Lepidosauria > Squamata > Gekkonidae > Paroedura > Paroedura picta. The sequence continues at coordinate 152,514,610 of NC_135370.1, read as the reverse complement.
GCTGCTCCAGACAGACAAACACTCTCTCAATCTACCCCGCAAGGCTGTTGTGTGGATGGCACCCTCTCCCTGGGCCAAGCTGCCTGCCCTGCTGCAACCCCTGTGCAAGAGTCATTTGACCCCCAAAGGGGTCCCGACCCTCAAGTTGAGAACCACTGCCCTAAAAGGAGATGCCTATTCCTCCCTTCATCTCACCCCCCCCCACAGTGCTCTACTGAGTGGTGGTGGGCTACCAAAGTTGCTAGCCCTGGCCTAGATAGCTGAGACAAGCCCCATCACATCAGATCTTGAAGCTAAGCAGGGTAAACCTGGTTAGTATTTGGATGGGCGACCTTGAAGGATTTGGCTGGTAGTTCCTCAGAGAAATGCTAGCAGTCAAAATGCAGAGGCCAGCAATGGCAAACTGCCTCCAAATGTCCCTTACTGGGCTGCCAGACAATCCTACTTGAAAACAAATTCTATTTTTCTCTCCCATTCTCCCCTCCTCCACTATCAGCACATATGAGCCATCCTGTGAGGCAGGGACGGTAGCCAGTCCTTTGTGACAGGTGGAAGGGTGTTGGTAGTGTTAAGGAGATGGAAGTGGTGTTGCTTTTCTGACCCAAAAACTGGAAGTGGCATCAACATTTTATTTATTTGGATACTTTTACCCTGTTTTCCTCGACTGAGTGTGGCTCAAAGAGGCTTGCAATGCAAGAAAACAAGCCATAAATATATACATGCAAAAAACACAACAGTTTTACTCGGCAGCCACTAACTAATCAACAAGGAAAGTAACTCCAGGCAATCTCCAGGCCCCACCCAAAGGTGGGCGACCCTTCTCCATGAGCTTCCATGGCAGAGTGGGGAATTGAGTGGGAAATCGAGTGGGAAATCCCAGGATCCAGCACTCTAACCACTACACCTGACCGATGCTCAAGAAGCCACACAAACTGACAGAACCGGGATGGTCTTGTGCTGCAGGGGGATTGTGCAGACAAAGGTGTATTGGGGACAGGATAAAATGTTGACTAGGGATAATGCAACAAGGAACCCATCAGGAGCCTATCGATTGGACAACTTGTTGCTGGGAGGGTGGCAAGGAATCGAGGAAAGGTGTAGTTTACATTTATTCAAATTTCTCAGCCAAATCTTGGGTCCTGGGGAGGATTTTCAGCCTCTAGGTGGGGCCTGGAAAACTCCTAGAATAACAACTGATCTCCATATAACAGAGATTAATTCTCCTGGAGAAAATAACATTCAGAGTGAGGACTAATAGAATCGAAATGGAATTAAAAGGTTGGTCATGAAGTCAGGAAGAATTGACATTTCTTATTTAAAACCTGCTTTGTGCTGCAGGCTAAAATTCACATCTTAGACAATGCACTTTCAATATGCTTTTGCAGCTGGATTTCCCTGTGCAAAACAGGGGTCATTCCGCACATGTTAGATAATGAACTTTCAATGCACCTTAGAAATATAATGTCCTGTTTTGCACAGAAAAATCCAGCTGCAAAAGCACACTGGAAGTGCATTATCCAATGTGTGTGGAATGATAGTCTGTATCATCTGCTCTGACTGGTAGCTACTCAGAGAGAGGTCCACCACATCACCTACTACCTGATCCGGTTAACTCTGAGTTCTTTAACCTGGTTCATAGCCTGCTGGTGCCTCAAGCGCTAGTCCCTAATCTGGTCCCCTAAATGCTCTTGGGGGCTACTGGCTGCAGGCTGGCAACCCTGTCTTAATGGAGATGCTGGGGAGTGAACCTGAAAATTTCTGCATACAACACAGATCACAGAATCACAGAATCACAGAGTTGGAAGGGGCCATACAGGCCAACTAGTCCAACCCCCTGCTCAACGCAGGATCAGCCCAACACATCCTAAAGCATCCAAGAAAAGTGTGTATCCAACCTTTGCTTGAAGACTGCCAGTGAGGGGGAGCAACTCAGCCACAGCCCTACCTCAAATCTGATTGTTCCATTCATATGGGTTTATCACCTTTCCTACTATCGAGGGAATGGAATCACATGGCTATTTACCACATAATGGTTCTTTAAAACTAATTAAATGGCAAATTCAAGTGAAGAGGCAGCTGATCGTCTGAAAGCTTTTAGTGGTGCTGTTAACTGAGCATTCCCATGCACCCCACTGTCCCACACATCTGAGCCACTGTTAGAGCATCTGTAGCCTAAAACTCACCATGTGGCTGGAGGCTACAGAAGACTAACTCTCATGTGGTTAGAGCGGCTGCATCTGAATTTTCGAAGCAGACAACACACATTAAACGGTTGTGTGATTCCACCCCAAGGCCAGCATTCTCAAAGTGTGAAGCAGGATCCCCGACAGAGGTACAGGCAATTTGCTTAGAGGCATGAACAGGGTGGGGAAAGAGGCATAACAGAAACAGTAAGCTTAAAACTGAAACAAGGGAGGGGGGAACAATTGCTTTCTGAAATCTAGAAATATAATTCTGGACAGTCATTACTGAGGCATTTTAAGAACCAAGAGTTTCTCCGTTTCCATTTAAGGAAGCATAAAGACTCTGGGAGTGTCATTCTGACAAGAACTGATTAAGGGATGCAGGATCAAATCTGGAACACTCTCCTTTTGGACATCAGTATGCCAAGCACAGCTTTGTTAAAAGGTCCTGGATATGTCATTATCTGAAGTAGTTAATAAATGACTTATCTGTCAGATAATAGGAAGATTGAGAACTCTACAAACTTTAGGAGCAGCAAAAAGGCTAGGCGAAGAAAAAATGAGGGGGTCATCTTATATTTGCGTCCTTATGAGTTCTTATTTCTCCACAAATGTGGGAGGAAAGAAAAAAGGTGTGTGTGTGTGTGGGGGGGAGACACAAACATATTGTTACATCTTGCTGATAGGCAGAGAAATCCAGGTCAATTATTTCAAAACATTCTAAATAAGAAGTCACTTGGGAATTGTCTGCCCATTTATCTTAAGGGACAAAATAGGTAATGCCATTTTTATTATTTATTTTTATTTATGTATTTTATTGTATTTACTAGCAAGAAAGCCCATTGCAACCAGGAATGCAATGGGCGCTAGGACCCAGGGGACACCAGGAGGTGCTTTTTTTTCCTGCTGCGTGGAGCTGTGAAAGGCTCCTACAGGGTTTTTTTTTCTGCTGCTTGGAGCTGGGAAAGGCTCCTGCAGGGTTTTTTTTCTGCTGCTTGGATCTGCGAAAGGCTCCTACAGGGTTTTTTTTTCTGCTGCGTGGAGCTGGGAAAGGCTCCTACAGGGTTTTTTTTTTCTGCTGCGTGGAGCTGGGAAAGGCTCCTACAGGGTTTTTTTTTTCTGCTGCGTGGAGCTGGGAAAGGCTCCTACAGGGTTTTTTGTTTTCTGCTGCGTGGAGCTGGGAAAGGCTCCTACAGGGTTTTTTGTTTCTGCTGCGTGGAGCTGGGAAAGGCTCCTACAGGGTTTTTTTTTTCTGCTGCGTGGAGCTGGGAAAGGCTCCTACAGGGTTTTTTTTTTCTGCTGCGTGGAGCTGGGAAAGGCTCCTACAGGGTTTTTTTTTTCTGCTGCGTGGAGCTGGGAAAGGCTCCTACAGGGTTTTTTTTTTTCTGCTGCGTGGAGCTGGGAAAGGCTCCTACAGGGTTTTTCTTTTCTGCTGCGTGGAGCTGGGAAAGGCTCCTACAGGGTTTTTCTTTTCTGCTGCGTGGAGCTGGGAAAGGCTCCTACAGGGTTTTTTTTTCCTGCTGCGTGGAGCTGGGAAAGGCTCCTACAGGGTTTTTTTTTTTCTGCTGCCTCTCGTGGGCATGCCGGCTTGGAGCTCCTACAGGGGTTTTTTTTTCTGCTGCTTGGATCTGCGAAAGGCTCCTACAGAGTTTTTTTTTCTGCTGCTTGGATCTGCGAAAGGCTCCTACAGGGTTTTTTTTTCTGCTGCCTCTCGTCACGCTAGCGGCGAAAGGCTCCTCCGGGGGTGTTTCTTTTTTCTCTGCAGCTTCTCGGCGGCTGGAGTCTTGTGTTGTGTTTGCGGCGGGGGCTTCCTTGGGGCGGCAGAAGGCTTCCCTTCCCCCCCCACCCATCCCCCCCCCCGAGGCTCTCTGGAGCCTTCTGCCGCCGGCCGCAGCGGGCTCACAGCGTCGTAGACGCTGTGAGCCCGCTGCGGCCGGCGGCAGAAGGCTTCCCTTCCCCCCCCCACCCATCCACCCCCCCGAGGCTCTCTGGAGCCTTCTCTCGGCCGGCGGAGCGGGCTCGCAGCGTCCACAACGCTGCGAGGCCGCTCCGCCGGCCGAGAGAAGGCTTCCCGGCCCACCCCCCAGCCGAGGCTCTCACCAGGCGGGCCGCCATTTTCCGAGCGAGTGAAGCAGGCAATGGGGAGCCGCGCTTCGCGCGGCTCCCCATTGTCTGCTTGGGGCGGGATTGACACTCGGAGGGGCCAATCAGGAGCCGCTTCGCGGCTCCTGATTGGCCCCCCCCCGAGTTTTTATCCCGGACCGGTCCCGCCCTAACTCCTCCCCACTACCCCTTACTCCTTTATACAGTCCGTGGCGCCCATGGCGCCACGGGCTGTTTACAGATATACTGCCCTCTGATGCAGCTCAGGGTGGTTTACAGTGAAACTTTCATGAAAACAGTACATTGTAAATAAACATGTTGGTTGTAAATAAACATATTGGTTTGAATATGTACAACAGTTTTGATAATAGGAATGTGTATAAAATAGAAATGGTTTAGAAAAATCACCATTTAAACATAAGACAGTTCTCCTTTTTCTGCACTGTAGTTTCTATTCTTTTCTGTGAGTGCAGACTGATGATGGGAGGACCTCTGGGCTCTCGCTGGTGGATCTGTCTACTTGTCTTGACCAAAGGCCTGTTGGAAGAGCTCCGGATTACAGGCCTTACAGTATTCATCTAACCTTCCTAAATTCAGTAGATACAATGTACATGGATTAATATTTTAAAATATTTTAAAGACTTCTAGGGATCACCAGGACATCGAAGAAAGAGTCCAAACCATTCTGAGTTAGGTACTGGAGCAACACATGCATTGCAGCTCAAGTTGCCAGGTTGGTGTAGTAGATAAGAGTGGTGGTCTCCAATCTGGAGAACCAGGTTTCATTCCCCTCTCCTTCCCCAAATGCAGCCAGCTGCATGGCCTCGGGCCAATCATAGTTCTCTTTCTCAATCTCACCCACCTCACCGGGTCTATTTCCACACAAGTCATTTTCCTCCATTCACCCACTGCTTATTCGCAGGGTTTATTCGGGCTTCCTCATGACGTCACCTCCCTCTTCTAGCTTTCCTGGGCCTGGCACAATTCTGCCTGGCTGTTGCCCCACGATTTATCAGTATTCCCTTTTTTATTGTGGGAGACAATGAGCAGCAAATTGCAGTAGGGACATGAGGAAGGAAAAACCTTGGCTGTCCCTTTCCCCACCCTCCCAACTACCCACTCACTCCCAAAAGTAACATTTGCCCTTCTCCCCATGCCCTTTTTTCAAAGGACTTTTTCCAAAGCTTGCTTCTGTAGGGTCAGCAAGGGAGCCTGCTCCCTGGAGCTGCACTGCAGAGGCAATCTTATATAGATATATATTTTTAACAAAAGGATGGAAACACATTGTAATTATACCCAGTCCACACTTGCATTGCTTGACTCATGCTTAGGTGGAGCCAAGGAGGAGAGATGTGTTCTTTCTTCCTTCCTATTTTTTTTAAGGGACTATAGCCTGACCATGTGGGGGTGAGCTGAGGCAGAGAGCCTGGTCACCTCCCTGCTTTTTCCTTTGCCCTGCTGTGCCACTTGCAAATCGAGCTCTCCTGCAAAGTGTGTGGAGGAGGACATGAAAACATCACTTTGCTAACTATAAACCATCATATGTAGTGGCAGATCTGTGTTGCTACAGATCTGCCACTACATATTGCGTTGCTACAGATCTGCCACTACAGATCTTGATTTTTAAAATATTTTGTCTATGTTGGGTGGGTTGCGGGGCTGCTAGCATGCAAGAATACGGCACTGAAATGTGATTGGTGGCTGATGCCGTGTCACAGTGATTGACAAGCCAAAATGGGGTGGGGGAGCAGATTATCCTGACTACTGCTCAGCCACCTGACTTGTCAGGAAACAAAAACCTGGGACAAGGCAGTCAGCAAATGTGGGAGAAGAAACAAGGAACTGCACATTAGTGGAGCACAGATTTCAAAATAGGAGGTGGTACACCATAGATGCCTATGTGTGGAAAACATCGGGCTATCTGTTGTCAGGAGGGGAAGGGTAGGTGATTGTAAGCTGCTTTGAAAATCCATCAAGATAATAAAAAGTGGGGTACAAAAAAACTAGCTCTTCTTCTCTTCTCTATTCTACTAAATGGGTTCCTGGACTCCTCTTTCTCAATTTCATTGGTATGGATTCCAAAATACTGTGCCACAATCATGCACCAAAGATGGCTCAGCTCCAGCTGTAAATCTTTTATGACTATTTGATTCGATGTACCAAGACTACTCTGAGAAACCTCACCTGCTGGCAGGCAGAGAAACATGAACTGGAAATGTGCCAAACTATCATTTCTTGCCTTGGAGAAAATCCTTCAACTCTAGGAACGGTTCCCGATTGAAATCACCTTCTGCTTATACCAACTATATGAAAAATGCAGGTCTATATACATTTAAAATTAATAAATGAAACTTGGCTACTTTCACAGAAATGTAACAATTTGTGCCTAGTTTCTGCAGCCCAAATGTCACGGACATAAAATGCAATTATATAGCTAGCTGATACAGAATGAAATTATACAAGTACACTAGATTAATTTCTATTATATTTTGGCGCGGAGATAGCACAGAGTTTCTAACAAATTACTGCAGCATTACAAAGAGATCTACAAAAGTTCCTAGCAGGCAAAAAATATCGCAGTTCACTTACTTACACATATCTACTACATGCAGGGCATATGGGAGAAACACCTTCAGGTTGAGATCCTATTGTTCTATGGGAAATACCTGCAAATGTGTGTGTGGGGGAGCCCAAAGAGGGCAGGGATTGAAAAGGGGAAGAACTTCAGTGGGGTATAAAGCAATAGAGTCCTCTTTCCAAAGCAGCCATGTTCTCCAGGTGAAATGTTATCTGCCACCTAAGGAACTGTTTTAAACCCAAGAGATCTCCAGCCAACACCTGGAAAACCCTGTTATTGTCCCACTAGGCAAAGTCCCAATGGCCATAATGGCCAATTCACTCCTGGGGTTCAATCTAGGAATGAGGAAGATGCTCCGGACAGGAAAAGCTGGGGCCAACAGAGCAAGAGAGTAAGCAGGGGAGAACCGAGGGCGGGAGATGTTCGGAGGTAGTTTGCCATTATAACCTTGGCATAACTGGATGGTCTGCCATTCAAGAACTGACCAAGGCTGACCCTGCTGAGCTTCACAGATCTGATGAGATCAGGCTAGCCTGGGTGGAAATATTTCTGCCACCCCCAAATCAATGATTTTGACCAGTAAACTGGCATACGTGCCCTCCATGAAAAACTGAGATCTTGGCAAAGCAAAGATTAACCGTCTTCCAATTAACAACAACAACAATAAAATCTTTCCTAGACCGCTAAGGACTACTTTATATCCAACCAGCAAACAGGTGAGTCAGTATTTAACACCTGAATGATTGATCCCAGCATTTATAGACAGGTCACCCGTTTCTTGCACCGAGTTCTTCGTCCTTGCTGGAAAGCAACGCACTTCACTTCCTCTATCTGTCTCCTTTATCATACTTCTGCCCAACCTATGATTGACAGTCAAAAGATTCATATTATCTTTCCCCTATCAGTTAGTCCACTACTGAAATATCTACTGCTTGCTTTCACATCCATGGTTCTTCCCTATTTTATTAAAATTCCTCTATAACTCTTCTTAAAAAAAAAAAAACCAAAAAAAAACCATCCAGTTACAAAAATTGTTCTATTTAAAATCGTTTTGTTTGGCCACATCATGTCTGAAAGAACTACAATCTCAGTTGATGAGGCAACATGGAGCTGTGCACAGAGGTGCCTCGCTTTATCAACTCAGAGATATAATTAATAGAATGGAAATTCAGGGGGAGATCATGGATGCCTTTCTCAAACAACCTCAGTGGATCGCTGGCAGACATAACACGACACAATGAATACTGAGGGCCATTTCCCACGGCGATCTTTGTTGCAAATTGTTTGCGGAATGAAAAATCGCCATTTAAAATAGTGGAATTCGTCGTTTTGCACACCTGGCTTTGTAGTGGAATCAGTTGCGTTTTTTAGCGTTTCCCACAGGCTTCCGGTCTCGGCAGAAATCGCTAGAAAGGAAGCGCTATTGCCAAGCTTGTCCCGCCCCTGGCCGTCAAGCAGCCAATGGGCAGCCGTTAGCATGCTCCCAAACAGCCCCTTTCCCTTTAAGAAAGCTTTTTTAAAAAAAAAAACAGACCCATAGCAACGAATCTATGTAGATTCCTTGCACTGGAGAGACCCATCCAGCTGCCTAATGTGATCTATCGTTTGATTGTATGATCGTTGGCACGCTGGCTCGAGTGATAAAAAAAAATTCCCCCCCCCCTTCTCACGGGCTCGATTTTCGGCTGAATTTATGTGTAAAAAATAAAGGGACTTTATTTCAGCAAACGGGCTTTTATGTGGTTTGTGCTTAGTGACTAAAGGTGAAGGACTGAAGCCAGGGAAGCCTCTAAACAGAAAGAGGCTCGCCGGTGCGTTTATCCCCGCTCGCTCCGAGAAAAAAAAATGGCGATCGCTTCGCCGGAAGTTTGGAGGAGAGATCCAGGGGGAGGGACTTTGAAGAACCAGCTACAATGGTAACGCACAGGTCTTTAGCGCTACTGTTGCAGATTGGTTGCAGGAGTGTATCGCTATCCGGAGGGTGAATCCAGTTTTCTGGATTCCCCTGAAAGCGCCACAACGAAGCGCTTATTGCTGATCGGTTTCAGGATTGTTGCAGATTGTTGACGACGTCGTGCGTTATGGCAAATTAGTAGCGTTTTCAATCGGCAACCATTGTGCTATTTTTAAGCCGTGGGAAATGCCCCTGAGAAATGCTAGTACTAATGAGCAATCCAGTTTCACTAAAAAATTCACCAATATTTTATTACAAGCTTTCAAAAAAAATGCTTGATTCTAAATGCCAGAGAATGATTAGGCAGAGAGCTGCATTGTTAGGAACTGACATTCAGGGGATGTGACAGCTTTGGGGGTCTCAGTGCAGCGATAGTGTTTTTTCGTGTACTCTGAGAGCAAGGGAAGTGCCGTTTTTTCAGGACATATTAAACCCTACCAGTCCCACTTCCCACATTGCTCTTTTGAGACAAAATATTAGTTTGCATTTTTGAAGAGGGGGTGTTGATGTAAGAGACTGTTTAATAACATTCTGCTGGATGCAGAGAAAGTGAGAGAACGTATTGTTTCTTATAATATTGAGAATTGAGGATTACCTACTGACAAGGGTCGACAACCGATGCTACAAAGACAAAAAGGAGTACTTCTTCACACACTGAACCTTGGCAAAGCACAGGCTTGCATGCACAAAGTCCCAGGCTCAACCCTTGCCCTCTTTAGTTAGCAGGATCTTATGGTGTACATTTGGGGAAATACCTTTCTCAGTCTGAGATCACAGAGAGCCCATGTTGCTCAGGCAACTCTGAGCAAAATGGACCTATGGTCTGACTCAGCTTCATCTTGATAAGCCATTCATGAAATTCAGCGCCATGAAGTCTTAGTGATGACCCGCATGGCTTTAAAGGGGAATAGGCAAATTTACAAAGCCTAGATTTTTCAATAGCTTCTGGCCATGATTACCGGATAGGACATGGTTCTCAACCTTCCTGATGCCACGACCCTTTAATACAGTTCCTCATGTTGTCGTGACCCCCAACCATAAAATTATTTGCGTTGCTACTTCATAACTGTAATTTTGCTGCTGTTATGAATCATAATGTAAATATCTGCTATGCAGGGTGTATTTTCATTGTTACAAATTGAACATAATTAAAGCATAGTGATAAATCACAAAAACAATATGTAATTATATATTGTGAAATATTTATTTCTAATTACAAATAAATAAAAAAAACAATAAAGAAGCTAACGGGCTTTGTTTTTTAAAGCACCATCTGCTATTACAATTCACATCAAAACTGTTCTGGGAAAGAAAAGTATTTTGTTTGTCCAGAACACCAGCAAGAGTGACACGGATCTTATCTCCACAATCTGGCAGCAGTGGCTGAAAAATCTCTCCCACAGGTCCCAGCAAATCTAACCTCAGTGTCCCATAGAAAGATATCATTTCAGAGACAGTTCTTTGCTAAATATCTGACTTGCCCTTCCTGCAAAGAAAATTTACATGCACAACAACCTTGCAAAGTTGGTTAGACAACTCATAGAATCATAGAGTTGGAAGGGGCCACACTGGCCATCTAGTCCAACCCCCTGCTCAACGCAGGATCAACCCTAAACATCCTAAAGCATCCAAGAAAAGTGTGTATCCAACCTTTGCTTTAAGACTGCCAGTGAGGGGGAGTTCACCACCTCCTTAGGCAGCCTATTCCACTGCTGAACTACTCTGACTGTGAATTTTTTTTCCTGATATCTAGCCTATATTGTACTGTGCGTCCTTTCCTCTGCAGCCAACGGAAACAGCATCCTGCCCTCCTCTAAGTTACAACCTTTCAAATACTTAAAGAGGGCTATCATGTCTCCTCTCTCACTTGACCAAATAGCTTAATGTCTGAATGTGGAATAGAACTTGAATTTCCAGTCTACCCAGTACTCTAGCTACCGTGATTCTTTTGATGTACGGCAAGAACACAGTCTGAAGGTTACACAAATATTGCATACCCCCCCCCATCTTTTTTACTTTCATTGAATCAGCACACATTTTTCTCCTTCTCCATTCCATCCACCTTCCTGTCTGCATCTGCCTTGAGAATCCCCCCCCCCAGTCTTTGCATCATAGTCGAGAGCAGGACACCAAAGGTTTAGGTCTGGTCTTCAAAGCGCTGGAAACCCTGCTGTTGCTGGCCTTCCTCCCCACCCCCACCAAAGACCCATGCTTTGGCCAGCAAATTGACGGCTGACCCGCCTCTTCCAGGGATTTCCCCATCGACAAGGGCAGATTTCACCTTCTCAGGACACAGAGGTTCCATGCCTTTGCTGCCCCATGGACGGTGCGCACATGCAGGGATTCCTATAAGCCCTCAGGGGTCTTAGGCGACCTCTGTGGAATGGTCAATTGACCTCCAAATGAGTCATGGTCCCTAGGTTGAAAACTGTTGAGATAGGAGGAGCCTCCATATTGAGAGACAGCATATCTTCATCTAGCTATACTCTCCTCCAAGGAGCACAGATACGTAGTCCTCACAACAATAAGTCTTGAAGATAGATTATGCTGACAAAGTCTGACTGGCTTAATTGTCACCCAGCAAGTGTCCTGGTGACAAGGCATTTGTCCCCAGATCTTCCAGGTCCTAATCTGCCATTCGAAGCATGACACCACACTGGTTCTGAACTTCAGTTGTAGGAAAGCCATCTCTGAGTGGGGAAATGCCTGAAGATATGGGGATGGAGCCTGCGGAGGGCAGGATTTGGGAAGAGGAGGGTTCTCGGCAGGGTACAATGTCCATCTTCCAAGGCTGTCATTTTGTCCAGGAAGACTGATCTCTGTCATGCAGAGATCAATTGTAACAGCAGGAGATCTTCCGGCCCCAGCTAGTGATTGTCAACCTTAGACATTTGCTAGGGGCAACAGCTGTTTGTATGACTCTTTCCAGCTCTTTATATGAGCCGTCAAAAGATACTTGTGAAAAACAAGATGTTGGAACTGGTGAAACTTCGGTGCTATACCTGTCTTCTTGTTTTGCTCCTTGTAGACATGGCATGCAGTTGACTGCTCAGGGAGAAGCACTGATTGCCAATGAAGCTCCCATAAGTTTTGCATTAGGCATCTGAGAGACAAAAGTAAATCTCTCGCTTTCTGGAAATTATTGCCACAAAACTTAGACTTCACACAGAACAGATTCACTACTAACTTCTATAGTCTCCCAGCAATCCCCAAATCCTCTCTCCAGGGCCAAGACACACCACTGTTCATAAGGCGCTGCCTCCTTTCATTGTTTCATTCCTCACTGTGTCCCGCATTTTACGTTTGCAGCTGATTCTTTTATATTGGAGGCATTTTCAGGGGAGCAATTTATGGGACAATAAATGCACAGCTGTTATTCATTTGACGTGCAGGGTCCAAACGCCCTTCCTCGATGTAGCTGTTTTGTTGCAGAGATATGACTTTTCTTTCTCACCAGAACTCAGACAACAAAGGCTGCTCACTTGGTGCTTTCAGTGCTCCTGCCAGCACTGTGTGGAATGCATCACGCATAACTGTAAGACACCAGTCGCTTGTGACACCACTTACGATGTGACAAACTTGCTTATCAGAGCCAGTACAATTTGATATTTTCATTTGGTGGGGGGGTTGCCAGAAATCCTACATGCATTTGGCAGAGAGCAAATCTCACTGAACTCTGGAGACTTACCTCCAAATTAACATGTGCATGTTTACACTGGTTAGTGGCCTCTAGCAATGCTATCAGATTGGTGGAGTACTTACAAGCACCTTTTTTCTTTAGTTTAAAAAGTTGAAAGGCTATCCATGAACACATGCTGCATTTTCAGCTCTGTATACACTCCTATCAAGCCCTGTTCAAGCAGTGGTGACGAAGAAGAAGAAGAAGAAGAAGAAGAAGAAGAAGAAGAAGAAGAAGAAGAAGAAGAAGAAGAAGAAGAAGAAGAAGAAGAAGAAGAAGAAGAAGAAGAAGAAGAAGAAGAAGTGGTTCTTATAGGCCGCTTTTCTCTACCCGAAGGAGTCTCAAAGCAGCTTACAGTCGCCTTCCCTTTCCTCTCCCCACAACAGACACTCTGTGAGGTAGATGAGGCTGAGAGAGCCCTGATATTACTGCTCGGTCGGAACAGCCTTATCAGTGCTGTGGTGAGCCCAAGGTCACCCAGCTAGTTGCATATGGGAATCAAACCTGGCTTACCAGAGTTACAAAACTAAGGTTTGGTGTATGTTGTGTTAAAGCCTTCAGAATTACCAAGTAGGCATCTTCAAAAAGTGTTTATTTGTAGATCATCCCTTAAAGCCAAGTCAAATTGAGAGTTCTTTTACTCATTGTCATTACTAACTCTTGCCATACACATTCCTCATTAACAATAGTTTTTGAAGTGTCATACAAGGATCGTACAGTGCATCCACTGTGCAAGGGGCTGGAGGGTTCACATCTCATCTGTACTCACGAAATCTTTGAGAAGAGGCACTGAGGCCCTCAAACTGAAGATGGAAAGCAGATCTCAAGATTCTGAGCTCATGTCCTTCTGCCACACTCATTACAGGAACAATCATCTTGGGTTCTGCTACCTCTCACTCAGCCAGAATGGCTCTGATCCTCAAATCCATGTAGGCAGAGAACCAAAATCCCCCAGTCTGCAGTGCCTTTAATGGGGAAGGTTATCCCTCTTGCAGGAAGGACACTTATGCCGTAGTTTGAGGTCTGTAGTCCCTGCTGAAAGGCTTGCAGACCTGCCAGATACAGACCTGCCACAGCTTTTCTACCTGTAAAACTATGATCTTCCATCTTGGGTGTACCTGTATCTGTTTCCTCATAGACTAAGAGTATATGAGATCCGAGAGATCTGGCAGAGGGATTGTCTGCTTGCTTTCTAAAGAGGAATAGAACAGGGAGGAAGCAAGCTGTGGTTTGCCACTTGGGCAGCTGGCATAGAGGGTTGGGAGGGGCTGGCCTGGAAGAAACAGGTGGACGCTTCAGTCATCACAAATGATGGCAAATCCAATCAAATCATAATGAATGCACACCTGCATTTTAATCTTTGCCGCATTACATACCGCCTCGGGGTACCACCTCCCCTATTGCTTCTGGAAACGGATGATTAGCATTTGATATCAATTAATGAGTCTTCAAAAGCCTAAATAAGCCACTTCTAGCAATTGATTTCCCCGGGCTTTCGGCTTCTGTTATTCCCCTATCTGTTGATCTGGGAAAATCAGTACTAATGTGTGGTCATGATCAAGGATACCAAGTGAAGTCCTTGCACAGCACCCTGACTGTGCTTCAGTAGCGGCAATGCAAGCAACTTGCTGGTTGAAGAGTCCAGGTCATGATAACGCTGTGCTCTTGGGGGATCCCCTTTCAAACTTTCAACCACATCCTGAGTGACTGTGGGAAGCCCTGACAGGCTTGCCACTGGCTTTCTTGCAAGGATGTGAGGTTCATTTGTGAATGGCACGGGGAGCCGGTAGGGGTTGCTCATTAGTTCAGTCCCACAGTGCTTTGTGGAGGCTTGGGCTCTTGAGCAGGCCTTCCACCCGTCCAACAGCCACCGTGTTTTTGACTAGTGGCTGCACATCGCCCTTTCAAAACCACACTTTTTTTTTTCCTGAGAAAAAGTCCATTTGCCGAAAGACCCGAACTCTCATTGACGTGTTAAATAAAAGACAACAGGAATCAGCCTGGATTTGATGACACCACTGCCTCTCTAACTAGTTTGAGATTAACTGGACACCCCTTGACCTCCTTCTGTCGTGGATATGTACTTCTAAGTAGCACAAGTTGTCACACTCTTCCCCCTCTATTTCTGCTCCCCCTTTCCCTGGGAAGTCAGCACTTCTCATTGCAGTCTTTTAAAATTGTGCTTATTTATTTATATTTTTAAAATGTATATTCAGTCCTTTCTCCATGGACTCGGGGAGTCAATTTCAGCAAATGCCTGACTTGCTATAGCACTTCCTAGAACCATGTAAGAAAAAGCCAAAGGAATACAGCTCCCCGCCCTGAGAAGCATGCACATTAAGCGTTTGGGGGCAATGCTCGACTGAAGGAGGAAAGGGAGGAAGTAAAGGATGAATAAAAGATTGTGGGGAAAAAAATACTAAGAAGAAATATTCCCTCACATTTCATCACTACTGAATCTGTGGCCTGTTGTTCCTGTTCCCCAGGTGGCACTTTCTTGTCTTCTGTTCACAGTATCAAAAGTGATGCATATTTTACTGCAGAATAGCCCACTGTCTGTATGACATAGAATCACAGAGTTGGAGGGACCTGCACCAACCCCCTGCACAATGCAGGAACTCACAACGACTTGCCCACCCACAGTGACCCCAATTTCATGCCCAAGTGATCCCAGAGATCAACTGTAATCCCAGGGGATCCCCAACCAACCACCTGGAGGTTGGCAACCCTACTTGGAGGGGTTGATCCCAGTTTCTTCATGCAAGGAGACTCAGTAGTTACCACATTTAAAGCACAGCCCAAAGCAGGAAGGGAACACAACACAGTCTTCCACACACACACACACGCATACTGAACAGCTAAGTAAGATTTTTCTCTCCAGGGGATTCAAGTAATGAATTCTTGTTTTAATTGAAGCTGCTGCCGCCGCAGCCAACCTGTGTGTTCCAAATGGGCCTGCTTTCCTCCCTCCCGCTCTAGGTAAAGCTGCGGAGGAAAGCTTTTAAATCAGTCAGTGAGCATAATGAACTTCAATTTCCCTTCAACAAGGGCAAAATTACAAACGTGCACTTCACTTCCAGACAATTAATTAATTTGTTTACATGACTCCTTTGCTTTGTTTTACTCTCACTGCCCCCCCCCCCCCAATCTCTGCTCCTTCAGGGCTTTCTAAATCTCCGTGGAGTAGGATCCACTTTCACTGTTTCCTTTCTCTTGGAGGCCCTGGCACTTGTTTGGAAGAAGAAGGATGAAAGGTAGGGCCACCAAGATCCCAGGGCAAGGAGTGCAGGGACAGAAGCTTTGGAATTAGCCTTGGATTCATTCAAGTATTTAGAAACAACAATGGCTGCTCGGATATTTGCCAGAATCTAGCGGTGAATGCTTTTAGCTAGCCCCATATCTTCAGAAGTGCAGTGAGCAATGGTCTATGCCTATTAATGATCTCATTATCATTTGACAGTTAATTATTGAGAGCCAGTGTGGTGTAGTGGCTAGAGCCCTGGGAGATCTGAGTTCAAATCTCTGCTCTGCCACAAAACTAATCGGGTGACTATAAGCCTATCATTCTTTCTCAGACTGACTTATCTCAAAAGATGAACATAAAAGGGAACAGAGAACAGTATCCTAAGTTCCTTAGGGATGGGGGAATGCAGTTAAAGGGCCTGGAAATTATATTTTGCTTGTGTTGATGGGGAACTTTATTTCCTAGGAAACGCCAATTTTAAAAGCTTAGCTAATGCTTGACATAAAGCTCATTAGTAACATATTTAAAAATGGTAGATATAACATACCTTTGGCCAGGCTGCCAAAGTTTTATAGGTGTGGTCAGATATAATTTACGACATCAAATTCACATAATCACTCTACAGTTTCCTTGTCACGGGGTGATGTGACAGGCTATTCTCTATTCTAAGAGAAACAGAACTACTTGCAAGAAAGTATTTTTCGGGATCACTGTCCATGAAAGCCTTGGTACCTTTAAGACCTTGCCTCTCAGTAGATCTCCCCAATTCCACAGGGGGGGGGGTTCTATTTTAAGAACTCTCAAAATACTACATGCCAACAGAACAACAATAAAACCCAACTAAGCTGAAACAGCCTGGTTAGTTCTCCCAAATCCAGCATTTCTACCTGAGTGCAAAAAGGATAAAGGTAAAGGTATCCCCTGTGCAAGCACTGGGTCATGTCTGACCCTTGAGGTGATGCGCTCTACGTTTTCATGGCAGACTCAATACGGGGTGGTTTGCCAGTGCCTTCCCAAGTCATTACCATTTTACCCCCCAGCAAGCTGGGTACTCATTTTACCGACCTCGGAAGGATGGAAGGCTGAGTCAACCTTGAGCCGGCTGCTGGGATCGAACTCCCAACCTCATGGACAGTCAGCTTCAGACAGCATGTCGCTGCCTTACAACTCTGCGCCATAAGAGGCTCTGCAAAAAGGATATAGATATGCTAATCTTGCAAAGGGACTCCTGATTCTCAGGATGCCATTTGGAGAGAACTCTGCCCCTCAGATTGGACACAATCTGTTCCAAATGGAACTCCAGAAATGTAATGATAATTAAGCACAACCAGTTTCTCTCCTTCCTAGAGCATCCAAACACAAAGCCTTATCCAAGTCCTGTCTTAGATTTGAGTCCAGCAGCTGCTTAGAGACCAACATTTTTGTTTAGACACCTAACAAAAGTTACTTTGACTCTGGAAAACTCATGTCCACCAAACCTCACTGGTTTCTAAGGCACTGCTGGACTTGAGCCAAACTCTTCTATTTAGGGTTACCAGCTCTGGATTGAAAAGTATCTGGAGATTTTGGATATGGTAGCCATACCCTTGGGTTTGGCATGAGGAGAGACTTCAGCAGGGTATAATGCCACAGTGTCCACCTTTCAAAATGGTCATTTTCCCCAGGGGGACCAATCATCACTTCTAATAATAGGAGATCTGCAGGTACCAGCTGGAGGTTGGCAACCCTAGTAGTACAGCAGACCCAAACAACTGCCCTCTGAAACTCAGTCCCATCTTGTGTATGCAGAAGTGACAGCCGTGAACAAATAAAAAAACCAAGCCAATTAGAGGAGAGAACTTCCACAGAAAAAAAACAAGTGCAAGGAATATTGAGCCGCCAGTAAACAAACATGTGTGTGTGTGTAACGTCAACCACATAAAAGTATTAGAGAGTCTCAGGGTTTACACAAAGGCTCTGTAAAGATATTGGCCCTCCCCTAGAACACTCCACTGATTGATTTTCCTTTGCCTTAGATCAAGTGGCATCCCTCCTCAGGCTAGTGTCAGTCTGAACAAACGAAATCCAGCAGGGCTACTAAACACCAGAAGCCAAGAGCACTCATCAAATGCTCATTTAATGGCACAGTGTCAATATAAGCTCGCATCCCTGGGGGTCATGGAATTCTTCCCAGGACAGGCCTGGCCCCTTCTCTGAACGTTCATGTTCGACAACGACGGCACTTCTGCCTAATTCCAAAGGGAGATCCTGATCTAATGCAAGGAACAGGGTGTTTACAGCATTATGCCAAAGGCAGTCTTGTAAGATGGCAGCTTTGAAAAAGCCTCAGAAATCGCTGTACCTTCAGGGCAAAGGACGGTGAGAAAGTGATTCCTGTTGATACTGAACAACACAACCCAAACCTCATTGAATATGTTTGCGCTGCTTTGAGAATGGGGGAATACAGTGGCAGTAAAAAATGAGATGTGGAACTCTTTTATGCAGATGAATATTTCTTCGGGTTTCATGAATGAAAATTGCTTTCTCTCCGCTTTGTAAGGCAGGGCTGCAATGAGGCAGTCCGTCAGGTGTACATCCTCACTGCTGACCTAGTTGCTTCCCAGGGTTTAATTTCCCAAGACAGCCAAGGCAAAGAGTTCTCCCAGAATGCCAAGGGCTCAGGACCGGGCTTGCAACGATGCAATGGGATACAGTGACACTTGTTCCCAGCAGAGGCTGTTCTGTGCCATTTTCCAGCCTCTTACCATGGGTCTGTATGCAACCATCTGGGCATTATGTTGAGTGGGGCTTTACCATGCTTTTACTTTAACACAGTCCACAGAGCACCCCAAGTTTTGCTTGGGGGGGGGGGAATCACCACACCCTCAAGGGCAGCACTGGGGTAAAGAAGGGCTGTGCAGTAAGACTATCTTTCCCTAGATGGCCCAGCTAGTCTGACTCAGTCAGATATCAGACACTAAGGAGGGTTATCCTGGTTAGCTCTTGGATCAAGGACAAGGGAGGAAGCCTGAGGTCGCCACACAGATTTTACCTCCAAAATATTTTACTTCCTGGTCGCCGTAAGTCACCTGGACTATGACCCAGCACCGTGTAGGGAGCAAAGCGGGACTATACAGTGATAAGGGGAACCGGCTGGGGATTGTTTCCGCAAATGGGCCTGCCATACCTGGAGTGGGATGGTGCCGTTGGACCCATGCCTCCTGCTGAGGGTGGCCCTTGGGGTGGATTTTGCACTTTTCTTCCACCAGGTGCAAAGGAAGCATCACTGAGGGTGGCCCTGAAGGGCTCCCACTGGCCTTTCATGCCCTCCTCGCAGGGTCCAGCGGCTCTCCACCCTCAGGTGGGTAAAACGCCGCTTCCTCACCATGCTTGATCTTCCTCGCCAGAGGGAAGTGGTGTGGATGCCGCCCCCCCTGCCAGAGACCCCCCCCCCGGCAGAGAACCCCGCCCCGAAACTTTCCACCTCCACGCGTGACCAGCTTCTTTGGCCGGCTGGGCTGGCAACGAGGCGGGTGCTTCCTCCCTGATTGGGAGCGGCTCTTCAGGACTTTACACCTCTGCAGAAGGCCGGCTGCCAAGGAGTACGGGGCGCTGGTCCCCGTGGCCTGCCTCATTGCCCTCAGAGGCGCTCTTCTCGCCTTCCAACGCGCCTCTTCTTTCCCCGCATGGAAAGCTGCAGAGGGGTTATATGGGGTTTTACTTGTAAAGTTGTGCCCCAAAATTGAATTTGTTAGCAGCCGAGCTACAGGAATGGAAAGATATCCTTATTTTACTGATTGAAAACACCCCTCCTGTTGCCTTCTTGGTCCCCTGCCATCTCCCCCTGCTCTGGGCTTCCTCTTTTGGCCTCCTTCCTTTGAATCCTCTTGTTTGTCCTCCTGACACCTGGGGTGCTTCTCCCTTTCCATTTCTGAGCCAGTCTCCCTGGTGTATTATTATTATTGTTATTATTGTTATTATTGTTATTATTGTTATTATTGTTATTTATTAATTATTTTTCTCTCCTGGAATCATCTGAGCTACAAACAGGCAAGAGACTGATCTCCTTCAAAGCAGGGAGTGCTTTGAAGAGTGCTCTTGCCACTGTGAGTGTACACTGGGGAACCAGTGAAAGGTCAACCCTTCAGCATAACCTCTGCCCCATTTGTCTTCTCCCATTACCTTTCTCTTCCGCTTTGGGACTGAAAGACAAAGGTGAAATGCAAGGATGTTTTCTTTTTGCCCCAATCCAAGTCCAAGTCTCTCTCTCTCTCTCTCTCTCTCTCTCTCTCTCTCTCTCTCTCTCAAAAATAAAAAATAAAATGTGGTGCACTTACTATGCATACTAAGAAATGAAAAAGCTTGTTTAAGTGTATCATTCACCCATACCAGAGCTTGGTAACAACAGAACAGGAATAACACACCAAGAGTTCAAGCTCCAATTTAAAAAGCTGTGGCAGAACAGCATCAAAGGCTGGAGCCTACAAGCCGTGAGTGCAACCTCCTCCCAGCAGGCCTGTGAGACCGCTGAGAAGCTGCTGCTGGGGGTCACTGGGGTGCATGTGAGCAAAACAGGAAAGCCCATTGGGGCTACTGTGGAAAGTGGCAGTCGAAAGGCATCTCCCACCCTTATTCTTCCACTGGTGGAGTTTCTGCTGGTGCAGAAGGCTGTCTTGACAATGGCAGGTAGCAGAGGTAAGAGTGCCATGTTCACGCGTTTCTCTGCAATCTTCCAAGCACTGCAGCATCCCCTCTTGGGGATCATTGGCAGTTTCTGTGGGAAAATAGGAAGGTAGGGGGAAATCCATGACCCTGGAAAATCTTTAATTTCAAGGGTATAACTCCCAACACTCAGACTTTGTGCCATCTCGATCAATTTCATTCCACCCAAGCAGTCCATGATAAATAGATGGTTGGCAAGAAGGGTGGATCTTTAAAGAGCATATTATTGATCAGTTAAGATATAGTGTAACTGGAATCGGGTAGGGGTTAGGAATTGGAGGTCCAAATCCTACTTCCTAAGTGGTTTTATCTAGCCCTCAAATGCCAACTGAGAGACAAGCAAAAGATGTAAGTTACCAGCAACAGGGCTGGATAAGAAGTAATTCTAAGAAGATGGGATGCACAAGGCCCTGGACCACCAGTCTGCATTTCCTTGTAAAAACTGTGGTACTAACACTAGTTACTCTTTGAAAGGTTGTCACTTGGAGGAGGGCAGAGAGTAGTTCCTGTTGGCAGAAGAGGATAGAACCTGCAGTAGCGGGTTTAAACTACATATAGAACGGCACCAGTTAGATATTAGGGGCCAAAAATTCAGAATAGTTCAACAATGGGATCTGCTGCCTAAGGAGGTGGTGAATTCCCCCTCCCTGCTCCACGCAGTGGCTGAACAGATACTAATCATGGCTGATTTGGGCTGCATTGAGCAGGGGATTGGACTACGTCAGTGGTCCCCAACCCCCGGTCCGGGACCAGTACCGGTCCGTGGATCAGTCGGTACCGGGCCGCAGCTCCTCCTCGTCCTCCTCCCCAGCTGCGGCCTCGGGGCTGTCCTGCCACTCTGCTGCCGGCTCACCTTTGGTGTTTTCTGGCAGCCGTCATGGCTGGGGCTCCCCCTCAGCGTGGCACTGCGCAGCTGTTGCTGGCAGCACCCCCCTGAGGGCGGCGGCAAGTCAGGGGTGCCAACGGGAAAGCAAGTGGAGCAGGGGCTCAGGTAGCAGTGACATCCCTCGGCAAAAGACTACCCCCCCCCGGGCCTCAGTAAAATTGTGATAAAAAGGTTGGGGACCACTGGACTAGGTGACCTGTATGGCCCCTTCCAACTCTATGGTTCTATGATGCTACTATTCCGGTATGCTGGGGCCAGACTGATATTTAGGGCTTTAGAGGTTCTTCTGATCCAGATAGCATTTGCCTTCTCTTTCCTCTCTCCACAACAGACACCCTGTGAGGTGGGTGAGGCTGAGAGCCCTGCTATTGCTGCTCAGTCAGAACAGTTTTCTCAGTGCGGTGGTGAGCCCAAGGTCACCAGCTGGCTGCATGTGGAGGAGGAATGAGGCCATTCTGTGTGCCCATAAGGCTGGTCGCTAGGCATTCCCTAGTACCACTAGCCCACTAGTCTGCAACAATGTTGCGCTACTGCTTCTTTGCCCAGCAGGACTGCATTGAAGATTAATTAATTAACAGGCACGCGGTGATTTGAAGAAGCAAACCAGTCTGAGACTGCTGATCTCTGTCACACAATGAGCCACTTCCTGCTGCCTGAGAGCCTCCAGCAAACACGCGGGCCATGTGACCGCTCCCCAAAAGAAAGGAGAGATGTGGCTCCAGCCCTGGATTCCAGTGTCACCGTTTAATAAACAGCAGATTGCAGACAGTCGCCATGGCAGGAAGGCTCCTTATTAAGTAAAAACCTCATTCCCTGCAGCAATAACATGGCACAGGAAATCCATCACCAGCCAGGGGGAGAGGATTAAAACACACACACACACACACACTACCCCAAGCAGTCAGAAACAGGACTGGGGGAGGGAATCCAATAGGGGAAGGGGAAGCAGCAGTTGTCGGATGAAAATGAACTAGCAGGAGACAAAGACCTTATCTCCAAGCCCACATAGGGAGAGCAATTGGGATATAGTTTATCCTGCCACCCAGGTAAGGTCAGCCAAGATAATTGAAAGGTGACAGCCAATATGTAGTTATGGGCTATGTGATGGAAGCGGTGCTGCTTGCGGCTTCCACGCACTGCTCGTATTTCGCCTTGTGCAAGCAGGCCAGCAAAACAGCATTCCTTAGCAACAGCCTGTTCTAACTAGCGAAGGATGTGGAAAAGATCATGAATGGGGCATGGGACACAAGATACCTGGGCTTAACCCCGGAAAGCCTGGACTAGTGTCATAATGGCATCGTTTTATTTGTTGGGTTAGATGCCTTGAGTTCTGTAAGGGATCAAGGCAGTAAATAAATCAACAATGAATGGACAAATATGTGCTCCAACCCTATTGCAGGTGTGAGCAGGTAATCCAGCACTTGGGAGGGTAGCTTTAACCCCAGGGAATGCTGTGGACTCTAAACAAGCAATCAACATGCAGGATGCCTGGGGCTGATCCTGCGTTGAATCATAGGGCCTTTTCGCACAGGGATCTTTGTTGCAAATTGTTTGCGGAATGAAAAATCACCATTTAAAATAGTGGAGTTCGTCGTTATGCATACCTGCCTTTGTAGTGGAATCAGTTGCGTTTTTTAGCGTTTCCCACAGGCTTCCGGTCTCGGCAGAAATCGCTAGAAAGGAAGCGCTATTGCCAAGCTCGTCCCGCCCCTGGCCGTCAAGCAGCCAATGGGCAGCCGTTAGCATGCTCCCAAACAGCCCCTTTCCCTTTAAGAAAGGTTTTAAAAAAAAAAAAAACGACCCATAGCAACGAATCTAGGTAGATTCGTTGCTACGGAGAGACCCATCCAGCTGCCTAATGTGAGCTGTCGTTTGATTGTATGATCGTTTGCACGCTGCCTCGAGTGATAAAAAAAAATCCCCCCCCCCTCACGGGCCCGATTTTCAGCTGAATTTATGTGTAAAAAATAAAGGGACTTTATTTCAGCAAACGGGCTTTTAAGTGGTTTGTGCTTAGTGACTAAAGGTGAAGGACTGAAGCCAGGGAAGCCTCTAAACAGAAAGAGGCTCGCCGGTGCGTTTATCCCCGCTCGCTCGGAGAAAAAAAAATGGCGATCGCTTCACCGGAAGTTTGGAGAAGAGAGCCAGGGGGAGGGACTTTGAAGAACCAGCAACAATGGTAACGCACAGGTCTTTAGCGCTACTGTTGCAGATTGGTTGCAGGAGTGTATCGCTATCCGGAGGGTGAATCCACTTTTCTGGATTCCCCTGAAAGCGCCACAACGAAGCGCTTTTTGCGGGTCGGTTTCAGGATTGTTGCAGATTGTCTACGACGTCGTGGGTTATGGCAAATTAGTAGCGTTTCCAATTAGCAACCATTGTGCTATTTTGAAGCCGTGCGAAATGGCCCATAGAATCATAGAGTTGGAAGGGGCCATTCAGGCCATCTAGTCCAACCCCCTGCTCAACGCAGGATTAGCCCAAAGCATCCTAAAGCATCCAAGAAAAGTGTATATCCAACCTTTGCTTGAAGTCTGCCAGTGAGGGGGAGCTCACCACCTCCTTAGGCAGCCTATTCCACTGCTGAACTACTCTGACTGTGAAAAAGTTTTTCCTGATATCTAGCCTATATCGTTGTACTTGTAGTTTAAACCCATTACTGCATGTCCTCTCCTCTGCAGCCAACAGAAACAGCATCCTGCCCTTCTCCAAGTTGCGCAGGGGGTTGGACTAGATGGCCTGTATGGCCCCTTCCAACTCTATGATTCTATGATTGTAACCTTGGTGTCTTTGGCCAGCAGATCGACAATACTATGCAGAGCTACACCTTTTTAATCCAATGGACTTAGAAGGTTGAGCTTTCACTCAGGATTGCCCTGTAAGTTACTCAGGACCACCACTTTATGTGGGGCTGTAAATGCTACAGCATCTGCCAGAGTAAATAGCCATCTGGGCTCAGACTGGTATCCCTTGTGTTGAGCCACAGAGAAAGAAGGGGCAGTCCTCTTGTTCTCCCAAATTCCAGCATGCCTCCAACATGCCTTCCTTAACTGGCTTGGCTCTAAAGGCATCCAAGTTGGACCTGGACTGAACTGTTATCAAAATGATGCTCCCCCCCCCCCCAAAAAAAAAAATCAAGACCTGCAAATCTTCATGACAGCAGGGATTTTTAAGGGTGAAATGGTGGTTCTGGACATTTTGATACCTTTACTAACCCTAGATCAGGGGTGTCCAAACTGTGGCTTGCCAGAACTGTATGGACTACAGTTCCCATGGGCCCCTGCCGGTTTGGCCACCTTGGCCTAGCTGAAGCTCTACCAGTGATAGACCCCAAATAAACAGTCTCATATGTAATCTTTCTTGGGGAAAAGGTTCCCCAGTGGGTTCCAGTACCATCCTCAGCAAAGGACACCCCTCGAAGCCCACTGAAGTTAATGGGAATAGAAGGGTATAACTCCCTGGATGTCTCTCAGATCTCAGGAGCTTAACAGGGTCAACTCTGGTTCATTCATGGATGGGAGACCACCAAGGACATCCAGGGTCACTACACAGAGCCAGCCAATGGTAAACCACCTTAGAATGCCTTTTGCCTTGAAAACCCCAAGGGATCTCCATACGTCAGCTGTGACTTGATGGCAGTCCCCAGCCCTATTTAGGACTGCGTGGCATGTCCCTCAGCCCAGCTGCAGCTGCGTTCTCCAGTAAACGGCAAGCGGACTTAGTTGTTTCTTTTTCTTTGCTGTCATCCAAGGATTCAATCTGTGCATCAGATTCACAACCCCCCCCCCTTTTTTTTTTCTTTATGATCATCAGAATCGCTGGAAGCTGTTTACAACAGAACTGCTGACTCGGGGAATGGAGGTGGCAGGAAGCGTTAGCAGCATTAAGGAGATAAATCTTCCATCATTTAAAAGCTTTCTCTGCCGAGATTCCGCTTGTGTCCTCCTTTCCGCAGCGATTTTCGACACATTTCGGACTTGGGAGTGGAGGTTGGGAGCTAGACTAATTACCGAACCTTTCTTCTTTCCGACGCTGCGCAGCGCTGGATAATTATATAATAGATCCTTTTTCTTTCCCCGCACTTTTCTGGAGAAAATATGCCAATATGCTCGACTTTCCATCTGTTCTTTTGCAGCCTGGGTTTGATGGGAAAGAGCAGCTGCCACCTTCGCTCCCGCTCCTTCTCTGATGTCTGAAGACCTGTATCACAGGCGCTCCCTCAAAGCGTTCAGCGGCAGAAAAACAAAGGTGGGATTTCAAAGCTGCCTGCTGTAATTAGGAGAGGTAAATGTATGCTGGCGAGCCAAAGAGAAGCATCCCTTCCCTTCAGCATCACGGACTACCGTCTTCAGGGTGGACTTGGCTCCCTTCCTCTAGCATTGGGACTTCTATTCTGTAGAGCAGGGGTAGTCAAACTGCAGCCCTCCTGATGTCCATGGACTACAATTCCCAGGAGACCCTGCCAGCGTTCGCTGGCAGAGGCTCCTGGGAATTGTAGTCCATGGACATCTGGAGGGCCGCAGTTTGACTACCTCTGCTGTAGAGACAAAGGAGTGCCTGGTGGAGAAAGTGGGTGGGCAGAGCTTTTTTTCCTCTCTTCCTCCCCCAAACTTCAAAAACTCAATGAGTTACCCAATGAGAGCACTGGGCGATGCGTTCTGAACGGACAAAAGAAAGCACTTCTGTACTCAATTGATAATGAACTTAGATCAAGATGGGAAGCCGTGTCAGTCTGTCTGTAACAGCAGAATCATAGAGTTGAAAGGAGCCACAAGGGCCATCTAGTCCAACTCTCTGCACAATACAAGATCACAGTAAAAAAGCAAGAGTCCAGGAGCACCTTAAAGACTTAACGCAATTTGTGGCAGGGTAGAAGCGGTCATGAATTATTGCACCCTTGTTCAGATGTGATGTGTAGCTTGTTGTCACAGGATGAGGAAATAGCCTCTCAGATGGTTTGAAATGGGGAGGATGGGACCCTCAAGAGGAAGAAGAGTTGGTTCTCATATGCCACTTTTCTCTACCTGAAGGAGTCTCAAAGTGACTTATATTCACCTTCCCTTTCCTCTCCCCATAACACACACCCTGTGAGATAGGGGAGGCTGAGAGAGCTCTGATAGAACTTCTGTGTGAGAACAGCTAACAGGACTGTGACCAGGCCAAGGTCAACCAGCTGGCTGCATGTGGGGGAACGCAGAATCAAACCTGGCTCCCTAGATGAGAAATTGATGCTTCTAACCACCAAGCTGGCTCTTAACCATAACACCAAAATTGAGCCTCCATGTTCAGAAGCAGTATACCTTTATCTGCCAATTGCAGGGGATTTCACCTCTGTATCAATTGTGGGGACTTCCATATTATCTGGTTGGGAATCAGGACACCGCTCTGTTAATCTGAGCCAACAGTAGTTAACTGTTGCACAGTTTGTGTGGTTTAGCAGCCAGTATGAGAAGCTGGAGCTTTGTCCTGATGGTATCATTTGAAGGCGTATCCAGAAGAAAATAATTTATTCAAGTGTATATTAACAGCTCTGGCTGTAGACCGAACAAGCTGTATTACAATACGATGTCAGCTCCGTTATTTAATATTGACTAGAAATGATTGCTGCTGAAGAGGATGAAGTTGATCAGTTCTATGAAGCCCTACAACACCTTCTAGAAGCAACGCCCAAAAATGATGTGCTTATCATCATGGGGGATTGGAATGCTAAAGTAGGAAGCCAAAAGATAACCGGGATAACAGGCAAGTTTGGCCTTGGAGTACAAAATGAAGCAGGGCACAGGCTGGTAGAATTTTGTCAAGAGAATACAATGGTCATAGCAAACACTCTTTTCCAGCAACCCAAGAGACGACTCTACACATGGACATCACCAGACGGTCAACACAGAAATCAGATTGACTATGTGCTCTGCAGCCAAAGATGGAAAAGTTCTATCCAGTCAATAAAAACAAGACCAGGAGCTGATTGTGGTTCAGATCATGAGCTTCTTGTTGCAAAATTTAGGCTTAAATTGAAGAAAGTAGGGAAAAGCACTAGGCCACTCAGGTATGAACTAAATCATATCCCCGACGAATACACAGTGGAGGTGACAAATAGATTTAAGGAATTAGATCTGATAGACAGAGTGCCTGAAGAACTATGGACGGAGGTTCGCAACATTGTACAAGAGGTAGCAACTAAAACCATCCCAAAGAAAAAGAAATGCAAGAAATCAAAATGGCTGTCTGAGGAAGCTTTACAAATAGCTAAGGAGAGAAGGGAAGTGAAAGGCAAGGGAGAAAGAGAAAGATACACCCAATTGAATGCAGAATTCCAGAGAAAAGCTAGAAGAGATAAGAATGCCTTCTTAAATGAACAGTGCAAGCAAATAGAAGAAAACAATAGAATGGGGAGGACCAGAGATCTTTTCAAGAAACTTGGAGATATGAAGAGAACGTTTCATGCAAAGATGGGTATGATAAGGGACCAAAATGGTAGGGACCTCACAGAAGCAGAAGAGATCAAACAAAGGTGGCAAAATTATACAGAAGAACTATACAAGAGCGAGCTTAACATCCCTGATGACCACAATGGGGAAGTTACTGACCTGGAGCCAGACATCCTGGAATGTGAAGTCAAATGGGCCTTAGGAAGTCTGAGCAACAATAAAGCTAGTGGCAGTGACAGCATTCCAGTTGAACTATTCAAAATCTTAAAGGACGATGCAGTAAAAGTGCTACACTCAATATGCCAGCAAATTTGGAAAACTCAACAATGGCCACAGGATTGGAAAAGGTCAGTTTACATTCCAATCCCAAAGAAGGGCAATGCCAAAGAATGTTCAAACTACCGCACCATTGCACTAATTTCTCATGCTAGCAAAGTTATGCTCAAAATCCTACAAGCTAGGCTCCAGCAATATGTGGACCGAGAACTTCCAGAAGTACAGGCAGGATTTCGAAGAGGCAGAGGAACTAGAGATCAAATTGCCAACATACGCTGGATCATGGAGAAAGCTAGGGAGTACCAGAAGAACGTCTACTTCTGCTTCATTGACTATGCTAAAGCCTTTGATTGTGTGGAGCACAACAAATTGTGGCAAGTTCTTAAAGAGATGGGAATACCAGAGCATCTTATTTGTCTCTTGAGAAATTTATATGCAGGTCAAGAAGCAACAGTGAGAACTGAACATGGAATCACTGACTGGTGCAAAATTGAGAGAGGAGTTCGGCAAGGCTGTATACTGTCGCCTTGCCTATTTAACTTGTATGCAGAGCACATCATGAGAAATGCGGGATTAGAGGAGTCACAAATTGGGATCAAGATTGCAGGGAGAAATATCAACAACCTCAGATATGCAGATGATACCACTCTAATGGCAGAAAGTGAAGAGGAACTAAAGAGCCTGTTGATGCGGGTGAAGGAGGAGAGTGCAAAAGTTGGCTTGAAACTCAACATCAAGAAAACAAAGATCATGGCATCCGGCCCTCTCAATTCCTGGCAAATAGAAGGGGAAGAAATGGAGATAGTGACAGATTTTATTTTCCTGGGCTCCAAGATCACTGCAGATGGGGACTGCAGCAAAGAAATTAAAAGACGCTTGCTCCTGGGGAGGAAAGCTATGGCAAATCTAGACAGCATCCTAAAAAGCAGAGACATTACCCTGCCAACAAAAGTGCGTTTAGTCAAGGCTATGGTCTTCCCAGTTGCAATGTATGGCTGCGAAAGTTGGACCATAAGGAAGGCCGAGCGTCAAAGAATTGAGGCTTTTGAACTCTGGTGCTGGAGAAGACTCTTGCGAGTCCCTTGGACTGCAAGGCGAACAAACCGGTCAGTCCTCGAGGAGATCAGCCCTGACTGCTCTTTAGAAGGCCAGATCCTGAAGATGAAACTCAAATATTTTGGCCACCTCATGAGAAGGAAGGACTCCCTGGAGAAGAGCCTAATGCTGGGAGAGATCGAGGGCAAAAGAAGAAGGGGACGACAGAGAATGAGGTGGATGGATGGAGTCACTGAAGCAGTAGGTGCAAACTTAAATGGACTCCGGGGAATGGTAGAGGACAGGAAGGCCTGGAGGATCATTGTCCATGGGGTCGCGATGGGTCGGACACGACTTCGCACATAACAACAACAGAAATGATTCATGCTATATTTGCATAGAGATAAAACATTAATTCCTGTACCTTTAAGTTAGCTTTTACACTAAGCACAGCTGTGAGCAATTAGTGGGCACACCATGTATAAAACTAGCCTATGGCTTATCCTGTTCAGGAGGTTCATCTGCCTATGGGGAAGAGGAGGATTTCCCACATTTAACATTCAAGGCTTGAATCCCATTAGGTACATTTTGTTTGCAGAATTCTGGTTTCTCACACTTTGTGCCTATGGTGTCATTCTTGGTGTTGTTTTTATTTTAGTAGACAACTATGTTTGAATTACTTCATTTGAGGAAGATAATGGCAAGGCAAACCATAGAAAAGTCATCAAAATGGACTTTTATCTAGAATTCATAGAATCATAGAATCACAGAACTGGAAGGGACCTCCTGGGTCATCTAGTCCAACCCCCTGCAATATGCAGGACACTCACAACCCTATTGCTCATCCACTGTAACCTGCCATCCCCTTAATTCCATCTTTGAACTTTGACATTTTGGATGCCATTCTGTACCTACAATTACAGCATCTATTTTTGTAATAGGAACTCTGAGGAGTCAACTGTTTTATATTAACCATGTCAAGTACAGTTTGGAGAATGTTACATATCTCTGCTAAGTGCACATCTGTGGTAGTTTACAGCTCCTAACATAAACAATTTTGCCTCTGCCTACACAATGTTGTATTCCGCTTCAGGAGCCTTTCAGCCAGAACTTACTTTGTGGCTCATACAACCCTATCAGCAACGGAAACCGCCTGCGGAATTACTTGCTTCTTCTAAATATAGGCCTGTTTCTTTTGATGAATTTCCCAGTGTTCTTTTTAAGAAAATAATGTTTTGGGTCTTTGTAATTCTTCTGTCAGCTTGTTTTTATCATGTACATCAACCAAGCTGAAAATGGCTTCAACACATTCCTATGGGACCAGACACTGGGCTGATGCATTGTGGGTGTGGGTGTGGTTTTGGTCACTGCTGTATGAGTGATGTAGGTCTTTTAAGGATAAGCTGCCTTTTCTTCCTACCAGGGAGGACATCCCTGGTCACAAAGGTAATTGATTAATAGAGATTCCCTAATGGAGCAGTCCTGAGCTGGTGTGACTAAAGTCTAATGCTTATTCACTTATGTGCTCTATGCCTTGTATCATTTATGTTGTGTCACTGAAGGGAAATTTTAAAACATGACAAAGATTTGAGTGATTTTCAGGATTTCATAAATAATAATGTAGAATTAAACAATGTTCCAATCCCTGCAACTATTCAAAATGCTAAAGAGGAAGAATTGGTTTTTATATCCTACTTTTCACTGACCAAAAGTCTCAAAGTGGCTTACAATCTCTTTCCCCTCCTTTCCCCCCCAACAGATACCATGTGAGGTGGGTGGGGCTGAGAGAGCTCTGACAGAACTGTTCCGTGAGAACAACTTCTAACAGGACTGTGACAAGCCCAAGGTCACCCAGCTGGTTACATGTGGAGGGACGGAGAATCAAACTCAGCTCTCCAGATTAGAAGCCGCTGCTCTTAACAACTGCCCCAAGATAGTTAATGTTACTGCAGTCAGTGGTTACTGAAGCAGGAAATGGTGTCAGTTTAAATATATGTACACAAGAGTGAGAAATAGTTTAACAGCAAGATCACATATCAGATTTCACTGTCAGTGATGTCAGTGAATTCACTGGGGGAAGAGTTAACTAATTAGGATATAACCATAGTTTAACTACGGATACAGAACTCAGTGAAAGCATTCAGTGAGAATCCATTGGTTATATGTGATTTACAATAAAGAGTATTAAATATGTTATTGTTATTTGTAAATTGTGTGCTACAAATCTTTAATATCTATATAATTTATAAATCGTCATTAACATATGTATATCACACACACATGCACATCCCCCCTCCCACCCAGTGCCCGTCAAACATTTACCAGGGCATCACTGGCTAGCACTAACACTGAAAGGAGTTGAATACAGTCTCCTCCCAGGCGTCTCTAACTTCTGATGGTTCCGGAACAGAAGGGGAGGGGACCTGCATTGTATTGGCTCCTGTCCCATTAACAGAAGAAGTAATCAGAAATTACAAAGACCTAATATAGATGCCCTGTAGTTATCAACTTTACTGTCCAAATACAAGGGGGAAAACAGACTGTATTCACACCCAAGCACTGTGTTAATTAACTGACCCCTAGGCATTAGCACATATTGCAAATTATAAGTTCTATCTGTGTGGTAAAGTGGGGGAAGAGTTGACACCACCACCGCCACCCCAAAGAAAGATCACTCCTTGCTTCACAAAAAATTAGTAACCAACTAAGGAAACCATTTGTGGGAAATGACTCGCTCTGCAAATACTATCCAGTGTGGCATAACACAGTAGACTTCAGCTTTTGGACCAACAATTAATCCAAATCTGTAACAGAGGACTCAGTTTTGGACTAGGTCAGTCTGTGATCCAGTTGTGAGTCCCAACCCATCACTGAAGTCTGAGGATGCAGAAGATAACAAGAGGACCTGTCAGATGATCAGTGCATGGTTAGTGAAGGGGATAAAGTAAGTTCATGGCAACAAGTCATGCTCTCTTTTGCTGGACTTTTGCTGGACTGTCTGGAAAAGGTCTGGTGTGTGTATCAGATGACAGGGCAGGGATTCCCAACCAGGGCTCCCTGGAGCCTAGGGACTCTGTGGGAGCTCCCCAGGGGCTCCCTGGCCTTTCCTCTATATCCTGCCTTAAGGGACTTGGCAACACTTCTGGCCTGGTTCTGCAGTTCCTCAAAGCCTGAAAAATATTTCAGGGGCTCCTCCATGGTTAAAAGGTTGAAAACGGCTGTGATAGGATTTATAAATGCAACTGGAAAACCTGAGAGAAAAAAAAGTCTGCACTCATGCTGGATTTGCTCTTTCCACCCAATCTAAAGACTGTACCAGCCAAGAGCAGAACATGCTACCATTATCCTGCTTACTCCCACTCCCAACGCACACCATGTACAATCACTCAACTTCGACTGATAGTATGAGAAGCACAAATGCTGAGTTTACTCTTGGGGCATTGCAATTTGGATCCAAGGGAACATTTCAGCCAATAGAAAGATTTCAACCTAGAATCAGAGTTGGAAGTGACCTCCAGGGTCATCTAGTCCAACCCCCTGCACAATGCAGGAACTCACAACTACCTGCCCACCCACAGTGATCCTAATTTCATGCCCAACTGATTCTCCCCCCCCAAAAAAAAAATCTTTAAAATCAAGCCTGGCCTGGTGGATATTCACCACACCCACAGTGGCAATCAGCAATTCCCTGGCTATGAAAAAAAGGCCACAAGAGACAAACACTGGCACTTCCTTTCCTGCCCACCCACACACTATCTGCCTAAGTTCATAAAATCAGCATTTCTGTCAGATGACTATCTAGCCTCTGCTTATAAACCTCCAAAGAAGGAGAACCCACCATCTCCCGAGAAAGCCTGTTCCACCGAGGAACTGCTTTGTCAGGAACATCTTCTGGATGTTTAGCCGAAAATACTTTTGAATTAATTTCAGCCCATTGGTTCTGGTCCAATCCTCTGGGGCAACAGAAAACAACTCTGCTCCATCTTCTATATTAGCGATCCCCAACCTGTGGGCCGCGGACCACATGTGGTCCTTCGACTAATTGGGGTTAGGCCCCGAAGGACGCCTTCTCCTCCCCTCCCCGGCCCTTTACTTCATCCCCCCCAGCCCTTTACAACACACTTCATTGTTGTGGCATGTCTGTATCTTATTTTGAAGGGATGTTTAAACATTACCATAGCGATCAGAGAGCGTTAGGGCAGCGATTGAGAGTAGAGGAGTAAACTACCCCCCCCCCACCAGGCCTCAGTAAAAGGTGTTGAGTGGTCCCCGCTGAGTGGTCCCCGGCGTTGAGTGGTCCCTGGTGATAAAAAGGTTGGGGAACACTGTTCTATATGACAGCCCTTCAGGCATATCACCTCTTAGTTGTCTTCTCTCCAAACTCAACAGACCAAGCTCAACCTTCCCTCTTATGACTTTGTCTTCAAACTTCTCACCAACTTCACATCCCTCCTCTGGACATGTTCTAGTATCTCTACTTATTTCTTCAGTTGTGGTGTCCAAAACTGAACCCAGTACTCCAAGTGACGTCTTACCGGAGTGGATTAAAGTGGTAACTCTCACCTTGCGTGATCTAGACACTATACTTCTTTTGATGCAGCCCCAAATCCCATTAGCCTTTTTAGACACAGAGTCTACTGAGACCCCAGATCCTTTTCCCATGTACTATTGCCATAACAAATCTCACCCATCCTACAGCAATGCATTTGATTTTTCCTTTGGAGTACGACTTTCTCACCTCTCTCCTGAATTGCAAAGTGCATTCTGGATTACAGTAGAAAGGGTCTATGAACACAGTATGCTGGTGGGGAAGCTCTTTTCATCTGTGGAAACCCTCTGATGGATCCAAGCATTTAACTGCTGTGCTCACTTGGTGGCCCTAGGCAAGCTGCCGTTCATCTACTTTCCTTCACAAGGGTGTTGCAACCAGAAATTAATAACTGTGCACTTTATTTATAGATGAGCCTCTGAGCTAAGATGTGGGGAGGAGGAGAATCTAATTAACGCCTTTAAGCAAGTGACCATACATCTCTGCCTTGCAAAATTATGCATACGCCATGAGATTGTGGGGTTTCTCTTTTCCCTTCTGCTTAGAGCACCAGGGGATGCCTTCCTTTAAACAAACCTATTAGGCAATGCTACAGTGTGAATAATAAAGATACAACAAACAGCAACAACAACCAAGCATCCTAAATCAGCTGCTGACCACTGGCCCAGGGATATGCCTGCAGCTAGAAAAACAGATGCATCACATTGCTTCTTTTCTAATCCAGGGCATTGCAAATGGGGAATTCAGGTTTGTTTCCAAACAACATTATTCATTTACTGAAGAGACTGAACTGAAGATATAATATCCTATGAGACAAACATCTTGAGGGAGACATCTGAGACTTCAATGAATATAAAAAAAACCCGTGGGGTTTCTCTCAGAAACAACAAAAATAATTAAATACTTAAGTAAAATCAATTAGAATACACACATAGAGTTGGAAGGGGCCATACAGGCCATCTAATCCAACCCCCCTGCTCATTGCATGATCAGCCTAAAGCATCCAGGATAAGTATTTACCCAGCTGCTGCTTGAAGACTGCCAGTGAGGGGGAACTCACCACCTTGGTGTAGTGGCTAGGAGTGCGCACTTCTAATTTGGCAAGCCAGGTTTCATTCCATTCTCCCCCACATGCAGCCAGCTGGGTGATCTTGGGCTCGACACAGCACTGATAAAGCTGTTCTGACCGAGCAGTAATATCAGGGCTCTCTCAGCCTCACCCACCTCACAGGGTGTCTGTTGCACGGAGAGGAGAGGGAAGGCGACTGTAAGCCACCTTGAGACTTCTTCGGGTAGAGAAAAGTGGCCTATAAGAACCAACTCTTCTTCTTCTTCTCAAGTCAGTTTATTACCAGAAAAGCATATTTTCTTAACCACGTGATTTTTAAATGTTATATTCCTTCTAAGCCACGTTCAGCCATATTGTACTTTCTCTGTTTACTTGTTTCTTTTAATTATCAGACTATAATCCTTTTCAGTCAATACTGAAAGTATAGACTCACACATAATGGGAGAATAAGAGTTGGTTTTATACCCCCACTTTTCACTACCTGAAAGAATCTCAAAGCGGCTTACAATTGTTCTCCCCACAACAGATATTCAGTAAGGTACAAGGGGCTGACAGTCTGCTGTGTGAGAACAGTACTATCAGGACTGTGACAAGCCCAAAGTCACCTACCTGGCTGCATGTGGAGGATCAGGGAATCAACCCGGTTTGCCAGATTAGAAGCTGCTGCTCTTAACCACTACACCAAACTGGCTCTTCAATACTGTACAGGAAAGTGCTGCTTGTTTAGAAATATTTTATGGCATATATACAGCTTACCTTTAGTCATGCTATGGAGATTCATGTGTTGGGAGGAAGCTGCTGCCAAATCAATTAAAATAATATCTACAGAGTTCATCAGATCTCCAATGACCAATCTGAAGCCCTGCTGAGCAGCTGTCACATGCCCCCTCGCCTTGAGGTGAGTAGCGGGGTACCTCAGGGCTCGGTGCTCGGCCCGGTACTTTTTAACATATTTATTAATGATCTAGATGAGGGGGTGGAGGGACTACTCATCAAGTTTGCAGATGACACCAAATTTGGAGGACTGGAAAATACTCCGGAAGATAGAGACAGAGTTCAACGAGATCTGAACACAATGGAAAAATGGGCAAATGAGAACAAGATGCAATTTAATAAAGATAAGTGTAAAGTTCTGCATCTGGGTCAGAAAAATGAAAAGCATGCCTACTGGATGGGGGATACGCTTCTAGGTAGCACTGTGTGTGAACGAGACCCTGGGGTACTTGTGGATTGTAAACTAAATATGAGCAGGCAGTGTGATGCAGCGGTAAAAAAGGCAAATGCCATTTTGGGCTGTATCAACAGAGGCATCACATCAAAATCACAAGATGTCATAGTCCCATTGTATACGGCACTGGTCAGACCACACTTGGAGTACTGTGTGCAGTTCTGGAGGCCTCACTTCAAGAAGGACGTAGATAAAATTGAAAGGGTTCAGAGGAGAGCGACGAAGATGATCTGGGGCCAAGGGACCAAGCCCTATGAAGATAGGTTGAGGGACTTGGGAATGTTCAGCCTGGAGAAAAGGAGGCTGAGAGGGGACATGATAGCCCTCTTTAAGTATTTGAAAGGTTGTCACTTGGAGGAGGGCAGGATGCTGTTTCTGTTGGCTTCAGAGGAGAGGACACGCAGTAATGGGTTTAATCTTCAAGTACAACGATATAGGCTAGATATCAGGGGGGGAAATTCTCAGTCAGAGTAGTTCAGGAGTGGAATAGGCTGCCTAAGGAGGTGGTGAGCTCCCCCTCACTGGCAGTCTTCAAGCAAAGGTTGGATACACACTTTTCTTGGATGCTTTAGGATGCTTAGGGCTAATCTTGCGTTGAGCAGGGGGTTGGACTAGATGGCCTGTATGGCCCCTTCCAACTCTATGATTCTATGATTCTAAAAACAGCCTCTTGGATTCCATGAAAGGTGTTAGTGGGTGCCCATGGGTGCCTGATGTGGTGTGTATTGGAGTTTGAGTCAGGTGCTCCCTATTGAACCCAAATGGAGACCATGCATATGGGGAGGATCACGACTAGTAATCCCCAATACATGCAGTCTGGGCCTGACAGATCCCAGACACCAATTCATCACGATGCCCCCACTAGCCGGCCATCGCTTCGGGCGAGGGGTCGGTATCAGGGCTCCCCCTGGGACCATTTTTAAGCTTTCAGTTAGCACCATGGAATCGATTTCTCACCTCCATAATGGGTTAATATTGTATTTTATTGGGGTTTTTGGTGTGACCCATCGTGAGCCAGTTGACTAAAAGCGGTGGGATATAAATTGCAACACAAATAAATAAATAAACTATAAATGTCATTCTGGAGTCTAGTGTTTTTGTGGTAGCAATAGTTTGAAAATATACTGTAAGTCTGAATGCTGAAATATAGATCTGGCTCCTAGATTTTTGAGCTGGCTTATAGTGCAAAAAAAGAGAGAAGATGTTAAGGCCTGTGGCAAGAACCCCGCTAAGGTAACATCTGATTTTGTCTGTGTGTGTGTGTGTGGGAGGGGGGACTCCTCTTGTATTGGTTTAATCCAGTATGTGGAACAGGACAAATGTTCCTTCCATAATGTAATCATCAGGTAACAACTACATATCAAATACTCCGTGAATTAAGAGGATGTTTATCTGAATCAAGGCCTTGAAATATCAGATTTCACTTACGTATCATCACAGTGATGAAAGGACATGTTCGTAAGCTTTAGCAATAGTGCTCGTTTTGCTTCACTGGAAAGAAACTTTTACAGGTTTCCTCTCTCTTTTTTTTAATATATCTAGTCCTTATGTTTGAAAGGATAAACCAGAAAAACT
Source organism: Paroedura picta (assembly GCF_049243985.1). NCBI lineage: Eukaryota > Metazoa > Chordata > Lepidosauria > Squamata > Gekkonidae > Paroedura > Paroedura picta. Next base: position 152,477,122 of record NC_135370.1, on the reverse strand, counting down.
GACAGTGCAATATATTTCTCTGTCTTTCTCTTCCCTGTTCATGTAATCCAATAACTCGTGTATTGTAAGAAGATATCCAAGGGCTACCGGAGAAAGAGTGTTCTATTTTTAACAGTTTCAGGGAAAGAATTGCTTTCGACAGAAGCATCAGCCTGGGTCAAAAGGCTATAGTAGAACCAGAGTTCTTGCTCCCCACCCATTCACCTCAACAGAACTTGCACAGGATACTTTCTCCAGTGGCTCTCAGCCTTTCATAATAAAACCAGAGCCCAGTAGCACCTTTAAGACCAACAAAGATTTATTCAAGGCGTGAGCTTTCGAGTGCAAGCACCCAAGGGTGCTTGCACTCGAAAGCTCACGCCTTGAATAAATCTTTGTTGGTCTTAAAGGTGCTACTGATTTTATTGTGCTACTTCAGACCAACACGGCTACTCGTTTGAATCCCACCCTTTCATGTCATTCTCTGTTGTTTGAGGCTGCAAGGCTGGCAATTTGCATCCCACGGGAAAGATTTCTAGGGCCCCCTCCCTTGTTCATATGCCCGCATCCGCACACTCTGCCTCCTCTTGAAAGGAGGTGCAGCAAAAGAACGACTTTGCAATGTAAGAAAGGCAGCAGACAGTGACTGCAAGCAGCAAAACAGGACAAAACGCTAAGGACGGCAACGCAAGGGGTAGCTGGGGCAGAAATACCCTTGCTGCGACAACACATCAGTCTGAGAAAACCATGCTGTGCTTTGCATCAGGCACAGAAGAAATAATGGACCATAAGGCTACTCAGTGGGCCTCTCTGCAGGACATACCCAAGCAGGTGGCAGTCTAACTCATGTTGACCAAGGGCTGCTAACTATGCAAGAGGTGCTTCACCCCAAACCACCCTGCCATTACTTGGCCTTACGAGCCCAAACTGCATCGGCATCAGGTGCATTGCTAGAGCACACTTTTTGTTTGATCAGCTCAGCCATTTGACTGCATATGATTGAACTCACTGCAACCCACACAGAGTAATGAGATTCAGAAGCAAAGCAGTGTGACAGGGAAATGTCCCAATTATGCTGAGCCTTGCTCTTCTCCCAGCAAAACAGATCCAGAGCAACCCTTCGGTACACAAACAGGAAGAAGGCACCCTGAGAAGGCTGTTGAAGGAGGAGGCTGGGAAAGATAACAGTTATTTTAATCACCTTCCAAGGGGTGGCAAATGGGAACCATGCCTGCAATGATAGTAGGGCTATGCAGAAGAGTCAGAGATTTCATAGAATCATAGAGTTGGGACCTCATGGGTCATCTAGTCCGACCCCCTGCACTATGCAGGACACTCACATCCCAATCACTCATCTACTGTAATCTGCCACCCCTTTGCCTTCACAGAATCATCTGGCCTCTCTTTTCTGAATGGAACCCAAATTTGCTTTTGAAGAAGGAGAGTTGGTTCTTATATGCTGCTTTTCTCTACCCAAAGGCGTCTCAAAGTGGCTTACAGTCGCCTTCCTTCCCCATATCAGACGCCCTGTGGGGTAGGTGAGGCTGAGAGAGCCCTGCTATACCTGCTTGGTCAGAACAGCTTTATCAGTGTTGTGGCAAGCCCAAGGTCACCCAGTTGGTTTCATGTGGGGAAACGTGGAATCAAACCCAGCTCACCAGATTAGAAGTCCACATTCCTAACCACTACACCAAGCCACCTCTTTCATCCTTGTGCTAGTTGTGCTACTTGTCGTTAAATAATATTTGGGACTGTGTTCTCAGCTCACTCAAATCCAGATGGAGGGCTAGCATTCCTAATTGCATGAAGGATCATGTCAATCGGACAGAATAACTTCTCCCACATCTGATTTACTGATTTACTGATGCCTTTTGATTAGGATCCTGTACCCTGTTATAGAGCCATAATGCGCCCTCATGTTACTGCGGATTTCCAGAGCAGTGATATCTTGAATTTGCATTCTCTGCCCACCTTTCACGCCACTCTTTTTCTTCCAGTGTATTTATTCTGCAGCTACAATTTTTCAAATGCACTTTTCTAAATCAAAGTGGAATGTCACTTGTGACATGGGGGTGGCATCCAAAGGTGTTTTTTAAATGCAATTTCCCTGTCTCAGCTGCATGGTTGCATCCACCTTCCATAGAAATTTTCATGGTTCAGGTTTTAGACATGCATTTTAGTGATAGTTTTTTGAATGAAAGGGAACAGAAAGGAACACAGGCCAAGAGGGCCTGTCTCCTTTGTTCCTAGTCATTCAAAATCCTCGGAGTCAAGGTTCACACTGGCATGAACAAGAAGCAGATCTTACTGGACCTAAATGTCAGGTGAGCATAAGGCTTTGGTGCCCTGCTATGTTGGTTCCATTGAAAAGTGTAGATCTGGTGGGAACTGATTTCGGTCTGCTGGCTGTCAGTTTAATTAGCTATATTTAAGCATTTTGGATGTGTTCAGTATACTCTTCTATGGGAAAATGCATGTCCTCAATATTGAAAATGATCAGACTTTTTTTTTTGAAACTGACAAGCAGCTGCAAAGCCCTGTTTTACATATTACAACACCCTGGGGATTCACTACTGTAGCGATCCCCAACCTGTGGGCCGCAGACCACATGTGGTCCGTCAACTAACTGGAGGTGGGCTGCAAAGGACGCCTCCCCCCCCCCCCGGCCCTTTACTTCATCCACAATCCGGCAGGCGCACATGGGACTATCTCATTGCAGAGAAACAAGCTCAGGGTTCCCATTGATTTGTCATTGTCATGAATTAACATTTCCATGAAAATAAAATGTTCCTTATGTTCATTGTTGTGGCGTGTCTGTATCTTATTTTGAAGGGATGTTTAAACATTACCATAGCAACCAGAGTCAGAGAGCGTTAGGGCAGTGGGCCTCAGTAAAATTGTCAAGCGTTGGTTGGTCCCTGGTGATAAAAAGGTTGGAGACCTCTGACTACTGGGTTATTTTTCACTATGAAAATTGGGAAAGATTCACATGATCTCATAATATGGGTGAACATGTTGAGTGTACAGAATTCACAGTTTAACCCACTTACATGTTGTAAGCTGTGACAGTGGGTGGTGTATGTGTGTGTGTGCATGCACACCTGTGTAAAGTTGGCTGCAACTTCAACATGTTTTACAGAGGGCTGCAACTTATATGGGAAGGAGTCCTCTGACAGAAACTCCGGAGAGGTTTTTAGTCTTGTTCTACTAAATTGGAAAAAGTGGAGGGGAGTGTTTTCGCTGATGCCCAAGTGCATCTGTGTTGTAAGAGTACTTTCATGCCCTTCCTTGCAAATTTGCATGGTTTTCTCTTTGTGAATATCTAATTTGATCCTGCACACTGGTTGTGATCTTGACAGTTTTTTTTTTAGTGAAGATTGTACTAATGGATTGATCCAAATGGATTGATCTCAACCAATTCATAAGTTAGGTGGTTCACAGAAGGTCTATGTGGCTCAGCTGCCATTTTAACATTTAACATTTCATGACAGAAAAGTCCTATTGACTGTGTGAAGTGCTAACAAGTCACAACTGGCTTATGTATACAAGCTATGAGGGGCTTTGTATGTGATAACCACTCTCTTGGATTGCCTAGTAACTGATAAACAGCTAACGGAATAACCAAAAAATTGGAGTAACGTGTGTTCCACCTTGCTCCTGATAATAATTGAAGGAAGACTGAATAATCTGGGACTATTCTGTTCAGGTAAAAAAAATAATGAAGGACATATGGATGTCCAGGTAGCATCTTGAATTCTCTTGGATTTACAACTGATTTCCCGAACACAGGCATTAGTTGCCCTGGAGAAAGGGGTAGTATTGGTGAGCAGGCTGTCTAGCATCATATCCTACTAAACTCCCTCCCTTTCCTAAACTCCATTGTATCCAGGCACTGTCCCCAAGGCTCCACAAATTTCCCAGTTGGGAGTTGGCTTCCCTAGGAGGACATGATAAAGGTTTATAAAATTATGCACTGAGTGAAGAAAATGGATAGACAGAGCTATTTTGCCTTTGCCCATGATTGATTAAAATGTCGAATTCACTGACAGAGGATACAGTGATGGCCACAAGCAGAGATGAATTTACAAGGAAATCAAATACATTCATGAAACAGCCATTGATATCTACAAGCCATGGTGAGTAACGTAAAACTCCATATTCAGAGGAAGCAAACCATAATCAGAGGAAGCAAACAAAGGAAGTGACATCCTTTCTACCCAGTTTGGTAAGAGCCAGTTGGTGTAGTGGTTAAGAGTGTGGACTTTTAATCTGGCATGCCGGGTTCAATTCTGCACTCCCCCACATGCAGCCAGCTGGGTGACCTTGGGCTCGCCACGGCACTGATAAAACTGTTCTGACTGAGCAGTGGTATCAGGGCTCTCTCAGCCTCACCCACCTCACAGGGTGTCTGTTGTGGGGAGAGGAAAGGGAAGGCAACTGTAAGCCGCTTTGAGCCTCCTTTAGGTAGAGAAAAGTGACATATAAGAACCAACTCTTCTTCTTCTTCTTCTTCTTCTTCTTCTTCTTCTTCTTCTTCTTCTTCTTCTGCTTCTGCTTCTGCTTCTGCTTCTGCTATCTGTCCTGTTTATTGGTCCTCTAAGTGGCTGGCTTCTGGTCTGCCCCACTGAGGCACTTCTTATGCTTTTATGATCTATGCTACAGAAGTGGCTGGGGTTGTTGTCACTTTTCTTTTCCAGAATTTAGTAAAATGGGTTTAAACTACAAATACCATGATATAGGCTAGATATCGGGGGGGGGGGGATCACAGTCAGAGTAGTTCAGCAGTGGAATAGGCTGCCTAAGGAGGTGGTGAACTCCCCTTCACTGGCAGTCTTCAAGCAAAGGTTGGATACACACTTTTCTTGGATGCTTTAGGATGCTTAGGGATGATCCTGCGTTGAGCAGGGGGTTGGACTAGATGGCCTGTATGACCCGTTCTAACCCGATGATTCTGTGATTCTATGAAAATGTCTGGTGTGAAATAAATCCTACAGATCACTTAGTTAAATGCCACCTAGTCCCACAATTTCTTCAGTAATAGTAGATGCAGGTGGATAACCATGTTCATCTGAAGCAACAGAACAAAGTTTGAGTCCTGTGGGACCTTTAAGACCAACAAAGTTTAATTCAACTGCCACAGGATTCAAACTTTGTTTAGTAACAGTACTTAGTCAGATAGTATTATGGACTACCAAAAAGAAGAAACCTGGTCCACTGTGCTTGTTCAATTTCAACTTTCTCCCCAAATTCATCATTTCCTGCATTAATCATGACAAAGTAAAGAACATCGACAAAACAGGGTATGCAGTTAAGCAATTCTCATAGTGCCTGAGGCTTGACAAGGGATCTTCATTAAAAGGTTTAAGTGTAATAAAATGCTTTCATCTTTCCTGCACCACACATTATTCTTTTTCATAAAAGTTTTCTTATTAGCACATGATCATCCGCTCCTCCTCCAGACCTCTCCCTTAAATCTCACAAAAGCATTAAGTTCTGAGAGTTGGGTTGATCCCGAAAGCCAACACACGTAATGAAGCTGGCATGCAAGAGTAAATCCTAAATGGGAAGTCTCTCATTCCTCTTCCTCACAAATGAGGCACATTTTAACCTGTTATGGAAATAAAAACACATGATTTTCGTTTTCATACTCCCAGTGTTGCAAAAACCCTACCCAGAGCGACTAGCTGAAAGTGTTATCTTGTTCAGGCAAAACAGACAGGTTACTTGTCTTGTATTTGACATAAGTGAGGAACAAGGCAATTTAGGGAATGTTGCCAGCTTGGTGTGCTGGTTAAGAGTAGCAGCTTCTAATCTGGTGAGCCAGGTTTGATTCCCCGCTCCACCACGTGCAGCCAGCTGGGTGACTTTGGGCTCACCACAGTACTGATAAAGCTATTCTGACCGAGCAGTAATATAGGGCTCTCTCAGTCTCACCTACCTCACAGGGTGTCTGTTATGCGGAGAGGAAAGGGAAGGAGTATATAAGCCACTTTGAGACTCTTTTGGGTAGAGAGAAGCAGCATACAAGAACCAACTCTTCTTCTTCTATTCAGTTCAGGGTATTTTTCTTGGTGAAAGAGGAAGGCCCCTCCTTTCTCCAACTAAGAGGGTCCTGAGGAGGAGGCTGTGAAAATGGGTTCCAAGACCATGTAGCAAGCTCTTGTAATAGGGAATACCTGAGTACTAAACCAAAACAGTCTAGAACTCTAATAACAGATTAATTGGAGACTAAAGGTAAGGTAAAGGTAAAGGTATCCCCTGTGCAAGCACCGAGTCATGTCTGACCCTTGGGGTGACGCCCTCTAGCGTTTTCATGGCAGACTCAATACGGGGTGGTTTGCCAGTGCCTTCCCCAGTCATGACCGTTTACCCCCCAGCAAGCTGGGTACTCATTTTACCGACCTCGGAAGGATGGAAGGCTGAGTCAACCTTGAGCCGGCTGCTGGGATTGAACTCCCAGCCTTATGGGCAAAGCTTTCAGACGGCTGCCTTACCACTCTGCGCCACAAGAGGCTCTATTGGAGACTAGCCCACTGCAAACATGAATGAAATGGGCGGTAGGACCCAGAGAATACCGGGAGGTGCAGATCTCTCTCTGTGTCTCTTTCTCTCCCTCTTGCTGCATGTGTGCCTTGCAGCAGGAGGCATAGCAGGTAATTACGGCTCCTTCTTAGGAGGGAAGCAGGGCTGGTATGCAGTTTGGGGCAGCTTTCTCTGTCTGTCTCTCTCTCCCTCCCTCGCAGCAGGGGCGGCTCTCACTGTGTCTCTCTCTCCGTGGCAGCAGGGCTCATTCCTAGGAGGGAAGCAGAGCTGGTCAGGAGCTCAGGGCAGCTCTCTCTGTGTCTCTCTCTGCCTCCCTTGCAGCAGGAGCATATGAGAGAACGAGGGCTCGTGTTCAGTCTGGCAGGGCTCTGTGTGTCCCTCTCTGTCTCTGGCACGTCTGAGAGGAATGTGGCTAGCGTCCAGGGAAGGAGGGCGGGAGCTGTAGGGGCAGGGCCCTATTCCAACTTGGACAGCAGGTCACGTCCCACCCCACAGGCTGTTTCACAAATACATAGAGGAACCATGGATAAGGATAAGGATGGCATGCAACTCTTGACTGCAACTGAAACCTGTCACCCGCAACGCAGCAACAGAAGCACCAAATAAAACCATATCCTTCAGACTCTACAACATTGCCACTGAAACAACATTATTGTGAGGAAATTAGTTTTCTGGATTGATATTATGCATTCTTTGTAACTGAGAACATAATGTTTTAATACCCAAAGGTCTTTGAAGGTTAGGTACTGATAAAGGGCATGCAAATGACTGGAAATCATTGCCACACAAAAGCTGCAGTTTCCTCAGAAAATTACCTCAGGATGCATTAAGAAATAAAGAAGGCATTTCAAAAGGCTGAAGTATTAGTAATAGCATTTGAATCCCTTTTTTATGCTGAGTTTATATTAATGAATCCACTGTGGCATATTGGAAATGTTATCTTCTAAATAAATTTGGAGCAACGTGTATCTCAACTCCCCCATCTCACAAATGAAAACAGAAAAAAAAGAGCAGCAATAAAAGATCAACAAAATACTACGATGTTTATTCTGTTATAGTATAACAAGGTACAGAGGACTCTTTCTTTCAATTTATAATGTTCTAAATGTCACTCTTTGAGAACGCAATCCCACCTTCCTACTTTTTTTTTTAAAGACGCCCCGGTCTTCCCTGCCGTGCTGCAAAGTTGATTGGGCATTTTTTGGCCCTTCCCGGCCTCCATAGGATAGGGAGTATCTGTGCCTTCCTGTCTACATGGCCCTGCCACAAATTGGGCCCTCAGTAGCCCCATGACGGAAAAGAGAACGCAGATTCTTCTGCATTCCTTTAGTGCAGGGCTACTTTGGGCCCAATCTGCAGCATGCCCGGGAAGGTGCTGACCCAGCAGCAATGTTATGTAGACACGGGGAATAGTTTTGAGTCCATATAAGAGCCCTCCTAGCCTATTTTGACCATGCGGAATCAGCCCTAGTGAGTTCATGGGCAGATTTGATCTAACATATCAAATGACAGATAGGTAGCCGTGTTGGTCTGAAGTAGCACAACAAAATAAAGTCCAATAGCACCTTTAAGACCAACAGTGATTTATTCAAGACCAACAACGATTTATTCATTCCTCATATCTTTTGCCTTATATCTCCACAGTTATGATGCTTGTTCATTTAGTTTGAGGAAGAATGCATGCACTCGAAAGCTCATGCCTTGAATAAGTCTTTGTTGGTCTTAAAGGTGCTATTGGACTCTCCTTTTATCAAATGACAGGTTATTAATGTAGGCTTGATAGTTGTCTCTTAATCCAACAGAATTCTAAATGTAGCCATATCAATGATTTATAAAATAATATTATGATACTTGCCATTTTATTTTTAATCCTTTCCCTAATAATCCCCTCCCTTGCTTGTAACATTCCAAATTTGGGTTTTTTTCAAGGTAATCTTTCTTGCAATTTCTATTCTTCTGCCTTAATTCATTTGTCCTGCACATTAATTACTGTTTCAACAAAATAAGCCATTTTTATCTCTCTGAAGTCCCAGTTAATTACTTCTATTTCCTTGGTTAATCTTTTTTGTAAGTACAGACCTGGGTAGACATTGCCTCCCAGTGGATCAGATTATTCTCCCCCATCCATCGAAGTCTGACAGTATAATACCATCTAGAACTATTCCACTTCAGGTCTAGTGAAGAAAATCTATAAGACTGTATAGTAAATATTTTTGACCAAAAACTGAATAAACATGTGGGAATCTGCAAGGACTTTAATGCATTTTGAATGCTTTTAGATTTTTCTGCAAACCTAGGGATTCCCCCAAGTTTGGAGGTAAATCTTTCCCTCAGTGTGGGCCAATCCATGGATTTAGGCATGCACAAATCTTCCCTCACTTAAGAAAGATATATAGAAGAAGAAGAGTTGGTTCTTATATGCCGCTTTTCTCTGCCCAAAAGAGGCTCAAAGTGGCTTCCTGTCAACTTCCCTTTCCTCTACCCATAACACACACCCTGTGAGGTAGGTGAAGCTCAGTGAGCCCTGATATTACTGCTTGATCAGAACAGCATTCTCAGTGTTGTGGAGAGCCCAAGGTCATGCAGATGGTGCATGTGGGGGAGCGGGGAATCAAACCCAGCTCGCCAGATTAGAAGTCTGCGCTCCTAACCACTACACCAAGCTGGCTCATAGAGATGACACTGAATCCATGTGCAGTTCCAGTCACAGATGCGGATGTGGAAGAAGAGAGTCTCTGACCACCAAAATGGAGATTCTGGAGATCATGCAATATGCATGGACAAAATGCATGTGAGATGGGATCTGTAATAAGAAGGGAATTGCATGAGGTTGAGTGAAAAACCTGGTGGGATCCAATCCAAACCACAGAACATATTCAGCTAATTTCTGCCACTTTCTCGTGATTAGGGAAGATTAAAAAATACTCTAAATGTAAAGGTACAAATGAATTCTGAATTCTGCTGCTGAATTCTGAAGAATGGGGTTAGCTGATATAGTATATGACTCTTTGGAGTGTTCTGTCTCATCTTTAAGTGCAGGTACCTGCCAATCTTGGGAGGAGGGACTCTCGGGGTAGGGATCCCGGTGGACATTAAAGCTTATTTTTAATACACAACGTAATTCCAGTGAAATTCCTCTGCACACCATTCCGATGGCTATCCCAATAAACACAGCTCCACTGCTAAAGTATCTGGACAAAAGCATCTTGCAAGGTTTCATCATTGCAGGGTCTTTCCCACTCTTCTATGATAGTTACGAAGCATTGGGAAAATGTTCATTTGACGAGAAATACACATACAAGTAAAGATTAAAAATGAATAACTTCCAGAAAAGCACAGAGTGACAGTTATCAGCGAAGGCAGTGGTTGTATTGACTGTGTTCAAAAGCCTTCCTCTGACCTTAAGAGGCAGGAGGAACGTAAATGACCTCCCTGCCTGTCTCTTTTGTTGTCATTCGCGCCCTGAAAGGGTAAGTCCAAAGCCTGTGTTTACTCAGGGAGCTCAGAGAGAGCAGCACACACACCATAGTGCAAAGCACCTCTTGGAAAGAGTTTACATGACAAGTAAGAAATGAAGGAGTGCTTCCTATGCAGCACATTTCTGTTGGTGTCAACACCGTTGCTCCATCAAGGTATTCATTCTCTCCCAGCACGGAGAAGAAAACACACACACAAATTACTGTCACAATGAGAACATAATTTGACCATCATCTTCCTGCAACTATCACTGAAACAAAATCTCACCAGAAAGTTTAACTATTCAAAATTCCAGGGTGTGTGTTGGGGGGAGGGGAATCAGACATCTCCCTTGGTTAATATAAATCCAGATTTCACGGGTGCCTTTTTAAAAGCTAAGCATCCTTATTCCCAATCAATTCTGATCAGTTCCCTTAGAGAAAATAGCAGCTTTAGAGGGTGGACTCCATAGCATTATACTCCATAGAGGTCTCTCCCCACCCATCCCTGGATGCACCCCCAAAGTCTCAGATATTTCCCAATGCAGAGAGCTGACAACCCTATTCCAGGAGCTTACAGTACAATCCTACAAAGGGTGGCACCATTCTAAACCCATTAACAGTCTTACAACAGGGTATCTCTGTTTAGGATTGTACTGCTAGCTTTGGCTGGATCATGCACTCAAAATATCAGATTTCATTGATAATCTAAGTCACAGAATAGATGGCATTATAGAGTTGGCACTTAATAAAGGGATTTTTATGAGGGCCTCTCAGCTATCAGGGAAAGTAAACACAGGACAGTAATAGATGCGATCATTTAAATATATAGTAATTGATAAACACAGCATCAAGTTAACAATCTCCCCACCCCCATTCACTCACAGGAAGTTTTAACATGTAAAGAGAAACAAAAAAATCCATCAAATCAATCTACTGTCTGGCACTTGAAACTAATAAGATCAGGTACCAGGTGATTACAAGAAGGGGGGCCATTCTGATATGAGGTAGGTCCAGGATGGGAAATACCTGAAGATTTTGGGGGTGGAGACCAAAAAGGACAGGCTTTTGGGAGGACTTCAGTGGAATACAATGTCACAGGGATTTCTCATGGCAGACTCGCCAACAAGCAGAAATTCATATCCCACATAGGAAGTGAAGGGTATAAGTACAGGTTCACTCTCCCTTTTCCCCCTCAGGCTATAATACGTAGCCACTCTGCTTCCTCCCAGAAAACATATATTACCCCAGAAATAATTATAGTTCTCAGCTATCCTTCGATTCCTTTTTAGAGCTGCCATTTTTCTATCACATATCTCTGAATTTGGCTTTTGGCCTGTTTCCCTCAACGAGGTTTAAAACACACACACACACACACACACACACAAAACACCATTAGGCTAAGTCTGGGTAGAGGGGTAGAGGAGGCACAGAGGGGTACAGGATTAGGGAGCAGCTGACAGAGGCGGCAGGCCAGAGAAGGATGCAGCCTGAGTCACTTCCAAACTGACAGAGGGAAACTGCTGTTTAAGCACTGTGCCCAACAAAGGAGAAAATACAAGTAATGGGAAGGGGCTTGGCAAGAATGAATCAGAAGGCACAAATCTTCAGTGATCTCTCAGCCCGGTCATAACAGTGTGAGAAACTGTGAGTGCCTGTATATGTTAGCAATGAAAGCGGTCATTCCTCGTCATCCAACGGAGTGCGGTGACATCCCTAGAGAGAATCCTTGTCTATGATTCCCTGTCAGATACCAAGTTTCTATAAAGGCGGCCAACCTGCCAATCTCGCATGTCAAAGCCCTGATTGTTTCCCAGCTTGTGATTATGCCGAACCACAAAGCAGCCGCCTTCCAACCCAGCCTTATTATTTAATAACACTTCCAGGCGGATGAAGAAACGGGAGCACTCGACAAGCAGAAACGGTGTTTCAAACAACATGGCGCTGAGGCTTTTGCGAATAGCAGACAGGATGGACAGACAGGACTCAACACCATTCAGCTGAAAAATGTATACTTCCGCATCCGCTGTGATGAGTCTGTATCACTGTACAGATTTTTAAATGGTCCTTGATGGAATCCATGCCTGGACTTCTCAAACATGGATCTTGTCAAGCCATTCCACACATCCTCTCTGCTCATTTTTAGGTTCCTTTAAATGCTTTCTGGTGAATGTTTAAAATAACGGCGGACACACTATCCAAAGATCTTTGCTTTGACTTTAGGACACATTTTAAGGAGTACACGAAGGATTAGCTCCTCTTAATATGTATTCTTTGGGGGTAAAAATTGCCATCAAGGCCCTGAGACCACATCTGTTTTTCAGAACAAGGGATGTTAAGGGGTGGTTTGCATTGCCTGCCTCTGTGCAGCACCCCTGGCCTTCCGTGGTGGTCTCCCATCCAACTACTAATCAGGGCTGACCCTGCTTAGCTTCCGAGACCCAATGAGATTGGACTAGCTTGGGCCATCCAGGCCAGGGCATGTATTCTTTACCAAGTAGAATTTCTGCTCAGGCATGTGAAAACTGCTTCTCTCTGCTTTTTAAGGAACTATATAGTTGTCCTCAAATCCAAAAGGAGAACAAGAACATGAAAATTGAAAGAATGGGTTAAAAAGAAATAACATCCCTGACAGAGGACACGGCAACGGGCTGTGATAAGACAGAAAAAGAGGAAGAAATGCCCTTAAGTGACCTCAGTGCATGAAGAAAGAAAGAAAAAGTCTAAACAATCATATCCAAGAAACTAATGGAGCACTGATAACACAGGGGATGCCTTCCACAGTGTCCTAGAATATGCATGAGTTCCACACCAGGGATTTCTCTAGCACTCAGATGGTGTGTCTAAGGAGGAACCACCACATTTTGGTCGATTTTCCCTTTAGTTACATCTGATGACAATGTTAAGTTGCATGAAACTGTCCGTAGAGAATTATAACTATATTTAGCAAATACTTTCACCTTCTCCCTAAATAGCTCTAAGATTTCAACTGAGAAAGCAACACCCAGTTTTGCTTCATGCTCACCTCTATTTCATTTTTATGAAAAAATATCCCTCCCAGTTTTCTGAATATTCAAAGAAGTTTGAAGCATATTAAAAATGACTGCCGTAAAACAAAAACCATTAGCATGCTAGATAAACTATTTAAATGCATTCAATTAAAAATGGCACAGTGAAATCAGAGAATATATAGCAACAGAATAAATCTAAAAAAGACATACACAGCAGTTATTTAAAGAAAGAGAGAGAGAGAGAGAGAGAGAGAGAGAGAGAGAGAGAGAGAGAGAGAGAGAGAGAAGAAAGAAAGAAAGAAAGAAAGAAAGAAAGAAAGAAAGAAAGAAAGAAAGAAAGAAAGAAAGAAAGAAAGAAAGAAAGAAACCAATCAACCAACCAACCAACCAACCAACCAACCAACCAACCCACCCACCCTCCGGTCTAGAAAGCAATATAGGGTCTGAATCTGGCTTTTGTTGTTGTCGTTGTTTAACACAAATACAAGCAGAATGAAAAGGTCTTTGTCTGATACATCTGATACACAAACAGAAAAGGTATCAATAAACTTCCAGAAGGGAAATCCAAAGCACACTACCAATTTTGCTTCCACTTCTCAGAAGGCAGGGGCACCAGGAGAAGGTAGATTCATGAAGGATAGGCTCACGGATAATTTTTAGCCATGATGGCTAAATAGTACTCCATGTTCAGGGACAGGGTATCTTTGAATGTCAATTGCTGGAGGTAACAGCAGCTGGAGGCTGTGGACTTTCCACTATAAGTGGCAAGCCATAGTAGAACAGGATGCTGGTCTACGTGGGCCACTGAATTAAGTACCTCTCCAGAAGTTCTCAAGGGAAAGTAGGCTAATGTGGGAGGAGACAAACCTTCAGATTCTTTGAATTCAGCTCATTCACAACATTGGAACTGAAATTTGGCAGATCCCTTCCATTCAAAGAGTTTTGTTTGCAGGAGTAATACTGGATCCTAGGACGGTATTAATGTACCAGTGATCTTGCAGAAAACTAGGGGGCAGAATGACAGTAGCAACAGCACATTGCCCATGATCCTGTACCACAATCACAGCTGTAGTTATGGCAAAGCTTGCATTTTGTCACTAAATTTGCAGCTGATGTTGGAAGCCAACAGTCCATGCGCTTTACCAGATCAGGTTGGCATGCTTAATTCAGAATCTCAACAGAGTGTGAAAGTTCTAGGGGGCCAGGGAGAAATAAAAGGCAGCTAAAAATGATTGAGTGCAGTGGCTACAGAATAAAACTTCGAAAGCAAGACCGAAGGAACTAAATTTATACAGTGCAGGAAAGAGAATGCTCAAAGGTGATATGATCACACACTATAAATACCTTCAAGGTAACAATATAAATGCAGGAGAATTATTCAGTGACTTGGAAGATGGTAGGGCGGAGCAGCGAAACATTTATCTAAGAAAGAAAAAAAATGGTCTACCAAGGAGTAGAATTTTCAGAGTAGTTAGGGCAAAATGGTGGGAGCTCAAGTTAAAGCAGTAAACAATAAGTAGAAACAAAAGTGGCTTTGGGAAAAGACATTTAAATCACACTTACTAAAAATCTCCTCTGTCTGTTCAGCAGCTCCACACTACTCTGTATTCTGCCTGTTGAAAGGCCAACATTTCCACACTCTTAAAAAGCACTCTGCCAAACACATAGTAGTCCAAGCAACATCATGCCCCAGAGGACTACTGTGACAAAAAATGGAAACGGGCAGTCAGTAATGTGCATCTTTAGGACTGCATCTGTTCACAGGAAGAAGAAATGTACCAGCTGGGTTTGAATTAAATAACCACAGTTCCAAAGATGATCATTTGAATTAAAAAAAACAAACAGATGTTAACAGCATTACATGCCACACTAACCATACTCAAAGCAAAAGAGAAGGGGAGGGGGCTATTTGTAATGTAATTGACAAAATCAGGAACTGTTAACTCAGAGAAGAATATGGCCGGGGGGGGGGGGGGGCGTATTGCATGGTGCCTTGCTCTTGCCACTTCGGCCAGCTTTGTCCTCACTCCCACTTTCTCAGATCTGTTCTATGAGATCATATGATGCCGAGATGTCAGGGGCTGCCCCTGGACCATCCATGTGTTCTACTTCTGAGTTATGGCCATCAGTTTTTTAAAAAAGAAGTGTCAGCTTAGTGAAAAAATTAAGCCTTTAAGAATGGCCACTAAATTCAGCTACATTTTCTACCCTCTTATGCCATAGTCAACAGCCTGATCTAACAGCTGCTGCCTCGTGTGCATATCCCCTTCCCACACCACCAGTTTGATATAAAAATACCTGGGAAGAAACTCCAGTGGGAAGATGGCCCTGACAGAACTTTGGGGAGAAATATGAGCCTGGAGGAAAGAGAAGCTTGCCCATGGACCTTCCTTCCGTATCTTGCAAATAGAAGGAAGCCATGTTGGGGGGGGGGGGGGGGACAGTGCATTCCTAAACAGAGTTACAATCTTCAATAGACTTTAAAAGGTGAAGCTCTCCAGGATGCAAACCTCCAGGAGGGAAGTGGAGATCTGGATTTAGAGACTATAGAGATTAGTTCCCCTGGAGAAAATGAATGGTTTTTTTGGGGGGGAGGGTGGACTCTATGGCACTGAAGTCCCAGCCCTCCCCAAATCTCCAGGAGTTTCCCAATATGGATCTGGCACTCCTGCCATCTCATCCTCACCAGAGGCCAGGGTGGATCTGGCCACCCAATCTCCTTAGGACAGAAGAAGCAGCAGCACTTTTACTACCCGAAGAAGTCTCAAAACAGCTTACAAACATCTTTCCCTTCCTCCCTCAAACACAGACATCCTGTGATGGAGCTGAGAGAGCTCTGAGAGAACTGTGACTAGCCCAAAGTCACCAAGCATGTGAAGTAGTGGGAAATCAAAGCCAGCTCTTCAGATTAGAGGTAGCCACTCTTAACCACTACACTCTGCCAATGTGCAAATCCAAAACTGAAAGCACATTATCCATGAAGAAGAAAACAATGCCTCCCTTTGCTTAGTCTACCACAAGAGAATTTTAAATAAGTATAAAAATGTGATACTTTCCAGACAAGATCAGTTCCCCCGGAGGGTGGGCTCAAAGGCACTGCATCCTTCCTCCAGCACTGCCCTCCCCTGGCCCCACCCCCCAAATCTCCAGGGATTTGTTCAACCCAGAGTTAACAACCCTGGTTACAGCCCAGTGCTCTGTGCATATGGAGAGAGAAAGGAAGCAGAATGGCTTTATTTCACATTTGATAGAGTTTGTTTAGCCCGTGATCTAGGCAACATTTCTAGACACACATAACTGCTGCACAAACTATTTACTCGTAATCTTAAATTAGGTATTTATATTTGGGAATCATTATGATAACTCAAGAGTCATTAACAAGAAGAGAATTATGTGAGGTAAACGCACATTAATTAACATCCATTTATCAGACATGACATGCCTTCAAAATGAGATTCCAGATATTTTTCTTATGTAATTGCATGCAATTCCTCATTGCAGGGCATATTATGCTCTATTGCCATCTCCTGGTCTTACTAGGGATGCCAGCCTCCAGGTGGGGCCTGGGGAAATACAGCTCCTCTCCAGACTACAGAGATCAGTCCTCCTGGAGAAAATGGCTGCTTTGAAGAAGAACTGTGCTTTTGTACCCTACTGTTTACAGCCTGAAGGAGTCCCAAAATGGCTCCCTCTCCCCACAAGAGATACCTTGTGAAGTAGGTGGGGCCGAGAGAGTTCTGAGAGAACTGTGACTTGCTCAAGGTCACCCTGCTGGTTGCATGTGGAGAAGGAGTGGGGAATCAAACCAGAAGTGGATTATCCTGTTCTGCACAGGAAAATCCAGCTGCCCTGAGCCTTCGGAGAGGGCGGTATATAAATCTAAATAAATAAATAAATAAATAAATAAATAAATAAATAAATAAATAAATAAATAAATAAATAAATAAATAAATAAAATGTGCATTGAAACTGCATTATCCAATGTGTGCAGAATGGGTCCAGGGTTCTCCACGTTAAAGGCTGCCACACTACACTGAGTTGCTGGAGGGTGGAGTTGGCAACACTGCATCCCGCTGAGGTCCCTGCACTATGGCATCACATTTTTGTCCATTAAATCATGGAGGTGGAAGGGTCCTCCACGGTAATCTAATCCAATTCCCTGCGTAATTCAGGAACTCACAGCTACTCTCTTCCTTAAACTCAACCTTTCCCAGGCTCCATCAAATCTCCAGGTATTTCCCAATTTAGTAGGAGGTAGAGAAGTGATTCCCATCTTAGCCTTGCGCATGGACAATCTCAACTTCCTCCACCAGTTGAGATTCCAAGATCAGTAGTCTCTAACCAGCCTTCCAAAGTTTCAGGGAAAAGGTGGAATTACCAGCTGCCAGTTTCCAGTGAACTTTCTTCGGTCGCCACACTGGTATTCCCGCTGCTGCTGCTGCTGTTTCTGATATAAAAAAGGCATTAGATCCGGAAGTGATGTAACTTTTGGGTTACACTCTAGAAATCTCTCGGACTATATGGCTTTCACCCATATGTTTTTTTTTTTTTTTTTGGGGGGGGGAGATACCTATCAAGTCACCCTGAAGTGATGTCATCAGATGTGACCCTGCCTAGGCATCATCCCAGAAATCTCCCTGTGCCTGTGGAAACACGCCTGCCAGTGCCAACCCTAGGGAAAAGTCTTTCACATCACCTGCTTCCTGATCTTTTTTACTGAAGATACTGGGGCCTAAAAATGGGAGCTTCTGCCAGACTCTACCACTGAGCCACATTCCATCCTGGAACTGAATATATGCATCCCTTAAAACCTAAGGGATAATAATCTTCTTCAATGGATCGAAAGCAGCGGAAGCTACAGCCAGAAATGCATTTTCCAATGGAAAACACAAATGAATTAATGTTGAAATGAGCTAAACAAATTAGCAGGAAGCTTTACAGTTCAATAATGTTTGATGTACTATGAGGTTAACCAAAAGAGGGGCTTATTAGCACACATAATACCACCCCAGGCTGTGATCCTAACAGATCTCACCAGCTAAGAAAATTCTGTTTCTGCCTTCCGAAATTTAAAAGACATTTCAGTCCCTAGAAAGAGGTGGTTTAATGACAGACACCATTGTGGTTAGGATGATCTTGTTTTTTTATCCCTGTTTTTAACTGCACATGCAAAAATGTTGCACAAATTCAGCTGTGAATTTAAATCAATTTCGTTCTCCAGCCTCTGCAGAGCAACCTTCTCTTGGATTAAGAAAGGATTATTTCTCTTTATTTTTTGTGTCAATTAAGAAAAGATTTTGGCTACACAAAAGGTCATGCTTCAGCTAAAAGCTTTCATTTTTGTATTGGAAGGTTTAATTAAGCCATCAGATGTAGCTAGGCCAGTGTGGTGCAGTGCTTACAGCAGGCTTTCTCAACCAGGGTTTTTTGAAACCCTGGGTTTTCTTGACAGCCCCAGGGAAGTGTGCTTGGCCTTGACCAGGGCTAGGGCCTTCTCGGTCCTGGCCCCTACCTGGTGGAACGAGCTCCCGGAAGAGCTATGGTCCTGTGGGAGCTTCCAGCGTTCAGCAGGGCCTGTAAGACGGAGCTCAATGGTAAAAAAGTTGAGAAAGGCTAGGTTAGAGTGTTTGACTTCAGAGAACCAGTTTCAAATCCTCACTCTTCTCATGGAATCATTCTGGTTGAGCTAGGACCACTGGTCAGTGTAGAGTTACAAACTGTAGGTCAGAAAATTCCTGGAGATTTACGGGTGAAGCCTAAGGAAGGCGTTTGGGGAAGAGAAGAAGCTCAGCAGGGAAGTCTTGTCGTTCTAGGATTTCCATTTCTCCTAGGCTCTATAGTATACCATAAAATTGGCTAACCAAAGTTGCCATTTTTTTCTAGCAGAAATTATCTCTCTGCCAACCCAGAGTTGGTAGGCCTGCACCCATGCCAGGCACCATCACTGTACTCATCCAGAGGGAGATGCCTTTGAGAGTTGCTGCTGTCCCTCCTCACTGTTGGAGCATTATCAACAACAGGCAGTGACAAGGCAGATGAAGGTGGGGCCCACTGTGAGGGAGGAGCACCTGAGGTCAGCCCCCCTCCCCACAAAACAATCCTAGTGTCAATACTGTTGGCAGAGTATAAATGTCTGAGATTGGAGCAGTACCAAATTGCTTCTAAAAGATTAAGATAGGGTGTTTTTTTGTGTGAAGAAAAATAATTTCATGTAGAAGGAGAGAGCAGAGAGACCTAATTGTCTCACTGTTCTGTCCATCTTATCTGTTGGTTCTGGGGGCAAACAGGGATAGGTATACCAGACCCTTGTGTGGGGTGAGGAAATCCCCACTTTGACACTGCTTCCCCCAGTTTGGGGTTTTTAGATAGTTGGGGGGAAATTCCCCCTAAAACAACCATTCTTGTGGTGATCCTTGCCCTCCTCAATCTCCTCCTCCTAGCACTCCCCCCCCCCCACACACACACACCAGGAAGAATGTCCCAACATGCGGACAACACACAGAAGTGACATTGACAAGCCAGGGTCTATGGGGAGTGATGCTCTGAGTTCGGGCCAAAATGTATTTTTTATCATAGCATTTTCCCAAAAGCCAGAGCATTGCTCCCAACATCTCCAGCATACCAGTGTCCCTTCCAGGTGATCCTAGTACACTGGACACTCTCCTGGGTTGGGTTAGGAGGGTGCTCCTGGAGAGTGCCCCTTACTCGCTGACAGCGTGGTAGTGTCTGGCAATCCTAACCAGAGAGGAAGTATGCTCAAAGGGACAGGAAGATTCCAAATGAACCAAACAGGACTCTGGAAGTCAGAATTTGAAAAATTCCAGGAAGTTCCTATTCTAACTATGCTAAATACACATCTCCTCCAATGCCCCCTGCAGGACACTCTTCATATTCTGTTCATTCATGTACACTGCAGAACTTGCATATGCCAACAAACACTGTCAAAGCTGCAGGATGCCTAACGATTATCTAAAACCTTGAGAGTAGGAAATGCAAACCTTTAAAATTTCATTTTAGGGTTGCAAAACTAGCAGAAAACGATAATGTTAAATGCATCCTTTCTGGAGACGACGGAAGAGTCAGATGTGCTGTAATCAAATTGAAAGACATTGGGAAAATGACAAGGAGGCCTGATAAAAGTGGAAAGAGTCAAGACGAGTGAAACTGCAAACCATTCACCCAAAACAGCAACTGCTGCCTGAAGTTAGCATCTGTTTATGATATGGTATTTTGCACTTGATGGCAAAGCATCAAGAAATAAAAGGAGAAATTGGATGGGACAGGTGCAGACTGCACCAACAACCACACAAACACGCCAAGCTGTTGTTCTAGCAAGGTCACTATTGTCTGTTCAGATGAGCAGCTCTTTTCCAGGGGTTCATGCCAAGGTCTTCTATATCACCAACTTCCTGAACTGGAGATGTCAGAGCCTGAACTTAGGACCTTTTGTATGACAAGTAAATTTCCCACTACTGAACCACAGCCCCTTCCTGGGTGGGGGAAGAGTTCAGGTGGGGAAAGGGTGTTCTAGAGGGAGGACCCTATGGTATTGTACCCCACTTTGGCCCGTCCTCCCTAGATTCCATTCCCAAAACTGTAGCAGTTTCTGGCAACCCTACCCCACACATACACCATCACCCACTAGTGGCTGGGGGGACCTGCTAACCATAGACCAACACAACAACACCATAGATCAGCTCAATTAATAAAGTGAAATGACTACACCTACGTGTGAGCACCACTAACAGCCTACCTGCCACCATCCTGCCATAGTGTAGATAAGAATTTTCCAATATTGGATTGACTCTAGGCAATATTTTTGCAATGGGTTTCTCAAGGCTCCAAGGAAACTGTTGGGAGGAGTCGGAGTCTTGGAGTACAAAACTCTGAAGTCTTGCTTGATCTGGGGAACTAAGGAAAGTACC
Source organism: Paroedura picta (assembly GCF_049243985.1). Classification (NCBI taxonomy): domain Eukaryota; kingdom Metazoa; phylum Chordata; class Lepidosauria; order Squamata; family Gekkonidae; genus Paroedura; species Paroedura picta. Next base: position 152,456,209 of record NC_135370.1, on the reverse strand, counting down.
ATCTCTTTGAATAGGAGAGGTGACCTGAAGGGAGTAATCAGCTACGGATTTCTTAAGGCGGGAACAAACACGTGTGATGTTATCTACAAATGCTGAATAGTCTTCGGGAAATATGTAGATAGATCATGCATTATCAGTGAGGTAAATTCTATACACTAAGCAATGATTTAATCACACTAATGTAATCATGTGCTGTCATTGGGGAATGGTGTGAAGTCACAGCTGCTTTATGGTGATCCAGTAGAGTTTTCCAAGAAACAGATATCCAGAGGTGGTTTGCCATTGTCATTGCCTGCCACTACATAGTGACCCCGGATTTTCCTATAGGCTAACTAGGCTTCAGCCTAGGGTCTCAAGATCAAGAGGGTCCTATAGTCCACATTTTTAATAAAGGTTAGTACCAATCACAACATGTTTCATTTAACATATTGATATACATCACAGTAATGATGTATTTTATTATCTCTCATGTAATTTACAAACTTAAAAATGGGAGGTGAAAGGGCCACATAAGTGGAATAGCCTAGGGCCTCTTTTCATGTAAATCTGGCCCTGCTGACCCTGCTCAGTTTCGGAGAACTAACAATATAAAGGTCACCTGGACTATCCAGGTCAGAGCATACTGTTTACCCCCAAGATTCCCCCCCAGGTGTGGCATCGAGGAAGGGTCTGGAGGTGAATCATTGGAAATGTGCATATTAGATACAGTCCTGTGTAGCAATAAAAGAACTTCCTGTGTATAACAATTTAAGGCATTCATCTCACATTCAGGGTCATCTTCTATTCAGGTAAATACTAGAATAGGAGCTGCATACAGCAAAGCTCCATGCCAGCCTACACACTTCCACACACAGACACTACATGCCTTTCTTTTTCTGCCTCTAGTTGACTTGTTGTGAAAATTAATTAGATAATGTTTTTAATTGCCGTTCCTTGAAAGTTTTTCAAGAGTTGCAGACATGACGGTATTCTAGTGAGAAGAGAGCCTACCTGTTAGTTATTTGCAAAGCCCTTTAAGACTTTGGAACGAAAGGCATCGTGTGAATATATTACGACCTCTAATATGGGTGATTGCAGTTTATTATTCCTATTAATCATTAATGTAATGCTTTTATGGTGGGAGCATAGCTAGCTAGATGGGAACAATTTCAGTGTTGCTCAACTCACATAAATTGACGGTTACACTTTCATGCAACGGGCTCAACAGACATCGACAGGGGTACATTAAACTACTAATTGCCCTGCTTTAACTATTAACTGTTAATTGCCCTGCTTTAGTTTCCTCCAAGAGGCAGCTTCTGTGTTTAAGTGGATACTGAATTATAATTATCACTGTACCCTGCTGTCATCAACAAGGTTGGGGAATGTGATTTTTGGGGGGTGCACCAAGGCAGGTAAAAATTAAAGAAACACTGATGATGGGCCCATTTGATTTCCTCTCTTTTTGTATTTCATTCTTTTCCCATGTGTGTAAGAGAGAGAAGGGCAGAGGTATATCTTTGCAAACTGTTTCCAGAAAAGCTTTTTATCCATTTACTTTCCAGACACCCCTCTGAAATCAACAGAATTGGTCAACAAGGTTTTCAGAACTAAATGAGAGGGAGAGAAATATTGGGTGGGTTATACCCCGATTTTCAGTACTCAAAGGAGTCTCAAAGCAATTTATAATCACCTTCCCTTCTTCTCCTCACAACAGACACCCTGTGGGGTAGATGGGACTGAGAGAGCTCTGACAGAACTCTATGGAGGAGTGGGGAATCAAACCCGGTTCTCCGGATTAGAAGCCACTGTTCTTAACCATTACACCAAGCTGGCTTCGCAAACAATTGACAAATGAGTTTTTAGCAAACATGTATGTTTCATAGCTCCACAGTGTGCCTTCTTCTGTTGGGTAATCGGCAGACATGATAAATTCATTGAACTCAATAGATTATCCATGATAATAGTTTCATGTATTCAGGCATTAGTTCCCCACTCATCTTAAGAAATGAGGGAGAATATTCCCCCGTCTCCTTCATTATCTTGGAAAATCTGAAATGTTAGTGAGGATCTACCCACTTTGTGTGTGTGTGTGTGGGGGTGGATCATTACTTCTGTTAGTTAAGAGGAATTTTCAGAATGGGATCTAGACTTCGCTCAAATTTCATACAAGGAAAGAACACTAGACTGATTTCCTCACCAGTAAAAGTAGTGGAATTGGGGGCCCAGGAAGGTGGTGAGCTCCCCATCACTGTCAGTCTGCAAGCAGTGATTGCAAGCAGTGGCTAAACAAACAATACTCAGGGATGCATTAAGCTGATCCTGAACTGATGGCCTAGATGTCCTTCCAACTCTGTGATTCTGTGAAATCAGCAAGGTTGGCTCTCCCAGTCATGGAGATACAATGAGAGCCAAACTCACCGGTTGCTAATCTGTTCTATGTCCAAAAATAAAAATGCTGTGATTATGACTAGCCGGGGTCTCTCCCCCTTATAAGGAATCTCATTTCCTAGCGTATATTTAAAATTAATCCATAGTGGCTGTCCCCTCCCCCCCAGAAAAAAAGAAAACATTTTTGACTGGTAGGACTGCAAAAACAACAACTACAACAACAACTTGTGTAATTGTCCCTGCCATTAAAGCTCATTTGACATAAATATGTAGGGTCATGTGACACCACTTCCTTTCCCTCCCCATTATTTCTGTTCCCTCTAATTCCAAATGAGCAAATTTGCCCACGGGAGGAGAAGTTCTAGCATCAGTCCCAGACCTGCACCTTCTGCCTGGTGAGTGACTCGTCCGATCAGCTCTGCCCTTGATAATAATTCAGTCCTACAGTTTCTTTTTGCTATATATCCATCAAGACAGCATTAAGTAGTTCTCAGCATTCAGCTGTTGGAAGCGCCAAGGATTTAAGCATATGATGTCTGTTGAGTGGGTGGTTAATGAATCCCCATATCAGTGCACTGAGCCTCCATGCTGGTTCAGTGCAGCTGGGGATCAGAAATCCATCATCTTTAGCTACGGGGCGTCACAGAGTTATTTCTTGCACTGCTGCACTGAGCTATACACCTGGTGTAGCAGCAGCAACAAAGATAGGATTGAGGCTTCTTTGGAGGTCCAGCTAGACAATTTGATGTGGCATAATACCAAATGGTTCTAGCTATAATAAATGATGCCAGGGTTTGGCGCTCCAGTTCCCAGCCTTCTCTCCATGCAAGCCCAAGGTTCACCAGGTGCTTAGACATCTCTATATTTTGTGCTCTCAAAGGAACAAGGGCACGGCTAGGTGGAAGCCCAGCCTAGACTGGAGATGGCCTAAGTTGGATAGACAGTATGGGGTGGCACAGTGGTTACAGGATTAGAGAAAGAGCTGGGAGATCAAGGGTGATGTCTCGTCTCTGCAGTGCAGCTTTCTGAGTGATCTTGAGCCAGTCATGGTCTTTCAGTACAACCCACCTCACAGGATTGCTGTGAGAGTAAATGAAGAGGGAGGAGAACCATGTATCCTGAGCTCCTTGAAGGAGCTATGGGAGGAAAAGGTGACAGCTAAATAGTCAGCCGTAACTTTCATATTGGCTCTTTTCACATAAGTAACCAATGAAATGTGAAGTTCCTAAACTCAAGGAACACAAATATCTTACTTATAAACACCAAGAATTTCTGAACACAAGTTTGTTGAAAAACATATGTCATGAAGGCAGCACCTCTGCGGTGTTCTTATTCTTGATGCTCTGTTGCCTGTTAACAAGCAGTGTCTTATGCTGGTCATCCTAGGAGTCATTGGGAATGCACTTGCATTGGAGCTCCATTCTAGAAATCAGAGGGGTTTTCCCCACGCCTCTTCATGCTTCAACTACCTTCCCAAGACATCAATGAAACGGGAGCCAATTGACTTCCTTCATAACTCTACGGAGGATAAACCAGGGGTGCACTGATAGTTTGCCATAAATACCCAAATGAAAGACAGCAAAATAAAGTTTCAGTGCATAGGCAGGTGATTTATCTCTCCCTGTAGACATCAGCAGTACAATATCCATCATAAGCCACAGCTGTCCCGCTCATTCTCTGTTTACTCTCCATGAACATTTTTTTTCCATGCAGCAAATCATAAGGCGGAGGCAGACCAGGTAAGGTAAGCGCCTGCAAAAAAGCTTTGGACCTCAGGCCCCCGTGTATACCCAGCAGCCGACTTGCCCTTCTTCCTCTCAACCTAGAATCTAGACCATCCTTATACACCTCAACGCTTGCTCAACGGCAGCAAGCCTTTTACCAGTTCTCATGCAACACCCTCCTCCCCCTAGATTCAGGCTGGTGCAGTATAAATGCCTAGAAATTCATGAGCCGAGTCATTCTGGAGGGTGCATCATCCATTTTCCCCGGGCTGCCAGCTCTCTCACATCTGCACTGTAAATCAGGAGGGAAAAGGTTTCAGAGGTTATAGATTCTTGTCATACAAAACAGATGCCTGAGCACATAAATCTCTAGAGTGTCTAAAGGGCTCATAATTAAAAAATGAGTCCAAATGGATTTTCCATAAATTATATCCACAAAAGAAATTAATAAGATACCTTTTTGCATTTCCTTCACCCCGTATGCAAATGGGGGGGAAATTATGTGGTATTAAACCTCTCGCGATCCCCCTGAGCAGTATGCCGATGTCAAGACAAAGGTCACCCGACAATGTTCAACATGGGTTGGAAGCTTCAATCATTCCATGGTGTAGAGATGTGCACATCTCATCCCTTGACTCCTCCCACATGGCGGCCATAGCCAGTATATGCATCACATGAGGTCTTCTTTTTACTCACACTTCACTACTTACCTCCAGATCATTACGGATAAAGAAATGACTTTGGGAAAACCCAACAAAGGCAAGTCAAATGACATTGAATCAAGAACCACCCACGACAGCCAAAAGGGTAATGCCACTGCTCTACAATGGAGGGAAGAAATTGACCACAGCTTAGTTATACAAGTAATGCCTACCTAGAGCTCAAAGTCAAGATGACAACATCGGCATGGGAACGATATTTACAGGAAACTATATGCGCTGACAAGAAAGAGGAAACACTTCATGCCGCATGGCTTGCAATAGCATTATCAGTTACCACAAATAATATGATAAATCCACACACTGCTCTAGTATTTTTGCCGCAATGGATGGGGGGAAAGCGGCAGCAAAGATGTTAGCGCTTACTAAAGTAATGGGGTGAAATGCATTGAGGATGGCTTTGGAGGAACTCTGAAATCTTTATAATAATGTAAATGTACGAGGATGACTCATTGAAACTGCTGAAAAGGAATTTTAAAAGGTTTTCGGAGCCCCTGCATCGGCACACTATGTGTATACTGTTCGCATTTCCACATGACTCCTATCTAAGACAATGCTGGATTGCAGGTATGCAACATGTATGGATCACTATATGCACAAAGAATCTTTGGAATTTGGTGCTTCACCTCATGCACTGCCCGCACAAGTCATGTTGGTTACTTCAGCCGCCATGTTTGAATAAGCAATCTCTCTTGTTTGGATCAACCAAAGGCTAGGGTTGAGAAAGTACATCCAAAATGGAAGAATTTTTTCAGCTCCTTCAAAATCATTTCTTTTCAAACAGGGAACAATTTCTCAATAGACAGTGAACTCTAAATATCTGTATGTTATAAAGTTACGGCCACAACCTGAGATAATGTGGCACACCACATCTAGGTATTTCCCCCCTCCTTCAAGAAGTATGTGTAATTTAAAAAAAAAAAATAGACAGGAGTCTAATATTTACACACTGCTGGAAATTAATATTAATGTCTTTTTTGATGTGACATTTATAGTATATGGATGATCCAAGATAAAAATCAAGAGTTCTCCAACATTTGTGATTTCGTTGGGGGGGGGTCAATATATCGTATGGAGGAAGCAAGACTGTTTATATAAGCATTTTTCCAAAATCCTGTTGCAGAAACATAATATATAGCCACACTTTATTTAACTACACCTACCCTTTGTACTTTAGCCTTACTAAAACAAAGTAAACAATATGGATGTTCTCTACCTCCCCCTCCCCCGTAAATTGAGAAGGTCATGCTTTTGACAGCTATAGCAATATGTCCTCTTAATGTTAAATGAACTGACCAGAGATACAAGGGTTTTCCCCCCCTAAGGACTGAAATACAAGTAGAGGACCCTTTAAACCAGTGGTTCTCAACCTGGGGGTCGGGACCCCTTTGGGGGTTGAATGACCCTTTCACAGGGTGAGCAGCAGGGTGAGCAGCTTGGGGGGGGGGGGCGCTGCCACTGTTGCCTCTCCTTCTGTAGGTGGCTGTGCTCAGCCGCTAGCTGCTCCAGCAGTGCCTTCAGCGCAGCACAGTCTCCCACCAGGTGTTCCAGGTGGTGACGCAGTTCAATGGGACAAGAGACTGAACTGAACTGAGAATCCCCGGGAAAAAAAATTATATACAATCATGAACAATGGATCTTCACACCATTGGTAATTTCCGGATGAATTTCTGTGAAAGGACACTTGCATAATTTTATGGTTGGGAGTCACCACAACATGAGAAACTGCATTAAACTGCGGAATTAGGAAGGTTGAGAACCACTGCTTTAAATACTTCCTGGTTGGCCTCTTGAGATCTGCGTCAATGTTCTTTCACAGTAACTGTAGTGGAAACAGATGCACTTAATCCCAAAGTTAGCAATTAGTCACCAGGGAACTGGAAACTAACATTAGTATATCAGTTTTTTTCCCAAGCTTCCATGTTGAATGGTTTACCCATGGATAATCTGCTCTCTTTGTTAATCTATTGCATTCATTCTGCCTTTGTATATTCTGTATATAGGGCAATGGCCAAGTCTATGCAAAACCCACAACTTTTAGGCCAAGCTGTTATATATTTATTTCTAAACCTTTGGGACCTGGTTGTGTACACTGAATCACACGGAGCTAAGCATCATCATGTGCACGCAACTGTAAGAAAGTGGCGGGCTTGGCCACACTTTATTATGGTAAAAGTAAATTGATTTCTAGACAAAATGTTACGTACTGACAAGTTGACACTAGCTTTTCCTTAAGTGAGATGTCACATTGGATGCTTACGGCTCAGTCATGTGACTTACTAGATGGCCTGGGATGAGCCATTGTCCCTTAACCCACAGTACATGATATAGATTGTTGAGCACAACACTGGGTATGGATATGTTGCCACTGCCCTGATCTGGCTAAGAATAAAGACTTCTAAATATATGAACAAGCACATATGTTGTCGAGGCTGCTAAGTCCAACTGACTGTATCTAATAGCAAAATCAGAATTCTGTATAGACAAGCAGGAACACACAAGACTTTCCAGAGGGATCCCACCATTCAGCATTTCAAACACTTTCCTGTCTACTTACAGAATATCACCCCTCCCCCATCGAACGCTAAACTCACAGGGGAGAGGAAATCTTGTATGCACCCTCCAACCTTTGGCTGCCCATCCACCCACCCACTCACTCATCTAGTCATTCCCCTCCCCTCTGACCTGACTGCCCACCTGTCATTCTTCCTCCTCATTCATGTGGAGAGAGGCAGCTCCTACTCCTTGTCCCCTGCCTATCTATATTCTTTCTGCCTTAGTGATGGAGTGAGTGTAGGAGAAGGAAGAAGAGCTCCCAGTCCTCATCCAGGGGTGAGGCCAATCTCTGCATTGTGGGGAGCAGTGGCAGCTTCTGGTCTCCCCCACCGCCCTGTTTAGCCACCTTTTCTGTTTAGCTGGCTGAGAACACACCTAGGTTGCAGAGCTGGCCACAGTGGTGGTAGTGTCCAGGTGCACCTCTGCCCACTCTAGTTTCTCTTCCTTCACCCTTTCCCCTAACTGCTCAGTGTCCTCTCAAAACCTGCACAGAAAACATTCATCAGTTTGTGGGAATTTACCCCTCTTCATTTTCAGTAAATATATTTTCCCACAAATGAAGGAGTTCCCCAGTTTTGCATAAAAATACTTTGTGGGTCTGTGCAATCCCAATCTTTGGATTTAAGTATCCACAGATAGGGCCATGTTGAGGAATTTGCTGGTTATGTAGTGTTTGCTGGTTACGTAGGTAAGGTTTTAAAATCAAATGAAACATAGATCTCGATCACAAAAATACGTAGACGGGGAGCTGCATTTTTTCACCAGAACAACTAGACATACATGACAATGATTGTAGGAAATCCAGCCAACATCTCCAAAGCCATTGAATTATGGAAAGGTACCTTATAAAATCTAGTAACCCCAAATGAGCATTCCAAAGCTCCCCTCCCCTCAATGCAATCCAATTACAAAATCTCTGCATGACTAGCTAACTGTACAGGTATTCTTAGGTACTCTGCTTATGCTCCACTGGATTACAGATTTAATTTTTCTCTTCAATATCTCACAGGATTCCAGTAGCAGGTAAGAGAACGGACTGAAAAGATTTACAGTTGCAATCAGAACAAAAGCATGAGTCGAAAGGAGTCTTGTACTCACTATGTGGAGCTGCAGAAAGTCAGTAAGGCCAGGAGCGCTGTCAATCCGAACCAAGATGCCGTCTTTCACCGTTGTGCTGAACCCGACAGCAAGGCGATCTGTCCTTGTGCTGGGTCTGTCGTTTGCTGGCCAGGTATATACGATGAGGCCTCCACTTTTCCCAAAGATATATGTGGCACCAGCTGTAAAACAGAGCCAAAGAGAATGGAAAGGGTTAGTTTATCCAGCTGCATCAGGATAGCAAAAGCCATCCATTTAAGTGCAAGAGCCCATTAGTGCAAGTAATGCAGTCCAAGGCCTAGGAGGCAGAGTGTCACCCTGAATTAAAAAATGTTAATCAAATGAATTAATAACCAAGGAGACGCTAAAGAGATGTGTATGGACATTTCCAGGTTCTGCTGCATGAAGAGCACAGGGAAGATCATACATTTCGTCTCAAAAGTTTTCACATATTACGATGAACAATCCAGCTTTGCTTCTTTTGTGCTGAAATTTATTTCACATCTTTTACGCATACCAAAAATGAGTCTGTTCTCTCTTATCGTGTTCTAGCAGTGGTGGCTCTTGACTGTCCAGTGTGCTGAATGCCTTTCCTTAACTGGAGGGAGCAAGACCAGATTGCCTTTCCTCTGCCACACCTAACCAACCACAGGAGAAAATACAGAATTGTAAGAAGGTTCTCTGACCTTCAGCGAACTTTCCAACTTGCCTTATAACAAGGGTCATTTCCAAGAGAACTAACGAAAATGCATGTATTTATGGTACTCTTGTAAATGTACACGGAGTTAGCAAAACCACAAAATGACAAGTGTTACTTCCTTGGGGGAACTTCCAAAGATGGGCATGAAAAAGGGTGCATGTGACTCTCAGGAATATGCAAGAGGCCAAGACATCTTTCCCATTAAATAATTTTTCTTACATATGATAATGCTGATCTTGGTTAATGACAATAGTTTTGATACTTTAAACATGCTCTTTCTACCCCCTCCCCCTTTAAGGACTTCTTTCTACAAGTCCAAAGGAACCATATGAGGTCAGAGACTTGATCCACATGGAGCACAGGACCAAGTCTCCTGGACTTTACCTAGACCAGGGTTAGTCAAGCTGTGGTCCTCCAGATGTCCATGGACTACAATTCCCATGAGCCCCTGCCACAGCTTGACTACCCCTGACCTAGATGACAGATGAGCTGTAAGTGTCTCCCTGAACACAGACAACATTCCCTTGGACATGGCAGGCAGCCTCTTTTTAGGAATGCTTCTCCGCTATAGTGAACTTTGTACTGACAAAGAACTAACCTATTTCCAAAGAATTCCAGGGTTTCCTGAAACCACAGCATTACAAGAAAAAAGCCACACACATACTTAATTTCCTTTCATCTAAGCACACCCAAACTGTACTATCTACTGAACTGGACTAGAACTGGGGAGACTCAGGCTGAAAATCTCCATTTAAGGCCTCTGCCTCATTTATTACTACACTGGTTGGAAACAGGTGACCAATGTTCATGGGGTCGTTGTCCCACCTGAATAGCTCAAAGCATGTAGACAGACAGTTGCCTGGAGATCTCAGCTGTACATTAACCACACTCCCTGCTTTCCTCAATTCCATGAGCTATGGTCAAACAGAATTCACTAACAGGCTGGAGAATGCAAATAACCAAGTCCTTGTATTTTTAAAGCTATGGTGTGGGTGTTTGTAAGCAATGTCTACACAACAGCATCCTCTGTTTCTGCCGCAAACCTATAGAAAACTAGCACTTCTATCATGTCTTAAACTTATCCTTTGCAAAATATTCCTGCACTTAATCTAAACCTACTTAAGTTCTTGTATTTTTATAAGCCTTAAATTGCAAATATAGTCATGTAAATAGGATGAATACTTGCCAGCTCTTGAAGGGCTTTCTAGGAATCCACTGTGTCTAATTCTGTCGAGTTCCCAGATCCCCCCCCCTCGATTCTGTTGTCACTGATGTAGGACTTTTTGCAGGGTTTACAACCTGTCTGCCTACCACAAGAACACTTGCCATCTCTTTGTAATAATAAGAGCAGTCTGTAATAATGAATTAGCATGGCTTCTCTCCATGCGTAGGTAATTCAAACAGGCTCCTTGGAATGGAAGGCCTCTCTGTGATTTTCACTTCTTCAGTTATGAGCTAGGCATTATGTTTCACATTACACTAGCTCACATGACACGACACAACAGAAATTGGTGCATAAGGTAGATTGTTAAAAAGATACTTTGTGGCACCCAATTAGGCAAGAGGCAGAAGGGACATGATAGGCCTTCCACTTAGACTGTTTTGTTTTTTTTAGCAAAACTAGTTTGTTGTGACAGATCATTATTGTTTCAATATTGGTTTCTGTGGCTGAATAAATTGTAAGGCTTTATTTAGTTTAGATTTGTCACGTATATTGATATTAATTTCTAATAGACAAAAAAACACTGCCTGTGGTAGAACCAGTGGTTGCTACTAGCAATGTAGCTCAGGCTTTTAAAATCTATTTCTGTGCACAATATTATTTATTTTATATATTATTATTATTGTTGTTGTTGTTGTTGTTGTTGTTGTTGTTAGATTTGATATCTGCCACTCACAGCAAGCTGGCTCATGGTCGGTTACATTAAAAAACCAACAATAAAATATAACCATCCATAACTAAAATCATTCTAAGTCCAATGACAAATTAACCCTCTCCCCACCCCTTTGCTCAACAACAACCCCTCAGGGGAAAAGATGCAATGGGAAGAGGGCCTGATGTCATGGCTGAACTGAGGAGGGGCCCTCAGTCTTATTACCACCAGGCCTCAACCAATGCCCAGTGGAAGAGCTCAGTCTTACAAGCCCTGCAGAACTGTACAAGCTCCATCAGAGCCCTCAGTTCTTCCGGGAGCTTGTTCTGCCAGGTCAGGGCCAGGACCAAATACACCCTGGCCCTATTCAAGGACAGGTGTACTCCTCATGGACTAGGGACCACCAGCAGATTCATATCTATTGAGTGCAAGGCAATGTGGGCGGGGCATAAGGTGATAGGTGGTCCCTCAGATTTGTCTTACACCATTTTCATGCTAAGGATGGAATCAGATGTTGTGGTTAACACAGGACCATTTTGTCCTGTAACATGGAGGTAGTTTTACCCATGAAAACATGAATTTCCCCATTTACACTCCACATTATTATTGGTGTTATTGTTGTTGTTGTTGTTACAGTGACCCCATAGGGTTTTCCAGACAAGAGATATTCAGAGGTGGTTTGCCATTGTCTGCCTATGCATAATGACCCTAAGATTCTCTGGTGGTCTCCCATTCCAGTACTAATGAGGGCTGATCATGCTTAGCTTCTGAGATCTGGTGAGATCAGGCTATCTTGGACTGACCAGGCCAGTGACATTATTGGTCAGGGCAAAAAAAATTCAGTAAACAATATATTTTTGAAAACAACGGTTTACTTGCTACCTGATTGGTTTACTTGCTACCTCCTTGAATAATAGCCCTCCCCTGTAGCTGAGCCCATATTGAGAGGGAGCCCTCAGCCAAGAAGGGCTGATAAGGAGTCAGCTCTCCACACCCAACTTCCTGCCCCCCCCCCCAGAACATGCTAGGTGGAAACAGAGCCGGCCCCAGTGAGTAGCTCAAGCATGGAAGGAGAGGAGAAGCAACAGCAGCAGAAGAGGTGGCCCCAGTGAGCAGCCCTGGCATGTGGGGGGGGGGAGAAGTGGCAGCAGTAGAAAAAGAGGTCCCACTGAAGAAGAAGAAGAAGAAGAAGAAGAAGAAGAAGAAGAAGAAGAATATATGCCTCTTTTCTCTACCCGCAGGAGGCTCAAAGTGGCCTACAATTGCCTTCCCTTTCCTCTCCCCACAACAGACACCCTGTTGGTAGGTGAGGCTGAGAGCCCTGATATTATTGCTCAGTCAGAACAGCTTTATCAGTGCCGTGGTGAGCCCAAGGTCACTGGGCTGGTTCATGTGGGAGAGCGTGGAATCAAACCCGGCTTGCCAAGATTAGAAGCCTGCACTCCTAACCACTACACCACTACACAATTGAATAGGTCAGTTGTGGAGGGAGGGAGAAGAGAAGCAACAGAAGCACAAGAGGCCCCAGTGAGTAGCTCAGCCCTGGAGGGGGGTAGAGAAGCAGCAATAGCAGCAGCAGCAACAGAAGAGGGCCCATTGATTTGCTCAGGCGTGGAGGGAGGGAGAGGAGAAGCAGCAGCAGCAACAGAAGAGCAGGCCACAGGGGGTAGCTCAGCCCTGAAAAAGGGGGGGTAGTGCAGCCTGCCCCAAAGAGTTGCCCTGGTGTAGACATTAGGGGAGGGGGAAAGGATAGCCTTCTCCTGTGAGGCTGGCATCCCTGGACCTCTGTGGAGCACAAGGCCTCCCAAGCAGCCCTTTGAAATTCATGGGAGAGAGGTGTTTAAAACATGTTAGCATTTAGAACAACTGCATGTGCCACTCATGTGTACTTACATTCCGGTAAAGGAAGAACAAGTTGATATTGGCAGGAGCATGCAACAAGCACTGCCTTCTGACAGAATCTAGTTCCATGTAATTTAACGCAAAATATACAGAGGATCCAGTCCATAATCCCCGGCAATAGCATCAGCTAATACCTGCATAATTCAAATTAATACGGAGGAATCTCTGACTGCAGTCATGAACCTTGCTGTGACAAGTAAAGCTCCTGTTCATTCAGTTAATCCAACGTGGTCTAAGAATATCAATGAAATGATAATGCCACCTCTACCGGAAATAATGCAGGCTTGACACTTCCGCCTTGTTCGTTAACCTGCCTTTGTTCCCTCACAGGTAATCTCAAGCAAATAACAGACGATAGCCAATCATTTTCCTTCCCATTCTCAACAAGGATTGAGAGCTTATTTGGGAATTGCCTAACAAAGAAGGAAAATGACCTCCACAAAGGCTGGCTCTCTTTTGAAAAGTAGAGACCAAGAAATGCCCAAGCAGCAGAACTATTGGCAGCTCAACCATTCTTTCCAATCATTTTAACTTTCCTATTTCATGGAGACCCACTGTTCCATAGCAAACTACCTGAAGAGTATGTGGTTCCAAGGAAGGTCTTCTCAGGGTCCTGGGAATGCTTGCACTCAGATCCTATTAGGTGTGTTAATCATTGTAGCCCATGCAATCTCTCCCACTTCCTTCCATACTAGCAAGAAGCTATCAGTCAAACAAAATGCAAATTCATAGAATCACAGAATCATAGAGTTGGAAGGGGCAGGCCATCTAGTCCAACCCCCTGCTCAACACAGGATCAGCCCAAAGCATCCTAAAGCATCCAAGAAAAGTGTGTATCCAACCTTTGCTTGAAGACTGCCAGTGAGGGGAGCTCACCACCTCCTTAGGCAGCCTATTGCTAAACTACTGTGACTGTGAATTCCCCCTCCCCCTGATATCTAGCCTATATCGTTGTACTTGTAGTTTAATTCACTGGCAAGGCAGTTTTGGGTTTCTTACTATGCAGGAATTGCAAGTTTACCAAGCGGCTGAAATTCTCATCTTAATGCTGTGAGGATAGAATCAGTAATACATCACAAACAAAGAGCAGTTTGTAGGTATGGCAGGACACGGCTCAACTGAAAAAAAAGAGAGAGTGACCTTGGCCGGGAGGCCTGCATTGAAGAACTGTGTAAAGTAGTAATGAAACAGGAGAGACCTAAGTGCTAACCTGGTTTTTTTTTAATGCTTTTGCAAAATTGCATTAAAATAAGATGAAAGGTCCAACGGACTCACAAAGGCAAAGGAATGCAAACTAAAAGGCAGACACTTATCTCATAGTGCCAAAAGCTCTCTGGCTCAAGCAACTTTCTGTTGGTGAAAAGTTATTAAGAAAGAAATGATTGAGAAAGCATCACCTGAAACTTGGGGAAGGGGAGTACAGCTGCACCTAAAAAGCTGTGCATATACTCTGGCAGTCCTTTGAAAGAAGAGCTGGTTCTTATATGCTGCTTTTCTCTTCCCGAAGGAGTGTCAAAGCAGCATACAATTGCCTTCACTTTCCTCTCCCTACAACAGACACCCTGTAAGGTAGGTGAAGCTGGAAGAGCCCTGATATTACAGCTCAGTTAAAACAACTTTGGTGAGCCCAAGGTCACCTAGCTGGTTGCTTGTGGGGGAGGAGCGGGGAATCAAACCTGGCTCACCAGAAGTCGGCATTCCTAACCACTATGCGAAGCTGTGAACTGCTGCAAGACCTTTGGAGAGCGGCGGTATAATAATTAACTAAATTAAACTAAACTAAAGTAAACAAGCTGGAAAGGCATAAAGTGAATTACTGGAAATAAGCATGAAATGCATAGTGCACAGTGAGGATGTATCATCTTATGTGGATGCAAAGGGCATGTTTGGAGTGAAAGTGCTTGGTGTAGTTGCTGCAGCAATTTCAGCTTGTCTGTGTCTACCTGCACCCAACGGAGCCCCCATCTCAGATGACCCCATCAGTGACTGTGCGCGTGGACCAAGATTCTACTGATGTTATTAACTGATACATTCCTGGACTTAGATCTAACATTTGAAACAGATTCTGGGACAGAACTCCGACTCAAATTAAGTCTTGGTTCCCCGATGGTTGGTTTAACTACTCGAGCATCCCAGGAGGTCATTTGAGACATTTAGGTTTTTAATGAGGCCATATGTCAGCAGCAAGATGTTCCCTCAGATTCACTGCGTTCAGATATTGGCTTGGGTTCTATGAACATAAGATTCACGCATACCAGAGGGTTTCTTCTGTGGAACATGCTTCCTCGGCCAATAAAACTTCCATGTGTACAAGTGCCCACTGAAAACCATGGATTTGTGCAAATATAAGTTTCAGTGGCAGAGGAAGTGTGCTCCACAGTAGAGACTGTCTAGGGCAAATGAAATTTGTTCATGGGATTCAAGCCGATACTTTTAAATGTATGTCCCAGTAGCAATAGTAGCATGGCAAGGGATCACGAACTATAGCACGCCAATTGTATGCTGCTCCTGCTGTGCTGCTTTTGGAATAGAATTAAAATAAAGACAACAAAAGGACAAATCTTCCACTGAGCATCATCTGCTGCCAGTGTAGACCCCCCCAGACTATGTTGACTTTTCAGCACACGTTGCTAGGACAAAAGTGGTTTTGATCCAAAGAAGCGTTTCTATGGGTACAAAGATTTCCATCCATGCACACAACATGGCAGACTGAAATGCTACCATATTTCTGGGAGATGGAGGACCCCCCAAGAGTAGAATTCTAGAGGTTTTGTTGGGTTGCTGTAGAGGGGGAAGGCTAGGAAGTTGTGTCCCAAGACAGAAGTCCTTGCACCCGCAGAAACATCATGCTGGATCCAAGACTGTGAATGTTAGATTCCTGGATCCAGTGGCATTCAAATACTTCAATCATGGCCTGTGATGGCAACCCAAAAGACACAATAGATAAGGCATGGATTTTTTTCTGTACCAGTTTACCAAATGGCAAAAGAAGAACACATTATTGCAATATGCAGTATATTTCTTCAGTTTTCAGTCCACAAAATGCTTGCATATTCTTTTCCCCACTAAATGAACACAGGAGGCTGCCTTATCGAGAATTGGGCCTTTGGTTCATCAAAGTCAGTATTATCTACACAGACTGAAAGCTCACGGGGGTTGACTATCACTATCACATCAACTCTTCACTGATCCTTTCAACTAGAAATGCTGGGGATTGAACCTGAGACCTTCTGTGTGCCAAGCAGATTCTCTGAGCCTTGTACCCTCCTCTGAATTTTATTCTACAAGCCCTGCAGGGGCTTTCGGCATTCTACAGGGCTTGCAAGACGGAGCTCTTCTGCCAGGTCCACGGTTGAGGCCGGCACACTAAGGAAGATCTGACCCCCCTTCTGGGCCATCTTGCTGGCAGCTTAAGATATCCCCCTATGTCTACCCCCGGAGGCGATAGTAGGGGGCGTTTCTAGTCGGTTTTCTTCATCGCGGTACATTTTGGACTGTTGTAGATTATGTGATACTTTTTTTGTAATTTTTAGGGGTAATATTATAGGGTATTTTATGTATCTGTATTTTGTAACTCGTCACAAGCCTTTTGGGAGTGGTGGGGTAGAAATCTGATAAATAATAATAATAATAATATTAATTCTGAATTTTCATCCACTAACTTGTATAGGACCTTTCAAATTTGTCCCCAGGGTTAAGGGAGGAGCTTTAGGAGATCAGCCCTGACTGCTCCTTAGAAGGACAGATCCTGAAGATGAAACTCAAATACTTTGGCCACCTCATGAGAAGGAAGGACTCCCTGGAGAAGAGCCTAATGCTGGGAGTGATCGAGGGCAAAAGAAGAAGGGGACGACAGAGAATGAGGTGGATGGATGGAGTCACTGAAGCAGTAGGTGCAAACTTAAAAGGACTCCAGGGAATGGTAGAGGACAGGAAGGCCTGGAGGATCATTGTCCATGGGGTCGCGATGGGTCGGACACGACTTTGCACATAACAACAACAACAACATTACACATCCTTTGTATGAAGGCCCCCAATTCACTCTCTGGCATCCCAAGCTAGCAGGGAGGGATACTTCAGAACCCCTGGAGTGCTGCTTAAAATCAGGATAGATAACTCTGAACCATTTTGACATGGAGGAAAGCAGCCATTTACAACTTGGGATACACAGTCAATAAAACACCACAAATTTGGCTAGGTCCCCCAGAGCATCCCATCATATCCACCTGCCCTTTTACTCCTTTCTCCTTGACTCTGCCATTGAGTAAAGCTGATTTGCCGAAACGTATGCATCTCACAGAAGCCAGGGAAAAAGGCTTCAAAGGGTTCGTTAGAGAATGTGGTTACCATCAAATGTGTCAGTTTATTTGATCTATATCCCAGCAGAAGATCCTTTCAAGGAGGAATGAGGGAGCTGCCTCTCTCAATCCATCACAAAGAAAGGGTTTCTGTATTATTATTATTATTTGCCTTAGTGCTTTGCCTTGCCTCTGAAAGCACGAAGCTGGAAAAGGGAGAGTTATGTGAAAATGCAAAGCTTCCAGGGCAAATGTCTAATCCTTGGAAAGTAATGCTTCCCCACTTAAAAGAGTTCTCACAAACCATCTGCTTTCCCTTCAGAATGCCTGCTCTTGGCCACACAAACTCCCCAAGACTGAGGTGAGCTCAGCAATCTCATTGTTTGACATAAATTGGAGAGAAGCTCACGCGGTATTTCTTTACAATCGCAAGCGCCTGAGCTTCACTTCCACGAAAAAGACAGAGACCACCCCCTGTCCCAAAATATGCCAGTGAAAATCTATTGCTGAATTGAAGCAGCAGCTCGGGTTATGCCTACTCTCTTTGGTTGCCTTTTTTAAATGACAGCAAATTAATACAAGTCACTTTCTTCCCAGGATGTACAGCATCAGCCAGCAATCAGATCAGACAATATGTTGCTTCTTATTAGTTAGAGGGAATTAATGGGACTGGATGGGATGGGGGAAAGAGAAAACAGGGATGCTCCTGGAATAGCAACATACAACCAAATACAAATTATTTGCATGCAAACAAAAAATGTCCTTCATCTTCAGCACTTGAGAAAAGTCTCTCCTCCCCCCCCCCCCCCGCCCAACCCCTTCAGCTTATTCACACTGCCTGGCCTCCTACTGATATGGGAGAACATTAAAAGTACACCAGTCCTCAATGGCCAAAAGCTGACCTTGAATTTTATGTAGCTCAACATCTTAGCAGCCATATTGATCCCACAGCAGAAGCAAACTGAGATGATGAGCCAGTGGGAATAATGTTTAAAATGCAATGTGGCAATACTCTTTATGATGAACTAGAGTATTTCCTCTCTCCCATCCAATATCCTCCAAAAAGAAAGACCCTGTTTAATTTGAGAGCTTGCCTCCTGCAGTTTGAACAATGCCTTAAAAAAGGTATTAGCTTAAAGTGCTATAGTTTCATCGATTCACCAAAACTGGATAATATTTTTTGACACTTTCATTGGCTCCTCCTGCTCCAACAGGAAGAAAATTGTTCCTGTTCTATTCTACAACTTATATAGAAATCAGATGCCTCTGTTTTGTGGTTAGAGGAGGTGACCTTCAGATTGCTTTCTGCCTCTGCCATTGTATGGGTTTGATACAGTCTGCTTTTTCATTCAAGCTTACCCAGTTCCCCTCCATACTACCATTCCCCATGGCTTTTGTGCTTTCAGGTACCATGATCCTGGGCACAGCCATTTCTGGGGATCAATGGAAATCAACTGCAAAAAAGCAGGCTGGATCCAGCCCTATAGTTTCTCCAAAAAGTATGATTGAAGGAACTTAAGATTTACTCATGGTTTATAATTTGATATCTGACCAAAGTATTAATGGACTTGAATAGATAAGGTTGTGAACTTGTATTCCTTATGTAGTCAATCAAAGAGATATAAGATGACTGTAATAAATTAGCCTAATGCCTCACTCAGGTCAGGCAATTTGAGGAAAAATGTAATTTGTGTTCAATAAATTATAAGTTTTCTGATTTGAAATTTCAGAAATGCACCGAGCTTCACATCCAGCCCTGGAACATAGAAGGGGAGTCATTAAAATGACCCAAAAAGAGCACATGTGTATTCCCCATAGAACACATCCATCTACTATAAAAGGGTGAATGCAACCCAAATCATGCATTTTATATAAATCAGATTCATATGCATTCATTCCATCCCCTGGATGAAGTTAACATTGAAAGCCCTTGTTATAATCAATATGGGCAAATACTACAGGAGGCAAAGCAACTGAATTCCCAAAGGAAAATCCAGATGGATGAAAATTATCTGCTCATATTTGATCTTTATCTGATGTAAGTGAAAACATTGCTAAAAAATATTGCCTGCTGCCAGTTGTAAATATGATTTCATTTTTCTTGGCAATAGTTTGCTAAAGAGCCCATGGAGAAGATGTCCTTGGAGAAGTCCAGATGGCATAATGCCAAGGCAGCAAAATTGGCATTATTCATCAGAAGCAGAAATGGATTCCTAAAAATAAATAAATGGGGCTACTGAATGAGATAACCACACTGGGAAAAGTGAAGGTGAGAGCACCCAAGATGAATGGAGCTAGAGCACTTTGCCCTGTTGATATGTTAAAGGAAATGCATACATGTCCTGCATCTTTGTAAGCAACAGTCTTTATAAGCAACAGTCAATATGCATTCACTGTCACATGAAACCAGAGACATGAAACCATTGGACAAATGCAGGACAAATTGGACAAATTCAACCACACATTCAGCTGTCCATGCATTGACTACAATTTGAAAATTACTCTAAACATGTCCAAAGAAATATCAAATGTACACTGTACATATATACACTAATGGGGCAGATAAAATACATATATAGTTTTCATGAATTACTGGGCTTAAACTATTGAATGTTTTAACACAGGTTGTCACCCACCCTGAGCAACCAGGAAGGGCAAGAGACAAGAATAAAGATTATGATGATGATGATGATCACTGTTGTTATTGTTATTATTGTCCATGAGTAGTAGGGAACATACATACCAGCCATATAACCGTGTACATCTGATTTTTCTTTGTACATGTGTGTACAGATGGATGATGATTGAAACCACACATCTAGCAGGGTCTCAGCCCCAGTTTCATTAGGCAAGAAGAAATCCTGTCCATCACTTGATTCGACCAAAGTATCTTGTTTTAGCCTCGATGGTTCCATTTTTGTCTCAAATCCCTTGTGGACACCAGCCACTTTCTTCTAAAACTGGCACCCTTTGCCTTTGATTTTCACTTTCCTGGTAAACTCAAACAGCCGCCTGTTGCATTAGCATTGTCCCCTGAATCACTCCCGAGGGTGCTCAAATACTGGAACAGACTCCATAAGACACAGACAATGCCATTGTTTCCTGCTTGTTTAATGATGTGATGCTTGTCAATCTGCTAAGAACAGGAGCCAGACTGTCCTTCACTCAGCCATTGAGCCCATCTTGCCTTATCTCGGCACCTCAGCTTTTGACACACATTGTGTCACACCGGTAGCAGCCTATCTTGGCAGCTGTGAGGACTGACCTGCTGTTTGCAGACCCAGCAGGAGCATTTGCAGAGATAGCAATGAGGTTGGATTATATGCTAGGAGTCCCCTCGTTCTGTTGTTCCAGTCTCCTATGACTTTCTCTGGCATTGTAAAGACCGAGAAAACTTAGAGGAGAGTTTTGCTCATTTTCTCTAAAACCTCTTTGGGCTTTGTAGCAACAAGTAAGATGACAACTTGCAGCCACAAATAAGAACCATGGCAAACACTTCAATCTCTTGTCCACAGGCCAATGCCTCATCAGCAGGACTAGTGGTGGCAGCTCAACAAGGAGTGCCACTTGAGTTCAATGCCACGACTTATCACTGCCCCACCCTAATCATCTACTGCCTGCTTTTCACTACCTCTCACTGCCTTTTGGCTCCCAAGCATTAAATGCTCCTTTCTCAGGTGTTTTCAATGCAGTGCATGCCCAATAGGGTATATGAACGCCACACAACTGTGTCTTCTACAAAGGAATCCAGGTAAGTCACTATGAAGTTGATGACAGAAAATAGGAACACTTAACTGGGATCACAAGTGTCCTATGATAACCTGCATCTCCAAACAAGTACATTCTTCATCACAGCAGCACTTCAACAATGCTACATGATCTCTTTTGTGCCTACTCCCTTCTTCAAGGTCTTCCGCACAATCTTCTTCTGCTAGATCAGCCCACAAGCACATTCATACAATCAAGGCAATTTTACCTGAGTGAATGATTTAGGATGCTTAGGGCTAATCCTGCGTTGAGCAGGGGGTTGGACTAGATGGCCTGTATGGCCCCTTCCAACTCTATGATTCTATGATTCTATGAATGAGTAATCACTGTTTGAGTGCAACCTGTTTCCACAGACCAGCAGCGAGCATGAAGTCAGGTGATATAAAAGTGGTGGCACTTAATCTGTGATGGCTAATTTACACTTGCGGGTCATCATTCATTGTTGTGACAATCAAATAATGACTTCTACACATGACACCTCAATGCCTTCAGTCAGTAAAGGGTGCAAGCATGGTGGTCCTATACCACCTGCCACTGCATAATCACCAGCTTCGGAACACACCTACCCCTGGAGGAAGTATGCAGGTGTACACTCCCTTCTTGTGATCGGGGACATTGCATTCCAAAAGTTCTTGACATGAGAAAACTGAATGCACTCCCACCATGCACAGGGCCTATGCTCACACACTAGGGATCACATGGAGGTGGAACCAGAATGTATGTGCTCTTTCCCACAGTCCACACATTGACCAATGACATGGAAGGATTGTTCATTGAAAGTTTGTATGATCATTCAAAGGCTTCACCTGAGTAACAGAAAGTGTTCTGCACCATTTGGGCAGCTGAGAGAGGAGAGGGCTGATCCTGCGTTGAGCAGGGGGTTGGACTAGATGGCCTGTATGGCCCCTTCCAACTCTATGATTCTAGGATTCTAGGATTTCTCCTCTTTTGAAAGCCTGTGGAGACGCAGCACGAGGCTCTTTCTGTAATGAGCGTGGGGTAGGGGGGGGAGGGAGCCGAGGAGGGGAGCTGAGCAGCCAGCCAACCAGGAAGCAGCCTCTCAGAGAAGAGGCAAAACTCCGCTGGTTCTGGAGCACAGATTACAGAGGGAAACAAAGAAAAAATAATATTGGGAGGAAAGTTTCGCAACCAGGAAGCGTTTGAACTGACCAAGCAGGGCTTTTGTACAATGTTGGAGGCTTGGCAGCAAGTTAGTTCGGGGAAAAGCAGAGAGCTGCACCTTTAGTCATGCGACTTTTTAAAATATTGACGGTTAAAAGCACTCAAGGATTTCAAGAGGAAAAGGTAGGGTCACTCTGGATCAATCATGTTTGTTGCAGAGGGAAAATTTAAATCGCCCACAATCAAAACGGAAATTGCATTCTGTATACATGGCAGGGACTGAATCGACCTGGGATTGCAATAAAAGCTCCATGCAGACTCCACCCAGGTCACCGTAAGGGCTTTATAAGCATGCCACCTGGTTCCTCTGTGACTTTGGGCAAGTCACATCCACAGGGAATTCAGTTTTGTCCCCTGCAGAAAAAGGAACATTAGTACCTTATGAAAGCAAAATGTTCAACTACTGACAAAGAGTGATTTCTTTGTATTTTCTACAGCATTATCACCTTAACAAATCTCTTCTATCCCTGCCAGAGGGGAGAGGAAACTCATCTGTAAGAGTTGGATCCGTGGGAGAGGTTTACATGCAATCTACTCAAAAGTAGTGGGCTGAAGTAAGAGACATGTGTAATGGCTGTTTAATCATCCCCACTATGAAGTGCCAATTTCTTAGTCTCTTATGACATTCATGAATGATGCAGAGGGCTCAGATGATGAATGCAAAGCAATTCCAAGCAGCAGATACTTTCAGAGAATTTATATCCCCCTCCCCGCAGGACAAAAGGGCTCCGGAGCTGAATTATCATTTGCTCAGTAGAAGAATTTACAGTCTTGCCAGCAACTCCTCTTCCCTTACTCGATAAAGCGCTTATTTTGATATACTGGCTGTGGCTGCTCAAGAACAACTATGTCCCGAGAAAGTCAGCAATGGAGAGCAATGGCCAGTTTGACTGCCTAGCCCAAAGGGACTGTTCATGGTTATCTGCACTAGTGCAAAGCTAATCCAAGTCTTCTGCCTGATGCTGGCATGCCGTGAATATCCCTGGATTATTGTTCCTAGAAGCTTGCTCCTTTATTCCCAAATTTATATGAAGAGCAATGGCTCTTCGCCTAAAAAATTACAATCATAATAACATGGCATTTGTGCAGGAAATAGTCCTGGGTCATAATTCTCATGCTCCAGATACCTCCTTGATTAATTCATGAATGATAGCATTGGGACAACTGTTTGTCACCCGTGTGGGTGCTTACGCTTGGAATAGCAGAGCTGTAAGGAAACCCAACAAATGGCAAGTGGAGACATGCACCTGTAATCCAGACCTTTGTGACTGTGTCTTGCGCCTCCGTGGAAACTGTGAGGCTCAGATACTATGGTGATGTTCTGCTTGACAGCAGTTCCTTCATTCCAGGAGAGGAATGGGAGATTCTGCCAATTCCCTACCTCACTCCCAGCTTGGCCCCTCACAAAGCCACCAACTGGAAGAAGGATGATTTCAGGGGAGCAAGGAAGGCTGCCATGAGAAGGGGAAGCTGCACTCTTGTTAAGCATTTCAGTTTGCATTGTTGGGAGTCCCATTATGAGTGTATGGGAATGACTGCCTGGCATAAGTTCTTCCTGTTTCTTTTGCCCAGGTTATCATCCCTGCTGTTAGCATCACTTGCCCTCACCTTGGTTGCTCCAGTGCAGCAGAAGCCCTTCAAGCAGACCAGAGTGGTTCAGCATGCATGCCAAGGGTTGCCTACAGTGTAGGTTCACCTACAATGGAAATTACTACTTGTACTATCCCTGGCCCAAAAAATCACACTTTCTTAAATGGCGCTGCTTAATACCAGGAAAATAATGTACTGCTAATCTCAAGATTTATTTCCAGCTCAAACCAGTGGTCTTTGCCTAGATCAGGGGTCTCCAATGGGTCGTTCGTGAGGCAGATCTTTCCCCAGGAAAGATCACCAAAAAAGAAAAAAAGAATTGCTCTAGGTGGCTTCGTTTAAAAAGCTGTTATGTCCTAGGATTTTTCTCTGGTCTGCTTAGCTGACAGCTTCTCTGATGTTCTTCTTAGTCCATGTTTTACTTCTCAAATGTAACAAAATGGGGTTGCCTGTCAGCCAGGCAGTGGCTTGGGGTATTTTTCATTACTCTGACATCCCTCTCATTCTAGACGAGGTTGGTGGCCCTTGCCACCAGTCTAGACAATGAAGGCCAGCCCCTTCCCCCACTTTCCCTCATTATTCAGCCTGGAGGCTGCAATCAATATGAAGGGTTTATGGGAGATTTCATCCTCAAAATGGGGTTATGTAAACTTTAAGGGGAGGGGAGAGTATTTCCTTTGTCTGAGACTAAAGAACAGAATTTTCCCTCAGCCTCAGTTACAGTCTTATTAATTGTTTCTGAAATGAACTCACTGCTCAGTTAAAAGACGGCATCCCTTTAGCAATGTACAGCAACAGCGGACCATGGGTATTCACAGTAAACCCAATCAAGTTCCTTAAAGTGCAATGGAATAAAAAAAACACCCAGCAGGAAAAGAGGATACCTAACTATATTTTTCTTCTAGGATTGATTTTGTGCTTCCCCCACAAAAGTATTTATATCACTACATAGCCTTTTAGGCCGTGCTCCCTAACATATATCTGAAAGAAACTCCAAGGGAATCAGGTGGGTTTACTTTAGATTAAGTGTTTATATTCTCATGTGTATAAATGGCTGGAGTTAGACATTACAGAGATGAGAGCGATTTGTGCAACTGTTTAAAACTGCCTATAGCACAGTTGCTAGATGCTACCAAGACTGCTGAAGGGAACTGAGGCAGTGCTTAGAACAGTGGTTCTCAACCTTCCTAATTTTGCGACCCTTTAATACAGTTCCTCATGTTGTGGTGACCCCCAACCATAGAATTATGCAAGTGTTCTTTCACAGAAATTAAACTGAAACTGATCAATGGTGTGGAAATGCATTGGTCCTGATTGTATATACATTGTATATAAATTGGCGGGCACCTTCAGGAGGAGTGGCAACAGTGGCGACCCCCCTCCCCAAGCTGCTCGCCCTGCCACAACCCCTGTGAAAGGGTTGTTCAACCCCGAAAGGGGTCACAACCCCCAGGTTGAGAACCACTGGCTTAGAAGAATTTATAACATGGTACTTGGTCACGTGTCAGAATGTGGTAGAAAACCTCTGACGTGGCTGTCTTGTGGAATCTGATAAGTTTGACCAGTGGATGGGAGGCCTCTTGGGAATTCATGAGTTCCATGGTAGAGAAAAAGTGGGAGATGAATATAATTTCATTGTGGTCTGACAGGATTGTGGTAGATATGGCAACAAGGACTCCCATGACATGTGATAAAATTTCTCACATTGAAAGCCCTTCCACTCAGAAATTAATAGACAACAGAGGCTTTTCGGCAACAAAGCAATGTGAATGCACATGCATTTACCAAGTGTGGCATTTGTTCGGTCATGGTTTTGAGCTAAATTCCACATAAGATTTTTTTTTCATGTGAAGTGGACTTCAGTTGTAGGGTTATGCTATAGGAGAATCACAAGGTGGTAAAGGAGCTGACAAAATCTGTCTAGGACTTAAAATCCACATTGGTAAAACCAACACTCAGCACACTGACTGACTCACTGACACTGACTGACTGACTGATTGACTGACTGACTGACTGACTGAGAAATTGATATATTGCATATATAAAAATTGATTTCTATACGAATCACCTGGCTATCAATGCCCCTTAAATGAACTTGTATAACCATTTCTCAACATCTGAAAATAATATAAAAGTCTTCGTAATAATTGCTTTGAAGGGATTGACACCAGCAGAGGATGATGGTGCTATTTATCAATGCACAAAAGCCTGGCTGGGTACTTCATCCATTACATCAATAGCAAGATTGATAAATAATGAACAATAAATAGGAAAATAATGGCCAAATTAGAGCATTCTTCTCTAGCATCTTTACAAGGAGCATCATGCCAGGAGAGTCAGCAGCAGGAGAACAACAAAATGAGGCATCGTTTGTGCCTATCTGTCAAACAACAGGACCAGGTATGGTGCCCACCTCCCAAATCTTGTTCCTGGCCTCACTGCATATGAGGCCTCCAGGAGAGGGAGGAGGTGGGACATTCAAGCTCCAACCTCTATCTCCAATGTCAATAACATTTTAATATAGTCTACTACTTGAATTTGTAGCCCTAATACTGAAGCCTCCCTGATCCCCTGTGACCTCCAAATAGTATTGTTCTCCCCCCACACCCCCCCCCACACCACCAGTTAGGCCAGAAGATATGCTGTATATCCACTGGCAGCCTGACAGGGCAAATCACCATACAACAAAGGGGGCAAAACCCTAAATTTCAAAATAGGATAGAAAAACTAAGCCCCAAGATGCCTTTTCATGCTGTTTCTCTCACTCGACATTCTGCAAATGTAATATATTGATTCGCCTCTTGCTCTTGCATGCCGTTCACATGCTTCAGTATCACAAAACTATATATATTTCTCCATCTTTCATCTCCTACATCGGAAAACCTTTTAGCCCTTGACATAAAGGGGTGGCCGACCTGCTTTCTACCCACTACAGTCTGGTACCTTGTAGCCTTGATTAACAGCCCCTTTCCACACACCCCATTGATCTGGATCTTAACTTCTGCCCAAAGACAAGACAGCTGCATCTTCAACTGCGCACGGCAGAAGCTCGGCTGCATTCAGGCCTAATTCTCCAAACTCTCGTCTTATAAAAAAGATGCTTAGGAGAAGAATTCTGTGTGGTTGAAATTTGTATAATTCATATACCCTGAAAGAAGTTGGACCACTCCAAAGATCCTAATAATTTCCAAAATTCTTTGGGGAAATGACAAATTGGCTAATGGTCTCCAGAAGAGGAGAATGACCTTCATCACTGGCTCCTAGGGAGCCTCTCCCATCCTTTTGAAGACAGAATGGAAAAGAGCTGAAGGATCTCAAATACCTGAGAAGACTGTGTCAAAAAATTCAGGAGTAACTCACATGCAACATACAAACTATCTGAAGGATTGTGTCCTGGCATTGACATTGTGGGAAACATGCTTTCCCCTTCAGCACTGCAACTGTACATTGTCACCCAGTGGATTAGCTTCGGCAGTGTACCTTCTGTCTGTATTTGCATCTATTACATTTAAGCACACCTTCCTCCAAGAAACTTCAGGCAATCTATGGATCTAAGCTAACCCAGGGAGTTTCATGACACTGTGGGGATATGAAGCCAGGACTCCTAAATCCCAGTCTTCCACCCTAACTACTAAAGTATACTATCAGTCTACTCACCGATCCCTGTGCATTCATCCCATGTGGAAAAAACCCACATGTAGGATCCATGCAGTGTTCTATAAAAGTGCTATCAGTGTAGTTATGAGACACCCTATGAAAACAGACCTGGGGCAGTTGTTTTCCTCCACTGATCAGCCAATTACTTTCCTGCTGTAGTACAGGGACTTGAAAAAAAATGCCACAAAAATGTGAATCCAAATTCATTTTCTCTTTTCCATATGTCTGGAACATTTTTGCTTCAGGGCTTTTTCACTGATGTTTGGCTGTGGCTTCCCCCCCCCCCCCCTTCCAACCAATATCTGCTAGAGGCATCACCATGACGACTAAAAGACCACCTGAGATGATAACGAATGGTCAAAGTTCCTCTTCAGAGTTAACTCCAGCTGTTGAAAATTTCCCCCATTCATGTCTTCCCAGGACCATTACACACGCACGTCTTACTGCAGATTTTCAGAGCAATAAGACTTTAATTTTTTTTAAGTCACTTTGCTAAATCGAGATGGAACATCACTTGTGGCATGTTGGGGTGGCATCCAACGGATTTATATATATATATGTGTGTGTGTGTGTGTGTGTGTGTGTATAGGTATAGGTATAGGTATAAAGGTAAAGGTATCCCCTGTGCAAGCACCAGGTCATGTCTGACCCTTGGGGTGATGCCCTCTAGCGTTTTCATGGCAGACTCAATACGGGGTGGTTTGCCAGTGCCTTCCCCAGTCATTACCGTTTACCCCCCAGCAAGCTGGGTACTCATTTTACCAACCTTGGAAGGATGGAAGGCTGAGTCAACCTTGAGCCGGCTGCTGGGATCGAACTCCCAACCTCATGGACAGAGCTTTCAGACACAGCATGTCGCTGCCTTACCACTCTGCACCACAAGAGGCTCTTTATATATAAACAATTGCTGTATTGCAGTTGCTTAGTAGCATCCAACTAGCACCTTTTATTTAAATGCTTCTGGTTCAGTTCGTACATATACATTTTAGCATTAGCTCACTGAGTGAAAGTTGAAACAGACCAGGCTTAAAAACAACAAGAACAGCAACAACAACAACTGACAAGCAACTGAAAAACCATATTACCAAGTACTAGGGGACTCTCTGCTATTGTTATCAGCCACTGTGAAAAATGATCTGATAATATGAAGGAACATGAGTTCACAGAATACATGGCAGAACCCAATGACACTGACATTGCAACAACAACAAAAGCAACAACAGCAGCAACAACAACAGGCTATGTGTGTATGTACACGTGTGCAAAGTCAGCTGCAACTCCACCACATTTTGCAAAGGGTTGCAATTTGTATGGGGAACGAGCCTTCTGGCAGAAGCTCTGTTCTTTTAATTTTGTCCCACCAAATAAATACTTGAGCAGAGGCCTCCTGGCGGAGCCTCTCCAGTCTGTACTCCCATTGTGCAGGCCAATAAGGATGCACACAGACTGGCCTCACTTGCACCCACCCTCAACAACCTGGCGGTAGCCGCCCAATCAGCATGTGTCCCGCCCCTGACCATCTCTTCACAGTTGGTCAGGGTTCCACTGTATTTAGCTGTATGCAAAATACAGTGGGTGCTAGCATCGTTCCTGGCCCGCTGTATTTAACAGACAGTGGGCTTGATTTCTAATCTGGAAATATTCCTTTAGGTTGGGAAGTGGGGCCCCAAAAGTGTATAACGCCTCTGCAGTCACCTAAGCAGCCACATAGCACCCGCTGACCTATTTCAGGTCAAGAAAACATTGCAGAGAGGAGGTAAGGTTTCCAGATTGGCGTAGGTTCATGTTCTGGGTGTGCATAAATCTGACTAGGGTCAGGACTGCTGTGCACAGAGCAGTCTTCTTAGTGTTGCCAGCTTCCAACTGAGTCACTAAACCCACACCAAACGATGAGCTGTATTACAGAATGCAATGGGCTTTACTACTAGTAAATAAATAAAAATATTTGGGGGAGCTGTGCAACAGGATAATAATGCTAATTTCCTGTCCTTCCTTGAACATTTCTGGGGTTTCTCTTTGTGATTCTCTAATTTGATCCTGCACAGTGGTTATGATTTTGGCAGTTTTTTAAAAAGAATCTGTCCTGATCAGATCTATCCTCCAAATGGGTAGATCCCAAGTAAGTCTTAAGCGTGACAGTGTTTGTTTGTTTGTTTATTTAGTGTACCGCCCTCCCCAAAGGATCAGGTGGCATTTTGGAAAAGGTCCATGTGGCTCCATGCTCATGATTACTCCTCCCCTCTTTATTTTGTTTGTATGCAACACTGAAATCATTTTTTTTGGGTGGGGGGGGGTTGCCCTAGGGGCACTGCCATTTGCCTCCTCTCCAATTCCCCTTTCAAGTCAATACCAGCAATGACCCAAACCTCATGAAGCTCCTTTTAAACTCCCCCCAATCATTTTTTTTAATTCAGTGACTAGTGATACCTGCATATTGAAGAATTGTGTCACTTGTAAAAAATATTAAAACAACAAGGGAGAAATGGAGCTTATATATAAACAAAGAGAAAAAGATGGTGGAAGGTGCAGAATAGGTGGAACATCCTTGATGTGGGTGGGGGAATGACCATTGAGGGGTGGCAAAAGGATGGGGGAAATCCATGAAAACTTGCACGCTTTGAAACATGTGAAAAAGTCTGCACAAAAGCACTCTCAGAAAATCCGGGAAACAGCAACCGGAAACGACACTGAGCGCTGAAGGAAGGAAAATCAATGCAACATGATAAAGAAAACCCAACCAATGTAGAGGGTGGAAGTGAGAGAAAACACCCGTGCATAATAGGCCCCTGTCTCAATTAGAGCCACTGCATCAGAACTGATTTCCTCCTGACCTCCTACAGAACAGATACGTCCACCTGTCGATTGGCATCCTTGCTTCATTACTTGTTGACAACTTGCAAAGCAACTGTGCACCACTAACAAATTGCCTCTAATCATTTCCTTCTCTAACATTATCTCCACAGTCCTTCAGTGTGCAGACATAGACTCAGCATGCTGGGCTGATTCCAGATGCTAAAATGTGAATGGAGCCCAGGACCAGGAGTTGTGTGTTCTCATCTGCAATTTACCACCATCAACTGCAATATTTGGAATGGATGCCATTGTCCATTCCAGCCCAGTGTCTTACAATGATAATGCATGGATAATATGCTGGTATGTCTTCCTGACAGAATACACTAGTACATCTTGAGGACAGGAATTACACAGTGGTAAGCAATGCTTCCTCGGGGATTCTTAAAATAATTAATAGTGCTTATATTCATTTCTGCCATATCAGCTGGCTGCTTTTGAGTTTTAATTTCTGCAACAGTTATATTTTGCTTTACAAAGTGTCCACATTTGTCCTTAGTTCCTCTCTCTTGACTCCATTTCCTCATGGAACGAGTTTAAGCCTTGATTTTAATGTGCCTGTGGTCAGCATATCAGTCAAACTGAGTCATTTGCCATTCAATGTGCAGTGCTTTCATAGCAGAGATTCATAGTTTGGGTGTGGTGTTGTACTGGCATGCTAATCTGGCATATATAGAATAGTACAGACGCACTGGGAAACCAATATGTAACAACAACTCCCTTATAGTAGTGGCAAATCTTCTGATGGAGGAAGCCTTCCTCTATGTAGTGTTGCCAACTCTACTGTGAGAAATTGCTCAAAATCTGGGTGTGGGACTTCAAATCATCATCATAAAACATAATACAGACAAAAAGGATGACACACAGCCTACCTGATTGGCCCTCTGGTACGCTGTGCATTTTCCCCAACTGCTTCCACCTCTGGTTGGTAGGCTGTGCATCGTCCCCCACTGCCTCCATCTCTGCCTTCTCCTTAGCCCTCCAGGCTGTCACTCACCATGGAAGACCAATAAGGTAGGGGATGCCCCATCCCTACCACATCCGCCTCCTCCTCCCACTTGCAGGAAGACCTAGCATAAGATATGCCGACCAAGTGCAGTGGCTAGGAGGGAGGGAGGGAGGAAGAGGATGGTCTCCATACCAGCTCTAGGAAGGCTGGTGCAGCCTCTAAGACCATCCGCCTGCCCAAGAAACTGCATGTGGGGGTGGGGGTTGGAGGCCAAGAAATGGCTGCCTGCTAGGAGGATGGGGCCCACAGTGGCCTGTAGAGGCCTGGCACAGCCCGCCTGTCTCGGGGGGGGGGAAGAACCCCCCTCCAAAACCAGCCTGACCTTCTGAACAGAAAGGCCCTGAAATGCCCATCCATCCCTCAGTCCATCTGGACTACCTCGGCCCGCAGAAGCCTCAGAGCATCCATCTGAATCTGGGTCCAGATCTGGAGGGGGGAGGGGTAAGATAACCACAATAATTCCAGTCTTCTGTCATCTGAAACTGGATTGTCTAGTCCACACTGAAAATCTAGTTGCAAATGATTCCTACAGTGCAATGCCCAATGACATGTTGATGCAACCCTGGACTCTCTGGGATCTCTACTCCTATCCCAGCTGAGCCAGTATTGGTCAGTACCCAAGGAAAGGTAGGAATCCAGCTTCCCTTACAATCTCAGAACTCTGTATCTTATACTCATGTACCCCAATCCCTATAGATATAGATACACATAGATGCACACACACATGTATACACAGACACATATCCCAGCAAGAACCAAAGCACAATATCACAATCATTTGGCATAGGAAGGTGGTGATATCAAATATCTAATACCTAATGCAGCAGAAAGAACCAATGAATGCAGTGGAAGGAAAAGAAAGGAAAATGATTTCATATAAAAATCAATGCTGCTGCTACCCCTACTATTGCTAATAATAATCAAAAGGAGAAAAATACTATTGCAGTATGAAACAGAGAGATAATGTACTCTTCCTAAAGCTTGGCTTTCTCCAAAAGATTTTATAAAATCTATGCAAGTCTTAAACTCTCATAAAGTTTAAGATGAAAGATTGTTCTGGACCTTGGAGTGAAGGCAGACAATAAAGAAAACAGATAGGGTCTGTAATCAATAGTTATTGGATCTGTCTAGCTTTCATCACTATCACTAAACATTATAAAGTTGAAGTTGCCTGCAGACAACACATTCCCTATCTGATTGGCCCTCCTTATAGGCATGCCACCAAGAGAGAAAGAGAAAGAGAGAGAGAGCGCACTCTACCCATGAGGACCAATCAGTTCAAATTGCACTCTGCCAATAAGGTCCAATCAGTTCAAATTCTGTGTAGACGACTCACTGCCTACTTTATTGGCTCTCCCTGGGGGTATGCAGCTAATAGGGGGAGAGCACTCTGCCAATGAGAGCCAATCAGTTCAAATTGCACGCTGCCAATGAGAGTCAATTAGTTCCAATTGTATGCAGATAACTCCCTGCCTGATTGGCCTTCCCTAGATATGTACCATCCATAAGGAGAGAGGATTCTCCCCAAAAGGACCAATTTTGGGGCTTATTTGCCCTCTTCTTGCTGCTTGCTGGGTGGAATAGGTCCTGGTCTCTTAGAGGCCTGGCTGCTGGTAAGTTGCCCCATTGTCAGCCTCTCTCCACCATTTCCACCAGGCAACAGCGGAAAGACAGCTGCTTACCAAATGTTGGTCTTAGATTTCAGCTCTCTGCTGGAAGCTGCCAGGAAGGCAGAGAAAAAATCAGTATTTCAAAAACAGAATGCCAAGGGACAGGTAGAATACAAGGAATGTCTTAATTCAGTCCAGTGAGTCAGGGGTTTGTTTAGGCAGTCCAAGGGCATCAGCAGAAGGAGCAGTTCCACAACCCAGGCCTCTCAGCCTCAATATAGGCTGTCAGCAGCCTCTCAATCCTCACTCTGTGATGACTCTCAGTCTTCTACAGTCAGCAACTATGTTGCTAATATGGTGTGCTACCTTTTAGACTGGATCTCTCTTCCAGCACATAGGTGGCATTGCTTAACTGACTCAAGTGAGCCTGGTGGGCTGACAAGGCAAGGAGCTTCAGCTGGAGGCTGGAATCTAACCCCCCCCCCCCCCACACACACACACAACCTGCCTGGCCAGGCCTTTGGAAGATGTGGGGTTTGATCAGAAAGTGAAAATGGTGGTGAACTGTGTAGACACACATGTATGGGGGAGGGTGTTAGGAGAGCCAGTGCTCCTCCAAAACAGCTGTTTTCTCCAGAAGAACAGATACATCTCTTCCTTCCTTCCTTCCTTCCTTCCTTCCTTCCTTCCTTCCTTCCTTCCTTCCTTCCTTCCTTCCTTCCAAAATCGAACCCAGCTCTTGAGATTGGAGTCTGTGCTTGTCTTTAACCACTTCACCACATTGAATCTCAAGATTAATAGAATCATAGAGTTGGAAGGTATCTCATGGGTCATCTAGTCCAACCCCCTGCACTATGCAGGTCACTCACAACCCTATCACTCATCCACGGTAACCTGCCACCCCTTTGCCTTCACAGAATCAGCCTCTCCGTCAGATGGCTATCTAGCCTCTGCTTAAAAATTTCCAAAGATAGAGAATCCACCACCTCCCGAGGAAGCCTGATCCACTGAGAAACCGTTCTAACTGTCAGGAACTTCTTCCAGATGTTTAGGTGGAATTTCTTTTGAATTAATTTCATCCCATTCTTTCTGGTCTGTCCCTCTGGGGCAAGATAGAACAATTATGCTCCATCCTCTATATGGCACCCTTTTAAATACTTGAAGATTGTGAGGGAGTGAGGGGGGGGGCACAACCCAGGGATGTCACAGTGCAGGTATATGTGCTAGTGCCAATTGTATTCCTGGGTACAATGGGCTTTGCCTCTAGTTTAGCATAACATTTGATGGATTTATAAATAAAGTAAATTAAGAAACAAAAACTAAAACACAGGAAAAATGTTTGACCTCTAAGGTCTTCTATTTGCTATTGTGGCAGCATCAGCCTTTCACCCCATGTTTTTGTTTCTAAGGGACTTTGCTTTTAAAGGACACCACTGTTTCCAAAGGACTACTGAGGCAGAACTGCATTGTGGTCTGCTATGGCACGATGTTAAGTGTAATCTCTGTGCAAGAATCAGGCGCAGCAAGCAAGGACATGTTCATCACAACACCATTGTAAAGAAGAATGCTTAAGAAGAGAAAGGAGCACTCAAGTGGAAACTCAGCACAGAGCACTGCAACAAAATAGCATGGAACATCTAATGAGATTGTCCTGAATGGAAAATTATATTAACTCCCCAAATTCTCTCTCTTTATACTACTGTCAACAATAGACTTTACATCCATGAGAAACACAATAATTTTTGAAAACCAGGTGTTTTTAGTGAAGTATATTTTTGCAAGGCACAATCCCTAAAATATTTTTAAAGCCTTCAGATTCCTTTCAATGCATAAGCATTGATCCAACCCAGAAACCTGAGTTTATAGGGAGGATAAAAGTTCACCATTTTACAATCGAAAAAAAGATGCTATTTCCCCAGTTCCATGAATTCTGTGGACTCAGTTCATTGGGAAGGTGTCTGACACAAGCCATAACTTAGCAATAAAACATACACTTGAAATGCACAAAGTCCCACATTTTGTCCTGGGCCTCTCCAGCTTTTGGAGTTGTGCAGAAGTAATATGTTTGTGTTCTCATTGGCTATGGTGAATCTGTGGTGAATCACATCCTTCCAGACTGATGTGCCCCACTCTGTCTCTCTTATGTATCATACACCCAGCTTTGACATTCACCTGCTATCATGATAAGTATTCCATGGATATCAGTTCCCTGTGTATTTGTCTGATGTGAGTATTTTGTTTTGTTTAAATGGTTTTGCTCTCCTATCCCAGGGGAAAGTATTGTTCTGGTATTTCTTTTTCTCCTGCCAATCAGTCTGCTCCAATATCCTGTTTCAGGGTTTTGGAGTTTTAAAAAAGTTTTAAACCTTTCCTTGAGTTATAAGGTCTCCTTTATTTCCCTATGATTTGAGGTTAAATTCCCCAATGATTTAAGGAGGTTTACACCAACTTAAGGGTTAGAAGTCATATTATCTTTAGAAATTAATCGAAACTCTAGTTAATAAACAAGATGTAATATTAAACCTGCATGAATCTTATTTTTTCACTTATCCCATTAAAAACGACAAGCAGAAATCAGTGGGTATTTCAATCTCAGTTTTTAAAAAATCACGTTGGAAAACATTTATACATGCCCACCCTTACACTATGTGAAAATAAAAATAACTTCAGATTATTCTGAACATGTAAAGTGTTTGATAGTGATCTTGATAAAATCAATGATTTGTATAAATCAACGATTTTTATAAATGATTTGGGTGAGGGATTAGAGGGGATACTTATTGAATTTGCAGATGATACTAAACTGGGAGGGGAAGCAAACACAACTGAAGACAGCAACAGAATACAGGATGATCTTGATAGGCACGAGAACTGGGCTAAACTGAATAAAATGAAGTTCAATAGGGACAAATGTAAAGTTCTGCATTTAGGTAGGAAAAACCAAATACACTAATATAAGATGGGGGAGACTTGTCTTGGCAGTAAAGGTAAAGGTAAAGATATCCCCTGTGCAAGCACCGAGTCATGTCTGACCCTTGGGTTGACGCCCTCCAGCGTTTTCATGGCAGACTCAATACGGGGTGGTTTGCCAGTGCCTTCCCCAGTCATTACCGTTTACCCCCCAGCAAGCTGGGTACTCATTTTACCGACCTCGGAAGGATGGAAGGCTAAGTCAACCTTGAGCCAGCTGCTGGGATTGAACTCCCAGCCTCATGGGCAAAGCTTTCAGACGGCTGCCTTACCACTCTGCGCCACAAGAGGCTCATACTGTCTTGGCAGTAGCATGTGCAAAAAGGATCTAGGAGTCTTAGTAAACCATACATTGAACATGAGACAGCAGTGTGACTCAGTGGCTATTAAGGCAAATAGGATTTGGGGCTGTATCAAACGGAATATCGTGTCCAGATCACGGGAGGTGATGGTACCGCTTTACTTTGCTCTGGTTCGGCCACATTTGGAGTACTGTGTTCAGTTTTGGGCACCCCAGTTGAAGACGGATGTTGACAAACTAGAACGTGTCCAGAGGAGGGCAACAAAGATGGTGAGGGGTTTGGAGACCAAGACATATGAAGAAAGGTTGGGGGAGCTTGGTCTGTTTAGCCTAGAGAGGAGACGACTGAGAGGGGATGTGATAACCATCTTCAAGTATTTAAAAGGGTGTCATGTGGAGGATGGAGCAGAATTGTTCTTTCTTGCCCCAGAGGGACAGACCAGAACGAATGGGATGGAATTAATTCAAAAGAAATTCCACCTAAACATCTGGAAGAAGTTCCTGACAGAGCAGTTTCTCAGTGGAACAGGCTTCCTCGGGAGGTGGTGGGTTCTCCATCTTTGGAAATTTTTCAGCAGAGGCTAGATAGCCATCTGACAGAGAGGCTGATTCTGTGAAGGCAAAGGTTACAGTAGGTTACAGTGGCAGGTTACAGTAGATGAGCGATTGGGATGTGAGTGCCCTGCATAGTGCAGGGGGTTGGACTAGATCAGGGGTAGTCAACCTGTGGTCCTCCAGATGTCCATGGATTACAATGACCCTGGACTAGATGACCCACGAGGTCCCTTCCAATTCTATTATTCTATGATTCTATGATTTTGATGCTGGGCATGTTCCAAAACTGATATTCAGTGGGTCACATGTGATGCTCGATATTAACATGAGTGCAGTTGTGCAGTTTGGTGTAGTGGTTAGGAGTGTGGACTTCTAATCTGGCATGCCGGATTCAATTCTGCACTTCCCCACATGCAGCCAGCTGGGTGACCCTAGGCTGGCCAGGATGCTGATAAAACTGTTCTGACAGGACAGGAATATCAGGGCTCTCTCAGCCTCACCCACCTCACAGGGTGTCTGTTGTAAGGGAAAGCAAATGTAAGCCGCTTTGAGCCTCCTTCGGATAGAGAAAAGCAGCATAAAAGAAGCAACTCTTCTTTTTCTTCTAACAATGACATAGAATTTGCTAACAGCAGTATGCATGTACAAAGTGGGAAAATGGAAATGTAACATCACTAACAATCTCTCAATGGGTAAGCCTGCATATGTGTATACGTGTTGTGTGGTGCGTAGAGTGGGGTTCTCCAAGGTGATGCCTGTGGGTGCTCTGGCACCTGTGGGCAACTGTTCTGATGTCTGCCAGATATTTTTAGAAAGTGGGTTGGGGCAGATGGGGGTTTTGCCCAATAGGGTGTTTTTGAGTGAACATTAGAGGTGTGATTTGCTGTGAAGACTTTTAAGAAGTTGCTTCAGCAGCTGCTAGTAGTCAGGCTCCTCCTCTTGCAGAGGGGCATTTTGGCAGAAGCAATCCTCTAATGCAGGCTTTCTCAACCAGGGTTTTGTGAAACCCTGGGGATTCTTGAAGGTCATGGAAGGGTTTTCCAAATGGGTGGAAGTGCAGGTCAACATGACCAAATGTTTATATATATGTACGTGTATGTGTATGTGCATATCTAAATGATTAGAGCAGGACATTGTTTGGCCTAAAACGGAACCATTTGGTTGCCAGCCAGGTAAGAGATGCATAACTTGGAACAACAGGATTAATCAATCAACACCTATGTTCATTTCCCCTAGGCCCACTTCCGTTACTTAGGTGACAGTTAGGTAACACTTAGGCTTATTCACCTTACCCATTAGGCCTACCTGTCCAAGTTTTGCAGCAGCATCAAACCAGTGTGGTATAGTGGTTAAGAACAGTGGATTTTAATCTGATGAGCCAGGTTTGATTCCCCGCTTCTCCACATGCAGCCAGCTGGGTGACCTTGGGCTCATTACAGCCCTGATAGTGCTGTTCTGGAGCAGTCCTGTCAGATGCTCTCTCAGCCTCATCTACCTCTCAGGGTTTCTGTTGTGCGGAGAGGAAGGGAACGCTTTGAGACTCCTTTAGGCAATAAAAAGTAGAGTACAAGAACTCTTCTTCTTCTTTACCCACCTTTTGTCCACCTCCAGTATACCCATCAAGGTAATAATTTTCTAGCAATTATGTTAGCCTGCCTCAGTATATGTTTGCCATATAAGTTATGGCACCATGCACCATTGCAGTGTGTGTGTTTTTGGCCATACCCCACTATGGGTTCTCTTAGTGAAATGCTGGCCACTTTGCTATTGCTTTCTGGACCTCTACAAGATTTGGTAATTATGGCCTTCCCCCCCAAATGATTCCTCCTCCTCCCTGACTTTCTCTTAGCTAACTTGTGTGTGTTTTCAGTGCATTTGTATGCATGCTTTATCCTTTTATTCTCCTTTAATATAATTCATTTCTTATCGAACTTCTGCCTAGTTAATTGAGAGTTCTTTTAAAGGGGAAAATCCCCTAATTCCCCCAACTAATTAGGAGACTGCCTATTTGGGTAACACAGCAGCTGCTGCCACAACACAAGGAACTTCACTGTATGACTGAAAGAAAGCCATGTGCAGGCAAGAAACTAATTTAAAAGTATATTCATTTTAAAAGGCATCCTGTTAGACAGTGGTTCTACCGGAAGAAGAGTTACTATTAAGCATGATCTCACTCCTGGAGATTTTCATGGCTGACTCCACCTCTTGTGGCAGCCATTTTGTGATGGTGCCCACTGTCCAGTGTCTGGCTTCCAAAGGTGTCCTCAGGTTCAAAAAGGTTGAGGACCTTAGAGGGTCTGGAAAACTCAGGTTCAGATCCCCACTCTACCATGGATATTCCCTGGGTGAACTTGGGCCAGTCCGACATTCTATGGCCTCAGTTTAAATGACTCCATAGGGTTGTAGTGAGGAAAAAAATAGAGGAAAGAAAAATGGCATCAGGAGCTTTAAATCCCCATTGGGGTGGAAAGTGAGATATAAAATAAATTATAGCTTAGTTGATTAATATATTGTAAACTTGTACTATATGAAAACAATATCAATAGGTAAGTTTTTTTGAGAGCTGAGCTTTTATTATTTATTGGAATAACAAATGTGAAGGAACTCAACTATATGCATACTTCAAGATGTTGTAAATTCTAAGATTGCCTTAAGAGAAGAGGCATATTTATACAGGCTTAATTAAGGCACATCAGATCTCACGTTGGTTTTACAACTGATTTTGAAATCGTTTAGCATAACAAACCTTGTGGCCCCATCGTTCGAACTTGTGCAAGACATATCTCCTGGAACTGGTGTAAGTTTGATCAGGCAATACCAAATTTTTCACCTTTTTAAGCATCTCAGCTTTTCACCTTCCTGACACTGAACCTGTCTTGTCAGGGGTAACAAGAACCCTCCATGACCAAATCTCTATATTTGAATATTCTACACTTTTTTTTCTTTTCCTGCTGCAATGTGCCAGATGCGACATGGATGTCTCTCTCCAGAAATGAATAATTAACATTTTTAGTTAATTGGGAGCTTATCAGTATCTATGTAGATTTATTTTTTTTGGTGTAGACCAACAGACACTGTTTCCAAGAGACAGCTGTGTTGCATCAGGTAGATACATTGAAATGCTGCCGCATTTACAATTAAAAATGCTAACGGATTCCTTGTTTTGTTTTATCCTGTTTTCCCTCATTAATATGGGCGATAAATTAAAGAATTTTACTGATTTTGAAAGGCAAACACAATTGCTGTTGTCCTGCTTATGCTAAGTAAATTATCACAACTGTTACAGATGCTATATCATCCATTCTGCTTAAGCAAACAAACACAAACCTCCAAGTAACCCAGACATCTACAGTGACAAATTGCACAGGGTTTCTCAATTCACAGTGGAATCTCTGCCTCGGTTGCCACTAATGGAAGCAGAAAGGCTGCTCCTAACAGTAGAGGAAAATCCTGTTTGGATTCCTTTCACTTTTCTGTTTCTTCCCTCCTCCCTGGCTTCTCAGAAACAGGAGGAAAACGGAACAAAATATTGGTAGCCTGAAACCAACTATGAATAAGCACACTTTTGCAGGCATGGAGGAAGATGACATTCATGTTTAAATCATGAGCTCATTTTCCCCCATCTAGAAACACCTCTAAGGAAGTTCCTGGAAGAAAAAGCAGGAGAGGGGATTAGGAAATGAACATATAAATCCCTGAAACAGATGAACATTCAAATGCAGCCACTTGCTCTACAAAGCCAACTCATACTGTAGTTTCTCTTCACCTCGCTGTTTATCTTTGTTTTAGGTTAAAGGAAAGGGAAATCCAGCTGCCACACTTTGCTACAGTTTGCTCGCTGCCTCTCCCCGCCCCAAACTGGCAGAATTCAGAGTCCTTTGAAGATTTATTAACAGTGACATTTAGACAACATAAAGCCATTTCCATTCAATTAAATAAACACAGTGTGTTAACCTTCAGTAAAAGAAGTAGCCACTCTTTTTATAGGTGGCTGTAAACAGATTTCTGGGCTTGAGCAAAGCTCCGATCAATAAAGCCTTTGCAAACAATAATAATCTCATGCACACTCTATCGACAGCTGCCTAGAAAATATAGCTCAAGTCTAACTGTCCCCAATGTTCGAGCACTTTCTTGGCCTTTCCCTCTTGGCCTCTTACTGTCCAAAGTACCAGTGCAAGTCCAAAGTATAAAGCCAATTTTTCTAAAGAAAAAACGGAATTACTAGGAACAGATCAGATGGTCCACTTATTCTAGTCAATGAGAAGGATCTGAAAGAGCACTATGGGTTTGTTCAGATGAAGCGGAGATGGTACCAATGGGCCACCTTGGGACAAGACTGATTCTGTTTCTTGAGGATTCGTAGGTGATGCTGCTTGACAACACATTCACTGTTCTCTGGAGTATGCAGATTGGCCTGGGATTACCAACTTCCAGGTGGGTCCTGGATATCTCCAGGATTATAACTGATCTCCAGGCAACAGAGATCAGTTGTCCTGGAGGAACTGGCAGCTTTAGAGGGTGGCTATTGCATTATACCCTGCAGAGGACCCTCTCCTCCCCAAATTCCACCCTTCCTAGACTAAGGTGACCAGATTTTAACATTGGTAAAGCAGGACACCATTCTTAGCCCCTCTGCTTGATTTATCCATTTTTGCCTAGAGATCTCTGTGTGTCTTTTTTATTTCAAGGATTTGTCTGCTAACAGCCGACAAAAGTCTTTCTGAGTTCCACACCAAGGGCTTCAGACTGCCAGACAAAATCCTTAATGTTCTGCAGTGCAGATTGTCATTCACTGGTGCTGCCAATTCAGTCCTTTTTACTCCAAACAATGCTGATTGATTTGAAAATTCACCTTTGCTCAGCATTCAAACTACTTTTGTGGAGGACCAAGTGATTCTTCCATTCTTCACCAACCCAACACCCTACATTCAAAAGGCTGGGGGAAAAAATCAAAAGCACATTTTAATGTGCTCGTAAGTAGTTCTGCAAGAATTGCAGGATGGTACCGTATTTGCCGGCGTATAAGATGACTGGGCGTATAAGACGACCCCCCAACATTTCCACTCAAAATATAGAGTTTGTGATATACCCAGCCCGCCCCTGCATCTCCCTGTGACTGGCACTAGTGCGCAAGTGCGCATGTCCGAGCTCTGCGTAGACAAGTGGCGGGCCGGAGTGCCACTGCTTCCCACCGAGCAGAACGGGCTGGTCACACCGAAAAGACTGGCACCCCTGTATCGCTGCTGATGCTCACTGCAGACATGCTGGTGACCCGCCGTGGCCGCGCTGGATACCGTGCGATACTACATGGTATGTAGAATGAGGTGGGCGGGCATCGGGAGGCCACTATGGGCACTGGGCGAGCATCAGAAGGCCACTCTGGGCAGCTATGTCTATCCCAACTGAAGTGCATCCGGCGTATAGGACAACCCCCCCACCCCACTTGGAGGCATGTTTTTCACCAAGAACAGGCAAGAAAGAGGATCAGTCAGTGTGGAAGAACTTACTATCAGTGGCATGCTGTTGCTCCATGGAAGTGCCAAACTCTCAGGACACAAAAGAGTGCCCCCCTCCCCAATCAGAGGATAGCTTTGAGTCTCTCTGCTTTATCAGATCTTGCTTTGGGAGTAAAATGGAGACAAAACTCACAGTTTACCATGTTATGCCTTTCGCTGAGCCAAAGGAGGCATAAAGAATGTCTGTCAGAGCAGGTCATCTTAGTCACACACTGGGAATACTTCTTGAATAATGCCTTTTGTGCATGAAGAAGCATGAGTGAACATAGGAGGCCATCTCTGTTGGCAGTAAAAAGAGAACTGAGGGAGGGAAGGGGTCCCTTCCAGGAGCATGCAACCATTTTGGAAGGAAATCATGCCTCTGGCTCTTGGGAGGGGCCTCCCCTTCAGTTTTTTGACAAAGAGAGGCGTTGAGGCTGGACAGGAATCTTGCAGTGACCAGCCCGTGGACGCTCACTTCCTATGTGCGACTGCAGCAAAGACTGAGGGTCATTCCGCACGACTTCAATGTAGCAGAAGGCTTGCAAATTGTAAACGCTACTAATTTGCAGTTCCGCAAAACGTCACACACAATCTGCCACACTTCTAAAACAGTCCCACAAAAGGCGATTCATTGTAGAGCTTAAAGGGAAATCGGGAAAAGTGGATTCACCCTCCGAAAAGCGCTACACTCTTGCAAACAATCTGCAACACTAGCGAAAAAGACCTGTGCGTTCCCATTGTTGTAGTTCCAACAAAGTCCCTCCCCCTGGCTCTC
This sequence comes from Paroedura picta, assembly GCF_049243985.1. Classification (NCBI taxonomy): domain Eukaryota; kingdom Metazoa; phylum Chordata; class Lepidosauria; order Squamata; family Gekkonidae; genus Paroedura; species Paroedura picta. The sequence continues at coordinate 152,413,203 of NC_135370.1, read as the reverse complement.
TCCTCCGAACTTCCGGCGAAGCGATCACCTTTTTTTTTTTTCTCGGAGCGAGCAGAAAGCAATGAACCAGTGAACCTTCATTCACCCAGCGAGGCTTCTCTGGCTATAGTCCCTCCACAGAAGTGCTTTAAAGCTCCCCTAAGGCCCCAAGCACAACACAAGCCCGTATGCAAGTTCCCTTTATTTTCGGCCAAAAATCGCGCCCGTGCAGGGGGGGATTTTTCTTTTCACTCGGGGGGGGGGGAGCGTGGTAATGATGAATCGCCAGCTCACATGGCAGCTGCCAGCTAGATGGGTCTCTATGTTAGGAAGAATCAAGGCATATTCGTTGCAACATGTGTGTGTTTTTTTAAACCTGTTCTTAAAGGGAAAGGGGCTTTCCCGGGGCATGATAACAACCACCCATTGGCTGTATGTTTGATTGACGGCCAGGGGCAGGACAAAACACAGAAAAAAATCGCTTCCTTTCTAGCAATTTTTGCGAGACCGGAAACCTGTGGGAAATGAATGAAACACTACTGAATTCCAGTAAAATGGCAGGTATGCGTAACACCGAGATTGCACTTTTAAAAATAGTGTTTCCGCTTTGCGGGACCAATTGGCAACATTGGTCCTTGTGCGGAAAGGCCCCGAAGATTAAAATGTATTACTTTTTTTCTCGCCTGAAAAACAAAACCCAGTTAAATGTGATGACTTTGAGTTTTACTATTATGGGAGCAGGGGCAAAAAGTTCAATGTCCAAAGCATATATATATATATATATATATATTTAAAATAAACTTCTCAAATGCCAACAGTAAGCAATTTTTGCTTATATTGCTCTAAGAGAGCACTTCATCCTTGGCGGTGCTAATTAAATATAACAGAACATGCCATACTATTGTCCATGTCTATTATGGTGATAGATTCTTCCACACAGTGGATCACAGTTGGACCTGTAATCTAGAAAAAGTTGATTTTCCAGCTGGAGTCTTTTTGAAGCCATGTGTGGAAGAAGCACCTGCCAAGCTAGCTGGAAGTAAGCAATGACCTAATCAAAACTCACCATATGGTAGGAAATGAACAAATGAAGTCAACTTGGAATGCAGACATCTCTCTCTCTCTCTCTCTCTCTCTCTCACACACACACACACACACACACACACACCCTGAGTGTAATGGGCTTGGAACTTGCTGGACACCTCTGTGTTCTATTGATTGTTATCTTTGTGCTAATCCTACTGAATTCACTTCCCACGCATGCCAATATTGCCATGGCTGCCTGGAGGACAGCAGTAACCTGATATTAGGTAGCATCAATCATTAAAACAAATTGCTACCTACAATCTCATAATCGGGATCCAAGCAATGAGCCCAGTAGGGGTGGATATCACCATGCGACTTTGTTCCAAAATTGCCTTGATAGACGTTGAAAGAGACTATTTCATGGCTTGGAGTAAAGCAATTCATTTATGTCTCCTAGATACAGGTGCATTATCTGTCCCATCTACCTCTTCACTTCCTCTCGCTTACATTAGTTGCTGCCAGTCTTTCGATATGCCACTTGAAAGCTGTTTCCTTGCCAGTCAGTCCCCTTCCAACACTGGCTGAAAAGAGGGCATTGCTCAGTCATGGATGGCTGTGCAATGGCTGGCATTTTTTTTAACTGCTTAGTGATAGCCCATCTAGCTTGCATGCAGAAGACCACAGGGTGTAGCCCCCTGGAATTGCCATTAAAGTCACTTCTAGCAGTGGGCTTCAGCAGAGCCTTCCTGATACCTTGGAGATCTGCCACCAGTGAGAGCAGATGATATTGGGCTAGGTGGACCCATGGACTCATATGCCTACAGAAAGTATCCGGGATCCAAAAGTGCATGGGAAAATAAGTACTCCTTTGGAGAAAACTGATTATTTGGGAAAGTGTTCTTGTTATTTTTAAGAGCACAAGAATAAACTGGAGTCTTGTGAGACCTTAAAGACTGATTTAAAAAAAAATCCAGCCAACTTTTTCTGTACTTCTTCAGATCCAGTGAACGGAGCCTCACTAAACTGTCATTCAATGTAATGGGAAAAATCCAGCAAGCAAGCAGCTTGTCAGGAAATACAGGGTGTCTTGCAAAATACAAATCTAACCAAATAAAATGTTTGGGGGAGCAACTACGAAATCTCTTAAAATATCTTACTTCAGCTGTTTCTTTGAGCTTCTTTCATTTCACACAGTTTCCAAAGAGACTGAAATGACCAGTGGGTAAACATTTCAGTGTTTCTAGACACTCCGTTTCTGATTTGAAAGTTTCAGTGTTTTCACCAAAGAAATTCAAAGGGTCATCCTGACATGAGGCTACTGAAAGGGGGATCCATTGCAAGATTTCACACGCGTCTCACCTGCCTCATTGTTGAACAGAGCCTTGAGATTTCTGTCTCATTGTATATATTAACTACTTTAGCAAAACTTGGAACCCCTAACCTATTAAGGTATTAACAAATTTAGCATAACTAGGGATTGGCATCTGAATATTTTCTAACAAATCTGCATTTTATATGATTCCATTTTGCCCTGTACTTCTTGCAGTGAATGGCCTCTATTTTGTGCTTTCCAGGGTTTTTATTTTATTTTTTTACAACCCTGCATAAAATGACCAGCTAGTGAGGGTCTACTCATCGCACCTGAAATCTGCTAAAGTTTATGCCGGAATAAATTTTTGTTTGTCCTTGTGGTACCACAGAACATCTGCAACAAGCTAACATGGCTATCCTTCTGGAATGAATAATGTATAATTTAATGTTTACTCACAACAGGTGTTATCAGAGATTAACAAAGTCTGAACAATCCCTAATCTTGAAATGGAAATGTTTGAAAACCTATGAATATGGACAGTTCAATTATCAGATTAATTAAACGTGAGGGGACTCGGATTTAATACAGGCCATGTTTTGTGTGCACATCATACTCAGGGATTTTCCAGGCAAGATTTGAATCTGGTATTAGACATTTCTCTTTCTTTCTCTTGTGACTGCAGAGAAGAATGGTGGTGGGAGGGAGAGGCGTAGATTGTGCAATGAATGGGGCATACTCTGTTGAAAGCTGGGTAGGGCAGACCAGGTTTCCCAGTAGACTAGGGCATGATTACAACAGCCTCACTCTTAAGGCTACAATCCCAGGTGGTGCTCTCCCTCTTTCCAAAGACTTTACCTGTTTCTCCCTTGATATCTGAATCTGTTCTCCTAAAAAAAAAATCCAGTTTCTTATTTGAACTCATTCTGCTGGATTAAAAATTCCCTGGGGTGTGGGCAAGCTTTCCATTACCTCTCACATTGTATATACTCCAATAAAAATTTCTCTCTAATGCCAAGGAAATTCTCGTGAGTTTTGCCTTTGACTTATGTGATGATTGAACCACACTGGGTTCTTTTTCTCCTCACAATCTACAACTATGTCCAATGTGCTGCCGTTGATGCTTGTGGCGGCTGTGTATTTGAGACATCTGGTAGCATTTAACTTCACTTAAGCCTTGTCCCTTGCTAACTCTGGCGTGACACATCGTGGTCCCTTTCCTTCTCCTTGCTTGAGGCATATTAGAGCTGAATGACAAAAGCTAATCAGGTTGGAGGGTGTACATATGAAGGATTGCCACCATGCAAGGAGCTGGGCTTGATAACCTTCCCCCTCCCATCACTTGGCAGCCCCATGGTTCTGAGGATCTGTATTTGGAAACTGTTATCTTGTTCCCCCTTCAGCATTCCTTTCTGAAGCTAACCATTCCTCAATAGGATTAGTACAAGTCTTCCCATTGGCTTACACATTAATTGCATCCAGCTATTATCCTTTGTTGAAAGGTTTTCCCCCTCCCTGCATGCCAGACAGGAGGGGGGGGGAGAATAATTTATGGCGGATTTGAATCACAACAACAATGCACAAAGGATGCCCCGCACCTTCAGTTTTGTTCAACAGGGGGACATCTTAATTATTCACTACATATTCTCAAGAATGTCAGCTCTTTCAGACTCAGGATTCACCTTTAGCCTTAACATGGGATCCACTTTTAATGGTTTGTCAGATCGGATTGTCTTTCTCCTTCCCAATTTGGGTCTGCTGTTTAATCCTGCTTTCTTTTTTTTTTTTTAAAGAACAAGCAAAAAGTGAATGTTGCTGCCATTGCTGCTGTCTAGAATGCATAAGATTCAAAGTTCGACTAGAACTTTGCTAGAACCACCTGCTTCGGGTTTTGAAATCTATACATCACAGTTCAGGAAATGCAACACAGTTTTAACAAGAACATTGCAAATCTAAGAGGTACTGAGATGCTCGCTGTACTGTGTTAATATCATTAGATATACACTACAAAACCATGTTGTGGAGAGGTGAAAGGGGCCCTTGTGGTATGATAATTGCTCTGCAGGCCACACATGAAAACAGAAGAGGAAAACAAGAGGAGGGATAACATCCCTTGACATGCCTTGGGAAGGCTGTTGACCGGGAAAAACTGATCACCTGTTTTTCTCTCCTGTGACGTCACCTTATGTATCTTATTAGAAATGATACAAGCTACTGGTGACATATGGACAGCTCATGTGAGCAAATCACAGAACACCAAAATGCACCTTCAGGCTTGGTGCTTAAGGTTGACTAGAGGCAAAGCCTGTTGCACCCAGGGGATCAATGGGTGCTAAGATGCACACCCGCACTGTAGCAGTCATGGGGGCTGGCTACATGTCAAAAGGAACATTCCTAACCCAGGGGTCACCAGCCTCCAGCTGTGGCCTGGAAATCTCCTGAAATTGAGGTAATCAACTTCCCAGGGGAAAAATGGCTGTTTTGGAGGGGGGACTCTGCGCTGACAATTTCCCAAGGGCTGCTTGGGAAGGGGAAACTCCATGGCACGGTGTCCCAGAAAGGTTTCAAGATGACAATCTTCAGTTGGGAACTGGGGATTTGCTGGAAAATCATTTCCAGGCATCAGTCCCCTTGGAGAAAAGGGAGGGGGGACTCTCTGGCTTTGGATCCTATGGAGGTGCAGGGATGCCAGGCTCCATGTGGGAAACAAAGAGAAATAATTCATAAACGTGTCAGGGTTTCTTTCTTCAATTAAAATATTGATAGCAAAATTTGCTTGAAGAACTGAAAACCTTTCTGTCTGCACGTCCTTCAGTTCAATTCAATATCAAAGTACCCTGTCACTGTCTCAGTTATGCTTGCCTATATGATGAAGATATTACAAGGATTGTGGAGAATGCAACAATATATATGAGATGGTTTCAGCTCTCTAAAGCACTACTGAAATGCCAGTAATTATTATTAAATTATAATGGTTGATTTGGGCAGTTTGTTGCACAAGTCAGATGTGATATTGGAAGGTCCATGAATAAGATCGGAAGCCAGCTTGGTGTAGTGATTAGGAGCACCAACTTCTAATCTGGTGAGACACCTTGGGGTTGTGAAAAACGGTATAAAAATCAACTCCCCTTCTTGCAGATTTACCCCAACAAGAAAACAGTGGTTCTACAATGCCTCTCAGTTCAGAAAAATGTAGAGGGAGGTGTACATTCCCTTGGACTACAGTCTAAATCTGGGACCTTCCTCTAGGGATGTCGGCCTCCAGGAATCTCCTGGAATTACAGCTCATTTCCAGACTACAGAGATCAAATCCCCCGGAGAAAATGGCTGTTTTGGCAGGCAGACTACGGCATGGTACAACACTGTGGTCCATGTCCTTCCCTGGCTCCAACCCCAGATCTCCAGAAGTTTCCCAACCTGGAGCTGATTCCCTGCCACTCTGACTGCTGCTGATGGCTAATGGGGACTTGGCAACCCTACTCACCTATCCCCCATTTTAAAAGAAGAAGCTCACTTGACAGGTCAATCAGAAAACTTTCGCTAGGCAGTTTGTGGTCTAGTGATAATGGAATGGGTGATGTCTTTTCCCCAAGTGGTTAGTTGTATCAAATGCATTCTAGTGGCCAGGATGAAATCCAGTAATATGTGCTACTCTTTTCTTTCCGGGTAACTTTTATTGATCTTTGACTGCAGAGTCATCGTCAGGGTAGGTGAGAGAAAAACACACAAAGACCATTTACGCACCGGAGGTTTCATGCTGGGCTGCAGGCTGGAGTTTTAGTCGTGGCAGGTTGCCCCACCTCTTCCTGCACCCACTTGGGGAAGCATTTGGCCCAGTGCACCTCATCTGCCCCCGATTTGTGCTCCTGCTGGGACAGTGAAGTTCCCAGTGCATAAACGGTCAGAAACAAAGACAGGAGAGAAATCATCTGAGTCTTCATTTTAACTTGCATAGGGAGAATAATATCATACCAGTGGCAGAACCTTGGGCATCAACTTGAAGAAAAGTGCACATATTGGCTTGCTTTCCTCAAGCAGCTATTTCCTTCTCTGTTAGTTGGTATGCGACTCATGTGCTTCTAGTGGATGCCTTAGATCCATTTCAGCTAATGAAGTCTTCCTTCGGAGAACAGCCTGAGACGCTGAACAGTCTGATTTGCCTTGCACTCTTGAAGTGTAAGCCTTGCCGCTTAGGTATTCGATGCACACTTCCTCCCCCTGCACACACAAACACTTGCCCTCCAAATGCATAGACTCAAGTTGGCTGGTCGCAAAATAAAATGCTGCACTTCTGTGCACTTTTGCCCTACCTCTTTGACTATCAATTGCTCCATTACAAGTTCCATTAGCAGAAATTAAAAGTGCAGAAGGTAGCTAAATGACATCTCTCTTCCTCTCCTCTAGCCCCAGCAGCCCAAGAATATTGCAATTAGGTCTTTCCACACAAGTTCAGATTCAATAGGCGAGAAATGAACAACTAAGTGATACTCTCCAAATGTCAGAGCTACCATTGCCAACCTCCTGGGGACCTCCTGGAATTACAAATGTTTTCCAGATGACAGTGATAATCTCGTGGGGAGCTAGCTTCTTCGGAGGGGTGTAGTCATATCCCACTGAGGGCCCTCCACCTTCACCAGGCTTCACTCCCAACTCTTCAGGAATTTCCCAACTCAGAGTTGGTAACCCTACACTGAACATAAGTTGTTGTTGGCTACTGCCAGGAAAAAACAAATCCCTGCTTTGGAATGTCCTTTCTTTTCACTTGGAGGGAGCCCATTCTGCACATGCTGGATAATACAGTTTTAATGCACTTTAGAAGCAGATTTTCCTGTTTCACATAGGATAATCCAGCTGCAAAAGCATCTTGAAAGTGCATTGTCCAATGTGTGTGGAAAAGAAGCAACTGGAGATGGGAGGCAATCATGTAAAAACACTACAGGTCTGAAAAGGGAGAGAAAAGATGGAAATATTCTGTAAGCATTGCCAGCCACAAAAACATGCTTCAATACTCATTTTGCTTCCATTGTAATCAAGGTCAAAAAGCTATTTCCCCTTTCATACTTGGCACAGAAATGGCCTGCCCTTCCAAAGAAAGGCCATGTCCTAATTATCTGGATTTTATTAGAAATCTAAAATAAATGAATAAATAAATAGCCAGTCCTCTAGAAATAGCCATAGTTGCAAAAAGGTCTCTCAGAAAACAAAGAAAAGCAGCCAATGACCAAAGTGTTCCTTTGGCAAGACACTTAAGTGAGAAGGGCGACATTGAGGCCACAGATAAATGACTCACTAAGTAGATGCATTATTTTTACAATCTTGGGAAATTCTGCATAAGACTCCATAGACATATGAAGTAGGACAGGCAAGCAAAAAGGGGGAAGAGGTCAGAGCTTGTTCATGTAATTCCCTCCCCCCCTTGGATTTCACTCCACCCAGACCCTGAAGCCCTTATGCAAGCTTCACAATTGAGTTAGATCACTGATCCAGGTAGCTATGGCTAGAAAATGGCTCTACTAGGTCTCAGGCATTTCAGATCTAGGGTTGCAGGTGCCTCCTAACAACCAATGGGATATAGGGAGGGGACTTACTAGGAGCTGTAGGGAGGCCCAGGTGATATCGCTGGTAACATAGCTACATCATTCCCAACATGTAGCAGAAGTGACATCATGTTGCACCACTGGGACAGCACTCTGGTATTTGTTCAAAGATGCTGTGGTCAAATACCAGAGGCCAAATACCAGAGCTTCACCTGGATGCTTCTGGTGCACTTGAGAAGTGATAGTGAGGAAGCCTAAATCTCCCTTTCTCTTCTGGTAAGTCCCCCTACCTGCCAGTTGATTGGCAGGAAGCGGAGCCTGATGATGGGGGAACTCCGCCTACAGGGTAGAGGGTCTGGCAACCCTATTCACATCACTCTTTACTTGATTATTTAACTGGAGATGCCAGGAATGGAACAACGGACACTTTGCCCTGCTCCTTCAAACTTTTTCTGGTGTCTAGGACACAATGGCACTGTTCATATATAGACTATGCATGAGCATGAGAGATCCCTTGATTTGTTTGCTCCTTCTCACTCTCCCTATCTTCTCTCCTCAAACACAAGGACCTAATTGAAGATGTCTACTTTTTGCCAGCTCCCCCCTCCCTTTGCTGACCATCTCCTTCTGTATGCTGAACGGAGTGGGGTGGTGGTGGAGGGTCACGTGTCTCCAAAAAGCAGCATTTCAGGGGGCCTGAGTTAAGATGGAGAAGGCAAGGAAGTTGTGTTCTGTGGAGTGGACTGAAATCCCGTCCATCTGAAGAAATTAACAGCAGATTCATTTATATTATATATCTTTTAAAACCTGTTTCAAAAGAACTCAGCAGACCTAGGAATTAATTTGAAAAGTGTAAAGGTAAAGGTATCCCCTGTGCAAGCACTGAGTCATGTCTGACCCTTGGGGTGACGCCCTCTAGCGTTTTCATGGCAGACTCAATACGGGGTGGTTTGCCAGTGCCTCCCCCAGTCATTACCATTTACCCGCCAGCAAGCTGGGTTCTCATTTTACTGACCTCGAAAGGATGGAAGGCTGAGTCAACCTTGAGCCGGCTGCTGGGATCGAACTCCCAGCCTCATGGGCAGAGCTTTCAGACAGCATGTCTGCTGCCTTACCACTCTGCGCCACAAGAGGCTCTCTTGAAAACTGTAAAATATAAATAAAATGAAAATTTGAAACCAGACAATCCAAAAACAAGCCCATCTCATGTAATACATTTCTAATTTTAGACAATAAGCTTTTGTGTTCTTTTCTTCTTGCTGACAATGATAATATACTGTCACTCCCTGTCTTTTTTGTATAGGAGTTCCACTTTGCAGGGTTGGTTTTAGATGGCTTATTTTCTCTGAGGTGCTCCATACTTTTTTATGGGGAGTAGGAAAAGAGATCCACCCGAGTACTCTCCAATCTCATCCAATAAAGTGGTGGCTTCATCCACCATTTCACCCCTTTTTCCCCTCAGAAACCACCTAAAATGTGAGGCTACTTGTCTGTAGAACTGTTCTAAGCCTATTAGTGGCTTCAGTTCATTTTCCTTCACTCAACCCATCTGTTCAAGGCTCTGTATAAATGACAATCTAGCTGGGCATCAGTTTCACCTGAATTTCTTTTAATATCTCTAAACTTTAGGTTTTTCTGCCCTGCTCAGTCGACGGACCAAAGTTGACTCCGACCCTTTTCTTAAACAACTGGCAATCTGAGGTTTCTTCATCATCCATATCTAATTAAATTTCACTCAGTCTTCCACATATGTGTGGGTGCATTCTGCTTTCTTCTGGAACTTCCATGTCTTTACAGGTTCTCTTAAAGCTAAAAGTCTCCTCATCATCTCGCTTTTGATACCATGGATATTTCTGTAATGTGGAAATCAAGCTTTTCGTATATAATCAGAAATGTTACCATTTCATATTCTTAATTACAGGCTTTGTAGATGTTCACAGGCTTCTCTTTCAGATGTTAAGATTTCTTTTAAACGGAGAGGTTTTGTGTTTGTCTTAAAGATATTCTTTCTTTTATCTTTTTACCTGTTGAGTTCCACTGAACTCCCCTGGCTTCTAGAAAGTGGCCACTCTTCCCCACTCTTCCCTAATACCCCCACTTTTCCTTCCTAGAAGAACAACTACAAAGCCAACTGGGCACATATCCTGCTCTTCCTTAGGAGGATTCACCTTCCAATCAGGCCTGAATCAGGAGTTAACACCTCACTGCCCAAATTCCCACTGCCAGACTGTCCAGATTAGCTGTCAGTAGAAAATTCGGTTCTCTAAAAAAAGAGTTTCTCCTCAGAGAACATGATCAGCTAAGCACAAACGTGCAGGTTCTGTCAGAATCAGAATAGACTCAAATCAAACTCACCAGACTTCAGCACACAATGAAAATATATTAACTGCCTGTCAGCTGTTGCCGGCCAAACAGAGACTGAGTGCTCTGGCTGTCTCTGCCTAGTGAGGATTTTTAATGGTTTATTAATTGTTGCTGTTACTTCAGCACTTGGAACCTATCTTTCAAAGCACTGCCCTTCACATGCCCCACTCTTTGAGAACATTTATGAAGGAAAGGTCCTTTCAAACCTATCCTGTGCAATGGGCACATACATAAGAGCATCATATCTTATGAAACACTTCTTACCATTCTAAGCTACACATTTCAATTGACAATTACATTTTCTAGAGTATAATTATATTTAAACATTCAAACATATATAAACCTTCTGTTTGTGCAAACCTTCACTTCTTAGGTGGTCCTGAAGAGTGGATCAACAATAACGTCCTCCTTACCATTGATATGCACTATATCAAAGCTGTAGTCATGGAGCTGGAAACTCCACTGTCTCTTTTTGCTATCGGTGCTCTTAACCTGCTTCACATATGGTGTCAGAATTAAAGCCCTTCAAAAGCAAACTCTTCCATCTCAGTTTGCCATTAGGGCGCTTAGGGTTGTGGTTTCAACACAGTGGAAAATGATCTAGGCCCAGGGTAAACATCTGTCCCCACACATAGGGTCTTAGTTTCCTTAGAGCTGATGCAACAGTCAAACATTCATTCTCCCTGGCTGCAAGATGTTGTTTCTGGCCATAAAACATATAAACTTTCACTTGAAAAGAATTACAATGATAAAATCCATACAGTACTACATTAAGGACACAGAAGCCTTTGGAAAGGGACTTCTGAGGGACACTAAGTAAATGACTTGGTGCACAGGCTGAAGGAAAGATTTATTTACTTATTTATTTATTTGGTTTTTTATACCACCCATTCTTTCAGCTCTTTACACTGAAACATTATCTAACTTTACATGGAACATATGAACAACTTTCAAACAACTTTCAAACAACTTTCAAAACATTATAACAGTTCAATACCTACAGCTAAACTATTGTATTTTCTGACTTAGGGAAGTCAGCACAGATAATCAATTCTCCCTTCTATAGTTATATCTTGCTTTTCTCCCTAATGAGGCCTGAAAGCAGCTTACAACACCATTCCTCCTGCTCCATTTCATCATCACAACAACTACCCTGTGAGTTGGTTAGGTTGAGCAAAGGTTTTTGGCTCAGTTTTGGCTCAGTGTCTCCAATGGAGCTTCCATAGAGACCATAAAAACTGCCTTAGCCATATGGCGATGAGGCCTAACTAGTCATCATACATGAGAAGCTCTTGAAACCATTTTCCCCACAGTGGTCACAGTCCTGGCTACCTAAACCCCAAGGCATTCTCAAGTCTGAGCGTCATATGATGCCGGATGATATGCAGAGTGCTATGGCTGTGTACCGCTGCACCGGTGACCAGCACCAATGGGAACCTTAATAGCTACAAATTAAAATCACATTTAGCACTTGGTACAAACATTAATTAACTCATCTTCACACTAGCCCCGTGGGGAAGCCATGTCATTATGCCTACTCAGAAAGGTTAAGCGAATTGCCTCTGTCCGTGCAGCAAGCCAGAAAGACTGCAGGAGGATTAGCATTTATAAACAATTGACATTCAGGATTGCTTTTCTGAAGAGGAGGAAAGGAATGTCTTTTTCCCTTTGGTGTCTCTTATTTTGCCCAGATGAGGCTGTATCTTTTCTTTGTTTAAAATAAATCGTTATCCTACATAAATGGCACTCTGACCAAACTCAATGCACAACATCACCATGAGTTAGGTTAGGCCAGGCTTTTTCAACCAGGGTTTCGTGAAACCCTGGGGTTTCTTGATGGTCCTGGAAGGGTTTCCTGAATTGGTGGGAGTTCATTATTTTTTTTAATTGTCAAACCTTTATCGGGTGATATGACAACATATGCAAATTTAAATTGACTCCGGGGAATGGTAGAGGACATGAAGGCCTGGAGGATCATTTTCCATGGGGTCGCGATGGGTCGGACATGACTTCGCACCTAAAAACAACAATGACAACATATGGTCATGTTGACCCACCCACTCCCCTTCCAAAATGGCCAATGAGGGGCCTGGAGGCGGTGGCAAGGGGGGGGGTGCCTTCAGATGAGTATTTACACAGCTATGGTTCCCAATCACATTTTGCATGATCATACCATATCTGAGGTTTCTCAAAGCCTGATGAATTTTTCAGGTGTTTCTCAGTAGTAAAAAAAGTTGAGAAAGTCTGGGTTAGGCTGCCATGGATGACCCTAGGGTCACCTTACAAACTTTCTGCAAAAATGGGGATTTAAGCCCTGGCGTCCCCACTCTCAATAGGACTCCCACATATTTTGCTGACACAGCTCCAAAACACCAAGGGAAATGAAGGATCTGAGTATGCTCCATCAACAAATCACTGGGAATATATTGCAAACAATTGTATGATTTTACTTTTCCACATCCATACAGGATGGTCATACGACTGTTGTTTCAAAACTCTATGATACTGCAAACAGATGTTCACAACTGATCCAGATGTGGATACCCACTACTCCTTTGTCCTTAGTCATGGCTCAACAACTCACCAGTGAATATTTATTGATTTGTTCCGTTTATATCCTGCCTTGCTCCCCATTGGGGACCCAAAGCAGCTGACATGATTTCCCCCTCCTCCATTTTATCCTTGCAACAACCCAGTGAGGCAAGTTAGGCTGAGAAAGGGTGCCTGGCTCAAGGCCACCTGACGAGCTGTCATGGTACAAGCAGGGATACAAACCTGGGACTTCTAGACACTAGTTCAACATCCTTAACCATAACACCACACTGGCTCTCAGAATATGTATTCCACCTCTATGGGCAAGTACTGGCCAGGATTCCAAATAGTGTTCTAAACAGAGAAGAGAGGACTGCAATGCTAGACCTTGGTTTCTAGGTGGTAGCATACCATCTCCTACATCCAAAGATGCAAACAGGCAGTAGAAGTGGGATCTCCTGCCCCAAAAGCTTTGCCTTTGGCCACAGTCTACAGCTGTAGACATGAATCATTCACTGGATCCAGCCTAAAGGAAGAAGCTCAAAAGCATGGCAAAAGAAAGGCACAAGGGAAGCACAACGTGGGATTTGAGGAATGTACTCACAGATGCTGTTGTGAACTCAGTCATCTTATGGGGCAGACTAGCCACTATCTTGCCCTACTTTTTCCTATTCCTGTTACTACCTTAGGTGATATCCAGCCCCATTCTCCCTTGTGGGCTGCTCAAGGCTGACACCATAGAAACATTAGAAAACATGAGTCCAATAGCACCTTTAACAAAGATCTATTCAAAGCATGAGCTTTCGAGTGCATGCACTCTTCCTCAAACAACACATCATAGACAACCACAGAAGCATATTATGGGAGCATGTCAAGGAGCCAAGGCAGTTGGGTAAGGACTTGTGCAAAGTCTCTCTAATGAAACAACTTTATTTCTACAAGGCACAAACTTTGGGTACTATAACAGAATAGGAAGATGCATGAAATAAACAAAATATGCAAAAGGAAGCTTAGCAACTAGGCACTTAAAATCACTGGTGTATCTGGCTCTTCTTAGCTCCCCTGTACATCTGCAACCACCTTTAACATCATTCCCCTTAATCATCCTTCAGGGCAGAACACCAAGGACAGATAGCTCCCTTAACATGATCCAAATGCTTACAAGAAACCAACAACCCCAAACAAAGGACCAGCTCTCCTTTGAGACCCTACCCCAACATTTACTCCTGGGCCCTTAACCAACCTGGGAATCAGGTCTTAAGCTCAAGCCCTCTAAAACATGGACCCTCCAATCCAGACACATCAACACAACAAAGACTAAGGCGGTCCATGCTGGTCCAAAACAGCACAACAAAGTGTGAGTCCAATGGAAAACCAACAAAGGTTTATTCAAGGTATACGCTTTCATGTTGGTCTGCAGGGTTCCACTGGACTCAAACATTGTTCTACATCAAAGGCTACCATGTTTTACCCTGTCAGCTGGGAAGGATGGTCTCTATCTAGAGTAGGGTCCATTTCCCAAATGCTCCCAATCACAGAGACATCACTGTCCCCCTCCATCATCATAATGGTCATAGCATCTCCTCCCCTCCTGCCTCTTATCCTATACAGAAGCATTAAGACATTAGGACAATTAGGAAGTTCTTTAAATACACCCATGACAGATAACAAGTGAAGGAAGCTTCAATGACAAAGGAGTGAGAGGAATAATTAATGACATTAGGGAAAATTGTGAAGAAATTGAACAAACCCTGAAGATGTCCAAGCTTCTAGAGAGGACCCAACCATATCCACCTGTATGGTGAACAAATGCCAGGCGATGCCTGGAGAGAGCTCCAAATTATTATTAATACCCAGAGATAAAAATGGATGTTTTAAAGGGGGGATTCTATGCCATTAAATCCCACTGAAGTTCCTCCCCTTCCCTAACCGTGCTCCACCCCCACATCTTCAGGAACCTCTCAATCCAGGGTTGGCAACCCTAGAAATAATAAAAATGATGACATGTGATGCGGATTAAAATAAGTTTTATAAAATGTCTAAAAGTGTCTATATTTGAGGTCCTTCTTGAGCTTGAGGTCCAGGCTAATAGCTCTGCTGTCCTCCTCCCTTATGATTGGCTGTGGATGTTCAGCAGGTACTAGTCTATTCCACCCTTTGTGGTCAACATGTTTCTGCCCAATTTGTAGCTTCAACAGCAGATGGATCATGCCTGTATACTCTCTCTCTCTCTCTCTCTCTCTCTCTCTCTCTCTCTCTCTCTCAAAACCGCTAACACTTGTTGGAAACATGAGAAGAGGGGAGGAAAAAGTTTTACCCATAAAGTAGGAGTTTCCTACATACCTACCCCCCCTGTACTGCTTATAGAAACAATTCATATCTTCCTTCCATTTTGCCACCAAGAGTGTTCTGCATGTGGCACACCCAGTTAAATATAAGGAAAATAATGCCAGAGAGTAAGTATTGCAAAACTTTATGTACTTTTTTTTTTTAATGCAGCTGTACCAATGTGTCATGCAAAGCAGAAATGCCTCATGGGATGACTGAAGTCTAAACTCTCAGGTTAATGAGGGGTCAGATCACCTGGGAATTACATTACAAAAAACATGCTGCTAAGCAAGTCGGTCTGAATCAGACAGCTGATTACACAGCCCAGCATCAAATGCAGTAGATTAGTTAAGTGTGGTTACTGGGGTTTGCACAGCATATTCTTTTGACTGGCTGCACTCTTGAGTTATTTCAACAAACAATGAGTATCGGCACTTCAAAGACCATTAGGAAACACTTTTGTACTTATGCTGCTGGCAAGAGAAAGCCACATAAAAATGATGGAACGGAGACTCTGTTAACTGCACCAAATTGAGTCTTAAAATCAATAGAAAAAGGAACATGTGCGCAGTATGCCCAATGGGATGTCCAGTCTCTATTTCTTTGGCACATTTATGTAAATACAGATGAGAGATTTGGGTAGATTTTAACAAAATGTCTCATGAACCAAAAAATAAAATATTAAAAGGGTATACATTCCTATTCCCCCCATCCTCCCCCAGAAAGTGAGGCGAATTCTTTTGTCTTTCTGCATTTGGTACAAATAACAATCCCAGTGACCTCGTCTCTGCAGTGTGCACAACTCAGTCCTCTCAAGAGGTGCTGCTGAGACAGCACAAAGAGTTTGCTTGTGCCAGGCTGATGTCAGTGGACATTAAGGCAAAGTACAGGGAGGGCCTTCTTCCAGGTTACCTGGTTCTGCAAGGTGTTCTGGTCCAGAAAGGTGTTCATATTAGCAGAATCCTCAGCAAGCAAATATTGTTTATTCCTCCCCTGGGTATTGGAGAATTCTATCATGTGCTTCTCTACGGACAAATCCGAAATGAAAAATGCACACTAGCCATAACAGACCAAATAAGTTTTTTTTTCACACTCACACCATTGAAAATTGTAAAAGTTTGTTATTTACATCTGTGTGCATCTGTATAATTGACCTCCGATGAAGATCTGTTAGATCGAAACATGTTAGGTCAAGGTCTAAACTTTTTGGCTGAGTATTGGTGTACTGGGATATTTTATGTGTGCCAAATTCTTTTATGGTTTTTAAGCATTTGAGCTCCTATAATAAACTGTGAAAATCCCCCCCCCCAGATATTTAACCAGTACCATCCTACACGTACAGCTGGTACCATTCTGCATGTAACAACAGTTACTTCACTTTGATGAACTTTTACTAGCTTCTGAAGATATGTTTACTTTTCCAAAGACTTTTGGTTTTTCTTTTCTACTGTACCTCTAACCAGGAGTACCAATTTAGAATGCACACCAGTCACCATTAAGGGACAAACATAGATAACATTGTTTTTCATTCTGTTGGATCCTACAATATGTCAATGGAAGGTACTGACAGCTATAGGCTTTCCCTGCCTCACCACCCCATCCCAGCAGTAGCATGGGTGTAGGTGGTGACATATCTTGCACTCATCACTTCCTGCTACTCCCCCAGCAGATGGGAGCAAGATGAACCCCAGTGACATTAGGTCTTGGCTCAGAGTTGGACAAAGGTTATCTGTACTGCTGTTGCCCAAGAGCAGGTAAAATCTATGTAGGACATCTGTTTACTCCTCACTGTGCCATCCCAAACAGCCACTTGGATGACTGGATAGAGAACCAGGTATTGCAAGTTCCTTGCTGTCCCTTGTAGCAGACTGTCTGCTACTGTTTTGTTTTGTGTTCTTGGGAATGGCTGGATGATTGTTAGACCTGCCATCTCATTACAGATCGTTAAAGCCATTGTTTATGCCATGCCGGTCAGTCATCTGATTGCTCAGTTTTTGCATGCTCTGGCTTATTAATTCATAACAGTGTTCTGACATTTATTCACATACTGATCTAGCTGCCCCTTTGAAGAGTTAGGCCATCAGCAAAAGTTAGGTATCTACAGGTGCTGTAGTTGAACCCTGGTGGTTGTAGAAAGCACCATAAAGTCACAGCTGACATATGACATATGGCAGCCCTCGGTTTTCAAGGCAAGAGGCATTCAGAGGTGGTTTGCCACTGTGTATCTCTTTGTAGCAACCCAGGATTTCCTTGGTGGTCTCCCAGCCAGGTAATAACCGGAGCTAACCTTTCTTAACTTGTGAGTACAGAGGAAATCTGCCTATCCTGGACACCCAGGTTGGGTCAGGTCAGTTGAACTCTCTGTCTTTCTCAGTGAAGCTGATCTTCACCAAAAGAGAGGAGAGAAAACAATTTTTGTGCTTGCCTTTCATTCTCAGCACTTGCGTCTAGTCTATGTTTACTATAATTATAGTTTCTACACCTTGATATAGCACTATCATGGCTAAAAGTAGAATATGTACTTCATTAAAACCTTAATTGTGTCAATTATTTTTGTTGCCATAGTACAGGTGTTTCATTGTTGTATGTGAACTCTTGACAAAAGCTTTGTCAACCAAATTATCTCCATATAAAAGCTACAGTATTGAAATTCTGCCAATAGGAGATGAACTTCAAGTAGATATTATGGTTAATTTATACAAACACAAGGCTATCTACAGGGGGGCAGTAAGAACCAATTTCTAAGATGTTTGCGGAGACCCATGAGAAGTCTGAAAAGATTGTTCATGGGTGATTGCTCCTAGAATAACATCTCCCTGTAAAAAACTTACTGAATGAATTGTGGAGAAGGATTCTAGCTGGTGACCTTCCATTTGAAACAAAACTTTTGGAACGCATCCAAATGTGAATTGTCAGGTGGTCCATGAAGAGATGCAAAACCATCAATGATTCGTTTGTACTTCCTATGTGAACATCATAAACATCCAAAACTTCGTCTAGACAGACATTTTTCAACATCTCATCTGTAGTTGAAGCCATATATTAACAAAACACCACTGGAAGATGCTCTTCCATCCCAAAGTAAATGAGGCATCACAGAAAAATGCAACACGGTCTTCCAGATCAATAACAGCTTGGTTTTCATAAGGATATTTCATCCAGCTGTACATAGACCAGGGTATTTGGGAAGACTGAGCAGGAGATTGAAACTGTATCATGGACTAGTCTCAAAGAGCATGGGGGTTCAAGTCCTGAAGGGTATCACTCTTGTTTGTTTGTTTATAATTACATTTATATGCTGCCACTCACGAACCTGCCATCTTGCAGTGGCTAACATCCAGTCCACCATGACCTCCAGACATCTGACCAACCTGCCTGGTAGTGTCAACAGATGGTTGTCAATTAACAGAAATAGCTGGGTGTCATCAGCATAATGATAGCAACCCAGCCCCAAACTCCAGATCAGCTGGACAAGGGGGCATACAAAAACTCCAGCCATTTCAAGGCTGTTCCTCCAATCCCTGTCAGCTAGGCAGTGGGTCTGAAGTTTGTGATCGACCACTGCAGTCAAATCTAATGAAGACAGCAGAGCTGACCTGGCTAGATCCAGCTTTCTTCAGAGATTATCTCCATTGATCAGGGTTGCCATGCCACAACCGGCAACTCTTAGAAGAAATCGGGGTGGCTGGAATGTCAGTATCTCACTGGTGTGCTGACATGAAACCATTAAAAACCAGAAGTGATGCCTTTAGACCATAGAGTTTAGTAAATGCTAGAACATCTATGTCACAGTTTTTGCCAAAAGTAGAATTAGCTCTCTGATGCGTACTCACACACCCTACCATATCTTCCCATCCAGCCAGGATGCCAGGTCTACTGCTATAGCAGAAGGCCAGGCATCCCTCGGCATTGGTAAAGTAGCATACGTGAGAACTGTCCATAAAACCATTGTAAAACAATGGGCAGCAAGAGATTTATAGTAGCCAGAGTACCCACAGACTCAAAAAATAAAAAGGTGCTTCATAACATCTTAACAACATAACATCATAAAGACCTTTGGCAAATATTTCCTTAATTATTTCTGGGTGAACTCCAAGAAGGCCATTTTTACCACATCCTAATGTAGTAAACAGCTCCTATCATTAGATGTCCTTCCTAAAGCCCACTTGACTTTAGTCTGAAACACTTCATTTTTGTTTCATCTTCTGTGGTTAGGTTAATCAACTACTCCTACTTGGGCTGCCAACTCCTGCCTGAGGAGGGTCAAGTTTAGGGTTGTCAGGGGCCAACTGGCCACTGGTGGAGGATGGGTGGGTAGGGTTGCCAGATCCAGGTTGGGAAACTCCTGGATATTTGAGAGTGGAGTCTGGGAAGGGCAGGGACATCAGTGAGGTACAAAGTCATAGATCCCACCCAAGGGAATTGATTTCTGTAGTCTGTAGATTAGCTGTAATTCTGGGCTATCCCCAGGTTGGCACAGCCGAGTTTAAGATTGCAATATCAGGAAGGATGTAATGACATACAGTCAATCGTCTGAAATTGCCGTTTCCTCCCAAGGAGCTGCTCTCTGTGGTTGGAGGGTCAGTTGTAATTAGGAGAACTTCAGGAGCTACCTGGATTGGCAACTTTATGCCTTTAGTAATTTTCAGTTGCTTGCCCTGAATTTTTATACAGTTATTGTTTATAAAGTGGACGGCATGGTTATTCATTACTTGTAAAGCACTCTTGGCACATTCTTCATTGCAACACTGGACATTTCTGTGCTTCACTGCTAAATTTATTACATAAAGAAAGTAGCCATAATATTCAGGCAAAATTTAGCATGTGTACCGGAAAATGAACAGTTATCTATTCTTGAACTGATTTAGACCCTAACACACTCCGAAGAACTGTCACCCGAAATGGATGGCAACCCATCTCGTCTGAGTCACCATGTGATGAACTGCTGCAAAGCTGCCAGGAAGCATCTGCCCAAAATGCAGTAAGTTCAATATTTTCTATCTAGGAAGACTGTAGTATCATTTACATGCCTATTCTGCAGGAGCAGATTAATAAAATAGTCAGAGGACATTGGCACACCCACTCTTAAAGGATACTTCTGACTTTGATTACTGGATCAAGAGTGTACATGCAATTCCATCTGTGCCCTTCTTTTCACACTGATGTCCCTGACTGATTTCCTGCTTGAATGGGAAGTGATCTCATTCTTGCTTAAACTTCCCGCCTTCTGGACATTGAGCCCAGTGGTCTAACTAGCAGATTGGCCCTTGCTAAGACTGGGTGACACAGGTGGGCAGAGACTGCAACCTAAGTCTCCCCCCCACCCCTTCTTACGTTAATGCCTTTAAAGTTTCTAATGAAGCAACATTAGTATCTCCCTATTAAAACTCACGGGCTCATTGTGAACTCCACCACAGAGTAGATGCTGTTTTAATTAGCAAGATGGATTTGGGAGCTGATATGTTGTGTTGTGCTATAATTCCTACCTTTACAGTCATTTTCTCCCGCTTTCACACTCTAATGTGTTATAAATCCTACTTAGGCTGCTTCACTGGCCTGGCACTGCTTGGAGTCAATCTTTCAGGCCTCCCGTCGCTATGGCAACCTCCCGCCACCCTCCCGCTTGCTGGAATACGATACAGTCTCCTGAGGAAATTGCTATGAACTTGGAAGATCACGTGGATTTGTGCTCCCGCTGCTCGAATCTGGTCCTTTAAACAAAAATTCCACTCGCTTCACTCCGCAGACTCCCTGACTTTTTTCCCCTTTGTCCCATGTGTTTTCATGTGGAAGAAAATCACGTCAACAGCTTTAAATTCCTAAACAAACCAGGCACAATTGGAGCAATTTCTCCACCGCCTCTGCCTTTTGTTTCCATTTTCTATCTTTCTCTTCCTAATCTTGTCTTCTCACATGTTCACGGTCTCTGAATGTTCATTTCACAGTTCCAGCTCATTAATACATGTCCTTATTCTTAATCTTACTCAGTCTACCATCCTTTCAGCCTTCCCCACTGAATTTTCTGTTAACTTTTACTTTCCATCTTTTTTCGGAGGGGAGGTTGCTGCATCTGTATGTACACCGGGCACTTAAGTGTTGCCCCCAAGACCTACTGGCCAGCCAGGCAATGAGCATGCTCCAGTTTGTGGCTTCCCCCCTTCAGCCTGGGAATAAGCTAGCAAGATAGAAACCAAGTACACCAGCTCCTCACTCAATCTGCACTGCACCCTCTGGCTGCTCCCTCACGCTGCTCCAACACTAGAAAAGTAAGTCCAGATGGTAATTTTTTTGGAGGGGAGGGGAGAAGGGGCTAATCAGCTGCCAGGACTTGGGCTCACAGGTCACAAGAGTAAATTTTGTGAGGATCATGTCTGCTGTTGCAATGGATGGTGTAGTTTACAGAACAGTCAAAGATAGAATTAAAACCTTCTAGAAGGTTTTAGAACTACATTCTAGTTAGGACTACACAGAGAAAACTTTGGTTTTCAGAATGCAGTTTTGTAAGCCATTTCAAAGCCTTCTGGTAAAGAGAGGAAGGTGAGTTAAAAACCCTAAGTAATAAATAGCACAGTGATGGGTACTAGGAACCCTTTTCTGCTCAGTTCTTGTCAACACCAAATGACTGAAACTCTTGTAAGGTTTTCAGTACATGTGAAGGAACTGACAAAATAGACTCCAGATCATGAAAACTTATACTCTATGTAATTAATTACCTTTGAAGAGGCTTTCTTTGGTCTTTGGTTAATATTACCCTAAAATAGTCACAGAATGAAATCTGTTTTTAATACATTTTTCAATTTCACTCACACCACTGTAATATTAGTTCCTTATATCCATTGCTTCTTTATGACTGGCAACCCTAATTGATTCTGATAAAGAGAATATTCTTAGCCCACACATATGGGAAAATTGATTATAATCCCAAAGTGATGTAGAAATGCCAGTTCCCAGGTGTGACCTGGGAATCCCTTGGTTTTACAGTTCATCTCCAGGCAATAGAGATCAGTTCCCCTGGAGATAGCCAGTTTGGTGTAGCGGTTAGGAGTGTGGACTTCTAATCTTGCGAGTCTAGTTTGATTCTGCACTCCCCCACATGCAGTCAGCTGGGTGGCCTTGGGCTCACCACGGCATTGATAAAACTGTTCTGACTGAACAGTGATATTAGGACTCTCTCAGTCCCACCCACCTCACAGGTTGTCTGTTGTGGGGAGAGGAATGGGAAGACAACTGTAAGCCGCTTTGAGCCTCCTTTGGGTAGAGAAAAGCGACATATAAGAACCAACTCTTCTTCTTCTTCTTCTTCTTCTTCTTCTTCTTCTTCTTCTTCTTCTTCTTCTTCTTCTGGAGAAAATTGCTGCTTTGGAGGATGAACTCCATAGTCTTATACTCCTATTGAGGTCCATCCCCACCCCAAATCCTGCCCATTCTCAACTCCACCTCCAATGTCTCCAGGTATTTCCCAGACTAGAGCTGGCAAACTCAGAGGCAAAACTACTTCTGTCTAAGTAAGGAGTAGAAATAAATTCCACAGAGACAGCTCCCACAATATTTCAGTGGTGTAAAAAGCAGAATCTATTGAACACGGGCCTGCATCAAAGCTCTTGAAGGGATGGACAACTCTGTCCCATTGGGGATATAGTCATTCTAGTTCAGTTACATCTAGGGGAAGCAAAGGGCATTTTAATTCAAAATGTCTTTCACTGCCTACTGAACTGTACAGAACACAATCTGTTCAGTTACAGGTCAGATCCAAGTTGGCCAAACTGAAATTGTAGTGTAGCTTCCAAGAAATTCAAGTAAGCCTTTCTCAGTAATTTAAGAAAGTGAACAGAAATAAAATTAGCATAGGACCAGCTAAGGTGTACACTATTTTAAAGCATTTTAATATAGTAAAAAGGGTAAGACACCAATTGGGGTGTTATTCGCATATTGGTGACAACCCAGCCCAAACTTCCATACCAGTTGGATAAGAGAGTGCATGAAGATGTTAAATAGGATTGGAGAGAGGACTGCTCCTTGTGGGAATCCACATGTGAGTTCATGGTGGCTTGAAAATCTCTCTCCTAATGCTACCCTCTGTCCATGACCCTGGAGAAAGTAGATCAGACACTGAAGGGCTGTTCCCTGAATTCTGGCATTGGTGAGGCAATGAGCTAGAAGCTCATGGTTGATGTCAAATGCTGCTGAAACGCCTGATAATATAAGCAGCACCAACCTGCCTCGGTCCAACTGGTGATGGATGTCATCCGTCAGGGCGACTAGCACTGTTTCTACCTCATGGCCAGGCCAAAAACCTGACTGGGATGGGTCTAGGACTGAAGCTTCTTTCAGGAATGCTGATATTTGTAACATGACAGCATTTTCAACCATTTTCCCCAGGAACGCTAGGTGTGAAAGAGGTCGGTAGTTGTCAGGCTTTCGCAGGTCCAGAGATATTTTTTCCCCAGCAGCGGCTGAGCCACTGCCTCTTTTAGAGCCTCTGGGAATTCTCACGTTTTAAGGGGGAGGTTGATTATCTCCTGAAGAAAGCCCCCTATCATTATGTCTGGTATTTTTATTAGCCATGATGGGCATAGGTCTAAAGGGCATGTGGTTGGCTTTGCTGTTCTTGGCATCCTGTCCACTTCAGTCAGTATGAGTTATCTGAAGTTACTCAGTTTTCTCTCCAAAGACAACCAAGGGGCCTACAGTTCACTTTCTGTATCTAAAATTGGAGGAAGGTTGTGATTGGAGGGAGTGTCGAGATTTTGCCTGCAAAATTGATTACCAAATGCCTCACAGATGATATCCAATTGGCTATTGTTTTCTTGCCCTGCTTCTAGGGAAGTGAGGGATCTAACTATCCTAAACAACTATGCTAGGGGTGAGTCAGCAGACATGATGGCAGTCAAGTAAAAGTTGCATTTCACTGACTTCACCACCATCTCATAAGCTTTCATATGCATTCTATAAGATGTGCTCGAGACTTTGTCACGAGTCTTCCTCCAGACTCACTTAAGTTGTCTCAATTCCCATTTCTTCTTGTGGAGCTCCTTGGTATATCAAGGTGCCCGCTTGAGACAGGGGTGGAGAAAATGTCAGGGAGCTATTTCATTGATGGTGGTCAACAATCTGTCATACCATTTGCTGACCAGACCATTTAGAGAAGTGCCAGAAGGCATTGGATCTCACAGAGCATTCAGGAATCCAATTTGATCCATAAGTCACTGTGTGTGAGCTAAAATCCGCTCAATGCCCAACTGAGGAGGTAGTGGTAGCCTTAGCCAAGTCTTCAGGGCGTAGGTGTCTGACTATAGCACAGCATTTGCTGTGACCAGATCCATGTTCAAACCCCTGCTGAAAATATTTTAATATAAAAGATTCATTAAAAATATTCTAATGTCATAAGAATTTTTTAAGCCAACCACAACATACTATTTTTACTGTAAATTTGCAAGGTCAATGAAATGCCATCTATTAATAGTTGGTAGAGTATGTTGGCCAAAAGATAATTGCCAGCTTCTAAGAGTTTTTTAAAAGTAATCTTGCTACAATTCCATGCAACACCAGAGTTGGTAACTAAATAAGCAATCCAGATAACTTATAATTTAAAGCAAAACAATAATAATGGTAGAGAAATTCCCCTGTAGGCATTAAAGTTGCATGCATATGCTTTGTGTATGTGTGAAGTGCCATCAAGTCATGGTTGACTTATGATGACATATCGGAACAGCACAGGAGCACACAAAAATAATATGACAGAAAAGAATCTAATGACCCATGCATGGCCAATATCTATGTATACAAAAAGGCTTATATAATCAAAGAAGTCCCCTTTATATCCTGTTTGACGCAATGAAAAAGAAAAAAAGTTGCAAGGGAGAACAGTTTATATGATCCAGTTGTTCAAGGTGGGAGCCGGAGAAGTTTCTGCTTAAGATCCCCCAAGCTTATTGTGAAATTACCTGCAGGTCAAATAATTGCTCTCCCTTGCAACAAGTTTTTTTTTCTTCTTCTACCAAATAATGTGGCCTTATTTTCTTCTCCATTCCCCTCCACACACATGCATGCATGCATGCGCACACACACACACACACACACACACCATGAGGCAATAAATAAAGGTGGGATATAAATATTTAAATTAATTTTGTAAGAATAACTGTACTCTGAAGAAAAGACAGCTCACTCCCCTAACAGTGACGAGGCAATAAATCTCCTTAAAGTTGATGATGGAGATCTGTAAATAATTGAGGTGTTCTGAAAAGAACCTATTATTTGGCAAATCAGCCACATTTTAACTACAGATCTCTGACACAATTGCTCAATCAAGCAATTTGAGTTTGCCCTTGAAATCAAGCATTAGAAAAGCTTTGGCACAGAATATATGTCAACCCTATGAAGAATTGCAAGCGGCATAGGATCACGTTTCTAAATTGGAGTGTTTCTGAACCAGGTCCTGCTATACGAAAAACTGAATGCAAGGGAACCAATACACCTATACTACAGCACTAGCATACATTGTAAATACAAATTATTAACCAATCATTTTTGCATTTTTAATGCAAAATTAACCAACCATTGCATTTTTACAGTGGAATCCCAAACAGAGTTACACTGTACTAAGACCATAGATATTCAATGGCGTTTGAAGGTTAGTAACTGCTTGTGACTGAACTATTAGGTCCTTTAAATGCTCTTAACAATTCTGTAAGAATGAAAGCTGCCTCAGTTGAAATAGTCATAACCAGGTAAATAATGTACTTGGTTTAAAATCACCTAGAGCAGGGGTAGTGAACCTGTGGTCCTCCAGATGTCAGTGGACTACAATTCCCATGAGCCCCTGCTGGCAGGGGCTCATGGGAATTGTAGTCCATGGACATCTGGAGGACCACAGGTTGACTACCCCTGTCCTAGAGCACCCAGCAATCCAGGAAGCCACCTTTCTTCTGATCATTGCTGTCTTCAATATAAATACCAGAATTGTTTCCCAGCTCAACTAGATCATGCCTAGTTCAGTGCCAATGCTTTAGGCTTCCACATGCAATCTAGCTGAAATCAATGATGCATTAGGAATAGCTTTCCTTCTGCTGCTTAATGTTTGACTTTTGCCTGTTTTTTAAATTTTATAGTGAGTTTTAGTGCCGGTAATAATACTTAGCACTTATGGGACACTATATATTCACAAACATTAAGTAATTAAGAAATAAAAAGGAGCAATGGATAAGGCTGTCTAAAGCTATGCGAAGCATGTAGAAGAAAAGTTCACTTCCTTCACAATATCTGCACTATAGAAAAAGATGCCTGCAGGTCAAAATGAAACACACCTTGCTGTTCTATCCAGTCTGCAGCACTGTTGGGAGTGAGCGCAGGTCCAGCTACAACAGGATGGGAGCTGAAACCAGAACTTCACATGAGGGCAAAATAATTATTTCACTGGGTATGGAACTCATTGTTTTAAGGGTTCTAATCCCATTTTAGACATTAGAGACAGCCTTGGGTATTAGCAGATGGTTGCACCTACCCCCCTATTGCTAGCAGACACTGGGGCACAAAAGCCTTAGGAGGTCTCTACTAAACTTTCACCTGATGTCATAGAGTTCCCAAAGCTTGTGATGCAAGCAGGGATCCCTATGTCGAGCTTCTATCGTGGCAGGAGGATGTATTTTTACGGTAACATAATGTGTAACACTGCAGCATTTTGGGTAAAAACCCAGAAGTGAAATAGGGTAGCTGCAGGAATTACTAAAAAAATCTATGTTTTACCATAGAGTTTCCAGAGATTCCTAGCACTATCTAGCTGCTTCAGAATTCAGTGATGTAGTGCCACAGCCAAGATTGAAGCCTCCTCATTTCCCTGCCTCCAATTCTCTCACCGATTGCCAGGCCCTGCCTGACAACCCTACCTTGTGATTTGTGTATGCAGTAGTGTTACAAACCTCCAGGTGAAGCCTGAAGTTCCCCTAGAATTACAACAAATCTTGGACATTACAGCGGTCAGCTCCCCTGAAGGAGATAACAGCTTAGTAGGGTGAGCTATAAGGCATTATATCCTCCCACACTCCTTCCCCAGGCTCCACCCCCCAAAAATCTACATGCTTTTTTCAAGGTGCAGATGGTCACCCCAGGGGCAGTGTTTTTACAGCTTACTTTGCTGAATCACTGATCTTTCCTTCCAAGATGTGGAAGGAATCATCAAGATGAACAGCAGCACCAGCAGCCTCCTCAAGAAGCAGGTTCTGTGAAGCAGCAAGTCATCTGCGCACCACACTTGGACTGTATCACAGAAACTTTGTTCTTCATTGTGACAGAAGCTAGTGTGATACAGTAGAGTATTAGAACACTAATGAGGAGATCCAGGTAAACATTTCTGCTCAGCTGTAAAGCTTACCTTGGATCAGCTGTTCTTTTTTCATCCTTATCTGCCTCACTGTGTTATTGTGATGATAAAATGGGGGAAGGGGAATCATGAACACCTTCCCAAATCCCTTGAAGAGGCAGAATAAAGGACAAAATGCTTCTAATGCTATTCTAAATCAGCTGGTCGGTGGCCTCTTCCTATGGACTTGGAACAGAAGTGAAATGGCTGGATGATTACTTTGTGGGATGCAGAGTAATGCTAAGTAGAAATCATTGTCCTTGAAGGTACATTGAATTTCAGTTCAACTCCTGTCTAGAGCTTGACCAGCCAGAATAGCTGCATATTAGAGTAAAATCTTTTCACTGCATCTCAAAAAACACAAATGTTTAAGAGGCAACCAAAACAATCAAGGTGCTGGAACACCTTCTCTAGGAGGAAAGTTTTGGGGCTTTTTAGTTTAGACAAAAGACAACTAGTCTCATGGTATGATAAAGTTGTATAAGGTTAATAAATTTGCCCACCCATGTAACACTAGAATTTGGAGGCACTCAATAAAACTGATGGCCGATACATTCAGGAAGGACAAAAGGAAGTACTTCTTCAATGTGTAGAATTTATTGTTACAGGGTATAGTGATGACCATTAATATAGGCTGCTTGAAAAGGTGATTAGACAAATTAATGGGAGACAGTAGAGGACTAAATAGAGCTTCCATGTTCAGAAGCAGTAAGACTCTATAGGCTAGAGCTGGGACACTTCATCGTCTGTCCTCTTGTTATAGGCCTTCCTGGAGCAGCTGGCATGCCAATGTTATACAAGATGCTGGACAAGACCAGTCAGGTCTATCATGGCTGCTCTTATATTCCTCTGTCAAAAGCATCCACAGAGAAACTTCTATGGGTCTCTCTTGTAAAGGAACATAAACAGGGGAAAAAAATAATCAGAAACAAGAGCTGCATTTCAGTGATGCAATAAAATCAGAGTTCAGTGCACCTTTAAGACAAACAAAGATTTATTCAAGGTGTGAGTGCAAGCACTCGAAAGCTGACACCTTGAATAAATCTTTGTTGCTCTTAAAGTTTCTACTGGACTCTGATTTTATTGTGCTACTGCAGACCAATACGACTACCCATTTGAATCTATTTCAGTGATGGCCACTGATAATTCCCATGTCTTTGTTCCCCTGCTGCTGGAGAGTCCCAGATCTCTAGTGGGGATTATGTAGAACCACTTGACCACAAATGTTAATATTTCATGACACTTTAGTACATGCACATTATTACTCCTTTCCTTCTTTATTCTCGGCCACCACAGTGAGAAAAAGGTCCTGACTGCACAAGGTTAGGGGCTCAACAGCACTCACGAGAGAGAGGTTCTTATCCTTAAGTTCCCTGCTGAAATCACAACACGGACAATAAGCAGCTGGTGATCAATTCATTTGTGTCACAGCTTTGAATATGGGGAGAATAATTCTTGTTATTAATTCTGTAATGATCATGCCATTCTCCTACAGTCTCGGAGATTAATTGGCTGCTGTCAAGAGCTAGGGAAATTAGAAGGCCACAGTTATATCACACAAGGTGGGCAGATGCAGATACTCACTCAGGACTGCTTCTGTGTTAGCAGCCTGGACGGTGGTTAAGCCTCTGCACTACAGTGCCCAGGATCACTGGCAAATAAGGATACTGGCATCCCTGCTGCAAACAAATCTGCCCAAATTACCGCATTAATTTAGGCATTAATATCCTTCTTGTTTCCCTAAAAGGATTCAAAGCCCTTTGCATAATTCTCCTCTCCTCCATTTTATCCTCACAACCACCCTGAGATCTAGATTAGGGTGAGAGTATGTGACTGGTTCTAGGTCACCCAGCAATCTTTCACAGAAGAGTGAAGATTCAAATGCAGGCTTCCCCGGTTCTAGTTTGACATAATAATCACTATAGCATACTGAACAGTCAGATATCTAATCTGCTGTCATCACGACTCAGCTTCTATTGCTATTCACAGAAGAGCTATCATAGATTCCATGCTCAGGAGAGATGAGAGGAAGAAGAGTTGGTTCTTATATGCTGCTTTTTCTCTACCAGGAGTCTCAAAGCGACTTACAATCGTCTTTTCTCCCCACAACGGACAACCTGTGAGGTAGGTGAGGCTGAGAGACCCTTGATATTACTGCTTTGTGGCAAGTCCAAGATGGCTGCATGTGGAGGAGTGGGGAATCAAACCCGTCTCACAAGATTAGAAATCAGCACTCTTAACCACTACACCAAGCTTGGTGGGCAAGGGAGTACAGCAATTCAGTCACCCTTAATCTTAAGCAACTTCTCAAGGTGTGTAGATATAGATCATCAATTTGAAGATAAGGAGCTGCCTTATACTGAATCAGACCTTTGGTCTACCAGGGTCAATACTGTATACTCTAATTGGCAGGAACTCACTAAGGTCCACCTACCGCCTCCTTTTGACTTGATATATCAGAGACCAAACCTGTATACAAACCAGATGCTCCTCCAATAACTTTTTATTTACAAACTACATTTATGGCTAAAATTACCTATTTGGCAAGATGATATAAATGATCAGAGTTGGAATAGCAAGCAGAATGCTAGCATAGGAGCTTCTTGCTCACCTCACCTTATAGATTATTGAAAACACACAATCTAAAGAAATCCACAAACATATGCAGTCAATATCCTACCCATTCTACCATTTCAAGGTTTTGCTCTATGAATTATATTTCAGTAACAAGTTCTTTTTATTCATTTAGCCTGTAGAAGGTCAGGACTTCTAAAATACATATCTACTAACATAAATATCTACTAACAATGTTCAGAATTTGAAAGAAGAGATATATTGTGTTGGAGCATCATGACTACACTCTAGTATAAAATTAGTAAAGTTATCTACCTAAGGTGTGTTAGAGAAAGAGAATGCGAGAGTAAGAGAGCATGAGAGAAAACTCCATGGAAATCCTTTGCTGTAACTGAAAGGAAGGAACAAATCTATAATATATTATATTTATCTGGACATGGATTATGCAGGCTTGCAATCCAGTCTTATCACCTGATAAACAGTGAGGTTTCAATAGGGACTCAGGACATAAGCAAATAGCATACGTATTAACTCCATTCCAACCAATTGCTGAGATAAAAAACAGTTCCTCAGATACCTCTATGCTATCAGGAAAAATAAAATAATAATAAAAACGTTTACAGCCATATTTATACGAGTGGCTTGCCTGACTTATTATCAAAGTGTATTGCTTTATAGATCTTGATGCTGATGCAAACCTTCCTGTAGCAGCATAAAGCCCATGCAGGCTCTGGGAAGCAAACCTGACAGAGGTCGAGAGGTAGGGTAGCCCATGTCCAGGTGGTAGCTGAAGATCTCCTGAGTGGTCTCCAGATGACAGAGACCTGGATAAAATGGCCACTCTGTGGCATTATACGACATTGAAATCCCTCCCCTACCCAAACCACACTCTTCTCAAGCACTACCCCCAGCATCTCATAGCATTTCCTGACCCAGAGTTGGCGACCCTACACCAGTTTACTTTGAATGACATGCGTGGTGCATACAGCTTTGCATGGTTCAGATCTTGACTGACAAAGTCACATTTAAATTGGCCCTCTCACAGGTGTTATGAGTGTAAAGGAGATAAGTATAGAAAAGTCCTGTAGAAATTATTATCACTACGAAGAGCTTTAAGGCTGGCTGCCAGATATATGATACCTGTCCTGAATGACATGTTCACAAACCTCAAGGAAAGTGGTATGCAGTCAGGGCTTTTCATACAAACCTCCCCCCTCCCCAATCTTTTGGCAGAGTTAGGCATCATGGCCTCTCCTTTGGAAAGTCAGTTGTGCTGCTCGATGCCCAAGGGTAGAGCGGCATGTGTGGGTAGATTGTGCACTGCCTTCTCCCACAGCACTTTCCTCTAATGGGTGTCATCAATTTGTCACTTCTTGTGAGCACTAAATTTACCCTTCTTAAAGAAGAGAACGTGGTTAATGCCAAAACTGACACCTATGACATTTTTTAAAATGACATTGCTGAACTATTAAGTTATAAACCTACAGCTAGGGCCCTGAAACCTTGTCAGGTTCACTCATAAGCAGCAAGAAAGAGTAGCGTTTTTGACTCCAGCAAGAGGCATCTTGTGTGCAGGCAGGAACAGTGCTATGCACCTGAGCTATTACCATGGAAGTAACTGTCACACTAATGCAGACAAATACATTAGAATGCTGACCTCCCAGGAGGAAACATGCTGTAAAAACTGGCTTGTAATGAGCGATTCACTCACTGCTTGGAAGAACAGGGATGCATTGCTGGAATGCAAATGAGAACAACAGTTAATTACTTCTGCGCTGTAACTCAGGGCCTCTGCTTATCTCTGCAGTAGGCCCTGAAATCTCACAGATTCCCTCCTTCTTCCGACCACCTCATAGGCCTGGAGTCGATGCAATTTTGTGTTTTGGCAGGCTAGACACTATTAGAGATTCATTTCCATCTTTTTCTTTTATAAATTCCAAGTTTTACCTGGCCTAGAAATCACTAGTTTGCCCACTGGGGTGTGTTGGGGGAGGCCCACAGTAAATATACATGAAGCTTGTGTTCCATGTAGCTAAGGGTCCTTATTAGACATTACAAGATTTGATATTTGAGAGGGAAATTAGCATAGGACATGGGGCTCAGATAGCAATCTTCTAGCATCAACTTTTGTCTTGGTATATCAGTCAGTTGTTCAGAGACCTTTTCCACACGGGCAGAAAAGGCTGGGCTGCCGCTTGTATGGCAGTGGGGCTAATCCCTGCTTTCACATGATAACTGTGCCAGCCCAGTCCTGACATGCTTTAAGCCCTTCATTGCCCCATGGCATGGGAAAACAGTCCCTAATCTTCTACGAGGGCCAAGGGGGGCTATCAAGGCACAGGCCCATGTGGAAGGGAAGAAGCCGGGCCTTCTAGGCCCAGCTCCTCTCCCTCCTACAGTGTCCTGGACAGGACAGAAAATGCCCCACTCAGCTCTGCGGCACTTCGCAGCATCACAGTGCCAACCAGGGCATTTTTTAAAAAAATTAATAAAGGTGGATTAATAAATTAATAAAGGTGGATTCTAAGGCACTCTAAGGCATTATGCTATGTCCCCTCCCAAGCCCTTCTCAGGTTTCACTCCCAAAATCTCCAGGTTCTTTCTTCTTAGCTGGATATATATTCCCAGACAATAGCCAATTTGTAGGCCAAATGGAAGATGGCTGGGACAGGGTGGGGTTGGGTATGTGGGGTGGAAAGGAGTTCCAGTTGAAAGTTTTAATTGTAAGATGTTTTAAATTTTGATTATGTTTTAACTATTTTACAACCCACCCCAAGCCTGCTTGCGGCATGAGATGGTCTACAAACATAATCTAATAATAATAAATAAAGTATTTCCCAAGCTAGAGCTGGCAACCCTACTGGTGAAAATGGTAGCTTTGGAAGGCAGATTCTATGGTGTTACATGTCTGCTGAGCTCTTCCTAAACATCACCCCCCCCCCCAGGCTCCAACCTCAAATACCCCAAAATTGGCAACTCTGGAGCAATTTCTTATTTTAGTTCTTTAAGACCTCCCAGGCAGTTATCTGGGTCCAAATCTGCTTTCATTTGAAATTCTGGATTCAGCTGAGAACAACAAAAATCCTTACTACAAGTAGGAGAAAATGACAGCCAGAAAATGGCCTGGTGCCACCTCATTTATTAAATATAGAAAACATGATAGATGCCTTCCACAACACAACTATTAGGTGCTTAGCCAACTATTAGCCAACACAACTATTAGCCAACACAACTATTAGGTGCTTAGAACTCTACAATACTGGTCTCCAAAAGATCATTGTTATTTGTATTATTCTGTGCCTGGAAAACCACAACACCACCTTTACATTTGAATGTAACCTGTACACTTTGTTTTATTATCCAAAGAAACAGAACCGTGCATACCTCTGTGGTAACTGGAAGTGGCTAAATGGGATTCTGGACAGAGTGATAGCAAAGAATTTTCTGGTATTATTTGCAAGAACATTCCATTATCTCTGTTGCTTGGCTGTATCCAACAGCCCACTGCTTTTTGGAAGCCCAAGCTGGCATTCCTCATAATGGCATAAACCCATTAATCTTCAGCAGTAGCCATGCATGTGAAAATGGCACAGGGCAGCCATTGTGTCTTGACCCACCTACAAGCTCCAGATGGGCAATATCCAAAGACTAAATAAATCATCCCAAAGCCATGCTATATTCTCCTTCCAAGAAGAAAGGGAGATGCTTTTATCCCTGGAGACCACTGAGGCTTATGTTTCCCTTTGTTTATAGTGTGTCAGAGAAGCCTCCAAAGATTCGCCTGAGCTGAGCTCTGTTGGCCTGCGTGCCAGTAAGCAACGCTCAAGTCTGTGTGTTCTCTTTAACAGAACAGAAAACAGCATTACATTCAACAAGTGTGCATAACAAATTTGGCCTTCATTTTGGCTCCTCCACTTACTCCTTATTTTCTGTTGCTTTTTCTTTGTTTCCCTTCCCTGCTCTGCCACTCAGAGTGGCAGAAGCATTAATCAGAATGTCAGGCTTTTGTTGAGAAGAAGGGGTCAAGTGAAGGGCTTGGGGAAGAAGACTGAGAAAAGCCTTGTGTGGGCAATGGAGACAACATGAGTTACTACTGAGATAGAATGATAACTGGGCTAGGTAAGATAAATAGAGGTCAAGATTGGGGGAGGGCATGCAAGTACCAAAAAAATGAGGGTTTGTTGTTTGTCCTATGCATGGTTTCACCTGAGACTGCAGAAGGGAAACAAGATGTTGCATTTCACAGCTATCATCCAGTTGGCAACTTATACAATCCTTTCCCATGTTGCTAAATAACATCTGTACAAGCTCAGACAGGATTTTATTACATACTTTGTTCCCATACTTGGGCAATCAGTGCACTTTCTCTTGTGGGATGCCAATGTCATTCACTGAAAGAAGGGGTGCCATAATCATCCCACTAAGACAGCAGAGCCAGAGTATTATCAAGGTGAAGCTGGTAGAAGATATATGGGTAGATGCTGTAAAGCACAAACCCTGGTCCTCAAATGCTGTCAAACACAAACCTTGGTCCTCTAGTCAAGCCTGTTCTTGCATAGTGCATAGATTACCCATAAGATACCTTCCAACTCTATTCTATGGTTCTAATTCTCATATAAAATTTATCTCTCTTGAGCAGATGATAATGCAGAGTACATCCCAGTGCTTTGGAAAAGCAAGCAGAGCCGAGGTATATTAATTACATCTTCAGCATGTGCAACTAGCCTATCACTCTGTTGCAGCTACTGTAAGATACACAGATAATGATTACATTGTGAGTAGTTGGATAGCACAGTCCAATCCCTTCCTTGTTTATGGTACACTAGGGTTAAAGCCTGTTGCGTCCTGTAATGAAATGGCCACTAGCTCATGGTTTGGTGTGGGTTTAGTGCCTCACTTAGAAGTTATCAGTGCTAAGAGGAGGTCTTTCTGTGCTCAGCAGTCTTGACCCTAGTCAGGTTTATGAACACCTAGGTGGTGTGGAATTCCAAAACATGAACTTACACCAGTCTGGCAACCTTAACTCCTCTCTGCAATTTTTTCTTGGCCAGGGGGTGCTATGTGGATAGTTAGGTCGCTGCAGAGGCATTATACACTTTTGAGGCCCCACTTCCAAACCTCAAGGAACATTTCCAGACCATGGACAGCCAACATCCAGGTAGGGTCTGGAGATCTTCAAGAATTGCTACTCATCTCCAGACTATACAGATCAGCTCCCCAAGCAAAAATGGCTGCATTGGAGGGGTGACTATAGCATTGTATCCCACTGAGGTTTAGAGATGCCAGCCTTCCTGGAAGTACAGCTCAACTCCCGGGCTCTTCAAAAGAAATGCACATGGCCATAGACATTCCTTGTGTCTAAGTGATGCATGCCCATGCCCTCAGACCCCCGGCATTGATTTTGGAAACACCTCCCTTGCCTCAGTCAGGAGCTGTTAGAGGCTTCCTTCACAGCAGGCCTGAAGGGAGGAGGGGGGTACGGAATCCTGAGCAAGAGCAGCAACTGGCCCTGGGGGAGGGGAGATTCCACCAATAGGAGTATTCGGAACCTTCAGCATGTTTTCAGAAGTATGAATCACTTCTGTATACAGTTTTTTCCCCTGGATTTAACTCCTCCCACTGTATGCAGACAATGATGAGATCTCCATTCTTCAGGTTCTCTCACATCCCCCCCCCCATTGATAAGCTTTCACAAGGATGTAAACCCATATGGTTTACAGACATGCCATTCCATAACACTGCTCCATGAAGTACTTCAACTGTCTGGAGGATCAGTTGCATTGATTTAGGTAATGAATTCAGGAGGCTAGTGTACAGCAGCAGATGAAATGGCATAAATATTTGTTCATTTAACATGTTCACACAATCTGTCCCTGATAGCCCAGGGAAGCCCAATTCTGTTAGATCTCAGAAGCTAAGCAGGGTCAACCCTGGCTAATCTCTGGATGGAAGATCTCTAAATATTTGGATGGAATTCCTCCAGGTAACATTAGGATCATGACGCAGAGGCAGGAAATGGCAGACCACTTCAGAACGTCCCTTGCCTGATTTCCAAACAATCCCTGGACCTCCTGGCTACACTACACACATTATCATCATATATGATAAATAAATTTACACAACCCTCCCAAGGAAAGCATTCACATTCTGAACCTAACTTGCACTTGTTTCCTGCAGAGGCAGAGCTGTGGCCTCCAGAAAGCAAATTCCATATTGGGTTGTCTGGGGAAAAATGTACTACAACTTTCTGCTGCTGGGTCTTCTGATGTTGTTGTTTTTTTCCATCTGTTATCTCAGTGCTTGCCTTTATCTAATTAATCTCACACCTATTTCTTTTTAAAGTGGAAAGTAATATCATTCTGCAAGCATTGTGCCAAATGACCAAATTTTACTGATAAACTTAGAATAGTAGAGCAAAATAGAGTATATTTCTTCTAGAGATACTTGACCATTGGAGATGCAGACCATTCTGGGCAGCCATGAGTATCCCGTTTTGTTTATTAAAAATGTGCTGTGTTGATTTTTTAAAAAGAAAAACCCTTTAAAATCTATTTGAATGTTTGCTTGTAGTTCTATGGTTCACCTATCTCTGCATCATTAAGCTTTCAAGTATTCTACAAAGTCCTTTATGAAATAGCACTCAAGCATTATAAAGAACACTTTCAGAGATATCATGGTTCCCTCTTGGTGTTGAGGACACCGTGACACAATAAGCATGTCACCAATCTTCTTAACTGCAATTTTACCAGTTTGTTTCAAGGCACACACACCTACTCCTTTTTTACTCCTCAGCGGATTTCTCTACACAGCACCATAACAGAACAAGTGTTAGCTCCAGGACTCATACAAAGGCACGAGTTCAATTTCCATTATCTCAAAAACTAAAAAACTAAAAAGAAAAGTGGTACACCAAACAGCTGATAATGACAAGCACAGTGCCTGCTCCCATACTGGGGAGGAAACTAAAAGGAGCAGTCATTGCTCCTTATAAATATCTCCCCAAGTTGGAAAGGAATTTTAAGGGAGCAGGTGGTATATCACTCCGTTTAAATGCTCCCCCCATCTTTGCAGGCAATAAAGCAGTAATTGAAAATTTAACTCCCCATACACCTTTGTAGGCATCTTTGTTTGCAAAGGTAGGGGAGCATTTAAAGGGAGCAGGCAGCTCCCTAACAGCAGATAATGACAGGTGAACCACCTGTTCCCTTTAAATTCCTTCCCAACTTAGGGAGATATTTATATGAATGTTCTCCACACTTAACATTCCCAAGTCCCTTGGCCCTTCCTCACAGGGCTTGGTCCACAAACTCCCTCGTAGAAGTTGGCAACTTTTATGTTAGGAGGCATAATCAGAGGAAGGCCTTGGTCTATAAATCTTGTTTATTTCCTTCCATTTGTCTATATCTATAAATCTTGAGCTCTTTCACATTCTGGTATGTTCCCCAAATAAGATTGTGGGGCAGAGCAATGCAGTTGAAGTTGGGGGGGGGGGACTGGGCTCAGTGCTCTGTTGTACCTGTACAGGACAAAAGGAGCCCCCTTAAGCAAATCTACTCAGAAGTAAGTCCCAGTTTACTCACTTGAGGCTTTCTCCCAGGAAATTAGTTTTAGCATTATAGCCAAAGTCAGCAAACTGCATTTTTGTACACCATTGCAGAGTAGCCCTGACTCCAAGCACTGGTTTAACTGGGAAATTTCCAGGAGGACTGTGGCATTGTTGCAGGATTTGGGCCCAATTAATTTTTTAAATGATTGCAGCCGATACTACAAATGTTTAGTTATATGGGTTCCAAGGAATAGAAAAATGAAAATGTTGTTTTGCCACAAGAACATTGCCAATAGGGGGAAAAAATCCCAAGAATAAATTTTGCTTTTCAAGTGTGTCCTAGTGAGAGCAATATAAAAAATAATTTAGGACCAACCGTGTAATTATGTGCATTTATTCCAACCTTCCATTACTGAAGATAACAAGATGAATAGTAAAATGTGAACTTTAACAATCCTGTAATTATAGCCACTGAACCGTACATTATTGAAAGAATTGTGCACAATCCAGATGCAAAAGAATCAACTGGGTATGTAAATAGAAACAAAACTAAAATAATAAAGTGATGAAGAAGTAATATGCGGCACTAAATAGCTTCTCAGCATCTTTTTACTGCTGTCTTTTCATTTTTCTAGACAAATATGCCATTTATTTTTATCATTTATTTTCCCATACATCATACAATTCTACACTTTGTTCTGGGAGATTATAGAAATAGCCTAGGGAGTGGGGGTGGGGTGGAGGAGAGGATGTCTTAATGGCCACTGGAGACCTCACAACTGGATCTGTGGGCCTTACATTCTTCTGATTCATGGCAGGACCACTCAGATATACTAGCAACGTGAGTTGTTCTGTTGGTTCTTGGCTAAAATAAACAGGTGGGCAAACGGACAAATTTTGCTAATTCATCCCTCTTGCAGAAGACTTTCAACTTCCCCATCCAGCTATTCCTGAGGGTCCCTCTCCCATATTTGGGAGGGCTGTAACAGGAAGGGGTAGTAAGGCACCATCTTCCAGGTGGTGACTGGAGATCTTCAGGTGACACAGATCAGTTCCCATAGATAAAATGGTCACACTAGAAAGTAGATTCTATGGCACTATACCCCATTGGGGTCCCTCCCTTCCCCAAACCTGGCCCTCCTCAAACTCCACCCCCAAAACCTCCAAAAGCTGAAAATCTTAAGCAGGAGGCAAGGAAGCCCTGCTTGAGCAGACAGAAATCCTTCTATCAAGGCCATTTTAGGGGGGATCCAAGCCTAGGCGTGTTTTCTTGGAAGTAAATCCTATTGAGTTCAATGAGGATTTGCTCCTTAATAAGGAACTGCAACCTAAGGCTTCTCTCAGCTTCAAACTTTTGGCAAGATTGCTGCAAATATACCAAAGGGATTATTTGCATTGTGTTGTTTGTGGCCAATATCATCTATTACATGGCTCCAAAGTGAAAGCTGTTTTACCTTTTTAAACGGAAAGCCCAGGCACACTTTAAAAGATGCGAAAAGAGTCAGGGCCATAACTGTTCAGTACCTCTGACAAACAGTGTGCCATAAAAACAAAATAAAAAGGTCTAGGAAAGGGGTGTTTTGAGTACATTTTCAATTGTAAAGAGGGCACAGGCCAGGTTCCCTGGAGCATCCCACTCACTCTGCCTATTGGCTTGGTAGCCAGTTTGGGAGAAGAATTGCTGCAGAGGGAGAGCGACTACAAGGAAGGTCAGAAGAAGGCTACAGAAGAAGCACCAGAATCGGAGAGTGATCAGGCTGTATCCAGATACTGCTGGATTTTTGTGCATTCTGCTATAGCAGCTATTCACAAGGGAGTTGACTTGCCCACAGCGGAAAAGATAGCTGCAATGGAACATTAGCGCAATATCCAAACATGTGAAGATGCAGACTGAGATTTTTCTGGGTCTGAGACAAGATGGGCTGGGAGGGATCTCTTGTGACCCAGCAGATTACCTTGCTGGGGGCAGCCTTGAGTTTTGGGAGCTGAATAT
Organism: Paroedura picta; assembly: GCF_049243985.1. Lineage (NCBI taxonomy): Eukaryota > Metazoa > Chordata > Lepidosauria > Squamata > Gekkonidae > Paroedura > Paroedura picta. The sequence goes on along the minus strand of NC_135370.1, from coordinate 152,373,657 downwards.
TTTCTTTTACACTACAGAATATATAGGTTGTGTCTCGGTCTTCAGCCCTGTTCAGATATAACACCATTGTATGTGAGTCGTGGGTTCCCCTCAATTCCTCTTGCATGTACAGCACCTGACTAGGCTCAGGATCATGGGCCACATGGAGGAGTTTCAGCCTTCCTCCAATGCCATTTCCCCAATCTGTAACAGTCCCAAGGGAGTCCTCTTTGAAGAAACCCACATGATCCCTGCAATCCCAAAAGGTTTCCCCAAACAGGGAGAAAAGAAGCCAAGAACAAGGCTTCCCTCTTACTGTTGCTCCATGAATTACTGTGAAGGTAGAATCCCTGAGAAGATGGACCCCACACAGCCAAAACCATCACGAGATTGCAAACTGACCTGATAGTAGCTGTCCACAGGGCACCAAAGGCCAACATACAATGGGGGGGGGGGATCCCTTGCCTCTGTCATTCAGTTTCTTAATACTTCATGATCACAGTTGCATTGGCAGGAACTGGAATTCCTGGTAACTAAAAGACACGACTCTGCCTATTGCCCCACTGTCTTTCTAGCTGCTCTGACTGCTTCACTGCTCTTCTAGTTCATTTTTCTTTCAAAAGCCTCGCAAAATATTCTAAATTCATTGACACAGTAGGGCTTGCTCTGCAGCCTAATTGTATTAAATAAGCAAATTTGCATTGCTTCCTCTAATCAATATTAATAGGCTTCTTGTCCTCCATAATAATGCTTTCATATGAACAATTTCTTTTTTTTCTTTTACAAAAAGAGAACATATGTCTGGGAAATAAACTGAAGGGTACACAATGCAGTTAAACTGTTTTTTCAATCAGAGCCGGACTCGGGATACATTGTCCGTGACCTGGTGGATGATGTTTTGCAGCACTTGTGTAAGGCAAGGAGAACGGGTGACATACAAAGCACAGCAGGAGAGGGAGAGCACAAAAGGGACCCACCCTGCTTCTATACCAACATTACAGTGGCTAATTTGGGGGTCAACCAATGGGGAAAAGATACAGGACAGGTGAAAAAAGGAGTTTACATGACACATGACTTGTGGAACTCACTGCCACAGGATATAAGGGCCAGTGGAATTGACAAATTCATGAAGATGTCTATCAATGGCTGCTCAAGATAACAGGTATGTTCTGTGACACTTTCCTCCTTGATGGGACACAAGCAACTTACAATAATATCCTGCACCATAGAAAAATACCTTTAAATATAGGCAAGCAAGAAGGGGGAGATCCTGAGTCTTGTCCCAGCCCATGAGCCACAGGTGAAGAACCAATGGCAAACCCAGGGGCCCATGCCTCTAGCCATGCCCACTCTTCCTACCTGCAGACAGGAAACACAAATAGCAGGCAAAAGCACAGCAGCCATTTTAATCTCCCCTCCCTGGTGCCTCTGGACTGTCATTGGTTTAGTACGGGATAACAAAATATAAGCAAAGAATGTGCCCCTCCCCTACGAAGTTTCCTATTTCAGCACCGATTGGGAGTATGACAAAGACAGCCTGGAAGCCTGTCACAAGGATGGCTGTGAACAAAGGCAGCTAAATAGGCTTATAGTGCTTTTATCTAGATATTTATATCCCACTTTTCACCACAGTGGGGACTCAAAGCCATTCCCAACACTGTCCTCCCCTCAGAACTGCTATTTGCTGGCAGACAAAGCGAGTGGCCTGAGGTCCCTCAGCCACTTCCAGGGCAGGGGATTTGGGCCTTACTCTCCCAGTCCAACCAACGCTCTAATCCCTGCACTGTCTGTGTCAGTAGGGAACGGGGGCTAACGGGATAAGCCACACTACATCCGTAAATATGAATGAAACAGAGGAAGGACAAAGCAACGGCTTCTGGGAGAAGAGCGGGCACAGGAGGAACAGGCAAACAGAACAAAAGCGGCTCAGCAGGCATTGTACAGATCTGTATTGAAATCACAGCTTTCGGCAGAAGAGGTTAAGCAAATGGCAGAGCCTTTTCCCCAAGCTTCTGTTTATTTTGGCGGATAAATAAATTTGGATTGCGGGGTGGGAAACCTGAAATGTCAGCATACTTCAAAAGCAGAATATTTCACTCAAGGCATTTCCCATGCTTTGGATTGCTCCTGGCCCTTGTTTGTACTTTGTCTACCCCCTCTGAAGGGGCGTAAGCAATAGAACTGAAGGCACAGATAGGCACAGCAAAAACATACTAATCTGTACAGCTGTGAACCGTAGTTCCTTGATTACACCAAATACTATTGAGCCATTTTCGGCAAGGAATCCTGGTTTAACTGTCATGTGGTTGTTTGTTTTGTTGAAACAAATCCTTTCAACTTCTTCTCTCAAATACATTTCGTAGTTAGATTGATTTTTCTTGTAGTAAAATCTGATGATTGAAAATGTAGCAAAGAATGTTTTTAATCCACATGCAGACCCACTACATTCAATCGACTGCCTAAGGAGGTAGTGAGCTCTCCTTCACTGGCAGTATTCAAGCAGTGGCTGCACAGATATATTTCACAGATACGTTCGACTTTCCTGCAATGAGCAGGGGGGTTGGACTACAGGGTGGCCAAACTGTGGTTCTCCAGATGTCCCTGGACTACAATTCCCATGAGCCCCTGCCAGGACATCTGGAGAGCCACAATTTGGACACCCCATAGCCTGTATGGCCTCTTCCCAACTCTATAATTCTATTCTGTGAATTCAAATGTCCCCAAGACTGTCCCCAAGTTCTGTACCCATTTCCTTAAAACGTGTCCTATCTCCTTCATGGATTCCCCCCCCCACACACACACACACATACACAGATGCATCACTCGCAGCATCGCAATTCCATCACAGATCTTGTTTCATTCCCCAGCAGTTGTCAGCCCGGCCAATATTGGCCCTCGACTGCAATGCTGCCAAAGAACACGCCTGGTGCAGCATATCCACAAAGGCTTCAGTCCTGAAACTGGGACCATATGCAATAAAAACTATTGGGGAGGGACAGAGAAAGAGTTGCCTTTTGAGTCTGCTGTGCCCATTCTGTTGATTTTGATGGGATGAAAGAGCTCCGAGGCTACCTCAGAAGAAAATTGCCATAAGCAAAGCATTAATGTTACACTTGTATGAAATAGAACAAGAGATGACGCGAAACATTAAGACTCTCTAAAAATACACTGGATTGCTTAGCATCCTCACTGCATACTTCCAGGAGCACCGATTTCAAGGATATCAGAAGAAGAGTGGGTTTTTGTACCCTGTTTTTCACTACCCAAAGGAGTCTCAAAGCAGCTTACAACCAGCTTCCCTTCCTCTCCCCACAACAGATACCCTGTGAGGTAGGTGGGGCTGCTTTGGGATAATCATGCGTTAGCAGGGGGTTGGACTAGATGGCCTGTATGGCCCCTTCCAACTCTGATTATGTGAGTTTGAGAGAACTCTAACAGAACTGCCCTGTAAGAACAGCCCTAAGAGAAGTGTGACTAGCTCAAACTCACCCAGCTGGCTACACGTGGAGGAGCAGAGAATCAAACCCGGTTCTCCAGATTAGAGGCTGACCACTACACCACGCTGGCTGTCAAGACAAATGATTATGTAGGGCCACAGCTCTAAAGTTCCTGATCAAGTTATCTGAACACTTGATTTGGAAGTACATTGCTCTAGAAACGGCAAGAAATGTCCTTGCTGGATCATGTCTTCTAATCTAGACAGTAGAATAGGAGGGATAGAGGCCTGGGGAAATATTCAGAGATGCTTTCTCTCTTACACACATGAAGCTACTGCCACAGCAGGCTTGAACCTCCAGCTCTTATTCACTATGGATGCCTGCAGAGTGGTATTCTGCCTCTATGGTGGCATCATCACCGTGGGAAAGAAAGTGAAAACCTGCTCAACTCTGATTAATCCATCAGGACTGAATTAAGGATGAAAGTAGGCTGGAGAAATCATACACTCCATTCTTGCCAGTCAGTTCCCCCATTAACTTCCTCCGAGATGCTTAGGGCAGTATTCCACACCGCTTTGAATACATAAACTGCAGGTTAAAAGCAGTTGGGAGGCGGGATTCAGAGGGAAAATGACTGTGGTAGGGAAAAGGTTACACATTTCCTTGCTTCCCGTCCACAGTAAGGACCTAACTATATATTAAGTTGGGGATCTCAGATCAGCCCTTTCACCATGTACCTTTAGAAAAAGAGCCTTAGTGGCAGTGGATAGGCCGAGGGCCATGATGCAGGAGCAAAGGGAAATAGCTCGTCTTCCTCATGCCATGGCCCCATTTAAAATCACTTCCTGAGCTGCTCTTAACTCGGGGGGGGGGGGAGAGAATGTCAGGATCAGCCCCTCTGAGCTCTGCCATGAGACCTGGACGAGGGGGTGTAATTCTACCCTGGGAATTAGGGGACATTTGGGTGGGAAGGATACATTGATAACTGATTGCTTGCCATGTATCGATTAGATTCGACTACAAACGTTAGAGTGTTCAGATCTACTTCCAATAAAGCTTTCTATTAATCCAGAAGCCTAGTTGTGAGTCTGTCTGCCTTTGACAAAGAATTAAATAAGTAGGGGTAACTCCCTTTCCACAGCAGTTGCATGGTCCAAATTCAGCACACACCCCTGCTGCAAAATATGTCCCTGAAAACCCTACCATAATGGTTAAATGGTGATGTGCTGAAAGAATTTGGCCTAAATTTCCAACAGCCTGGAGGTTCTACAGACCAAGGACAGGACAAAAAAGAAGAAAACAGGACAAGGGGATCACTGGACAACAAGCAATGGAAGATTTAAACATGCCATCAGAGTCACGCATGAGTACGACTACCAGCCAACTTACACATCCACCCTTAGCAGAGTTGCCCCCTCCTAAGTCCCCTGCCAGAAGGGTATAACTGCTTAGCATAGCACCATTATTCCAAGAAAACCCCTCCGATACCCATGATTATACTTTCCCATTGCCTAAGAAAGCAGACGTCAAGATGAGAAATGCCAGCGCGCTGCATCAACATTTCCCTACAGTCACAAAGCCCCATTATCAACACCGATAAACCTCAGCCAGGATAAATTCCTTATCAGAAGGTGGGCCAAGAGCAGTCTCAAATTGTGCAAGATGGAACAGATTTAAATCAAGGCTTATTCCCTGAAGGAACTGCATTGGGGAGGGGGGGAGATGAGCTGACGTTCAAACAACCCACACAAAATAAAAGCATCCGGCTCCTTCCTCCTATTTATTAGCAGAAGCCATGAAGCAACAATGCCTTTGAATTCTTCCTTTCATCAAAATGATTGGGTTCTCTGCTCACTGGAAGTGGCAAACTTCTGCCTGCGTGCATGAGCTCACACATCCCATCCTGAAGAGTAAGGAGGACCCCAGGCAGAGCAAAGTCCTTGCAAATCGACCCCTCTGTGGTCTGTAATGGGTTGGCAGAGTTTGAATATGGAAAGAGGTACAAAGCTTAAAAAGAATAAAAGGGTTTTATTTTGAAGAGAAACAACAATGGATAGAAATGGAGTAAAGAAACAGCCCTGGCAATCTTAACTATTCTGTCTGTTTGCTACGCCTGCTGTTTTGGAGGCTAGCAGGGAGGAAGTGCACTCAAAGGAACAGGAAGTCTCCAAATGAGCCAATCAGGACACTGGAGGAGAAAAGTATCAGGGAATTCCTGGTCTAACTATGCTAAATATACATCTCCTCCAATGTCCCTTGCAGGACACTCCTCATACCCCATTAAATCATGCTGCTGCTCCATGTGCCTTCACCTGAGCCCTTGAGGGGCAGCCGCTTGGGGACAGGCAGAAGCAGCAGTGGTTAACACAGACTTGTCTGAGCTAAGGTCAGCCTTTCCCACCTTTCAGCAGGGAGGCCATTACTCACGAGAGGCCTTAATTTCCTTGGGAGAACCCCCAGGAGTTACAAAAAAGCCAGTGACTTGAATAGTAGAATAGATTTCCTGTAAGTGACTTCCAGCAGGCAGCTGCATTGTCACAAAAAAAGGAAACCCAAAATGAAGAACAAAATACCCATTGTAGCTTTTGATTAGAGCCACATGAAATGACATAAAAGAGTGTGCAAGATCGGGAGTTCACCAGAACTTCACCCGGCTGGATGTAACAACAGTACAAATAAAACTGCATGGGAGGTTAGCTCCCGTCATAGTCTCAGAATCCAGTGCAAAATGCTGGGGAGTCATGCAGTTCCACATGGTGCTGGTGTCAGGAGCAATGAATGGATTCCTTCACTGCAGAGACAAAGCCCAACAACAGCTGCAGTTCCAGATGACTCCAACAAACAAGCCAATGTACACACTCTGAGGGAGCAGATATCCAGAAAGATCAAGGGTCACTGGTAGAAAAAAACATCCACCTCATTTTTAAGTATTATGTAGTCTTGTTGAAGTTAAGAATTTGGGGATCTTTAAACATTACTTTAAGAGCCTCTTGTGGCGCAGAGTGGTAAGGCAGCAGACATGCGGTCTGAAAACTATGCCCATGAGGCTGGGAGTTCAATCCCAGCAGCCGGCTCAGGGTTGACTCAGCCTTCCATCCTTCCGAGTCGGTAAAATGAGTACCCAGTTTGCTGGGGGGTAAACGGTAATGACTGGGGAAGGCACTGGCAAACCACCCCGTATTGAGTCTGCCATGAAAACGCTGGAGGACATCACTCCAAGGGTCAGACATGACCCGGTGCTTGCACAGGGGATACCTTTACCTTTAAACATTACCTTGGCCGTGTGGGAACTCTTTTCATGCACACTGATGCAAACAAATACATCTAAAGACAGCTTCATGAATTGGTGTATATCACTAACTAATGCATATCACTAGTGTATATCACTAACCATAACACATAAAGGGAACATATGTCTTTATTTCATAGTGTATAAATGTATAGCTCTTATTGGCCCCAGAGCTTGCCACAGTATGGTTTTGTGATGTATATTAGGGTGAAAATGTTACATATGTTCATGCCACAGGGCACTTCAGGAATTTACACTAGTTCTGCTATATATACTTCATTAGAACTGTAAAGCATGAAGTAGCCCTAGATCTTCTTTTTACCCAACAGAATAAATGGGACATCCATAAAACACAACTGCTTACAATAAAATTACCTTCCTTAGATTGGGCTGTCTGAAATGCTTTTCCCAAGTTGGTAAAAGAGTTTATATTACATTCTAGCTAGTAGGTCCCATGTATAGTCGGCAAGAATGGATCTCCACCCGAAGGGAGAAGAAATGCTAAGATACACAAGAACTTAACAAGAAAAGTCCAATAAAAAGTAGAGTAAATAAAATAATCATATTCCTTAGAATAGCTGCTCTGGCAACGCATAAGGGTAACAAATTCCATCAATGAATGCCGGCACTTGCAGTATTCAATTACAGGAACTAATACAAACGTTACACAATTTGCTGCACCTGACTTTCCCATTGAGGCTAATGCTATTAGAAGAGAGTTATTCCTTAAACACAGGTGGTTATTTAGCACAAGGGCACATATAAAGATACTGCATTAGACGCACATTAGCATTTTATGGAAGCATGGCTCTACCTTTTTCATTTTAAAGCCCCCTAAATATCTTCCATTTAAATGCTGATTTGGTTCATTCCCTCTAGGGATTAGGGGAGGTACATTTCCCTTTTATCTGTTTTATGCATGTACTTCCATAATGACTTAAGGCAGTAACAAAGGCCTGCTAAATAAATAAATGAAGAATTAGAATTAGAATTAGAAGAATTAGAAGAATTAGAAGAAGAAGAAGAATTAGAAGAATTAGAAGAAGAAGAAGAAGAAGAAGAAGAAGAAGAAGAAGAAGAAGAAGAAGAAGAAGAAGAAGAAGAAGAAGAAGAAGAAGAAGAAGAAGAAGAAGAAGAAGAGCTGGTTCTTATATGAAGGAATCTCAAAGCATCTTACAATTGCCTTCCCTTCTTCTTCTTCCCTTCTTCTCCCCACAACAGACAACCTGTGAGGTGGGTGAGGCTGAGAGAACCCTGATACTACTACTCAGTCAGAACAGTGTTATCAGTGCTGTGGCGAGCCCAAGGTCACAGCTGGCTGCATGTGGCAGAGCATGCAATCAAACCCGGCTGCCAGATTAGAAGTGGGCACTACACCAAGCTGGCTACAGTCTGACTACAGTCCTCCAAGAGGTGAGAGGTAGCCAGGGCAACCAAAAAGGAATGCCAGCCCTACGCAGCAGGCAGGAAAACAGATTCAAATATTTAAGCATATTTCAGGTTTCTCTAATAACTATAACTTTTGCTTGGCTACAAATAGGAAAGATTAAGGCCTAAAATGTCTCTTAAGGCTGGGCTGCTTCGCTTAAGCCAGCTGAGGTTTGCAATCATTCCATCCATCCTTCCGCCAGTGAAGCTGGACAAAATGTCTTTTTTGTATATTTATGCTTGTGTCACATCTAGGGAAGCACTTCTCCTACCCAGCTCTAGTTCCTCTCTATACACATGGCCATATGGATAACAATGTGCATTCAAATATGCACACCACTGGAAGCTACAGAGTGCAGAAAGGCCCTGCCTGCACTTGAAGGAAGGCTGCCATGCCAACATGGTGTCAACAACTGTGGGAGAGAGTGAGGGCGGTAACTGGAGAGGCGGGGTTTCAGGGAGCATGCAGTGTCACTTCCAGGTGACACTCTAATGTCCATGTCTGTTACCATATAGACAAACTCCATGGGTGACACAACAGAAGCCATTTTTTACTCCTAGAATCATAGAATAATAGAGTTGGAAGGGGCCTCATGGGTCATCTAGTCCAACCCCCTGCACTGTGCAGGACACTCACAACCCTATTGCTCATCCACTATAACCTGCCACCCCCTTGAACCTTCACAGAATCAGCCTCTCTGTCAGATGGCCATCCAGCCTCTATTTAAAAATTTCCAAAGATGTTGAACTGTACAAGGGGGGAGGTGGGCAAATGGCAAGCCTCACTTAAATGCCCATTTTCATGCATTCTGATTTTGTGCAGCAAGAGACAGGCCTGTGGGAGTGTGCTTCTGTGCATGAATCTCCTTTGCTGGATCTTGGCCACCCTTGCAACACTTCTAGGCTAATCCTTGTCTTCTACAGCAGGGGTAGTCAATCTGTGGTGCTCCAGATGTTCATGGACTACAATTCCCATGAGCCTGCAATGGAAATTGTAGTCCATGAACATCTGGAAGACCACAGGTTGACTACCCCTGTTCTAAAGCACATTTTGTTACAACAGCAGAAAGAATCCCAGTTCTTCTCAGATCAGCATCAGACTTATAAAGCAAAGGTACATAGTAAAGCCATTCCTGAAGTTACAGAGAGGAGAGTGTCCTGATTGTTGGAGCCTTCAGATTTTCAAAGTTCAAGTAGTAAATGTTGCTGCCTGGCTTTTGGGACATTTTTCATCTGCTCCGTGACAAACCAGGCACACAACAGTGTCCCTCCAGGCTTTGTTGTCTAGCTATAGCTCATTGGCTATTTCAGCCAGAGCATCTGAGAGACCTGATATAAAGCTAATGACACTTTGCATGACTGTGTACCCACGCTGGCTTTTACTTTCCACTTCTGGGCAAATTGGTTCATAAATCAAAACTGACAATATGAATTTAGGAGTGAAACTCCTCTGTTCTATTTGCACAGCCCTTAATGCAAACCATTTAATGAAAAAAAAAGAAATTAGTAAAGTTGGGGGAGGGTCTTCCCATCAAGTCAATTTGGGGGAGATTTCCCAGTGAGGATATTTCCACATCTTGAGGTGATCCCCATCCACGGGTTCAGCATCCTTGGCCTTCTGCTTTAGCCTGCCTGTATCTATGACTCTGAGAGAGGCTAGAATTTTGAGATGTGACTGCATTTCACAAAAAACACAGTTTCAATTTGAGAATCCCCAGGAATGAAGCTACCCTCCCTGCATCTTAACAACATCCAATAGAGCTTTCATGGCTAAAAAAGAATGCATCGCTTTCATACATCTGATGTAAAAGTGCTATAAAAGGAACAGATGATGTGGAATATCAGCAATTAAAGGGGAGGGCATATTTGTATATTCAAGCTCGGGCATCCTTTTCTTTTTGTTCCTCCTCTGCAACCTCTTAAATGCTGGATTCCAAGTGCTTCCTCTTAACTCAGACAACTGCAAGCAGGAAGCTTGCCCCAGCCTCATTTTTGGATCATTCTCTCGGAGCTCAGCTGAGAGCTCTGCCTGTGGAATTCTCTCTGGTGGACTCCATCAACCTGGCCGGAAGTTTGCTTTCCCCCAGTTCTTGGTCCCTTAATCTGCAGGGTGGTGGCTGTACTGAAGGAAGAGGCCAGCCAACCATCTTCCACTGAGCACCTTCCACCAGTGCTTTCCTTTCAGCCTGTGTGACATGGTTTGCAAGGGGCATGTGCTGAGTGGCAGCTGACTAGGGCTGGAGGGTCCAGACTTAATATGTCTTAATTGCAGTATTTAGCATTTTGATCCAATGACCTAGCCAAATCATCCAGCCAGCTCCCAGATCTTAATATGCCTTCCCTGCACTCTCTGTTTTGCACAGATGCCTGGGTCCAACAAAAGCTGTTTACAGGGATAGCCAGCTGCTTTTCTCGGTAGGAGATGAGCTCTGTTTATGATGCCCTTCAAAACATTCAATTGCCAAAACTGCAGAAACTGCAACGGTCTTTTGTCAAATGCAAGAGGAAGAAAGAAGCCACAATAGTCTACGATTACAGCCTGGCAGGAGGGATGCACTGTGCATAAGCAGATAAATAATAATGCACACACAATAAAATAATGGATTTCTTTTCCCCATGACTGCCTTTTTTGGGCCTCCTGCAATTGTTCCATTCTGAACCCAAATTGAAAATAGCTTTTTACACACTAAATGATCTTTAGAAAATTGTTTCTGAAGTGCCACAGGGCACAACTGGGCACCTTTCTGAGCATTTTGGTCACCGATTAATGGCTCACTGAAATATCCCTGGAAGGATGTTCAGCCAAGCAGGGGCAGGTTGTGGGGGAGACTGCAAATAACACACACAATTTGTCTCACTTTATTTTTTATTTTCCAAAGGTCTAAGTTTGGAATAATAAAACTGCAACGAGTCAAAAGGGAGATTATCATCATGTACAGAGGATACATGATAAGGTGGGGCAGGAGATAGGGCACAATTGTAAGATGGGCCACAGATAATGGTGCACGTCCAGAAACAAATGCATGTGAAGTACCACATGTTGTCCAGGGCTCACCTTCACATCAAACAAAAGGGAGGGGAAATTCTTTGTTCCATGGACCATAGAATGCTCTGCACTAGCTTGACATGTAAGAACAGAACTCCAATAGCAACAGACAGTATATCTTGTCCAACATCCTGCTTCCCAACTGCACCCAAAAAGGTGCTCCCCCAAAGCCCCAGCCTAAGGAGTGAAGGCCACTGTTTCCCACAGCAACTGAGATTTAGCAGCACCACTGTAGGGAAGATGAAGATTAAAGGTTAGTCAAGATGAAGATTAACATATGGCAGGCTATTCAATAAGCAAAGTTGCTTTATAGATTTTTGAAAGGTAAGACATGCATGGGTTTTTGTGTGTGTGTGTTTGTGTTTTTAAAGCACATCACCTAGGGACCTGCCTGCAACCTTATTTGGATGCTACTGGGTTGCCAACTCCTGATTGGGAATATTTTAGAGATTTGGAGGTGGAGCCTTTGGAGACTAGAGTATGGGGAGGGGAGGAACCTCGGCAAGGCTATGATGCCCTATATCAGTGGTTCTCATTGTGGGGGCCAGGACCCCTTTGGGGGTCGAACAACCCTTTCACAGGGATTGCGGCAAGGCAAGGAGCTTGGCCAGGGGGGTGCCATCTACACAACAGCCTTGTGGGGTAGATCGAGATAGAGCATTTGACTGTCTGGAGCAGTGGAAAAGAGCAAGATCGGCATGGTGGGACAAGAGGCAGAACTGAACTGAGAAACCCTGGGGGGAAAAACAATTTATATACAAGCATGAACAATGGATCTTCACGCCATTGGTCAGTTTTCATTTAATTTCTGTGAAAGAACACTTGCATAATTTTATGGCTGGGGGTCACCACAACACGAGGAACTGTATTGAAGAGTCGTGGCATTAGGAAGGTTGAGATCCACTGCCCTACGTTCTCTCCCATAAAGGTGCCATTTTTTTCTCCCTTAAGGGTAATTGATGTCCATAAATTGGAGATTGGGTATAATCCTGTGAAATTCCAGCCTCTGCCTGGGGTTGACAAGCCTCCTACTTAGACAGAGCAAGTGTTGCTCTTGAAGACTCAGATCACGGGGTCTGCCATGGCAGTTTCTGACATTGCTCCTCCCCATGATGTGCTTATACAGTGAGGGCCTGTATAGGGCCAAGGCTCATGTAAGTACAGACTAAACCACTATCTTCAAAGCCAGAGGCAGATGTATGGCTATCTGCCTTTCCAGCTGTGTAAAGCAGTGTGCTGGTCACAACCAAACAGGGGAGCAAAGGCTATGATCATGGCCATGATATGCAGGTCATGTGTCCACCAAGACTGACTGATGGACATCACATGGACTCCCCCAATGGACACTTGATGGAATATCCTCAGAACTAGATGGAGATAGAATATCCCCCCAGCTTACTGACCTGACCAGAAAAAATCATCCTTGCCTGACCAGCCAACTTCTCCAGTTTGCCTTAGGGTGTGGCGTTGATGATGGCTGCTGTTATAGCCCCACCCTATCTACAGCCATCATAACATTGTTGTGTCTGACATCAGGGTATCCCTACCTGTGAGTCACTTTCCCTCTTTGCCCTGGCAGCACAAAAGCAGCCCAGTTTGCTGGGCTAGCAAGACATATAATAGTTTACAGCAGGGGTAGTCAAACTGCGGCCCTCCAGATGTCCATGGACTACAATTCCCAGGAGCCCTTGCCAGCATTCGCCAGCGAATGCTGGCAAGGGCTCCTGGGAATTGTAGTCCATGGACATCTGGAGGGCCGCAGTTTGACTACCCCTGGTTTACAGAAACACCTCATGTTTCCCATTTTGGGGGAACGGGTCGTTTGTGGTCTTGCCCTTCAGAACACAGCTTAGAGAGTGCTAAGTGGGACTTTTGGCTGTGGTTCATATTTGAGTTGTTTTAAGCCGTTCCTCATTCTTATGGCCAATCTGTGGACCCAGAAATATTACAACTGAAGTACATGCAGGACTGAGAAAGGGAAAAAAGGCTCACTTAGAAGCAGAGTCACAACTGTACGAAGCTGGCCAGCATGCCTCTTGGATCTAATTCTCATGGAATAAAACAAAAGGGAAGACATCCTATTATTGTATCACTTTTATAGGCTGCCTCAAACCTCCTCTCTGTATCCGGAATAGCAAATAAACGGAGTGGTTAGGCTTGGTACTACCCAGCGGGGAATTCATTGCCTCCACAAAAGGGGAGCAAGTATCAAAGCCCCTTTGAAATGCCTGTGCAAAACCCACCTGTGGCTAGCCTAATCTGCTATTCCATTGCAGAGAGTTCATCACAAAGAGGCAGCAGAGACACTGCTCCAGCACCAGGAAAAACACTGTTCTCTCAGCTGGAAAGAGAATCATGCCTTTTGTCAAACATATTTCACTGAGATGTATCCCCAGCAGTTTCTCCCTTGTGCCTTCACGGGCTCCGAGGAACCTTGACAGACTCCCGGTCCTCTGAATATCTCACCTGCTTCTCACAATTCACCAATCTGAGGTAGCCTCAGTCACCACATGGGATGCTCTTATATTTATAAGGGCCTTGTTAAGACTTAGCTTCTCTTCCTGAAAGGATGTTCACCAGCCAACTTTGGGTTGTCATGAAGGCCCCAGAGGGAGAAGGAAACTCTTGGTCTTCCTCTGGAAAAAAACAATCTCCCTAGTCAGACAACCTGACGTTTCTGCGCAACTACATTTCAGTGGCAAGAGGAAAACGGGAAGATGGAACTAAAAATAAACCAAATGCTGCTCTCCAGGCCTCACAATCCAAAGCTGTTTTCCAGACCATTGAAACCTGAGGCCAGAGCACCTCAGGCAAGAGCTGGTTGCACAGCTTCTGTTTTCTTTTTCCACCGCTCCCTTTTTAAAAATAAATGTTGGCCTACCTTCTGAGCACTTAACAAGGTGCTTATCCAGCAAAGAGGAAGTGTCTTTGAGAGGCATCACCAGGAAGTGGAAAGGCTAGGCAGGAGCGGCTGAGCCAAAACCTATTGAATTCATTGCACAGAGCGCTTTCTGCAACTCTCTGATTGCATTATGCATGTGTGGAATTTGGCATCATGGGTAAACCTCAGCAGTCTGAGAACACTGTTTTCAAAAGCAAGTTACTAGCCTTTAAGGCTGCAAAGATAGACTTCAAAATGGCCCATTCTGTCCCATTTCAGAAGCTAAGTACCTCGCTTAGGTAGCATAAGCAGGACTTCCACTTTTCTGGCTGAAGTGTTCCTAGAATGTATCTCCCTGCCCTTCCTACTTGCCAGGAGAAGCAGAATCCATTGTATAAAATAAGAAAAATATGGGCATCTGTGTTTAATTAGCACTGTTTATACAGGTTGCAACGTTTTTGGCTCCCTCGATGCAGATTCGAACTCCAAACTAACAAGCAAAATATACACAACGTTGAAGCCTGGCTCATTAACCTCAAGTATACCAGTGGGCCACTTCAGAAATACACGACTAAAGCATGATGCACAGGCAGAAAATTCATCTCAGGACACCAGTTTGTGTACACTGGGGGAAGTAATACTGGCACTCTCCAGTGATAGATGGGGAGGGACAATGACTTTCTTGCTCTGTTTACACAGATGGCACATTATCAAGAAATTGATAACAGAGGTAAGTTCTGCCCACATTTTCTGACCACAATACATATTTATTACTGCATTCCACCTTGTGTTTTCAGACATAATTGTCAGATTGCTTAATATGGTATTAAGAGCCAGTGTGATACAGTGTTTAGAGTGGTTAGAGTTTGAATCCCTACCCTACTCTGGAACCACACAGGGCAAACCTGGGCTAGTCCCACACTCACAGCCTAACCTCCTTCACAGGGTTGTTGTGTGGATTAAAACTGGGGGGGGGACAGTAAATGTAGAGAGGGAACATTGTTGTTCCCTATTGTTGGGGAAAGCTGGGGTCTAAATGAAGCAAATCAATACACAAACCACTGAAATATAAATGTGCCGACAATGTCATAACTTTGTTTTTCTAAAAAAAATACTCCCCTTTTTGTGAATGTTAAGAAGTCTTGCATATACCTCTTCCAAGTTATACAGTTTGGAAGTACTTTGCATACTCTGTCAAATGGAATGTTCTATTTGAATATATTTTGTTGCAGAGAGATTTCTGTACTTCTTGATTTGGTCATTTCATGTTTATATATCACATATAGACAGGTACCCTCTTTTCTGAATTCTGTATTATAAATATATGAACTAGAATTGTTAGTCTATGCCTGGCAATTGATGGAACGGTTGCTGGCAGGTCATGAGGGGAGCAACTTTGCCATTGCCACTTCCAGGCAAAACCTGGAAGTAACACAGGTTGGCTCTAGGAACTGCCAGAAACTCCATGTTAAACATTCTGGCATCTAGGACAGGCAATGGGAGGTAATATGGAACTGACAACATGATTGATCACGTACAGATTGATTTAATGATGCAATCTGAATTGCTCTTCTTCACGGATGCACAATAGACAGCAATTGTGTCAACTAGCAGTTCCTTTTCGTATTCCAGATTTCAGCAATGGCATAGACAGGAGTATCAACCACGCCAACAGGAAAATCTTCTAGAGTTTTCAGAAACGATTCCAATCCATGGGGGGGGGGGGGGGGTGGGCTTTAATAGAACCTTCCCACTGAGCTTCATAGAATCAAAGAATCATAGAATAATAGAGTTGGTATCTCATGGGTCATCTCGTCCAACCCCCTGCACTATGCAGGACACTCACATCCCAATTGCTCATCTACTGTAACCTGCCACCCCTTTGACTTCACAGAATCAGCCTCTCCATCAGATGGCTATCTAGCCTCTGTTTAAAAATTTCCAAAGATGGAGAACCCTGTTCCACTGAGAAACCGCTCTGTCAGGAACTTAAAGGTGTAATTGGACAAACTTTGTTCTGCTGCTTCAACACATCTATCCACCTGAATCCTTTAACAGGAAATAAGACATCAGTCCAGCTATATTCAATAGCATCTACTGCCAAATGGCCACCTATAGAAACTGGATGAAAGTATTTTTTCTATCTCCAGAAAATGTAGCATTGATCCTAGTGACTACTAAATATAAGATCAAGTTTGAATAGTTTTCTTCCTGTCAAATCATGTGATCCCCTGAAGTTATTTCTCTTTCAACTATACATTGGCCCAGGGGATATATTTTTACTCAATTTTGTTGCAAAATAACGATATTCTCCCCTTTGGACACACTATTTCCCCCCTTCATTGAACCAAGAGTGGGGAAAATACAGTTTTAAAGTGTGCTAAGATCTGCAGCCTTTTCCAAAGATTTGGGAATATCCTTCTTGTCATTGTGATGGGCAGAACTCACCTTAGCCCACAGTAACGGAAAGCTTACACCAGCACCTGACGCCAGGCCTCCGTCAAAGCAGCAAAGCAGAAAATGCTACAGAGAGAGCAGCCAACTGCTGGACTGCATTTTTAGTAGATTAAAAAATAAAGAAATAGAAAAAGGGAGCATTGTTGTCAGTGGCCATTTGTTCTAAAGCACCCTCTACAGCTCTACAGGGGGGCACTACTGTGTTTCACTAGATTGTGTGCACCTCATGGGCAGGTCTTTATGCTTCCTTCCTATTACAGATGGTTAGCCAGGAGGACGAAGCAGAATTGCACACACTGAATACATAGTTAGGTGAGACCAATTATTAGCAATGAATTAATAGTCCGTAATGATGTCAGGGGACGCAGTTCATTCATTTTCAGTTAATCTCTAATTAGCAAACAAGTAAAATTTTATGTACACTTTCATTGGCATGCAGAAGAGAAAGAGCCTTGTCATGTTTAATCAGGCACTTTTTCTGAAGTGCATAAAACGTGCTAGAGCAAAGGGTCATAATTCAAGATGTTATCTTCACACAGTTAGAGTGCCTTTTTGTTGGCAGGTGTGTAGATCTGTCATTGTCACAGTAATCTAATGTCATGGTACTCTAAGGATTCATTTAGACATGACAGCGTCTCAGACTCCACTTTGGGAATGCCACCACAGTTCTCTTGCTGGACTTCCTCAGTTTACAATTGCCACAGAGCCCTGATCCTGATCAAGACCTCAGTGTGGGAGCAGGAGCTCCTGTCCCCTCCCCCCTCACTGATTTCAGGAAAACAAAAGCTGGAGCTCTTGAAAACAGCATAGGGGAGACAGGAGGCCTTTTCTCCCCCATACCATGGACCAGGTTATGACCAGGCCCCATGGTGTTTGTAAATAGAAGGATTCCCAGTGACAAAACCTTGGTGGTGCCCCATGGTGGGTTGCTGTCATGTTTAGATGATACCTAAGGCTGGAGAAGCCTGGAGTTTTAGCAATGATGAAGGGGGCAGGAAAACCCCTATATTGCCCATATGAATGTGTCACTTTTGTCCCACTAAATTACAGTCAGACATGTCTGAAGCATGACAAAAACATTCCAACCTGTTGGGCCCTGGGATCTGTAGATTCTTCCCATTCCAATCTGTAACTTTCCCAGGAAGTCAATGAGATTCACCTTCTATTCCGCCTGCCTTCCAACTTATTTTAGCACAAGCCATCTGATGAAGTGATTAACATTTTAAATTTCTTAAAAATCAGGGATTTCATTAATAAAATAACAGCAGGAAAAGGGAGTATAATGTGTGGTTGTTTCACAATATCTTCCAGTCTGAAGCTGTTTGCATTGTGTAAAACCTCTCACAGATATGACTGCCTTGCAGATCTGTTTCCTGTCTGAAATCAAGAACCACCCTAATTCTATACTAATCCTAATTTGGAACTGAACAGGTAGCCTTGGACTTATCTATTTATTTTAAAAAAACAGAAACACATATGTGCATGTTCCTCTCTTTGTCAAGAAAAAAACCACAGTAGCATAGAGGCTGGGAAGAAGAAAAGTCCTAATTCTTCTGATACAATTCTCATCCCAGGAATAACAGGAGGTTGCGAAAGAGCTAACAGTAGCTGCATGAAGAGGAAAATGGGCAGTCTTGGAGGAAAAGAAAACATTTTTTACAAATGTGCAAAGATACTGCAAATCCCCACTGCTTGGCAGCCATTAGTATCACTAGGGACTACTTAGAAAAACACCAAAGGCTCAGATTTTATTAAAATATGGCATTTGTTTATGATTGATTTATATGGCTCATGACTAATTTAATTATCTACTTAGACAACTGCCTGCTGAATGGAGCTGTTATGCAGCAAGGATGGGAGGGAAGCAGCAGAACACAATCAGGCTGTGTGAGAACACATTTGCCTGGTCTATCCATGAAATGGGAGACAAAGAGTTAAAGTCATCAACAAAAAACTCAGTTCCCACTTCATGAGTGGTGTATGGGACATGAGCCAAGCTGGTGGGTGTTTGAGCTGCCCTCTTCAAGATTAACCACTGGACTGATCATCCATCACAGGGATGCATCCATACACAAGATGTATTCTAATGTACCCATCCCTATTTTTTTTAATAAGCTTAGCCAAGCTTCCCCCCCCCCTTTCTATGTTGTTTTTTGTCAGCTTCTATCTGCCTTTGGGGGGAGATCTGGTATTGATTATTTGTGCCTTTAATGCTATATTTGAACAATATAGGGGACATTTACATGAACACTGTATAGTATGTGCATATAGAACATGTATTGATGGCTTGCTGCTATACAAAGGTTGAAAAATAATCCAAAGAGATGTAGTGGTTAGAGCCATAAAAGGGAGAAGCAAAACTGAAACAAGGAAGTTCAACAGAAACAGCATACATATGAATTTTAACACCATCCCTAAGATTTATGGCAGCCTCAAGAAAATCTGCCCCACGTTTCCATCCTACAATTACACATGCTTTGCTTCTGCCCATGCCACCAAGTCTTGCATTCGGCCATCAGAGAGAATATTAAAAGCTGCCAGAATGCATTAAAAAGCTAGAAGTCCTTTGAAGAAGAAATGGTAAATAATTAGTGTGTAAAGAGCCAAATAGTCTTCTTTATCCCTTTCTTGTCACAGTGTTTGAAGTGAGTTGATTATACTTGGCTCTTTTTTTTTCCTTTTCTTTTTTTGGTGGAACTGGAAACAAGATCAGCACCATGGACAGTAGCATAAACCCCGAGTTGCTCAATAGCCCTTCAGTTTGGAGCTGCATCTTCAACCACTTGAACAAATGCCCAGTTCTTTAACATTAAAAAAAAGGATTGCAGTGACATACAGTTTCCCTCTGTCCCTCATGCATCATCTCCATTAGATCAATAAAATAAAAGGAGTGTTGGGATCCAGCACCCTGGGCCAAGAATCATCCTTCTAGTATAGCTACACATTTCCCCCAGCTCACTCAGATGAGAGTATTCAGCTCCTCTCAACTGCAAAATGCCCTGCCCATGAATGCTCTGACATGGCTTTCCTGCAGCTGCCCTATTCTCCCCCCTACCCTTTCACCCAAGAGCAAACAGTAACCACTCACAAGAGATGCTTTCATTCAATCGTTCCACCCTGCTGTGCTAGGCTGGTGGCGAGGGTGGCATCTGCATGGAATTGCAACTTTGCCATTTTGGCTTCTGTGTCCAACTCCCAAAGTTGAGCTTGTCCATTTGTATTAATCAAATCATGCTGGCACATCCTAGCACAGCCACCTGGGAACTGTAGTTTGATTAAATAAGTTTAGAGCATGCACTAACACAAGAAATACCACCAAGCACACTGGCTCAGAAGTGACACATTCACACTCATTTAGCAGAGTTCAAATGATGTATGACTTGGCAATATTTATTCTGGGGCACAAATAATACATGTACAAATGAAGTTGCCTTATATTATCGCAGACCGTTGGTCTATCAAGTTCAGGATAATTTAATCATACTGGTAGTGGCTCTTCTTCTTGGGAAGAGATCTTTCACATCACCTACTGATCCTTAACTCGGGATGCCAGGCATGGAACCTGAGACCTTCTGCATACCATGTAGTTGCTTTACCACTGCTCAAGAAGATCAGCATAGTTTTATGCCTACCACTAGCAATGTTGGGTCTTGCTACTGTTCACATGCTAGTTGACTAGAAATGTTGTTTGTTTTTCATTGGGTGCAAATCCTTAATGCAATTATATGAAATCCCTGACCCGACACTACAAAGACACTCTGTTATTGAATACCTATTGTGGGAGCACAGAATCACTTCTGCCTAGAATTAAAGACTAGGGCCATGACACTCAATGTGATAATATAAACTAAACTATATTCCCCTAGCACTTAGGAGTTATCAAAGCATTCATTCTGAATGAATGTATATGATAAATGAAACATTATGTACCCTTGAATAGTTTTGTAAAATGGGAAGGACACACAACTACAAATTTCACTGTATCAAGGTTCTAAACAAGATTCGACTTCTTTCAAGTCACTGTCACTGAATTTACATACATTGGTTGGAATTTATTTCATTGGTTTGACTATTATTTCATTTGCTATTTTTATTGAGTGATGATGTGATACTTTGACTAGAAATCAGGTAAGCATTTTTTAAATAAATACATGAATTAGTGGAATATCCTTTCAAGCAACTGTGTTCTCAAAATAAGACATGAGTCTACTTCCATGATTCCAGAAAACACAGATCACTGTTAATACTTGATAAATGTTCTACCATGCAATATCTTTCCACTTTAATTTTCCTTGTTTTTTTTAATGCAAATATGTTCAGAAAATTAGAGCTCCTGTATTTACTTTGACTTTATTTCCTGTGTTCTTATTTTTGTCCCGCAAACACATCAACAAAATGTAACTGTGAACTCAAAACTCTGAGGTCTATAACATATGCAAAATAAACATTGTCCACATTTTCTAACACTAGATCAAAAGATGGGTGTTGAGAAGGGAACATATTCCACTTTGACCATTTAGTTTAGCTTCAGGTGAAGGAAAGACACAAGATGAGGGATCTGATGCTTCCAGCATATAAGTCTGATGTGGAAACTTGCACATTTGTCCCATAATGGGAAGTATGCTCATAACAAGGCTATATGCATTTCTGTGACTGGGCATTCATATCCACTTTGGGTACTACACTGGCATCAAGACAAGACAAAATATGACTTAAACACACTTTAGTCCACTTCTGTGTAATATGGTCTTCTCTGCTGGAAATACATTAAAGGTTCTAGCAAGCTATTTGTGGTCCGTGCTGTTCATTCTACTGTCTAGTTACTTATAATTGAACTACAGCAAATAAACCAAGTACAAAATTAAAGTCACTGGAAATGTCAGGTTGGGTCCTATCAGCTTTTCTACTGGATCTCTCTTAATTCTTCTCACCAAAGCTCCTTTTCTTCATGGTTTTGCCCATGTGAGTCCCATGAGCACTGTTATAGAATTTTGGGTGGTCAAAAGTTGCCCCCCCCCCCATTCTTGAAGCAGCAAAAAAGCTGCTTGGATCTAAACCATGTTCACTGGGCTCCCAAAGATCTGAATATTAAACAATGACAGACTTCATGGTACCTAAGTTTATATTACATGTTTGTTGTATAGAGATTCATACAAACTCTCTGACACTACAATCCAGGGAAATGCCATGTTGAGATTATCTTTGAATGGAGCAGCTAGACAGAATTTTAAAAAGGGATGCAAGTTTTCAGATATGCTTATCCCTTCTTCAGGGTAACATGGGGAGAAATGTGTTGTGCTGACTATATAAAACATTAGTAGCAGGCCCACAGGAGATGGAAGAAACATAAAGGAATAATTACAAGTCATTTGGTATCTGATTATTTGGATTTCAGTCTGCACTCTCACCAAATGACTAGGCCATGTCAGAACATTTAAAAAGATGAACACACTTTGACCATATTGCAGCCAAATCAAGCCTTTGATTTCATTGAAAGGCCTGCATGGTGGCTTAACTTTCCAACTGACATCAATGAGCCTGAACAGTTGCTGGATTATTTCAGGTACCAAAAAAAATCCCTTGTTCTTTCCAATCACAGAAACCTGACCTGAAAAACAAACAAGGGCATTTTGCTTCTTGAATACACTGTTGAGATTCTTTGGCCCTTTAGAAGAACCAAAGGAGCTGAAAATGTTGGAGGCAGAGAAGTAGGTATGGGAATTGCCACTTCCTCTTCCCAAACTGAGAACTCCAGAGGCGTGGGTGACAGAGAAGGGGTGGGTAAGAAAGGGGATAAATGTCAGAGTGGGCGGGAAGAGGAAGAAGCAAAGGGAAATGGAAGGGGATGCCCCTCCCTGCATGCTGCTAACATGCTTATTGGAGTCAATAATAACTGCAAAATCTGGCTTCATCAAGGTGTTGTGGGGAACTTAAAAGTTTGCACAACATTGTGTGTCATTTTGGTTGCCCCACATAAAGAGTATTATAGAAATTTTGCTTTGGATTTCATATGGGCTAATATTTCTGGTGCCCGGACCAGGGTCTTACCAGATTTCAAAAGCTAAGCAGGTTGGGGCCTAGCTTGTTGAATGGTATATCTCCTCTTTCTCCTGCCTTGAAACCCCTACAAAGTCACCATAAATCAGCTTGACCGTACTTTATACACTATACATGGCTGAACAGAACTTTGTTTAATTTCACAGAGAAGAAGCCTATTTCCAAAAATGTATAGGTAACAAACCAATCAATGCCTGCTAAGCTTAAAATCATGCAAGAGTTGGATTAGGGTTGTCAGGTGGAATCGGGCTAGTGGCAGGGGGATTTGGGGGGGTGGCCTGGGACCTCCCCAACATTCTGACATCACAAGGAAATGACGTCAGTATTTTGGAGATGTTGGAGGCAATCTTCTGGCTTTTGTTCAATACTCTATCATAGATAGAGTATGATATTGTTCAATACTCTATCATAGATTTTTACCCCCAAATCAGAGTGGGTGCTGTGCCTTGCACCCGTCCACCCCACCTGAAACTTGTGGAGCCACTGTTGGTGGATGGTTGTCTGTGGCGGAGCAGCAAATGGCATCTCTGCAAGTTTTAGTTGGGGGGAGCAGATGTGACAGTGGTGGGCGGCATCTGTGGGCAGCGGAGCCACAAATGGCAGCTCCATAAGTTTCAGTGGGGGAGATTGGGGGATTGGGGGAGTCAAAGCAGGGAAGCCACAGGCCCTGGAGGGGTCTGACATCATTCAGCTGGATCCATAGGAAGATTTCTGTGAACACTGGACTCCTTGCAAAATATCCTAAAATGACTATGCTGCCAACTTGCACTCAGTTAAACTTATGTATCCCAATTTGGAAATCTGCTTGCACAAGCAGAAGTGTATTGAGTGAGTTTGTGTTTGCACTGATGCATTGCTAGATCCAGCCCCATGAATTGCACCTGCAATACCTGGGCAGAACTAGAAACCAAACAGAACATTGATCACAGAGGCAAAACAAGATGTTGAGTGAATCTGATGACAACTTTCTATCTCAACATCCCGCCTTCCTCAGAACTGCTTTGCGATGCCGTCAAAATCAGCAAATTCCACTGGTACAGACACTCAGTGAGCAAATCAGTAATTTCATGTGAAAACCTGGAGCTACACAAAATATGGACCTATTGTACTGGAGAAAAACCTTTATTTCAAACCAAATTGCTTGAGTGCTGCACATGAGGAAATCCATAAAGCAATTTACCGTTCTTTCTTTTGTGCCAGTCCACACTAATTTAGATAATGTCCACTGATGATACGCCAGGCCAAATTATTGAAATAAATCCATAAGTATTGAGCCAATTGATTACTTCTGTACAATTAAAGGTAAAAATCGCATTAATCACCTTATTGTGGACAGCTAGGGGAGAGCTTCTCTGTTGAAAAACAACTGATAAGAGAGTTAGGAGGCCACAGTTTGAAAACTTCCTGAAGTGTCAGTGACATGGTATACTACATTCTGGATGGGTCAGGAATGAAGAAAGTCCAGGATTGTTTCAGTCCACTCAGTGGCCCATGATCTTCCCTGAACAATATGAGGTTTCTTGCCTGACCTCTCCCTATTAGGATGAATGTGCACTATCTTGTTACACTCTTGTGAATTTGTGACATTTGCATCCTGCTCTTCCTCCAAAGAGTTCAGAGAGATGGAATTGAGTTCTTTTCCAATGTATCCTCACAACTGGACAAGGCCAGTTCTATTATGTTATGTTATATGTTATGTCATATGTTATATGTAACTTTTAATTGGGGTTTTTATGGGGATTTTATTGTGTTTTAACTATTTATGTTGTAAACTGCCCTGAGACCTATTGGGAGAAGGGCGGTCTAAAAATTAAATAATAATAATAATAATAATAATAATAATAATAATAATAATAATAATAATAATAATAATAATAATAATAATAATAAGATTACCTATAAGTCTGAAAGATATATTTAACCCATCTTTGGACAGCCTAATTCACTGATTCTCAACTAGGGTGACATGTCACTCTGGAGTCATGGGAGTGCTTCCCAGGGGTGACACAGCTTATCCTGGAAGTCCAGGCAGCCTCTGACCTCACTGGAGTCACCAGTCCTTGTGTTCTGTGACCAGTAATTTCAAACAGTTAAACCCCCAATGTGCTGGTGAAAAAAAGCCCATCAGAATCCAGGACCCTGCCAGAAAGGAACAAGAGGATATTGTAGCTCATTTGCATAATGGCCAAGCTGTGAGTTTTTTGGAATCAGTGGTGATGGTGGCAGAGGAGGCAGGCTAGAGCAGGGGTAGTCAACCTGTAGTCCTCCAGATGTTCATGGACTACAATTCCCATGAGCCCCTGCCAGCAAACGCTGGCAGGGGCTCATGGGAATTGTAGTTCATGGACATTTGGAGGACCACAGGTTGACTACCCCTGGACTAGAGCACTCATGGGTAGCACACTGAAGCACTGGCAAGGAGGAGATTCACAAACTCAGGTACTCTTTAGATGCAAGGGGTCTGACATCACTTCCTGGGTACCTTGAAGCCCTTAGAAAATATTTCAGGGGTACCTTCACAGTCAAAAGGCTGAAAATGGCTGGCCTAATTGCTACAGTCTCATCTTTAAAAATAACTAAACATGTAGGTGTCAAGCTCTATCTTCTTTCATTGTTCTCTGAATTACTGAAAGGTCCTTCTTGACATTCTCTTATGCACTGCTGCTGATGAATAAGGCCCTACAAGACTTGGGTGGTGCTCTTTCTTGAACCAGCATCTGGCACAAGCACGAACTTCTCCACTCTCTCGAGTGGCTCTTAAGATCCCACATGAAGATGGCTCAAGTGCTATTTGAGAAGTAGAAGAGAAAGGCTGTGACATCTCAAAACTGTTTCAGATAATTGCTGAATTAACCCAAGGCAAATCACTCTGGATAATCACTTCATTACAGGGTTGAACAAGCTCATCTTTGAAAGATGATCAAGTTGATTCGGCACTAAATAGTGATTCCTGAACACTGTGACATTTTTCATCCCCTTCTCTCTCAGAATGCTGTGCTATTTCCTTCTCATAGATGTGATTGCCAAAACTGGCATAATTCCATCTCCTATCAAACCAAGGATCTCTGTTCTACATGGTTAAATTATTTCACTGCATGCTGTTTCTCATGATTCAAAAGATGAAAGACCACTTGTTTATGTAGATTTTTTGTTTTTACAAAGCAGAGGAACTCTTGGGGTTTTGCTGTTGTTTTTGATCTTTCCAGTGACCAAGTGAGGGTCAGTAAAAGATGGATTCTGCAAGTCAAGATTGAATTGTCAATTCCCTAACTGTAGTACCTAAACTATATATGTACCCTTGCATGTATCTGTTTCCCAAAATATTCTTGAAATAATTTACCATGTGTTATATGTCACATCTTGTGGAATGTGTGAGACTTCTGCATGTAAAACTGCAGGGTAGCTTAAAGACAATGCAATCATCACCCCCCCCAATCCCCCCATCCTCTTTCTGCTCTGCATCATTTTGGAAGGTTAGCACTAGTATTGAACTGTTGTTGGTTAGGTGGATGGCAGTTTTCTAAATGAGAGATTTTACAGATGTTCTGTACATTAACAAATAGCCACTGAAAGAATCCACTGTAATTTCTGCAGCACTAATTCGATTTACTTGTTATCCCTGCTTCTGTTGCCAGCTTTGCAGCATTCCAGTACGAACATTTAATCTAGCAAGTAAAGTAAATTGTCTTAAATGCTTTAAATTTGTTCCAGATTGCATCTAACATCCAATCATCACATAAGTGCTCCAAATATAAAACATTTGCAAGCAACATCTCGGGTTTGTACATGGACTTTCTTTCTTTCTTTCTTTCTTTCTTTCTTTCTTTCTTTCTTTCTTTCTTTCTTTCTTTCTTTCTTTCTTTCTTTCTTTCTTTCTTTCTTTCTTTCTTTCTTTCTTTCTTTCAGAACATCCATGGGATGGCGACAATTTGCATTGTGATTTCACACTTCACAGGCAATCCATGAGTGGAACTAAGCTGCCAATGCAGCCTGATAGAAAGACGACTGGGGTCGCCATTCACAAATAACTGCACCACCCACACTTCTCACTCCATCAGTTCTGCTGACCTATCATGCACCTTGGAACAGCAAGGAGTGCAAATAGATTCTAAGTTTCCCCAAGTCCAGCAAATAGTTTTAGCCGTAATATGAAACAAACAGCCTCACAGCTATAGCTGAGATCCGAAGAGCCCCTTAAGCGCATGCAGTTCCTCACCCACATGCAACAGATTTTTCCCTATTTGATTTCCTAACCTGCTAGACTTCACAAGCTGCTCAAAAAGCTCCCTTGAGTTATGACACCAGATTATTTGGCCCTGGGGGGACTACAGTTGGAAGGTGGGAAGTGAGTCTTGCAACAGGCCTCTCCCTCTACTTGCAGCACCTATAAATTAACATGCCAGGCACACCTTCTGTTAATTTGGCCCTCTCTCAATGGTGGGAAGAACTAGAAATTCTAGCCCCCTTTCACACAGTGCCAGCATATCTGTTATAACAAGCTGTAAAAAGACTGTCATGTCAATCCAGCCTCCATGCTTAGTCTAGCCAAGGACAGAAATGTGTACTGCATCACACAGTGATTTTTGTTTGCTCTTAGTCGATGGCAGTTTTGGACATTCTGAAGATGACATTACACCTTCACTTTAAGTAACAGCCAGATCAGTCATCCTTCATCTTGGATCCCACTGATTTCCTTGAAGTACAAGGAAGATGCCTTGACCTGAACACTAAGGAGGATCAACCCTGTTTCGCCCTTGCATGGGAGTCCAGAGTTGCTACACAGAGACAGCCAGCAAACCATCACCTGCCTTGAAAATCCAAGGGGGTCACCATAAGTTGGCCATGGCTTTACAGCACTTTCCTCTACCAATAGGAAGATATACTCATGAGTTTTACAGTAATCTTTTATTGATATGTGCAGCAAAGGTTTTCCTTTCACTTTGGTTTACTCTAGTGTAAGTTCATTGAAATGACTGGCCATTCATTAGCTTCCCAACAAGACAGGGGGGTGGGAAACCTGGATACAATATTCTTTCTCTAGCTACAGGAATCAAATCATTAAAGGAAGGTCAGCTTGATCAATTGTTCTGCAATGATGAGGCCTGAATATAATTTGGCAGCTGATCCTTAGCTAGTTTAGTGGTTCTCAGCTCCTCTGTCTATCACCCCAGGATAGGCAGGCATTTAAGAAACAACGGGTTTGTGCTCTCTGGTGAGTGATTGATGGAAGAGTTTGCGACTGTGAATGATGGAAGAGTCAAAATCAGATATGATATGACAGATTGGGATCTCCCATGTGTTTTCCCCCACAAACCAGCTGAGGAAGGGAAATTTGGGGTCAGGAAAGCGTTGTTAGAGGGAAGTTTAATCTTGTGCTGTTTTCCTGATCTAAACTACCTTTGCCAAGCTGCCACATGCCACAAAGAGGAAATAATGCAGGTTCCTGCATGGCTGCTTTCATGATTCTTTTAAAATCCTGGTCACAGAAATCTCACCTTCCCTCTAGCTTGACACTATGGGAGCAATACTGAGGCAAAAACTCCTAAATCCCAAGCCCAAGAGTAGCAGTGGTTTCAGGAGAACAAAGTGTGAGTCCAGCGGCATCTTTAAGACTAACAAAAGTTTTATTCAAGGTATCAGCTTTCATGGGTGTGCACACTCTGTCAGATACAGTGAGACAGAATATCCTTACCCATTATATATAGGGGTGTATGTGTGTGTGTGGGGGGTGTTATATCCCCTGAACAGCACTACAGTCTGTGAACCTGCTGGTAGTCCCTGGCCCCAAAGAGGTACAATTAGCCTTGACCGGAGCCAGGTCCTTTTCAACCCTGCCTCCAGCCTGGTGGAATGAGTTGCCGGCTGAGATCCGGGCCCTATCAGAGCTTTCAAAGTTCCAGAGGGCCTGCAGGATGGCACTCTTCTTTCCACAAGGCCAATACAATGCACAATACGGCGTCAGAAAGGCCCCCCTCCCCTTCCATCTCTGCCTTTCCCTCCTCCTGGAATCCTGCTACAAAATCAATGCCAGTGTTTATTTAGACCCATAAGGTCAGAGCCAGAGGACTCAGTAGGACTTTGTTAATTAAATTTTAAATTGCTGTTCACAAATGTTTGTATATTTATTTGCATACGTTTTTACTGTTGCAAGCTGCCTTAAGCCTGCTGCGGGTGGGGAATCTAATTAACAACAACAATAATAATGGCTAGGAAGGGCTAGGTGGATGCGTAAGAAACGAGGTGATTATATCGGAGACTGGATTAAGGCCCTTGAGATCTGTCAGTGGCCGTAAATTAGCATACAGTTACCCATAAACAAGTGACTTCATCAGTTATTCAGAAGGGACGGAGAGTTGTTGTTGCACCCCCCCCCTCAATTTTGTACCTGATTCTGTACAAACCCACTTCCTTTAGTTGTTAACACACAGATATCACCACTCTCCTCTCTTCCCAAGTGTGTTGACTCAGACAGCTTAATTATTACTTGGAAGGCCTCAGAGAAAGGTGTTAGAGAAGTAAAAATTATCACCATCACATATTTCTTGATAAAATATGAACAATGACGCAGAATTCAGCACCTGCACAATGACTGGTTCTAATATCTTTGGAGTCCCTAAATACATATGGTCAAGCGCAGGAATCCCAGTCCTGAGCATGGCATGATGCAAGAAAGCAGCCCAAGGTGTCCTTGGAGGATCCTCCAGGATCCTTGTTACCATCTATTACCATTGCTGAGCCTACTGGGTAAAGGAAGAAGGGCTGAAACTTAACTTCTGACAGTGTGAAGGCCTTTCAGATGGTGGGGCAAGTGGATCCTTAGGCAGATGACTAATGGCTACCAAGGGCTGCAACTCACAAAATCCTGCAAATGACTGCTCTGTGAAGTCTTAGGGAGACCTTTTCCCCCAACACTAATAGTCTGTGCTGAGAAGGGAGAGGGAGGTGGGTGCAAGGGCAGGGCATTGGAGGTGGAGATAGCATTTCTTTGCCTCCATACCTTTCTTTGGCTGGTGGGCTGCTGTTTGCTCTCTATTTGCTAGCACTACATGGGTTGGTGAATCCACTTTTTGGAATTCCCCACCTAGCACTTCAAAATGGAGGATGTTGCTGGCCTGTTACTACCCAGACACTGCATGTTGGAGACATCACGTAGAGGGTCTGGAATATAACAACAATGAAAGGTAAGCATTTAACTATTTTAATGGGTGCAGAAATGCCCTGAGTCTCATCAAGGAAGAGAAGGGCAGAACTTCTTTGTTGAAGAGGTGATAAATGTTCAGTGTTGCAGCCTTGCACAAGCTGTTTTACAGGAACATTAGAAACAGGAATACATAGCCCTCTGTAAGCAAGCAAGCAAGCAGACCAAAGAAGAGAACAGCAGCCAATTATGAAATGCATCAGGTTATTATTCTAAGGCATGGTCTTCCCTGGTCAAATTGGAACAGAGGGATGGGGATGGGAATCCCCAGGGCTGGAGATTAGACAGACTGGACCATGAGGTCTGCTCCAGCAAGCTCTTCTTACTAGCCTAACACAGGCTGATTCCACAACCTTTAGAAGTTTACAGAAGACATACATTTTTATATCAGTAAAATAATAAAAAACAACTCCTTAAAAAATTGTCCCTATGAGGGTTAAACAGAGCTTGGGGGCTGTCTAACTGTGGGAGCCTTTTTGGCATGGAGGCCCAGACATTATTCTTCTGGCCTCAACCGTAGGCCTGGTAGAACATTTTACCCAGGAAAGTATTTGTGTGTGTGTGACTATACTGTAAGTACAATTATTTAGCACAATACATGAATATATATTACATATACTGAAGTATCCAAAGGGATCACAAGATGTCATAGTCCCATTGTATACGGCACTGGTCAGACCACACCTGGAGTACTGTGTGCAGTTCTGGAGGCCTCACTTCAAGACGGACATCGATAAAATTGAAAGGGTACAGAGGAGAGCAACGAAGATGATCTGGGGCCAAGGGACCAAGCCCTATGAAGATAGGTTGAGGGACTTGGGAATGTTCAGCCTGGAGAAAAGGAGGTTGAGAGGGGACATGATAGCCCTCTTTAAGTATTTGAAAGGTTGTCACTTGGAGGAGGGCAGGATGCTGTTTCTGCTGGCTGCAGAGGAAAGGACACGCAGTAATGGGTTTAAACTTCAAGTACAACGATATAGGCTAGATATCAGGAAAAAGTTTTTCACAGTCAGAGTAGTTCAGCAGTGGAATAGGCTGCCTAAGGAGGTGGTGAGCGCCCCCTCACTGGAAGTCTTCAAGCAAAGGTTGGATACACACTTTTCTTGGATGCTTTAGGATGCTTAGGGCTAATCCTGCGTTGAGCAGGGGGTTGGACTAGATGGCCTGTATGGCCCCTTCCAACTCTATGATTCTATGATTCTATGATTCTATGATTCTATGATTTGCTTATTGTATTCACTAATGCCATTAAAAGGCCAGGAGAGGAAGTCTAATTTGTATATTGTTAAAACAAAGATCCTGAAGTAAAAAATAAAATAAAAACAATTACCCCAATTTCAGCAAATGTCTGAGTACTATTTATTTAGTAATTTACTGCATTTATACCCCACTTTTTTCCACAATGCAATGAAAAGTGACTCATAACATCCTTCCCTTCATTTTATCATCACAACAACTCTGCGAGTTAGATTAGACAGAGTATTTGTGGCTGTCCCAAGGTTACCCAACAAGCTACCATGGAGTAGGGATTTGAACCAGGGTCTCCCAGTTTCCTGTCCAACACTCTAATTACTACACCATGAATTGCACTGCAGACCCTTAATAACCTCTCCTTCAAAGGTTACAGCCCAATGCAGGGGAATTCCTCAAGGGGCTGGATGAGAGATCTTACTCCAAAGCAAATATAGTCTAGCATCCAGGAAAAAAAAAAATATATATATATATATATATATATATATTCATTCATTTTTTTCTTGAACAGCATATTTTATGTCTCTTTAAAGAAGGAAAAATGCAACTCCACACTGCAATTCAGTATCATATTTTTAAAAGCATTTTAAAGAACATTTCATGCACCAATTACTTCAAAGATTCAGCGATAGCATTAGAAGTTCAAAGCTACAGCTTCTTGCTCTGCTTTCTTATGTTATTTAAAGAAGCTAATGCTAAGAGAGGGGGAAACTGTGGGCCGTTTAACACTCCCCCCCCTCCAAAGTCTTTCGTGAATCTATAATTGTGGCAACATCAGGGTGCCTGATGCTATTCAAAAGAATTCTAACCAGCTATGTACCCTAATACTGACTACAAATATATTGTTTGAATCAATTTTCGGAAGGGAACAAGAGACGAATAGTCTGAAAGGCTGGGGTTTTTCCTTTCATAAATTACATACGATATATGCAGAAAACATATCAGGGATCATTCACTATCTTAGCAATTACCTGCTATGGTTAGATGGAATCCTAAAAGAGGATCTTAATGATCACTGCCATCCCTCTGTGGGACAGTACATCATTTGAGAGCCAGCTTGGCATAATGGTTCAGAGCAGCAGCTTCTAATCTGGAAAGCCAGGCTTGATTCCCCATCACCAACACCAACACCACATGCAGCCAGTTGAGTTATCTTGGACTAGTCACAGTTCTCGTAGGGCTGCTCTCCCAGTGCAGTCCTGTCAGAGTTCTCTCAGCCTCACCTACCTCACAGAGTGTCTGTTGTGGGGACAGGAAGGGAAGGCAGTTGTAAGCAGCTTTGAGACTCCTCCAGGTAGTGAAAAGTGGGGTATAAAAACCAATTCTTCTTTAATTGATGGAGCCCCAAATAAAAGAATCTCAAGTAACAGGACTGAGAAAGGCCTTGACTAGGCTTGTTACCAAGTATGCATATGCCATCAAGTTGGAACTAAAATACAGCAACTCTAATAAGGGGTGTTTAAGGAAAATAAGAGGTGATTTTTCCATTGCCTTCTCCTGCAGAATCTTCTTCCTGTTCCTCTGGATATTTGCTCCCAAAACAAACACAGGGCTAGGTGTAGGAGTCCCATCATTCCTACACACTTCCCCAAGACCTCCCTGCTAGAGTAGTCCATAAAGTTGGACATTAAACACAGGTTCAGTTCCTCATGGCGGAGCCCTCATACACTCCTGCCACCGCCATCTTAGCCATGAAGTCTTCCTCCAACAAAGGAAGACTTCCTTCACCAGAGCAAGTTTTTTTGCCATCAGAAAAACTCTCTCTAACATTGCAGTCATTTTCTTTTGGAGAAATTCCATCCCTCTTGCAGGTAGACTGCATGGAAGAGAGCCACAGGATACAACTTGGTGGAAGACACCATAGGTTGAACCCTATGTTGTTCCATTCTCATATACTGATTCACATTTCAGTGGTAGAACACATGAATTGCATGAGGGAAGGTCCAGGTTCACTTCTTGGAGCTTCTGACAAAAGTACATCAGATAGCTAACCTGGCTTATGGAACACTGTTACTGGGCAGAACAGATAGTAGCATGGCTGGTGAAACATTTTTTCACACATGATAAACAGCACAGAGGTAGAGGTCAAATTAAAATCTTTGCACAGCCCTTCAGCTCTGGTTGCATCCTTATGATCAAAACAGTCAGGGCATACCCCAAAAAATATTCATTATGGCTGCTTCAGAGCTATGGAATTCCTCAGTTAACAGTCAGGTCTCAGCATTTTTGAAATACTAAAGTGATTATCTTGCTGCTACTGACTTTTAATTGTCAGCAGAGTGACAGGGTATCTTTAGCAAGCAGCATTTTATACATGGAACTGGGGATTCCATCTCATGGGTTTTATCATGACAGTGTTTGAATACACTGCTACCCACCTAGTGAGGTGGACTGCTAAACTAAATACACGTGTATCCACTTATCGTGTTTTCAACTTGTGCATCTTTTCTTCCTGAATATGCTTAATAAACGAGTGGCTAAAAAAGAGAGACGTTCCTCCCTGAAGAAATTAAGAAGCGACCAGTACTGACAGTCACTGTGTGTTACTGTTTATTTCCTTTGAATATTGACTGCCAGTGTTCTTATTCCTTTTGATGCCCAAATGATCAAACAGAAGGTTCTGTTGGGGTGGGGGTGGGGAATAGCCCTACAAGGAATTTAAAGGGTGGAGTGGGGTATTCTATGCTACTAGATTGAAGAAAGACTGCTGGACACTTACAAAGTACTATTCACAACAGAAAGATGAAGTGAGAAGTCAATAAAATGTTCAGCAACTCTTCACACTCTCCCCATTTTGACATGGGGAGATTCCCATCTTTGACATTTTGACATGGGGAGATTCCCATCTTGCTGTGTCCTAACTCTGAAGATGCCAGCCCCAGTTATGAGTGAGATGTCAGGGACTAAAACTACCAACCAACAGCCACACAGCCTGGAAGAACCCACAACCAGAAAGATAAGTCCAGGTGTCCAGTCCATGACTTTTCATTTCACCAGCCTAGACCAAGATTTTACGTAGATAATCTGTGGGAGTGTGCACACACACACACACCCCCGCCGCATGTGCACACCATCAAGTCTCAACTGACTCATGACAACCCCAAAGCCATAGGGTTTTCAAGGCAAGAGATGAGCAGACGTGGTGAGTCCCCTTTGCCTTCCTCTGCATAGTAACCCTGGTCTTCTTTCTTGGTCTCTGATCCAAATAGTAACCATAGCTGACCCTCCTTATCTTCCAAACTGGCAGGTTTGTCTTGGTTGGATGATCAATCTGCTCAGAACAAACATTAGTTTCCTAATGCCAATTCAGATTGGTGGCACATCTGGGCTGGGAGCAACTTTCCAGGATCTAGGGCAGTTTCCCCCAGATCTTCTACCTGAGAGAGCCTACGGATTTCAGCATGCACAGCTTATGCCCTCCCACAGCACTACAGCCCCTCACAGCAGAGACAAAGCAGCAGAACTCTGGATGGTGGCTTAAGTCTGAAGAATTTTGTATCTCTGTGGAAGGAGAAACTGGTCTGCCTTGCTGCGAGGCAAGTCTTTTTGCACAGGGAAGGAGCAGCTGGTGCCCCTCCACCTCTCATTCATCATCTTAACCAGCAACTTATAAATGCAATGAAACATAAAACACTATTAGACCTGAAAAATTGCCATCATTCCAGTCATGCTGCAAACGAACCATTAAGTGCCATGTTCTGTGTAATTAGAGCATTAGTTTATGAATGGCATGCATGGCATTTCGAAGCAGGGCTAAGGAAGGTGGCAAATGCAAAAAGCTGGCACAAAACGTAGCTTGAAGGGAGCCTCCGTGTGTGAGAGCATGTGTTCGCACATGCACATGCAAAGGGAGCTAAGCATTGAGGGGTACTTGAGCCTCCTTACCTAGGTTAGATCTGCAGGGACTCAAGCTATATGCTTTGTCTTAAAATAGCACTTCTTTAAAACCCCGGTTATTCTATCATCTTTTTGGTCAAGTCAGCAGCAAACTGGAACATTTTTGCTGCTGGCCATTTGCAAACTCAATGTGATGCATTGAAATACTTGGAGTAG
The DNA here is from genome assembly GCF_049243985.1 of Paroedura picta. NCBI lineage: Eukaryota > Metazoa > Chordata > Lepidosauria > Squamata > Gekkonidae > Paroedura > Paroedura picta. The sequence goes on along the minus strand of NC_135370.1, from coordinate 152,338,581 downwards.
CCTTTCAGTCATTTGTCTTGAGCATGAAAGAGATGTTTTACTGGAACTATCCTCACAGCAGGAGTGGAACTGGGGACTGTGGCAGATGCATATGAGAGAGAGAAAGAGAGAAAGTGAAAGAGAATGGGGGTCTACCCTTTTCGGTATCGGGGAGGATCTGAGGGATTGAGCTGGGCATACCAAGGAAGTGTCAGAAGTTCATCAAGACTTGTCAGAAGTTCATCAAGAAAGATCCACATACGAAAGATGGAGGGATTCTCAAACGGGACAAACAGAGAGGTGGATGCCTATCTGCATCCCATGGGTCTCCCTTTTGTACCACAGAGCACAGATGCAACATGGAATGTTCATCACTAGCCACCATCTCTGGCCCTGTGTTCACTTGTGCTCAAAAGGGGTTCTGTAGTGTAGCTTGACAGGACAAGGCTGGGAATGTGCCAAAATCCCTGAGGGACCATCTAGCCCCCACTGGCATTAAAGCTGCACCATCTTCTGCCTGCACTCACACACTAAATCAACAGAATGTCACCTTTCAGCATGTCATGCTGGGCTGAGCATGGTGTTTGAAAATGCCACATGGCTGAGATCATGAGCATTGCTTTATTAAAGGAAATCTACTCCACTTCTGAACTGACCTGCACCAATTACATTTCTTCTTCAAAGCACAGAGAAGTAAATCCAAACCTTGGGCTGGGGGACATGGGGAGCCGTGGTGCAAACCCACATTTCTGTTGAATAAATAAAACTTGTTCTGTACAAAACAGCAGGTGAAGTGGTGAGACTGTCCCTGGACTCTTCTGTTCTAGCCTGTAGGTCCAGAATGGAATGTTTCACAATTACACACACACTGGCAGGAAAGACTGCCTATGTGACTGGCTGTACATACTTTCTCCTACAGCACATAACTGTGCCATTTTTATTTATTGTATTTATTTTTGAATTTTTACCCTACCACTTCTCCAAAGTCTCGTGGTGGCTAACAGTAAAACACATTCAATACATTAAAACCCCAATACCGCCCCAGTAAAACCCTCAATTAATTCTGCAAGAATGGCAGCCAAAACTACCCCAATCTCCTGGGCCATGGAGATGGCCTGTGGCTCAGTGGTGGAGTGCAGGTTTTGCATCACATCCTCCCATATTGGCCAGCCCAGACACTTAGATGGCCACTGCAGGCTCTCCTTCATATCCCTCCTCTTACTGAACAGAAGAGGGGCTACCACGAATGCACAGAGAACCTGCTAAGACCCGGACTGACTCATGGATTAGGATGTGCAGAGGTTGGGCCTGGTGTCCTCACCCTTTGTACCAGTCAGTAATGAGTAAGTTTCCCTCAGTTCCCACATGTAGGGTGACCTGTTTGGAATGGGACCACAACACATATAGAAAAGGAGCTCTGTCCTTTTTCCCCATGGCCTTGCCCTGACCTGAGGTGATTCTTGGGAGCTTTATCTGGGCCACTGGTAATCCCGCATAATCCAGAGGTACAGAGAGGCTGATATGCCTTCTCCGCCTGATCCCATTTGAAGACCCCAAGCATGGGAATTAAGGGCAAATCACAACTCCTGTGTAACTGCTCCACAGGGTGTGAACCCCAGACCCAGCCTGGGCACTGATCCCCTTTCTGAAAAAACCTCTCATGTTTTCCACCTCTGGCCTCCCTTGGACAGTGGAAGACTCGTCTTTGGGCAAGTTTCACCTGTTTTGGTTCTCCTTTAGAGCTTCATGTACTCCAGTGACAATTTGCTGCTGGCTGCAGTTTTTATTCTGAAGTCTCTCCTTCTTAGTGATTCCGTTTCACCATCAATTGCCTTAATCACACTGTGGCTAGGTGGAATGTAAATAGCTTAAAAACATATTCAGCTCCAGGTAGACATTGACAATTAAGGCATCTCAGGTCACAGCTGGGAAAGGCCTTTCTCTGACGGATAATCTGTTGCTAGTCGGGAGGCAATGTGGCAGCCTGAGACAACTCCAAGTTCTTCTAACCCAGCAGAAGACAGTTTCACACATTCCTAAGCAGCTTCCATGCAGTGCTACAGAGACCTCTGCTTCTTTATTTGCAACTAATCTGGAAACAAAAGGCACCAACACTTTTTAAAAATGGGTTCCAACTGCATTATGCTTAGGCAGGCCAGTGATGCCTTTGAACAAAGCTTTAAATGATTACTTTGCACAAGAGGAAACCTCTGCATCCAGGTGACATCTTGGAAATGCTGCCTTTTTGCTTTCTCTTGAGGAAAATCCAGATATCCCCTTTCCAGTTCCAATGTGCTGCCCTAATTATTTCAGAGGTGCCAGAATTTAGCACAACATTTTTTATGGCATAGTAATTGGAAGGGCTCCCCCAATTTGACTGCTGCCTGAGGACAGAGTTTCTACCTGATAAGGAAAATTGGTGGGCCTTATTTGGGCACCCTAAGAAGGCTGCACGGTAGCAAAACCAGAGCATGGGAGAAACCAACAAGTTTGGCTTCTTTCCCAGCCCAACCAGCATGCATTATCTTGACGTGAGCATGAAATTATGTAGAAAACAGTTCAGCAGCTCAAATATTGAGCAAGCGATAATGATGTTGTCATTTTGGCAAAGTGTGTAAATATAATGCAGATGGATGCTGGGTTATCTCTCCCGTTTTTCCAGAGATGATGAGAAAGATCAGAGCAGCCTCTTTTATCTCCACCACGCAGCTTTATGACTGGTGTGTGTGGGGGGGGAAGGCCTCGAATGCTCAAAGAGCTGGAGCTAGACGGAGGGCAGATTTGCCACCCCAGACAGTCAGGGATGCCTTTCCCAACACAGCAGCTCTGGTAGAGGGGTCTGTGGTGCAGACCAAAATGCAAGGGGACAAAAGGTTTATCGATAGCATGCTTTGGATATAGCCTGTATTATACGTGGGTGGTGTTTGGTGTTGTGTCCATGCATTGGGGGGAAAGCTGATGAACCTAGCAATGGATCCAATGTGGGTAGTTTCTTTCTCCATGCTCCTTCTAGGACAAGGGGACCTACTTTGGTCGTAATCTAGATTGAAAAAGGGCTATTCTGCCTACCTCTTTCATTTTAAATCACCTTTAACAGTGGGCAGTGAGCACACTAAGAACAAAGGAAGAGAGATTTGAGCTTCCTGTCTACATGGACTGATGTGGTCCAGCCATTCAGAACACTTATATTTGAATCCTCCTCCTAGTCAAGCAAAAATAAAAAGCATGCAAATAATGGAGATGGCTGGACAGAACCTTCATATGCTTGCTTTCCACAAGCAGGGATTTTTATTTTATTTTTTCTCATAGGGATGAATGCCAGGCTAGAATTCTGCATTCTGTCACCACGACGTTCACTGTGAACTGGTATAGCCTCATGAGAGCTGCACCACCTGCCTATTCACTATGTAAAGATCTGCTAATGCTCTCTGTTTGCTGCTTCCATGGGCATTATACTACCACAGATTTTAGAGCTGAAAACAGAAGATCCCTGGCCATGGGAGAACAAGGACAGTGCTACTCGTGCAGCGGACACAATAGCTGCAAACACAGAAAACATGGATGGATATCTTCTGGTCTTTTCCTGAACACTTGTGCTAATTGCACCTGAGGATTCTGACTGAACTTGGGTACTCCCACGTAAGTGGACCAGCATTTCAAGAGAAGGGGTCAGATGGGATATAAATGTAAGACATAAATATGAACTAATTCCACTAATTCCAGGGTTTTGTGTCCCACCTGAAGCTCCCCCCTCCCCCCCGCTGCAGATTCCTTGGGCTAACCTTTCACAGCATCATGATAAGAACATGCCCCGATGGTAATGGGAAATTCCAGCTCTCCAAAAGGTTAAGAAAATGCCATTTTGTTTCCAAGGCTGTGATAAAACCACTTTGTCCAATATTAATTCTCTTTTAGTTGACATGATGCAAAAGTAAATGAGACCCTATTCAGGGGGATGATCCCAATCTCCAACTATAAATATTTCAGTGCAAGCAAGCAACACGAAAGACCAACAGACAAGTCTGATCCTGTCAGATTTCAGAAGCTAAGCAGGGCCAACCCTGAAAAGTATTTGGTCGGAAGACCTCCAAGGCAGAGGTAGTCAAACTCTTCAGATGTCCATGGACTACAATTACTATAAGCCCCTGCCAACACAATCTGGAAAGCCACAGTTTGGCCAACTCTACTGCAAGGATTTGGACGAAGTTCATCCAAGGAATACTATGGGTCATGACACAGAGCCAGGCAATGGTAAACCACCTCTGAAAGCCTCTTGCCTGGCTACCAGACAATATTTGGAGCTCCTGGCTACATAACACATACCATACAATAGATAAATGTCTTGAAAACCAGGACAATGGCACTTTCTGGAGCTTCTTGGGAACAAAGTAGTTATGAGAATCTCCAATTTTTTATTCCATAGAAACACAGGAGAAATTTTCAATATACAGTATTTGCTGGCGTATAAGACTACTTTTCCCCCCTGAAAAACATGCCTCCAAGTGGGGGGGGGTCGTCCTATACGCCGGGTGCACTTCAGTTGGGATAGACATAGCTGCCCATAGTGGCCCATAGTACTGTATTTTGAGTGGAAATGTTGGGGGGTCGTCTTATACGCCCAGTCGTCTTATACGCCGGCAAATACGGTAGCTCCAAAAGCAAAATACTGAAAATAAACATCTAAAGTCTGGAAATGATCGATCAATTATCTGTTCCTGCAGCACACAAGATTCCGTCTACACAAGGGTACTGCACCTCTGTGGAATGTGCTAAGATCCAGCATTAGCAATGATGCCTAATGTCCCAGCATTTTCATACAAAAGTTGTGCCACATGAGTACTATCATGTAACTTCAATATAGACTGGAAATGCATGATTCCGCTCATCCACTTGGCCTACATCTCCTAGCCAACAATGTAAACTTATGCAGAGTTACTCTAGCCAATGCTCACCAGTTTGTATCCTAACACTCCTCTCAACAAAGTTTTCCTCTCAAAGAAGCTTCCTTCAACAAAAGTGGATCTTTTTCTAGAGGAACAGCCACTTGTGTTGGAGAAAGGTCCCACAGGCTGGAGGAAGTCTTCAACTCTTCCTGAGTGGAATAACAGGACAAAAACCACTGGTTTCCATAAGCTTAAGCCAACCTTAACATTACCTAGAGTTTTCTTTGCAAGATTTTCTGCAGTCTTCATTAGTGCATCACCAGTTTCCACAGCTACCTTCACAATGTATTTATGTGAATTCCATATCATTAAAGAGTACAGGAACATCATCTGATTCTTACTGTTTGAAGTCATAGAATGCATCTTCTGCAAATGCAGGAAGAAGGTTCCATATCTATCACTATGATATGACACAGCAAACACAGCAACTCCATGAACTTCCTGGGGATAATTTATTACAATTTGTATGATCGCTACAGATATTCAGTGTTGACCCCATCATGTTTCCTTATATAAAGTTGGCTCGTTTAATTCAATATTATCTACTCTGGCTAGCCATGACTTTCCAGGGTCTTAGGCAAAGAGGGGCACTCAAATCCTTTAGCTGGAAATGTCAGCAATTCAACCTAAAACCCTCTGCATGGTCTAGCACTAAGCCATAGCTTCTCCCATAACAAGAAGGCAGAACCAGGATAGAAAGATAGGCACCTGCCTTCATTGCTTAGAGCAGGGGTAGTCAACCTGTGGTCCTCCAGATGTTCATGGACTACAATTCCCATGAGCCCCTGCAAATGCTGACCACAGGTTGACTACCCCTGGCTTAGAGGAAGCAACAGGTTTGACCGTGAAATGTTTACAAGGAACCAGGTCATAGGACCTGCTCTGCCCTATTGATGTTTCTTCCTGCTTCTATCCCAGTTCTCTGCAGGAGTAGACTATCACCCAGTTTCTGAGACATTATGAAAGGAGCCATTCACAACGCAAGACTTGTAGCCTCATCTCACTCCATCTGCTAAGCAGCAAGGATGAATCCCCTTGTCTCCAGTAAAAATGCCACTTCAGCAGCTGCTCCTGATCCCCTTAGCCCTATGCCTGACCTACTTGTTCTCCAAGCTTTTTCCTGCACCAGCAAACTATTTCTCTTCACAGACGAGGCATAGTCTTGGAGAGTCCTGTGTCAAATGCACCCCTCCAGACTAAAGCAATCATCAGGTAGGTGTTGATAAAGTGTTTGCTCTTTACATTTTGACAGGCAAAAATCACAATTCCGCTTTCGTTAGGTTGTTCTCTAGATCCCACCTCAATTCTTTTTTTAAGGGTTTTCTTAGGTTGTGGCAGGAAAATAAATGGCTTTTAATCTATTCAGCACCACAGCCATAAAGGGGTTTAAGAAACCTTGGTGAGCAAAGTCAAATTCATCTGGCAGGTTTATTCACTCGTAAGGAACAGGGCTTCCCCTCCCCCCCATTATTTACTATGAATAAAGAGATCTATTTAATAAAGGTTTCTGCATTTCAAGCTGTTCACATTCATATTTGATGGCTGAAGTGAGGGAGGGCTATAGGCTTGTCCCATCAATACGACAGAGTCTCTCAAGCAAAAGGCAGCTTTTATAAGAATGCTGAAGTCCTGCATTGATTTCAGTGCTTTGATTTAGGAAGGGGCTGTGGCTCACTGGTGGAACATCGACTTGGCATGCAGAAAGCCCCAAATTCATTCCCTGACATCTCCAGCTAAAAGGATCTGGTTCTGAGCAATATGAAAGGCCTCTTTCTGAGACCTCTTGCCAGTCTGAGTAGATAATACAGACCTTGATGGACCAACATATGGATTCAGTAGAAGGTAGCATGATTTGTTCGATTTGTTGCATTTCCACATGTATTTGGACAGTGTAGCATATCATGGTCTGGATCTCTCATAACAGCTTCACGTGCAGGAGCTCTTAAGAAAGACATTGCAAGTATCTCTTGTGTTGAATCAATATGACCATATCTGGTCTTGTGTTTCCACTCACACAAGACCCACATTTGCACACATTACCTACTGGCAAGTCGCTATTTATGAATGACCACCAACATGTTCTATTCTTAACGGCCTGGCTCAGGTGCTGCAAACTGAGACCATAGCCTACTTTTCTGAGTCAATCCCTCTCCTGTTGGGTCTTCCTCCTTTCCTGCTGTTGTCAGCTTTTCCTAGCATAACAAGGTACAGTACAAGGTATGTTTCATCCCCCCCCCCAAACAATGACCTTCAGTCAAATCATATCACCCATCCAAGAGGGACTGCAATGACTGCATCAAATAGCATTGTGCTGCAACCCTAGTTGTTCTAGGGTCAACAGACAGGATTGGGGATCAAGGTTTTCTCCTGACGTTCTCCTAGCAGTGGTAAAGTCCGAAAGACTGGGTAACCAGTTTGGTGTAGTAGTTAGGAGTGCCGACTTCTAATCTGGCATGCCAGGTTCGATACTGTGCTCCCCCACATGCAACCAGCTGGGTGACCTTGGGCTCGCCACGGCACTGATAAAACTGTTCTGACCGGGCAGTGATATCAGGGCTCTCTCAGCCTCACCCACCCCACAGGGTGTCTGTTGTGGGGAGAGGAATGGGAAGGCGACTGTAAGCCGCTTTGAGCCTCCTTCAGGTAGGGAAAAGCGGCATATAAGAACCGACTCTTCTTCTTCTTCTTCTAACAGGAATTAGGACATAGTTAGGGTTGCCAACACTCTGGAGAAAGAGTCCTGCTCCTTTACTAGAGGCCTAATACCAGGCAATGCCACTTATCTCTATGCCATGAGAAATCCTCACCTGCCCATTCACACACATTAAGCCTCTCTTAAAGGGACAAGGACATCCCCCCCCCAAGTTGTTGGCAACCTTAGACAGAGTTCCTGCCCAGAGGCAAATGTTGACACTGTCTCAGTAGGAGTGTGCTCACCCACGCCAAAAGGCTGCCCTTGTTTTCTTTCGTTGCCCCGACCAGCAGCAGTCCTGCTCATCTGCAACCCTTCCCTATCATCGTCTCCAATTATTTGACTTAATTGCATGTCGAAATTACAGCAAAAATATGCAGCTGCAGAAAACAAACAGCACCGCCAGCTAGCTGGAAAATCGGCTGGCCTGATCTGATAATGGCCACTCTTTGTGCCAAGCAAAATGGACTGAAGCTGCTGGGGAAAATCAAGGGGAGGACTGGAGGATCGAGCAGTGCAGCCAACATGCTGGGGCCCTAATAGGCTCAGTGCAGGATTCATTCCAATGGCCATCAGCACACTTCCCCCCCCCCCCCCAAAAAAAAGTGGTACATTTCAGTATGAACACCTTCCCTTCTTCCAATCCCTGTGAGGTGAGAAGGAAAATGAATAATGTAAGCAGCTGGCTCTGGTGGATTCCTCATCCCTAGACCGGTCCAGGTTTCCAGTACTCAGCCATCCATTTGCTCTAGGGGCTATGTGGAAAGAGGCAATAGGTGAACTCGCACAGAGGAGCCCAACCCATGTCCCATGGAGTAGCTGTGGTCTGCTTGTTCTTTGTGGCCACCTGCAGAGCTACAGACCACTTTTAGGGAGCTCCCCTGTGAGTGAAACAGCTATTCTGCCACAGATGAAGCAGCAGAACGGCAGGTGTATTGGGCATACACAGCCACTCACAGATCCCTGCCATGTCTATCAAGGGGCCTCTTCAGATGAAGGTAGTGGCTGCTGTCAATCAGGGCCAAGCCGTCTTTGACATTGCCTGCAAGCAATAATTCTGAGAGCAATCTTAAGCAGAGCTACTTAGTATCCTACTTAAGCCTATTCAAAGTGAGTGACTCCTAGGAAAGCATTCAAGAATGGCACCTTTCATCTCAAAAGGCAGCTCTGTGCAAGAGGAATCAGTATACAGCCTCGGGAAAGGGAACAGAGCTTTTGCTGCCATTTTGGCAATTGAAAGCCATCTTCTGGGTTGCTCCCAGGGACATCAGCAGGGGGCCCCATAGAGACCCCTCCCACACTTCCACCAAGACTAAAAGCAACCTCAAGCATAACAGCCAGGAGGCCAAGGTTTAACCAGAGCAGCATCACTCCATTTCATGTTGCCTCCCTCTCAAACAGCTGTCATGTTTAAACAAAGAAGTATGCTGGGCAATTCATTTCAGGTCATTGGATGTGAGCGTGGATCCTGAGGGCCAAATGCTGGTCAACCGCCACATGCTGATTAAACCAACTTCCAGTCAGTGCTAGCCCCACTGCTTACCCCACCCTGGCTGATCCTGAGCTTCCTAGATCTGGAAACAGACACAGCAAAAGGTCAAAACATGACCCCCCCCCCACCAAAGCTAACCAAAAACCCACCCCCTTTCCCATTTCTCAAACAGCACTCCCAGTACACCCCCATTCTTTGTGCCCCAAACTGTTTTTATCAAGCCAACTGCAATGCAGGGCAGAGGCCGTGCTGCAGAGAGGAGAGCTGGAAGGGTTTGAAGCTTATCTCTCTCGCCCCTTGTAACCACTGACATAAACTCCCACCTAATCCTTCTAACGCTATTAATTCGGGAAAGCTGAAATCTGGCCAGGGGAATTCTGGCAGCTGCCGCTAGTGATCACCAGAGAGATATAGACATGCAGAGTGAAGGCTCAACAAAGAGAGAGAGACCAAGTCTGTCTCCACAAGCCGTTATGCTAAATGCATATGCCATCAGCATTTTTCCTATACAGATAAAGAAAAGAAGGCATGGGGGCCCAGCCTCTTCTAACACTCGGTTCTTGTTTGCGCTTAATTGCTAATTTATTCTGCTTTTTCCAGTAGCTGCCTTAACCCAGAGCCTGGGCTTCCTGGCTTGTAAGCAGCTTGTCCTGGGGATACAGCTAAACCTGCCTTTGATCAGCATTTAATCCTTCAAGGTACTCAGGGGGCTACAGTTTAGATTTCCATGTGCAAAAAAAGAGAAAAAATATATAGAGGAACTGGGTGGGGGGCAAGGTTGGAGCTGGAAAGGGACTTTTGGATGTAGGCAAATGCAGACCACCTCTTACATCCTCCCCCCTCCCTCCCCCCCCTCTTGCTCTCATCTCTTGGGAGGCTTATATGGAGGCTGAAAGGGACTGCGATATCTTATGCCCAGGCTTAGCTACAGTGCAGAGAGAGAGGGTGCCCTGAATTAGGTTACTGATACTGTGAAAAACACCTCCTCCAAATCCAAGCCTGGTGTCTGCTCAAGTATGAAAAGGGGAAACGCAAGCGGACTGTAATTCACCGTGACCTCAGTGACCCAGGCGAGACCAGTCTCATCGGATCTTTGGAAGCTAAGCAGACCAGCCATGATTAATATTGGGATGGGAGACCACCAAAGAAGTCCACGCAAGCTGCTCCTCGGAGGTGGGCACCAGCAAACCTCCCTTTGTTCATCACTTGCATTGACAACCTATGAAGGTCGGCTGGAACTTGACAAACTGTAAGCTGCTCTCGGGGAAGTCTCTTGACCGCCATACTGCGCTAAGGCAGGGCACAGCCCTAGTATGTAGTACCCAAGATTCTCAAGGAACCAAAAAAACATACTTTGTAGTGCCCATAGAGAATGTAGCACAGATGATCTTACACCACCGTCCACCCTTATCTTCTGCTTGTGGAACACCCTGCTCAGTTCCCTGGATGAGGCTCCATGCAAGCCCAGAAGATGATTTAGAATTCAGTACTAGCTGTCCTATCCAGCAGGCTGGTTTTTATTTTATTTTTAAAAGACTCGTTCATTTCTAGCATTCACGTGTGCAAAGACAGAACTGCAAAACCTTTGTGGTTTTTTTCCCCTCTCCTGGACTAATTTCTATTCATCTGTGTACTGCTCAGCTCAGCACTCAGGAAGGCAAGGATATGTTGCCAGTCTCTGAAAGGCAGCAAATAATCTTCATAGGCTCCATTCAAGCATACTGTGGAATGGTAGCTTTATTTCAACGGCAGTGAGTTTGTGGAAGCAGGATTCAGAACTTGGTTTGCCTTGACAAATGCTGGTTTAATTATCTTTGCTCTTCCCCCTCCCCTTTCTCCATGGGGACCTGGCTGATATAGCAGCCTGCAGTGCAGCAAGTGCAATGCCAGAGAAGAAACCAACAGCAAGCTAAGGGGATCCAGCGTTTGCACATCATATGAAGCCATAAGCCTGCGGTTAATAAATTGTGGTTTCGGATCCTCAAGCGATGCACCTTAACTACCCACATTTTGTGTGCGGAATGACCTGGAGGCAGACAATCACACTAACCTTGGCTTGTTTAATGTGACATGTGAACCCAGAAGGAGAGTCAATAGGACTAAAAATGAGCCCCTCCTAATTAAAGCAATCCGTTTTGTACGGCAGGATGCAGTTTACCAAGTACAAGATGACACCGTGCCAGAGTGAGACTCTAATGATTGCCCTGATGGATGAGGATTGGACTCGGGTATTTACTACCATCATCATTACCCTCTAGCAAAACAAAGATGCAAAATGAAGTATAAAGGAATAATCAGAGGTGGAACCAGGCTGGGGCTGTCGAGACATGGGTACAAAATAGTCAACGATTGTGTGTGTGTGTGTGTGTGTGTGTGTGTGTGTGTGTGTGTGTGTGTGTAATATTACCCTATGTGGTGTTTTCTTTGGTGTTTAGAATAATTAGGTTGATTTCAATGTGCTAGGTATCAGCTTGCTCAGAGGCTTAGTGAGGGCAGCAGGCTGGTCAGGAAATCTTGCCTCATTCATTCTGTGTTTATTTCTTGAATACAGAAAAGCAGTTCAGCAACTGAACACTCAAGGCAAAGAAGGAGAAAATGTGAAGCTGCTGTAACAGTGTCCAAAGGCCCACAGCCATTCCCATTTTGCCAAAGCCACGTCCCAGTGGGCTTAACCAAGTTTAAGCTTCCTTTTCTGGAATATAGTTTTGTTTGTGTGTTTGCACTTGTGTGGCACTAAATCCAGCTTCTCTTACTGGGAAGCTGCCCTTAGTACAGAAACAAACTTCCCCCAAGCTCACACTTAAGCACTGCACAACTGTAGGTTTTAAATGAGAATTGGAAGCCTCCACCTGGGACTGTTTGGGGGGGGGGGGGTGACAATATGAGAAGAGCTCTTGATTGCCACAGTTTTTTTTGCCACACTTCCTCTGCCAAATGAGAGGATTAGCCCTGTATGGTTCAACTGAGAAAATCTGCAGGCAGGTGCTCACTTCTCTCTCTCTCTCTCTCTCACACACAAACACTCTCACATACACCATCACCACGACCAGCCACCTCTCCTGTCTGGCTGTTGCTGCCCCCTCTTCTCCCTTCTTCTGCCTCCCTTACTTTCTTGCCACCAGTCTACTTCCCCCTGTTAATGGCTCTTGCCACCACATGTCACAACATAGTTTATTGGGGTTGAAGTAAGGCTCCTAAAATGGTGGCTGAGGTCTCACAATGTAGCACCGTGAGATCTCATTTTTCCCTTTAGAATCATTGAATCATAGAGTTGGAAGGGACCTTCCAGTTCATTTAGTCCAACCCCCTGCAGAATGCAGGAAATTCACAAATACCTGTCTACCCACAGTGACTCCAGTTCCATGTCCAGATGATGAATCTCCCCACCCCCCAAAAAAACAGAATCCCTCACTAGTCTGGCATTCAAGTTGTAGTGCTATTTTTATTACCCCTCAACATTTTACTTATTTACTAGAAATTATTTTATTTATTAGTTTTGTGTGAATGCAAAGTTCTGTTCATGGCCCCAATGTGTGGATTTTTAACTCTGCACTCTGGGACCATATTCTGAACTTATTTATTTTATTTATTTATTATTAGATTTCTATATAGCCGCGAGGCTGTGGCAAGCGGCAGTTTATACATACAATTCTAAAACAATAAAACCCCAATAAAATCCCCATTAAAATAACAATCACATACTAACCAACTATGCAATGGCGACCATAATCTCTAATAATCCCTTCTTGTTCAGGGTGGGTCACTGGATCTATTCTAATGTAATGAGAGCCGGGGCTGAGATGAATTTGGGAACCAGTTGGAAAACCCCTCTCTTGGGACTCTGCCCCAGCCTCAACTATACGCCTGGCAGAAGAGCTCCGTCTTTCAGGCCCTGCGGAAAGCTGGTAACTCCAGAAAGGCCCTTAGCTCTTCTGGGAGCTCATTCCACCAGGTTGGGGCCAAGACTGAAAATCCCTGGCCCTGGACGAGGCCAGGCGTACGTGCTAGGGGTCCGGGACAACCAGAATTAAACTTAAAGATATTATTCAGTTGACAGTGGATAAGAAATGTGTCTCCTTTTCCCTGACCTGTGGTGTGATTGTTATGACAAACATTTTCCTTGGACAGAATTCATTCTAACATAAATGCACATGTTGGGTCAAAAAAAACTAGAAGTAGTAAGGGGGAATTGAAAATGCATGCATAATAAAATAAATACTCCTTGAATTATTCAAAATCTGGTTAGAACTGCATGAAAATATCTCTTCAGCCCTTTAAATAGATCTTAAGGGCAATAAAATATCTATCCTTAACACATTTTAAAATACACAAATGTATAGTTCATATATTTTAGCATCAACTGGGTTCCGGCACGAGGATAGTCAGTTTGATTTCTAAAGAGATTTTGTGGTTTGGGTGCTACATGAGGGAGGGGGCAGTTCTTCCTTTCTTCCTGTCACTCCACACTTTGAACCTAGCCCTGACCTGCTGTGCTTCAGAAGCTTTCTATTTTAGAATCCCAAATGGGTCAGAGTATGGTTTTCATCAGATCACTTATTGCAACAAAAAAACAAGCTTCCACATTGCACAGAATTTTCTGGCTCTTGCTGTCTGAAGAGTTTGCATAGCAGCACCATGCATCATGATCAGAAGAAGAGTTGGTTTTATACCCTACTTTTCACAACCCAAAGGACTCTCAAAGCGACCTTCTTTTCCTCTCCCCAGAAGAGACATCCCGTGAAGTAGGTGGTGTGAGAGAGCCCTCATATCACTGCTATGTGAGAACAGCCCTAAGATAACTGTGACTAGCCCAAGGTCATCCAGCTGGCTGCATGTGGAGGAATAGGGTATCAAGTCCAGCTCACCAGATTGGAAACCACCTCTCTTAACCCCTACACCAAGCTGGCTCTCTAACAGTACTATTTGACACTATAAAGAAGCAGGGGGCTTGCAATGGACTAGTCTACAACACTGGAAAAGAGGGGTGAGCTTCCCAGTATTTTCCAGTTGGAAATGCCCACCCCCAAGCTGATAGGAAAAAAGAAACTACTGCTTTTGCTGATTGGAATTTTCCATTTGTTTGGGGAGAATTACCCCACTTTTCACAGTAGTGGCCTCAATCCCAATTCCCTGATTTTTAAAGACAAATAATTCATTTGGAGTTCCCATTTGCCTTGACTTGCATCTCAACTGGTCTAACTCAAGGCATTCTCTACACTAGGGGTTCCCAAAGTGGGCAGTTTGCCTCTCCTGGGGGTGGTGCGGAATTTGGGGGCAATAGAGGGGCAGCAAGTCTGACACTCCCTGCCACCGCTGCATTTTCCTAGCAAGAGATGTTCAAAGGTGGCTTTCCTTTGCCTGCCTCTGGGTAGCAGAGCCCCTGGACTTCCTTGGTGGTGTCCCATCCCCGTGCTAACTCTGCTTAGCTTCCTGAAGAAAACAGCTTCAGAAGGGGGGCTGGAGGGGATATTGTTGCTGAGCTCCTTCCCCTCCTTAGACTCTGTCCTTCTGGGGCTCCACCCCAGATCTCCAGGAATTTCTTCATCCAGAGTTGGCAACCCTTCCCCAAAAATCTCCATCTTTGGGAGGCTGGAAAAGCCTTCTCCTGCTTGCTCCTGGCCATGGGATTTTCCATTGTTTGCTTCTCTCTTTCTCTTTCTTTCCCCACCTTTCTTTCTTCTCAATGAGGACTCAAAGTAGCTTTTAGAAATGACTTTTACAAAGAACTTTTATAAGCACACACATATCTGACTAAAATATGGCTGCTGCACAACATCCAAAAAAGAAATGTAGGCAATATAGTGTGTTTTCACAATAGACCTAACACTAAGAAAGAGGCTTGTGTTCATGTGCGTATGTGGGTGTGTGTTTGGGGGGGGGGGGGGGACGGGACACTAGGGATGTAGCTTGGGAACCAATGGGGCAGTAGCCCAAAAAGGTTTGGGAACCACTTCTCTAAAACAAACTGTATCTTACTAGTTTTACACTTGGTACCAACAGAACGATCTTTCCCTATTTCTCTACCTGTTTCCTTGTTTCTTCTTGTGTGCCGTTGCCCTAGCAAAACAACTTTCCTCAAAATACCATACTTTCATATCTATATAAGACACATAGAAGAATATAAGTTCAGATGAATGCGTGCTGGGAGGATAATAATACACTTACTACCTTTCCTAAGCATGTGCCAGCTATGCTTGCAAACTGCTTAATGTTCTTCTAATTTTCTTTCCCACTTATTGTGGTTTAAGTATGAGAATCAATCCTTATGCTAGAGACGTTGCATGATCTCACATGACATCCCCCCTCAGCCTGATCAGCTGTTCAGAAACCCACAGAGAAAGCACTAGCCTACCAATCTAGTCTTCACTTGGGTTTGTCCTGAGAAGTAATCATTAGTACAGGAAGGTACACATTGGTGACCACATAAAGGGATGAGGCCAGATCAGACCAAACCATCAATCTAATCCAGCATTGTATTTCAACAACCTCCATCAGAGGAATCTTACAAACAAGGCATGATGGCAGCAACAGGTCACCCTCTTGCTTGGACCCAACATCTCATGCACGTTCCGGTCTACTGGGGGTGTGGGGTGGGGTGCTGAGTCCTCACTGTCTCTTATTGCTGCTGCTATCTGCAGCATTCCTTCCTTCTTTTCTGCCAGTGCATTCTTTCTACCATACCTTGTGTGGAGGCTTGGCATTACTGCTGTAATTTTTAGGCATATGTGTACTTATAGTTGGTGGTACACTGCAAGCAGCTCTCATGGGAGCCAAGCCAGGGAATGTAGTGTGGGAGTAGCACACAGGTTGGGGACATCCAGACTACGTAACCAGGTTTCAGAAGTTCAAGATCTACAGAATCCAGATTCAGGAGGGTGGCTGTGTGGGTCTGAAGCAGCAGAACAAAGTTGGAGTACCATTTTATTCAAAGGCACAAGTTTTATTAATGGTATAAGCTTGGGTGTGCAAGCTTGCACACCAAAGCTTAGACTGAACAAAACGTGGTTGGTCTTAAAGGCACCACTGGACTCAAACTTTGTTTTTGTGGTCCAGATTTGGTTCCTACCTGAAGCAGCAGGGCCCAGAGTCTTAAGCTTAGCAAGCCCCCTGAGCCTCTGGGGCAAGGTGGGGTTATAAATGTAAAAATAGATGGATGAACAGATAGATGGATAGTTGATAATAGATGAAAGATAGAATAATATAGAGAACTGCTTCCTCCAGCTCAATTGTTCTGGGAGATACAAGTAAATTTTTTTTAAAAAACAACTTTGCATTAATTGTAAATGGTGTCCATTGATTGGCAGTTGGGTCATTGAGTTTAACCCCCCACCCAAAGAGCTGATAACCTGTACCATAAGAGGTTCTCCTGAAAGCTTCCATGGAAGAAGATTCCGCAGCCCCCCTAGACAGACAAATGCCTTGCAGAGCGGCTTGTGAAATGCGCCTCTCTCTGGGGTGGGATGTGGCAGCTTTTTAATAGCTCAGAGCAACTTTGCACAATGATCCATGAAGATAATAGTATAATAAAAAGACAGCTGTTTGGGGATTTTAAGCCAACTCTCAAGAAGCATGGATTTAACAACAGTGGTGGTTAAATCGGAAAGGAGGCAGAATATCCCACAGCTATGGGAGAAGCTGCCAAGAGATTTAGCATACCTATGTTGAACTACCCAGTTGAACTGATACCGTCTATTGAAACACATTTAACTCTCTACATTCATCACCATTTCCTTTACATCTTATCTTGCTAGGACAGCCATGCAGACTCAAATAGACTAGTTCAACAGGTTCACAACATATATTATATTTTCCCTCCATGATGGGAGAGAGTAGGGAAATATACAAATGGGCATCCTATGTCCATCTTAATGGGTCTCTAAAACTTTAAGGAATCAAGGCCTGACACCAGATTCTTAATGTGTGTACACCCAAGAAACAAATGTGTGATTTTCACATTGGACTGTGGACATGGGTCCACCTACCATGTTCAGTTGCATCTATAAAGACAAAGCATCATGCACAAAATAGTTACCAGAAACCAAGTGGAATGTATTGATTTAACTGTTGCACTCAGATGTTGGAGATCCCGGTTCAGATTTCAACTCTGTCATGGAAGCTTGTTGGATAACCTTAGCTCACTCACACACACTCAGCCTCCCTCCCTCACAGAACTATTGTTAAGGGTAAAATGAAGGAGAGGCAAGTGACATAAGCGACTTCAGGTCCCCAGGGGTGAAAAAGGTGGAGTTTCAATGGTGTAAGTATCATTTGAGCCTCTTGTGGCGCAGAGTGGTAAGGCAGCAGAAATGTTGTCTGGAAGCTCTGCCCATGAGGCTGGGAGTTCAATCCCAGCAGCCGGCTCAAGGTTGACTCAGCCTTCCATCCTTCCGAGGTCGGTAAAATGAGTACCCAGCTTGCTGGGGGGTAAACGGTAATGACTGGGGAAGGCACTGGCAAACCACCCTGTATTGACTCTGCCATGAAAACGCTAGAGGACATCACCCAAAGGGTCAGGCATGACCCGGTGCTTGCACAGGGGATACCTTTACCTTTTAAGTATCATGTTCACTTTGTTAGGAACCATTCAAACTACCATAGTGGATCTTTCTCACCTTCTCCTTCCTGGCCCAGTAGTGCTTTCCATTTCTGACAAAATTTACTCTCACGGTTGTGGGACCCACATGAACTAATTGCCATGCTGGTGAGGAATCTGCACTGAGGAGGGGAAAGGGGTGAAATGGCTTCTTTTTCCAGAAATGCAGCTACAGGAAGAGAAGAGGCAGAAAGGGAGATCTGGTTGACTTCCGCTCCCTTACCGCAGCCTCCAGTACACACAGGCCAACAATCCCAAAGAAACCTTTTCAAGGTTACAGTGGTCTGCTAGAGTGGGGCAGGACGCAGGAAAGATCTGTGATAATTAACACCTTCTGTGTTAAGCAGACCAGGGGATGCAACCCCATGCTTCCAACAGGTCCGGGCCTACCCACCTCCCGGCCACAGTCCCCATTTTGAGCGAGTCATATTTGCAACATCAACTGAGTTTTCTAGTATTGTGCTGTCATTCCTGTTCAGCAAGAGAAAGCAAGTTCAAGCTGTGTGAAATACACTTACAGTTTAGTTGCCTGTAAAATGACTCATTCAATCAAATTAATGTGATCAAAGATTCCCCATTTGTTTGTGGCCTCATCCAGGAATGTAGCACTTGCTGCGCTCTCCGAGGGAGCCACCTGCCTTTCTTTCACATGGTGCAGTTTGAAAATTGTTTTGCATATTAAGAGCTTCTTTGCAAGTTTGTGGAGCATTAAAAATGTACCAAATCAATTGTTTTCCAAGTCACAGCTTCCTCTGCATCCTGTCCTGGACAGGCTAAGATGCCGGATGGACCAGGAAAAGAAATGATATCATACACAATCTGTTACCCCTTTTAGCATCTATATTTTGCTCTTGTCTTTTTCATTGTTATTAAGGACACTTGTGAGCAAGAAAATTAAAACAGCATTGCCAGGTCAGATTCTCACTCTCATTCCAAGTCAAGCAAAATGAGCTAATTCATACCAGTTTAAGAATACACCCTAATCTGTGGACACTGGCTAAAAATTCTGCCTAGGCTTATGAAAAAAAAGGCAAGTATTCAAACCTATAAAGGGGCCACTATAGAAAAAGAAGAATATTGACTCAGAGGCTGGTAGAGATGACAATTCTAAGGACACTTCTCTGAGAATAAGCCCCACTGGATAACATGGAACTTATTTCTGAGTGAAACTACATGGGAGTGCCCCCAGAACAGCTTAGCTCTGCCATAAGAACCACTTTGTACATGGCACGTTAGGTGGTTGAGATGTATGCACTCACTGTGATTATGACCGATATGGGTATTTTTGCAAATACATGCTCTAGAAGGGTAGACTCATCAGGAAATCATGGCTGCCTGCAGGACCTTCCCAAGCATACAGCTCATGGTAACTCAAAGTTTACCTCTTTCCAAGTGTATTGAAACAAACCTATCCATAATTCTTTCTGGAAGAAACTGCAAAAGCAACTATCCATTGGCAAGACACATCTCAAAATGGCAGCCCACAGCACAGTCAATAACAGTGGAAGCACCTTGGTGCTTGTTCAACTGATGTCCTTCAAGCAAGAATGACTGGGGGTGGGGTGCTAACTCTCTGCACGGAATTCTTCTCGTGCTAGATCTGCAAACCTCATCTAGATCTCCGTGCTGAACAGAGAACTTAATCTGCCATGTCTGAGTTCTGAATCTTGCTTGGCCTCTTTGGAATCATGGATGAGAAGCAAATGCTTCCCAAAAGAGCAATTCCATCCACTCTGCTGGGTTACTAACACTATTTCTGCCCATTTAAAAATGTTTGAATGCCTTCAGGATGCCGGTTCTCCAGATCTCCCATGAAGGGGGCAAGAAACATCATGTTTTAACTACAAGACAGGAAGATTTAAACCCCAGGTAAGGGAAGGGGAACCTTAGCTACATGAAAGGGCTAAGCTGCTTGAAGAGACCAGGAAATCTCCTTTTAAGGGTCAAAGCACATAGTGATGGGGACAGATGTGATCCTATGTCACAGCCAGTGTCAATATGCCCTGAAGTGGGGCATCTGACAGGGAACACTGCCACTGCTCCCTTCCCAAATATCTCCTCTGCCATTAGCCTTCACACACTTACTTGCAAGCATTTGACCTCCTGTCTTCCTAGCTACCTGGGCTGTTTGAGCACTGTCAGGGTGTATGGATGGAGATTGCCACAGCACTGGCATTCCCATCTGCACAAACATCCCAGCTGCCATTGCAGAAAGGGCAGGCAGGAGGTTGTGGGAGGGGCTGTTAGAAGGCAGGGGAATGAGGCACAGGCAGGTGGAGAGGCCTGTGCATGGGGGTCCTGGTGGTAGTGGTAGGAGGCAGCCCTGGACACTACCTGCCCAGGGCCCATTTAAACCTAGAACCAGCCCTGTCTTATTGATTGTATCCTCATCAGGATACAGTGTAGGGCCGCCAGCTCTGGCATAGGCAATCTCTTGGGATTTTGAGGGTGGAGCCAGATGAGAGGGAGGTTTGGGGCATAATGTCATACTTTCCAACTTCCAAAGAGATCATTTCCTCCAGGTGAACTGATCTCTGTTGCCTGAGTGTCAGTTGTCAGGTGGGTGTGAACTCATCATCACAATGAAGTGGTTTCTAGTCCAGGGAAGCCTACACTGAAATAAAAACATGTTAGCCTTGATAATGCTGCAATATTCCACTTTAGTTGTACTGCAACCGTCCAACCTGGCTGTATCTTGAAAAGTATCATATCGGTATTTCAGTATTTACATGTGCCCCAAGGAATGGTTCCTGCTCCTAGCTCTGGGGGCAAGGTGGATTTCCCAAGTTCCCAAAACAGTAGTCAGGAAAGGGAAGTTGCGGGTTTTCATAGAGGGAAAAGTTACAGAGCTCCATAAAACAGTCAGGGGGGATAAAAACAGAGCTTAGACCACCAGAAGAAGAAGAAGAGTTGGTTCTTATGTGCCACTTTCTCTATCAGAAGGAATCTCAAACCGGCTTACAGTCGCCTTCCCTTTCCTCTCCCCTCAGCAGACACTCTGTGAGGTAGGTGAGGCTAAGAGAGCCCTGAGATTACTGCTTGGTCAGAACTGCTTTATCAGTGCTGTGGTGAGCCCAAGGTCACCCAGCTGGCTGCATGTGGAGGAGGAGTAGGGAATCAAACCCGGCTCGCCAGATTAGAAGTCAGCGCTCCTAATCACTACACCAAACACATAAGTCTCTTTCAAACAACTCCATCACCATGGACTCATACTCTGAGTCAGGAGGAGAATGTTGGTAATACTAATTTCAAGGCTTGAGTACAACTCTTTTTTACCCTGGCTGGAGTGATCCCTAGAAAGATCACCTGCTTCCCTACTGGGACAAACATCCTCCGAGAGCCCCATCTTTAGACAGGTGGAGTGTAATCACTGAAAAGCCAGTCCTGCTTAATGGAGTCAAAGACGGGTAAAAGCCAGGCCTCTGTTAATCAGCCACTCTTGCCAGAAAGGTAATGCTGAGCATCCCAAAGCCCCATCGCGGAAGATTTAATGCAATAAGGGGGAGGCTGGAAGAGTCAAACAAGATGCTATCTGAACAAAATTCGAGTCTATTTGAGCCAGCTTGATGAGAATGCAGCTTGCAGACAACCCAGGCTTATCTCGGATGATAAACTATCAGGGGGATGAACAAAATACATCCAGCTTGTTTCCCTCAGACCTTGGAAGGAGAGTAACGTCCAGGCAGACCACTGCAGCTTAAATGATGCTGCTGGATAAAATCATGGTGTTAATGAATATCCACTTGAAACATACCCAGTCAAAAGCACGTCGCAGCAGCCGCCATGACAGAGAAATGGATTTCTCCGATCTGCTGTGAAATGCAAAGCAAAGGCGCTCAAGGAACCATTTCAGCACCACATATATTAAAGAACACAGTCAAAATAGGCTGGGATTCTGATGCGTTTTTATCCCACTGTTCCTCCACAGAGGGCTCAGCACTTCTCCTTGCCTTCATTTTATCCTCACAAACAACTCGGTGAGGCAAATTAGGCTGATCCGAGGGTCTCCTGCAAGGTTCATGGCTGCAATGGAATCTGAACCTCAGCCTCTCCAGCCCTAGTGCAATAACCTAGCCACGACATCACACTGGCTAGGGTGGCTTTGTCCTGGGTGCTCCACTGTTCTCCACTAATCTGGTGAGCCGGGTTTGATTCTGCACTCTGCCACATTCAGCCAGCTGGGTGACTTTGGGCTTGCCATGGCGCTGATAAAGCTGTTCCGACCGAGCAGTGATATCAGGGCTCTCTCAGCCTCACCTACCTCACAGGGTGTCTGTTGTGGGGAGAGGAAAGGGAAGGCGACTGTAAGCCACTTTGAGACTCCTTCGGGTAGAGAAAAGCAGCATATAAGAACCAACTCTTCTTCTTCTTCCGTTAAGGCACAGTAGCCAAAAGTAATAGGTTATGCTAGGCAGAAATATGAGAATTGGTACAATGAAAAAGCCACCTGCATTAATTAAGGATGCCAGCTTCCAAGTGGGATGTGGGGCTCCCCCAGAATGTAGCTCATCTCCAGACTACACAGCTCGATTCCCCTGGAGAAAATGGATTCTTTGGAGGGTGGATTCTGTTGCATTGTAACCCACTGAGGTCCCTGTCCTCCATGGGATCCACTTCCACATCTCCTGGAGTTTCCCTACCCGGATCTGGCCACCCTATCCCCCCACCCCTTGCTGGTAGCTGGGAAGAACCTGGCACAGAACTCCAGGAATAACTTTCTACCCAGGTATGGAGACCGAAAACGAGCTATACAGAAAGTGGCGCCAATGTAAAATCTGCTGAGCTTTCTCTGTCCTCATTTCTGAGTACAAACAGATGCTCGATAGGAGCTCTGAGAGGGGCAATGCATTTGGAACCATAACACACATGCAAAGTAAAAGCATAGGATTTAAGCCACAGAGGAAAGAATTTCATAGTGATACAAAGAACCGTGAAATTGGTCTGTGATAATGTTCTCAGTCTACATAACTTGCTTCGGTTTCCCGCTCTCAGGAAACCAATTGAGATTAGATTCAACACAGCTTCACCTCTCTTTAATATACCAGGCAAATATGGCAAAAGAAAAAAAAAAGTGGATCAGAATTATCTATGAATGTTCTGTCCGGATACATTTGTCATTATCGGGAATAACTTAGCATGAAGGTACCCTTTCCTATCACCCTCAATTTGAGAGTGGCCGTGTGACTACCAAGCAGGATTCCCAGATAACCCCCTCCTATTCAAATTACGATGCATAGCTGGCAGGTAAGGAGCACGTTGTAATTAATTTAGGAGGACTCGCATGGCACATTTACTATGCTGAGTTTTAGATCCTCGTATTTAGAACAGTTCTGTGAAGCAGGGTGTTGACATTATCACATGCCAATTGACATAGCACAGCTAAGACTAGAAGAAAATGTGCCACATTTTGCATTTGGGATCTTTTAAATGTTTATATTCTAAAGTGATCTCTTTCATTAAAACCATGGGTTGGATCCAATGCTTTTTTAATTATTTAAGTACCAGTAAAAGTAAAGGTAAAGGTATCCCCTGTGCAAGCACCGGGTCATGTCTGACCCTTGGGGTGACGCCCTCTAGCATTTTCATGGCAGACTCAATACACAAGGTGGTTTGCCATTCCCTTCCCCAGTCATTACTGTTTTACCCCCCAGCAAGCTGGGTACTCAGTACCAGTACTTAACCTTATATATAAGGTTGTGCCAATTTTGGCCAATTTCATACTCAGGATTTGGGAGATGGTGAAGATTTGAACAACATTCTCCCATGACCTAGTGTGAAACTCTCACCACTACAGCCCAGTGGCTTTCTTGAAGAGGTTCCTGTTGAAGAATGAGGAGCAGCCTGGCTGGCCAGAGGTTGCTGCTGGGCCCGGTGCCTCCCTCAAAGGCCAAAAGAGACCTGGAAAGGGCCCTGCCCCTCCCTCTGACTTTGACTGACTGACAAGTCTTGAAGAGGACCAATATATTTCATGTTTGTAGAATGATGTGTCTGGCATGTTCATGGCTCCAGTCTCTAAATGTTAAGTATTCACTGAAGATTGAGTGGCGATGGATAGCACATAGTCTGTCCAATGATCACCTCTGAGAATGGGGTTGTGACTTGCAGAACCCACCCTCCCTCCCTCTTATGTTTGCAGCCCATTTCTTTGTATCATTTCAGATCTGTAATCTTTCCCCCTCTCTGGACTTCTCAGATGTCTTGAACACACTGGCTTTCCTGCCTCCTTCAATTCCCACAAACAGTCTGGAGCTTCACTTGGGGCGAGTGTTACCCCTGAGACTGGTCTCTCTGGCTCCTGGGGAATGTGCAGCTAGAGAAAAGGGGCAACCCCCTTTCCCATCTGCCCTCCTTTTCAATGGGTGACAGCAGGATGGGAGAGAAGCAGAGAAGCTCATTCTTCCCCCTCACCAGATTCCCTCACTGCATTGGTGAGCAAATGTTTTTAAAAATGAGTTTCCCGATGTAGGGATCCTGCAAGCCCAATTATGCACTTGTGACCTGGTTAGGCATGTGGTGAGGATTACACTGTTATCCTCTCTGGTGCGTATACCCCCTCAGTCACAACCTCTTGTTTAACCAGAACACTTCATCCCTTTCTCTCTGTCAGTCAAAGTTACTTCTCTCTCTCTCTCTCTCTCTCTCTCACACACACACACACACACACACACACACACACACAATCCATGTATATAATCTACAATATTTTAGAGCACTGTTTTCAGATTTAACATACCTTATGTCACAAGGGTCTCCCCAGGGGCTTGAACCCATGGCAATAATAACTAATTTGTCATGGGATCTGCTTTGGTGGGCTAGAAAAGGCATCCTTTATGGACAAGTACATTGACCAATTCATGCATATGAAAAAATGGATTCCAGCCCAGGAAAGCCCCCAAGACATTGTCTTTTTTCCCCCCACCAGACCCTTGGTGGTTTTGCTCTGAACACAACTATTTGTCTGAAAGTCAGGATTTAACTCATTCTTCTTCTCCCCCCCCCCCCCAAATGACAGTGGAAAGGAAGCAACAGACAAAGAGCCTGCTAATTGCTAGAGTGTTTTTGGAGAATCTTTCTAGTTTAAAAAGAGCTGCAGCAATATCTGAGGAGACACAGTGCATAACCAGTGTGAGAGAACGGGGTCAGGGAGAAGAATCCGTGACTGATTACAGCTAAAAAGTTATACGGCTGTGCGTAAGAAAAACCACTTTCTGTCCACCCACAATGTTTGTCATTTACTCTTTACACCAGCACTTGGAAATAGCATCTCTTGCTGCAAAAAAACAAACAAAATGTGCACCACTTGGCTCAGCATGAATGAACGGCTTGGTGGTGAGGCTGTCATTTCTACAACTGATAGGCCTGAGTGAACCCTGGTTGCCTGGGATTCAGGCAAAGACAGGCAAAAAACACAAAATGACCCACTCCCTTTCCTTTCTGCTGACCTGGCTGAGGTTCGAATTGCAAACACAAACACCAGCCTTGCAACAAAAACAACCACCGCCACCACAACAAAAATGTAGTGCATTTTTTTTATGCATTATGATGAGGGTTTGCAGGTTGGGGATTCTCCAGACCATTTTGCAAAAAGGCAAAGGGCAGAGAAGAAATAAAAATAGGCAGCCTCTTAACAATAACAATAATAATCACGTGTTATTTGTGAGTCACTTATAAAAACTAGGCAGTGCAGAACAATAGAATTGGGAGGGGGAAATATGTTAGTCTCTCAATGTTGAAAAGGACATGAACATGGGGGAGCATTCAGTACCATCCAGGGTCCAACGTCAACATGTAGGCATACGTATAGTGTAGCGCTACCTAGCACAATTAACCCCCTGGCTCAATCCAGACGTCACCCTAGAGGGGCAGCATTTAAAGCAGCATATGAGCAGGCAGCACAGGGAGGGTCAGTATGGGTCAAAGAAAGGATGCCAGTCTCCAGAACCTGGGGATCCCCAGGAATTACGGCTCATCTTCAGACAACAGTGCTCAGTTCCCCTCGGTAGACAATGGATGGTTTGGAGGGAGAACTCTATGGCATTGCACCCCACTGAGATCCTTCTATTCCCCAAGCTCCATCCCCAAATTTCCAGGAGTTTCCCAACCTGAATCTGGCAAACCTACTTCCCCATCCCCTACTGATCACCAGGGGGCACCTGGCATCCCTACTAGTGCACCATTTTAGAATCTTTTCAGAATCCACGCCTGTCTCAAATGAACGGCACGCATGCACAATAAGCGTGTATGTAGTTAAATGATTTTACGTTGGAGCTCTTGCTTTGAATTTTGAGCAACTTCCCCACTGCTGTCAAAGTGTATCTTGCTGGAACATCAAAGAAATCTAGCTTGCTGAACTGACTAAGATCTCGCTGCTTAAAGGGAACCAAAAAACCTGGTTCATACTTTATTAGATATCTTTACTGTGGTGTAATGTGAGACACAACAAAACTACCCTTTAGCTGAGCCACAAGATGATCCCTGACATCTGTTTATTGCTTGTTAGCCACAGTAATAAAAATACTAAAGGCATATCACCAATTCCCAATGAGAGCCAGTTCTACTACCCCGATTTCCATTATTGTGGCTGCTGCAGCAGCAAAGAAAATATGAAATGAGTATCCTGGCAGAGAAATTAAAATGGTTTCTGCTTAAATTGGTTTTGCATTGCAAACACACAATCTGCACTAGCCACAATATACATAGGGATGGCAAATTCCTCCCTTCTTCATTAACAACGATAGCACATTCCCATAAACAGGCATACAAGCAATTGAAAACTCATACACAGAAAATGCCCCATGAGTGCATTTACCTGGGAGTACATGTCGTTGAATGCACACCCTTCTGAGTAAACATGCAGGGGATAGTTAAGGCTGCTACACATGGTTCTAAAGTGGATGCCCCGGGCATTACAGGACAAAGTCACTTGCCAATGTTCTAATCCTAAACTAAATTCTCTTGGCACTCACTTAGAGGCTAAATCTCTTGATTGTCCCACTCTAGAGGTACCAACCTCTTTTCCTTTCTCCATCGTCTTTCTATAACTTGTATGAACACCACAGATACCATCCACATGCAAGTATGGCGCCAAAACAGTTTCTCAAATGTCCCCTTGAATGCAAACACAAAAAAGGGGGGGAGTATTATCTGAAGCTAAGGGTACCATCCTCCAGGTGGCACCTGGAGACCCTCCCCCACATACACACTATCACAATTGCTCTCTAGATCAGTGGTCCCCAACCTTTCTATCACCGGGGACCGGCCAACGCTTGACAATTTTACTGAGGCCCGGGGGGGGTAGTCTTTTGCTGAGGGATGTCGACACCAGCTGAGCCCCTGCTCCATTTGCTTTCCTGCCGTCACCCCTGACTTCCTGCCGCCCTCAGGGGGGGTGCACAGTGCTACATTGAGGGGGAGCCCCAGCCATGGTGGCCACCAGAGAGCACCAAAGGTGAGCGGGCAGCAAAGTTGCAGAGCAGCCCAAGGCAGCAGCTGGGGAGGAGGACGAGGAGGAGCCGCGGCTTGGTACCAACTGATCCATGGACCGTCCCCGGTCCCCGGACCAGGGGTTGGGGAAAGCTTCTCTAGATGACCAAGATCAGTTTTCCTGGAGAAAACAGTTGCTTTAGAAAGTGGGCTCAAGGGCACCGTTCTCTGCTGGGCTCCCTCTCCTCCCCCAACTATGCCATCCTCCAGCTCCACTGATATATATTAGGCTACAACCCAGAATATTTCAGCAGCCAAACAAAGGATTATAAAAACAGTCTGGAATGCCTGCAAGCTTTGTGCTGCTGCTTTTGGAACTGTTCTTTGTTTGGCTGCTGGATCCCTTGATAAAGTGCTGTTTAGCGAAATGCGTTGGGAATCATCAAAGAGTCCTTTTTTAGTAAAGATATTTGATTTCGAAGACTCCTTGTGCATCTCATTGCTATGCTGGATACAGCAATCCTGTGTTAACCATACAGGTGTCCCAGTGTTCTCTGGTTTGCTTACTAGTCTGTATATTTCACTGGGTTCCCTTTTTCTTTTCCTGTAATAGTCTAGCTGGGAGGCAGGACAGGCTGACTTCAGCTACAGCAACTGCAAGACAATGAGAATAATGGGGTGCGGGAGAAACAGAGAGCTCACCAAGAAACCGGTGCTTCATCTGAGCTCGGGACCCTCTGGGAGATCCACTCCATAATTATACTCCGCAGCCTCGAGCTGTTTCCTGTGTCTGAATTGAACTTCCCTGTGGACACACACTACTCTTGTTTCTACCTCCCAGGGGACGTATGAGAAGCAGACACCACCGCTTTTGAACTAAGCCAAGGCCCCTAGAGGATCTATTGTATTCAGCCAAGCATGGCATGTACACACACACACACACACAGAAAGTGCAGAGGAAAGGAGTTAAATTTTATAAAGTTCACCCTTCATCCCTCCTGCTTTCCCTCATGAATTCTATTTTTCCCTTCTAGCCAAACCTTGAACCTCTCTTGCTTGTTCAGATGTTTCTTGCTCACATCAGTTGCCCTCAAATATTACCGAGTCAAATACAATATGAACATATGAGTCTGCCTAACACTGGGGCACACCACAGGCCCATCTGGACATTGGCGCTCTGGCTAACAGTGGCTCTCCAGAGTCTCAGGCAGACAAATCATAGAACGATAGAGCTGGAAACTGTCATAAGGGTCATCTAGTCCAACCCCCTGCTTAATGCAGGATCAGCCTAAAGCATCCATCATCATAATATATTTTCCCAACCGGAGATCCATTACCTGGAGATGCCAGAAACCACAAACAATGTGATTTGCTCACCCCCCCAGAGACCTACATATAAGTGCCTCTATCCGGTGCTTGCACAGGGGATACCTTTACCTTATCCCATTCTCAAAGGCTCACTATGGGCTTGGCAGTGATAGGGTCTTCTCAATAACGACACCTAGCCTCCCCATAAAGGTATGCTTGGCTGCTGAGCAACTTTTATGCTTTTTAGAACCCTTTGGCTGCAGAGGAGAGGACACGCAGTAATGGGTTTAAACTTCAAGTACAATGATATAGGCTAGATATCAGGAAAAACATTTTCACAGTCAGAGTAGTTCAGCAGTGGAATAGGCTGTCTAAGGAGGTGGTGAGCTCCCCCTCACTGGCAGTCTTCAAGCAAAGGTTGGATACACACTTTTCTTGGATGCTTTAGGATGCTTAGGGCTGATCCTGCGTTGAGCAGGGGGTTGGACTAGATGGCCTGTGTGGCCCCTTCCAACTCTATGATTCTATGATTCTATTATTCTAACCCCCTTCTAGTAAAGCTTATATAGTCTCCTAATTTCTATGTTACCAGGATTTTTTTTCTAACATTTTATGTTGGATTTCTTTTACATTTTAAAATATTCTTTTAACTTCTGCTCCCCTTTACCGTATGTGGAATAGTGTTTCTTAATATGCCGTGGATGCCTTATTCTTATTTATTATTAGCTGCCCTGTAGATATTTATATGAAGATAGGGTACAAATATTTCAAATATATCCCACTACACATTTATAGCAGAGGGGAAATATGTAGGTTTTTATGAGCAATTATTACTTGAAGCCTCACAGCCAACGGGTGAATTAGAGCCCTCAATACGGAAAAAAAAATAATGCTTTCTAGCGCGCATATTAGAAACCTGGCGGAACAGCGAGAATCAATGGGATAGTATGATCCCTGGAAAAAAAGAAGAAGAGGGGGATAGAAAATCTATAGAAAAGTAGGTCATGCTGAAGGTGAGCTTGCATGTGTCTCAAAGAGGAAAGCCCAGATTCCAGTATGCCAGAAACCTTAAAAACAGCAAAATCCAGCTGTACAATATAGACAGAAATTTTAGACTCTCCCAAATGCGACAGTACTAGAGAGATCCTATATCCCACATGCATTCTGAGAGATGGCGAAAAACACAAACACATAAACCTCAGGAGGCAGTAAAAATACAGCCTGGAATCTCCACCCCTCACAGACCGTCTGTCTTGGTACCAGCCGCCATGCAAAAAGTGCTTTACAAAGCCCTCCACCCTATTCTTTCACTATGTGGAATACGTTCATTTTCAACGGGCAGCAGAATTCACACCGTAGCTGTCTAGAAGTCATGGAAGTGAGAAGGGAAAGATCACTTTCAGAACTTGAAGCTTTTTGAAAAATACTACGTGAAGGGCACTTGAGTCACTGGCCCTGCAGGAGTGTGAATGGCAAAATGGGCTTCTCTTCTTGGGGTGGCCATCGTCCATTTATCTTTCATGGCCTGGAGGAAACAGGTAAGGAGCCAATTGCATGCACACCCATTATTGAAGGAACTGTGACCATGAGACAGTCTCTCAGCCCCCAGGACTGAGGCGAGCATGTAACAGAGGATGGGGCACAGGCACTGTCCCAAGCGAGGGAGTGATGTGAATGCAAGGAGCAGAATAGAGGACATAATCATGATTGATTTCCCAGCAATGATTGAGTGGGTGTGATGAAAGGTAGATGCAGAATACTTTGGATGGGGACTGTTGACTATTCACGGCATCCCTGCTTGAAATTTGGTGCAGTGTTGAGCAGCATGGAAACACTGGCCATATCGTCTGCTGCTGGCAAGTTCTTAAACTCTCTACATTTCATGCCTTGTTTCTTTAGACAGACCGTGCACTTTTTCCTCTAGCAGAAAATTGCCAGTGTCTTTAGTGGAGAGCTCTTTGCATCCTTAATGGGCCTTCCGACGATCCATCTCTCCTTTTACTACTGATTAAGAAGAATGGGAACTGTACCCTTGACAGAGCTACACTTCAACTTAATTTCTCTCTTGCCCTTCTCTCTTCCTCTATGCCCCCCCATCTCTTTAATTTAGCTCAAAAAGATCTCAGCAAATAGAGGGATAGAGTATTTGACAAAAAGGGGGGGGACTTGCTTGGGGGCTGCAGGAGAGAATACGGGCAGAAAGGAAGGACAAGAAATGTGAGTAAAAGACTTATGGGTGAGAAGCCATCTTCTTAAATCCACAGGCCAACCCTTTATATTTTCAATGCTGCTCACTGCAGATCTTGCATATTCCAACACAACATTCCCATTCCACTATTTAACCTCACAACAACTCTGTGACATAGTTATGCTGAAAATATCTGTGGCCCACAATCATCCTGCAAGCTTCCATGGCAGAGGTGGGATTTCATAGAATCATAGAATCGGAAGGGATCTCATAGGTCATCTAGTCAAACCCCCCTCCATTATGCAGGACACTCACGTCCCTATCACTCATCTACTGTAACCTGCCACCCCCTTGAACCTTCACAGAATCAGCTTCTCCGTCAGATGGCCATCCAGCCTCTGTTTAAAAATTTGCAAAGATGGAGAACCCACCACCTCCCGAGGAAGCCTGTTCCACTGAGTTCCTGTTTCAACTTGGAACTCCTAATTCCTAGTCAGGCCCTCTAACCAGGACCCTATACTGACTGTGCTAGCTCAGTGAGGTTCTAAAACCTTTCTTTTGGAAAGGAGGGAAAACTTCCCACCCTCCCTGTCTGTGCTACCTTTCTCCCACAAGACGGATCCAAACTAAGTTGCAGCATTCTTGTGTCCTCTACTTCAGGGGTAGTCAACCTGAGATCCTCCAGATGTTCATGGACTACAATTCCCACGAGCCCCCTGCCAGCATTCGCTGGCAGGGGGCTCATGGGAATTGTAGTCCATGAACATCTGGAGGACCACAGGTTGACTACCCCTGCTCTACTTTACCCTCACAACAATGCTGCAGGTGTGTTAGGCTGACTGGTCCAATGTCACCCAGCAAGCTTCTGAAGCCCAGTGGCTCTAAACACTACATCTCACTGGCTTTGATAAGTCAGGGAAGCTGTTAGTCCACCTTTGTTTTGTGAAGAGGAAATAGTTTCCACCCTCCTGGTCAGTGCTTCCTAACCCTGTCAGGAAAAAGGCCACTCCCTTTTCCTTCTATACACGTTGAACTTTTTGGGATGTCTTCACAAGGAGCACCAAAATGAAACATTCATTTATTTCTTCATCCATTTATATCCTGCCCTTGCCCAGAAGCTCAGGGTAGCTTACAAAGTTTAAAACTCTAAAATTCGTAAATTAAGTTTAAAATCGAACCCGTCTATTCCACCTTCAGGCCCCCTCCTCTTTGTGGGAGCTAGATGGTCAAAGAACTTCCGTATACATTCTTAGAGAACTTGTCTGGGGTGTACTTTCAAGCAGAGAGGCCAGCATCTTAATTCTAATTCTAGACTTCAGCCATAGGCCTGGCAGAACAGCACAGTTTTGCAGGTCCTATAGAACTGGTTGAGGTCCCTGATCTCCTCGGGTAGTGTCCCACGAGGCCAGAACTCCTCAGGTAGTGTCCCACAAGATTCTCATTGAGGTCACTTTCATCTCACTGGGGACGGGGACCCTGAGAAAGTTTTCATTAGGGATGGGAAATTTGGTTTGGATAAGCTGAAAGGTGCGCAAATCAACGCTGATTCAGGTACATTTTGGACCTATCTAAGACGAACTGCCGATTCCTGCAATTTAAACAGGCAGCATCAACAGTGGCCAAATCATGATTCAACCATGATTCAGCCAATTTAAATGCCTCCATCCTGTTTTCTCAGACAGAGAAATGGGGGGAGAGTGCCCATCAAACAGCTGATGACAGACACATTAATCCCTTTAAACGACTCCCTAAACCTCACAGGAAAGATTGGGGAAGCATTTAAAGGGTTCTGTGCACTTGCCATTATCAGCTGTTTGGTGAGCACTCTCTTCCTCCCCTCAGGCAGAGGAGATGATCTCCACTACCTGGGAAAGAGGGTATTTGCACAGGAGGGGGGAAACAAATTTGGCTAAAACTGAAAAAGAGAGGAGTCATTTGAGTGATCTGGATTCGGGCTGAATCCGAAATGGTACATTTGTTTGTGTGTGTGTATGCACATGCATGTTGTTGTTGTTATGTGCGAAGTCGTGTCCGACCCATCGCGACCCCATGGACAATGATCCTCCAGGCCTTCCTGTCCTCTACCATTCCCCGGAGTCCATTTAAGTTTGCACCTACTGCTTCAGTGACTCCATCCATCCACCTCATTCTCTGTCGTCCCCTTCTTCTTTTGCCCTCGATCTCTCCCAGCATTAGGCTCTTCTCCAGGGAGTCCTTCCTTCTCATGAGGTGGCCAAAATATTTGAGTTTCATCTTCAGGATCTGGCCTTCTAAAGAGCAGTCAGGGCTGATCTCCTCTAGGACTGACTGGTTTGTTCGCCTTGCAGTCCAAGGGACTCGCAAGAGTCTTCTCCAGCACCAGAGTTCAAAAGCCTCAATTCTTTGACGCTCGGCCTTCCTTATGGTCCAACTTTCGCAGCCATACATTGCAACTGGGAAGACCATAGCCTTGACTAAACGCACTTTTGTTGGCAGGGTGATGTCTCTGCTTTTTAGGATGCTGTCTAGATTTGCCATAGCTTTCCTCCCCAGGAGCAAGCGTCTTTTAATTTCTTTGCTGCCGTCCCCATCTGCAGTGATCTTGGAGCCCAGGAAAATAAAATCTGTCACTATCTCCATTTCTTCCCCTTCTATTTGCCAGGAATTGAGAGGGCCGGATGCCATGATCTTTGTTTTCTTGATGTTGAGTTTCAAGCCAACTTTGGCACTCTCCTCCTTCACCCGCATCAACAGGCTCTTTAGTTCCTCTTCACTTTCTGCCATTAGAGTGGTATCATCTGCATATCTGAGGTTGTTGATATTTCTCCCTGCAATCTTGATCCCAATTTGTGACTCCTCTAATCCCGCATTTCTCATGATGTGCTCTGCATACAAGTTAAATAGGCAAGGCGACAGTATACAGCCTTGCCGAACTCCTTTCTCAATTTTGAACCAGTCAGTGATTCCATGTTCAGTTCTCACTGTTGCTTCTTGACCTGCATATAAATTTCTCAAGAGACAAATAAGATGCTCTGGTATTCCCATCTCTTTAAGAACTTGCCACAATTTGTTGTGCTCCACACAATCAAAGGCTTTAGCATAGTCAATGAAGCAGAAGTAGACGTTCTTCTGGTACTCCCTAGCTTTCTCCATGATCCAGCGTATGTTGGCAATTTGATCTCTAGTTCCTCTGCCTCTTCGAAATCCTGCCTGTACTTCTGGAAGTTCTCGGTCCACATATTGCTGGAGCCTAGCTTGTAGGATTTTGAGCATAACTTTATGCACATGCATATTTACTGCTATATCTTAATGTTCTTTGGGAGACGTGTTGGAAGAAAAGGTCCCAAAAATATGAGGGTTTCAGACCATTTAGGGCTTTAAAGATTAATTCCAGAACCTTGACTCTGATGTCCAACTGTGAAGGAAAAGCAGATTAGCATGACCAGTTCAACTGAGTAGAGAAGGGGACAAAACCAGCCCACAATATGCATTAGAAACACACTTTTTGCAACAAGGCTACCAGAGATAACAAGGCTGGGTCCAAAAGCACTCCCAAATTCTTTATGTGATTTGCAAATACCAGTTTTACTCCTATTCGGGATAAGCAGATCACACCTCTCTCTCTACCAAGCAGCACAAATCTCATCTTTTTGGAGGGATGGCATGGATTAAAAATTGAAACAAATGGACTTTTAAAAAGGAATACATAAATCAGCATTTAGCCCAAAAGCTTGGGTTTGGAAGATGTCTGAGGCAAGTGGTAGCAGTACCCTCCGGTTTTTCTGCATAGGAAAAGTAGACGACATCACAGAGCCAAAATGCAAACAGAGAATTCACACTGGGGCACCCAGGGTTAAATGAATTCTCACTGAACAGATGATATTCTCCTCTGTAACTCTCACACACGAGGACCACAAAGATAAATAAGTAAAAATCTGCACTGGAAAATTAATAAACTCTTTCCCTGATTCCCTCTTTTTTATTCTTCTCTGAAGTGGTGAATGCAAGTCACAAGGAAAATTAATTTCTTCGCCTTTCTCTTGCCTCTAATGAACTGCCTTGGAAGGCAGGAGGGCACAGGAAGGAAATCAGACGTAGGAGAGAACTAATAAAAAGTGAAAAGGCACTCAAAGCCGTCAATACATTGGCAAAGGGAGCCTGATGAAAACGTCATGGGGAGAGTCTGGGACTCCAAAGAAGAGCTCTTAGAATAAAAATAATACCATCTAATGCTGCAGCTAAGCAGGTTGGGCCCTGCAGGTTGCCTGGATGAGAGACAGGGCTGGATGTGTGTGGGGTGGGGAAGATGGCCCTGGAACAAAGCTCCATTCCTCAGCCCGCCCTCCCTAGAAGGAGGGAGAAAAAGTAAGCCAGTTTGCCTGACCCTGCTCTGCAGGTCAGGCTACTGGACTGCATCAGTCTGGATTGGAGGACATGCTAGTGGCCCACCAGGAGAAGTCCCAAAAGTCATAATGGCCAATCCAAGATGGGGAGGGGGGGAAGAGGAAAGAATCCTACTTTGGCTCCATCTAAATATTCAAAATGGACAAACACACTCCCACCCCCCTCGTACTGTCTTCTAAGATGTTCTGATTAACCCAACCACCCCATCCCATCAAACATCTGAGAATAAACATGGTGTTTTGCAGCAGAGTTGCCTTTTCTCATGAGCAGGAAAGTCAAGAGGCAAATGGTGTGAAGAGGAGCAGACAAGTGTCAAAGCAAGTCACCCCCCCCCCATCCTCTTTCCCCTCAACACTGTTTTTGATCAACCTGCTACTCGGGCGCAGAACAGATACTTCTGGCAGCCTCTTACTCCCACCTTTTTCATATCAATGTGGAAAAGCAACCGAAATGTCTATCTCCCCACCCCACTCTCAGGTCTAAAGAAGATCATCTATAAACTACACGCACAGGCAGATCATTTCCATTAACTTCTGATGTTGTAAACGCCACCATTTACAACCAAAACATATAATTATATTCAAATTCAAAAAGACGGTGCCAGGAACACTGCAAATTCATCAGGCTTTTTTTTTGGGGGGGGGGGGGAGAATGCTCAACGGTATACAGTGTTAGGTTTTAATGTGCCAAAAACAATATTATGGGTATGTATATGTGCGTGTACATCCATTCATGCATGTACACACACAAAGGAGATAGAAGTTGTTTAAATTAGTGGTGATTTATAGACACAAACATTCCTGGGAACTGCAAGACTGCAAGACATTCTACTCCTCTGAAAACAACAAAACATGGTCATTGTCACCAGGCCCCCATTTCGGCTTCAGAATCAAGGTGGAAAATGCTGCCTGGCTTTGCGTCAGGAGTTGAAAAATGCCTCCACAGCTCATCTCAACTGTGGATCCTCTTTGGTTGCCTTGAACACACATGCAGTGTTGTACATGAGCAACACCGTCACACACATCTACACCTTACTGTCAATCAGGGCTGCAACCAAAACAATGTCACTAGCCAGGTGCGAAACAGAGGAATATTTTAACTAAATGGTAACCAACATGACTTCCTTATTTTTCAGTATCTTTTCATAATTTATTTAACATTGGGGTGATGGGGAGGGGGAATCCCTACTATTTTGGTCAGGGAAGAATTAGGATCAGCACATGATCATGCATCTGGATTAATTAACACTGAGACCAGCAGTGTGATTTTGTGAACAGGGTGACACTGAGTCACAACTGCTGGCTCACAAGCCTGAGGATATAACTCTTGCAATGACAACTTCCTTTTCTTGAGAAGACAAAAAATCAAGAGGGCCCACTGAAACGAACGTGGCTAGAAACAGTATGGACCAGTTCCTTCTCCTCTTCCTGAGAATGCAAGAATCTGTACGACAGAAACACCAGGCCACAATTTCCCAGGATCCAGTGCAAATAGGGATACCAGCCTCAAAGTGGGACCTGGGAACCCCCTGGAATGACAACTCCACTCCAAACTGCAGAGATCATTTTCCCCAGAGAAAACTGATGCTTTAGGGGGTGAACTCTATGGTGCTGCCTGCCACTGAGGTCCCTGCCCCCCACTCCCCAGGTCTCCAACCTGGCAACCCTAAATGCAAACTTGTAACATTGGTCTTACCTTGTCCCCACATTCCATCATGCCATTTTGTACATTTATGTTACTGTATCATGGCAATTGGTTTTCTGCCCAGCTACACACACAGACACACGCCAAACCCTGGGGCCCCTGAAAACTAACCCCTATTTTCCCTCAGACTTGAGCCTCACATTTCCCCCCTTTTAAAGTGAGCTCTGAAGTATTTTCTTATTGAGCCAGAATAAAGATTCACTGTCCTTCCACTGATGCGAAATCAGTTACGGATGTTTGAAAGCAAAAGGCTTTACAGCGTACTGTGCTAATGCAATAGTCAGGGGAAGCTGGAGTATATAGGGAATTGCAGGTGGATTCTGTTCAAGGCAAAGCAGGGGATGGATTCAGATCTTGGCAGTCACTCCAATCAATCTGCTGTCATAATTATCATCATACAATAACTTGCCAGATAAGAAGGCTGGCTTAGGACACATGAGGACAGACAATGGAAAAGGTACTCTTATTGTGTAAGTGGCACTCTTCAAAACTTCCTAACTAAGTAACAAACAGTCCTCAATGATCATGAGTTCTTCTTAGCTCTAACTTTTGATGTATAGCATAAAGGGGGGAGGAGTGAAAGTTTATTACATTAAGCAGACAAATAGCAAACCAGATTTTTGAGGAACGGCCTTACCATGACAAAGGATTTCTGACTCAGTGTGACTTGTGACTTGAAAATGCAACTCTTGCCCCTTGATAAATAGACCTTTCAGCAAAGACTTTCATATCTGCTCAGTGACTTTGGCTTTGAAGATGATGGGGCCGGATACCTCATGACTGCCTCCCACATTACATTAATACATCACAGCAGCATTCCCACATGTCACTCTGGTGTCCAGAATCATCCTAAAACAGGGAAAGGACATTTCTACACAGGAGGGACATTTGTAAGTACTTTAATGCTTACCCACCTTTTCCTTAGTGGGAGACATGCTACACTTTACACACAGGTGCATTCTGCAGAAGCAATTACACAGCCTATCAACATAATATACTAAAAACCGGTACACGAAAACCAGGCTACTGTAAAAGTTTTCTATGGCTTAATCACTGAATTCTGTTATGGTGACTTATAAGCACCCCTGAATATTAGAAGAGAAGTACATATTTTTTTAAATGGAAAATACTTTGCACGTGTGTGGTCTAACAATGTTTGGCTATGGCGGTCCCCATCTCCTTCATGAGGTTTCTGTATTTTTCGACAGCGCTAAAGCTAAGAAAGCCATGGCTAATTTTGTTTTGCCTTCCTCGTCTCACAGCTGGGCTCCTACCTGAAGTCAGCCTCTGAATCAGGGGTAGTCAAACAGCGGCCCTCCA
The DNA here is from genome assembly GCF_049243985.1 of Paroedura picta. NCBI lineage: Eukaryota > Metazoa > Chordata > Lepidosauria > Squamata > Gekkonidae > Paroedura > Paroedura picta. Next base: position 152,300,556 of record NC_135370.1, on the reverse strand, counting down.
GATGTCCATGGACATCTGGACGGCCACAGTTTCACTACCCCTGCTCTGAATGCTCCCCCAAAGGGTGGGAGGTGAAATTGACCTCACTGGCAGTCTTCAAGCAAAGGTTGGATACACACTTTTCTTGGATGCTTTAGGATGCTTAGGGTTGAGCCTGCATTGAACAGGGGGTTGGACTAGATGGCCTGTATGGCCCCTTCCAACTCTATGATTTTATGATTCTATGATTCTATGATTCTATGATTCTATGATTCTATGATTCTATGATTCTATGATTCTATGATTCTATGATTCTATGATTCTATGATTCTATGATTCTATGATCAGGGCCTTTTTAGCCAATGAAAGCCACGGCCCATTTCATTTTCGACCCACTGGGGGAGCACGCAGAGTATTGGCTCGGAGGCCTATAGGGCTGGGAGACCAGAAACTTGGAACAGAATTGCCCAAGGCTGCAATCTGAAGGATCCTTTTCTGGAAGTAAGCCCTATCGAATAGCATGGAATTTGCTACTGGGTAGAAGGTTTAGGATTGCTCTCCAACTGTTCCTTCATTATGAAGAAGTGCACTTTCAAGAAACTATGGGGGTAGGAAAAATAATAATAAAGGCTCCTGACTGTGAAGAGTAAGGGAAGGCAAGAGATGAAGGAATGCTGCTGACTGATGGATGCTACCAACAAACCATGCATGCTCAGAAGGTACGTGTGCAATGTAGCTACTAGTTCCAAAGCATGACCTCAGGCATAGTAATCAATTGTGAATTATCAGCTACCACCTGGCCAGCTGCCACTCTGCCAATGCAAAACTGCTTGCTATTTATTTACTTTTTTTATACCCTGTCTTCCTCCACAATGGGAACCCAGAGACCACACTTATTTTTATTTACTGCATTTTATTTACTTCCTCCGCAGCAGGGACTCACGGCAGCTGACATTGCTCACTACACCTTCATTTTGTTCACACAACAATTATGCGAGGTAGGTTAGGCCAAGAGTGGAGATTTGAATCTGGGACTCTCAGACTCTAGTACTGATGTTGTTACCACAATCCTAGGCCAATCCTGTATGCCCTATGCCATGCTGGCTATTTCCCTTGTTTTTTTATTTATAAGCAAATATCCAAGATGATAGAAAGTAAGGCTTTACTTGACACACACACACAAAGAGAACTTTGCCCATGGCACCTTCAAATGCTGATAACATTTTTGGTAAAGATATTTTAAGAGGGTGCCATATTGGCCAGGGTTTTTTGAGGGAGAGGCATCATCTGGGCATGGAATTGGGGTCACTGTGGATGGAAAGGTAGTTGTGAATTTCCTGTATTTTGCAGGGTGTTGAACTAGATAACTAGGAGGTCCATTCCAACTCTATGATTCTATGATATTATTTGTTTATGTGTCACCTGCCCTTCTCTGGTCAGCTCAGGGCAGTTGCCAACAAGTTTAATATCATATAAATTAAACAGTAAAACTTTTAACATTAGGAAACTACCCCCACCTGATAATTTGCTTTCTGAGGGTGAGCTAGAACTTGGAGGGACTTTTATTAGCAGGTGGGTTCTCAGAGTCCTAAATGAAGGGAGCTTTGACTCTTGAAAGCTTATACCCCCAAAACCTAGTCAATCTCTAAGGTGCTACTGGACTTGAATCTAATTTTTCATAAAGGTGTCAGTACCCTTGTTATGGTGAATTGCAAAATGATATAAGAAACTGCCTAGACGAGTCATCCACCTGACCTCATGCTGTCTGCTGTGGCCTGTAGCACTCTGCAGATTTTCTCTCTTGCTTCAGACAAGACAAGAGCTGAGCATCTTTAAAAATTATGGTCTTCTCATTGCATATGTGGGTGCTGCCTCAAGATGGGGCACTAACTCTGCAGATCTGGAGACCAAAATCACAATCTTCGCCGTCAATCGTGACTCCAAAGAACATTATTTGCTTATCCTCTTCATGCAGCTCCATCAGCCTGGCTGATCATCTCTGCACAGGAGGCCTCTAGAATATATTGCAAACAACCCTTCACTGGGATGGGGATTCTGGCCAGAAGAGAAGGGCAGGATTTGCTATGAACTAGAAATCAATGACAATTCTTTGCAGGCCATAAACCTGAAAAAAAAAAAGCAAAGAGTGTCACAAAAACTGGGTTTCAGCAGGATTGCTAAAGTTGTGTAGTACGGCCAAGGCTTCGGTCATGTAAGGCTCGTCAGGTTTTGAGCAGGATCCCCTGTGCACAGCCTGAATAACATGTGCTTGTAGTACACGAGGCTATCATTGGTGCATCAATTTGACAAGCTTCAGTTTTCAGCCAGCCAGAACACCAATTAGAGACGCAGCCTCTGCCCCAGGTCTGAGGACAGTAACACCCAGTGGGAACTTGCACATGGGAACAGTCCATTCGCTGATGGAGCAGGACTCACACAGTAGAACCTACAGCCCCACATGTAGCATTTTCTCAATAGCCACTCCTCAGTGGCAGTCATCTCATAACATACTATAATCAAGCGTCAAGAAATCAAGTGGCATGCCTGCATCTGTGAGCTAGACCATACGTGCCCTTCCCAAGAGAGAATTTGTGGGAAAGGACCGGAACTTGAAACTGCCACCTATACACCCAGCAGGAGTCCCTTCCTAGCAGTCTTCTCATTCCTCTCTTGATGTGCTCAATCAACAGCCCATAGGAGCCAAAAGAACTTTCAAAAATGCCCTTGCCTTCCCTCCCCAGTGCACAACACACAGACACCGAAGCCACCGCTGATGGCTGGGATTAACCACAGACAGTGCCATACAAGTGTTTCCCTGGGCCCTTTGCTCCGTGAAAATGGCAACCAGAGCGAAGGAACACGGAGGAAACCCAATTAATTAATTCATCATAAAGCCCATGCAAATCTCCTCATTTTATCTGCCAACCAACAGCATGCATTATTCAACAGCCTAGAGCTGGCAATGAAGACACACAGAGAGGCTAGCCACCGGGGCAAGCTTTGAATAAGCAGCTGACCCAGCAGAGAGCTAAGCAGTCCTGGTAACTGTTCCAGAAGCTCTGCTGTATCTGGGTAACTCAGAGGCCCAATACACTCATGCACAGAGAGCAATGCATTACTCCATTCTACTGCACCTGGGAAATCCAGTTATGGCCAGCCTAAAACTTTTGTTGTGACTAACCGGGAAAAGTCCTGCTTTGCTTTTTGTCTTTGCACAGCTGCCGCTGGTGCCTGTGTTCTGCTACGGTTATGTTCCATTTCATCCGGGGTTTGGCTGCTAGCTGGAGAGTCAGCACAGCTCCACATAGAACCTGCTGCTCCTTTAATGTGCTGGCCTTGTTTCAGCATGCGCAGGACGCTGCTGAAGTAGTAGGAAAGTAACGGCGAGATGATTTCAAGATTAACTCGTGCACCTCTGGCAGTGCGGCCCGCTCAAGGCTAACTACAGCATCACAAACCTCAGTGGGGCATTTAACGCTAAGGGTCCTACAGGCAGGCCATTAAAAAACCAAGAGAGAACAAAGAGCCCATTTTCTGTACAGACAGTGACAGAGACCAAGGAGTCCTTGATATGGATACATCCAAGGGGAACCTTTGAGCTTCCTGTTTCATGCACTGAATCCTGAAACAGGGTCTCCGATTAAAAGGGAAAGCTAAAAGGAAAAGTAGGAATGAGTCACCTTTCCCACTTTTGTACACGTGGGTTTAGCATGCCTGGTAAGCAGTGGGTGTCTGAACATCAGGGGAAGGGGCAGCTTGCACCCACTCTCTGTGGAGGAGATGCATTAGCTTCACTTTGGAACATCACCCTGGAAGTGTAGAAACAGAAAACACCCACACACTCCCACTCTATTTTTCAGTGTTTTCTCATGAAATCTGAAATCGATTGGAAGCAATCTTCACGCAGAAGATGGAAAGGTGAATTCTGTACCAGGTAGACAGGAATAAAATATAGACTTACAGTGCAATCCTAAACAGAATTATACCGTTTTGAAGATGTCTATGGTAGAAGTTTTAAACTTTGCTACGGATTGCACTGTTAGAATCCCCTGGGTGTCAGGGCCTCCCCAACGGCTGGTGACAAAATTCTCAATCTTGTTGAATTCCGTTCCCTTGAAAACATCTGGCTGCAAGGATCTTGAATCTCCACTGTCTGGAGCTTTTCACACTGATTAGCAACATCTGGTGTCCATGTCTTCTGTGAAATGTACCTACACTGACAGGCAGGAAGCAAAATAGTTTCTGAGAATGCCTAGGATTTTAAGTAGCTAATTTTGACAAGGAAAACTGGGAGGAGCAAAAGACACTCAGAATCCTGACAGGATGGAATGAGGTCCCGAGCTAACCACAAATTACAAAGAAAGCACTGGTTTTCAACTATAAAACTCCTCCCAGGTTTTACCAATAAACATAAGAAACAATCTCTTCCTTTAGGCTTAATTATTATTTATTATCGTACGATGTATCATGCCCTATGCAGCTAGGATATCCTAGGCCTGTCTGGCAACCAGGCAAAGGACACTCGAAAGTGGTTGGCCATTTCCTGCCTCTGCCTCATGGCCCCTAGTATTTTTTGGAGCAGCAAACACTGGCATGGGCCCATGGGGAATTATAGTCCATGAACATCTGGAGGACCACAGGTTGACTACCCCCGCCTTGGAGAAACTCCAACCAAACCCTTGAAGCTCTCCCATCCAAATACTCCCATCAGTGTTGGCCCTGCTTAGCTTCCAAGATCTGACTTGCTCAGCTTTCCAAGTCAGGGTTATGCTTTATTTGTGCACCATCTATAGCAAATGTGTCAGCAAACTTATCTGCCAAGGGTACCAGTTTATCTCACACAATATGGACCCTTTGGTAACTGTCACAGCAAGGACACAAGCCCAGAGGTAGTGTATGAGCAGCTTCAAGCATTGCCCGGCACCAGGCATGAAACTACGAGGATGAAGGCACAGTCTGATAATGCGATTCCTGAATGTTCTTTGAGAGAGGCAGAGTTACACAGTAGTTAGAGTGTTGAATTAGGATTTAGGAGAGTTGGGTTCAAATCATCACTCTATGGAAGCTCACTGGACTCTCAGCCTAACCAGCTTCATGGAGTTGTTGTGGGGGGGGGGGGGGGAAGAGAAGAGAACAGTGTAAGCCTCGTTGCAGACCAATGACATAAATAAAATATAAAAATAGAAGCAAAGAGGAGAAGGAGGGGGAGAAACTGCAGCAGCTGTGGCTGAAGTTTACATGCAGCGGACTTCTCCTTTGATTCCCAGCTCACATTAGCAGCCTAAATTCCTTGCAGGAAATGTTGGCAGGTATGGATGAGGCTGCGTAGAGAAGACTGCAAAGTGGAATTCCCTTTCCTGGACGGCAGCTGTTTGCTAAGCCTGTAAGATCTTGTTTAGCTGCGCTGGATCTTGATCAACTAAATTCAGCATATAAGAGAAGACATAGCATTTGCTCTTTTAACTTTGGATATATTCAGCTGGCTGGCTGTCAATTTCAAAGACCTATGACAAGCCCCCCACCCATGAGTATGTTGAAAACACACATTATAGACACCCGTGCCAGGATCTGAAGAGAAGGCACCAACTAAAAACAGCCACAGGCCATAAAGTTTGGCCGTCCTGTCTACGAAGCCCCTTATTCCAATCAGCATGCCTAACTCCTTGCTCTCTGCAGCCTATGGTAATCTGCCGGCATGGGCCAACTGGGTGGGATCTTGTTTGTAACATTTGGCAAAGAAGAAATCAATGCCCTCTGTAAAACACAGCCGGTCTGCTCCTCACTCCACTTCCTTGAGATGCCAGTCGGCAAAGCTGGCCCCAGTCCAAGTTCTGAGCATCTCTATCGTACAACAAGGGAGGAAATCAACCAAGTGTGTGTTTTGATAAGGCACCAGCTGTCTTTTTGGTCTCTGTTTTTCCCTCTGCCTCCTGGAAGGAACTGTCTGTGAGCCTCGCAGCAGGGTGCAATTGTGTGTCTGGAGAGTCCAAGGGCGGCTTTTGCCAAAGAAACCCTACAGCTTTCCTTTCCGAGTGAAGGCACAAGCTGTCCCTTACTGTGGTCAGATCCCACTTTGGCTTCTATTGACCCATCACAGAACAGAATGCCAAAGACTGGGGGGAGGGGGGAACCTTAATGCAAAATGGCTTGCAGACATAATGTTTGTTTGTTTTTTCCCCTTTAGTTTAAATTTCCATCCCTTCCAACATTCCTAAATATAGAAGCTGTAGGATTGTGGAATCTTAGGGGAAGAAAATGACGTCCAAAAGAACTGGCAGGGGCAAATTATTTGTGAATGTTTAAATTAGTTAGACTTGTACAGCCAAACTGCTTCAGAACAAAAGGACAACTTCCAACCACCTGAGCCAGGGTGAAAACTCGGGGAAAGAAAGCCCTATGCACAATCAGAAGTATATGGGGGGGGGGGGAGCTTACTAGCTGTTAGTTAAGACCAAAGAGGCACAAGAAGGGTTAAAAAGTATGGGGGGGATGCTTGGGTCATGGCTAAGCCAAACTACAGGAAAGTGGAAGGAGCTCCATTGTAAGCATCTCACTTAATTTGATTCAGCAGCACTTAATTTCCAGGAAGAGAGGCCCAGGTTTAGCACCTGCCAGGCAGCCATGCTATCTTCCCTGAAAGTTGCCCCTTGGCCTTATATATGTAAAGCTTAATAGGGTAATGGAGAGAAAGAACCTCTGCACGCTTCTGTTTCAAGACTTGAGTGCTGGCATATAAGAAGAAATAGCAAAAGAAACAGATCCTGGGGCTGAGGTCTGGCAGCAGCATTCAAGATCCCATTTATCTGGGTCCAGAGATGCCCTCTTTTTGCCCTGCATCCAAAGCAGTCGCTTAGCGTCTCCACTCCTTTTCTTTAAGGAAATGTGCTTTCTCAAGCCAGAATGTGCCGCATAGATGGGACAGATCCTCTGCACCGCTGCCTGCCCAGAGCATAGACCGCGGGGCCTGGAGGCCTCCTCCTTACAAACAAATGTCCCAAATCTGTCTGGGATCCCTTTAGGTAGCAATGGAGAAACTCAATGCTATTTGCATCTCCACCTCTCCCCAGGATCACCTCCTGCTGGGTTAGAGGAAGAGGCCAAGGGAGCTTCCACGGTGACATTCAAGCCCCAGGAGGCCAAGGAGAGTTTCCAGGTATGAGCTTTCGGAAGTCAGGGTTCCCTTCATCAGTTAAGAACTGGGATGAAAATCTCCAAGTCTTTACATCCCAGTCAGAAGGTGGGGGGGGGGGGTGAGGAAAAGCATGCTTGTAAAGCAATTTGGCGGTACAACAATGAAATTTCAAAGGACAATTGCAACATATAAGTCCCCCCCCACACACACACACACAGAACAAGGACAGAAAATCTCACTAATTTTCTGCCCCCAAATATCCTTCCCCCGCTTTAATCCAGTTGATTCCAACATGCCTGGTACCTCTGCATCCTTTGCCACACCTCTCCCCCAGCCTGACTGGGTGACAGACCCAGAGATCTGCTGCTGTCTAACGCTCAGCCCCTGCCACAAATGTTGCTAGTCCCTCTCAGGTGCCAGTGGACCCTGGCTCTCTCCTCCTCCTGACAGTCCTGTTGGTCTGGCAGGTGCTCCAGCTGTTGCAGGCAGGCCAGCCGGCCTTGCGGAAGCTACAGAGGGCGCTACACGCTAAGGGAGGGGGAAGGACTTGGGCAGGAAACAGTTAAAGCAGCCTCAGGCCAAAGCCCCACCTCTAGGCAAGGCGAGCTGTCACTCGCATTCCGGTACTCCTCGGCCACCTGGATTAACCCTTCGCTGCCCAAGAGCTAAAGCCTGAGAATCCCGGGGCAGTTTCCAGCCCCGGTCCAATTTTCCAGGCTGTGGGGGCCAAGCAGGGATCTTCTGCCCGCCCTCCTTCGCGTCTTGCTCTCTCTGTTCCTCCCTTCCCCTCTGCCTCGCTTCCCTTTGTTCTCTGGCGCACCGAAGCCGCTCCTCTTCTGCTTCTTCCCACCGAGCCAGCGCCGAGGCGCCGCGGGGAAAGTGCCGCGAAGGAGGCAGCCAGGCGTCGGGCGCAAGCGCTGCTTCCCGGCGGGCCGCCTGACAACTTCATCAAAGGCAATCGCGGGCGGGGAGACGGGCCCGGGAATTCGTCATGTCCTCTGCGGCCGCGCGTGCTTTAGGGCAGGGGGAGTCTACCTGTGGTCCTCCAGATGTCCATGGACTACAATTCTCATGAGCCCCTGCCTGGCAGGGGCTCATGGGAATTGTAGTCCATGGACATCTGGAGGACCACAGGTTGACTCCCCCTGCCTTTGGGAATCCCAAGGGAAGCTTCGGGGGGGGGGGGGAGAAGGAGGAGGCTGCGAAAACGTTAAACGTGGGGCCCCGACTCCTAGGCAGCATTCTTCCTCGGGAGTAAGCCCCCTGGAACTCAATGGGAGCGAAACCTCGGAGTAAAAATGTACGGGGTCCGCTGCAGGTCTTCTCCACGCCAATGAGCCACAGGGCCAAAGCCTCCAATAGGCGCCCCAAGACTTGGGTTCAGGTCTGGTTCGCACATTAGCAGCGCTTCTGAGCATCCGCGCACTGGTGTTGATGCCACCGGAGACGCAGGCGGCGCTGGCAATAGTTGTCGGGGGGGGGGGGAGGTCGGATGGATCATTAACATCTTCTACAGCCGGTGGTAGGAAGGCCTTTCGGCCCAGCACCTTTCTGATTTTCGCAACCCCCCCCCTCGAGGACCATCCTACGTGCCTCTTCCCCTCCCCTCAGACCCCCCCTCCGTGTTCCGAGACCTCCGGTGGGGTTTTCATGCGGGGGGGGGGGGGAGAGGCAAAGCACAAGAGGGACGGGGCTAGTCTCCAAAGTGACCGAACAGAGAAACCCTGGGATTTCTTTCTTTTTTTGGGGGGCGGGGTGTTTGAGTAAGTGATAAGGCTTCCACGGCTGGCCTCAGTGACAGCGGTGGCCTCAAACAGATCGCTCCCTCCCAGCAAGCTCTCCTGAACCAGAGGGGGGAGGGGGGTCTGCTGTCCACGCCAGCCACGACCCCCAGCCGTCCCCCGAGAGCAGGCTTCGAGGAAAGGGCCGCGCAGGGCGAGGGGCTCTCGGGTTTCACCCGCCGCAGTCAAGCGCGCGTCTGCCGCCCGGCCGGCTCCGAGGCTCGGCGAGACTAGCCCCCTCCCCTCCCATCCCCGGCTCGGCTCCTTGGCGCCTTCCCAGCAGCGGCCGAGCGGGGAAAGCGCGCCGGGGATTCCGGCTGCCGGGGCCTGGAGCGGGGCCCATCGGCTCGGCGCTGCGGCGGAGAAACTTTTTCCGCCGCGTCTCCAGCAAAGCGAGCGCGAGTTGAGCCGGGCGCCGGCGGGGGGGGGGGGGGTGGCTCGCTCCTCTGGGCACCCGCCTTCCCTCCCTCCCCCCCTCCCTCCCCGATGCTCCAGGAGCTCCAAGCTCCCCCCCCCGCCCCCCGCGAAGGCACCCACCGTGTCCTCCTCGCAGGGAGACCGGGGAGCGGTAGATGGAGATAGGCACGGAGTGGTGCTTGCTGCCATGGAAGTGATGCTCGGGCTGAGCCTGCGAGGCGGACGAGGAAGAGGAGGCCGGCGAGTCCCCGCCGGAGGAAGTCCACGCAGAGCTGACGATCCATCCGCCGAAGACGGAGCACATCCACAGGGTCCAGGCGGGACAGCGTCCCGGGGCCAGTCTCAGGTCCGCGCGCGGCATGGTCGGCTCAGCGGCGCCCACGCAAGCCTACGGAGCGGGCGCTCGGGACTGCAGGCGGCCCGGGAGGCGAGGGCTCATGGTGATGCCCGGGGACCCATCCGCCTCGCCTCGCCTGCACAGCGCCGCTTGCCAACGGGGACTGGAGCGGAGCGGAGCGCGAGCGGCGGGGGCGAGGAAGGGGTTAAGGCGGCTTAAGCCCCCCGCTGGCCGCTGCCTCCCTGGACGAGCGGCCGCCGCTTGGCTTTTTTACTACGCCGGCTTCCCCGGAGACGTGGCAAGGATCCCGGAGCGAGCCGCGAAGCCACGCATGCCAGGAAGGGCAGGAGGATGCGGAGTCTCTCCCCGGTCAGGTCTCCGAGCGCACACGATCCTCGCCGGCTCCCCCGCCCCTGCCCCTGCCCCTGCCCCTCCTGTCTCCCCCCACTTTTCGAGAGCTGGGCAGGAGGCGGGGGGAGGAGACGGCCACAGACCCCCCACGAGGCCGAGGGATTTGGGAGGCTTTATCCCGATTCCAGAGGCGTGAGGATTTGGGGCTGCTTCTCCACTGCCCGGGGTTGTGCCGCAGAACCGCTTCGGCGTCCCGCTCTGGCTCGCGCACGCATGCACACGATCCTCGAATCCGGGCAGCAGAAACGCTCGGGCTGGTGGGTCCCGCCGCCTGCTCCGGAAAGGTGGCTCGCCGGTTCTTCCCGCGCAACAGAAGAGGAGCGAAAGGAGCCGAGCTTTTTTTAAAAAGAAGAAGAAGAAAAGGAGGAGGAGGAAGGAAAGTCCGGAATCCAGAAGAGCGACAAGCAGGCGAGCCTTTTATCTCTATACATAGAAATCAAATCGAGGGATGTCCAGGGCGAGCTCTCTGAAAGTTAAGGCAACTCGGAAGCTCAGGTGAAGTGAAGCGAGGACTTAGGGTGCCAGATTCACAAATGGATGAGCCGCATGCAAATCGGGTCGCTCCCGAGAGCGAATCAGGGGTGCCCAAACGCCCTGCAGAGGGACTGGCTGGTTCCCGCGGAAGGAGGGGCCGAGGCCGGAGCCCGCAGTCCCACCCCCTCCATTCATAGACGGCGCCCTACTCCCCAGCAGCCTTGCTCCTCTCCGCCCTGGAGGGGCTTGAAAATTTCATAGCCCTTAAATGGCAGGCAAGTGGGCAGCAGTGGTCATCCAATACCGCTTCTATTCTATCCTCATCATCAATACAGCAGACATAATCGATACACACACACATGCTTTTCCTCAGCTGTCTGGCAGATTTTGAAAACATCTTTTGAGTACTTTAGAATAATGTTGCATGACAGCATCTGATATGTCCTGCCTTTGTGCCTTGTTTCCAGTGCATCTAACATCATCAGCCTCTAGGTAATCCCCTAAAAAAGAATCTAGAGTTTTAAAAAATGCAGTATAAGGTACATGTATGGATACGTTTGGGCATTTAGATGACTCCCCTCCCCTTTCTGACAGTAAGGACCTCTGTTTTCCCAGAGCTGCAGCTCTGGCTTTAGGAGGAAGGAAACTATAACTCGCCTGGGCTGAGAACTACCTCCCCTGCAGACAATCCCACAGGATAGAAAGCTGCTCTCCCATCATGAAATGCCCACGGATACATTGGCTCCGGTCCAGTCCAATCCAGGCCCCTTTTCAAATTACTGCCTCAAATGTAATTACTGTTTTATGGTTGCCAGCCCCAAAGGGAAACAAAAGATACGTCTTTATTTAGATAGAAGACAGCCCTGAATGCCTGGAGAAGAAAGAGTTGGACGGACTGGGGAAGCAGAGGGGCTGCTTTCTTTCGAGGGGAGGCAGCCAACAAGGAGAAGCATCAGCATCCCGGAGCTTTTGGATCCAGCCCCGTGATTCAAGAAGTGGCAGCCCATCCACCTGCCCGTCCCATTACTTCCATCCGCCTCCATTAGTTTGGAGCCAGCAATGAGGTTAAGGAGAACAGGAGGGGTGGGAAGAAACCCTGCCAAGCAGTGCGGCTGTCTGTGTTGCAGACCAAGTGAAGCTTCTGCACCAAACTGCATTAAGATGGTGTGTACAAAAAAGGGAAAAAGAAAAAGCCATCACAACAAAACACACTCAGGCACTAAGAAAGCCTTAGGAATGCAGACCGTTCTGTCTAAATTGCTGTCAAGGTGCCGGACAAAACAGACAATGCCTCTGTGAGAAGTTCCCTGGGAGAGCAAGCCACAACCTGGACTGGTGCAGTCTAGTGATCTGAAGTGGGCTGGAGGGGAGCTGACCAAGGTTGAAGGGCTCAGCTGGGACAGACTGACAAAGTCCTGGGTACGCTTTCCAGCAACACACGCTGAATATATAAAGCAAATATATAAAATTTCAGTCCTGTGCCAGATATATGAAGGTGGGGTAAACGGAGGAACTGACTGTGGCTGGTATAGAAAAGCCTTTCTCAACTTTTTGACCATTGAGAACCCCCTAAAATAGTCTTTAGCCTTCGAGAAACCCCAGAAGTGGGGCCATCATCTACCATATGATTGGGAAGCATAGCTGGGAACACACCCAGCCAGCCAGCCACCCCCCCCCTTTCCCACCCCCTCCAGGCCATTTTGGGGAGGAGAGAGGGTTGACAATGACGTATATAGATAAATGTTTAACCATATATTGATATAGATAAAAAATAACTCCCACCCATTTGGGAAACCTTTCCAGGGCTGCCAAGAAACCCCAGGATTTAAGGAATCCCTGGTTGAGAAAGCCCAGTATAAAAGGAAGGTATGTCTGAATTCACTAACAGTGCCATCCTCCATGCAGTTATACACTTGTCAGCCCACTGAATTTGGTGGATTTGGAAGGATGCAGCTGCTTAGGATGGCGCTTTCATCTTGCTCTCCTCCACCGTCACTTGCCAGTCCTTGAGACCGGAGCACTGTAGCTCTACCGCTTGTCTCCAGAGTTCAATTCCAGACTTAACAAGCATTTCTTTACCTATGCAAAGATTTGTTCAAGTTCATGACTGAAATGCTGCCAAAGAACTCTGTTGGGAGAAATGGAATCCTGTAACACAAAAACGTCATCCCTCATCGGATAACCTATTTATAAAACACGGCTTTTTAAAAAAATGACCTGCATAGATAATATTTTATTAAGAAAGTAATACAAAACAGGAACGAAAGGGTCCCTTTCTTGCAGCTGCTCTCTTGATTGAGTGCAATATTCGAAAAGAGAACATAACATGTTATATGACTTGGGTGATTGATTCCTAAAATGGCAAGGGAATCCAGTCAACAGGATTGTTAGATACAGATGGAAGGTTTTCTCTTCTGTTGGCGAAGGGGGAAAGTTCCTTTACCTTTTCAGTTCAGAAAACACAAGAACAAGGACTGCGGGGTCAAACGTACCTTCCAACCCAAGCAAAAAGCTGTTTGCATCTCAGTTCACGAGCATGAACTATACAGTGTGCTGTTGTGGGGAGGGGGGTGTCTGTCAGTGGAGCTGTGAAATTGCATCTCTGCTGCGGTGTTTTGGTACCTCTGAGAAGGAAATCATGGGTTTTACAGGAACTGTAGTTCCTCATATCAGACTAGTCATGTCCCATAATCTTTCCCTAAAAATTCGCTCACACCCCAAGTTAACTCAGAAAGGTCTTGCCCACCCGCTGGAATCTATGAAAAGTCTGTTGCAAAAGAGTCCATGGTTTGGTTCTAGCCAGCATTTTCACTGGTGAAAAAGGGAGGATAACTTTTTGGGACCACCAAGAGGCTGTATTTCAGATTGTGGGGCCTCCACGAGCAAGAACCATATGGAATCAGGGCTGGAATAAGGAAGAGAATTGTCCAAGACTGAGCAAAAATGCTGGCAAGTTCGAAGCCCAGCTTGCCACGAAATTCTAGAAAATGCATAGACCCACCACTCACACATCTTCTGAAGTTGGGTTTTGATTTCATTGGAAGTACTGCCAAATAGGGGGCATATGTAAATGATCTTTCAACTCCCCCCCCCCCGCAACTCCCAAAATCAATCCCAGTATCATGTAAGAACACAGCTATTATTTTCATTTTTTCCAGCTCAAACTCCCAAATACATGCTGAGGTAGGGCTGTACCACTCCTGAGTCTTATCTGTTCACAGCCAAGGCAATCCAAAACAGAGTGACACCCTTCTAAATCCACTGAATTCAATGGCCTTAGAATGGGGTAACTTTGTTGAGGATCATGCTATTTCAAAAAAGAATAAAGAAAAAAAAAGTTTGACTACTCTAATATGGTGAGTCTGGAAGGACAGCTTGACATCCTGCCTTGGGCCGATGCCTGTCATTTCTTCTCCTCTACCACTCTAGACCACTCTGAAATTAAATTAAAGTTTTTTTTAGTAAAATGTAAGACAGACATGGAGAGTTTTGCATTGCAATAACAATCTTGCTGTGGCAGCCCTCCAGAAACTCCTTTCAGCTCCTTGCGGAGGCAATTTACTAGGGTCTTGTTTAATGGGGGGGGGGAGTTTTGCAGAAAAAAACTAAAGACAGTTTACTCGGCATCAGCACCCCACCCCCTGTCAAATTACTACTGAAAGTTGCTGGGGGAAATGCGGCTTCCTGCTGCCGCTTGAACAATTCTATGATGGCCATTTTTGGCTGGGCTGGTGAGATAAGCAATGACCTCACCGCTGTGTGCATATGACATCACTCTGGCCTCTGACCAAAGTCCTCGTCCTCTATCATGGCATGATACAATTGATTTTTAAACCTTTTGCTTCCACATTCCCAGAAGGCCAAGAGCTCCCTGCTGGTAACTGTCAAGTAAGATCACACATAAAAGAGAGAGCTTCACCGAAAGAGAGACTCCCGCTCCTTCTGTTGCCAAGTATTCAAATAGTCTGTCATTTCAGATTCCCCTCCCTTATGTTTTTCAGAAGCTGTATGTGCTCTCCGTATGACACTACAGCATCCAGGTCTCTTGATGCTAACAAAATGGTTAAGACTATCTCCCACAGTAAGGCTGCTCTCTTCAGTGAGGACAGGGTAACACAACTGACGTTAAAGGGCTTAGGCCAAGTGAAATGAGATTTTTAGGGTGTTGCTTCCCCCCCCCCCAGCCCTGAAAAGCTTTAAAGATATTTTCTGATGAGGAGAAGGAAAAGACAGAAGAAGCAAGATATAGATCTCTCTCTCTTTCTCTCTCTCTGCATGCATGTATGAGTCCCCACTAGAACGATAGAGAGAAAGCCAGTGTGGTGCAATGGTTTGAGTGTTGAATGAGGACCTAGGGCACCCAGGTTCAAATCCTTTCTTTGGCATTAAACTCACTCATTAGTGACCTTTGAGCAGTTTCTCCCTCTCCCTCTCCCTCTCTCTCTCTCCCTCTCCCAATATCCTACCTCACAGGAATGTTGTGAGGATAAAATGGAGGAGGGGAAAGAAGCATGTACATCCCTTGAGATACCTGGAGGGACAGCGGAATAAAAATGCACAGAATCTAGGAGTAGTGGTGGTAATTGGAAATGCCTCCTGCAGTGACAACAGCTACCTTAAGAACACACTGACTCTTCTAAGAATGGGGTGGGTACCCTACGTCTAGCAAGCATGAACAGGGGCTGAGAGTTTGAGAACAAACATGCACAAGCACAGCTTTTAAATGTTGATAAAAATAAATTAAAACCAAAAACTGTGAAGTCGATTATAAATACACCAAGAAGGCCATGGTGACATCTTAGAGCCCATGGACTTGATCTTGCCTTGGTTTATTAGATGGCAGTGATGTATTTACTGTTCCGTAAATTCATGGGTGACTCATATAGTTAGCAGCGCCATCATGGTGAGGGAAGGGCAGATTTCACTTGGACTCCCCCCACTTGGGTAGCAAGGCAGGGTAGGCCTGCAGAAGATATTAGGTGAACAGTGCTGCTCCAAGGGGTTGGGTGGTCACCATCTATGTTGTGTGAGAAAAATAAGCATAGGTTCACTATGTCTAAAATTTGATTGGCAACCCCCTTTCCGACAAGCAGTTTATTTCATTTCTTTTATTATTTAATATTAACATCATGTATAATTATAATCTTTAAATAGGACAGGGTCCTATTAAATAAAAGAGTAAGGCCACCTGGGGAGGAGTTAGGGCGGGCCCTGTCCAGGATAAAAACTCAGAGGGCCCAATCAGGAGCTGCTTCGCGGCTCCTGATTAGGCCCTCCAAGTGTCCATCCAGGGCCAAGCAGCTAATAGGGAGGCACGCAAAGTGCCTTCCTATTGGCCCCTCACCAGGACAGACCAAAATTCCATTCACCCAGCCCAGTCTGGCTGCCAGTCTGCCCCTGACCACTAAAGGGAGAGGAGGTCAGTAGGGCTGCCAAGGGGGATGAGAACACAGGCTGCGCCAGCCCTTTTTTCCCCAAGGCTGTCCTAACTGCCATGTCCAACTGTAAATTGCCTCAGAGCCCTGACAGAGCTGGCAGGAGGCTGCAGAGTGCTCCCCCCCCTTTAGGTCTGCTGCGAAGGAACCTCTGACAGCCCCTGACTGAGGCCTTTCCAAGAGCAACACAGGGGAGTCTGAGGGCCTTCCTTTTAAGGGGGGGGGGACTTTCCCCTTCTGCCAAACAGTTGCCTGACAGGGAGGCCACAGAAAAGCCCCTTCTCACTTAAAATACTGCTCTGGCCGGGGGTTAGACACAGCCAAGCCATTTGTCTTTCTTCTTTGCAACTCTCTGCAGATTTGAGGCCACTGCACAGCGTTATTCTGCAGAGGAAGCTGGCTCTTTTGTCTCCTGTTTCATCTTCACAACAACCCTGTGCAGTAGGCCTCAAGTCTTTCAATTCAACAACAACCTGTGTGGGAAGCCTTAAATGTTTCTTCTCTACCACAACCCTGTCAAAAGTAGCCCTTTCTACCTGGGGAGCTGATCTTTATACTCTGCAGGTGAGCTGTAATTCCAGGAGCTCTCCAGGCCACACCTGTAGGTTGGCTACCCCTGGGTTGGAAATATTCCTGGAGGTTTGGAGGTGGGACTTCAAAATCGTACAATGCCTCAGAGTCCAGCCTTCAAATGAGCCATTTTTGCCTGCAGATGGTAGGGAGTGGTGCAGGAGTGTCCCTCCTGGCCTATGGGCTATGGCCAGCCCTTATCAGCAACTGTTTGTATTCTGGGGTGCAGACAGGCAGACCAGCATCAGTCCTGTGAGTCTGGAAAGTGCAGGAAGATCTAAATAAATATTTACAGCCTGAAACTAAATAGAGAACAAGTAAATATCTGGAGACACATCGTAACTGAAATAGTAACTGGCAAATAAAAAAACAGTATTAAAAACCTTACTAAGGTCAAGACTGCTGTGCACAGACAGTCTTCCTCTTAGGGTTGCCAGCTTCCCTGTGAGGCTCGCTACCTCACCTCCCTCATGGGGAGTCTGCTATGGGGAGAGAAGGGGAAGACAATTGGAAAATGCTTTGAGACACCTGAGGGGTCACTGCAGCCCATTCCCAGTTCTCTCAGATCTCTCACAACCCTACATACCTCACAGGTTGACTATTGTGGAGAGACAAATGGAAAAGGTGTTTGTAAACCGCTTTGAGACTCCTTTGGGTAATAAGCAATAGGGTACAAAAATCCGTTCTTCTAAGGAGCAACCATGAAAGAAGCATGTGGGCACATAACATTTTACCAACAGTGAAAATATGGGAGACAGAAGGAACAGGGTGGACACCTGTGTACTGTGACTACCCCATGTGTATTAGGGCAGAGGGGCATTTCGGTGAATGTGGCCTAATTCACACAAGAAGGGAAATGACGCAGAACTGGGGGGAATTGGTTGCCATGTAATCTTCCCCTAAGAAGAGTCTCCAGTCTGATTTTCCCTTCACATATCTGAGGACATGGCTCTGGAAAACTCATCTGTAACCACTATGCCACAATTCCCAAAGGTCAGTCCTCTCCCACAATCAACGAACATTCCACACCACAGGTTCTTGACACCCATATCTCCACACCCATGGCCTCATTTGCCACCATGCCACCACAACCTCCCACACAACACACATTCAACCCCATGCCCTTACAGACTGGACAACTCCCCCCCCTTCCTCTTCCCACTGCCAAGCTCTAGCACCCGTTGTATTCTTGGAGACAACGGGCTTTGCCCCTAGTAGTTAACATAATGTAATAACAAGCCCAGTGTCCTCCCAATCAGTGGGAACATCTATGGAAATGTGTCCATAAGTGTTGTCTGGGATGAATCAGCCTCAACTTCTGGCTCCATTTCTCAGCTGGCTTTGTTCTACCTTTTCTTCCTCTTAGCACCTGCTTTCCCTTTGTTTTTCCCCTGGCAGGATTCCTGTGCTTTTGTAAACTGCATGCTGGGCAGAAATTTAACATCTGCTGCTTTCTGCACCTCTGCACCTGTATGCTGAGATGAGTGGCAGCTGCTTCAGGAAAGAGCACAAAAGCAGATGATTGGTCTGCTGCCTGCTGATGTCATAAGGGTCCAAACATGCAAAAACGGAGGGCGGAGGAAGGGGGGTTAGTCTATTTGATGCTGATGTCACAATGATGCTTCATGCTACATCCAACAACTACAACAAAATCCTAAAAGGATGAGGTATTTGGGAGGAAGTACAACACCTACTTTTCTAGGCCTTTGAATAGTACCTTTTCCACTTTCTACGGAGAAGCTCAAGCTTGCAGATATCTGCAGCAGCATTTTAGAGGTGACTTCTGGACTTCATTGCTTTATCTTGGATCATCACTAGTTGTTGTGATGTAAGCAAGCTTCCTTATATTTTGGACCAAGTATCTGAACAGCTCACACTATTTAAATCTGGAACTGACCATGCCTGTCAAACTATTTACCTGTTCACTGATGCTGTTCTCTGTTGCAGGCTGTTGCTAGTAATGGCATGCCTCACTGCTGGACTGGCACTCCATGCCCAGCTGCCTATGGCACCCACACTAGATCTAGGTTGAGGAGAACTAGACTCTATACATTCTTGTCAGCCAGACACCATGCCTGGCCTTACCACCATTTCTTGCACTTCAGCCTGACACAGCAACGGGATGTAACCTGAACATCTGCAGTGACCTTCCACCTGACAGGACAACTCTGCCCTTCCAGTGTATTGCTAATCAGTTGTCAACAGAGTCCTTCTGCTTAATTATTTTCTTGCCTAATCTTTGTCTGTACTTACTTTGCCACTCTGCCAAAGGGCAGTTTCCCCCATCAAGACACAGATAGCTTCTAGGAGCCCCTGGAAGACTCATAGAATCATAGAATAATAGAATCATAGAGTTGGAAGGGGCCATGCAGGCCATCTAGTCCAACCCCCTGCTCAACGCAGGATCAGCCCTAAGCATCCTAAAGCACCCAAGAAAAGTGTGTATCCAACCTTTGCTTGAAGACTGCCAGTGAGGGGGAGCTCACCACCTCCTAAGGCAGCCTATTCCACTGCTGAACTACTCTGACTGTGAAAATTTTTTTCCTGATATCTAACCTATATCGTTGTACTTGAAGTTTAAACCCATTACTGCATGTCCTCTCCTCTGCAGCCAACAGAAACAGCATCCTGCCCTCCTCCAAGTGACAACCTTTCAAATACTTAAAGAGGGCTATCATGTCCCCTCTCAACCTCCTTTTCTCCAGGCTGAACATTCCCAAGTCCCTAAACCTATCTTCATAGGGCTTGGTCCCTTGGCCCCAGATCACCTTCGTCGCTCTCCTCTGTATCCTTTCAATTTTATCTACATCCTTCTTGAAGTGAGGCCTCCAGAACTGCACACAGTACTCCAGGTGTGGTCTGACCAGTGCCATATACAATGGGACTATGACATCTTGTGATTTTGATGTGATGCCCCTGTTGATACAGCCCAAAATGGCATTTGCCTTTTTTACCGCTGCATCACACTGCCTGCTCATGTTTAGTTTACAATCCACAAGTACCCCAAGGTCTCGTTCACACTCCTATTATATTCTAATTACCAATTTTCTCTTGAACCATTATTGCCCCTCCTGAACCATCAACTTCCCCATCAAGAGCCATCAGACTTTTGTCTTGGTTCCGGGCCACCCTATCCTGTGTATGTGCTGCTTTCAGCATGTGCCACCCTACAACAGGATATAAAAATCACCTTGTTGGCAAGCCAAATTGACACTCTGGATCAGGGGTAGTCAAACTGCGGCCCTCCAGATGTCCGTGGACTACAATTCCCAGGAGCCCCTGCCAGCGAATGCTTATTTCTATTACTTATTGCCTCTTGCTAGTGTGTTAGTGTGCTTGTTATATGTCCGTCTAAAGTCCATTTCATTTACTTTTGCCTGTAATAAAGCTTGCTCATTATTTCATTTGATGATATACGTTATCTGCCTTGAGTCCTTAAGGGGACTATAACCTTATATAACACAGGCAACCAGATTCTCTGCTAGTTACCCACCTCTCACTAGCTGTTCTCCACAAGCTAGCCACTTGAACTGAACTTGAAGTTTGTGATTGGTAGAAGTTCTGTTCTTGGGATGTTGTGAAATCAAACAGCCAGCAATATCAAGCAACAAAATCCTTGCTTCTCAAACAAAATTCTGTATATTTTTAAAGTGGTAAACATCTTTGTTACCCCTGCCTCTCTTAATGGTATTATCTTTGAGCAACTTCTCTTTAAGGGTCAGTGCACATATTATACTTGTCACAGGGCTGTCAAAAGCCTCAGTATGTGTCTGAAATGTAGGGGATGGAAAGCAGCAAGTGCTAGAAACGCACTCCTCCTGAGCCCAGATTACCCCAATCAAATGACTGTTAATTTCCCTTCATTAAAATTAACTTTGTTGGGTCTCTCTGTTATAGGCGACCTCCCACTAGCATAGTGATTTTCTAAATGTGTTGAGCCCTCCCCTCCTCCTATATGAGGCATGGGCAGTTGCCAGAAAGTGACTGGTTTTAGCTCTAAGGTTTTTTTGTGTGTGGTAGGCTCTGAATGGACTTGAAGACAATGGTGGAGAATCAGTGCAATAAATGAGTCTCTGGGATTTTCTCTTGTGTTAGGGAGACCACTCCGCAGGTGGGACATGGGGATCCCTGGTTTTATACCTCATCTCCATGTGACAGAGATCAGTTCCCCTGGAGAAAATGGCTGCTTTGGAGGCTGGACTCCATAGCATTATACTCCACTGGGATCTCTCCCCCCCCTCCAAATTCCAACCACTTCCAGCTCTCCACCCCCAAAGTCTCCAGGCATTTCCCAGCCCAAAACTGGCAAACCTATCTTGTGTGGTTATGTCCATGGGACCAGCCCTAAGTGTTTCACACATGCACCCTTTCCCAGGTTTATTGAATCATGCTCTTTATGCCATGTCCACATGGCTGTCCTTGGGTAAGGAAGTGTAAATAATATGTTGCCTCTTGTTTGAGTGTATGGATTGTTGAAGATTGTTGAACCAGATGAAGATCACACACAAAGTGAGTAGTGGTCAAACCATTTTAAGCACAAAAGAAGTGTAAGGGAACACCTCTCCCTCACAGCTTCTCTGACTCCAGTCCATTGCCCAAGCCTTTCCATAGACTCAGTTTGGGTTCAAGAATGGATGTGAATCTGCCAGACTGAAAGAAAACAAATATCAGCGAGTATGGAAGGAGGACTATGGAGGTGAGAATAGCCATGAATAATGTGATGAACATGTTTGAATAGGATTGCCAGTAACTAGGGGGAGAAACCCCCATTGCCTACTCTTCTTTTTTAGGGAGCCATGTAGGGAAAATACATGCCACCCAAGGATCCAGCCCTTGTCCATGTTAACTTGCTTGTGCTAACGAGCTGAGCAGAAGCATGAAAATGGATCATTGTTGCTACTGTGAATGGGATTGACAACCCAGAAGCAGGGCTTGGAGTTCTCCTGGAAAGGCAACTGATCTCCAGACTGCAGAGATTAATAGCCTTGTTTGAAATGGAAGTTTCAGAGGGGAGACTAATGCTGTGGCACCACATCTCCTCTGAGTGCCAGTGTGGTGGAGCTTCTAATCTGGCAACACATGATTGAATCCCCGTTCCTCCACATGCAGCCTGTTGGGGGACTGTTACAAGCACACAGTCCTGTTAGAGCTGTTCTCAGAGCTCTCTCAGCTTCACCTACCTCACAGGGTGTTTGGTGTGGGGAGAGAAGGAAGGCAATTGTATGCCGCTTTGAGCCTCCTTTGAGTAGTGAACAGTAGGGCATAAAAACCAACTAACTTCCTTTTTCCCCTGCCCCTCCCCAAACCTCTCCAGGCTCAACCCCCAAATTTCCGGGGATTCCCCAACGCAGAGCTGGCAACATTTGTGAATCGTCTCTGTACATTTCTTCATCACATTTGAATTTTACATAATTACATCTCACCTTATGCTTCTTCCATTGCATGGCCCCTTGACTCTACTATTAACGTCTTTTCACGAAGCCATCCCCTATAAATGTCTGCCTAGTGAGCATGTCCTACAGACATCTGACAAAGTCAGTTCTATGAAAGCAGAGAATGAAATAAGAACTCGCTCGTATTTAAGGTCCCACAAGAATTCTATTTAGCAAAGCACATTCCTCTTTAAAAGACAACCCTTCAGAAGTTGCTGCTTGATCCTCGCCTAGCTGACTTTTAAAAAGAAGCATCCCTAAATTGCAACACACACACATACACACACACACACACACACACACACAAATATCTTTCAAGATGGATGGAGTATGCTCTACTCCTCATACTGGCAAGAAGGTACATTTGGCTGCAGGGTCACAGACTGCAGTGACTTAAAGCAGGCTGAAAAACTTGTGAAATCCGCTGCTTTCAAACCTGAGAATTTCCTTGCTCACAGCAACCGCTCTCACTCTGGGGAGGAGCAGAAGGTGCCGGCAGCCTGCACCTGTTTTGCGGATCACTGGCGGACTTCAGTCCCTGGAGTCTTATTGTCAGCCTAGTACCTTCTATGGCAGCGTGAGCCATTCCTTGTGCAGAACTAACATTTACCTCCTGGCTTCTGATGCCCTGGAAGAAAATCCTGGGCCCTTCTATTTTATGTGCACCAGCGGGTGTAATAATTGAAACACTATTTCAACTCACCCCAAACTAGAGATAGCCAACTCATAAATTACAACAAATAGAACGTTGCTTTAATCCATAGCAATTAGAGAGTTGATTTATTTTTCTTATCTAAGCTCAAATAAACCTGGTCTGACAGCCAAGGACCAAATGAAGGGAAATTGGAATATTTTAAATTAGGGGTGGGTTGAAAATTGTCTCAGTTTGCTTGTTGCCCTGAAAAGTAGCACTTTGGGATGGGCCAACCGCCAAAACCTCTTTGTGATTATTGCTGCTTCAGCATAACCCCCCTTTCATTCCTTCTTGAGTAGCCCCAGCCAATCAGCAAACATTTATTTGCTAGGCAGCCAATGAGATGCAACTGTGTCCTGACATTACAGGAACAAAAATTAAGCCCATTAAACTGAAGGAAATGCTTTCCATACTGGTAACCTCAGCAGTCCTAGACAATCAGGGCCCCTTTTCAAATGGAACCACGTCTTAGTGACACACTACAAAAGTCCAAAAGGGGAAGCATCTCCTTCTGAATGGGTTGCCATTCTCCCCCCCTCATTTCAGTGTGGTGTCACTTTAAGCAGCTCTGCTCTAATGAGAAGCAAACTTACTCCAATTCATCCTCTCACCTGGCAACTTGCTGAGATTATGCCAGAACCACCCTGTGGTCTCACAGTGTTGCTGTCAGAAGAATAGAGATACAAATCTCTCAATGGCACAAGTGTCTAATCACGACTCAACCAAAGGGTGTGTATGGAGAAACAGAGGGAGAGAAGGCGAGAAGAGGGGAGAGTGCAGAACCCCCTCTTAGAGTTGATAGTTCTTCCTTCAAGAACCATCTTATACTAGTGTGGTATAATGGCTAAGGGCGGTGGGGAGGGTGGTATATAAATATAATAGACAGAAGAAAGAAAGAAAGAAAGAAAGAAAGAAAGAAAGAAAGAAAGAAAGAAAGAAAGAAAGAAAGAAAGAAAGAAAGAAAGAAAGAAAGAATCGGGTGAGTTGGGTTTGATTCCTCACTTCTCCTTCACATGCAGCTAGTTGGATGGCCTTGGGCTAGTCACAACCCTGATAGTATTGTTCTGACTGAGCAGTCCTGTTGGAAACTCTCTCAGCCTCACCTAACTGACACTGTGTCTGTTGTGGTGAGAGGAAGGGAAGGTGCTTTTAAACCGCTTTGACCGATTATGCACGGGGCAGGTACTCCGGGGTGATGGCAACAGGGCAGCCCCGATTGTGCACAACGCTGCCACTATCCCAGCCCTGGCCCAGCACAGCATTCCCTGGGATACTGGGAGTGCCAGCAGGGGCTAGATTGGGTGCTGTGCATAATTGGCTCTTCCCCTGACCTACGGTAACCCTGCAGGGACACCGCACACCCCTGTCAGCTCCGCGGAGTCACAGAGCTGGCCACGGGGTCCCGCCATCCCTACCTTGGTAGTAGAGCAGCATGCTGCTCCTCACCATCGTGCGGTGGGAGCCCCATGCCCCCGCTCCCCACCTCCGCTGCTGCCACCTCCAGGCAGTGTACCGGGCTTTCCAGCCCTGGCGTTTTGCGTGCACACTATGCCCTGCACACTATGCAGACCACATAGGCTGGGGGGATTCCCTCCCCTGTGCATACATGGGAAGCAGCAGGGCATGCTGCCCCAGTGCAATGCCCGGCAGCAGAGCAACTTGGCTGCTGCCATGCATAATGGGTCTCTGAGACTCCTTCAGGCAGTGAAAAGTGGGGCAAAGAAACAAACTTCCTCCTCCTCCTCCTCCTCCTTCAGTCTGGTTTGAATCCTTTCTCAAAGCTATAATTCATTCACTTCCGACCATTTCTACCTCTACAATTTACAATTAGAGCAGCCCAATTAAATTGCATTTTAGCCATAGGCACATCCATAAACAATAAGACACCATTGCCAGCACACCCTTGACCGAAGAATGGTACACTCCTTTATTCTGGAATGGTCGTCCTCTTCCACTGAGCGTGCAGCTTTGGGAGGGACGCACATGTAGCACTGAGGGAAATGGGGGCACCCACCTAGCCAGCCAGACCGGCCGAATCAACCCTAGTGATCACAGGGTTACATATGTCACAGACAGATGACCCTCACATCCAGCCATCATACCAATGAAACATACACTTGAAAACCTCAGTACCCACCCTACATTAGTACCCTGGTTCCTATCTGACTATCCTTTTGGTGCCAGGCCTCCACGTTCCCTGGTTTTTAATGGAAGAGTTCCATCATTTTTAAAGCTGTTTTTATGGCCTGTTTCTAGCCTGGGGATTATTTCATGGATATCCTCTTTGGTTGTGGAATTATTTTATTCTGTTTTTATGCCCCTGGCTTGCTTTTAGGGTTTCTTTTATTTGTGTTTTGTTTTTTTATTATTATTTTATTGTATTGTCTTCCCAGGTCTCCCAAGAGATGGTCTATATGGTCTATAAGTTTTCTAAATAAATGTCGATATGGATTCAAGGAAGTCCCCCCCCCACCTTTCTCCAAAATGAATACTTCCCTTTTCTGACAAACACAGTGCAGAGTGACAGGTTCTCCACTGGGAGCAACTCGCATCCAGAGACAACCGCAGCCAGCAAAAAAAAAAACAAAAGCATAACTTTAGATCAGGCTGCAAATTATTGAAATGTTTAGGCATCTGTGAAAACGGGTAAGCGACAACAAAGGAAGGGGAGGAACACCGCCACCCTCCGCAATACTCTGCACAACAACAGATAAGGCACCAACTGCTCAGGTACTGTGTTTATGAAACGCAGTGGTCACATGCTCTGGGCTACCATTCACAATCCCAAGGAAAGTTAAGCAGAGTGGGAAACTTAAAGGAAGCAGGCAAATCCTCACACACTCCTTTGCCTGCATCCAAGCGTGCCCAACATCTACAGTTCCCCTGGTTGCTTATCTTTTGCCTCTGTCGACTGGGGATGTTGACAAAAGGCAACAAGAAAGGCAAACAGAAAGCAAATGGCTCAGCAGCTGGCTTAGATTTTGATGCTGTTCCTTTTGAACTTGAGATCAATTGTGAACAGAAAGCCCTTTGCACTCAGGATAGCTCCCTTCTCTCCTGTGTTTGCTTATAGTGAATGAGTCTTGCATACTTGGATGTTACTTTTTTCCTCCCCGACTCTCTTTCCTCAGTCTGAAATCTATTAATAGGCGATGTCAAAGACAGAACCCAGAATTACATCCATGAGCTCTTAATTCCAAGTTTTGTTCCCACATTGCCTCCCTGAGCCTAGATACATCGGAGGAAAGTTCCTGTGTACCACTGGTGAATCTGAAATAAGGCCATGCCAGTCATAATATGTTCACTCATACAGCAAGCTCCTAGTCATCATGATCAGGGCCTTGTCCAAAATAAGGTGGGCTTTTCAGGATTCAAAAGACTGTGTCAAGCGCACAGGAAACTCACAACAAAACTTATTTAAAAGAAAAATAGTTTTATTGATTAGCACTACACGCAATGGACTGAAAAGTCAAATCTGACTAGAAGCCAGATTTGCCTCAGCTTATCAATACATTTCTCCCGCCCAAAACTTGACAGTTCCCAAGGGGGGGAGGTGAGTGAGAAAAGACATATGTGAAACCAAAACAGGATTCCAAACTCCCATCCTTGAAAGAGGTGACAAACAGCCCTTTCTGCCCATAACAAGATAAGGTTAACATAACATCACTATTCTATTTTATTGCTTACAAACTACAAGGCCGGGACTAGCAGGCGCCGGGCCCCAACTAGTAATATAACTGACATGGAGGAACTCAGGCTAATTTATGACAGAGATTCTACAATCCTGACAGACTGAACATAGGGATGCCAGGCTCCAGGTGAAACCTGGGGATTCTTTGGAATTACAGCTCACCTCCAGACTACACAGATCAGTTCCCCCTTGGGAAATATGAATGATTTGGAGGGTGGATTCCAAGGCACTGAAGAAGTACAGCAGTTTTTAAAATACTCTGCTTTTTACTACCCAAAGGAGTTTCAAAGCGGCATAGAACGGCCTTCCCTTCTTTTCCCCACAACAGACACCCTATGAGGGAGGTGGGGTTGAGAGAGCTCCGAGAACTGTGACCGGTCCAAGGTCACCCAGCTGGCTGAATATGGAGGAGTGGGGAATCAAAACCAGTTCCCCAGATCAGAGGTGGCCGCTCATCTTAACCACTATGCCAAGAGGGCTCTGAGGTCCCTGTCCTCCCCAGGCTCCATCCTCAAATCTCTAGGAGTTTCCCAGACTGGATCTGGCAACCCTACCCACCTCATCCCCCACAGAGGTAGTCAGGGGAGACCTGGCAACTATCATTGAACAGCTCCATTAAGACTATGGTAGAACAGACAGATATTTAGTAATACACAGCCATTATTATTAGGCTTTTTGTTTGTTTGTTTGTTTGTTTTAATTGGAATAATCCAAGTTCTACTCTCCTGTCCTCTCAAAGCCAGGAAGGAAGATCTATGCCTTTCAATGAGCTCTAGTTAGCAAGATGCACAAATTAGGTCATGAATTTGACTGGGTAAGCAGGGCTCCCTAATTTAATTGAGATCTATTCTGACAAATCCAGCTGTTTCCCCATCAAGCAGGAGAGGCTACAGAAACACCAGGGGATCTCTGTGTGGCTGCTAAGAGAACTAGAACTCAGATAGTCAAAGATGAAGGTGATGAGGAGGAGCATTTCTATAACACTTTGAAGTACTTCACACATACTATCCCACAAATGCTGACATGGTAGGGGAGTATTACCTTTACGGGCTGTGGGTGTGGGCCTGCAGGCTTTCCCAGAAGCCATTCAAAGCTCTTAATTCCTCTGAAATCTATCAATCCATTTCTCTTCCTCCTTTTAAAAGAATTTGAAGTAATTTGCTAATCAATTTGATTTTGATCAAAGAAAAATTCAAAGGGAGGAAATCCTGGGAGAGAGGTTCTGAAAAATTTCTGAATTTCACTCCGTAGATGCTCAGAGACCAGCATTGTCTTCCCAAGCCTTCCTCTCATCCTACTAGGGCACTACCTTGTGGTGTATAACATAAAACAACTACAAAGGCTGAACATACAAAAGGGTGGACTGAATCCTCTCCAAAGAGAAATTAAAGATAAATCCCTGTTTTAAATGAGGAAAACAGAATAAGGAGGATCAATGGCTATACTTAAAAATGCACATTTTTGAAAAAGAAATTCCCCTCCATACAACAACACATTTGTTTAAATCAAGGACTTTCCAGATTTCACTTTCAGACTCTGATCTATGTCTATGAATCACAAGCCTGGTGTCTGTACTGATTCCCCGAATCAGGGTAAGAATATTAAGATTCAGAAAGAACAGCTTCCTTCCCATATGTTCAAACTCACATTTCATCATCTAACTCTAATGCATGGTTTCCCATAGTCAAAGCATATCTTTTTCCTGAATTAATATTAGATGTACGCTCACACTCCACAGCATATCTATCTATCTATCTATCTATCTATCTATCTATCTATCTATCTATCTATCTATCTATCTATCTATCTATCTATCTATCTATCTATCTATCTATCTATCTATCTATCTATCTATCTATCTATCTATCTATCTAGATCCAGATCTAAATACACACACACACACACACGAATGGTTCCTAGAGAGGTGTAACATCACTAGGTTTTTCACAGAAGTGCCATCATACAATTGGCCCCATGGCCCTTACATTTCCCCCCTTGCCAATGCCACTCCCAATTTCCCCTCCGATTGTCACTCCCAACGCCACTCTTAGTAGCACTGGAAAACAAGAAGCAATGGAAGGAGACATGTAAACCTCTTTGCACATTAGTATGCCCCAGCCGCACAGATTTTCCACCCTAGCTTGAATGTCATCGACAGTGATATTAGGGAAGTGATAGAGATTAAGTGAGCCATCCTCATTATGCAACACCCTTTCCAGTTCTCCCCACCAAGACTTGCAGGGGTTGGGAGCGAGGATATCGTAGCTGGGGAGTGTCAATTCTGCACAGTTTCTATTGAGAGGAATCTACCCCAGACTGAGGAAAATGGACATTCTTATTTTTATTATTTTTATATTTCCATGCTGCCCTTCCTTGGGGGCTCAGGGTGGCTCACAACATTCCATACAAACAGGGTTAAAACGTTAAAACCCAGTTTATACTAAAACCAGGAACCTCCGCCTTCTCTCTGATCAGAGGGAAGTGGGAACAAAGTGCTATAATCTCAGGCAGATGTTGTCTGTGTAGGAAAGAGTTTCTGTGGGCCTCAACAACATGCCTGGTGGAACTGCTCTCTCTTACTCTGCGGAACTGTCCCACAGCACCCTGATCTCACTCAGAAGAGTGTTCCACCAGGCCAGTGCCAGGGTGGAGCAAGCCCTAACTGTGGTTGAGGTGAGTTTCACTTCACTTCTCTGGGGCTGAAGCTCTTAAACAGATTTGTGTTCTTGAGCATAAGCTTCTCTGAATGGCCTATGGAAGGAGGCAGTCCCATTTTAAGTTGCCCCTTTAACCCTTTTAATCACCATTACTGTGCACTCAGACACAATATTTTAAAGGGAATCATTTTAAAACTGGCTAGTGATCTGATAACAAGCTCCTCTAAATGGGAAGTCTCCTTTATGTGGAAATTAAAGTGCAAAGGGAGCTGCGGAGGATCCCCCCACAGTGGAAAGGGATGTCACTCTGAGTGCCCTTAAAGAGGGAGAAGGGGATGGAGTGGCTACAGCCCTGATCCATGAGGGGAGGTTACAGTGTAGGGCCCTCAGAAGTGTGTGGCCTATAACATGTGCTACACATGCTACCTGAACAAACCAGCCATTCTTCTAGTGTGTTTTCAGTTTCTTGAAGTAGACAGAGAAGAGTCCAGTTCACATGGGAACTATAGTGTAAGAGGAGTTGGGTTAAGCCCTCCATGCTGCTTTCTACTTTTCTCCCCTGTTGGGGAAATGTACAGGTACCGATCAAGGTTTCTGGAATGTTTGCCAAATGGAACAAACAGCAATTCCACAAGGCCATCTTCAGTCAGGAAAAAACAACATTTTTTTTTGCGGGGGGGGGGGGGGGATATGTATAGTCCTCATCCCAAATAAGGCTCTCTTTTTAAAATGGCTGTTGCTCTGTTTATGGAACTTCCAGTATCATGTCTGGTTGATCCTAGTAAATGTATGTGATCAGAGGCTGGCATAATGATTTGTCATTAGGAAAAAAACAGAACAGCCTTGGCCTCTGTGAACATGATTATTGAGTTCTTTTCAAGCCTGTTTTCAGGTTGCTACATTGCTTGGCCTGTTTCAATGGACAAAGTATTGAGAATGAGGGAGGAAAACACGCATGCATATCAAGCTTCTGGTTTTATTTATTTTATTTTTTTTTCACTCTTCAGAGCCTGCAGAGTAGAGTGGGAAGGTGCCAAGTCCCATTTTAGCTTCTATAAGAGCATCGAAATGCCAACAAAGAGCCTTGTTAACTGCAATCTTTCCCAAATGTTCCTATTTCTAAAATGGATTGCTCTTTTTCCCCTCCCCTTTGTCTTAAAGTCACATTTTCCCACTGTCACCCACCCTGTCATACCACCTCTCAGTGCCAATCAAGGCTAAGAACAGAGCTCCGATGATCTGCTGTTTCTGGCCTTCCACTTTTAGACTGCATATGCTTCAGAACTGCAAGTGGCCTCCGGTCCTTATTACCAGGCACCCCCAGCAGTGCTTTCACAACCACTCCTTGTGAGAAGCATTTAAAGCACCAGGCCAACACCCCTAAGCTTCTTAGAATCAAAGTGCCAAACTCAAGAGTGGTTTAAGGATTCCCAGGTTCTGTAGCACCAAAGCCAACTTAAGAATTTGTGGGGCCCTACTAGAGTACAGTTTCGGTGGTGGCAGCCAGACTGGAGGCAGAGAGGCCCCTACAGTGGAAAGGGGTGTCACTCCAAGTGTCCTTAAAGAGGCAAAGAGGGGAAGAGAGAGGGTACAGCTCTGATCCATTGGGGGGGGAGGCATTGTGTGGGGGCCCTGGAAGTGTGGGTCCCTTAGCATATGCTAAATGGATTAATTAATTGAGTCTGCCAAGAAAACGCTAGAGGGTGTCACCCCAAGGGTCAGACATGACCCAGTGCTTGCACAGGGGATACCTTTACCTTACTCCTGAAAGGAGGTGCATTTTGCCACCTTCAGTGTTTTAACAGCTGTAAAGCTGCCATAATGCAGAAAAAATGGACCATACCATACATCTGTAACATAAAATCAGTTTTGGTACTACCAAGAGTTTCTGTAGTTCAGGATTCAGTTTCTAACACCGACTAGCCATATGTCGGCAGGAAACCCATAAACATGGCACAAGGAAGCAAGACTTCCACTGTTCTTCTGCTTTAGCATTAGCTACATTAGCTCTCCAACTTTTCACAGACAAAAATAGGGATGTTCTAGCATTCTCATAAAAGGTCAATAAAAATTGTCATACTTTTAAGGAGCTCGGTGCTTGACACCTTTTTGCATATTACAACTCTGCCAACTCGATCACCACCCAAGTTCCATCTCTTGCTATTATCAATTGCAGAAGCATCTTCTTCATCTGCTATACTATGTGCTCATTTACTCTGCCTTCCACAGTCTGAGAAACAGAAATGAAAGCCACCATGGTAGAGTGGTCAGAGATCTGGACTAGGATCTGTTAGACCGATGTTCAAATCCCCAGTCCTCCATGGAGGCTTGTTGGATGACACTGGACCAGTAATGCACTCTCAGTGTAAAATTCCTCACAAGGTTGTTGTGAGGGATTAATTCGAGAAGGAGAGAAGTTTGTAGGTCACTGGGGAGAAAGAAAGGGAATGAATGAATGAAAGGGGAAAATTGGGATGTAACAAACAATTTATTTATTACAGTTATACAGATGGGCTTTGTTGTCCTGCAGTGGATGATTGACAGTTCCCAAATTGAAACTCCGGCAGAACCTCAGCAATTGTAAAGTGTCACATGGGAGGTTCTTGGGTCATCATAAAGTTAATGCATGCACATTTAAATGTATAAGTGCTAGAGACAACTGCATGACATATTGGATTGCATGTTGGACTAGGATCTTGGGAAACCTGTGTTCAAATCACCACTTCAGCCATGGAAGCTTGCTGGGGGACCTTGGGCCTTCACAAACACTTAGCCTGGCCTACTTCACAGGGGAGTTGCTTTGAGAAAATGGAAGATAGAAGAGTGAAGTTGAGTCTCAACTGGGGAAAAATGCAGGACATCAATCAATAAATGCAAATGCATATAGCTACTTAATTCAGAGATTGAATTTCTAAAGACCCTGGAAAGCTGAAACTTGAAAAATGACATGGCCATCCACTCACATTTAAACTCTTAACAAAGGCAAAATCAGAGGGGAAATCAGATAAATGTATCAGGAAATAGTTACTAAACTGATTCTAGAAAATACAGACTGCCCCGTCTGGAAATTCCACATAGCTAAAATGACTTACCGGAGACATGAATTGGATTGACTCAGTCATGGAAGCCACAGCCGTGTTTGGAAGAGCTGAACAAGGCTGTGAATGTCAGGACAGTTTGGGGGTCATGAATTCATAGGGGCCCTGTAAGTCAGAAGCAACTTGGCAGCACTTAAAACACACAGCATGACTTATAGGTGCTTGCTCACAGATCTATGCTCAACAAAATTGTCTAATCCACATTTAAAAACCATCTTAAACCAGTGGTCATCATTATATCCTAGACAGCTTTCTCCTTTTCTGGACACTGCTGGACAGTACTCCTAGATCTCCTGCACCCACATTTCATCAGACAGTATGAACAATTACTTCCATTATTCAAGGTATTTTCTCTAGGCTAAGTCATTTCCGTCAGCCATTCTATAGGTAATCTCTTAGCATCTCTGCAGTTTCTTCTCCCAGAGTCCCTTCCAAACTGTCAAAATCTCAACAGTACATACAAACAAGTCTCTCCAGCTGCAGGTCAGGAAGATTCAGGGCTGCCAACACCAAACTGGAAAATCCTTGGAGATGTAAAGGTAGATCCTGCGAGGGCTAAATTGGGGAAAGGGGCCCAGTGGGGTTGCCATGCCACAGAGTCCACCCTTTGAAGCTGCCATTTTCTCCAGGACAATTGATCCCTGACTTCCAGAAAGCCATTGTCATACCAGGAACACCTCACCTAGAGACTGGCAGGTGAGTGTGACTGAATGTGATGTGTTTTTAATTCTGAAGCATTACTCTGCTCCTTCTGTTTACCAGCCACTGTTGCCTGCGAAGCACCGTTCCTCTTTTTTCATCATTTGGTCCTGTCTGCCAATACAAGCTGTAATATTTGGAAGCAGAGATCATTGTAAGTGCTATTCGGGGAACAATATCTTTGCCAGGAGGCAGAAGAAACAATGAATGCAGTCCTCCCTGGGGCACACTTTACACAGTGGGCAGGGAAGCGCAAATCCTCCAAGTTCCAAGGCCTAATACTTTCTAGTCCAAGGCCTATTACACAAGTGACACTGGAGAGGCACCAGATGTAACTTGCAGGCAGAAGAAGAAGAGTTGGTTCTTATATGCCGCTTTTCTCTACCCGAAGGAGGCTCAAAGTGGCTTACAGTTGCTTTCCTTTTCCTCTCCCCACAACAGACACCCTGTGAGGCTGAGAAAGCCCTGATATCACTGCTCAGTCAGAACAGCTTTATCAGTGCTGTGGCAAGCCCAAGGTCACCCAGCTGGCTGCATGTGGGGGAGTGCAGAATCAAACCCGGCTCACCAGATTAGAAGTCCGCACTCCTGACCACTACACCAAGCCGGCTTTGACAGGCAAAAGTAGAGATCTCCACTGCCATAGACACCATTACTGCTTCTAGTCCCCATATTGCCATATCTTTAGGCATTTACTGCTGCTGAATGTGGAACTTCCACTAGGCCACCCGAGCTAATAGCTATCTGCTGACTTTGCTAGAGAACCAGTATATATAGTGGTTAGAGGACCTAACTACGACAATGGAGACCCAGGTTTGAATGACCATTCTCCCATGGGAGCTCAGAAGGCAACCTTGGGCCAGTCTCTTGATCTCAGCCTAACCTCAATGGAGGAGAGGGTGATGCCATAAGCACTTTGGGCATCCCACTGGGAAGAACAGCAAAATCCAGTTAGGGGGCATCTTCAAAGTCTGTGGCATTCAAGCATGCAGTACTGTTACCTGCCCCAGCTTACACTTCTGAGGATCATGCTTTAGGCTGAAAGTGCTGGTTGATCAGTGCAGACAATACTGGCCTGAAGCTCTGCCACTTCAAAACCCACGGATGGCTGTGTCTACTTTCCTCCTCCCTGTGGCAGCCTCCCCCTCCCTGCAGGCTTGGCCATGGCGCTGGGGCCTTGGGATGCTCATTTAAGTTTCCTGATTGACAGCGAAGTACCGAAGGCATCACTTGTACAGCTGACACCCACGTCAACTCGTGCATTTAGGCCGCACACGTCGTTTTCGAGATGGTGCGTGGATGTTGATGATTTAATACCAGATATCCCACAATGTACCAGATGTGCAGATTCACTCATTCTCAAAGTAGCTGAAATAATTGTGAAGAGCATTAGCACAAGGAACGCGTCTCCATATTAAGCTGTGTGCTAAGTACATTTTCTAGCCTGCTGCGCAAGGTGTGAAGAGAAGCAATAAGTGTCTGATACAGATTAATGCAACTCCCCCCTCTTATTTACAATACATTTGTTAGCAAGTATCAGGAACAGCTCCTCGCTCATCCGGCTTCAGGAAGGAGCTCTTCTGGGCCAGGCTTTCTTGAATTCTGGTGGACCCTATCAAACTATACAGAGAGCAGTTGCAGGCAGGAAAGCCAAGAGCTCTGGCTTGAGCCCCCAGTCTGGTTCTGTTGATTGCACTGCTCTGAATCCTAAGTATTCTCTTCCTGTTTCTCCCTAGCCCGCTGAGCCATCTGCATCTTGGTTTGCTTCCAAGGACCCAAAGGGGAAGCTAAGGGCTTAACCCTTGAGAAAATGTAGTGTGCAGTGATGTCAGGTTATATGCTATGTTTGCCTTGATATTATAACAAAGAGATGCAAGGCCATGGTGGCACTAGACCCCTGTTATTAGGCTTGCCAACCTCCAGGTGGTAGCTGGAGATCTCCGGGGGTAACAGCTTATCTCCAGGCAATAGACATTAGTTCACCAGAAGAAAATGGCTGGGTTAGAAACTACACTCTCTAGCATTAGATCACCAAACTCAGCCGTTCTTTCCAAACTCTCCCCTTCTCTCCCCAAACCTCATATTTCACAGGCTCCATCCCCAAAATCTCAGGTGTTTCACCTCATAACTGGCAATCCTACTTGCACTGCTTTATTATGCAGGCTAGAAAATGCCTCCCTGATATACAGTTGATAAAGGGAATATGACAAGTTCACCTTCACCTGTTCATCT
The DNA here is from genome assembly GCF_049243985.1 of Paroedura picta. Taxonomy (NCBI): domain Eukaryota; kingdom Metazoa; phylum Chordata; class Lepidosauria; order Squamata; family Gekkonidae; genus Paroedura; species Paroedura picta. The sequence continues at coordinate 152,265,517 of NC_135370.1, read as the reverse complement.
ATTTGAGTTACATTGGGAGAGTGTTGCAATGCCATAAAGCAGTGGTTCCTAACCCCCAGTCAGGGATGGAGACCGGTCCATGGGTCAGTCGGTGCCGGGCCTCGGCTCCTCCTCATCCTCCCCGGCTGCTGCCTCGGGGGCTGCCCTGCCACTCTGCCGCCGGCTCACCTTTGGTGCTCTCTGGAGGCCGCCATGGCTGGGGCTCCCCCTCGGTGTGGCACTGCACAGCTGCTGCTGGCAGCGCCCCCCAGCGGGCAGCAGGAAGTCAGGGGCACCGGCGGGAAAGCAAGTGGAGCAGGGGCTCAGGCAGCAGCAGTGACATCCTTCGGCAAAAGACTACCCCCCCCAGTCCTCAGTAAAATTGTCAAGCATTGACTGGTGTTCAGTGATAAAAAGAAAGGACAGCAGGTTTGTCGAAAGTACAACTTTCACTGGCCTTATGTTTATTTGTAAGCCAATCTGCCTGATTGTGTTAGCCACTGGATAATAAGGCATCAGGCTCTTAGTGACATTGATGGGGGAAAGCAGAGACTATGGATCTACAGTGCCAACCTGACTCTCCCTGGTTCCACTTCATCATAATTTATCTGAGGATTAAAAGGTTTTCCATTCTTCAGGTATGGTCACCAACCTCCATGTCATAGATTACAGGCTCTAGAAATCATTTGCCCTGGAGAAAATGACAGCTTCAGAGGGTGGGCCCTATCGTGTTATACCATGCTGACGTTAATCCCCTCCACAAACTTCACTCTCTCCAAGACTCAACCCCAAAATCTCCAGGAATTTTCTACCCCAGAGCTGGCAACCCTATGCCTCAATCCTTTGTCAGTTTTTGGAAGTATTCTTTTACTCCACCACCAAATACATATTTTACTATGAAAATATGAATATGAAAAAAATGAATATTTGAATATGGATTTTAGTCCCTTAAAGGCTGAAAGTTGTATGTTGTTTCCTCACGTTATGTGTATTTGGCTATAGATTTCTTTTCAGCAGGAAAGACAGCGATGCCAATCCTTGGCATCTGAGATCAACTACTGCTTCCTGGCCAACAGTACCCCCAGGCTTCTGTGCTTTCTGGCATCACATCAAGGCAGTCAGTGCCTGTTATGTAAATAAATGCATGGCCAAATATGTTTTTCTTTTTTTGGGGGGGGGGTGTTTGCTGACAAAGTAAAAGGAATGTAGTCAGGCTTATTTCAGTGTGTTATGCTTGTGAGAGGACAAATTAGATTTGGTGGACAGATGCAAAATTAGAGAATTAATGTCTATATATTTATTTGTTTATTTGTTTGTTTATTTATTTATTACATTTATATCCCGCCACTCCCACAAGGGCTCACGGCGGCTAACAAGATAAAACCCCAACACATAAAAACCCCCAATAAAATAAATAACAATTTCAATCAAACTAGCTAATCAACTAAAAATCATTCATTCATTTGGCGGCCAAAAACCCATGTTAATCATTATTTTAAAAACCTCAGGGCGGTCAGAGGGGCTCATCTCTCCTTTTAATCTGCCCCCCTGAAGCACCTCAGGACATTATACCACCCCAATATTCATGTGTAGATTCCACTATGGGAACAACACACAGTACCATGGAGTAAAGTTCACCAGGATTCTCCAGGGAGGTGAAGATAAGAATCCCTTGTATAACAAAGAAGAAATTAGGGGGGGGGGGCATCAATCAAAGCCTGCTTTTAAGAGATTTCTACTTTCAAAATTCAGTTTTCAATAACTATTCAGCTGCTTTAGAAAGGAACAAATTAATTGATATGCTTGTTTTGTAATACTGTAGTTAACTATGGTCTTCTAATTTTATTGAAGCCCATTATATGCATAAGACTGTGCTGTGTAACTCTTAACTGTTCCTTCACAGGTCAAAATTAGGTATTTGGATTGTTTGAATAGCAGGGGAGCAACCCCCCCCCTTTTTTTTGGAGAATGCATAAATCTAGAAGACTGGTCATTTTCCTTCTTCTCTTTATTTATATGACTTTTGGAAATAAATTTAAGCTTCCGGTGAGGTCCCTTTTGATTTAACTAGGCGCTGCCAATTCCACCAGTACTTTGGGTTTACATTTTTTATTGAACGGGCCTTGAATTGAAAACTAGATTTCTTTCCAATTCCCCTCACTTGTGAAGCGAAGGGAAATGAAAACGCCTGTCAGCAAAAGTAATGTGTTTAATACTGTGCCAGCCCTAAACATCAGCGGAGATTTCTGTGTATTGCAAATAATTCTATCACCAACCTATATTGCTCGGCCGTGTTTTTATCTTTGCCTTAGGATAATATCAATATTTCAAAAACGTGACACAAGGAATGTTTTATGAGCATGATGTGGGAAAGATGTGTGACAACTACATAAAAAAAGGGCAGAGGGAAATGCCAGAGAGTCTTCAAAAATGCCTTTGATACCCTCGAGTACTTGTTGAGTTTATCCTGTTCTAATCAACACTGGGAGACTTGTCTGATTCTTCTTGACAAACTGGTGCATGTATTCAAACGGAGAATTATCTCCATCTGTGGAATCCCATCTTCAGGAATGCTTGCCAAGTGCCTGCAGAGTTGACAGGTAAAAGGGACTCAATTTACTTTTGCTAGGTTGCTATGGATCAGGGGTAGTCAAACTGCGGCCCTCCAGATGTCCATGGACCACAATTCCCAGAAGCCCCTGCCAGCGAATGCTAGGAATTGTAGTCCATGGACATCTGGAGGGCCGCAATTTGACTACCCCTGCTATGGATTGTGCTTCTAACTTTCTTTTGTAAATGGCTGCTGTTATGTTTTTGAGGGTCTCTAGTTTGGTTTTGTGCTGGATGCTATGGTGTTTTAAAATTAATCTTGTATGGATTTTTACGTTTTATGTAAGGTTCTTTGAGCATTCATATAAAACGGAATGACAGCTTATAAATCTGTTCAGAAAAAGCAAATATGTGCCTACGAGGAATGTTTGAAAATCAACCTACAAAATTAGGGAGCTGTTTTCAAATCATGTATTAGTTTGATTGATAGAACCAATCAATAAAGGATCACCCAGTTAAAAACACCACTGTACACAGTGTTTTCTTAGGTCAGTAACACATCCCCGGGATCTGTGAAGGCATATTATTTCTGCTTTTCTTTTTATTGCTGGCTGTCCCCTCGTACAACAATTAATAAGGATACCAAACCCCAATCCAGCATACATTGCTGTGCATCCCCAGTTGAGCTATACCATTCTGAACCTGCCGACTTCAATGGATTTAGAAGGTTGTCATTCTGATACAGTAAAACTCAGCAACACAGTTTAGACTGTTATGTGGATATATGTTCATGCAATAAAGTGCATGTATCTGAGCTTGTGCCAGGACCTGGCTCCTTGGCCCTCAAATGTGATTTGCTAGAATATTTCAAGCAGCCAATCAGCAGAGTGTGTTTAGTAGCCAATTGTAAGGGTGCATTAACAACCAATAGTGTGTCTAAGGAAGTGTGCCTGAAGCAGCTGGATATGTATATAAAGCTTGTGTGTTCACCCTGTTGCTGTTTAGTTTTCCTGAATAAAAGTTCTCTTTGTGCTGGAGTTGAAGTGTCTGTGTTCTGAATGAATCTGCAGATAGCATGAAATTATAATGCATTTCAACTGTGGTTAATGCAATTATCTGATCACAGGCCCCTCCACTAAGTGTGATAAGTTATGGGCTAAAACCATGATCTGAAGGTTTATTAACCATATTTTGTCCCAACTGTAGTTTCATGCCATATAAAAATGCAGACATCCCGTTTCAGCCTAGAATAATTCTGTATCTACCCTCAGGGGCTTTTCGCACACCTTCAAAATCGCACAATGGTTGCCAATTGAAAACGCTACTGATTTGCCATTATGCACAACGTCGTTGACAATCTGCCACACTCCTGAAACCGATCCGCAAAAAGCGCTTCCTTGTAGCGCTTTCAGGGAAATCCCCAAAAGTGGATTCACCCTCCGGAAAGCGCTACACTCCTGCAACCAATCTGCAACACTAGCGGGAAAGTTCTGTGCGTTACCATTGTTGTGGTTTCTACAAAGTCCCTCCCCCTGGCTCTCTCCTCTGATCTTCCGGCGAAGCGATCGCCATTTTTTTTTCTCTGAGCGAGCGAAGTTCAACCCACCAGCAAGCCTGTTTAGAGGCTTCCCCGGCTTCAGTCCCTCCCCAGAGCTGTTTAGTCACTAAGCACAAACAACAGACAAGCCCGTTTGCTGATGTATTTTCCCTTTATTTTTTACACTGTTTTCGGCCGAAAATCGGGCCCGTGAAGGGGGGGGGGTTCACTTGAGCGTGGCAACGATGAAACGACAGCTCAAACACACCTGCCAGCTGATGGGTCTCTCAGTTGCAACGAATCAACACATATTCGTTGCAATGGATGTGTTTTTTTTTAAAAAACCTTTCTTAAAGGGAAAGGGGCTGTTTGGGAGCATGCTAACGGCTGCCCATTGGCTGCTTGACGGCCAGGGGCGGGACGAGCTTGGCAATAGCGCTTCCTGTCTAGCGATTTTTGCTGAGACCGGAAGCTTGTGGGAAACGATAGAAACGCAACTGGATTCCACTACAAAGTCAGGTATTCATAATGATGAATTGCACTATTTTAAATGGCAATTTTTCGTTCAGCAAACAATTTGCTACAAGGATCCCGGTGCGGAAAGCCCCTCAGTTTGCCCACCTCCAGATGCTGTCTAGAGATCTTCCAGAATTCTTACTGTTCTTGAGGCTACAGAGATCAGTTCATCTGGCTGTTTTAGAAGGTAGACTCTATGATTGTATGTCCTGCTGAGGTCCCTCCCCTCCTCAAACTCTACCCTCCCCAGGCTCTACTCCCAAAAATTTCCAGGACTTTTCCAACCCTATGCTTTCTCTCAAATACTTTGACTACCTCATGAGAAGGAAGGACTCCCTGGAGAAGAGCCAAATGCTGGGAGTGATTGAGGGCAAAAGAAGAAGGGGACGACAGAGAATGAGGTGGCTGGATGGAGTCACTGAAGCAGTTGGTGCGAACTTAAATGGACTCTGGGGAATGGTAGAGGACAGGAAGGCCTGGAGGATCATTGTCCATGGGGTCACAATGGGTTGGACACGACTTCACACCTAACAACAACAATGCTTTCTCTCCACCCCTGGTCTCATTTGCACACTTGTCAGCTACGAAGACACCTGTTCAGGCTGAAAATGATGGAACCAAAATTATGACGACTTCTTTTGCAAACTAACAACAGTTAAAAGAAGTTCTGCATTATGACAGTACCCTGTGTTCAAATGACCATTATGCTGGATTGTCCTTTTGGGGGCAGCCAACTTCTGAACATTTCTGAACTTGGTTCAAGATCTAGCTGAACAAACTGGAGATGATTTGGTATTTTTTTTTGAGCTCTCAAGAAATTCACCAGTCATCTGATGGAACCACACACATCTGCCCATTCTCCATCTGCTACTCTTTAGGGTACTAGTATTACACACTTCAGATCCCTCAGCTGGGCAGGACATAAGTGAGGCTTGTAAAATAATCAGCATTTTAACCCAAAGAATGTGTGTCATGATGCCAAGAGAAGTGTATTAATACAAAACAAATCCCAACACGTTTTGAACCTGCTGGCATTACTCCAGGGAATCTACATCAAGCACGTTTAAACAGTAAACACTAACAGTTACCTGACAGGGGGCTTAATTGTTTACTGATTTCACTATTTTTATTTGTTCACTGTACATTCCCCTTGATGAAAGTACAGACGCGCTTATGTTTTATTAATATACTTTCCAATGCAGGAAACAGAGGATTATTCAGAGCCCTAAACAAACCGATAAATAAATAAGGAGAAATCCCGAGTAGGTATGTTAAGTAATATAAGAATCTTGTTTGTTTTAATAAACATGCTCCTTCAGGTTAAGTCAACAAAATTGTCTTAAGAGAATATTTTAATATATCATTTAATACTACTATCAAGGGTAATGAAAACATGATTACCTTTCTGCGCATTAATATTCCCCAGGAGGGAAGTAGGGAGGGAAGAGATGAAATATCACCTATTTTAGTCTGTTGGTTTGTTTTTAAACAGGACAAAATCACAAGATGTCATAGTCCCATTGCATACGGCACTGGTCAGAACACACCTGGAGTACTGTGTGCAGTTCTGGAGGCCTCACTTCAAGAAGGACGTAGATAAAATTGAAAGGGTACAGAGGAGAGCGACGAAGATGATCTGGGGCCAAGGGACCAAGCCCTATGAAGATAGGTTGAGGGACTTGGGAATGTTCAGCCTGGAGAAAAGGAGGTTGAGAGGGGACATGATAGCCGTCTTTAAGTATTTGAAAGGTTGTCACTTGGAGGAGGGCAGGATGCTGTTTCTGCTGGCTGCAGAGGAGAGGACATGCAGTAATGGGTTTAAACTTCAAGTACAATGATATAGGCTAGATATCAGGAAAACGTTTTTCACAGTCAGAGTAGTTCAGCAGTGGAATAGGCTGCCTAGGGAGGTGGTGAGCTCCCCCTCACTGGAAGTCTTCAAGCAAAGGTTGGATACACACTTTTCTTGGATGCTTTAGGATGCTTAGGGCTAATCCTGCGTTGAGCAGGGGGTTGGACTAGATGGCCTGTATGGCCCCTTCCAACTCTATGATTCTATGATTCTATGATTCTAGGACATTCTGGTATTTTAATTGGCATGCCTATGGACCAATAATGTTATGGGGTGGAGAAAATTAATTAAATATTCATGAGCTGGATGCTTGAAACAACAATAATCAAGGACTGCCTTCTATCACAATAACCTACCTGTACCCCCAGCCATCTTTGGAGGCCTTCCTTTGGAGTAGGGATGTGCAAGAGAGAGAAAAAAATTGGACCGCTTTGGATTCGGTCTGAATCTGATTTGTTCGAATCACCCATAGTTTTTTTCAGATTCAGTTGAACTGATTCAACTGAATCCGAATCGATTCAGTGCCATTGAAACTAACAGCGCCATTAAAGTCTATGGGACCCCCCCCCCCTTTTTGGGAGAGAACTCATGGCAGACTTGAGATGCTTTGGGGAAGCAAAACATGAAAGATGCAAGACAATTTCAACTAAAACCATCCAGTATCACTTCTGCTGCGACTACCGCCTCTAATGTCTTTAGTGCATGAGATGAAAACATGGCCTTGCCTGCAAGAGCTCATAAGGAGTCTCTGAAGGACGTCTGCTGCATTTGCAATGAAGACCAACTCAGCTGTTCTTCCAGTCTCCTTTTTGAAGGCTGAAACTTGCCCACAGCAGTCATTTCATAATGGGCGGGAGCATAATCAAGTTACATAGAAAACTATTTTTTTTGGGGGGGGTGCCATTAGGTTTCAGGTGATTAATGACAGCTCAGTGGGGTTTTCAAGGCCAGAGACCTTTGGAGGTGGTTTGCCATTGCAACCCTTGGTGGTATTTCATCCAAATAGTAATCAGTGTCTACCTTGCTTAGCGTCTAAGATCTGATGAGACTGGGCTAGACGGTTCTCCCCAATTAAATAAAAATAATAAACTTAGAATAATAGAGTTGGAAGGGACCTCATGGGTCATCTAATCCAGCCCCCTGCACTATACAGGACACTCACAACCCTATCACTCATCCACTGTAACCTGCCACCCCCTTGAACCTTCATAGAATCAGCCTCTCTGTCAGATGGCTATCCAGCCTCTGTTTAAAAATGTCCAAATATGGAGAACCCACCACCTCCTGAGGAAGCCTGTTCTTTCCCACCATCCTTCCTGGTTCCTTTCCCCTACGTCTCCCATTTACCAGGATTTCCCCCAGTCTTAAACCAATAATTCATTTTCTCCTCCCTGCCCCATTTCAATAATGTGAGCTCAGTCTATACTAATGCTCTCCTGGTTTAATTTTTCTTAAAGAACCTGAGATCCTCATTTATATTAAAAAGATCATATTTTGCACAGCTCCAGACAATATATCATCCATTCCACTCTCTCATCACCAGCTAAGAAAATATCAATAAAGTGTAATTATTCCCTTATCTGACTACAGGTGCATCATACTGGCCAAGATAATCCAGGTTTTAGAACTGCTGGGGGGGGGGAACAACAACTCCCGAGCTAACAGTCTCGCTGGTCGGATTCCATTTTTAAAACCACATATATAATTAAACATTGCACTCTGGGATTCTCTTTGATTGCTGAAAAAGGCAGAGAGTTCCTCCAAGCCTGTGGAAAGCTCTTCTGTGATAGTCACAACTGATCTTTTAACTGTTGCACCTGCAGGTTCCTCATTGCCTTTCCTGGTTATTATCTTCCCGCTATTTATAAATCAGGCTGTGTCATTGCCACCAACGTTCATGACTTTCTCCAAGCTAAAGTTTTTAGATAAAACATCTAGTTGCATTAAGCAAAATGGCTAGTTACTCATCTTCCCATGAGGATAACCTTTTTGCCTTCCACCAAAATTATCTTGGAGGGGGAGGGGAGGAGACAAGAGCATATATCCCCAGCAATTCCATGGGGGTACTCACATCTGTATCATCTTATGAATGTCAGGATAATGTAATTCAACTTGTAACATAAATATATCTATTAAAGAGAAATGGTAGGTATATTTTTAATTTTAAAAAATCTTGTGTAACCAGTATGTGATGATTAAGTGGAATCTCCATATACTGCCTCTATCTTCTAATGCAGTGGTCCCCAACCTTTTTTTGGCTGGGGACCGGCAGGGCGACGGCCACGGCCGCGCAGCACGAATGCGTGATGTGACTGTACAGTCTGAGTAGGATGCACATGCGCGGCTGAAATTGCGCGTGTGTGGCACTTTCGCGCATGCATACCACATAAAATTCTTACATGAATTTCAAGGCACTGACCACGATTGGATGCAAGAGGATGGACCAAATGCACTATTGTGCATTACAGAAAGGCTCCTCTTCTGTTTTCACTGTCACCCCATGAGTTCTTCTGATTTTGAAAGACTGTTCACTATCAGGCAGAATAAAAGAGTGTTGCTGGGTGATGTTTCTTTATTTATACATTTATTTATTTATAAATACAATTCATAATCTGGCCATCCCACAGTGGGCTCAGGGCAGCTAACTGTGATGAACAAGTGACTTTTTCTGTTCTAAATACAGCCACTGGGTAAGACTGCTGATGGCATCCAGCACAGATATTTAGGGGATTTTAGGGGATTTCCATTTAGGGGATTTCCTGACCATTTAGGGGATTTCCTAACCCTTCATGGGATGTTATATATCTGGTGATGGTATTTGTCTCCATGCCATCAAAACTTCGCCTGCACGGCTCCACACATTAATCCTCTATTAAAAGGGTAGACCATCTCTTTCTGCAGGGTGTGTGAACTGAGAATGTATCTTAGACCCAACCCCATGTCCTCCACATGTTAAATCAATGTATCAATGTGTTTAGCTCCCCTTTCCCCAAGAAACACTGAGCATAATCTGTGGTTCCCTTGTCTGTATTTTCTTGTGAGCAATCTTGTGAGGTAGCTTAGACAGAGAATGTGCAAGTTTCATGAGAGTGTGAGGATTGGAATTTGGCCCACAGGTCTTCTAGATCCTAATTTGACACTGTAAACACTACTCTAGACTGATTGTTCTACTAAATGGGAAGATTGGCAGAAGTGGCATACAAAGCAGTTTCTGGGTATATCTACACTGCCACTACTGAAGGTCTCCTTGAGGACCCTCCAAAACCCACTTATCTAACCAATCTCCTTAAGCACCTGCTAAATAGGGAATTGCACATATCAGTGCAGCAGTTAATTCTTGCAAGAGAAGCTGAGGGAAATGAGCACAAGCTCTTTGTGTGTCCTGTCCCTCGCAAAGGCCCTGATTACTTTTCACAGTGTGCCTTTTGTTCTTGGTTTTCTCTGTAGACATCCCTCCAAGGCTTTCTTTTAACAACAGGCTAAAGATTTCTTTGTTATGCTCTGGATGTCAAAACTCAAAGAGATGGCTGCAGTGTAGAGGAGGCCTGTGTTTCTGTGTTTGTTTTGGCATCTCTTATATAGTCACCGCTAAGAGAGAGCTATCCTTGCGGAGGTCCTTCCTAAAGTACTTATGACCCCCAAGAGCTCAGCTCTAACCTACCTCCCTAGGATAGCATCCACTGGATATGTTGGGCCAGGGTCTGGTGCCGATCTGAGCTGCTTATTATATATTGCAGGGAGAAATTCAAGACCCGCGTGTGCCTGTAGGGAAAATTATTGCCATTGCGCCAGCTCTCTAACATGACTCCTGCTAGCATCTGCGAGATTGCAGTTATGTAACTCGTTTGTCTGACTCCAGTCATTTTGCACAGAACTTAATGCAGTCTGATTTGGTTTCAGCCTAGATTTATACATTGGTCCCCAACCAGGTTTTTTTTCTCCTCTTTTTCTTTCCCCAGCCGTTCAGCTTGATGAATCGCCCATAGGGCACGCCTGTGTGTCTGTTATGCTCTGTGCATAGTGCAGACAAAATGAAGCAGAGACTGCACGTGGATGGAACAAAACCCATGCTTCGGTCAGCATCTTCTTTCAAAACCTAAAGAAGTTCACTTCTTCTACTGAGCACCTAAGCACTGCCATAAGTATAGTGTTTGAACAAGTGCTGTAGTCAAAAGGCAAGGTAGACCTGACCTACAGTGTGCAAGGTACAAATGGGAGCTGAGCTCAAGGAAGGGTTGCTTTTTAAAAAAGGGTTCTACAGAAAGCACAGTCTTTCCAAGGAAATCTCCTTGATGGTGTGGAGGCTACCCATCATGGAGGGAAAGATGTTGGAACATCAGAGGAGCAGTGCAAAACCACAGCATTTTACAATAGCAATGGTGTTGTTAGCAGTCAGACCCTTCTTCTCTCATTGGGGGGCTGTTTACAGATGAACCCGTAAACACCTTTCCAACAATATCATTTCAGATATCATAAGCAGCACACTGCCAGGCCTAGAGACAAATATGAACCCATAGTTTAGAATTGTGGGAAAGAGTGGCTGATCCACTAACAACCTTCTTCCATCCCCAGGGAGATACATAATTTGGGACAATGGGCATCCCAATACAACCTATTACCTATCCTAGAATTAATTTCATCAACCTCCAGCCTTACTTCCCTGCATCTATTTATACTAATTAGGCAATATTTAACACTATTTATCAAAACTGGTAGATTTTCCTTACTGATAATCACAGGGTCACCAAGCAACACACACCTATAGTAGGTTCAACAAGATTACTGTCCACTTCTGGTGAATGCAACAACTTTTTGTTTTGAGGGCTAATAAATCAGCCTGCCCCAAGGAACATTGGCAGTGTGTGTGTAGGTTCTTGACTCTATGCATATTCCCACATGTGTGAGGGTCCGCATTCTCTTATCCCCAAGAGATGCTGATCATTTTGCTGCTGTTTCCATTACTTTAGCTTTGAGACTGGTGAATATTGCCTCCCCCAAATGACATTAAATCATAGACTATAGACCAATAGAATTGGAAGGGGCTATATAGGCCATCTAGTCTAACACCCTGCTCAATGCAGGATCAGCCCAAGGCATCCATAATGCAGGATCAGCCTAAAACATCTTTCCCTCCTCTTCTCCTTGATTTCCTCTTAGTTAGCCTTGTATGTGTTTTCAGTGTGGTTTTATGTGTGTTTTGCCCTTTTGTTTTTCTTTAGAATAAAACCCTTTCTGGGAAACCTAGCCTAGTTTATTTTGAAAGACCTCTCGAGGTAACAATCCCTGTTAACATTGGTGAAGAATCCCAGTTACCCCCTCTTGCTTTGTCTCCTTTAAAGCTAATTTTCCCCAACTAATTAGAAGACTACGTCTTTGGGTAACAGTGCAATTGTAGGGACAGTTAAATTGCAATGATTGTAACCAGAATAAATAACATAACAGGGATAGACTATGGTAAATGAAAACCTGGCTTTATTGAGGGAAGAGAGAGAGAGAGAGAGAGAGAGAGAGAGAGAACTATTACACAGGTGAAAGCTAGCTTTACAACATAGCCATAAGCCAGCTGTATACTTGTCATTTTTCCTGTCATCAATGAGCAGTTTTAACAAAGAAAAAGCTGTCACTTTCCCAGCAAATACACACACAAAACAATCTCTTTCTGAAGTGCCAAGAGATTGACTTTTATTCTGTACCCAGTCCACAAACACTGGGGGAAAAATAAAATGCATGGGCCACTCTTGTGTTAAGAGCAGTTCTCTGAGTGTTTTTTAACATTCCATACATAAAATAGGGACATGTAGTTAATATCTAAAACTGAATGTGCTTGGTTTTAGGAGATTTAGACTCAAATCCTGAATGCTGATATACAAGAGCCGCTCCTCTTTATCTTGCAAATTAGCCTGTTTACAATCTGCATCTGAACACGCATGTGGAAGCATATTTCATTTGATGCAGTTGACTGCAAAGGATTCTACACCATGGAAGGGATCTTAACGGATGGAGCAAGCAACAGCAAGGGGAGAACAAAGAATATATTGTGCTAAAGCTATCTACCATGATTTCTACCTAGCTTGGCTATATTCTGCCCTTCTTCCAAGGAAGAGGTGCAAAACAAGATGGTGGGTAGGCAAGCCCTCTCTCTCCACAGAGACAAATGGCTTAGACTGAAGATTCAGGTTAAAAGGAAGGGTGGGATCAAGTAAAAAGCCATTATGCCTTTGAGTTATCCATCAGCCACTGTGCTAGGATATTGTAGTTCCCTTTCTAGCCCACAATGCTAGTGGCACCAAATAGATTGCAGGCAGCATATGGCTCCCCCTTCTGTCAATTATCTGTGACAGCAAACTCTCAGGTCCATTTGTCAGATTCCCCTCTTCAAGATACGTGCACACTCCAACACCTTCAATGATGTGGCTTTTGTGGGGTGGAAGATTTGCCCTTGAACCAATCAGTGCAACTCCCTACAATTTCTTTATGTTTTTGTAAGGATACCCTGTGTCAATCAGCAGCCTTCTCCTTTGTTATGATAGTCCACACACTGTTTGCAACACTCCCGCAGAACAGCAAATTATACTAAACAAAAAGTTTGTGACTTGATCCTTGCATAGCAGATTATGAGAAGACATTTAGTTCTTCATAGGTGCTGATAAATATACTTTGCTAACAGATGTCTAAAATCAAATGGACAACAGGCCAGTCTCTCCAAGTCCAGAGTGGAGTCTCTTGAAGTTTTTTGATTGCAGCTGCATTTATTATTAGAGGATTAAGTTACCCGGGCTTTAGAGAATGAATGGATAAAATCATAGGGACTGGAATCTTGGGACTATTTGTGGAGGACTCAAGGTGAAAATAATGGAAGACTTTCATCCAAAGCCCTGCACTGATCCTCCCTCCTAACCCCGTGTGTTTGAAAACCAAAACAGCACGAGAGAAAAGTAGCAATTACCATTGGGGTGAAACACAAAAGATGACTGCTGTGTGTACCGAACAGTGGGGGAAATTGCTACCTCACTTTTAACACCAAGACGGATTTGCTCTGTAGCTGAAAAGGAACTGAACCAGACAAATACAAAGTCCTGCTGTATTAAAACATGAAAGCAGAAGACCCCGCAAAACCAGAGCTTACCGGATCTCAGCATGAGAGGAAAGCAGTCCTAAGTCTTGACAAGGGGCAACACAGAAAGCCTGCAGAAATTTTTATCCACAGGAATTATAAACACAACGAACCACAAAGAGACGTTTTGCATGCTGATGCCACATGTTTTGTTTTTACACATGGAAATTGTCAAGTATTCCAGCTGTAACTATTTGGGTGAAAGCATGGCTTATGTTACTTTTTTTGGGGGGGTGTTGTTTCTGTATGTGTTTAATGAAAATAATGAGGAGTATAACAAAAGGCAGCACTCTTTAGAGCAGTGGTCCCCAACACTTGACAATTTTATTGAGGCCCAGTGGAGGGGGGTAGTCTTTTGCTGAGCCCCTGCTCCACTTGCTTTCCCGCCGGCGCCCCTGACTTCCTGCAGCCTGCTGGGGGGCGCTGCCAGCAGCAGCTGCGCAGTGCTACACCAAGGGGGAGCCCCAGCCATGGCTGGAGAGCACCAAAGGTGAACTCGTGGCAGAGTGGCAGGGCAGCCCCTGAGGCAGCAGCCGGGGAGGAGGACGAGGACGAGCTGTGGCCAGGTACCAATTGATCCATGGACTGGTACCGGTCACCGGACCGGGGTTTGGGGACCGCTGCTTTAGGGGAAGGTAAAACCCTTGGTCTGTACAACTGTGTCTAAGAAATACATTACAACAAGCAATTCCATTATAAACAACTATTTCTCCAAATATCTACATTCCTGAAAAAATAGTCTAATAATGAATAATGCCTTGACTAACTCCCCCCCCCCCCGCCCAATGCTAACAAAGACTAGCATTTCAAATAAATTGCTGTACATAAATGACTTTGGAGAAAAGCACCTTATATCAGCATCTCAATTCTAATGGCCATTGCTTCACAGACATTGATATCAAAATGGAGTTCAGGATATATCTTTTAAAATATTCCTTACAAATGGGGGGGGGGGTCCACACCCGAAGATCCAGAAAATATTGAATCAGCCCTCCACCCTGTTAATGTTTCTTTTTAAACAAGTACATCTAATTTTTTTTTATTCTACAAACACTTCTCCCATAATGCTTAGTAGTACAATGCTATGGTAGAGGACTTTCAGTCTGGACTATTCTCCTGTGGCCTGGTGCCGCCATCACATCACCCCACCAGCACAGGAATATGATCTGCAGTGGCTCATATGTGGTAGAATCAGACTCCCCAGCCACAGGACCTAGCCAGAATACCGACGCGCATTATCAATTAAATACACATGAGGCACAAATTACTTGGGGGGAAAGCCAGATGGGAAAAAAAACCCATCAGTCTCTCTCAAAAATCACTGAACTGGTAAAAATACTTTAAAATATTTCTACTCACCCAAAACAAAATGGCAAACTAACAAGAATCTAAAAATGCTTAATGGAGAAAGAAAATTGGTGAGATGTCAAAAGTTGGTCATAACCTCCACAGAGAGAGTGCACATTAACTGAGTCCCCAATTTTCCCACAGTATTGTCTCTACAATAGAAAGAGCCAGAGACTTAACATTTAAAAAAATGAAATCTCGGAATTCAGAGAACCTGATACCCATGGCCTTCTGGAATCTCCCCCCCTGCCATGCGGAAATAGTTCTTGCTCTGTCTGCTCAGACCAAATGGCCTGTGGACAATGATACCTATGAACTGGGAAACTATTTAGTGGATTCTGATCTCTTTTGTGTGGTTCCCATATTTAGCAAAGACTGAGAGTTGAAAGAATTGTGGTGCATATCTTGTGACCAGCTACACTACACCCAAAACAGTTAGAAGAGTGAATTTTGAGGGTGGGATAAATGCCACATGACTTGGAAACACTATATTGTCACAATCTGCATGCTTCCCATATGAATCATTTTGTAGAATATATAAAACTTCTCATTTCATGTTTGGCCTTTCTTCTCAATGGGACTACCACCTAGGCCAAAAATGCCCTCCTACCCCAATTCCATGTTTCAGACGAGCCTCACCAGCCAGAATAGTTCACATACCAGCAGGCAACAAACTTTGATTAATTACACAGCTTAATAAAGTTGCATCAGCCCTGATTGGTTGGGGTAATTCATGGAGCAATAAAAGGAGAGGGAAAGCTGAAGAAGCAAAACAAGGAAAATGTCAGTGGTGAACAGCAGCAAACAGCCTAGAGAAAGGTAAGATTAAGGGCATGGGGAGGAAGAGTGGGTTAGGCTCCCTGGAATTGCTGCTTTTGAGGTGAAAAGAGAACTGGGAAAACATTCATCTATGCCCTAGAACATATTTATTTAGCTCATGTGGCTCTTATAACATTTTACCTCTTGGTACATAATCAGACTTTTATTCACCTAACTGCTTCATGCCTTAACAAGCTATTCATCTGAAGAGGCTTCGTGGCAGAATACCTACTGTGCAGCTTCTCTTTGTGTGCATTCGAGGTAGACTTCACTACTTTGGCATTCTGTATTTTCTTATTTTTAAAAAATATATATATCAGAGCAAGATTGGAGCCAGTAGTTCCTAAAACATATGGAAGTCTGGCTAAAGTGTGAACTCCCAAAACCATAAGGAGAAGCAGAGATAAGGGAAGAGATACACCTACTGGCCATGGCGAGGCAGTAAGAGATTGCCCATGGGAGAGGGATTTATGGCTTCCAAAATAAATTCTCAGGGGATTTTTGTATCCTTTAAAAATAGTGAGATACTTATCTTTCATTGTCATTATATTCTGGCCCCTCCACATGATGTCGCTAACATGCAGTGTCTAAGCAGTAAACAGCCGGCTACATCCTCCTTTTTAAAGCACTAGTTCATGAATCCCAAAAAGTGGATTCACCAACATGTGTAGTACTAGCTAATGGAGAGCAACTAAAGTCATGTATAAATTGTGTTGCTCTCTTCCACCATTTCCAGCAGCACTTGTGGAGGGGGAGAAGTGCGAAAAGGCGGCAGAGAAAAGCAAGCCAGCAAAGAAGGTGAGCCAGGGCTGGGAGGCAAAATTATTTGTAGTGTTACACCACTCAGCTGGCGTAATGCTATTTTTAACGATGTGCGTAAATGCCCTCAGTTATCGCTTGCCTTCCTTAGTATCTCTAAGCTTCTGTATTAAAATATGTTTGATTAAATCACTGCAAACTTTTGACCCTTCAATTCAAACACAGTCCAACAACCATTGAAAGTTCTGTTTTGGTAGCCATAAAAGCTGCACATTTAATGTCCAATTGAAAGCTATATGGGTGAGCTCTCTGTGGTTTGGGAGTTCTGCAGCTGCTGACCTTTATGGTTCCCAACTCTGTTGTGACAAATGCTGGGAGATTTCAGGGAAGTGGGGCATCTATGGAGGGTGGAAGAACTTCTGGGTGATTATTAGACTGCTTCCACAAGTTGCTATGGAGTTTACCACAAAAATCATCATAATGGTGGCCATTTTTTGATCCCCTCTTTCATTCCTGGGGATGGAGACTGTTACTGTATGCCCAGAAGGATAAATGGGAAGACTACCCACATTTTCCCCAATCCTTCTTGTTGTATTTAGTCTTGCAATAGACTGAAAAAATGTCTTACTACCTCTCCAAAGGTCCACATTGAATCTGCAAATAATACCCAGATAATATAAATATTTAAAAAAAAATAAAATAAATGTTACTCCCTTCCAAATTGTTTCAGGGGTTCTCACTCACCTACATTTTCATCTATAAAACCAAAAGTCTTCCATTGGCTTATATGAAAGAAGCTTAAATTTGGAGGGATAGTGAGGTGGGGCAATATCTGCCTTGCACATGGGTTGGACACAGTGAAAAGTCCCCTTAGATGGAAGCCATGGGCACTGTTCACTGATTCCCATCCCTTTCACGATAGATCTCAGACTCCTCCATCATGCCTTTCCTGGGGGACTCCTGTACCTCAGTAGCACCAATGAGAATAGCAGTGGAAGGAGAAGGCAAGGACATTTCACATCACTGACAGAAGTTCCTTCAGCCAATAGCAAATCTGTATAGGTTTCATCCTTCTGTGATAATAGGCAGAACTGGAATTGAGGGCAGGAACACCTAAGCATTGTGATTAATTGGAGCCGATTTCATTCCTGTAGACATCAGATTAAAGCCTGTAGAGTTTTCTAGACAAGACATGTTCAGAGGCTGTTTGCCATTGCCTGTTTGTATAGAGCAACCCTGGACTTCTTTGGTGGCCCCCCATCTGAATACTAACCAAGGCTGACCTACTTAACTTCCAATACCTGACAAGATTGTGCATGCGTGGGCTATCTAGATCAGGGCCACCATTAAAATAATAAGTGATTATTCTGTTAATTTCCATTAAGGATGGATGGTTCAGCTCGGATAAGCTGAAAAGTACCCAAATCAATGCTGTTTTGGGTAATTTTTAGCTCATCCTAGCCAAACTCCCCATTCCCTGCATTCAAACAGTCTGAATCATGGTGAACAAATTGCAATTTGGAAATTCAGCCACGCTTCTGCCCCTTTAAATGCACCCCTTCACTTTCTCAGGCACCTGATAATGACAGAGCTGTTTGTAAAGGTGGGGCAATTATTTAAAGGGAATGGCCAGTGTGTTGAACAGGAGATAATGGCATTGCTGCTTGCTCCCTTTAAATCACTCCCCAACCTGGGGAGGGATTTAAGTGGAGTGACCTGTCATAATCAGCTGTTTGACAGGTGCTCCCCCCCCACTTCTCAAGAAGCAGGGGGAAAACGTGTGTCCACTGGCATATCCCTACTACACTATGATGTTTAATATAAATAATCAACTTTCAAAGCATTCTTTTTGCCTGTCTTAAAGGAAAGACAACTTGTATGGTCTAGAGCTGAGGTAAGATTATCCCAAACTGCAAAACATGTTCCTCTCCCCCTCTGCTGGGACTATGCCAGTCAATGATCTATTTCTAATATGCCATGTAAAGTATGAATCACATTGTTCAGTGAGCTGGAACCTCAGATACAGGAAATGCACAGCAAGTTACTATCATCCCAAGTGTAAATTAACAACCCAACAGGATTTACCCTGGGAATAAATGTACTCAGCCTAAAAACAAAACAAAAAACAAAACAAAACAAAAAAACGTTTTGTAGAGTGTAAACACACACCACCCTCTTCAATGAGAGATAGACTATGTTATAAAATGGAGAAGTGGAACCAGTTAGAAGCACACATAATTATAAAGAAAATGCTCAGCTTTTGCTTGCCATAGTCTCATTCTACAACATCACATTCTTGTGAAAAGTAAAGTATTTCCTGAATAAGGCTGACAATTCAATGCCTTGGAACATCCGTCAATGGCTAAAGGTGAGCATAATTTTAAAGTATTGATCCAGAACAAGTAATCATTGTGCCACATCGCCCACTTAATATTTCTAGCTAATCTGATGAATTTGGCATTTTCATTACTGTTCTGTGTGTGACCATCATATGTTTTCTGAATATGCCAGGTAGAGATGCCAAGGGCCACCACTTGAAGCACAAGTAGCAATGTGATGTTGACAATGAGAATAACGTTCCAGGAAACTGGAGCACCAAATTTATACAGCCATTCAATAGACAAGTGTCATATTTATTTTGTGTTACTTCTCTTTCTGGCTTCTTTACATCAATAGGTGAAAAATGACAATTTAGGAAAGGCTGGAGTATTCATCTTCGTTGAATATGACGAACTAGTATAGAAAGAAAAATTCATATTGAACACATGAATCTGCCTTGCCCTGAATCAGATCATGACAGGCAGCAGTTCTCCCTGGTCTTGGGTCAAATAACTTTTATATCACCTTCTAACTGGAGATTGCAATTGGGACTTTCTGCATGCCAAACTCATGTTCTGCCTCCAACCTACAATTACTGTTGTTGATTCATTCATACCTCAACTTAGGTTCTGAAATGAACAGATCATTAACTAAATTCAAAGCCAGATCTTATTAAAGCTGCTGAATGACCAAGGAACTGGCACTAGCAAGGGGCCAGTAGTCCTGAACATTTTGAAACTGCCCTCTCTCCAACAGTTTTATCCATGGCATTCCTTATCGAGAAGATAATTTCTGGTGTTGCCATGTTGGTCTGGTGAGCCATAATAACTATCATTATTACAAACAATATGGGCTAGATCAGGGGTAGTCAACCTGTGGTCCTCCAGATGTTCTAGGACTGTAATTCCCATGAGCCCCTGCCAGCATTGTAGAATCTAGGCTTGTAGAATCCATTTGTGATTGTGTTCCAAATCCAGTTATTCAATAAAACAGCTAGCCACATCAAGTTGTTGTTGTTGTTGTTGTTATACTTTTATACCACTGTTCTCTTAGGCTCATGGCAGTTTACACGATAAAAATGGCAATAAAACCCATAGTTAAAACCATTAAAACCAATTCAAACTATCAATGTTAGGGAACAGGCGAGCACTAACTAACCCGACTAACCCCCCCCCCCCAAACCGCCCCATGTTAGCCGAGGGACATCAGGTTGCTAATATGGGAGTGAGGCAATCAGATCATTCAGATGAACCCAGGGAGCCCAGATCTAATGTCAGGACCGTCCGCTTTGGCCTCAACCATATGCCTGGTGGAAGAGCTCCATCTTGCAGGTCCTGTGGAAAGCTGTTAACTCCAGCAGGGCCCTTAGCTCTTCCGGGAACTCATTCCACCAGGTTGGGGCCAGGGGCGAAAAAGCTATGGCCTGAGTCAAGGCCAGGCGAACATCCGAGGGCCTGGAACCACCAGTAGGTTTGCACCTGCAGAGCGAAGGGCTCTGCGGGGGGCATAAGCAACCAAGCGGTCCCATAGGTAGGCGGTTGGGTTAGGGCAGGAAGGTTTGGCTAGAGAAAAGTAGATGGGGGGGGGTGAGTGATATAATAATACTTTAGGGTGGATCAAATGCTTGCTCCATTTTTCAAAGTAAACAGGGAAATACTACCAAGAAAAGTAATCACTGGGCAACATGGTCACAATACAGAAGTATAATGTACAAGCAGTTTTTGTTCCCCCCAAAGAGATGACTCAGCCAGTTCTAGAGAGTCTGCTGGCCTGTTACCAAAGCATGTAGGGCTGCCAGCTCCAAGTTTGGAAATAACAGGAGACTTTGGGAGTGGAGCCTGAGGAGGGAAGGTTTGGGGAAGGGAGGGAATTCAATGGAGTATAAAGCCACAGAGTCCACCTTCGAAAGTAGTCATTTTCTCCAGATAAACTAATCTCTGTTGCCTAGAGATCAGTTGTAACAGCAGGAGTTCTCCAGCCACCGCCTGATGACTGGCAGCCATGGGGACATGGGAGATGGAGACCTACCCCAAGGAGGACTTTAGTTCAAGACTCATTTATGAAAACAAATTCTGATTTGTAACATTTTTCATCTTCATGCAAATCAACATGGACGTCTTCTGTGCTCCTTTGTCGCACAAAACTGGGAGTATCTGAAAAAGGAAGTTCCAATATAGTACAAAAATTTGGTTGCCAGGTGCACCAAATCAACACATCAATGGCCGCCCTCTCCATTTTTTGTGGGCATCAAATAACAATCAAAGAGACCGTTTTTTGTTTTTTTTTTACATCTGGCTCAGTCGCACACAAGAAAATTGGCAGAGCTTGAATAAAACTGTATCTTAGTCCCATAAGATGTCTACTGAATAGAGAAAACAATGATGACAGTGCAGCAAGAACAACTTGCCCCAAATAGGCTTATTAATGGAGTGGGGGCAAGGCTCAAAGAAAATGGGTACAATCTAGTCTGTTCAGAAATAAGCCCTGTTTCATTCAGTGGGACTTACTCCCATGAAAACATTCTCGAGATTGCTGCCTATAATACTCCTCTACCCCTTACATAAACTATTTGAAGCCAAGTTGTTAAAGCCCTTGTGATTGTTCTGTAGGAAATAATCCTGCTTTGGCAGTACCTGGTGGGGGGGGAGGGGGAGATGATAGAATTTTGACAGTGGCACAAATCACATTCTGGTCTTTAGTGTCAAGCCAACATTCTTCTGGGCTGCAGGGGACCCTCCTGAATTAAACGAGAAAGATGATTTTAAAATCACTTAACAAAGTGTGCCTTCGTGAGCCTTGCAGTAACTTTCCTAAGTGCACCCCACACAGAGAAGAGACGTGACTATGTAGGTGCCAGAGTGCTGTCACGCATTTTCGGGTGACCACATGAGTCACAATCTTGGATTCTTCTTTCCTTCCCTGGCTCCCCTCCCCTTTGGTCCTCTTTCACTTGTGTAAGTTGCTATGGAAACTGCGTTATTGAATGGGCGGAGCTCTGTGACATCCTGTGAAACAATGCTTCTGCTAAATGTTATATCTATTGTCTTCAAGCAAAGTCTAATCACAGTGTAACATTCCCTCCTTAAGTACAGTATCTTGCCTGAAGCTTTTGTAAGAAAAAAGCATGAAGCACTTTCCTACACAAAGCAGGGAGACCAACAAAGCAAGGAAGAGCTTGCTCACCCCCCCCCCCTTTACATAGCAGGGAGTTCTTGGCACAGCAAAGGCAGCTAAGAGACCATTCTTAAGCTTGCTTTCCTTTTGGAAATGTGCCCACTGATTTCAGCAAGCCTATAGTAAACATTCTCAGAATAAGCACTTGGGGTCCTGTGCCACTAAGTTAAGCTTCCACCATACAGAGAGAGAGAGACACATGAGAATAATAAATCTGAGGTTAATAAAATCAAGTTTGAATTAAGGAGGCGCTATATTTTAAGAACAATCTGGACATTCTTTTTTGCAAACAAGTTAAGAATTCTTCTGTTTAATAATGATACAAAAACAAAATGAGGTCTCTTGCATTCGGCATGAATAGGATTATTTAAAATTTTAATAAGCAAGTGTAGGTCCATCTGTAGATACTTAGATCTTCAGATTGGGCCTACCTTGACAGAACAGATTTTCCTCCAAACTTAAGGGACTCAAGAAAAACCTTGAACCTACAACAAAAAGTTTTGTTTTGTTTTTTTGGGTGGGGGGAGTTTGTTAAAAAAAAATCCCAAACATACCACTGCAGTAGTGGGGGGAGGGGACCTTTCCCCAGGTTTTTCACTCCCAGGCCACCCCTGCTCATAGGGTTTGATATAAGACAACTTTATACATGTCCAACCCAGAACAAAATGGTCTTCTATGAAAAATAATTCAGAGAGTAAGATTATGTATACGTTGTATGTTTAAAGTCTGACCTGGAATGAAAGCCATTACCAGAATGAGGTATACTAGGAACAGGTGCTCATATTTTGAGCTCTCCAAATAAATCAGCCCATGGCTAGGCTCAGCCTCTTCCTATTTCTGACTGTTCTGGCAATGTGGGTCTGCCCATTTCTTGCATGACATCCAAATATGCACATGTGTACTGAGCACTGAGTGTTCTGACTTGCCTCAATTTTTCCTCGTGGCCACCAGCAAAGCAGAACCTGGTTTGTACCCCCCCCACACACACACACACAAAAGTCAAGACAGAACAAGCCTTTTGCATACCAAAAGGGTGATCTCTAGTGTGGGCTATGATAAATGTCATTCTGGCATATTAACTGCATATGCAGGTTGGTGTCCATTAAAAGGATGGCATAGCTGAAAGGCAAGGGCTACAGCAAACTGGGCCCCAGTGAGTGATTCAGCAAAAGTGGTTGTCAGGAGCAAACAACTCTCATTTCAGCCATAATAAATCTGTTCTTTCTTCTTCTTTTTATAAGGGTGCCACCACACTCCCCCCCCCCGACTTTTCAGTTAATGCTGTTTCCCACAAATACACACAAATTAAGTTAGTTCCTGGTGTAGTGGTTGCTCTGACATAGTGAAGCTTTTTTTGCTTAGTTTGCAAGTTAATTAAGCACTTTGCAACTGTCAACAAACTCTATTTGCTTCCATCCACTTTCATTCTGGCCAGTTAGTTGAGACAGTTACAGAAACATAGGATTAATTGATTTTTAATAGAGTTTAAGAGTTGAGGTTGTCCTTCTTATCGCGCTATATCAAATGCATCCCATGTATATCTGCCAAATAGCTTTTTTGCACTTATGTTGTCTACTGCATATTTAGTTACGAGTCAATCACATCTAGATAATATCATAGAATTATGATAGAACAGACCTAGAGAAACACAAGACCAATATTTTTTTTCTAGAAATATGCAGTACTGTGACAAGCAAATCGGATTTCTCTGGATGGAAATCTCAGCAGAAGAATAGGTGAGATTTTTTTGGTGGGCAATGTGGGCTGTTTGATAATCGCTAAAAGCAAGTGAGTCAAAAAGCTGAAACTCTATTTGCTTTTAAACAATGACTTACTCCAGTATGATTAAGCAATGCCAGACGCTTTTTATAACTGTGGCATTTAACTTCACAGGAATTGTAGGGTTAATTTTGCCATGTCTGTATCTTTTTCTGTTTTGATGTGGGACAAATCATCTGGCATGCCTTGTCCAATGGAAATGAATATGAGTGTGACGTCCATAGTTCTGTCCATAAAGCATGCCAGAAGGTAAAGAGGGCCCAGCCAAAAGCCGCACCAGCCCCAGGGGCCTAGCCAGCCACTGCACGCTCAGCAGGGGCTGAGGCAGTGGTGGAAAGATGAGTAGAAAGAGGAACTGGGAGGGGGGAAGGGAGAAAGGAGTGTGTGTGCGTTTTTGGGGGAGAGACGAAGGGAGGTTGGGAAACCAACAGGTAAAGGGGGAAACAGGAGCAGGGAAGGGAGGAGACTCTGTGTGTGTTTGCAAGTGAGGGAGAGGGGAGGAACCAAGGAGGAGGTTGGGAAACCCACAGTTAAGGGGGGAAATAGGAGCGGGGAAGAGAAGTGTGTTTGTTTGTGTGTGTGTGTGTGTGTGTGTGTGTTTACTAGAGAGGGAGGGAGAGGGACCTGACCCAGTAGACCCAGAACAGGTATATGTATGACATACCCTCTGAGAGTCAGACTGCCAGTAGATTTTATTTTCAATAAAAATACTAACTTCTTATCTCAATAACAGCTGAAAAGCTTCAGCTGCCCACCTTCAAACCCTGAGCCTCTGCTAAATGGATGAGGCATTTTATACCAGGACTGTCAGCAGTTCTAGGATCTCCTGTCCCTAAGCAAACCAGCAGCCCTTGCTCCCTCCAAAGATATCATCATGCTCTGGCAAACCAAGCAGATTTAAGTTCAAATCCCCATTCAGTTATGAAGGCTCACTGAGTGACTATCTGTCCTCCCAACTTTGCTCACGTGGTTGAGAGGATGCAGCAGAGGACAAGGAAACAACATAAGTGTGACTTTCTCCCGTTCCCCCCCCCCCCTTCATCTGTTAGGGTACATTTCAGAATTATGGGGCTGCTGCCAAAAACGATAGGCTCATGTTAATGAGAGATGTTTTAATGTATCTTGTAATTTGACTACTGGTCTAGTACCGTAATAATAAAGACTTGAGACTTGATAGGCTCATGTCAAACTCTTCCTCATGCCTTCATAGCTTGGAATGCAACTAACTTCATCTCTTGCCATCACTATGACTGTTTATGCACTGGGAACTTCACTGCCCCAGTTCCCATGCAAGAGCCCAAAGTGGGTGGATGAGGCGCACCGGGCTAAATGCTCCCCTGTGTGGTTGCAGGAAGAGGTGGGGCAACCTGCCACAACTAGAACTCCAGCCTGCAGCTCAGCATGAAACCTCCAGTGCATCAATGGTCTATGCTTCACATTTTCCTGTACTTGACAAAGAAAGCTGATGGTGCCGAATGGGAAAACATAGAGTCCCTACTTCAAAATATCTGAAACAAATACCAATAGGCTTGGGAGGGGACTCCTTCTGCACAGTGATGAGCAAAACTACTAAGTTCTGCTCTGCAGAACTTTTGAGAGAACAGAATTCTGTGTTGCCCAAGTGACATAGCTTCATATCTGCATTGGATGTTCCAAGGCTGCAGAAACAAGGATGAGAAAGCAAAAAGAAAACAAAAACAAAATATGTTTTCTTTTGGATGCTGGAGGCCTACCTGTATTTAAAACCTGAGCCTTCTCTGAAAACTCTTCTACCTAACCTGTTCCTGTCTCTGATAGATGCTGAACCCTGCCCTCAGCCCTGAGGGATCCAGCTGAAGATGCCTGTCTTCACTTTATGCATGGACTCATAACAAGCCTGGCCTTTGTCACCCTGAGACCCAGCTTGCTTTTACCTTGAGTACTTTCACATTATCCATGTAGTCCTATGGTATAAGGTTATGGTAGGCTTCTATGTCAGCCCAGATGTTTAGCACTGGCAACCTGACATGACCCTCTCCCACATAGACACAGATGGAATCTGTCTCTCTCTCTCTCTCTCTCATGCTGCCATTGCCAGTAGCTTCCTGGTGCTCCTGGGGATAGGAGAAGAAATCTGCAGAGAAAATGACTGTAATTTGGAAGGGTTTCTCTTTGCTTCGCTTTCTGTGCTCGCTTGCTGAAGCGACACTAATTGCAGAACAAGGCTTTACCTTAGGGGGCCTCACAGAGGGAAATGTCCATTATTGAAGATTTACTCTCTTTGTTTCTTGACCTTGACACAGCAGGAGGAAAAGGGGGTAAGATGAGTAGTTGAGAAGACAGAGTTTGTTTCATGGCAGAAGGAAGGATGAAGAAGAAGAGACGTTCACCACTCAGAGGAGGACATGAAGCAGGAGCGCACAGAAAGCTTTTCGGAACATTTTACCTCAAGGCCAAAGGCACTAAGTTGTGTGAGCAACTGTGTCTGACAAAATCCAGCCAGACCATGAGAAATGGCAGCCATCTTAAATCACATATTTTTTAAACATCATTATTTGGCATCTGCAGCAACAAACAAGTGTCCCTTTTTTATCTAACGTTATGGGGGGCACTATTTTATAACAGGACAAGTAGTGACCTTTAAGGTCTCATTAACATCATATTCTATCATGTATATGGTGTTTTAAACAACATGGTTTCTTCTCAAAGAATTCAAGGAATTATTAATTAGTTAGGGCTTATTTCCAAACATTCTCTCAAGTAACTTTTTCCTGGGGACAGCAAGATATATTTAGGAGATATTTCCTGCATCTGGCTCAGATCAGAGTAGGGATTTACAAAACAAAAGGCTTCACTGTACTTTCTCAAGCATAGTTTCATTATTTATTTGTGTATTTATTTGATTTATAATGTAGACACACAGCTACAGGTTTCAAAAGACTAGGGAGTCACAATCATGAAATTGCCTTCTATTAAATCAGACCGTTAGTCCATAAAGGTCAGTTTTATCTACTCAGACAGATATGGTCTTTAACATCACCTACCATCTGATCCTGCTAGCTGAAGACGATACAGACTAAACCTGGACCTTTTGCATGCTAAGCAGAAGTTCTATCCCTGAACCACAGCCTTCCCCATTTTAACTTATCTATGATGTGGGAATAACTATAGTAACTTAGGTGCATGTTATGAGAGATTTAGCTAGGGAATGAACCAATAGGAAGAAATAGTCTGGACCCTATACCCTTGTCTTAATGCTACCAGTGTTGCCCCATCCACGACTCCAGATGACCAGTGCTGGTCTCACACTTATTTTTGCCTTATCTGTCTATCGCTGGTCAGGAACATTATCATTTCCTGGTATGCTGTTGGAAATATATGTATTTAAGTAGCAGTACAATTAATTGCAGCAGAATCCGGAGAAGTAACAAGCCCTTTATACAAAATTGTTAGTGAATCTTCTTCTCTAGTCAGCTCTTAGATCAGCAATTCTTCCCTGCTGTTGGCCCTCCAGGGTGACTAATTGGCCACTGGGCGACACAGCATGCTGGACTAAATGGACCATCAGTCTAACTTACTAATATGATGCTGAATATGATGCAGGGCTTTCCTCATGTTCTTATGGAATGATAAGAAAAGATATCATTTCTCCAGTTTGTATAATTATGATTTTAAAGAATCACACCCTTCTACATTCAAGACAATGCAGTAAAAATGCTACACTCAATATGCCAGCGAATTTGGAAAACTCAACAATGGCCACAGGATTGGAAAAGGTCAGTTTACATTCCAATCCCAAAGAAGGACAATGCCAAAGAATGTTCAAACTACCGCACCATTGCACTCATTTCTCATGCTAGCAAAGTTATGCTCAAAATTTTACAAGCTAGGCTCCAGCAGTATGTGGACCGAGAACTTGCAGAAGTACATGCAGGATTTCGAAGAGGCAGAGGAACTAGAGATCAAATTGCCAACATATGCTGGATCATGGAGAAATCTAGGGAGTTCCAGAAGAACATCTACTTCTGCTTCATTGACTATGCTGAAGCCTTTGATTGTGTGGAGCACAACAAATTGTGGCAAGTTCTTAACAAGATGGGAATACCAGAGCATCTTATTTGTCTCTTGAGAAACTTATATGCAGGTCAAGAAGCAACAGTGAGAACTGAACATGGAATCACTGATTGGTTCAAAATTGAGAAAGGAGTTTGGCAAGTCTGTATACTATCACCTTGCCTATTTAACTTGTATGCGGAGCACATCATGAGAAAGGTGGGATTAGAGGAGTCACAAATTGGGATCAAGATTGCAGGGAGAAATATCAACAACCTCAGATATGCAGATGATACCACTCTAATGGCAGAAAGTGAAGAGGAACTAAAGAGCCCGTTGATGCGGGTGAAAGAGGAGAGTGCAAAAGTTGGCTTGAAACTCAACATCAAGAAAACAAAGATCATGTCATCTGGCCCTCGCAATGGGTCAGACACGACTTCGCACCTAACCACAGCAACAACAACAACATTAATTGAAGTCAAAAGTGACAGAAGCATTATAAAGAAGTGGTATAAGGCAGGACCACATGAAAGCAAATCCACCTGCTATTCCTACAAACTCACTGCTAGGACTCCCTGTTTCCATCACCAACCAGACCACAACTTAAAATGTACAGTGCAGAGTTATGCACTTCTGGGCCTGCTGAAGGCATCAGGCTTAGAAAGCTGTAACTCTGTTTAGGATTGCACTGTTATTCTTCCCCTTTGAAACACTTCTAACAGATTAGTAATTATTTTGTGAGGAAAAATCACTTAGCAAACAATTGCAAATGATTCCTGCCTCTGAAAAGATAAGTGATTTTGCTTGCCGTCAATTTGCAAACAGGAAAATGTGGTGGCTGACTCACTGTAATCTATATCATGTGAAATGTGAGACCAAGAATATGATCAGCACCACTCAACCAACCTTCAATCACCATTTCACCCTTACCATTGTTGTGTGATTACTAACTCACACCCATACCTTACAGCTCATCCAAGGAAGTCCACTTGATGTTGAATCTAGCCATTTTTTTTAAAGCTTTCTGTATTCAGGAAAAAACTTTATATTTACTGTCTTACCAGGATCCTCTCTTGCCCAACACCAATGCATGGTAGAAGAGTGTAGAACTGGATGCACTTAGCTATCACACAGTGTTAGCCATTCCTTTTGGCCTGTTCCTGGGAAGGATACACCCCCAACTTGACTATGATTGGGTATTGCAGAGGAATCTTCAAAATGGTGGGAAATCTGTCTTTCAAAGAAGTTGTTTGGCCATGAATGCTCTAGAGCAGGGGTAGTCAACCTGTGGTCCTCCAGATGTCCATGGACTACAATTCCCAGTGTTTGCTGGCAGGGGCTCATGGGAATTGTAGTCCATGAACATCTGGAGGACCACAGGAGGACTACTCCTGTTCTAGAGTTTCCAGGTCCTCCATAGCCTGGAGGTACAGATAACTAGAGTAGCCCAATTGGCATTGTTCCATCTGCACCAAGCAAGGCTACTAGCACCCTACTTGGCCCCAGAACACCTGGCTACAGTGAGCCACATGATAGTCACCTCCAGGCTAAACTTCTGTAACTCGCTCTATGTGGGACTGCCCCTAAGCTTGATCTGGAAACTTTAGCTGCTGCAGAATGCAGCTGTTAGGGTCCTCATGAGAACATCTTGGGGGACCCACATCCAGCCGGTCCTAAGGCAGCTGCTTTGGTTACCGGTCTTGTTCTGGATCAAGTTCAGGGTTCTAGTATTGATGTTTAAGGCCTCATGTGGTCTGGGTGCTGCATACCTGAAGGACCACTTATTCTCCTATACACACACATACTCCGCAGGGTGTTTCACTTTGCGGATACTAACAGATTGGTGATCCTTGACCCTGTGAAGTATGGCTGGCCTTAACCAGGGCCAGGACCTTTTTGGTCATGGCCACTATTTGGTGGAATTAGCTCCTGGACAAGCTGAGGGTCCTGTTCTGCAGAGTGCAAGGGCCTGCAAGTCAGAGTGCTTCCACCAGGCGTTTGGTCGGAGCTGGACCTTGGAAGATCTCTGGGTCCTCCTTCCTCTCCTCTTATTTTTCTGGATGTTTCCATCTCTGCCATTCCACCTGCCTTCTATTTACAACATGGATTCCAATGCTTGCCAGGAACATCGGATTGGTGGTTGCCGTGGCTTTGTTAATTTTTGTTGGGATTTTATTGCGGGGTTTAAAACGGGGGGGTTATTGTTAGATTAATTGTATTTTCTACTATGATTGCAAGCCACTGCAAGCCATCCTGGTTGAGAGTGTTGACCTATTAATCACAGCATAAATAAATAAAATACATTTTTTAAAGCTAGCAGGGAATAGGGTTGCCAGATTTGGGGTGGCAAAGACTTGAAAATTTAGGGGTGGAGCCTGGTGAGGGCGGGATTTACAGAGGAGAGGAACATCATCAGTTTACAATGCCATAAGTCCACCCTGCAAAGCAACCATTTTATCCAGGGGAACTGATCTTGGTCATCTGGAAATCAATAGCTATAGCAAGAGATCTCAGTTCACCAGCTAGAGGCGGGAACCTGTATTGGGAAGGACAGGGAACTTGGTGGGCTACAATGCCATAGAGTCCTACCGCCAAAGCATCCTTTTTCTCCAGGGTAAACAATCTCTGTATTCTGGAGATGATCTGCAATTCTGGGAGATCTCCAGGTCTCACCAGGAGGTCGGCAGCTCTTTGTCAATCTTATTGGGAAAAAGAAGACTTCCCCAGGGGACTTTGAAAAGCTCATCTTGAGGGTATCTAAACTGTATGAATCAGACGTTAATACTGCTGGGAAGTTCTTTTCTTATGATGCCATCCCACCACTGTTAGCTTAAGATAGCAAAATGCAAATAACAGAAAACCTCTCTGCATTTCTTTAACAAAATGGAGTAGCACACATACAAGACAATTAATAATACAAGAAAAAAAGGTTAAAATCAGTACTCCTTCTGTGTGTACCATCTCGTGGCCATGATTCTGGCACTATTGGGAATAGGCACCTGAGTATACCGGCTTTCAAGTATGGTTCTGGCAGAAGTGGAACCAAAACCGGAATGGAAGTGCTAGATTTAACTTAGGAACTGAGCCACATCAGTGTGGCACAGGACTGTATCCATGTGCATGTTTTGCTCTTCTGCCTTCTGTGAACAGATGGACTGTTTACAAGAGCATCCACACTGCACTGTCCTCTTGATATTCTGCTTAGTATTCCTTTGTCATGATCATCCTCAAACTTGGTTTTGTACAGTCTTTTGGGGAAAGCTGTCTTTGGAGGAAATGAATTTTGTAGGGAATCTAAAAAGGAAATAAACGGGAGGGGATGATCCAGAATATTAGCAGAACCACAGTCTTTCTGTTATTTTATGGGTTCCAAAGCTGTATCCTACTGCCACATTTAGCAAATGGCAGCCTATTCCATCGGTGTGTGCAATGTTTCCCCAAACCAAGAAGCATTTCTGACAGGCAGATTCAAAGCATTGAGGGAACACGCTGCCACTAGCTGAGCCGAGTGGCAGAATACAACCCTTTTGTTCTATGAAACGGTTTGTGAAGGACACAACGCAAATAAATTCCATTGTGTCATGTCATCATATAATGAAACAGTGAACATTTACTTGACTTACGTGGGCAAACAATGATTTGGTAAGAATCAGGAGAAAGGAACCCAGATTATCATAAGCAGATTTCAAACCAGAGGAGTCTGCCATGACCAGAAGTGAAGACGTTGCTCTATGTTGTTGTTTTTTTTTTAGTCCCCTAGGAACAACAATTCAGACAATCCAAATGACATTGCAGGAGAGATCACGATAAGGTTTGTTTGTTAGCTGAGACCTCATCTATCACTTATACAGCACTGATACCATGTAAACAACTGTACAGTCCTTATCTCATTCATGCACACAACAATGTTCTTTTGAGGAAGAGAGTCTGAGAGAAACTGAAGGTCACCAGCCATGTCTGTGATAAACCAAGGCTGCTTCCACATGGCCCAGCAGAGGGTCTGTGGTGGTCCAGTTGCTGGCATGATAGCTTGCGACGGAGATTCCAGATGCAATGGGGTATTCCCTTCCCCTCATTGTTTCCCTTCTTTTGGTCATCAGACCACCCCCTCTGTCATCTAATTTGTATAAAGAAACCTCACTGGCTCTTTCTTACGTACAGATACAGGCAGGATAGACATACAGTGACAATAACTTGACCAGGGATACTATAAGGCAGTTTCATGTGTTTATATCCCTTTCCAGAAAGAGCTCCTTGGGAAGGAGAGTCTGCAGATCCTACTGAGGAGGTACAAGATGATTTTTACACATAATGAGTTCTCGATTCAGTGTGGAGAATATGCCTTTTGGTACATTTGAAGAAATTCACTGGGATATGATCTGACATCACTTCTTCTAGCCTGTACGAGAACAAATGGAATGATGGCAGTTCTGAGATCCTCTATTTAGACCCTATCACTGTTTATGAAACCATGTGATTTTAAAGGTTTTGCTTAGAAGCAACATGTATGCCCCAATAAATGTGTATGCCTCAATAAATTTGTTAAGGCTTTAAGGTGCTAGAAGACTCTTCGTTGTTTTGTTGCAACAGACTAACACAGTAACTCAGATATGAAGGATTCCATCACCAGGAATTCTATCACTCCTGAGAGATTTGTTTCACTCTCTTTAGATCTCCTTTTCACAGCCAGGCTAAACTTTCTTTGTTGTATGTTTCCAATATTATACCTTCCTCCTCCTCCTCCTCCTCCTCCTCCTCCTCCTCCTCCTCCTCCTCGCTTGGCCCAAACAATTTGTGTGCTGGCTCAGTGTAACAGTTACCACCATCCCCTCCATACTTAGTCACATTGTACATATTTAATCTGTTCCTGTCGAGCCACACAATCGCTTAATACCCTAGGGAGAGTGGGAAAACAAAGCATGTCTTCAATGCACACAGAAAAGTAACAGATTGTCCCGAGATGCGCCTACCCTGCATGTTCTGGCACATATTTCAGTGTATTTATTGTATCGTGCCATATGTTTTTTGGGAAAAAATAGAGCAAAAAATAGAGAAACGCCAGTTTGTGGATATTTGACTATTTTACATATTGTTAAAGAGATTCTAAAGATATATGCTGCAGAATCTGTCGGGCCTCAAGCTCAAAGCAGGTTTTGAATCGATGACAGAGTGGAAGGTTAGGCCAGTGTGCAGCCCAGGGCCAGTCCCAGGTACTGCTGGGCCTTAGGCAGAGAGTGCTCAGGGGCCCAGACACACCTCTCCCCCCACCTGGTCATCTGCCTAAGTGTCCATCTGCTGTCCCCAAACCCTTTCATATGCCCTTTCTCCAACAGCACTGGGCAGCATGGGGCTACAAGGTTCCATGAGGCAGGGACTTTGAATGCTGAAGCATCAGCAGAAGGCAGGAGAAAGGACATACTGGCAGATGACTGGACAGGCCCATGGGCAAATGGTCAGTGACAGGGGGCTCCACCTGAAATCCTGGGCCCTGACAACTCCCTTTCCTCATCTCCCTGTGGTAATCACTCAGCTCTACCTATAAGTAAGGAATTGCTAGGAAATCAGTTACTACAGGAAGTGTCTTTCCCACCCATTGGCTATTGGAGACCAGGTGATATCTCCTTAATCCCTATGAAAACCTCCAGGTCAGGGTTGCTCCTTGCTATGAGTAACTTGGAGATATTCCTAGCTATACAGTGACCTCTTCTCTCTCCTCCCCCTCAACTGCCCAGGAGCAAAGCCTCTGTGACTGGGTCAGGAATCCAAGGTTTAGAACAAGAACACCATTAATACTGGACATGTTCATGGGCTCAACTGTACAACCAACAAACTCAGCCCCTCAATTCCTTTCCCCATTTTTAGTATTTTCTTAATACAAAATTGACCTCTCGCCCAGTCACCATCACACTCTTTCTTGACAGCTTCCAACAACCCCCAGAAAGGCCATGTAAAGGTAGGACAATGAGAATCAAAAAGAAACCGTGTGTGTGTGTGAGAGAGAGAGAGAGGGGGGGGGACCTTTTGACAAGACAAGATTGATGGTAACAAAGGGGAAAGTGTCACAAAGCCAAGCTCACACATGGCAAACTCCAAGGCTGCATTTGTCATCCACAGAGCATCCTCCCAAGTGTGGGTTCTTTGTTAAAGGAGCCTGCTTGAGTGCTCAGCGCCTGGGAGATGTGGAGGTGAAGAAGTGAAGACATCATTCTTCATTACTTACTTCAAAGGAGGGGGAAGGGGAAATCAGAGAGTTGGCCACTGTGCAGTCTTGATTAATTACCAGCCCTGGCAATGACAGTGGATACAGAGAACAAGAGAGAGAACCAATAGCTACTGACACACTCTGCCAACATGCCTCAAGTGAGAGCCACCAACAAAAGGAGGTAGATGCTTTATGCCTAGATCTCAATGGTCTGGAAGCTGAATGCAAAGGATTCCAGGTTCCAATCCCTAGTTATTTACACAAACAAACACCCCCACCTCCTGTGCTTGTCTTTGCAAACTGGCATACATAGTGGGGATGTCCATTGTTGGGGATCATGGTGCAGTCTTATCAAATGTCCCACAACACAGTACGTCATGTTGGTACATGGCCTATAAATCAAATCAATCAATAAATGATGGATATGTTTATCTGCTACAACACAGGAGCAGTCAAAGTATTGCAAAGACTAGCACAGATGTTACAATGATTAAGCAAAGAAACTGGATAGCCCAAGCAAGCCTGATCTCATCAGTTCTTGGAAGCTAAGCAGGGTTGGCCCCATCTAGCACTTGACAAGTCAATCTCCAAGAAATACCAAGCTTGTGATGTGGGAGCAGGCAATCACAATTCATCTCTGAATGTCTCTTGCCTGGCAGCCCAGCAATCTTAGGATCTCCTGGCTATATTTCACATATACCACATGATAAAGAAATAGAAATAGTTTGGCAGATGTTGTCTCACAAGCCTAATGATAAAGCATTCAGGAACATCTTGTCTTCTGGCAAAGATGCAGGGTTGCCAACTCTGGGTTGGGAAATACCTAGAAACTTTGGCAGTAGAGCCTACAAAGGGTAGAATTTGGGGAGGGGAAGTACTTCAATTGGGTATAATGTCATATAATTCACCTTTTAACTGGCCATTTTCTCCAGGGAAACTGATTTCTGTTGTCTGGAGATGAGCTCCAATTCCAGGGGATCTCCAGGTCCCACCTGGAGGTTGGCATCCTTGCATAGAAGGCATGATGCCCTCCTTTGGCAAACTGGTAAACTTGGAGATAGCTACCTTGTGTAACTGAAGGGATGCCCACCACTGACTCACCTAGTGCTATCTCCATGTGTTTAGACACATGGGGCTTAAAGGCCATCCTTGATTCCTTCAGGATGTACAGCTTATTGGAAAGGGATATTTACTGCAATTGCCATATGCATGACAAATCTGCCTCTTCACCTCCCTTCTCACCCGTGAAGCTATCTTTTACTGATGGACCACTGGTCCATCAAAGTCAGCACTGTCTACTCAGATTGGCAGTGGCTATCTAGGGTATCAGGCAGAGGTCTTTCACATCATCTCCTGCTTGATCCCTTTAACTGAAGATAACAAGGCTTGAACCAGGGACTTTCTGCCTGTTGTTGATGCTCTATCTCTGAACCATGGCTCCTTCTCCATGAGGAATCATCAGGTATCAACATAAAAATACTGACAAAGAGGCTCAAAGGCTCTCTTGTCTCATTATTGTTTTCAGTATTCATAATGCAGCAGGCCTGAGGGCTCAGTCATGTGATCCAGGCAGTATGTGGCTGTCAGAAATACTTTTGCCTGTATTGAAATCTAGTTGATGCAACAGGATGCAGGAGACTGTAGGTCTGCTGATCATCTCTGTTATGTTATGGCTTTACCACCAAACCCCTTTAAGCAGACACAACTGAACAGTTAGAGTGACATCCTGAAAAATGATATACGCAGTGCCCAATGTTTTTTCAATGGCGGTCATATGACCCTCTCAGTGCTCATGCTTTGAAATGGCCTTACACATGGGCCGTCTATTTGCCAGAGGGCAGCTGCATGAGCATGAGGTCCTATGATGCGGTCTTCAGAGGCCAGGCAGTCTGACATTAGGGACTGGTATGGCCAGAAAAGTGACCCGTTTTAAGGCTGCAGGCATATTTTCTCCCTTGGGTGGGCTGTCATCGCAACAGGGATCCCAGCTTTCACATCGTGAATTGTTTTGGACTGAGCAACATGAGACACTTCATAAATTAATCACGTCCACCACAATGACTGATCTTTTAAGAACCGCTTGAGCAGAAAAGACTATAGAAATTATAGTTGGATGGAGGACAAAGC
The DNA here is from genome assembly GCF_049243985.1 of Paroedura picta. Classification (NCBI taxonomy): domain Eukaryota; kingdom Metazoa; phylum Chordata; class Lepidosauria; order Squamata; family Gekkonidae; genus Paroedura; species Paroedura picta. Next base: position 152,229,411 of record NC_135370.1, on the reverse strand, counting down.
ATTTGAGGGCTGATGGTACTAAACTTGTTCCGAGAACTGCCTTTCCACATGAGGTAGAGATAATATTTCTGTGTGATGGAACGCAAAGGTAACCATGACCAGAAAACCAATTCTAGAATTAGTTACCAGGATGTGTGTATTCTAGAACTAGAATGTGTGTGTGTGGCTTTTGAGGCATGAGTTCTGTTCAGAGCAATACTACAACTAAAGTTTTTTATGGGAAGCATTGTATTATCACAGTCAATGAGTCTTTGATGACTTTCAGATCTCAGTCACATTGTTCCTGGAAACCATCCCAATAGCAAGCAGCATTTCTCCGGAGTTGCCTAATTCCCACTTATAAATAGGGTTGCTGCCATGAACTGCAACCACAAGGTGTCACTCACTCTACAGCTCAACAAACAACTAGAGTAGCTCTGCAGTAATTAGCAAACCACTTTGAGGGCTAAGCTACATTGCTTTTCCTTGATGTTTCTTCTTCACAGCAGGAGGAGTCTGGCAAACAGTCTGTTCAGCATTGGAAGAATCATCCCTCCATCCATCCAAGTCTGAACTATTCATGACTCAACTGGAAGACAAAATGCATGGAATCAACCTCAAGTGGTGTATGTTTTTAACACCTTTTTCTTCCTGATCTTTGGCGGTCTTCAGATATTTTGTTCCATTTTGTGTCCCATCAATAGCTCTTCTTACTCAATTGTACCCTCAAAGTCAAATGACTTAGAATGGAAGGGTTGCTTATAACATGATTGGGGGTCTCTACATCTGGAATACATGGAAACATCTGTTCACAAAGACTATAGATATTTTGGATTAGTTTTTGGAAGTGGTGAGATAGCAGACTTTGCAGACTGAGGCAAACAGATCATTGGAGCATTTCTAACAAATAAGAAAATACATTAAAGAAAAATACAATCCAACAGAGGGTTTTATTGTGTTTTTAAGTGTGATTTTATTTTGATGTAAACCACCTTGAGCCCTTTGGCCAGGAATGGCAGTCAAATAATTGATTGATTGATTGAATGTTGGAGTCTGGTAATTTATTCCAAGGGGTAATTCAAATGTGTTTTCAGCAATTAACTCTTAATCAGGGGAGGAGTGTAAAAGAACTCTGTTAATATGGTCCAAACACAGCTGCTACAAACTAGCTACTACAATATTATTGACCCAGTGATCATTAGAAGGGCTGGTTGGCTTTGAAGCAAACCAACAAAATTATTTTACATACCCCTGATGAAGAGTTATTTGCTGAAAAACACTTTGGGATCTACACATTGAAATCAAATATTTTCTAGAATTCCTGACAGGACATGATTTGGGAGTATCTCTTCTGGTTTTCCAGGCCAGAGTAGAATTCTTCCATCTGGGCTCCAGATCACAGGTATAGTTCTGTGAACACTGATTGATACTGATTTAATGAGAACAAGGGATTGTTCAGAGATAAAATGGATTCCTATTTACATATGTAAGCACTGTCACATGGCAACCAACTTATGGCAGCTCCAGCAAAGCGCTTTCAAGGCAGGTGAGATAATTTGCCATTACCTTCCCTGCAAAGACTTCCTTGGTGACCTCCCATCCAAGCACCGACCCTGCTTAGCTTCCCAGATCTGATGAGACCGAGCTATATCATGTTCCCTTCCCTCCTGGATTCATACCCCACAATACGTTATGCTGCTGTCTTTGGCTCGCCTCTGTGGTTCCATTGACAGCAGCACTGCTATTTGGGTCCACTGGGGAACAGCTGAACTACCATTCCACTAGATTCAGATGTCTCTTCTAACATGAGTAAGTGAAGCTCATTCTAAACCGGTTTAAAACTTGTTTCCTAGGTGTAAACTGCACGGAGCTTTTATTTCAACCCCAAATCGATTCAGTCCCTGCCCTCTACACAGAATTCAATTTCAGTTTGGATTTTGGGTGATTTTAGTTTTCCTTCTGCAGCAAGAAGGATTGATCCGGAGTGACCCTACCTTTATTGTGCCATATCTGAGACTGCTGTTAATCCTAAATAAAGAAAGCTCCGTGGTAGAGAACCCCTGATAGGCTACACCTGGTCATGTGACACAATAGCCCCTAACTTCTCTCAACTTCTGTCGGTCCTGGATTTTTCCTCCCTCCTCTGCCTTTTTCGATCCTCTCCCCCTCCCGTCCAAGAAAAGAAAGAGGCTCTCTGTTTGGCTTCCCCCCCCCCCGTCAAGAAAAGAAAGAAAGAGGCTTGGCTCCCCCCCCCAACCTTCTGAGCCTCCCTAACCACGTGCAGAAGACTTTCCTGTTTCAATGGGGGGGGGGGAGAGGAGGATCCGAGTTCAAAGCGACCTGAATTCAACAGGATTGACAATGGAATAAAGAAAGTAAGTGCAGACTCTGCCCTAGTTGATGTGATCATAACTATGACGGGGAGCGGGGTTCACATACACAGGAGAAGATTACTAATGAGAACCATAGAAGGGGGCATGCATACACAGGAACACGGATTCTTAATGGACCCAACATCTCAGTTACTAGAGAAAATACAATATTTAGGGGGGGGGTTGGGGGGGGAGAAACTGAATGTTTGAGTGTGTCTTATTATTATGCCTTATAACATCCATAAAGCAGTAAAAGGGATTCCGTCAAGTCAGAGCCATACACTTAGAAAAGGAAAAATATTTTTAATACCCCGCTTTTCACTGTCTGAAGGAGTCTCAAAGTGGCTTATGATTAAGGTGACCAGATATCTGGCCCTGCATGGCGGGACGCGTCACTGTGGCAGGGGCGGCAGCAGCAGGTGGGCCCCCCTCCCATCCCCCCTCCCATCCCCCCTCCCCCCTCCCCTTAGAAGGGCGGCGGCAGGGCAATGGCGACAATGGCCCTCCCTAACATCTAAGTAATGTTGGCTGATGAGTTGAGTATCCAGGTTTCAGCTTCATTGCAAAACTGAGCCTCTCTTTGCACAACAAGTGCCAGATGTGGTTTCACTCTGCTCGAACCAGTACAAAGTATGGATCCGGAGTTCATAGCCATTAACAGATGCCTCACACTCCAGGGAACACTTCCAAACCCTCTGTGTTGCCCCTTGCTAATCCCATTGCGTGACAGCCTGGTTTAACTTCCTTTGAATGGCTTTTGGATTTGCATTTGTACCATCTTCAAAAACAGCCTGAGGAGAGGGAAACAAGCATATCCAGACACAGCAAGTGGGAACGATGTGGAATGGGCTATGGGCACTGAACCCATGATGAGATGGAGCAAAGCTGGCCCAAGTTATCTGTGCTCTTAATCTCATTACAGGACATGATTGGTCCATTACAGAAGGCAGAGAAAGTATTCAGTTGCCATACATCATTTATTTATTTGGAGCATATTAAACCAACCTATCCCTAAAAACCAGACTCAATGTTGCAAAGATAAATAAAACAATGGACAATTCAATCAATAAAAACTAACAAACAATTGGAACCATCGTCAAGAACAATTAAATGGCAGTGTTGAAAGCCCCCCTGAAATAATTACAAGTGGAAGCCTCCCTATCAGCTTCAGGAAGTTTATTCCACTGAACAGGAATAGACACTGAAAAGGTTTTAGGCCAGTGGTTCCCAAACCATTTTGGGCTGCTGCCCCCTCGAGCCTTGAGCAATATCCCTGGTCGCCCCCCACACACATGAATACACACCTCTTTCCTGGTGTTAGGCCTACTTCAAATTCAACACATACCATTTTTGGTTGTTGTGTAGTGGCCATATTTTAGTCTGAGGAAAATATAAATCTTTATAGAATTCATTTATATAAGCCACATTGGGTCCTCATTGGGGAAATAGACAGATGTGAAAAGAGAGAAGCAAGGCATGAGAAATTCCATGGCAAGCAGGATAAGGCTTTTCCAGTCTCCCAAAGATGGAGACTTTTGGGGAAGGGTTGCCAACCCTGGGCTGAGACCAACCAGCATCAAGGGCATCTTTACTGGATTACGCTTCAGCCTATTCTCTCTTAGGCACTTGCAAACAGCACACAGGCACTTGTCCAGGACAGAAATGGCCTCTTCTGGAGGTTTAGATAATGAAACGCATTGCTGGGTATTATCATAATATTGACAACACCTAATCCTACATAAAAGTCTTGAATACGTAATAAGCAACATGGCTGATAACAACAGATCCTGTAGAACTCCACAGGACAAATTCAAGGATGCTGGTTCTGAATCCTGTACTCCAACCATTTGACTATGGCCAGGGAAAAGAGTTAAACTACTAAAATCCTCTTCTAATCTATTCCCCAGTTTCCAAGAGTTTGAAGAGACCATGTTAAAGGCTGCCGATGGATAAGAATATCCAAGAGGCACAACCTTTATTAGCTTGTAAAAAAAAAAGAATGGCCACAGTAATCAAAGCTTTCTTCAGGCCACAACCTGGTCTGAACTCAAACTGCATGACTCAAGAGCAGATGATTCATCCAGGATTCATCCTGGAGTTGGTCTGCTACCACCGTCCTTCTAACTTCACATCAAAAAAGCAGGTTGGAAACTGACCTACAGTAGCTGGCTGCCATCTTCTGATGCAAAGATAGGGTGGCCAGGCCCAGCCTGGAAAGTAGCAGGAGATCAGGTAAGGTTGTCAGATCTGGTTTGGGAAAAACCTGGATATTTTGGAGGTGGAATCTAGGAAGGGTGTGGCTTGGGGGGGAGTGGGACCTCTGCAGAGTACAGCGCTATAGAACCTGCCCTCCAAAGAAGCCATTTTCACCAGGGGAACTAATCTTGGTTACCTGGAGATCAACTGTAACAGGAGGCTGGCAACCTTAAGACCAGGTGGGAACAAGGACATTGTGGCTTGCCATGAGTCACCAGAAGTGACTTCACATCATTGGTCTGATGACCACTTAAAAACAAACAAACAAACAAACAAACTTTTCTTCTGTTGCTACTCAGAGTGTTGGTGGGCAAACAAGAGGTAGGGAGGGGGGAATTCCACTCTGGTGGGAGACTGGCAACCCTATGCTGAAAAAGCCACTTAACAAAGGACATGCCCTGTCTCCATATCCCGAAATAAGAAAGTAGGAATGATTTCCATGATATGCTCCTTAACCCTATCCGTGCTTGTCCTGGTAAGTTTTCATTAGCCAAGAAGGGACAAGGATTTAGACAACAAGTGATGGTTTAACACAGTGGTTCTCAAACTTCCTAATGCTGTGACCCTTTAATACAGTTCCTCCTGTTGTGGTGACCCCCAACCATAAAACTATGCAACTGTTCTTTCATAGAAATTAGACCGAAACTGACCAATGGCGTGAAGATCCATTGTTCATGATTGTATAGAAATTGTTTTTTTTCCTGGGGTTTCTCAGTTCAGCGCTGCCTCTTGTTCCACCATGCCAATCTCACTCTTTTCCACTGCTCCAGACAGACAAATGCTCTTGATCTACGCCGCAAGGCTGTTGTGTAGATGGTGCTTCCCCCCCCCCGACCAAGCTGCTTGCCCTGCTGCAACCCCTGTGAAAGGGTCATTCGATCCCCAAAGGGGTCCCGACCCCCAAGTTGAAAACCACTAGCTTAACAACTCCCACAAACCTGTCAACCATCAAACAGAGTGAAGAGAAACCATCTATCCCCCCCCCCCAAGGTTTTCACCTTGTAATCATTTAAGTAATCACAATCGTGCACAGTGAGGAGAACATTTTATTTTAACTTTGGTAAAGTAGCTTTGGGGTTACGCAGCAATGTGGACTGTGCCATCAAAAAAAAATCTTTGGAGCAGGAAGAATGGAGGGCGGGTGCAAGGGTGGGCAAAACACTGCAGGGACTGTTGCACATTTCTTTCTTCACACAGGCTTGTCCTTGGTTGCTCCCTGATGTGAAGCATGAAAGGAGGTGGCAAATCCAAAGCAAAACTCAAGCCAGCCCCTGGACACCCTTGGGATGCAGACAACACCATGTGGAGGGGGCTCTAAAACCTGCAAGCAACCAGAGGCTGTCCAGGGGCACATTCCTTGTGCAGAATCAGTCTCAGTTTTTGCCCTTTCCCTTTGCCCATTGTTAAGAAATATCTGATAAACTTTTGCCTCAAAGAGAAAGAGGTACAACTCACCCAAGGAGTAAAAATAGTACTGTATCTGTGTAAAGGGAGTATGAGGTCACTTCTGATGCAGACAAACAGATGAGAAAGCCATTATTTGTGGTGTTTTAATTGTTCTAGTTTTTATCTTGTGGGAATTTATGATCTGATTATAACTGACTGCGAGAGCAGCAGGATATAAATTGAATTATTATTATTATTATTAATATTATTAATAATATTATTTCCCACCATTGTTTGTCCAAGTACACAGCTGTCATTTCATAGTATGCACCTCGTTTCTTTTCCTCCCCTCTCTACCGTGACTTTTTGTGGTCCTTTCCACTACTTCCTTCCCCATTCTAGTCACATCCCAGACTGCAGGTAGCGTGGAAACCAGTGGGGACTGAAAAGAGTTTGGCAGCTCCCGATATCTGTCTAATCTAGTGCATTGCTGTCAGAACAGCATGAGGGAAGTCATTCTAACTTGCTGCCATCTGTAACTTGCTTGATACTTGTCCTCAATCTCCAACACTGTCGGTTTTATCTTCTTCCAGCATTCATGTGTACATACACCCCAAAGAAGATAATAATGCGAGAAGGGGGAGGGGGGAGGCACATTGTCGCTTCCAAAGGATGATGTTTGCATAACAGTGCTCACAGGGGTGAAATCAACAACCAACCAATCACAACCTGCCCAAACGAGCTTGCACAGCTTGGTTGCTGGAAATCTGGGTTCTGTATATAGCCAGTAACCTGAAGCTCTGACTTCCACTGCTTTGCCTGTTGTTGTTGTTTTTTTTTGGGGGGGGGGTCTTTTTTCTGTTATTGCAAATGGAGATTCCTATTACTACATTTTTTCCAATAAATTTTTGAAAAGATATTGCAGGACCTGATCTTGCAACCTCAATTTGCATTCTGGATAGAATGCTCTGCCCACTTCAAGGGTATATGAGACACACCCTGTGCTTATTGCAGTCAGTGGAGCACTCTATCCATGGCTCCTTTTTCATCTCTGCCCCTTAAAAAAATCAGGCTGATGTAGAATTCTGCAGAATTCAAAGCTTGCATATAGTATTGTATTATTTTGGCAAGTCTTAATGAAAGGTGTTGTATGGCTTTTGTCTTTGTCTTTTCCTGTGGTGCTGCACAATTAACTAGGTCTTTGGTCTGCGTTTGCATTCTGCAAACCATTAAGGCATAACAGAAATAGTACTAGCTAAACATCCGGAAGAAGTTCCTGACAGTTAGAGCAGTTCCTCAGTGGAACAGGCTTCCTTGGGAAGTGGTAGGTTCTCTTTCCTTGGAAGTTTTAAGGAGGGCCTAGATTGCTACCTCACAGAAATGCTGATTCTGTAAATTTAGGCAGATTGTAAGTGGCTGAGCAGAAGGGATTATGTCCATGCTTGGCTCTTGTGGCCCTTTCTTATATGCCCGGGTAAATGCTGAACACCACTTTGCAGTCGGAGGTAAATTTCCTCCAGGCCAGACTGGCCAGGGATTCTGGAGTTTTTTTGTGGGGGCATCATCTGGGTGGGCGGGCAGGTCGTTGTGAATTTCCAGCATTCTGCAAGAGGTTGGACTAGATGACCATGGAGATCCCTTCCAACTCTATGATTCTATCATTCTACTGTGCTGGACTAAAGAAGCTGTGGATGGTCCCAAGGCAACAGGCCTGAGATGGAATAGATACAGAGGGCGACATCAGTCCACTTTATCACTTGGGGGGAATGGGGGGATTATGTATGTTTTAGGACCTGCAACCTTTTTGGCTGCCAAAGACTTTCAGCATACAAAGGGAGAGGCTAGAAAACAAAACCGACCCTTCCCCCACTTTGGCAAGAGCTCCCTTTATTCTAGTTTTCTTTACAATAGGTGTGATTGATCTCTCGGTACTTTACAGCTGATCTCCTGCTGAGATGTCTTAGATGCATGTTAATGTTCACAGCCACTTTGACAAATTTCATCATATTCACCTCCTCTTTAACAGGGTTGCAGTTCAAAAATTAGCAGCCTAGCCTTTTAAGACACAGCTTTATTCTGCATTATATTAGGGCCAGATAGAAGCTACTCCTGTGAAATAAACTTTCTCTGTCAGCAAAACCATTTCCTGAATCCTCCTCCCACCCCTCCAATCCGCTGGCTTATATTTTCCCATGCCCATTTACTCCTATTCAGAACTCCTTCTTGAGAGTTGCATGGCCACTTTTCGGTTTTACAACTGTCCATCATCCTAGTAACGGTGACAAACCATTGTGTTCACTGTGAATTCACTTTGTTTACAATCAATAACATGGTTAGTTAACAGTGTCTTATTGGTTGCATGGTGACATCGCAGTTGCAAGAAGAAAGACCAATCTGAAGTGGGGGGCGGAGCACAAAATACACTGTAGCTACAGCTTCAGCTGACAGTGGTGAATAAATGGTATTGAAAACGGATGGACAGCCTGAGTGCACCTTGAGAGCCTTCTCTATACAGCACCTGCTATCAAAACTCCCCAAAGAATCACCAAAAGGGGACATTCATTTTATCTGAAGGGAGGCTGTGCAAAATGCACCTGCCTGCTTCTGTTCTGCCTATTCTGACAGGTTCATTTGATGCCTCATGAAGAGATTTCATCTTGGAAATATGGACTGGTCCGCAAGTCAATACAGTCTGCAAATAGGCTTTCCACAAATAACTCAAAATCCCTATAGTGTAGTACTGCAAGAAAGGAGAGGGGGTGACCAATTATTTACAATTATTTCCTCATCAGGTTTTGTCCCTCTTCAACTTATTTTGCTGTTTACTTACCTCTCTGTGTCTCTTTCTCTCCCCTTCAACTTTCATTTTATTACAAATTAAATAATTACTGGACTCTGGCTCAAAAGGCTGAAGATTTCACATCTTGTTTGGTCTAATTATATCAGCTGGCCTGACAAAAATGGTTTCGTCAATGGGATTGAACTGCAAGTACACCAGCTAATCAATTATTTGACACTTAATTAAGAACTCTGCTGGTCTTCAAGGAGTCACCCAAGGAGGGATGGTGAAGAGTCTAGCTAGAGTGTCCAGGCAGTTAAATCTCTTCCCAAGAGGAAACTCTATATTTTAACTAGTTACCACTTATTTGATGGCTATCATTCCTTTTTGTGTGCATGCAACATACACACACAATATTTTTCTTTCATTTCTACCCATATGCTGGCAATGGCTTCAGAAACTCTCTTAGGCCTCAGATCTCCTTTCAAACAGCTGTTTCCAATGCAAGCCACAGTAGACAGGCCTGCAGCCATAACACTTCAAGCTGTGAATGCAGCAGCTCTTGTAAGGAAACCATGGTAAAGCATGGTCAGTCTCAGGATGGAAAACCTTAAGGAAAATTCAGGCTGCCCTGGGAAAAGGTAGCCGGACTCTGCAGGGTAGGAGCGGGCGTTGTGTTCCCATATGGACCCTGATGATAAGGCACAACATGATGCAGGGAACTGTGTGAAAGACTCAGTGGGAATTCCCTTCCATGTAACAGCAGCAGCAAATATTGCAATATAATCTCTGCAAGGAATCCTAAGGAGTGACTCTGTAGGAATTATTTTCCGATACAGAACCCAAGTAGCTCAATCGATTTAGTTTGCCAAATGCTGTACAACGAAAGGTGTGCCATTCAAAGTACCATATTGTGTGTGTGTGTGAATGAGAGAGAGAGAGAAAGAGAAAGAGATTTGAGTTTCTATGGTTTGATTTATACGTGCAATGTAAAGCAGAAAGGATGAGGTGATAGAATGGACTTTTCTACCTCTGCCAACAAATGGGTATTCCTATATTTAAATACTTCTCCACATGAAAAAAAAAAACTAGCTATGAGATAGTGGGGGAAAAGAACTAGATTAGAATATTTAATCTCAATTAGCTAGATTTCTGTTTGCAGTAAGGCTGCCATTTTAGGACCTGCAAGCTTCTTGGCAGTCAAAAACTTTCAGCACACAAAGGAAGGGGCTAGAAAACAAACAGACCCTTCCCCCACTCCGACAAGTGATCTCTTTATTCTAGTTTTCTTTACAATAGGAGTGATTGATCCCTCATTATACAGTACTTTACAGCCGATCTCCTGCTGAGATGTCTTAGATGAATGTTAATGTTCACAGGCACTTTGACAAATTTCATCATGTTCACCCCCTCTTCAATAGGGTTGCAGTTCAAAAATTAGCAGCCTAGCCTTTGTAAGACACAGCTTTATTCTGTGTTATATTAGGGCCAGATAGAAGATACTCCAGTGATATATTTTTCTAGAAGCAGGACATCCCAACCCTCACCCCATGGCTTGGCTCTTGTTTCCTGCTGCAGCTACCATGGCTGGGAGGAGAAAAAATATTCTAAAAAATAGCTGTAGGGCGATCATGTGATGCCACTTCTGGGGAATGTTCAGAAGTGACATCAGTCTACTCTAGGAATCACTGAAAATTCTATGGTTTTACCTTTGAGTTTCTGGTGATTCCTAGAGAGGTATGACACCATCTTTGGGTTTTGTCTGGGTGACATCACATTGCTTCCTGACAGTACCCTCCCTATGAAGTGGTCTACTTCAGGTGTAGAAGAAGTCATAGGGGAAGAAAAATGTAAAGACTATTCAAGAATGGCATTTTCTGTATTCAGCTTAGTATTGGTCATATCTATTGGACATCGAAGGTGCATGCATGTTACTCCTATTCTACAGTCATTCCATCCACACAACAGCTTTGCAGGGTAGATCGAGATAGAGCGTTCATCTGTCTGGAGCAGCGAGATCGGCATGGTGGGACAGAACTAAACTGAGAAACCCTGGAAAAAAACAATTTATATATAATCATGAACAATGGATCTTCACCCCCATTGGTCAGTTTCAGTTTAATTTATGTGAAATAACACTGGCCCTATTTTATGGTTGGGGGTCACCACAACATGAGGAACTGTATCAAAGGGTTGTGGCATTAGGAAGGTTGAGAACCACTAACTTAGAGGATGGCAGGGAAAGGTTCCTGTTGGCAGCAGAGGATAGGACCCGCAGTAATGGGTTTAAACTATGTGAAGAACAATATTGGCTATATATTGGGGGGAGGGATCACAATCAGAGTACTTCAGCCATAGAACCGACTGCCTAAGGAGGTGGTGAGTTCCCCCTCACAGATAGTCTTCAAGCAGCAGCTGGACAGATACTTATCCTGGATGTTTTAGGTTTATTCTGCATTGACCAAGGGGTTGGACTAAATGGCCTGTATGGCGCCTTACAACTCTATGATTCTAAGTGAAAAAGGTGACCTATCACTGATGTAAGAAGAAGAAGAAGTTGGCTCTTATATGCTGCTTTTCCCTACCCGAAGGAGGCTCAAAGCGGCTTACAGTCGCATTCCCATTCTTCTCCCCACAACAGACACTCGTGTAAATGAATATAAATAAGAATAAATTTCTACCCCACGCATCTATACTGCCAGTTGACACTCTTTTAATACCAGTTCTTCTTTGATTCCTCTAACAAACAAACAAAGTCCCTACACCTTAGGGGTGATACTGCAAAGGGAACAAAGTTTGAGTCAGGTGGCATCTTTAAGACCAACAAAGTTTACTGTTAGCGGTATCCAGGCTGTTCTCAGAATTACAATTTGAAACAATCCTTCAGGAAAAGAAATTACAGTTAAATAGTGAAGTCTACGGGATCAATAACTTCTGGGCTGAAGGGGCTAAATATTTGCAAGCTTCACTGAACACTTTTGAACTCATCAAATTGCCCTTTTGTACACAGCCCAATTTTATTCATTTCATAGTGGCTCTCCAAGGACGCAGGCACTGGGCTTTCAGAATTTTGAACCTAGGACTATTTGCATGCAAAACATGGGCTCTCTCACTTTCTTGTGTCCTGTCTGTAGAACAGTTACATGAAGCTGCCATATACAGACCATAGCAGCATATACTCACGTTTGATGTGAATCATGTGGACATAATTCCATCTTGTTTCTGGACTTGGTTAAGACCTCGGGGGGAGTAAATGGTCCCAGCCTTGTTGTTTGAAAAACAGGTTGGTACAGTGGCCAAGAGCAATTTCTATCAACTGCATTTGTTTTTTCATTCACTATTTTTAATGACTCAGTAAATCTGGCCTCTATGTAACCTCATAGCTGGATTGCTGTAAGATGCTCTAAGTTGGGCTGCCCTTGAAGATTGTAGTAGCCTGACGATAGCTGGAATGAGTCAGTGCTTGATCGAATCATAGAGTTGGAAAGGGCCATACAGGGTCAACCTAAAACATCCTTGGTACATATCTGTTCAGACTCTGCTTAAAGACTGCCAGTGAAGGGGAGCTCACCAACTGTTTCGGCAGCTGGTTCCACTGCTGAACTACCCAGACTGATTTCCCCCCCCCTAACTGGTACCATTCTACACATGGTTTAAACCTACTACTCCTGACTGTTGATGGTGTCATGATTCACTACTGCCACTATCAGCAAGTATATGCTGAACCAGAAAAGTCTAGAAACTTGGCCCAAGGAGGCTTCATAGTTAGGGATTTGATTCATTTTGTCATATGGCCTTCTGCAATTACATCATCTCTAAGAACAAGAGTTATCTTTGCAGCCAGCTCTTGACACTACCAACAAGCTATCCCCTTTATTACTGCTGCTGGTTCCATTTCTGGATTCATAAACCTTCCCGAAGGCCACTGTGCTTTTCACTTCATTTTGCCCTCTGTGCTTGTGTCCCAGTCGCATGAATCTACATAATCTCTAATTAATCACAACAGCCTGGCCTGGCCAACACATGTTTATTTTGCGTGCCACATTTCTGTAGAAGCAAACCTATGGTAAATAACTGATGATGCTGGCAGGTGCTCAGATAGCCAGACTCCAGAAGATGACCTCAAAGTTGCTACTATCAGATGACTGTCCAGGCACATTGCAGAGCAACACTGACTCTCAGTCTGTTCTGCAGACCAAACCTGAAGACCTAACTAAAGTACACACAATTGAGGCTTTTCAAATGAACATTCCCATGTCCTCTCATTTGTCACAACTGTTCAACATTTTTCAACCAAGCAAAATCTCAAGGTGAATGTCCCCTGATTCGACAAAAGGCCAGAGGAATTTTGAGGGAACTAAAACAGGGTAGGCAAGAACAGCAACACAGAGACTTTTTATACATTTCACGATTACCATTCAGTTTTGAGTCAATTGAAATTTGAAATGAATTTTGAACTCCCTGCTAACACAAATGTCAAATTTTGAGAGAAATTAAAATAAGTAACCCCATTTTCCAGCAGGGCTTCGTACCACATCAGTGTTTGATTTGTTTGTTGCTTTCTTAGACCCATTAAGTGTAGGGAGAGCAGACAAGATATAACCATTTTAAATAAACAAAATAGTGTATTGCATGTGAACATCACGAAGCCATGCAATTACAGAGCAGTGGTGAGATATCTGTATTGGGAAATGGATTCTCTGTGTGTTGTGCACCTGCCATTGCCCTGATTCAGTCTGCCTAGTAAATATGATGATAGGGATTCTGTTTCCCCACTACTTCAAATACAAATGTGTATCTTAGCTGTTTGCTTCCCGGTATTATACTTAGTACAAAACCCAGAGCAGTTCAAATCAGTTGACCTCCTGAACTGAGTACAGTGGAGCAAATTATCTCTTTTCACACAAACTGGGAATTAATTAGGAATACGAGGAGAAAAAAAATGGGAAGGGGGAAAAAACTCACATAAGTCTTTGCATCGGCCTTGGTTGATGGCGTGGCAGTTTGAAAAGGATCCATCAGCCGGTTCATATTTTACCTCAAATATCTCCTCATTGTACTTTTCCCCCTCTTTACTCTTTTTTGGTGGTGGGTTAAAATAAAAAAAATCGGGGTGGGGGGGAGTCCATTTGCTTCATCCTAGAGAATGTGATTTCAAATTTCAATGAAAATGAAATGAGCAGCCCGATTATCGCTATAGAGCAGGCCACTGGTAGCAGCAAAGGCCCCTTTCACTGCCATGGCAACCGGCCTTCATTGTCACAGCTACCTTGGCGCTACATGTAATTGTCGGTGTGTGAGCTCAACTGATAATACACAATCAATACCCCATAAGGAGCAAACATCATTTTCAATCTGAGGAAACCTAGAAAGAGAGAATGGGATAAGGGTAAGAGACAGAAAATTGCAGCAGGAGGAAGGCAAGTGTAGTGGGAGACCAAACTTTGAAACACCTTCATTTAGCAAACATCTATGAGTATAATTTGATAAATGCATCCAGCAATTGTTTAATGGGATAGGGGTGCACAAATCCCACATTGCTTTGAAACAAGTCACCAGAAACAAAGAAAATGGCTAATAAATAATTTTTGTCTGTAATCTCTGCTGTTGTTACTGGAAAAGTAGGCTATCTACACCAAACTGAACAGGTATCGATATCTCCTATAAACCATGAACCTGAAGGATGTCAGCCAAGGATTCACTGGGTGTACTACCCTGGTGCTCTACCCAAAGTTTAGAGCCATGAGATAACTAACCAGACCAACACACCACCTCAAGCCTTTTTAAAGGGAGTGGTGGTGTATAAATTGAAGTATAAATAAAATAAATATAACAAAGAAGCCACTTCAGTAATGATGGTCCATGGCTGCATAAGATCTTCTCCCTTATCAAAGATTCCACATCAGGCCTGCACATTTTAGATAAGGCTCCTGCCAAGTCTAGGAAGGATGAGGTAGTGGTGAGGTAAAGCAGGTGAGTGGATTGGATAAGAGAGCTTCCTTGCCTTTCCAGAGATTTCACAGAAGCTGCTTTGCATGCTCAAGAGAGCTATATTATCACACACAGTTGGCAAAGGGGATCTCTTCAATATCTATACTGCTGCCATTATTTTTAAAGAACAGATGAATCATAACATTAGAAAAGGGTTTAATTAAAATGCATATTAATTTATAATTGTTTGGCATATATTAAAATACCAAGACCTCCCAAGAATGGTCAAGAGTCCATTATGGTTCTACTCTGACATCAGTAAATGGAATTGCATCGGCACACTATCAGTCTTCAATCCCATTATGGCTGTTTGTACAAGATGAAGAAATGGCGGGCCATAGGGAAGAAGGATCTCGACCATAGCTGGTTGTCGCTGCCTTTTGGAGGAGGGAATAAAATTTGGGAAATTACAGCAGTTTTGCTATATGTGTACTTTTAAAACAAATATGCAAGCAGAGCAAAAGTGAAGACAGCAGGCACTCTTACAAGGAATCTGATGTCCAGAGAGAGAGAGAGAGAGAGAGAGAGAGAGAGAGAGAGGATCCTACACCCCCATCCCCCACGTTCTTCAGCCAACTCATATAACATATGGCAGCTCCAGCTATCTTAAATCTTGCCATGCTGCACTTCTGTCTTGGAATCATAAAACAAGCGTTGGAACATACCCCTTTTCACTAAAGATTATCTATAACCACCCCTTTCTTGTCAAATTAGCTCCATGTACAGGATGGGATAATCGAGCTCCAGTTATCTGACTTTTTCATTACACGGTTCTACTAACAACACAATTGATTGACATTGACTGGTGCCGAATATAAACAAAAAAAAATATTTTGTGGTAGAAATGTTCTAATGCAGACCGAGGGTGGGGGGAAATGTATAAACATAAGGCTCTTCAGCTACATTCCACTAAAGGTCTCCGCAAATTCTGACCTTCCATTGAAATTGGATTATCCATTAAGTTAAATTCACTGAAATGAAAGTTTCCACTGTTTTCTCTTCTAGGCCATACCTGTCACTTAAAATGGCAATAATCAAAATTCCTATCTGGGAATCTAAAGGTAGTTCTCTGACTCTGAAGCACACACTTCTGGATTCTGAGATTTTTTTTTGGCGGGGGGAGATGCTAGCTGTTTTAGAATTCATGCTGCAGAGCTTCCTTATTTTAAGAGAGCCAGTTTGGTGTAGTGGTTAGGAGTGTGGACTTCTAATCTGGCATGCCGGGTTCGATTCTGCGCTCTCCCACATGCAACCAGCTGGGTGACCTTGTGCTCACTCTCTGACTAAGGCCCTTCAATGCTTGAGCCATGGACTTGCTGCAGACAGTTCTGCAGAAAGTTCTTCAGTAGCTCAAATGGTGAAGCAGCTTGTGCTGTATTGTGCTGTTAGGTGCCATAACCAGGCACCTAACAGACATATCTACCCAAATTCAATTCTAAATAACTGGCAGTAAATTAATCCAGCATTGTATGTCCATAGAGGTTTCCACACAGTCTGCCTGCAAGACCAGGTGGGGAACACAAAATGCAAGCCAACAATTCTGCCTCATGGGGAACCTTCTGGAGTGCAGAAAAGAGACAAATTTCAATTTTCTCACAGAGCCTACCTCCTGACAAAGAATCTTCATTGTCCAATCCACTGACACCAATGACTTAACAAGGAAAGCTCTGTGGCCTGTATTCTGCGGCTGCCCTTGTTGAATTGTTTCACCATGCAGTTGAGCAGCTCTGCAACTAAGGAATCTCGCTGTAAGCTATGTAGCTTTCTATAGCAAATAACGGAATGAACAAAGCCCACCCTGAAGATCTCAAATTGTGGAGATGGGCAATAAAGGGAAACAATAATCTGTCCTCCCTCCAGAGAATAGAAAGAGCCACTTTCTATTGAAGTGTTTTGCCCAACAAGAAGTGGCAGTTTCAGATTCCCAAGTGTGGTCTTGGCAATCCTTTTGCTCCTCTCCTTCTGTGGTGACCTCAGTCTCCCGGAGGGGTGTAGCCTCATAAACAGAAGAATTGACTTTTACAATTTGGCTGTGAAGACAGAAATACAAACCCTAGGAAAAAACAGGGGGAAAAAAGGAAAATAAAATTTTAAAAAGGTTTCTAGATGCATGAGGGAAGACAAAACCTAGAGACAAGGAGCCATGTGTGTTTCCCAACATTTGGACACGTTTTCCCCAGCATCCACTTTTAGTGGAGAAGACTGGACACTAGAAAAAAGATAGAGACCCACTTCCGTCAAAGTTTACTGGATTGTTAATCTGAAATCTAATTAATTCAGATTTGATCTGAGAAACAGTCAGGAAGTGGGCAGATAGGGGACAGACTCAATGATAAAATCTGATTACACTGGATTTTGAGATCATCCATAGCAAATATTCATCTGCTGTGTTGCTGGGGATTATGTGATACAGATTTGATTTTGAGTGACTTTCCATTGCAAATTTGTGTTCCGGGGGGAAGAGAATCTAAACTTCATAGAATGTGAGAGGCACAGGCAGCTATGAGGGTAGGGGTTTAAGGACCTTTTCTGAATAAGATACCACTGTGCTCTGCCTACTAGGCTTTTCCCTCTCTGTATATATTTTATAGGTCCAAAAGAAGGATGCCTACATTTTAGGTTCTGTTTTCTAATCATGAGAGCCAGAGACCTGACCTTTAATAGATGAGGAAAAGTCAGATTATCTATATTTTTGAACAAAAAATACAGTTCTTCCATTATTTGCCTTGGGGGAAGGAGTCACACCTTCTCCACAGTTTAAAAGGTGCCATCTGCAAGAGTGGGCAGTGGAAGAGTCAAAGCACATGTATTCCACGCCACCTTACTGGCTATCCCCTATGTCTAAATTGCTCTTAAATCCCCAGCCAAAATGCACAAGGATGCTAATTTGATAGCACTGACATCCACAGAGCGGAAACCAAATATGAGCCTTGCTAAAAATATGCTTCCTCTTAAGCTAATTAATAAATCACCTGCATGTACCAGAATGTACCAGAATCCACAATAGATGGAGATGTGCCAATCTTTTCCTGGGCTTCATGGTGTGCAGCTTCACATCAGCTAGGGAGTCCTGAGCTTTGTGACTCACTCCCAATGAAGAAAGTGATTTTAAGTTAATGTTACAGCTCAAGCTGTTTGGATTTGGAGCTCCAAGTGAGCCATTATGAAAGGGGCTGTTTGATGAACCCTGCACAATGGCTTCAAGAGCAGCTTGCAAAATGCCACTCCTTGTCTTGTCACTGCCTATTAGTCTCAGGATATGAGGCGGTCTGCTGGACCATGTCATACCATGAATGAGAATGACATGTCATACCATGTCATACCATGGACGAGAATGCTGGAAGGGAAGGGAGCATGTGAAGGGTGGGCGCTACTCAAACAAGAGCCATTGCATGCTCAGTCAATGACTATCACAGAAAGACAAAAACACTGCAGGAGCTCTAAGAAGCCTTTTTGGATGAACTTCAAGAGGAACTAAGAAAGAAAAGGGAAATGGAGGGAAGGACAGAGCTCTAAAGAAGAGTTCCTACAGGTTACTAGGCACTGTAGATCAATCATCAGATAGGCCAAAGCTGAGAGTGAGCTAAGATTGGCCAGGGAAGCCCACTGTAACAAGAAAAGATTTTTCAGTTATGTGAGGAGCAAATGTAATGTAAAGGAGGCAATAGGCCCACTGCTGGGTGCCGATGGACAAACTCTAACGGAGGATGCAGAGAAAGCAGAAAGGCTCAGTGCCTATTTTACATCTGTTTTTTCCCACAGATCAAAGTGTTTAGGCACATCTAGAGATGGCAGTAGCCAAGAGATAGTGTCTGGGTGGCAGGTTGACATGGACAGAGAGGTTGTTGAGAGGCATTTAGCTGTACTGGATGAGTTCAAACCCCCTGGGCCGGATGAAATGCAGCCAAGAGTGCTCAAAAAACTTTCCAGAGAACTTGCACAACCCTTGTCCACCATCTTTGGGACCTCTTTAAGGTCTGGAGATGTCCCGGAGGACTGGAAGAGAGCAAATGTTATTCCGATCTTCAAAAAAGGGAGGAAGGATGACCCGGGAAACTACAGACCAGTGAGTCTGACCTCTGTTGTGGGGAAGATAATGGAGTAGATATTAAAGTGAGTGATCTGCAAATATCTGGAGGACAATTTGGTGATCCAAGGAAGTCAGCATGGATTTGTCTCCAACAGGTCCTGTCAAACCAACCTGGTTTCCTTTTTTGATCAAGTGGCAGGTTTGCTGGATCGTGGAAATTCGGTTGATGTCGTTTACTTAGATTTTAGTAAAGCTTTTGATAAGGTTCCCCATGATGTTCTGATGGATAAATTGAAGGACTGCAATCTGTATTTTTCAGATAGTTAGGTGGATAGGGAATTGGTTAGAGAACCGCACTCAAAGAGTTGTTGTCAATGGTGTTTCATCAGACTGGAGGGAGGAGAGTAGCGGGGTACCTCAGGGCTCGGTGCTCGGTCCGGTACTTTTTAACATATTTATTAATGATCTAGATGAGGGGGTGGAAGGACTACCCATTAAATTTGCAGATGACACCAAATTGGGAGGACTGGCAAATACTCCAGAAGATAGAGACAGAGTTCAACGAGATCTGAACACAATGGAAAAATGGGCAAATGAGAACAAGATGCAATTTAATAAAGATGTGTAAAGTTTTGCATCTGGGTCATCTGGGTCAGAAAAATGAAAAACAAACTAAACATAAGCAGGCAGTGTGATGCAGCGGTAAAAAAGGTGAATGCCATTTTGGGCTGTATCAACAGGGGCATCACATCAAAATCACAAGATGTCATAGTCCCCTTGTATATGGCACTGGTCAGACCACACCTGGAGTACTGTGTGCAGTTCTGGAGGCCTCACATCAAGAAGGACGTAGATAAAATTGAAAGGGTACACAGGAGAGCGCCAAAGATGATCTGGGGCCAAGGGACCAAGCCCTATGAATATAGGTTGGGGGACTTGGGAATGTTCAGCCTGGAGAAAAGGAGGTTGAGAGGGGACATGATAGCCTTCTTTAAGTATTTGAAAGGTTGTCACTTGGAGGAGGGCAGGATGCTGTTTCTGTTGGCTGCAGGGGAGAGGACACGCAGTAATGGGTTTAAACTACAAGTACAACAATATAGGCTAGATATCAGGAAAAAAAAATTCACAGTCAGAGTAGTTCAGCAGTGGAATAGGCTGCCTAAGGAGGTGGTGAGCTCCCCCTCACTGGCAGTCTTCAAGCAAAGGTTGGATACACACTTTTCTTGGATGCTTTAGGATGCTTAGGGCTGATCCTGCGTTGAGCAGGGGGTTGGACTAGATGGCCTGTATGGCCCCTTCCAACCCTATGATTCTATGATTCTATGATTCCAAGACCATCATGATGGCCTTCCTTGGTGGTCAAATGCTCATGTATAAAGGGCAATGAAAGGAGGCTCTTGGGAGGTATTTACATTTTATGTGGGACCTAGCTGATTATATTACACTAATAATAAAGAGATCTGGAGTGAAGTAGGAAGTGAAAATGGCCCTGGAGTGATCCAAGACTGAGCAGCCCTTGTGGCACTGGAAGACAGCAGTGCAGGGGACACCGGACTCAACAGTAGTAGCTCACCTTGTAAATGTGTTAAGATAATTGGGGAGGTTATCACCAATTACCACTGCCAGTGAGCTAAGTGGCCTTGGGTTTCACGGACTTAGTTCTGCTTGCTCCCGGCCATCAACAACCTTCTAGGGGAGCAATCTCTTAGGAGGTTAAATGTAAGTTAAATGGCCAGTACACTATGAAAGAGATGAAAGATGAAAGATGCATTCCTTGAGTATTTGGAACTAAGAATTGTTGATGAATGAATCCATAGGAATGGTAGTGCAGAATGAGGGTTAGAAACTTTTGGCCCTGAAGCCTCTTCCCTAACATCTCAAAACAACTCTTTTTCTTTCTTTGTGTAGTGGTTTGTGGCTCTCTCTCTCACTGGCCTACTATGCATAGGTGTTTCCCCTCCCTTTTGCTGTGCATCTCTGTGGGGTTTTCTTTTTCATTCTGCAGTTATTCCTCACCCCCTTAGTGGCCAGTTAGTTTTCTGAGCGCTGTTTCCCTGGGTTTTCTGAGAGTGGTTTTGTGTTGATTTTCCCTTATTTTGTTTCTGAGCCAAAGATAATTCAAAAGTGTACAGATTCTCCCAGAGTATCCCCCCGGCCCCTTTGCTGCCCCTCAAAGGTCACAGAGTCTTTTTGCCCACAATGTATCATTTGCCATTAATTGGTGTGCAAGCACCATTATTTTCCCCTTCCCTGTTTTACATTAAAAAGAAATTACAGGAAGCATCAGTTTCGCACTTGTCTTTTCTCACTCCAAAAAATGTGCTTCTCTGGAAGGTCTCCAAGAAGCCTCTTCACAAGCTCTGAAAATGGGGGAAGAGAGGAGGGAAAGACCAGCAATGAAAGTGTGGGATGGTTGTGGGTAATGACTTTTCCATTTTTCATAGCCACCATTAGCACAACAGAAAATCCACTGGAGCTTGGCAATAAGAAAAGGGATTTTTATAGCTGGTCTAGTCAGTTTCAAAAATGGTTTGGTCAATGTCATGATTTTTTAAACTTTTACATTCCTTTGTGTTCCCTTTCATTCAAGATACTGCACTAGGAGGATTTATTTATTTATTATATTTATATACCGCCCTCCCTGGGGGCTCAGGAAGGTGTTTCCTTGACGGTATACTGCAGCTGCAATAGGACAATTGCATCTTTAAAAAATAATGGAAGCAACCCCCCACAAGTCACAAGAGATGTCCCTACCCCAATTAAGAAAAACACCTTTTTTGTAGCTGCAGAATAGATACAGCAGATGAAAAAGGATAGTGTGTAGGAAGGCCCAGAATCCTAAATCAAGCTTAAAGACTTGACTAAGATTCTCAGTGGTAAGATGTGTGTGCATAATAGGCCCCTAGCTCTGATTAACTTCATTGTCTTGGTAAACTCCCAATCTGATTATTTATTGCTTATCTACCTTAATTCCTCCTTGCTGTCTCAGTTGAATATGGCCTCATGTATTGTTTCACAAACATGAGACAACATTGTTATTTTGTCTTTCACACCAGAGGTGTGAACTGCAGAGAACAGAACAAAGTGGGGAATGTTTTTGCGGTGATTGTTTTTGTTTAAGAACGGCTCAGCAGATTCCATGATCACCTATGCTGCAGGTTTTCATTTTTGTTTTATGGAACATACGGTGATCCATGGGAGAAAGGATGTTTTAAGTGTGTAGCATAGACTTTTCCAAAGTGAAACCAAAACTAGATTTACCAATCTCCAGGTGGGGCCTGGTAATCTCAGCATTTCAACTGATCTCTAGATAACATAAATTAGTTCCTGTGGAGAAAACAGCTGCTTGGAGGGTAGAATTTTTGGCATTATACTTCACAGACATCCTTCCCCATATCCTATCATTTCCATGTTCCCAACCCAAAATCTCCTGAGATTCCCAACCCAGAGATATCAAACCCAGCGAAAGAATCTTGATACCTTTTTGCAATAGAAAGAAGAAAAGTTATTTTTATGTCCCACTTTCCTCTGCTAAGGAATCTCAAAGCCTTCTCTTCCTTTCCTCACAACAGACACCTTGAGAAATAGGTAGGGCTGACAATCTGAGAGAACTGACTAGCCCAAGGTTGCCCATCTTGCTGCATGTGGAGAAATGGGAACCAAAGCTGCTTCTCCAGATTAGACTCTGCCATTGTTAACTACTATTCCATGCTACTTCTCTGGGCTTCAAGATGGTGCCTTATCCATAAAGGAAATGTTCAAAGACAAATTGGTCAAAGCAGAAAGCAGCATTTACTGAGTCAATGCAGCCATTCTGAATAGCTTTCTGGCATTTTCTTAGATGAGGCCCACATGAAAATGTACTAAAGCACAGGCTGAGATTGGAAGAGTGATCAGACCTCAACACAGAGTTGAGGCATCCAAGTAAACTATTTATTCAAAATGGCTGAAAACTACCCCAGCTGATTTATTTTTCATGGACTTCCTCAGCATCCAGTATCCAAAAGCAACAGAAACAAATTCCAGAATAAGATACAATTCCGTAGTATGAAATCTCTTGTGGCATGCCTGGTCTACTAACAGAGCATTGTCTATGAAGTGACTTTCGGTCCCCCACAAGAGATGTTCTTCCCCTGGCACTGCTGAGTCCTGGAATCCATCCAAAGTCATAATCCCACAGGACAGTAGCTTGAAAGCTTACTGCAAACAGCAAGTAAAATATCTGGCAATATAGTCAGGATGATTTTTCATTTGCACACTCCTGACATCCTCAAATGTGTCTTGCTTTTCAAGGTAAATGTTAGCAAAGCAAATCTGCAAAAAAATGATTAGATCCCCAGCCATCCTTCTGTTCCCTGGTGGATTTGCATGTAATGCACGGAAATAGTCCTTCAGCAAAGTGGAGATTATGGTCTCGAGAGAAAAGTCAAAAGGACTAAGGCCTGGATGGGATTTTCTGACACTGATAGTGAATGCACTTGGGAAGAAGGGATGTGGGATGAGCACAGCAACATCTTTGAGAGTGTGGGGAAAATATATCAATAATGGCATCAGTTAAGCAAATCGCCACATCTTGAGAGCTTATTTATTGTCTTCAAGGGCTGGTAAGCGTTCCCGATGACAAGCTTTCTAATTTTACAAAAGGCTCTTGCTTCACACTTATGAGAAACCTGGTGTTGGAGAACAAGTGGGTGGGACTGTTTAAGTGTGAGTCACATGTTGGATTCTTTTAAAGGTTTGTGCGTATTCAGAAAGACTGAAGCACAGGCTTTGAGAGTATGATAAAATGGGTAGTTGGCATGAGAGACAGCTATATTGGCTCCCACCACATGAAACTCCACCACTCAGACATGGTTTTGAGGTACAATCCAAGCAAGATAAATAATGCAGGACTTGGCAAATTTAACAGCAGGGAGGGATGGCAGTGAACACTCTTAAGATGTTGAAGACACAAAGAGAAAACCTCTCCTCCAGAGGCTTTTAACAGCACACCCATCAGGACGGCATCTATCAACATGTCCATCAACAGTATCAGATTGATAGATGTAGTACTAATTTTTACAATGGGTATAGAATATCCTGAGATGTGTGATACATTTTTACTCATATGATTCCTGATTTGCCATACAGTTCCTGAGGTTAATGCTTTTCAGTAGCTCTCTCAGCCTCACCTACCTCAAAGGGTGTTTATGGTGGAGAGAGGAAAGGGTAGGCGACTGTAAGCCACTTTGAGACTCCTTAAGGTAGAGAAAAGCGGCATATACGAACCAACTCTTCTTCTTCTATACATGTGCCTCTCTGAGCACGTGAGAAGGTGCAACCTGCTTGTCTGGTTGCATGTATACAGGCACCAATTGATTACATGAGTAAGATAAATTAGGGGAGCAAGAATATGGCTTACCACAGGATCCCCTTTTCAGCCTGGCTTTTCTATTACTTTGCTCTCCAAAAAAATGATGCAAGCAACCCACAACTAAGATAGTTTTCATGGCAGCTCTTCTCTAAATGTGCCATGGCAGAAACTTCTGCCTGAACACAGTCAACAAAAATAAATGTTTGAGTGGTGAGTTCTCCTTCTTTGGAAGTTTTAAAGCAGAGGCTAGATAATAATCTCACAGAAATGCTGATTTTATGAATTTAGGCAGATGGTGAGTGGGTGGGCAGGACAGGGTGTGCCAGTGTTTGTCCCTTGTGGCCCTTCCTTGCATACCCAGGGAATTACTGATTGCCACTGTGGGATGGTGGTTGAATTTCCTCCAGACTGGGCTGGATTCTGGAGATTTTTGTTGGTGGGGGGATCACTTGGGCATGAAATTGGGATCACGGTGGGTGGGCAGGTAGTTGTGAGTTCCTGAATTGTGCAGAGGGTTGGACTAGATGACCCTGGATATCTGTTCCAACTCTATGATTCTATGACTTCTAAAGTTTTCAAGCATAGCTTGAGACAGGGAAGATGGAGACAAGCAATGGCACACAGAACAGATGCATGCCTTGCTGTAATCAAGTGTAATTTCAGACACATATGTCTGTATGGCAGTGGCTGAAAACTTTTCACCTGCAACTAATGCAAGTGCTCCAGCATTGAAGACGTGTGTGTGTGCACACTTATGTCCGTGCAGCCAGAAGGCAAAAAGCAGAGCAGCATACCATTCACGGAAGTAATTTCTCTGATTACAGAAAATTGCAGTACAATCTGTGCAACTTGCTGGGAAGTCCATCAGCCACATTCACAAACGCAGAGGAAATCTGAGAGTTATTTATCTTCCTTTTACTACTGCATCTGTGTGATGATGAACAGAGGAGCAGAACCACCAACTGTACAAAAGCAACCACAAGAACGGCACAAGAGGAACTCCTGGACCATCATAAGTTCAATTATTCATTGCATTTTGCCTCCCCTTTAAGCAACCGAGTTGAAGTCCTATCCACATTTGCAGGGTGCTATGAAATTTAACCAAGCAGCTTTAGAACAAGCCATATTTCTCATTTTTTTTTTAAAGAAAAAGACACATTAAAACGTTGCTGGGGAAACACTTGTAAGACTATATAATGAAGAAGCCTGAAGGCTGGGTCTTGTACTACCTGAGTCTGGGATATATCAACTTGCATCCAACTGAACATTCTGTGGGAGGAAGCATCGCCACCCATGGAATCTGAATTCCTTACCTACCTCTTCCCTATGAAGCCCCCAAAGTTCCTGAAATTCAGCTCCTGGGTGCAGCAGAAGGATTTCAACTCACAGAAACATTCAGCTGGACAACATTCCACTGTCCTTGGGCACCGACTCCAACACATCTAGCTTCTTACAGTTATGGACAGATAATAGGTACATAGAAGCCCTTAAAAAGTAGTCCTAAGCATGAAGGTACACTCCATGTATTTATTTATTTTTTAATTTTATTTAGAGTTCGGCTTCTATAACGCCACTCCCCAAAACCGCTCATGGTGGTTTAAAACTCAAATGTAAAACCCCATAAAACTAACATTAAAATCCCTTATTACAATCCCCCCCCCCCCCGGCAAACATTCCTTCCCTTCATCCTTCCAGGCTAACAGATTGCCTCAAAATGAGCATCAGGGGAGATCTTCCTGGAAGAGCTCAATGATCTGAATGAGGGGACCCTGATCTTCCTTGTCCAGGCCTCAACCAAAAAGCTGACAGAAGAGTTCTGTTTTGCAGGCTCTGTGGAACCGTGAAGTTCTTACCAAGGCTGAAAAGAAGCATGCGGGAGTAAGAAGGAAGCCAATGTGAGTGGAGAAAGACAACTCTGTGTTATGGCAGCAGAAACATTAAAGATAGTTCCAGATGAAACCATGTTAGTTCATGGGGGATAGATCCGTCCATGACTACTGACCCAAATGGCTCCATGCAGCATTCCTCTCATTAGCAGTTGCTAGGGGGCAGCAGCAAAAAGGGACTTTGGTATTTGTGCCTCATCTGTGAGTCTTATGAGGTATCTGGTTGCCTACTGTGGGAAGCAGGATGATAGGACTAAATGACCATTGGTCTGATGCAACAGGACTCTTCTTAAAGCAAAAGTACACAAATCCTATAAAGTGGCAACCAACTTTTGGTGATCCCAGTTAGGGGCTTTCAAACCAAGACTGAAGCCGAGTGGCTTGCTATTGCCTTCCTCTGAAGAGTCTCCCTTGGTGGTCTCCAATCCGACAACCAATCCTGCTTAGCTTCCAAGATCAGATGAGTTCAGGATATAAATGCCACCTTCCCTCCCAAACAAATCATTACAAATGTATTCAACAGCTCATTAAAATCGAACCATGCACTCCAAGAAACAGGCATAAAACCACATTTTGTTAGGCTTAGTTAAGCCTTGTCAGGAGACTACCCAGCCATGTTTTCACCCATCCACTTCCCAAAGTCATTGCTTCGGCGGGGGGGGGGGGGGGGAGTGAGCTCTGACTCATGAAGGCTCTTGCTGGAATAAACATTCTTAGTCTGAAATGTACCACCGGACTCTTGCTTCACTCTAAATCCAGATAGGTGACAATGCCTTTTGTCAAGCAAACAAGCGTTCACATTTGTTTTAGGCTACTCGAACCAACCACCATGCAAAATAATCCATCAATGCAATCTTCCAACGCAAGTCCAGCCTAACATGGTTTATAAATGTGCCAGTGCCTTTGAATGGTGGGGAAATAACACTGCAATGAAAACCCATAAAGGAAGGCCTATGTGCCTCTCTGTGTGACAAGCCTAGCAATTAAGCTCCACTCCATGACCCAAGGAGTCACTCTCTGTCACAGCAAGGTATATGGCACATCAGATTATGACAGCCTAGCTAGCTCATAACTTGACACTGTATAAACGGGGCACTAATCATCCCACCTTTGGCCTGGCATGCATTTGGAGGGAAACAGCAAAACAATTAAGAAAAATATGAATATGTCATGAGGCTTGCTGTTTTCCTCAGGCTGATTTGTACATTGGTTTTGGTCTCTTCCTTGCATACCAAGAAGCTCAATGGTCTGCTCATTCATCAAGCACTATGAAGCTAGACTTAGCTTGCCAACTACCAGGCAAGATCTGGCGTTCCCCCAGGGTTACAACTGACCTCTGGACTGTAGAGAAGAGTTTCCCTCAAGGAGGGCAGAATCTGAGCCATCACATTCTCTCTGAGCTCCCCCAAGCTCTACAGTCCCAAACCATGACTCCAATATCTCCAGGAATTTTCCAAAGCAGAGTTGCCATCCCTATGCTGGATAACTTGGTGATGCAACAATTCAGCTTCCATGAAAAAGGAAATCTGGGCAAAAAAGCCATATTGCAGAACTTTGTCTCACTTGCAATGCGTGTTGGTAGGCAAATGAAGCTCAGAAAGGAATTCCATTGGGATAGTCATGGTAGTTTGGTGCAGCCCCCCAAAAAGTGAGAGAGAGAGAGCACCTCTTTCGCCCTAGAACAGGGGGTTCTCTGTAATGTAGTCTGCTGCAGACTAGTGATTCAAGCATCCCCTAAAAGATCCAGGAAAAAAATCAAGAAAAAGGTCTGCTCTAGGATATTTTGTGTAGTAAAAAGTTTTCATTCATAGGAGTTATCTCTGTGCTGCTTAGCTTAAAGCTTTGTTTCTGCTGCTATTTCAAGTTGATCACAGAACAAAACTTGTTAACATACTCAAGTGAGCAGCCCAGAATATTTTCCATTATTCAGAAAGTGGTTGTGGTGATGGAAAGTGCAGTCAAGTTATAGCGACCTTATGACAGTCCCATAAGGTTTACAAGGCAAGAGATGTTCAAAGGTGATTTGTTCTGGCCTGGCTCTGGGTAATTACCCTGGAATTGCTTAGTGCTCTCCCATTTAAATTCTAACCAGGGCTTACCCTGATTAGTTTCCAAGATCTGACAAGACTGATCAGGGCATTTAGAAAGTAGCTTTCATTCAAGAAAAGATGGGTGACTCTTGTAGAGTTGCCAGATTCCTCCTAGCAACTGGCAGGGGAGGGGGGACTTACCAGGAGCAGCAGGAAGGTCCATCTTATGTATAGAATCATAATCATGTCACTGCCCATGTGAGCCAGAAGTTATTTCATCATGCCCAGGATGTCATGATAATGCTCTAATACTTGTTCAAAACTCTATGGCTTGGTTTCCACTGTAGGGTTTTTGCCAAATACTAGACTGTTGCCCTGAAATTTCTATATCTCCCTCTTTTCAGGGTAAATCCCCCCCCAAAAAACCCACTGATTTGTAGCGGGAAGGGAATGAATGCCTCCACTGGGGGCTCTAGTAACCCTAGACCTTTGTGTTAAATATTAACCCATTCATTGAAGCCAAAAAAGCTTTTACTTCAATAAATTGGTTAGTTCCTAAGGAGCTACATTATTTTATTTTAAACAAAAAGGAAGTACAAATTCAGAGCCAGCCCACCCATTAGGTGGACCTACGCTATCACCTAGAGTGCCACTCTTTGACCCAACTGAAGGAACATCACATCACCCCTCCCCATGGTGATGCCAGACTCAATCATGGCCTGTCACAGTAAGCAGTATCCTTGGGTGGTACCACCACCTAGAAGAGGAAGTAGGGCATGCAGTGGAGGCTGCCACAGAAATGCCACCACCAGTGTACCTGGTCTGCTTACCAAAGCCTTCCTCCATCCAGCACAGGAAGTACCTGTCTGCAGGCTGGTATAGCAAGTGGGAAAATGAACATTTGACACAAAAGAGAATGCTGGGAGAAGCCCACTGCAGTCACTGTGCTGCCACTGCAGTTGGCTGGCCTGCTTTCCATGAATCAGGACTTGTCTTCCAGTGATTGTGGAAAAAGCAGTCCTAGGTAGTGCATGGCTAAGATCCTGATAAGTGAGTGGGTGGGTGGTAGGCACCCTCGTCATCACTGGGAGTGGTGAGCACCATAACAAGCACAGTCACATTACCTTCTTTCCCCAGCTCAGCCTGTTTCTGTCTACTGACTGTGAGAGGAAAATCAGACCACCTTCAGAGGTGGACCTGGGTTGACTTGCGGTAGCTCTGTGTCCATTAAGTGTCACACCTACTTCAGCTCACAGCTTTCCTAGGACACCTAACAGGGTTACTTGGTAAATTCCTGGAAATGTGGGGGTAGATTTGGGGAAGGGTGAAGTTTGAGGACAGGAAGGAGCTCAATGGGGATGTCAGTCCATAGAGTACACTCTCTGAAGGTGCCATTTATTCCAGAACTGATCTCTGTAGTCTGAAAATCAGTTTTAATTTCAGGATAATTCCCTTTGTGCCATCCCTGTATGAATTAATAAATATTTCTATTTCAGTTCACCCTTGAAGAAACGGAACAACAACATACACCAAGGCAAAACAATTGGTACAATTTTTTTTTAATTCCAGGATCCTCCACAGAGCTTTACATAATCATCTGTATCTAAGGATGCTTTGCATAACAATGTCCACTGAACAGAGAATAATATAATGACACATGTCCTTCCAAAACTGAATGATAGGCAGACCATAAATCTAAAATAAACCATTTCCTTTGGGAACATTCCCTCACTTTCTTTCAGTATACCGTTAGGATGCAGCAGATAATTCAGCCAAATGCCCCCCCCCCCCACAATGAACTTTAATTTTTTTAAAGCCTTCTTGCTCTAAAGGAAAACAAATGATAATTGGAGCCTTATATAAGTGCTGAAGCCAGTTGACTACACACCCTCTTGCCTTTCAAATAACTATCTTTCAAAAGGTTCTCCCAATGAGGGCTCATGTCAGTTAAACAAGCTTGAAAGTTGTGTACATTTCTAATTTGGGGCCTAGGTCAAGGGAGATATATAATTCCCTTGTAAATATAAAACCATGAAAGAACAGTGACCTCAAGTGGCCAGAAAGACATGAGAAGATTACTTCCACTTGAATAAACATGGCATCACAACCAGCTGGGACACCCAGCTATCCCCTGACAGGGATTATCCTCATGATCCTGCAAAATGTTCTCCATCATTTTGGCCTTTGCTGAGGTCCCTCCAGGACCACACTGCATCCAGTTGCCTTGAGATCTGAAAGTATGTGTGTGGATGTGTGTGTATGAAGCACAGCACAGTTTCTGTAAAACAGCAATTATGTTCATCCTTTTTTTTTTAAGGAAGGAGTACAAGATCTTCAACTGGAATACATACCTATATAGTGTGTCAAGGTAATGCTCTTGATATCTGTGTTCTGTCCTTAGAATCATGCATCCAGGGAGTCTGCCAACCATGCATAATGGGAGTGTGTACTACACATAATCCTTCCAATATGAGCAGCCATCATGTTGTATAAACAGTGGTAATGTTCAGATTTACTATGCGTGTACAGCTTCAGTAAGCACAAACTGAACACTGGATTTTCCAGTTTCACTTTTATGTGTACCAAGCTTCTATGTGCATGGTAACTGTACGCATCGCTCCTCATCACTCAACATGTTGACCATACATATTGAGGGAATCTTATATGGTGCATGCTCCTATTTGGGGGGGGGGGTTGTAGCCTTCAGATAGTATAGCTTCTGAATGGATGCATACATAGTGAATTCTGTTCATAAAAGCCCAGTGCATTTTATATGATTAACAGTAGACTCTGTAGGTTCATCCATGCATGCATGCAGTTTAAATTCAATATCAGCAAAGGGTTTTCAAGGGTGGGGGATTACTTTCCTTTTTTCCATGCACTTCATGAACTAATAGTAAAGAACTGAACCAAGAGCCCTGGACATTACATCATGGATACATACTTGTATTGCTCATCAGTTTCTTGACAAATAAACTGTGTCAATAATTTGTGATAGAAAAATAAATGAATGCTGGAAATGAATGCTGGCTTCAAAATTTACTGGAAGTTGAAAGTGAGTGAACGCTTCCTAAGGACTTTAGTCTCATACTGGCAACCAACAGAGGAATTTATGATGTACCATATCTAAAGGAGGCTAAAGAAGAATTTTAGGTATACTGATAGGATAGATATGTTCTTTAGTCATTATTTATTTAATACATTGTGATCCCATTCCTGCTGCAAGGACCTCAAGGTTGCATCATATGGTTCCCCTCCTCCATTTACAACCCTCTGATGTAGATTAGGTTGAGAGTACAGCCAGGAAGTTTCCCAAGGTCATACAGGAAGTTTCTTTGGCAAAGTGAGGACTCAGACTTGGTTCTTGGATCTTCCAGATCCTAGTCTGGCATGCTAGCCACTACACCATAGTGGCTCAGTGTGCTGATTTGAATTGTATCAGGGTTTTGTTAGGCAGGGTTAGTATGTTACTAGTGCAGATGAATAGATGTGCACTTCAGCAGTATTCTGCATAAAAATAATCTTGCTGTAACTGCACAGACTATCTTATCCGGTTACTTTTTTTGTGATGCTTTATCAATGTTCTCATTTTGTCTGTGTGCCAAGGGATAAGGGGCGGTCAAGGAACTGAGGGAAACATGCAGAATATTGTATACAATCCATTTCCAGAATGAATCTTGGGAACTGATCTCAACTGGAATGAAGCAGGATAAATTCTGGAACAATAAAGGAGGAAAAAAAATGGAGAAACTGCTCATCCATACTCAGAACTCACAGAGGTAGTTTGCAAATAGAGCCCTTTTTTGGGGGGGAAAGCATGTAAAACCTAAGATGCAAATTGAGGCTGGGATGGCAACACAAAGGCAGCAAGTTGTTGTGAAAGCCAAACATCTCCGAAACCACAGCGTATCATCCTCTCGCCTCTTCTCCATTTGGAACCGAAGCAGCTCTTTGTAAATCACTTTTAATTGTCATATTAAAGAGGGGAGAGTGCTGCAATCAAAGAGCTTGTGGCATTGGAGGCCTGACACAGCCATCAGGCATGGATCAGCAGTCAGGATAATAGGAAGGAAAGGATGATGTAAGGGTTACATAAGCGCAGCACAGGCAGAAGGGAGTGCAGGGAGGGGAGAGCAGGGGGAGCACATGGTCCCTTCCTGCTGGGGGTTCTCTGATCAGACAGGCAGCTTATTGCCAGGAGGGTCACAATAGTGTGTCTCCTTGTTGGAGAAGGTTCCTTCAACTCTTAGGTTCAGGATGCTGGCAGCTTCATCTTGACATACAACTTTCTTTTCTTCCTGGCAACTTCTATCCTCTTCAGACTTGCCCGGCCAATACCTTCTATGGAATTGATTCCTCTTCCTCTTGATTGTCTTCCTCTCATAGGTCACCATTTTGACTTGATACATGACCACTTAGGCACAGTTACACTCCACTAATACCCAAAGCACACAGAAGGGTTTAACACTGTTCAGAATTGCACTGTGAATCTCAGGCCCATGTGCCTCCATGTCTAGTATATCTCATGAGAATTGATACCAAAGCATGAATGGGTTCCACTCATGTGGTCCATCCATTATTGTGAAATGTTCCAGGGCATGGAAAGAACGGAATGCATAATGAAAGAATGGAATGCATAATTATAGCAGAAGGTAATCTGAAAGCTCATCTTTGTACTGTGGCCAAAGCCACATGAGCAATGATGTTCTGAGGGGCAACATTGTCAAGACCAGCATGGAAGAGAGACCAAATAGTTGTGCCTGATTTGGTCAACACATGTGAGAACATGAATTACAAATTTACATATGAATGCTGACCTAGACTTAGGTATATAATCAAATGCTTCAAAACCACCAACCAGGAATTTGAGGTGATCTGTAAGATTCTCAGAAGGTGTCATTTCTTTCAGGTTAAAAGGGGAATTGTCAAATTGAAAACTGAATTAACAATTTTAAAAGTGGATTCAAAAATGATATTTACAGAACTCTCCCTTCTCTTTGACTTTCCCACACTAGAGAGTAATCACCCACACACCGCTAAGTGTCTTTGACTTGCCCAGATGTACACAAAGTGAAAGTACTGTTAATGTTTGTTCTTTTCTTCTGGCACTTCTGGTTGCTTCTTCTGAATCTCTTCTTCTCCTGCATGGCATGTCCACTGTGGACAATTCTGCCTCTGGGCAGGGAGGAATGGGACTCACACTGCCATCCTAAACAGAGCTATACTCTTCTAGGTCTGCTAGATTCAAGTCAAATAGCACCTTAGAGCCCAACATGATGTCCAGAGTACATCTGATGAAGAGAGCTTTGTTTTTTGTTTTTGATGAGTCCCTCATCAAATAATTCTAAGTAAACCCAGTAGTTAAGGAATAAGAGGACAAGTTCTCTTGTGGATTAAGAATTGGTTAATTAACAAGAAACTGAGAATGAGCATAAAGGGGCAGTTTTCACAGTGGAAGTTGGTAAGTACCGTAGGGCTCGGTATTAGGTCTGGTGCTTTTTAACTGGTTGATTAATGATTTGGAGTTGGGAATAAGCAGTGAAGTGGCTAAGTTAGTGGATGCCACTAAGTTATTCAGGGTAATGAGAACCAGGGAGAATTATAAGGCATTCCAGAGGGGATCTGTTGAAGCTGGGCAAGTGAGTATCAATGTTGCAAATAAGGTTAAATGTGGGCAAGTAGAAAGTACTCACATTGGAGCCAAAAACCTAATTAAAAATGCATGTTGATGGGATCTGAACTAGAGGTAACTGACCATGAGTCATGATTGTGAGAGATATTTTATTAAAAAGGTCAATTCAGTGTGTGATGGCAATCAAAAGGGAAAATTATATCCTGGGGATTATATTATATATAATATGAAATTATATTCCCAGGACCCAGGAAGTTGGTGAGAGTGGCATGGTTGGTGTGCAGTGCACCCATTCAGCCTTCTGCACCCTTCCCCAGTGGCCAAGAGGCCAGCAAGAGTGACATAGCCAGTGCATATCATGCCTGGCCAGCTTTCCACACCCTCTCCCAGAGCCAGGAAGCCATTGAGGGTGGCACAGAGTGTATTTGGATGGTCACTCACCCCCCCCCCATCTTACCTCTTAGCTGCTCTTCCTCTCAACCCAAATTTCCAGGAAGCAGCAGAGAGGAGGAAGAAGAGGACAGGAGTGGGGAAGAGACTGTGATTGGCCCTCAGTGGGGAAGAGTTCTCACCCTAATGGGGGAATGCTCCCTTGGTGATGGTCAATCGGAACATCATCAGAAACACCATTCAGCTTTTATGTGGTGTGATAATTCTATCATATGAAGGTAGAAAGAACAAAAAGGAGGGAGGAGGTTTGGGTTTACAGTTTACAGAACAATATTAGTACCTTTTTGACTACTGAAGATGTTATTTTTCTGCCACTGTTGTACTTAAGAGGACCGTGGGCTTTGCAGCTAAACTGTAATGGCTACAAGATGAAAATGACATTTGGCACAAAAGGCATTAAGAGCACATCCTGCTTCTTTGGGGTGAGATAGTTAAGTCTTACCCACAAAGTACAGATAGAGAGAGAAGGACTGATGGCTTCTGCATTCTCTCTTGCAGTTTCCTTGCAGCAGCTCTCAGAATATCTGTGTGATGGGAGAAAGAGTAACAATAAGGCTTAAAACAATTGTCGGGGGCAGAAGGATTACCTCTGGGCCATTTTTATCACCGTAGAAGCCTTCTTGTAAAAGCTGTGTAGCCACTCTCCCCTGCTGAAAGGTAATGGAAAGGCTTGGACTGAGAATCCTCAGCAGGCTTCTTTACTGGTACTTCGTAACCAAAAATGAGCTTGGCTGAACCCTGAAAAGTTGAAAAAGAGGGACGTAGCTACTCTATAAACAGCTGCAAAGATGTGCCCCCCTTTCTTGGTTTCTCCCTTCTCATTTGGCAGGGGTCTATTACCATTTTCTCGTGGAAGACTCAATTGCCCTGATTGGGTAATTGCTCCCACATTTCCAACTGCAGAATGCAAAGGGTCATGTCTTTACACCAAGCACAATGCCTTGCAGGACCACTACCACTAACATCTCACAAGGATTTTAAAAAGTGTGTTTTATGTTTATTGTACCTATCAAAAGACCCACAAATTAAACGCTGGGTAGTTGATTCAGGAGAAAAAGGAACCTAAAGCCACTGGGTGAAGACATTACCCCCCCCACACACACACACACACTTTCATTATCAAGTATGTTTCTGAACTGTATTGGTTTGATATTTAGGAAGGAGGTAGCTTGGGATTTATGCCGCAGAAGAGGGAGCAGCATTTCTCCCCTTTGCAGTTTTCTTCAGTTCATTAAATGAAAGAAAATTGATTTGGTGAAGCTAATTTTGTAATTAAAAAGCTTATCATGGCTTTCTGTAATGAGCTAAACAAACAGACAGTAATTCAGTGACAATATTTACGTAGCATGCATTGGGGGGATGTTTGTTTAGAAGATTAAATAATAGGTGGGGGGGGGAGTAAGGAAGAAGCATAGGGAAGCTGCTCCTTGGTCCTGAGTTCTCCCAAGCTCACCCTGTTTAAGGCACATCGAAGATGCTAAAAGAAACAAATGGATTCGCTGTACCATCACTGATCTTCTGTGGGATCTTTGTGAATAAGTTTATTCAGGCTAGAATGATAGTTGAGTACTGCAGTCTCAAAAATGAGAGAAAACGCTATGCTAATTTGGCCTACATTCTACTATTCTGTGATGTTTTAAGCCTTCCTATGGAGACTTTGTGTACTTGGAAATGCCAAGTTAGAGGGAAATTCCTTAGGCTGGAGTAACTTATTGTAGCCCACACATTTCTCTTTTGTACACACTTACATGCTTTTTCAACACATCCCATTCCTAGGATGCTTCAGACCATAAACAATGCAGAGCATGAGCAAAAAAGTGTGGAGACCAAGTGAGAACATAGATGTCCAAGGTGTAAACTGCACGGAGCTTTTATTCCAACCCCAGATCGATTCAGTCCCTGCCCTCTACACAGAATGTGATTTCCGTTTGGATTTTGGGTGATTTTAATTTTCCTTCTGCAGCAAGAAGGATTGATCCAGAGTGACCCTACCTTTATTGTGCCATATCTCAGGCTGCTTTTAATCCTCAATATCCATTTGGGAAAGAAAGCTCCGTGGTAGAGAACCTCTGATAGGCTACACCTGGTCATATGACACACTTGCCTTAAAGGAGAAGCCCCTAATTTCACTCAACTTCTGTCAGTCCTGGATTTTTCCTCCCTCCTCTGCCTTTTTCAATCCTCTCCCCCTCCCCTCCAAGAAAAGAAAGAGGCTCACTGCCTGGCTCCTCTCCCCCCCCCCTTCAAGAAAAGAAAGAAAGAGGCTTGGCTCCCCCCCACACCTTCTGAGCCCCCCTAACCACATGCAGAAGACTTTCCTGTTTCAATGGGGGGGGGGGAGAGGAAGACCCGAGTTCAAAGCGATCTGAATTCAACAGGATTGACAATGGAATAAAGAAAGTCAGTGCAGACTCTGCCCTAGTGTTTCAAGAATCCCTCCAGCAGTACTGGAACCACACTATGAGCTATGCCATGCCCTCCCACCCATTTAGAAAGAACCAAATGAAGCCATTACCATACCAGTTTCCATAGTCATCTGCAAATAATAGCAATATAATGGAATTCTATGTTCTGATGACAATAGCATAGTGAAAGGTATTGGTTTGGGGGAAGTGATATGAAGTATCAAGAGCCTGGTGATGTCACTTCCAGAGAAAACCCGGATGTTACTCCCAGGGGATAATAGCAGTGGCTCTAGGAACTGGCAGAAGACATTCTAGCACTTCATAGAGCTATTGCTGTTCCCCTTCCAGGTTTTATCTGGAAGTGATGTCACCACACTCAGAATACTGCGTTGTTTATTGTAAATTGTTACTGACTGTGAGGTGGACAGGCCTTGATACACATAGGATTATAATAACCTTATGAGACTGACTGCTCTTCAGCCTCTTGAGAGAGGCAGAGAGAATATGAGGGCAAGACAGCG
Source organism: Paroedura picta (assembly GCF_049243985.1). Lineage (NCBI taxonomy): Eukaryota > Metazoa > Chordata > Lepidosauria > Squamata > Gekkonidae > Paroedura > Paroedura picta. Next base: position 152,192,341 of record NC_135370.1, on the reverse strand, counting down.
GTTTCCTGAGGAGAAAATTAAAAAGGCTATGGTAGAATCAGAAGGCACTGAATCAGTCCCCTCCCTGAATCTAGGGTTGCCAGGCCTCTGTGCTCACCCCCTAGGAGCTTTAGGACACATGGAGAGGAAGGGCTGGTGAATGCTGAAACATACTTCCACACTGCTCAAGGAAGTTTCCCAACTTTGGGGAAATTCCTAGAGCAGCCTTTCTCAACTTTTTTACCATCAAGAAACCCCTGAAACTTTTTTCAGGTTTCAGGAAACCCCAGAAGTGGCATGACCGTGAAGAATATGGTTGGGAAGCATAGTTGTCTACATCAGTGGTTCCCAACCTTTTTATCACCGGGGACCACTCAATGCCGGGAACCACTCACTGGGGACCACTCAATGCCTTTTACTGAGGCCCGGTGGGGGGGGGTAGTTTACTCCTCTACTCTCAACCACTGCCCTAGCGCTCTCTGATCGCTATGGTAATGTTTAAACATCCCTTCAAAGTAAGATAGACACGCTACAACAATGAAGTGTGTCGTAAAGGGCTGGGGTGATGAAGTAAAGGGCTGGGGGGGGAGAAGGCGTCCTTCAGGGCCCACCTCCAATTAGTTGAAGGACCACATGTGGTCTGCGGCCCACAGGTTGGGGATCGCTAGTCTACATGACCACCCAGTCCCCTCCCCTTCCCACCCCCTCCAGGACCATCACTGGCCATTTTGAGAGGGGAGGCATATTGATATGACCATACATGGTCATATCCCCCGATAAATGTTTAACAAATTTTAAACATATATATAAAAAAACCACCCACCCATTCTGAAAACCCTTCCAGGACCATCAAGAAATCCTGGGGTTTCATGAAACCCTGGTTGAGAAAGCTTGTCCTAGAGCATTGTGAAACCTCAAATGACATTGCATAATAATCAATGTCCCTTCCCCCCTCATTTTCCCCATCCCCCTCCCCCTCCCCATTAATTTGCTCACCAGCAAAGGCAGAGCAGTGTGACTGGCAGTTTACTTGGCTAAACGCACCCATTCCAGATGTTCATGAACTACAATTCCCATGAGCCCCTGCCAGCATTTGCTGGCAGGGGCTGATGAGAATTGTAGTCCATTGACATCTGGAGGACCACAGGTTGACTACCCCTGCTCTAGGAATTTCCCCAAGCTCTGTGGTAAGTATTGGCTTTTACCAGGACAAGAGATGCAATAGCAAATAAATAAAACAAAAGTCCAGTGACACCTTTGAGATGAGCAGAATTTATTCTCACGGAAGTTTCTGTGATCCAGAGTTCACTTTGAGACTTCCCTTGTTTCAAGAAAGTAGGAGAATACCTCAGAGCTAAGGCATTTGCTCCCTATTTACCCAAGCACGCCAATATTCCTTTAAGAAAGTTAAAAGTGAATCATAATGCTGACTCATTTATCTGTGATCCTTGATGGAATTGGCTTTTGTTATTTTTTTTAAAGGGACAGGAGATCCAAGGTGGTTATCAGAAGAGCTAGATAATGTTTACGTGCACCATTTCAATCTTGTACTGAATACTGCCCCCCACCCCCGGGTTAAACTAAACACACAAAGTATAATTGTTTACCTGATCTAATTTCCCTTTGGAAAGCCAGTGCTTGCATACCTTGCCTGACTCATGCAGCAGCGTGTCATGAGATGCAGGCATCAGAAACTTATTCACCCAGAGTCAAAGTCATGGTTTCTGGGCAAAATTGCTCTGAAATTCTCTTTAAAAGGATACACATTTATGAGTACAACTTTGGAAAGTTCTTTGTCACTGGAATACCGTAACTCTCCCCCCACTCCCCGCCCCCCAAAATCTATTTCATCTCATGAACTGAGTTCCTGTGACCAAATGTTGACTTTGAAATCAGAGCATCCCTTTTGAAGGAAGCTGGCCTCATTACATCCACCTCTTCTCACCCCCCTCCCCTCCCTCTCTCTGAAGAAACATCCCCCGTCCCTGAAAGCTCTGAAGAGCATCTTGCATTGGCCTCTGACACAGATCTGCTGTGCTGGACAAAGGTGGACACAGCACAACGCTGGAGGCATGCTGTGCATCAGGGAAAACTGGAGCTGCACATCTCAAACCGTGCTATTATTCACTACAGGGTTTCAGATGGATGCTCCTCAGTGCCGCTCCCCTCCCCAGGAAGGCCTCTGACCTTTTCTCAAGATGGGTGTATGAGTGGAAAAGACTGGCCTGATGATGCACAAAGAAGGGACTGTTAAATAAGTCACAGATCTTCTCTCCCGGCCTCTATAATGTTGACTGGAACTTCAGTGGAAAAATGCAGGCTTATGGAACTAAGCAACTTGCTTATTTCCTTTTCAATGAAGATGGAATGGATGGTGCATCACACAGGTGGAGTTGTTTCGTATAACAATCTTTTCCTTAGCTGTCTTTCTCAGATTCAGTGATTCCCCCCCCCTCCGGCCTCTTCCCCACCAAATGGACAATAAGCCAGTTTCATCTCCATTACTAGCCAGCAATAGGAAATTCAACAGCGGCATCCTTTATTATGGTGGGAGGAGGGGTGGGAATTTCAACATAATTTGAAGAAGAAGGGAACTTACATACATCCAAGGCAACTTATCCATTATACGCAGTGCCCAGGGACTATGAAATTCCTTTATACGCAGTGCCCAGGGACTTTTAAATTCCTTTACAATCATAACAACAACCAAACCAACTTTTATAGTTGAAGAAACTTTTAAATAATTTTCTCAGTATTTAAGGCCTACGGAAATCTATAAAATTTTGCCCAAAACAGAAAAATAAAATAAAATGTTGAAGTATTTAGTTGTATAATATATATGGTGGAAGGGACCCGCAAAGATGCCTATAGCCCCGATAAGCCATAATGTGGCTCTGTGTCTATCTACAAAGGTTAGTGGTTGAAACACTGTCAAACCAGTTCTGTGAAGACCTATGTTCAGCTTCTCTGCTTAAGAATGAAAACTCAGTGGGTGACTGGGTGACTCTCTTTCTCCACCTAACCTACCTCACAGGATTGTAGTGCAGACATGATTCCTCAGTCTCCTTGAGGAAAAAGTGGGGGGAAAGTGACAAGGGAATTTTCCAGGACATGAATATAAATTTATTTTGTGGGATGTGATACAGGTCCAGTAGTGATAGAGCTTATCATTTAGAGTCATTTTTTAACAGTGATGAGGAGCTACTAATTTGAAATATTACCCAAAGATCCCATGACCTTATCTCATATGAAGGTGTACTAAGCCATTCCTCATTCTTGTAGGCTTCTCCTGTTGACTCCTCAAACACACATATATTACCACTCAGAAATGTTTCCTTAGCAAAAAGACTGACTGTTTCCATACTAGGGATATTGTTCAGATTTACATTTTTAAAGGGTTGAGTTTTTCAGCCATTTCTGCACTGAAATTTGGCTTTTTGGGGCAGACCTGAATTCCCCCTCACTTGCCCCACAGCAAAGGAAAACCCCAGAAATCCAGGGGCCATTCCGCACTCGTTCAAAATTGCACAATGGTTGCAAATTGAAATCGCTACTGTTTTGCAGTTATGCACAATGTCGTTGACAATCTGCAACACTCCTGAAACCTATCCGCAAAAAGCGCTTCATTGTAGCGCTTTCTGGGAAATCCCCAAAAGTGGATTCACCCTCCGGAAAGCGCTACACTCTTGCAACCAATCTGCAACACTAGCGGAAAAGTTCTGTGCATTACCATTGTTGCAGTTTCTGCAAAGTCCCTCCCCCTGGCTCTCTCCTCTGATCTTCCGGCGAAGCAATCACCATTTTTTTTCTCGGAGCAAGCGGAGATCAACGCACCGGTGAGCTTTTGTTTACCCAGCGAGGCTTCCCTGGATGCAGTCCCTCCCCAGAGCTGTTTTAAGTAACCAAGCACGAAGCAACACACAGCCCCGTTTGCTGGTTTATTTTCCCTTTATTTTTCACTGTATTTTCGGCCGAAAATTGCGCCCGTGCGGGGGGGGGGGTATTTTTTTTTACTCGGGGGGAGCATGGCAACGATGAAATGGCAGCTCAAACACCACCTGCTAGCTAGATGGGTCTTTCCGCTGCAGATCAACGCAGATTCGTTGCAACGTGTGTTTTTTTTTAAAACCTTCCTTAAAGGGAAAGAGGCTTTATGGGAGCATGATAATGGCCGCCCATTGGCTGCTTGACGGCCAGGGGCGGGACAAAGCTCGGCAATATCGCTTCCTGGCTAGCGATTTTTGCCGAGACCGGAACCCTGTGGGAAACGATAGAAACGCAACTGGATTCCACTACAAAGGCAGGTATGCATAACGACAAATTCCACTATTTAAAATGGCATTTTTTCGTTCCGCAACCAATTTGCTAGATAGATCCTGGTGCGGAATGGCCCCAGGTTTCACTTCTTGAAGCAGGGGCTAACGGGTTCTATTTCGGGACTGTTTAGCACAGGCTCAGATCAGGGAGGGGAGGCAAGAGGACCTCTATGTCTCTCCTCCTCAATGTGATCTGACAGCCATGCTATGCAGCACTGGGGAAGATTCCCTAATGCTGCACAAGGCTTTAAGGACTCGGATGGGGGAAGGTACCCTCAGATTTCTCCATCCCACCTCACCCTGTTCTTTGGAAGCAAGGATAAAAAATGCAACAGCAAAAAGGTTAGAATGACTCATGAAGTCTGCCTGATTTCTCTATACTCGTTTTGTAAGTCAGGTTTGCTGGATAGGTTGAACAAGAAGGAAAGTGTGCAGCTATTTTTCCTGTGATTGATCATTTTTACCTCAGAGTACAAAGGATGATGCTGTATGTCATAGAGAATTGCTATGACATAGTGCTTTGACTAGGAGCACAGAGACCTGTGTTCAAATTTTCTCTCAGCTTTGAAGTGCACCAAGTGACCTTTTACCAGTCTCTCTTTCTCATTCTAACTTACTTCACAGGGTTGCTGTGAAGGACCCTGTAGGTAGACCTGTGCTCTTTGCAGAAAGGGTGGGATAATAATCTTGACTTTTAAAAGGAGAGCTGAGAAAGAGAGAGAGGTAGAAATAAGTTCAGGCAAGTAGGAGGGAATGACTACGCACTGAGAAAGGGATAGAATTTAAGAAGGGAGAGTCACAAACCAAAGAACTCTGAAAAAAAATTGTCATGTGCCCTGTCTCTTTACTCTTGATGCCCTAGCGCTGCCATTCTTAACAGGGGCCATATGGCCCCCTGGGGGTCCAACATTTGAAGGGGCAACAGACTGACAAATGTAATAATGGAAGCCCCAAGGGTTTCTGAGGCACCCCGGTAACTGAACCAATGAAATACCATTTTTTGTCACATATGATGTCATTAATTGCTAGGAAGTTCAACCGTCAAGGGAAAGAAAAATAAATCTTCTAATCTGTTATTTTGTGTGTGCTAGAATTAAGACATCCAAGAAAAAGAAATGAACACACATGTTGTTCTTGGTCAAATGTTCTAGAAACCTGTCTTCTGTATATGTAAGACAAGGTATGTCTCATGTACTTATTTCACTCTTAGCATAGGCCTTTTTTAGCCTAGTTCATTCTGCAGGGGGTCCTGGAACCTAAGAAGAGCTCCTAAAAGAGAAAATCTGGAGAAAAAATAAGATTGAGAATGATTACTCTAGAGATTACTACATCTTGTCAAAAACTTGAGGCTGGCTGAAACAGCAGAACCAGCATAGTATAGTGGTAAGAGTATTGGACCAGGACTTAGGAGGCTGGGGTTGAAGTCTCCACCATGAATTTCAGTGGATGGAACAATCACAGCCTAAACTATGTCCCAAGGTTGTATTGAGGATAAAATGAGTAATCATATATGCTGCTCTGAACTCCAAGAAAGAAGACTAGGAGGGGACGGAGATGGGGGAATACTCAATGGCTACTGCTTTTCTTTAATCGTCCAGGCCAGCCCAAGCAGGTTTTTTGGCTCATGAGACTTCATGTGCAACACTATAAAAGGGAGTGCTATACAAATTACATTACCAAGAGATGATCCTTTTGAGTTCTGTTAGGAAATAATGGCATTCACATTAGAAGAACAAAAAACAAAGTGAGTGAATAGGAGAGCCCTAGTAGAGTGTCAGGCATCAAAGCGACTCCACGGACAAATCACTTTGTAGCAATGTGGGAGATGAGAGGAGAGTGTGGTGGCAAATTGGAATGAGATGGAAGCTTCATACTAGGAGGGGTTTCTCCCCCCTCCCAAGAAAAGGATGTTTACCCTCCTGCAAGTAGCATCAGCTCCTGCTTGTAACCTGTGAAACATCTGAATGTCAATTTGAGCACTTATTTTTCTTCTAGTTAAAAGCACTAAATTGCTGGAACCACGTGAGTCTCATTCCTATTCTCCTTCAGATACTTAAGAGCCAGAGTAATTTTGTCATGAGTCACTTTTTTTAAGAAAAAGAAAATAACTTATTGTTCTCTGTTAATGTGAATGCATGCACAAGACAAATAGCCTGGCTCATCATTCTAGCTGGGCTTCCTAAAGGGCAGTCAGATCTCAATGGCTTTCCAAGCCCTCAGGACTAGTGCTGGGCCAAAGGAGGGAGTAGTAAATCATGAAATGTCAGCAGCCCGTGAAAAGTACAAGATGGTGTGACATTGTTGGCAACAGTACAGTGTTTAAGAGAAGAGAAAATGGGTTCCAATTGGACAAAGCCATGACCTTACCTCAACCAATTCACTGATGAAAATGGAGACACTTGATCTGAATGCAGATGGCATACTATTTGCAATGGGATATGTGTTGTGATGATGAGCTTGACTAGTAGTCATGCATAACTACATGAGTCAGAGCAGGACTGTAGCAAATGTTTTACAAAACAGTGTTGGTTGGCAATGAAACTGCCAGTGCAGAGCATTAAATTGTTCGTTAGTTGGCTATGCAATGTGGATGCTCTTCATGGTTACCCACACTCGCTAAGCTAATTTCCCCAGCTAAATTCAAATATCTCCAATTTTAGCACATCAATTAAGAATGAAGGTAGCGGGAAAGATTGTTAGCCCTCAGTTACATTATCACACAGTTAAATAGGATTATCTATATCAGTGGTTCTCAACCTGGGGGTCGGGACACCTTTGGGGGTTGAACAACCCTTTCACAGGGGTCATGGCAGGGCAAGCAGCTTGACCAGGATAGAACAAGATAGAGTGTTTGTCTGTCTGGAGCAGCAGAAAAGAGCAAGATCGGCATGGTGGGACAAGAGGCAGAACTGAACTGAGAATCATGAACAATGAATCTTCATGCCGTTGGTCAGTTTTGGTTTCATTTCTGAGAAAGAACACTTGCATAATTTTATGACTGGGAATCACCACAACAGGAGGAACTGTATTAAAGGGTCATGCCATTGGGAAGGTTGACAATCTATATGGTGTTGTGAAATTGTCACATTCAGTGCATGTCTCTGTTTGGTTGGGGTCATATTGGGAAGCAGGCCTTTAAAGAAGAATTAGATCAGGGAAATAATTGTTGCCATTAGATCAAATTAAAACCAATGGTTTGGATCCAGTATACATTTTCAGGTGGAAGAATTGCACTTTCCTGCTTTCCCCTTCTAACAGCAGCCTACTGGTCTCCATTAAATGCTGTTCTTCAGGGATAGGGAAATGTTGCTTGGGCAGGGTGTCTGCAGTGGGAAAGGGAAACTGGTGAAAATTGCCAGTTTAGTCTGGATCCCATCCAGTGTGTGGTAGTAGCTAAAGTGTTACGACCTGGGAAACGTAATTAAAATCACCAGTGAACTTGAAGTTTACTGGGCGACCTTGGAATAGTCTTCTACTTCATAGGACTATTGCAGGTGAAATGGAGGAGGGAAAAACCTGAAGATGTTTCACATTGCCCTAACAAGAATAACAGGCTAGCACTGTCTCAATCAGCAGTAACAGCCCATGCTCATTGAAATATCAGGAAGCAATACCGCTCCTCCTGGGTCTTAGTGTCCATATATCAGATTTAACCCAACACCAGCTAACTATACTCCCAACAGATTTCCATGCCCCATGACCCAGCCAATACAGCAGGAATCTCTGGCGTGCACTTGCTCAGATACAGTTGGAGGAGAGAAACAATGGTCCTTATGGAATGTTACTGCTAACCAATAGACACTTATGTTCCCACTTCCAACCTGCGGGTACGAATTTACTGGTTGTCCCGGGCCCATGGGATGTTCGCCTGGCCTCGACCCGGGCCAGGGCCTTTTCAGTCCTGGCTCCAACCTGGTGGAATGAGCTCCCAGAAGAGCTAAGGGCCCTGCGGGATCTACCAGCTTTCCGCAGGGCCTGTAAGAGGGAGCTCTTCCGCCAGGCATATGGTTGAGGCCAGGACAGCTCTCCCACTAATCCATCAGAGGATCCCCTCCAATATTGAGATCTCTAACATCGAGATCATGGTTAGATCTATTGTATTGGTGCCACCCTCTTCTGAACATTATTATATCCACCAGGTTGAACTAAGATCAGAATTGTATATATATTATATGTTATATGTAACTTTTATTTGGGGTTTTTATGGGGATTTTATTGTGTTTTAACTATTTATGTTGTAAACCACCCTGAGACCTATTGGGAGAAGGGCAGTCTAAAAATTAAATAATAATAATAATAATAATAATAATAATAATAATAATAATAATAATAATAATAATAATAATAATAATAATAATGATCTCCAGGAAGGTGGCATTCTCCATCTCAGACCAGAACTTCTGCAGGGTAACATTGGGACAGGCATTAGCAGGAAGCCCCGCTCCCACCCCCCCAAAAATCCTAAAAATTTGCTCTACGTTTTTTTGTTTTTTGTTTTTTAAATCTTTTTTGAAAATTGCATTCCAAGGCAGTGGGTAAGTTTAAATTTGTATATAGGTACATGGATTAGCATGTCCAACAAGCAATGGTATTTTTCAAGATGAAACAATATTCTTTCCAAAGAGATTAAGCATGCCTTGATAGACAAATGTCATCCAGCTTCCCTCAAACATCCCCAATGAATGGCTCCAACAGTGAAGTGACCTCTGTTCTATGGTACTGAAATGGGTTCTAAACTGGCATGCTTTGTGCAGCACAGGCCTCTGGGAATTGGATTCTTGGTCATCATTTGGATTTAAAATAACTGCTCTAAAGATGCCTGGTTTTCCTCTGGTGAGCGATATCATCTTCAGTTGCTCCAAGAAGATGTAAAGGATTATGCAACCTTGGAGCAAATGAAACAAAGCAAATCTATATTCTTGGGTCTATCAATAAGTTTAGGAAGTCTCCATTAAAAAAAGGGGGGGGGAGATAATTTTAGAAAAACAGATTCCGCCCCCTGAAGTCAATGAGTTCCTAGACAGCATGTTAAAGGGTAAATCAGCTTAATAGATTCACAATCTTAATCTGGAAAAAGGACATTTAGTGACAGCCACATTGTATGTGAGATACAGTGGGTCAGTATCTCCATCAGAAGGAATGGTAGAAGTTCTGGAGTTAGCTGCGATGTTTGTGATATTATCTTGGGAATCAAAATACCACACAGACACAGGCAAACCTTTGGGAAGCGCAGTGGGACAGGCACACAGTGATGGGCACCATGCATACACATATATGTACCATCAAGTCACAACCAACTTATGGCAATGTTCACATAGGGCTTTCAAGGCGACTAAAAAGCAGAGATGGTTCATCATTGCCTTCCTCTCCAGCCTTTCCTGGTGGTCCCCATCCAAATAGTAATCCTGCTTATCTTCCAAAACTTAACCGTGTTTCAACCATACCATGTCACACCACACCACGTCCTCTGGCAGGCACCATATCAGACACAGAACGAAGCACAGAACAGGAGGCCAAATGAATCTAGCCTGCTATTCTTCTGAACAACAGCATCTCATTTTATTTTATTTTCCTCTTCTTCAGAGTCAAGAGCATATCAGAGGAAACATAATTCTCACAATAGCTAATAAATCAAAACATTTTTTTTAAAAATAGAGAAGATAAAACATGTCCACGAGGAAAGTAATTTCTGATACACTTTCTTTACTTCGAACGACAAAGGCACCTGATTTAAATCTCAGTGCCTCAGCAGGAATCCAGAAGCTGCTGGCCTGAAGACCGGGGGTGGCTATGTCCTGCTAGCATTCTGAGTGGATAATCAACAGAATGCAGTCAGTCTGGGGCATCTCCTTAGCACTTCTATAATTCAACTGTTTTTACAAGACACTTGGACGCTGCAATGCCATCTATTTCCTCTCTCTGTCTGCTGTTTCCCTGTCATGATAAGGTCTATATGAGATGGTCTATGGAGGCCTGAAATCAGGAGGAATGTGTGCTGTCATTGATGGACTCCACAGAAAAGGCAAGTTTGTGAAGGTCACTGGAGGGCAACAGTCAAACGGGCCCAGGTACTGTACTATCTACAACAAGAAATCCCGTAGCCCTCTATCAGAAACTAATTATGTTTTGTTTTCTACCCTAAATCAAAAGAAAAGAGACATTTAGAGATGGTTCAGAGTTCAACACTCAGCAATAAATTCTAGAGCAACATCAACATACATATCTCTAATTTACAAAAAATCACAAAAAATCAAAACTATATGTTTGAGTAATTTAATATCCGTGTCAGAAATGGGAAATGGGTTGAGAAAAGAATGACCATCTAGGAGAGGAAGGAACAGGGCAGAAATACAGGCATCACTATCCTGCATTTTCCTGTGAGTAAGCCCCTTCTGAGTAGGCCAGCTCAAGACTGCTCCCAGAGAAGTCTAAATGCCAATCACTAGAACATATTTCCATCACAATATTATTTGTGCTATTGACCTTGGCCTCCGTTGCCTTGAAACCATTGATCATCCTTTAAGTGAAAGAAACAACAATGCCACAAAAGTTATTTGAAAGTCCTAGAATATTATGGTGGTGATGCAGCTTGTGGAATAAAGTTCATATTTTAGGCCTCTTCTATGTAGAACTAGCCGGTAGATGGCTCAATCCAGAATGTTTTTACACTTAATAATCTAGAAATAAAGATCCAGGCAGGGCCATGATACTACATGGTCAAATAGCAACTCTTCCTCCCACTACCACCCTGACCAGTCCAGTATATAGAATCCCAATGAAAGTCTATCACAAATAGAGCACACACATGCACAGAATGCTTGCGAAGCAAAAAAATAATAATCCTAAATTACTTATTTCATTTATTATTTCAAAGGCTGAAGGATTAGAATGAAATGAAAAAAGAACCGAGTGAGCCAAAATGGAGAATTATATTTTCCATTAAAGTTTATTTTACAAGTTTATTATCTTTTACACCATTTGGAAGTTATAAAGGCTAAATCTATGACAGCCACTATTCTCACTGGCTCTCAGAGTTAGTAAGAGTTTTCCAGATATCAAATCATGAGTTGGGAATATTTATTTGAAAAAATTAGCTAATATTTACTTTGTAAGTAGCTGGTTGACTACATTCTCTTCCAGGTCTCTCACCGGTCCCTTCATTCCTCCCTACTGACTTTGGTGAGGTAGGGATTGTCCAAGGTAAATACAATTGTGCATGCAGTCTGAGGAATGATTAAAAACAGCCCAAGACACTTCCCTTGATACCTACTTCTGCTTCTTAATGCCTTGACAGAATTGTTATGTCTCTGTTCTCTTAGAGCTATTCTCATGGAGCTCTCTCAGCCCCATCTACCTCATAGAGTGTCAGTTGTGGGGAGAGGAAGGGAAAGGTGTTTGTAAGTCTTCGGTAGTGAAAAGCAGGGTATTGAAAAACAGCTATTCTCTCTTCTTCTTTTGTGTCAAAGGCTGCAGACAAATCCAGGAGGAGCAACAGAGAAGCATGACCCTTGTCTACATTCAGGTGTTAACTACCAACTCTCCAGCAGTCAATAGTTGTTATTAACTTTCAACTCTGTGAACAAACATCTCATGTAGTACATTCAGAGTTTTACCTAATTCTGATTATCAACCTCCCCAAATCTCCTGCTGTAAAATATTTGCTTAAAGATGTCAAGTAAAAACTACAAAGCTAAAACTGAAATGCCCATAGCCTACTCTAGCCTCCAGTCAGCAATGCATATATGCACTGGCGAGCATCTTTCATACATAGCCACTATTATCTACGACATGTAGCAATAGACCAGCATAGTCTGATCAGCTATGGAGCTCCTTGGACAACCTTAAGCCAGTCACTCTTTCAGCTTAGGCCCCATCACAAGAGCTTTGTATGAAACACAGAGGGGACCCTTTACTGGTGCTCTGAGCCTACAGGTTTTCCATTGTACATCAGTTTGTGTAACAGATGGTTTTTCTGCATAATACAGGCTGCAGGTGAAATCCTGATGTATGTTTAGGTCTTCTCTTGGTTAGATTTTGCCTTGAATAGAACATGTGACCAGTTTAAAGAAAAATAACTGTACCACAGGGGCTCTTATTTGCCATAATATGATGTTTGTTTTTAAACAATTCATTTTGCAGATGATTGGATTTTGGGTTCCCAAGCAAATTAAAGGGCTTTACAAGCTTCTTCCTCTCCATCAGTGCTGACTTATTGATCCTTCCATTCTTCCATGATGACAGGCATTATTGAGGTTCCCAGCACTGGTGCTACAGTTATCAATACTGCAGTGCCTGATAATCACCTGGACATCTACCACATGGAGGGCGTTACGCTGTGCTTCCTCCTGATTTTTGATATGGGAGATAGTTGCCCCAATTCGTGCCACTCTCTCGCAGGAAGTCCTTTCCCTCCCCCCATAAGTTGTGTACACACAGGAGAGCCAAGCAACAGGAAGTCAAAACTTCCCGCCATTTGTTTTACATGTCAATCATTGTCATACAGAAAAAAAAAACTACCAATCATCTTCCAGCAGCATTTTGTAGCATTTGAGCACCTCCCCTTCCATATCCCCCTTCCAAGGCTGAAATCATTCTTTTTTTTTTAATAAACAGTCTGAACTCATGTAATAACGTGATTCCAGTGTAGAAAAATTGTCCCTCCCCAGCCTAGACTGGAAAAAAACTACCCCAAAGCTAATGAATGTTGCTGACCCAAGGGTACTGTGCAGGAGAGCCCATCTGCCAACCCAAAGATGTGCTGTGTAGGTGAGCCCCAGTGCCCCATGCTTCCTCACCAACCCAAGGCTGCAAAGAGTGCCTTCGTTAACTATGCAGCCTCAGGTCGGTGAATGAAGGCACCGTGCAGGCCTTGGGTCAACAAAACGGAAGAGGGGAGTAGTACTAAGGGTATACCATTCATCATGACAGGTGCCCCAGCCAATGAGCGTGCAGTATTTTCTGACCAATGAGAGCGCAGAGGAGGCGGGACTAAGGCGGGTGTAAGGGCCTGCCCACGTGGTCAGGTTGGCCCCTCCCCCCTGGAAAAAAAAATGGGAGGGGTTGGAATTATGTCTTGTTGTAGCCTGAGTCTTGGTTTAATTAAAATAAGCAGATTAATATTGGATCTTTGATGCTAAAAACCAACCCTGCAGGGTGGGCTCTTGTAAGGATTTACAAGAAGTGTCTCCCTGCAGAAGCACATAGGGCGAAAAAGCAATCACGATGTCCCCTAGTTGGTACTTGGACATTGCTCAAAGTTTTTATCCTTGTTAATTTCAAAAGTATCATAGCCTGCATAAAATAAGAAGATTAATTTGGGATCTTTGATGCTAAAAAACAAAACAAAAACATCCCACAACAGTGCTGCCTGCTGTACAGTTTTACACATAGGGAGTGCTCTGGGTCTCTAAAGGGGTTCTCTGTGTGGCTGGAAGAAGTCTCAGAGAGTGTGCCACGGGGGCTGGTTGGTGGAGTGTTGTAGCTTGAGTCATGGTTTAATTAAAATAAGCAGATTAATTTTGGATCTTTGATGCTAAAAAACCAATCCTGCAGGATGGGCTCTTGTAAGTATTTACAAGAAGAGTCTCCCTGCAGAAGCACATAGGGCGAAAAGCAATCATGATGTCCGAATTTGGTTCTTGGACATAGCCCAAAGTTTTTTTTATCTTTGTTAATTTTAAACGTATTATAGTTTAATTAAAATAATCAGATTAATTTTGGATCTTTGATGCTAAAAGCCAGCCCTGCAGAGCGGGCTGTTGTACAGTTTTATACATAGGGAATGCTCTGGGACTCCAAAGGGGTTCTCTGTGTGACCGGAAGAAGTTTCAGAGAGTGTGGCAGGGGATGGTAGGTGGGGGTTTTTTGGGGGGGGGCTCGGGGGGTGCATTTCTTCCCTTCTACACTCAGTATCCAACTATGGCTTGATTAAAATAACAAAATGAATAAATTTTGGATCTTTGGTGCTAAAAGCCAGCCCTGCAGAGTGGACTGTTGTATGGTTTTACACATAAGGAGTGCTCTGGGACTCCAAAGGGGTTCTCTGTGTGGCTGGAAAAGTCTCAGAGTGTGTGCCAGGGGTGCTAGGAAGGGTTTTTTTTTTTTTTTTTTGAGCTCCAGGAGGGCGCATGCTACCAGCATTTAAACGTGCTAACGAGCGTGCCTTTCAAATGGGAGAGAGGGAAGGCATCCAGGGTGCTTTCTGCTACTGCAGAACCCACTGCCCCCATGGAAACCACACCAGTATATCTACTGCAGAGTCAGGATGAATATATATATTTCTGTTCAAACACATAGCTCTCAGCCTGTATGATCTGGCTTTCTAAGGAATTGCTCAGCCAGTTTGCCTACTGAATAGCTCACATATGTCAGAAAGGAAAAGGCTGGTTAGGCTCCGCCCCCTCCCCTCGAAACGTCAGGGAGTGTTGATTGTGGCTTGCTGGAGCTTGGGTGTCCAGCGAGTGTGTTTCGATGTGATTAGTAGAAGGGTGGGGTACGACTAATGGTTTTTTCTTCTATCGTGGGGGGATATCTGATCATTCGTGGAATAGAATATAGGAATTTCTGAGTGCACTCTTAAAACAGACCAACATGAAGTTTTTTATTCTTGTTAATTTCAAAAGTGGCAGGCCTCCCCCCCCCCCCCCCCCCCAATACACAGAGCCTGAAAGCAGCTGGCTGTATACAGTCAACGATGTGAGAGCCTCTGAGTTGACTGATTTATTTTTGGAGGGTGGGTGCCCAGGGAGATTCACAATATAAAGAAAATCCATAAAATATATCACATAAAATACATACAAAAGCAAATTTTAAAACCACAATTTAGGACTACTTTAATCCGATGCAATCCTAAGTAAAGCCGACAGCTGCCTAGTAAGGACCAAAAGCGGGAGGTTCAAGTGTACAACCCAGAGGAGATTGTTCCACAAGTGTGGGGCTGCTGCCGAAAAGGCCCTTTTTTCATGTAACCACCAAATAAGCTTCTTTGGTTACTGGGACAACCAGACAGGCCTCTCCCAGTGATCTTAATTCCAGGACTGAGTTTTTCTATGCAGCGGTATATTTTGTGTACAAGGAAGCCTTCAGACGTGTGAGCTCTCACTTGCTGTCTGCCATGGTAAGCCACATGGAGGATCACCATCTCACTGAGAAGAATTAGATCTACATACTAGGGAAGGTCTTGTCATTGGAACACAAACTCAATAATTTGGCTCTCAAAAGCTGCTAAAGGGGATCTGATGTGGACTTGAGCCGTGCAAAACTTGTCCCAAAGTTGTTTCACTAATTAAAACAACAACAAAAAAAATGCCCTTCTCCAAGCCTGGATGTGTGTGTGTGTGGGGGGGGGGGGGGGGGGAGTTGAGCATAATACAGATACCTGTATTTTTCCTATACCAGGACTTAATGGACCTAGGGAGGGGTGGAAAAGTTCCAATGGGGTAAATAACAGATGGAAAGGAGAAAGTTCCTCATTACCACAACACCAGTCTAGTCACACACACTCTACTTCTATCTAGGGCCGAATTACATGCTCAGTTTTCTGGTCTGTGCCTGTTTTCCTAGATGCTATTCCTGGGACATCTCTTGCCACCCTACAAAAAGCAGGAGCCCCCCCCTCCCCCCCATATGTGTACTTTTGTTTTATAGTCTTGTGTTAATGCCACATCTCATACTGGTGAAATTCACAAAATAATAAATACCACAACATAGACAGTGTGTAAAAGAGCACCCCCCCCTCACCCCCCACAAAATATTCTCAACACAGCGTGTTTAATCAAGAATATTATTTATTTATTTGGATTTTTATACAATGTTTAAACAAAGTTATACCTGATAACAGCAATGTTCCTACACGTTCTGAAAACCTGCTGTCAGCAATCTGAACATAGGTTTGATCAGATATACAACGTTAGGGCAACTCAGACCGTCAGTTCGGTATAGAGGTCTCCAACATAGCCTGACAATCATGTCTTTTAAATTTTCTAAGGGAATGCTCAGTGCAAGCAGGTGTGGACAGACAGTTCTCTGTACAACAGGGTGCCTTCTAAAAATGCTTTTTCAATTGCACTTCGGGTTGCTTTAGAACAAAGTAGGGTTGATGGGGGAACATTAAGATTCCGTTATTTTAGCTGATGTGTAAGGGGGTGTGGTGGGAATAGGCAGAGGCCTCAGGGGCTGTTTTAGTACTGATAAGAGATCCCACCTAGAAAAGCTGGGTGTGTGTCTTAACGGTTCCTCCACTGTGCCCTGGCCTCTGGGGGAAAAAAAAAAACAGGCCATTCCCCCCCCCCCCAACACCCTTCAAACACAATAATGGGTTTGCAAAACTTCGAGCTCTCCCCCCCCCCCCTACACAGAACCCTGAAATTTAAGATTCGGTTATTTTAATAATTGGATATACATTCAGCTAAACTATTAATGTGTAATGTCCATTACAGCCCCTTGATATTTCACCACAACAGGAGGTTCCAGAGACCAGAGTGGTAGACATGGATCCTGCAAAATCTTCTCTGGTATGGAGCAGTTACATCCTTCAGTTTAGCATGCCTCAAAAGGGTGTGTTGCAAGGGGGCTACAATTGTTTGTGTGTGTGTGTGTGTGTGGTGGTGGTGGTGGTGGGGAATTAAATGAAAAATGCTTGCTTTTCATTTGCACTTTGGGTTGCTTTAGAACAAACCATGAGTTGAGGGGAATCTTGCTAATAAGATAATAGCCAGCCAAGGACTTTCATACATAGGGACTGAGTATCTACCGTAAAGCACTGTTGGCACAGCAGCACTGACATTGCAGGCTCACACTGTTTTTACCCCCATTCTCCTGTTAAAGCTCAGACGATTTGTTTACTCAGACTGACTGCGTACACCTAATTCTGCAATGGTAGTTAGAGTGCATCTCAAAACATCTATTTCAGTAAAGGAAATCATAAATCTGTAGGTTATGTTTCCTATGCACATTACCTATTTGAGACATTGCTTACCATGAGAGTGATCCGTTGAGGGCTACAACTGACACAAGCATCAGCTTAAAAAAATCAAAAATCAAAAAAGGACCCCCCGTGATACCAATAGTCTATGGAAAATCACAGTATTAGTGTTTTTCTTTGGTATAACTGGAGAGCAGGTAGCATCTCGGGTGGTTTTTTGGAATTTGTCTCTTTCTTGTCCCCCAAAATGAAGTGCGGTGCGGGTTACTGAGTTTTAAATTGTAGACTTTAAGATTCAGTTATTTTAATAATTGGGTATGCATTCACCTAAACTTTGAATTCCATTAGTAGATATCCAGGCAGTCTCAAATGCAACCTTACCACGTGTCTAAAAGCAGTTTGCGGATCTGAAGGAGTAAGAGTTTAAAGAGAAACTGTCACGTGTGAAAAATTTTCCTCCTGGCCTTTCTTAGCATTTTTTTGGATATAAAATTATCGACTTGCTTGTCACTAATCAAGACTTCTGTGAGGACACCCGAGGTAAAGATTTTTTTCAACAGGTGTCTTCAAACAGCAACTTCAGCCTTTAAATACACGTATTCTCCGAATTCTGGTATTTGCTTTCAGGTTACAAAAAAAAAAATTTGAACTGTGTAGAACATTAGAAATTTAGAAGTAAGGGCTTTAGTTCTGGTCACCCAGCATTGTGAAGCATCTATGTTCATTATAGGACTTGATATTTCATCACATCAAGGGGTTTCATACTTTTTTGATGATCGACAGAATTGTGTCATACCAGTAATATTATGCAACCGGCATGTATAAATGCATATTAAAAGATCATTTGTATAAAATAAAGTCACTCGGACCCTGGCTGACCTGTGATTTCACTGAGACAGGAAGATGTGTAAGGATGTGTGGTGGGATGAGAGAAGAGTAATATTCATGTTTCTGGAAAGTATCGATAAGCATTCCCCCCTGGAAAAAACAGGATGCATGTATTAGCAGTTCCTCTATCGTGTCTGCCCTCTGAAAACAGCCGCTCCCCACCCCACCCACTCCAAACACAAGAGGGGCTTTGCAAATCCTGCTCTCTGTACATTGTACTCTGAAATGAAGTGCAGTGGGGGTTGGTTGTTGTTGTTGTTAGTTGCGAAGTCGTGTCCATCCCAGTGCAACCCCATGGACAAGGATCCTCCAGGCCTTCCTGTCCTCTACAACTCCCCAGAGTCCATTTAAGCTCGCACCTACTGCTTCAGTGACTCCATCCAGCCACCTCATTCTCTGACGTCCCCTTCTTCTTTTGCCCTCCATCGCTCCCAGCATTAGGCTCTTCTCCAGGGAGTCCTTCCTTCTCATGAGGTGGCCAAAGTATTTGAGTTTCATCTTCAGCAGTGGGGATTATTGAGTCTTAAATCGTAGACTTTCAGTTATTTTAATAATAATCGGGTATGCATTCACCTAAATTTTGAATTCCCTTATTAAATATCCAGGCAGTCTGAAATGCATCTGTACCGCATGTTTAAAAGCAGTTTGTAGATCTGAAGGAGTAACATCTTAAAGAGAAACTGTCATGGGTGAATATTTCCCCCCTGTACTTTCCTTTCTTAGCATTTTTTTTTCCGAGGGGGGGGGGCTATACAATTGTCAATTTGCTTCTTCAGTAAAGGAATTTAATCACTAATCAAGACTTCTGTGAGGAAAGCGGAGGCAGAGGGGGCCCCCTGACTGCAGCCCCCCTGCCCCCTGATCCTAATGATTATAGTTAGACATCAGAAAAAGTCATCCTCTTTTCGATTTTTTTTTTTTTGGTCTCTTTTTCTCGGTTTCAGCATTATGTTGTATAAACGCTTCACGTGCATCCAAAACCATTCTCAAATATCATTATTTAAAACAATTTATAATTCTGCAAACTTCTTTCGTGCCATGGCCCTTCAATATGTGGGACAAATCTAATCTTTTTCTCCTCACTTTTGTATTCTGGATTATTTTATCTAATTAGCTGCCATTTGTGATAGTTTACTTGAGTCCCTTATTGTAAAGAAGAGTTTACTTAACTCTTCTAATGTAAATTAGACTCTTCTACCACATATGTATAGCGACGAAATAGCACAATAACATTATGCATAATAAATTATTTCATTAGTTTGGAATAATTAACATTGGCCAATACATTGGAGGAAGCCAACCTTTTATTATTATTCAGCCACCCTGATTTTAACGCTTTCTAAACATAGGAGTAATAATTTGCAGTTGGATCATTAAATCTACAGGTAACATTTTTTTAATATAATTCCTAAGAAATGTCTGGCTAAAATGCGTAGGGACTGTTGTAAGAATAGGCCAATAGCAAGGCTGTTTGCATTAAGTGATCTTGAGTGCGCATTAGTGAGACAACATGAGGCTCTTACATACCCTTGCTCTAACAGTTCCCAAAACAAGATTATTTATTTATTTATTTATTATTTTACCAAACACCTAACGCTTTCTAAGGAGGGCCCGTGGTCATTGTTTGTTTATCTCGAATTGTGTCAAGCTGAATAACGTTGATATCACAGTATGCTTGGGTGAACGTTGAACCTTATCTGCTTTCTTTTGCAAAACACAGAAACATTATCAGGAAAACATGTTCCTTCACGTTTTCTAGTGTCCCTGGTTTCTGAAATGACCAAACACCCCCCCACACACACACACACAACTCTCCTTCCCCTTTTGCACAACTGATCGCAGCAAGGCTTCCTTCGCATCCAAATTCATTCTCAAATTCCTCGGGTTAAATAAATTTCAGAGAACTGGCTTAATTATTTACGATTCCCGGCAACCTTCATTTTGTAATATTTCATTTAATCTCCATCTAAATTGGACTAGGTTTCAAGAACCAAATTTACCAGGTTGTGGTCAGAAAAATGTATCCTATGAGCGAGAGAGAACAATTTCCCCATACTTAATTCTAACAGCATATATAATTCTGCAGACTTCTTTCGTGTCGTGCCCTTCAATACGTGGGGCAAATCTAATCTTCTGTACTTACTTGGCGCGTGCCCCCCTGCTGCTTGCCAAGCCCCCCACAAGAATTACCAAGTGTTTGTTCTACTGGATTCTGCAACTTGGCTTAGTAGGTCTTCCACAACCAATATGTTTACAGCTTATAATGCTAAAGGGTGTTCAAATTTGGCTCAAACAGTGTATATACTACTTATTAAAAATGTATCCCCTTTACTGCTGTACAGTTTGTTACACATCTAATTAAAATATAAATAAAATTTATTGATTTATTTATTTATATTTACTTAGGATGTTATATTTATAGAAAGAACAATCTGAGCACATGGTATAAAAATTACCTATCTGGATACCTTAGTATCACCTTTTTGTTATTTGGAACTCATGTTCACTAAATTGTTCAGACAAATTGTAAAGGTTCACATATTTTTGTAATCTATAGTTTTTTACATAGTAATCCCTGTCAGCCATCACTTCCATATTTTTTCAGTTCCTCAAAGAAGAAGAGTTGCTTCTTATATGCCGCTTTTCCCTACCCGAAGCAGGCTCAAAGCGGTTTACAGTCGCCTTCCCATTCCTCACCCCACAACAGACACCCTGAGAGAGCCCTGATATCACTGCTCGGTCAGAACAGTTTTATCAGAGCCATGGCGAGCCCAAGGTCACCCAGCTGGATGCATGTGGGGGAGCGCAGAATCAAACCCAGCATGCCAGATTAGAAGTCCGCACTCCTAACCACTACACCAAACTGGCTCTGTGTTACAGGTTCCAACAGTATCTCTAACTCATGGATACAACTAGACACAGATCTCCCAAAATGTAAAGCCAAAATTGCTTTACGATCCACATCGCTCTGAATAAAGCCCGATTGGGCATCTGCTGAGCTACTACCCTCAATCCTATGAAACAATTTCAAATCCAAGTGGAGGGGTGAGGTGCATTGAACGTGTACTTCTTAGGCGCCTTTCTTTTACAACTACAGCAACAAAGTTTTTATTCTCCCTCTACTCATAGATGCTCCTGAGAATGCAGGTGGAGGAAAAGTCTGATTCCCCCCTATAGTAGCGATCCCCAACCTGTGGGCCACGGACCACATGTGGTCCTTCGACTAATTGAAGGGGGCCCCCGAAGGACGCCTTCTCCCCCACCCCCGGCTCTTTACAACAGTGGAGGCCAGGGCGCCGGGGCCGCGGTTCCCTCTCCCCGCCCCCCTGCAGTAAAAAACTTCCCAGACCGCAAGCTTTTACCAAACACCTAATGCTTTCTTGCGGCCTGGGAAGCTTCTTACTGCAGGGGGGGGGGGGAGAGGGAATCAGGGCCATGGCACGCATGTGCGCATGCCCGGCCCAGCTGGGGTCGCGCTCGCGCGCTGCGCAGGCGGGACAGTTGCCCTGCCAGTCCCCAGCCGAAAAAAGGTTAGGGACCACTGCTTTACAACACACTTCATTGTTGTGGCATGTCTGTATCTTATTTTGAAGGGATGTTTAAACATTACCATAGCGATCAGGGAGCGTTAGGGCAGTGGTTGAGAGTAGAGGAGTAAACTACCCCCCCCCCCACCGGGCCTCAGTAAAAGGCGTTGAGTGGTCCCCGGTGAGTGGTCCCCTGCATTGAGTGGTCCCTGGTGATAAAAAGGTTGGGGACCACTGCCCTATAGAATGGGAAGACCCCCATACTCAAGCAGGTAGGCAAATATTGTGCACGCATATATAGCTTGAGGGGAAGACAACTGAAGCTATCAGTGGTTATTTAGAGAAGTTTTATTATTAAATTTTAAATTTGTAACCTTAAATTTAAAATTTGGAGGTTCTTTTACTTTCTGTGAGCGGTGTCATCCTTTGCAGTGTGCTTATCATAATTGACAGCTCCGGCACCCCTCAAGAAGCTGTACTTTTGATGGTATGATATCTGGTTACAATAGTCACAGCAGTCGCGTTTCACAGGGCAATGTGCCGCCTCGACTATCTGTACAAACAACTGCCAATCCACTTCTTCATCAGAGAGCTGCAACAGAAAAACACAATCCTATTTTTTATTTCTGCCCCACTGCTGAGGAATTCCTGACAGTTAGAGTGGTTTCTCAGTAGAACAGGCTTCCTCGGGAGGTGGTGGGTTCTCCATCTTTGGAGATTTTTAAGCAGAGGCTGGAGAGCCATCTGACGGAGAGGCTGATTCTGTGAAGGCTGAAGGGGGGGTGGCAGGTGACAGTGGGTGAGCGATAGGGTTGTGAGTGTCCTCCATTTTGCGGGGAGGGGGGTTAGACTAGACGGCCCCTTCCAACTCTTATGATTCTATGAATCTATTATTCTTTCTCCTCTTGTCCCATACCCCCTCACTACTTACCCCTTCTACTAAAAACTGAGCACACTCAGAGTGCTCTTCCTCTTCAGCTGCAGCTTTTCCGCCATCTTGTGAAACTACATTGCACGCTGCTTCTTCAGGCTCACCCCCTTCTTCACGAACAGGCCCTCTCTCCAACTTCATTTCTTCACATCTTGCTTCTTCCATGAGATCCGAATCCATCGGCATGTGCTTCATTTCCTCATTAATTGCCACTTCCATCATGCCAGGGGCATACAGGAGCAGCAGAAGATGCACAAGAACGAGCTTTGTTCAGTTTTAAAGGAAGTCCCCAGTTCAGGGCCTCTCACTCACTGGCACGTGTAAATACACGGGATGATCCCAGCACGAGGGAGGACCCGGTCTTGAACCTGCTGAGGGGGTCACGGGGCATTTCCTGTGGTATAGCAAACCTCTTCATTATATACAAACTTGAATCGTATTGGTTGTGGAAGACCTACTAAGCCAAGTTGCAGAATCCAGTAGAACAAACACTTGGTAATTCTTGTGGGGGGCTTGGCAAGCAGCAGGGGGGCACGCGCCAAGTAAGTACAGAAGATTAGATTTGCCCCACGTATTGAAGGGCACGACACGAAAGAAGTCTGCAGAATTATATATGCTGTTAGAATTAAGTATGGGGAAATTGTTCTCTCTCGCTCATAGGATGCATTTTTCTGACCACAACCTGGTAAATTTGGTTCTTGAAACCTAGTCCAATTTAGATGGAGATTAAATGAAATATTACAAAATGAAGGTTGCCGGGAATCGTAAATAATTAAGCCAGTTCTCTGAAATTTATTTAACCCGAGGAATTTGAGAATGAATTTGGATGCGAAGGAAGCCTTGCTGCGATCAGTTGTGCAAAAGGGGAAGGAGAGTTGTGTGTGTGTGTGTGGGGGGGTGTTTGGTCATTTCAGAAACCAGGGACACTAGAAAACGTGAAGGAACATGTTTTCCTGATAATGTTTCTGTGTTTTGCAAAAGAAAGCAGATAAGGTTCAACGTTCACCCAAGCATACTGTGATATCAACGTTATTCAGCTTGACACAATTCGAGATAAACAAACAATGACCACGGGCCCTCCTTAGAAAGCGTTAGGTGTTTGGTAAAATAATAAATAAATAAATAAATAATCTTGTTTTGGGAACTGTTAGAGCAAGGGTATGTAAGAGCCTCATGTTGTCTCACTAATGCGCACTCAAGATCACTTAATGCAAACAGCCTTGCTATTGGCCTATTCTTACAACAGTCCCTACGCATTTTAGCCAGACATTTCTTAGGAATTATATTAAAAAAATGTTACCTGTAGATTTAATGATCCAACTGCAAATTATTACTCCTATGTTTAGAAAGCGTTAAAATCAGGGTGGCTGAATAATAATAAAAGGTTGGCTTCCTCCAATGTATTGGCCAATGTTAATTATTCCAAACTAATGAAATAATTTATTATGCATAATGTTATTGTGCTATTTCGTCGCTATACATATGTGGTAGAAGAGTCTAATTTACATTAGAAGAGTTAAGTAAACTCTTCTTTACAATAAGGGACTCAAGTAAACTATCACAAATGGCAGCTAATTAGATAAAATAATCCAGAATACAAAAGTGAGGAGAAAAAGATTAGATTTGTCCCACATATTGAAGGGCCATGGCACGAAAGAAGTTTGCAGAATTATAAATTGTTTTAAATAATGATATTTGAGAATGGTTTTGGATGCACGTGAAGCGTTTATACAACATAATGCTGAAACCGAGAAAAAGAGACCAAAAAAAAAAAAATCGAAAAGAGGATGACTTTTTCTGATGTCTAACTATAATCATTAGGATCAGGGGGCAGGGGGGCTGCAGTCAGGGGGCCCCCTCTGCCTCCGCTTTCCTCACAGAAGTCTTGATTAGTGATTAAATTCCTTTACTGAAGAAGCAAATTGACAATTGTATAGCCCCCCCCCCCTCGGAAAAAAAAATGCTAAGAAAGGAAAGTACAGGGGGGAAATATTCACCCATGACAGTTTCTCTTTAAGATGTTACTCCTTCAGATCTACAAACTGCTTTTAAACATGCGGTACAGATGCATTTCAGACTGCCTGGATATTTAATAAGGGAATTCAAAATTTAGGTGAATGCATACCCGATTATTATTAAAATAACTGAAAGTCTACGATTTAAGACTCAATAATCCCCACTGCTGAAGATGAAACTCAAATACTTTGGCCACCTCATGAGAAGGAAGGACTCCCTGGAGAAGAGCCTAATGCTGGGAGCGATGGAGGGCAAAAGAAGAAGGGGACGTCAGAGAATGAGGTGGCTGGATGGAGTCACTGAAGCAGTAGGTGCGAGCTTAAATGGACTCTGGGGAGTTGTAGAGGACAGGAAGGCCTGGAGGATCCTTGTCCATGGGGTTGCACTGGGATGGACACGACTTCGCAACTAACAACAACAACAACCAACCCCCACTGCACTTCATTTCAGAGTACAATGTACAGAGAGCAGGATTTGCAAAGCCCCTCTTGTGTTTGGAGTGGGTGGGGTGGGGAGCGGCTGTTTTCAGAGGGCAGACACGATAGAGGAACTGCTAATACATGCATCCTGTTTTTTCCAGGGGGGAATGCTTATCGATACTTTCCAGAAACATGAATATTACTCTTCTCTCATCCCACCACACATCCTTACACATCTTCCTGTCTCAGTGAAATCACAGGTCAGCCAGGGTCCGAGTGACTTTATTTTATACAAATGATCTTTTAATATGCATTTATACATGCCGGTTGCATAATATTACTGGTATGACACAATTCTGTCGATCATCAAAAAAGTATGAAACCCCTTGATGTGATGAAATATCAAGTCCTATAATGAACATAGATGCTTCACAATGCTGGGTGACCAGAACTAAAGCCCTTACTTCTAAATTTCTAATGTTCTACACAGTTCAAATTTTTTTTTTTGTAACCTGAAAGCAAATACCAGAATTCGGAGAATACGTGTATTTAAAGGCTGAAGTTGCTGTTTGAAGACACCTGTTGAAAAAAATCTTTACCTCGGGTGTCCTCACAGAAGTCTTGATTAGTGACAAGCAAGTCGATAATTTTATATCCAAAAAAATGCTAAGAAAGGCCAGGAGGAAAATTTTTCACACGTGACAGTTTCTCTTTAAACTCTTACTCCTTCAGATCCGCAAACTGCTTTTAGACACGTGGTAAGGTTGCATTTGAGACTGCCTGGATATCTACTAATGGAATTCAAAGTTTAGGTGAATGCATACCCAATTATTAAAATAACTGAATCTTAAAGTCTACAATTTAAAACTCAGTAACCCGCACCGCACTTCATTTTGGGGGACAAGAAAGAGACAAATTCCAAAAAACCACCCGAGATGCTACCTGCTCTCCAGTTATACCAAAGAAAAACACTAATACTGTGATTTTCCATAGACTATTGGTATCACGGGGGGTCCTTTTTTGATTTTTGATTTTTTTAAGCTGATGCTTGTGTCAGTTGTAGCCCTCAACGGATCACTCTCATGGTAAGCAATGTCTCAAATAGGTAATGTGCATAGGAAACATAACCTACAGATTTATGATTTCCTTTACTGAAATAGATGTTTTGAGATGCACTCTAACTACCATTGCAGAATTAGGTGTACGCAGTCAGTCTGAGTAAACAAATCGTCTGAGCTTTAACAGGAGAATGGGGGTAAAAACAGTGTGAGCCTGCAATGTCAGTGCTGCTGTGCCAACAGTGCTTTACGGTAGATACTCAGTCCCTATGTATGAAAGTCCTTGGCTGGCTATTATCTTATTAGCAAGATTCCCCTCAACTCATGGTTTGTTCTAAAGCAACCCAAAGTGCAAATGAAAAGCAAGCATTTTTCATTTAATTCCCCACCACCACCACCACCACACACACACACACACACAAACAATTGTAGCCCCCTTGCAACACACCCTTTTGAGGCATGCTAAACTGAAGGATGTAACTGCTCCATACCAGAGAAGATTTTGCAGGATCCATGTCTACCACTCTGGTCTCTGGAACCTCCTGTTGTGGTGAAATATCAAGGGGCTGTAATGGACATTACACATTAATAGTTTAGCTGAATGTATATCCAATTATTAAAATAACCGAATCTTAAATTTCAGGGTTCTGTGTAGGGGGGGGGGGGGAGAGCTCGAAGTTTTGCAAACCCATTATTGTGTTTGAAGGGTGTTGGGGGGGGGGGAATGGCCTGTTTTTTTTTTTCCCCCAGAGGCCAGGGCACAGTGGAGGAACCGTTAAGACACACACCCAGCTTTTCTAGGTGGGATCTCTTATCAGTACTAAAACAGCCCCTGAGGCCTCTGCCTATTCCCACCACACCCCCTTACACATCAGCTAAAATAACGGAATCTTAATGTTCCCCCATCAACCCTACTTTGTTCTAAAGCAACCCGAAGTGCAATTGAAAAAGCATTTTTAGAAGGCACCCTGTTGTACAGAGAACTGTCTGTCCACACCTGCTTGCACTGAGCATTCCCTTAGAAAATTTAAAAGACATGATTGTCAGGCTATGTTGGAGACCTCTATACCGAACTGACGGTCTGAGTTGCCCTAACGTTGTATATCTGATCAAACCTATGTTCAGATTGCTGACAGCAGGTTTTCAGAACGTGTAGGAACATTGCTGTTATCAGGTATAACTTTGTTTAAACATTGTATAAAAATCCAAATAAATAAATAATATTCTTGATTAAACACGCTGTGTTGAGAATATTTTGTGGGGGGTGAGGGGGGGGGGTGCTCTTTTACACACTGTCTATGTTGTGGTATTTATTATTTTGTGAATTTCACCAGTATGAGATGTGGCATTAACACAAGACTATAAAACAAAAGTACACATATGGGGGGGAGGGGGGGGCTCCTGCTTTTTGTAGGGTGGCAAGAGATGTCCCAGGAATAGCATCTAGGAAAACAGGCACAGACCAGAAAACTGAGCATGTAATTCGGCCCTAGATAGAAGTAGAGTGTGTGTGACTAGACTGGTGTTGTGGTAATGAGGAACTTTCTCCTTTCCATCTGTTATTTACCCCATTGGAACTTTTCCACCCCTCCCTAGGTCCATTAAGTCCTGGTATAGGAAAAATACAGGTATCTGTATTATGCTCAACTCCCCCCCCCCCCCCCCCCACACACACACACATCCAGGCTTGGAGAAGGGCATTTTTTTTGTTGTTGTTTTAATTAGTGAAACAACTTTGGGACAAGTTTTGCACGGCTCAAGTCCACATCAGATCCCCTTTAGCAGCTTTTGAGAGCCAAATTATTGAGTTTGTGTTCCAATGACAAGACCTTCCCTAGTATGTAGATCTAATTCTTCTCAGTGAGATGGTGATCCTCCATGTGGCTTACCATGGCAGACAGCAAGTGAGAGCTCACACGTCTGAAGGCTTCCTTGTACACAAAATATACCGCTGCATAGAAAAACTCAGTCCTGGAATTAAGATCACTGGGAGAGGCCTGTCTGGTTGTCCCAGTAACCAAAGAAGCTTATTTGGTGGTTACATGAAAAAAGGGCCTTTTCGGCAGCAGCCCCACACTTGTGGAACAATCTCCTCTGGGTTGTACACTTGAACCTCCCGCTTTTGGTCCTTACTAGGCAGCTGTCGGCTTTACTTAGGATTGCATCGGATTAAAGTAGTCCTAAATTGTGGTTTTAAAATTTGCTTTTGTATGTATTTTATGTGATATATTTTATGGATTTTCTTTATATTGTGAATCTCCCTGGGCACCCACCCTCCAAAAATAAATCAGTCAACTCAGATGCTCTCACATCGTTGACTGTATACAGCCAGCTGCTTTCAGGCTCTGTGTATTGGGGGGGGGGGGGGGGGGGAGGCCTGCCACTTTTGAAATTAACAAGAATAAAAAACTTCATGTTGGTCTGTTTTAAGAGTGCACTCAGAAATTCCTATATTCTATTCCACGAATGATCAGATATCCCCCCACGATAGAAGAAAAAACCATTAGTCGTACCCCACCCTTCTACTAATCACATCGAAACACACTCGCTGGACACCCAAGCTCCAGCAAGCCACAATCAACACTCCCTGACGTTTCGAGGGGAGGGGGCGGAGCCTAACCAGCCTTTTCCTTTCTGACATATGTGAGCTATTCAGTAGGCAAACTGGCTGAGCAATTCCTTAGAAAGCCAGATCATACAGGCTGAGAGCTATGTGTTTGAACAGAAATATATATATTCATCCTGACTCTGCAGTAGATATACTGGTGTGGTTTCCATGGGGGCAGTGGGTTCTGCAGTAGCAGAAAGCACCCTGGATGCCTTCCCTCTCTCCCATTTGAAAGGCACGCTCGTTAGCACGTTTAAATGCTGGTAGCATGCGCCCTCCTGGAGCTCAAAAAAAAAAAAAAAAAAAACCCTTCCTAGCACCCCTGGCACACACTCTGAGACTTTTCCAGCCACACAGAGAACCCCTTTGGAGTCCCAGAGCACTCCTTATGTGTAAAACCATACAACAGTCCACTCTGCAGGGCTGGCTTTTAGCACCAAAGATCCAAAATTTATTCATTTTGTTATTTTAATCAAGCCATAGTTGGATACTGAGTGTAGAAGGGAAGAAATGCACCCCCCGAGCCCCCCCCAAAAAACCCCCACCTACCATCCCCTGCCACACTCTCTGAAACTTCTTCCGGTCACACAGAGAACCCCTTTGGAGTCCCAGAGCATTCCCTATGTATAAAACTGTACAACAGCCCGCTCTGCAGGGCTGGCTTTTAGCATCAAAGATCCAAAATTAATCTGATTATTTTAATTAAACTATAATACGTTTAAAATTAACAAAGATAAAAAAAACTTTGGGCTATGTCCAAGAACCAAATTCGGACATCATGATTGCTTTTCGCCCTATGTGCTTCTGCAGGGAGACTCTTCTTGTAAATACTTACAAGAGCCCATCCTGCAGGATTGGTTTTTTAGCATCAAAGATCCAAAATTAATCTGCTTATTTTAATTAAACCATGACTCAAGCTACAACACTCCACCAACCAGCCCCCGTGGCACACTCTCTGAGACTTCTTCCAGCCACACAGAGAACCCCTTTAGAGACCCAGAGCACTCCCTATGTGTAAAACTGTACAGCAGGCAGCACTGTTGTGGGATGTTTTTGTTTTGTTTTTTAGCATCAAAGATCCCAAATTAATCTTCTTATTTTATGCAGGCTATGATACTTTTGAAATTAACAAGGATAAAAACTTTGAGCAATGTCCAAGTACCAACTAGGGGACATCGTGATTGCTTTTTCGCCCTATGTGCTTCTGCAGGGAGACACTTCTTGTAAATCCTTACAAGAGCCCACCCTGCAGGGTTGGTTTTTAGCATCAAAGATCCAATATTAATCTGCTTATTTTAATTAAACCAAGACTCAGGCTACAACAAGACATAATTCCAACCCCTCCCATTTTTTTTTCCAGGGGGGAGGGGCCAACCTGACCACGTGGGCAGGCCCTTACACCCGCCTTAGTCCCGCCTCCTCTGCGCTCTCATTGGTCAGAAAATACTGCACGCTCATTGGCTGGGGCACCTGTCATGATGAATGGTATACCCTTAGTACTACTGAGGGGATTTCAGTATCCCAGAATTGCATTGCAAATAGTTCCCTGTGTATTCTGGCCCTGAAAAAAGACTGGTGGTGATTTTAGGCTGCCTAAGCTGCACAGGCAGCTGCCCATACAGAGTTTAACAGACAGACCTCAACCTACTCAGGTAACATTATAAGTGAATATACACTGAATGGGGGGGAGGGTGAGATGGCCAATACATTTTGATAATCTACCATCTTCAGTCAACAAGAGTGCCATAGAGTTCTGCAAAGCTGGAAACCCACAGGAAAATGAGGGGTTTTCTTTAAAGCATTAGTCCAATTCATTAGAAGCTACATGAACACATGAAGGTCTCTTATATAGAATCAGATTTTTGCTACATCAAAGTCAGCATTGTCTACTCAGAGCAGCAACAACTTTAGGGTCTCAGGCAGAGCTCTTTCACATCACTTACTGACTGGTCCTTTTAACTGGAGATGCTGGGGATTGAACCTGGGACCTCCACATCCCCTCCCCAAATTAGAGGGTTGTGTTTTTGTTTTTCCCTTCAGATGTAAAAGCTAAATTCTTGTGCTACTGAAACCTTCCTAGTATGGAGTTTTTCCATGCTAATGGCTAACTTTGAGTGCGCCAAATAAGCATAGAATTTTAGAAAGATAAATAGAGGATGCTGATTTCCTAGCAACAATCTCTGAAACAAAAAAACATTGTCCCTGAGCACTAGCTTGCAAGCTCGTGTAGGTAAATGGTGTGCTGAATATCCAGGTTACCAGCAACCATGGGCTAGAAAATAGCAGGAAGGCAGGACTGGTTTGCTAAATTATAATTTTAATCATTCTATAGCAATGGTTAATCACTACTCCATGTTCAAGTAAAACAACTTTGCACACTAACGATTGCAAAGATAGTGGCATGACAAATTGCATCTCACTGTGGAACCTGGATTCTTCAAGGAGACAAGTCTAGGGTGGGCAGAGGACTAACAATCTCCCACTATCACCACTGATGATCTTCAGTTCACATAGAGAAAATGGCCACTTTGGAAGGTGGACTCTAAGAAAGTATTATAGAATCATAGAGTTGGAAGGGGCCATATAGGCCATCTAGTCCAACCCCCTGCTCAACGCAGGATCAGCCCAAAGCATCCTAAAGCATCCAAGAAAAGTGTGTATCCAACCTTTGCTTGAAGACTGCCAGTGAGGGGGAGCTCACCACCTCCTTAGGCAGCCTATTATACCACACTGAAGTCCCTCCCCTCCACACATGCCACCCTCCTTGAACTTCAGCCCCAGGATATCCAAGTATTTCCCAACATGGAGCTGGCCACACTAGATAGGTGGGATTTTATGCAATGATCACGACGAGACAAACAGTTCAACAGCAGTTTTAAATGAGAGCATGAAATGCATACTAGCAGCAAGATAACACATGAAAAGGAAGTCAAATGCACCTGTTATTTGGCTATACATGATGCATGTTTACTGGCTGGTTTGGAACAGCTTGAAATTTCTCCTGTCGTCCAAATTATCATTTGGTTCCTTCCCATCTGCAATGAGTCTTGAGTCTTTTTAGTGAATGCTTTCTCTGTATGCTTCCTTTTCTACTCATGTACAAGCTTTGACATTTATGTCCACAGATTTAAATTTAAGAGCTGAACTGACATAATTGGTAACATTACATTCATTTTATAACTTTCCCTCTGCTTTAAAATTTTAGTGTGATGTTATTTTTTTTACAATATCTTTCTCTTTGAGTGAATTATATAACTTAATCAGTTCTGTTGCCTCTTAGAGTTTATGTACTTTACATTCCACTAAAATATACCCGCTTAATTTATAATTTTGTGGCTGGGGAAAAAATGAATTAATTATATCCCAGAAATGCAAAGCAATAGCAGTGCAACTGGAGCGGGTGGCTTTCATTGTGGTTTGTCTGCAGACATGCTCAGGGTGCACTGGGCTGAGGGCTCATCTTGGAAGAGCACCAATGTGAAAGTTGCTGCAGAAGTGAGGTTTGATCGGGTCTTCAGCCACCCTGAAGACCAGACTGGCTGAAAGGCAGCCAAGAAAGATAGTGAAGAAATAGGGTCAGAGTGTGAATGGAAAAAACAACACATTTCACAGGCTAAAGTTGCTACTGGGAAATTGTCCCAAGAGCAAAATCAAACAAAAACTGTCCATGCAGACAGCTGAAAGAACAATTATCCCAGTAAAGGAATAGGCTGAGGATAAGGCCAAGGTTAATGTTGCTGCAGAGAAAGTAACATGAGAGCCAGCTGAATGGAATTCAATCAAAAAAGCCAACTAGGAAAGTCATAGAATCATAGAATCATAGAATAATAGAGTTGGAAGGGTCCTCATGGGTCTTCTAGTCCAACCCCCTGCACTATGCAGGACACTCACATCCCAATCGCTAATCTATTGCTCACAATAGGGAAAAAAGATTCAAAGGGGTAGCCATGTTGGTCTGAAGTAGCACAACAAAAATCAATTCCAATAGCAGCTTTAAGACCAATAAAATTTTATTCAAGGAGTGAGCTTTCGATATTATGACACAGTTTACTAATTTGCCACAATTTACTTTTGCTTTATATTTCTATACTTATGATGGTTATTCATTTAGTCTGAGGAAGAGGGCATGCAACAGAAAGCTCATTCCTTGAATAAACCTTTGTTGGTCTTAATGGTGCTACTGGACTCAATAGGGAATAAAGTTCTCATGCAGGTTTAGCATCACAGCTAAAAGGATTTGGCAGTAGGGGATGTGAATGTCTCTTGCCCAAGACCCTGGAAAGCCACTGCCAGTCAGAGTAGACAATACTAACTGTGATAGAATAGTGATACAACAGTGGACAATATCTACAGGTACACAGGCACAAATTTGGGAACAGATGGGTGTGCATGTTATTTTCCTCCCAGGACATCATCAGCAATATGGAATCCTAAATGAGCATCACATGAGCAAACTGAATCTGCCCTATAGCAAATCAGATCATGATCAGATCATCAAAGTTAGTATTGTCTAGCAGTTAGACTAGCCATGGCTCTCCAGGGTCTCAGGTTGAGGTCATTCATATCACCTAGTTCCTGCTCCTTTTCACTGGGAATGCTTGAGATTGAACTGGGGACCTTCTGAATGCTGAGCAAAGAGGGTCTTCCACTGAGCCACTCTCTATTAGATGAATGTCAGAGCAAAATTAAAGCCAAGAAACAGCCTCAAACATGGTCATAGAAACCAGCCTCAAACATGGTCATGTGAATCTGAACACTTTTAGAAAGAAGTACAAAGCAGTACTTTCAACTTATCCAAGGACAGTTGACACTGAAACAATGAGTTCTGGGTTATGGCATCTGTCATCATTTCAATCTATCTTTTAAAGAGGTTCTGCCCTATTACCCTTTTGATTAATTGCAAAAAGAAAAGGGGGGACTCACTAAATCCCAGGATATGATTTCCCCCAAGGCTGGGGCTCATCACAATTCCACACAGACAAAAGAAGCTCAGGCCATGTTTCCCCAAGCTGTCATTTTACCCAAGCTGCATTTAAAGAAAATCAAAGCAGGCAGAGCAGAAACCATCCAGGGACATGAATACTGAGAGTTAGATGGCCTTTCTGCCACGAGGGCTCCCACAAGTCACTTTTTTGGGAAATGGAGCTTCCATATGACCTTCAGTATGGCACTTCGGCCCCCTCCACTTTTAGCCGGCTCTCTTCTATTAAGACATTTCTTCATTTATCAACAGAAAAGCTGCTAAATTGCTACCTTGGGCAAATTTGCATAGAAATTACCGATGATACTGTGCAAACGTCAAGGATATTATAGCAGTGGCACTCAGAATAAGCCACAATCTTTTATGGAAGGAGGAGATATTTCCCTAACACAGCCGGGCGACGGGGGGGGGAGGCTTGTAGAAGTAACTGGTAGGCTGACCACACATAAGAAAGGATTCAGAAGAGTGGCCAGAAAATGTCCCTTCTTTCCCCTCATGGTATTTTCAGTGTTAAGACCCAGAACTGAACCACCTTGATTATAGAAGTGGTCACATGTGGACAACACAACCAAAGAGCTATTGGTGGTAGACTTCAAAGTTTCAACCAACAGGACAATTCTTAGGCAGTCACATGGCTAACATGGGAGAACACTATTCCATGAATTCCAACCATAGATATACCCTCTGAAGTTCATTGACACTAACGGTGTTAGAAGAAGGACTGCAGCACATGTGATGATGTGCTGAAATGTCTCATGCATTTATAGGAAGATGAGGAACTTAAAGAAGCAGTGTGCAGTGTGAATCCATGGCCTTCCTTGATTTGAATGTGGCCCGATCAAAGCTGTCAACAATTCAAGTTACATGGTTGGGACACTCTGGAGGCCAAATTCTTGCATAATAAAATTCCACAAACACAAGAGCAGAGTATCACCCATCAAGGGTGCCACCCTTCAAATGGGCAAAATCAACAGCAACCTCCAGCCTTGCATTGCGTTGTGGCCCCCATTTGTGAAATGGCCCGTCTGATGAGGTCAGAAAGGCTGCAGCCGATCTGACTTTTCAAAAATGACAGAAAACTGAATTATTCAGGAGGCTATTTTTACCCATGTAATGGAGCTAAAGTGTAATGACATGTTTCAGAAAGATGTGTTAGCAAAGGGACAGAGCCTGCAGGCTAGACTAAACTGCTGTGTACAGTACACTCTGTCTGTATGTTTGATCTGGAAATGTGATCCTCCAATGTGATTTCTTCAGTGTTTGATATGTCATATTAATACGTATGCTTTGGTTGCAGCTTGTGGCAGCTTGTTTTCAGATTTCTGCAATCCAAACATTATTGCATCATTTACTGGATGCCCCATTACAATTAATATAATCACATGCTTTGTGATCCACCTGGAGGCCCAGTGAAAAAGAGGGTCTATAAATGCCATCAGCCCATTATGCACGGAGTGGAAGGTCCGCATTCTGGGTGGAATGGCAGCGGCTAAAATCACCAATTATGCACGCTGCAGGCGGCGACCGGGCGCAGAGTCAATGTATGCCGCCGAAAAAGCTGCGTTAGTGAGATGCGGAAGAAAGTGGAGCTTCCCAGGACCAGGGCACAATCAGAAGCGGCTCCGGAGTAGCCACATGCATAATCGGATAGTCTGGGTTTTGCCGCCATTGCGTTCCGTCCCATGCGTAAGTGGTTTGCTTAGCTTCTTCCTCTTCTGCGTTTTCCACGCCGCCGGTTCAGCAGCCGTGCATAATAGGCCATAAACAAACAAAGAGGAGCACATCTGATTCTGATGCAAGCCATGCTATTAACAACAAGAGAGGGGAAAACCTCACATTCATTTCAAAAGATGAGGAAAAGCCCTCATAGCAGCATGAACAGCTTCCAGTTCTTAAAGCAACTGGCCATCTAATATTTATATTCCATAATAAAGCCAAAACTGCCATCTGTCAAAGGGAGGGGCATAAATTCTTTCTTCATAATGGTGTTTTCTTTCCAATCAATTTTCTTTCAAGCTTGATTTAAGAGGATGCCCCATCAGAACCTCAGGCTAGTGGGAGGGAAAAGGAACAGGACTCCCCCACCTCCAAAGTGGAAATTATGACAGAGCCAATCCTGCAGAGATCAATTTCAATGCTGGCACTGCACCCAGAGGGTCTGCTTCCTCTCCACTTAAGGTCCATGTTTGCAGCCTGAGGCTCAGGCAGTGAACTCAATGGAAGAGGTTTCTTCAAGTCTTAACAGATAGGATCTTGAAGAAGAAGAAGAAGAAGAGTTGGTTCTTATATGCCGCTTTCCTCTACCCGAAGGAGTCTCAAAGCGGTTTACAGTCACCTTCCCTTTCCTCTCCCCACAACAAACACCCTGTGAGGTGGGTGCTCGGTCAGAACAGCTTTATCAGAGCTGTGGTGAGCCCAAGCTTACCCAGCTGGCTGCATGTGGGGGAGTGCAGAATCGAATCTGGATCGCCAGATTAGAAGTCCACACTCCGAACCACTACACCAAACTGGCTCGCAACAAACAAATGCATTTTAATAGATTTTAATAATGCATTCCTTGTGCCCCTAAGGCTCATTATGCACGGAGGGGAAGGTCCACATTCGGGGTGGAATGGCATCACCTAAAATCACGCACAGTGCCGGTTGCAACCAGCCACAGATTCGGTGCATTCCGCTGAAAAAGCTGCGTTAGTGAAACGTGGAAGAAAGCGGAGCTTCTGGGCAACCCTCCACGTTTTCCATGTGACCCGAAATCACCGTTTTGGTGGCCGTGCATAATAGGCCTAAGTGAATCAATAGTGGGAAGGGCCAATGAGTGCAAAAGATCTCCAACCCGCAGTGAAAACTTGGCAATGTTGATATGAACCTCCCTAGGGCCTTGATAAACCTCCCCAACATTGCAGTCTGCTGTGGCTTGCAAAACAGGGGTGTTTTAAAGCATCTAGCAGTCTGCAATATGTGGGTGGCAGGCTTGGCACATAACAGTTTGTGTAAGAAGATCCAACAAAAACACAAAACATGCCTCAGGTTAAATATTTTTATAATATTTTCATCCCATCTTTCCTCTAAGAACCCTTTTAGAGTTCCCAGTCTCCCAGAATTATAACTGAACTCCAGATCACTTCTGCAGAAGAAAATGGTTGCTTTGGAGGATAGACACTGTGACATTAGAGGTCCCTCTCCTTTCCAACACTTGTCCACCCCAGGCTCTACCCCCCTCCCCAATCTCCAGGGATTTCCCAACACAGTTTTGGCAACCCAAGAGCAATTTCCCCCTTACAACAACCCTACAATGTCATTTGAGAGAACTAGTCTCAGCCCAGGGTCAGGAGGAGGCCTCCCTGACTAGCAGCTGTTTTGGGTCAGTGGCAGCCTTCTAGAACCTCCTGGAGTCTGGATCAAGGAGAGAGCTCTTGACTAGCCCAACAGTGGCCCAGGGCTGCTCGCTGGCAGCTGGGGGATCAACAGAGCCTGATACACAACTAGAAGCTCAGCTTGCAGAATTTTAAACCTGCTGGCCCCTTTAAAGACCTGGCTGAGAGCGAGATCTCCAACTGCACCCTGTCCAGGTAAGGAAGCCACACTTCCTGCTCTGCCCACTCCTACCCAGCCACAGGTCCTCTATCTTGAATAAGTTGAGTTTCAAGCAACTCTGCTTGAGCCAGACCGTTACCACGTCCAAACAACTGGCAAATGTATTGGGGGGGGGGGGGAGTTGGACTGGCTGTCAATTAGGAGAAAGAGATGGGTATCATCAGCATACTGATGACAGCCCATCCCAAAACTCCAGACCACTTGGGCCAGAGGGGGGATATAGATGCTGAATGAAATGAGAGAGAGAATTGCCCCTTGCAGTACTCTAAATGGAAGTTAGTAGCTGTGTGATTGATTCTCTCCCACTGCAACACACACTGTGCAGTTCTGGAGAAAACAGACCAGCCACTGCAAGACTGTCCCTCGTATTCCAGTACCAGTGAGGCAATGGGCAAACAACTCAACAACATCAAATGTCACTGACAGATCCAATAGAATGAGGAGAACTAACCCACCTCTACCCAGCTGGTGCCGGAGATCATCCATAAGGGCAACCAGCTCCATCTCCACCCTGGGACCAGGTCAGAAGCCAGACTGGAACTGATCAAGTGCCAAAGTTTCCCAGTAGAGGGCAAACCACTGCAAGTGTCCACCCACCAGCAGATCACTAATTTATTTAGCATTTTGGTCATCAGCCGAAGAAGACAAGCAAAGAGACATGTTCTTTTCACAGTGATTTACCACAGGATCAAAGCCTGCATATGTTGCCGGGACCATCTAGAGTGGACACACATGGTGAGCAGTAGAGCGAGGCTTTGCGGGAAAGAACATGCTATTACTTGCTGCTGTCATCGACAAAGATTTTTTAATAAATGTACTGAGGTTTTAATGGTTTTATATATATATAAACTGCCAGCCTGGCTGAGAGTGGCGGTCTAGAAAATAAAATAAAATAAAGGATGAAACAAAAAGCAACCCTATTATAAAGGTTGTACAGTATTCTGTTAAGTTCATGATGCTTTGAGACGGATAGTTTTCTTTATTAATTGCTGGTATCGACATGTGGACTGGTTCTAGCACTCACAGATGAGCTTTACTGGATTGTTTTCAACCTTATTTTTTGTTATGATTTTATTTCTTTGGTCATATTCTGCATTCTTAGCTGCCTTGAGCAGATCACTAGATGGGTAGGATATAAATGACATAAATAATCCATTGCTCACACCCTGCTATTTACCGGCTTTGACAGTTTTATTTCTGATATGTCTTCGTGAACTACAAATGGGTTCGAGGGGTCTGATTGGCTGGTTTGGCAGGGAATTATCATGCGGCTGTGTGTGGATGCCGTGACACAGTTTACTAATGTAACAGGATTAACTTTTGCTTATATATTCCTACTGTTATGATGGTCAGTTCTTAGTCTGAGGAAGAATGCTTGCACTTGAAAGCTCATGCCTTGAATAAATCTTTGTTGGTCTTAAAGGTGCTACTGGGCTCTGATTTTATTGTGCTACTTCAGACCAACACGGCTACTCATTTGAATCTATAAATAATAAAGACCACTATGTATAAATAGCATAAAATGTATACAAAATCCATAAAACATGCAAATGAAACAAATGAGTCATCAGTACAAGCAATAAAAATGGATGAAACCAAACTATTCACAATGACAGCATCCAAAAAGAAGGGGCCACATTCATCTAGCCCCAATGCAGTCAGTGACAGCAGAGAAAACTGCAAGTGGTATCTTCCCCACACAGTTCTAGAACTCAGTGTGTAATAGTGGTTAAAACATTATTTTTCAACTTTTTGATATGGATGCATCCCTGATTTTTTTTTAAGGCTTCAAGGCATGCCCTCAGGAAATGCCACACCTCAAGCCTGGCTCAGCTTAGTGCCTGGTCGTGGTTGATGCTAAGCCCCTCTGCTATCCCCAAGCCCCAGAGCTTAACTGGGGCTTGGCTGGGCTGTGTCTGGGTGCTAGGCTTCATCAGGCCCCTCTCTCCTCTCCCCATCCCTGGAGCTCACCAGGGGCCTTCTGCAGCCTACTGCCTAATTACAGCCTGAACTCTGGGTCATGACTGGGTGCTAGGCCAAGCCAGGCCCATCTGCCATCCCCGATTCACCTCTGAGTTAAGACTAAAACATTTGCCTCACTTTTCAAGCTGCCACCATCACAGGTCAACTCAGTGAGAGAAGCCTCAGCTGGGAAAAATTTGAATGACCAGAACTCTCCTCTTTCAACCCCTTCCAGTTTCATCACTGGTCACTTTGGAAGGGTATGGGTTGACCTTCCCATATAAGAGCCAAAAAGTCTTGGGACTTCTCACAGCACACCAGCATTCCATGGCATACTGGTAAATAGTCCCTGGGTCAGAGTATCAGATCAGTAGCTGGGAAACCCAGATTCAGTTCCTACTTGGCCATGGAAGCTGGCAGGCTGACCTAGGGCCAGTCCTACACTGCCAGCCTAACCTACCTCTCAGGGTCATGATGATAAAATGAAGGAGAGGAGAACAATATAAGCAACTTTAGGTTCTCCCTGGAGAGAAAGGCAGAGTATAAACAAAGTAAATATATTGTCTGCTGGAAATTTCCTGCCAAACACAAAATCTGAGCTTTAAGAGTTTGGCTTTTACTTGGGAGAGGATATGGGAGCTTATTTAGGGTCATTGGTTTAGCCTGCACAAATATATTTTTCCTGTGTTTTAGTGGGACTTCTGATTGGACTTAGCATATATGTAACAGTCTGCCCTATTCAAATAAATAAAAATACACTGTTCGGTGGCATTTCTTCCATCCCTTCTTCTCTGCTCAAGCCCAACCAGTCCCTGCTTTACATAGCAGCCTGAGGTATCTTTAAACCTCAGGGGAAAGAGTCAATCTCTTGGTGATAACATTTGACGGTCATTACCAAGAGGTGAGTCACGTAATGAATACAGTGAACAGTTCAAGGAAGTGTGTCTCCTTGACTTCTTTCAGATCAGCTGCTGTAGTGGCAGCATCAAAGTCCATAGTGTGATGATAGCCTTTCCCAGCAAAGTGATAGTATCAAGCAAATGCAGCTGTAATCTGTCCATGAGGGGTGTTCTCTCTCTCTCTGTATATTTGTGCATGAAATGGAATTCCCAAACAAGATCTGTGGCAGTTGAGGCATTTGTTAAGCAAAGGTTAATAGGCACTTACTACAACGATGTTCCCATTTCTCAGCCTTAATCTGCTCATTACTCATCCACAGGCTCAATATCCAAAGAGCGGCAGCAACACTGTTATTGTGGCTGGAACACAGGCAGTGGGGAGACATCTTTCTGATGACTCTCACCAAAAAAAAAGTGGCTTGTGAGGGATCTGTTCTTTAGGTCTTTAGCTGCTTTAGATCTTCTTGTGGATACTCATGGAAATCCCACCAGTAATGTCAGCCCTCAGGACCCACTGTGAATGTACTAGAAACCACAGCTTATGGAAGCTACCACTGGAAACTCAGTGAGAACTTTCAAGAGCATCCTTAGCAGATGATACACTAGCCTCATGATTGTGAACGGAGATTTGAACAAAAACATCAGTGCAAAGACTTGGCATACAATAGAAAGATCCAGAGGGCACAAGACAAGAGATAGGAAAGGAATCATAGAATCATAGAGTGGGAAGGGACTTCCAAGATCATCTAGTCCAACTCCGAGCAGAATGCAGGTCTATTATTTGACATGCTTGATTCTTAAAAGAAATATTAAGCTTCAGTCAATACTGTGAGGAGATCCACATGGACTCATCTTCCTCCCCATTCTGTTTAACAACTATGTGATACTACTGAGAGAGGTAAAACAGGGGGGGTTGGGGTAAGTAGCCACTGACATGTCAGGTCTATTTCTCCTTAACAGCTGAGTCAGGTAGATCTACCAAAGTCCTGAACACATGTCTGAAGAAGCTAAAGTGATGGATGTGGGCTAGAAAACTGAAGCTTTATCAAGACAAAACTGAGGCGTTATTGCTTAATGACAAACCTTCTTGAGGACAGGATTCAGTCTTTTCTGGAGAGGGTTGCACTATTCAAGGGAGCTTTTCTGCACTGGTAATAAGGTTGCCCCATACAAAATGCTTCAGACGACTACTTGGATAAATGATTGTGACCAGGTCTATACTGTTGTGTATACTGTATTGTAAGTAGACCCCTATTATGTGCTTACTGTGCTGCTTAACTTGACATGCAATTACTGATGCTATCCTTCTGTTTCCTTCAGTTGGTTCCAGATTTGTAAAATCCTAATGCATTGGTGAATGTTTCATTGTGTTGATTGTACTGATTGTACTGACTCACTATGCATAATCTGCCTTGTGTCCCATTGAGAAAGGTGAACTATAAATAATGTAAATAAATAAGCAAGTCTGCAAAACATATCTATTAAAAAGTGTCTAAATATCTAAAATATGTCTACATACAGTTGTTATGTATATGCTGCATATTCAAATGCCAATAAGATTGTAAGGACCTCAATCCTTTGGATTTGGTGAGAGTCAGTTTGGCATGGTGGTTAACAGTGGTGACCTCTAATCTGGAGAACTGGGTTTGATTTTCCCTCCTCCTCAACATGCAGGCAGAGGGGTGACCTTGGGCCAGTCAAAGATCCTCTCAGAACTCTCTCAGCCCCACCTACCTCACAGGGTAGCAACAGTAAGAACACATAGAGTCTAATTTAATAGACCATTGGTTAACCTACAGGAGACATGCACATTGTTTAAAAATACATAAGCATCCTCAATGATCAATGAATACTATAACACAAAATTAATGTGTGTAATAACTTCCTCTCCAAAAGGCTGAAAAATGGGACACACTCAAATCTTATGCTTAAGGGGCACATCCTGTAAGTAACAAAGCTGGCAGTCAACCCTTTCATCTTCATGACTGACCAAGAAAAAGCTGACTTTGTTCATTGCTGACTTGAGATAGTTTTTGGGTGCCACTTAATGTGGTCCAACCCAGAAAGCACTATATGTCAGTGGTAAGTTGTCTTTCTATATTACTGTTTGAGACTTCCTGGACAATTTCAGTAGGGAGAATCTGATAAAAAAAATTAGGCCAAGATTTCCAAATATAGTTTCCAAAAGTTATGCTCCTAAATCAATATTTAGGGACATAAATAAATGGCCTGATTTCCCAGAGTTGGTAAGAGTTGCATAGAGTGGCTGGAGGCTCATTGCTTTTGAAATTCAGGCTGCTTATTTAGATACCTTAATATAGATTCAGGAGGCTAACACTGGGTACCTATTTTTGACAATCCTGGCAGATATTATTACTAGCTAAGTTCTCTCTCCAAACAAAGAAAGACCTCCTGCAATCCATCATAAGTCTTTGACAGCCCAGGAACTGCGTTTTACTAAAATAGGCCAAATACCTCAACTTCAACAGATAACGGCACAGTTTGGCAAAGGAATAGGTAGAGCCAAAAACAAAATGAACCCTCATTCCAAATTCTGATTCATCATTAAATACAGGCATATGCACAAGACAGCTACACTTGCCAAAAGCTATGGGACCACTGGAGACTAGTTTGCCATAGCAGTCAAAGACAAGCTATCCGATAACTATCCCTATTGTGCAATTGGTCGTCTTGCTTGAAGAAGAAGAAGAAGAAGAGTTAGTTCTTATATGCCACTTTTCTCTACCCGAAGGAGACTCAAAGCGGCTTACAGTCACCTTCCCTTTCCTTTCCCCACAACAGACACTCTGTTGGGTGGGTGAGGCTGAGAGAGCCCTGATATCACTGCTCGGTCAGAACAGTTTTATCAGTGCTGTGGCGAGCCCAAGGTCACCCAGCTGGCTGCATGTGGGGGAGGCCAGAATCGAACCTTGCATGCCAGATTAGAAGTCCGCAATCCTAACCATTACACCAAACTGGCTCTCAGTTGGGGTTACCATACGGCAAATAAACATGCAAGAGGAAATCTGTCCACCCAAACTCCAGTCCTCTAGCGATAATCTACAGATGTCACAAA
This sequence comes from Paroedura picta, assembly GCF_049243985.1. Taxonomy (NCBI): domain Eukaryota; kingdom Metazoa; phylum Chordata; class Lepidosauria; order Squamata; family Gekkonidae; genus Paroedura; species Paroedura picta. The sequence goes on along the minus strand of NC_135370.1, from coordinate 152,149,165 downwards.
AAAGTATGCTAGTTTCTTATTGGATTTTTTTTTAATTCCATGTAAAAATAGCATAAAAAGAAGTAATGTATGATTAACTGATATTTTAAGAAGTAGTTAATCATCTGTTTATAGAATTTAACAGGAGGCTTCAAGCCATGGTTTATACAATAATCTCTAACACCTTCTCCAGATGTAACTTACAGCCATCTGCAGCACATGCTGCTCCTCTAGGCAACATGCTTATAATAGGTATGAAATCATTCATTAACTCTTGACAAAATATTTATAAGAGGAATTTTAATATCTAGCTATAACATCCCCCTCCATCCACTTCCCTACCTCAGATGCAAGATTTCCCCTCCATTTCCCTTCCCCCTTACTGACTGAGCAGCCTTAGTAATATGTTTTCTTCTTTGCTGAAGAATTCTGGCTGTCCCACCCTGTCACAGTAAGATATTTTGGCTATTGGCTCAGTCCAGGAACCTGAGAGAAGGATGAGGAGACCCCTTTAACATAAATGAACTGAATGACACTCAGGCTGTTTTGAAATTCAAAAATAACAAAGTATTTTATTTATCATGGTAGGGAAAAGTCAGGTGAAATCAGGGGTTGAAAATTTCTGAGGCTACTCAATATAGATAACTCTGCGACAGAATTAATACATACACAGACTTCAGTTCTTATGTTTCAGGATAATTATAGTTTCTTAAACTATTCACAGTTTCTTAAATCTTTATGTTGAGAGGTTTTTGTCCCAGTATTTCCCCAAACACTCCGGTACACTTGACTTGAGTATTCTTTGACTCTCAATTTCCAGAAGTCTGGTAAGCAATTTCAAGTACCCAAACCCCTTCTCTTGAAGCACTAGTGCTCATTTGGAGTTCCTAACTGACTTTTTAGGCCTGCAAAAACAGTTTCTAACCACACCAGATCAGGAATCTCTGCATTGGGTAGGGAAATTCTCTTCTCACATATCTATCCAATTTATTTGATGAAAATGGGAGTATTCACCTACTTCCCAAACTTCCTTGCCATCTTTTCCCCACTCTCCACTACCTCATCAAACTCAACTCCATCAAGGCAGAAATCTGACTGTCTCCTCATCATGCAGCTCTCAAATATATCTTTGCTCAGCAGAGGCTAAAAATCAGAATGCTTAGAGCAGCCTGTCACCGAAGACATTATGTTTCTGTAAAGAATTAAGCTTCAAAGTCCTTTAGTTGTTTGTACAGCACTTCTATGTTTCTTAAAAGTGCAATCCATCACACTAACATGCCCTGTTTATCTCTGTGGTACCATGAAAGAAACCCTAAATATCACAGGGAAATAAAGAGGTAAATTTACCCATGCCAAACAGCTGCTCATTTGCTCCAGGGGAACCGTGCCTCAAAGCCAAAATGTCTGCTGTGGGCTGCAGAGCAGGGTTTGTATCATATGTGATTGTGTATGTAGTAGGGACTGGATGGCTAGAAGAAGCAGCCAGCACAGCTCACAGATATGAACTGAACTGTCCTTAAATGAATCCATCAGCCTTCAATTCTTCTGGACAAAGGCATAGATCTCCTTGTTTCCTGTGGTCCTATGAGTCATCAGTCTGTCCAGGATGACCAAAGCAATCTGCTAGATGAGACTAAAGGTATAAATAATTCCGTGTCTGGTTTCCCACAGTGGCCTTCCACATGCTCTCAAAAGGCTTACATCAGAGGTTTCCCAACCAGTAGTTTGCCAAATACTTTAGAAAACCTTTAGAAAACCCAGGAAAAGATTGTGAAAAGATTTATTCCAGGTTTTGCTTAATGTTTTAATTCCACAAGTCTTTTCTACTAGAAATTAAGCCTACATAAATTATTCTTCCAGCAACTGGCAACAAGAGGTACACTGCCTCTAAACATTAAGTAAAACTTTACCCATGGATCAAATCATATCTTGAGGTCTGCCCTCCTAACACTCACAGCTGTCAGTTAAAGTCACCATGATCCAATGGCTAATGTGCAATTCTCTCCAGGGATTAATTAAGGTTTACTCATTATGCGTGTGTGATGTTTGTTTTATTTATTAATGTGGTGCACATATGTTTGTAAATTGCTTTGGGCCCCTTCTAGGGTGGGGTTATAAATATTTTAAAAAGATTACAATAATCAGATTTTAAACATCAGGTAGAGATGTGAATGCTAGTTGAGTTCTGGATTCAGTGGGTAATTTTAGGCAAGGTACTGTCTCTCAGACAATGAGCATGGAAATTTAGAAGTGGGAATTAATTCCAGTGAATTTAATTAGAGATAGAGCAGAGTACCACCAGGAAGGGCTGTAGCTCAGTAGTAAGGCATCTGCTAGGCAAGAAGATAGTCCCAGGTTCAATCCTTAGCATATTCTGTTAAGTAATCCAGGAAGTAGGTGATGTGAAAGACCTATGCCTGAGTCCCTAGAGCAGTGGTTCTCAGCCTGGGGGTCAGGACCCCTTTGGGGGTCAAATAACCCTTTCTCGGCCACCAGCCATTCCAGCAGCGCCCCTGAAAAAAAAAACCCAATTTATATACAATCATGAACAATGGATCGTCGTGCCATTGGTCAATTTTGGTTTAATTTCTGTGAAAGAACACCATAATTTTATGGTTGGGTGTCCCCACAACACGAGGAACTGTATTAATGGGTCGCGGCATTAGGAAGGTTGAGAACCACTGCCCTTGAGAGCTACTACCAGTTTGAGTAGATAATACTGATATTGATGGATCAATGGTCTGATACAGTATCATTCAACTTCTTGTGACCCCAAATTTGGGCTGAACTCCAATTTGGGGCGGAAGATTTCCTGATGAACAGAATCAGCATCCATTGAGAGCCAAGAAAAAGATGGACCAAGGGATATTCATACTATGTTTTTTCTTGCCTGCAGAATGTTGAGGAACAGCAATATTTCCACCCCCTGCCTGGAAAGGTGCTTTCATCATATGTCCATGCTTGGCATTTTTTTCATGGTTTGATGTGCTCTCTAGAATCCATTCCCAGATGTCACAATCCATTCCAGTTTTTTGATGGGACAAATGTAGGCAATATCAAGCTGGGTGGATCAGGAAGAGTCGCCTGAATCTCAACCTCTCCAAGACGGAGGTCCTCTGGCTGGGTAGGAAGGAGCAAGATCAGGAAGCGTGCGTTCCCTGCCTGGATTGGGTGCAACTGTAATCCGTACCACAAGCCAGGAATTTAGGAGTGATTTTTGATGCCTCCCTATCTATGAAGGCTCAGATCACTAAAGTAGTTGGGGTGGTGTTCTTCCATCTGCACCAAGCCCAGCTACTAGCACCCTACTTGTCCCCAGAACACCTGGCCACTGTGATCCATGCAATGGTCATTTCCAGGCTGGATTTCTGTAACTTGCTTGTCGCAGGCCTACCCTTGTCCCTGACCCAGAAATTGCAATTCATACAAAATGCAGCGGTACGGATCCTCACCAGGTCTTCCTGGAGGGCTCATGTTCAGCTACTACTTAAACAACTTCATTGGTTACCAAATTTGCTTCTGGATTAGGTTCAAGGTATTGTTTTTTTAAGAGCCTCTTGTGGTGCAGAGTGATAAGGTAGCCATCTGAAAGCTTTGCCCATGAGGCTGGGAGTTCAATCCCAGCAGCCGGCTCAAGGTTGACTCAGCCTTCCATCCTTCCGAGGTCGGTAAAATGAGTACCCAGCTTGCTGGGGGGTAAACGGTGATGACTGGGGAAGGCACTGGCAAACCACCCCGTATTGAGTCTGCCATGAAAACGCTGGAGGGCGTCACCCCAAGGGTCAGACATGACTCGGTGCTTGCACAGGGGATACCTTTACCTTTTACCTTATTGTTTTTGACCTTTCAGTCTTTAAGTGGCTTGGGCCTTACTTAGCTTTGGAACCGCCTGCCTCCTTATGCCACCCGTAGAGCACTCTGCAGGTATGAATCTGTTGAAGATCTCAGGGCCTCGGGAGGTGCGCCTGGCCTCAACCAAGACCAGGGCCTTTTTGGTCCTGGCCCCTACCTGGTTGAATGAGCTCCTGGATGAGCTGCAGGCCCTATCAGGACTCTCTGAGTTCCGCAGGGTCTGCAAAACAAAGCTCTTCTGCCAGGCATTTGGTTGAGCCTGGGTGAGAGCTCTGGGGTGTTCGATCTGGTCTCCCCCCCCCTCCCGGCATCTACTGCAGTGCTAGACTGTGTTGGGGGCCTATTTCCATCTCCCAGCCAGTAATACTTTATCAATATCAAGATCGAAGTCCAGAATATTGCGAGCGATTTTAGTATACCACTATTTTGTACTTGTATTTATACCTGTTAAATTGTTTATTGTTTTATTGGAGGTACGTTTAACTGATATTGGTTTTTCTGTTTTTGTGAACTGCTGTGAGCCAGTTTCTGGGAGCGGCGGTATAGAAATACAATGATAAAAAATGATAAATAAATAAAATAAAACATCAAAGATAACTTTTTTTTAATCTTCCCACCTCTATAAGGAACTCTGCCAATGTCTTCCACACTCTTTCAGATGCATCAATTTTATTCAGTTAATTTGAAAAGAACAAACCCAAAGTTTCCAGTTTGTAATGGTCCTCACTGCACTGAAGCCTCAAATTCACAAACACAGGAAAAGGAACAGGAGGGAATAGGTGAATTTGCTGCTCTCCCCCCATTGGCTCCTCACATTTCCCCACCTCTCAGAATTTCTTCTCAGATCCCTACTTGCAGAAAATAGCTGGAGGAAGACTGTTGCAAGCACAATGAATCAGCTTAGGGCTGATCCTGCGTTGAGCAGGGGGTTGGACTAGATGGCCTGTATGGCCCCTTTCAACTCTATGATTCTATGATTCTATGATTTTGAAGCTAGAAAGGACTGTGTCCAATGCCACTGAATCTAAACTCCCAAGCAACCATTTTCTCCAGGGAAATTTATATCTGGATTCTGGAGATCAGGGAAAGTGATCTCTGTAGTCTGGATAATTCTAAGGGATCCTCAGGTCCCACTTGGAGGCTGGCATCCTTAACCAAGAGCTACTATACCCGAATCCAGTGCAAGGACTGTGCACAGCATGCACAAATATTCCTTTATTTGCAGGTTTCTCCTTGTCTTGGGAGCCATTTCCAAACCTGGAAAATTATATTCTCAGATCTTGCTAGGATTGCCAACCTGCTGGTGGTGACTGGAGATCTCTCAAGGATACAAGTGATCTCCAAACCTTACAGATCATTTCCCCTGAGGAGAATTGCTGTTTTTCATGGTGGGCTTATGACAGCTGAGATGAATGTTTCCTTGTTCTGCTCAGGCAAGATACTGCACACACAAAATGAAACTTTCTTATTTAACAAGTATAGAGAAGGAAGGCCATCCGGGGAATCGGGTATCCTAGTTTCCACCCATTTAGAGGCACGTCACTAGTATAGTTCCATCCCCCAACTTGGCAGGGGCTGTACTGCTCTCCATGAAAAAAAAAATAACAATATTATGTATCAACCTATATTTACCACCACTAAGTGTTCACTCCCAAATTGAGGCTCTCTGGAAGGAGGTAGAGTCTTTTATAACTTCCCTTAGAAACAAATATCCTACTGCCCTGCTTCTCATAGGAGGTGATTTAAATGCCAGATTAGGGCATAAAGATGACTCACTGGCAAATAAATTTCAATATATACCCTTACTTCTAGAAAACAAACTGTATTTTCCATCATGTTTTTCTCTAGATCCGATTGCTAATTTTGCCGGACTATGTATCTGGCATGTTTTTAATAAGTTAAATCTCACAATTCTCAATGGTTCTGCTCTTGAAGACTACCCTGGTTAACTCTCCTTTTGGACAGTCTCCAGAGCCTCCACCATAGATTATTTTGCAGTTTCTCCATGTCTGGCAAAAAAGAGTAAATAAATTTGAAATACTCTCATGATCCAAAAGTGATCATTTACCCCTTATACCATTTAACAAGTATTTTATTGTATTAGTGATGCCATGCAGGCTGTAAACATGTGACTTCCGGGGGCATGGCAGGAAGGTGTGGCCAGCAGGCATAACTTCTGGGGTTACTCAAAACCTGAAGACTATTTCAGGGGCTATTTCACTGTCAAAAGGTTGAACAAGGGTGCACTGAGGGGTCAGTTAATAATTCATAGTCCCCCCGGGATGCCTCTGAGCTGCATTTTAATCTCGGATTCCACAGTGCACCATTTGTTTGTTTTAAATTCCAGGAAACCATTCTGAGCCAGAACCCATCAGTTCCTCCCATCCCTACACTTCTGGGTAGTCCCTTTAGAAAAGTCATTTAACTACCTATTTTCTGTACTTTGGGAAGAAGGGTCACTGCAAAGTCAGCAGGAGGCCATACTAAAATCAGTTGGCTGGGTTTGAATCAGCCCAACTTTTTGCCTCCCTTCTATTTCTTATCACCCCCTCAGCTCTTCAACAATGCTAAGCAGTGGAGCAGCAACGGCTTCAATTGTGAGAATCACTAAACAGAGATACTAAACTGAAGCAGGGTGCGCAAGTTGTACTCTGCTGTCACAAAACGGTTCTGATTCATGCCTCTGGAGTGGATGAACAGAGTCTGCCTGTTTCCACAGCTGTCAGTCTAGGGAGAAAAATCTATTCATGAAACTTGACAGCACTGCATTCTTGGAGTTCCCCCTGCACATTTATTTGCACAGCAAACCTACTCTAAGAATTGCACAGCACTACTTATGCCTGAGAGTAACACTGCAATCTCATAGACCTATGTGCATGCACATACATGAGAAGCCACACCGAGACTACTGGCCAAACTGATGTGTTTTGAATGTGTGTCCTTTGGAGCATATGAAGGGGTTCTGAGGAAATGTCACTAAGGACTCATATATTCCCACACCATTCTTACTCTTTGCTTTTAAGGAGTGAAGGACTGATTGTCCCTGGAGAGTTTCTCATCAGCCCCAGAATTCCATATTTATGAAGCTCATTTTCTCCTTTCATTAGCTCTTATCGCTCACTCTGTGATGCTACAGGTATCTCTTGCTTCCTTCCCGAGGGAGCTGTGCAGTAGACTGGGGCTGTAGAGGTCCTGATTGTAATGAATTTATGTGTTATTTCTTTCCCACCAACTTATTGTTTTAGCTGTCATTCTAACAGACACGCACCTTGCACTTACCCACAATGACTGCTGAAGAGAAAATACATTTTAGAGATAAAAACATGATCTACTCTTTTTGTCAATTTTCAGCAGCAGCCACATCAAAGTGAAAATAAAAATGAACAGAATGGACCACATGCTAATAGGAATAGGGATGTCAGCTCTGGGCTGGGAACGGTTTGAAGGTTTGGGTGTGGAGCCCAGATTTGGGAAAGAGAGGTCCCTCAGCAGGTTATTGCTAGCAGGCTGTAAGTACTTGTTAGTGGGGGTTTCTGTTTTGTTTTGTTCTTAATTCCTGTAATTCCATCTTGTTCCAGAGAGAAAACAAGGAGGTGGGGTTTTGGCTGCTGTTGAATTCTTAACTGTCTAATCAGGTATTGCATTTCATAAAGAATTTAGTACAATAAAGACTAAGAGTATCGGACAGACTGAGGCAGACTGAAAATGTCTTAATCATTCTGACCTTTATTACAAATTTATCTCCCTGACAGAAAATGCTTTTGACCTTTTCTAATCACAGATAGCATGGTGTATTGTGGGATTCCTCTTACCAGACCAATGAAAACGCTCTGCAGCCACTCACCACGAGCGAACCGCATTCTTGCATGAACTATGCACGGCTGGGAAACTTTCTTTTGTGTTCAGAACTTTTCACAGTGGAAAGAGCAGGCATTTCCCAAGGACGTTTTAGGTCCTGAAATTTTACAATGCCGAAGGAGTTATAGAATACCTTTCCCTATCAACCACAACTCCCTCCCACCCTCTGAGCCACCCTCTGTAAGTCTGAAAGAAGGAACCACCAGCCAAGGTGAGATGATGAGGCATAGAAGCAATGACTCAGCAATCAGAATGCCTTCAGGGTGCCGATCTGAAAAGACACCATAATAATCCAAGGAGGAGTTTCAGGCAGCTGCATTGATTCAAAGCCAAACATCATTTATTAAGACCAAGAAAACAAAATGACACAAAACAATGTGCAAACTCGGGTGTTCTCCAGAATTCTTCACCAGCCTGGATGTTGCGGTGGTGGTGAGACCCAAAAGATATAGCAGGCATGGTGTGATGGAGGCTCCCAGAAGAGGGATGGGAGCAGAAATGACATTGTTGTTTCCAGCTGAAAATGGGAAGTGACATCACTGTGGACTGAGCATCACCATAACACAATGATTCCAGATTTATTGGTGGTAGACAATTAGGGCTGGCTGCTTTGGGCGCCGAAGCGCCCAACCCTATAGACCAGGGGTAGTCAAACTGCAGCCCTCCAGATGTCCATGGACTACAATTCCCAGGAGCCCCTGCCAGCGAACGCTGGCAGGGGCTCCTGGGAATTGTAGTCCATGGACATCTGGAGGGCCGCAGTTTGACTACCCCTGCTATTGACAATGAATTGTCTGCTGATAGCTGATAGCATGGAAAAGCAAGGACATCATCATCATAAAAACCACCACAACAATAACTTTTGTTTTCATATCCTACCCTTGCCAGTAGGCAATTAAGACTACCAAACGTAGATTAGCCCGATCTGTCATGCTTCCAATAGCCACTTATGGCTGTGATAGATGGACAATGAAAAAGAAAATTGAAAAAGAGGAAAATTGATTCATTTGAACTCTAGTGTTAGAGAGGGCTTCTGTGAGTTACATGGTCAGCAAAAGTCATAAACAAATAAATACTAGAATGCATTAAACCTGATATATCACTGGAAGGCAAAATCATGAAACTCTGACTCAAAGCAATCCAACTCGATGGAGAAAGCAATTATGCTAGGATTGGCCAATGGTCACGGGAAACCAGGCCGATAAAGAATGCAATGGTTAAACATGATCAAAATGGACACTGGACACTGACATTATCCATCTAAAAGAAGTGGGGCAAGAATGAAAGATCTGGTGACAGCTGAGGCATAGGATTGCAAAGAGTCAGACAAGACTGAATGGCTAGTATTATCATGACCTTGAAGCCCTTTTGTAGGCTCAGCTTGGGAAATTCTGTAGTATGCTGTATGTGGGTAAGGGGTGTGCTGAAGAGTTAGTGGTTAGAGGATATTAGCAAAACAGCTTCAGCTTTCAGTTGCCTCATTTCTGTTCAATTATGACCAGTTCTAGGCACCACAGCTCAAGAAGGATATTGGCAAGCTGGAACATGTTCAGAGAAGGGTGACTAGAACCTGTCAGGAGTATGCGTGTTTTAACTTCCTGGGAAGGTGAGGGTGGGGGGCTAGATTGGATGGTCCTTTGTGGTCTCTTCCAGCTTTATGTGATTCTGAAATTAAGGAAGTATTACAACTGAGAGTAAGCAGAGGGTAAGATTAAAGGCAAGAAGTGTCTTATATCCAATCATAGTTTGATGCCTCCAATGGAATGATGTCCCTTCCCTGATATGATTCTTTGGGTCTGGTGGAATGCACTTTCCTGGGAAGGTTACCTGCAGTATATTTGATTGTCCTTTAGGCACCAGGCAAGCACAGTTATCCTTGGGCCTGAGTTAAAAAACACGAGCCAAAGTACTCCTGGCATCTGATTTTTGCCCTTGGATGAACCAGACCATTGGATCCAAAACTTTTACTCAGAAGCAACATAACTTTGTAATTGTTTCAACATAAGCTAAGTAAGAGAAAAAAGTGCCTTTTTTTGTACCTGCCCCCCCAATAAATGCCTAAAATAATTCAGATTCTTCCCTCCCCCCATCTTACCCTTTAATTTGAACTATTTCTGTATTCTTTCTGCTTGATACCTGCATCCCTTCAGTAACTGAGATGTCTGCTATTTCAGAGCTCTCAGCAGGAGGTGGGGGGAAATCATAAAAGAAAATGTATTTCTTAAAAAAATAACCTGAGGCTGTTTTGTCTATAGAAAGACATTACATAAATCTGAAATAAAAATTAAGGTCCTTATCCAACCACTCTAGGACAAGGAAAAAATTCTGCACTGAAATCTCGGAAACTCTCATTTTCAGTAAGATCAAGCTAAAAATCTATTGTTAGCAGGTTTAACTCAAAACATACCTCAGTTCTATGTAGAAGTATGGGTAATTGGCCTAGTTCTTTGGTCAGGCAAACTTTTAGGGGAATAAAATTCAACAGATAGGACACACGCAGTTATACAGGCTTTTTGTGCACACAGTACCCAAAGCACTCAGTGGGTACATAAACTCAGGGCCAATCAAAAGGGGAAGAAGGGCCATTTGGACCAGAACATCATTATCCAGAGGGGGGTTAAACTGGGACTCTTGTTAATTTGGGGGTATTTCTTAAGTTTCACAATTGTTATTTACATTGCCACTAGACTAGAATCTGACACATGCTCTCGCCTTAGAACTGTAAATTAAGCATTAATCCATTGTTATTTGAAAATTTTATTTAGCTAGGGGCACCAAAATCTAGATGTGGCCCAAGCCAAATAAGCTCTAAAATATTTAATAACCATATAACCTATAATTATGGAGATCTCCACCATCCCTGATACTCCTCCTATTGTTTAATTAGTTACTTTAAATAGTTATGCCCTAGGTTTCCCAAAATCCTTGGTGACTCAAGATGCTTTACAAAAGAAAGTATAAATTAACACAGGGGGCAAGGGAGCTAGTTAAAGTGTTATCAGAACAAAAATCAAGTAAAGGGTCTCCATAGCCCCCAGAGCATCAGTTCCCTTCCCAACCCGTTTGAAGAAGGACTTTTCAGTGTCTGAAATCATGTTAAGAAGGATGGCTGCTTGACCTCTGAGAAATTATCCCAGAGAAACAGACATCAGAGCCAAGAAGCACAGTGTTTGAGCTGTGGTAGATCTAAGGGAGCTGGAAAATAGGACAACTGGGATAAAATGCTGAGAAAATCTAATGTGGCACACAAGTTCATAATGAGCTGATTCCTTCAGGTCTTTGGGTCCCAGGCTGTATAGAGTTTACGGGTGACAGCAAGCACCTTGCTTTGGATATTTAATTGAAACAATAATTCTCAGGCTTCTTCTAAAATATGAAGAAAGGGGGAGCAACCTCCATTTGCCAGAATATGTTCACAACAGACCACAATATCACCTAGATATCTGAGTGACTTTCTAGATCAGGGGTAGTCAAATTGCGGCCCTCCAGATGTCCATGGACTACAATTCCCATGAGCCCCTGCCAGCAAATGTGAATGCTGGCAGGGGCTCATGAGAACTGTAGTCCATGGACATCTGGAGGGCCGCAGTTTGACTACCCCTGGTCTAGACCATGGGAATTAGAGTGAAGGTGTATATGAGGAGAGAAAAGCACACAAACATACCTTCTTACATAGCTAAAGAAATCACAAAGGTATTATCATACTATGCATAAGATCTATGCTTTATGAGTGTGTCAAGTTTCAAGTTAAGACCACAAAGATATTTCCATATTATACTTGTAGGACACAAAGTCTAGGAGATGAGATGGATGGGAAGAGGAATTTTTACATGAAGAAGGCAAACATGAAGACTTGTATTTCATCAAGATGAGGGAGGCATTCTGTATCTCAGGTGTAGGCAACCTGTGGTCCGCTGGTAGGGGCTCATGGAAATTGTAGTCCATGAACATCTGGAGGACTACAGGTTGACTACCCCTGTTATATCTCATTTGAAAGAAAATCTTGTTTTCAAGATAAATTGTAAAAGATAAATGGGTTTATCAGTGTCCATGTGTTTACATAGCAAGCTGTATCTGGCATACAGAGCATTCTTGGTTGACAGCACTCATTTCCAATCAGTCAGAAAGCCATCTGTCTCCATATATGGTCTTCAAACAGGGAACAAACAAAACTGACTGGTCATCACCCTAGTTTCTCTCTATCTGAAAATGGTTCATTGGAGGAACTTACTGTCTACTCTGGGCTGCAGAAGAAGTGTTTGTTTCCATTAAATGGAACTGAACAGAACTAACTGAAACAGAGAATTCATTTGCACTCTTAGCTCAATGTCTTGCTAAGACCTGCAGATTCCAAGAAGTTTCTTTCTTTCTTTCTTTTTTAGGCTGCCTTGGAAAATAGGACAAGCTCACCATTTCCTTTGTGTGCCTTACCACTAGGTGATATTGCTTGCTTCCAGGAGCGAGACTTCCAAATGCAATATCCCTATCTAAAAATCATGAAGGCTTTAAGGTCATAAAACCTTAAACTGTATCCAGAATAAAAAAGGAAGTGAATATAGAACTGAGTATTAAGAGTTTAACAGCTATACTGCATTCATTAAACAAACTTTCTATACTAACTCAAGCTTATGAATTTCCTATATGTTAGGAATGCACTCCTGAGCACCGATGAAGCACTGAAAAGGGGCATTTTTAATACAAATATCTGTAATTGAGTGTCTTTTTTATGGTCCTGTACTGATACTGATGCATACATAAATTTCTGCACACTTAAGGCGCTCATGATACAACAAAACATAGATTCCTATTTTCTTTTTTTTGTTTGCAGCGGGGTTATTTGATTGTTTGATTTATTTCTTAATGTATATACTGCGCCATCTGAGCCAGTCATCTTGGAGCATTATCCAAGCTTAAATTTAATAAACCTTAAAATTTTAATAAACAATAAAACAATTATTCAATAAACCAACATGTAAATCATTTAAAACCACATTCTAATGACAACCAAATTTAACCTACTTTAACATAGCCATATTTGGAAGGGGTGGGGGAGAGAGGGGAGGAATCAGATATGGGAGGCCCTGCTGGATTGCATTCATGGGCTTCTGCTGGCCTCTACCATAAGCTTGGCAGAAGATCTCCGTCTTTCATGCCCTGAAAACTCAGTGAGTTCCATCAGGGCCCTGATTTTATTTGGGAGCTCATTCCATCAAGTAGGAGGTATTGCAATGTTTCATCAATATAATTTTTCCTAGTGCTTCAGTGCCTCTGCGTATGTGTGGAAGGGGACGAGTTGGCAATGTTTGAAACTCCAAAGATGAGAGATTTTGAAGAGGAGATTTTGAATGCATCACTATTTCAAAGAATTATAGAGTTAAAACGGTCCATACAGGACCAACCCCTTGCTCAGTGCAGGATCATCCTAAAGCATCCATGCTAAGCTTCTGTCCAGTCACTACATAAAGACTACTAGTGAGGGGGAGCTCACTACCACCTTAGGCAACAGATTCCACTGCTGAAGTACTCTGACTGTGAATTTTCCCGCAATACCTAGTTGATACCATTCTACACCTAGGCCCATTCCGCACAAGGATCAATGTGGCAAATTGCTTGCAGAAAGAAATAACGGAATTTAAAATAGTGGAATTTGGCGTAACACATACCTGCCTTTGTAGTGGAATTCAGTAGCGTTTCAATCGTTTCCCACAGGTTTCCGGTCTCGCCAAAAATCGCTAGAAAGGAAGCGATTTTTTCCCATGCTTTGTCCTGCCCCTGGCCGTCAATCAAATGAACAGCCAATGGGCGGTTGTTATCATGCTCCGGAAAAGCCCCTTTCCTTTTATGAACAGTTTTTTTAAACAAAGAAAAACACACATTGCAATGAATATGCCTTGATTTCTTGATTCCTTGCTTCCTCCTAACTTAGAGACCCATCTAGCTGGCAGCTGGAATGTGAGCTGCTGATTCATCGTTGCCACGCTCCCCTGAATGAAAAAAAAATCCCCCTCCCCCATGCACGGGTGCAATTTTCGGCCAAAAATAAAGGGAACTTGCAAATGGGGCTGTGTTGTACTTGGTGACTTGAGGGGAGCTTTAAAGCAGCTCTGTGGAAGGACTGCAGCCGGAGAAGCCTCGGTGGGTGAATGAAGGCTTGCCAGCTCGTTGCTCTCCACTCGCTCCGAGAAAAAAAAAATCGTGATCGCTTCTCCGGAAGTTCAGAGGAGAGAGCCAGGGGGAAGGACTTTGCTGAAACCGCAACAATGGGAACCCACAGGTCTTTTTCGCTAGTGTTGCAGATTGTTTGCAAGAGTGTAGCGCTTTTCAGAGGGTGAATCCACTTTTCTGGATTCCCCTTTAAGCGCTACAACGAATCGGTTTTTGCAGATCGGTTTCAGGAGTGTGGCAGATTGTGTGCGACATTGTGCATAACTGCAAATTAGTAGCGTTTACAATTTGCCACACTCCTGCTACATTTAACTTGTGTGGAATGGGCCCTAATTTCAACCCATTACTGCGGGTCTTATCCTCTGCTGCTAACAGGAACCATTCCCTGCTTTCCTCCAATGGACAACATTTCAAATCCTTAAAGACAGCAATCATGTCCCCTCTCAACATCCTCTTCTCCAGACTGAACATTCCCAAGTTCTCAGCCTTTCCTCTTAGGGCTTGGTTTGGGGGTTGTTCGTTTGTTTGGGCCTTTCACATAACATACCCACCCAGTGTACAGAAAATATGTTGCAGCATAAAACAGAGAAAGGCAAGAAGATATCACAGCCTATCTTCCAACAAGACAGTTCATCAATCCAAGCTGAAGATGCCTTGGAGCTATTGCCCTCTGTGTATATATGTATATGTACAAGTGCAATGGTAAATGACCGGTTAATGATGCCTGGAATCTCCCCCGCAGCCATACACCTTTTGCAGAAATGACCCTTGAAGAGCACTGCATCACACTTGTGAAGGCGCAACACCAGGAGGGACAAGGAGAGAAAATAGCAAGCCTTTAATGAAGGAAGAAAGAAACAATCCAGAATAACTATTTTATGTGGCCTGCTTAAAGATCCCCCCCCCCCAAAAAAAAAGCACATCTTTACATGTGATATCTGGTAGGGTCAACCTGTGATTAACTTTTCATTGCCGTATAGTCTAATTCGAGATGTCACAGCCTACAAAGTGTAGCTATAGTGGAATGGCTGAGTGTGTGTGGCAGGAAGTTCCCAGACCTATCCCAGTTACTGATAATCTGCTTGATTCCCTATATTCATCCATGATCACCCAGGCCTGCATCCTTCCCTATACAATTTCGGGATAAACAGTGGGCCATCTTAGCCAGCTTTTAAAATATTATTTATGTATGTGAAGGAATGGAAAGCTTAAAATGCATTATATATATTTTCAGTATCACAGTTGTTCATGAGTCATGGTAGATATAGCACTTAATAAATCTCATAGTTCTATCACACTGAACAGTAAATTGAAAATGACTTGAGTAGACAGTGGAGTTATATCATTTCACTAATACCCAATAAGTGACTTTGGCACTCACATAATCACATTCTGCACGTTGTGGAGAGCAGTAGGTCTCAACTAGCGGTACCTGAATCGCTAGTGGGATATAGAAGTAGTCTAGGCGGGATGCACGGTTTTCATAAAAATTACTAGGAATTCACTCTGCTTCAATGCTGATGGCCACTTGCAAATGCGATGTTCTGACAATTCTACCCGACACAGATCATCTGTGACCTTTTGGCATTCTAGTAGTAACCCTTAACGGTGATGCTCCTCGTAACCCTGTCTTTGATGCACTGCTTCCTGCCAGGGATTATCCAACATTTTTAATTACCTTAAAACTTACCTGAATGACAAACATAATAACTGAATACCTGTAAACATATACCTCTGTTTCTTGAGAAAGCAGTACTTGGTTTCTCTCATGGGGGGACCTAGGTTCTTTGATACGAGTGACTGATAGGATGTAAGCTTTTAAAGGCTGAGAAGAATCAGTGGCCTCTAGCAAACTTGGTATGTTCCTAGTTATACAAGCAAAATGCTCAACCAAAGGTGAGAGGAATACAGCCTGGAACAACTTGCTATTTTGTTCTCAGGATTTTGAGTCAAGCAAACAAAGCAGCTAGAATGGTGGTTGGATGGATTCACTGACTTCTAATGCCAGAAAGAGCCCAAGCATGGTGTGGTACTTCCTATCTCTCTTGGTGTAATGATGCTTCTGTACTAGTGAAGTAGTTTGGAAAGAGTAGATTGAATTGTTGACCTCAATTATTAACTCGGAAGGTTGTAACTTGGTTTAGGATTCCATTGATATCCATTTTAGCATAATTATGGAAGATCACAAGTTACAGAAACAATATGCTTTGGGGGTTTAAATACTGTTACCCTTTTTCATGAATATATATATATGGAATTGTCTATATATATTAGGAACTGTCTTTCTTGAGACAAAAAACTGTTACTCATGGCAGTGTGGTAGAGAAAAAAAGACTGTTCCTAAATACAGTTGCACCCTTCTGGATCTGTTAGTCCATGGGCTTAGAAGGATGTAACTTTGCTTAGGGTGTGGCATTGTTAGAACCTCAATAACTGTGTTTCACTTGGTGAGCAGGAAGTCCTTTTTCCCGCTTCAGCTCCTCCATCCCAGGTCAATGATAATATCAGGAGTTACAAACAACACAGCTAGAATGATAAAAATAAAATTTAAAGATCATGTTAAAATTTTGAATTGTGATTGGTTTCTTCCAAGTGCATAAACACTAGGTGGATCATGCCCACTCCAGCAAAAAAATATTCCACTTGTCTGGGTGGAAGGGAAGGAAGCTGTATGCAGTGAATGTGGAAAACAAATTTACCTTTAATGTGCAACAAATTGCTTATGCAGAAAGGTCCCAAATAACTGACAAGCAGTTAATTGTTCGTTAAGCCTCGTTGTTTGAATCAGGAGTGGCATTTAAATGGTTTAGAACAATGCTGGCAACTGACCCAATTAAACATCTACATGCTCAATGTACAATTCATGACTTTAATATATTAATCACAGAGATTAATTGATTAATTCTTTCAGCTCTAATTGCAGAGTAAATGTGATACCTTACGGCTGAAATTCTACATCCAAAGTGGAGCTGATTGTAGTGTTATATAATTATATAGAGAAGCAATGAGATTTTTAAAAAAAAGAAAAGAAAAAAGAAATCCAAGTTGTTGACTTTTTATCTTGAAGGAATTATCCATCAAGGGACCTCTTTACTAGTTCTTCCATCACTTCCGCAAACATTTATCCTCAGATCGCTGCTTCCCTTGGGCAAACCTAGCTAGAAATATTTTTCTAAAACCATTTTGAGGGGGAAAGTCTCTCCAGATGTATTGCTTAAGATCTTTGGCTGCACCATAGAGGTTTCCTTTTGAACTGCCTGAATCTGATACTGACCAAACTTGGCCGCTGCTCAATCCAGTGTGACAAAATGGTAGATCCCATTAAAAATGGCCTGCATTTTACATCAGTAGTAGAGTCGAGCTACAAATCGTAGGCTTATGGTGAAGAAAAGCTGTCCTGTTCTCAAATTCTGCATTGTATTGGTTTAGTCTCAGATTAAGAAATACATGTACTGGGCTTGATCCGCTTTGGCATTAATAGGTATCTTGCTTTTAGCTTCAGAAAGAACTGTAGTGTAGCTGATAAAAAGTGGGACTCTCCAGTGTATCTAACTACTTTTTTCGGGTAGGTCAGTGTACAAGAGATTATATTGTTTTCCTGGATCTGTTTGTGCGGGGAGGACCAAAGGTGGCTGAAGCTTCACATTTGGCATCTAAAAGGGGGAAGGGTCCCCATAAGACCATTAAATCTGGAGTGTCCCAGTTCCACCACTGTCCATAATCACAACTGTTTGGTGCATCCAAAAGGAAGACATGCCAGTGAAACACACATTCACAGTGTGACTGGAATGGACTGGTCCAGTCCATCCTCTGAAATTTGAATGAGGTAATTTGGAGCAAGGCACCATGTATGTTCTGATCTGATGGTGTGTGCCACAATCATCCTCTCTTGCAGTTACATAGTTTCACTTTCATGTTCTGTTCTCAATAAAAGGAAATTACTGCAGGCGTACATTGATCACAGTGCCACTTAAGAGAATGGCCCCCTTGGCCTTGGAAAAGCACCCTTCCCCTGGAATCCAAAGACTAAAGTATTGCCATTCCCTGGTAAGAATTGTAACACAATCCTAAACAAATTTGGATACCTCCTCTAAATCCATTAAAATCAATTGACTTAGGATTGCACTGGCAATATCATCATGAATGTCATGGGTGTACTCGCTTCATTCTATTTTATAAAAACACCCTTTAAATATTAAACTTGGATTTCTCATTATTTGTTGTATTCTCTCACTTAAACCAGTCAGCTTTTTAATTGTTGCTTTAGAATACGAAACAATCACAGACCATGTTCTAGACTAGTCTTGTGTTCTAGGCCAGTGGTCTCAAACCTTTTTATCACCGGGGACTGTTCAACGCTTGACAATTTTACTAAGGCCCGGGGGGGTAGTCTTTTGCCAAGGGAAGTTGCTGCTGCTGCCTGAGCTCCTCCACCACTTGCTTTCCCGCCGGCACCCCTGACTTCCCACCGCCTGCTGGGGGGTGCTGCCAGCAACAGCTGCGCAGTGCCACGCCAAGGGGGAACCCCAACCATGGCAGCCACTGGAAAGCAGCAAAGGTGAGCCAGCGGCAGAGTGGCAGGGCAGCCCCTGAGGCAGCAGCCAGGTAGGAGGACGAGGAGGAGCTGCGGCCCAGTACTGACTGATCTACGGACTGCTACCGGTCCCCGGACCGGGGGTTGGGGACCACTGTTCTAGCCTACAGGCATTTATATATATTCAGAGTTCCTTATTTTGTATATATATTGCACAGATAAATGCCTCATCATGTCATATTTGTGCCTTGGTTACAGTTAACAGGGAAAATGAGAATGGCCTGCTCAAAGCTGCCCCGTATGGGCTGATTTTTTTTTCTGTTGTGGATACTGATGAATTCAGACCGATTTGAACTTGGGTCTTCTATTCCCCCTCCCAATTGAAACAGAAAACATTCTGCACTCAATTGCGCAAGCTCATAGCGGGGAGGGGAACAAAACGCAGCTGAAGTCTCTTTTCTTGAACAGGGTGGGGGAGATGATTGGAGACAGCAGAGAAAGGGAATAAATCCAAGAGGCAAATCTCTGCTGAGAGAAATTAGGGCTTCTGGAGTGCCATCACTTTAAGACAAGCCTTGCAACCGGAAACCAGGAAGTGTTTGAACTGATGCCCTGGCCAATCAGGGAAGACTTTTTTGCTACAGAGTTGGAAGCACGAGGCAGGAAGTTAATTTGCAGAAAGCAGAGATCTGCACACTTCCTGATGCCAATTTTTGAAATATCAAAGGTTATATCCACTTCTGGATATCACAGGGGAAAGGTAGGGTCACTCTGGATCAACCATGCATGTTGCAGTGGTAAAATTTAAAGTGCACCACATAAAAGTGCAAATCAAATTCAGTGTAGGTGGAAGTGATTTATTCTTGCTGGCAGTGGGTAAAAAGCCCCATGCAGACTACACCCTGGTCAGTTTGTAGCCTTTCTGAACAGCCATCATTCAGAAATGATTTCCCATTTTGTTAGTAGGTGAGCATGAGGAGGTGCTATTTGCTCAAATGAGACTGTACGTGCACCAATGAACCTCATGCTACATTTACACAGTGGGACAAATAGTATCCCCCTCCCCCAACTCATTTAAAGTCAGAGAAAATGGCACAGGGAGGTAGTAGGCAGGGCCAAGTTTCCTCTCTCTGTATGCCATGATGCCAATATAAATGCATCCCCATGTGTCTGGGAAGCACAGGTTTTCTGAACATGCCTGTTCACAAAAAGATGTCCTCAGGAAATATAACATGTAGTCAGGCCCTAAAATAAACAACAGTACAAAGTATAGACCTAGCACAGACTTTCTGATCCCCACAAAGCAACCTCCTCTGCTTTAATGAAAAATTCATACAGATTCTAAGCTCAAATAGGCAGATGGTATAATGTCAGAAGCACCATCATATGCCGCTGCAGAAAAGCATGGAAATCAGAAATAAAAACAGAAAACAGACTGTTGGTTCAGTTGTTTAGTTTAAAATACTGTTTTGGATCAACAGTGTAACACCTCACACCTGAAATTATGCAATGTGTGTGTTCCTGATACCATACCACAATCAAAGTTTACTTGGAACCCCGGGGCCACACAAAGAGCAGCAGTGTTACAGTGGCATCAGTGATCTAAATGACCAGATGTGGAACATGGCAACAGCATTCTCAAAGGCCCTTGAACTACCAGCTGTTTGCTCAAAGGGAAATACACTGGGGAAAACATAAGTTAAAAAAATAACCTCTGACATTTATGTGACTGCAGTCTATTAAAACTGCTAACAATCTTCAATTTTGCCACATGCTTATAACCATGAAATGACTAATTAAAGAATTTCAATAAAATAGAAGCAGGGGGTTAAAGCTCTATTCTAATTTTTCCTGCAAATGTCTTGTTCTCAGTAAGAAGGATGGAAGTGTTGATATTTCATTCATCTTTATATAGCTCTTGCCCTTTTATAAATCAACAAAATGCACTAGTTTAATGATTATTCAGAAACGGAATATCTTTATCAATACACACAATCCCTATTTAGCTCAGAATCCTTCCTGGTGCCACCCGGAATGTGGGTGAATTTCAGATTAGCAGTGATGCCATTACGCAAGCCCCTCCCCTGCTTTTAGCTCTGCATCTAACTGTAATTAGAAAAGAGCACAAACCAGCTGACAAACCTTGTCATGAATTTTGGTCAGTTTGTAGTTCACAAAGCAATCTTCACAAACTGAAGAACTGCCACAAACTTCCATGAATTCCAAACTGTTCAGCTGTTTGGAAACCCTGCTTTCTGCTCCTCATGGGGGGAAAAAACTGGGGAGCAGAAAGAAGGAGTTTAAACTTTAAATGACTCATAAAACAATAGAATCCAGGTCAGTTTGTGAACTAGCTTCCTGGTTCATATGGTTTCATGGTTCGGTTGTGTCCATCCCTATTGCAAAGCAAAATTTGAAAGTCCCACTTACTTTGTCAGGATCCTCATTTCAGAGAGGTTACTACAGGAGTACAATTAAATGACCTGTCCCAAAGTTTCAGTACCACAGTTGGAAAAAAATTGTATATTTCAGCATGTTCAAACACCTGTTGGATTGGCTCATGATCTGTTTGCCAGTTGCACATAGGAAACTGTTTTCTGTCAACCAAACTGACTGACTGCAAACAGTTCAAGGCTGTTCATCAAACTATCTTTTTATGTATTTGAGCAGGAGAGGACAAAGCAATCAGCCGTGTTTCATATACATACATTCTCAAACATCCCAACAGGAGTCTCATCCCAACAGGAGCCTCCCCACAGACTTGTTATTGCTGCTTGTCGCTATCATATAAAGAGTGAATAAATACTTCAGCCAGTAAGTAAATGCTATTTTCCCCTTTAAATCTAATAATTTGTTGTTAATTTAAATACATGTTATCCTGTTTCTTTTTTTTTGGGGGGGGTCATATGCTTACATTTTTGCACAGCCTTACTGGACACATAGAGCCTCTTGTGGCACAGAGTGGTAAGGCAGCAGACATGCAGTCTGAAAGCTCTGCCCATAAGGCTGGGAGTTCAATCCCAGCAGCCGGCTCAAGGTTGACTCAGCCTTCCATCCTTCCGAGGTCGGTAAAATGAGTACCCAGCTTGCTGGGGGGTAAACGGTAATGACTGGGGAAGGCACTGGCAAACCACCCCATATTGAGTCTGCCATGAAAACGCTAGAGGGCGTCACCCCAAGGGTCAGAAATGACCCGGTGCTTGCACAGGGGATACCTTTATCTTTACCTTTTACTGGACACATATTTGCTCCCTCATGTAATTTAATAACTTGACTTTACCATGGGTAAAATCATCTTATATACTGTACAAATACAAATGCCCCTTCAGGGCATAGAAATGGAACTCTATTACCACAGTGCCCATGCAATGGTTGGGCAACCCTAAAGGTAGCTAGCAGGACAGTAAACAGATCAGAGGTTTGGCTCACGGGTGATGATGACTGTCTCACACATGCTACTCCTCCCCAAAAACAGTCAATGCATGGGAAGGGATATATAGGCTTGTGAGCATGGTATCTACATGCAGGTTAAGGGTATCCCTGTCCCTGTCCCCTACATGATCAGAGGTGCTGCTTTCCAAGAGTGCCTGATCCTACAGGCAGCACCACTGCATGCACATTTCCTCCACACAAATGTGCCATGACTCTAAGCTTTGACAGTGCAAAGATGGGGAGGAGGTAGGGCCAACCTACTTGTCCCTGTCCCCTCTCTCTACACATTGACCTAATGTGGGGAGGGACCATGGAGAGGGCCAGCATGTTTGCCCATGAAACATGGTGACTGCAAAATATGCAGCATCCCTATGCAAAACAGTTCAGCAGCACTGTCCCCAGATGAAACTGCAGAAAGCAAAAAAAAAAAAAAAAAAAGATTTGAACTAAGGTAATCATTGCATTACAAGCTTATATTACAACCACTTGGTGTAGAATCTTGGGACTGTCATTTGGTAAGAGTGCTAAGAGGGCTCTTACATATCCCATCTCTCCTGTGGGAGAATGACAATTCTCAGGATTCGCTGAAAACAACCAAGAAATCCCTACCAGCTTGAGACTTGATTGCCCTCGTGATTTTAGCAGGGTCCCCCCCCCCATTTTGGTTTCTGAGTAATGACTAGCTTCAGGTACCCAGAGATGACAGGATGACCAGAAAAGAGTCTTCTTGACCTACAAGCTGGATACCCACAAGACTCCCTGAAGTCAGTGAAACCTTGTACTAAGCTAGATATCAGGAAAAAAATTCACAGTCAGAGTAGTTCAGCAGTGGAATAGGCTGCCTAAGGAGGTGGTGGGCTCCCCCTCACTGGCAGTCTTCAAGCAAAGGTTGGATGCACACTTTTCTTGGATGCTTTAGGATGCTTAGGGCTGATCCTGCGTTGAGCAGGGGGTTGGACTAGATGGCCTGTATGGCCCCTTCCAACTCTTTGATTCTATGATTCTAAGCAAGTGGAATCTATAGAGGGGCAATGACTGTCCAGGTGAGTGTGCATTTATTCCACAGAAAGGTCCTTTTTTATTGTTCTGTGTGACATGAACCAAGGTGGCTCCTTAGTCAATACAGATTTTTAAAAAACCTGATTAATTCTCCTATTACGCAGGCTGGATCTTCATAAATGCCCTTTATTACCCTGCTTACTGGGGCATTTATGGAGCAATTGATCACTGACATCACTTTTTTTTCATTGGGAGGCTAAAGTGTGGAAACATTTAATGCAAGCAGCTAGGTAATTATGTTTTAATGGTAGTCATTATGATGGAATCCGGAGCGTCTTTCAGGAAAGCAAACAAAAAGTGAGGATTTTAACACCTATTTAAGGGGGGGGGGGACAAAGAGGGGAAATAGTAACTAGAGTCTGAAATGTTGACGGTGCATAAAATGGCCTGCAGGAAATAAGAGGAAGAGAACACCAACCTTTTGCTACCAGATTGTCAATGGTGATTATCCTCTCTCTTGATGTCAGGGGCAATAACTCAATGGTAAAATACAGCTACACTTGCAGACAGTGCCAGATTCACAAGGGCCAAGTTAGGAATGCTGGTGTTCAAAAGCTGGATCCTGGTTCCCCAGACCTGACTCTGTTTCTAAGCCATTACACAGCAGCTGTGGGGAAAGGCCGTTCAATAATAAAGGAGAGCCTACTTGGACTTGAAACACCACTGTGGGGGAAGGAAGGGTTGCTCACTTCCTATCTTTTTATGCTGCTCTTCTTTTGTTATCCTCTCAGTTCTTTTATCCCCCCAATAATCCTGTGATGTACATCAGGGTGGAAGAACAGCTGGCCCAGACAGCTTCAGTGGTTGGAACCAGGCCTCTTTGGGAGCCCTAAACTAAGGTGACCCCAACTTTCATGAGTATTTGGGTACCTTTGGAATTCTGACATTACATGATGGGCACAGTCACTAATGGCAGCACAACACACACAATGGCTGTTGCAACTAACCTGTCACAATCAACATATTTTTTGCTTATTTAGCTATATGGCTAAAGCGCTTCAGCCCACTCTTAAATCTAATAATGGTGGCTAGAGTTTTCTACCCCTGGGTCATGTGAGCAGAAATAAAGGCAGAGTTCAATAAAATAAAATTTTGTTAGAGGTTTGTGTGTGTTAAAAAATGATCCGCCCCAGGTGTCAAATACACTAGGTTCACTACAACGTTAGGGATGGTTTTGTCCATGATCTTGTAAACTCTTGCCAATGAGAGTACTTGGACCAATAATTTGACTCCCTGGCTGTATTCAGATGTCACAAGCTAATTTCTGTTTGGTTTTGATGAGTCACCAAGTTTACACGTTCCCTCCCTCCTCCCTTCTCACACTGACCTGGAAGCCTTGAATCAAACTCGCATTTCCCATGCCTTCTGAATTAAGGCTCCTAGGTGAGTGGGAGCTTTGTCTCTTCCCCACACAAACTTGATTCTGAACCACGTTTACACCTTGGTTAGAAACCTGGTTTCTGGGGAGGAAACGGCATCCAAATGGCCCAGATCTGAGCTGTCCGCATTCAGACATTCTAGCAAGCTGAAGTGTGAATTGCGAAATTGATTCATCATATTCTGGGATGAGAGAAGAGAGGAGCTTGGGAATACACGAACAAGCCAAGTTTCTGTCCATCCTGACTGAACGGGTTTTCTCTTAATATCCCCAGGCTGTTTCTATAAGGCAATCGGGACTTGTCTACACAGAATAAAGGAAGTGGTGGGAAGCAGCAGGATGAGAGAGGACCTGCTCCTTAGTACTGGAGCCTCCCCTGTGTTGTGTGGTTTGCAGACTCTCAGAACCAGTCTCAGGTACAATCTGTCCTTTCTGTTACCTTCACAGTCTCCACTAGGTTGCAGCTGAAGATTGATTCCTTGCAATGGACGGTGCAACATAAATCTGACTGGCAGGGTTGCCACCCCCCAAATCCCCGACCCCCACAAAATGCCCTTTAAGCAATTTTAACACTTCAGAAAACCTACATTATAAATTCAGCAAGAAATGCATTAATTTTGTATCAGATTCCAGCAAAGTACCTGAGCGCTTTTCCAACACTATTAAAGGTGGCTGAAGAGTTATCTCCTGTCATTCTTTGCTTGTTTTGACTTTGGAGGCAGAATCACAGAGTTGGGGCACTGGATTGTCAGGTCCTCCTTGGCCACTGGCATGGGATGTGGGACCAGATCTTGATTAGAAAACTCTTGGAGATTTGGGGCAGGAGCCTGAGGAGGAAAGGGACCAGAGTGGACTACAATGCCATAGAGTAGGGTTGGCCAGACTGTGGCTCTCCAGATGTCCATGGATTACAGTTCCCATGAGCCAGTGCATGATGGCAGGGGCTTATGGGAATTGAAGCCCATGGACATCCCTGCCTAGAGTCTACTCCCCAATGCAGCTGTTTCTCCAAGGGAACTGATCACTGTAATCCAGAGATAAAATGTAATTCCTGGGGACTGCTAGGTCCCATGTGGAGCCTGGCTTCCCAAAAGTATTGAGAAGTGAGAGAAGAAAAGTCCTGCTTCTTAAAGTGTTGTACTTCTTATGAATCTGGAAGGTTTCTGTTCTAGATGGAGGAAGATTCTATTTTCATCAAAAGACAGCATAAGCCGCTGCTTGCTTATCCTACATTGGAGGTTGGAGATGGTACGTGAAGCTGCTCAGGCCTTTGGTCTGACCCAGGAAGGCCATGCCTGTGTAGCGGCTCCATGACTTACTAACAAACACAGCATATTTTGCCCAAGGCAGCCTTGTAGCCTCCAGATTCAGGTCACTTTCAACTGCTGCTTGTTAGGAGAGAGAGGCAAAGACTGCCCTCATTTCTGGCATAGATTTAGCTACCTCCTACCTGCATTGTGGTATCATCTTGTTGCTTACTAGGATGTCTTATTTACATTGAAACTGCAGGGTCACAAAGCAAAAAGGAGATTGTTCGGGGTGTCAAAGGGATGTGTCCTGCCTTGTTTTCTCCCCCCTCTCCCTCCCCAAGTGATTAGGGGGCAATGAAGTCAGAAAACAAGGAAAGGGAGGATGAAGAGTCAGCATCAGTGACACTTCAGGTTGTCTGACAATCAAAAGGAACACATTACCCGCTTTGCCTGCCTGACATTTCGAAAGTTGTGTGTTTCTCAGAGCTTCTTTAAGGAATGCACAGCTCGGGATGTCAGAATTCTTATTCAGGCATCGGAGGGAACTGCCGCATCACCTCCATGCACAGGGCCTCACATTACCTTCGCATTACCATCACGGGGCATCTCTTTCCTATGCCATAAAGGCAATACCAAAAGCACCAGGCAAAACGGCAGGAGCGTATGTGACAGCTTGTTCTCAGGTCAGCAGTTTCCTAGAAGGGTGATGCAGCAGGGAGTGTCAGGAGCCATGCTATGAAATCCTCCCATATGGCCAAGAATTCTGAAGTTACATTCATGTTGTGGGAAGGACAGGATCTCATGCTGCAAGGGACCCCTCGGAGTTCTTATCCACAAAGTGGAGGGATTACGGTTGAATTCTGCTACATCTCAGCTTCCTAGAATCGGTAGACTCCCGTATGGTGACAGGCAGCGTTGTGTCAGGGTTATACAGTTGGGTTGGGATTTGGGAGACCCAGGTTTGAATTTCCATTCTGCCGGGGAAGCATGCTGGGTGATCTTGGGCCAGTCACACAGTGTAACCTCCCTCACAGGTTGTGAATATAAATGGAGGAGGGAAAGAACACTGTAAGACTTTTGGGGTCCCCACTGAGGGAGGAAAATGTGGCATAAATGAAGTAAGGAGGCAAACAAGAGAATGAAAAGAATACTGTCCAGAGAGGTTGATGAACTATCAATTGGGGGTTGCAAAATGTGCCACTGTGACAGTTTATTCTCAGACAGGATCGCAGCCACATTTCAGCCACATACGCATCAATATGCTTAGAGACTGCAAAGCCTGGGAGTATCTTGCTAGTTTCCCCATGAGCTTCTACTGAGCGCAGTGTGCCAAGGAAAGTGGTCTGACTTTCACAGGGCTAATGGTCATCCAGAGTTGACAGAGTGAGGGCATCAATGTGTGGATTATTTCTTTGTTTTGCAAATGTATCTGCCATTTGTTTGAGGCGGCACGCAGACGTTAAGCAAAACCACAATGAAATAGTTCAGTAAAACAAGTCAGTTAAAAAGCCAGCCCAATAGAATAAGTCAATAAGAACAGGCCAATAGAAATGCCAATAAAAACAAGCCACATCAAGCCAGTTACAGGAAACCAGCTCAAAAACGGACATCCAACAATTAGACTCATCTATAACGATAAGAACAGAACAGGACTCAGTCTAGGAACATACCATAAAACAACTAAAACGAAACCCCTTTGAAAAAAGCATGGTGTCTAAAAGAAATTAAGGGAAGTTCCAGGCAAAAATCAAGAAGGGAGGTATTCCAAACACTATCACCAAAAAGCCCCATGACTGGCCACTACTGCAGGTAGGAGTGCACAGAGCAGGGCTGGAGAAAAAGGTAATAACTGGTGGGCTGGACAACATGGGAGAAGGTGATCTTTCAAGTACCCTGGCCCCATGCTGCTTGGGTACTGTTTAGGGTTGCATGGTAGCATTACCTCCTGTATATTAAATATTATTGGTGGTCAAGAATATTTTTTATCAGCTTCACATGTTACATTCCATACTATGACAAAAATGTCTCATTACTAGTACTTCTACTATGACAATGACACCATCAATGTGTAGGATGTTACATGTTGATCCATACTTGTAAGACAAACTAATTATAACACAAATGTCAGGATTTTGCAGTGGATTCTCAACCATCTTCAAGGGCAGCCCTATGTTGACTGAATTGCAGTAGTCAATGACAACATAAAGAACTAGTTTATAGATGATCTACTGAATATCTTTTTAGGGCCTGAGTCCATTCAGAGTACATCTGTTTAATTTTAAAGTTCTTTATGGCCTGAGGATGATATACTTTACAGGTCAGTCATCTCTGCCTACGAGGGAACCTCCATGCCCTACTCCTCACACCTTTCCTATATGAACTTAAATCACTGGGCAGGAGGATCTGCACTTTCATCATAAGCACCCTGAATCAAAGATGTGACTTTCTGAATGAGATCAGAAACTGAGAGTATCTTGATGAGGCTGCAAGCCACATTAATTTTGTTTGATGCAAGCAATTAATATGGACAGAATGCTAAGAGATATATTTTCCTATTCCCTTTGGATTTTGTGGAGTCCCACTGAACGTTTTGTGTTTGTTTGGTTTGGTGTGTCTTTTCTCTGCCCCCCCCCCACCATGTAAAATCTTTTGAGATTGGAAAAGTTGATGGATCAATGGAGGGAAGGGCAAAGTCACAGGTTACATATAGATAACTAGTAGAATTGTGGCCTTTAACTGGAATGTAGCCAAGGCCACTGCTTGTCCCACTCTAGACCTATGCTTGATTTTCAAGACTCTTAAATCTTTTTGGACCACTTGCTGGATAAGCTCCTAGCTGCCAGAATGCAGTGCTTAACTAACACAAGTCCTCTTGGCATTCCCATATTGCATTGTTCATACTGAAGTTAGAACCTAGCAAGTCTTCATGGATATACAGCTCCATTTTGTCATTATGGGATACCTGATAAGTTAGGATCACATGTGAGAATCAGCATGGTGTAGTGGTTAAGAGCAGTGGCTTCTAATCTGGAGAACTGGGTATGATTCCCCACTCTTCCACATGCAGGCAGCTGGGTGACTTTGAGCTAGTCACAGTTGTCTCAGAGCTGTTTTTGCTCAGAGGGGAGAGGAAGGGAAAGTTGTTTGTAAGCTTCTTTGGGACTCCCCTGGGTAGTGAAAAGTGGGATATAAAAAAAAACAAAATAATATCTTTTCACTTATTTAGTACCATCTCATTGACCTTCTGTAGCAGGGGTAGTCAAACTGCGGCCCTCCAGATGTCCAGGGACTACAATTCCCAATGCTGTCAGGGG
Organism: Paroedura picta; assembly: GCF_049243985.1. NCBI lineage: Eukaryota > Metazoa > Chordata > Lepidosauria > Squamata > Gekkonidae > Paroedura > Paroedura picta. The sequence goes on along the minus strand of NC_135370.1, from coordinate 152,120,344 downwards.
CTCATGGGAATAGTAATCCATGGACATCTGGAGGGCCGCTGTTTGACTACCCCTGTTCTATAGTCTCGTCTTATGGCTTCATCGCGTATCCATCACCAATTCTGTTCTAGCCATCCGAGCAACATCTTAAAATCTCTTGGACACTCATCATTCCAAGGATCCGCAGAGGCATGAGGGCGCAATGGAGGGACCTGATCAATAGCTTCCTCAGGACCTTTATTCCAAAGCTCAGTCTGCTCATTGAAGAAACTGCCAGCAGGTTCAGATAAATCCCGCAGAGTGTTTTGGAAACCACTGGGATCCATTAGTCTCCATGGGCGAGCATAAATATGCTCACCGCCCCTGCAGTATCAGCACACAGCCAAATTTAATTGGATGCTTAGCTTTACCATCTTAAATAAACAATCCCTAGTTTTCATGGGAGTAATACAGGAAGGAGAAAGACCTGTGAAATCTAATCTAGAAAACAAAATTCCCTAGGGAATAAGCTGTTGAGAGTCAAGGTTCATTTTCTGATGAAGTGAGCTTTGAATCATGAAAGTTTATACTCTGGGAAATGTTGTTAGTTGTAAGGTGACACAGGAATTTTGCCCTTCTGCTACAGACTAAGGCAACTACCCACCTGAAGTTCACCTAGAAGAAAAATGGATGTCAAAAGAAGCAGCTAAGAAGAAGAAGAAGAAGAGTTGGTTCTTATATGCCACTTTTCTCTACCCGAAGGAGGCTAAACGCGGCTTAGAGTCGCCTTCCCTTTCCTCTCCCCACAACAGACACCCTGTGAGGTGGGTGAGGCTGAGAAAGCCCAGATATCACTGCTCGGTCAGAACAGCTTTATCAGTCCTGTGGCCAGCCCAAGGTCACCCAGCTGGCTGCATGTGGGGGAGTGCAGAATCGAACTTGACTCTCCACATTAGAAGTCTGCATTCCTAACCACTACACCAAAGTGAAACAACAGTTGGACTGAACTGGATTTTTAAACAGCAAATATCATCACTGTTATGGAAGTTTTGGGGAACAGTTTCTACCCATCCCAGAACTGCTACTATCTTCTCAAGACTGATAATCGAGAGCACTTGGCACATCCCTAGTGTTGTTGTTGTTGTTGTTTTATTGAAGCTAGAAATGTCTTCATTTCAAATTGCTATTCTAAGGCCACTATTTTTTCCTTTAGCTTCCCAGCTTCCCCAACGCTACAAGCCTCGTAAGGCTTGCATAATATTTATTGCATGATAACTTCGTAGTGCTATTACAGTTTATCCCCTAAGACGGTAACATTTTTGAGATTATCATACTGTTTTGTATTGTTTTATAGTCTCATGTAAATTTTTGCCACCATGACCTTTGGGCATCAGTAATGAAGAAATCTGTCTAAGCACCTCCGTGTTGGTGAACTCAGCCAGGCTTGTTACAAAACTTGTAATTCCTTGTTACAGATATTGGCTCTGGCAGGTCTTAAATCCCTGGTGCTCTGGAAACAGTTGCTTAACCTCCTAAAAAGACTTGTGTGGGCACATTGAGGACTCTTTAAAATGCAGATGCAAAACCATTCATTCCCCCCCCCCCTGCTTTGCTCTCCCAGATTGTTGGCTGCTGCAGTTTTTTGACAGAGCGCTGTGCCGTCCCCGTAGGAAAGCATGCCTCACCTTATTGATTTAGTAAGAAATCCTGACTTTTAAGAAATGAAAACGGTCCATGGCTTTTTCAGTCTCATGGCTGAAAAAAGGCTCAGAAACATAAGAACCCTGCATATGTGATCAGTCTAGAAGCCTACCTTTCTAAGCCCATAGATTTTGATGGCCTTAAAAAGGTACAACTCTGCTTAGGATAACACTGTCAGTCATCCAGTGCTGTTGAGGGCACGGTTTCCATCCCTACTGCCATAAAGAAAATACTAACTGTAGTCACTCCCCTATGCCTGTTTCAATACTGGCTGATTTGCCGTTACAACAATGGCATGACACCGCAAGCGTTCCTGACAGTGCCTTGGTTAGGATTAATTCTCCCTCCCCGGTGTATATTGCAATGGACACTTCACCGGCTCCTGACAGTGCAACAGCCGTGGTGCTTCACTAAATCCAGATGGCATTAAGCCCTGTGCACAGCTGTGATGCTTCATTTAAAGCCTGGCAGCCCAGACAGCTGTGGTGCTTCTCAAAGAACAGGCAGCACCTGAATCTGGTCAGCATCCAATAACGTACATCCAAGCGGCATTGGTATTCAATCGATAGCACACCGCTAAATCCAGACAGTATCCAATTGTGAGGCATTTAACTAAATCCAGACAACACCTATGTTCAATCAATGCTCCTTGGATGCAGTGAAGGTAAGTGGTTTCTTTGGAACTTTGTTTAACTTGTCATCCTCTTTCCCTCTTCTACTCACTGGCTCAGTTATATGACAAGTGGGCAAAGACCTTTGTGGGCCACGGGATAATAGGTCTGTATTGCACCTCTGCATTCTGTATTGCTGGAAAGAGCACACCCGCTCCAAACCCTTGCTTTGTTTGTTTTGTTGCCTCTTTTGCATTCATTTTAAATCAATGTTGGTTAAGACAGGATTTGAGAATGGTGAGAGAGAGGGTAGGAACATGGGGCTTGTGGAGTCGGCCCCTCAAGATCAATTTCACATTTGACTCAGCTCTCTCTAAGGTCCAGACTCCTCCACAATGGATCCATTTCAGCCCACAAAGGAGCCTCCTCTTCTAATCTTGCAAGGCTCCTGGGATTCTCCCCCACCCCCAGTATGTTCTGATGCTGCTCAAAGGATGCTTCACTGATTTGATTTTGAATCAGATTAGTTTTGAACACGTAGTAGACACCCTCGAGGTGAATCCATTTTAGAGTAGTAATATTTTGTCTCTCACTTTCCACTCAAATCAAGCAATTCCTATCTCCGTTTATCGGTCGTCGCTTCAGTTACAGCTAGTTCAGTTGAATGGAACATGCTGAGAATAATGCTAAGTTTGCCAATTTAATTCTCATACACAAAACAATTTACTGATAGGGAAGGGCTGGGGCTCTGTAGTAGAGCACGTGTTTTGCAAGAAAGAAACCCAAGGCAGAATTTGTGGCATTTCTCACTTAATCAGCACATAGCAAGTCCTCATAGATATACAGCCTCATACTGAGCTAGGTGGACCAGTGGCCTGACTTGGTTCAGTCATTTTGCAACCCTTCTTGTTTTCTCTCCTCCGTTGTTGGGCCTGACTCTCAGCAGCTGAAAATTGTGGCAAATCCCAATCCAAATTAGGCAGACTATGAACACCGTTCTGAGCCAGTGGGATGGCAAGAAACAAACTGAAAACACCACACACATACGCACACACCTTTTACTGTGCAAACAGTGTAGAGATGTGGGATTCCAGGAAAGAATGTAAACAGTCATAGGATAGAAATGTTAGATCGTGCACACAGGCATTTAGTAGCTATTCAGTAGCGCTGATAAAAGATCATGTTCAGAAACCAGGACATGTTTGAAAATCACTATCTGGGGACCCTCAGGAGGTGACAAAAAAGAAGCAGAGTTAGTTTTATACCCCACTTTTCACTACCTGAAGGAGTCTCAAAGTGGCTTATAATACCTTCCCTTCCTCTCCCCACAACAGACACCCTGTGAGGTACGTGGGGCTGAGAGAGCTCTGACAGGACTGCTCTGTAAGAACAGGTCTTGGTAGGACTGTGACTAGCCCAAGGTCACCCAGCTGGCTGCATGTGGAGGAGCAGAGAATCAAACCTGGCTCAACAGATTAGAAGCCACTGCTCTTAACTGCTACACTAAGCCATCACCATCTCCTCTAGCTGTGAGCTTCCAGAGGTATCTGGCTGGCTTCTCCTGGGAATGAGGGTCTTAGCTTTGATCAAACAAGGCAACCCTTATGCTCTCATATTCTTATGTATGAAATGCCAGAAGAACAAAACCTGCCGAGATACCCACAAACCTCTCTGTAAACACCACCCTCTCCACTTTCCCCTCTATATCCTGCTTGAAAGTCACACAACCCTCCAAAACACAGAACAGATTCCTCACTAGAGCAGCCAGCAAAATGTCCTTGGTCTCACACAAGCAACAGGTAGCTGCCGATCCGAGGGGCTCTGGATGCCTCCAATTGCAGTTAGAATTAAGCCTCGCAGAAGTGGCCCTCTCAGCAAAAATATACAACCTCAAGCTGCCACATTAACATAAAGCAGGGCAGCCAGAAATTATTGCCGCTTCTAATCTTCAAGCGCTCAGGAGCTGAGCTGTGTTCAGCGGAATGACCTGTCCACTGTGATGCATTAGCGTTAATGCTCTCCCTCCTTCCCTCACATGCACACACCATCCCTTTCTGTGTTGAGAGATTTATGCCACCCAAAATAGAAAGATGCAATATTTTAACTGCCCCTTCCCCGTTCCTCAAATCACATGTGTGCATTCTCTCTCTCTCTCTCTCTCTCTCTCTCCTCTCCCTCCCTTTCTCTAATAAACTCATCAACTCCCACATTGCAATGCAGCTTCTTTAAGTCCCAATCCAGTCTAGAGGTCATTAGAGAAGGAAGGCCTGTCTCTTATGCCGTATTACTTGCACACAGTCACTACCCCTGAAGTACAAGCCCATCATATCGCTGGCTATTTCACCCCATTCTTGAGACCATGTGGGTTTGGTGAGGCAGGTTGTAAGAAACCACTTTATTGATTGGGAATTTAAAGGGCACATCTTATGCCAAAGTGATAAATTTGTGCCTGGGGTATACCAGACAACAGAACAAGTGCCCGGACATGGAGAGTCAGCATTTCAGAGAGAAGGGTTTCCACATGGAGGGGTGTTTTGACAGTCTCCTCCCCAGCAGGGATCCTTTTGGCATGATTGGGACTGGGCCTGAGACTTTCTGCATTCCAGAGACTTCCCCACGGAGTCACTGGGCCTCTACCCAGACAGATGGCTATGGCTGGAGCCACTGTGGCACCATCAGGTGCCCTGGGAGGATGCTAGCTAAACACAGCCACACTGCACGGCTGTAACAGTATTTTCATAATGGAGCCACTTCAAGAAGGACATGGATAAAATTGAAAGGGTACAGAGGAGAGCGACAGGATGATCTGAGGCCAAGGGACCAAGCCCTATGAAGATAGGTTGAGGGACTTGGGAATGTTCAGCCTGGAGAAAAGGAGGTTGAGAGGGGACATGATAGCCCTCTTTAAGTATTTGAAAGGTTGTCACTTGGAGGAGGGCAGGATGCTGTTTCTGTTGGCTGCAGAGGAGAGGACACCCAGTAATGGGTTTAAACTTCAAGTACAACGATATAGGCTAGATATCAGGGGGGAAAATCACAGAGTAGTTCAGCAGTGGAATAGGCTGCCTAAGGATGTGGTGAGCTCCCCCTCACTGGCAATCTTCAAGCAAAGGTTGGATACACACTTTTCTTGGATGCTTAGGGCTGATCCTGCGTTGAGCAGGGGGTTGGACTAGATGGCCTGTATGGCCCCTTCCAACTCTATGATTCTGTGATTCTGTGATTCTGAGCCAGGGCAACTTTGTGCAGAGAGTGGGACATATAAAGCACAACATGGCAATCAATTTTGAGTCTGATGGCACCTTTAAGACCAACCAAGTTGTATTCAAGTTGTAAGCTTTCATGTGCCCACTTCGTCAGACAATGAAATGGAAATCACCAGACCACATATATAAGGAGCAAGTTGGTCATTCGGTTAGCACACAGCATAATAATGAAGATGTTGACCAGATTAATCCATTAATATGTATTTTTATTTTATTTTAATTTCCTTTACAGTGTTTCTTTTACCCAGAGTGGAACCCAAATGCAAGATGACCTTATGAACTTAGTTTGTTATTCCCGTAAGGCCTGTGGATATGGCAAACATTTTCATTATGCTGTGCACTAATCCATGGCCATTTAATTGTCTGACAAAGCATGACAACGATTAGCAGATGAAAGCTTACAGCGTACATAAACCTTGTTGATCTTAAAAGTGCCCTTGGTCTCAAAATTTGGTCTGCTGCTTCAGAACATGACCATGTTTGCTCAGGGAGACAGCATCCCAAGAACTTCTGCACACAAGAGTATCAGAATTTAACACATCAGCTTCTGTACAGTTCCTGATCTATGGCTCTTCATGGTCTTGACTTCCTCTGTTCCTGTGACACTTCCCCCAAGCAGTGGGCTATGAAGCAAGAATGAGCAAACCCCCACCCCCAACCCCACCCCGATAGCTCAGCTCTGCACTTCTAAGAGGTAAAGAAAGTCTGGATTTAGTAATAACAGCAGATTCAGTGTGGGACAGCCTGCTGTGCCCAGGGGGACGCTCCCTTCCTCCCCTCCCCCTCCCCTTCTTGCAATTATGCATTTTGGCTGCAGTGCCATAACACCAGCTTTTGGCAATCTCTTTTCTTAAAGAAGAAAGGGGGGGGGAATCAATCAGCATGAGCTATGGCTCGACAGGTCTGCAGTAAAGCCCAGCCAAGTAGAAAATAGAGCAGCCGTCACACTACAGGATTGAAAAGATGGGCCGAGCAAACTCCATCATTGGGTGCAATTATCTCTCTGCAAACATACAGATATATAACAAGAGCAACAACACCCCCCAAAAAATATCAGCACTGGAATCCCAGGGAGCATCTCTCTCTCCGCAGACCGGGCTGCAAGCTCTGGGCCATCTGCTGCCTTCCTGACATGACTGCTGATCTCTTGCTTCCATTAGATTCCCTGTGGCTTCCCCAGGGAGGGGGTAAATAACGCACAGGAGGACAAAAAGAAATCAAGCTGGAGAGATTAGCCTCTTGGCCCAGCCAGTCCAAACTATTAAAGCCATTTTCTGATTGCTAGCTCCAGAAACAAAGGCAGGGCTTGTCCACCCAATCAAGAATCAGGATTTGTTAGCCATTGCCTTGAGAGGGAAGTCTTTCTGCCTTATTTTTTCCGCTTAAAAGGGGGGAAGGATTGGGTATTCTATTCAATGCACATGCTGGCAATCGGGCCAGGAACAGGTTTCTGCCAGGAATCATGAACTTCACCTAGGAATGCTAACTCAACATGGAGAAATTTCTGGAGATTTTGGGGGGGACGTTGCTGAGGACAGGGTTTGGAGGAGGATAGTATGGCAGAGAGGTATAATGAAGAAGAAGAGTAGGTTTTCACAATTTAAAAAAAATTAAGCTTTCAATTGCTTTCCCCTCTTCAACTCACACCTAGCACGCTGTGAGGTAGGTGATGCTGAGAGAACTCAAGGTCTCCAAGCCAGCTGCAGGTAGAAGAAGAAGAAGAGGAGGAAGAAGAAGAAGATTTGGTTCTTATATGCTGCTTTTCTCTACCTGAAGGAGTCTCAAAGTAGCTTACAATCTCCTTCCCTTTTCTCTCCCCATAACATACACCTTGTGAGGTGGGTGATGCTGAGAGAGCCCTGATATCACTGCTCGGTCAGAACAGCTTTATCAGTGCTGTGGCAAGCCCAAGGCCACCCAGCTGGCTGCATGTGGGGGAATGCAGAATCAAACCCAGCTTGCCAGATTAGAAGTCTGCACTCCTAACCACTACACCAAGCTGGGAATGGGAAATCAAACCTGGTTCTCCAGATTAGCAACCATTGTTCTTAACCACTACACCGCCGTGGCTCTGTGGCTTATATTGCCTCAGAGTTCACTGTCCAAAAGCAGCCATTTTCTCCAGGGGAACTGATTTCTCTAGCCTCGAGAGCCATAGCAATCCTGGGGAAACTCCACCCCCCACCTTCCAGGAGGTTGGTAACCTTAACTTCAACCTACAAAGGTGACAATTTACCTTCAGGCTACACAATTTACTGGATGACCCTGGGCCAGTCACTCACTCACACACCCACCTAAACATCCTCACATGCCCCTCCACATTTGGAGGAGTCAAGTGGCATGTATAAAATGTACAGTGTCCATATATGCCACACTTATTAGATCTCTAATGTACATTATGGATAAAAGTAAATGTAAAGGTATCCCCTGTGCAAGCACCGAGTCATGTCTGACCCTTGGGGTGATGCCCTCTAGCGTTTTCATGGCAGACTCAATACGGGGTGGTTTGCCAGTGTCTTCCCCAGTCACTACCGTTTACCCCCCAGCAAGCTGGGTACTCATTTTACTGACCTCGGAAGGACGGAAGGCTGAGTCAACCTTGAGCAGGCTGCTGGGATTGAACTCCCAGCCTCATGGGCAAAGCTTTCAGACGGCTGCCTTACCACTCTGCGCCACAAGAGGCTCTACATTATGGATTAGAAGCTGCTTTATAGGGCGGACACTGTCACTCAGTACATGTCAAATATTACTGTCAGCACCTTCTTTCGTGGCGGGGGTGGGGCACACACCTGCTACTTCTTGTCTTTCCCAACCTCTCATTTATCTGGAGTTGCCGGAAGGAAATGTGCACTATTGCCAAGTCATCACCTTCCCCCCCCCCCCAAAAAAATTGAAGACTGCTGGTACAGTTTGCTCCTACAAAATATGCCCTGCTGAAGGTCCGACAGCCCATGGCTTCCTGCTCACTTGTTGCTAAAGGAAATGTATCTTTCCCTTTTGTAAGAATTGTGACCACATTGCCCAGAGGCTATAGACACATAGCTGATGAGTCCTTGCTGTCTGGGAAGGATAGTCTGGAGCCACTCTGTCATGGCTATGGATAGTAACAGGAAAGACTAACGGATCATACGGGCATGGATGTACAAAGATTCTAAGAAACCAATTATTACAGAGACCAATATCATTATGGTATGGATGGATGTATAGTTGATATTTAATTCATTTTCTAAAATATGCAGACCTCTTCTTAAATATGTATACATCCTTGAATACCTTGAATAGACTGAACTCATGAAACTGCCTTATACTGAATCAGAGCCTTGATCCATCAAAGTCAGTATTGTCTATCCAGAGTGGCAGTGGCCCTCCAGGGTCTTGGGCAAAGGTCTGTCACATCACCTACTGAAAGATTTAACTGGAGATCCCAGGGATTGAACCTGGGACCTTCTGCTTTCATTGTGCACAAGCAGATGCTCTACCACTGAGCCACAACCTTTATATACATCATTATATATGCAATTAATATAAAGTTAATTTTATTTATTTATTTATTGGATTTATAACCTGCTGCTCTCGAAACTGGCTCGCGCCAGGTAACAATAAAACCCCATAAAACCCCATTAAAACCCCATTAAAGGTAAAGGTATCCCCTGTGCAAGCACCGGGTCATGTCTGACCCTTGGGGTGACGCCCTCTAGCGTTTTCATGGCAGACTCAATACGGGGTGGTTTGCCAGTGCCTTCCCCAGTCATTACCGTTTACCCCCCAGCAGCAAGCTGGGTACTCATTTTACCGACCTCGGAAGGATGGAAGGCTGAGTCATCCTTGAGCCGGCTGCTGGGATTGAACTCCCAGCCTCATGGGCAAAGCTTTCAGACGGCTGCCTTACCACTCTGCGCCACAAGAGGCTCTTATTAAAACCCCATTAAAACCTATTAAAACCCAATCAACAATATTACAACCTCAAACAGATGGCAAAACTTCTTATGGGGAAAGACCTTATGAGGACAGCATAGGGAGAGACCGACCTCTCCAGATGGCAGCTCCAGAAGGAACCCCCCTCTCCAGATGGCAGCTGCCCAATAACATATTTCCCTCCTTCCCCCACCTTTTCTTGTAGCACCCAACTAGTTCAGTGTTTTTCATGAACTTGACCCTGGTTATTTTTGCTGGGGCTTTTTGGGTTGGATCCCACGCAATATCTCTGCTGATGGAAACAAATTACCTCCCCTTTCCTGCCACAGCCCCAAACACTGTTCTTGGGGCACAGAGAACCCTAGGAATAACGCAAGACAGGAGTTTGGGGGGGGGGCATTTGCTATATAAGCAGGGAATTGCCAAAAATCCCCTCACTCATGTAGTTCACGCATTGAAAATGTTCTGATGGATCAAGCCACATCTTTGCTCCTAGGCAAAGTTTCTATGATTCCTTTATGTAAACTATTTATCAGGAAATCATGCCTCTTGTGTGTTTTCAGCTCATTATCTTTTGAAGAGGAGAAATCTATATGGACTTTCATGTTCCAGCTAAAAGAGCCTTCTCTTACAGTGGCTCTCTAAACATGGAGAAAACCATATAGATTCAGACCCTGAAGAAGAGCATCAAATAGCCACGGCTGCAAAGAACCACCATGGCACTTCACAGAGAAAAAATCCATATCCATCTAAGAGAGAGAGAGAGAGAGAGAGAGAGAGAGAGAGAGAGAGAGAGAGAGAGAGAGAGAGAGAGAGAGAGAGAGAGAGAGAGAGAGAGAGAGAGAGAGAGAGAGAAGAGAGTTGGTTCTTATATGCCGCTTTTCCCTACCCAAAGGAGGCTCAAAGCGGCTTACAGTCACCTTCCCATGCCCCATCACCATGTTACAATATCCCGAAGTAAGCAGCTTTATACCCACTATTTTAAACCTACATGCAAAAGCAGGTGCCTTACATTGAATCAAACCACTGTCCCATTATGGTCAACATTGTCTCCTCAGACCAGCAGCAGCTCTTCAGGGTCTCAGGTAGAGGTCTTTCACATCATCTACTGCCTGTTTCTTTTAACTGGAAAGGTTGGGGATTGAGCCTGGAACCTTCAGCATAGAAATCAGGAGTTCTTATCACTGAACTTTGGCCACCCCCTCAGAAGAATGCACACGAGATGGATGATTGGAAGTGGTATGTTGCTGCCCTCCCCCAGTGGCACCAAACCCATCTCTTCTGGGCTTCAGAGTTCCGTACTGTTAGTCCATCCCCCCCCTTTTGAGAGCATGTCAGATCTGGCTGTATAGAACACCTAATTCCCCAATAAGTAGTTGTCCATACTGCATCTCTTCAGTTTGGTGTAGTGGTTAGGAGTGTGGACTTCTAATCTGGTGAGCCGGGTTCGATTCTGTACTCCCTCACATGCAGCCAGCTGGGTGACCTTGGGCTCAGCACAGCACTGATAAAACTGTTCTGACCGAGCAGTGATATCAGGGATCTCTCAGCCTCACCCACCTCACAGGGTGTCTGTTGTGGGGAGAGGAAAGGGAAGGCGACTGTAAGCCGCTTTGAGCCTCCTTCACATAGAGATAAGCGGCATATAAGAACCAACTCTTCTTCTTCTTCTTCTTCTTCCCACCCCCACCACTTCAACTTATATTATTTTAAGACGTGTATAGGAAAGTGGTGAGTGAAGGTGACTTGGTCTACCCTATACAAGTGGAAGGATTTAGGAATTTGACCACATTGTTAAAGACCACATCACAAAGAGTCAGTCTGAGCCATTTTCTCCCTCGTTCTCCCCACCGTTCTCTTCAAAGTGAATTTTTCTGATCACTTTGCAGCCAAAATCATTTAAAGGCATGGTTGGGAGAGACTGTACAGGGAGGCACTGGCCCTCAGACAAAGTGGAGCAGGAGAAAACAAGAGGCAAGGAGGTAGATTAGTTTTAAAGCAGAAAATATAACTCTCAAAGTGACCAATTTAAAAGGTCTGTAAATTGCCCAGGCTGAGTTAAGACAATCACAGCACAGGAAAAATGAAGACAGGGGAAAATGCTACCCAGTGACAGCCAAACAAGAGCCAGGCAGATGAACTCGTCTGCACCGTAGGACTTTTCCCTCGGTGGGCTCTTGATGAAGAATCTCAGATATAGATAGCTCTGTGGAAATGGCTGCTCATATACTGTCACTAACTAGGAAGAGCTGACAGACAGAGTGTCTGTGTGGCCTGCAGGTTGCCAGAATTGCCCTCCTGTGGCCTCTCTCTTTCACACTCCAGCGCACTCCAACTGAAGCAAAAGCCCCCTTAGCTGGAGATCAGCAGGACATGGGCCTTCTAGCCTAACAGGAACACAACACATGTCTCCGTGTGCAGCTGGGGAAGGGGCGGGGGGAAAGCCTCGTACAAGGGTAGCAAAAAACCTCCCAACAACCCAAAAGAGGAAGGCAACACGGTGAAGAAAGCAGCAGAGAATCATTTGAGCATCACCAGCCCGCACAAATCAGTGACAGCTGCGCAGCGCTCGGGATAGATTAGGCTGTCCTCTTGGGACATGGTGACATGACAGATCATGATAGGCTCCCAGGCACGGCTTCTTTAAAATAAAAGCCAATTCATGCTAAATGCCATGCATTAACAGTAGGGGATCTGCCACTTAGGGGAGCTCTTAAAGACATTTTACCATGACCAATCCCAACACCCAGCCCATTTTGAAAATAGATCGGGAACTGCCAGAGACAGATGAAGGATGTCCCAGGCTGACTCTCGGATGCGCATTTCCTTCAGCTCCAGCTGAGAACACGCTGTCACAAACTGACAATGTACACAGGAGGCCTGTGAAGCAAGACTCTCCCCTCTCACAACCCCCCATCCCAATTCCCAAGATATTTCATCCAGGCGGACTTGCATGGGGAAGTTACTTGGGCCCTGAACTAGGATCAGACCCCCAGGCCTTAGCAAACTGGAACATAACCCTGAAATGAAGAACTGAGACTCCAGAAATGACCAGAAATGACCGCTCTGTATGTTATTCATGTGTGTGACACTAGGGGGCAACCCTTCAGGCAATTCTGGGCAGTGCTCTCCTGACTCCAATTTGGGGTCGCTTCCATCTTTGTTCATGTTCTGTGCGGACTACAGGTTTGCTGGGAGGCGTCCTCATCACATCCCCATGCTGGAACGTTCAGCTGCTGAGGCCCCACAGCCAGGCAGCCATAGATTCATAGAATTATAGCATTGGAAAGGACCTCCAGAGTCATCAAGTCCAACCGCCTGCAGAAAAGTCACAACACCCTGCACACCCACAGTGACCCCAATTCCATGCTCTGATGATGCCCCCCCTTGCAATAAACACCAGAATCCCTGGCCAGCCTGGAGGAAATTTGCCTTCCGAACCCAAAGTGGTATCCAACATTTACCTGGACATACAAGAAAGGACCACAAGAGCAAAGCTCGGACACAATCCTTTCTGCCCAACCACTTACAATCAGCCTAAATTCACAGAACCAGCATTTCTGTGAGGTGGCTATCTGGGCCCTGCTTACAAATGTCCAAAAAGGAGAATTCACCATCTCTTGAGGAAGCCTGTTTTACTGAGGAACTGCTCTAACTGTCAGGAACGTCTTCCAGATGTTTAGCTGAAATTTCTTTTGAATTAATTTCATCCCATTGGTTCTGGTCCAACCCTCTGGGGAAGCAGGAAACAACTCTTCTCCAGCCTCTGTGTGATAGCCCTTCAAGTACAAGGATCTGTCATCCAAAGGATGAATCAAGTAAGCTGAAAGAGGCAGCAGACATACACCCTTGACCCATTCCATCCCAAGCTGCTGTCTGAAGCCATGAGTGCGTTTTTAGAGAGGAATGAAAGTCCTGTTTCTATGAAAGCCAAACTCCTGAGTGAGATTCTGCACTTCCATTGTAAACCTCCATGTTACCTTTGGCAAGCACATGTTTACTGGTTAAGAATAATGTGGTGTGTAGGAGGAGGAACAATTTTTGTGGTTGATTCTCCAACTTCTTCTACCAGCCCCCCCACAGTGGTTTACAACTGCCTTCCTTTCCCCACCCCACAACAGACACCCTGTGAGGTAGGTGAGGCTGAGACAGCTCTGAGAGAGAACTGTGACTGGCACAAGGTCGCCCAGGTGGCTGTACGTAGAGGAAGAGTGGGGATCAGACCCAGTTCTCCAGATGGCTGCCACTCTTAACCACTACACCCATCTTTCCTTGCTCAACAAGTCCTCTGTTCTAATCCCCAAACTTCCGATCACAGATTCTTGACTCCCAAATCTAACCATTGGGCCAAGCACAGGAGAAGTTAATGTAACACTCAGAGAAACCTCACAAAAACAACCGTCTTGACTGGAGAGATAGCCACTGGCAATTTCCAATTATTCCCAGGCAGCTCAGCCTCTCTCTTCCCATGCCATTTAATGTTATCAGATAATGGGCCATTCTCTCTCACAGACACAGCTGGAGACTAATCCTGCTCTCCTATCCAAGTGTGCACAATTCCTCTCCCGAGAACCATCTCCTGAGATTTTCTTGCCCAACAGAAGTGCTTAAAGGAGAGGCAGATAAATTCAGAGGCCGCCTGGGAATTCAGCTTGACATTTCCCTCCTATCTTCCTCCGCCCCCTTGCTGGATTAACAAACTACAGGATGCCATGCAAATAAATAAAAATGCTGCAAATGTCAAACAGAAGGGGGGCAATCCCTCCCCCAGGCAAAGTTTTGTTTCTGCGAGGGGAATGTGGTCCGCCGTTGCCTCAGCCCAAGGTGACTCTTGCAGTTACTTCTCTGGTGTCGCTTGGCACCCTTGTATGTGAACTTCAGAACCCTTCAGTATTCCTGGATCTGCTCCAGGGTCTGCCTAGAAAGGCTGCATCCTGTGTTGGGTGAGTTGAGTTGGTTTTTAATAAAAGTGATTGCACAACTTTTGGCTTTGGCTTTTGACCAATACAGCTTCCTGCAATCTCTGACTACTTTGGAAATATCTGAATTTAGTCTATTATTTCAACTGGTGGGAAATTAAGCTGGGGGAAAATGATATCCACCAGACTTGGTGTTCTTGCCAGATTTCCATACATTGACTCATTTGCTAGTGCAACCGCTAAAATTAATCTCCATTTAAGCCATGCCATGCCATTCGCCATTACCACCTGTATGTGTGGAAATTGGACAGTAAAGGAAGCTGACAGGAAGATAATTGACTCCTTTGAAATGGGGTATTGGAAGAGAGTTTTACAGACTTAACAAAAAGGCAAATGAGTGAGTTCTACACTAAATCAAACCTCAACTGTCCCAAGAAGCTGAACTGAGGCTACGTCGTCGTTTGGTCTTATGAGAACACAAGAGTCAGAGGAAAAGACAACAATGCTAAACAAAAGATGAAGGCCGCAGGAAAAGGGGAAGACCCAACAGGAGGTGGACTGACTCAATCAAGGAAACCACAGATTGCAAGCCTTTGAATGGTTGTTAAAACAGCACATCTCAGAGGACATTAATTCACAGCATTGCCTTAATTCAGAAATGCCAGACTATGTCAGGCTATGACCAGGGCCAATAGTCCAAGCACATCTTGATGGACTCATGAATGAGTAAGCATCACCTGGTATTTCCAGAAATCACTTGCAACCCTCCTGGTCTTGTGCAGCTCCCATTCATTTCAGTGGGGTGTCCTTGATGTTAGGCAAGAACAGCAGAGCAACAATATTGGTACAGTCTGTTCCCCTTGTTTTAGTACTTCAGCTGCAAAAGGTGCAAGAGGTGTGCATGATGTTTTCTCACACATATGGATCTTGGCATGAACAAGGAGATATGCTTTCCTGCAACTCATTTCCCCTTAGATGTGAACTGTAAAACAAAAGTTTCTCCTTGTAGCCCTTTCCATGTTTCCATCACCTGGAGGGAACAATCCTGGAGCCCTCCTGTGGCTGATTTGAACACTAAGAAATTCCTGTGATCGGTCCAGAGAGGCAGTTTAACCAAGATGGAGTGAGGATTTCCAGCTTAATGGGAAGAGGGGATTAGCTCAAGAGGGACCTCTGCTTCAGCTTTCATTTATTTAAAATAATGAAGAGTGTGCCAAACGGTACAAAACTAATATAGATTTGATGTGCCATTTGGTACAGTCTGGGCTATTCATAGTACTTTCTCACAATGAAGAACATTGCATCTGATTAAACAAATGCTGGCTTTTAAAAATAAGGAAAAGAATAGAAAGGCAGTTCCATACAGAAATGTGACAATTAAGAAGGCAGCAATCTCAATCGCCTGCAGCTGTAACTCTTTAATAGATGCAGTACCGGTTTTTGCACCATTCACACCAGTGATCTGTGGATGTTTGGTTCATGGCAGGGCCCTTCCTGTAAATGGGGGCTGGTTAAAAAAATGTTTCCCATTTTAGTAGCTATTTTGATAGTCTACATTGATCCCTTATATGCTGAAAAGAACAGAATTAGGCAGACTGTGTCATGAATCTAAGAAAGATACTGAAATAAATGACAATTTTCCATGGGGATCTTTCCAAGTAAGGAATTTCCAAAGGGCATGAAAGCAGTTTGGTCACATAAAATTTGTAATCTGGCTTCAGCCTTTGGTGGTCTAAAAATCCAAATATAAATAAAAATCCACTTCCCCTCTCTATATCCATTGGAATGCACAAAAAGTGTTCCCCCTCCCCTGTTTTCTCTGGGCATGTGTTAGATGTCCAGGAATGCCTGGGAAAAACATGAGCCACTCAGACTGGAAGGAATAAGCCCCTGTCTGACTAGCAGCCTTCCTGGAACAAGTCCCATGATACTCAAGCCAGTTGGGGATGTTGAGGAGGAATTAGCTTGATATGGTGACTGAACATGTAGATAGCTGGCCTCAGTGACCCAGGACTAGAGAGGTTAAAGATGCCTTTCCAAGGAATGATTCCATATTTACTACTGCTGTCCCACTTGTCTCACTCCATGCAATCTTCTACCGGTTGTACTCTTCAGAAAACATCTTGGTAATGACCACTTAAGAGCTGACCCACACACACAAATGTTGACTCTCCTTGAGAGGGATAGGGGGCACCAGTGTTGTGATCCCACCTGCTGTGACAACATAACTACCTGGACATCTGCAGGAGGTGACTACACCAAGGAAGTGGCTGTGTGTTCCTCCCAATCAGCAAAGTTCTGGAAATGGTATTGCTGATCATGGGAAAGGGGTGTATGCTTTGCTGCCTTCTCCACAAGGTCATAACTTGCCTATGATCAGGAAATTGTACAGAGGCAAGGGGCAGGGGCAGTGCGCAAGTGCCTGCTCTCCCTTACCATGTCAACATGGGGATGATACCTCTATACTGGGATATTCAGAAGTGTTAGTGGCAATTATATATTTGCTTGAGATATGAGTTGGTGGTAAGGAGACCAGGAAGCACCAGAAGCCAAATTTGCACCTGTCATTTTCATCTGGGAAGCACCAAGGCTGGGCTGTGAATGTCATGAATGGCAAGAAAAAGTAAGCTGGACAGAAGGATCTAAGTAGCTCTAACACACCCAGAGAGGCTATATTTGATGTTCATCAGTTTGAACCTATGGACTCCATAGAAATGCAGAGTTAGAAGGGGCCATACAACAGGCCATCTAGTTCAACCCGATGCTCAATGAAGGACCAGCCTAAAGCATCCATGGTAAGTATTTATTTATTAAAATTTATAACACACCCTCTCCACCAAAGGCAGACTTGGGGCAGCAAACAACATATGTACTATAATATGGTTAATTGCATTTAAAACATGTTAAATTTATAAAATCTGAAATCCAGAATTCTAGATAAAGGGCCCTAGCACCTTAGGCAGGGTGTGATGTAGGTACAATATGGGGGGGGGGGAATTAATAACCGTCCAGCTACTGCTTGAAGATTGCCAGTGACTCCCCATGAAGTGGCCTCTCATCTACCATGGATCTTACAGGAACCTCACCTAATGGAGCAATAAGAGTCCAGCCACAGTTGTTTGTGGGTTGTTTTTTTTTTTTTTTATTTGACAGCAACAGACAGAAATATGTTAGCGGACTCCTTTGGGGGTTAGCAAAGGGAAGTTCCATGCAAAACCACCATTCCCTCTAGCACATGCATCTCCTTCTCTGGAGCAGCAACAACACTCTAAGAAAGGCGCATGTTTGTTTGGATTTTAGCACCTCCA
Source organism: Paroedura picta (assembly GCF_049243985.1). Classification (NCBI taxonomy): domain Eukaryota; kingdom Metazoa; phylum Chordata; class Lepidosauria; order Squamata; family Gekkonidae; genus Paroedura; species Paroedura picta. Next base: position 152,102,666 of record NC_135370.1, on the reverse strand, counting down.
TAACCTTTGTGTTAAGAACAGCAGGGACCAGCCGATTACCCTCCCGTCGGTAACAGTCCTCCATGAGTAACACCCTCTCCAAGGAGCTCAGCCTGCTAAATTAATCATAAAGGCTGCTTTTAGACTGGAGAAGAGGAGCTGCGGGCGGGCGCTTATCTTTCTTTCCCTCCTCTTCAAGCACCGCCTTGTGCCAGCTCACACTTTGCATTTGTTTTCAGCTTATGCCTCTCCACCTGAAAGAAGAGCTACCAACAAGCTACTGATCCCTGTTGGGGAACTGAAGTGATCTGTCCATTTCAAAGGACAACTGAACGACTGGGCCACGACTACTTCTGTCATGTCACTTGCCGCTCCAACACTGCCAACTCCAGATTGGGACAAAAGAGCCACAAGCTTCACAAGAATGCGAAGGGCAAAGAGCAGAACGCTGTGCTCAACTGGAACGGCAGGAAGAAGGGCGATCCTTATCAGAGTTCGCCCACCATCCACATCAGGATGCATCATGCATGAAGTGCATTTGAATTATTCATTGGTGACATATATTGAGGACCCAGCTGCCTGCATTCAGCAGTGAGAATATGCCAATTTACGGGGAGTTTACTCTAGGTGCAAGGTAGAGGACTTGCACCGGGCCGTTGAAAGCTGGCTGATGCTCTCTACTTTCATGTCTTTTCTTCTCTCCAAGACATTCCCTGCTTAAGTAAAGCCTGGGGTGGAACCTGTTTGTGCATTCTGTCAAAGGCAAGAAAGCAGCAAGGAGGGACAGAATGGCATCATGGCATTAGGCGTTATAGCTAAATCTGTGGGACAAAGAAGTCAGGAGGAGAGAAAGGGGCATCTCATCCTCTTGGCTCTCCCTGCCCTCCCCCCTACTTCTTAGGGCTCCTGACAGGGTCACCAGGAGCACTATGGGAAGAACTGGGCAATGTGAAGGAAGAAAAGGAAGGGGGTGGGGGAGATTCATGGCAGAAACTGGAGCCTTTGCAAGCTTCATACATCTTCTTAGTGATCTTAATTACACATCAATCTTCTCTGGCTGCAGGAAAGGGATGAGAAAATGTGGCATTCTGACTGAGCACAAAGGACAAACTAGAGACAAGGGGAAAAGGAGACCAGAAGGGCACACTCAGTCCAGTGATTCATCCTCCTCCTGTCCTAAGCAAGTCTAAATGTTTGGAGGGATGTTTACAGTGAGCACGGGTACATAGCACAGCATTCTAGATAAAGAATGATAGGACAGTGAATGGGAACTTTGGGCTGGGTCAATTCCTTTTAGCCGGCATGCTAAGTTTTTGTACAACTGCTGCTTTGCATGGTTGCCTTGCCAACACTATGATATTGAAAGTCATGGGTACCCTGAAAATAGAAAAGTTAGCATATGGCATATTCACATCCATCCCAACATCCCATTATGTGTTGTACAATATGAAGAAGAAGAGTTGGTTCTTATATGCCGTTTTTTTCTACCTGAAGGAGTCTCAGAGTGACTTACAGTCCCCTTTCCCTTCCCTCCCCCCACAACAGACACCCTGTGAGGTGGGTGAGGCTGAGAAAGCCCTGCTATTACTGCTAGGTCAGAACAGCTTTCGCGAGCTCAAGGTCACCCAGCTGGCTGCATGTGGAGGAAGAGCGGGGAATCAAACCTGGCTTGCCAGATTAGAAGTCTAGCTCCTAACCTAGCTGGCTCTCTAAATGCTTTTTAACACATTCAGGCCAAATAGCTTTTTTAAAGGGCCTGTTAGGATAGATACCTTCTTATATACTTAGGATAGATGTTGCATCCTCCACTCAACACAAATTGTGTGATTCCATCTGTTCTGTGAGAGTTCTCCGCCCCAGGCCCTGTGAATAAGAGATGCTACAGAATTTCCGGAAGATACCCAGGCTTGACAGTTCCTCAGACTCTTTCTATACTGTGCACAAAGTCAGATTTCTGTACAAATCCTTGCCAGCTGAATTTGTTGCATGTTTGTCCTATCCAAAAGATTGCTTGATTAATCTTGGCACAGAATACAAAAACTGTGCATGTAATAGGCTGTACAATCAAGTATAATAATCTCAAAGACTGATTGAAGTAAATCTTCAGAACAGTCTTCTCATTCACATCTGGTTTGTAGATTGATTATTTTAATTTGTCAATATACAGTCTAATGTGACCAGTTTGGAGGCCTTTGTAGTCTGTGTACGGTCATTAGAGAAGTTCTGTATGTCAGAGTACTGAAACAGTGAAAGCTGTATAAGACATGGGTAGAGGAATGTATGTATATATGTGATGAAGTAGAATGAAACAAGTTCACAACCGGTGTACTTGTCACACTGTAAACGGAGATTTTTTTTGAGATT